>NC_140587.1:932253744-934753744 GCF_964204655.1 Triturus cristatus | reverse complement strand
CATTTGCACGTGGAAAAGCACTTTTAAATATCAAATGAGATGTTTAAAGTGATTTTCATGCTTCCAGGGGCCTTAAACACAAGATTTGAGGAATGGGTAAAAGTGAATGAAAATGGCCAATTTACTCACTCTGAGGCCTTAAAAAGTGTTTCTCCTCCACGGAAAGTGAATTAAATACCATTTGGAGGCCTTTATTGTTCAATCAAAAACGCCCGATTTTTGACGAAAGAGATAACCACCCCCCCTTACGACATGCTTCAGAAACGAAAAAAATGGTCCGTTTTCAAATGTTGCGTCTTTGAATGACAATCCACATTTGTACGTGGATAATCACTTTTAGAGCTAAAATTAGATGTTTAAAGTGATTTTCAAGCTTCCAGGGGCCCTAAACACAAGATTTGAGAAATGGGTAAAAGTGAATGAAAATGGCCAATTTACTCACTCTGAGGCCTTAAAAAGTGTTTCTCCTCCACGGGAAGTGAATTAAATACCATTTGGAGGCCTTTATTGTTCAAGCGAAAACGCCTGATTTTTGATGAAAGAGATAACCACCCCCCCTTACGACATGCTTCTGAAACTAAAAAAATGGTTCATTTTCAAATGTTGCGTCTTTTGAACTACAATTAACATTGTACGTGGATAATCACTTTTAGAGATAAAATGAGATGTTTAAAGTGATTTTCAAGCTTCCAGGGGCCCTAAACATGAGATTTGAGAAATAGGTAAACGTGAATGAAAATGGCCAATTTACTCACTCTGCGGCCTTAAAAAGTGTTTCTCCTCCACGGAAAGTGAATAAAATAACATTCGGATGCCTTTATTGTTCGATCAAAAATGCCCGTTTTTTGGTGAAAAAGATAACCACCCCCCCTTACGACATGCTTCAGAAACGAAAAAAATGGTCCATTTTCAAATGTTGCGTCTTTGAACTACAATTCACATTTGTACGTGGATGATCACTTTTAGAGATAAAATTAGATGCTTAAAGTGATATACAAGCTTCCAGGGGCCCTAAACACAAGATATGAGGAATGGGTAAATATGAATGAAAATGGCCAATTTATTCACTCCGAGGCCTTAAAAAGTTTTTCTCCACTCCAGAAAGTGAATTAAATAACATTTGTAGGCCTTTATTGTTCAATCAAAAACACCCGATTTTTGACGAAAGAGATAACCACCCCCCCTTACGACATGCTTCAGAAACTAAAAAAATGGTCCGTTTTCAAATGTTGCCTCTTTGAACTACAATTCACATTTGTACGTGGAAAAGCACTTTTAAAGATCAAATGAGATGTTTAAAGTGATTTTCATGCTTCCAGGGGCCTTAAACACAAGATTTGAGGAATGGGTAAAAGTGAATGAAAATGGCCAATTTACTCACTCTGAGGCCTTAAAAAGTGTTTCTCCTCCACGGGAAGTGAATTAAATAACATTTGTAGACCTTTATTGTTCAATCAAAAACGCCCGATTTTTGACGAAGAGATAACCACCCCCCCTTACGACATGCTTCAGAAACAAAAAAAATGGTTCATTTTCAAATGTTGCGTCTTTGAACGACAATCCACATTTGTACGTGGATAAACACTTTTAGAGATAAAATTAGATGTTTAAAGTGATTTTCAAGCTTCCAGGGGCCCTAAACACAAGATTTGAGAAATGGGTAAAAGTGAATGAAAATGGCCAATTTACTCACTCTGAGGCCTTAAAAAGTGTTTCTCCTCAACGGGAAGTGAATTAAATAACATTTGTAGGCCTTTATTGTTCAAGCGAAAACGCCCGATTATTGACGAAAGAGATAACCACCCCCCCTTACGACATGCTTCAGAAACGAAAAAAAGGGTCCGATTTCAAATGTTGCCTCTTTGAACTACAATTCACATTTGTACGTGGAAAAGCACTTTTAAAGATCAAATGAGATGTTTAAAGTGATTTTCATGCTTCCAGGGGCCTTAAACACAAGATTTGAGGAATGGGTAACAGTGAATGAAAATGGCCAATTTGCTCACTCTGAGGCCTTAAAAAGTGTTTCTCCTCCACGGGAAGTGAATTAAATACCATTTGGAGGCCTTTATTGTTCAAGCAAAAACGCCTGATTTTTGATGAAAGAGATAACCACCCCCCTTACGACATGCTTCTGAAATTAAAAAAATGGTTCATTTTCAAATGTTGCGTCTTTGAACCACAATTAACATTGTACGTGGATAATCACTTTTAGACACAAAATGAGATGTTTAAAGTGATTTTCAAGCTTCCAGGGGCCCTAAACACGAGATTTGAGAAATGGGTAAACGTGAATGAAAATGGCCAATTTACTCACTCTGCGGCCTTAAAAAGTGTTTCTCCTCCACGGAAAGTGAATAAAATAACATTTGGATGCCTTTATTGTTCAATCAAAAACGCCCGTTTTTTGGTGAAAAAGATAACCACCCCCCCTTACGACATGCTTCAGAAACAAAAAAAATGGTCCATTTTCAAATGTTGCGTCTTTGAACTACAATTCACATTTGTACGTGGATAATCACTTTTAGAGATAAAATTAGATGTTTAAAGTGATTTACAAGCTTCCAGGGGCCCTAAACACAAGATATGAGGAATGGGTAAATATGAATGAAAATGGCCAATTTATTCACTCTGAGGCCTTAAAAAGTTTTTCTCCACTCTCGAAAGTGAATTAAATAACATTTGTAGACCTTTATTGTTCAATCAAAAACGCCCGATTTTTGACGAAAGAGATAACCACCCCCCTTACGACATGCTTCAGAAACAAAAAAAATGGTTCATTTTCAAATGTTGCATCTTTGAACGACAATCCACATTTGTACGTGGATAAACACTTTTAGAGATAAAATTAGATGTTTAAAGTGATTTTCAAGCTTCCAGGGGCCCTAAACACAAGATTTGAGAAATGGGTAAAAGTGAATGAAAATGGCCAATTTACTCACTCTGAGGCCTTAAAAAGTGTTTCTCCTCAACGGGAAGTGAATTAAATAACATTTGTAGGCCTTTATTGTTCAAGCGAAAACGCCCGATTATTGACGAAAGAGATAACCACCCCCCCTTACGACATGCTTCAGAAACGAAAAAAATGGTCCGTTTTCAAATGTTGCGTCTTTGAATGACAATCCACATTTGTACGTGGATAATCACTTTTAGAGCTAAAATTAGATGTTTAAAGTGATTTTCAAGCTTCCAGGGGCCCTAAACACAAGATTTGAGAAATGGGTAAAAGTGAATGAAAATGGCCAATTTACTCACTCTGAGGCCTTAAAAAGTGTTTCTCCTCCACGGGAAGTGAATTAAATAACATTTGTAGGCCTTTATTGTTCAAGCGAAAACGCCTGATTTTTGATGAAAGAGATAACCACCCCCCTTACGACATGCTTCTGAAACTAAAAAAATGGTTCATTTTCAAATGTTGCGTCTTTGAACCACAATTAACATTGTACGTGGATAATCACTTTTAGAGATAAAATGAGATGTTTAAAGTGATTTTCAAGCTTCCAGGGGCCCTAAACACGAGATTTGAGAAATGGGTAAACGTGAATGAAAATGGCCAATTTACTCACTCTGCGGCCTTAAAAAGTGTTTCTCCTCCACGGAAAGTGAATAAAATAACATTTGGATGCCTTTATTGTTCAATCAAAAACGCCCGATTTTTGACGAAGAGATAACCACCCCCCCTTACGACATGCTTCAGAAACTAAAAAAATGGTCCGTTTTCAAATGTTGCCTCTTTGAACTACAATTCACATTTGTACGTGGAAAAGCACTTTTAAATATCAAATGAGATGTTTAAAGTGATTTTCATGCTTCCAGGGGCCTTAAACACAAGATTTGAGGAATGGGTAAAAGTGAATGAAAATGGCCAATTTACTCACTCTGAGGCCTTAAAAAGTGTTTCTCCTCCACGGGAAGTGAATTAAATACCATTTGGAGGCCTTTATTGTTCAATCAAAAACGCCCGATTTTTGACGAAAGAGATAACCACCCCCCCTTACGACATGCTTCAGAAACTAAAAAAATGGTCCGTTTTCAAATGTTGTCTCTTTGAACTACAATTCACATTTGTACGTGGAAAAGCACTTTTAAATATCAAATGAGATGTTTAAAGTGATTTTCATGCTTCCAGGGGCCTTAAACACAAGATTTGAGGAATGGGTAAAAGTGAATGAAAATGGCCAATTTACTCACTCTGAGGCCTTAAAAAGTGTTTCTCCTCCACGGGAAGTGAATTAAATAACATTTGTAGACCTTTATTGTTCAATCAAAAACGCCCGATTTTTGACGAAGAGATAACCACCCCCCCTTACGACATGCTTCAGAAACAAAAAAAATGGTTCATTTTCAAATGTTGCGTCTTTGAACGACAATCCACATTTGTACGTGGATAAACACTTTTAGAGATAAAATTAGATGTTTAAAGTGATTTTCAAGCTTCCAGGGGCCCTAAACACAAGATTTGAGAAATGGGTAAAAGTGAATGAAAATGGCCAATTTACTCACTCTGAGGCCTTAAAAAGTGTTTCTCCTCAACGGGAAGTGAATTAAATAACATTTGTAGGCCTTTATTGTTCAAGCGAAAACGCCCGATTATTGACGAAAGAGATAACCACCCCCCCTTACGACATGCTTCAGAAACGAAAAAAATGGTCCGATTTCAAATGTTGCCTCTTTGAACTACAATTCACATTTGTACGTGGAAAAGCACTTTTAAAGATCAAATGAGATGTTTAAAGTGATTTTCATGCTTCCAGGGGCCTTAAACACAAGATTTGAGGAATGGGTAACAGTGAATGAAAATGGCCAATTTGCTCACTCTGAGGCCTTAAAAAGTGTTTCTCCTCCACGGGAAGTGAATTAAATACCATTTGGAGGCCTTTATTGTTCAAGCAAAAACGCCTGATTTTTGATGAAAGAGATAACCACCCCCCTTACGACATGCTTCTGAAATTAAAAAAATGGTTCATTTTCAAATGTTGCGTCTTTGAACCACAATTAACATTGTACGTGGATAATCACTTTTAGACACAAAATGAGATGTTTAAAGTGATTTTCAAGCTTCCAGGGGCCCTAAACACGAGATTTGAGAAATGGGTAAACGTGAATGAAAATGGCCAATTTACTCACTCTGCGGCCTTAAAAAGTGTTTCTCCTCCACGGAAAGTGAATAAAATAACATTTGGATGCCTTTATTGTTCAATCAAAAACGCCCGTTTTTTGGTGAAAAAGATAACCACCCCCCCTTACGACATGCTTCAGAAACAAAAAAAATGGTCCATTTTCAAATGTTGCGTCTTTGAACTACAATTCACATTTGTACGTGGATAATCACTTTTAGAGATAAAATTAGATGTTTAAAGTGATTTACAAGCTTCCAGGGGCCCTAAACACAAGATATGAGGAATGGGTAAATATGAATGAAAATGGCCAATTTATTCACTCTGAGGCCTTAAAAAGTTTTTCTCCACTCTCGAAAGTGAATTAAATAACATTTGTAGACCTTTATTGTTCAATCAAAAACGCCCGATTTTTGACGAAAGAGATAACCACCCCCCTTACGACATGCTTCAGAAACAAAAAAAATGGTTCATTTTCAAATGTTGCATCTTTGAACGACAATCCACATTTGTACGTGGATAAACACTGTTAGAGATAAAATTAGATGTTTAAAGTGATTTTCAAGCTTCCAGGGGCCCTAAACACAAGATTTGAGAAATGGGTAAAAGTGAATGAAAATGGCCAATTTACTCACTCTGAGGCCTTAAAAAGTGTTTCTCCTCAACGGGAAGTGAATTAAATAACATTTGTAGGCCTTTATTGTTCAAGCGAAAACGCCCGATTATTGACGAAAGAGATAACCACCCCCCCTTACGACATGCTTCAGAAACGAAAAAAATGGTCCGTTTTCAAATGTTGCGTCTTTGAATGACAATCCACATTTGTACGTGGATAATCACTTTTAGAGCTAAAATTAGATGTTTAAAGTGATTTTCAAGCTTCCAGGGGCCCTAAACACAAGATTTGAGAAATGGGTAAAAGTGAATGAAAATGGCCAATTTACTCACTCTGAGGCCTTAAAAAGTGTTTCTCCTCCACGGGAAGTGAATTAAATAACATTTGTAGGCCTTTATTGTTCAAGCGAAAACACCTGATTTTTGATGAAAGAGATAACCACCCCCCTTACGACATGCTTCTGAAACTAAAAAAATGGTTCATTTTCAAATGTTGCGTCTTTGAACCACAATTAACATTGTACGTGGATAATCACTTTTAGAGATAAAATGAGATGTTTAAAGTGATTTTCAAGCTTCCAGGGGCCCTAAACACGAGATTTGAGAAATGGGTAAACGTGAATGAAAATGGCCAATTTACTCACTCTGCGGCCTTAAAAAGTGTTTCTCCTCCACGGAAAGTGAATAAAATAACATTTGGATGCCTTTATTGTTCAATCAAAAACGCCCGTTTTTTGGTGAAAAAGATAACCACCCCCCCTTACGACATGCTTCAGAATAAAAAAAAATGGTCCATTTTCAAATGTTGCGTCTTTGAACTACAATTCACATTTGTACGTGGATAATCACTTTTAGAGATAAAATTAGATGTTTAAAGTGATTTACAAGCTTCCAGGGGCCCTAAACACAAGATATGAGGAATGGGTAAATATGAATGAAAATGGCCAATTTATTCACTCTGAGGCCTTAAAAAGTTTTTCTCCACTCTCGAAAGTGAATTAAATAACATTTGTAGACCTTTATTGTTCAATCAAAAACGCCCGATTTTTGACGAAAGAGATAACCACCCCCCCTTACGACATGCTTCAGAAACAAAAAAAATGGTTCATTTTCAAATGTTGCATCTTTGAACGACAATCCACATTTGTACGTGGATAAACACTTTTAGAGATAAAATTAGATGTTTAAAGTGATTTTCAAGCTTCCAGGGGCCCTAAACACAAGATTTGAGAAATGGGTAAAAGTGAATGAAAATGGCCAATTTACTCACTCTGAGGCCTTAAAAAGTGTTTCTCCTCAATGGGAAGTGAATTAAATAACATTTGTAGGCCTTTATTGTTCAAGCGAAAACGCCCGATTATTGACGAAAGAGATAACCACCCCCCCTTACGACATGCTTCAGAAACGAAAAAAATGGTCCGTTTTCAAATGTTGCGTCTTTGAATGACAATCCACATTTGTACGTGGATAGTCACTTTTAGAGCTAAAATTAGATGTTTAAAGTGATTTTCAAGCTTCCAGGGGCCCTAAACACAAGATTTGAGAAATGGGTAAAAGTGAATGAAAATGGCCAATTTACTCACTCTGAGGCCTTAAAAAGTGTTTCTCCTCCACGGGAAGTGAATTAAATAACATTTGTAGGCCTTTATTGTTCAAGCGAAAACGCCTGATTTTTGATGAAAGAGATAACCACCCCCCCTTACGACATGCTTCTGAAACTAAAAAAATGGTTCATTTTCAAATGTTGCGTCTTTGAACCACAATTAACATTGTACGTGGATAATCACTTGTAGAGATAAAATGAGATGTTTAAAGTGATTTTCAAGCTTCCAGGGGCCCTAAACACGAGATTTGAGAAATGGGTAAACGTGAATGAAAATGGCCAATTTACTCACTCTGCGGCCTTAAAAAGTGTTTCTCCTCCACGGAAAGTGAATAAAATAACATTTGGATGCCTTTATTGTTCAATCAAAAACGCCCTTTTTTTGGTGAAAAAGATAACCACCCCCCCTTACGACATGCTTTAGAAACGAAAAAAATGGTCCATTTTCAAATGTTGCGTCTTTGAACTACAATTCACATTTGTACGTGGATGATCACTTTTAGAGATAAAATTAGATGTTTAAAGTGATTTACAAGCTTCCAGGGGCCCTAAACACAAGATATGAGGAATGGGTAAATATGAATGAAAATGGCCAATTTATTCACTCTGAGGCCTTAAAAAGTTTTTCTCCACTCCAGAAAGTGAATTAAATAACATTTGTAGGCCTTTATTGTTCAAGCGAAAACACCCGATTATTGACGAAAGAGATAACCACCCCCCCTTACGACATGCTTCAGAAACGTAAAAAATGGCCCGTTTTCAAATGTTGCGTCTTTGAATGACAATCCACATTTGTACGTGGATAATCACTTTTAGAGCTAAAATTAGATGTTTAAAGTGATTTTCAAGCTTCCAGGGGCCCTAAACACAAGATTTGAGAAATGGGTAAAAGTGAATGAAAATGGCCAATTTACTCACTCTGCGGCCTTAAAAAGTGTTTCTCCTCCACGGAAAGTGAATAAAATAACATTCGGATGCCTTTATTGTTCAATCAAAAACGCCCGTTTTTTGGTGAAAAAGATAACCACCCCCCTTACGACATGCTTCAGAAACGAAAAAAATGGTCCATTTTCAAATGTTGCGTCTTTGAACTACAATTCACATTTGTACGTGGATGATCACTTTTAGAGATAAATTTAGATGTTTAAAGTGATTTACAAGCTTCCAGGGGCCCTAAACACAAGATATGAGGAATGGGTAAATATCAATGAAACTGGCCAATTTATTCACTCTGAGGCCTTAAAAAGTTTTTCTCCACTCCAGAAAGTTAATTAAATAACATTTGTAGGCCTTTATTGTTCAATCAAAAACGCCCGTTTTTTGGTGAAAAAGATAACCACCCCCCTTACGACATGCTTCAGAAACGAAAAAAATGGTCCATTTTCAAATGTTGCGTCTTTGAACTACAATTCACATTTGTACGTGGATGATCACTTTTAGAGATAAATTTAGATGTTTAAAGTGATTTACAAGCTTCCAGGGGCCCTAAACACAAGATATGAGGAATGGGTAAATATGAATGAAAATTGCCAATTTATTCACTCTGAGGCCTTAAAAAGTTTTTCTCCACTCCAGAAAGTGAATTAAATAACATTTGTAGACCTTTATTGTTCAATCAAAAACGCCCGATTTTTGACGAAGAGATAACCACCCCCCCTTACGACATGCTTCAGAAACAAAAAAAATGGTTCATTTTCAAATGTTGCATCTTTGAACGACAATCCACATTTGTACGTGGATAAACACTTTTGGAGATAAAATTAGATGTTTAAAGTGATTTTCAAGCTTCCAGAGGGCCCTAAACACAAGATTTGAGAAATGGGTAAAAGTGAATGAAAATGGCCAATTTACTCACTCTGAGGCCTTAAAAAGTGTTTCTCCTCCACGGGAAGTGAATTAAATACCATTTGGAGGCCTTTATTGTTCAATCAAAAACGCCCGATTTTTGACGAAAGAGATAACCACCCCCCCTTACGACATGCTTCAGAAACGAAAAAAATGGTCCGTTTTCAAATGTTGCCTCTTTGAACTACAATTCACATTTGTACGTGGAAAAGCACTTTTAAATATCAAATGAGATGTTTAAAGTGATTTTCATGCTTCCAGGGGCCTTAAACACAAGATTTGAGGAATGGGTAAAAGTGAATGAAAATGGCCAATTTACTCACTCTGAGGCCTTAAAAAGTGTTTCTCCTCCACGGGAAGTGAATTAAATAACATTTGTAGACCTTTATTGTTCAATCAAAAACGCCCGATTTTTGACGAAGAGATAACCACCCCCCCTTACGACATGCTTCAGAAACAAAAAAAATTGTTCATTTTCAAATGTTGCGTCTTTGAACGACAATCCACATTTGTACGTGGATAAACACTTTTAGAGATAAAATTAGATGTTTAAAGTGATTTTCAAGCTTCCAGGGGCCCTAAACACAAGATTTGAGAAATGGGTAAAAGTGAATGAAAATGGCCAATTTACTCACTCTGAGGCCTTAAAAAGTGTTTCTCCTCAACGGGAAGTGAATTAAATACCATTTGTAGGCCTTTATTGTTCAAGCGAAAACGCCCGATTATTCACGAAAGAGAAAACCACCCCCCCTTACGACATGCTTCAGAAACGAAAAAAATGGTCCGATTTCAAATGTTGCCTCTTTGAACTACAATTCACATTTGTACGTGGAAAAGCACTTTTAAAGATCAAATGAGATGTTTAAAGTGATTTTCATGCTTCCAGGGGCCTTAAACACAAGATTTGAGGAATGGGTAACAGTGAATGAAAATGGCCAATTTACTCACTCTGAGGCCTTAAAAAGTGTTTCTCCTCCACGGGAAGTGAATTAAATACCATTTGGAGGCCTTTATTGTTCAAGCAAAAACGCCTGATTTTTGATGAAAGAGATAACCACCCCCCTTACGACATGCTTCTGAAATTAAAAAAATGGTTCATTTTCAAATGTTGCGTCTTTGAACCACAATTAACATTGTACGTGGATAATCACTTTTAGAGACAAAATGAGATGTTTAAAGTGATTTTCAAGCTTCCAGGGGCCCTAAACACGAGATTTGAGAAATGGGTAAACGTGAATGAAAATGGCCAATGTACTCACTCTACGGCCTTAAAAAGTGTTTCTCCTCCACGGAAAGTGAATAAAATAACATTTGGATGCCTTTATTGTTCAATCAAAAACGCCCGTTTTTTGGTGAAAAAGATAACCACCCCCCCTTACGACATGCTTCAGAAACAAAAAAAATGGTCCATTTTCAAATGTTGCGTCTTTGAACTACAATTCACATTTGTACGTGGATAATCACTTTTAGAGATACAATTAGATGTTTAAAGTGATTTACAAGCTTCCAGGGGCCCTAAACACAAGATATGAGGAATGGGTAAATATGAATGAAAATGGCCAATTTATTCACTCTGAGGCCTTAAAAAGTTTTTCTCCACTCTCGAAAGTGAATTAAATAACATTTGTAGACCTTTATTGTTCAATCAAAAACGCCCGATTTTTGACGAAAGAGATAACCACCCCCCTTACGACATGCTTCAGAAACAAAAAAAATGGTTCATTTTCAAATGTTGCATCTTTGAACGACAATCCACATTTGTACGTGGATAAACACTTTTAGAGATAAAATTAGATGTTTAAAGTGATTTTCAAGCTTCCAGGGGCCCTAAACACAAGATTTGAGAAATGGGTAAAAGTGAATGAAAATGGCCAATTTACTCACTCTGAGGCCTTAAAAAGTGTTTCTCCTCAACGGGAAGTGAATTAAATAACATTTGTAGGCCTTTATTGTTCAAGCGAAAACGCCCGATTATTGACGAAAGAGATAACCACCCCCCCTTACGACATGCTTCAGAAACGAAAAAATGGTCCGTTTTCAAATGTTGCGTCTTTGAATGACAATCCACATTTGTACGTGGATAATCACTTTTAGAGCTAAAATTAGATGTTTAAAGTGATTTTCAAGCTTCCAGGGGCCCTAAACACAAGATTTGAGAAATGGGTAAAAGTGAATGAAAATGGCCAATTTACTCACTCTGAGGCCTTAAAAAGTGTTTCTCCTCCACGGGAAGTGAATTAAATAACATTTGTAGGCCTTTATTGTTCAAGCGAAAACGCCTGATTTTTGATGAAAGAGATAACCACCCCCCTTACGACATGCTTCTGAAACTAAAAAAATGGTTCATTTTCAAATGTTGCGTCTTTGAACCACAATTAACATTGTACGTGGATAATCACTTTTAGAGATAAAATGAGATGTTTAAAGTGATTTTCAAGCTTCCAGGGGCCCTAAACACGAGATTTGAGAAATGGGTAAACGTGAATGAAAATGGCCAATTTACTCACTCTGCGGCCTTAAAAAGTGTTTCTCCTCCACGGAAAGTGAATAAAATAACATTTGGATGCCTTTATTGTTCAATCAAAAACGCCCGTTTTTTGGTGAAAAAGATAACCACCCCCCCTTACGACATGCTTCAGAAACAAAAAAAATGGTCCATTTTCAAATGTTGCGTCTTTGAACTACAATTCACATTTGTACGTGGATAATCACTTTTAGAGATAAAATTAGATGTTTAAAGTGATTTACAAGCTTCCAGGGGCCCTAAACACAAGATATGAGGAATGGGTAAATATGAATGAAAATGGCCAATTTATTCACTCTGAGGCCTTAAAAAGTTTTTCTCCACTCTCGAAAGTGAATTAAATAACATTTGTAGACCTTTATTGTTCAATCAAAAACGCCCGATTTTTGACGAAAGAGATAACCACCCCCCCTTACGACATGCTTCAGAAACAAAAAAAATGGTTAATTTTCAAATGTTGCATCTTTGAACGACAATCCACATTTGTACGTGGATAAACACTTTTAGAGATAAAATTAGATGTTTAAAGTGATTTTCAAGCTTCCAGGGGCCCTAAACACGAGATTTGAGAAATGGGTAAACGAGAATGAAAATGGCCAATTTACTCACTCTGCAGCCTTAAAAAGTGTTTCTCCTCCACGGAAAGTGAATAAAATAACATTTGGAGGCCTTTATTGTTCAAGCGAAAACGCCTGATTTTTGATGAAAGAGATAACCACCCCCTTACGACATGCTTCTGAAACTAAAAAAATGGTTCATTTCAAATGTTGCGTCTTTGAACTACAATTAACATTGTACGTGGATATTCACTTTTAGAGATAAAATGAGATGTTTAAAGTGATTTTCAAGCTTCCAGGGGCCCTAAACACGAGGTTTGAGAAATGGGTAAACGTGAATGAAAATGGCCAATTTACTCACTCTGCGGCCTTAAAAAGTGTTTCTCCTCCACGGAAAGTGAATAAAATAACATTTGGATGCCTTTATTGTTCAATCAAAAACGCCCGTTTTTTGGTGAAAAAGATAACCACCCCCCCCTTACGACATGCTTCAGAAACGGAAAAAATGGTCCATTTTCAAATGTTGCGTCTTTGAACTACAATTCACATTTGTACGTGGATGATCACTTTTAGAGATAAAATTAGATGTTTAAAGTGATTTACAAGCTTCCAGGGGCCCTAACCACAAGATATGAGGAATGGGTAAATATGAATGAAAATGGCCAATTTATTCACTCTGAGGCCTTAAAAAGTTTTTCTCCACTCCAGAAAGTGAATTAAATAACATTTGTAAACCTTTATTGTTCAATCAAAAACGCCCGATTATTGACGAAAGAGATAACCACCCCCCCTTACGACATGCTTCAGAAACGAAAAAAATGGTCCGTTTTCAAATGTTGCGTCTTTGAATGACAATCCACATTTGTACGTGGGTAATCACTTTTAGAGATAAAGTGAGATGTTTAAAGTGATTTTCAAGCTTCCAGGGGCCCTAAACACAAGATTTGAGAAATGGGTAAAAGTGAATGAAAATGGCCAATTTACTCACTCTGAGGCCTTTAAAAGTGTTTCTCCTCCACGGGAAGTGAATTAAATACCATTTGGAGGCCTTTATTGTTCAAGCGAAAACGCCTGATTTTTGATGAAAGAGATAACCACCCCCGCTTACGACATGCTTCTGAAACTAAAAAAATGGTTCATTTTCAAATGTTGCGTCTTTGAACTACAATTAACATTGTACGTGGATATTCACTTTTAGAGATAAAATGAGATGTTTAAAGTGATTTTCAAGCTTCCAGGGGCCCTAAACATGAGATTTGAGAAATGGGTAAACGAGAATGAAAATGGCCAATTTACTCACTCTGCGGCCTTAAAAAGTGTTTCTCCTCCACAGAAAGTGAATAAAATAACATTTGGATGCCTTTATTTTTCAATCAAAAACGCCCGTTTTTTGGTGAAAAAGATAACCACCCCCCCTTACGACATGCTTCAGAAACGAAAAAAATGTTCCATTTTCAAATGTTGCGTCTTTGAACTACTATTCACATTTGTACGTGGATGATCACTTTTAGAGATAAAATTAGATGTTTAAAGTGATTTACAAGCTTCCAGTGGCCCTAAACACAAGATATGAGGAATGGGTAAATATGAATGAAAATGGCCAATTTATTCACTCTGAGGCCTTAAAAAGTTTTTCTCCACTCCAGAAAGTGAATTAAATAACATTTGTAGACCTTTATTGTTCAAGCGAAAACGCCCGATTATTGACGAAAGAGATAACCACCCCCCCTTACGACATGCTTCAGAATCGAAAAAAATGGTCCGTTTTCAAATGTTGTGTCTTTGAATGACAATCCACATTTGTACATGGATAATCACTTTTAGAGCTAAAATTAGATGTTTAAAGTGATTTTCAAGCTTCCAGGGGCCCTAAACACAAGATTTGAGAAATGGGTAATAGTGAATGAAAATAGCCAATTTACTCACTCTGAGGCCTTAAAAAGTGTTTCTCCTCAACGGGAAGTGAATTAAATAACATTTGTAGGCCTTTATTGTTCAAGCGAAAACGCCCGATTATTGACGAAAGAGATAACCACCCCCCCTTACGACATGCTTCAGAAACGAAAAAAATGGTCCGTTTTCAAATGTTGCGTCTTTGAATGACAATCCACATTTGTACGTGGGTAATCACTTTTAGAGATAAAGTGAGATGTTTAAAGTGATTTTCAAGCTTCCAGGGGCCCTAAACACAAGATTTGAGAAATGGGTAAAAGTGAATGAAAATGGCCAATTTACTCACTCTGAGGCCTTTAAAAGTGTTTCTCCTCCACGGGAAGTGAATTAAATACCATTTGGAGGCCTTTATTGTTCAAGCGAAAACGCCCGATTATTGACGAAAGAGATAACCACCCCCCCTTACGACATGCTTCAGAAACGAAAAAAATGGTCCGTTTTCAAATGTTGCGTCTTTGAATGACAATCCACATTTGTACGTGGATAATCACTTTTAGAGCTAAAATTAGACGTTTAAAGTGATTTTCAAGCTTCCAGGGGCCCTAAACACAAGATTTGAGAAATGGGTAAAAGTGAATGAAAATGGCCAATTTACTCACTCTGAGGCCTTAAAAAGTGTTTCTCCTCCACGGGAAGTGAATTAAATACCATTTGGAGGCCTTTATTGTTCAAGCGAAAACGCCTGATTTTTGATGAAAGAGATAACCACCCCCCCTTACGACATGCTTCTGAAACTAAAAAAATGGTTCATTTTCAAATGTTGCGTCTTTTGAACTACAATTAACATTGTACGTGGATAATCACTTTTAGAGATAAAATGAGATGTTTAAAGTGATTTTCAAGCTTCCAGGGGCCCTAAACATGAGATTTGAGAAATGGGTAAACGTGAATGAAAGTGGCCAATTTACTCACTCTGCGGCCTTAAAAAGTGTTTCTCCTCCACGGAAAGTGAATAAAATAACATTCGGATGCCTTTATTGTTCAATCAAAAATGCCCGTTTTTTGGTGAAAAAGATAACCACCCCCCCTTACGACATGCTTCAGAAACGAAAAAAATGTTCCATTTTCAAATGTTGCGTCTTTGAACTACTATTCACATTTGTACGTGGATGATCACTTTTAGAGATAAAATTAGATGTTTAAAGTGATTTACAAGCTTCCAGGGGCCCTAAACACAAGATATGAGGAATGGGTAAATATGAATGAAAATGGCCAATTTATTCACTCTGAGGCCTTAAAAAGTTTTTCTCCACTCCAGAAAGTGAATTAAATAACATTTGTAGACCTTTATTGTTCAATCAAAAACGCCCGATTTTTGACGAAGAGATAACCACCCCCCCTTACGACATGCTTCAGAAACAAAAAAAATGGTTCATTTTCAAATGTTGCATCTTTGAACGACAATCCACATTTGTACGTGGATAAACACTTTTAGAGATAAACTTAGATGTTTAAAGTGATTTTCAAGCTTCCAGGGGCCCTAAACACAAGATTTGAGAAATGGGTAAAAGTGAATGAAAATGGCCAATTTACTCACTCTGAGGCCTTAAAAAGTGTTTCTCCTCAACGGGAAGTGAATTAAATAATATTTGTAGGCCTTTATTGTTCAAGCGAAAACGCCCGATTATTGACGAAAGAGATAACCACCCCCCCTTACGACATGCTTCAGAAATGAAAAAAATGGTCCGTTTTCAAATGTTGCGTCTTTGAATGACAATCCACATTTGTACGTGGATAATCACTTTTAGAGCTAAAATTAGATGTTTAAAGTGATTTTCAAGCTTCCAGGGGCCCTAAACACAAGATTTGAGAAATGGGTAAAAGTGAATGAAAATGGCCAATTTACTCACTCTGAGGCCTTAAAAAGTGTTTCTCCTCCACGGGAAGTGAATTAAATACCATTTGGAGGCCTTTATTGTTCAAGCGAAAACGCCTGATTTTTGATGAAAGAGATAACCACCCCCCCTTACGACATGCTTCTGAAACTAAAAAAATGGTTCATTTTCAAATGTTGCGTCTTTTGAACTACAATTAACATTGTACGTGGATAATCACTTTTAGAGATAAAATGAGATGTTTAAAGTGATTTTCAAGCTTCCAGGGGCCCTAAAAATGAGATTTGAGAAATGGGTAAACGTGAATGAAAATGGCCAATTTACTCACTCTGCGGCCTTAAAAAGTGTTTCTCCTCCACGGAAAGTGAATAAAATAACATTCGGATGCCTTTATTGTTCAATCAAAAATGCCCGTTTTTTGGTGAAAAAGATAACCACCCCCCCTTACGACATGCTTCAGAAACGAAAAAAATGGTCCATTTTCAAATGTTGCGTCTTTGAACTACAATTCACATTTGTACGTGGATGATCACTTTTAGAGATAAATTTAGATGTTTAAAGTGATTTACAAGCTTCCAGGGGCCCTAAACACAAGATATGAGGAATGGGTAAATATGAATGAAACTGGCCAATTTATTCACTCTGAGGCCTTAAAAAGTTTTTCTCCACTCCAGAAAGTGAATTAAATAACATTTGTAGGCCTTTATTGTTCAATCAAAAACACCCGATTTTTGACGAAAGAGATAACCACCCCCCCTTACGACATGCTTCAGAAACTAAAAAAATGGTCCGTTTTCAAATGTTGCCTCTTTGAACTACAATTCACATTTGTACGTGGAAAAGCACTTTTAAATATCAAATGAGATGTTTAAAGTGATTTTCATGCTCCCAGGGGCCTTAAACACAAGATTTGAGGAATGGGTAAAAGTGAATGAAAATGGCCAATTTACTCACTCTGAGGCCTTAAAAAGTGTTTCTCCTCCACGGGAAGTGAATTAAATACCATTTGGAGGCCTTTATTGTTCAATCAAAAACGCCCGATTTTTGACGAAAGAGATAACCACCCCCCCTTACGACATGCTTCAGAAACTAAAAAAATGGTCCGTTTTCAAATGTTGCCTCTGTGAACTACAATTCACATTTGTACGTGGAAAAGCACTTTTAAATATCAAATGAGATGTTTAAAGTGATTTTCATGCTTCCAGGGGCCTTAAACACAAGATTTGAGGAATGGGTAAAAGTGAATGAAAATGGCCAATTTACTCACTCTGAGGCCTTAAAAAGTGTTTCTCCTCCACGGGAAGTGAATTAAATAACATTTGTAGACCTTTATTGTTCAATCAAAAACGCCCGATTTTTGACGAAGAGATAACCACCCCCCCTTACGACATGCTTCAGAAACAAAAAAAATGGTTCATTTTCAAATGTTGCGTCTTTGAACGACAATCCACATTTGTACGTGGATAAACACTTTTAGAGATAAAATTAGATGTTTAAAGTGATTTTCAAGCTTCCAGGGGCCCTAAACACAAGATTTGAGAAATGGGTAAAAGTGAATGAAAATGGCCAATTTACTCACTCTGAGGCCTTAAAAAGTGTTTCTCCTCAACGGGAAGTGAATTAAATAACATTTGTAGGCCTTTATTGTTCAAGCGAAAACGCCCGATTATTGACGAAAGAGATAACCACCCCCCCTTACGACATGCTTCAGAAACGAAAAAAATGGTCCGATTTCAAATGCTGCCTCTTTGAACTACAATTCACATTTGTACGTGGAAAAGCACTTTTAAAGATCAAATGAGATGTTTACAGTGATTTTCATGCTTCCAGGGGCCTTAAACACAAGATTTGAGGAATGGGTAACAGTGAATGAAAATGGCCAATTTGCTCACTCTGAGGCCTTAAAAAGTGTTTCTCCTCCACGGGAAGTGAATTAAATACCATTTGGAGGCCTTTATTGTTCAAGCAAAAACGCCTGATTTTTGATGAAAGAGATAACCACCCCCCTTACGACATGCTTCTGAAATTAAAAAAATGGTTCATTTTCAAATGTTGCGTCTTTGAACCACAATTAACATTGTACGTGGATAATCACTTTTAGAGACAAAATGAGATGTTTAAAGTGATTTTCAAGCTTCCAGGGGCCCTAAACACGAGATTTGAGAAATGGGTAAACGTGAATGAAAATGGCCAATTTACTCACTCTGCGGCCTTAAAAAGTGTTTCTCCTCCACGGAAAGTGAATAAAATAACATTTGGATGCCTTTATTGTTCAATCAAAAACGCCCGTTTTTTGGTGAAAAAGATAACCACCCCCCCTTACGACATGCTTCAGAAACAAAAAAAATGGTCCATTTTCAAATGTTGCGTCTTTGAACTACAATTCACATTTGTACGTGGATAATCACTTTTAGAGATAAAATTAGATGTTTAAAGTGATTTACAAGCTTCCAGGGGCCCTAAACACAAGATATGAGGAATGGGTAAATATGAATGAAAATGGCCAATTTATTCACTCTGAGGCCTTAAAAAGTTTTTCTCCACTCTCGAAAGTGAATTAAATAACATTTGTAGACCTTTATTGTTCAATCAAAAACGCCCGATTTTTGACGAAAGAGATAACCACCCCCCTTACGACATGCTTCAAAAACAAAAAAAATGGTTCATTTTCAAATGTTGCATCTTTGAACGACAATCCACATTTGTACGTGGATAAACACTTTTAGAGATAAAATTAGATGTTTAAAGTGATTTTCAAGCTTCCAGGGGCCCTAAACACAAGATTTGAGAAATGGGTAAAAGTGAATGAAAATGGCCAATTTACTCACTCTGAGGCCTTAAAAAGTGTTTCTCCTCAACGGGAAGTGAATTAAATAACATTTGTAGGCCTTTATTGTTCAAGCGAAAACGCCCGATTATTGACGAAAGAGATAACCACCCCCCCTTACGACATGCTTCAGAAACGAAAAAAATGGTCCGTTTTCAAATGTTGCGTCTTTGAATGACAATCCACATTTGTACGTGGATAATCACTTTTAGAGCTAAAATTAGATGTTTAAAGTGATTTTCAAGCTTCCAGGGGCCCTAAACACAAGATTTGAGAAATGGGTAAAAGTGAATGAAAATGGCCAATTTACTCACTCTGCGGCCTTAAAAAGTGTTTCTCCTCCACGGAAAGTGAATAAAATAACATTTGGATGCCTTTATTGTTCAATTAAAAACGCCCGTTTTTTGGTGAAAAAGATAACCACCCCCCCTTACGACATGTTTCAGAAACAAAAAAAATGGTCCATTTTCAAATATTGCGTCTTTGAACTACAATTCACATTTGTACGTGGATAATCACTTTTAGAGATAAAATTAGATGTTTAAAGTGATTTACAAGCTTCCAGGGGCCCTAAACACAAGATATGAGGAATGGGTAAATATGAATGAAAATGGCCAATTTATTCACTCTGAGGCCTTAAAAAGTTTTTCTCCACTCTCGAAAGTGAATTAAATAACATTTGTAGACCTTTATTGTTCAATCAAAAACGCCCGATTTTTGACGAAAGAGATAACCACCCCCCCTTACGACATGCTTCAGAAACAAAAAAAATGGTTCATTTTCAAATGTTGCATCTTTGAACGACAATCCACATTTGTACGTGGATAAACACTTTTAGAGCTAAAATTAGATGTTTAAAGTGATTTTCAAGCTTCCAGGGGCCCTAAACACAAGATTTGAGAAATGGGTAAAAGTGAATGAAAATGGCCAATTTACTCACTCTGAGGCCTTAAAAAGTGTTTCTCCTCAACGGGAAGTGAATTAAATAATATTTGTAGGCCTTTATTGTTCAAGCGAAAACGCCCGATTATTGACGAAAGAGATAACCACCCCCCCTTACGACATGCTTCAGAAATGAAAAAAATGGTCCGTTTTCAAATGTTGCGTCTTTGAATGACAATCCACATTTGTACGTGGATAATCACTTTTAGAGCTAAAATTAGATGTTTAAAGTGATTTTCAAGCTTCCAGGGGCCCTAAACACAAGATTTGAGAAATGGGTAAAAGTGAATGAAAATGGCCAATTTACTCACTCTGAGGCCTTAAAAAGTGTTTCTCCTCCACGGGAAGTGAATTAAATACCATTTGGAGGCCTTTATTGTTCAAGCGAAAACGCCTGATTTTTGATGAAAGAGATAACCACCCCCCCTTACGACATGCTTCTGAAACTAAAAAAATGGTTCATTTTCAAATGTTGCGTCTTTTGAACTACAATTAACATTGTACGTGGATAATCACTTTTAGAGATAAAATGAGATGTTTAAAGTGATTTTCAAGCTTCCAGGGGCCCTAAAAATGAGATTTGAGAAATGGGTAAACGTGAATGAAAATGGCCAATTTACTCACTCTGCGGCCTTAAAAAGTGTTTCTCCTCCACGGAAAGTGAATAAAATAACATTCGGATGCCTTTATTGTTCAATCAAAAATGCCCGTTTTTTGGTGAAAAAGATAACCACCCCCCCTTACGACATGCTTCAGAAACGAAAAAAATGGTCCATTTTCAAATGTTGCGTCTTTGAACTACAATTCACACTTGTACGTGGATGATCACTTTTAGAGATAAATTTAGATGTTTAAAGTGATTTACAAGCTTCCAGGGGCCCTAAACACAAGATATGAGGAATGGGTAAATATGAATGAAACTGGCCAATTTATTCACTCTGAGGCCTTAAAAAGTTTTTCTCCACTCCAGAAAGTGAATTAAATAACATTTGTAGGCCTTTATTGTTCAATCAAAAACACCCGATTTTTGACGAAAGAGATAACCACCCCCCCTTACGACATGCTTCAGAAACTAAAAAAATGGTCCGTTTTCAAATGTTGCCTCTTTGAACTACAATTCACATTTGTACGTGGAAAAGCACTTTTAAATATCAAATGAGATGTTTAAAGTGATTTTCATGCTCCCAGGGGCCTTAAACACAAGATTTGAGGAATGGGTAAAAGTGAATGAAAATGGCCAATTTACTCACTCTGAGGCCTTAAAAAGTGTTTCTCCTCCACGGGAAGTGAATTAAATACCATTTGGAGGCCTTTATTGTTCAATCAAAAACGCCCGATTTTTGACGAAAGAGATAACCACCCCCCCTTACGACATGCTTCAGAAACTAAAAAAATGGTCCGTTTTCAAATGTTGCCTCTGTGAACTACAATTCACATTTGTACGTGGAAAAGCACTTTTAAATATCAAATGAGATGTTTAAAGTGATTTTCATGCTTCCAGGGGCCTTAAACACAAGATTTGAGGAATGGGTAAAAGTGAATGAAAATGGCCAATTTACTCACTCTGAGGCCTTAAAAAGTGTTTCTCCTCCACGGGAAGTGAATTAAATAACATTTGTAGACCTTTATTGTTCAATCAAAAACGCCCGATTTTTGACGAAGAGATAACCACCCCCCCTTACGACATGCTTCAGAAACAAAAAAAATGGTTCATTTTCAAATGTTGCGTCTTTGAACGACAATCCACATTTGTACGTGGATAAACACTTTTAGAGATAAAATTAGATGTTTAAAGTGATTTTCAAGCTTCCAGGGGCCCTAAACACAAGATTTGAGAAATGGGTAAAAGTGAATGAAAATGGCCAATTTACTCACTCTGAGGCCTTAAAAAGTGTTTCTCCTCAACGGGAAGTGAATTAAATAACATTTGTAGGCCTTTATTGTTCAAGCGAAAACGCCCGATTATTGACGAAAGAGATAACCACCCCCCCTTACGACATGCTTCAGAAACGAAAAAAATGGTCCGATTTCAAATGCTGCCTCTTTGAACTACAATTCACATTTGTACGTGGAAAAGCACTTTTAAAGATCAAATGAGATGTTTACAGTGATTTTCATGCTTCCAGGGGCCTTAAACACAAGATTTGAGGAATGGGTAACAGTGAATGAAAATGGCCAATTTGCTCACTCTGAGGCCTTAAAAAGTGTTTCTCCTCCACGGGAAGTGAATTAAATACCATTTGGAGGCCTTTATTGTTCAAGCAAAAACGCCTGATTTTTGATGAAAGAGATAACCACCCCCCTTACGACATGCTTCTGAAATTAAAAAAATGGTTCATTTTCAAATGTTGCGTCTTTGAACCACAATTAACATTGTACGTGGATAATCACTTTTAGAGACAAAATGAGATGTTTAAAGTGATTTTCAAGCTTCCAGGGGCCCTAAACACGAGATTTGAGAAATGGGTAAACGTGAATGAAAATGGCCAATTTACTCACTCTGCGGCCTTAAAAAGTGTTTCTCCTCCACGGGAAGTGAATTAAATAACATTTGTAGGCCTTTATTGTTCAAGCGAAAACGCCTGATTTTTGATGAAAGAGATAACCACCCCCCCTTACGACATGCTTCTGAAACTAAAAAAATGGTTCATTTTCAAATGTTGCGTCTTTGAACCACAATTAACATTGTACGTGGATAATCACTTGTAGAGATAAAATGAGATGTTTAAAGTGATTTTCAAGCTTCCAGGGGCCCTAAACACGAGATTTGAGAAATGGGTAAACGTGAATGAAAATGGCCAATTTACTCACTCTGCGGCCTTAAAAAGTGTTTCTCCTCCACGGAAAGTGAATAAAATAACATTTGGATGCCTTTATTGTTCAATCAAAAACGCCCTTTTTTTGGTGAAAAAGATAACCACCCCCCCTTACGACATGCTTTAGAAACGAAAAAAATGGTCCATTTTCAAATGTTGCGTCTTTGAACTACAATTCACATTTGTACGTGGATGATCACTTTTAGAGATAAAATTAGATGTTTAAAGTGATTTACAAGCTTCCAGGGGCCCTAAACACAAGATTTGAGAAATGGGTAAAAGTGAATGAAAATGGCCAATTTACTCACTCTGCGGCCTTAAAAAGTGTTTCTCCTCCACGGAAAGTGAATAAAATAACATTTGGATGCCTTTATTGTTCAATCAAAAACGCCCGTTTTTTGGTGAAAAAGATAACCACCCCCCTTACGACATGCTTCAGAAACGAAAAAAATGGTCCATTTTCAAATGTTGCGTCTTTGAACTACAATTCACATTTGTACGTGGATGATCACTTTTAGAGATAAATTTAGATGTTTAAAGTGATTTACAAGCTTCCAGGGGCCCTAAACACAAGATATGAGGAATGGGTAAATATCAATGAAACTGGCCAATTTATTCACTCTGAGGCCTTAAAAAGTTTTTCTCCACTCCAGAAAGTTAATTAAATAACATTTGTAGGCCTTTATTGTTCAATCAAAAACGCCCGTTTTTTGGTGAAAAAGATAACCACCCCCCTTACGACATGCTTCAGAAACGAAAAATATGGTCCATTTTCAAATGTTGTGTCTTTGAACTACAATTCACATTTGTACGTGAATGATCACTTTTAGAGATAAATTTAGATGTTTAAAGTGATTTACAAGCTTCCAGGGGCCCTAAACACAAGATATGAGGAATGGGTAAATATGAATGAAAATTGCCAATTTATTCACTCTGAGGCCTTAAAAAGTTTTTCTCCACTCCAGAAAGTGAATTAAATAACATTTGTAGACCTTTATTGTTCAATCAAAAACGCCCGATTTTTGACGAAGAGATAACCACCCCCCCTTACGACATGCTTCAGAAACAAAAAAAATGGTTCATTTTCAAATGTTGCATCTTTGAACGACAATCCACATTTGTACGTGGATAAACACTTTTGGAGATAAAATTAGATGTTTAAAGTGATTTTCAAGCTTCCAGGGGCCCTAAACACAAGATTTGAGAAATGGGTAAAAGTGAATGAAAATGGCCAATTTACTCACTCTGAGGCCTTAAAAAGTGTTTCTCCTCCACGGGAAGTGAATTAAATACCATTTGGAGGCCTTTATTGTTCAATCAAAAACGCCCGATTTTTGACGAAAGAGATAACCACCCCCCCTTACGACATGCTTCAGAAACTAAAAAAATGGTCCGTTTTCAAATGTTGCCTCTTTGAACTACAATTCACATTTGTACGTGGAAAAGCACTTTTAAATATCAAATGAGATGTTTAAAGTGATTTTCATGCTTCCAGGGGCCTTAAACACAAGATTTGAGGAATGGGTAAAAGTGAATGAAAATGGCCAATTTACTCACTCTGAGGCCTTAAAAAGTGTTTCTCCTCCACGGGAAGTGAATTAAATAACATTTGTAGACCTTTATTGTTCAATCAAAAACGCCCGATTTTTGACGAAGAGATAACCACCCCCCCTTACGACATGCTTCAGAAACAAAAAAAATTGGTTCATTTTCAAATGTTACGTCTTTGAACGACAATCCACATTTGTACGTGGATAAACACTTTTAGAGATAAAATTAGATGTTTAAAGTGATTTTCAAGCTTCCAGGGGCCCTAAACACAAGATTTGAGAAATGGGTAAAAGTGAATGAAAATGGCCAATTTACTCACTCTGAGGCCTTAAAAAGTGTTTCTCCTCAACGGGAAGTGAATTAAATAACATTTGTAGGCCTTTATTGTTCAAGCGAAAACGCCCGATTATTGACGAAAGAGAAAACCACCCCCCCTTACGACATGCTTCAGAAACGAAAAAAATGGTCCGATTTCAAATGTTGCCTCTTTGAACTACAATTCACATTTGTACGTGGAAAAGCACTTTTAAAGATCAAATGAGATGTTTAAAGTGATTTTCATGCTTCCAGGGGCCTTAAACACAAGATTTGAGGAATGGGTAACAGTGAATGAAAATGGCCAATTTACTCACTCTGCGGCCTTAAAAAGTGTTTCTCCTCCACGGAAAGTGAATAAAATAACATTCGGATGCCTTTATTGTTCAATCAAAAACGCCCGTTTTTTGGTGAAAAAGATAACCACCCCCCTTACGACATGCTTCAGAAACGAAAAAAATGGTCCATTTTCAAATGTTGCGTCTTTGAACTACAATTCACATTTGTACGTGGATGATCACTTTTAGAGATAAATTTAGATGTTTAAAGTGATTTACAAGCTTCCAGGGGCCCTAAACACAAGATATGAGGAATGGGTAAATATCAATGAAACTGGCCAATTTATTCACTCTGAGGCCTTAAAAAGTTTTTCTCCACTCCAGAAAGTTAATTAAATAACATTTGTAGGCCTTTATTGTTCAATCAAAAACGCCCGTTTTTTGGTGAAAAAGATAACCACCCCCCTTACGACATGCTTCAGAAACGAAAAATATGGTCCATTTTCAAATGTTGTGTCTTTGAACTACAATTCACATTTGTACGTGAATGATCACTTTTAGAGATAAATTTAGATGTTTAAAGTGATTTACAAGCTTCCAGGGGCCCTAAACACAAGATATGAGGAATGGGTAAATATGAATGAAAATTGCCAATTTATTCACTCTGAGGCCTTAAAAAGTTTTTCTCCACTCCAGAAAGTGAATTAAATAACATTTGTAGACCTTTATTGTTCAATCAAAAACGCCCGATTTTTGACGAAGAGATAACCACCCCCCCTTACGACATGCTTCAGAAACAAAAAAAATGGTTCATTTTCAAATGTTGCATCTTTGAACGACAATCCACATTTGTACGTGGATAAACACTTTTGGAGATAAAATTAGATGTTTAAAGTGATTTTCAAGCTTCCAGGGGCCCTAAACACAAGATTTGAGAAATGGGTAAAAGTGAATGAAAATGGCCAATTTACTCACTCTGAGGCCTTAAAAAGTGTTTCTCCTCCACGGGAAGTGAATTAAATACCATTTGGAGGCCTTTATTGTTCAATCAAAAACGCCCGATTTTTGACGAAAGAGATAACCACCCCCCCTTACGACATGCTTCAGAAACTAAAAAAATGGTCCGTTTTCAAATGTTGCCTCTTTGAACTACAATTCACATTTGTACGTGGAAAAGCACTTTTAAATATCAAATGAGATGTTTAAAGTGATTTTCATGCTTCCAGGGGCCTTAAACACAAGATTTGAGGAATGGGTAAAAGTGAATGAAAATGGCCAATTTACTCACTCTGAGGCCTTAAAAAGTGTTTCTCCTCCACGGGAAGTGAATTAAATAACATTTGTAGACCTTTATTGTTCAATCAAAAACGCCCGATTTTTGACGAAGAGATAACCACCCCCCCTTACGACATGCTTCAGAAACAAAAAAAATTGGTTCATTTTCAAATGTTGCGTCTTTGAACGACAATCCACATTTGTACGTGGATAAACACTTTTAGAGATAAAATTAGATGTTTAAAGTGATTTTCAAGCTTCCAGGGGCCCTAAACACAAGATTTGAGAAATGGGTAAAAGTGAATGAAAATGGCCAATTTACTCACTCTGAGGCCTTAAAAAGTGTTTCTCCTCAACGGGAAGTGAATTAAATAACATTTGTAGGCCTTTATTGTTCAAGCGAAAACGCCCGATTATTGACGAAAGAGAAAACCACCCCCCCTTACGACATGCTTCAGAAACGAAAAAAATGGTCCGATTTCAAATGTTGCCTCTTTGAACTACAATTCACATTTGTACGTGGAAAAGCACTTTTAAAGATCAAATGAGATGTTTAAAGTGATTTTCATGCTTCCAGGGGCCTTAAACACAAGATTTGAGGAATGGGTAACAGTGAATGAAAATGGCCAATTTACTCACTCTGAGGCCTTAAAAAGTGTTTCTCCTCCACGGGAAGTGAATTAAATACCATTTGGAGGCCTTTATTGTTCAAGCAAAAACGCCTGATTTTTGATGAAAGAGATAACCACCCCCCTTACGACATGCTTCTGAAATTAAAAAAATGGTTCATTTTCAAATGTTGCGTCTTTGAACCACAATTAACATTGTACGTGGATAATCACTTTTAGAGACAAAATGAGATGTTTAAAGTGATTTTCAAGCTTCCAGGGGCCCTAAACACGAGATTTGAGAAATGGGTAAACGTGAATGAAAATGGCCAATTTACTCACTCTACGGCCTTAAAAAGTGTTTCTCCTCCACGGAAAGTGAATAAAATAACATTTGGATGCCTTTATTGTTCAATCAAAAACGCCCGTTTTTTGGTGAAAAAGATAACCACCCCCCCTTACGACATGCTTCAGAAACAAAAAAAATGGTCCATTTTCAAATGTTGCGTCTTTGAACTACAATTCACATTTGTACGTGGATAATCACTTTTAGAGATACAATTAGATGTTTAAAGTGATTTACAAGCTTCCAGGGGCCCTAAACACAAGATATGAGGAATGGGTAAATATGAATGAAAATGGCCAATTTATTCACTCTGAGGCCTTAAAAAGTTTTTCTCCACTCTCGAAAGTGAATTAAATAACATTTGTAGACCTTTATTGTTCAATCAAAAACGCCCGATTTTTGACGAAAGAGATAACCACCCCCCTTACGACATGCTTCAGAAACAAAAAAAATGGTTCATTTTCAAATGTTGCATCTTTGAACGACAATCCACATTTGTACGTGGATAAACACTTTTAGAGATAAAATTAGATGTTTAAAGTGATTTTCAAGCTTCCAGGGGCCCTAAACACAAGATTTGAGAAATGGGTAAAAGTGAATGAAAATGGCCAATTTACTCACTCTGCGGCCTTAAAAAGTGTTTCTCCTCCACGGAAAGTGAATAAAATAACATTTGGATGCCTTTATTGTTCAATCAAAAACGCCCTTTTTTTGGTGAAAAAGATAACCACCCCCCCTTACGACATGCTTTAGAAACGAAAAAAATGGTCCATTTTCAAATGTTGCGTCTTTGAACTACAATTCACATTTGTACGTGGATGATCACTTTTAGAGATAAAATTAGATGTTTAAAGTGATTTACAAGCTTCCAGGGGCCCTAAACACAAGATTTGAGAAATGGGTAAAAGTGAATGAAAATGGCCAATTTACTCACTCTGCGGCCTTAAAAAGTGTTTCTCCTCCACGGAAAGTGAATAAAATAACATTTGGATGCCTTTATTGTTCAATCAAAAACGCCCGTTTTTTGGTGAAAAAGATAACCACCCCCCTTACGACATGCTTCAGAAACGAAAAAAATGGTCCATTTTCAAATGTTGCGTCTTTGAACTACAATTCACATTTGTACGTGGATGATCACTTTTAGAGATAAATTTAGATGTTTAAAGTGATTTACAAGCTTCCAGGGGCCCTAAACACAAGATATGAGGAATGGGTAAATATCAATGAAACTGGCCAATTTATTCACTCTGAGGCCTTAAAAAGTTTTTCTCCACTCCAGAAAGTTAATTAAATAACATTTGTAGGCCTTTATTGTTCAATCAAAAACGCCAGTTTTTTGGTGAAAAAGATAACCACCCCCCTTACGACATGCTTCAGAAACGAAAAATATGGTCCATTTTCAAATGTTGTGTCTTTGAACTACAATTCACATTTGTACGTGAATGATCACTTTTAGAGATAAATTTAGATGTTTAAAGTGATTTACAAGCTTCCAGGGGCCCTAAACACAAGATATGAGGAATGGGTAAATATGAATGAAAATTGCCAATTTATTCACTCTGAGGCCTTAAAAAGTTTTTCTCCACTCCAGAAAGTGAATTAAATAACATTTGTAGACCTTTATTGTTCAATCAAAAACGCCCGATTTTTGACGAAGAGATAACCACCCCCCCTTACGACATGCTTCAGAAACAAAAAAAATGGTTCATTTTCAAATGTTGCATCTTTGAACGACAATCCACATTTGTACGTGGATAAACACTTTTGGAGATAAAATTAGATGTTTAAAGTGATTTTCAAGCTTCCAGGGGCCCTAAACACAAGATTTGAGAAATGGGTAAAAGTGAATGAAAATGGCCAATTTACTCACTCTGAGGCCTTAAAAAGTGTTTCTCCTCCACGGGAAGTGAATTAAATACCATTTGGAGGCCTTTATTGTTCAATCAAAAACGCCCGATTTTTGACGAAAGAGATAACCACCCCCCCTTACGACATGCTTCAGAAACTAAAAAAATGGTCCGTTTTCAAATGTTGCCTCTTTGAACTACAATTCACATTTGTACGTGGAAAAGCACTTTTAAATATCAAATGAGATGTTTAAAGTGATTTTCATGCTTCCAGGGGCCTTAAACACAAGATTTGAGGAATGGGTAAAAGTGAATGAAAATGGCCAATTTACTCACTCTGAGGCCTTAAAAAGTGTTTCTCCTCCACGGGAAGTGAATTAAATAACATTTGTAGACCTTTATTGTTCAATCAAAAACGCCCGATTTTTGACGAAGAGATAACCACCCCCCCTTACGACATGCTTCAGAAACAAAAAAAATTGGTTCATTTTCAAATGTTACGTCTTTGAACGACAATCCACATTTGTACGTGGATAAACACTTTTAGAGATAAAATTAGATGTTTAAAGTGATTTTCAAGCTTCCAGGGGCCCTAAACACAAGATTTGAGAAATGGGTAAAAGTGAATGAAAATGGCCAATTTACTCACTCTGAGGCCTTAAAAAGTGTTTCTCCTCAACGGGAAGTGAATTAAATAACATTTGTAGGCCTTTATTGTTCAAGCGAAAACGCCCGATTATTGACGAAAGAGAAAACCACCCCCCCTTACGACATGCTTCAGAAACGAAAAAAATGGTCCGATTTCAAATGTTGCCTCTTTGAACTACAATTCACATTTGTACGTGGAAAAGCACTTTTAAAGATCAAATGAGATGTTTAAAGTGATTTTCATGCTTCCAGGGGCCTTAAACACAAGATTTGAGGAATGGGTAACAGTGAATGAAAATGGCCAATTTACTCACTCTGCGGCCTTAAAAAGTGTTTCTCCTCCACGGAAAGTGAATAAAATAACATTCGGATGCCTTTATTGTTCAATCAAAAACGCCCGTTTTTTGGTGAAAAAGATAACCACCCCCCTTACGACATGCTTCAGAAACGAAAAAAATGGTCCATTTTCAAATGTTGCGTCTTTGAACTACAATTCACATTTGTACGTGGATGATCACTTTTAGAGATAAATTTAGATGTTTAAAGTGATTTACAAGCTTCCAGGGGCCCTAAACACAAGATATGAGGAATGGGTAAATATCAATGAAACTGGCCAATTTATTCACTCTGAGGCCTTAAAAAGTTTTTCTCCACTCCAGAAAGTTAATTAAATAACATTTGTAGGCCTTTATTGTTCAATCAAAAACGCCCGTTTTTTGGTGAAAAAGATAACCAGCCCCCTTACGACATGCTTCAGAAACGAAAAATATGGTCCATTTTCAAATGTTGTGTCTTTGAACTACAATTCACATTTGTACGTGAATGATCACTTTTAGAGATAAATTTAGATGTTTAAAGTGATTTACAAGCTTCCAGGGGCCCTAAACACAAGATATGAGGAATGGGTAAATATGAATGAAAATTGCCAATTTATTCACTCTGAGGCCTTAAAAAGTTTTTCTCCACTCCAGAAAGTGAATTAAATAACATTTGTAGACCTTTATTGTTCAATCAAAAACGCCCGATTTTTGACGAAGAGATAACCACCCCCCCTTACGACATGCTTCAGAAACAAAAAAAATGGTTCATTTTCAAATGTTGCATCTTTGAACGACAATCCACATTTGTACGTGGATAAACACTTTTGGAGATAAAATTAGATGTTTAAAGTGATTTTCAAGCTTCCAGGGGCCCTAAACACAAGATTTGAGAAATGGGTAAAAGTGAATGAAAATGGCCAATTTACTCACTCTGAGGCCTTAAAAAGTGTTTCTCCTCCACGGGAAGTGAATTAAATACCATTTGGAGGCCTTTATTGTTCAATCAAAAACGCCCGATTTTTGACGAAAGAGATAACCACCCCCCCTTACGACATGCTTCAGAAACTAAAAAAATGGTCCGTTTTCAAATGTTGCCTCTTTGAACTACAATTCACATTTGTACGTGGAAAAGCACTTTTAAATATCAAATGAGATGTTTAAAGTGATTTTCATGCTTCCAGGGGCCTTAAACACAAGATTTGAGGAATGGGTAAAAGTGAATGAAAATGGCCAATTTACTCACTCTGAGGCCTTAAAAAGTGTTTCTCCTCCACGGGAAGTGAATTAAATAACATTTGTAGACCTTTATTGTTCAATCAAAAACGCCCGATTTTTGACGAAGAGATAACCACCCCCCCTTACGACATGCTTCAGAAACAAAAAAAATTGGTTCATTTTCAAATGTTACGTCTTTGAACGACAATCCACATTTGTACGTGGATAAACACTTTTAGAGATAAAATTAGATGTTTAAAGTGATTTTCAAGCTTCCAGGGGCCCTAAACACAAGATTTGAGAAATGGGTAAAAGTGAATGAAAATGGCCAATTTACTCACTCTGAGGCCTTAAAAAGTGTTTCTCCTCAACGGGAAGTGAATTAAATAACATTTGTAGGCCTTTATTGTTCAAGCGAAAACGCCCGATTATTGACGAAAGAGAAAACCACCCCCCCTTACGACATGCTTCAGAAACGAAAAAAATGGTCCGATTTCAAATGTTGCCTCTTTGAACTACAATTCACATTTGTACGTGGAAAAGCACTTTTAAAGATCAAATGAGATGTTTAAAGTGATTTTCATGCTTCCAGGGGCCTTAAACACAAGATTTGAGGAATGGGTAACAGTGAATGAAAATGGCCAATTTACTCACTCTGCGGCCTTAAAAAGTGTTTCTCCTCCACGGAAAGTGAATAAAATAACATTCGGATGCCTTTATTGTTCAATCAAAAACGCCCGTTTTTTGGTGAAAAAGATAACCACCCCCCTTACGACATGCTTCAGAAACGAAAAAAATGGTCCATTTTCAAATGTTGCGTCTTTGAACTACAATTCACATTTGTACGTGGATGATCACTTTTAGAGATAAATTTAGATGTTTAAAGTGATTTACAAGCTTCCAGGGGCCCTAAACACAAGATATGAGGAATGGGTAAATATCAATGAAACTGGCCAATTTATTCACTCTGAGGCCTTAAAAAGTTTTTCTCCACTCCAGAAAGTTAATTAAATAACATTTGTAGGCCTTTATTGTTCAATCAAAAACGCCCGTTTTTTGGTGAAAAAGATAACCAGCCCCCTTACGACATGCTTCAGAAACGAAAAATATGGTCCATTTTCAAATGTTGTGTCTTTGAACTACAATTCACATTTGTACGTGAATGATCACTTTTAGAGATAAATTTAGATGTTTAAAGTGATTTACAAGCTTCCAGGGGCCCTAAACACAAGATATGAGGAATGGGTAAATATGAATGAAAATTGCCAATTTATTCACTCTGAGGCCTTAAAAAGTTTTTCTCCACTCCAGAAAGTGAATTAAATAACATTTGTAGACCTTTATTGTTCAATCAAAAACGCCCGATTTTTGACGAAGAGATAACCACCCCCCCTTACGACATGCTTCAGAAACAAAAAAAATGGTTCATTTTCAAATGTTGCATCTTTGAACGACAATCCACATTTGTACGTGGATAAACACTTTTGGAGATAAAATTAGATGTTTAAAGTGATTTTCAAGCTTCCAGGGGCCCTAAACACAAGATTTGAGAAATGGGTAAAAGTGAATGAAAATGGCCAATTTACTCACTCTGAGGCCTTAAAAAGTGTTTCTCCTCCACGGGAAGTGAATTAAATACCATTTGGAGGCCTTTATTGTTCAATCAAAAACGCCTGATTTTTGACGAAAGAGATAACCACCCCCCCTTACGACATGCTTCAGAAACTAAAAAAATGGTCCGTTTTCAAATGTTGCCTCTTTGAACTACAATTCACATTTGTACGTGGAAAAGCACTTTTAAATATCAAATGAGATGTTTAAAGTGATTTTCATGCTTCCAGGGGCCTTAAACACAAGATTTGAGGAATGGGTAAAAGTGAATGAAAATGGCCAATTTACTCACTCTGAGGCCTTAAAAAGTGTTTCTCCTCCACGGGAAGTGAATTAAATAACATTTGTAGACCTTTATTGTTCAATCAAAAACGCCCGATTTTTGACGAAGAGATAACCACCCCCCCTTACGACATGCTTCAGAAACAAAAAAAATTGGTTCATTTTCAAATGTTGCGTCTTTGAACGACAATCCACATTTGTACGTGGATAAACACTTTTAGAGATAAAATTAGATGTTTAAAGTGATTTTCAAGCTTCCAGGGGCCCTAAACACAAGATTTGAGAAATGGGTAAAAGTGAATGAAAATGGCCAATTTACTCACTCTGAGGCCTTAAAAAGTGTTTCTCCTCAACGGGAAGTGAATTAAATAACATTTGTAGGCCTTTATTGTTCAAGCGAAAACGCCCGATTATTGACGAAAGAGAAAACCACCCCCCCTTACGACATGCTTCAGAAACGAAAAAAATGGTCCGATTTCAAATGTTGCCTCTTTGAACTACAATTCACATTTGTACGTGGAAAAGCACTTTTAAAGATCAAATGAGATGTTTAAAGTGATTTTCATGCTTCCAGGGGCCTTAAACACAAGATTTGAGGAATGGGTAACAGTGAATGAAAATGGCCAATTTACTCACTCTGAGGCCTTAAAAAGTGTTTCTCCTCCACGGGAAGTGAATTAAATACCATTTGGAGGCCTTTATTGTTCAAGCAAAAACGCCTGATTTTTGATGAAAGAGATAACCACCCCCCTTACGACATGCTTCTGAAATTAAAAAAATGGTTCATTTTCAAATGTTGCGTCTTTGAACCACAATTAACATTGTACGTGGATAATCACTTTTAGAGACAAAATGAGATGTTTAAAGTGATTTTCAAGCTTCCAGGGGCCCTAAACACGAGATTTGAGAAATGGGTAAACGTGAATGAAAATGGCCAATTTACTCACTCTACGGCCTTAAAAAGTGTTTCTCCTCCACGGAAAGTGAATAAAATAACATTTGGATGCCTTTATTGTTCAATCAAAAACGCCCGTTTTTTGGTGAAACAGATAACCACCCCCCCTTACGACATGCTTCAGAAACAAAAAAAATGGTCCATTTTCAAATGTTGCGTCTTTGAACTACAATTCACATTTGTACGTGGATAATCACTTTTAGAGATACAATTAGATGTTTAAAGTGATTTACAAGCTTCCAGGGGCCCTAAACACAAGATATGAGGAATGGGTAAATATGAATGAAAATGGCCAATTTATTCACTCTGAGGCCTTAAAAAGTTTTTCTCCACTCTCGAAAGTGAATTAAATAACATTTGTAGACCTTTATTGTTCAATCAAAAACGCCCGATTTTTGACGAAAGAGATAACCACCCCCCTTACGACATGCTTCAGAAACAAAAAAAATGGTTCATTTTCAAATGTTGCATCTTTGAACGACAATCCACATTTGTACGTGGATAAACACTTTTAGAGATAAAATTAGATGTTTAAAGTGATTTTCAAGCTTCCAGGGGCCCTAAACACAAGATTTGAGAAATGGGTAAAAGTGAATGAAAATGGCCAATTTACTCACTCTGAGGCCTTTAAAAGTGTTTCTCCTCCACGGGAAGTGAATTAAATACCATTTGGAGGCCTTTATTGTTCAAGCGAAAACGCCCGATTATTGACGAAAGAGATAACCACCCCCCCTTACGACATGCTTCAGAAACGAAAAAAATGGTCCGTTTTCAAATGTTGCGTCTTTGAATGACAATCCACATTTGTACGTGGATAATCACTTTTAGAGCTAAAATTAGATGTTTAAAGTGATTTTCAAGCTTCCAGGGGCCCTAAACACAAGATTTGAGAAATGGGTAAAAGTGAATGAAAATGGCCAATTTACTCACTCTGAGGCCTTAAAAAGTGTTTCTCCTCCACGGGAAGTGAATTAAATACCATTTGGAGGCCTTTATTGTTCAAGCGAAAACGCCTGATTTTTGATGAAAGAGATAACCACCCCCCCTTACGACATGCTTCTGAAACTAAAAAAATGGTTCATTTTCAAATGTTGCGTCTTTTGAACTACAATTAACATTGTACGTGGATAATCACTTTTAGAGATAAAATGAGATGTTTAAAGTGATTTTCAAGCTTCCAGGGGCCCTAAACATGAGATTTGAGAAATTGGTAAACGTGAATGAAAGTGGCCAATTTACTCACTCTGCGGCCTTAAAAAGTGTTTCTCCTCCACGGAAAGTGAATAAAATAACATTCGGATGCCTTTATTGTTCAATCAAAAATGCCCGTTTTTTGGTGAAAAAGATAACCACCCCCCCTTACGACATGCTTCAGAAACGAAAAAAATGTTCCATTTTCAAATGTTGCGTCTTTGAACTACTATTCACATTTGTACGTGGATGATCACTTTTAGAGATAAAATTAGATGTTTAAAGTGATTTACAAGCTTCCAGGGGCCCTAAACACAAGATAAGAGGAATGGGTAAATATGAATGAAAATGGCCAATTTATTCACTCTGAGGCCTTAAAAAGTTTTTCTCCACTCCAGAAAGTGAATTAAATAACATTTGTAGACCTTTATTGTTCAATCAAAAACGCCCGATTTTTGACGAAGAGATAACCCCCCCCCCTTACGACATGCTTCAGAAACAAAAAAAATGGTTCATTTTCAAATGTTGCATCTTTGAACGACAATCCACATTTGTACGTGGATAAACACTTTTAGAGATAAACTTAGATGTTTAAAGTGATTTTCAAGCTTCCAGGGGCCCTAAACACAAGATTTGAGAAATGGGTAAAAGTGAATGAAAATGGCCAATTTACTCACTCTGAGGCCTTAAAAAGTGTTTCTCCTCAACGGGAAGTGAATTAAATAATATTTGTAGGCCTTTATTGTTCAAGCGAAAACGCCCGATTATTGACGAAAGAGATAACCACCCCCCCTTACGACATGCTTCAGAAACGAAAAAAATGGTCCGTTTTCAAATGTTGCGTCTTTGAATGACAATCCACATTTGTACGTGGATAATCACTTTTAGAGCTAAAATTAGATGTTTAAAGTGATTTTCAAGCTTCCAGGGGCCCTAAACACAAGATTTGAGAAATGGGTAAAAGTGAATGAAAATGGCCAATTTACTCACTCTGAGGCCTTAAAAAGTGTTTCTCCTCCACGGGAAGTGAATTAAATACCATTTGGAGGCCTTTATTGTTCAAGCGAAAACGCCTGATTTTTGATGAAAGAGATAACCACCCCCCCTTACGACATGCTTCTGAAACTAAAAAAATGGTTCATTTTCAAATGTTGCGTCTTTTGAACTACAATTAACATTGTACGTGGATAATCACTTTTAGAGATAAAATGAGATGTTTAAAGTGATTTTCAAGCTTCCAGGGGCCCTAAAAATGAGATTTGAGAAATGGGTAAACGTGAATGAAAATGGCCAATTTACTCACTCTGCGGCCTTAAAAAGTGTTTCTCCTCCACGGAAAGTGAATAAAATAACATTCGGATGCCTTTATTGTTCAATCAAAAACGCCCGTTTTTTGGTGAAAAAGATAACCACCCCCCCTTACGACATGCTTCAGAAACCAAAAAAATGGTCCATTTTCAAATGTTGCGTCTTTGAACTACAATTCACATTTGTACGTGGATAATCACTTTTAGAGATAAAATTAGATGTTTAAAGTGATTTACAAGCTTCCAGGGGCCCTAAACACAAGATATGAGGAATGGGTAAATATGAATGAAAATGGCCAATTTATTCACTCTGAGGCCTTAAAAAGTTTTTCTCCACTCCAGAAAGTGAATTAAATAACATTTGTAGGCCTTTATTGTTCAAGCGAAAACACCCGATTATTGACGAAAGAGATAACCACCCCCCCTTACGACATGCTTCAGAAACGTAAAAAATGGCCCGTTTTCAAATGTTGCGTCTTTGAATGACAATCCACATTTGTACGTGGATAATCACTTTTAGAGCTAAAATTAGATGTTTAAAGTGATTTTCAAGCTTCCAGGGGCCCTAAACACAAGATTTGAGAAATGGGTAAAAGTGAATGAAAATGGCCAATTTACTCACTCTGCGGCCTTAAAAAGTGTTTCTCCTCCACGGAAAGTGAATAAAATAACATTCGGATGCCTTTATTGTTCAATCAAAAACGCCCGTTTTTTGGTGAAAAAGATAACCACCCCCCTTACGACATGCTTCAGAAACGAAAAAAATGGTCCATTTTCAAATGTTGCGTCTTTGAACTACAATTCACATTTGTACGTGGATGATCACTTTTAGAGATAAATTTAGATGTTTAAAGTGATTTACAAGCTTCCAGGGGCCCTAAACACAAGATATGAGGAATGGGTAAATATCAATGAAACTGGCCAATTTATTCACTCTGAGGCCTTAAAAAGTTTTTCTCCACTCCAGAAAGTTAATTAAATACCATTTGTAGGCCTTTATTGTTCAATCAAAAACGCCCGTTTTTTGGTGAAAAAGATAACCACCCCCCTTACGACATGCTTCAGAAACGAAAAATATGGTCCATTTTCAAATGTTGTGTCTTTGAACTACAATTCACATTTGTACGTGAATGATCACTTTTAGAGATAAATTTAGATGTTTAAAGTGATTTACAAGCTTCCAGGGGCCCTAAACACAAGATATGAGGAATGGGTAAATATGAATGAAAATTGCCAATTTATTCACTCTGAGGCCTTAAAAAGTTTTTCTCCACTCCAGAAAGTGAATTAAATAACATTTGTAGACCTTTATTGTTCAATCAAAAACGCCCGATTTTTGACGAAGAGATAACCACCCCCCCTTACGACATGCTTCAGAAACAAAAAAAATGGTTCATTTTCAAATGTTGCATCTTTGAACGACAATCCACATTTGTACGTGGATAAACACTTTTGGAGATAAAATTAGATGTTTAAAGTGATTTTCAAGCTTCCAGGGGCCCTAAACACAAGATTTGAGAAATGTGTAAAAGTGAATGAAAATGGCCAATTTACTCACTCTGAGGCCTTAAAAAGTGTTTCTCCTCCTCGGGAAGTGAATTAAATACCATTTGGAGGCCTTTATTGTTCAATCAAAAACGCCCGATTTTTGACGAAAGAGATAACCACCCCCCATTACGACATGCTTCAGAAACTAAAAAAATGGTCCGTTTTCAAATGTTGCCTCTTTGAACTACAATTCACATTTGTACGTGGAAAAGCACTTTTAAATATCAAATGAGATGTTTAAAGTGATTTTCATGCTTCCAGGGGCCTTAAACACAAGATTTGAGGAATGGGTAAAAGTGAATGAAAATGGCCAATTTACTCACTCTGAGGCCTTAAAAAGTGTTTCTCCTCCACGGGAAGTGAATTAAATAACATTTGTAGACCTTTATTGTTCAATCAAAAACGCCCGATTTTTGACGAAGAGATAACCACCCCCCCTTACGACATGCTTCAGAAACAAAAAAAATTGGTTCATTTTCAAATGTTGCGTCTTTGAACGACAATCCACATTTGTACGTGGATAAACACTTTTAGAGATAAAATTAGATGTTTAAAGTGATTTTCAAGCTTCCAGGGGCCCTAAACACAAGATTTGAGAAATGGGTAAAAGTGAATGAAAATGGCCAATTTACTCACTCTGAGGCCTTAAAAAGTGTTTCTCCTCAACGGGAAGTGAATTAAATAACATTTGTAGGCCTTTATTGTTCAAGCGAAAACGCCCGATTATTGACGAAAGAGAAAACCACCCCCCCTTACGACATGCTTCAGAAACGAAAAAAATGGTCCGATTTCAAATGTTGCCTCTTTGAACTACAATTCACATTTGTACGTGGAAAAGCACTTTTAAAGATCAAATGAGATGTTTAAAGTGATTTTCATGCTTCCAGGGGCCTTAAACACAAGATTTGAGGAATGGGTAACAGTGAATGAAAATGGCCAATTTACTCACTCTGAGGCCTTAAAAAGTGTTTCTCCTCCACGGGAAGTGAATTAAATACCATTTGGAGGCCTTTATTGTTCAAGCAAAAACGCCTGATTTTTGATGAAAGAGATAACCACCCCCCTTACGACATGCTTCTGAAATTAAAAAAATGGTTCATTTTCAAATGTTGCGTCTTTGAACCACAATTAACATTGTACGTGGATAATCACTTTTAGAGACAAAATGAGATGTTTAAAGTGATTTTCAAGCTTCCAGGGGCCCTAAACACGAGATTTGAGAAATGGGTAAACGTGAATGAAAATGGCCAATTTACTCACTCTACGGCCTTAAAAAGTGTTTCTCCTCCACGGAAAGTGAATAAAATAACATTTGGATGCCTTTATTGTTCAATCAAAAACGCCCGTTTTTTGGTGAAAAAGATAACCACCCCCCCTTACGACATGCTTCAGAAACAAAAAAAATGGTCCATTTTCAAATGTTGCGTCTTTGAACTACAATTCACATTTGTACGTGGATAATCACTTTTAGAGATACAATTAGATGTTTAAAGTGATTTACAAGCTTCCAGGGGCCCTAAACACAAGATATGAGGAATGGGTAAATATGAATGAAAATGGCCAATTTATTCACTCTGAGGCCTTAAAAAGTTTTTCTCCACTCTCGAAAGTGAATTAAATAACATTTGTAGACCTTTATTGTTCAATCAAAAACGCCCGATTTTTGACGAAAGAGATAACCACCCCCCTTACGACATGCTTCAGAAACAAAAAAAATGGTTCATTTTCAAATGTTGCATCTTTGAACGACAATCCACATTTGTACGTGGATAAACACTTTTAGAGATAAAATTAGATGTTTAAAGTGATTTTCAAGCTTCCAGGGGCCCTAAACACAAGATTTGAGAAATGGGTAAAAGTGAATGAAAATGGCCAATTTACTCACTCTGAGGCCTTAAAAAGTGTTTCTCCTCAACGGGAAGTGAATTAAATAACATTTGTAGGCCTTTATTGTTCAAGCGAAAACGCCCGATTATTGACAAAAGAGATAACCACCCCCCCTTACGACATGCTTCAGAAACGAAAAAAATGGTCCGTTTTCAAATGTTGCGTCTTTGAATGACAATCCACATTTGTACGTGGATAATCACTTTTAGAGCTAAAATTAGATGTTTAAAGTGATTTTCAAGCTTCCAGGGGCCCTAAACACAAGATTTGAGAAATGGGTAAAAGTGAATGAAAATGGCCAATTTACTCACTCTGAGGCCTTAAAAAGTGTTTCTCCTCCACGGGAAGTGAATTAAATAACATTTGTAGGCCTTTATTGTTCAAGCGAAAACGCCTGATTTTTGATGAAAGAGATAACCACCCCCCTTACGACATGCTTCTGAAACTAAAAAAATGGTTCATTTTCAAATGTTGCGTCTTTGAACCACAATTAACATTGTACGTGGATAATCACTTTTAGAGATAAAATGAGATGTTTAAAGTGATTTTCAAGCTTCCAGGGGCCCTAAACACGAGATTTGAGAAATGGGTAAACGTGAATGAAAATGGCCAATTTACTCACTCTGCGGCCTTAAAAAGTGTTTCTCCTCCACGGAAAGTGAATAAAATAACATTTGGATGCCTTTATTGTTCAATCAAAAACGCCCGTTTTTTGGTGAAAAAGATAACCACCCCCCCTTACGACATGCTTCAGAAACCAAAAAAATGGTCCATTTTCAAATGTTGCGTCTTTGAACTACAATTCACATTTGTACGTGGATAATCACTTTTAGAGATAAAATTAGATGTTTAAAGTGATTTACAAGCTTCCAGGGGCCCTAAACACAAGATATGAGGAATGGGTAAATATGAATGAAAATGGCCAATTTATTCACTCTGAGGCCTTAAAAAGTTTTTCTCCACTCTCGAAAGTGAATTAAATAACATTTGTAGACCTTTATTGTTCAATCAAAAACGCCCGATTTTTGACGAAAGAGATAACCACCCCCCCTTACGACATGCTTCAGAAACAAAAAAAATGGTTCATTTTCAAATGTTGCATCTTTGAACGACAATCCACATTTGTACGTGGATAAACACTTTTAGAGATAAAATTAGATGTTTGAAGTGATTTTCAAGCTTCCAGGGGCCCTAAACACAAGATTTGAGAAATGGGTAAAAGTGAATGAAAATGGCCAATTTACTCACTCTGAGGCCTTAAAAAGTGTTTCTCCTCCACGGGAAGTGAATTAAATAACATTTGTAGGCCTTTATTGTTCAAGCGAAAACGCCTGATTTTTGATGAAAGAGATAACCACCCCCCCTTACGACATGCTTCTGAAACTAAAAAAATGGTTCATTTTCAAATGTTGCGTCTTTGAACCACAATTAACATTGTACGTGGATAATCACTTGTAGAGATAAAATGAGATGTTTAAAGTGATTTTCAAGCTTCCAGGGGCCCTAAACACAAGATTTGAGAAATGGGTAAACGTGAATGAAAATGGCCAATTTACTCACTCTGCGGCCTTAAAAAGTGTTTCTCCTCCACGGAAAGTGAATAAAATAACATTTGGATGCCTTTATTGTTCAATCAAAAACGCCCTTTTTTTGGTGAAAAAGATAACCACCCCCCCTTACGACATGCTTTAGAAACGAAAAAAATGGTCCATTTTCAAATGTTGCGTCTTTGAACTACAATTCACATTTGTACGTGGATGATCACTTTTAGAGATAAAATTAGATGTTTAAAGTGATTTACAAGCTTCCAGGGGCCCTAAACACAAGATATGAGGAATGGGTAAATATGAATGAAAATGGCCAATTTATTCACTCTGAGGCCTTAAAAAATTTTTCTCCACTCCAGAAAGTGAATTAAATAACATTTGTAGGCCTTTATTGTTCAAGCGAAAACGCCCGATTATTGACGAAAGAGATAACCACCCCCCCTTACGACATGCTTCAGAAACGTAAAAAATGGTCCGTTTTCAAATGTTGCCTCTTTGAACTACAATTCACATTTGTACGTGGAAAAGCACTTTTAAAGATCAAATGAGATGTTTAAAGTGATTTTCATGCTTCCAGGGGCCCTAAACACAAGATTTGAGAAATGGGTAAAAGTGAATGAAAATGGCCAATTTACTCACTCTGAGGCCTTAAAAAGTGTTTCTCCTCCACGGGAAGTGAATTAAATACCATTTGGAGGCCTTTATTGTTCAAGCGAAAACGCCTGATTTTTGATGAAAGAGATAACCACCCCCCCTTACGACATGCTTCTGAAACTAAAAAAATGGTTCATTTTCAAATGTTGCGTCTTTTGAACTACAATTAACATTGTACATGGATAATCACTTTTAGAGATAAAATGAGATGTTTAAAGTGATTTTCAAGCTTCCAGGGGCCCTAAACATGAGATTTGAGAAATGGGTAAATATGAATGAAACTGGCCAATTTATTCACTCTGAGGCCTTAAAAAGTTTTACTCCACTCCAGAAAGTGAATTAAATAACATTTGTAGGCCTTTATTGTTCAATCAAAAACGCCCGATTTTTGACGAAAGAGATAACCACCCCCCTTACGACATGCTTCAGAAACTAAAAAAATGGTCCGTTTTCAAATGTTGCCTCTTTGAACTACAATTCACATTTGTACGTGGATAAGCACTTTTAAAGATCAAATGAGATGTTTAAAGTGATTTTCATGCTTCCAGGGGCCTTAAACACAAGATTTGAGGAATGGGTAAAAGTGAATGAAAATGGCCAATTTACTCACTCTGAGGCCTTAAAAAGTGTTTCTCCTCCACGGGAAGTGAATTAAATAACATTTGTAGGCCTTTATTGTTCAAGCGAAAACGCCCGATTATTGACGAAAGAGATAACCCCCCCCCTTACGACATGCTTCAGAAACTAAAAAAAAGGTCAGTTTTCAAATGTTGCCTCTTTGAACTACAATTCACATTTGTACGTGGAAAAGCACTTTTAAATATCAAATGAGATGTTTAAAGTGATTTTCATGCTTCCAGGGGCCTTAAACACAAGATTTGAGGAATGGGTAAAAGTGAATGAAAATGGCCAATTTACTCACTCTGAGGCCTTAAAAAGTGTTTCTCCTCCACGGGAAGTGAATTAAATAACATTTGTAGGCCTTTATTGTTCAAGCGAAAACGCCCGATTATTGACGAAAGAGATAACCACCCCCCCTTACGACATGCTTCAGAAACGAAAAAAATGGTCCGTTTTCAAATGTTGCGTCTTTGAATGACAATCCACATTTGTACGTGGAAAATCACTTTTAGAGCTAAAATTAGATGTTTAAAGTGATTTTCAAGCTTCCAGGGGCCCTAAACACAAGATTTGAGAAATGGGTAAAAGTGAATGAAAATGGCCAATTTACTCACTCTGAGGCCTTACAAAGTGATTCTCCTCCACGGGAATTGAATTAAATACCATTTGGAGGTCTTTATTGTTCAAGCAAAAACGCCTGATTTTTGATGAAAGAGATAACCACCCCCCCTTACGACATGCTTCTGAAAATAAAAAAATGGTTCATTTTCAAATGTTGCGTCTTTGAACCACAATTAACATTGTACGTGGATAATCACTTTTAGAGATAAAATGAGATGTTTAAAGTGATTTTCAAGCTTCCAGGGGCCCTAAACACGAGATTTGAGAAATGGGTAAACGTGAATGAAAATGGCCAATTTACTCACTCTGCGGCCTTAAAAAGTGTTTCTCCTCCACGGAAAGTGAATAAAATAACATTTGGATGCCTTTATTGTTCAATCAAAAACGCCCGATTTTTGGTGAAAAAGATAACCACCCCCCCTTACGACATGCTTCAGAAACAAAAAAAATGGTTCATTTTCAAATGTTGCGTCTTTGAACCACAATTAACATTGTACGTGGATAACCACTTTTAGAGATAAAATGAGATGTTTAAAGTGATTTTCAAGCTTCCAGGGGCCCTAAACACGAGATTTGAGAAATGGGTAAACGTGAATGAAAATGGCCAATTTACTCACTCTGCGGCCTTAAAAAGTGTTTCTCCTCCACGGAAAGTGAATAAAATAACATTTGGATGCCTTTATTGTTCAATCAAAAACGCCCGTTTTTTGGTGAAAAAGATAACCACCCCCCCTTACGACATGCTTCAGAAACAAAAAAAATGGTCCATTTTCAAATGTTGCGTCTTTGAACTACAATTCACATTTGTACGTGGATAATCACTTTTAGAGATAAAATTAGATGTTTAAAGTGATATACAAGCTTCCAGGGGCCCTAAACACAAGATATGAGGAATGGGTAAATATGAATGAAAATGGCCAATTTATTCACTCTGAGGCCTTAAAAAGTTTTTCTCCACTCCAGAAAGTGAATTAAATAACATTTGTAGACCTTTATTGTTCAATCAAAAACGCCCGATTTTTGACGAAAGAGATAACCACCCCACCTTACGACATGCTTCAGAAACAAAAAAAATGGTTCATTTTCAAATGTTGCATCTTTGAACGACAATCCACATTTGTACGTGGATAAACACTTTTAGAGATAAAATTAGATGTTTAAAGTGATTTTCAAGCTTCCAGGGGCCCTAAACACAAGATTTGAGAAATGGGTAATAGTGAATGAAAATGGCCAATTTACTCACTCTGAGGCCTTAAAAAGTGTTTCTCCTCAACGGGAAGTGAATTAAATAACATTTGTAGGCCTTTATTGTTCAAGCGAAAACGCCCGATTATTGACGAAAGAGATAACCACCCCCCCTTAGGACATGCTTCAGAAACGAAAAAAATGGTCCGTTTTCAAATGTTGCGTCTTTGAATGACAATCCACATTTGTACGTGGATAATCACTTTTAGAGCTAAAATTAGATGTTTAAAGTGATTTTCAAGCTTCCAGGGGCCCTAAACACAAGATTTGAGAAATGGGTAAAAGTGAATGAAAATGGCCAATTTACTCACTCTGAGGCCTTAAAAAGTGTTTCTCCTCAACGGGAAGTGAATTAAATAACATTTGTAGGCCTTTATTGTTCAAGCGAAAACGCCCGATTATTGACGAAGAGATAACCACCCCCCCTTACGACATGCTTCAGAAACAAAAAAAATGGTTCATTTTCAAATGTTGCATCTTTGAACGACAATCCACATTTGTACGTGGATAAACACTTTTAGAGATAAAATTAGATGTTTAAAATGATTTTCAAGCTTCCAGGGGCCCTAAACACAAGATTTGAGAAATGGGTAAAAGTGAATGAAAATGGCCAATTTACTCACTCTGAGGCCTTAAAAAGTGTTTCTCCTCAACGGGAAGTGAATTAAATAACATTTGTAGGCCTTTATTGTTCAAGCGAAAACGCCCGATTATTGACGAAAGAGATAACCACCCCCCCTTACGACATGCTTCAGAAACGAAAAAAATGGTCCGTTTTCAAATGTTGCGTCTTTGAATGACAATCCACATTTGTACGTGGATAATCACTTTTAGAGCTAAAATTAGATGTTTAAAGTGATTTTCAAGCTTCCAGGGGCCCTAAACACAAGATTTGAGAAATGGGTAAAAGTGAATGAAAATGGCCAATTTACTCACTCTGAGGCCTCAAAAAGTGTTTCTCCTCCACGGGAAGTGAATTAAATACCATTTGGAGGCCTTTATTGTTCAAGCGAAAACGCCTGATTTTTGATGAAAGAGATAACCACCCCCCCTTACGACATGCTTCTGAAACTAAAAAAATGGTTCATTTTCAAATGTTGCGTCTTTTGAACTACAATTAACATTGTACGTGGATAATCACTTTTAGAGATAAAATGAGATGTTTAAAGTGATTTTCAAGCTTCCAGGGGCCCTAAACACGAGATTTAAGAAATGGGTAAACGTGAATGAAAATGGCCAATTTACTCACTCTGCGGCCTTAAAAAGTGTTTCTCCTCCACGGAAAGTGAATAAAATAACATTTGGATGCCTTTATTGTTCAATCAAAAACGCCAGTTTTTTGGTGAAAAAGATAACCACCCCCCCGTACGACATGCTTCAGAAACGAACAAAATGGTCCATTTTCAAATGTTGCGTCTTTGAACTACAATTCACATTTGTACATGGATGATCACCTTTAGAGATAAAATTAGATGTTTAAAGTGATTTACAAGCTTCCAGGGGCCCTAAACACAAGATATGAGGAATGGGTAAATATGAATGAAAATTCCCAATTTATTCACTCTGAGGCCTTAAAAAGTTTTTCTCCACTCCAGAAAGTGAATTAAATAACATTTGTAGACCTTTATTGTTCAATCAAAAATGCCCGATTTTTGACGAAGAGATAACCACCCCCCCTTACGACATGCTTCAGAAACAAAAAAAATGGTTCATTTTCAAATGTTGCATCTTTGAACGACAATCCACATTTGTACGTGGATAAACACTTTTAGAGATAAAATTAGATGTTTAAAGTGATTTTCAAGCTTCCAGGGGCCCTAAACACAAGATTTGAGAAATGGGTAAAAGTGAATGAAAATGGCCAATTTACTCACTCTGAGGCCTTAAAAAGTGTTTCTCCTCAACGGGAAGTGAATTAAATAACATTTGTAGGCCTTTATTGTTCAAGCGAAAACGCCCGATTATTGACGAAAGAGATAACCACCCCCCCTTACGACATGCTTCAGAAACAAAAAAAATGGTTCATTTTCAAATGTTGCATCTTTGAACGACAATCCACATTTGTACGTGGATAAACACTTTTAGAGATAAAATTAGATGTTTAAAGTGATTTTCAAGCTTCCAGGGGCCCTAAACACAAGATTTGAGAAATGGGTAAAAGTGAATGAAAATGGCCAATTTACTCACTCTGAGGCCTTAAAAAGTGTTTCTCCTCAACGGGAAGTGAATTAAATAACATTTGTAGGCCTTTATTGTTCAAGCGAAAACGCCCGATTATTGACGAAAGAGATAACCACCCCCCCTTACGACATGCTTCAGAAACGAAAAAAATGGTCCGTTTTCAAATGTTGCGTCTTTGAATGACAATCCACATTTGCACGTGGATAATCACTTTTAGAGCTAAAATTAGATGTTTAAAGTGATTTTCAAGCTTCAAGGGCCCTAAACACAAGATTTGAGAAATGGGTAAAAGTGAATGAAAATGGCCAATTTACTCACTCTGAGGCCTTAAAAAGTGTTTCTCCTCCACGGGAAGTGAATTAAATACCATTTGGAGGCCTTTATTGTTCAAGCGAAAACGTCTGATTTTTGATGAAAGAGATAACCACCCCCCCTTACGACATGCTTCTGAAACTAAAAAAATGGTTCATTTTCAAATGTTGCGTCTTTTGAACTACAATTAACATTGTACGTGGATAATCACTTTTAGAGATAAAATGAGATGTTTAAAGTGATTTTCAAGCTTCAAGGGGCCCTAAACATGAGATTTGAGAAATGGGTAAACGTGAATGAAAATGGCCAATTTACTCACTCTGCGGCCTTAAAAAGTGTTTCTCCTCCACGGAAAGTGAATAAAATAACATTCGGATGCCTTTATTGTTCAATCAAAAACGCCCGTTTTTTGGTGAAAAAGATAACCACCCCCCTTACGACATGCTTCAGAAACGAAAAAAATGGTCCATTTTCAAATGTTGCGTCTTTGAACTACAATTCACATTTGTACGTGGATGATCACTTTTAGAGATAAATTTAGATGTTTAAAGTGATTTACAAGCTTCCAGGGGCCCTAAACACAAGATATGAGAAATGGGTAAAAGTGAATGAAAATGGCCAATTTACTCACTCTGAGGCCTTACAAAGTGATTCTCCTCCACGGGAATTGAATTAAATACCATTTGGAGGTCTTTATTGTTCAAGCAAAAACGCCTGATTTTTGATGAAAGAGATAACCACCCCCCCTTACGACATGCTTCTGAAATTAAAAAAATGGTTCATTTTCAAATGTTGCGTCTTTGAACCACAATTAACATTGTACGTGGATAATCACTTTTAGAGATAAAATGAGATGTTTAAAGTGATTTTCAAGCTTCCAGGGGCCCTAAACACGAGATTTGAGAAATGGGTAAACGTGAATGAAAATGGCCAATTTACTCACTCTGCGGCCTTAAAAAGTGTTTCTCCTCCACGGAAAGTGAATAAAATAACATTTGGATGCCTTTATTGTTCAATCAAAAACGCCCGTTTTTTGGTGAAAAAGATAACCACCCCCCCTTACGACATGCTTCAGAAACAAAAAAAATGGTCCATTTTCAAATGTTGCGTCTTTGAACTACAATTCACATTTGTACGTGGATAATCACTTTTAGAGATAAAATTAGATGTTTAAAGTGATTTACAAGCTTCCAGGGGCCCTAAACACAAGATATGAGGAATGGGTAAATATGAATGAAAATGGCCAATTTATTCACTCTGAGGCCTTAAAAAGTTTTTCTCCACTCTCGAAAGTGAATTAAATAACATTTGTAGACCTTTATTGTTCAATCAAAAACGCCCGATTTTTGACAAAAGAGATAACCAACCCCCCTTACGACATGCTTCAGAAACAAAAAAAATGGTTCATTTTCAAATGTTGCATCTTTGAACAACAATCCACATTTGTACGTGGATAAACACTTTTAGAGATAAAATTAGATGTTTAAAGTGATTTTCAAGCTTCCAGGGGCCCTAAACACAAGATTTGAGAAATGGGTAAAAGTGAATGAAAATGGCCAATTTACTCACTCTGAGGCCTTAAAAAGTGTTTCTCCTCCACGGGAAGTGAATTAAATAACATTTGTAGGCCTTTATTGTTCAAGCGAAAACGCCTGATTTTTTATGAAAGAGATAACCACCCCCCCTTACGACATGCTTCAGAAACAAAAAAAATGGTCCATTTTCAAATGTTGCGTCTTTGAACTACAATTCACATTTGTACGTGGATAATCACTTTTAGAGATAAAATTAGATGTTTAAAGTGATTTACAAGCTTCCAGGGGCCCTAAACACAAGATATGAGGAATGGGTAAATATGAATGAAAATGGCCAATTTATTCACTCTGAGGCCTTAAAAAGTTTTTCTCCACTCTCGAAAGTGAATTAAATAACATTTGTAGACCTTTATTGTTCAATCAAAAACGCCCGATTTTTGACAAAAGAGATAACCAACCCCCCTTACGACATGCTTCAGAAACAAAAAAAATGGTTCATTTTCAAATGTTGCATCTTTGAACGACAATCCACATTTGTACGTGGATAAACACTTTTAGAGATAAAATTAGATGTTTAAAGTGATTTTCAAGCTTCCAGGGGCCCTAAACACAAGATTTGAGAAATGGGTAAAAGTGAATGAAAATGGCCAATTTACTCACTCTGAGGCCTCAAAAAGTGTTTCTCCTCCACGGAAAGTGAATAAAATAACATTTGGATGCCTTTATTGTTCAATCAAAAACGCCCTTTTTTTGGTGAAAAAGATAACCACCCCCCCTTACGACATGCTTTAGAAACGAAAAAAATGGTCCATTTTCAAATGTTGCGTCTTTGAACTACAATTCACATTTGTACGTGGATGATCACTTTTAGAGATAAAATTAGATGTTTAAAGTGATTTACAAGCTTCCAGGGGCCCTAAACACAAGATATGAGGAATGGGTAAATATGAATGAAAATGGCCAATTTATTCACTCTGAGGCCTTAAAAAGTTTTTCTCCACTCCAGAAAGTGAATTAAATAACATTTGTAGGCCTTTATTGTTCAAGCGAAAACGCCCGATTATTGACGAAAGAGATAACCACCCCCCCTTACGACATGCTTCAGAAACGTAAAAAATGGCCCGTTTTCAAATGTTGCGTCTTTGAATGACAATCCACATTTGTACGTGGATAATCACTTTTAGAGCTAAAATTAGATGTTTAAAGTGATTTTCAAGCTTCCAGGGGCCCTAAACACAAGATTTGAGAAATGGGTAAAAGTGAATGAAAATGGCCAATTTACTCACTCTGCGGCCTTAAAAAGTGTTTCTCCTCCACGGAAAGTGAATAAAATAACATTCGGATGCCTTTATTGTTCAATCAAAAACGCCCGTTTTTTGGTGAAAAAGATAACCACCCCCCTTACGACATGCTTCAGAAACGAAAAAAATGGTCCATTTTCAAATGTTGCGTCTTTGAACTACAATTCACATTTGTACGTGGATGATCACTTTTAGAGATAAATTTAGATGTTTAAAGTGATTTACAAGCTTCCAGGGGCCCTAAACACAAGATATGAGGAATGGGTAAATATCAATGAAACTGGCCAATTTATTCACTCTGAGGCCTTAAAAAGTTTTTCTCCACTCCAGAAAGTTAATTAAATAACATTTGTAGGCCTTTATTGTTCAATCAAAAACGCCCGATTTTTGACGAAAGAGATAACCACCCCCCCTTACGACATGCTTCAGAAACTAAAAAAATGGTCCGTTTTCAAATGTTGCCTCTTTGAACTACAATTCACATTTGTACGTGGAAAAGCACTTTTAAAGATCAAATGAGATGTTTAAAGTGATTTTCATGCTTCCAGGGGCCCTAAACACAAGATTTGAGAAATGGGTAAAAGTGAATGAAAATGGCCAATTTACTCACTCTGAGGCCTTAAAAAGTGTTTCTCCTCCACGGGAAGTGAATTAAATACCATTTGGAGGCCTTTATTGTTCAAGCGAAAACGCCTGATTTTTGATGAAAGAGATAACCACCCCCCCTTACGACATGCTTCTGAAACTAAAAAAATGGTTCATTTTCAAATGTTGCTTCTTTTGAACTACAATTAACATTGTACGTGGATAATCACTTTTAGAGATAAAATGAGATGTTTAAAGTGATTTTCAAGCTTCCAGGGGCCCTAAACATGAGATTTGAGAAATGGGTAAATATGAATGAAACTGGCCAATTTATTCACTCTGAGGCCTTAAAAAGTTTTACTCCACTCCAGAAAGTGAATTAAATAACATTTGTAGGCCTTTATTGTTCAATCAAAAACGCCCGATTTTTGACGAAAGAGATAACCACCCCCCTTACGACATGCTTCAGAAACTAAAAAAATGGTCTGTTTTCAAATGTTGCCTCTTTGAACTACAATTCACATTTGTACGTGGATAAGCACTTTTAAAGATCAAATGAGATGTTTAAAGTGATTTTCATGCTTCCAGGGGCCTTAAACACAAGATTTGAGGAATGGGTAAAAGTGAATGAAAATGGCCAATTTACTCACTCTGAGGCCTTAAAAAGTGTTTCTCCTCCACGGGAAGTGAATTAAATACCATTTGTAGGCCTTTATTGTTCAAGCGAAAACGCCCGATTATTGACGAAAGAGATAACCCCCCCCCCTTACGACATGCTTCAGAAACTAAAAAAATGGTCCGTTTTCAAATGTTGCCTCTTTGAACTACAATTCACATTTGTACGTGGAAAAGCACTTTTAAATATCAAATGAGATGTTTAAAGTGATTTTCATGCTTCCAGGGGCCTTAAACACAAGATTTGAGGAATGGGTAAAAGTGAATGAAAATGGCCAATTTACTCACTCTGAGGCCTTAAAAAGTGTTTCTCCTCCACGGGAAGTGAATTAAATAACATTTGTAGACCTTTATTGTTCAATCAAAAACGCCCGATTTTTGACGAAGAGATAACCACCCCCCCTTACGACATGCTTCAGAAACAAAAAAAATGGTTCATTTTCAAATGTTGCATCTTTGAACGACAATCCACATTTGTACGTGGATAAACACTTTTAGAGATAAAATTAGATGTTTAAAGTGATTTTCAAGCTTCCAGGGGCCCTAAACACAAGATTTGAGAAATGGGTAAAAGTGAATGAAAATGGCCAATTTACTCACTCTGAGGCCTTAAAAAGTGTTTCTCCTCAACGGGAAGTGAATTAAATAACATTTGTAGGCCTTTATTGTTCAAGCGAAAACGCTTGATTATTGACGAAAGAGATAACCACCCCCCCTTACGACATGCTTCAGAAACGAAAAAAATGGTCCGTTTTCAAATGTTGCGTCTTTGAATGACAATCCACATTTGTACGTGGATAATCACTTTTAGAGCTAAAATTAGATGTTTAAAGTGATTTTCAAGCTTCCAGGGGCCCTAAACACAAGATTTGAGAAATGGGTAAAAGTGAATGAAAATGGCCAATTTACTCACTCTGAGGCCTTAAAAAGTGTTTCTCCTCCACGGGAAGTGAATTAAATACCATTTGGAGGCCTTTATTGTTCAAGCGAAAACGCCTGATTTTTGATGAAAGAGATAACCACCCCCCCTTACGACATGCTTCTGAAACTAAAAAAATGGTTCATTTTCAAATGTTGCGTCTTTTGAACTACAATTAACATTGTACGTGGATAATCACTTTTAGAGATAAAATGAGATGTTTAAAGTGATTTTCAAGCTTCCAGGGGCCCTAAACATGAGATTTGAGAAATGGGTAAACGTGAATGAAAATGACCAATTTACTCACTCTGCGGCCTTAAAAAGTGTTTCTCCTCCACGGAAAGTGAATAAAATAACATTCGGAGGCCTTTATTGTTCAATCAAAAACGCCCGTTTTTTGGTGAAAAAGATAACCACCCCCCTTACGACATGCTTCAGAAACGAAAAAAATGGTCCATTTTCAAATGTTGCGTCTTTGAACTACAATTCACATTTGTACGTGGATGATCACTTTTAGAGATAAATTTAGATGTTTAAAGTGATTTACAAGCTTCCAGGGGCCCTAAACACAAGATATGGGGAATGGGTAAATATCAATGAAACTGGCCAATTTATTCACTCTGAGGCCTTAAAAAGTTTTTCTCCACTCCAGAAAGTGAATTAAATAACATTTGTAGGCCTTTATTGTTCAATCAAAAACGCCCGATTTTTGACGAAAGAGATAACCACCCCCCTTACGACATGCTTCAGAAACTAAAAAAATGGTCCGTTTTCAAATGTTGCCTCTTTGAACTACAATTCACATTTGTACGTGGAAAAGCACTTTTAAAGATCAAATGAGATGTTTAAAGTGATTTTCATGCTTCCAGGGGCCTTAAACACAAGATTTGAGGAATGGGTAAAAGTGAATGAAAATGGCCAATTTACTCACTCTGAGGCCTTAAAAAGTGTTTCTCCTCCACGGGAAGTGAATTAAATAACATTTGTAGGCCTTTATTGTTCAATCAAAAACGCCCGTTTTTTGGTGAAAAAGGTAACCACCCCCCCTTACGACATGCTTCAGAAACAAAAAAAATGGTCCATTTTCAAATGTTGCGTCTTTGAACTACAATTCACATTTGTACGTGGATAATCACTTTTAGAGATAAAATTAGATGTTTAAAGTGATTTACAAGCTTCCAGGGGCCCTAAACACAAGATATGAGGAATGGGTAAATATCAATGAAACTGGCCAATTTATTCACTCTGAGGCCTTAAAAAGTTTTTCTCCACTCCAGAAAGTGAATTAAATAACATTTGTAGACCTGTATTGTTCAATCAAAAACGCCCGATTTTTGACGAAAGAGATAACCACCCCACCTTACGACATGCTTCAGAAACAAAAAAAATGGTTCATTTTCAAATGTTGCATCTTTGAATGACAATCCACATTTGTACGTGGATAAACACTTTTAGAGATAAAATTAGATGTTTAAAGTGATTTTCAAGCTTCCAGGGGCCCTAAACACAAGATTTGAGAAATGGGTAATAGTGAATGAAAATGGCCAATTTACTCACTCTGAGGCCTTAAAAAGTGTTTCTCCTCAACGGGAAGTGAATTAAATAACATTTGTAGGCCTTTATTGTTCAAGCGAAAACGCCCGATTATTGACGAAAGAGATAACCACCCCCCCTTAGGACATGCTTCAGAAACGAAAAAAATGGTCCGTTTTCAAATGTTGCGTCTTTGAATGACAATCCACATTTGTACGTGGATAATCACTTTTAGAGCTAAAATTAGATGTTTAAAGTGATTTTCAAGCTTCCAGGGGCCCTAAACACAAGATTTGAGAAATGGGTAAAAGTGAATGAAAATGGCCAATTTACTCACTCTGAGGCCTTAAAAAGTGTTTCTCCTCAACGGGAAGTGAATTAAATAACATTTGTAGGCCTTTATTGTTCAAGCGAAAACGCCCGATTATTGACGAAGAGATAACCACCCCCCCTTACGACATGCTTCAGAAACAAAAAAAATGGTTCATTTTCAAATGTTGCATCTTTGAACGACAATCCACATTTGTACGTGGATAAACACTTTTAGAGATAAAATTAGATGTTTAAAGTGATTTTCAAGCTTCCAGGGGCCCTAAACACAAGATTTGAGAAATGGGTAAAAGTGAATGAAAATGGCCAATTTACTCACTCTGAGGCCTTAAAAAGTGTTTCTCCTCAACGGGAAGTGAATTAAATAACATTTGTAGGCCTTTATTGTTCAAGCGAAAACGCCCGATTATTGACGAAAGAGATAACCACCCCCCCTTACGACATGCTTCAGAAACGAAAAAAATGGTCCGTTTTCAAATGTTGCGTCTTTGAATGACAATCCACATTTGTACGTGGATAATCACTTTTAGAGCTAAAATTAGATGTTTAAAGTGATTTTCAAGCTTCCAGGGGCCCTAAACACAAGATTTGAGAAATGGGTAAAAGTGAATGAAAATGGCCAATTTACTCACTCTGAGGCCTTAAAAAGTGTTTCTCCTCCACGGGAAGTGAATTAAATACCATTTGGAGGCCTTTATTGTTCAAGCGAAAACGCCTGATTTTTGATGAAAGAGATAACCACCCCCCCTTACGACATGCTTCTGAAACTAAAAAAATGGTTCATTTTCAAATGTTGCGTCTTTTGAACTACAATTAACATTGTACGTGGATAATCACTTTTAGAGATAAAATGAGATGTTTAAAGTGATTTTCAAGCTTCCAGGGGCCCTAAACACGAGATTTAAGAAATGGGTAAACGTGAATGAAAATGGCCAATTTACTCACTCTGCGGCCTTAAAAAGTGTTTCTCCTCCACGGAAAGTGAATAAAATAACATTTGGATGCCTTTATTGTTCAATCAAAAACGCCAGTTTTTTGGTGAAAAAGATAACCACCCCCCCGTACGACATGCTTCAGAAACGAAAAAAATGGTCCATTTTCAAATGTTGCGTCTTTGAACTACAATTCACATTTGTACATGGATGATCACCTTTAGAGATAAAATTAGATGTTTAAAGTGATTTACAAGCTTCCAGGGGCCCTAAACACAAGATATGAGGAATGGGTAAATATGAATGAAAATTCCCAATTTATTCACTCTGAGGCCTTAAAAAGTTTTTCTCCACTCCAGAAAGTGAATTAAATAACATTTGTAGACCTTTATTGTTCAATCAAAAATGCCCGATTTTTGACGAAGAGATAACCACCCCCCCTTACGACATGCTTCAGAAACAAAAAAAATGGTTCATTTTCAAATGTTGCATCTTTGAACGACAATCCACATTTGTACGTGGATAAACACTTTTAGAGATAAAATTAGATGTTTAAAGTGATTTTCAAGCTTCCAGGGGCCCTAAACACAAGATTTGAGAAATGGGTAAAAGTGAATGAAAATGGCCAATTTACTCACTCTGAGGCCTTAAAAAGTGTTTCTCCTCAACGGGAAGTGAATTAAATAACATTTGTAGGCCTTTATTGTTCAAGCGAAAACGCCCGATTATTGACGAAAGAGATAACCACCCCCCCTTACGACATGCTTCAGAAACAAAAAAAATGGTTCATTTTCAAATGTTGCATCTTTGAACGACAATCCACATTTGTACGTGGATAAACACTTTTAGAGATAAAATTAGATGTTTAAAGTGATTTTCAAGCTTCCAGGGGCCCTAAACACAAGATTTGAGAAATGGGTAAAAGTGAATGAAAATGGCCAATTTACTCACTCTGAGGCCTTAAAAAGTGTTTCTCCTCAACGGGAAGTGAATTAAATAACATTTGTAGGCCTTTATTGTTCAAGCGAAAACGCCTGATTATTGACGAAAGAGATAACCACCCCCCCTTACGACATGCTTCAGAAACGAAAAAAATGGTCCGTTTTCAAATGTTGCGTCTTTGAATGACAATCCACATTTGCACGTGGATAATCACTTTTAGAGCTAAAATTAGATGTTTAAAGTGATTTTCAAGCTTCAAGGGCCCTAAACACAAGATTTGAGAAATGGGTAAAAGTGAATGAAAATGGCCAATTTACTCACTCTGAGGCCTTAAAAAGTGTTTCTCCTCCACGGGAAGTGAATTAAATACCATTTGGAGGCCTTTATTGTTCAAGCGAAAACGTCTGATTTTTGATGAAAGAGATAACCACCCCCCCTTACGACATGCTTCTGAAACTAAAAAAATGGTTCATTTTCAAATGTTGCGTCTTTTGAACTACAATTAACATTGTACGTGGATAATCACTTTTAGAGATAAAATGAGATGTTTAAAGTGATTTTCAAGCTTCCAGTGGCCCTAAACATGAGATTTGAGAAATGGGTAAACGTGAATGAAAATGGCCAATTTACTCACTCTGCGGCCTTAAAAAGTGTTTCTCCTCCACGGAAAGTGAATAAAATAACATTCGGATGCCTTTATTGTTCAATCAAAAACGCCCGTTTTTTGGTGAAAAAGATAACCACCCCCCTTACGACATGCTTCAGAAACGAAAAAAATGGTCCATTTTCAAATGTTGCGTCTTTGAACTACAATTCACATTTGTACGTGGATGATCACTTTTAGAGATAAATTTAGATGTTTAAAGTGATTTACAAGCTTCCAGGGGCCCTAAACACAAGATATGAGAAATGGGTAAAAGTGAATGAAAATGGCCAATTTACTCACTCTGAGGCCTTACAAAGTGATTCTCCTCCACGGGAATTGAATTAAATACCATTTGGAGGTCTTTATTGTTCAAGCAAAAACGCCTGATTTTTGATGAAAGAGATAACCACCCCCCCTTACGACATGCTTCTGAAATTAAAAAAATGGTTCATTTTCAAATGTTGCGTCTTTGAACCACAATTAACATTGTACGTGGATAATCACTTTTAGAGATAAAATGAGATGTTTAAAGTGATTTTCAAGCTTCCAGGGGCCCTAAACACGAGATTTGAGAAATGGGTAAACGTGAATGAAAATGGCCAATTTACTCACTCTGCGGCCTTAAAAAGTGTTTCTCCTCCACGGAAAGTGAATAAAATAACATTTGGATGCCTTTATTGTTCAATCAAAAACGCCCGTTTTTTGGTGAAAAAGATAACCACCCCCCCTTACGACATGCTTCAGAAACAAAAAAAATGGTCCATTTTCAAATGTTGCGTCTTTGAACTACAATTCACATTTGTACGTGGATAATCACTTTTAGAGATAAAATTAGATGTTTAAAGTGATTTACAAGCTTCCAGGGGCCCTAAACACAAGATATGAGGAATGGGTAAATATGAATGAAAATGGCCAATTTATTCACTCTGAGGCCTTAAAAAGTTTTTCTCCACTCTCGAAAGTGAATTAAATAACATTTGTAGACCTTTATTGTTCAATCAAAAACGCCCGATTTTTGACAAAAGAGATAACCAACCCCCCTTACGACATGCTTCAGAAACAAAAAAAATGGTTCATTTTCAAATGTTGCATCTTTGAACGACAATCCACATTTGTACGTGGATAAACACTTTTAGAGATAAAATTAGATGTTTAAAGTGATTTTCAAGCTTCCAGGGGCCCTAAACACAAGATTTGAGAAATGGGTAAAAGTGAATGAAAATGGCCAATTTACTCACTCTGAGGCCTTAAAAAGTGTTTCTCCTCCACGGGAAGTGAATTAAATAACATTTGTAGGCCTTTATTGTTCAAGCGAAAACGCCTGATTTTTGATGAAAGAGATAACCACCCCCCCTTACGACATGCTTCAGAAACAAAAAAAATGGTCCATTTTCAAATGTTGCGTCTTTGAACTACAATTCACATTTGTACGTGGATAATCACTTTTAGAGATAAAATTAGATGTTTAAAGTGATTTACAAGCTTCCAGGGGCCCTAAACACAAGATATGAGGAATGGGTAAATATGAATGAAAATGGCCAATTTATTCACTCTGAGGCCTTAAAAAGTTTTTCTCCACTCTCGAAAGTGAATTAAATAACATTTGTAGACCTTTATTGTTCAATCAAAAACGCCCGATTTTTGACAAAAGAGATAACCAACCCCCCTTACGACATGCTTCAGAAACAAAAAAAATGGTTCATTTTCAAATGTTGCATCTTTGAACGACAATCCACATTTGTACGTGGATAAACACTTTTAGAGATAAAATTAGATGTTTAAAGTGATTTTCAAGCTTCCAGGGGCCCTAAACACAAGATTTGAGAAATGGGTAAAAGTGAATGAAAATGGCCAATTTACTCACTCTGAGGCCTTAAAAAGTGTTTCTCCTCCACGGAAAGTGAATAAAATAACATTTGGATGCCTTTATTGTTCAATCAAAAACGCCCTTTTTTTGGTGAAAAAGATAACCACCCCCCCTTACGACATGCTTTAGAAACGAAAAAAATGGTCCATTTTCAAATGTTGCGTCTTTGAACTACAATTCACATTTGTACGTGGATGATCACTTTTAGAGATAAAATTAGATGTTTAAAGTGATTTACAAGCTTCCAGGGGCCCTAAACACAAGATATGAGGAATGGGTAAATATGAATGAAAATGGCCAATTTATTCACTCTGAGGCCTTAAAAAGTTTTTCTCCACTCCAGAAAGTGAATTAAATAACATTTGTAGGCCTTTATTGTTCAAGCGAAAACGCCCGATTATTGACGAAAGAGATAACCACCCCCCCTTACGACATGCTTCAGAAACGTAAAAAATGGCCCGTTTTCAAATGTTGCGTCTTTGAATGACAATCCACATTTGTACGTGGATATTCACTTTTAGAGCTAAAATTAGATGTTTAAAGTGATTTTCAAGCTTCCAGGGGCCCTAAACACAAGATTTGAGAAATGGGTAAAAGTGAATGAAAATGGCCAATTTACTCACTCTGCGGCCTTAAAAAGTGTTTCTCCTCCACGGAAAGTGAATAAAATAACATTCGGATGCCTTTATTGTTCAATCAAAAACGCCCGTTTTTTGGTGAAAAAGATAACCACCCCCCTTACGACATGCTTCAGAAACGAAAAAAATGGTCCATTTTCAAATGTTGCGTCTTTGAACTACAATTCACATTTGTACGTGGATGATCACTTTTAGAGATAAATTTAGATGTTTAAAGTGATTTACAAGCTTCCAGGGGCCCTAAACACAAGATATGAGGAATGGGTAAATATCAATGAAACTGGCCAATTTATTCACTCTGAGGCCTTAAAAAGTTTTTCTCCACTCCAGAAAGTTAATTAAATAACATTTGTAGGCCTTTATTGTTCAATCAAAAACGCCCGATTTTTGACGAAAGAGATAACCACCCCCCCTTACGACATGCTTCAGAAACTAAAAAAATGGTCCGTTTTCAAATGTTGCCTCTTTGAACTACAATTCACATTTGTACGTGGAAAAGCACTTTTAAAGATCAAATGAGATGTTTAAAGTGATTTTCATGCTTCCAGGGGCCCTAAACACAAGATTTGAGAAATGGGTAAAAGTGAATGAAAATGGCCAATTTACTCACTCTGAGGCCTTAAAAAGTGTTTCTCCTCCACGGGAAGTGAATTAAATACCATTTGGAGGCCTTTATTGTTCAAGCGAAAACGCCTGATTTTTGATGAAAGAGATAACCACCCCCCCTTACGACATGCTTCTGAAACTAAAAAAATGGTTCATTTTCAAATGTTGCTTCTTTTGAACTACAATTAACATTGTACGTGGATAATCACTTTTAGAGATAAAATGAGATGTTTAAAGTGATTTTCAAGCTTCCAGGGGCCCTAAACATGAGATTTGAGAAATGGGTAAATATGAATGAAACTGGCCAATTTATTCACTCTGAGGCCTTAAAAAGTTTTACTCCACTCCAGAAAGTGAATTAAATAACATTTGTAGGCCTTTATTGTTCAATCAAAAACGCCCGATTTTTGACGAAAGAGATAACCACCCCCCTTACGACATGCTTCAGAAACTAAAAAAATGGTCTGTTTTCAAATGTTGCCTCTTTGAACTACAATTCACATTTGTACGTGGATAAGCACTTTTAAAGATCAAATGAGATGTTTAAAGTGATTTTCATGCTTCCAGGGGCCTTAAACACAAGATTTGAGGAATGGGTAAAAGTGAATGAAAATGGCCAATTTACTCACTCTGAGGCCTTAAAAAGTGTTTCTCCTCCACGGGAAGTGAATTAAATACCATTTGTAGGCCTTTATTGTTCAAGCGAAAACGCCCGATTATTGACGAAAGAGATAACCCCCCCCCTTACGACATGCTTCAGAAACTAAAAAAATGGTCCGTTTTCAAATGTTGCCTCTTTGAACTACAATTCACATTTGTACGTGGAAAAGCACTTTTAAATATCAAATGAGATGTTTAAAGTGATTTTCATGCTTCCAGGGGCCTTAAACACAAGATTTGAGGAATGGGTAAAAGTGAATGAAAATGGCCAATTTACTCACTCTGAGGCCTTAAAAAGTGTTTCTCCTCCACGGGAAGTGAATTAAATAACATTTGTAGACCTTTATTGTTCAATCAAAAACGCCCGATTTTTGACGAAGAGATAACCACCCCCCCTTACGACATGCTTCAGAAACAAAAAAAATGGTTCATTTTCAAATGTTGCATCTTTGAACGACAATCCACATTTGTACGTGGATAAACACTTTTAGAGATAAAATTAGATGTTTAAAGTGATTTTCAAGCTTCCAGGGGCCCTAAACACAAGATTTGAGAAATGGGTAAAAGTGAATGAAAATGGCCAATTTACTCACTCTGAGGCCTTAAAAAGTGTTTCTCCTCAACGGGAAGTGAATTAAATAACATTTGTAGGCCTTTATTGTTCAAGCGAAAACGCCCGATTATTGACGAAAGAGATAACCACCCCCCCTTACGACATGCTTCAGAAACGAAAAAAATGGTCCGTTTTCAAATGTTGCGTCTTTGAATGACAATCCACATTTGTACGTGGATAATCACTTTTAGAGCTAAAATTAGATGTTTAAAGTGATTTTCAAGCTTCCAGGGGCCCTAAACACAAGATTTGAGAAATGGGTAAAAGTGAATGAAAATGGCCAATTTACTCACTCTGAGGCCTTAAAAAGTGTTTCTCCTCCACGGGAAGTGAATTAAATACCATTTGGAGGCCTTTATTGTTCAAGCGAAAACGCCTGATTTTTGATGAAAGAGATAACCACCCCCCCTTACGACATGCTTCTGAAACTAAAAAAATGGTTCATTTTCAAATGTTGCGTCTTTTGAACTACAATTAACATTGTACGTGGATAATCACTTTTAGAGATAAAATGAGATGTTTAAAGTGATTTTCAAGCTTCCAGGGGCCCTAAACATGAGATTTGAGAAATGGGTAAACGTGAATGAAAATGACCAATTTACTCACTCTGCGGCCTTAAAAAGTGTTTCTCCTCCACGGAAAGTGAATAAAATAACATTCGGAGGCCTTTATTGTTCAATCAAAAACGCCCGTTTTTTGGTGAAAAAGATAACCACCCCCCTTACGACATGCTTCAGAAACGAAAAAAATGGTCCATTTTCAAATGTTGCGTCTTTGAACTACAATTCACATTTGTACGTGGATGATCACTTTTAGAGATAAATTTAGATGTTTAAAGTGATTTACAAGCTTCCAGGGGCCCTAAACACAAGATATGGGGAATGGGTAAATATCAATGAAACTGGCCAATTTATTCACTCTGAGGCCTTAAAAAGTTTTTCTCCACTCCAGAAAGTGAATTAAATAACATTTGTAGGCCTTTATTGTTCAATCAAAAACGCCCGATTTTTGACGAAAGAGATAACCACCCCCCCTTACGACATGCTTCAGAAACTAAAAAAATGGTCCGTTTTCAAATGTTGCCTCTTTGAACTACAATTCACATTTGTACGTGGAAAAGCACTTTTAAAGATCAAATGAGATGTTTAAAGTGATTTTCATGCTTCCAGGGGCCTTAAACACAAGATTTGAGGAATGGGTAAAAGTGAATGAAAATGGCCAATTTACTCACTCTGAGGCCTTAAAAAGTGTTTCTCCTCCACGGGAAGTGAATTAAATAACATTTGTAGGCCTTTATTGTTCAATCAAAAACGCCCGTTTTTTGGTGAAAAAGGTAACCACCCCCCCTTACGACATGCTTCAGAAACAAAAAAAATGGTCCATTTTCAAATGTTGCGTCTTTGAACTACAATTCACATTTGTACGTGGATAATCACTTTTAGAGATAAAATTAGATGTTTAAAGTGATTTACAAGCTTCCAGGGGCCCTAAACACAAGATATGAGGAATGGGTAAATATCAATGAAACTGGCCAATTTATTCACTCTGAGGCCTTAAAAAGTTTTTCTCCACTCCAGAAAGTGAATTAAATAACATTTGTAGACCTGTATTGTTCAATCAAAAACGCCCGATTTTTGACGAAAGAGATAACCACCCCACCTTACGACATGCTTCAGAAACAAAAAAAATGGTTCATTTTCAAATGTTGCATCTTTGAATGACAATCCACATTTGTACGTGGATAAACACTTTTAGAGATAAAATTAGATGTTTAAAGTGATTTTCAAGCTTCCAGGGGCCCTAAACACAAGATTTGAGAAATGGGTAATAGTGAATGAAAATGGCCAATTTACTCACTCTGAGGCCTTAAAAAGTGTTTCTCCTCAACGGGAAGTGAATTAAATAACATTTGTAGGCCTTTATTGTTCAAGCGAAAACGCCCGATTATTGATGAAAGAGATAACCACCCCCTCTTAGGACATGCTTCAGAAACGAAAAAAATGGTCCGTTTTCAAATGTTGCGTCTTTGAATGACAATCCACATTTGTACGTGGATAATCACTTTTAGAGCTAAAATTAGATGTTTAAAGTGATTTTCAAGCTTCCAGGGGCCCTAAACACAAGATTTGAGAAATGGGTAAAAGTGAATGAAAATGGCCAATTTACTCACTCTGAGGCCTTAAAAAGTGTTTCTCCTCCACGGGAAGTGAATTAAATACCATTTGGAGGCCTTTATTGTTCAAGCGAAAACGCCTGATTTTTGATGAAAGAGATAACCACCCCCCCTTACGACATGCTTCTGAAACTAAAAAAATGGTTCATTTTCAAATGTTGCGTCTTTTGAACTACAATTAACATTGTACGTGGATAATCACTTTTAGAGATAAAATGAGATGTTTAAAGTGATTTTCAAGCTTCCAGGGGCCCTAAACACGAGATTTGAGAAATGGGTAAACGTGAATGAAAATGGCCAATTTACTCACTCTGCGGCCTTAAAAAGTGTTTCTCCTCCACGGAAAGTGAATAAAATAACATTTGGATGCCTTTATTGTTCAATCAAAAACGCCCGTTTTTTGGTGAAAAAGATAACCACCCCCCCTTACGACATGCTTCAGAAACGAAAAAAATGGTCCATTTTCAAATGTTGCGTCTTTGAACTACAATTCACATTTGTACATGGATGATCACTTTTAGAGATAAAATTAGATGTTTAAAGTGATTTACAAGCTTCCAGGGGCCCTAAACACAAGATATGAGGAATGGGTAAATATGAATGAAAATTGCCAATTTATTCACTCTGAGGCCTTAAAAAGTTTTTCTCCACTCCAGAAAGTGAATTAAAGACCATTTGTAGACCTTTATTGTTCAATCAAAAACGCCCGATTTTTGACGAAGAGATAACCACCCCCCCTTACGACATGCTTCAGAAACAAAAAAAATGGTTCATTTTCAAATGTTGCATCTTTGAATGACAATCCACATTTGTACGTGGATAAACACTTTTAGAGATAAAATTAGATGTTTAAAGTGATTTTCAAGCTTCCAGGGGCCCTAAACACAAGATTTGAGAAATGGTTAAAAGTGAATGAAAATGGCCAATTTACTCACTCTGAGGCCTTAAAAAGTGTTTCTCCTCAACGGGAAGTGAATTAAATAACATTTGTAGGCCTTTATTGTTCAAGCGAAAACGCCCGATTATTGACGAAAGAGATAACCACCCCCCCTTAGGACATGCTTCAGAAACGAAAAAAATGGTCCGTTTTCAAATGTTGCGTCTTTGAATGACAATCCACATTTGTACGTGGATAATCACTTTTAGAGCTAAAATTAGATGTTTAAAGTGATTTTCAAGCTTCCAGGGGCCCTAAACACAAGATTTGAGAAATGGGTAAAAGTGAATGAAAATGGCCAATTTACTTACTCTGAGGCCTTAAAAAGTGTTTCTCCTCCACGGGAAGTGAATGAAATACCATTTGGAGGCCTTTATTGTTCAAGCGAAAACGCCTGATTTTTGATGAAAGAGATAACCACCCCCCCTTACAACATGCTTCTGAAACTAAAAAAATGGTTCATTTTCAAATGTTGCGTCTTTTGAACTACAATTAACATTGTACGTGGATAATCACTTTTAGAGATAAAATGAGATGTTTAAAGTGATTTTCAAGCTTCCAGGGGCCCTAAACATGAGATTTGAGAAATGGGTAAACGTGAATGAAAATGGCCAATTTACTCACTCTGCGGCCTTAAAAAGTGTTTCTCCTCCACGGAAAGTGAATAAAATAACATTCGGATGCCTTTATTGTTCAATCAAAAACGCCCGTTTTTTGGTGAAAAAGATAACCACCCCCCTTACGACATGCTTCAGAAACGAAAAAAATGGTCCATTTTCAAATGTTGCGTCTTTGAACTACAATTCACATTTGTACGTGAATGATCACTTTTAGAGATAAATTTAGATGTTTAAAGTGATTTACAACCCTCCAGGGGCCCTAAACACAAGATATGAGGAATGGGTAAATATGAATGAAACTGGCCAATTTATTCACTCTGAGGCCTTAAAAAGTTTTTCTCCACTCCAGAAAGTGAATTAAATAACATTTGTAGGCCTTTATTGTTCAATCAAAAACGCCCGATTTTTGACGAAAGAGATAACCACCCCCCCTTACGACATGCTTCAGAAACTAAAAAAAAGGTCAGTTTTCAAATGTTGCCTCTTTGAACTACAATTCACATTTGTACGTGGAAAAGCACTTTTAAATATCAAATGAGATGTTTAAAGTGATTTTCATGCTTCCAGGGGCCTTAAACACAAGATTTGAGGAATGGGTAAAAGTGAATGAAAATGGCCAATTTACTCACTCTGAGGCCTTAAAAAGTGTTTCTCCTCCACGGGAAGTGAATTAAATAACATTTGTAGGCCTTTATTGTTCAAGCGAACACGCCCGATTATTGACGAAAGAGATAACCACCCCCCCTTACGACATGCTTCAGAAACGAAAAAAATGGTCCGTTTTCAAATGTTGCGTCTTTGAATGACAATCCACATTTGTACGTGGAAAATCACTTTTAGAGCTAAAATTAGATGTTTAAAGTGATTTTCAAGCTTCCAGGGGCCCTAAACACAAGATTTGAGAAATGGGTAAAAGTGAATGAAAATGGCCAATTTACTCACTCTGAGGCCTTACAAAGTGATTCTCCTCCACGGGAATTGAATTAAATACCATTTGGAGGTCTTTATTGTTCAAGCAAAAACGCCTGATTTTTGATGAAAGAGATAACCACCCCCCCTTACGACATGCTTCTGAAAATAAAAAAATGGTTCATTTTCAAATGTTGCGTCTTTGAACCACAATTAACATTGTACGTGGATAATCACTTTTAGAGATAAAATGAGATGTTTAAAGTGATTTTCAAGCTTCCAGGGGCCCTAAACACGAGATTTGAGAAATGGGTAAACGTGAATGAAAATGGCCAATTTACTCACTCTGCGGCCTTAAAAAGTGTTTCTCCTCCACGGAAAGTGAATAAAATAACATTTGGATGCCTTTATTGTTCAATCAAAAACGCCCGATTTTTGGTGAAAAAGATAACCACCCCCCCTTACGACATGCTTCAGAAACAAAAAAAATGGTTCATTTTCAAATGTTGCATCTTTGAACGACAATCCACATTTGTACATGGATAAACACTTTTAGAGATAAAATTAGATGTTTAAAGTGATTTTCAAGCTTCCAGGGGCCCTAAACACAAGATTTGAGAAATGGGTAAAAGTGAATGAAAATGGCCAATTTACTCACTCTGAGGCCTTAAAAAGTGTTTCTCCTCAACGGGAAGTGAATTAAATAACATTTGTAGGCCTTTATTGTTCAAGCGAAAACGCCCGATTATTGACGAAAGAGATAACCACCCCCCCTTACGACATGCTTCAGAAACGAAAAAAATGGTCCGTTTTCAAATGTTGCGTCTTTGAATGACAATCCACATTTGTACGTGGATAATCACTTTTAGAGCTAAAATTAGATGTTTAAAGTGATTTTCAAGCTTCCAGGGGCCCTAAACACAAGATTTGAGAAATGGGTAAAAGTGAATGAAAATGGCCAATTTACTCACTCTGAGGCCTTAAAAAGTGTTTCTCCTCCACGGGAAGTGAATTAAATACCATTTGGAGGCCTTTATTGTTCAAGCGAAAACGCCTGATTTTTGATGAAAGAGATAACCACCCCCCCTTACGACATGCTTCTGAAACTAAAAAAATGGTTCATTTTCAAATGTTGCGTCTTTTGAACTACAATTAACATTGTACGTGGATAATCACTTTTAGAGATAAAATGAGATGTTTAAAGTGATTTTCAAGCTTCCAGGGGCCCTAAACATGAGATTTGAGAAATGGGTAAACGTGAATGAAAATGACCAATTTACTCACTCTGCGGCCTTAAAAAGTGTTTCTCCTCCACGGAAAGTGAATAAAATAACATTCGGAGGCCTTTATTGTTCAATCAAAAACGCCCGTTTTTTGGTGAAAAAGATAACCACCCCCCTTACGACATGCTTCAGAAACGAAAAAAATGGTCCATTTTCAAATGTTGCGTCTTTGAACTACAATTCACATTTGTACGTGGATGATCACTTTTAGAGATAAATTTAGATGTTTAAAGTGATTTACAAGCTTCCAGGGGCCCTAAACACAAGATATGGGGAATGGGTAAATATCAATGAAACTGGCCAATTTATTCACTCTGAGGCCTTAAAAAGTTTTTCTCCACTCCAGAAAGTGAATTAAATAACATTTGTAGGCCTTTATTGTTCAATCAAAAACGCCCGATTTTTGACGAAAGAGATAACCACCCCCCCTTACGACATGCTTCAGAAACTAAAAAAATGGTCCGTTTTCAAATGTTGCCTCTTTGAACTACAATTCACATTTGTACGTGGAAAAGCACTTTTAAAGATCAAATGAGATGTTTAAAGTGATTTTCATGCTTCCAGGGGCCTTAAACACAAGATTTGAGGAATGGGTAAAAGTGAATGAAAATGGCCAATTTACTCACTCTGAGGCCTTAAAAAGTGTTTCTCCTCCACGGGAAGTGAATTAAATAACATTTGTAGGCCTTTATTGTTCAATCAAAAACGCCCGTTTTTTGGTGAAAAAGGTAACCACCCCCCCTTACGACATGCTTCAGAAACAAAAAAAATGGTCCATTTTCAAATGTTGCGTCTTTGAACTACAATTCACATTTGTACGTGGATAATCACTTTTAGAGATAAAATTAGATGTTTAAAGTGATTTACAAGCTTCCAGGGGCCCTAAACACAAGATATGAGGAATGGGTAAATATCAATGAAACTGGCCAATTTATTCACTCTGAGGCCTTAAAAAGTTTTTCTCCACTCCAGAAAGTGAATTAAATAACATTTGTAGACCTGTATTGTTCAATCAAAAACGCCCGATTTTTGACGAAAGAGATAACCACCCCACCTTACGACATGCTTCAGAAACAAAAAAAATGGTTCATTTTCAAATGTTGCATCTTTGAATGACAATCCACATTTGTACGTGGATAAACACTTTTAGAGATAAAATTAGATGTTTAAAGTGATTTTCAAGCTTCCAGGGGCCCTAAACACAAGATTTGAGAAATGGGTAATAGTGAATGAAAATGGCCAATTTACTCACTCTGAGGCCTTAAAAAGTGTTTCTCCTCAACGGGAAGTGAATTAAATAACATTTGTAGGCCTTTATTGTTCAAGCGAAAACGCCCGATTATTGATGAAAGAGATAACCACCCCCTCTTAGGACATGCTTCAGAAACGAAAAAAATGGTCCGTTTTCAAATGTTGCGTCTTTGAATGACAATCCACATTTGTACGTGGATAATCACTTTTAGAGCTAAAATTAGATGTTTAAAGTGATTTTCAAGCTTCCAGGGGCCCTAAACACAAGATTTGAGAAATGGGTAAAAGTGAATGAAAATGGCCAATTTACTCACTCTGAGGCCTTAAAAAGTGTTTCTCCTCCACGGGAAGTGAATTAAATACCATTTGGAGGCCTTTATTGTTCAAGCGAAAACGCCTGATTTTTGATGAAAGAGATAACCACCCCCCCTTACGACATGCTTCTGAAACTAAAAAAATGGTTCATTTTCAAATGTTGCGTCTTTTGAACTACAATTAACATTGTACGTGGATAATCACTTTTAGAGATAAAATGAGATGTTTAAAGTGATTTTCAAGCTTCCAGGGGCCCTAAACACGAGATTTGAGAAATGGGTAAACGTGAATGAAAATGGCCAATTTACTCACTCTGCGGCCTTAAAAAGTGTTTCTCCTCCACGGAAAGTGAATAAAATAACATTTGGATGCCTTTATTGTTCAATCAAAAACGCCCGTTTTTTGGTGAAAAAGATAACCACCCCCCCTTACGACATGCTTCAGAAACGAAAAAAATGGTCCATTTTCAAATGTTGCGTCTTTGAACTACAATTCACATTTGTACATGGATGATCACTTTTAGAGATAAAATTAGATGTTTAAAGTGATTTACAAGCTTCCAGGGGCCCTAAACACAAGATATGAGGAATGGGTAAATATGAATGAAAATTGCCAATTTATTCACTCTGAGGCCTTAAAAAGTTTTTCTCCACTCCAGAAAGTGAATTAAAGACCATTTGTAGACCTTTATTGTTCAATCAAAAACGCCCGATTTTTGACGAAGAGATAACCACCCCCCCTTACGACATGCTTCAGAAACAAAAAAAATGGTTCATTTTCAAATGTTGCATCTTTGAATGACAATCCACATTTGTACGTGGATAAACACTTTTAGAGATAAAATTAGATGTTTAAAGTGATTTTCAAGCTTCCAGGGGCCCTAAACACAAGATTTGAGAAATGGTTAAAAGTGAATGAAAATGGCCAATTTACTCACTCTGAGGCCTTAAAAAGTGTTTCTCCTCAACGGGAAGTGAATTAAATAACATTTGTAGGCCTTTATTGTTCAAGCGAAAACGCCCGATTATTGACGAAAGAGATAACCACCCCCCCTTAGGACATGCTTCAGAAACGAAAAAAATGGTCCGTTTTCAAATGTTGCGTCTTTGAATGACAATCCACATTTGTACGTGGATAATCACTTTTAGAGCTAAAATTAGATGTTTAAAGTGATTTTCAAGCTTCCAGGGGCCCTAAACACAAGATTTGAGAAATGGGTAAAAGTGAATGAAAATGGCCAATTTACTTACTCTGAGGCCTTAAAAAGTGTTTCTCCTCCACGGGAAGTGAATGAAATACCATTTGGAGGCCTTTATTGTTCAAGCGAAAACGCCTGATTTTTGATGAAAGAGATAACCACCCCCCCTTACAACATGCTTCTGAAACTAAAAAAATGGTTCATTTTCAAATGTTGCGTCTTTTGAACTACAATTAACATTGTACGTGGATAATCACTTTTAGAGATAAAATGAGATGTTTAAAGTGATTTTCAAGCTTCCAGGGGCCCTAAACATGAGATTTGAGAAATGGGTAAACGTGAATGAAAATGGCCAATTTACTCACTCTGCGGCCTTAAAAAGTGTTTCTCCTCCACGGAAAGTGAATAAAATAACATTCGGATGCCTTTATTGTTCAATCAAAAACGCCCGTTTTTTGGTGAAAAAGATAACCACCCCCCTTACGACATGCTTCAGAAACGAAAAAAATGGTCCATTTTCAAATGTTGCGTCTTTGAACTACAATTCACATTTGTACGTGAATGATCACTTTTAGAGATAAATTTAGATGTTTAAAGTGATTTACAACCCTCCAGGGGCCCTAAACACAAGATATGAGGAATGGGTAAATATGAATGAAACTGGCCAATTTATTCACTCTGAGGCCTTAAAAAGTTTTTCTCCACTCCAGAAAGTGAATTAAATAACATTTGTAGGCCTTTATTGTTCAATCAAAAACGCCCGATTTTTGACGAAAGAGATAACCACCCCCCCTTACGACATGCTTCAGAAACTAAAAAAAAGGTCAGTTTTCAAATGTTGCCTCTTTGAACTACAATTCACATTTGTACGTGGAAAAGCACTTTTAAATATCAAATGAGATGTTTAAAGTGATTTTCATGCTTCCAGGGGCCTTAAACACAAGATTTGAGGAATGGGTAAAAGTGAATGAAAATGGCCAATTTACTCACTCTGAGGCCTTAAAAAGTGTTTCTCCTCCACGGGAAGTGAATTAAATAACATTTGTAGGCCTTTATTGTTCAAGCGAACACGCCCGATTATTGACGAAAGAGATAACCACCCCCCCTTACGACATGCTTCAGAAACGAAAAAAATGGTCCGTTTTCAAATGTTGCGTCTTTGAATGACAATCCACATTTGTACGTGGAAAATCACTTTTAGAGCTAAAATTAGATGTTTAAAGTGATTTTCAAGCTTCCAGGGGCCCTAAACACAAGATTTGAGAAATGGGTAAAAGTGAATGAAAATGGCCAATTTACTCACTCTGAGGCCTTACAAAGTGATTCTCCTCCACGGGAATTGAATTAAATACCATTTGGAGGTCTTTATTGTTCAAGCAAAAACGCCTGATTTTTGATGAAAGAGATAACCACCCCCCCTTACGACATGCTTCTGAAAATAAAAAAATGGTTCATTTTCAAATGTTGCGTCTTTGAACCACAATTAACATTGTACGTGGATAATCACTTTTAGAGATAAAATGAGATGTTTAAAGTGATTTTCAAGCTTCCAGGGGCCCTAAACACGAGATTTGAGAAATGGGTAAACGTGAATGAAAATGGCCAATTTACTCACTCTGCGGCCTTAAAAAGTGTTTCTCCTCCACGGAAAGTGAATAAAATAACATTTGGATGCCTTTATTGTTCAATCAAAAACGCCCGATTTTTGGTGAAAAAGATAACCACCCCCCCTTACGACATGCTTCAGAAACAAAAAAAATGGTTCATTTTCAAATGTTGCATCTTTGAACGACAATCCACATTTGTACATGGATAAACACTTTTAGAGATAAAATTAGATGTTTAAAGTGATTTTCAAGCTTCCAGGGGCCCTAAACACAAGATTTGAGAAATGGGTAAAAGTGAATGAAAATGGCCAATTTACTCACTCTGAGGTCTTAAAAAGTGTTTCTCCTCAACGGGAAGTGAATTAAATAACATTTGTAGGCCTTTATTGTTCAAGCGAAAACGCCCGATTATTGACGAAAGAGATAACCACCCCCCCTTAGGACATGCTTCAGAAACGAAAAAAATGGTCCGTTTTCAAATGTTGCGTCTTTGAATGACAATCCACATTTGTACGTGGATAATCACTTTTAGAGCTAAAATTAGATGTTTAAAGTGATTTTCAAGCTTCCAGGGGCCCTAAACACAAGATTTGAGAAATGGGTAAAAGTGAATGAAAATGGCCAATTTACTCACTCTGAGGCCTTAAAAAGTGTTTCTCCTCCACGTGAAGTGAATTAAATAACATTTGTAGGCCTTTATTGTTCAAGCGAAAACGCCTGATTTTTGATGAAAGAGATAACCACCCCCCCTTACGACATGCTTCCGAAACTAAAAAAATGGTTCATTTTCAAATGTTGCGTCTTTGAACCACAATTAACATTGTACGTGGATAATCACTTTTAGAGATAAAATGAGATGTTTGAAGTGATTTTCAAGCTTCCAGGGGCCCTAAACACGAGATTTGAGAAATGGGTAAACGTGAATGAAAATGGCCAATTTACTCACTCTGCGGCCTTAAAAAGTGTTTCTCCTCCACGGAAGGTGAATAAAATAACATTTGGATGCCTTTATTGTTCAATCAAAAACGCCCTTTTTTTGGTGAAAAAGATAACCACCCCCCCTTACGACATGCTTCAGAAACGAAAAAAATGGTCCATTTTCAAATGTTGCGTCTTTGAACTACAATTCACATTTGTACGTGGATGATCACTTTTAGAGATAAAATTAGATGTTTAAAGTGATTTACAAGCTTCCAGGGGCCCTAAACACAAGATATGAGGAATGGGTAAATATGAATGAAAATGGCCAATTTATTCACTCTGAGGCCTTAAAAAGTTTTTCTCCACTCCAGAAAGTGAATTAAATAACATTTGTAGGCCTTTATTGTTCAAGCGAAAACGCCCGATTATTGACGAAAGAGATAACCACCCCCCCTTACGACATGCTTCAGAAACGTAAAAAATGGCCCGTTTTCAAATGTTGCCTCTTTGAACTACAATTCACATTTGTACGTGGAAAAGCACTTTTAAAGATCAAATGAGATGTTTAAAGTGATTTTCATGCTTCCAGGGGCCTTAAACACAAGATTTGAGGAATGGGTAAAAGTGAATGAAAATGGCCAATTTACTCACTCTGAGGCCTTAAAAAGTGTTTCTCCTCCACGGGAAGTGAATTAAATAACATTTGTAGGCCTTTATTGTTCACGCGAAAACGCCTGATTTTTGATGAAAGAGATAACCACCCCCCCTTACGACATGCTTCAGAAACAAAAAAAATGGTCCATTTTCAAATGTTGCGTCTTTGAACTACAATTCACATTTGTACGTGGATAATCACTTTTAGAGATAAAATTAGATGTTTAAAGTGATTTACAAGCTTCCAGGGGCCCTAAACACAAGATATGAGGAATGGGTAAATATCAATGAAACTGGCCAATTTATTCACTCTGAGGCCTTAAAAAGTTTTTCTCCACTCCAGAAAGTGAATTAAATAACATTTGTAGACCTGTATTGTTCAATCAAAAACGCCCGATTTTTGACGAAAGAGATAACCACCCCACCTTACGACATGCTTCAGAAACAAAAAAAATGGTTCATTTTCAAATGTTGCATCTTTGAATGACAATCCACATTTGTACGTGGATAAACACTTTTAGAGATAAAATTAGATGTTTAAAGTGATTTTCAAGCTTCCAGGGGCCCTAAACACAAGATTTGAGAAATGGGTAATAGTGAATGAAAATGGCCAATTTACTCACTCTGAGGCCTTAAAAAGTGTTTCTCCTCAACGGGAAGTGAATTAAATAACATTTGTAGGCCTTTATTGTTCAAGCGAAAACGCCCGATTATTGACGAAAGAGATAACCACCCCCTCTTAGGACATGCTTCAGAAACGAAAAAAATGGTCCGTTTTCAAATGTTGCGTCTTTGAATGACAATCCACATTTGTACGTGGATAATCACTTTTAGAGCTAAAATTAGATGTTTAAAGTGATTTTCAAGCTTCCAGGGGCCCTAAACACAAGATTTGAGAAATGGGTAAAAGTGAATGAAAATGGCCAATTTACTCACTCTGAGGCCTTAAAAAGTGTTTCTCCTCCACGGGAAGTGAATTAAATACCATTTGGAGGCCTTTATTGTTCAAGCGAAAACGCCTGATTTTTGATGAAAGAGATAACCACCCCCCCTTACGACATGCTTCTGAAACTAAAAAAATGGTTCATTTTCAAATGTTGCGTCTTTTGAACTACAATTAACATTGTACGTGGATAATCACTTTTAGAGATAAAATGAGATGTTTAAAGTGATTTTCAAGCTTCCAGGGGCCCTAAACATGAGATTTGAGAAATGGGTAAACGTGAATGAAAATGACCAATTTACTCACTCTGCGGCCTTAAAAAGTGTTTCTCCTCCACGGAAAGTGAATAAAATAACATTCGGAGGCCTTTATTGTTCAATCAAAAACGCCCGTTTTTTGGTGAAAAAGATAACCACCCCCCTTACGACATGCTTCAGAAACGAAAAAAATGGTCCATTTTCAAATGTTGCGTCTTTGAACTACAATTCACATTTGTACGTGGATGATCACTTTTAGAGATAAATTTAGATGTTTAAAGTGATTTACAAGCTTCCAGGGGCCCTAAACACAAGATATGGGGAATGGGTAAATATCAATGAAACTGGCCAATTTATTCACTCTGAGGCCTTAAAAAGTTTTTCTCCACTCCAGAAAGTGAATTAAATAACATTTGTAGGCCTTTATTGTTCAATCAAAAACGCCCGATTTTTGACGAAAGAGATAACCACCCCCCCTTACGACATGCTTCAGAAACTAAAAAAATGGTCCGTTTTCAAATGTTGCCTCTTTGAACTACAATTCACATTTGTACGTGGAAAAGCACTTTTAAAGATCAAATGAGATGTTTAAAGTGATTTTCATGCTTCCAGGGGCCTTAAACACAAGATTTGAGGAATGGGTAAAAGTGAATGAAAATGGCCAATTTACTCACTCTGAGGCCTTAAAAAGTGTTTCTCCTCCACGGGAAGTGAATTAAATAACATTTGTAGGCCTTTATTGTTCAATCAAAAACGCCCGTTTTTTGGTGAAAAAGGTAACCACCCCCCCTTACGACATGCTTCAGAAACAAAAAAAATGGTCCATTTTCAAATGTTGCGTCTTTGAACTACAATTCACATTTGTACGTGGATAATCACTTTTAGAGATAAAATTAGATGTTTAAAGTGATTTACAAGCTTCCAGGGGCCCTAAACACAAGATATGAGGAATGGGTAAATATCAATGAAACTGGCCAATTTATTCACTCTGAGGCCTTAAAAAGTTTTTCTCCACTCCAGAAAGTGAATTAAATAACATTTGTAGACCTGTATTGTTCAATCAAAAACGCCCGATTTTTGACGAAAGAGATAACCACCCCACCTTACGACATGCTTCAGAAACAAAAAAAATGGTTCATTTTCAAATGTTGCATCTTTGAATGACAATCCACATTTGTACGTGGATAAACACTTTTAGAGATAAAATTAGATGTTTAAAGTGATTTTCAAGCTTCCAGGGGCCCTAAACACAAGATTTGAGAAATGGGTAATAGTGAATGAAAATGGCCAATTTACTCACTCTGAGGCCTTAAAAAGTGTTTCTCCTCAACGGGAAGTGAATTAAATAACATTTGTAGGCCTTTATTGTTCAAGCGAAAACGCCCGATTATTGACGAAAGAGATAACCACCCCCTCTTAGGACATGCTTCAGAAACGAAAAAAATGGTCCGTTTTCAAATGTTGCGTCTTTGAATGACAATCCACATTTGTACGTGGATAATCACTTTTAGAGCTAAAATTAGATGTTTAAAGTGATTTTCAAGCTTCCAGGGGCCCTAAACACAAGATTTGAGAAATGGGTAAAAGTGAATGAAAATGGCCAATTTACTCACTCTGAGGCCTTAAAAAGTGTTTCTCCTCCACGGGAAGTGAATTAAATACCATTTGGAGGCCTTTATTGTTCAAGCGAAAACGCCTGATTTTTGATGAAAGAGATAACCACCCCCCCTTACGACATGCTTCTGAAACTAAAAAAATGGTTCATTTTCAAATGTTGCGTCTTTTGAACTACAATTAACATTGTACGTGGATAATCACTTTTAGAGATAAAATGAGATGTTTAAAGTGATTTTCAAGCTTCCAGGGGCCCTAAACACGAGATTTGAGAAATGGGTAAACGTGAATGAAAATGGCCAATTTACTCACTCTGCGGCCTTAAAAAGTGTTTCTCCTCCACGGAAAGTGAATAAAATAACATTTGGATGCCTTTATTGTTCAATCAAAAACGCCCGTTTTTTGGTGAAAAAGATAACCACCCCCCCTTACGACATGCTTCAGAAACGAAAAAAATGGTCCATTTTCAAATGTTGCGTCTTTGAACTACAATTCACATTTGTACATGGATGATCACTTTTAGAGATAAAATTAGATGTTTAAAGTGATTTACAAGCTTCCAGGGGCCCTAAACACAAGATATGAGGAATGGGTAAATATGAATGAAAATTGCCAATTTATTCACTCTGAGGCCTTAAAAAGTTTTTCTCCACTCCAGAAAGTGAATTAAAGACCATTTGTAGACCTTTATTGTTCAATCAAAAACGCCCGATTTTTGACGAAGAGATAACCACCCCCCCTTACGACATGCTTCAGAAACAAAAAAAATGGTTCATTTTCAAATGTTGCATCTTTGAATGACAATCCACATTTGTACGTGGATAAACACTTTTAGAGATAAAATTAGATGTTTAAAGTGATTTTCAAGCTTCCAGGGGCCCTAAACACAAGATTTGAGAAATGGTTAAAAGTGAATGAAAATGGCCAATTTACTCACTCTGAGGCCTTAAAAAGTGTTTCTCCTCAACGGGAAGTGAATTAAATAACATTTGTAGGCCTTTATTGTTCAAGCGAAAACGCCCGATTATTGACGAAAGAGATAACCACCCCCCCTTAGGACATGCTTCAGAAACGAAAAAAATGGTCCGTTTTCAAATGTTGCGTCTTTGAATGACAATCCACATTTGTACGTGGATAATCACTTTTAGAGCTAAAATTAGATGTTTAAAGTGATTTTCAAGCTTCCAGGGGCCCTAAACACAAGATTTGAGAAATGGGTAAAAGTGAATGAAAATGGCCAATTTACTTACTCTGAGGCCTTAAAAAGTGTTTCTCCTCCACGGGAAGTGAATGAAATACCATTTGGAGGCCTTTATTGTTCAAGCGAAAACGCCTGATTTTTGATGAAAGAGATAACCACCCCCCCTTACAACATGCTTCTGAAACTAAAAAAATGGTTCATTTTCAAATGTTGCGTCTTTTGAACTACAATTAACATTGTACGTGGATAATCACTTTTAGAGATAAAATGAGATGTTTAAAGTGATTTTCAAGCTTCCAGGGGCCCTAAACACGAGATTTGAGAAATGGGTAAACGTGAATGAAAATGGCCAATTTACTCACTCTGCGGCCTTAAAAAGTGTTTCTCCTCCACGGAAAGTGAATAAAATAACATTTGGATGCCTTTATTGTTCAATCAAAAACGCCCGTTTTTTGGTGAAAAAGATAACCACCCCCCCTTACGACATGCTTCAGAAACGAAAAAAATGGTCCATTTTCAAATGTTGCGTCTTTGAACTACAATTCACATTTGTACATGGATGATCACTTTTAGAGATAAAATTAGATGTTTAAAGTGATTTACAAGCTTCCAGGGGCCCTAAACACAAGATATGAGGAATGGGTAAATATGAATGAAAATTGCCAATTTATTCACTCTGAGGCCTTAAAAAGTTTTTCTCCACTCCAGAAAGTGAATTAAAGACCATTTGTAGACCTTTATTGTTCAATCAAAAACGCCCGATTTTTGACGAAGAGATAACCACCCCCCCTTACGACATGCTTCAGAAACAAAAAAAATGGTTCATTTTCAAATGTTGCATCTTTGAATGACAATCCACATTTGTACGTGGATAAACACTTTTAGAGATAAAATTAGATGTTTAAAGTGATTTTCAAGCTTCCAGGGGCCCTAAACACAAGATTTGAGAAATGGTTAAAAGTGAATGAAAATGGCCAATTTACTCACTCTGAGGCCTTAAAAAGTGTTTCTCCTCAACGGGAAGTGAATTAAATAACATTTGTAGGCCTTTATTGTTCAAGCGAAAACGCCCGATTATTGACGAAAGAGATAACCACCCCCCCTTAGGACATGCTTCAGAAACGAAAAAAATGGTCCGTTTTCAAATGTTGCGTCTTTGAATGACAATCCACATTTGTACGTGGATAATCACTTTTAGAGCTAAAATTAGATGTTTAAAGTGATTTTCAAGCTTCCAGGGGCCCTAAACACAAGATTTGAGAAATGGGTAAAAGTGAATGAAAATGGCCAATTTACTTACTCTGAGGCCTTAAAAAGTGTTTCTCCTCCACGGGAAGTGAATGAAATACCATTTGGAGGCCTTTATTGTTCAAGCGAAAACGCCTGATTTTTGATGAAAGAGATAACCACCCCCCCTTACAACATGCTTCTGAAACTAAAAAAATGGTTCATTTTCAAATGTTGCGTCTTTTGAACTACAATTAACATTGTACGTGGATAATCACTTTTAGAGATAAAATGAGATGTTTAAAGTGATTTTCAAGCTTCCAGGGGCCCTAAACATGAGATTTGAGAAATGGGTAAACGTGAATGAAAATGGCCAATTTACTCACTCTGCGGCCTTAAAAAGTGTTTCTCCTCCACGGAAAGTGAATAAAATAACATTCGGATGCCTTTATTGTTCAATCAAAAACGCCCGTTTTTTGGTGAAAAAGATAACCACCCCCCTTACGACATGCTTCAGAAACGAAAAAAATGGTCCATTTTCAAATGTTGCGTCTTTGAACTACAATTCACATTTGTACGTGAATGATCACTTTTAGAGATAAATTTAGATGTTTAAAGTGATTTACAACCCTCCAGGGGCCCTAAACACAAGATATGAGGAATGGGTAAATATGAATGAAACTGGCCAATTTATTCACTCTGAGGCCTTAAAAAGTTTTTCTCCACTCCAGAAAGTGAATTAAATAACATTTGTAGGCCTTTATTGTTCAATCAAAAACGCCCGATTTTTGACGAAAGAGATAACCACCCCCCCTTACGACATGCTTCAGAAACTAAAAAAAAGGTCAGTTTTCAAATGTTGCCTCTTTGAACTACAATTCACATTTGTACGTGGAAAAGCACTTTTAAATATCAAATGAGATGTTTAAAGTGATTTTCATGCTTCCAGGGGCCTTAAACACAAGATTTGAGGAATGGGTAAAAGTGAATGAAAATGGCCAATTTACTCACTCTGAGGCCTTAAAAAGTGTTTCTCCTCCACGGGAAGTGAATTAAATAACATTTGTAGGCCTTTATTGTTCAAGCGAACACGCCCGATTATTGACGAAAGAGATAACCACCCCCCCTTACGACATGCTTCAGAAACGAAAAAAATGGTCCGTTTTCAAATGTTGCGTCTTTGAATGACAATCCACATTTGTACGTGGAAAATCACTTTTAGAGCTAAAATTAGATGTTTAAAGTGATTTTCAAGCTTCCAGGGGCCCTAAACACAAGATTTGAGAAATGGGTAAAAGTGAATGAAAATGGCCAATTTACTCACTCTGAGGTCTTAAAAAGTGTTTCTCCTCAACGGGAAGTGAATTAAATAACATTTGTAGGCCTTTATTGTTCAAGCGAAAACGCCCGATTATTGACGAAAGAGATAACCACCCCCCCTTAGGACATGCTTCAGAAACGAAAAAAATGGTCCGTTTTCAAATGTTGCGTCTTTGAATGACAATCCACATTTGTACGTGGATAATCACTTTTAGAGCTAAAATTAGATGTTTAAAGTGATTTTCAAGCTTCCAGGGGCCCTAAACACAAGATTTGAGAAATGGGTAAAAGTGAATGAAAATGGCCAATTTACTCACTCTGCGGCCTTAAAAAGTGTTTCTCCTCCACGGAAAGTGAATAAAATAACATTTGGATGCCTTTATTGTTCAATCAAAAACGCCCGATTTTTGGTGAAAAAGATAACCACCCCCCCTTACGACATGCTTCAGAAACAAAAAAAATGGTTCATTTTCAAATGTTGCATCTTTGAACGACAATCCACATTTGTACATGGATAAACACTTTTAGAGATAAAATTAGATGTTTAAAGTGATTTTCAAGCTTCCAGGGGCCCTAAACACAAGATTTGAGAAATGGGTAAAAGTGAATGAAAATGGCCAATTTACTCACTCTGAGGTCTTAAAAAGTGTTTCTCCTCAACGGGAAGTGAATTAAATAACATTTGTAGGCCTTTATTGTTCAAGCGAAAACGCCCGATTATTGACGAAAGAGATAACCACCCCCCCTTAGGACATGCTTCAGAAACGAAAAAAATGGTCCGTTTTCAAATGTTGCGTCTTTGAATGACAATCCACATTTGTACGTGGATAATCACTTTTAGAGCTAAAATTAGATGTTTAAAGTGATTTTCAAGCTTCCAGGGGCCCTAAACACAAGATTTGAGAAATGGGTAAAAGTGAATGAAAATGGCCAATTTACTCACTCTGAGGCCTTAAAAAGTGTTTCTCCTCCACGGGAAGTGAATTAAATAACATTTGTAGGCCTTTATTGTTCAAGCGAAAACGCCTGATTTTTGATGAAAGAGATAACCACCCCCCCTTACGACATGCTTCCGAAACTAAAAAAATGGTTCATTTTCAAATGTTGCGTCTTTGAACCACAATTAACATTGTACGTGGATAATCACTTTTAGAGATAAAATGAGATGTTTGAAGTGATTTTCAAGCTTCCAGGGGCCCTAAACACGAGATTTGAGAAATGGGTAAACGTGAATGAAAATGGCCAATTTACTCACTCTGCGGCCTTAAAAAGTGTTTCTCCTCCACGGAAGGTGAATAAAATAACATTTGGATGCCTTTATTGTTCAATCAAAAACGCCCTTTTTTTGGTGAAAAAGATAACCACCCCCCCTTACGACATGCTTCAGAAACGAAAAAAATGGTCCATTTTCAAATGTTGCGTCTTTGAACTACAATTCACATTTGTACGTGGATGATCACTTTTAGAGATAAAATTAGATGTTTAAAGTGATTTACAAGCTTCCAGGGGCCCTAAACACAAGATATGAGGAATGGGTAAATATGAATGAAAATGGCCAATTTATTCACTCTGAGGCCTTAAAAAGTTTTTCTCCACTCCAGAAAGTGAATTAAATAACATTTGTAGGCCTTTATTGTTCAAGCGAAAACGCCCGATTATTGACGAAAGAGATAACCACCCCCCCTTACGACATGCTTCAGAAACGTAAAAAATGGCCCGTTTTCAAATGTTGCCTCTTTGAACTACAATTCACATTTGTACGTGGAAAAGCACTTTTAAAGATCAAATGAGATGTTTAAAGTGATTTTCATGCTTCCAGGGGCCTTAAACACAAGATTTGAGGAATGGGTAAAAGTGAATGAAAATGGCCAATTTACTCACTCTGAGAACTTAAAAAGTGTTTCTCCTCCACGGGAAGTGAATTAAATAACATTTGTAGGCCTTTATTGTTCAAGCGAAAACGCCTGATTTTTGATGAAAGAGATAACCACCCCCCCTTACGACATGCTTCAGAAACAAAAAAAATGGTCCATTTTCAAATGTTGCGTCTTTGAACTACAATTCACATTTGTACGTGGATAATCACTTTTAGAGATAAAATTAGATGTTTAAAGTGATTTACAAGCTTCCAGGGGCCCTAAACACAAGATATGAGGAATGGGTAAATATCAATGAAACTGGCCAATTTATTCACTCTGAGGCCTTAAAAAGTTTTTCTCCACTCCAGAAAGTGAATTAAATAACATTTGTAGACCTGTATTGTTCAATCAAAAACGCCCGATTTTTGACGAAAGAGATAACCACCCCACCTTACGACATGCTTCAGAAACAAAAAAAATGGTTCATTTTCAAATGTTGCATCTTTGAATGACAATCCACATTTGTACGTGGATAAACACTTTTAGAGATAAAATTAGATGTTTAAAGTGATTTTCAAGCTTCCAGGAGCCCTAAACACAAGATTTGAGAAATGGGTAATAGTGAATGAAAATGGCCAATTTACTCACTCTGAGGCCTTAAAAAGTGTTTCTCCTCAACGGGAAGTGAATTAAATAACATTTGTAGGCCTTTATTGTTCAAGCGAAAACGCCCGATTATTGACGAAAGAGATAACCACCCCCTCTTAGGACATGCTTCAGAAACGAAAAAAATGGTCCGTTTTCAAATGTTGCGTCTTTGAATGACAATCCACATTTGTACGTGGATAATCACTTTTAGAGCTAAAATTAGATGTTTAAAGTGATTTTCAAGCTTCCAGGGGCCCTAAACACAAGATTTGAGAAATGGGTAAAAGTGAATGAAAATGGCCAATTTACTTACTCTGAGGCCTTAAAAAGTGTTTCTCCTCCACGGGAAGTGAATGAAATACCATTTGGAGGCCTTTATTGTTCAAGCGAAAACGCCTGATTTTTGATGAAAGAGATAACCACCCCCCCTTACAACATGCTTCTGAAACTAAAAAAATGGTTCATTTTCAAATGTTGCGTCTTTTGAACTACAATTAACATTGTACGTGGATAATCACTTTTAGAGATAAAATGAGATGTTTAAAGTGATTTTCAAGCTTCCAGGGGCCCTAAACATGAGATTTGAGAAATGGGTAAACGTGAATGAAAATGGCCAATTTACTCACTCTGCGGCCTTAAAAAGTGTTTCTCCTCCACGGAAAGTGAATAAAATAACATTCGGATGCCTTTATTGTTCAATCAAAAACGCCCGTTTTTTGGTGAAAAAGATAACCACCCCCCTTACGACATGCTTCAGAAACGAAAAAAATGGTCCATTTTCAAATGTTGCGTCTTTGAACTACAATTCACATTTGCACGTGAATGATCACTTTTAGAGATAAATTTAGATGTTTAAAGTGATTTACAACCCTCCAGGGGCCCTAAACACAAGATATGAGGAATGGGTAAATATGAATGAAACTGGCCAATTTATTCACTCTGAGGCCTTAAAAAGTTTTTCTCCACTCCAGAAAGTGAATTAAATAACATTTGTAGGCCTTTATTGTTCAATCAAAAACGCCCGATTTTTGACGAAAGAGATAACCACCCCCCCTTACGACATGCTTCAGAAACTAAAAAAAAGGTCAGTTTTCAAATGTTGCCTCTTTGAACTACAATTCACATTTGTACGTGGAAAAGCACTTTTAAATATCAAATGAGATGTTTAAAGTGATTTTCATGCTTCCAGGGGCCTTAAACACAAGATTTGAGGAATGGGTAAAAGTGAATGAAAATGGCCAATTTACTCACTCTGAGGCCTTAAAAAGTGTTTCTCCTCCACGGGAAGTGAATTAAATAACATTTGTAGGCCTTTATTGTTCAAGCGAACACGCCCGATTATTGACGAAAGAGATAACCACCCCCCCTTACGACATGCTTCAGAAACGAAAAAAATGGTCCGTTTTCAAATGTTGCGTCTTTGAATGACAATCCACATTTGTACGTGGAAAATCACTTTTAGAGCTAAAATTAGATGTTTAAAGTGATTTTCAAGCTTCCAGGGGCCCTAAACACAAGATTTGAGAAATGGGTAAAAGTGAATGAAAATGGCCAATTTACTCACTCTGAGGTCTTAAAAAGTGTTTCTCCTCAACGGGAAGTGAATTAAATAACATTTGTAGGCCTTTATTGTTCAAGCGAAAACGCCCGATTATTGACGAAAGAGATAACCACCCCCCCTTAGGACATGCTTCAGAAACGAAAAAAATGGTCCGTTTTCAAATGTTGCGTCTTTGAATGACAATCCACATTTGTACGTGGATAATCACTTTTAGAGCTAAAATTAGATGTTTAAAGTGATTTTCAAGCTTCCAGGGGCCCTAAACACAAGATTTGAGAAATGGGTAAAAGTGAATGAAAATGGCCAATTTACTCACTCTGCGGCCTTAAAAAGTGTTTCTCCTCCACGGAAAGTGAATAAAATAACATTTGGATGCCTTTATTGTTCAATCAAAAACGCCCGATTTTTGGTGAAAAAGATAACCACCCCCCCTTACGACATGCTTCAGAAACAAAAAAAATGGTTCATTTTCAAATGTTGCATCTTTGAACGACAATCCACATTTGTACATGGATAAACACTTTTAGAGATAAAATTAGATGTTTAAAGTGATTTTCAAGCTTCCAGGGGCCCTAAACACAAGATTTGAGAAATGGGTAAAAGTGAATGAAAATGGCCAATTTACTCACTCTGAGGTCTTAAAAAGTGTTTCTCCTCAACGGGAAGTGAATTAAATAACATTTGTAGGCCTTTATTGTTCAAGCGAAAACGCCCGATTATTGACGAAAGAGATAACCACCCCCCCTTAGGACATGCTTCAGAAACGAAAAAAATGGTCCGTTTTCAAATGTTGCGTCTTTGAATGACAATCCACATTTGTACGTGGATAATCACTTTTAGAGCTAAAATTAGATGTTTAAAGTGATTTTCAAGCTTCCAGGGGCCCTAAACACAAGATTTGAGAAATGGGTAAAAGTGAATGAAAATGGCCAATTTACTCACTCTGAGGCCTTAAAAAGTGTTTCTCCTCCACGGGAAGTGAATTAAATAACATTTGTAGGCCTTTATTGTTCAAGCGAAAACGCCTGATTTTTGATGAAAGAGATAACCACCCCCCCTTACGACATGCTTCCGAAACTAAAAAAATGGTTCATTTTCAAATGTTGCGTCTTTGAACCACAATTAACATTGTACGTGGATAATCACTTTTAGAGATAAAATGAGATGTTTGAAGTGATTTTCAAGCTTCCAGGGGCCCTAAACACGAGATTTGAGAAATGGGTAAACGTGAATGAAAATGGCCAATTTACTCACTCTGCGGCCTTAAAAAGTGTTTCTCCTCCACGGAAGGTGAATAAAATAACATTTGGATGCCTTTATTGTTCAATCAAAAACGCCCTTTTTTTGGTGAAAAAGATAACCACCCCCCCTTACGACATGCTTCAGAAACGAAAAAAATGGTCCATTTTCAAATGTTGCGTCTTTGAACTACAATTCACATTTGTACGTGGATGATCACTTTTAGAGATAAAATTAGATGTTTAAAGTGATTTACAAGCTTCCAGGGGCCCTAAACACAAGATATGAGGAATGGGTAAATATGAATGAAAATGGCCAATTTATTCACTCTGAGGCCTTAAAAAGTTTTTCTCCACTCCAGAAAGTGAATTAAATAACATTTGTAGGCCTTTATTGTTCAAGCGAAAACGCCCGATTATTGACGAAAGAGATAACCACCCCCCCTTACGACATGCTTCAGAAACGTAAAAAATGGCCCGTTTTCAAATGTTGCCTCTTTGAACTACAATTCACATTTGTACGTGGAAAAGCACTTTTAAAGATCAAATGAGATGCTTAAAGTGATTTTCATGCTTCCAGGGGCCTTAAACACAAGATTTGAGGAATGGGTAAAAGTGAATGAAAATGGCCAATTTACTCACTCTGAGGCCTTAAAAAGTGTTTCTCCTCCACGGGAAGTGAATTAAATAACATTTGTAGGCCTTTATTGTTCAAGCGAAAACGCCTGATTTTTGATGAAAGAGATAACCACCCCCCCTTACGACATGCTTCAGAAACAAAAAAAATGGTCCATTTTCAAATGTTGCGTCTTTGAACTACAATTCACATTTGTACGTGGATAATCACTTTTAGAGATAAAATTAGATGTTTAAAGTGATTTACAAGCTTCCAGGGGCCCTAAACACAAGATATGAGGAATGGGTAAATATCAATGAAACTGGCCAATTTATTCACTCTGAGGCCTTAAAAAGTTTTTCTCCACTCCAGAAAGTGAATTAAATAACATTTGTAGACCTGTATTGTTCAATCAAAAACGCCCGATTTTTGACGAAAGAGATAACCACCCCACCTTACGACATGCTTCAGAAACAAAAAAAATGGTTCATTTTCAAATGTTGCATCTTTGAATGACAATCCACATTTGTACGTGGATAAACACTTTTAGAGATAAAATTAGATGTTTAAAGTGATTTTCAAGCTTCCAGGGGCCCTAAACACAAGATTTGAGAAATGGGTAATAGTGAATGAAAATGGCCAATTTACTCACTCTGAGGCCTTAAAAAGTGTTTCTCCTCAACGGGAAGTGAATTAAATAACATTTGTAGGCCTTTATTGTTCAAGCGAAAACGCCCGATTATTGACGAAAGAGATAACCACCCCCTCTTAGGACATGCTTCAGAAACGAAAAAAATGGTCCGTTTTCAAATGTTGCGTCTTTGAATGACAATCCACATTTGTACGTGGATAATCACTTTTAGAGCTAAAATTAGATGTTTAAAGTGATTTTCAAGCTTCCAGGGGCCCTAAACACAAGATTTGAGAAATGGGTAAAAGTGAATGAAAATGGCCAATTTACTCACTCTGAGGCCTTAAAAAGTGTTTCTCCTCCACGGGAAGTGAATTAAATACCATTTGGAGGCCTTTATTGTTCAAGCGAAAACGCCTGATTTTTGATGAAAGAGATAACCACCCCCCCTTACGACATGCTTCTGAAACTAAAAAAATGGTTCATTTTCAAATGTTGCGTCTTTTGAACTACAATTAACATTGTACGTGGATAATCACTTTTAGAGATAAAATGAGATGTTTAAAGTGATTTTCAAGCTTCCAGGGGCCCTAAACACGAGATTTGAGAAATGGGTAAACGTGAATGAAAATGGCCAATTTACTCACTCTGCGGCCTTAAAAAGTGTTTCTCCTCCACGGAAAGTGAATAAAATAACATTTGGATGCCTTTATTGTTCAATCAAAAACGCCCGTTTTTTGGTGAAAAAGATAACCACCCCCCCTTACGACATGCTTCAGAAACGAAAAAAATGGTCCATTTTCAAATGTTGCGTCTTTGAACTACAATTCACATTTGTACATGGATGATCACTTTTAGAGATAAAATTAGATGTTTAAAGTGATTTACAAGCTTCCAGGGGCCCTAAACACAAGATATGAGGAATGGGTAAATATGAATGAAAATTGCCAATTTATTCACTCTGAGGCCTTAAAAAGTTTTTCTCCACTCCAGAAAGTGAATTAAAGACCATTTGTAGACCTTTATTGTTCAATCAAAAACGCCCGATTTTTGACGAAGAGATAACCACCCCCCCTTACGACATGCTTCAGAAACAAAAAAAATGGTTCATTTTCAAATGTTGCATCTTTGAATGACAATCCACATTTGTACGTGGATAAACACTTTTAGAGATAAAATTAGATGTTTAAAGTGATTTTCAAGCTTCCAGGGGCCCTAAACACAAGATTTGAGAAATGGTTAAAAGTGAATGAAAATGGCCAATTTACTCACTCTGAGGCCTTAAAAAGTGTTTCTCCTCAACGGGAAGTGAATTAAATAACATTTGTAGGCCTTTATTGTTCAAGCGAAAACGCCCGATTATTGACGAAAGAGATAACCACCCCCCCTTAGGACATGCTTCAGAAACGAAAAAAATGGTCCGTTTTCAAATGTTGCGTCTTTGAATGACAATCCACATTTGTACGTGGATAATCACTTTTAGAGCTAAAATTAGATGTTTAAAGTGATTTTCAAGCTTCCAGGGGCCCTAAACACAAGATTTGAGAAATGGGTAAAAGTGAATGAAAATGGCCAATTTACTCACTCTGAGGCCTTAAAAAGTGTTTCTCCTCCACGGGAAGTGAATGAAATACCATTTGGAGGCCTTTATTGTTCAAGCGAAAACGCCTGATTTTTGATGAAAGAGATAACCACCCCCCCTTACAACATGCTTCTGAAACTAAAAAAATGGTTCATTTTCAAATGTTGCGTCTTTTGAACTACAATTAACATTGTACGTGGATAATCACTTTTAGAGATAAAATGAGATGTTTAAAGTGATTTTCAAGCTTCCAGGGGCCCTAAACATGAGATTTGAGAAATGGGTAAACGTGAATGAAAATGGCCAATTTACTCACTCTGCGGCCTTAAAAAGTGTTTCTCCTCCACGGAAAGTGAATAAAATAACATTCGGATGCCTTTATTGTTCAATCAAAAACGCCCGTTTTTTGGTGAAAAAGATAACCACCCCCCTTACGACATGCTTCAGAAACGAAAAAAATGGTCCATTTTCAAATGTTGCGTCTTTGAACTACAATTCACATTTGTACGTGAATGATCACTTTTAGAGATAAATTTAGATGTTTAAAGTGATTTACAACCCTCCAGGGGCCCTAAACACAAGATATGAGGAATGGGTAAATATGAATGAAACTGGCCAATTTATTCACTCTGAGGCCTTAAAAAGTTTTTCTCCACTCCAGAAAGTGAATTAAATAACATTTGTAGGCCTTTATTGTTCAATCAAAAACGCCCGATTTTTGACGAAAGAGATAACCACCCCCCCTTACGACATGCTTCAGAAACTAAAAAAAAGGTCAGTTTTCAAATGTTGCCTCTTTGAACTACAATTCACATTTGTACGTGGAAAAGCACTTTTAAATATCAAATGAGATGTTTAAAGTGATTTTCATGCTTCCAGGGGCCTTAAACACAAGATTTGAGGAATGGGTAAAAGTGAATGAAAATGGCCAATTTACTCACTCTGAGGCCTTAAAAAGTGTTTCTCCTCCACGGGAAGTGAATTAAATAACATTTGTAGGCCTTTATTGTTCAAGCGAAAACGCCCGATTATTGACGAAAGAGATAACCACCCCCCCTTACGACATGCTTCAGAAACGAAAAAAATGGTCCGTTTTCAAATGTTGCGTCTTTGAATGACAATCCACATTTGTACGTGGATAATCACTTTTAGAGATAAAATGAGATGTTTAAAGTGATTTTCAAGCTTCCAGGGGCCCTAAACACGAGATTTGAGAAATGGGTAAACGTGAATGAAAATGGCCAATTTACTCACTCTGCGGCCTTAAAAAGTGTTTCTCCTCCACGGAAAGTGAATAAAATAACATTTGGATGCCTTTATTGTTCAATCAAAAACGCCCGATTTTTGGTGAAAAAGATAACCACCCCCCTTACGACATGCTTCAGAAACAAAAAAAATGGTTCATTTTCAAATGTTGCATCTTTGAACGACAATCCACATTTGTACATGGATAAACACTTTTAGAGATAAAATTAGATGTTTAAAGTGATTTTCAAGCTTCCAGGGGCCCTAAACACAAGATTTGAGAAATGGGTAAAAGTGAATGAAAATGGCCAATTTACTCACTCTGAGGTCTTAAAAAGTGTTTCTCCTCAACGGGAAGTGAATTAAATAACATTTGTAGGCCTTTATTGTTCAAGCGAAAACGCCCGATTATTGACGAAAGAGATAACCACCCCCCCTTAGGACATGCTTCAGAAACGAAAAAAATGGTCCGTTTTCAAATGTTGCGTCTTTGAATGACAATCCACATTTGTACGTGGATAATCACTTTTAGAGCTAAAATTAGATGTTTAAATTGATTTTCAAGCTTCCAGGGGCCCTAAACACAAGATTTGAGAAATGGGTAAAAGTGAATGAAAATGGCCAATTTACTCACTCTGAGGCCTTAAAAAGTGTTTCTCCTCCACGGGAAGTGAATTAAATAACATTTGTAGGCCTTTATTGTTCAAGCGAAAACGCCTGATTTTTGATGAAAGAGATAACCACCCCCCCTTACGACATGCTTCCGAAACTAAAAAAATGGTTCATTTTCAAATGTTGCGTCTTTGAACCACAATTAACATTGTACGTGGATAATCACTTTTAGAGATAAAATGAGATGTTTGAAGTGATTTTCAAGCTTCCAGGGGCCCTAAACACGAGATTTGAGAAATGGGTAAACGTGAATGAAAATGGCCAATTTACTCACACTGCGGCCTTAAAAAGTGTTTCTCCTCCACGGAAGGTGAATAAAATAACATTTGGATGCCTTTATTGTTCAATCAAAAACGCCCTTTTTTTGGTGAAAAAGATAACCACCCCCCCTTACGACATGCTTCAGAAACGAAAAAAATGGTCCATTTTCAAATGTTGCGTCTTTGAACTACAATTCACATTTGTACGTGGATGATCACTTTTAGAGATAAAATTAGATGTTTAAAGTGATTTACAAGCTTCCAGGGGCCCTAAACACAAGATATGAGGAATGGGTAAATATGAATGAAAATGGCCAATTTATTCACTCTGAGGCCTTAAAAAGTTTTTCTCCACTCCAGAAAGTGAATTAAATAACATTTGTAGGCCTTTATTGTTCAAGCGAAAACGCCCGATTATTGACGAAAGAGATAACCACCCCCCCTTACGACATGCTTCAGAAACGTAAAAAATGGCCCGTTTTCAAATGTTGCCTCTTTGAACTACAATTCACATTTGTACGTGGAAAAGCACTTTTAAAGATCAAATGAGATGTTTAAAGTGATTTTCATGCTTCCAGGGGCCTTAAACACAAGATTTGAGGAATGGGTAAAAGTGAATGAAAATGGCCAATTTACTCACTCTGAGGCCTTAAAAAGTGTTTCTCCTCCACGGGAAGTGAATTAAATAACATTTGTAGGCCTTTATTGTTCAAGCGAAAACGCCTGATTTTTGATGAAAGAGATAACCACCCCCCCTTACGACATGCTTCAGAAACAAAAAAAATGGTTCATTTTCAAATGTTGCATCTTTGAACGACAATCCACATTTGTACGTGGATAAACACTTTTAGAGATAAAATTAGATGTTTAAAGTGATTTTCAAGCTTCCAGGGGCCCTAAACACAAGATTTGAGAAATGGGTAAAAGTGAATGAAAATGGCCAATTTACTCACTCTGAGGCCTTAAAAAGTGTTTCTCCTCAACGGGAAGTGAAATAAATAACATTTGTAGGCCTTTATTGTTCAAGCGAAAACGCCCGATTATTGACGAAAGAGATAACCACCCCCCCTTACGACATGCTTCAGAAACGAAAAAAATGGTCCGTTTTCAAATGTTGCGTCTTTGAATGACAATCCACATTTGTACGTGGATAATCACTTTTAGAGCTAAAATTAGATGTTTAAAGTGATTTTCAAGCTTCCAGGGGCCCTAAACACAAGATTTGAGAAATGGGTAAACGTGAATGAAAATGGCCAATTTACTCACTCTGCGGCCTTAAAAAGTGTTTCTCCTCCACGGAAAGTGAATAAAATAACATTTGGATGCCTTTATTGTTCAATCAAAAACGCCCGATTTTTGGTGAAAAAGATAACCACCCCCCCTTACGACATGCTTCAGAAACAAAAAAAATGGTTCATTTTCAAATGTTGCATCTTTGAACGACAATCCACATTTGTACATGGATAAACACTTTTAGAGATAAAATTAGATGTTTAAAGTGATTTTCAAGCTTCCAGGGGCCCTAAACACAAGATTTGAGAAATGGGTAAAAGTGAATGAAAATGGCCAATTTACTCACTCTGAGGTCTTAAAAAGTGTTTCTCCTCAACGGGAAGTGAATTAAATAACATTTGTAGGCCTTTATTGTTCAAGCGAAAACGCCCGATTATTGACGAAAGAGATAACCACCCCCCCTTAGGACATGCTTCAGAAACGAAAAAAATGGTCCGTTTTCAAATGTTGCGTCTTTGAATGACAATCCACATTTGTACGTGGATAATCACTTTTAGAGCTAAAATTAGATGTTTAAAGTGATTTTCAAGCTTCCAGGGGCCCTAAACACAAGATTTGAGAAATGGGTAAAAGTGAATGAAAATGGCCAATTTACTCACTCTGAGGCCTTAAAAAGTGTTTCTCCTCCACGGGAAGTGAATTAAATAACATTTGTAGGCCTTTATTGTTCAAGCGAAAACGCCTGATTTTTGATGAAAGAGATAACCACCCCCCCTTACGACATGCTTCCGAAACTAAAAAAATGGTTCATTTTCAAATGTTGCGTCTTTGAACCACAATTAACATTGTACGTGGATAATCACTTTTAGAGATAAAATGAGATGTTTGAAGTGATTTTCAAGCTTCCAGGGGCCCTAAACACGAGATTTGAGAAATGGGTAAACGTGAATGAAAATGGCCAATTTACTCACTCTGCGGCCTTAAAAAGTGTTTCTCCTCCACGGAAGGTGAATAAAATAACATTTGGATGCCTTTATTGTTCAATCAAAAACGCCCTTTTTTTGGTGAAAAAGATAACCACCCCCCCTTACGACATGCTTCAGAAACGAAAAAAATGGTCCATTTTCAAATGTTGCGTCTTTGAACTACAATTCACATTTGTACGTGGATGATCACTTTTAGAGATAAAATTAGATGTTTAAAGTGATTTACAAGCTTCCAGGGGCCCTAAACACAAGATATGAGGAATGGGTAAATATGAATGAAAATGGCCAATTTATTCACTCTGAGGCCTTAAAAAGTTTTTCTCCACTCCAGAAAGTGAATTAAATAACATTTGTAGGCCTTTATTGTTCAAGCGAAAACGCCCGATTATTGACGAAAGAGATAACCACCCCCCCTTACGACATGCTTCAGAAACGTAAAAAATGGCCCGTTTTCAAATGTTGCCTCTTTGAACTACAATTCACATTTGTACGTGGAAAAGCACTTTTAAAGATCAAATGAGATGTTTAAAGTGATTTTCATGTTTCCAGGGGCCTTAAACACAAGATTTGAGGAATGGGTAAAAGTGAATGAAAATGGCCAATTTACTCACTCTGAGGCCTTAAAAAGTGTTTCTCCTCCACGGGAAGTGAATTAAATAACATTTGTAGGCCTTTATTGTTCAAGCGAAAACGCCTGATTTTTGATGAAAGAGATAACCACCCCCCCTTACGACATGCTTCAGAAACAAAAAAAATGGTCCATTTTCAAATGTTGCGTCTTTGAACTACAATTCACATTTGTACGTGGATAATCACTTTTAGAGATAAAATTAGATGTTTAAAGTGATTTACAAGCTTCCAGGGGCCCTAAACACAAGATATGAGGAATGGGTAAATATCAATGAAACTGGCCAATTTATTCACTCTGAGGCCTTAAAAAGTTTTTCTCCACTCCAGAAAGTGAATTAAATAACATTTGTAGACCTGTATTGTTCAATCAAAAACGCCCGATTTTTGACGAAAGAGATAACCACCCCACCTTACGACATGCTTCAGAAACAAAAAAAATGGTTCATTTTCAAATGTTGCATCTTTGAATGACAATCCACATTTGTACGTGGATAAACACTTTTAGAGATAAAATTAGATGTTTAAAGTGATTTTCAAGCTTCCAGGGGCCCTAAACACAAGATTTGAGAAATGGGTAATAGTGAATGAAAATGGCCAATTTACTCACTCTGAGGCCTTAAAAAGTGTTTCTCCTCAACGGGAAGTGAATTAAATAACATTTGTAGGCCTTTATTGTTCAAGCGAAAACGCCCGATTATTGACGAAAGAGATAACCACCCCCTCTTAGGACATGCTTCAGAAACGAAAAAAATGGTCCGTTTTCAAATGTTGCGTCTTTGAATGACAATCCACATTTGTACGTGGATAATCACTTTTAGAGCTAAAATTAGATGTTTAAAGTGATTTTCAAGCTTCCAGGGGCCCTAAACACAAGATTTGAGAAATGGGTAAAAGTGAATGAAAATGGCCAATTTACTCACTCTGAGGCCTTAAAAAGTGTTTCTCCTCCACGGGAAGTGAATTAAATACCATTTGGAGGCCTTTATTGTTCAAGCGAAAACGCCTGATTTTTGATGAAAGAGATAACCACCCCCCCTTACGACATGCTTCTGAAACTAAAAAAATGGTTCATTTTCAAATGTTGCGTCTTTTGAACTACAATTAACATTGTACGTGGATAATCACTTTTAGAGATAAAATGAGATGTTTAAAGTGATTTTCAAGCTTCCAGGGGCCCTAAACACGAGATTTGAGAAATGGGTAAACGTGAATGAAAATGGCCAATTTACTCACTCTGCGGCCTTAAAAAGTGTTTCTCCTCCACGGAAAGTGAATAAAATAACATTTGGATGCCTTTATTGTTCAATCAAAAACGCCCGTTTTTTGGTGAAAAAGATAACCACCCCCCCTTACGACATGCTTCAGAAACGAAAAAAATGGTCCATTTTCAAATGTTGCGTCTTTGAACTACAATTCACATTTGTACATGGATGATCACTTTTAGAGATAAAATTAGATGTTTAAAGTGATTTACAAGCTTCCAGGGGCCCTAAACACAAGATATGAGGAATGGGTAAATATGAATGAAAATTGCCAATTTATTCACTCTGAGGCCTTAAAAAGTTTTTCTCCACTCCAGAAAGTGAATTAAAGACCATTTGTAGACCTTTATTGTTCAATCAAAAACGCCCGATTTTTGACGAAGAGATAACCACCCCCCCTTACGACATGCTTCAGAAACAAAAAAAATGGTTCATTTTCAAATGTTGCATCTTTGAATGACAATCCACATTTGTACGTGGATAAACACTTTTAGAGATAAAATTAGATGTTTAAAGTGATTTTCAAGCTTCCAGGGGCCCTAAACACAAGATTTGAGAAATGGTTAAAAGTGAATGAAAATGGCCAATTTACTCACTCTGAGGCCTTAAAAAGTGTTTCTCCTCAACGGGAAGTGAATTAAATAACATTTGTAGGCCTTTATTGTTCAAGCGAAAACGCCCGATTATTGACGAAAGAGATAACCACCCCCCCTTAGGACATGCTTCAGAAACGAAAAAAATGGTCCGTTTTCAAATGTTGCGTCTTTGAATGACAATCCACATTTGTACGTGGATAATCACTTTTAGAGCTAAAATTAGATGTTTAAAGTGATTTTCAAGCTTCCAGGGGCCCTAAACACAAGATTTGAGAAATGGGTAAAAGTGAATGAAAATGGCCAATTTACTCACTCTGAGGCCTTAAAAAGTGTTTCTCCTCCACGGGAAGTGAATGAAATACCATTTGGAGGCCTTTATTGTTCAAGCGAAAACGCCTGATTTTTGATGAAAGAGATAACCACCCCCCCTTACAACATGCTTCTGAAACTAAAAAAATGGTTCATTTTCAAATGTTGCGTCTTTTGAACTACAATTAACATTGTACGTGGATAATCACTTTTAGAGATAAAATGAGATGTTTAAAGTGATTTTCAAGCTTCCAGGGGCCCTAAACATGAGATTTGAGAAATGGGTAAACGTGAATGAAAATGGCCAATTTACTCACTCTGCGGCCTTAAAAAGTGTTTCTCCTCCACGGAAAGTGAATAAAATAACATTCGGATGCCTTTATTGTTCAATCAAAAACGCCCGTTTTTTGGTGAAAAAGATAACCACCCCCCTTACGACATGCTTCAGAAACGAAAAAAATGGTCCATTTTCAAATGTTGCGTCTTTGAACTACAATTCACATTTGTACGTGAATGATCACTTTTAGAGATAAATTTAGATGTTTAAAGTGATTTACAACCCTCCAGGGGCCCTAAACACAAGATATGAGGAATGGGTAAATATGAATGAAACTGGCCAATTTATTCACTCTGAGGCCTTAAAAAGTTTTTCTCCACTCCAGAAAGTGAATTAAATAACATTTGTAGGCCTTTATTGTTCAATCAAAAACGCCCGATTTTTGACGAAAGAGATAACCACCCCCCCTTACGACATGCTTCAGAAACTAAAAAAAAGGTCAGTTTTCAAATGTTGCCTCTTTGAACTACAATTCACATTTGTACGTGGAAAAGCACTTTTAAATATCAAATGAGATGTTTAAAGTGATTTTCATGCTTCCAGGGGCCTTAAACACAAGATTTGAGGAATGGGTAAAAGTGAATGAAAATGGCCAATTTACTCACTCTGAGGCCTTAAAAAGTGTTTCTCCTCCACGGGAAGTGAATTAAATAACATTTGTAGGCCTTTATTGTTCAAGCGAAAACGCCCGATTATTGACGAAAGAGATAACCACCCCCCCTTACGACATGCTTCAGAAACGAAAAAAATGGTCCGTTTTCAAATGTTGCGTCTTTGAATGACAATCCACATTTGTACGTGGATAATCACTTTTAGAGATAAAATGAGATGTTTAAAGTGATTTTCAAGCTTCCAGGGGCCCTAAACACGAGATTTGAGAAATGGGTAAACGTGAATGAAAATGGCCAATTTACTCACTCTGCGGCCTTAAAAAGTGTTTCTCCTCCACGGAAAGTGAATAAAATAACATTTGGATGCCTTTATTGTTCAATCAAAAACGCCCGATTTTTGGTGAAAAAGATAACCACCCCCCCTTACGACATGCTTCAGAAACAAAAAAAATGGTTCATTTTCAAATGTTGCATCTTTGAACGACAATCCACATTTGTACATGGATAAACACTTTTAGAGATAAAATTAGATGTTTAAAGTGATTTTCAAGCTTCCAGGGGCCCTAAACACAAGATTTGAGAAATGGGTAAAAGTGAATGAAAATGGCCAATTTACTCACTCTGAGGTCTTAAAAAGTGTTTCTCCTCAACGGGAAGTGAATTAAATAACATTTGTAGGCCTTTATTGTTCAAGCGAAAACGCCCGATTATTGACGAAAGAGATAACCACCCCCCCTTAGGACATGCTTCAGAAACGAAAAAAATGGTCCGTTTTCAAATGTTGCGTCTTTGAATGACAATCCACATTTGTACGTGGATAATCACTTTTAGAGCTAAAATTAGATGTTTAAAGTGATTTTCAAGCTTCCAGGGGCCCTAAACACAAGATTTGAGAAATGGGTAAAAGTGAATGAAAATGGCCAATTTACTCACTCTGAGGCCTTAAAAAGTGTTTCTCCTCCACGGGAAGTGAATTAAATAACATTTGTAGGCCTTTATTGTTCAAGCGAAAACGCCTGATTTTTGATGAAAGAGATAACCACCCCCCCTTACGACATGCTTCCGAAACTAAAAAAATGGTTCATTTTCAAATGTTGCGTCTTTGAACCACAATTAACATTGTACGTGGATAATCACTTTTAGAGATAAAATGAGATGTTTGAAGTGATTTTCAAGCTTCCAGGGGCCCTAAACACGAGATTTGAGAAATGGGTAAACGTGAATGAAAATGGCCAATTTACTCACACTGCGGCCTTAAAAAGTGTTTCTCCTCCACGGAAGGTGAATAAAATAACATTTGGATGCCTTTATTGTTCAATCAAAAACGCCCTTTTTTTGGTGAAAAAGATAACCACCCCCCCTTACGACATGCTTCAGAAACGAAAAAAATGGTCCATTTTCAAATGTTGCGTCTTTGAACTACAATTCACATTTGTACGTGGATGATCACTTTTAGAGATAAAATTAGATGTTTAAAGTGATTTACAAGCTTCCAGGGGCCCTAAACACAAGATATGAGGAATGGGTAAATATGAATGAAAATGGCCAATTTATTCACTCTGAGGCCTTAAAAAGTTTTTCTCCACTCCAGAAAGTGAATTAAATAACATTTGTAGGCCTTTATTGTTCAAGCGAAAACGCCCGATTATTGACGAAAGAGATAACCACCCCCCCTTACGACATGCTTCAGAAACGTAAAAAATGGCCCGTTTTCAAATGTTGCCTCTTTGAACTACAATTCACATTTGTACGTGGAAAAGCACTTTTAAAGATCAAATGAGATGTTTAAAGTGATTTTCATGCTTCCAGGGGCCTTAAACACAAGATTTGAGGAATGGGTAAAAGTGAATGAAAATGGCCAATTTACTCACTCTGAGGCCTTAAAAAGTGTTTCTCCTCCACGGGAAGTGAATTAAATAACATTTGTAGGCCTTTATTGTTCAAGCGAAAACGCCTGATTTTTGATGAAAGAGATAACCACCCCCCCTTACGACATGCTTCAGAAACAAAAAAAATGGTTCATTTTCAAATGTTGCATCTTTGAACGACAATCCACATTTGTACGTGGATAAACACTTTTAGAGATAAAATTAGATGTTTAAAGTGATTTTCAAGCTTCCAGGGGCCCTAAACACAAGATTTGAGAAATGGGTAAAAGTGAATGAAAATGGCCAATTTACTCACTCTGAGGCCTTAAAAAGTGTTTCTCCTCAACGGGAAGTGAAATAAATAACATTTGTAGGCCTTTATTGTTCAAGCGAAAACGCCCGATTATTGACGAAAGAGATAACCACCCCCCCTTACGACATGCTTCAGAAACGAAAAAAATGGTCCGTTTTCAAATGTTGCGTCTTTGAATGACAATCCACATTTGTACGTGGATAATCACTTTTAGAGCTAAAATTAGATGTTTAAAGTGATTTTCAAGCTTCCAGGGGCCCTAAACACAAGATTTGAGAAATGGGTAAACGTGAATGAAAATGGCCAATTTACTCACTCTGCGGCCTTAAAAAGTGTTTCTCCTCCACGGAAAGTGAATAAAATAACATTTGGATGCCTTTATTGTTCAATCAAAAACGCCCGATTTTTGGTGAAAAAGATAACCACCCCCCCTTACGACATGCTTCAGAAACAAAAAAAATGGTTCATTTTCAAATGTTGCATCTTTGAACGACAATCCACATTTGTACATGGATAAACACTTTTAGAGATAAAATTAGATGTTTAAAGTGATTTTCAAGCTTCCAGGGGCCCTAAACACAAGATTTGAGAAATGGGTAAAAGTGAATGAAAATGGCCAATTTACTCACTCTGAGGTCTTAAAAAGTGTTTCTCCTCAACGGGAAGTGAATTAAATAACATTTGTAGGCCTTTATTGTTCAAGCGAAAACGCCCGATTATTGACGAAAGAGATAACCACCCCCCCTTAGGACATGCTTCAGAAACGAAAAAAATGGTCCGTTTTCAAATGTTGCGTCTTTGAATGACAATCCACATTTGTACGTGGATAATCACTTTTAGAGCTAAAATTAGATGTTTAAAGTGATTTTCAAGCTTCCAGGGGCCCTAAACACAAGATTTGAGAAATGGGTAAAAGTGAATGAAAATGGCCAATTTACTCACTCTGAGGCCTTAAAAAGTGTTTCTCCTCCACGGGAAGTGAATTAAATAACATTTGTAGGCCTTTATTGTTCAAGCGAAAACGCCTGATTTTTGATGAAAGAGATAACCACCCCCCCTTACGACATGCTTCCGAAACTAAAAAAATGGTTCATTTTCAAATGTTGCGTCTTTGAACCACAATTAACATTGTACGTGGATAATCACTTTTAGAGATAAAATGAGATGTTTGAAGTGATTTTCAAGCTTCCAGGGGCCCTAAACACGAGATTTGAGAAATGGGTAAACGTGAATGAAAATGGCCAATTTACTCACACTGCGGCCTTAAAAAGTGTTTCTCCTCCACGGAAGGTGAATAAAATAACATTTGGATGCCTTTATTGTTCAATCAAAAACGCCCTTTTTTTGGTGAAAAAGATAACCACCCCCCCTTACGACATGCTTCAGAAACGAAAAAAATGGTCCATTTTCAAATGTTGCGTCTTTGAACTACAATTCACATTTGTACATGGATGATCACTTTTAGAGATAAAATTAGATGTTTAAAGTGATTTACAAGCTTCCAGGGGCCCTAAACACAAGATATGAGGAATGGGTAAATATGAATGAAAATGGCCAATTTATTCACTCTGAGGCCTTAAAAAGTTTTTCTCCACTCCAGAAAGTGAATTAAATAACATTTGTAGGCCTTTATTGTTCAAGCGAAAACGCCCGATTATTGACGAAAGAGATAACCACCCCCCCTTACGACATGCTTCAGAAACGTAAAAAATGGCCCGTTTTCAAATGTTGCCTCTTTGAACTACAATTCACATTTGTACGTGGAAAAGCACTTTTAAAGATCAAATGAGATGTTTAAAGTGATTTTCATGCTTCCAGGGGCCTTAAACACAAGATTTGAGGAATGGGTAAAAGTGAATGAAAATGGCCAATTTACTCACTCTGAGGCCTTAAAAAGTGTTTCTCCTCCACGGGAAGTGAATTAAATAACATTTGTAGGCCTTTATTTTTCAAGCGAAAACGCCTGATTTTTGATGAAAGAGATAACCACCCCCCCTTACGACATGCTTCAGAAACAAAAAAAATGGTTCATTTTCAAATGTTGCATCTTTGAACGACAATCCACATTTGTACGTGGATAAACACTTTTAGAGATAAAATTAGATGTTTAAAGTGATTTTCAAGCTTCCAGGGGCCCTAAACACAAGATTTGAGAAATGGGTAAAAGTGAATGAAAATGGCCAATTTACTCACTCTGAGGCCTTAAAAAGTGTTTCTCCTCAACGGGAAGTGAAATAAATAACATTTGTAGGCCTTTATTGTTCAAGCGAAAACGCCCGATTATTGACGAAAGAGATAACCACCCCCCCTTACGACATGCTTCAGAAACGAAAAAAATGGTCCGTTTTCAAATGTTGCGTCTTTGAATGACAATCCACATTTGTACGTGGATAATCACTTTTAGAGCTAAAATTAGATGTTTAAAGTGATTTTCAAGCTTCCAGGGGCCCTAAACACAAGATTTGAGAAATGGGTAAAAGTGAATGAAAATGGCCAATTTACTCACTCTGAGGCCTTAAAAAGTGTTTCTCCTCCACGGGAAGTGAATTAAATACCATTTGGAGGCCTTTATTGTTCAAGCGAAAACGCCTGATTTTTGATGAAAGAGATAACCACCCCCCCTTACGACATGCTTCTGAAACTAATAAAATGGTTCATTTTCAAATGTTGCGTCTTTTGAACTACAATTAACATTGTACGTGGATAATCACTTTTAGAGATAAAATGAGATGTTTAAAGTGATTTTCAAGCTTCCAGGGGCCCTAAACATGAGATTTGAGAAATGGGTAAACGTGAATGAAAATGGCCAATTTACTCACTCTGCGGCCTTAAAAAGTGTTTCTCCTCCACGGAAAGTGAATATAATAACATTCGGAGGCCTTTATTGTTCAATCAAAAACGCCCGTTTTTTGGTGAAAAAGATAACCACCCCCCTTACGACATGCTTCAGAAACGAAAAAAATGGTCCATTTTCAAATGTTGCGTCTTTGAACTACAATTCACATTTGTACGTGGATGATCACTTTTAGAGATAAATTTAGATGTTTAAAGTGATTTACAAGCTTCCAGGGGCCCTAAACACAAGATATGAGGAATGGGTAAATATCAATGAAACTGGCCAATTTATTCACTCTGAGGCCTTAAAAAGTTTTTCTCCACTCCAGAAAGTGAATTAAATAACATTTGTAGGCCTTTATTGTTCAATCAAAAACGCCCGATTTTTGACGAAAGAGATAACCACCCCCCCTTACGACATGCTTCAGAAACTAAAAAAATGGTCCGTTTTCAAATGTTGCCTCTTTGAACTACAATTCACATTTGTACGTGGAAAAGCACTTTTAAAGATCAAATGAGATGTTTAAAGTGATTTTCATGCTTCCAGGGGCCTTAAACACAAGATTTGAGGAATGGGTAAAAGTGAATGAAAATGGCCAATTTACTCACTCTGAGGCCTTAAAAAGTGTTTCTCCTCCACGGGAAGTGAATTAAATAACATTTGTAGGCCTTTATTGTTCAATCAAAAACGCCCGTTTTTTGGTGAAAAAGGTAACCACCCCCCCTTACGACATGCTTCAGAAACAAAAAAAATGGTCCATTTTCAAATGTTGCGTCTTTGAACTACAATTCACATTTGTACGTGGATAATCACTTTTAGAGATAAAATTAGATGTTTAAAGTGATTTACAAGCTTCCAGGGGCCCTAAACACAAGATATGAGGAATGGGTAAATATCAATGAAACTGGCCAATTTATTCACTCTGAGGCCTTAAAAAGTTTTTCTCCACTCCAGAAAGTGAATTAAATAACATTTGTAGACCTGTATTGTTCAATCAAAAACGCCCGATTTTTGACGAAAGAGATAACCACCCCACCTTACGACATGCTTCAGAAACAAAAAAAATGGTTCATTTTCAAATGTTGCATCTTTGAATGACAATCCACATTTGTACGTGGATAAACACTTTTAGAGATAAAATTAGATGTTTAAAGTGATTTTCAAGCTTCCAGGGGCCCTAAACACAAGATTTGAGAAATGGTTAAAAGTGAATGAAAATGGCCAATTTACTCACTCTGAGGCCTTAAAAAGTGTTTCTCCTCAACGGGAAGTGAATTAAATAACATTTGTAGGCCTTTATTGTTCAAGCGAAAACGCCCGATTATTGACGAAAGAGATAACCACCCCCCCTTAGGACATGCTTCAGAAACGAAAAAAATGGTCCGTTTTCAAATGTTGCGTCTTTGAATGACAATCCACATTTGTACGTGGATAATCACTTTTAGAGCTAAAATTAGATGTTTAAAGTGATTTTCAAGCTTCCAGGGGCCCTAAACACAAGATTTGAGAAATGGGTAAAAGTGAATGAAAATGGCCAATTTACTCACTCTGAGGCCTTAAAAAGTGTTTCTCCTCCACGGGAAGTGAATGAAATACCATTTGGAGGCCTTTATTGTTCAAGCGAAAACGCCTGATTTTTGATGAAAGAGATAACCACCCCCCCTTACGACATGCTTCTGAAACTAAAAAAATGGTTCATTTTCAAATGTTGCGTCTTTTGAACTACAATTAACATTGTACGTGGATAATCACTTTTAGAGATAAAATGAGATGTTTAAAGTGATTTTCAAGCTTCCAGGGGCCCTAAACATGAGATTTGAGAAATGGGTAAACGTGAATGAAAATGGCCAATTTACTCACTCTGCGGCCTTAAAAAGTGTTTCTCCTCCACGGAAAGTGAATAAAATAACATTCGGATGCCTTTATTGTTCAATCAAAAACGCCCGTTTTTTGGTGAAAAAGATAACCACCCCCCTTACGACATGCTTCAGAAACGAAAAAAATGGTCCATTTTCAAATGTTGCGTCTTTGAACTACAATTCACATTTGTACGTGAATGATCACTTTTAGAGATAAATTTAGATGTTTAAAGTGATTTACAACCCTCCAGGGGCCCTAAACACAAGATATGAGGAATGGGTAAATATGAATGAAACTGGCCAATTTATTCACTCTGAGGCCTTAAAAAGTTTTTCTCCACTCCAGAAAGTGAATTAAATAACATTTGTAGGCCTTTATTGTTCAATCAAAAACGCCCGATTTTTGACGAAAGAGATAACCACCCCCCCTTACGACATGCTTCAGAAACTAAAAAAAAGGTCAGTTTTCAAATGTTGCCTCTTTGAACTACAATTCACATTTGTACGTGGAAAAGCACTTTTAAATATCAAATGAGATGTTTAAAGTGATTTTCATGCTTCCAGGGGCCTTAAACACAAGATTTGAGGAATGGGTAAAAGTGAATGAAAATGGCCAATTTACTCACTCTGAGGCCTTAAAAAGTGTTTCTCCTCCACGGGAAGTGAATTAAATAACATTTGTAGTCCTTTATTGTTCAAGCGAAAACGCCCGATTATTGACGAAAGAGATAACCACCCCCCCTTACGACATGCTTCAGAAACGAAAAAAATGGTCCGTTTTCAAATGTTGCGTCTTTGAATGACAATCCACATTTGTACGTGGAAAATCACTTTTAGAGCTAAAATTAGATGTTTAAAGTGATTTTCAAGCTTCCAGGGGCCCTAAACACAAGATTTGAGAAATGGGTAAAAGTGAATGAAAATGGCCAATTTACTCACTCTGAGGCCTTAAAAAGTGATTCTCCTCCACGGGAATTGAATTAAATACCATTTGGAGGTCTTTATTGTTCAAGCAAAAACGCCTGATTTTTGATGAAAGAGATAACCACCCCCCCTTACGACATGCTTCTGAAAATAAAAAAATGGTTCATTTTCAAATGTTGCGTCTTTGAACCACAATTAACATTGTACGTGGATAATCACTTTTAGAGATAAAATGAGATGTTTAAAGTGATTTTCAAGCTTCCAGGGGCCCTAAACACGAGATTTGAGAAATGGGTAAACGTGAATGAAAATGGCCAATTTACTCACTCTGCGGCCTTAAAAAGTGTTTCTCCTCCACGGAAAGTGAATAAAATAACATTTGGATGCCTTTATTGTTCAATCAAAAACGCCCGATTTTTGGTGAAAAAGATAACCACCCCCCCTTACGACATGCTTCAGAAACAAAAAAAATGGTTCATTTTCAAATGTTGCATCTTTGAACGACAATCCACATTTGTACATGGATAAACACTTTTAGAGATAAAATTAGATGTTTAAAGTGATTTTCAAGCTTCCAGGGGCCCTAAACACAAGATTTGAGAAATGGGTAAAAGTGAATGAAAATGGCCAATTTACTCACTCTGAGGTCTTAAAAAGTGTTTCTCCTCAACGGGAAGTGAATTAAATAACATTTGTAGGCCTTTATTGTTCAAGCGAAAACGCCCGATTATTGACGAAAGAGATAACCACCCCCCCTAAGGACATGCTTCAGAAACGAAAAAAATGGTCCGTTTTCAAATGTTGCGTCTTTGAATGACAATCCACATTTGTACGTGGATAATCACTTTTAGAGCTAAAATTAGATGTTTAAAGTGATTTTCAAGCTTCCAGGGGCCCTAAACACAAGATTTGAGAAATGGGTAAAAGTGAATGAAAATGGCCAATTTACTCACTCTGAGGTCTTAAAAAGTGTTTCTCCTCAACGGGAAGTGAATTAAATAACATTTGTAGGCCTTTATTGTTCAAGCGAAAACGCCCGATTATTGACGAAAGAGATAACCACCCCCCCTTAGGACATGCTTCAGAAACGAAAAAAATGGTCCGTTTTCAAATGTTGCGTCTTTGAATGACAATCCACATTTGTACGTGGATAATCACTTTTAGAGCTAAAATTAGATGTTTAAAGTGATTTTCAAGCTTCCAGGGGCCCTAAACACAAGATTTGAGAAATGGGTAAAAGTGAATGAAAATGGCCAATTTACTCACTCTGCGGCCTTAAAAAGTGTTTCTCCTCCACGGAAAGTGAATAAAATAACATTTGGATGCCTTTATTGTTCAATCAAAAACGCCCGATTTTTGGTGAAAAAGATAACCACCCCCCCTTACGACATGCTTCAGAAACAAAAAAAATGGTTCATTTTCAAATGTTGCATCTTTGAACGACAATCCACATTTGTACATGGATAAACACTTTTAGAGATAAAATTAGATGTTTAAAGTGATTTTCAAGCTTCCAGGGGCCCTAAACACAAGATTTGAGAAATGGGTAAAAGTGAATGAAAATGGCCAATTTACTCACTCTGAGGTCTTAAAAAGTGTTTCTCCTCAACGGGAAGTGAATTAAATAACATTTGTAGGCCTTTATTGTTCAAGCGAAAACGCCCGATTATTGACGAAAGAGATAACCACCCCCCCTTAGGACATGCTTCAGAAACGAAAAAAATGGTCCGTTTTCAAATGTTGCGTCTTTGAATGACAATCCACATTTGTACGTGGATAATCACTTTTAGAGCTAAAATTAGATGTTTAAAGTGATTTTCAAGCTTCCAGGGGCCCTAAACACAAGATTTGAGAAATGGGTAAAAGTGAATGAAAATGGCCAATTTACTCACTCTGAGGCCTTAAAAAGTGTTTCTCCTCCACGGGAAGTGAATTAAATAACATTTGTAGGCCTTTATTGTTCAAGCGAAAACGCCTGATTTTTGATGAAAGAGATAACCACCCCCCCTTACGACATGCTTCCGAAACTAAAAAAATGGTTCATTTTCAAATGTTGCGTCTTTGAACCACAATTAACATTGTACGTGGATAATCACTTTTAGAGATAAAATGAGATGTTTGAAGTGATTTTCAAGCTTCCAGGGGCCCTAAACACGAGATTTGAGAAATGGGTAAACGTGAATGAAAATGGCCAATTTACTCACTCTGCGGCCTTAAAAAGTGTTTCTCCTCCACGGAAGGTGAATAAAATAACATTTGGATGCCTTTATTGTTCAATCAAAAACGCCCTTTTTTTGGTGAAAAAGATAACCACCCCCCCTTACGACATGCTTCAGAAACGAAAAAAATGGTCCATTTTCAAATGTTGCGTCTTTGAACTACAATTCACATTTGTACGTGGATGATCACTTTTAGAGATAAAATTAGATGTTTAAAGTGATTTACAAGCTTCCAGGGGCCCTAAACACAAGATATGAGGAATGGGTAAATATGAATGAAAATGGCCAATTTATTCACTCTGAGGCCTTAAAAAGTTTTTCTCCACTCCAGAAAGTGAATTAAATAACATTTGTAGGCCTTTATTGTTCAAGCGAAAACGCCCGATTATTGACGAAAGAGATAACCACCCCCCCTTACGACATGCTTCAGAAACGTAAAAAATGGCCCGTTTTCAAATGTTGCCTCTTTGAACTACAATTCACATTTGTACGTGGAAAAGCACTTTTAAAGATCAAATGAGATGTTTAAAGTGATTTTCATGCTTCCAGGGGCCTTAAACACAAGATTTGAGGAATGGGTAAAAGTGAATGAAAATGGCCAATTTACTCACTCTGAGAACTTAAAAAGTGTTTCTCCTCCACGGGAAGTGAATTAAATAACATTTGTAGGCCTTTATTGTTCAAGCGAAAACGCCTGATTTTTGATGAAAGAGATAACCACCCCCCCTTACGACATGCTTCAGAAACAAAAAAAATGGTCCATTTTCAAATGTTGCGTCTTTGAACTACAATTCACATTTGTACGTGGATAATCACTTTTAGAGATAAAATTAGATGTTTAAAGTGATTTACAAGCTTCCAGGGGCCCTAAACACAAGATATGAGGAATGGGTAAATATCAATGAAACTGGCCAATTTATTCACTCTGAGGCCTTAAAAAGTTTTTCTCCACTCCAGAAAGTGAATTAAATAACATTTGTAGACCTGTATTGTTCAATCAAAAACGCCCGATTTTTGACGAAAGAGATAACCACCCCACCTTACGACATGCTTCAGAAACAAAAAAAATGGTTCATTTTCAAATGTTGCATCTTTGAATGACAATCCACATTTGTACGTGGATAAACACTTTTAGAGATAAAATTAGATGTTTAAAGTGATTTTCAAGCTTCCAGGAGCCCTAAACACAAGATTTGAGAAATGGGTAATAGTGAATGAAAATGGCCAATTTACTCACTCTGAGGCCTTAAAAAGTGTTTCTCCTCAACGGGAAGTGAATTAAATAACATTTGTAGGCCTTTATTGTTCAAGCGAAAACGCCCGATTATTGACGAAAGAGATAACCACCCCCTCTTAGGACATGCTTCAGAAACGAAAAAAATGGTCCGTTTTCAAATGTTGCGTCTTTGAATGACAATCCACATTTGTACGTGGATAATCACTTTTAGAGCTAAAATTAGATGTTTAAAGTGATTTTCAAGCTTCCAGGGGCCCTAAACACAAGATTTGAGAAATGGGTAAAAGTGAATGAAAATGGCCAATTTACTTACTCTGAGGCCTTAAAAAGTGTTTCTCCTCCACGGGAAGTGAATGAAATACCATTTGGAGGCCTTTATTGTTCAAGCGAAAACGCCTGATTTTTGATGAAAGAGATAACCACCCCCCCTTACAACATGCTTCTGAAACTAAAAAAATGGTTCATTTTCAAATGTTGCGTCTTTTGAACTACAATTAACATTGTACGTGGATAATCACTTTTAGAGATAAAATGAGATGTTTAAAGTGATTTTCAAGCTTCCAGGGGCCCTAAACATGAGATTTGAGAAATGGGTAAACGTGAATGAAAATGGCCAATTTACTCACTCTGCGGCCTTAAAAAGTGTTTCTCCTCCACGGAAAGTGAATAAAATAACATTCGGATGCCTTTATTGTTCAATCAAAAACGCCCGTTTTTTGGTGAAAAAGATAACCACCCCCCTTACGACATGCTTCAGAAACGAAAAAAATGGTCCATTTTCAAATGTTGCGTCTTTGAACTACAATTCACATTTGCACGTGAATGATCACTTTTAGAGATAAATTTAGATGTTTAAAGTGATTTACAACCCTCCAGGGGCCCTAAACACAAGATATGAGGAATGGGTAAATATGAATGAAACTGGCCAATTTATTCACTCTGAGGCCTTAAAAAGTTTTTCTCCACTCCAGAAAGTGAATTAAATAACATTTGTAGGCCTTTATTGTTCAATCAAAAACGCCCGATTTTTGACGAAAGAGATAACCACCCCCCCTTACGACATGCTTCAGAAACTAAAAAAAAGGTCAGTTTTCAAATGTTGCCTCTTTGAACTACAATTCACATTTGTACGTGGAAAAGCACTTTTAAATATCAAATGAGATGTTTAAAGTGATTTTCATGCTTCCAGGGGCCTTAAACACAAGATTTGAGGAATGGGTAAAAGTGAATGAAAATGGCCAATTTACTCACTCTGAGGCCTTAAAAAGTGTTTCTCCTCCACGGGAAGTGAATTAAATAACATTTGTAGGCCTTTATTGTTCAAGCGAACACGCCCGATTATTGACGAAAGAGATAACCACCCCCCCTTACGACATGCTTCAGAAACGAAAAAAATGGTCCGTTTTCAAATGTTGCGTCTTTGAATGACAATCCACATTTGTACGTGGAAAATCACTTTTAGAGCTAAAATTAGATGTTTAAAGTGATTTTCAAGCTTCCAGGGGCCCTAAACACAAGATTTGAGAAATGGGTAAAAGTGAATGAAAATGGCCAATTTACTCACTCTGAGGTCTTAAAAAGTGTTTCTCCTCAACGGGAAGTGAATTAAATAACATTTGTAGGCCTTTATTGTTCAAGCGAAAACGCCCGATTATTGACGAAAGAGATAACCACCCCCCCTTAGGACATGCTTCAGAAACGAAAAAAATGGTCCGTTTTCAAATGTTGCGTCTTTGAATGACAATCCACATTTGTACGTGGATAATCACTTTTAGAGCTAAAATTAGATGTTTAAAGTGATTTTCAAGCTTCCAGGGGCCCTAAACACAAGATTTGAGAAATGGGTAAAAGTGAATGAAAATGGCCAATTTACTCACTCTGCGGCCTTAAAAAGTGTTTCTCCTCCACGGAAAGTGAATAAAATAACATTTGGATGCCTTTATTGTTCAATCAAAAACGCCCGATTTTTGGTGAAAAAGATAACCACCCCCCCTTACGACATGCTTCAGAAACAAAAAAAATGGTTCATTTTCAAATGTTGCATCTTTGAACGACAATCCACATTTGTACATGGATAAACACTTTTAGAGATAAAATTAGATGTTTAAAGTGATTTTCAAGCTTCCAGGGGCCCTAAACACAAGATTTGAGAAATGGGTAAAAGTGAATGAAAATGGCCAATTTACTCACTCTGAGGTCTTAAAAAGTGTTTCTCCTCAACGGGAAGTGAATTAAATAACATTTGTAGGCCTTTATTGTTCAAGCGAAAACGCCCGATTATTGACGAAAGAGATAACCACCCCCCCTTAGGACATGCTTCAGAAACGAAAAAAATGGTCCGTTTTCAAATGTTGCGTCTTTGAATGACAATCCACATTTGTACGTGGATAATCACTTTTAGAGCTAAAATTAGATGTTTAAAGTGATTTTCAAGCTTCCAGGGGCCCTAAACACAAGATTTGAGAAATGGGTAAAAGTGAATGAAAATGGCCAATTTACTCACTCTGAGGCCTTAAAAAGTGTTTCTCCTCCACGGGAAGTGAATTAAATAACATTTGTAGGCCTTTATTGTTCAAGCGAAAACGCCTGATTTTTGATGAAAGAGATAACCACCCCCCCTTACGACATGCTTCCGAAACTAAAAAAATGGTTCATTTTCAAATGTTGCGTCTTTGAACCACAATTAACATTGTACGTGGATAATCACTTTTAGAGATAAAATGAGATGTTTGAAGTGATTTTCAAGCTTCCAGGGGCCCTAAACACGAGATTTGAGAAATGGGTAAACGTGAATGAAAATGGCCAATTTACTCACTCTGCGGCCTTAAAAAGTGTTTCTCCTCCACGGAAGGTGAATAAAATAACATTTGGATGCCTTTATTGTTCAATCAAAAACGCCCTTTTTTTGGTGAAAAAGATAACCACCCCCCCTTACGACATGCTTCAGAAACGAAAAAAATGGTCCATTTTCAAATGTTGCGTCTTTGAACTACAATTCACATTTGTACGTGGATGATCACTTTTAGAGATAAAATTAGATGTTTAAAGTGATTTACAAGCTTCCAGGGGCCCTAAACACAAGATATGAGGAATGGGTAAATATGAATGAAAATGGCCAATTTATTCACTCTGAGGCCTTAAAAAGTTTTTCTCCACTCCAGAAAGTGAATTAAATAACATTTGTAGGCCTTTATTGTTCAAGCGAAAACGCCCGATTATTGACGAAAGAGATAACCACCCCCCCTTACGACATGCTTCAGAAACGTAAAAAATGGCCCGTTTTCAAATGTTGCCTCTTTGAACTACAATTCACATTTGTACGTGGAAAAGCACTTTTAAAGATCAAATGAGATGCTTAAAGTGATTTTCATGCTTCCAGGGGCCTTAAACACAAGATTTGAGGAATGGGTAAAAGTGAATGAAAATGGCCAATTTACTCACTCTGAGGCCTTAAAAAGTGTTTCTCCTCCACGGGAAGTGAATTAAATAACATTTGTAGGCCTTTATTGTTCAAGCGAAAACGCCTGATTTTTGATGAAAGAGATAACCACCCCCCCTTACGACATGCTTCAGAAACAAAAAAAATGGTCCATTTTCAAATGTTGCGTCTTTGAACTACAATTCACATTTGTACGTGGATAATCACTTTTAGAGATAAAATTAGATGTTTAAAGTGATTTACAAGCTTCCAGGGGCCCTAAACACAAGATATGAGGAATGGGTAAATATCAATGAAACTGGCCAATTTATTCACTCTGAGGCCTTAAAAAGTTTTTCTCCACTCCAGAAAGTGAATTAAATAACATTTGTAGACCTGTATTGTTCAATCAAAAACGCCCGATTTTTGACGAAAGAGATAACCACCCCACCTTACGACATGCTTCAGAAACAAAAAAAATGGTTCATTTTCAAATGTTGCATCTTTGAATGACAATCCACATTTGTACGTGGATAAACACTTTTAGAGATAAAATTAGATGTTTAAAGTGATTTTCAAGCTTCCAGGGGCCCTAAACACAAGATTTGAGAAATGGGTAATAGTGAATGAAAATGGCCAATTTACTCACTCTGAGGCCTTAAAAAGTGTTTCTCCTCAACGGGAAGTGAATTAAATAACATTTGTAGGCCTTTATTGTTCAAGCGAAAACGCCCGATTATTGACGAAAGAGATAACCACCCCCTCTTAGGACATGCTTCAGAAACGAAAAAAATGGTCCGTTTTCAAATGTTGCGTCTTTGAATGACAATCCACATTTGTACGTGGATAATCACTTTTAGAGCTAAAATTAGATGTTTAAAGTGATTTTCAAGCTTCCAGGGGCCCTAAACACAAGATTTGAGAAATGGGTAAAAGTGAATGAAAATGGCCAATTTACTCACTCTGAGGCCTTAAAAAGTGTTTCTCCTCCACGGGAAGTGAATTAAATACCATTTGGAGGCCTTTATTGTTCAAGCGAAAACGCCTGATTTTTGATGAAAGAGATAACCACCCCCCCTTACGACATGCTTCTGAAACTAAAAAAATGGTTCATTTTCAAATGTTGCGTCTTTTGAACTACAATTAACATTGTACGTGGATAATCACTTTTAGAGATAAAATGAGATGTTTAAAGTGATTTTCAAGCTTCCAGGGGCCCTAAACACGAGATTTGAGAAATGGGTAAACGTGAATGAAAATGGCCAATTTACTCACTCTGCGGCCTTAAAAAGTGTTTCTCCTCCACGGAAAGTGAATAAAATAACATTTGGATGCCTTTATTGTTCAATCAAAAACGCCCGTTTTTTGGTGAAAAAGATAACCACCCCCCCTTACGACATGCTTCAGAAACGAAAAAAATGGTCCATTTTCAAATGTTGCGTCTTTGAACTACAATTCACATTTGTACATGGATGATCACTTTTAGAGATAAAATTAGATGTTTAAAGTGATTTACAAGCTTCCAGGGGCCCTAAACACAAGATATGAGGAATGGGTAAATATGAATGAAAATTGCCAATTTATTCACTCTGAGGCCTTAAAAAGTTTTTCTCCACTCCAGAAAGTGAATTAAAGACCATTTGTAGACCTTTATTGTTCAATCAAAAACGCCCGATTTTTGACGAAGAGATAACCACCCCCCCTTACGACATGCTTCAGAAACAAAAAAAATGGTTCATTTTCAAATGTTGCATCTTTGAATGACAATCCACATTTGTACGTGGATAAACACTTTTAGAGATAAAATTAGATGTTTAAAGTGATTTTCAAGCTTCCAGGGGCCCTAAACACAAGATTTGAGAAATGGTTAAAAGTGAATGAAAATGGCCAATTTACTCACTCTGAGGCCTTAAAAAGTGTTTCTCCTCAACGGGAAGTGAATTAAATAACATTTGTAGGCCTTTATTGTTCAAGCGAAAACGCCCGATTATTGACGAAAGAGATAACCACCCCCCCTTAGGACATGCTTCAGAAACGAAAAAAATGGTCCGTTTTCAAATGTTGCGTCTTTGAATGACAATCCACATTTGTACGTGGATAATCACTTTTAGAGCTAAAATTAGATGTTTAAAGTGATTTTCAAGCTTCCAGGGGCCCTAAACACAAGATTTGAGAAATGGGTAAAAGTGAATGAAAATGGCCAATTTACTCACTCTGAGGCCTTAAAAAGTGTTTCTCCTCCACGGGAAGTGAATGAAATACCATTTGGAGGCCTTTATTGTTCAAGCTAAAACGCCTGATTTTTGATGAAAGAGATAACCACCCCCCCTTACAACATGCTTCTGAAACTAAAAAAATGGTTCATTTTCAAATGTTGCGTCTTTTGAACTACAATTAACATTGTACGTGGATAATCACTTTTAGAGATAAAATGAGATGTTTAAAGTGATTTTCAAGCTTCCAGGGGCCCTAAACATGAGATTTGAGAAATGGGTAAACGTGAATGAAAATGGCCAATTTACTCACTCTGCGGCCTTAAAAAGTGTTTCTCCTCCACGGAAAGTGAATAAAATAACATTCGGATGCCTTTATTGTTCAATCAAAAACGCCCGTTTTTTGGTGAAAAAGATAACCACCCCCCTTACGACATGCTTCAGAAACGAAAAAAATGGTCCATTTTCAAATGTTGCGTCTTTGAACTACAATTCACATTTGTACGTGAATGATCACTTTTAGAGATAAATTTAGATGTTTAAAGTGATTTACAACCCTCCAGGGGCCCTAAACACAAGATATGAGGAATGGGTAAATATGAATGAAACTGGCCAATTTATTCACTCTGAGGCCTTAAAAAGTTTTTCTCCACTCCAGAAAGTGAATTAAATAACATTTGTAGGCCTTTATTGTTCAATCAAAAACGCCCGATTTTTGACGAAAGAGATAACCACCCCCCCTTACGACATGCTTCAGAAACTAAAAAAAAGGTCAGTTTTCAAATGTTGCCTCTTTGAACTACAATTCACATTTGTACGTGGAAAAGCACTTTTAAATATCAAATGAGATGTTTAAAGTGATTTTCATGCTTCCAGGGGCCTTAAACACAAGATTTGAGGAATGGGTAAAAGTGAATGAAAATGGCCAATTTACTCACTCTGAGGCCTTAAAAAGTGTTTCTCCTCCACGGGAAGTGAATTAAATAACATTTGTAGGCCTTTATTGTTCAAGCGAAAACGCCCGATTATTGACGAAAGAGATAACCACCCCCCCTTACGACATGCTTCAGAAACGAAAAAAATGGTCCGTTTTCAAATGTTGCGTCTTTGAATGACAATCCACATTTGTACGTGGATAATCACTTTTAGAGATAAAATGAGATGTTTAAAGTGATTTTCAAGCTTCCAGGGGCCCTAAACACGAGATTTGAGAAATGGGTAAACGTGAATGAAAATGGCCAATTTACTCACTCTGCGGCCTTAAAAAGTGTTTCTCCTCCACGGAAAGTGAATAAAATAACATTTGGATGCCTTTATTGTTCAATCAAAAACGCCCGATTTTTGGTGAAAAAGATAACCACCCCCCTTACGACATGCTTCAGAAACAAAAAAAATGGTTCATTTTCAAATGTTGCATCTTTGAACGACAATCCACATTTGTACATGGATAAACACTTTTAGAGATAAAATTAGATGTTTAAAGTGATTTTCAAGCTTCCAGGGGCCCTAAACACAAGATTTGAGAAATGGGTAAAAGTGAATGAAAATGGCCAATTTACTCACTCTGAGGTCTTAAAAAGTGTTTCTCCTCAACGGGAAGTGAATTAAATAACATTTGTAGGCCTTTATTGTTCAAGCGAAAACGCCCGATTATTGACGAAAGAGATAACCACCCCCCCTTAGGACATGCTTCAGAAACGAAAAAAATGGTCCGTTTTCAAATGTTGCGTCTTTGAATGACAATCCACATTTGTACGTGGATAATCACTTTTAGAGCTAAAATTAGATGTTTAAATTGATTTTCAAGCTTCCAGGGGCCCTAAACACAAGATTTGAGAAATGGGTAAAAGTGAATGAAAATGGCCAATTTACTCACTCTGAGGCCTTAAAAAGTGTTTCTCCTCCACGGGAAGTGAATTAAATAACATTTGTAGGCCTTTATTGTTCAAGCGAAAACGCCTGATTTTTGATGAAAGAGATAACCACCCCCCCTTACGACATGCTTCCGAAACTAAAAAAATGGTTCATTTTCAAATGTTGCGTCTTTGAACCACAATTAACATTGTACGTGGATAATCACTTTTAGAGATAAAATGAGATGTTTGAAGTGATTTTCAAGCTTCCAGGGGCCCTAAACACGAGATTTGAGAAATGGGTAAACGTGAATGAAAATGGCCAATTTACTCACACTGCGGCCTTAAAAAGTGTTTCTCCTCCACGGAAGGTGAATAAAATAACATTTGGATGCCTTTATTGTTCAATCAAAAACGCCCTTTTTTTGGTGAAAAAGATAACCACCCCCCCTTACGACATGCTTCAGAAACGAAAAAAATGGTCCATTTTCAAATGTTGCGTCTTTGAACTACAATTCACATTTGTACGTGGATGATCACTTTTAGAGATAAAATTAGATGTTTAAAGTGATTTACAAGCTTCCAGGGGCCCTAAACACAAGATATGAGGAATGGGTAAATATGAATGAAAATGGCCAATTTATTCACTCTGAGGCCTTAAAAAGTTTTTCTCCACTCCAGAAAGTGAATTAAATAACATTTGTAGGCCTTTATTGTTCAAGCGAAAACGCCCGATTATTGACGAAAGAGATAACCACCCCCCCTTACGACATGCTTCAGAAACGTAAAAAATGGCCCGTTTTCAAATGTTGCCTCTTTGAACTACAATTCACATTTGTACGTGGAAAAGCACTTTTAAAGATCAAATGAGATGTTTAAAGTGATTTTCATGCTTCCAGGGGCCTTAAACACAAGATTTGAGGAATGGGTAAAAGTGAATGAAAATGGCCAATTTACTCACTCTGAGGCCTTAAAAAGTGTTTCTCCTCCACGGGAAGTGAATTAAATAACATTTGTAGGCCTTTATTGTTCAAGCGAAAACGCCTGATTTTTGATGAAAGAGATAACCACCCCCCCTTACGACATGCTTCAGAAACAAAAAAAATGGTTCATTTTCAAATGTTGCATCTTTGAACGACAATCCACATTTGTACGTGGATAAACACTTTTAGAGATAAAATTAGATGTTTAAAGTGATTTTCAAGCTTCCAGGGGCCCTAAACACAAGATTTGAGAAATGGGTAAAAGTGAATGAAAATGGCCAATTTACTCACTCTGAGGCCTTAAAAAGTGTTTCTCCTCAACGGGAAGTGAAATAAATAACATTTGTAGGCCTTTATTGTTCAAGCGAAAACGCCCGATTATTGACGAAAGAGATAACCACCCCCCCTTACGACATGCTTCAGAAACGAAAAAAATGGTCCGTTTTCAAATGTTGCGTCTTTGAATGACAATCCACATTTGTACGTGGATAATCACTTTTAGAGCTAAAATTAGATGTTTAAAGTGATTTTCAAGCTTCCAGGGGCCCTAAACACAAGATTTGAGAAATGGGTAAACGTGAATGAAAATGGCCAATTTACTCACTCTGCGGCCTTAAAAAGTGTTTCTCCTCCACGGAAAGTGAATAAAATAACATTTGGATGCCTTTATTGTTCAATCAAAAACGCCCGATTTTTGGTGAAAAAGATAACCACCCCCCCTTACGACATGCTTCAGAAACAAAAAAAATGGTTCATTTTCAAATGTTGCATCTTTGAACGACAATCCACATTTGTACATGGATAAACACTTTTAGAGATAAAATTAGATGTTTAAAGTGATTTTCAAGCTTCCAGGGGCCCTAAACACAAGATTTGAGAAATGGGTAAAAGTGAATGAAAATGGCCAATTTACTCACTCTGAGGTCTTAAAAAGTGTTTCTCCTCAACGGGAAGTGAATTAAATAACATTTGTAGGCCTTTATTGTTCAAGCGAAAACGCCCGATTATTGACGAAAGAGATAACCACCCCCCCTTAGGACATGCTTCAGAAACGAAAAAAATGGTCCGTTTTCAAATGTTGCGTCTTTGAATGACAATCCACATTTGTACGTGGATAATCACTTTTAGAGCTAAAATTAGATGTTTAAAGTGATTTTCAAGCTTCCAGGGGCCCTAAACACAAGATTTGAGAAATGGGTAAAAGTGAATGAAAATGGCCAATTTACTCACTCTGAGGCCTTAAAAAGTGTTTCTCCTCCACGGGAAGTGAATTAAATAACATTTGTAGGCCTTTATTGTTCAAGCGAAAACGCCTGATTTTTGATGAAAGAGATAACCACCCCCCCTTACGACATGCTTCCGAAACTAAAAAAATGGTTCATTTTCAAATGTTGCGTCTTTGAACCACAATTAACATTGTACGTGGATAATCACTTTTAGAGATAAAATGAGATGTTTGAAGTGATTTTCAAGCTTCCAGGGGCCCTAAACACGAGATTTGAGAAATGGGTAAACGTGAATGAAAATGGCCAATTTACTCACTCTGCGGCCTTAAAAAGTGTTTCTCCTCCACGGAAGGTGAATAAAATAACATTTGGATGCCTTTATTGTTCAATCAAAAACGCCCTTTTTTTGGTGAAAAAGATAACCACCCCCCCTTACGACATGCTTCAGAAACGAAAAAAATGGTCCATTTTCAAATGTTGCGTCTTTGAACTACAATTCACATTTGTACGTGGATGATCACTTTTAGAGATAAAATTAGATGTTTAAAGTGATTTACAAGCTTCCAGGGGCCCTAAACACAAGATATGAGGAATGGGTAAATATGAATGAAAATGGCCAATTTATTCACTCTGAGGCCTTAAAAAGTTTTTCTCCACTCCAGAAAGTGAATTAAATAACATTTGTAGGCCTTTATTGTTCAAGCGAAAACGCCCGATTATTGACGAAAGAGATAACCACCCCCCCTTACGACATGCTTCAGAAACGTAAAAAATGGCCCGTTTTCAAATGTTGCCTCTTTGAACTACAATTCACATTTGTACGTGGAAAAGCACTTTTAAAGATCAAATGAGATGTTTAAAGTGATTTTCATGTTTCCAGGGGCCTTAAACACAAGATTTGAGGAATGGGTAAAAGTGAATGAAAATGGCCAATTTACTCACTCTGAGGCCTTAAAAAGTGTTTCTCCTCCACGGGAAGTGAATTAAATAACATTTGTAGGCCTTTATTGTTCAAGCGAAAACGCCTGATTTTTGATGAAAGAGATAACCACCCCCCCTTACGACATGCTTCAGAAACAAAAAAAATGGTCCATTTTCAAATGTTGCGTCTTTGAACTACAATTCACATTTGTACGTGGATAATCACTTTTAGAGATAAAATTAGATGTTTAAAGTGATTTACAAGCTTCCAGGGGCCCTAAACACAAGATATGAGGAATGGGTAAATATCAATGAAACTGGCCAATTTATTCACTCTGAGGCCTTAAAAAGTTTTTCTCCACTCCAGAAAGTGAATTAAATAACATTTGTAGACCTGTATTGTTCAATCAAAAACGCCCGATTTTTGACGAAAGAGATAACCACCCCACCTTACGACATGCTTCAGAAACAAAAAAAATGGTTCATTTTCAAATGTTGCATCTTTGAATGACAATCCACATTTGTACGTGGATAAACACTTTTAGAGATAAAATTAGATGTTTAAAGTGATTTTCAAGCTTCCAGGGGCCCTAAACACAAGATTTGAGAAATGGGTAATAGTGAATGAAAATGGCCAATTTACTCACTCTGAGGCCTTAAAAAGTGTTTCTCCTCAACGGGAAGTGAATTAAATAACATTTGTAGGCCTTTATTGTTCAAGCGAAAACGCCCGATTATTGACGAAAGAGATAACCACCCCCTCTTAGGACATGCTTCAGAAACGAAAAAAATGGTCCGTTTTCAAATGTTGCGTCTTTGAATGACAATCCACATTTGTACGTGGATAATCACTTTTAGAGCTAAAATTAGATGTTTAAAGTGATTTTCAAGCTTCCAGGGGCCCTAAACACAAGATTTGAGAAATGGGTAAAAGTGAATGAAAATGGCCAATTTACTCACTCTGAGGCCTTAAAAAGTGTTTCTCCTCCACGGGAAGTGAATTAAATACCATTTGGAGGCCTTTATTGTTCAAGCGAAAACGCCTGATTTTTGATGAAAGAGATAACCACCCCCCCTTACGACATGCTTCTGAAACTAAAAAAATGGTTCATTTTCAAATGTTGCGTCTTTTGAACTACAATTAACATTGTACGTGGATAATCACTTTTAGAGATAAAATGAGATGTTTAAAGTGATTTTCAAGCTTCCAGGGGCCCTAAACACGAGATTTGAGAAATGGGTAAACGTGAATGAAAATGGCCAATTTACTCACTCTGCGGCCTTAAAAAGTGTTTCTCCTCCACGGAAAGTGAATAAAATAACATTTGGATGCCTTTATTGTTCAATCAAAAACGCCCGTTTTTTGGTGAAAAAGATAACCACCCCCCCTTACGACATGCTTCAGAAACGAAAAAAATGGTCCATTTTCAAATGTTGCGTCTTTGAACTACAATTCACATTTGTACATGGATGATCACTTTTAGAGATAAAATTAGATGTTTAAAGTGATTTACAAGCTTCCAGGGGCCCTAAACACAAGATATGAGGAATGGGTAAATATGAATGAAAATTGCCAATTTATTCACTCTGAGGCCTTAAAAAGTTTTTCTCCACTCCAGAAAGTGAATTAAAGACCATTTGTAGACCTTTATTGTTCAATCAAAAACGCCCGATTTTTGACGAAGAGATAACCACCCCCCCTTACGACATGCTTCAGAAACAAAAAAAATGGTTCATTTTCAAATGTTGCATCTTTGAATGACAATCCACATTTGTACGTGGATAAACACTTTTAGAGATAAAATTAGATGTTTAAAGTGATTTTCAAGCTTCCAGGGGCCCTAAACACAAGATTTGAGAAATGGTTAAAAGTGAATGAAAATGGCCAATTTACTCACTCTGAGGCCTTAAAAAGTGTTTCTCCTCAACGGGAAGTGAATTAAATAACATTTGTAGGCCTTTATTGTTCAAGCGAAAACGCCCGATTATTGACGAAAGAGATAACCACCCCCCCTTAGGACATGCTTCAGAAACGAAAAAAATGGTCCGTTTTCAAATGTTGCGTCTTTGAATGACAATCCACATTTGTACGTGGATAATCACTTTTAGAGCTAAAATTAGATGTTTAAAGTGATTTTCAAGCTTCCAGGGGCCCTAAACACAAGATTTGAGAAATGGGTAAAAGTGAATGAAAATGGCCAATTTACTCACTCTGAGGCCTTAAAAAGTGTTTCTCCTCCACGGGAAGTGAATGAAATACCATTTGGAGGCCTTTATTGTTCAAGCGAAAACGCCTGATTTTTGATGAAAGAGATAACCACCCCCCCTTACAACATGCTTCTGAAACTAAAAAAATGGTTCATTTTCAAATGTTGCGTCTTTTGAACTACAATTAACATTGTACGTGGATAATCACTTTTAGAGATAAAATGAGATGTTTAAAGTGATTTTCAAGCTTCCAGGGGCCCTAAACATGAGATTTGAGAAATGGGTAAACGTGAATGAAAATGGCCAATTTACTCACTCTGCGGCCTTAAAAAGTGTTTCTCCTCCACGGAAAGTGAATAAAATAACATTCGGATGCCTTTATTGTTCAATCAAAAACGCCCGTTTTTTGGTGAAAAAGATAACCACCCCCCTTACGACATGCTTCAGAAACGAAAAAAATGGTCCATTTTCAAATGTTGCGTCTTTGAACTACAATTCACATTTGTACGTGAATGATCACTTTTAGAGATAAATTTAGATGTTTAAAGTGATTTACAACCCTCCAGGGGCCCTAAACACAAGATATGAGGAATGGGTAAATATGAATGAAACTGGCCAATTTATTCACTCTGAGGCCTTAAAAAGTTTTTCTCCACTCCAGAAAGTGAATTAAATAACATTTGTAGGCCTTTATTGTTCAATCAAAAACGCCCGATTTTTGACGAAAGAGATAACCACCCCCCCTTACGACATGCTTCAGAAACTAAAAAAAAGGTCAGTTTTCAAATGTTGCCTCTTTGAACTACAATTCACATTTGTACGTGGAAAAGCACTTTTAAATATCAAATGAGATGTTTAAAGTGATTTTCATGCTTCCAGGGGCCTTAAACACAAGATTTGAGGAATGGGTAAAAGTGAATGAAAATGGCCAATTTACTCACTCTGAGGCCTTAAAAAGTGTTTCTCCTCCACGGGAAGTGAATTAAATAACATTTGTAGGCCTTTATTGTTCAAGCGAAAACGCCCGATTATTGACGAAAGAGATAACCACCCCCCCTTACGACATGCTTCAGAAACGAAAAAAATGGTCCGTTTTCAAATGTTGCGTCTTTGAATGACAATCCACATTTGTACGTGGATAATCACTTTTAGAGATAAAATGAGATGTTTAAAGTGATTTTCAAGCTTCCAGGGGCCCTAAACACGAGATTTGAGAAATGGGTAAACGTGAATGAAAATGGCCAATTTACTCACTCTGCGGCCTTAAAAAGTGTTTCTCCTCCACGGAAAGTGAATAAAATAACATTTGGATGCCTTTATTGTTCAATCAAAAACGCCCGATTTTTGGTGAAAAAGATAACCACCCCCCCTTACGACATGCTTCAGAAACAAAAAAAATGGTTCATTTTCAAATGTTGCATCTTTGAACGACAATCCACATTTGTACATGGATAAACACTTTTAGAGATAAAATTAGATGTTTAAAGTGATTTTCAAGCTTCCAGGGGCCCTAAACACAAGATTTGAGAAATGGGTAAAAGTGAATGAAAATGGCCAATTTACTCACTCTGAGGTCTTAAAAAGTGTTTCTCCTCAACGGGAAGTGAATTAAATAACATTTGTAGGCCTTTATTGTTCAAGCGAAAACGCCCGATTATTGACGAAAGAGATAACCACCCCCCCTTAGGACATGCTTCAGAAACGAAAAAAATGGTCCGTTTTCAAATGTTGCGTCTTTGAATGACAATCCACATTTGTACGTGGATAATCACTTTTAGAGCTAAAATTAGATGTTTAAAGTGATTTTCAAGCTTCCAGGGGCCCTAAACACAAGATTTGAGAAATGGGTAAAAGTGAATGAAAATGGCCAATTTACTCACTCTGAGGCCTTAAAAAGTGTTTCTCCTCCACGGGAAGTGAATTAAATAACATTTGTAGGCCTTTATTGTTCAAGCGAAAACGCCTGATTTTTGATGAAAGAGATAACCACCCCCCCTTACGACATGCTTCCGAAACTAAAAAAATGGTTCATTTTCAAATGTTGCGTCTTTGAACCACAATTAACATTGTACGTGGATAATCACTTTTAGAGATAAAATGAGATGTTTGAAGTGATTTTCAAGCTTCCAGGGGCCCTAAACACGAGATTTGAGAAATGGGTAAACGTGAATGAAAATGGCCAATTTACTCACACTGCGGCCTTAAAAAGTGTTTCTCCTCCACGGAAGGTGAATAAAATAACATTTGGATGCCTTTATTGTTCAATCAAAAACGCCCTTTTTTTGGTGAAAAAGATAACCACCCCCCCTTACGACATGCTTCAGAAACGAAAAAAATGGTCCATTTTCAAATGTTGCGTCTTTGAACTACAATTCACATTTGTACGTGGATGATCACTTTTAGAGATAAAATTAGATGTTTAAAGTGATTTACAAGCTTCCAGGGGCCCTAAACACAAGATATGAGGAATGGGTAAATATGAATGAAAATGGCCAATTTATTCACTCTGAGGCCTTAAAAAGTTTTTCTCCACTCCAGAAAGTGAATTAAATAACATTTGTAGGCCTTTATTGTTCAAGCGAAAACGCCCGATTATTGACGAAAGAGATAACCACCCCCCCTTACGACATGCTTCAGAAACGTAAAAAATGGCCCGTTTTCAAATGTTGCCTCTTTGAACTACAATTCACATTTGTACGTGGAAAAGCACTTTTAAAGATCAAATGAGATGTTTAAAGTGATTTTCATGCTTCCAGGGGCCTTAAACACAAGATTTGAGGAATGGGTAAAAGTGAATGAAAATGGCCAATTTACTCACTCTGAGGCCTTAAAAAGTGTTTCTCCTCCACGGGAAGTGAATTAAATAACATTTGTAGGCCTTTATTGTTCAAGCGAAAACGCCTGATTTTTGATGAAAGAGATAACCACCCCCCCTTACGACATGCTTCAGAAACAAAAAAAATGGTTCATTTTCAAATGTTGCATCTTTGAACGACAATCCACATTTGTACGTGGATAAACACTTTTAGAGATAAAATTAGATGTTTAAAGTGATTTTCAAGCTTCCAGGGGCCCTAAACACAAGATTTGAGAAATGGGTAAAAGTGAATGAAAATGGCCAATTTACTCACTCTGAGGCCTTAAAAAGTGTTTCTCCTCAACGGGAAGTGAAATAAATAACATTTGTAGGCCTTTATTGTTCAAGCGAAAACGCCCGATTATTGACGAAAGAGATAACCACCCCCCCTTACGACATGCTTCAGAAACGAAAAAAATGGTCCGTTTTCAAATGTTGCGTCTTTGAATGACAATCCACATTTGTACGTGGATAATCACTTTTAGAGCTAAAATTAGATGTTTAAAGTGATTTTCAAGCTTCCAGGGGCCCTAAACACAAGATTTGAGAAATGGGTAAACGTGAATGAAAATGGCCAATTTACTCACTCTGCGGCCTTAAAAAGTGTTTCTCCTCCACGGAAAGTGAATAAAATAACATTTGGATGCCTTTATTGTTCAATCAAAAACGCCCGATTTTTGGTGAAAAAGATAACCACCCCCCCTTACGACATGCTTCAGAAACAAAAAAAATGGTTCATTTTCAAATGTTGCATCTTTGAACGACAATCCACATTTGTACATGGATAAACACTTTTAGAGATAAAATTAGATGTTTAAAGTGATTTTCAAGCTTCCAGGGGCCCTAAACACAAGATTTGAGAAATGGGTAAAAGTGAATGAAAATGGCCAATTTACTCACTCTGAGGTCTTAAAAAGTGTTTCTCCTCAACGGGAAGTGAATTAAATAACATTTGTAGGCCTTTATTGTTCAAGCGAAAACGCCCGATTATTGACGAAAGAGATAACCACCCCCCCTTAGGACATGCTTCAGAAACGAAAAAAATGGTCCGTTTTCAAATGTTGCGTCTTTGAATGACAATCCACATTTGTACGTGGATAATCACTTTTAGAGCTAAAATTAGATGTTTAAAGTGATTTTCAAGCTTCCAGGGGCCCTAAACACAAGATTTGAGAAATGGGTAAAAGTGAATGAAAATGGCCAATTTACTCACTCTGAGGCCTTAAAAAGTGTTTCTCCTCCACGGGAAGTGAATTAAATAACATTTGTAGGCCTTTATTGTTCAAGCGAAAACGCCTGATTTTTGATGAAAGAGATAACCACCCCCCCTTACGACATGCTTCCGAAACTAAAAAAATGGTTCATTTTCAAATGTTGCGTCTTTGAACCACAATTAACATTGTACGTGGATAATCACTTTTAGAGATAAAATGAGATGTTTGAAGTGATTTTCAAGCTTCCAGGGGCCCTAAACACGAGATTTGAGAAATGGGTAAACGTGAATGAAAATGGCCAATTTACTCACACTGCGGCCTTAAAAAGTGTTTCTCCTCCACGGAAGGTGAATAAAATAACATTTGGATGCCTTTATTGTTCAATCAAAAACGCCCTTTTTTTGGTGAAAAAGATAACCACCCCCCCTTACGACATGCTTCAGAAACGAAAAAAATGGTCCATTTTCAAATGTTGCGTCTTTGAACTACAATTCACATTTGTACATGGATGATCACTTTTAGAGATAAAATTAGATGTTTAAAGTGATTTACAAGCTTCCAGGGGCCCTAAACACAAGATATGAGGAATGGGTAAATATGAATGAAAATGGCCAATTTATTCACTCTGAGGCCTTAAAAAGTTTTTCTCCACTCCAGAAAGTGAATTAAATAACATTTGTAGGCCTTTATTGTTCAAGCGAAAACGCCCGATTATTGACGAAAGAGATAACCACCCCCCCTTACGACATGCTTCAGAAACGTAAAAAATGGCCCGTTTTCAAATGTTGCCTCTTTGAACTACAATTCACATTTGTACGTGGAAAAGCACTTTTAAAGATCAAATGAGATGTTTAAAGTGATTTTCATGCTTCCAGGGGCCTTAAACACAAGATTTGAGGAATGGGTAAAAGTGAATGAAAATGGCCAATTTACTCACTCTGAGGCCTTAAAAAGTGTTTCTCCTCCACGGGAAGTGAATTAAATAACATTTGTAGGCCTTTATTTTTCAAGCGAAAACGCCTGATTTTTGATGAAAGAGATAACCACCCCCCCTTACGACATGCTTCAGAAACAAAAAAAATGGTTCATTTTCAAATGTTGCATCTTTGAACGACAATCCACATTTGTACGTGGATAAACACTTTTAGAGATAAAATTAGATGTTTAAAGTGATTTTCAAGCTTCCAGGGGCCCTAAACACAAGATTTGAGAAATGGGTAAAAGTGAATGAAAATGGCCAATTTACTCACTCTGAGGCCTTAAAAAGTGTTTCTCCTCAACGGGAAGTGAAATAAATAACATTTGTAGGCCTTTATTGTTCAAGCGAAAACGCCCGATTATTGACGAAAGAGATAACCACCCCCCCTTACGACATGCTTCAGAAACGAAAAAAATGGTCCGTTTTCAAATGTTGCGTCTTTGAATGACAATCCACATTTGTACGTGGATAATCACTTTTAGAGCTAAAATTAGATGTTTAAAGTGATTTTCAAGCTTCCAGGGGCCCTAAACACAAGATTTGAGAAATGGGTAAAAGTGAATGAAAATGGCCAATTTACTCACTCTGAGGCCTTAAAAAGTGTTTCTCCTCCACGGGAAGTGAATTAAATACCATTTGGAGGCCTTTATTGTTCAAGCGAAAACGCCTGATTTTTGATGAAAGAGATAACCACCCCCCCTTACGACATGCTTCTGAAACTAATAAAATGGTTCATTTTCAAATGTTGCGTCTTTTGAACTACAATTAACATTGTACGTGGATAATCACTTTTAGAGATAAAATGAGATGTTTAAAGTGATTTTCAAGCTTCCAGGGGCCCTAAACATGAGATTTGAGAAATGGGTAAACGTGAATGAAAATGGCCAATTTACTCACTCTGCGGCCTTAAAAAGTGTTTCTCCTCCACGGAAAGTGAATATAATAACATTCGGAGGCCTTTATTGTTCAATCAAAAACGCCCGTTTTTTGGTGAAAAAGATAACCACCCCCCTTACGACATGCTTCAGAAACGAAAAAAATGGTCCATTTTCAAATGTTGCGTCTTTGAACTACAATTCACATTTGTACGTGGATGATCACTTTTAGAGATAAATTTAGATGTTTAAAGTGATTTACAAGCTTCCAGGGGCCCTAAACACAAGATATGAGGAATGGGTAAATATCAATGAAACTGGCCAATTTATTCACTCTGAGGCCTTAAAAAGTTTTTCTCCACTCCAGAAAGTGAATTAAATAACATTTGTAGGCCTTTATTGTTCAATCAAAAACGCCCGATTTTTGACGAAAGAGATAACCACCCCCCCTTACGACATGCTTCAGAAACTAAAAAAATGGTCCGTTTTCAAATGTTGCCTCTTTGAACTACAATTCACATTTGTACGTGGAAAAGCACTTTTAAAGATCAAATGAGATGTTTAAAGTGATTTTCATGCTTCCAGGGGCCTTAAACACAAGATTTGAGGAATGGGTAAAAGTGAATGAAAATGGCCAATTTACTCACTCTGAGGCCTTAAAAAGTGTTTCTCCTCCACGGGAAGTGAATTAAATAACATTTGTAGGCCTTTATTGTTCAATCAAAAACGCCCGTTTTTTGGTGAAAAAGGTAACCACCCCCCCTTACGACATGCTTCAGAAACAAAAAAAATGGTCCATTTTCAAATGTTGCGTCTTTGAACTACAATTCACATTTGTACGTGGATAATCACTTTTAGAGATAAAATTAGATGTTTAAAGTGATTTACAAGCTTCCAGGGGCCCTAAACACAAGATATGAGGAATGGGTAAATATCAATGAAACTGGCCAATTTATTCACTCTGAGGCCTTAAAAAGTTTTTCTCCACTCCAGAAAGTGAATTAAATAACATTTGTAGACCTGTATTGTTCAATCAAAAACGCCCGATTTTTGACGAAAGAGATAACCACCCCACCTTACGACATGCTTCAGAAACAAAAAAAATGGTTCATTTTCAAATGTTGCATCTTTGAATGACAATCCACATTTGTACGTGGATAAACACTTTTAGAGATAAAATTAGATGTTTAAAGTGATTTTCAAGCTTCCAGGGGCCCTAAACACAAGATTTGAGAAATGGTTAAAAGTGAATGAAAATGGCCAATTTACTCACTCTGAGGCCTTAAAAAGTGTTTCTCCTCAACGGGAAGTGAATTAAATAACATTTGTAGGCCTTTATTGTTCAAGCGAAAACGCCCGATTATTGACGAAAGAGATAACCACCCCCCCTTAGGACATGCTTCAGAAACGAAAAAAATGGTCCGTTTTCAAATGTTGCGTCTTTGAATGACAATCCACATTTGTACGTGGATAATCACTTTTAGAGCTAAAATTAGATGTTTAAAGTGATTTTCAAGCTTCCAGGGGCCCTAAACACAAGATTTGAGAAATGGGTAAAAGTGAATGAAAATGGCCAATTTACTCACTCTGAGGCCTTAAAAAGTGTTTCTCCTCCACGGGAAGTGAATGAAATACCATTTGGAGGCCTTTATTGTTCAAGCGAAAACGCCTGATTTTTGATGAAAGAGATAACCACCCCCCCTTACGACATGCTTCTGAAACTAAAAAAATGGTTCATTTTCAAATGTTGCGTCTTTTGAACTACAATTAACATTGTACGTGGATAATCACTTTTAGAGATAAAATGAGATGTTTAAAGTGATTTTCAAGCTTCCAGGGGCCCTAAACATGAGATTTGAGAAATGGGTAAACGTGAATGAAAATGGCCAATTTACTCACTCTGCGGCCTTAAAAAGTGTTTCTCCTCCACGGAAAGTGAATAAAATAACATTCGGATGCCTTTATTGTTCAATCAAAAACGCCCGTTTTTTGGTGAAAAAGATAACCACCCCCCTTACGACATGCTTCAGAAACGAAAAAAATGGTCCATTTTCAAATGTTGCGTCTTTGAACTACAATTCACATTTGTACGTGAATGATCACTTTTAGAGATAAATTTAGATGTTTAAAGTGATTTACAACCCTCCAGGGGCCCTAAACACAAGATATGAGGAATGGGTAAATATGAATGAAACTGGCCAATTTATTCACTCTGAGGCCTTAAAAAGTTTTTCTCCACTCCAGAAAGTGAATTAAATAACATTTGTAGGCCTTTATTGTTCAATCAAAAACGCCCGATTTTTGACGAAAGAGATAACCACCCCCCCTTACGACATGCTTCAGAAACTAAAAAAAAGGTCAGTTTTCAAATGTTGCCTCTTTGAACTACAATTCACATTTGTACGTGGAAAAGCACTTTTAAATATCAAATGAGATGTTTAAAGTGATTTTCATGCTTCCAGGGGCCTTAAACACAAGATTTGAGGAATGGGTAAAAGTGAATGAAAATGGCCAATTTACTCACTCTGAGGCCTTAAAAAGTGTTTCTCCTCCACGGGAAGTGAATTAAATAACATTTGTAGTCCTTTATTGTTCAAGCGAAAACGCCCGATTATTGACGAAAGAGATAACCACCCCCCCTTACGACATGCTTCAGAAACGAAAAAAATGGTCCGTTTTCAAATGTTGCGTCTTTGAATGACAATCCACATTTGTACGTGGAAAATCACTTTTAGAGCTAAAATTAGATGTTTAAAGTGATTTTCAAGCTTCCAGGGGCCCTAAACACAAGATTTGAGAAATGGGTAAAAGTGAATGAAAATGGCCAATTTACTCACTCTGAGGCCTTAAAAAGTGATTCTCCTCCACGGGAATTGAATTAAATACCATTTGGAGGTCTTTATTGTTCAAGCAAAAACGCCTGATTTTTGATGAAAGAGATAACCACCCCCCCTTACGACATGCTTCTGAAAATAAAAAAATGGTTCATTTTCAAATGTTGCGTCTTTGAACCACAATTAACATTGTACGTGGATAATCACTTTTAGAGATAAAATGAGATGTTTAAAGTGATTTTCAAGCTTCCAGGGGCCCTAAACACGAGATTTGAGAAATGGGTAAACGTGAATGAAAATGGCCAATTTACTCACTCTGCGGCCTTAAAAAGTGTTTCTCCTCCACGGAAAGTGAATAAAATAACATTTGGATGCCTTTATTGTTCAATCAAAAACGCCCGATTTTTGGTGAAAAAGATAACCACCCCCCCTTACGACATGCTTCAGAAACAAAAAAAATGGTTCATTTTCAAATGTTGCATCTTTGAACGACAATCCACATTTGTACATGGATAAACACTTTTAGAGATAAAATTAGATGTTTAAAGTGATTTTCAAGCTTCCAGGGGCCCTAAACACAAGATTTGAGAAATGGGTAAAAGTGAATGAAAATGGCCAATTTACTCACTCTGAGGTCTTAAAAAGTGTTTCTCCTCAACGGGAAGTGAATTAAATAACATTTGTAGGCCTTTATTGTTCAAGCGAAAACGCCCGATTATTGACGAAAGAGATAACCACCCCCCCTAAGGACATGCTTCAGAAACGAAAAAAATGGTCCGTTTTCAAATGTTGCGTCTTTGAATGACAATCCACATTTGTACGTGGATAATCACTTTTAGAGCTAAAATTAGATGTTTAAAGTGATTTTCAAGCTTCCAGGGGCCCTAAACACAAGATTTGAGAAATGGGTAAAAGTGAATGAAAATGGCCAATTTACTCACTCTGAGGCCTTAAAAAGTGTTTCTCCTCCACGGGAAGTGAATTAAATAACATTTGTAGGCCTTTATTGTTCAAGCGAAAACGCCTGATTTTTGATGAAAGAGATAACCACCCCCCCTTACGACATGCTTCCGAAACTAAAAAAATGGTTCATTTTCAAATGTTGCGTCTTTGAACCACAATTAACATTGTACGTGGATAATCACTTTTAGAGATAAAATGAGATGTTTGAAGTGATTTTCAAGCTTCCAGGGGCCCTAAACACGAGATTTGAGAAATGGGTAAACGTGAATGAAAATGGCCAATTTACTCACTCTGCGGCCTTAAAAAGTGTTTCTCCTCCACGGAAGGTGAATAAAATAACATTCGGATGCCTTTATTGTTCAATCAAAAACGCCCTTTTTTTGGTGAAAAAGATAACCACCCCCCCTTACGACATGCTTCAGAAACGAAAAAAATGGTCCATTTTCAAATGTTGCGTCTTTGAACTACAATTCACATTTGTACGTGGATGATCACTTTTAGAGATAAAATTAGATGTTTAAAGTGATTTACAAGCTTCCAGGGGCCCTAAACACAAGATATGAGGAATGGGTAAATATGAATGAAAATGGCCAATTTATTCACTCTGAGGCCTTAAAAAGTTTTTCTCCACTCCAGAAAGTGAATTAAATAACATTTGTAGGCCTTTATTGTTCAAGCGAAAACGCCCGATTATTGACGAAAGAGATAACCACCCCCCCTTACGACATGCTTCAGAAACGTAAAAAATGGCCCGTTTTCAAATGTTGCCTCTTTGAACTACAATTCACATTTGTACGTGGAAAAGCACTTTTAAAGATCAAATGAGATGTTTAAAGTGATTTTCATGCTTCCAGGGGCCTTAAACACAAGATTTGAGGAATGGGTAAAAGTGAATGAAAATGGCCAATTTACTCACTCTGAGGCCTTAAAAAGTGTTTCTCCTCCACGGGAAGTGAATTAAATAACATTTGTAGGCCTTTATTGTTCAAGCGAAAACGCCTGATTTTTGATGAAAGAGATAACCACCCCCCCTTACGACATGCTTCTGAAACTAAAAAAATGGTTCATTTTCAAATGTTGCGTCTTTGAACCACAATTAACATTGTACGTGGATAATCACTTTTAGAGATAAAATGAGATGTTTAAAGTGATTTTCAAGCTTCCAGGGGCCCTAAACACGAGATTTGAGAAATGGGTAAACGTGAATGAAAATGGCCAATTTACTCACTCTGCGGCCTTAAAAAGTGTTTCTCCTCCACGGAAAGTGAATAAAATAACATTTGGATGCCTTTATTGTTCAATCAAAAACGCCCGTTTTTTGGTGAAAAAGATAACCACCCCCCCCTTACGACATGCTTCAGAAACAAAAAAAATGGTCCGTTTTCAAATGTTGCGTCTTTGAATGACAATCCACATTTGTACGTGGATAATCACTTTTAGAGCTAAAATTAGATGTTTAAAGTGATTTTCAAGCTTCCAGGGGCCCTAAACACAAGATTTGAGAAATGGGTAAAAGTGAATGAAAATGGCCAATTTACTCACTCTGAGGCCTTAAAAAGTGTTTCTCCTCCACGGGAAGTGAATTAAATAACATTTGTAGGCCTTTATTGTTCAAGCGAAAACGCCTGATTTTTGATGAAAGAGATAACCACCCCCCCTTACGACATGCTTCTGAAACTAAAAAAATGGTTCATTTTCAAATGTTGCGTCTTTGAACCACAATTAACATTGTACGTGGATAACCACTTTTAGAGATAAAATGAGATGTTTAAAGTGATTTTCAAGCTTCCAGGGGCCCTAAACACGAGATTTGAGAAATGGGTAAACGTGAATGAAAATGGCCAATTTACTCACTCTGCGGCCTTAAAAAGTGTTTCTCCTCCACGGAAAGTGAATAAAATAACATTTGGATGCCTTTATTGTTCAATCAAAAACGCCCGTTTTTTGAACCACCCCCCCTTACGACATGCTTCAGAAACGAAAAAAATGGTCCATTTTCAAATGTTGCGTCTTTGAACTACAATTCACATTTGTACGTGGATGATCACTTTTAGAGATAAAATTAGATGTTTAAAGTGATTTACAAGCTTCCAGGGTCCCTAAACACAAGATATGAGGAATGGGTAAATATGAATGAAAATGGCCAATTTATTCACTCTGAGGCCTTAAAAAGTTTTTCTCCACTCCAGAAAGTGAATTAAATAACATTTGTAGGCCTTTATTGTTCAAGCGAAAACGCCCGATTATTGACGAAAGAGATAACCACCCCCCCTTACGACATGCTTCAGAAACGTAAAAAATGGCCCGTTTTCAAATGTTGCATCTTTGAATGACAATCCACATTTGTACGTGGATAATCACTTTTAGAGCTAAAATTAGATGTTTAAAGTGATTTTCAAGCTTCCAGGGGCCCTAAACACAAGATTTGAGAAATGGGTAAAAGTGAATGAAAATGGCCAATTTACTCACTCTGAGGCCTTAAAAAGTGTTTCTCCTCAACGGGAAGTGAATTAAATAACATTTGTAGGCCTTTATTGTTCAAGCGAAAACGCCTGATTTTTGATGAAAGAGATAACCACCCCCCCTTACGACATGCTTCTGAAACTAAAAAAATGGTTCATTTTCAAATGTTGCGTCTTTGAACCACAATTAACATTGTACGTGGATAATCACTTTTAGAGATAAAATGAGATGTTTAAAGTGATTTTCAAGCTTCCAGGGGCCCTAAACACGAGATTTGAGAAATGGGTAAACGTGAATGAAAATGGCCAATTTACTCACTCTGCGGCCTTAAAAAGGGTTTCTCCTCCACAGAAAGTGAATAAAATAACATTTGGATACCTTTATTGTTCAATCAAAAACTCCCTTTTTTTGGTGAAAAAGATAACCACCCCCCCTTACGACATGCTTCAGAAACGAAAAAAATGGTCCATTTTCAAATGTTGCGTCTTTGAACTACAATTCACATTTGTACGTGGATGATCACTTTTAGAGATAAAATTAGATGTTTAAAGTGATTTACAAGCTTCCAGGGTCCCTAAACACAAGATATGAGGAATGGGTAAATATGAATGAAAATGGCCAATTTATTCACTCTGAGGCCTTAAAAAGTTTTTCTCCACTCCAGAAAGTGAATTAAATAACATTTGTAGGCCTTTATTGTTCAAGCGAAAACGCCCGATTATTGACGAAAGAGATAACCACCCCCCCTTACGACATGCTTCAGAAACGTAAAAAATGGCCCGTTTTCAAATGTTGCGTCTTTGAATGACAATCCACATTTGTACGTGGATAATCACTTTTAGAGCTAAAATTAGATGTTTAAAGTGATTTTCAAGCTTTCAGGGGCCCTAAACACAAGATTTGAGAAATGGGTAAAAGTGAATGAAAATGGCCAATTTACTCACTCTGCGGCCTTAAAAAGTGTTTCTCCTCCACGGAAAGTGAATAAAATAACATTCGGATGCCTTTATTGTTCAATCAAAAACGCCCGTTTTTTGGTGAAAAAGATAACCACCCCCCTTACGACATGCTTCAGAAACGAAAAAAATGGTCCATTTTCAAATGTTGCGTCTTTGAACTACAATTCACATTTGTACGTGGATGATCACTTTTAGAGATAAATTTAGATGTTTAAAGTGATTTACAAGCTTCCAGGGGCCCTAAACACAAGATATGAGGAATGGGTAAATATGAATGAAACTGGCCAATTTATTCACTCTGAGGCCTTAAAAAGTTTTTCTCCGCTCCAGAAAGTGAATTAAATAACATTTGTAGGACTTTATTGTTCAATCAAAAACGCCCGATTTTTGACGAAAGAGATAACCACCCCCCCTTACGACATGCTTCAGAAACTAAAAAAATGGTCCGTTTTCAAATGTTGCCTCTTTGAACTACAATTCACATTTGTACGTGGAAAAGCACTTTTAAAGATCAAATGAGATGTTTAAAGTGATTTTCATGCTTCCAGGGGCCTTAAACACAAGATTTGAGGAATGGGTAAAAGTGAATGAAAATGGCCAATTTACTCACTCTGAGGCCTTAAAAAGTTTTTCTCCACTCCAGAAAGTGAATTAAATAACATTTGTAGGCCTTTATTGTTCAAGCGAAAACGCCCGATTATTGACGAAAGAGATAACCACCCCCCCTTACGACATGCTTCAGAAACGTAAAAAATGGCCCGTTTTCAAATGTTGCGTCTTTGAATGACAATCCACATTTGTACGTGGATAATCACTTTTAGAGCTAAAATTAGATGTTTAAAGTGATTTTCAAGCTTCCAGGGGCCCTAAACACAAGATTTGAGAAATGGGTAAAAGTGAATGAAAATGGCCAATTTACTCACTCTGAGGCCTTAAAAAGTGTTTCTCCTCCACGGGAAGTGAATTAAATAACATTTGTAGGCCTTTATTGTTCAAGCGAAAACGCCTGATTTTTGATGAAAGAGATAACCACCCCCCCTTACGACATGCTTCTGAAACTAAAAAAATGGTTCATTTTCAAATGTTGCGTCTTTGAACCACAATTAACATTGTACGTGGATAATCACTTTTAGAGATAAAATGAGATGTTTAAAGTGATTTTCAAGCTTCCAGGGGCCCTAAACACGAGATTTGAGAAATGGGTAAACGTGAATGAAAATGGCCAATTTACTCACTCTGCGGCCTTAAAAAGTGTTTCTCCTCCACAGAAAGTGAATAAAATAACATTTGGATACCTTTATTGTTCAATCAAAAACGCCCTTTTTTTGGTGAAAAAGATAACCACCCCCCCTTACGACATGCTTCAGAAACGAAAAAAATGGTCCATTTTCAAATGTTGCGTCTTTGAACTACAATTCACATTTGTACGTGGATGATCACTTTTAGAGATAAAATTAGATGTTTAAAGTGATTTACAAGCTTCCAGGGTCCCTAAACACAAGATATGAGGAATGGGTAAATATGAATGAAAATGGCCAATTTATTCACTCTGAGGCCTTAAAAAGTTTTTCTCCACTCCAGAAAGTGAATTAAATAACATTTGTAGGCCTTTATTGTTCAAGCGAAAACGCCCGATTATTGACGAAAGAGATAACCACCCCCCCTTACGACATGCTTCAGAAACGTAAAAAATGGCCCGTTTTCAAATGTTGCGTCTTTGAATGACAATCCACATTTGTACGTGGATAATCACTTTTAGAGCTAAAATTAGATGTTTAAAGTGATTTTCAAGCTTTCAGGGGCCCTAAACACAAGATTTGAGAAATGGGTAAAAGTGAATGAAAATGGCCAATTTACTCACTCTGCGGCCTTAAAAAGTGTTTCTCCTCCACGGAAAGTGAATAAAATAACATTCGGATGCCTTTATTGTTCAATCAAAAACGCCCGTTTTTTGGTGAAAAAGATAACCACCCCCCTTACGACATGCTTCAGAAACGAAAAAAATGGTCCATTTTCAAATGTTGCGTCTTTGAACTACAATTCACATTTGTACGTGGATGATCACTTTTAGAGATAAATTTAGATGTTTAAAGTGATTTACAAGCTTCCAGGGGCCCTAAACACAAGATATGAGGAATGGGTAAATATGAATGAAACTGGCCAATTTATTCACTCTGAGGCCTTAAAAAGTTTTTCTCCGCTCCAGAAAGTGAATTAAATAACATTTGTAGGCCTTTATTGTTCAATCAAAAACGCCCGATTTTTTACGAAAGAGATAACCACATGCTTCAGAAACTAAAAAAATGGTCCGTTTTCAAATGTTGCCTCTTTGAACTACAATTCACATTTGTACGTGGAAAAGCACTTTTAAAGATCAAATGAGATGTTTAAAGTGATTTTCATGCTTCCAGGGGCCCTAAACACAAGATTTGAGAAATGGGTAATAGTGAATGAAAATGGCCAATTTACTCACTCTGAGGCCTTAAAAAGTGTTTCTCCTCAACGGGAAGTGAATTAAATAACATTTGTAGGCCTTTATTGTTCAAGCGAAAACGCCCGATTATTGACGAAAGAGATAACCACCCCCCCTTACGACATGCTTCAGAAACGTAAAAAATGGCCCGTTTTCAAATGTTGCCTCTTTGAACTACAATTCACATTTGTACGTGGAAAAGCACTTTTAAAGATCAAATGAGATGTTTAAAGTGATTTTCATGCTTCCAGGGGCCTTAAACACAAGATTTGAGGAATGGGTAAACGTGAATGAAAATGGCCAATTTACTCACTCTGAGGCCTTAAAAAGTGTTTCTCCTCCACGGGAAGCGAATTAAATAACATTTGTAGGCCTTTATTGTTCAAGCGAAAACGCCTGATTTTTGATGAAAGAGATAACCACCCCCCCTTACGACATGCTTCTGAAACTAAAAAAATGGTTCATTTTCAAATGTTGCGTCTTTGAACCACAATTAACATTGTACGTGGATAATCACTTTTAGAGATAAAATGAGATGTTTAAAGTGATTTTCAAGCTTCCAGGGGCCCTAAACACGAGATTTGAGAAATGGGTAAACGTGAATGAAAATGGCCAATTTACTCACTCTGCGGCCTTAAAAAGTGTTTCTCCTCCACGGAAAGTGAATAAAATAACATTTGGATGCCTTTATTGTTCAATCAAAAACGCCCGTTTTTTGGTGAAAAAGATAACCACCCCCCCCTTACGACATGCTTCAGAAACAAAAAAAATGGTCCGTTTTCAAATGTTGCGTCTTTGAATGACAATCCACATTTGTACGTGGATAATCACTTTTAGAGCTAAAATTAGATGTTTAAAGTGATTTTCAAGCTTCCAGGGGCCCTAAACACAAGATTTGAGAAATGGGTAAAAGTGAATGAAAATGGCCAATTTACTCACTCTGAGGCCTTAAAAAGTGTTTCTCCTCCACGGGAAGTGAATTAAATAACATTTGTAGGCCTTTATTGTTCAAGCGAAAACGCCTGATTTTTGATGAAAGAGATAACCACCCCCCCTTACGACATGCTTCTGAAACTAAAAAAATGGTTCATTTTCAAATGTTGCGTCTTTGAACCACAATTAACATTGTACGTGGATAATCACTTTTAGAGATAAAATGAGATGTTTAAAGTGATTTTCAAGCTTCCAGGGGCCCTAAACACGAGATTTGAGAAATGGGTAAACGTGAATGAAAATGGCCAATTTACTCACTCTGAGGCCTTAAAAAGTGTTTCTCCTCCACAGAAAGTGAATTAAATACCATTTGGAGGCCTTTATTGTTCAAGCGAAAACGTCTGATTTTTGATGAAAGAGATAACCACCCCCCCTTACGACATGCTTCTGAAACTAAAAAAATGGTTCATTTTCAAATGTTGCGTCTTTTGAACTACAATTAACATTGTACGTGGATAATCACTTTTAGAGATAAAATGAGATGTTTAAAGTGATTTTCAAGCTTCCAGGGGCCCTAAACATGAGATTTGAGAAATGGGTAAACGTGAATGAAAATGGCCAATTTACTCACTCTGCGGCCTTAAAAAGTGTTTCTCCTCCACGGAAAGTGAATAAAATAACATTCGGATGCCTTTATTGTTCAATCAAAAACGCCCGTTTTTTGGTGAAAAAGATAACCACCCCCCTTACGACATGCTTCAGAAACGAAAAAAATGGTCCATTTTCAAATGTTGCGTCTTTGAACTACAATTCACATTTGTACGTGGATGATCACTTTTAGAGATAAATTTAGATGTTTAAAGTGATTTACAAGCTTCCAGGGGCCCTAAACACAAGATATGAGAAATGGGTAAAAGTGAATGAAAATGGCCAATTTACTCACTCTGAGGCCTTACAAAGTGATTCTCCTCCACGGGAATTGAATTAAATACCATTTGGAGGTCTTTATTGTTCAAGCAAAAACGCCTGATTTTTGATGAAAGAGATAACCACCCCCCCTTACGACATGCTTCTGAAATTAAAAAAATGGTTCATTTTCAAATGTTGCGTCTTTGAACCACAATTAACATTGTACATGGATAATCACTTTTAGAGATAAAATGAGATGTTTAAAGTGATTTTCAAGCTTCCAGGGGCCCTAAACACGAGATTTGAGAAATGGGTAAACGTGAATGAAAATGGCCAATTTACTCACTCTGCGGCCTTAAAAAGTGTTTCTCCTCCACGGAAAGTGAATAAAATAACATTTGGATGCCTTTATTGTTCAATCAAAAACGCCCGTTTTTTGGTGAAAAAGATAACCACCTCCCCTTACGACATGCTTCAGAAACAAAAAATATGGTCCATTTTCAAATGTTGCGTCTTTGAACTACAATTCACATTTGTACGTGGATAATCACTTTTAGAGATAAAATTAGATGTTTAAAGTGATTTACAAGCTTCCAGGGGCCCTAAACACAAGATATGAGGAATGGGTAAATATGAATGAAAATGGCCAATTTATTCACTCTGAGGCCTTAAAAAGTTTTTCTCCACTCTCGAAAGTGAATTAAATAACATTTGTAGACCTTTATTGTTCAATCAAAAACGCCCGATTTTTGACAAAAGAGATAACCAACCCCCCTTACGACATGCTTCAGAAACAAAAAAAATGGTTCATTTTCAAATGTTGCATCTTTGAACGACAATCCACATTTGTACGTGGATAAACACTTTTAGAGATAAAATTAGATGTTTAAAGTGATTTTCAAGCTTCCAGGGGCCCTAAACACAAGATTTGAGAAATGGGTAAAAGTGAATGAAAATGGCCAATTTACTCACTCTGAGGCCTTAAAAAGTGTTTCTCCTCAACTAGAAGTGAATTAAATAACATTTGTAGGCCTTTATTGTTCAAGCGAAAACGCCCGATTATTGACGAAAGAGATAACCACCCCCCCCTTACGACATGCTTCAGAAACGAAAAAAATGGTCCGTTTTCAAATGTTGCGTCTTTGAATGACAATCCACATTTGTACGTGGATAATCACTTTTAGAGCTAAAATTAGATGTTTAAAGTGATTTTCAAGCTTCCAGGGGCCCTAAACACAAGATTTGAGAAATGGGTAAAAGTGAATGAAAATGGCCAATTTACTCACTCTGAGGCCTTAAAAAGTGGTTCTCCTCCACGGAAAGTGAATAAAATAACATTTGGATGCCTTTATTGTTCAATCAAAAACGCCCTTTTTTTGGTGAAAAAGATAACCACCCCCCCTTACGACATGCTTCAGAAACGAAAAAAATGGTCCATTTTCAAATGTTGCGTCTTTGAACTACAATTCACATTTGTACGTGGATGATCACTTTTAGAGATAAAATTAGATGTTTAAAGTGATTTACAAGCTTCCAGGGGCCCTAAACACAAGATATGAGGAATGGGTAAATATGAATGAAAATGGCCAATTTATTCACTCTGAGGCCTTAAAAAGTTTTTCTCCACTCCAGAAAGTGAATTAAATAACATTTGTAGGCCTTTATTGTTCAAGCGAAAACGCCCGATTATTGACGAAAGAGATAACCACCCCCCCTTACGACATGCTTCAGAAACGTAAAAAATGGCCCGTTTTCAAATGTTGCCTCTTTGAACTACAATTCACATTTGTACGTGGAAAAGCACTTTTAAAGATCAAATGAGATGTTTAAAGTGATTTTCATGCTTCCAGGGGCCTTAAACACAAGATTTGAGGAATGGGTAAAAGTGAATGAAAATGGCCAATTTATTCACTCTGAGGCCTTAAAAAGTGTTTCTCCTCCACGGGAAGTGAATTAAATACCATTTGGAGGCCTTTATTGTTCAAGCGAAAACACCTGATTTTTGATGAAAGAGATAACCACCCCCCCTTACGACATGCTTCTGAAACTAAAAAAATGGTTCATTTTCAAATGTTGCGTCTTTGAACCACAATTAACATTGTACGTGGATAATCACTTTTAGAGATAAAATGAGATGTTTAAAGTGATTTTCAAGCTTCCAGGGGCCCTAAACACGAGATTTGAGAAATGGGTAAACGTGAATGAAAATGGCCAATTTACTCACTCTGCGGCCTTAAAAAGTGTTTCTCCTCCACGGAAAGTGAATAAAATAACATTTGGATGCCTTTATTGTTCAATCAAAAACGCCCGTTTTTTGGTGAAAAAGATAACCACCCCCCCTTACGACATGCTTCAGAAACAAAAAAAATGGTCCGTTTTCAAATGTTGCGTCTTTGAATGACAATCCACATTTGTACGTGGATAATCACTTTTAGAGCCAAAATTAGATGTTTAAAGTGATTTTCAAGCTTCCAGGGGCCCTAAACACAAGATTTGAGAAATGGGTAAAAGTGAATGAAAATGGCCAATTTACTCACTCTGAGGCCTTAAAAAGTGTTTCTCCTCCACGGGAAGTGAATTAAATAACATTTGTAGGCCTTTATTGTTCAAGCGAAAACGCCTGATTTTTGATGAAAGAGATAACCACCCCCCCTTACGACATGCTTCTGAAACTAAAAAAATGGTTCATTTTCAAATGTTGCGTCTTTGAACCACAATTAACATTGTACGTGGATAATCACTTTTAGAGATAAAATGAGATGTTTAAAGTGATTTTCAAGCTTCCAGGGGCCCTAAACACGAGATTTGAGAAATGGGTAAACGTGAATGAAAATGGCCAATTTACTCACTCTGCGGCCTTAAAAAGTGTTTCTCCTCCACGGAAAGTGAATAAAATAACATTTGGATACCTTTATTGTTCAATCAAAAACGCCCTTTTTTTGGTGAAAAAGATAACCACCCCCCCTTACGACATGCTTCAGAAACGAAAAAAATGGTCCATTTTCAAATGTTGTGTCTTTGAACTACAATTCACATTTGTACGTGGATGATCACTTTTAGAGATAAAATTAGATGTTTAAAGTGATTTACAAGCTTCCAGGGTCCCTAAACACAAGATATGAGGAATGGGTAAATATGAATGAAAATGGCCAATTTATTCACTCTGAGGCCTTAAAAAGTTTTTCTCCACTCCAGAAAGTGAATTAAATAACATTTGTAGGCCTTTATTGTTCAAGCGAAAACGCCCGATTATTGACGAAAGAGATAACCACCCCCCCTTACGACATGCTTCAGAAACGTAAAAAATGGCCCGTTTTCAAATGTTGCGTCTTTGAATGACAATCCACATTTGTACGTGGATAATCACTTGTAGAGCTAAAATTAGATGTTTAAAGTGATTTTCAAGCTTTCAGGGGCCCTAAACACAAGATTTGAGAAATGGGTAAAAGTGAATGAAAATGGCAAATTTACTCACTCTGCAGCCTTAAAAAGTGTTTCTCCTCCACGGAAAGTGAATAAAATAACATTCGGATGCCTTTATTGTTCAATCAAAAAAGCCCGTTTTTTGGTGAAAAAGATAACCACCCCCCTTACGACATGCTTCAGAAACGAAAAAAATGGTCCATTTTCAAATGTTGCGTCTTTGAACTACAATTCACATTTGTACGTGGATGATCACTTTTAGAGATAAATTTAGATGTTGAAAGTGATTTACAAGCTTCCAGGGGCCCTAAACACAAGATATGAGGAATGGGTAAATATGAATGAAACTGGCCAATTTATTCACTCTGAGGCCTTAAAAAGTTTTTCTCCACTCCAGAAAGTGAATTAAATAACATTTGTAGGCCTTTATTGTTCAATCAAAAACGCCCGATTTTTGACGAAAGAGATAACCACCCCCCCTTACGACATGCTTCAGAAACTAAAAAAATGGTCCGTTTTCAAATGTTGCCTCTTTGAACTACAATTCACATTTGTACGTGGAAAAGCACTTTTAAAGATCAAATGAGATGTTTAAAGTGATTTTCATGCTTCCAGGGGCCTTAAACACAAGATTTGAGGAATGGGTAAAAGTGAATGAAAATGGCCAATTTACTCACTCTGAGGCCTTAAAAAGTGTTTCTCCTCCACGGGAAGTGAATTAAATAACATTTGTAGGCCTTTATTGTTCAAGCGAAAACGCCTGATTTTTGATGAAAGAGATAACCACCCCCCCTTACGACATGCTTCTGAAACTAAAAAAATGGTTCATTTTCAAATGTTGCGTCTTTGAACCACAATTAACATTGTACGTGGATAACCACTTTTAGAGATAAAATGAGATGTTTAAAGTGATTTTCAAGCTTCCAGGGGCCCTAAACACGAGATTTGAGAAATGGGTAAACGTGAATGAAAATGGCCAATTTACTCACTCTGCGGCCTTAAAAAGTGTTTCTCCTCCACGGAAAGTGAATAAAATAACATTTGGATGCCTTTATTGTTCAATCAAAAACGCCCGTTTTTTGGTGAAAAAGATAACCACCCCCCCTTACGACATGCTTCAGAAACAAAAAAAATGGTCCATTTTCAAATGTTGCGTCTTTGAACTACAATTCACATTTGTACGTGGATAATCACTTTTAGAGATAAAATTAGATGTTTAAAGTGATATACAAGCTTCCAGGGGCCCTAAACACAAGATATGAGGAATGGGTAAATATGAATGAAAATGGCCAATTTATTCACTCTGAGGCCTTAAAAAGTTTTTCTCCACTCCAGAAAGTGAATTAAATAACATTTGTAGACCTTTATTGTATAATGAAAAACGCCCGATTTTTGACGAAAGAGATAACCACCCCACCTTACGACATGCTTAAGAAACTTAAAAAATGGTCCGTTTTCAAATGTTGCCTCTTTGAACTACAATTCACATTTGTACGTGGAAAAGCACTTTTAAAGATCAAATGAGATGTTTAAAGTGATTTTCATGCTTCCAGGGGCCTTAAACACAAGATTTGAGGAATGGGTAAAAGTGAATGAAAATGGCCAATTTACTCACTCTGCGGCCTTAAAAAGTGTTTCTCCTCCACGGAAAGTGAATAAAATAACATTTGGATGCCTTTATTGTTCAATCAAAAATGCCCGTTTTTTGGTGAAAAAGATAACCACCCCCCCTTACGACATGCTTCAGAAACGAAAAAAATGGTCCATTTTCAAATGTTGCGTCTTTGAACTACAATTCACATTTGTACGTGGATGATCACTTTTAGAGATAAAATTAGATGTTTAAAGTGATTTACAAGCTTCCAGGGGCCCTAAACACAAGATATGAGGAATGGGTAAATATGAATGAAAATGGCCAATTTATTCACTCTGACGCCTTAAAAAGTTTTTCTCCACTCCAGAAAGTGAATTAAATAATATTTGTAGGCCTTTATTGTTCAATCAAAAACTTCCGATTTTTTACGAAAGAGATAACCACCCCCCCTTACGACATGCTTAAGAAACTAAAAAAATGGTCCGTTTTCAAATTTTTCCTCTTTGAACTACAATTGACATTTGTACGTGGAAAAGCACTTTTAAAGATCAAATGAGATGTTTAAAGTGATTTTCATGCTTCCAGGGGCCTTAAACACAAGATTTGAGGAATGGGTAAAAGTGAATGAAATTGGCCAATTTACTCACTCTGAGGCCTTAAAAAGTGTTTCTCCTCCACGGGAAGTGAATTAAATAACATTTGTAGGCCTTTATTGTTCAAGCGAAAACGCCCGATTATTGACGAAAGAGATAACCACCCCTCCTTATGACATGCTTCAGAAACGAAACAAATGGTCCGTTTTCAAATGTTGCGTCTTTGAATGACAATCCACATTTGTACGTGGATAATCACTTTTAGAGCTAAAATTAGATGTTTAAAGTGATTTTCAAGCTTCCAGGGGCCCTAAACACAAGATTTGAGAAATGGGTAAAAGTGAATGAAAATGGCCAATTTACTCACTCTGAGGCCTTAAAAAGTGTTTCTCCTCCACGGGAAGTGAATTAAATACCATTTGGAGGCCTTTATTGTTCAAGCGAAAACGCCTGATTTTTGATGAAAGAGATAACCACCCCCCCTTACGACATGCTTCTGAAACTAAAAAAATGGTTCATTTTCAAATGTTGCGTCTTTGAACCACAATTAACATTGTACGTGGATAATCACTTTTAGAGATAAAATGAGATGTTTAAAGTGATTTTCAAGTTTCCAGGGGCCCTAAACACGAGATTTGAGAAATGGGTAAACGTGAATGAAAATGGCCAATTTACTCACTCTGCGGCCTTAAAAAGTGTTTCTCCTCCACGGAAAGTGAATAAAATAACATTTGGATGCCTTTATTGTTCAAGCGAAAACGCCTGATTTTTGATGAAAGAGATAACCACCCCCCCTTACGACATGCTTCTGAAACTAAAAAAATGGTTCATTTTCAAATGTTGCATCTTTGAACTACAATTAACATTGTACGTGGATATTCACTTTTAGAGATAAAATGAGATGTTTAAAGTGATTTTTCAAGTTTCCAGGGGCCCTAAACACGAGATTTGAGAAATGGGTAAACGTGAATGAAAATGGCCAATTTACTCACTCTGCGGCCTTAAAAAGTGTTTCTCCTCCACGGAAAGTGAATAAAAAAACATTTGGATGCCTTTATTGTTCAATCAAAAACGCCCGTTTTTTGGTGAAAAAGATAACCACCCCCCCTTACGACATGCTTCAGAAACGAAAAAAATGGTCCATTTTCAAATGTTGCGTCTTTGAACTACAATTCACATTTGTACGTGGATGATCACTTTTAGAGATAAAATTAGATGTTTAAAGTGATTTACAAGCTTCCAGGGGCCCTAAACACAAGATATGAGGAATGGGTAAATATGAATGAAAATGGCCAATTTATTCACTCTGAGGCCTTAAAAAGTTTTTCTCCACTCCAGAAAGTGAATTAATTAACATTTGTAGGCCTTTATTGTTCAAGCGAAAACGCCCGATTATTGACAAAAGAGATAACCACCCCCCCTTACGACATGCTTCAGAAACGTAAAAAATGGCCCGTTTTCAAATGTTGCGTCTTTGAATGACAATCCACATTTGTACGTGGATAATCACTTTTAGAGCTAAAATTAGATGTTTAAAGTGATTTTCAAGCTTCCAGGGGCCCTAAACACAAGATTTGAGAAATGGGTAAAAGTGAATGAAAATGGCCAATTTACTCACTCTGCGGCCTTAAAAAGTGTTTCTCCTCCACGGAAAGTGAATAAAATAACATTTGGATGCCTTTATTGTTCAATCAAAAACGCCCGTTTTTTGGTGAAAAAGATAACCACCCCCCCTTACGACATGCTTCAGAAACGAAAAAAATGGTCCATTTTCAAATGTTGCGTCTTTGAACTACAATTCACATTTGTACATGGATGATCACTTTTAGAGATAAAATTAGATGTTTAAAGTGATTTACAAGCTTCCAGGGGCCCTAAACACAAGATATGAGGAATGGGTAAATATGAATGAAAATGGCCAATTTATTCACTCTGAGGCCTTAAAAAGTTTTTCTCCACTCCAGAAAGTGAATTAAATAATATTTGTAGGCCTTTATTGTTCAATCAAAAACTTCCGATTTTTGACGAAAGAGATAACCACCCCCCCTTACGACATGCTTAAGAAACTAAAAAAATGGTCCGTTTTCAAATTTTTCCTCTTTGAACTACAATTGACATTTGTACGTGGAAAAGCACTTTTAAAGATCAAATGAGATGTTTAAAGTGATTTTCATGCTTCCAGGGGCCTTAAACACAAGATTTGAGGAATGGGTAAAAGTGAATGAAATTGGCCAATTTACTCACTCTGAGGCCTTAAAAAGTGTTTCTCCTCCACGGGAAGTGAATTAAATAACATTTGTAGGCCTTTATTGTTCAAGCGAAAACGCCCGATTATTGACGAAAGAGATAACCACCCCTCCTTATGACATGCTTCAGAAACGAAACAAATGGTCCGTTTTCAAATGTTGCGTCTTTGAATGACAATCCACATTTGTACGTGGATAATCACTTTTAGAGCTAAAATTAGATGTTTAAAGTGATTTTCAAGCTTCCAGGGGCCCTAAACACAAGATTTGAGAAATGGGTAAAAGTGAATGAAAATGGCCAATTTACTCACTCTGAGGCCTTAAAAAGTGTTTCTCCTCCACGGGAAGTGAATTAAATACCATTTGGAGGCCTTTATTGTTCAAGCGAAAACGCCTGATTTTTGATGAAAGAGATAACCACCCCCCCTTACGACATGCTTCTGAAACTAAAAAAATGGTTCATTTTCAAATGTTGCGTCTTTGAACCACAATTAACATTGTACGTGGATAATCACTTTTAGAGATAAAATGAGATGTTTAAAGTGATTTTCAAGCTTCCAGGGGCCCTAAACACGAGATTTGAGAAATGGGTAAACGTGAATGAAAATGGCCAATTTACTCACTCTGCGGCCTTAAAAAGTGTTTCTCCTCCACGGAAAGTGAATAAAATAACATTTGGATGCCTTTATTGTTCAAGCGAAAACGCCTGATTTTTGATGAAAGAGATAACCACCCCCCCTTACGACATGCTTCTGAAACTAAAAAAATGGTTCATTTTCAAATGTTGCATCTTTGAACTACAATTAACATTGTACGTGGATATTCACTTTTAGAGATAAAATGAGATGTTTAAAGTGATTTTTCAAGTTTCCAGGGGCCCTAAACACGAGATTTGAGAAATGGGTAAACGTGAATGAAAATGGCCAATTTACTCAATCTGCGGCCTTAAAAAGTGTTTCTCCTCCACGGAAAGTGAATAAAAAAACATTTGGATGCCTTTATTGTTCAATCAAAAACGCCCGTTTTTTGTTGAAAAAGATAACCACCCCCCCTTACGACATGCTTCAGAAACGAAAAAAATGGTCCATTTTCAAATGTTGCGTCTTTGAACTACAATTCACATTTGTACGTGGATGATCACTTTTAGAGATAAAATTAGATGTTTAAAGTGATTTACAAGCTTCCAGGGGCCCTAAACACAAGATATGAGGAATGGGTAAATATGAATGAAAATGGCCAATTTATTCACTCTGAGGCCTTAAAAAGTTTTTCTCCACTCCAGAAAGTGAATTAATTAACATTTGTAGGCCTTTATTGTTCAAGCGAAAACGCCCGATTATTGACAAAAGAGATAACCACCCCCCCTTACGACATGCTTCAGAAACGTTAAAAATGGCCCGTTTTCAAATGTTGCGTCTTTGAATGACAATCCACATTTGTACGTGGATAATCACTTTTAGAGCTAAAATTAGATGTTTAAAGTGATTTTCAAGCTTCCAGGGGCCCTAAACACAAGATATGAGGAATGGGTAAATATGAATGAAAATGGCCAATTTATTCACTCTGAGGCCTTAAAAAGTTTTTCTCCACTCCAGAAAGTGAATTAAATAACATTTGTAGGCCTTTATTGTTCAATCAAAAACTCCCGATTTTTGACGAAAGAGATAACCACCCCCCCTTACGACATGCTTAAGAAACTTAAAAAATGGTCCGTTTTCAAATGTTGCCTCTTTGAACTACAATTCACATTTGTACGTGGAAAAGCACTTTTAAAGATCAAATGAGATGTTTAAAGTGATTTTCATGCTTCAAGCGAAAACGCCCGATTATTGACGAAAGAGATAACCACCCCCCCTTACGACATGCTTCAGAAACGAAAAAAATGGTCTTCATTTTCAAATGTTGCGTCTTTGAACCACAATTAACATTGTATGTGGATAATCACTTTTAGAGATAAAATGAGATGTTTAAAGTGATTTTCAAGCTTCCAGGGACCCTAAACACGAGATTTGAGAAATGGGTAAACGTGAATGAAAATGGCCAATTTACTCACTCTGCGGCCTTAAAAAGTGTTTCTCCTCCACGGAAAGTCAATAAAATAACATTTGGATGCCTTTATTGTTCAAGCGAAAACGCCTGATTTTTGATGAAAGAGATAACCACCCCCCCTTACGACATGCTTCTGAAACTAAAAAAATGGTTCATTTTCAAATGTTGCGTCTTTGAACTACAATTAACATTCTACGTGGATATTCACTTTTAGAGATAAAATGAGATGTTTAAAGTGATTTTCAAGTTTCCAGGGGCCCTAAACACGAGATTTGAGAAATGGGTAAACGTGAATATGGCCAATTTACTCACTCTGCGGCCTTAAAAAGTGTTTCTCCTCCACGGAAAGTGAATAAAATAACATTTGGATGCCTTTATTGTTCAATCAAAAACGCCCGTTTTTTGGTGAAAAAGATAACCACCCCCCCTTACGACATGCTTCAGAAACAAAAAAAATGTTCCATTTTCAAATGTTGCGTCTTTGAACTACAATTCACATTTGTACGTGGATGATCACTTTTAGAGATAAAATTAGATGTTTAAAGTGATTTACAAGCTTCCAGGGGTCCTAACACAAGATATGAGGAATGGGTAAATATGAATGAAAATGGCCAATTTATTCACTCTGAGGCCTTAAAAAGTGTTTCTCCTCCACGGGAAGTGAATTAAATAACATTTGTAGGCCTTTATTGTTCAATTGAAAACGCCTGATTATTGACGAAAGAGATAACCACCCCCCCTTACAACATGCTTCAGAAACAAAAAAAATGGTCCGTTTTCAAATGTTGCGTCTTTGAATGACAATCCACATTTGTACGTGGATAATCACTTTTAGAGCTAAAATTAGATGTTTAAAGTGATTTTCAAGCTTCCAGGGGCCCTAAACACAAGATTTGAGAAATGGGTAAAAGTGAATGAAAATGGCCAATTTACTCACTCTGAGGCCTTAAAAAGTGTTTCTCCTCAACGGGAAGTGAATTAAATAACATTTGTAGGCCTTTATTGTTCAAGCGAAAACGCCCGATTATTGACGAAAGAGATAACCCCCCCCTTACGACATGCTTCAGAAACGAAAAAATGGTCCGTTTTCAAATGTTGCGTCTTTGAATGACAATCCACATTTGTACGTGGCTAATCACTTTTAGAGCTAAAATTAGATGTTTAAAGTGATTTTCAAGCTTCCAGGGGCCCTAAATACAAGATTTGAGAAATGGGTAAAAGTGAATGAAAATGGCCAATTTACTCACTCTGAGGCCTTAAAAAGTGTTTCTACTCCACGGGAAGTGAATTAAATAACATTTGGAGGCCTTTATTGTTCAAGCGAAAACGCCTGATTTTTGATGAAAGAGATAACCACCCCCCCTTACGACATGCTTCAGAAACGAAAAAAATGGTCCATTTTCAAATGTTGCGTCTTTGAACCACAATTAACATTGTACGTGGATAATCACTTTTAAAGCTAAAATGAGTTGTTTAAAGTGATTTTCAAGCTTCCAGGGGCCCTCAACACGAGATTTGAGAAATGGGTAAACGTGAATGAAAATGGCCAATTTACTCACTCTGCGGCCTTAAAAAGTGTTTCTCCTCCACGGAAAGTGAATAAAATAACATTTGGATGCCTTCATTGTTCAATCAAAAACGCCCGTTTTTTGGTGAAAAAGATAACCATTCCCCCTTACGACATGCTTCAGAAACGAAAAAAATGGTCCATTTTCAAATGTTGCTTCTTTGAACTACAATTCACATTTGTACGTGGATAATCACTTTTAGAGATAAAATTAGATGTTTAAAGTGATTTACAAGCTTCCAGGGGCCCTAAACACAAGATATGAGGAACGGGTAAATACGAATGAAAATGGCCAATTTATTCACTCTGAGGCCTTAAAAAGTTTTTCTCCACTCCAGAAAGTGAATTCAATAACATTTGTAGACCTTTATTGTTCAATCAAAAACGCCCGATTATTAACGAAAGAGATAACCACCCCCCTTATGACATGCTTCAGAAACAAAAAAAATGGTTCATTTTCAAATGTTGCATCTTTGAACGACAATCCACATTTGTACGTGGATAAACACTTTTAGAGATAAAATTAGATGTTTAAAGTGATTTTCAAGCTTCCAGGGGCCCTAAACACAAGATTTGAGAAATGGGTAAAAGTGAATGAAAATGGCCAATTTACTCACTCTGAGGCCTTAAAAAGTGTTTCTCCTCAACAGGAAGTGAATTAAATAACATTTGTAGGCCTTTATTGTTCAAGCGAAAACGCCCGATTATTGACGAAAGAGATAACCACCCCCCCTTACGACATGCTTCAGAAACGAAAAAAATGGTCCGTTTTCAAATGTTGCGTCTTTAAATGACAATCCACATTTGTACGTGGATAATCACTTTTAGAGCTAAAATTAGATGTTTAAAGTGATTTTCAAGCTTCCAGGGGCCCTAAACACAAGATTTGAGAAATGGGTAAAAGTGGATGAAAATGGCCAATTTACTCACTCTGAGGCCTTAAAAAGTGTTTCTCCTCCACGGGAAGTGAATTAAATACCATATGGAGGCCTTTATTGTTAAAGCGAAAACGCCTGATTTTTGATGAAAGAGATAACCACCCCCCCTTACGACATGCTTCTGAAACTAAAAAAATGGTTCATTTTCAAATGTTGCGTCTTTGAACTACAATTAACATTGTACGTGGATAATCACTTTTAGAGATAAAATGAGATGTTTAAAGTGATTTTCAAGCTTCCAGGGGCCCTAAACACGAGATTTGAGAAATGGGTAAACGTGAATGAAAATGGCCAATTTACTCACTCTGCGGCCTTAAAAAGTGTTTCTCCTCCACGGAGAGTGAATAAAATAACATTTGGATGCCTTTATTGTTCAATCAAAAACACCAGTTTTTTGGTGAAAAAGATAACCACCCCCCCTTACGACATGCTTCAGATACGAAAAAAATGGTCCATTTTCAAATGTTGCGTCTTTGAACTACAATTCACATTTGTACGTGGATGATCACTTTTAGAGATAAAATTAGATGTTTAAAGTGATATACAAGCTTCCAGGGGCCCTAAACACAAGATATGAGGAATGGGTAAATATGAATGAAAATGGCCAATTTATTCACTCCGAGGCCTTAAAAAGTTTTTCTCCACTCCAGAAAGTGAATTAAATAACGTTTGTAGGCCTTTATTGTTCAATCAAAAACGCCCGATTTTTGACGAAAGAGATAACCACCCCCCCTTACGACATGCTTCAGAAACTAAAAAAATGGTCCGTTTTCAAATGTTGCGTCTTTGAATGACAATCCACATTTGTATATGAATAATCACTTTTAGAGCTAAAATTAGATGTTTAAAGTGATTTTCAAGCTTCCAGGGGCCCTAAACACAAGATTTGAGAAATGGGTAAAAGTGAATGAAAATGGCCAATTTACTCACTCTGAGGCCTTAAAAAGTGTTTCTCCTCCACAGGAAGTGAATTAAATACCATTTGGAGGCCTTTATTGTTCAAGCGAAAACGCCTGATTTTTGATGAAAGAGATAACCACCCCCCCTTACGACATGCTTCTGAAACTAAAAAAATAGTTCATTTTCAAATGTTGCGTCTTTGAACTACAATTAACATTGTACGTGGATAATCACTTTTAGAGCTAAAATGAGATGTTTAAAGTGATTTTCAAGCTTCCAGGGGCCCTAAACACGAGATTTGAGAAATGGGTAAACGTGAATGAAAATGGCCAATTTACTCACTCTGCGGCCTTAAAAAGTGTTTCTCCTTCACGGAAAGTGAATAAAATAACATTTGGATGCCTTTATTGTTCAATCAAAAACGCCCGTTTTTTGGTGAAAAAGATAACCACCCCCCCTTACGACATGCTTCAGAAACGAAAAAAATGTTCCATTTTCAAATGTTGCGTCTTTGAACTACAATTCACATTTGTACGTGGATGATCACTTTTAGAGATAAAATTAGATGTTTAAAGTGATTTACAAGCTTCCAGGGGCCCTAAACACAAGATATGAGGAATGGGTAAATATGAATGAAAATGGCCAATTTATTCACTCTGAGGCCTTAAAAAGTTTTTCTCCACTCCAGAAAGTGAATTAAATAACATTTGTAGGCCTTTATTGTTCAATCAAAAACGCCCGATTTTTGACGAAAGAGATAACCACCCCCCCTTACGACATGCTTCAGAAACTAAAAAAATGGTCCGTTTTTAAATGTAGCCTCTTTGAACTACAATTCACATTTGTACGTGGAAAAGCACTTTTAAAGATCAAATGAGATGTTTAAAGTGGTTTTCATGCTTCCAGGGGCCTTAAACACAAGATTTGAGGAATGGGTAAAAGTGAATGAAAATGGCCAATTTACTCACTCTGAGGCCTTAAAAAGTGTTTCTCCTCCACGGGAAGTGAATTAAATAACATTTGTAGGCCTTTATTGTTCAAGCGAGAACGCCCGATTATTGACGAAAGAGATAACCACCCCCCCTTACGACATGCTTCTGAAACTAAAAAAATGGTTCATTTTCAAATGTTGCGTCTTTGAACCACAATTAACATTGTACGTGGATAATCACTTTTAGAGATAAAATGAGATGTTTAAAGTGATTTTCAAGCTTCCAGGGGCCCTAAACACGAGATTTGAGAAATGGGTAAACGTGAATGAAAATGGCCAATTTACTCACTCTGCGGCCTTAAAAAGTGTTTCTCCTCCACGGAAAGTGAATAAAATAACATTTGGATGCCTTTATTGTTCAATCAAAAACGCCCGTTTTTTGGTGAAAAAGATAACCACCCCCCCTTACGACATGCTTCAGAAACAAAAAAAATGGTCCATTTTCAAATGTTGCGTCTTTGAACTACAATTCACATTTGTACGTGGATAATCACTTTTAGAGATAAAATTAGATGTTTAAAGTGATTTACAAGCTTCCAGGGGCCCTAAACTCAAGATATGAGGAATGGGTAAATATGAATGAAAATGGCCAATTTATTCACTCTGAGGCCTTAAAAAGTTTTTCTCCACTCCAGAAAGTGAATTAAATAACATTTGTAGACCTTTATTGTTCAATCAAAAACGCCCGATTTTTGACGAAAGAGATAACCACCCCCCCTTACGACATGCTTCAGAAACAAAAAAAATGGTCCGTTTTCAAATGTTGCGTCTTTGAATGACAATCCACATTTGTACGTGGGTAATCACTTTTAGAGATAAAGTGAGATGTTTAAAGTGATTTTCAAGCTTCCAGGGGCCCTAAACACAAGATTTGAGGAATGGTTAAAGTGAATGAAAATGGCCAATTTACTCACTCTGAGGCCTTAAAAAGTGTTTCTCCTCCACGGGAAGTGAATTAAATAACATTTGGAGGCCTTTATTGTTCAAGCGAAAACGCCTGATTTTTGATGAAAGAGATAACCACCCCCCCTTACGACATGCTTCTGAAACTAAAAAAGTGGTTCATTTTCAAATGTTGCGTCTTTGAACCACAATTAACATTGTACGTGGAAATTCACTTTTAGAGATAAAATGAGATGTTTAAAGTGATTTTCAAGCTTCCAGGGGCCCTAAACACAAGATTTGAGAAATGGGTAAAAGTGAATGAAAATGGCCAATTTACTCACTCTGCGGCCTTAAAAAGTGTTTCTCCTCCACGGAAAGTGAATAAAATAACATTTGGATGCCTTTATTGTTCAATCAAAAACGCCCGTTTTTTGGTGAAAAAGATAACCACCCCCCCTTACGACATGCTTCAGAAACGAAAAAAATGGTCCATTTTCAAATGTTGCGTCTTTGAACTACAATTCACATTTGTACATGGATGATCACTTTTAGAGATAAAATTAGATGTTTAAAGTGATTTACAAGCTTCCAGGGGCCCTAAACACAAGATATGAGGAATGGGTAAATATGAATGAAAATGGCCAATTTATTCACTCTGAGGCCTTAAAAAGTTTTTCTCCACTCCAGAAAGTGAATTAAATAACATTTGTAGGCCTTTATTGTTCAATCAAAAACTCCCGATTTTTGACGAAAGAGATAACCACCCCCCCTTACGACATGCTTAAGAAACTTAAAAAATGGTCCGTTTTCAAATGTTGCCTCTTTGAACTACAATTCACATTTGTACGTGGAAAAGCACTTTTAAAGATCAAATGAGATGTTTAAAGTGATTTTCATGCTTCCAGGGGCCTTAAACACAAGATTTCAGGAATGGGTAAAAGTGAATGAAAATGGCCAATTTACTCACTCTGAGGCCTTAAAAAGTGTTTCTCCTCCACGGGAAGTGAATTAAATAACATTTGTAGGCCATTGTTGTTCAAGCGAAAACGCCCGATTATTGACGAAAGAGATAACCACCCCTCCTTATGACATGCTTCAGAAACGAAAAAAATGGTCCGTTTTCAAATGTTGTGTCTTTGAATGACAATCCACATTTGTACGTGGATAATCACTTTTAGAGCTAAAATTAGATGTTTAAAGTGATTTTCAAGCTTCCAGGGGCCCTAAACACAAGATTTGAGAAATGGGTAAAAGTGAATGAAAATGGCCAATTTACTCACTCTGAGGCCTTAAAAAGTGTTTCTCCTCCACGGGAAGTGAATTAAATACCATTTGGAGGCCTTTATTGTTCAAGCGAAAACGCCTGATTTTTGATGAAAGAGATAACCACCCCCCCTTACGACATGCTTCTGAAACTAAAAAAATGGTTCATTTTCAAATGTTGCGTCTTTGAACTACAATTAACATTGTACGTGGATATTCACTTTTAGAGATAAAATGAGATGTTTAAAGTGATTTTCAAGTTTCCAGGGGCCCTAAACACGAGATTTGAGAAATGGGTAAACGTGAATATGGCCAATTTACTCACTCTGCGGCCTTAAAAAGTGTTTCTCCTCCACGGAAAGTGAATAAAATAACATTTGGATGCCTTTATTGTTCAATCAAAAACGCCCGTTTTTTGGTGAAAAAGATAACCACCCCCCCTTACGACATGCTTCAGAAACAAAAAAAATGTTCCATTTTCAAATGTTGCGTCTTTGAACTACAATTCACATTTGTACGTGGATGATCACTTTTAGAGATAAAATTAGATGTTTAAACTGATTTACAAGCTTCCAGGGGTCCTAAACACAAGATATGAGGAATGGGTAAATATGAATGAAAATGGCCAATTTATTCACTCTGAGGCCTTAAAAAGTGTTTCTCCTCCACGGGAAGTGAATTAAATAACATTTGCAGGCCTTTATTGTTCAATTGAAAACGCCTGATTATTGACGAAAGAGATAACCACCCCCCCTTACGACATGCTTCAGAAACGAAAAAAATGGTCCGTTTTCAAATGTTGCGTCTTTGAATGACAATCCACATTTGTACGTGGATAATCACTTTTAGAGCTAAAATTAGATGTTTAAAGTGATTTTCAAGCTTCCAGGGGCCCTAAACACAAGATTTGAGAAATGGGTAAAAGTGAATGAAAATGGCCAATTTACTCACTCTGAGGCCTTAAAAAGTGTTTCTCCTCAACGGGAAGTGAATTAAATAACATTTGTAGGCCTTTATTGTTCAAGCGAAAACGCCCGATTATTGACGAAAGAGATAACCCCCCCCTTACGACATGCTTCAGAAACGAAAAAATGGTCCGTTTTCAAATGTTGCGTCTTTGAATGACAATCCACATTTGTACGTGGCTAATCACTTTTAGAGCTAAAATTAGATGTTTAAAGTGATTTTCAAGCTTCCAGGGGCCCTAAATACAAGATTTGAGAAATGGGTAAAAGTGAATGAAAATGGCCAATTTACTCACTCTGAGGCCTTAAAAAGTGTTTCTACTCCACGGGAAGTGAATTAAATAACATTTGGAGGCCTTTATTGTTCAAGCGAAAACGCCTGATTTTTGATGAAAGAGATAACCACCCCCCCTTACGACATGCTTCAGAAACGAAAAAAATGGTCCATTTTCAAATGTTGCTTCTTTGAACTACAATTCACATTTGTACGTGGATAATCACTTTAAGAGATAAAATTAGATGTTTAAAGTGATTTACAAGCTTCCAGGGGCCCTAAACACAAGATATGAGGAACGGGTAAATATGAATGAAAATGGCCAATTTATTCACTCTGAGGCCTTAAAAAGTTTTTCTCCACTCCAGAAAGTGAATTCAATAACATTTGTAGACCTTTATTGTTCAATCAAAAACGCCCGATTATTGACGAAAGAGATAACCACCCCCCTTATGACATGCTTCAGAAACAAAAAAAATGGTTCATTTTCAAATGTTGCATCTTTGAACAACAATCCACATTTGTACGTGGATAAACACTTTTAGAGATAAAATTCGATGTTTAAAGTGATTTTCAAGCTTCCAGGGGCCCTAAACACAAGATTTGAGAAATGGGTAAAAGTGAATGAAAATGGCCAATTTACTCACTCTGAGGCCTTAAAAAGTGTTTCTCCTCAACAGGAAGTGAATTAAATAACATTTGTAGGCCTTTATTGTTCAAGCGAAAACGCCCGATTATTGACGAAAGAGATAACCACCCCCCTTACGACATGCTTCAGAAACGAAAAAAATGGTCCGTTTTCAAATGTTGCGTCTTTAAATGACAATCCACATTTGTACGTGGATAATCACTTTTAGAGCTAAAATTAGATGTTTAAAGTGATTTTCAAGCTTCCAGGGGCCCTAAACACAAGATTTGAGAAATGGGTAAAAGTGAATGAAAATGGCCAATTTACTCACTCTGAGGCCTTAAAAAGTGTTTCTCCTCCACGGGAAGTGAATTAAATACCATTTGGAGGCCTTTATTGTTAAAGCGAAAACGCCTGATTTTTGATGAAAGAGATAACCACCCCCCCCTTACGACATGCTTCTGAAACTAAAAAAATGGTTCATTTTCAAATGTTGCGTCTTTGAACTACAATTAACATTGTACGTGGATAATCACTTTTAGAGATAAAATGAGATGTTTAAAGTGATATACAAGCTTCTAGGGGCCCTAAACACAAGATATGAGGAATGGGTAAATATGAATGAAAATGGCCAATTTATTCACTCTGAGGCCTTAAAAAGTTTTTCTCCACTCCAGAAAGTGAATTAAATAACATTTGTAGACCTTTATTGTTCAATCAAAAACGCCCGATTTTTGACGAAAGAGATAACCACCCCCCCTTACGACATGCTTCAGAAACTAAAAAAATGGTCCGTTTTTAAATGTAGCCTCTTTGAACTACAATTCACATTTGTACGTGGAAAAGCACTTTTAAAGATCAAATGAGATTTTTAAAGTGATTTTCATGCTTCCAGGGGCCTTAAACACAAGATTTGAGGAATGGGTAAAAGTGAATGAAAATGGCCAATTTTCTCACTCTGAGGCCTTAAAAAGTGTTTCTCCTCCACGGGAAGTGAATTAAATAACATTTGTAGGCCTTTATTGTCCAAGCGAAAACGCTCGATTATTGACGAAAGAGATAACCACCCCCCCTTACGACATGCTTCAGAAACGTAAAAAATGGCCCGTTTTCAAATGTTGCGTCTTTGAATGACAATCCACATTTGTACGTGGATAATCACTTTTAGAGCTAAAATTAGATGTTTAACGTGATTTTCAAGCTTCCAGGGGCCCTAAACACAAGATTTGAGAAATGGGTAAAAGTGAATGAAAATGGCCAATTTACTCACTCTGAGGCCTTAAAAAGTGTTTCTCCTCCACGGAAAGTGAATAAAATACCATTTGGATGCCTTTATTGTTCAATCAAAAACGCCCGTTTTTTGGTGAAAAAGATAACCACCCCCCCTTACGACACGCTTCAGAAACAAAAAAAATGGTCCATTTTCAAATGTTGCGTCTTTGAACTACAATTCACATTTGTACGTGGATAATCACTTTTAGAGATAAAATTAGATGTTTAAAGTGATTTACAAGCTTCCAGGGGCCCTAAACACAAGATATGAGGAATGGGTAAATATGAATGAAAATGGCCAATTTATTCACTCTGAGGCCTTAAAAAGTGTTTCTCCTCCACGGGAAGTGAATTAAATAACATTTGTAGGCCTTTATTGTTCAAGCGAAAACGCCTGATTTTTGATGAAAGAGATAACCACCCCCCCTTACGACATGCTTCTGAAACTAAAAAAATGGTTCATTTTCAAATGTTGCGTCTTTGAACCACAATTAACATTGTACGTGGAAATTCACTTTTAGAGATAAAATGAGATGTTTAAAGTGATTTTCAAGCTTCCAGGGGCCCTAAACACAAGATATGAGGAATGGGTAAATATGAATGAAAATGGCCAATTTATTCACTCTGAGGCCTTAAAAAGTTTTTCTCCACTCCAGAAAGTGAATTAAATAACATTTGTAGACCTTTATTGTTCAATCAAAAACGCCCGATTTTTGACGAAAGAGATAACCACCCCCCCTTACGACATGCTTCAGAAACAAAAAAAATGGTCCGTTTTCAAATGTTGCGTCTTTGAATGACAATCCACATTTGTACGTGGGTAATCACTTTTAGAGATAAAGTGAGATGTTTAAAGTGATTTTCAAGCTTCCAGGGGCCCTAAACACAAGATTTGAGAAATGGGTAAAAGTGAATGAAAATGGCCAATTTACTCACTCTGCGGCCCTAAAAAGTGTTTCTCCTCCACGGAGAGTGAATAAAATAACATTTGGATGCCTTTATTGTTCAATCAAAAACGCCCGTTTTTTGGTGAAAAAGATAACCACCCCCCCTTACGACATGCTTCAGAAACGAAAAAAATGGTCCATTTTCAAATGTTGCGTCTTTGAACTACAATTCACATTTGTACATGGATGATCACTTTTAGAGATAAAATTAGATGTTTAAAGTGATTTACAAGCTTCCAGGGGCCCTAAACACAAGATATGAGGAATGGGTAAATATGAATGAAAATGGCCAATTTATTCACTCTGAGGCCTTAAAAAGTTTTTCTCCACTCCAGAAAGTGAATTAAATAACATTTGTAGGCCTTTATTGTTCAATCAAAAACTCCCGATTTTTGACGAAAGAGATAACCACCCCCCCTTACGACATGCTTAAGAAACTTAAAAAATGGTCCGTTTTCAAATGTTGCCTCTTTGAACTACAATTCACATTTGTACGTGGAAAAGCACTTTTAAAGATCAAATGAGATGTTTAAAGTGATTTTCATGCTTCCAGGGGCCTTAAACACAAGATTTCAGGAATGGGTAAAAGTGAATGAAAATGGCCAATTTTCTCACTCTGCGGCCTTAAAAAGTGTTTCTCCTCCACGGGAAGTGAATTAAATAACATTTGTAGGCCTTTATTGTTCAAGCGAAAACGCCCGATTATTGACGAAAGAGATAACCACCCCTCCTTATGACACGCTTCAGAAACGAAAAAAATGATCCGTTTTCAAATGTTGTGTCTTTAAATGACAATCCACATTTGTACGTGGATAATCACTTTTAGAGCTAAAATTAGATGTTTAAAGTGATTTTCAAGCTTCCAGGGGCCCTAAACACAAGATTTGAGAAACGGGTAATAGTGAATGAAAATGGCCAATTTACTCACTCTGAGGCCTTAAAAAGTGTTTCTCCTCCACGGGAAGTGAATTAAATACCATTTGGAGGCCTTTATTGTTCAAGCGAAAACGTCTGATTTTTGATGAAAGAGATAACCACCCCCCCTTACGACATGCTTCTGAAACTAAAAAAATGATTCATTTTCAAATGTTGCGTCTTTGAACCACAATTAACATTGTATGTGGATAATCACTTTTAGAGATAAAATGAGATGTTTAAAGTGATTTTCAAGCTTCCAGGGACCCTAAACACGAGATTTGAGAAATGGGTAAACGTGAATGAAAATGGCCAATTTACTCACTCTGCGGCCTTAAAAAGTGTTTCTCCTCCACGGAAAGTGAATAAAATAACATTTGGATGCCTTTATTGTTCAAGCGAAAACGCCTGATTTTTGATGAAAGAGATAACCACCCCCCCTTACGACATGCTTCTGAAACTAAAAAAATGGTTCATTTTCAAATGTTGCGTCTTTGAACCACAATTAACATTGTACGTGGATAATCACTTTTAGAGATAAAATGAGATGTTTAAAGTGATTTTCAAGCTTCCAGGGGCCCTAAACACGAGATTTGAGAAATGGGTAAACGTGAATGAAAATGGCCAATTTACTCACTCTGCGGCCTTAAAAAGTGTTTCTCCTCCACGGAAAGTGAATAAAATAACATTTGGATGCCTTTATTGTTCAATCAAAAACGCCCGTTTTTTGGTGAAAAAGATAACCAACCCCCCTTACGACATGCTTCAGAAACAAAAAAAATGGTCCATTTTCAAATGTTGCGTCTTTGAACTACAATTCACATTTGTACGTGGATAATCACTTTTAGAGATAAAATTAGATGTTTAAAGTGATTTACAAGCTTCCAGGAGCCCTAAACTCAAGATATGAGGAATGGGTAAATATGAATGAAAATGGCCAATTTATTCACTCTGAGGCCTTAAAAAGTTTTTCTCCACTCCAGAAAGTGAATTAAATAACATTTGTAGACCTTTATTGTTCAATCAAAAACGCCCGATTTTTGACGAAAGAGATAACCACCCCCCCTTACGACATGCTTCAGAAACAAAAAAAATGGTCCGTTTTCAAATGTTGCGTCTTTGAATGACAATCCACATTTGTACGTGGGTAATCACTTTTAGAGATAAAGTGAGATGTTTAAAGTGATTTTCAAGCTTCCAGGGGCCCTAAACACAAGATTTGAGGAATGGTTAAAGTGAATGAAAATGGCCAATTTACTCACTCTGAGGCCTTAAAAAGTGTTTCTCCTCCACGGGAAGTGAATTAAATAACATTTGGAGGCCTTTATTGTTCAAGCGAAAACGCCTGATTTTTGATGAAAGAGATAACCACCCCCCCTTACGACATGCTTCTGAAACTAAAAAAATGGTTCATTTTCAAATGTTGCGTCTTTGAACCACAATTAACATTGTACGTGGAAATTCACTTTTAGAGATAAAATGAGATGTTTAAAGTGATTTTCAAGCTTCCAGGGGCCCTAAACACGAGATTTGAGAAATGGGTAAACGTGAATGAAAATGGCCAATTTACTCACTCTGCGGCCTTAAAAAGTGTTTCTCCTCCACGGAAAGTTAATAACATAACATTTGGATACCTTTATTGTTCAATCAAAAACGCCCGTTTTTTGGTGAAAAAGATAACCACCCCCCCTTACGACATGCTTCAGAAACGAAAAAAATGTTCCATTTTCAAATGTTGCGTCTTTGAACTACAATTCACATTTGTACGTGGATGATCACTTTTAGAGATAAAATTAGATGTTTAAAGTGATTTTCATGCTTCCAGGGGCCTTAAACACAAGATTTGAGGAATGGGTAAAAGTAAATGAAAATGGCCAATTTACTCACTCTGAGGCCTTAAAAAGTGTTTCTCCTCCACGGGAAGTGAATTAAATACCATTTGGAGGTCTTTATTGTTCAAGCGAAAACGCCTGATTTTTGATGAAAGAGATAACCACCCCCCCTTACGACATGCTTCTGAAACTAAAAAAATGGTTCATTTTTAAATGTTGCCTCTTTGAACTACAATTCACATTTGTACGTGGAAAAGCACTTTTAAAGATCAAATGAGATGTTTAAAGTGATTTTCATGCTTCCAGGGGCCTTAAACACAAGATTTGAGAATGGGTAAAAGTGAATGAAAATGGCCAATTTACTCACTCTGAGGCCTTAAAAAGTGTTTCTCCTCCACGGGAAGTGAATTAAATAACATTTGTAGGCCTTTATTGTTCAAGCGAAAACGCCCGATTATTGACGAAAGAAATAACCACCCCCCCTTACGACATGCTTCAGAAACGAAAAAAATAGTCCGTTTTCAAATATTGCGTCTTTGAACGACAATCCACATTTGTACGTGGATAAACACTTTTAGAGCTAAAATTAGATGTTTAAAGTGATTTTCAAGCTTCCAGGGGCCCTAAACACAAGATTTGAGAAATGGGTAAAAGTGAATGAAAATGGCCAATTTACTCACTCTGAGGCCTTAAAAAGTGTTTCTCCTCCACGGGAAGTGAATTAAATACCATTTGGAGGTCTTTATTGTTCAAGCGAAAACGCCTGATTTTTGATGAAAGAGATAACCACCCCCCTTACGACATGCTTCTGAAACTAAAAAAATGGTTCATTTTTAAATGTTGCGTCTTTGAACCACAATTAACATTGTACGTGGATAATCACTTTTAGAGATAAAATGAGATGTTTAAAGTGATTTTCAAGCTTCCAGGGGCCCTAAACACAAGATTTGAGAAATGGGTAAACGTGCATGAAAATGGGCAATTTACTCACTCTGCGGCCTTAAAAAGTGTTTCTCCTCCACGGAAAGTGAATAAAATAACATTTGGATGCCTTTATTGTTCAATCAAAAACGCCAGTTTTTTGGTGAAAAAGATAACCACCCCCCCTTACGACATGCTTCAGAAACGAAAAAAATGGTCCATTTTCAAATGTTGCGTCTTTGAACGACAATCCACATTTGTACGTGGATAAACACTTTTAGAGCTAAAATTAGATGTTTAAAGTGATTTTCAAGCTTCCAGGGGCCCTAAACACAAGATTTGAGAAATGGGTAAAAGTGAATGAAAATGGCCAATTTACTCACTCTGAGGCCTTAAAAAGTGTTTCTCCTCCACGGGAAGTGAATTAAATACCATTTGGAGGCCTTTATTGTTCAAGCGAAAACGCCTGATTTTTGATGAAAGACATAACCACCCCCCCTTACGACATGCTTCTGAAACTAAAAAAATCGTTCATTTTCAAATGTTGCGTCTTTTGAACTACAATTAACATTGTACGTGGATAATCACTTTTAGAGATAAAATGAGATGTTTAAAGTGATTTTCAAGCTTCCAGGGGCCCTAAACACGAGATTTGAAAAATGGGTAACCGTGAATGAAAATGGCCAATTTTTTCACTCTGCGGCCTTAAAAAGTGTTTCTCCTCCACGGAAAGTGAATAAAGTAACATTTGGATGCCTTTATTGTTCAATCAAAAACGCCCGTTTTTTGGTGAAAAAGATAACCACCCCCCCTTACGACATGCTTCAGAAACGAAAAAAATGGTCCATTTTCAAATGTTGCGTCTTTGAACTACAATTCACATTTGTACGTGGATAATCACTTTTAGAGATAAAATGAGATGTTTAAAGTGATTTTCAAGCTTCCAGGGGCCCTAAACACGAGATTTGAAAAATGGGTAACCGTGAATGAAAATGGCCAATTTTTTCACTCTGCGGCCTTAAAAAGTGTTTCTCCTCCACGGAAAGTGAATAAAATAACATTTGGATGCCTTTATTGTTCAATCAAAAACGCCCGTTTTTTTGTGAAAAAGATAACCACCCCCCCTTACGACATGCTTCAGAAACGAAAAAAATGGTCCATTTTCAAATGTTGCGTCTTTGAACTACAATTCACATTTGTACGTGGATGATCACTTTTAGAGATAAAATTAGATGTTTAAAGTGATTTACAAGCTTCCAGGGGCCCTAAACACAAGATATGAGGAATGGGTAAATATGAATGAAAATGGCCAATTTATTCACTCTGAGGCCTTAAAAAGTTTTTCTCCACTCCAGAAAGTGAATTAAATAACATTTGTAGGCCTTTATTGTTCAATCAAAAACGCCCGATTTTTGACGAAAGAGATAACCACCCCCCCTTACGACATGCTTCAGAAACTAAAAAAATGGTCCGTTTTTAAATGTAGCCTCTTTGAACTACAATTCACATTTGTACGTGGAAAAGCACTTTTAAAGATCAAATGAGATTTTTAAAGTGATTTTCATGCTTCCAGGGGCCTTAAACACAAGATTTGAGGAATGGGTAAAAGTGAATGAAAATGGCCAATTTTCTCACTCTGAGGCCTTAAAAAGTGTTTCTCCTCCACGGGAAGTGAATTAAATAACATTTGTAGGCCTTTATTGTCCAAGCGAAAACGCTCGATTATTGACGAAAGAGATAACCACCCCCCCTTACGACATGCTTCAGAAACGTAAAAAATGGCCCGTTTTCAAATGTTGCGTCTTTGAATGACAATCCACATTTGTACGTGGATAATCACTTTTAGAGCTAAAATTAGATGTTTAACGTGATTTTCAAGCTTCCAGGGGCCCTAAACACAAGATTTGAGAAATGGGTAAAAGTGAATGAAAATGGCCAATTTACTCACTCTGAGGCCTTAAAAAGTGTTTCTCCTCCACGGAAAGTGAATAAAATACCATTTGGATGCCTTTATTGTTCAATCAAAAACGCCCGTTTTTTGGTGAAAAAGATAACCACCCCCCCTTACGACACGCTTCAGAAACAAAAAAAATGGTCCATTTTCAAATGTTGCGTCTTTGAACTACAATTCACATTTGTACGTGGATAATCACTTTTAGAGATAAAATTAGATGTTTAAAGTGATTTACAAGCTTCCAGGGGCCCTAAACACAAGATATGAGGAATGGGTAAATATGAATGAAAATGGCCAATTTATTCACTCTGAGGCCTTAAAAAGTGTTTCTCCTCCACGGGAAGTGAATTAAATAACATTTGTAGGCCTTTATTGTTCAAGCGAAAACGCCTGATTTTTGATGAAAGAGATAACCACCCCCCCTTACGACATGCTTCTGAAACTAAAAAAATGGTTCATTTTCAAATGTTGCGTCTTTGAACCACAATTAACATTGTACGTGGAAATTCACTTTTAGAGATAAAATGAGATGTTTAAAGTGATTTTCAAGCTTCCAGGGGCCCTAAACACGAGATTTGAGAAATGGGTAAACGTGAATGAAAATGGCCAATTTACTCACTCTGCGGCCTTAAAAAGTGTTTCTCCTCCACGGAAAGTGAATAAAATAACATTTGGATACCTTTATTGTTCAATCAAAAACGCCCTTTTTATGGTGAAAAAGATAACCACCCCCCCTTACGACATGCTTCAGAAACGAAAAAAATGGTCCATTTTCAAATGTTGCGTCTTTGAACTACAATTCACATTTGTACGTGGATGATCACTTTTAGAGATAAAATTAGATGTTTAAAGTGATTTACAAGCTTCCAGGGTCCCTAAACACAAGATATGAGGAATGGGTAAATATGAATGAAAATGGCCAATTTATTCACTCTGAGGCCTTAAAAAGTTTTTCTCCACTCCAGAAAGTGAATTAAATAACATTTGTAGGCCTTTATTGTTCAAGCGAAAACGCCCGATTATTGACGAAAGAGATAACCACCCCCCCTTACGACATGCTTCAGAAACGTAAAAAATGGCCCGTTTTCAAATGTTGCGTCTTTGAATGACAATCCACATTTGTACGTGGATAATCACTTGTAGAGCTAAAATTAGATGTTTAAAGTGATTTTCAAGCTTTCAGGGGCCCTAAACACAAGATTTGAGAAATGGGTAAAAGTGAATGAAAATGGCAAATTTACTCACTCTGCAGCCTTAAAAAGTGTTTCTCCTCCACGGAAAGTGAATAAAATAACATTCGGATGCCTTTATTGTTCAATCAAAAAAGCCCGTTTTTTGGTGAAAAAGATAACCACCCCCCTTACGACATGCTTCAGAAACGAAAAAAATGGTCCATTTTCAAATGTTGCGTCTTTGAACTAGAATTCACATTTGTACGTGGATGATCACTTTTAGAGATAAATTTAGATGTTGAAAGTGATTTACAAGCTTCCAGGGGCCCTAAACACAAGATATGAGGAATGGGTAAATATGAATGAAACTGGCCAATTTATTCACTCTGAGGCCTTAAAAAGTTTTTCTCCACTCCAGAAAGTGAATTAAATAACATTTGTAGGCCTTTATTGTTCAATCAAAAACGCCCGATTTTTGACGAAAGAGATAACCACCCCCCCTTACGACATGCTTCAGAAACTAAAAAAATGGTCCGTTTTCAAATGTTGCCTCTTTGAACTACAATTCACATTTGTACGTGGAAAAGCACTTTTAAAGATCAAATGAGATGTTTAAAGTGATTTTCATGCTTCCAGGGGCCTTAAACACAAGATTTGAGGAATGGGTAAAAGTGAATGAAAATGGCCAATTTACTCACTCTGAGGCCTTAAAAAGTGTTTCTCCTCCACGGGAAGTGAATTAAATAACATTTGTAGGCCTTTATTGTTCAAGCGAAAACGCCTGATTTTTGATGAAAGAGATAACCACCCCCCCTTACGACATGCTTCTGAAACTAAAAAAATGGTTCATTTTCAAATGTTGCGTCTTTGAACCACAATTAACATTGTACGTGGATAACCACTTTTAGAGATAAAATGAGATGTTTAAAGTGATTTTCAAGCTTCCAGGGGCCCTAAACACGAGATTTGAGAAATGGGTAAACGTGAATGAAAATGGCCAATTTACTCACTCTGCGGCCTTAAAAAGTGTTTCTCCTCCACGGAAAGTGAATAAAATAACATTTGGATGCCTTTATTGTTCAATCAAAAACGCCCGTTTTTTGGTGAAAAAGATAACCACCCCCCCCTTACGACATGCTTCAGAAACAAAAAAAATGGTCCATTTTCAAATGTTGCGTCTTTGAACTACAATTCACATTTGTACGTGGATAATCACTTTTAGAGATAAAATTAGATGTTTAAAGTGATATACAAGCTTCCAGGGGCCCTAAACACAAGATATGAGGAATGGGTAAATATGAATGAAAATGGCCAATTTATTCACTCTGAGGCCTTAAAAAGTTTTTCTCCACTCCAGAAAGTGAATTAAATAACATTTGTAGACCTTTATTGTATAATGAAAAACGCCCGATTTTTGACGAAAGAGATAACCACCCCACCTTACGACATGCTTAAGAAACTTAAAAAATGGTCCGTTTTCAAATGTTGCCTCTTTGAACTACAATTCACATTTGTACGTGGAAAAGCACTTTTAAAGATCAAATGAGATGTTTAAAGTGATTTTCATGCTTCCAGGGGCCTTAAACACAAGATTTGAGGAATGGGTAAAAGTGAATGAAAATGGCCAATTTACTCACTCTGCGGCCTTAAAAAGTGTTTCTCCTCCACGGAAAGTGAATAAAATAACATTTGGATGCCTTTATTGTTCAATCAAAAATGCCCGTTTTTTGGTGAAAAAGATAACCACCCCCCCTTACGACATGCTTCAGAAACGAAAAAAATGGTCCATTTTCAAATGTTGCGTCTTTGAACTACAATTCACATTTGTACGTGGATGATCACTTTTAGAGATAAAATTAGATGTTTAAAGTGATTTACAAGCTTCCAGGGGCCCTAAACACAAGATATGAGGAATGGGTAAATATGAATGAAAATGGCCAATTTATTCACTCTGAGACCTTAAAAAGTTTTTCTCCACTCCAGAAAGTGAATTAAATAATATTTGTAGGCCTTTATTGTTCAATCAAAAACTTCCGATTTTTTACGAAAGAGATAACCACCCCCCCTTACGACATGCTTAAGAAACTAAAAAAATGGTCCGTTTTCAAATTTTTCCTCTTTGAACTACAATTGACATTTGTACGTGGAAAAGCACTTTTAAAGATCAAATGAGATGTTTAAAGTGATTTTCATGCTTCCAGGGGCCTTAAACACAAGATTTGAGGAATGGGTAAAAGTGAATGAAATTGGCCAATTTACTCACTCTGAGGCCTTAAAAAGTGTTTCTCCTCCACGGGAAGTGAATTAAATAACATTTGTAGGCCTTTATTGTTCAAGCGAAAACGCCCGATTATTGACGAAAGAGATAACCACCCCTCCTTATGACATGCTTCAGAAACGAAACAAATGGTCCGTTTTCAAATGTTGCGTCTTTGAATGACAATCCACATTTGTACGTGGATAATCACTTTTAGAGCTAAAATTAGATGTTTAAAGTGATTTTCAAGCTTCCAGGGGCCCTAAACACAAGATTTGAGAAATGGGTAAAAGTGAATGAAAATGGCCAATTTACTCACTCTGAGGCCTTAAAAAGTGTTTCTCCTCCACGGGAAGTGAATTAAATACCATTTGGAGGCCTTTATTGTTCAAGCGAAAACGCCTGATTTTTGATGAAAGAGATAACCACCCCCCCTTACGACATGCTTCTGAAACTAAAAAAATGGTTCATTTTCAAATGTTGCGTCTTTGAACCACAATTAACATTGTACGTGGATAATCACTTTTAGAGATAAAATGAGATGTTTAAAGTGATTTTCAAGCTTCCAGGGGCCCTAAACACGAGATTTGAGAAATGGGTAAACGTGAATGAAAATGGCCAATTTACTCACTCTGCGGCCTTAAAAAGTGTTTCTCCTCCACGGAAAGTGAATAAAATAACATTTGGATGCCTTTATTGTTCAAGCGAAAACGCCTGATTTTTGATGAAAGAGATAACCACCCCCCCTTACGACATGCTTCTGAAACTAAAAAAATGGTTCATTTTCAAATGTTGCATCTTTGAACTACAATTAACATTGTACGTGGATATTCACTTTTAGAGATAAAATGAGATGTTTAAAGTGATTTTTCAAGTTTCCAGGGGCCCTAAACACGAGATTTGAGAAATGGGTAAACGTGAATGAAAATGGCCAATTTACTCACTCTGCGGCCTTAAAAAGTGTTTCTCCTCCACGGAAAGTGAATAAAAAAACATTTGGATGCCTTTATTGTTCAATCAAAAACGCCCGTTTTTTGGTGAAAAAGATAACCACCCCCCCTTACGACATGCTTCAGAAACGAAAAAAATGGTCCATTTTCAAATGTTGCGTCTTTGAACTACAATTCACATTTGTACGTGGATGATCACTTTTAGAGATAAAATTAGATGTTTAAAGTGATTTACAAGCTTCCAGGGGCCCTAAACACAAGATATGAGGAATGGGTAAATATGAATGAAAATGGCCAATTTATTCACTCTGAGGCCTTAAAAAGTTTTTCTCCACTCCAGAAAGTGAATTAATTAACATTTGTAGGCCTTTATTGTTCAAGCGAAAACGCCCGATTATTGACAAAAGAGATAACCACCCCCCCTTACGACATGCTTCAGAAACGTAAAAAATGGCCCGTTTTCAAATGTTGCGTCTTTGAATGACAATCCACATTTGTACGTGGATAATCACTTTTAGAGCTAAAATTAGATGTTTAAAGTGATTTTCAAGCTTCCAGGGGCCCTAAACACAAGATTTGAGAAATGGGTAAAAGTGAATGAAAATGGCCAATTTACTCACTCTGCGGCCTTAAAAAGTGTTTCTCCTCCACGGAAAGTGAATAAAATAACATTTGGATGCCTTTATTGTTCAATCAAAAACGCCCGTTTTTTGGTGAAAAAGATAACCACCCCCCCTTACGACATGCTTCAGAAACGAAAAAAATGGTCCATTTTCAAATGTTGCGTCTTTGAACTACAATTCACATTTGTACATGGATGATCACTTTTAGAGATAAAATTAGATGTTTAAAGTGATTTATAAGCTTCCAGGGGCCCTAAACACAAGATATGAGGAATGGGTAAATATGAATGAAAATGGCCAATTTATTCACTCTGAGGCCTTAAAAAGTTTTTCTCCACTCCAGAAAGTGAATTAAATAATATTTGTAGGCCTTTATTGTTCAATCAAAAACTTCCGATTTTTGACGAAAGAGATAACCACCCCCCCTTACGACATGCTTAAGAAACTAAAAAAATGGTCCGTTTTCAAATTTTTCCTCTTTGAACTACAATTGACATTTGTACGTGGAAAAGCACTTTTAAAGATCAAATGAGATGTTTAAAGTGATTTTCATGCTTCCAGGGGCCTTAAACACAAGATTTGAGGAATGGGTAAAAGTGAATGAAATTGGCCAATTTACTCACTCTGAGGCCTTAAAAAGTGTTTCTCCTCCACGGGAAGTGAATTAAATAACATTTGTAGGCCTTTATTGTTCAAGCGAAAACGCCCGATTATTGACGAAAGAGATAACCACCCCTCCTTATGACATGCTTCAGAAACGAAACAAATGGTCCGTTTTCAAATGTTGCGTCTTTGAATGACAATCCACATTTGTACGTGGATAATCACTTTTAGAGCTAAAATTAGATGTTTAAAGTGATTTTCAAGCTTCCAGGGGCCCTAAACACAAGATTTGAGAAATGGGTAAAAGTGAATGAAAATGGCCAATTTACTCACTCTGAGGCCTTAAAAAGTGTTTCTCCTCCACGGGAAGTGAATTAAATACCATTTGGAGGCCTTTATTGTTCAAGCGAAAACGCCTGATTTTTGATGAAAGAGATAACCACCCCCCCTTACGACATGCTTCTGAAACTAAAAAAATGGTTCATTTTCAAATGTTGCGTCTTTGAACCACAATTAACATTGTACGTGGATAATCACTTTTAGAGATAAAATGAGATGTTTAAAGTGATTTTCAAGCTTCCAGGGGCCCTAAACACGAGATTTGAGAAATGGGTAAACGTGAATGAAAATGGCCAATTTACTCACTCTGCGGCCTTAAAAAGTGTTTCTCCTCCACGGAAAGTGAATAAAATAACATTTGGATGCCTTTATTGTTCAAGCGAAAACGCCTGATTTTTGATGAAAGAGATAACCACCCCCCCTTACGACATGCTTCTGAAACTAAAAAAATGGTTCATTTTCAAATGTTGCATCTTTGAACTACAATTAACATTGTACGTGGATATTCACTTTTAGAGATAAAATGAGATGTTTAAAGTGATTTTTCAAGTTTCCAGGGGCCCTAAACACGAGATTTGAGAAATGGGTAAACGTGAATGAAAATGGCCAATTTACTCAATCTGCGGCCTTAAAAAGTGTTTCTCCTCCACGGAAAGTGAATAAAAAAACATTTGGATGCCTTTATTGTTCAATCAAAAACGCCCGTTTTTTGTTGAAAAAGATAACCACCCCCCCTTACGACATGCTTCAGAAACGAAAAAAATGGTCCATTTTCAAATGTTGCGTCTTTGAACTACAATTCACATTTGTACGTGGATGATCACTTTTAGAGATAAAATTAGATGTTTAAAGTGATTTACAAGCTTCCAGGGGCCCTAAACACAAGATATGAGGAATGGGTAAATATGAATGAAAATGGCCAATTTATTCACTCTGAGGCCTTAAAAAGTTTTTCTCCACTCCAGAAAGTGAATTAATTAACATTTGTAGGCCTTTATTGTTCAAGCGAAAACGCCCGATTATTGACAAAAGAGATAACCACCCCCCCTTACGACATGCTTCAGAAACGTAAAAAATGGCCCGTTTTCAAATGTTGCGTCTTTGAATGACAATCCACATTTGTACGTGGATAATCACTTTTAGAGCTAAAATTAGATGTTTAAAGTGATTTTCAAGCTTCCAGGGGCCCTAAACACAAGATTTGAGAAATGGGTAAAAGTGAATGAAAATGGCCAATTTACTCACTCTGCGGCCTTAAAAAGTGTTTCTCCTCCACGGAAAGTGAATAAAATAACATTTGGATGCCTTTATTGTTCAATCAAAAACGCCCGTTTTTTGGTGAAAAAGATAACCACCCCCCCTTACGACATGCTTCAGAAACGAAAAAAATGGTCCATTTTCAAATGTTGCGTCTTTGAACTACAATTCACATTTGTACATGGATGATCACTTTTAGAGATAAAATTAGATGTTTAAAGTGATTTACAAGCTTCCAGGGGCCCTAAACACAAGATATGAGGAATGGGTAAATATGAATGAAAATGGCCAATTTATTCACTCTGAGGCCTTAAAAAGTTTTTCTCCACTCCAGAAAGTGAATTAAATAACATTTGTAGGCCTTTATTGTTCAATCAAAAACTCCCGATTTTTGACGAAAGAGATAACCACCCCCCCTTACGACATGCTTAAGAAACTTAAAAAATGGTCCGTTTTCAAATGTTGCCTCTTTGAACTACAATTCACATTTGTACGTGGAAAAGCACTTTTAAAGATCAAATGAGATGTTTAAAGTGATTTTCATGCTTCCAGGGGCCTTAAACACAAGATTTCAGGAATGGGTAAAAGTGAATGAAAATGGCCAATTTACTCACTCTGAGGCCTTAAAAAGTGTTTCTCCTCCACGGGAAGTGAATTAAATAACATTTGTAGGCCTTTATTGTTCAAGCGAAAACGCCCGATTATTGACGAAAGAGATAACCACCCCCCCTTACGACATGCTTCTGAAACTAAAAAAATGGTTCATTTTCAAATGTTGCGTCTTTGAACTACAATTAACATTCTACGTGGATATTCACTTTTAGAGATAAAATGAGATGTTTAAAGTGATTTTCAAGTTTCCAGGGGCCCTAAACACGAGATTTGAGAAATGGGTAAACGTGAATATGGCCAATTTACTCACTCTGCGTCCTTAAAAAGTGTTTCTCCTCCACGGAAAGTGAATAAAATAACATTTGGATGCCTTTATTGTTCAATCAAAAACGCCCGTTTTTTGGTGAAAAAGATAACCACCCCCCCTTACGACATGCTTCAGAAACAAAAAAAATGTTCCATTTTCAAATGTTGCGTCTTTGAACTACAATTCACATTTGTACGTGGATGATCACTTTTAGAGATAAAATTAGATGTTTAAAGTGATTTACAAGCTTCCAGGGGTCCTAACACAAGATATGAGGAATGGGTAAATATGAATGAAAATGGCCAATTTATTCACTCTGAGGCCTTAAAAAGTGTTTCTCCTCCACGGGAAGTGAATTAAATAACATTTGTAGGCCTTTATTGTTCAATTGAAAACGCCTGATTATTGACGAAAGAGATAACCACCCCCCCTTACAACATGCTTCAGAAACAAAAAAAATGGTCCGTTTTCAAATGTTGCGTCTTTGAATGACAATCCACATTTGTACGTGGATAATCACTTTTAGAGCTAAAATTAGATGTTTAAAGTGATTTTCAAGCTTCCAGGGGCCCTAAACACAAGATTTGAGAAATGGGTAAAAGTGAATGAAAATGGCCAATTTACTCACTCTGAGGCCTTAAAAAGTGTTTCTCCTCAACGGGAAGTGAATTAAATAACATTTGTAGGCCTTTATTGTTCAAGCGAAAACGCCCGATTATTGACGAAAGAGATAACCCCCCCCTTACGACATGCTTCAGAAACGAAAAAATGGTCCGTTTTCAAATGTTGCGTCTTTGAATGACAATCCACATTTGTACGTGGCTAATCACTTTTAGAGCTAAAATTAGATGTTTAAAGTGATTTTCAAGCTTCCAGGGGCCCTAAATACAAGATTTGAGAAATGGGTAAAAGTGAATGAAAATGGCCAATTTACTCACTCTGAGGCCTTAAAAAGTGTTTCTACTCCACGGGAAGTGAATTAAATAACATTTGGAGGCCTTTATTGTTCAAGCGAAAACGCCTGATTTTTGATGAAAGAGATAACCACCCCCCCTTACGACATGCTTCAGAAACGAAAAAAATGGTCCATTTTCAAATGTTGCTTCTTTGAACTACAATTCACATTTGTACGTGGATAATCACTTTAAGAGATAAAATTAGATGTTTACAGTGATTTACAAGCTTCCAGGGGCCCTAAACACAAGATATGAGGAACGAGTAAATATGAATGAAAATGGCCAATTTATTCACTCTGAGGCCTTAAAAAGTTTTTCTCCACTCCAGAAAGTGAATTCAATAACATTTGTAGACCTTTATTGTTCAATCAAAAACGCCCGATTATTGACGAAAGAGATAACCACCCCCCTTATGACATGCTTCAGAAACAAAAAAAATGGTTCATTTTCAAATGTTGCATCTTTGAACAACAATCCACATTTGTACGTGGATAAACACTTTTAGAGATAAAATTCGATGTTTAAAGTGATTTTCAAGCTTCCAGGGGCCCTAAACACAAGATTTGAGAAATGGGTAAAAGTGAATGAAAATGGCCAATTTACTCACTCTGAGGCCTTAAAAAGTGTTTCTCCTCAACAGGAAGTGAATTAAATAACATTTGTAGGCCTTTATTGTTCAAGCGAAAACGCCCGATTATTGACGAAAGAGATAACCACCCCCCCTTACGACATGCTTCAGAAACGAAAAAAATGGTCCGTTTTCAAATGTTGCGTCTTTAAATGACAATCCACATTTGTACGTGGATAATCACTTTTAGAGCTAAAATTAGATGTTTAAAGTGATTTTCAAGCTTCCAGGGGCCCTAAACACAAGATTTGAGAAATGGGTAAAAGTGAATGAAAATGGCCAATTTACTCACTCTGAGGCCTTAAAAAGTGTTTCTCCTCCACGGGAAGTGAATTAAATACCATTTGGAGGCCTTTATTGTTAAAGCGAAAACGCCTGATTTTTGATGAAAGAGATAACCACCCCCCCCTTACGACATGCTTCTGAAACTAAAAAAATGGTTCATTTTCAAATGTTGCGTCTTTGAACTACAATTAACATTGTACGTGGATAATCACTTTTAGAGATAAAATGAGATGTTTAAAGTGATTTTCAAGCTTTCAGGGGCCCTAAACACGAGATTTGAGAAATGGGTAAACGTGAATGAAAATGGCCAATTTACTCACTCTGCGGCCTTAAAAAGTGTTTCTCCTCCACGGAGAGTGAATAAAATAACATTTGGATGCCTTTATTGTTCAATCAAAAACGCCAGTTTTTTGGTGAAAAAGATAACCACCCCCCCTTACGACATGCTTCAGAAACAAAAAAAATGGTCCATTTTCAAATGTTGCGTCTTTGAACTACAATTCACATTTGTACGTGGATGATCACTTTTAGAGATAAAATTAGATGTTTAAAGTGATATACAAGCTTCTAGGGGCCCTAAACACAAGATATGAGGAATGGGTAAATATGAATGAAAATGGCCAATTTATTCACTCTGAGGCCTTAAAAAGTTTTTCTCCACTCCAGAAAGTGAATTAAATAACATTTGTAGACCTTTATTGTTCAATCAAAAACGCCCGATTTTTGACGAAAGAGATAACCACCCCCCCTTACGACATGCTTCAGAAACAAAAAAAATGGTCCGTTTTCAAATGTTGCGTCTTTGAATGACAATCCACATTTGTACGTGGGTAATCACTTTTAGAGATAAAGTGAGATGTTTAAAGTGATTTTCAAGCTTCCAGGGGCCCTAAACACAAGATTTGAGAAAAGGGTAAAAGTGAATGAAAATGGCCAATTTACTCACTCTGCGGCCCTAAAAAGTGTTTCTCCTCCACGGAGAGTGAATAAAATAACATTTGGATGCCTTTATTGTTCAATCAAAAACGCCCGTTTTTTGGTGAAAAAGATAACCACCCCCCCTTACGACATGCTTCAGAAACGAAAAAAATGGTCCATTTTCAAATGTTGCGTCTTTGAACTACAATTCACATTTGTACATGGATGATCACTTTTAGAGATAAAATTAGATGTTTAAAGTGATTTACAAGCTTCCAGGGGCCCTAAACACAAGATATGAGGAATGGGTAAATATGAATGAAAATGGCCAATTTATTCACTCTGAGGCCTTAAAAAGTTTTTCTCCACTCCAGAAAGTGAATTAAATAACATTTGTAGGCCTTTATTGTTCAATCAAAAACTCCCGATTTTTGACGAAAGAGATAACCACCCCCCCTTACGACATGCTTAAGAAACTTAAAAAATGGTCCGTTTTCAAATGTTGCCTCTTTGAACTACAATTCACATTTGTACGTGGAAAAGCACTTTTAAAGATCAAATGAGATGTTTAAAGTGATTTTCATGCTTCCAGGGGCCTTAAACACAAGATTTCAGGAATGGGTAAAAGTGAATGAAAATGGCCAATTTTCTCACTCTGCGGCCTTAAAAAGTGTTTCTCCTCCACGGGAAGTGAATTAAATAACATTTGTAGGCCTTTATTGTTCAAGCGAAAACGCCCGATTATTGACGAAAGAGATAACCACCCCTCCTTATGACACGCTTCAGAAACGAAAAAAATGATCCGTTTTCAAATGTTGTGTCTTTAAATGACAATCCACATTTGTACGTGGATAATCACTTTTAGAGCTAAAATTAGATGTTTAAAGTGATTTTCAAGCTTCCAGGGGCCCTAAACACAAGATTTGAGAAACGGGTAATAGTGAATGAAAATGGCCAATTTACTCACTCTGAGGCCTTAAAAAGTGTTTCTCCTCCACGGGAAGTGAATTAAATACCATTTGGAGGCCTTTATTGTTCAAGCGAAAACGTCTGATTTTTGATGAAAGAGATAACCACCCCCCCTTACGACATGCTTCTGAAACTAAAAAAATGATTCATTTTCAAATGTTGCGTCTTTGAACCACAATTAACATTGTATGTGGATAATCACTTTTAGAGATAAAATGAGATGTTTAAAGTGATTTTCAAGCTTCCAGGGACCCTAAACACGAGATTTGAGAAATGGGTAAACGTGAATGAAAATGGCCAATTTACTCACTCTGCGGCCTTAAAAAGTGTTTCTCCTCCACGGAAAGTGAATAAAATAACATTTGGATGCCTTTATTGTTCAAGCGAAAACGCCTGATTTTTGATGAAAGAGATAACCACCCCCCCTTACGACATGCTTCTGAAACTAAAAAAATGGTTCATTTTCAAATGTTGCGTCTTTGAACCACAATTAACATTGTACGTGGATAATCACTTTTAGAGATAAAATGAGATGTTTAAAGTGATTTTCAAGCTTCCAGGGGCCCTAAACACGAGATTTGAGAAATGGGTAAACGTGAATGAAAATGGCCAATTTACTCACTCTGCGGCCTTAAAAAGTGTTTCTCCTCCACGGAAAGTGAATAAAATAACATTTGGATGCCTTTATTGTTCAATCAAAAACGCCCGTTTTTTGGTGAAAAAGATAACCAACCCCCCTTACGACATGCTTCAGAAACAAAAAAAATGGTCCATTTTCAAATGTTGCGTCTTTGAACTACAATTCACATTTGTACGTGGATAATCACTTTTAGAGATAAAATTAGATGTTTAAAGTGATTTACAAGCTTCCAGGAGCCCTAAACTCAAGATATGAGGAATGGGTAAATATGAATGAAAATGGCCAATTTATTCACTCTGAGGCCTTAAAAAGTTTTTCTCCACTCCAGAAAGTGAATTAAATAACATTTGTAGACCTTTATTGTTCAATCAAAAACGCCCGATTTTTGACGAAAGAGATAACCACCCCCCCTTACGACATGCTTCAGAAACAAAAAAAATGGTCCGTTTTCAAATGTTGCGTCTTTGAATGACAATCCACATTTGTACGTGGGTAATCACTTTTAGAGATAAAGTGAGATGTTTAAAGTGATTTTCAAGCTTCCAGGGGCCCTAAACACAAGATTTGAGGAATGGTTAAAGTGAATGAAAATGGCCAATTTACTCACTTTGAGGCCTTAAAAAGTGTTTCTCCTCCACGGGAAGTGAATTAAATAACATTTGGAGGCCTTTATTGTTCAAGCGAAAACGCCTGATTTTTGATGAAAGAGATAACCACCCCCCCTTACGACATGCTTCTGAAACTAAAAAAATGGTTCATTTTCAAATGTTGCGTCTTTGAACCACAATTAACATTGTACGTGGAAATTCACTTTTAGAGATAAAATGAGATGTTTAAAGTGATTTTCAAGCTTCCAGGGGCCCTAAACACGAGATTTGAGAAATGGGTAAACGTGAATGAAAATGGCCAATTTACTCACTCTGCGGCCTTAAAAAGTGTTTCTCCTCCACGGAAAGTTAATAACATAACATTTGGATACCTTTATTGTTCAATCAAAAACGCCCGTTTTTTGGTGAAAAAGATAACCACCCCCCCTTACGACATGCTTCAGGAACGAAAAAAATGTTCCATTTTCAAATGTTGCGTCTTTGAACTACAATTCACATTTGTACGTGGATGATCACTTTTAGAGATAAAATTAGATGTTTAAAGTGATTTACAAGCTTCCAGGGGCCCTAAACACAAGATATGAGGAATGGGTAAATATGAATGAAAATGGCCAATTTATTCACTCTGAGGCCTTAAAAAGTTTTTCTCCACTCCAGAAAGTGAATTAAATACCATTTGTAGGCCTTTCTTGTTCAATCAAAAACGCCCGATTTTTGACGAAAGAGATAACCACCCCCCCTTACGACATGCTTCAGAAACTAAAAAAATGGTCCGTTTTCAAATGTTGCCTCTTTGAACTACAATTCACATTTGTACATGGAAAAGCACTTTTAAAGATCAAATGAGATGTTTAAAGTGATTTTCAAGCTTCCAGGGGCCCTAAACACAAGATTTGAGAAATGGGTAAAAGTGAATGAAAATGGCCAATTTACTCACTCTGAGGCCTTAAAAAGTGTTTCTCCTCAACGGGAAGTGAATTAAATAACATTTGTAGGCCTTTATTGTTCAAGCGAAAACGCCCGATTATTGACGAAAGAGATAACCACCCCCCCTTACGACATGCTTCAGAAACGAAAAAAATTGTCCGTTTTCAAATGTTGCGTCTTTGAATGACAATCCACATTTGTACGTGGTTAATCACTTTTAGAGCTAAAATTAGATGTTTAAAGTGATTTTCAAGCTTCCAGGGGCCCTAAACACAAGATTTGAGAAATGGGTAAAAGTGAATGAAAATGGCCAATTTACTCACTCTGCGGCCTTAAAAAGTGTTTCTCCTCCACGGAAAGTGAATAAAATAACATTTGGATGCCTTTATTGTTCAATCAAAAACGCCCGTTTTTTGGTGAAAAAGATAACCACCCCCCCTTACGACATGCTTCAGAAACGAAAAAAATGGTCCATTTTCAAATGTTGCGTCTTTGAACTACAATTCACATTTGTACGTCGATGATCACTTTTAGAGACAAAATTAGATGTTTAAAGTGATTTACAAGCTTCCAGGGGCCCTAAACACAAGATATGAGGAATGGGTAAATATGAATGAAACTGGCCAATTTATTCACTCTGAGGCCTTAAAAAGTTTTTCTCCACTCCAGAAAGTGAATTACATAACATTTGTAGGCCTTTATTGTTCAATCAAAAACGCCCGATTTTTGACGAAAGAGATAACCACCCCCCCTTACGACATGCTTCAGAAACTAAAAAAATGGTCCGATTTCAAATGTTGCCTCTTTGAACTACAATTCACATTTGTACGTGGAAAAGCACTTTTAAAGATCAAATGAGATGTTTAAAGTGATTTTCATGCTTCCAGGGGCCTTAAACACAAGATTTGAGGAATGGGTAAAAGTAAATGAAAATGGCCAATTTACTCACTCTGAGGCCTTAAAAAGTGTTTCTCCTCCACGGGAAGTGAATTAAATACCATTTGGAGGTCTTTATTGTTCAAGCGAAAACGCCTGATTTTTGATGAAAGAGATAACCACCCCCCCTTACGACATGCTTCTGAAACTAAAAAAATGGTTCATTTTTAAATGTTGCCTCTTTGAACTACAATTCACATTTGTACGTGGAAAAGCACTTTTAAAGATCAAATGAGATGTTTAAAGTGATTTTCATGCTTCCAGGGGCCTTAAACACAAGATTTGAGAATGGGTAAAAGTGAATGAAAATGGCCAATTTACTCACTCTGAGGCCTTAAAAAGTGTTTCTCCTCCACGGGAAGTGAATTAAATAACATTTGTAGGCCTTTATTGTTCAAGCGAAAACGCCCGATTATTGACGAAAGAAATAACCACCCCCCCTTACGACATGCTTCAGAAACGAAAAAAATAGTCCGTTTTCAAATATTGCGTCTTTGAACGACAATCCACATTTGTACGTGGATAAACACTTTTAGAGCTAAAATTAGATGTTTAAAGTGATTTTCAAGCTTCCAGGGGCCCTAAACACAAGATTTGAGAAATGGGTAAAAGTGAATGAAAATGGCCAATTTACTCACTCTGAGGCCTTAAAAAGTGTTTCTCCTCCACGGGAAGTGAATTAAATACCATTTGGAGGTCTTTATTGTTCAAGCGAAAACGCCTGATTTTTGATGAAAGAGATAACCACCCCCCTTACGACATGCTTCTGAAACTAAAAAAATGGTTCATTTTTAAATGTTGCGTCTTTGAACCACAATTAACATTGTACGTGGATAATCACTTTTAGAGATAAAATGAGATGTTTAAAGTGATTTTCAAGCTTCCAGGGGCCCTAAACACAAGATTTGAGAAATGGGTAAACGTGCATGAAAATGGGCAATTTACTCACTCTGCGGCCTTAAAAAGTGTTTCTCCTCCACGGAAAGTGAATAAAATAACATTTGGATGCCTTTATTGTTCAATCAAAAACGCCAGTTTTTTGGTGAAAAAGATAACCACCCCCCCTTACGACATGCTTCAGAAACGAAAAAAATGGTCCATTTTCAAATGTTGCGTCTTTGAACGACAATCCACATTTGTACGTGGATAAACACTTTTAGAGCTAAAATTAGATGTTTAAAGTGATTTTCAAGCTTCCAGGGGCCCTAAACACAAGATTTGAGAAATGGGTAAAAGTGAATGAAAATGGCCAATTTACTCACTCTGAGGCCTTAAAAAGTGTTTCTCCTCCACGGGAAGTGAATTAAATACCATTTGGAGGCCTTTATTGTTCAAGCGAAAACGCCTGATTTTTGATGAAAGACATAACCACCCCCCCTTACGACATGCTTCTGAAACTAAAAAAATCGTTCATTTTCAAATGTTGCGTCTTTTGAACTACAATTAACATTGTACGTGGATAATCACTTTTAGAGATAAAATGAGATGTTTAAAGTGATTTTCAAGCTTCCAGGGGCCCTAAACACGAGATTTGAAAAATGGGTAACCGTGAATGAAAATGGCCAATTTTTTCACTCTGCGGCCTTAAAAAGTGTTTCTCCTCCACGGAAAGTGAATAAAGTAACATTTGGATGCCTTTATTGTTCAATCAAAAACGCCCGTTTTTTGGTGAAAAAGATAACCACCCCCCCTTACGACATGCTTCAGAAACGAAAAAAATGGTCCATTTTCAAATGTTGCGTCTTTGAACTACAATTCACATTTGTACGTGGATAATCACTTTTAGAGATAAAATGAGATGTTTAAAGTGATTTTCAAGCTTCCAGGGGCCCTAAACACGAGATTTGAAAAATGGGTAACCGTGAATGAAAATGGCCAATTTTTTCACTCTGCGGCCTTAAAAAGTGTTTCTCCTCCACGGAAAGTGAATAAAATAACATTTGGATGCCTTTATTGTTCAATCAAAAACGCCCGTTTTTTTGTGAAAAAGATAACCACCCCCCCTTACGACATGCTTCAGAAACGAAAAAAATGGTCCATTTTCAAATGTTGCGTCTTTGAACTACAATTCACATTTGTACGTGGATGATCACTTTTAGAGATAAAATTAGATGTTTAAAGTGATTTACAAGCTTCCAGGGGCCCTAAACACAAGATATGAGGAATGGGTAAATATGAATGAAAATGGCCAATTTATTCACTCTGAGGCCTTAAAAAGTTTTTCTCCACTCCAGAAAGTGAATTAAATAACATTTGTAGGCCTTTATTGTTCAATCAAAAACGCCCGATTTTTGACGAAAGAGATAACCACCCCCCCCTTACGACATGCTTCAGAAACTAAAAAAATGGTCCGTTTTTAAATGTAGCCTCTTTGAACTACAATTCACATTTGTACGTGGAAAAGCACTTTTAAAGATCAAATGAGATTTTTAAAGTGATTGTCATGCTTCCAGGGGCCTTAAACACAAGATTTGAGGAATGGGTAAAAGTGAATGAAAATGGCCAATTTTCTCACTCTGAGGCCTTAAAAAGTGTTTCTCCTCCACGGGAAGTGAATTAAATAACATTTGTAGGCCTTTATTGTCCAAGCGAAAACGCTCGATTATTGACGAAAGAGATAACCACCCCCCCTTACGACATGCTTCAGAAACGTAAAAAATGGCCCGTTTTCAAATGTTGCGTCTTTGAATGACAATCCACATTTGTACGTGGATAATCACTTTTAGAGCTAAAATTAGATGTTTAACGTGATTTTCAAGCTTCCAGGGGCCCTAAACACAAGATTTGAGAAATGGGTAAAAGTGAATGAAAATGGCCAATTTACTCACTCTGAGGCCTTAAAAAGTGTTTCTCCTCCACGGAAAGTGAATAAAATACCATTTGGATGCCTTTATTGTTCAATCAAAAACGCCCGTTTTTTGGTGAAAAAGATAACCACCCCCCCTTACGACACGCTTCAGAAACAAAAAAAATGGTCCATTTTCAAATGTTGCGTCTTTGAACTACAATTCACATTTGTACGTGGATAATCACTTTTAGAGATAAAATTAGATGTTTAAAGTGATTTACAAGCTTCCAGGGGCCCTAAACACAAGATATGAGGAATGGGTAAATATGAATGAAAATGGCCAATTTATTCACTCTGAGGCCTTAAAAAGTGTTTCTCCTCCACGGGAAGTGAATTAAATAACATTTGTAGGCCTTTATTGTTCAAGCGAAAACGCCCGATTATTGACGAAAGAGATAACCACCCCTCCTTATGACACGCTTCAGAAACGAAAAAAATGGTCCGTTTTCAAATGTTGTGTCTTTAAATGACAATCCACATTTGTACGTGGATAATCACTTTTAGAGCTAAAATTAGATGTTTAAAGTGATTTTCAAGCTTCCAGGGGCCCTAAACACAAGATTTGAGAAACGGGTAATAGTGAATGAAAATGGCCAATTTACTCACTCTGAGGCCTTAAAAAGTGTTTCTCCTCCACGGGAAGTGAATTAAATACCATTTGGAGGCCTTTATTGTTCAAGCGAAAACGCCTGATTTTTGATGAAAGAGATAACCACCCCCCCTTACGACATGCTTCTGAAACTAAAAAAATGATTCATTTTCAAATGTTGCGTCTTTGAACCACAATTAACATTGTATGTGGATAATCACTTTTAGAGATAAAATGAGATGTTTAAAGTGATTTTCAAGCTTCCAGGGACCCTAAACACGAGATTTGAGAAATGGGTAAACGTGAATGAAAATGGCCAATTTACTCACTCTGCGGCCTTAAAAAGTGTTTCTCCTCCACGGAAAGTGAATAAAATAACATTTGGATGCCTTTATTGTTCAAGCGAAAACGCCTGATTTTTGATGAAAGAGATAACCACCCCCCCTTACGACATGCTTCTGAAACAAAAAAAATGGTTCATTTTCAAATGTTGCGTCTTTGAACCACAATTAACATTGTACGTGGATAATCACTTTTAGAGATAAAATGAGATGTTTAAAGTGATTTTCAAGCTTCCAGGGGCCCTAAACACGAGATTTGAGAAATGGGTAAACGTGAATGAAAATGGCCAATTTACTCACTCTGCGGCCTTAAAAAGTGTTTCTCCTCCACGGAAAGTGAATAAAATAACATTTGGATGCCTTTATTGTTCAATCAAAAACGCCCGTTTTTTGGTGAAAAAGATAACCAACCCCCCTTACGACATGCTTCAGAAACAAAAAAAATGGTCCATTTTCAAATGTTGCGTCTTTGAACTACAATTCACATTTGTACGTGGATAATCACTTTTAGAGATAAAATTAGATGTTTAAAGTGATTTACAAGCTTCCAGGAGCCCTAAACTCAAGATATGAGGAATGGGTAAATATGAATGAAAATGGCCAATTTATTCACTCTGAGGCCTTAAAAAGTTTTTCTCCACTCCAGAAAGTGAATTAAATAACATTTGTAGACCTTTATTGTTCAATCAAAAACGCCCGATTTTTGACGAAAGAGATAACCACCCCCCCTTACGACATGCTTCAGAAACAAAAAAAATGGTCCGTTTTCAAATGTTGCGTCTTTGAATGACAATCCACATTTGTACGTGGGTAATCACTTTTAGAGATAAAGTGAGATGTTTAAAGTGATTTTCAAGCTTCCAGGGGCCCTAAACACAAGATTTGAGGAATGGTTAAAGTGAATGAAAATGGCCAATTTACTCACTCTGAGGCCTTAAAAAGTGTTTCTCCTCCACGGGAAGTGAATTAAATAACATTTGGAGGCCTTTATTGTTCAAGCGAAAACGCCTGATTTTTGATGAAAGAGATAACCACCCCCCCTTACGACATGCTTCTGAAACTAAAAAAATGGTTCATTTTCAAATGTTGCGTCTTTGAACCACAATTAACATTGTACGTGGAAATTCACTTTTAGAGATAAAATGAGATGTTTAAAGTGATTTTCAAGCTTCCAGGGGCCCTAAACACGAGATTTGAGAAATGGGTAAACGTGAATGAAAATGGCCAATTTACTCACTCTGCGGCCTTAAAAAGTGTTTCTCCTCCACGGAAAGTTAATAAAATAACATTTGGATGCCTTTATTGTTCAATCAAAAACGCCCGTTTTTTGGTGAAAAAGATAACCACCCCCCCTTACGACATGCTTCAGAAACGAAAAAAATGTTCCATTTTCAAATGTTGCGTCTTTGAACTACAATTCACATTTGTACGTGGATGATCACTTTTAGAGATAAAATTAGATGTTTAAAGTGATTTACAAGCTTCCAGGGGCCCTAAACACAAGATATGAGGAATGGGTAAATATGAATGAAAATGGCCAATTTATTCACTCTGAGGCCTTAAAAAGTTTTTCTCCACTCCAGAAAGTGAATTAAATACCATTTGTAGGCCTTTCTTGTTCAATCAAAAACGCCCGATTTTTGACGAAAGAGATAACCACCCCCCCTTACGACATGCTTCAGAAACTAAAAAAATGGTCCGTTTTCAAATGTTGCCTCTTTGAACTACAATTCACATTTGTACATGGAAAAGCACTTTTAAAGATCAAATGAGATGTTTAAAGTGATTTTCAAGCTTCCAGGGGCCCTAAACACAAGATTTGAGAAATGGGTAAAAGTGAATGAAAATGGCCAATTTACTCACTCTGAGGCCTTAAAAAGTGTTTCTCCTCAACGGGAAGTGAATTAAATAACATTTGTAGGCCTTTATTGTTCAAGCGAAAACGCCCGATTATTGACGAAAGAGATAACCACCCCCCCTTACGACATGCTTCAGAAACGAAAAAAATGGTCCGTTTTCAAATGTTGCGTCTTTGAATGACAATCCACATTTGTACGTGGTTAATCACTTTTAGAGCTAAAATTAGATGTTTAAAGTGATTTTCAAGCTTCCAGGGGCCCTAAACACAAGATTTGAGAAATGGGTAAAAGTGAATGAAAATGGCCAATTTACTCACTCTGCGGCCTTAAAAAGTGTTTCTCCTCCACGGAAAGTGAATAAAATAACATTTGGATGCCTTTATTGTTCAATCAAAAACGCCCGTTTTTTGGTGAAAAAGATAACCACCCCCCCCTTACGACATGCTTCAGAAACGAAAAAAATGGTCCATTTTCAAATGTTGCGTCTTTGAACTACAATTCACATTTGTACGTGGATGATCACTTTTAGAGATAAAATTAGATGTTTAAAGTGATTTACAAGCTTCCAGGGGCCCTAAACACAAGATATGAGGAATGGGTAAATATGAATGAAACTGGCCAATTTATTCACTCTGAGGCCTTAAAAAGTTTTTCTCCACTCCAGAAAGTGAATTACATAACATTTGTAGGCCTTTATTGTTCAATCAAAAACGCCCGATTTTTGACGAAAGAGATAACCACCCCCCCTTACGACATGCTTTAGAAACTAAAAAAATGGTCCGATTTCAAATGTTGCCTCTTTGAACTACAATTCACATTTGTACGTGGAAAAGCACTTTTAAAGATCAAATGAGATGTTTAAAGTGATTTTCAAGCTTCCAGGGGCCCTAAACACAAGATTTGAGAAATGGGTAAAAGTGAATGAAAATGGCCAATTTACTCACTCTGAGGCCTTAAAAAGTGTTTCTCCTCCACGGGAAGTGAATTAAATACCATTTGGAGGTCTTTATTGTTCAAGCGAAAACGCCTGATTTTTGATGAAAGAGATAACCACCCCCCTTACGACATGCTTCTGAAACTAAAAAAATGGTTCATTTTTAAATGTTGCGTCTTTGAACCACAATTAACATTGTACGTGGATAATCACTTTTAGAGATAAAATGAGATGTTTAAAGTGATTTTCAAGCTTCCAGGGGCCCTAAACACAAGATTTGAGAAATGGGTAAACGTGCATGAAAATGGGCAATTTACTCACTCTGCGGCCTTAAAAAGTGTTTCTCCTCCACGGAAAGTGAATAAAATAACATTTGGATGCCTTTATTGTTCAATCAAAAACGCCAGTTTTTTGGTGAAAAAGATAACCACCCCCCCTTACGACATGCTTCAGAAACGAAAAAAATGGTCCATTTTCAAATGTTGCGTCTTTGAACGACAATCCACATTTGTACGTGGATAAACACTTTTAGAGCTAAAATTAGATGTTTAAAGTGATTTTCAAGCTTCCAGGGGCCCTAAACACAAGATTTGAGAAATGGGTAAAAGTGAATGAAAATGGCCAATTTACTCACTCTGAGGCCTTAAAAAGTGTTTCTCCTCCACGGGAAGTGAATTAAATACCATTTGGAGGCCTTTATTGTTCAAGCGAAAACGCCTGATTTTTGATGAAAGACATAACCACCCCCCCTTACGACATGCTTCTGAAACTAAAAAAATCGTTCATTTTCAAATGTTGCGTCTTTTGAACTACAATTAACATTGTACGTGGATAATCACTTTTAGAGATAAAATGAGATGTTTAAAGTGATTTTCAAGCTTCCAGGGGCCCTAAACACGAGATTTGAAAAATGGGTAACCGTGAATGAAAATGGCCAATTTTTTCACTCTGCGGCCTTAAAAAGTGTTTCTCCTCCACGGAAAGTGAATAAAGTAACATTTGGATGCCTTTATTGTTCAATCAAAAACGCCCGTTTTTTGGTGAAAAAGATAACCACCCCCCCTTACGACATGCTTCAGAAACGAAAATAATGGTCCATTTTCAAATGTTGCGTCTTTGAACTACAATTCACATTTGTACGTGGATAATCACTTTTAGAGATAAAATGAGATGTTTAAAGTGATTTTCAAGCTTCCAGGGGCCCTAAACACGAGATTTGAAAAATGGGTAACCGTGAATGAAAATGGCCAATTTTTTCACTCTGCGGCCTTAAAAAGTGTTTCTCCTCCACGGAAAGTGAATAAAATAACATTTGGATGCCTTTATTGTTCAATCAAAAACGCCCGTTTTTTTGTGAAAAAGATAACCACCCCCCCTTACGACATGCTTCAGAAACGAAAAAAATGGTCCATTTTCAAATGTTGCGTCTTTGAACTACAATTCACATTTGTACGTGGATGATCACTTTTAGAGATAAAATTAGATGTTTAAAGTGATTTACAAGCTTCCAGGGGCCCTAAACACAAGATATGAGGAATGGGTAAATATGAATGAAAATGGCCAATTTATTCACTCTGAGGCCTTAAAAAGTTTTTCTCCACTCCAGAAAGTGAATTAAATAACATTTGTAGGCCTTTATTGTTCAATCAAAAACGCCCGATTTTTGACGAAAGAGATAACCACCCCCCCCTTACGACATGCTTCAGAAACTAAAAAAATGGTCCGTTTTTAAATGTAGCCTCTTTGAACTACAATTCACATTTGTACGTGGAAAAGCACTTTTAAAGATCAAATGAGATTTTTAAAGTGATTGTCATGCTTCCAGGGGCCTTAAACACAAGATTTGAGGAATGGGTAAAAGTGAATGAAAATGGCCAATTTTCTCACTCTGAGGCCTTAAAAAGTGTTTCTCCTCCACGGGAAGTGAATTAAATAACATTTGTAGGCCTTTATTGTCCAAGCGAAAACGCTCGATTATTGACGAAAGAGATAACCACCCCCCCTTACGACATGCTTCAGAAACGTAAAAAATGGCCCGTTTTCAAATGTTGCGTCTTTGAATGACAATCCACATTTGTACGTGGATAATCACTTTTAGAGCTAAAATTAGATGTTTAACGTGATTTTCAAGCTTCCAGGGGCCCTAAACACAAGATTTGAGAAATGGGTAAAAGTGAATGAAAATGGCCAATTTACTCACTCTGAGGCCTTAAAAAGTGTTTCTCCTCCACGGAAAGTGAATAAAATACCATTTGGATGCCTTTATTGTTCAATCAAAAACGCCCGTTTTTTGGTGAAAAAGATAACCACCCCCCCTTACGACACGCTTCAGAAACAAAAAAAATGGTCCATTTTCAAATGTTGCGTCTTTGAACTACAATTCACATTTGTACGTGGATAATCACTTTTAGAGATAAAATTAGATGTTTAAAGTGATTTACAAGCTTCCAGGGGCCCTAAACACAAGATATGAGGAATGGGTAAATATGAATGAAAATGGCCAATTTATTCACTCTGAGGCCTTAAAAAGTGTTTCTCCTCCACGGGAAGTGAATTAAATAACATTTGTAGGCCTTTATTGTTCAAGCGAAAACGCCCGATTATTGACGAAAGAGATAACCACCCCTCCTTATGACACGCTTCAGAAACGAAAAAAATGGTCCGTTTTCAAATGTTGTGTCTTTAAATGACAATCCACATTTGTACGTGGATAATCACTTTTAGAGCTAAAATTAGATGTTTAAAGTGATTTTCAAGCTTCCAGGGGCCCTAAACACAAGATTTGAGAAACGGGTAATAGTGAATGAAAATGGCCAATTTACTCACTCTGAGGCCTTAAAAAGTGTTTCTCCTCCACGGGAAGTGAATTAAATACCATTTGGAGGCCTTTATTGTTCAAGCGAAAACGCCTGATTTTTGATGAAAGAGATAACCACCCCCCCTTACGACATGCTTCTGAAACTAAAAAAATGATTCATTTTCAAATGTTGCGTCTTTGAACCACAATTAACATTGTATGTGGATAATCACTTTTAGAGATAAAATGAGATGTTTAAAGTGATTTTCAAGCTTCCAGGGACCCTAAACACGAGATTTGAGAAATGGGTAAACGTGAATGAAAATGGCCAATTTACTCACTCTGCGGCCTTAAAAAGTGTTTCTCCTCCACGGAAAGTGAATAAAATAACATTTGGATGCCTTTATTGTTCAAGCGAAAACGCCTGATTTTTGATGAAAGAGATAACCACCCCCCCTTACGACATGCTTCTGAAACAAAAAAAATGGTTCATTTTCAAATGTTGCGTCTTTGAACCACAATTAACATTGTACGTGGATAATCACTTTTAGAGATAAAATGAGATGTTTAAAGTGATTTTCAAGCTTCCAGGGGCCCTAAACACGAGATTTGAGAAATGGGTAAACGTGAATGAAAATGGCCAATTTACTCACTCTGCGGCCTTAAAAAGTGTTTCTCCTCCACGGAAAGTGAATAAAATAACATTTGGATGCCTTTATTGTTCAATCAAAAACGCCCGTTTTTTGGTGAAAAAGATAACCAACCCCCCTTACGACATGCTTCAGAAACAAAAAAAATGGTCCATTTTCAAATGTTGCGTCTTTGAACTACAATTCACATTTGTACGTGGATAATCACTTTTAGAGATAAAATTAGATGTTTAAAGTGATTTACAAGCTTCCAGGAGCCCTAAACTCAAGATATGAGGAATGGGTAAATATGAATGAAAATGGCCAATTTATTCACTCTGAGGCCTTAAAAAGTTTTTCTCCACTCCAGAAAGTGAATTAAATAACATTTGTAGACCTTTATTGTTCAATCAAAAACGCCCGATTTTTGACGAAAGAGATAACCACCCCCCCTTACGACATGCTTCAGAAACAAAAAAAATGGTCCGTTTTCAAATGTTGCGTCTTTGAATGACAATCCACATTTGTACGTGGGTAATCACTTTTAGAGATAAAGTGAGATGTTTAAAGTGATTTTCAAGCTTCCAGGGGCCCTAAACACAAGATTTGAGGAATGGTTAAAGTGAATGAAAATGGCCAATTTACTCACTCTGAGGCCTTAAAAAGTGTTTCTCCTCCACGGGAAGTGAATTAAATAACATTTGGAGGCCTTTATTGTTCAAGCGAAAACGCCTGATTTTTGATGAAAGAGATAACCACCCCCCCTTACGACATGCTTCTGAAACTAAAAAAATGGTTCATTTTCAAATGTTGCGTCTTTGAACCACAATTAACATTGTACGTGGAAATTCACTTTTAGAGATAAAATGAGATGTTTAAAGTGATTTTCAAGCTTCCAGGGGCCCTAAACACGAGATTTGAGAAATGGGTAAACGTGAATGAAAATGGCCAATTTACTCACTCTGCGGCCTTAAAAAGTGTTTCTCCTCCACGGAAAGTTAATAAAATAACATTTGGATGCCTTTATTGTTCAATCAAAAACGCCCGTTTTTTGGTGAAAAAGATAACCACCCCCCCTTACGACATGCTTCAGAAACGAAAAAAATGTTCCATTTTCAAATGTTGCGTCTTTGAACTACAATTCACATTTGTACGTGGATGATCACTTTTAGAGATAAAATTAGATGTTTAAAGTGATTTACAAGCTTCCAGGGGCCCTAAACACAAGATATGAGGAATGGGTAAATATGAATGAAAATGGCCAATTTATTCACTCTGAGGCCTTAAAAAGTTTTTCTCCACTCCAGAAAGTGAATTAAATACCATTTGTAGGCCTTTCTTGTTCAATCAAAAACGCCCGATTTTTGACGAAAGAGATAACCACCCCCCCTTACGACATGCTTCAGAAACTAAAAAAATGGTCCGTTTTCAAATGTTGCCTCTTTGAACTACAATTCACATTTGTACATGGAAAAGCACTTTTAAAGATCAAATGAGATGTTTAAAGTGATTTTCAAGCTTCCAGGGGCCCTAAACACAAGATTTGAGAAATGGGTAAAAGTGAATGAAAATGGCCAATTTACTCACTCTGAGGCCTTAAAAAGTGTTTCTCCTCAACGGGAAGTGAATTAAATAACATTTGTAGGCCTTTATTGTTCAAGCGAAAACGCCCGATTATTGACGAAAGAGATAACCACCCCCCCTTACGACATGCTTCAGAAACGAAAAAAATGGTCCGTTTTCAAATGTTGCGTCTTTGAATGACAATCCACATTTGTACGTGGTTAATCACTTTTAGAGCTAAAATTAGATGTTTAAAGTGATTTTCAAGCTTCCAGGGGCCCTAAACACAAGATTTGAGAAATGGGTAAAAGTGAATGAAAATGGCCAATTTACTCACTCTGCGGCCTTAAAAAGTGTTTCTCCTCCACGGAAAGTGAATAAAATAACATTTGGATGCCTTTATTGTTCAATCAAAAACGCCCGTTTTTTGGTGAAAAAGATAACCACCCCCCCCCTTACGACATGCTTCAGAAACGAAAAAAATGGTCCATTTTCAAATGTTGCGTCTTTGAACTACAATTCACATTTGTACGTGGATGATCACTTTTAGAGATAAAATTAGATGTTTAAAGTGATTTACAAGCTTCCAGGGGCCCTAAACACAAGATATGAGGAATGGGTAAATATGAATGAAACTGGCCAATTTATTCACTCTGAGGCCTTAAAAAGTTTTTCTCCACTCCAGAAAGTGAATTACATAACATTTGTAGGCCTTTATTGTTCAATCAAAAACGCCCGATTTTTGACGAAAGAGATAACCACCCCCCCTTACGACATGCTTTAGAAACTAAAAAAATGGTCCGATTTCAAATGTTGCCTCTTTGAACTACAATTCACATTTGTACGTGGAAAAGCACTTTTAAAGATCAAATGAGATGTTTAAAGTGATTTTCATGCTTCCAGGGGCCTTAAACACAAGATTTGAGGAATGGGTAAAAGTAAATGAAAATGGCCAATTTACTCACTCTGAGGCCTTAAAAAGTGTTTCTCCTCCACGGGAAGTGAATTAAATACCATTTGGAGGTCTTTATTGTTCAAGCGAAAACGCCTGATTTTTGATGAAAGAGATAACCACCCCCCCTTACGACATGCTTCTGAAACTAAAAAAATGGTTCATTTTTAAATGTTGCCTCTTTGAACTACAATTCACATTTGTACGTGGAAAAGCACTTTTAAAGATCAAATGAGATGTTTAAAGTGATTTTCATGCTTCCAGGGGCCTTAAACACAATATTTGAGAATGGGTAAAAGTGAATGAAAATGGCCAATTTACTCACTCTGAGGCCTTAAAAAGTGTTTCTCCTCCACGGGAAGTGAATTAAATAACATTTGTAGGCCTTTATTGTTCAAGCGAAAACGCCCGATTATTGACGAAAGAAATAACCACCCCCCCTTACGACATGCTTCAGAAACGAAAAAAATAGTCCGTTTTCAAATGTTGCGTCTTTGAACGACAATCCACATTTGTACGTGGATAAACACTTTTAGAGCTAAAATTAGATGTTTAAAGTGATTTTCAAGCTTCCAGGGGCCCTCAACACGAGATTTGAGAAATGGGTAAACGTGAATGAAAATGGGCAATTTACTCACTCTGCGGCCTTAAAAAGTGTTTCTCCTCCACGGAAAGTGAATAAAATAACATTTGGATGCCTTTATTGTTCAATCAAAAATGCCAGTTTTTTGGTGAAAAAGATAACCACCCCCCCTTACGACATGCTTCAGAAACGAAAAAAATGGTCCATTTTCAAATGTTGCGTCTTTGAACGACAATCCACATTTGTACGTGGATAAACACTTTTAGAGCTAAAATTAGATGTTTAAAGTGATTTTCAAGCTTCCAGGGGCCCTAAACACAAGATTTGAGAAATGGGTAAAAGTGAATGAAAATGGCCAATTTACTCACTCTGAGGCCTTAAAAAGTGTTTCTCCTCCACGGGAAGTGAATTAAATACCATTTGGAGGCCTTTATTGTTCAAGCGAAAACGCCTGATTTTTGATGAAAGACATAACCACCCCCCCTTACGACATGCTTCTGAAACTAAAAAAATCGTTCATTTTCAAATGTTGCGTCTTTTGAACTACAATTAACATTGTACGTGGATAATCACTTTTAGAGATAAAATGAGATGTTTAAAGTGATTTTCAAGCTTCCAGGGGCCCTAAACACGAGATTTGAAAAATGGGTAACCGTGAATGAAAATGGCCAATTTTTTCACTCTGCGGCCTTAAAAAGTGTTTCTCCTCCACGGAAAGTGAATAAAGTAACATTTGGATGCCTTTATTGTTCAATCAAAAACGCCCGTTTTTTGGTGAAAAAGATAACCACCCCCCCTTACGACATGCTTCAGAAACGAAAAAAATGGTCCATTTTCAAATGTTGCGTCTTTGAACTACAATTCACATTTGTACGTGGATAATCACTTTTAGAGATAAAATGAGATGTTTAAAGTGATTTTCAAGCTTCCAGGGGCCCTAAACACGAGATTTGAAAAATGGGTAACCGTGAATGAAAATGGCCAATTTTTTCACTCTGCGGCCTTAAAAAGTGTTTCTCCTCCACGGAAAGTGAATAAAATAACATTTGGATGCCTTTATTGTTCAATCAAAAACGCCCGTTTTTTTGTGAAAAAGATAACCACCCCCCCTTACGACATGCTTCAGAAACGAAAAAAATGGTCCATTTTCAAATGTTGCGTCTTTGAACTACAATTCACATTTGTACGTGGATGATCACTTTTAGAGATAAAATTAGATGTTTAAAGTGATTTACAAGCTTCCAGGGGCCCTAAACACAAGATATGAGGAATGGGTAAATATGAATGAAAATGGCCAATTTATTCACTCTGAGGCCTTAAAAAGTTTTTCTCCACTCCAGAAAGTGAATTAAATAACATTTGTAGGCCTTTATTGTTCAATCAAAAACGCCCGATTTTTGTCGAAAGAGATAACCACCCCCCCTTACGACATGCTTCAGAAACTAAAAAAATGGTCCGTTTTTAAATGTAGCCTCTTTGAACTACAATTCACATTTGTACGTGGAAAAGCACTTTTAAAGATCAAATGAGATGTTTAAAGTGATTTTCATGCTTCCAGGGGCCTTAAACACAAGATTTGAGGAATGGGTAAAAGTGAATGAAAATGACCAATTTACTCACTCTGAGGCCTTAAAAAGTGTTTCTCCTCCACGGGAAGTGAATTAAATAACATTTGTAGGCCTTTATTGTCCAAGCGAAAACGCTCGATTATTGACGAAAGAGATAACCACCCCCCCTTACGACATGCTTCAGAAACGTAAAAAATGGCCCGTTTTCAAATGTTGCGTCTTTGAATGACAATCCACATTTGTACGTGGATAATCACTTTTAGAGCTAAAATTAGATGTTTAACGTGATTTTCAAGCTTCCAGGGGCCCTAAACACAAGATTTGAGAAATGGGTAAAAGTGAATGAAAATGGCCAATTTACTCACTCTGAGGCCTTAAAAAGTGTTTCTCCTCCACGGAAAGTGAATAAAATAACATTTGGATGCCTTTATTGTTCAATCAAAAACGCCCGTTTTTTGGTGAAAAAGATAACCACCCCCCCTTACGACACGCTTCAGAAACAAAAAAAATGGTCCATTTTCAAATGTTGCGTCTTTGAACTACAATTCACATTTGTACGTGGATAATCACTTTTAGAGATAAAATTAGATGTTTAAAGTGATTTACAAGCTTCCAGGGGCCCTAAACACAAGATATGAGGAATGGGTAAATATGAATGAAAATGGCCAATTTATTCACTCTGAGGCCTTAAAAAGTTTTTCTCCACTCCAGAAAGTGAATTAAATAACATTTGTAGACCTTTATTGTTCAATCAAAAACGCCCGATTTTTGACGAAAGAGATAACCACCCCCCCTTACGACATGCTTCAGAAACTTAAAAAATGGTCCGTTTTTAAATGTAGCCTCTTTGAACTACAATTCACATTTGTACGTGGAAAAGCACTTTTAAAGATCAAATGAGATGTTTAAAGTGATTTTCAAGCTTCCAGGGGCCCTAAACACAAGATTTGAGAAATGGGTAAAAGTGAATGAAAATGGCCAATTTACTCACTCTGAGGCCTTAAAAAGTGTTTCTCCTCAACGGGAAGTGAATTAAATAACATTTGTAGGCCTTTATTGTTCAAGCAAAAACGCCCGATTATTGACGAAAGAGATAACCACCCCCCCTTACGACATGCTTCAGAAACAAAAAAAATGGCCCGTTTTCAAATGTTGCATCTTTGAACGACAATCCACATTTGTACGTGGATAAACACTTTTAGAGATAAAATTAGATGTTTAAAGTGATTTTCAAGCTTCCAGGGGCCCTAAACACAAGATATGAGGAATGGGTAAATATGAATGAAAATGGCCAATTTATTCACTCTGAGGCCTTAAAAAGTTTTTCTCCACTCCAGAAAGTGAATTAAATAACATTTGTAGGCCTTTATTGTTCAATCAAAAACGCCCGATTTTTGACGAAAGAGATAACCACCCCCCCTTACGACATGCTTCAGAAACTAAAAAAATGGTCCGTTTTTAAATGTAGCCTCTTTGAACTACAATTCACATTTGTACGTGGAAAAGCACTTTTAAAGATCAAATGAGATTTTTAAAGTGATTTTCATGCTTCCAGGGGCCTTAAACACAAGATTTGAGGAATGGGTAAAAGTGAATGAAAATGGTCAATTTACTCACTCTGAGGCCTTAAAAAGTGTTTCTCCTCCATGGGAAGTGAATTAAATAACATTTGTAGGCCTTTATTGTTCAAGCAAAAACGCCCGATTATTGACGAAAGAGATAACCACCCCCCCTTACGACATGCTTCAGAAACAAAAAAAATGGCCCGTTTTCAAATGTTGCATCTTTGAACGACAATCCACATTTGTACGTGGATAAACACTTTTAGAGATAAAATTAGATGTTTAAAGTGATTTTCAAGCTTCCAGGGGCCCTAAACACAAGATTTGAGAAATGGGTAAAAGTGAATGAAAATGGCCAATTTACTCACTCTGAGGCCTTAAAAAGTGTTTCTCCTCAACGGGAAGTGAATTAAATAACATTTGTAGGCCTTTATTGTTCAAGCGAAAACGCCCGATTATTGACGAAAGAGATAACCACCCCCCCTTACGACATGCTTCAGAAACGAAAAAAATGGTCCGTTTTCAAATGTTGCGTCTTTGAATGACAATCCACATTTGTACGTGGATAATCACTTTTAGAGCTAAAATTAGATGTTTAAAGTGATTTTCAAGCTTCCAGGGGCCCTAAACACAAGATTTGAGAAATGGGTAAAAGTGAATGAAAATGGCCAATTTACTCACTCTGAGGCCTTAAAAAGTGTTTCTCCTCCACGGGAAGTGAATTAAATACCATTTGGAGGCCTTTATTGTTCAAGCAAAAACCCCTGATTTTTGATGAAAGAGATAACCACCCCCCCTTACGACATGCTTCTGAAACTAAAAAAATGGTTCATTTTCAAATGTTGCGTCTTTTGAACTACAATTAACATTGTACGTGGATAATCACTTTTAGAGATAAAATGAGATGTTTAAAGTGATTTTCAAGCTTCCAGGGGCCCTAAACACGAGATTTGAAAAATGGGTAACCGTGAATGAAAATGGCCAATTTTTTCACTCTGCGGCCTTAAAAAGTGTTTCTCCTCCACGGAAAGTAAATAAAATAACATTTGGATGCCTTTATTGTTCATTAAAAAACGGCTGTTTTTTGGTGAAAAAGATAACCACCCCCCCTTACGACATGCTTCAGAAACAAAAAAAATGGTCCATTTTCAAATGTTGCGTCTTTGAACTACAATTCACATTTGTACGTGGATAATCACTTTTAGAGATAAAATTAGATGTTTAAAGTGATTTACAAGCTTCCAGGGGCCCTAAACACAAGATATGAGGAATGGGTAAATATGAATGAAAATGGCCAATTTATTCACTCTGAGGCCTTAAAAAGTGTTTCTCCACTCCAGAAAGTGAATTAAATAACATTTGTAGACCTTTATTGTTCAATCAAAAACGCCCGATTTTTGACGAAAGAGATAACCACCCCCCCTTACGACATGCTTCAGAAACAAAAAAAATGGTTCATTTTCAAATGTTGCATCTTTGAACGACAATCCACATTTGTACGTGGATAAACACTTTTAGAGATAAAATTAGATGTTTAAAGTGATTTACAAGCTTCCAGGGGCCCTAAACACAAGATATGAGGAATGGGTAAATATGAATGAAAATGGCCAATTTATTCACTCTGAGGCCTTAAAAAGTTTTTCTCCACTCCAGAAAGTGAATTAAATAACATTTGTAGGCCTTTATTGTTCAATCAAAAACGCCCGATTTTTGACGAAAGAGATAACCACCCCCCCCTTACGACATGCTTCAGAAACTAAAAAAATGGTCCGTTTTTAAATGTAGCCTCTTTGAACTACAATTCACATTTGTACGTGGAAAAGCACTTTTAAAGATCAAATGAGATGTTTAAAGTGATTTTCATGCTTCCAGGGGCCTTAAACACAAGATTTGAGGAATGGGTAAAAGTGAATGAAAATGGCCAATTTACTCACTCTGAGGCCTTAAAAAGTGTTTCTCCTCCACGGGAAGTGAATTAAATAACATTTGTAGGCCTTTATTGTCCAAGCGAAAACGCTCGATTATTGACGAAAGAGATAACCACCCCCCCTTACGACATGCTTCAGAAACGTAAAAAATGGCCCGTTTTCAAATGTTGCGTCTTTGAATGACAATCCACATTTGTACGTGGATAATCACTTTTAGAGCTAAAATTAGATGTTTAAAGTGATTTTCAAGCTTCCAGGGGCCCTAAACACAAGATTTGAGAAATGGGTAAAAGTGAATGAAAATGGCCAATTTACTCACTCTGAGGCCTTAAAAAGTGTTTCTCCTCCACGGAAAGTGAATAAAATAACATTTGGATGCCTTTATTGTTCAATCAAAAACGTCCGTTTTTTGGTGAAAAAGATAACCACCCCCCCTTACGACACGCTTCAGAAACAAAAAAAATGGTCCATTTTCAAATGTTGCGTCTTTGAACTACAATTCACATTTGTACGTGGATAATCACTTTTAGAGATAAAATTAGATGTTTAAAGTGATTTACAAGCTTCCAGGGGCCCTAAACACAAGATATGAGGAATGGGTAAATATGAATGAAAATGGCCAATTTATTCACTCTGAGGCCTTAAAAAGTTTTTCTCCACTCCAGAAAGTGAATTAAATAACATTTGTAGACCTTTATTGTTCAATCAAAAACGCCCGATTTTTGACGAAAGAGATAACCACCCCCCCTTACGACATGCTTCAGAAACAAAAAAAATGGTTCATTTTCAAATGTTGCATCTTTGAACGACAATCCACATTTGTACGTGGATAAACACTTTTAGAGATAAAATTAGATGTTTAAAGTGATTTACAAGCTTCCAGGGGCCCTAAACACAAGATATGAGGAATGGGTAAATATGAATGAAAATGGCCAATTTATTCACTCTGAGGCCTTAAAAAGTTTTTCTCCACTCCAGAAAGTGAATTAAATAACATTTGTAGGCCTTTATTGTTCAATCAAAAACGCCCGATTTTTGACGAAAGAGATAACCACCCCCCCCTTACGACATGCTTCAGAAACTAAAAAAATGGTCCGTTTTTAAATGTAGCCTCTTTGAACTACAATTCACATTTGTACGTGGAAAAGCACTTTTAAAGATCAAATGAGATGTTTAAAGTGATTTTCATGCTTCCAGGGGCCTTAAACACAAGATTTGAGGAATGGGTAAAAGTGAATGAAAATGGTCAATTTACTCACTCTGAGGCCTTAAAGAACAAGTTACTTACCTTCGGTAACGATGTATCTGTAAGAAACATTAGTTAGTTAGATTCCTCACCTTAGAATATCCCCAGGCGTCAGACTGGATCCGGAAGATTTTTCGTCAGCAATACCCCTTGCGCGTCGCTAGGCGTCGTCTGCGGCTCCGCGTCCGTCGTCGGCGTCGTGCGCCGGGATGACGTCGTCGGAGTACTTAGACGCCGCCCTCGCGCGCTGACGTCAGTTCTTGTACATAGCCTTCCGCGCCAGGAACGCAGAGCCATGCAAAGACCGACACTGGTGCCAAAAATAAAATCTAGGGGCCTGAAAGGACAACCTTAACCCTAGATGTCAGTTCGCAGAACGGGGAGGATGGGTGGGTCGGTGAGGAATCTAACTAACTAATGTTTCTTACAGATACATCGTTACCGAAGGTAAGTAACTTGTTCATCTGAAAGAAACACGTTAGTTAGATTCCTCACCTTAGAATAGATACCCAAGCAATACCATCCCCGGAGGTGGGTCTGCGAACCAAGATCACACCAGAAAGTCCTGGAGGACAGAACGGCCAAAGAAGCCATCCCTCCGGACTTGGCTGTCAAGGCAATAATGCCTGGCAAACGTGTGTAGCGAAGCCCACGTCGCCGCCTGACAGATGTCCTGCAAAGGGACTCCCCGTCCCAAGGCAGTAGTAGCCGCCGTGGCCCGAGTAGAATGGGCGCGCAGCCCAGCAGGAGGGTCCTTTTTAGCCAAGGAATAGCAAATTTTTATACACAAAACGACCCACCGAGAGATGGTCCGTTTGTGCACAGCTTTCCCCTTCTTAGCGCCCACGTACCCAACAAAAAGCTGGTCGTCCACCCGGAACTGTTTTGTGCGGTCCAGATAAAAGGAGAGCGCACGTTTTGGGTCCAGACGGTGGAGCCTCTCTTCCTCTTTGGAAGGATGCGGAGGCGGAAAGAAGGTGGGCAAGGTGACAGACTGCCCAAGATGAAATGGAGTCACCACTTTCGGTAGAAAGGAGGGACGAGGCCGAAGGACAACCTTGTCCGGATGAACAGAGAGAAAAGGAGGCTTTGAAGATAAAGCCTGGAGCTCACTCACCCGTCTAGCCGAGGTGATGGCTACCAGAAAAGCAGTCTTAAGCGTCAGCAGACGAAGAGGACAATTATGAAGAGGCTCGAAGGGAGCGCACATCAGGAATGTCAATGCCAGATTCAAGTCCCACTGAGGCATTACAAAAGGGACAGGAGGGAACGTGTGTGTAATGCCTTTGAGAAAGCGTGTAACCACAGGGGACTTGAAAAGAGAAGGCTGATCAGGAAGCCGCAAGAAGGCAAAGATGGCAGCAAGATAACCTTTCAGGGTGCCCAGGGCAGAGCCCTGCCGGGCCAAAGAAAGAAGAAAGAGGAGAACCTCAGAAAGAGGGGCGGAAAGGGGATCCACAGCCTTTGCTGTGCACCATGCCACAAATTTGTTCCACCGGCAGGCGTATACCGACTTTGTGGAGGGACGCCTGGCTGCCAGAATGATATCACAGACTTCAGGAGGCAAGTCAAATGGCATCAACTGCCGCCGCTCAATCTCCACGCATGGAGGTGGAGGCTGGACAGGTTCGGGTGGAGGACCGTCCCCTGCTGCTGCGACAGAAGATCCTCCCGAAGGGGCAGACGTATCGGGGGATCGGTCAACATACTGAGTAGCTCGGGATACCAGTATCTTCGTGCCCAATCCGGAGCCACCAAGATGACTTGGGCCCGGTCGTGCCTGATCTTCTTCAGCACTCTGGGCAGAAGTGGTATAGGCGGAAAGGCGTACAACAGACCGCAACTCCACTCGTGACGAAAAGCGTCGCCGAGCGAGTGCCGCCTTGGAAATTCCAACGCGCAGAACTGCTGACATTGCACGTTCTCTTCGGTGGCGAATAGATCTAACCAAGGCTCTCCCCACTGCTGAAAGAGACCTTGCGCCACTTCGGAGTTCAGACGCCATTCGTGATCCATCATGCACCGGCGGCTGAGTTCGTCTGCTCTGGCGTTCAGAGAGCCCGCCAGATGTTGAACCACTAGGGTGACGCCCTGGTGTTCCAGCCATGTCCAGAGGCGCAGAGCCTCCTGACAAAGGGTCCACGACCCCACCCCGCCCTGTTTGTTGCAATACCACATGGCGGTGGTGTTGTCCGTGAACACCTGCACGACACTTCCCCTGACAGAGGGAAGGAAGGCTTTCAGTGCAAGCCGGATCGCTCTCAACTCCAACAGGTTGATGTGGAGACGAGACTCCGCCGGAGACCAGAGGCCTCTGATCTCCGCCTCTCCCATATGGCCACCCCATCCCAGGAGGGACGCATCCGTCACTACGACATGCTCCGGTTGGGGAAGGGAGAGGCTCTTGCCCTTGACCCACTCGCGGTCCGTGAGCCACCACTGCAACTGCTGTGCAGTGCCCTCCGAGATCAAGACATGGTCGGACAGGTTGCCGTGATGCCGGGCCCACTGAAACTTCAGGTCCCACTGCAGAGCCCGCATGCGCCGCCTGGCATGATGCACTAGTAGGATGCAGGAGGCCATCAGCCCCAGAAGCCGCAACACTAGCCTGATCGAAACCCGGGATAGAGGCCGAAAGATGGGAATCAGGGCCTGTATATCCCGGACCCGCTGTTCCGGTGGATGGACCCGGAACTGCGCCGAATCGAGAACCGCTCCGATGAAGAGGAGCTTCTGAGAGGGACTCAGGTGTGACTTCGGCACGTTGATGGAAAACCCCAGCAAATGCAGGAGATCCGCCGTAGTCTGGAGGTGGGAGACGACTGCCTGGGGCGAGCCCGCCTTCAACAACCAGTCGTCGAGATAGGGGAAGACTGGAACCCCTGATCTGCGCAGATGAGCTGCGACCACCGCCATCACTTTCGTGAACACCCGAGGGGCACTGGTGAGGCCGAAGGGGAGCACGGTAAACTGAAAGTGCTCTTGGCCCACCGTGAACCGCAGGTAACGCCGGTGGGCCGGCAGGACGGGGATATGGAAATATGCGTCCTGCAAGTCCAACGCTACCATCCAGTCTCCAGGGTCTAGGGCAGCTAAAACCTGAGCCAACGTTAGCATCTTGAACCTTTCCTTTCGGAGGAAGGCATTGACGTTCCGGAGGTCCAAGATAGGGCGTAGGCCCCCCTTGCCCTTCTTGGGAACCAGAAAGTAGTGGGAATAACAACCACGACCTACTTCTGGACTCGGAACGCGCTCGACGGCCCCCTTGGCCAAGAGAGCCGAAACTTCCTCGCGGAGAAGATTCAAATGATCCCCCGAGATACGGTGGTGCTGCGGTGGCATGGCTGGAGGGGTCGTCTCGAAGGGGAGGGAGTAGCCCCTTCGGACGATTTGCAGCACCCACCTGTCTGATGTTATGGACCGCCAGTGGAGCAGGTGATGGCGAACTCTGCCGCCCACTGGCGTGGTATGGGCCTGAAAGCTCGGACTAGGAGGGCTTTGAGGCGGATGCTGCCGGGGTGGAAGTGGGCTGACCACGTCGGCCTCCATTTCCGCCACGGCGGAAGCCACGTCCGCGACCGCGCGCAGGTTGGTTCTGCGGCTGGTGGCTTTGCGGACGTGAGGAGGCGCCCCTTCCTTGGCCACGAAAGGGGCGAAAAGCGGAGGTGTGCGCCCGCGGAGTCGAGAGGCCCAAGGACTTGGCCGTAGCCCGGGAGTCCTTAAAGCGGTTCAGCGCACTGTCCGCCTTCTCACCAAACAGGCGAGTGCCATCAAAGGGCATGTCCATGAGGGTGCTCTGGACATCCCCGGAAAATGACGTGGACCGCATCCAGGCATGGCGGCGGAGCGCCACCGTGGTGGAAATCGCCCGACCCAGCGAGTCCGTGGTGTCAAGCCCACATCGTATGGCGTGCCGTGCTGCATCCCTCCCATCGGCCAAAGCCTGGGTAAGACGCGTCGGGACCTCCTCCGGACACAGGGGCAGCACGTCCTCCACCGTATCCCACAGGGAATGGGAATAACGGTCCAAGAGACAGGCAGTATTTAAGGACCGCAGGCCCAAACTAAGGGACGAGAACAGTTTCTTGCCAAACTGCTCGAGTCTCTTGGAATCCCGGTCCGGCGGAGCGGTCGGGAAGGAGGATTGGGAGGTAGAGGCCTGGATAACCAGACTCTCGGGGGTGGGGTGTTGGGACAGGAAACTGGGGTCGCCCGGAGCAGGGCGGTGGCGCCTGGCAACGTTCCTATCCACAGGAGGAACTGTGGAGGGCTTGGACCAGGTGCCCTGCAGAACGTCAGTGAGGGCCTTGTTGAACGGCAGCAGAGGCTCAGTGGAGCTTGCTGAGGTTTGAAGCACCTCAGTGAGGATGTTAGTCCTCACAGCCACGGCAGGCAACTCGAGCCCAAGGGCCTCGGCCGCCTTGCGCAGCACCACAGAAAATGCTGCACCCTCCTCCGAAGCCACGGTCGGAGGAGAAGTGAATCCAGCGTCTGGCGAGGTGTCCAGCCCACTGGCCTCCCCCAGTTCATCTGCCCAGTCCTGAGATTGCTGTGACTGAACAGCCATAGGGTCCTCGAACCCCTCCCAGTCGCCCCCTTCTTCCGATTCCTGATAAACAGGAGGAATGATCGGAACCGGACTGTAGAGATGGTAGGACTCAAGCGGCGTCGGATGCGGCGTCGGTCGACGCCGCTGCGGCGCCGGGTCCGGATGAGGGCTAAACTGGGGCGGTGTCGGCGCCAACGGCGTCGGCGGCACCGGAGGTGTAGGCGTGTGCGCCGGCGGCGTCGGTGGTTCAGTCGCCGGCGCCGGTGGAGGAGTGACTAGGTCAACCGGCGTCGACTGGGGCCCAGGCATGGGCCCCGCGGGGACCTGCGGCGTCGAGACCGGAGTCGTCGACGGCGCCGGGGCCGGAGCCGCCGGCAGGCAAGGTCGCCCAGTCGAGCCTGCGGGGCCCGAAGGCGCGCCAGCGGGCATCGACGGCGGGGCCAGGCTCCTCATGGCCGAGAGGAAGGCACTGATCTCCGCCGGCGCCGCGTCAGTCCCAGGGACCGGAAGGTATGGGGGCGGACGCGGCACCTGCGGCTCCGCCGGAGCCGCGGGGGTGGAACCACCCTGACCCTCGGCCGAGTCGCGCGACCGGCGAGGGGAGTCCGAAGAGCGGTGTCGCCTCTTGGACTTCTTTGAGCGTTTGGACTTACCCGACGACTTGGAGCCGGACGATCGATGGCGTCGGCTAGGGCTCTGCGAGCGATCCTTGGACCTCCTCCTGGACCGGGATCGCGCACGACGCGGAGCCGAGTGGCGAAGCTCGAGAAGCTTGCGGGACCGCTCCCGCCTAGCCTTCGAAGACAGGGCCTGGCAGTCGTTGCACGACTCCGCGTCGTGGTCGGGGCCTAAGCAGTAGAGGCACCGGCGGTGGTGATCGGTCACCGACATCAGTCGATGGCAATCCTCGCAAGCCTTGAACCCAGGCATCCTACCGGCACCAGATGTCGACAGACAAGGATCAAAAATGATCAAAAAGATTTAGTCAAAAAAGACTAAAAGGGGTAGCTCTCCCGGATCTGCGCTTACTGGCGCGGAAAAAAGAAGAACTGACGTCAGCGCGCGAGGGCGGCGTCTAAGTACTCTGACGACGTCATCCCGGCGCACGACGCCGACGACGGACGCGGAGCCGCAGACGACGCCTAGCGACGCGCAAGGGGTATTGCTGACGAAAAATCTTCCGGATCCAGTCTGACGCCTGGGGATATTCTAAGGTGAGGAATCTAACTAACGTGTTTCTTTCAGATAAGTGTTTCTCCTCCACGGGAAGTGAATTAAATAACATTTGTAGGCCTTTATTGTTCAAGCGAAAACGCCCGATTATTGACGAAAGAGATAACCACCCCCCCTTACGACATGCTTCAGAAACGTAAAAAATGGCCCGTTTTCAAATGTTGCATCTTTGAATGACAATCCACATTTGTACGTGGATAATCACTTTTAGAGCTAAAATTAGATGTTTAAAGTGATTTTCAAGCTTCCAGGGGCCCTAAATACAAGATTTGAGAAATGGGTAAAAGTGAATGAAAATGGCCAATTTACTCACTCTGAGGCCTTAAAAAGTGTTTCTACTCCACGGGAAGTGAATTAAATAACATTTGGAGGCCTTTATTGTTCAAGCGAAAACGCCTGATTTTTGATGAAAGAGATAACCACCCCCCCTTACGACATGCTTCAGAAACGAAAAAAATGGTCCATTTTCAAATGTTGCTTCTTTGAACTACAATTCACATTTGTACGTGGATAATCACTTTTAGAGATAAAATTAGATGTTTAAAGTGATTTACAAGCTTCCAGGGGCCCTAAACACAAGATATGAGGAACGGGTAAATATGAATGAAAATGGCCAATTTATTCACTCTGAGGCCTTAAAAAGTTTTTCTCCACTCCAGAAAGTGAATTCAATAACATTTGTAGACCTTTATTGTTCAATCAAAAACGCCCGATTATTGACGAAAGAGATAACCACCCCCCTTATGACATGCTTCAGAAACAAAAAAAATGGTTCATTTTCAAATGTTGCATCTTTGAACAACAATCCATATTTGTACGTGGATAAACACTTTTAGAGATAAAATTAGATGTTTAAAGTGATTTTCAAGCTTCCAGGGGCCCTAAACACAAGATTTGAGAAATGGGTAAAAGTGAATGAAAATGGCCAATTTACTCACTCTGAGGCCTTAAAAAGTGTTTCTCCTCAACAGGAAGTGAATTAAATAACATTTGTAGGCCTTTATTGTTCAAGCGAAAACGCCCGATTATTGACGAAAGAGATAACCACCCCCCCTTACGACATGCTTCAGAAACGAAAAAAATGGTCCGTTTTCAAATGTTGCGTCTTTAAATGACAATCCACATTTGTACGTGGATAATCACTTTTAGAGCTAAAATTAGATGTTTAAAGTGATTTTCAAGCTTCCAGGGGCCCTAAACACAAGATTTGAGAAATGGGTAAAAGTGAATGAAAATGGCCAATTTACTCACTCTGAGGCCTTAAAAAGTGTAACTCCTCCACGGGAAGTGAATTAAATACCATTTGGAGGCCTTTATTGTTAAAGCGAAAACGCCTGATTTTTGATGAAAGAGATAACCACCCCCCCCTTACGACATGCTTCTGAAACTAAAAAAATGGTTCATTTTCAAATGTTGCGTCTTTGAACTACAATTAACATTGTACGTGGATAATCACTTTTAGAGATAAAATGAGATGTTTAAAGTGATTTTCAAGCTTCCAGGGGCCCTAAACACGAGATTTGAGAAATGGGTAAACATGAATGAAAATGGCCAATTTACTCACTCTGCGGCCTTAAAAAGTGTTTCTCCTCCACGGAGAGTGAATAAAATAACATTTGGATGCCTTTATTGTTCAATCAAAAACGCCAGTTTTTTGGTGAAAAAGATAACCACCCCCCCTTACGACATGCTTCAGATACGAAAAAAATGGTCCATTTTCAAATGTTGCGTCTTTGAACGACAATTCACATTTGTACGTGGATGATCACTTTTAGAGATAAAATTAGATGTTTAAAGTGATATACAAGCTTCTAGGGGCCCTAAACACAAGATATGAGGAATGGGTAAATATGAATGAAAATGGCCAATTTATTCACTCCGAGGCCTTAAAAAGTTTTTCTCCACTCCAGAAAGTGAATTAAATAACATTTGTAGGCCTTTATTGTTCAATCAAAAACGCCCGATTTTTGACGAAAGAGATAACCACCCCCCCTTACGACATGCTTCAGAAACTAAAAAAATGGTCCGTTTTCAAATGTTGCGTCTTTGAATGACAATCCACATTTGTATATGGTTAATCACTTTTAGAGCTAAAATTAGATGTTTAAAGTGATTTTCAAGCTTCCAGGGGCCCTAAACACAAGATTTGAGAAATGGGTAAAAGTGAATGAAAATGGCCAATTTACTCACTCTGAGGCCTTAAAAAGTGTTTCTCCTCCACAGGAAGTGAATTAAATACCATTTGGAGGCCTTTATTGTTCAAGCGAAAACGCCTGATTTTTGATGAAAGAGATAACCACCCCCCCTTACGACATGCTTCTGAAACTAAAAAAATAGTTCATTTTCAAATGTTGCGTCTTTGAACTACAATTAACATTGTACGTGGATAATCACTTTTAGAGCTAAAATGAGATGTTTAAAGTGATTTTCAAGCTTCCAGGGGCCCTAAACACGAGATTTGAGAAATGGGTAAACGTGAATGAAAATGGCCAATTTACTCACTCTGCGGCCTTAAAAAGTGTTTCTCCTTCACGGAAAGTGAATAAAATAACATTTGGATGCCTTTATTGTTCAATCAAAAACGCCCGTTTTTTGGTGAAAAAGATAACCACCCCCCCTTACGACATGCTTCAGAAACGAAAAAAATGTTCCATTTTCAAATGTTGCGTCTTTGAACTACAATTCACATTTGTACGTGGATGATCACTTTTAGAGATAAAATTAGATGTTTAAAGTGATTTACAAGCTTCCAGGGGCCCTAAACACAAGATATGAGGAATGGGTAAATATGAATGAAAATGGCCAATTTATTCACTCTGAGGCCTTAACCCCTTCGCTGCTGCGGACATTCCGCTGCAGCGCTGGGGGGGGCAGGGGGGCAGCGCGGCGGGCCTGTGCTCATGACGGAGCCGCTCCGTCATGAGCCACAGTTGAGTTGTGCTCATGACGGAACGGTTCCGTCATGACTCCGCCCATTTGCATTGTCGCCCCGCACAGGCGGGGAAACAGCGCCGCGCAGGCGGAGCGGCCGCCGACAGGATTGTCATGACGGAACCGTTCCGTCATGAGCACACGGCAACCGTGGCTCATGACGGAACGGTTCCGTCATGAGCAGGGAAGGGGTTAAAAAGTTTTTCTCCACTCCAGAAAGTGAATTAAATAACATTTGTAGGCCTTTATTGTTCAATCAAAAACGCCCGATTTTTGACGAAAGAGATAACCACCCCCCCTTACGACATGCTTCAGAAACTAAAAAAATGGTCCGTTTTCAAATGTTGCCTCTTTGAACTACAATTCCCATTTGTACGTGGAAAAGCACTTTTAAAGATCAAATGAGATGTTTAAAGTGATTTTCATGCTTCCAGGGGCCATAAACACAAGATTTGAGGAATGGGTAAAAGTGAATGAAAATGGCCAATTTACTCACTCTGAGGCCTTAAAAAGTTTTTCTCCTCCACGGGAAGTGAATTAAATACCATTTGGAGGTCTTTATTGTTCAAGCGAAAACGCATGATTTTTGATGAAAGAGATAACCACCCCCCCTTACGACATGCTTCTGAAACTAAAAAAATGGTTCATTTTCAAATGTTGCGTCTTTGAACCACAATTAACATTGTACGTGGATAATCACTTTTAGAGATAAAATGAGATGTTTAAAGTGATTTTCAAGCTTCCAGGGGCCCTAAACACGAGATTTGAGAAATGGGTAAACGTGAATGAAAATGGCCAATTTACTCACTCTGCGGCCTTAAAAAGTGTTTCTCCTCCACGGAAAGTGAATAAAATAACATTTGGATGCCTTTATTGTTCAATCAAAAACGCCCGTTTTTTGGTGAAAAAGATAACCACCCCCCCTTACGACATGCTTCAGAAACAAAAAAAATGGTCCATTTTCAAATGTTGCGTCTTTGAACTACAATTCACATTTGTACGTGGATAATCACTTTTAGAGATAAAATTAGATGTTTAAAGTGATTTACAAGCTTCCAGGGGCCCTAAACTCAAGATATGAGGAATGGGTAAATATGAATGAAAATGGCCAATTTATTCACTCTGAGGCCTTAAAAAGTTTTTCTCCACTCCAGAAAGTGAATTAAATAACATTTGTAGACCTTTATTGTTCAATCAAAAACGCCCGATTTTTGACGAAAGAGATAACCACCCCCCCTTACGACATGCTTCAGAAACAAAAAAAATGGTCCGTTTTCAAATGTTGCGTCTTTGAATGACAATCCACATTTGTACGTGGGTAATCACTTTTAGAGATAAAGTGAGATGTTTAAAGTGATTTTCAAGCTTCCAGGGGCCCTAAACACAAGATTTGAGGAATGGTTAAAGTGAATGAAAATGGCCAATTTACTCACTCTGAGGCCTTAAAAAGTGTTTCTCCTCCACGGGAAGTGAATTAAATAACATTTGGAGGCCTTTATTGTTCAAGCGAAAACGCCTGATTTTTGATGAAAGAGATAACCACCCCCCCTTACGACATGCTTCTGAAACTAAAAAAATGGTTCATTTTCAAATGTTGCGTCTTTGAACCACAATTAACATTGAACGTGGAAATTCACTTTTAGAGATAAAATGAGATGTTTAAAGTGATTTTAAAGCTTCCAGGGGCCCTAAACACAAGATTTGAGAAATGGGTAAAAGTGAATGAAAATGGCCAATTTACTCACTCTGCGGCCCTAAAAAGTGTTTCTCCTCCACGGAAAGTGAATAAAATAACATTTGGATGCCTTTATTGTTCAATCAAAAACGCCCGTTTTTTGGTGAAAAAGATAACCACCCCCCCTTACGACATGCTTCAGAAACGAAAAAAATGGTCCATTTTCAAATGTTGCGTCTTTGAACTACAATTCACATTTGTACATGGATGATCACTTTTAGAGATAAAATTAGATGTTTAAAGTGATTTACAAGCTTCCAGGGGCCCTAAACACAAGATATGAGGAATGGGTAAATATGAATGAAAATGGCCAATTTATTCACTCTGAGGCCTTAAAAAGTTTTTCTCCACTCCAGAAAGTGAATTAAATAACATTTGTAGGCCTTTATTGTTCAATCAAAAACTCCCGATTTTTGACGAAAGAGATAACCACCCCCCCTTACGACATGCTTAAGAAACTTAAAAAATGGTCCGTTTTCAAATGTTGCCTCTTTGAACTACAATTCACATTTGTACGTGGAAAAGCACTTTTAAAGATCAAATGAGATGTTTAAAGTGATTTTCATGCTTCCAGGGGCCTTAAACACAAGATTTCAGGAATGGGTAAAAGTGAATGAAAATGGCCAATTTACTCACTCTGAGGCCTTAAAAAGTGTTTCTCCTCCACGGGAAGTGAATTAAATAACATTTGTAGGCCTTTATTGTTCAAGCGAAAACGCCCGATTATTGACGAAAGAGATAACCACCCCTCCTTATGACATGCTTCAGAAACGAAAAAAATGGTCCGTTTTCAAATGTTGTGTCTTTGAATGACAATCCACATTTGTACGTGGATAATCACTTTTAGAGCTAAAATTAGATGTTTAAAGTGATTTTCAAGCTTCCAGGGGCCCTAATTACAAGATTTGAGAAATGGGTAAAAGTGAATGAAAATGGCCAATTTACTCACTCTGAGGCCTTAAAAAGTGTTTCTCCTCCACGGGAAGTGAATTAAATACCATTTGGAGGCCTTTATTGTTCAAGCGAAAACGCCTGATTTTTGATGAAAGAGATAACCACCCCCCCTTACGACATGCTTCTGAAACTAAAAAAATGATTCATTTTCAAATGTTGCGTCTTTGAACCACAATTAACATTGTATGTGGATAATCACTTTTAGAGATAAAATGAGATGTTTAAAGTGATTTTCAAGCTTCCAGGGACCCTAAACACGAGATTTGAGAAATGGGTAAATATGAATGAAAATGGCCAATTTATTCACTCTGAGGCCTTAACCCCTTCGCTGCTGCGGACATTCCGCTGCAGCGCTGGGGGGGGCAGGGGGGCAGCGCGGCGGGCCTGTGCTCATGACGGAGCCGCTCCGTCATGAGCCACAGTTGAGCTGTGCTCATGACGGAACGGTTCCGTCATGACTCCGCCCATTTGCATTGTCGCCCCGCACAGGCGGGGAAACAGCGCCGCGCAGGTGGAGCGACCGCCGACAGGATTGTCATGACGGAACCGTTCCGTCATGAGCACACGGCAACCGTGGCTCATGACGGAATGGTTCCGTCATGAGCAGGGAAGGGGTTAAAAAGTTTTTCTCCACTCCAGAAAGTGAATTAAATAACATTTGTAGGCCTTTATTGTTCAATCAAAAACGCCCGATTTTTGACGAAAGAGATAACCACCCCCCCTTACGACATGCTTCAGAAACTAAAAAAATGGTCCGTTTTCAAATGTTGCCTCTTTGAACTACAATTCACATTTGTACGTGGAAAAGCACTTTTAAAGATCAAATGAGATGTTTAAAGTGATTTTCATGCTTCCAGGGGCCATAAACACAAGATTTGAGGAATGGGTAAAAGTGAATGAAAATGGCCAATTTACTCACTCTGAGGCCTTAAAAAGTTTTTCTCCTCCACGGGAAGTGAATTAAATACCATTTGGAGGTCTTTATTATTCAAGCGAAAACGCATGATTTTTGATGAAAGAGATAACCACCCCCCCTTACGACATGCTTCTGAAACTAAAAAAATGGTTCATTTTCAAATGTTGCGTCTTTGAACCACAATTAACATTGTACGTGGATAATCACTTTTAGAGATAAAATGAGATGTTTAAAGTGATTTTCAAGCTTCCAGGGGCCCTAAACACGAGATTTGAGAAATGGGTAAACGTGAATGAAAATGGCCAATTTACTCACTCTGCGGCCTTAAAAAGTGTTTCTCCTCCACGGAAAGTGAATAAAATAACATTTGGATGCCTTTATTGTTCAATCAAAAACGCCCGTTTTTTGGTAAAAAAGATAACCACCCCCCCTTACGACATGCTTCAGAAACGTAAAAAATGGCCCGTTTTCAAATGTTGCGTCTTTGAATGACAATCCACATTTGTACGTGGATAATCACTTTTAGAGCTAAAATTAGATGTTTAAAGTGATTTTCAAGCTTCCAGGGGCCCTAAACACAAGATTTGAGAAATGGGTAAAAGTGAATGAAAATGGCCAATTTACTCACTCTGAGGCCTTAAAAAGTGTTTCTCCTCCACGGGAAGTGAATTAAATACCATTTGGAGGTCTTTATTGTTCAAGCGAAAACGCCTGATTTTTGATGAAAGAGATAACCACCCCCCTTACGACATGCTTCTGAAACAAAAAAAATGGTTCATTTTTAAATGTTGCGTCTTTGAACCACAATTAACATTGTACGTGGATAATCACTTTTAGAGATAAAATGAGATGTTTAAAGTGATTTTCAAGCTTCCAGGGGCCCTAAACACGAGATTTGAGAAATGGGTAAACGTGAATGAAAATGGCCAATTTACTCACTCTGCGGCCTTAAAAAGTTTTTCTCCTCCACGGAAAGTGAAGAAAAAAACATTTGGATGCCTTTATTGTTCAATCAAAAACGCCAGTTTTTTGGTGAAAAAGATAACCACCCCCCCTTACGACATGCTTCAGAAACAAAAAAAATGGTCCATTTTCAAATGTTGCGTCTTTGAACTACAATTCACATTTGTACGTGGATAATCACTTTTAGAGATAAAATTAGATGATTAAAGTGATTTACAAGCTTCCAGGGGCCCTAAACACAAGATATGAGGAATGGGTAAATATGAATAAAAATGGCCAATTTATTCACTCTGAGGCCTTAAAAAGTTTTTCTCCACTCCAGAAAGTGAATTAAAAACCATTTGTAGACCTTTATTGTACAATCAAAAACGCCCGATTTTTGACGAAAGAGATAACCACCCCCCCTTACGACATGCTTCAGAAACAAAAAAAATGGTTCATTTTCAAATGTTGCATCTTTGAACGACAATCCACATTTGTACGTGGATAAACACTTTTAGAGATAAAATTAGATGTTTAAAGTGATTTTCAAGCTTCCAGGGGCCCTAAACACAAGATTTGAGAAATGGGTAAAAGTGAATGAAAATGGCCAATTTACTCACTCTGAGGCCTTAAAAAGTGTTTCTCCTCAACGGGAAATGAATTAAATAACATTTGTAGGCCTTTATTGTTCAAGCGAAAACGCCCGATTATTGACGAAAGAGATAACCACCCCCCCTTACGACATGCTTCAGAAACGAAAAAAATGGTCCGTTTTCAAATGTTGCGTCTTTGAATGACAATCCACATTTGTACGTGGATAATCACTTTTAGAGCTAAAATTAGATGTTTAAAGTGATTTTCAAGCTTCCAGGGGCCCTAAACACAAGATTTGAGAAATGGGTAAAAGTGAATGAAAATGGCCAATTTACTCACTCTGAGGCCTTAAAAAGTGTTTCTCCTCCACGGGAAGTGAATTAAATACCATTTGGAGGCCTTTATTGTTCAAGCGAAAACCCCTGATTTTTGATGAAAGAGATAACCACCCCCCCTTACGACATGCTTCTGAAACTAAAAAAATGGTTCATTTTCAAATGTTGCGTCTTTTGAACTACAATTAACATTGTACGTGGATAATCACTTTTAGAGATAAAATGAGATGTTTAAAGTGATTTTCAAGCTTCCAGGGGCCCTAAACACGAGATTTGAAAAATGGGTAACCGTGAATGAAAATGGCCAATTTTTTCACTCTGCGGCCTTAAAAAGTGTTTCTCCTCCACGGAAAGTGAATAAAATAACATTTGGATGCCTTTATTGTTCAATCAAAAACGCCCGTTTTTTGGTGAAAAAGATAACCACCCCCCCCTTACGACATGCTTCAGAAACAAAAAAAATGGTCCATTTTCAAATGTTGCGTCTTTGAACTACAATTCACATTTGTACGTGGATAATCACTTTTAGAGATAAAATTAGATGTTTAAAGTGATTTACAAGCTTCCAGGGGCCCTAAACACAAGATATGAGGAATGGGTAAATATGAATGAAAATGGCCAATTTATTCACTCTGAGGCCTTAAAAAGTGTTTCTCCACTCCAGAAAGTGAATTAAATAACATTTGTAGACCTTTATTGTTCAATCAAAAACGCCCGATTTTTGACGAAAGAGATAACCACCCCCCCTTACGACATGCTTCAGAAACAAAAAAAATGGTTCATTTTCAAATGTTGCATCTTTGAACGACAATCCACATTTGTACGTGGATAAACACTTTTAGAGATAAAATTAGATGTTTAAAGTGATTTACAAGCTTCCAGGGGCCCTAAACACAAGATATGAGGAATGGGTAAATATGAATGAAAATGGCCAATTTATTCACTCTGAGGCCTTAAAAAGTTTTTCTCCACTCCAGAAAGTGAATTAAATAACATTTGTAGGCCTTTATTGTTCAATCAAAAACGCCCGATTTTTGACGAAAGAGATAACCACCCCCCCTTACGACATGCTTCAGAAACTAAAAAAATGGTCCGTTTTTAAATGTAGCCTCTTTGAACTACAATTCACATTTGTACGTGGAAAAGCACTTTTAAAGATCAAATGAGATGTTTAAAGTGATTTTCATGCTTCCAGGGGCCTTAAACACAAGATTTGAGGAATGGGTAAAAGTGAATGAAAATGGCCAATTTACTCACTCTGAGGCCTTAAAAAGTGTTTCTCCTCCACGGGAAGTGAATTAAATAACATTTGTAGGCCTTTATTGTCCAAGCGAAAACGCTCGATTATTGACGAAAGAGATAACCACCCCCCCTTACGACATGCTTCAGAAACATAAAAAATGGCCCGTTTTCAAATGTTGCGTCTTTGAATGACAATCCACATTTGTACTTGGATAATCACTTTTAGAGCTAAAATTAGATGTTTAAAGTGATTTTCAAGCTTCCAGGGGCCCTAAACACAAGATATGAGGAATGGGTAAATATGAATGAAAATGGCCAATTTATTCACTCTGAGGCCTTAAAAAGTTTTTCTCCACTCCAGAAAGTGAATTAAATAACATTTGTAGACCTTTATTGTTCAATCAAAAACGCCCGATTTTTGACGAAAGAGATAACCACCCCCCCTTACGACATGCTTCAGAAACAAAAAAAATGGTTCATTTTCAAATGTTGCATCTTTGAACGACAATCCACATTTGTACGTGGATAAACACTTTTAGAGATAAAATTAGATGTTTAAAGTGATTTACAAGCTTCCAGGGGCCCTAAACACAAGATATGAGGAATGGGTAAATATGAATGAAAATGGCCAATTTATTCACTCTGAGGCCTTAAAAAGTTTTTCTCCACTCCAGAAAGTGAATTAAATAACATTTGTAGGCCTTTATTGTTCAATCAAAAACGCCCGATTTTTGACGAAAGAGATAACCACCCCCCCTTACGACATGCTTCAGAAACTAAAAAAATGGTCCGTTTTTAAATGTAGCCTCTTTGAACTACAATTCACATTTGTACGTGGAAAAGCACTTTTAAAGATCAAATGAGATGTTTAAAGTGATTTTCATGCTTCCAGGGGCCTTAAACACAAGATTTGAGGAATGGGTAAAAGTGAATGAAAATGGCCAATTTACTCACTCTGAGGCCTTAAAAAGTGTTTCTCCTCCACGGGAAGTGAATTAAATAACATTTGTAGGCCTTTATTGTCCAAGCGAAAACGCTCGATTATTGACGAAAGAGATAACCACCCCCCCTTACGACATGCTTCAGAAACATAAAAAATGGCCCGTTTTCAAATGTTGCGTCTTTGAATGACAATCCACATTTGTACTTGGATAATCACTTTTAGAGCTAAAATTAGATGTTTAAAGTGATTTTCAAGCTTCCAGGGGCCCTAAACACAAGATATGAGGAATGGGTAAATATGAATGAAAATGGCCAATTTATTCACTCTGAGGCCTTAAAAAGTTTTTCTCCACTCCAGAAAGTGAATTAAATAACATTTGTAGACCTTTATTGTTCAATCAAAAACGCCCGATTTTTGACGAAAGAGATAACCACCCCCCCTTACGACATGCTTCAGAAACAAAAAAAATGGTTCATTTTCAAATGTTGCATCTTTGAACGACAATCCACATTTGTACGTGGATAAACACTTTTAGAGATAAAATTAGATGTTTAAAGTGATTTACAAGCTTCCAGGGGCCCTAAACACAAGATATGAGGAATGGGTAAATATGAATGAAAATGGCCAATTTATTCACTCTGAGGCCTTAAAAAGTTTTTCTCCACTCCAGAAAGTGAATTAAATAACATTTGTAGGCCTTTATTGTTCAATCAAAAACGCCCGATTTTTGACGAAAGAGATAACCACCCCCCCTTACGACATGCTTCAGAAACTAAAAAAATGGTCCGTTTTTAAATGTAGCCTCTTTGAACTACAATTCACATTTGTACGTGGAAAAGCACTTTTAAAGATCAAATGAGATGTTTAAAGTGATTTTCATGCTTCCAGGGGCCTTAAACACAAGATTTGAGGAATGGGTAAAAGTGAATGAAAATGGCCAATTTACTCACTCTGAGGCCTTAAAAAGTGTTTCTCCTCCACGGGAAGTGAATTAAATAACATTTGTAGGCCTTTATTGTCCAAGCGAAAACGCTCGATTATTGACGAAAGAGATAACCACCCCCCCTTACGACATGCTTCAGAAACATAAAAAATGGCCCGTTTTCAAATGTTGCGTCTTTGAATGACAATCCACATTTGTACTTGGATAATCACTTTTAGAGCTAAAATTAGATGTTTAAAGTGATTTTCAAGCTTCCAGGGGCCCTAAACACAAGATATGAGGAATGGGTAAATATGAATGAAAATGGCCAATTTATTCACTCTGAGGCCTTAAAAAGTTTTTCTCCACTCCAGAAAGTGAATTAAATAACATTTGTAGACCTTTATTGTTCAATCAAAAACGCCCGATTTTTGACGAAAGAGATAACCACCCCCCCTTACGACATGCTTCAGAAACAAAAAAAATGGTTCATTTTCAAATGTTGCATCTTTGAACGACAATCCACATTTGTACGTGGATAAACACTTTTAGAGATAAAATTAGATGTTTAAAGTGATTTACAAGCTTCCAGGGGCCCTAAACACAAGATATGAGGAATGGGTAAATATGAATGAAAATGGCCAATTTATTCACTCTGAGGCCTTAAAAAGTTTTTCTCCACTCCAGAAAGTGAATTAAATAACATTTGTAGGCCTTTATTGTTCAATCAAAAACGCCCGATTTTTGACGAAAGAGATAACCACCCCCCCCTTACGACATGCTTCAGAAACTAAAAAAATGGTCCGTTTTTAAATGTAGCCTCTTTGAACTACAATTCACATTTGTACGTGGAAAAGCACTTTTAAAGATCAAATGAGATGTTTAAAGTGATTTTCATGATTCCAGGGGCCTTAACCCCTTCAGCGCTGCGGGAATTCCCCCGCGGTGCTGAAGGGTTCGAGCGCGGGCGGGCCCATGACGGAACGGTTCCGTCATGAGCACAGCGCAACCGATGCTCATGACGGAACCGTTCCGTCATGGGCATGGAAGGGGTTAAACACAAGATTTGAGGAATGGGTAAAAGTGAATGAAAATGGTCAATTTACTCACTCTGAGGCCTTAAAGAACAAGTTACTTACCTTCGGTAACGATGTATCTGTAAGAAACATTAGTTAGTTAGATTCCTCACCTTAGAATATCCCCAGGCGTCAGACTGGATCCGGAAGATTTTTCGTCAGCAATACCCCTTGCGCGTCGCTAGGCGTCGTCTGCGGCTCCGCGTCCGTCGTCGGCGTCGTGCGCCGGGATGACGTCGTCGGAGTACTTAGACGCCGCCCTCGCGCGCTGACGTCAGTTCTTGTACATAGCCTTCCGCGCCAGGAACGCAGAGCCATGCAAAGACCGACACTGGTGCCAAAAATAAAATCTAGGGGCCTGAAAGGACAACCTTAACCCTAGATGTCAGTTCGCAGAACGGGGAGGATGGGTGGGTCGGTGAGGAATCTAACTAACTAATGTTTCTTACAGATACATCGTTACCGAAGGTAAGTAACTTGTTCATCTGAAAGAAACACGTTAGTTAGATTCCTCACCTTAGAATAGATACCCAAGCAATACCATCCCCGGAGGTGGGTCTGCGAACCAAGATCACACCAGAAAGTCCTGGAGGACAGAACGGCCAAAGAAGCCATCCCTCCGGACTTGGCTGTCAAGGCAATAATGCCTGGCAAACGTGTGTAGCGAAGCCCACGTCGCCGCCTGACAGATGTCCTGCAAAGGGACTCCCCGTCCCAAGGCAGTAGTAGCCGCCGTGGCCCGAGTAGAATGGGCGCGCAGCCCAGCAGGAGGGTCCTTTTTAGCCAAGGAATAGCAAATTTTTATACACAAAACGACCCACCGAGAGATGGTCCGTTTGTGCACAGCTTTCCCCTTCTTAGCGCCCACGTACCCAACAAAAAGCTGGTCGTCCACCCGGAACTGTTTTGTGCGGTCCAGATAAAAGGAGAGCGCACGTTTTGGGTCCAGACGGTGGAGCCTCTCTTCCTCTTTGGAAGGATGCGGAGGCGGAAAGAAGGTGGGCAAGGTGACAGACTGCCCAAGATGAAATGGAGTCACCACTTTCGGTAGAAAGGAGGGACGAGGCCGAAGGACAACCTTGTCCGGATGAACAGAGAGAAAAGGAGGCTTTGAAGATAAAGCCTGGAGCTCACTCACCCGTCTAGCCGAGGTGATGGCTACCAGAAAAGCAGTCTTAAGCGTCAGCAGACGAAGAGGACAATTATGAAGAGGCTCGAAGGGAGCGCACATCAGGAATGTCAATACCAGATTCAAGTCCCACTGAGGCATTACAAAAGGGACAGGAGGGAACGTGTGTGTAATGCCTTTGAGAAAGCGTGTAACCACAGGGGACTTGAAAAGAGAAGGCTGATCAGGAAGCCGCAAGAAGGCAGAGATGGCAGCAAGATAACCTTTCAGGGTGCCCAGGGCAGAGCCCTGCCGGGCCAAAGAAAGAAGAAAGAGGAGAACCTCAGAAAGAGGGGCGGAAAGGGGATCCACAGCCTTTGCTGTGCACCATGCCACAAATTTGTTCCACCGGCAGGCGTATACCGACTTTGTGGAGGGACGCCTGGCTGCCAGAATGATATCACAGACTTCAGGAGGCAAGTCAAATGGCATCAACTGCCGCCGCTCAATCTCCACGCATGGAGGTGGAGGCTGGACAGGTTCGGGTGGAGGACCGTCCCCTGCTGCTGCGACAGAAGATCCTCCCGAAGGGGCAGACGTATCGGGGGATCGGTCAACATACTGAGTAGCTCGGGATACCAGTATCTTCGTGCCCAATCCGGAGCCACCAAGATGACTTGGGCCCGGTCGTGCCTGATCTTCTTCAGCACTCTGGGCAGAAGTGGTATAGGCGGAAAGGCGTACAACAGACCGCAACTCCACTCGTGACGAAAAGCGTCGCCGAGCGAGTGCCGCCTTGGAAATTCCAACGCACAGAACTGCTGACATTGCACGTTCTCTTCGGTGGCGAATAGATCTAACCAAGGCTCTCCCCACTGCTGAAAGAGACCTTGCGCCACTTCGGAGTTCAGACGCCATTCGTGATCCATCATGCACCGGCGGCTGAGTTCGTCTGCTCTGGCGTTCAGAGAGCCCGCCAGATGTTGAACCACTAGGGTGACGCCCTGGTGTTCCAGCCATGTCCAGAGGCGCAGAGCCTCCTGACAAAGGGTCCACGACCCCACCCCGCCCTGTTTGTTGCAATACCACATGGCGGTGGTGTTGTCCGTGAACACCTGCACGACACTTCCCCTGACAGAGGGAAGGAAGGCTTTCAGTGCAAGCCGGATCGCTCTCAACTCCAACAGGTTGATGTGGAGACGAGACTCCGCCGGAGACCAGAGGCCTCTGATCTCCGCCTCTCCCATATGGCCACCCCATCCCAGGAGGGACGCATCCGTCACTACGACATGCTCCGGTTGGGGAAGGGAGAGGCTCTTGCCCTTGACCCACTCGCGGTCCGTGAGCCACCACTGCAACTGCTGTGCAGTGCCCTCCGAGATCAAGACATGGTCGGACAGGTTGCCGTGATGCCGGGCCCACTGAAACTTCAGGTCCCACTGCAGAGCCCGCATGCGCCGCCTGGCATGATGCACTAGTAGGATGCAGGAGGCCATCAGCCCCAGAAGCCGCAACACTAGCCTGACCGAAACCCGGGATAGAGGCCGAAAGATGGGAATCAGGGCCTGTATATCCCGGACCCGCTGTTCCGGTGGATGGACCCGGAACTGCGCCGAATCGAGAACCGCTCCGATGAAGAGGAGCTTCTGAGAGGGACTCAGGTGTGACTTCGGCACGTTGATGGAAAACCCCAGCAAATGCAGGAGATCCGCCGTAGTCTGGAGGTGGGAGACGACTGCCTGGGGCGAGCCCGCCTTCAACAACCAGTCGTCGAGATAGGGGAAGACTGGAACCCCTGATCTGCGCAGATGAGCTGCGACCACCGCCATCACTTTCGTGAACACCCGAGGGGCACTGGTGAGGCCGAAGGGGAGCACGGTAAACTGAAAGTGCTCTTGGCCCACCGTGAACCGCAGGTAACGCCGGTGGGCCGGCAGGACGGGGATATGGAAATATGCGTCCTGCAAGTCCAACGCTACCATCCAGTCTCCAGGGTCTAGGGCAGCTAAAACCTGAGCCAACGTTAGCATCTTGAACCTTTCCTTTCGGAGGAAGGCATTGACGTTCCGGAGGTCCAAGATAGGGCGTAGGCCCCCCTTGCCCTTCTTGGGAACCAGAAAGTAGTGGGAATAACAACCACGACCTACTTCTGGACTCGGAACGCGCTCGACGGCCCCCTTGGCCAAGAGAGCCGAAACTTCCTCGCGGAGAAGATTCAAATGATCCCCCGAGATACGGTGGTGCTGCGGTGGCATGGCTGGAGGGGTCGTCTCGAAGGGGAGGGAGTAGCCCCTTCGGACGATTTGCAGCACCCACCTGTCCGATGTTATGGACCGCCAGTGGAGCAGGTGATGGCGAACTCTGCCGCCCACTGGCGTGGTATGGGCCTGAAAGCTCGGACTAGGAGGGCTTTGAGGCGGATGCTGCCGGGGTGGAAGTGGGCTGACCACGTCGGCCTCCATTTCCGCCACGGCGGAAGCCACGTCCGCGACCGCGCGCAGGTTGGTTCTGCGGCTGGTGGCTTTGCGGACGTGAGGAGGCGCCCCTTCCTTGGCCACGAAAGGGGCGAAAAGCGGAGGTGTGCGCCCGCGGAGCCGAGAGGCCCAAGGACTTGGCCGTAGCCCGGGAGTCCTTAAAGCGGTTCAGCGCACTGTCCGCCTTCTCACCAAACAGGCGAGTGCCATCAAAGGGCATGTCCATGAGGGTGCTCTGGACATCCCCGGAAAATGACGTGGACCGCATCCAGGCATGGCGGCGGAGCGCCACCGTGGTGGAAATCGCCCGACCCAGCGAGTCCGTGGTGTCAAGCCCACATCGTATGGCGTGCCGTGCTGCATCCCTCCCATCGGCCAAAGCCTGGGTAAGACGCGTCTGGACCTTCTCCGGACACAGGGGCAGCACGTCCTCCACCGTATCCCACAGGGAATGGGAATAACGGTCCAAGAGACAGGCAGTATTTAAGGACCGCAGGCCCAAACTAAGGGACGAGAACAGTTTCTTGCCAAACTGCTCGAGTCTCTTGGAATCCCGGTCCGGCGGAGCGGTCGGGAAGGAGAATTGGGAGGTAGAGGCCTGGATAACCAGACTCTCGGGGGTGGGGTGTTGGGACAGGAAACTGGGGTCGCCCGGAGCAGGGCGGTGGCGCCTGGCAACGTTCCTATCCACAGGAGGAACTGTGGAGGGCTTGGACCAGGTGCCCTGCAGAACGTCAGTGAGGGCCTCGTTGAACGGCAGCAGAGGCTCAGTGGAGCTTGCTGAGGTTTGAAGCACCTCAGTGAGGATGTTAGTCCTCACAGCCACGGCAGGCAACTCGAGCCCAAGGGCCTCGGCCGCCTTGCGCAGCACCACAGAAAATGCTGCACCCTCCTCCGAAGCCACGGTCGGAGGAGAAGTGAATCCAGCGTCTGGCGAGGTGTCCAGCCCACTGGCCTCCCCCAGTTCATCTGCCCAGTCCTGAGATTGCTGTGACTGAACAGCCATAGGGTCCTCAAACCCCTCCCAGTCGCCCCCTTCTTCCGATTCCTGATAAACAGGAGGAATGATCGGAACCGGACTGTAGAGATGGTAGGACTCAAGCGGCGTCGGATGCGGCGTCGGTCGACGCCGCTGCGGCGCCGGGTCCGGATGAGGGCTAAACTGGGGCGGTGTCGGCGCCAACGGCGTCGGCGGCACCGGAGGTGTAGGCGTGTGCGCCGGCGGCGCCGGTGGCGGCGTCGGTGGTTCAGTCGCCGGCGCCGGTGGAGGAGTGACTAGGTCAACCGGCGTCGACTGGGGCCCAGGCATGGGCCCCGCGGGGACCTGCGGCGTCGAGACCGGAGTCGTCGACGGCACCGGGGCCGGAGCCGCCGGCAGGCAAGGTCGCCCAGTCGAGCCTGCGGGGCCCGAAGGCGCGCCAGCGGGCATCGACGGTGGGGCCAGGCTCCTCATGGCCGAGAGGAAGGCACTGATCTCCGCCGGCGCCGCGTCAGTCCCAGGGACCGGAAGGTATGGGGGCGGACGCGGCACCTGCGGCTCCGCCGGAGCCGCGGGGGTGGAACCACCCTGACCCTCGGCCGAGTCGCGCGACCGGCGAGGGGAGTCCGAAGAGCGGTGTCGCCTCTTGGACTTCTTTGAGCGTTTGGACTTACCCGACGACTTGGAGCCGGACGATCGATGGCGTCGGCTAGGGCTCCGCGAGCGATCCTTGGACCTCCTCCTGGACCGGGATCGCGCACGACGCGGAGCCGAGTGGCGAAGCTCGAGAAGCTTGCGGGACCGCTCCCGCCTAGCCTTCGAAGTCAGGGCCTGGCAGTCGTTGCACGACTCCGCGTCGTGGTCGGGGCCTAAGCAGTAGAGGCACCGGCGGTGGTGATCGGTCACCGACATCAGTCGATGGCAATCCTCGCAAGCCTTGAACCCAGGCATCCTACCGGCACCAGATGTCGACAGACAAGGATCAAAAATGATCAAAAAGATTTAGTCAAAAAAGACTAAAAGGGGTAGCTCTCCCGGATCTGCGCTTACTGGCGCGGAAAAAAGAAGAACTGACGTCAGCGCGCGAGGGCGGCGTCTAAGTACTCCGACGACGTCATCCCGGCGCACGACGCCGACGACGGACGCGGAGCCGCAGACGACGCCTAGCGACGCGCAAGGGGTATTGCTGACGAAAAATCTTCCGGATCCAGTCTGACGCCTGGGGATATTCTAAGGTGAGGAATCTAACTAACGTGTTTCTTTCAGATAAGTGTTTCTCCTCCACGGGAAGTGAATTAAATAACATTTGTAGGCCTTTATTGTTCAAGCGAAAATGCCCGATTATTGACGAAAGAGATAACCACCCCCCCTTACGACATGCTTCAGAAACGTAAAAAATGGCCCGTTTTCAAATGTTGCGTCTTTGAATGACAATCCACATTTGTACGTGGATAATCACTTTTAGAGCTAAAATTAGATGTTTAAAGTGATTTTCAAGCTTCCAGGGGCCCTAAACACAAGATTTGAGAAATGGGTAAAAGTGAATGAAAATGGCCAATTTACTCACTCTGAGGCCTTAAAAAGTGTTTCTCCTCCACGGGAAGTGAATTAAATACCATTTGGAGGTCTTTATTGTTCAAGCGAAAACGCCTGATTTTTGATGAAAGAGATAACCACCCCCCCTTACGACATGCTTCTGAAACTAAAAAAATGGTTCATTTTTAAATGTTGCGTCTTTGAACCACAATTAACATTGTACGTGGATAATCACTTTTAGAGATAAAATGAGATGTTTAAAGTGATTTTCAAGCTTCCAGGGGCCCTAAACACGAGATTTGAGAAATGGGTAAACGTGAATGAAAATGGCCAATTTACTCACTCTGCGGCCTTAAAAAGTTTTTCTCCTCCACGGAAAGTGAATAAAATAACATTTGGATGCCTTTATTGTTCAATCAAAAACGCCAGTTTTCTGGTGAAAAAGATAACCACCCCCCCTTACGACATGCTTCAGAAACAAAAAAAATGGTCCATTTTCAAATGTTGCGTCTTTGAACTACAATTCACATTTGTACGTGGATAATCACTTTTAGAGATAAAATTAGATGATTAAAGTGATTTACAAGCTTCCAGGGGCCCTAAACACAAGATATGAGGAATGGGTAAATATGAATAAAAATGGCCAATTTATTCACTCTGAGGCCTTAAAAAGTTTTTCTCCACTCCAGAAAGTGAATTAAAAACCATTTGTAGACCTTTATTGTACAATCAAAAACGCCCGATTTTTGACGAAAGAGATAACCACCCCCCCTTACGACATGCTTCAGAAACAAAAAAAATGGTTCATTTTCAAATGTTGCATCTTTGAACGACAATCCACTTTTGTACGTGGATAAACACTTTTAGAGATAAAATTAGATGTTTAAAGTGATTTTCAAGCTTCCAGGGGCCCTAAACACAAGATTTGAGAAATGGGTAAAAGTGAATGAAAATGGCCAATTTACTCACTCTGAGGCCTTAAAAAGTGTTTCTCCTCAACGGGAAATGAATTAAATAACATTTGTAGGCCTTTATTGTTCAAGCGAAAACGCCCGATTATTGACGAAAGAGATAACCACCCCCTCTTACGACATGCTTCAGAAACGAAAAAAATGGTCCGTTTTCAAATGTTGCGTCTTTGAATGACAATCCACATTTGTACGTGGATAATCACTTTTAGAGCTAAAATTAGATGTTTAAAGTGATTTTCAAGCTTCCAGGGGCCCTAAACACAAGATTTGAGAAATGGGTAAAAGTGAATGAAAAAGGCCAATTTACTCACTCTGAGGCCTTAAAAAGTGTTTCTCCTCCACGGGAAGTGAATTAAATACCATTTGGAGGCCTTTATTGTTCAAGCGAAAACCCCTGATTTTTGATGAAAGAGATAACCACCCCCCCTTACGACATGCTTCTGAAACTAAAAAAATGGTTCATTTTCAAATGTTGCGTCTTTTGAACTACAATTAACATTGTACGTGGATAATCACTTTTAGAGATAAAATGAGATGTTTAAAGTGATTTTCAAGCTTCCAGGGGCCCTAAACACGAGATTTGAAAAATGGGTAACCGTGAATGAAAATGGCCAATTTTTTCACTCTGCGGCCTTAAAAAGTGTTTCTCCTCCACGGAAAGTGAATAAAATAACATTTGGATGCCTTTATTGTTCAATCAAAACGCCCGTTTTTTGGTGAAAAAGATAACCACCCCCCCCTTACGACATGCTTCAGAAACAAAAAAAATGGTCCATTTTCAAATGTTGCGTCTTTGAACTACAATTCACATTTGTACGTGGATAATCACTTTTAGAGATAAAATTAGATGTTTAAAGTGATTTACAAGCTTCCAGGGGCCCTAAACACAAGATATGAGGAATGGGTAAATATGAATGAAAATGGCCAATTTATTCACTCTGAGGCCTTAAAAAGTGTTTCTCCACTCCAGAAAGTGAATTAAATAACATTTGTAGACCTTTATTGTTCAATCAAAAACGCCCGATTTTTGACGAAAGAGATAACCACCCCCCCTTACGACATGCTTCAGAAACAAAAAAAATGGTTCATTTTCAAATGTTGCATCTTTGAACGACAATCCACATTTGTACGTGGATAAACACTTTTAGAGATAAAATTAGATGTTTAAAGTGATTTACAAGCTTCCAGGGGCCCTAAACACAAGATATGAGGAATGGGTAAATATGAATGAAAATGGCCAATTTATTCACTCTGAGGCCTTAAAAAGTTTTTCTCCACTCCAGAAAGTGAATTAAATAACATTTGTAGGCCTTTATTGTTCAATCAAAAACGCCCGATTTTTGACGAAAGAGATAACCACCCCCCCTTACGACATGCTTCAGAAACTAAAAAAATGGTCCGTTTTTAAATGTAGCCTCTTTGAACTACAATTCACATTTGTACGTGGAAAAGCACTTTTAAAGATCAAATGAGATGTTTAAAGTGATTTTCATGCTTCCAGGGGCCTTAAACACAAGATTTGAGGAATGGGTAAAAGTGAATGAAAATGGCCAATTTACTCACTCTGAGGCCTTAAAAAGTGTTTCTCCTCCACGGGAAGTGAATTAAATAACATTTGTAGGCCTTTATTGTCCAAGCGAAAACGCTCGATTATTGACGAAAGAGATAACCACCCCCACTTACGACATGCTTCAGAAACGTAAAAAATGGCCCGTTTTCAAATGTTGCGTCTTTGAATGACAATCCACATTTGTACTTGGATAATCACTTTTAGAGCTAAAATTAGATGTTTAAAGTGATTTTCAAGCTTCCAGGGGCCCTAAACACAAGATATGAGGAATGGGTAAATATGAATGAAAATGGCCAATTTATTCACTCTGAGGCCTTAAAAAGTTTTTCTCCACTCCAGAAAGTGAATTAAATAACATTTGTAGACCTTTATTGTTCAATCAAAAACGCCCGATTTTTGACGAAAGAGATAACCACCCCCCCTTACGACATGCTTCAGAAACAAAAAAAATGGTTCATTTTCAAATGTTGCATCTTTGAACGACAATCCACATTTGTACGTGGATAAACACTTTTAGAGATAAAATTAGATGTTTAAAGTGATTTACAAGCTTCCAGGGGCCCTAAACACAAGATATGAGGAATGGGTAAATATGAATGAAAATGGCCAATTTATTCACTCTGAGGCCTTAAAAAGTTTTTCTCCACTCCAGAAAGTGAATTAAATAACATTTGTAGGCCTTTATTGTTCAATCAAAAACGCCCGATTTTTGACGAAAGAGATAACCACCCCCCCCTTACGACATGCTTCAGAAACTAAAAAAATGGTCCGTTTTTAAATGTAGCCTCTTTGAACTACAATTCACATTTGTACGTGGAAAAGCACTTTTAAAGATCAAATGAGATGTTTAAAGTGATTTTCATGATTCCAGGGGCCTTAAACACAAGATTTGAGGAATGGGTAAAAGTGAATGAAAATGGTCAATTTACTCACTCTGAGGCCTTAAAGAACAAGTTACTTACCTTCGGTAACGATGTATCTGTAAGAAACATTAGTTAGTTAGATTCCTCACCTTAGAATATCCCCAGGCGTCAGACTGGATCCGGAAGATTTTTCGTCAGCAATACCCCTTGCGCGTCGCTAGGCGTCGTCTGCGGCTCCGCGTCCGTCGTCGGCGTCGTGCGCCGGGATGACGTCGTCGGAGTACTTAGACGCCGCCCTCGCGCGCTGACGTCAGTTCTTGTACATAGCCTTCCGCGCCAGGAACGCAGAGCCATGCAAAGACCGACACTGGTGCCAAAAATAAAATCTAGGGGCCTGAAAGGACAACCTTAACCCTAGATGTCAGTTCGCAGAACGGGGAGGATGGGTGGGTCGGTGAGGAATCTAACTAACTAATGTTTCTTACAGATACATCGTTACCGAAGGTAAGTAACTTGTTCATCTGAAAGAAACACGTTAGTTAGATTCCTCACCTTAGAATAGATACCCAAGCAATACCATCCCCGGAGGTGGGTCTGCGAACCAAGATCACACCAGAAAGTCCTGGAGGACAGAACGGCCAAAGAAGCCATCCCTCCGGACTTGGCTGTCAAGGCAATAATGCCTGGCAAACGTGTGTAGCGAAGCCCACGTCGCCGCCTGACAGATGTCCTGCAAAGGGACTCCCCGTCCCAAGGCAGTAGTAGCCGCCGTGGCCCGAGTAGAATGGGCGCGCAGCCCAGCAGGAGGGTCCTTTTTAGCCAAGGAATAGCAAATTTTTATACACAAAACGACCCACCGAGAGATGGTCCGTTTGTGCACAGCTTTCCCCTTCTTAGCGCCCACGTACCCAACAAAAAGCTGGTCGTCCACCCGGAACTGTTTTGTGCGGTCCAGATAAAAGGAGAGCGCACGTTTTGGGTCCAGACGGTGGAGCCTCTCTTCCTCTTTGGAAGGATGCGGAGGCGGAAAGAAGGTGGGCAAGGTGACAGACTGCCCAAGATGAAATGGAGTCACCACTTTCGGTAGAAAGGAGGGACGAGGCCGAAGGACAACCTTGTCCGGATGAACAGAGAGAAAAGGAGGCTTTGAAGATAAAGCCTGGAGCTCACTCACCCGTCTAGCCGAGGTGATGGCTACCAGAAAAGCAGTCTTAAGCGTCAGCAGACGAAGAGGACAATTATGAAGAGGCTCGAAGGGAGCGCACATCAGGAATGTCAATACCAGATTCAAGTCCCACTGAGGCATTACAAAAGGGACAGGAGGGAACGTGTGTGTAATGCCTTTGAGAAAGCGTGTAACCACAGGGGACTTGAAAAGAGAAGGCTGATCAGGAAGCCGCAAGAAGGCAGAGATGGCAGCAAGATAACCTTTCAGGGTGCCCAGGGCAGAGCCCTGCCGGGCCAAAGAAAGAAGAAAGAGGAGAACCTCAGAAAGAGGGGCGGAAAGGGGATCCACAGCCTTTGCTGTGCACCATGCCACAAATTTGTTCCACCGGCAGGCGTATACCGACTTTGTGGAGGGACGCCTGGCTGCCAGAATGATATCACAGACTTCAGGAGGCAAGTCAAATGGCATCAACTGCCGCCGCTCAATCTCCACGCATGGAGGTGGAGGCTGGACAGGTTCGGGTGGAGGACCGTCCCCTGCTGCTGCGACAGAAGATCCTCCCGAAGGGGCAGACGTATCGGGGGATCGGTCAACATACTGAGTAGCTCGGGATACCAGTATCTTCGTGCCCAATCCGGAGCCACCAAGATGACTTGGGCCCGGTCGTGCCTGATCTTCTTCAGCACTCTGGGCAGAAGTGGTATAGGCGGAAAGGCGTACAACAGACCGCAACTCCACTCGTGACGAAAAGCGTCGCCGAGCGAGTGCCGCCTTGGAAATTCCAACGCGCAGAACTGCTGACATTGCACGTTCTCTTCGGTGGCGAATAGATCTAACCAAGGCTCTCCCCACTGCTGAAAGAGACCTTGCGCCACTTCGGAGTTCAGACGCCATTCGTGATCCATCATGCACCGGCGGCTGAGTTCGTCTGCTCTGGCGTTCAGAGAGCCCGCCAGATGTTGAACCACTAGGGTGACGCCCTGGTGTTCCAGCCATGTCCAGAGGCGCAGAGCCTCCTGACAAAGGGTCCACGACCCCACCCCGCCCTGTTTGTTGCAATACCACATGGCGGTGGTGTTGTCCGTGAACACCTGCACGACACTTCCCCTGACAGAGGGAAGGAAGGCTTTCAGTGCAAGCCGGATCGCTCTCAACTCCAACAGGTTGATGTGGAGACGAGACTCCGCCGGAGACCAGAGGCCTCTGATCTCCGCCTCTCCCATATGGCCACCCCATCCCAGGAGGGACGCATCCGTCACTACGACATGCTCCGGTTGGGGAAGGGAGAGGCTCTTGCCCTTGACCCACTCGCGGTCCGTGAGCCACCACTGCAACTGCTGTGCAGTGCCCTCCGAGATCAAGACATGGTCGGACAGGTTGCCGTGATGCCGGGCCCACTGAAACTTCAGGTCCCACTGCAGAGCCCGCATGCGCCGCCTGGCATGATGCACTAGTAGGATGCAGGAGGCCATCAGCCCCAGAAGCCGCAACACTAGCCTGACCGAAACCCGGGATAGAGGCCGAAAGATGGGAATCAGGGCCTGTATATCCCGGACCCGCTGTTCCGGTGGATGGACCCGGAACTGCGCCGAATCGAGAACCGCTCCGATGAAGAGGAGCTTCTGAGAGGGACTCAGGTGTGACTTCGGCACGTTGATGGAAATCCCCAGCAAATGCAGGAGATCCGCCGTAGTCTGGAGGTGGGAGACGACTGCCTGGGGCGAGCCCGCCTTCAACAACCAGTCGTCGAGATAGGGGAAGACTGGAACCCCTGATCTGCGCAGATGAGCTGCGACCACCGCCATCACTTTCGTGAACACCCGAGGGGCACTGGTGAGGCCGAAGGGGAGCACGGTAAACTGAAAGTGCTCTTGGCCCACCGTGAACCGCAGGTAACGCCGGTGGGCCGGCAGGACGGGGATATGGAAATATGCGTCCTGCAAGTCCAACGCTACCATCCAGTCTCCAGGGTCTAGGGCAGCTAAAACCTGAGCCAACGTTAGCATCTTGAACCTTTCCTTTCGGAGGAAGGCATTGACGTTCCGGAGGTCCAAGATAGGGCGTAGGCCCCCCTTGCCCTTCTTGGGAACCAGAAAGTAGTGGGAATAACAACCACGACCTACTTCTGGACTCGGAACGCGCTCGACGGCCCCCTTGGCCAAGAGAGCCGAAACTTCCTCGCGGAGAAGATTCAAATGATCCCCCGAGATACGGTGGTGCTGCGGTGGCATGGCTGGAGGGGTCGTCTCGAAGGGGAGGGAGTAGCCCCTTCGGACGATTTGCAGCACCCACCTGTCCGATGTTATGGACCGCCAGTGGAGCAGGTGATGGCGAACTCTGCCGCCCACTGGCGTGGTATGGGCCTGAAAGCTCGGACTAGGAGGGCTTTGAGGCGGATGCTGCCGGGGTGGAAGTGGGCTGACCACGTCGGCCTCCATTTCCGCCACGGCGGAAGCCACGTCCGCGACCGCGCGCAGGTTGGTTCTGCGGCTGGTGGCTTTGCGGACGTGAGGAGGCGCCCCTTCCTTGGCCACGAAAGGGGCGAAAAGCGGAGGTGTGCGCCCGCGGAGCCGAGAGGCCCAAGGACTTGGCCGTAGCCCGGGAGTCCTTAAAGCGGTTCAGCGCACTGTCCGCCTTCTCACCAAACAGGCGAGTGCCATCAAAGGGCATGTCCATGAGGGTGCTCTGGACATCCCCGGAAAATGACGTGGACCGCATCCAGGCATGGCGGCGGAGCGCCACCGTGGTGGAAATCGCCCGACCCAGCGAGTCCGTGGTGTCAAGCCCACATCGTATGGCTTGCCGTGCTGCATCCCTCCCATCGGCCAAAGCCTGGGTAAGACGCGTCTGGACCTCCTCCGGACACAGGGGCAGCACGTCCTCCACCGTATCCCACAGGGAATGGGAATAACGGTCCAAGAGACAGGCAGTATTTAAGGACCGCAGGCCCAAACTAAGGGACGAGAACAGTTTCTTGCCAAACTGCTCGAGTCTCTTGGAATCCCGGTCCGGCGGAGCGGTCGGGAAGGAGGATTGGGAGGTAGAGGCCTGGATAACCAGACTCTCGGGGGTGGGGTGTTGGGACAGGAAACTGGGGTCGCCCGGAGCAGGGCGGTGGCGCCTGGCAACGTTCCTATCCACAGGAGGAACTGTGGAGGGCTTGGACCAGGTGCCCTGCAGAACGTCAGTGAGGGCCTCGTTGAACGGCAGCAGAGGCTCAGTGGAGCTTGCTGAGGTTTGAAGCACCTCAGTGAGGATGTTAGTCCTCACAGCCACGGCAGGCAACTCGAGCCCAAGGGCCTCGGCCGCCTTGCGCAGCACCACAGAAAATGCTGCACCCTCCTCCGAAGCCACGGTCGGAGGAGAAGTGAATCCAGCGTCTGGCGAGGTGTCCAGCCCACTGGCCTCCCCCAGTTCATCTGCCCAGTCCTGAGATTGCTGTGACTGAACAGCCATAGGGTCCTCGAACCCCTCCCAGTCGCCCCCTTCTTCCGATTCCTGATAAACAGGAGGAATGATCGGAACCGGACTGTAGAGATGGTAGGACTCAAGCGGCGTCGGATGCGGCGTCGGTCGACGCCGCTGCGGCGCCGGGTCCGGATGAGGGCTAAACTGGGGCGGTGTCGGCGCCAACGGCGTCGGCGGCACCGGAGGTGTAGGCGTGTGCGCCGGCGGCGCCGGTGGCGGCGTCGGTGGTTCAGTCGCCGGCGCCGGTGGAGGAGTGACTAGGTCAACCGGCGTCGACTGGGGCCCAGGCATGGGCCCCGCGGGGACCTGCGGCGTCGAGACCGGAGTCGTCGACGGCACCGGGGCCGGAGCCGCCGGCAGGCAAGGTCGCCCAGTCGAGCCTGCGGGGCCCGAAGGCGCGCCAGCGGGCATCGACGGTGGGGCCAGGCTCCTCATGGCCGAGAGGAAGGCACTGATCTCCGCCGGCGCCGCGTCAGTCCCAGGGACCGGAAGGTATGGGGGCGGACGCGGCACCTGCGGCTCCGCCGGAGCCGCGGGGGTGGAACCACCCTGACCCTCGGCCGAGTCGCGCGACCGGCGAGGGGAGTCCGAAGAGCGGTGTCGCCTCTTGGACTTCTTTGAGCGTTTGGACTTACCCGACGACTTGGAGCCGGACGATCGATGGCGTCGGCTAGGGCTCCGCGAGCGATCCTTGGACCTCCTCCTGGACCGGGATCGCGCACGACGCGGAGCCGAGTGGCGAAGCTCGAGAAGCTTGCGGGACCGCTCCCGCCTAGCCTTCGAAGTCAGGGCCTGGCAGTCGTTGCACGACTCCGCGTCGTGGTCGGGGCCTAAGCAGTAGAGGCACCGGCGGTGGTGATCGGTCACCGACATCAGTCGATGGCAATCCTCGCAAGCCTTGAACCCAGGCATCCTACCGGCACCAGATGTCGACAGACAAGGATCAAAAATGATCAAAAAGATTTAGTCAAAAAAGACTAAAAGGGGTAGCTCTCCCGGATCTGCGCTTACTGGCGCGGAAAAAAGAAGAACTGACGTCAGCGCGCGAGGGCGGCGTCTAAGTACTCCGACGACGTCATCCCGGCGCACGACGCCGACGACGGACGCGGAGCCGCAGACGACGCCTAGCGACGCGCAAGGGGTATTGCTGACGAAAAATCTTCCGGATCCAGTCTGACGCCTGGGGATATTCTAAGGTGAGGAATCTAACTAACGTGTTTCTTTCAGATAAGTGTTTCTCCTCCACGGGAAGTGAATTAAATAACATTTGTAGGCCTTTATTGTTCAAGCGAAAATGCCCGATTATTGACGAAAGAGATAACCACCCCCCCTTACGACATGCTTCAGAAACGTAAAAAATGGCCCGTTTTCAAATGTTGCGTCTTTGAATGACAATCCACATTTGTACGTGGATAATCACTTTTAGAGCTAAAATTAGATGTTTAAAGTGATTTTCAAGCTTCCAGGGGCCCTAAACACAAGATTTGAGAAATGGGTAAAAGTGAATGAAAATGGCCAATTTACTCACTCTGAGGCCTTAAAAAGTGTTTCTCCTCCACGGGAAGTGAATTAAATACCATTTGGAGGTCTTTATTGTTCAAGCGAAAACGCCTGATTTTTGATGAAAGAGATAACCACCCCCCCTTACGACATGCTTCTGAAACTAAAAAAATGGTTCATTTTTAAATGTTGCGTCTTTGAACCACAATTAACATTGTACGTGGATAATCACTTTTAGAGATAAAATGAGATGTTTAAAGTGATTTTCAAGCTTCCAGGGGCCCTAAACACGAGATTTGAGAAATGGGTAAACGTGAATGAAAATGGCCAATTTACTCACTCTGCGGCCTTAAAAAGTTTTTCTCCTCCACGGAAAGTGAATAAAATAACATTTGGATGCCTTTATTGTTCAATCAAAAACGCCAGTTTTTTGGTGAAAAAGATAACCACCCCCCCTTACGACATGCTTCAGAAACGAAAAAAATGGTCCATTTTCAAATGTTGCGTCTTTGAACTACAATTCACATTTGTACGTGGATAATCACTTTTAGAGATAAAATTAGATGTTTAAAGTGATTTACAAGCTTCCAGGGGCCCTAAACACAAGATATGAGGAATGGGTAAATATGAATGAAAATGGCCAATTTATTCACTCTGAGGCCTTAAAAAGTTTTTCTCCACTCCAGAAAGTGAATTAAAAACCATTTGTAGACCTTTATTGTTCAATCAAAAACGCCCGATTTTTGACGAAAGAGATAACCACCCCCCCTTACGACATGCTTCAGAAACAAAAAAAATGGTTCATTTTCAAATGTTGCATCTTTGAACGACAATCCACATTTGTACGTGGATAAACACTTTTAGAGATAAAATTAGATGTTTAAAGTGATTTTCAAGCTTCCAGGGGCCCTAAACACAAGATTTGAGAAATGGGTAAAAGTGAATGAAAATGGCCAATTTACTCACTCTGAGGCCTTAAAAAGTGTTTCTCCTCAACGGGAAGTGAATTAAATAACATTTGTAGGCCTTTATTGTTCAAGCGAAAACGCCCGATTATTGACGAAAGAGATAACCACCCCCCTTACGACATGCTTCAGAAACGAAAAAAATGGTCCGTTTTCAAATGTTGCGTCTTTGAATGACAATCCACATTTGTACGTGGATAATCACTTTTAGAGCTAAAATTAGATGTTTAAAGTGATTTTCAAGCTTCCAGGGGCCCTAAACACAAGATTTGAGAAATGGGTAAAAGTGAATGAAAATGGCCAATTTACTCACTCTGAGGCCTTAAAAAGTGTTTCTCCTCCACGGGAAGTGAATTAAATACCATTTGGAGGCCTTTATTGTTCAAGCGAAAACGCCTGATTTTTGATGAAAGAGATAACCACCCCCCCTTACGACATGCTTCTGAAACTAAAAAAATGGTTCATTTTCAAATGTTGCGTCTTTTGAACTACAATTAACATTGTACGTGGATAATCACTTTTAGAGATAAAATGAGATGTTTAAAGTGATTTTCAAGCTTCCAGGGGCCCTAAACACGAGATTTGAAAAATGGGTAACCGTGAATGAAAATGGCCAATTTTTTCACTCTGCGGCCTTAAAAAGTGTTTCTCCTCCACGGAAAGTGAATAAAATAACATTTGGATGCCTTTATTGTTCAATCAAAAACACCCGTTTTTTGGTGAAAAAGATAACCACCCCCCCCTTACGACATGCTTCAGAAACAAAAAAAATGGTCCATTTTCAAATGTTGCGTCTTTGAACTACAATTCACATTTGTACGTGGATAATCACTTTTAGAGATAAAATTAGATGTTTAAAGTGATTTACAAGCTTCCAGGGGCCCTAAACACAAGATATGAGGAATGGGTAAATATGAATGAAAATGGCCAATTTATTCACTCTGAGGCCTTAAAAAGTGTTTCTCCACTCCAGAAAGTGAATTAAATAACATTTGTAGACCTTTATTGTTCAATCAAAAACGCCCGATTTTTGACGAAAGAGATAACCACCCCCCCTTACGACATGCTTCAGAAACAAAAAAAATGGTTCATTTTCAAATGTTGCATCTTTGAACGACAATCCACATTTGTACGTGGATAAACACTTTTAGAGATAAAATTAGATGTTTAAAGTGATTTACAAGCTTCCAGGGGCCCTAAACACAAGATATGAGGAATGGGTAAATATGAATGAAAATGGCCAATTTATTCACTCTGAGGCCTTAAAAAGTTTTTCTCCACTCCAGAAAGTGAATTAAATAACATTTGTAGGCCTTTATTGTTCAATCAAAAATGCGCGATTTTTGACGAAAGAGATAACCACCCCCCCTTACGACATGCTTCAGAAACTAAAAAAATGGTCCGTTTTTAAATGTAGCCTCTTTGAACTACAATTCACATTTGTACGTGGAAAAGCACTTTTAAAGATCAAATGAGATGTTTAAAGTGATTTTCATGCTTCCAGGGGCCTTAAACACAAGATTTGAGGAATGGGTAAAAGTGAATGAAAATGGTCAATTTACTCACTCTGAGGCCTTAAAAAGTGTTTCTCCTCCACGGGAAGTGAATTAAATAACATTTGTAGGCCTTTATTGTTCAAGCGAAAACGCCCAATTATTGACGAAAGAGATAACCACCTCCCCTTACGACATGCTTCAGAAACGTAAAAAATGGCCCGTTTTCAAATGTTGCGTCTTTGAATGACAATCCACATTTGTACGTGGATAATCACTTTTAGAGCTAAAATTAGATGTTTAAAGTGATTTTCAAGCTTCCAGGGGCCTTAAACACAAGATTTGAGAAATGGGTAAAAGTGAATGAAAATGGCCAATTTACTCACTCTGAGGCCTTAAAAAGTGTTTCTCCTCCACGGGAAGTGAATTAAATACCATTTGGAGGCCTTTATTGTTCAAGCGAAAACGCCTGATTTTTGATGAAAGAGATAACCACCCCCCCTTACGACATGCTTCTGAAACTAAAAAAATGGTTCATTTTCAAATGTTGCGTCTTTTGAACTACAATTAACATTGTACGTGGATAATCACTTTTAGAGATAAAATGAGATGTTTAAAGTGATTTTCAAGCTTCCAGGGGCCCTAAACATGAGATTTGAGAAATGGGTAAACGTGAATGAAAATGGCCAATTTACTCACTCTGCTGCCTTAAAAAGTGTTTCTCCTCCACGGAAAGTGAATAAAATAACATTCGGATGCCTTTATTGTTCAATCAAAAACGCCCGTTTTTTGGTGAAAAAGATAACCACCCCCCTTACGACATGCTTTAGAAAGGAAAAAAATTGGTCCATTTTCAAATGCTGCGTCTTTGAACTACAATTCACATTTGTACGTGGATGATCACTTTTAGAGATAAATTTAGATGTTTAAAGTGATTTACAAGCTTCCAGGGGCCCTAAACACAAGATATGAGAAATGGGTAAAATTGAATGAAAATGGCCAATTTACTCACTCTGAGGCCTTACAAAGTGATTCTCCTCCACGGGAATTGAATTAAATACCATTTGGAGGTCTTTATTGTTCAAGCAAAAACGCCTGATTTTTGATGAAAGAGATAACCACCCCCCCCTTACGACATGCTTCTGAAATTTAAAAAATGGTTCATTTTCAAATGTTGCGTCTTTGGACCACAATTAACATTGTACGTGGATAATCACTTTTAGAGATAAAATGAGATGTTTAAAGTGATTTTCAAGCTTCCAGGGGCCCTAAACACGAGATTTGAGAAATGGGTAAACGTGAATGAAAATGGCCAATTTACTCACTCTGAGGCCTTAAAAAGTGTTTCTCCTCCACGGAAAGTGAATAAAATAACATTTGGATGCCTTTATTGTTCAATCGAAAACGCCCGTTTTTTGGTGAAAAAGATAACCACCCCCCCTTACGACATGTTTCAGAAACAAAAAAAATGGTCCATTTTCAAATGTTGCTTCTTTGAACTACAATTCACATTTGTACGTGGATAATCACTTTTAGAGATAAAATTAGATGTTTAAAGTGATTTACAAGCTTCCAGGGGCCCTAAACACAAGATATGAGGAATGGGTAAATATGAATGAAAATGGCCAATTTATTCACTCTGAGGCCTTAAAAAGTTTTTCTCCACTCTCGAAAGTGAATTAAATAACATTTGTAGACCTTTATTGTTCAATCAAAAACGCCCGATTTTTGACGAAAGAGATAACCACCACCCCTTACGACATGCTTCAGAAACAAAAAAAATGGTTCATTTTCAAATGTTGCATCTTTGAACGACAATCCACATTTGTACGTGGATAAACACTTTAGAGATAAAATTGGATGTTTAAAGTGATTTTCAAGCTTCCAGGGGCCCTAAACACAAGATTTGAGAAATGGGTAAAAGTGAATGAAAATGGCCAATTTACTCACTCTGAGGCCTTAAAAAGTGTTTCTCCTCAATGGGAAGTGAATTAAATAACATTTGTAGGCCTTTATTGTTCAAGCGAAAACGCCCGATTATTGACGAAAGAGATAACCACCCCCCCCCTTACGACATGCTTCAGAAATGAAAAAAATGGTCCGTTTTCAAATGTTGCGTCTTTGAATGACAATCCACATTTGTACGTGGATAATCACTTTTAGAGCTAAAATTAGATGTTTAAAGTGATTTTCAAGCTTCCAGGGGCCCTAAACACAAGATTTGAGAAATGGGTAAAAGTGAATGAAAATGGCCAATTTACTCACTCTGAGGCCTTAAAAAGTGTTTCTCCTCCACGGGAAGTGAATTAAATAACATTTGTAGGCCTTTATTGTTCAAGCGAAAACGCTAGATTTTTGATGAAAGAGATAACCACCCCCCCTTACGACATGCTTCTGAAACTAAAAAAATGGTTCATTTTCAAATGTTGCGTCTTTGAACTACAATTCACATTTGTACGTGGAAAAGCACTTTTAAAGATCAAATGAGATGTTTAAAGTGATTTTCATGCTTCCAGGGGCCTTAAACACAAGATTTGAGGAATGGGTAAAAGTGAATGAAAATGGCCAATTTACTCACTCTGAGGCCTTAAAAAGTGTTTCTCCTCAACGGGAAGTGAATTAAATAACATTTGTAGGCCTTTATTGTTCAAGCGAAAACGCCCGATTATTGACGAAAGAGATAACCACCCCCCCTTACGACATGCTTCAGAAACGAAAAAAATGGTCCGTTTTCAAATGTTGCGTCTTTGAATGACAATCCACATTTGTACGTGGATAATCACTTTTAGAGCTAAAATTAGATGTTTAAAGTGATTTTCAAGCTTCCAGTGGCCCTAAACACAAGATTTGAGAAATGGGTAAAAGTGAATGAAAATGGCCAATTTACTCACTCTGAGGCCTTAAAAAGTGTTTCTCCTCCACGGGAAGTGAATTAAATACCATTTGGAGGCCTTTATTGTTCAAGCGAAAACCCCTGATTTTTGATGAAAGAGATAACCACCCCCCTTACGACATGCTTCTGAAACTAAAAAAATGGTTCATTTTTAAATGTTGCGTCTTTGAACCACAATTAACATTGTACGTGGATAATCACTTTTAGAGATAAAATGAGATGTTTAAAGTGATTTTCAAGCTTCCAGGGGCCCTAAACACGAGATTTGAGAAATGGGTAAACGTGAATGAAAATGGCCAATTTACTCACTCTGCGGCCTTAAAAAGTTTTTCTCCTCCACGGAAAGTGAATAAAATAACATTTGGATGCCTTTATTGTTCAATCAAAAACGCCAGTTTTTTGGTGAAAAAGATAACCACCCCCCCTTACGACATGCTTCAGAAACGAAAAAAATGGTCCATTTTCAAATGTTGCGTCTTTGAACTACATTTCACATTTGTACGTGGATAATCACTTTTAGAGATAAAATTAGATGTTTAAAGTGATTTACAAGCTTCCAGGGGCCCTAAACACAAGATATGAGGAATGGGTAAATATGAATGAAAATGACCAATTTATTCACTCTGAGGCCTTAAAAAGTTTTTCTCCACTCCAGAAAGTGAATTAAATAACATTTGTAGACCTTTATTGTTCAATCAAAAACGCCCGATTTTTGACGAAAGAGATAACCACCCCCCTTACGACATGCTTCAGAAACAAAAAAAATGGTTCATTTTCAAATGTTGCATCTTTGAACGACAATCCACATTTGTACGTGGATAAACACTTTTAGAGATAAAATTAGATGTTTAAAGTGATTTTCAAGCTTCCAGGGGCCCTAAACACAAGATTTGAGAAATGGGTAAAAGTGAATGAAAATGGCCAATTTACTCACTCTGAGGCCTTAAAAAGTGTTTCTCCTCAACGGGAAGTGAATTAAATAACATTTGTAGGCCTTTATTGTTCAAGCGAAAACGCCCGATTATTGACGAAAGAGATAACCACCCCCCCTTACGACATGCTTCAGAAACGAAAAAAATGGTCCGTTTTCAAATGTTGCGTCTTTGAATGACAATCCACATTTGTACGTGGATAATCACTTTTAGAGCTAAAATTAGATGTTTAAAGTGATTTTCAAGCTTCCAGGGGCCCTAAACACAAGATTTGAGAAATGGGTAAAAGTGAATGAAAATGGCCAATTTACTCACTCTGAGGCCTTAAAAAGTGTTTCTCCTCCACGGGAAGTGAATTAAATACCATTTGGAGGCCTTTATTGTTCAAGCGAAAACCCCTGATTTTTGATGAAAGAGATAACCACCCCCCTTACGACATGCTTCTGAAACTAAAAAAATGGTTCATTTTCAAATGTTGCGTCTTTTGAACTACAATTAACATTGTACGTGGATAATCACTTTTAGAGATAAAATGAGATGTTTAAAGTGATTTTCAAGCTTCCAGGGGCCCTAAACACGAGATTTGAAAAATGGGTAACCGTGAATGAAAATGGCCAATTTTTTCACTCTGTGGCCTTAAAAAGTGTTTCTCCTCCACGGAAAGTGAATAAAATAACATTTGGATGCCTTTATTGTTCAATCAAAAACGCCCGTTTTTTGGTGAAAAAGATAACCACCCCCCCTTACGACATGCTTCAGAAACGAAAAAAATGGTCCATTTTCAAATGTTGCGTCTTTGAACTACAATTCACATTTGTACGTGGATAATCACTTTTAGAGATAAAATTAGATGTTTAAAGTGATTTACAAGCTTCCAGGGGCCCTAAACACAAGATATGAGGAATGGGTAAATATGAATGAAAATGGCCAATTTATTCACTCTGAGGCCTTAAAAAGTGTTTCTCCACTCCAGAAAGTGAATTAAATAACATTTGTAGACCTTTTTTGTTCAATCAAAAACGCCTGATTTTTGACGAAAGAGATAACCACCCCCCCTTACGACATGCTTCAGAAACAAAAAAAATGGTTCATTTTCAAATGTTGCATCTTTGAACGACAATCCACATTTGTACGTGGATAAACACTTTTAGAGATAAAATTAGATGTTTAAAGTGATTTACAAGCTTCCAGGGGCCCTAAACACAAGATATGAGGAATGGGTAAATATGAATGAAAATGGCCAATTTATTCACTCTGAGGCCTTAAAAAGTTTTTCTCCACTCCAGAAAGTGAATTAAATAACATTTGTAGGCCTTTATTGTTCAATCAAAAACGCCCGATTTTTGACGAAAGAGATAACCACCCCCCCCTTACGACATGCTTCAGAAACTAAAAAAATGGTCCGTTTTTAAATGTAGTCTCTTTGAACTACAATTCACATTTGTACGTGGAAAAGCACTTTTAAAGATCAAATGAGATGTTTAAAGTGATTTTCATGCTTCCAGGGGCCTTAAACACAAGATTTGAGGAATGGGTAAAAGTGAATGAAAATGGTCAATTTACTCACTCTGAGGCCTTAAAAAGTGTTTCTCCTCCACGGGAAGTGAATTAAATAACATTTGTAGGCCTTTATTGTTCAAGCGAAAACGCCCGATTATTGACGAAAGTGATAACCACCCCCCCCTTACGACATGCTTCAGAAACGTAAAAAATGGCCCGTTTTCAAATGTTGCGTCTTTGAATGACAATCCACATTTGTACGTGGATAATCACTTTTAGAGCTAAAATTAGATGTTTAAAGTGATTTTCAAGCTTCCAGGGGCCCTAAACACAAGATTTGAGAAATGGGTAAAAGTGAATGAAAATGGCCAATTTACTCACTCTGAGGCCTTAAAAAGTGTTTCTCCTCCACGGAAAGTGAATAAAATAACATTTGGATGCCTTTATTGTTCAATCAAAAACGCCCGTTTTTTGGTGAAAAAGATAACCACCCCCCCTTACGACATGCTTCAGAAACAAAAAAAATGGTCCATTTTCAAATGTTGCGTCTTTGAACTACAATTCACATTTGTACGTGGATAATCACTTTTAGAGAAAAAATTAGATGTTTAAAGTGGTTTACAAGCTTCCAGGGGCCCTAAACACAAGATATGAGGAATGGGTAAATATGAATGAAAATGGCCAATTTATTCACTCTGAGGCCTTAAAAAGTTTTTCTCCACTCAAGAAAGTGAATTAAATAAGATTTGTAGGCCTTTATTGTTCAATCAAAAACGCCCGATTTTTGACGAAAGAGATAACCACCCCCCCTTACGACATGCTTCAGAAACTAAAAAAATGGTCCGTTTTCAAATGTTGCCTCTTTGAACTACAATTCACATTTGTACGTGGAAAAGCACTTTTAAAGATCAAATGAGATGTTTAAAGTGATTTTCATGCTTCCACGGGCCTTAAACACAAGATTTTAGGAATGGGTAAAAGTGAATGAAAATGGCCAATTTACTCACTCTGAGGCCTTAAAAAGTGTTTCTCCTCCACGGGAAGTGAATTAAATACCATTTGGAGGTCTTTATTGTTCAAGCGAAAACGCCTGATTTTTGATGAAAGAGATAACCACCCCCCCTTACGACATGCTTCTGAAACTGAAAAAATGGTTCATTTTCAAATGTTGCGTCTTTGAACCACAATTAACATTTGTACGTGGATAAACAATTTTAGAGCTAAAATTAGATGTTTAAAGTGATTTTCAAGCTTCCAGGGGCCCTAAACACGAGATTTGAGAAATGGGTAAACGTGAATGAAAATGGCCAATTTACTCACTCTGCGGCCTTAAAAAGTGTTTCTCCTCCACGGAAAGTGAATAAAATAACATTTGGATGCCTTTATTGTTCAATCAAAAACGCCCGTTTTTGGTGAAAAAGATAACCACCCCCCCTTACGACATGCATCAGAAACAAAAAAAATGGTCCATTTTCAAATGTTGCGTCTTTGAACTACAATTCACATTTGTACGTGGATAATCACTTTTAGAGATAAAATTAGATGTTTAAAGTGATTTACAAGCTTCCAGGGGCCCTAAACACAAGATATGAGGAATGGGTAAATATGAATGAAAATGGCCAATTTATTCACTCTGAGGCCTTAAAAAGTTTTTCTCCACTCCAGAAAGTGAATTAAATAACATTTGTAGACCTTTATTGTTCAATCAAAAACGCCCGATTTTTGACGGAAGAGATAACCACCCCCCCCTTACGACATGCTTCAGAAACAAAAAAAATGGTTCATTTTCAAATGTTGCATCTTTGAACGACAATCCACATTTGTACGTGGATAAACACTTTTAGAGATAAAATTAGATGTTTAAAGTGATTTTCAAGCTTCCAGGGGCCCTAAACACAAGATTTGAGAAATGGGTAAAAGTGAATGAAAATGGCCAATTTACTCACTCTGAGGCCTTAAAAAGTGTTTCTCCTCAACGGGAAGTGAATTAAATAACTTTTGTAGGCCTTTATTGTTCAAGCGAAAACGCCCGATTATTGACGAAAGAGATAACCACCTCCCCCTTACGACATGCTTCAGAAACGAAAAAAATGGTCCGTTTTCAAATGATGCGTCTTTGAATGACAATCCACATTTGTACGTGGATAATCACTTTTAGAGCTAAAATTCGATGTTTAAAGTGATTTTCAAGCTTCCAGGGGCCCTAAACACAAGATTTGAGAAATGGGTAAAAGTGAATGAAAATGGCCAATTTACTCACTCTGAGGCCTTAAAAAGTGTTTCTCCTCCACGGGAAGTGAATTAAATACCATTTGGAGGCCTTTATTGTTCAAGCGAAAACGCCTGATTTTTGATGAAAGAGATAACCACCCCCCCTTACGACATGCTTCTGAAACTAAAAAAATGGTTCATTTTCAAATGTTGCGTCTTTTGAACTACAATTAACATTGTACGTGGATAATCACTTTTAGAGATAAAATGAGATGTTTAAAGTGATTTTCAAGCTTCCAGGGGCCCTAAACACGAGATTTGAAAAATGGGTAACCGTGAATGAAAATGGCCAATTTTTTCACTCTGCGGCCTTAAAAAGTGTTTCTCCTCCACGGAAAGTGAATAAAATAACATTTGGATGCCTTTATTGTTCAATCAAAAACGCCCGTTTTTTGGTGAAAAAGATAACCACCCCCCCTTACGACATGCTTCAGAAACGAAAAAAATGGTCCATTTTCAAATGTTGCGTCTTTGAATTACAATTCACATTTGTACGTGGATGATCACTTTTAGAGATGAAATTAGATGTTTAAAGTGATTTACAAGCTTCCAGGGGCCCTAAAAACAAGATATGAGGAATGGGTAAATATGAATGAAAATGGCCAATTTATTCACTCTGAGGCCTTAAAAAGTTTTTCTCCACTCCAGAAAGTGAATTAAATAACATTTGTAGGCCTTTATTGTTCAATCAAAAACGCCCGATTTTTGACGAAAGAGATAACCACCCCCCCTTACGACATGCTTCAGAAACTAAAAAAATGGTCCGTTTTCAAATGTTGCCTCTTTGAACTACAATTCACATTTGTACGTGGAAAAGCACTTTTAAAGATCAAATGAGATGTTTAAAGTGATTTGCATGCTTCCAGGGGCCATAAACACAAGATTTGAGGAATGGGTAAAAGTGAATGAAAATGGCCAATTTACTCACTCTGAGGCCTTAAAAAGTGTTTCTCCTCCACGGGAAGTGAATTAAATACCATTTGGAGGTCTTTATTGTTCAAGCGAAAACGCCTGATTTTTGATGAAACAGATAACCACCCCCCCTTACGACATGCTTCTGAAACTGAAAAAATGGTTCATTTTCAAATGTTGCGTCTTTGAACCACAATTAACATTTGTACGTGGATAAACACTTTTAGAGCTAAAATTAGATGTTTAAAGTGATTTTCAAGCTTCCAGGGGCACTAAACACGAGATTTGAGAAATGGGTAAACGTGAATGAAAATGGCCAATTTACTCACTCTGCGGCCTTAAAAAGTGTTTCTCCTCCACGGAAAGTGAATAAAATAACATTTGGATGCCTTTATTGTTCAATCAAAAACGCGCGTTTTTGGTGAAAAAGATAACCACCCCCCCTTACGACATGCTTCAGAAACAAAAAAAATGGTCCATTTTCAAATGTTGCGTCTTTGAACTACAATTCACATTTGTACGTGGATAATCACTTGTAGAGATAAAATTAGATGTTTAAAGTGATTTACAAGCTTCCAGGGGCCCTAAACACAAGATATGAGGAATGGGTAAATATGAATGAAAATGGCCAATTTATTCACTCTGAGGCCTTAAAAAGTTTTTCTCCACTCCAGAAAGTGAATTAAATAACATTTGTAGACCTTTATTGTTCAATCAAAAACGCCCGATTTTTGACGAAAGAGATAACCACCCCCCCTTACGACATGCTTCAGAAACAAAAAAAATAGTTCATTTTCAAATGTTGCATCTTTGAACGACAATCCACATTTGTACGTGGAAAAGCACTTTTAAAGATCAAATGAGATGTTTAAAGTGATTTGCATGCTTCCAGGGGCCTTAAACACAAGATTTGAGGAATGGGTAAAAGTGAATGAAAATGGCCAATTTACTCACTCTGAGGCCTTAAAAAGTGTTTCTCCTCCACGGGAAGTGAATTAAATACCATTTGGAGGCCTTTATTGTTCAAGCGAAAACGCCTGATTTTTGATGAAAGAGATAACCACCCCCCCTTACGACATGCTTCTGAAACTAAAAAAATGGTTCATTTTCAAATGTTGCGTCTTTGAACTACAATTCACATTTGTACGTGGATGATCACTTTTAGAGATGAAATTAGATGTTTAAAGTGATTTACAAGCTTCCAGGGGCCCTAAACACAAGATATGAGGAATGGGTAAATATGAATGAAAATGGCCAATTTATTCACTTTGAGGCCTTAAAAAGTTTTTCTAAACTCCAGAAAGTGAATTAAATAACATTTGTAGGCCTTTATTGTTCAATCAAAAACGCCCGATTTTTGACGAAAGAGATAACCACCCCCCCTTACAACATGCTTCAGAAACTAAAAAAATGGTCCGTTTTCAAATGTTGCCTCTTTGAACTACAATTCACATTTGTACGTGGAAAAGCACTTTTAAAGATCAAATGAGATGTTTAAAGTGATTTGCATGCTTCCAGGGGCCTTAAACACAAGATTTGAGGAATGGGTAAAAGTGAATGAAAATGGCCAATTTACTCACTCTGAGGCCTTAAAAAGTGTTTCTCCTCCACGGGAAGTGAATTAAATACCATTTGGAGGTCTTTATTGTTCAAGCGAAAACGCCTGATTTTTGATGAAAGAGATAACCACCCCCCCTTACGACATGCTTCTGAAACAGAAAAAATGGTTCATTTTCAAATGTTGCGTCTTTGAACCACAATTAACATTTGTACGTGGATAAACACTTTTAGAGCTAAAATTAGATGTTTAAAGTGATTTTCAAGCTTCCAGGGGCCCTAAACACGAGATTTGAGAAATGGGTAAACGTGAATGAAAATGGCCAATTTACTCACTCTGCGGCCTTAAAAAGTGTTTCTCCTCCACGGAAAGTGAATAAAATAACATTTGGATGCCTTTATTGTTCAATCAAAAACGCCCGTTTTTGGTGAAAAAGATAACCACCCCCCCTTACGACATGCTTCAGAAACAAAAAAAATGGTCCATTTTCAAATGTTGCGTCTTTGAACTACAATTCACATTTGTACGTGGATAATCACTTTTAGAGATAAAATTAGATGTTTAAAGTGATTTACAAGCTTTCAGGTGCCCTAAACACAAGATTTGAGGAATGGGTAAATATGAATGAAAATGGCCAATTTATTCACTCTGAGGCCTTAAAAAGTTTTTCTCCACTCCAGAAAGTGAATTAAATAACATTTGTAGACCTTTATTGTTCAATCAAAAACGCCCGATTTTTGACGAAAGAGATAACCACCCCCCCCTTACGACATGCTTCAGAAACAAAAAAAATGGTTCATTTTCAAATGTTGCATCTTTGAACGACAATCCACATTTGTACGTGGATAAACACTTTTAGAGATAAAATTAGATGTTTAAAGTGATTTTCAAGCTTCCAGGGGCCCTAAACACAAGATTTGAGAAATGGGTAAAAGTGAATGAAAATGGCCAATTTACTCACTCTGAGGCCTTAAAAAGTGTTTCTCCTCAACGGGAAGTGAATTAAATAACATTTGTAGGCCTTTATTGTTCAAGCGAAAACGCCTGATTATTGACGAAAGAGATAACCACCCCCCCTTACGACATGCTTCAGAAACGTAAAAAATGGCCCGTTTTCAAATGTTGCGTCTTTGAATGACAATCCACATTTGTACGTGGATAATCACTTTTAGAGCTAAAATTAGATGTTTAAAGTGATTTTCAAGCTTCCAGGGGCCCTAAACACAAGATTTGAGAAATGGGTAAAAGTGAATGAAAATGGCCAATTTACTCACTCTGAGGCCTTAAAAAGTGTTTCTCCTCCACGGAAAGTGAATAAAATAACATTTGGATGCCTTTATTGTTCAATCAAAAACGCCCGTTTTTTGGTGAAAAAGATAACCACCCCCCCTTACGACATGCTTCAGAAACAAAAAAAATGGTCAATTTTCAAATGTTGCGTCTTTGAACTACAATTCACATTTATACGTGGATAATCACTTTTAGAGATAAAATTAGATGTTTAAAGTGATTTACAAGCTTCCAGGGGCCCTAAACACAAGATATGAGGAATGGGTAAATATGAATGAAAATGGCCAATTTATTCACTCTGAGGCCTTAAAAAGTTTTTCTCCACTCAAGAAAGTGAATTAAATAAGATTTGTAGGCCTTTATTGTTCAATCAATAACGCCCGATTTTTGACGAAAGGGATAACCACCCCCCCTTACGACATGCTTCAGAAACTAAAAAAATGGTCCGTTTTCAAATGTTACCTCTTTGAACTACAATTCACATTTGTACGTGGAAAAGCACTTTTAAAGATCAAATGAGATGTTTAAAGTGATTTTCATGCTTCCACGGGCCTTAAACACAAGATTTGAGGAATGGGTAAAAGTGAATGAAAATGGCCAATTTACTCACTCTGAGGCCTTAAAAAGTGTTTCTCCTCCACGGGAAGTGAATTAAATACCATTTGGAGGTCTTTATTGTTCAAGCGAAAACGCCTGATTTTTGATGAAAGAGATAACCACCCCCCCTTACGACATGCTTCTGAAACTGAAAAAATGGTTCATTTTCAAATGTTGCGTCTTTGAACTACAATTCACATTTGTACGTGGATAATCACTTTTAGAGATAAAATTAGATGTTTAAAGTGATTTACAAGCTTCCAGGGGCCCTAAACACAAGATATGAGGAATGGGTAAATATGAATGAAAATGGCCAATTTATTCACTCTGAGGCCTTAAAAAGTTTTTCTCCACTCCCGAAAGTGAATTAAATAACATTTGTAGACCTTTATTGTTCAATCAAAAACGCCCGATTTTTGACGAAAGAGATAACCACCCCCCCTTACGACATGCTTCAGAAACAAAAAAAATGGTCCATTTTCAAATGTTGCGTCTTTGAACTACAATTCACATTTGTACGTGGGTAATCACTTTTAGAGATAAAATTAGATGTTTAAAGTGATTTACAAGCTTCCAGGGGCCCTAAACACAAGATATGAGGAATGGGTAAACATGAATGAAAATGGCCAATTTATTCACTCTGAGGCCTTAAAAAGTTTTTCTCCACTCCAGAAAGTGAATTAAATAACATTTGTAGACCTTTATTGTTCAATCAAAAACGCCCGATTTTTGACGAAAGACCACCCCCCCTTACGACATGCTTCAGAAACAAAAAAAATGGTTCATTTTCAAATGTTGCATCTTTGAACGACAATCCACATTTGTACGTGGATAAACACTTTTAGAGATAAAATTAGATGTTTAAAGTGATTTTCAAGCTTCCAGGGGCCCTAAACACAAGATTTGAGAAATGGGTAAAAGTGAATGAAAATGGCGAATTTACTCACTCTGAGGCCTTAAAAAGTGTTTCTCCTCAACGGGAAGTGAATGAAATAACATTTGTAGGCCTTTATTGTTCAAGCGAAAACGCCCGATTATTGACAAAAGAGATAACCACCCCCCCTTACGTCATGCTTCAGAAACGAAAAAAATTGTCCGTTTTCAAATGTTGCGTCTTTGAATGACAATCCACATTTGTACGTGGAAAAGCACTTTTAAAGATCAAATGAGATGTTTAAAGTGATTTTCATGCTTCCAGGGGCCTTAAACACAAGATTTGAGGAATGGGTAAAAGTGAATGAAAATGGCCAATTTACTCACTCTGAGGCCTTAAAAAGTGTTTCTCCTCCACGGGAAGTGAATTAAATAACATTTGTAGGCCTTTATTGTTCAAGCGAAAACGCCCGATTATTGACGAAAGAGATAACCACCCCCCCCTTACGACATGCTTCAGAAACGTAAAAAATGGCCCGTTTTCAAATGTTGCGTCTTTGAATGACAATCCACATTTGTACGTGGATAATCACTTTTAGAGCTAAAATTAGATGTTTAAAGTGATTTTCAGGCTTCCAGGGGCCCTAAACACAAGATTTGAGAAATGGGTAAAAGTGAATGAAAATGGCCAATTTACTCACTCTGAGGCCTTAAAAAGTGTTTCTCCTCCACGGAAAGTGAATAAAATAACATTTGGATGCCTTTATTGTTCAATCAAAAACGCCCGTTTTTGGTGAAAAAGATAACCACCCCCCCTTACGACATGCTTCAGAAACAAAAAAAATGGTCCATTTTCAAATGTTGCGTCTTTGAACTACAATTCACATTTGTACGTGGATAATCACTTTTAGAGATACAATTAGATGTTTAAAGTGATTTACAAGCTTCCAGGGGCCCTAAACACAAGATATGAGGAATGGGTAAAGATGAATGAAAATGGCCAATTTATTCACTCTGAGGCCTTAAAAAGTTTTTCTCCACTCCAGAAAGTGAATTAAATAACATTTGTAGACCTTTATTGTTCAATCAAAAACGCCCGATTTTTGACGAAAGAGATAACCACCCCCCCTTACGACATGCTTCAGAAACAAAAAAAATGGTCCATTTTCAAATGTTGCGTCTTTGAACTACAATTCACATTTGTACGTGGGTAATCACTTTTAGAGATAAAATTAGATGTTTAAAGTGATTTACAAGCTTCCAGGGGCCCTAAACACAAGATATGAGGAATGGGTAAATATGAATGAAAATGGCCAATTTATTCACTCTGAGGCCTTAAAAAGTTTTTCTCCACTCAAGAAAGTGAATTAAATAACATTTGTAGGCCTTTATTGTTCAATCAAAAACGCCTGATTTTTGACGAAAGAGATAACCACCCCCCCTTACGACATGCTTCAGAAACTAAAAAAATGGTCCGTTTTCAAATGTTGCCTCTTTGAACTACAATTCACATTTGTACGTGGAAAAGCACTTTTAAAGATCAAATGAGATGTTTAAAGTGATTTTCATGCTTCCAGGGGCCTTAAACACAAGATTTGAGGAATGGGTAAAAGTGAATGAAAATGGCCAATTTACTCACTCTGAGGCCTTAAAAAGTGTTTCTCCTCCACGGGAAGTGAATTAAATAACATTTGTAGGCCTTTATTGTTCAAGCGAAAACGCCTGATTTTTGATGAAAGAGATAACCACCCCCCCTTACGACATGCTTCTGAAACTAAAAAAATGGTTCATTTTCAAATGTTGCGTCTTTGAACCACAATTAACATTGTACGTGGATAACCACTTTTAGAGATAAAATTAGATGTTTAAAGTGATTTTCAAGCTTCCAGGGGCCCTAAACACGAGATTTGAAAAATGGGTAACCGTGAATGAAAATGGCCAATTTTTTCACTCTGCGGCCTTAAAAAGTGTTTCTCCTCCACGGAAAGTGAATAAAATAACATTTGGATGCCTTTATTGTTCAATCAAAAACGCCCGTTTTTGGTGAAAAAGATAACCACCCCCCCTTACGACATGCTTCAGAAACAAAAAAAATGGTCCATTTTCAAATGTTGCGTCTTTGAACTACAATTCACATTTGTACGTGGATAATCACTTTTAGAGATGAAATTAGATGTTTAAAGTGATTTACAAGCTTCCAGGGGCCCTAAACACAAGATATGAGGAATGGGTAAATATGAATGAAAATGGCCAATTTATTCACTCTGAGGCCTTAAAAAGTTTTTCTCCACTCCAGAAAGTGAATTAAATAACATTTGTAGGCCTTTATTGTTCAATCAAAAACGCCCGATTTTTGACGAAAGAGATAACCACCCCCCCTTACGACATGCTTCAGAAACTAAAAAAATGGTCCGTTTTCAAATGTTGCCTCTTTGAACTACAATTCACATTTGTACGTGGAAAAGCACTTTTAAAGATCAAATGAGATGTTTAAAGTGATTTGCATGCTTCCAGGGGCCATAAACACAAGATTTGAGGAATGGGTAAAAGTGAATGAAAATGGCCAATTTACTCACTCTGAGGCCTTAAAAAGTGTTTCTCCTCCACGGGAAGTGAATTAAATACCATTTGGAGGTCTTTATTGTTCAAGCGAAAACGCCTGATTTTTGATGAAACAGATAACCACCCCCCCTTACGACATGCTTCTGAAACTGAAAAAATGGTTCATTTTCAAATGTTGCGTCTTTGAACCACAATTAACATTTGTACGTGGATAAACACTTTTAGAGCTAAAATTAGATGTTTAAAGTGATTTTCAAGCTTCCAGGGGCCCTAAACACGAGATTTGAGAAATGGGTAAACGTGAATGAAAATGGCCAATTTACTCACTCTGCGGCCTTAAAAAGTGTTTCTCCTCCACGGAAAGTGAATAAAATAACATTTGGATGCCTTTATTGTTCAATCAAAAACGCGCGTTTTTGGTGAAAAAGATAACCACCCCCCCTTACGACATGCTTCAGAAACAAAAAAAATGGTCCATTTTCAAATGTTGCGTCTTTGAACTACAATTCACATTTGTACGTGGATAATCACTTGTAGAGATAAAATTAGATGTTTAAAGTGATTTACAAGCTTCCAGGGGCCCTAAACACAAGATATGAGGAATGGGTAAATATGAATGAAAATGGCCAATTTATTCACTCTGAGGCCTTAAAAAGTTTTTCTCCACTCCAGAAAGTGAATTAAATAACATTTGTAGACCTTTATTGTTCAATCAAAAACGCCCGATTTTTGACGAAAGAGATAACCACCCCCCCTTACGACATGCTTCAGAAACAAAAAAAATAGTTCATTTTCAAATGTTGCATCTTTGAACGACAATCCACATTTGTACGTGGAAAAGCACTTTTAAAGATCAAATGAGATGTTTAAAGTGATTTGCATGCTTCCAGGGGCCTTAAACACAAGATTTGAGGAATGGGTAAAAGTGAATGAAAATGGCCAATTTACTCACTCTGAGGCCTTAAAAAGTGTTTCTCCTCCACGGGAAGTGAATTAAATAACATTTGGAGGTCTTTATTGTTCAAGCGAAAACGCCCGATTTTTGATGAAAGAGATAACCACCCCCCCTTACGACATGCTTCTGAAACTAAAAAAATGGTTCATTTTCAAATGTTGCGTCTTTTGAACTACAATTAACATTGTACGTGGATAATCACTTTTAGAGATAAAATGAGATGTTTAAAGTGATTTTCAAGCTTCCAGGGGCCCTAAACACGAGATTTGAAAAATGGGTAACCGTGAATGAAAATGGCCAATTTTTTCACTCTGCGGCCTTAAAAAGTGTTTCTCCTCCACGGAAAGTGAATAAAATAACATTTGGATGCCTTTATTGTTCAATCAAAAACGCCCGTTTTTTGGTGAAAAAGATAACCACCCCCCCTTACGACATGCTTCAGAAACGAAAAAAATGGTCCATTTTCAAATGTTGCGTCTTTGAACTACAATTCACATTTGTACGTGGATGATCACTTTTAGAGATGAAATTAGATGTTTAAAGTGATTTACAAGCTTCCAGGGGCCCTAAACACAAGATATGAGGAATGGGTAAATATGAATGAAAATGGCCAATTTATTCACTTTGAGGCCTTAAAAAGTTTTTCTAAACTCCAGAAAGTGAATTAAATAACATTTGTAGGCCTTTATTGTTCAATCAAAAACGCCCGATTTTTGACGAAAGAGATAACCACCCCCCCTTACAACATGCTTCAGAAACTAAAAAAATGGTCCGTTTTCAAATGTTGCCTCTTTGAACTACAATTCACATTTGTACGTGGAAAAGCACTTTTAAAGATCAAATGAGATGTTTAAAGTGATTTTCATGCTTCCACGGGCCTTAAACACAAGATTTGAGGAATGGGTAAAAGTGAATGAAAATGGCCAATTTACTCACTCTGAGGCCTTAAAAAGTGTTTCTCCTCCACGGGAAGTGAATTAAATACCATTTGGAGGTCTTTATTGTTCAAGCGAAAACGCCTGATTTTTGATGAAAGAGATAACCACCCCCCCTTACGACATGCTTCTGAAACTGAAAAAATGGTTCATTTTCAAATGTTGCGTCTTTGAACTACAATTCACATTTGTACGTGGATAATCACTTTTAGAGATAAAATTAGATGTTTAAAGTGATTTACAAGCTTCCAGGGGCCCTAAACACAAGATATGAGGAATGGGTAAATATGAATGAAACTGGCCAATTTATTCACTCTGAGGCCTTAAAAAGTTTTTCTCCACTCCAGAAAGTGAATTAAATAACATTTGTAGACCTTTATTGTTCAATCAAAAACGCCCGATTTTTGACGAAAGAGATAACCACCCCCCCTTACGACATGCTTCAGAAACAAAAAAAATGGTTCATTTTCAAATGTTGCATCTTTGAACGACAATCCACATTTGTACGTGGATAAACACTTTTAGAGATAAAATTAGATGTTTAAAGTGATTTTCAAGCTTCCAGGGGCCCTAAACACAAGATTTGAGAAATGGGTAAAAGTGAATGAAAATGGCCAATTTACTCACTCTGAGGCCTTAAAAAGTGTTTCTCCTCAACGGGAAGTGAATGAAATAACATTTGTAGGCCTTTATTGTTCAAGCGAAAACGCCCGATTATTGACAAAAGAGATAACCACCCCCCCTTACGACATGCTTCAGAAACGAAAAAAATGGTCCGTTTTCAAATGTTGCGTCTTTGAATGACAATCCACATTTGTACGTGGAAAAGCACTTTTAAAGATCAAATGAGATGTTTAAAGTGATTTTCATGCTTCCAGGGGCCTTAAACACAAGATTTGAGGAATGGGTAAAAGTGAATGAAAATGGCCAATTTACTCACTCTGAGGCCTTAAAAAGTGTTTCTCCTCCACGGGAAGTGAATTAAATAACATTTGTAGGCCTTTATTGTTCAAGCGAAAACGCCCGATTATTGACGAAAGAGATAACCACCCCCCCCTTACGACATGCTTCAGAAACGTAAAAAATGGCCCGTTTTCAAATGTTGCGTCTTTGAATGACAATCCACATTTGTACGTGGATAATCACTTTTAGAGCTAAAATGAGATGTTTAAAGTGATTTTCAAGCTTCCAGGGGCCCTAAACACAAGATTTGAGAAATGGGTAAAAGTGAATGAAAATGGCCAATTTACTCACTCTGAGGCCTTAAAAAGTGTTTCTCCTCCACGGAAAGTGAATAAAATAACATTTGGATGCCTTTATTGTTCAATCAAAAACGCCCGTTTTTTGGTGAAAAAGATAACCACCCCCCCTTACGACATGCTTCAGAAACAAAAAAAATGGTCCATTTTCAAATGTTGCGTCTTTGAACTACAATTCACATTTGTACGTGGATAATCACTTTTAGAGATACAATTAGATGTTTAAAGTGATTTACAAGCTTCCAGGGGCCCTAAACACAAGATATGAGGAATGGGTAAAGATGAATGAAAATGGCCAATTTATTCACTCTGAGGCCTTAAAAAGTTTTTCTCCACTCCAGAAAGTGAATTAAATAACATTTGTAGACCTTTATTGTTCAATCAAAAACGCCCGATTTTTGACGAAAGAGATAACCACCCCCCCTTACGACATGCTTCAGAAACAAAAAAAATGGTCCATTTTCAAATGTTGCGTCTTTGAACTACAATTCACATTTGTACGTGGGTAATCACTTTTAGAGATAAAATTAGATGTTTAAAGTGATTTACAAGCTTCCAGGGGCCCTAAACACAAGATATGAGGAATGGGTAAATATGAATGAAAATGGCCAATTTATTCACTCTGAGGCCTTAAAAAGTTTTTCTCCACTCAAGAAAGTGAATTAAATAACATTTGTAGGCCTTTATTGTTCAATCAAAAACGCCCGATTTTTGACGAAAGAGATAACCACCCCCCCTTACGACATGCTTCAGAAACTAAAAAAATGGTCCGTTTTCAAATGTTGCCTCTTTGAACTACAATTCACATTTGTACGTGAAAAAGCACTTTTAAAGATCAAATGAGATGTTTAAAGTGATTTTCATGCTTCCAGGGGCCTTAAACACAAGATTTGAGGAATGGGTAAAAGTGAATGAAAATGGCCAATTTACTCACTCTGAGGCCTTAAAAAGTGTTTCTCCTCCACGGGAAGTGAATTAAATAACATTTGTAGGCCTTTATTGTTCAAGCGAAAACGCCTGATTTTTGATGAAAGAGATAACCACCCCCCCTTACGACATGCTTCTGAAACTAAAAAAATGGTTCATTTTCAAATGTTGCGTCTTTGAACCACAATTAACATTGTACGTGGATAACCACTTTTAGCGATAAAATTAGATGTTTAAAGTGATTTTCAAGCTTCCAGGGGCCCTAAACACGAGATTTGAAAAATGGGTAACCGTGAATGAAAATGGCCAATTTTTTCACTCTGCGGCCTTAAAAAGTGTTTCTCCTCCACGGAAAGTGAATAAAATAACATTTGGATGCCTTTATTGTTCAATCAAAAACGCCCGTTTTTGGTGAAAAAGATAACCACCCCCCCTTACGACATGCTTCAGAAACAAAAAAAATGGTCCATTTTCAAATGTTGCGTCTTTGAACTACAATTCACATTTGTACGTGGATAATCACTTTTAGAGATGAAATTAGATGTTTAAAGTGATTTACAAGCTTCCAGGGGCCCTAAACACAAGATATGAGGAATGGGTAAATATGAATGAAAATGGCCAATTTATTCACTCTGAGGCCTTAAAAAGTTTTTCTCCACTCCAGAAAGTGAATTAAATAACATTTGTAGACCTTTATTGTTCAATCAAAAACGCCCGATTTTTGACGAAAGAGATAACCACCCCCCCTTACGACATGCTTCAGAAACAAAAAAAATGGTCCATTTTCAAATGTTGCGTCTTTGAACTACAATTCACATTTGTACGTGGGTAATCACTTTTAGAGATAAAATTAGATGTTTAAAGTGATTTACAAGCTTCCAGGGGCCCTAAACACAAGATATGAGGAATGGGTAAATATGAATGAAAATGGCCAATTTATTCACTCTGAGGCCTTAAAAAGTTTTTCTCCACTCCAGAAAGTGAATTAAATAACATTTGTAGACCTTTATTGTTCAATCAAAAACGCCCGATTTTTGACGAAAGAGATAACCACCCCCCCTTACGACATGCTTCAGAAACAAAAAAAATGGTTCATTTTCAAATGTTGCATCTTTGAACGACAATCCACATTTGTACGTGGATAAACACTTTTAGAGATAAAATTAGATGTTTAAAGTGATTTTCAAGCTTCCAGGGGCCCTAAACACAAGATTTGAGAAATGGGTAAAAGTGAATGAAAATGGCCAATTTACTCACTCTGAGGCCTTAAAAAGTGTTTCTCCTCAACGGGAAGTGAATGAAATAACATTTGTAGGCCTTTATTGTTCAAGCGAAAACGCCCGATTATTGACAAAAGAGATAACCACCCCCCCTTACGACATGCTTCGGAAACGAAAAAAATGGTCCGTTTTCAAATGTTGCGTCTTTGAATGACAATCCACATTTGTACGTGGAAAAGCACTTTTAAAGATCAAATGAGATGTTTAAAGTGATTTTCATGCTTCCAGGGGCCTTAAACACAAGATTTGAGGAATGGGTAAAAGTGAATGAAAATGGCCAATTTACTCACTCTGAGGCCTTAAAAAGTGTTTCTCCTCCACGGGAAGTGAATTAAATAACATTTGTAGGCCTTTATTGTTCAAGCGAAAACGCCCGATTATTGACGAAAGAGATAACCACCCCCCCCTTACGACATGCTTCAGAAACGTAAAAAATGGCCCGTTTTCAAATGTTGCGTCTTTGAATGACAATCCACATTTGTACGTGGATAATCACTTTTAGAGCTAAAATTAGATGTTTAAAGTGATTTTCAAGCTTCCAGGGGCCCTAAACACAAGATTTGAGAAATGGGTAAAAGTGAATGAAAATGGCCAATTTACTCACTCTGAGGCCTTAAAAAGTGTTTCTCCTCCACGGAAAGTGAATAAAATAACATTTGGATGCCTTTATTGTTCAATCAAAAACGCCCGTTTTTTGGTGAAAAAGATACCCACCCCCCCTTACGACATGCTTCAGAAACAAAAAAAATGGTCCATTTTCAAATGTTGCGTCTTTGAACTACAATTCACATTTGTACGTGGATAATCACTTTTAGAGATACAATTAGATGTTTAAAGTGATTTACAAGCTTCCAGGGGCCCTAAACACAAGATATGAGGAATGGGTAAAGATGAATGAAAATGGCCAATTTATTCACTCTGAGGCCTTAAAAAGTTTTTCTCCACTCCAGAAAGTGAATTAAATAACATTTGTAGACCTTTATTGTTCAATCAAAAACGCCCGATTTTTGACGAAAGAGATAACCACCCCCCCTTACGACATGCTTCAGAAACAAAAAAAATGGTCCATTTTCAAATGTTGCGTCTTTGAACTACAATTCACATTTGTACGTGGGTAATCACTTTTAGAGATAAAATTAGATGTTTAAAGTGATTTACAAGCTTCCAGGGGCCCAAAACACAAGATATGAGGAATGGGTAAATATGAATGAAAATGGCCAATTTATTCACTCTGAGGCCTTAAAAAGTTTTTCTCCCCTCCAGAAAGTGAATTAAATAACATTTGTAGACCTTTATTGTTCAATCAAAAACGCCCGATTTTTGACGAAAGAGATAACCACCCCCCCCTTACGACATGCTTCAGAAACAAAAAAAATGGTTCATTTTCAAATGTTGCATCTTTGAACGACAATCCACATTTGTACGTGGATAAACACTTTTAGAGATAAAATTAGATGTTTAAAGTGATTTTCAAGCTTCCAGTGGCCCTAAACACAAGATTTGAGAAATGGGTAAAAGTGAATGAAAATGGCCAATTTACTCACTCTGAGGCCTTAAAAAGTGTTTCTCCTCAACGGGAAGTGAATGAAATAACATTTGTAGGCCTTTATTGTTCAAGCGAAAACGCCCGATTATTGACAAAAGAGATAACCACCCCCCCTTACGACATGCTTCAGAAACGAAAAAAATGGTCCGTTTTCAAATGTTGCGTCTTTGAATGACAATCCACATTTGTACGTGGAAAAGCACTTTTAAAGATCAAATGAGATGTTTAAAGTGATTTTCATGCTTCCAGGGGCCTTAAACACAAGATTTGAGGAATGGGTAAAAGTGAATGAAAATGGCCAATTTACTCACTCTGAGGCCTTAAAAAGTGTTTCTCCTCCACGGGAAGTGAATTAAATAACATTTGTAGGCCTTTATTGTTCAAGCGAAAACGCCCGATTATTGACGAAAGAGATAACCACCCCCCCCTTACGACATGCTTCAGAAACGTAAAAAATGGCCCGTTTTCAAATGTTGCGTCTTTGAATGACAATCCACATTTGTACGTGGATAATCACTTTTAGAGCTAAAATTAGATGTTTAAAGTGATTTTCAAGCTTCCAGGGGCCCTAAACACAAGATTTGAGAAATGGGTAAAAGTGAATGAAAATGGCCAATTTACTCACTCTGAGGCCTTAAAAAGTGTTTCTCCTCCACGGAAAGTGAATAAAATAACATTTGGATGCCTTTATTGTTCAATCAAAAACGCCCGTTTTTTGGTGAAAAAGATAACCACCCCCCCTTACGACATGCTTCAGAAACAAAAAAAATGGTCCATTTTCAAATGTTGCGTCTTTGAACTACAATTCACATTTGTACGTGGATAATCACTTTTAGAGATACAATTAGATGTTTAAAGTGATTTACAAGCTTCCAGGGGCCCTAAACACAAGATATGAGGAATGGGTAAAGATGAATGAAAATGGCCAATTTATTCACTCTGAGGCCTTAAAAAGTTTTTCTCCACTCCAGAAAGTGAATTAAATAACATTTGTAGACCTTTATTGTTCAATCAAAAACGCCCGATTTTTGACGAAAGAGATAACCACCCCCCCTTACGACATGCTTCAGAAACAAAAAAAATGGTCCATTTTCAAATGTTGCGTCTTTGAACTACAATTCACATTTGTACGTGGGTAATCACTTTTAGAGATAAAATTAGATGTTTAAAGTGATTTACAAGCTTCCAGGGGCCCTAAACACAAGATATGAGGAATGGGTAAATATGAATGAAAATGGCCAATTTATTCACTCTGAGGCCTTAAAAAGTTTTTCTCCACTCAAGAAAGTGAATTAAATAACATTTGTAGGCCTTTATTGTTCAATCAAAAACGCCCGATTTTTGACGAAAGAGATAACCACCCCCCCTTACGACATGCTTCAGAAACTAAAAAAATGGTCCGTTTTCAAATGTTGCCTCTTTGAACTACAATTCACATTTGTACGTGGAAAAGCACTTTTAAAGATCAAATGAGATGTTTAAAGTGATTTTCATGCTTCCAGGGGCCTTAAACACAAGATTTGAGGAATGGGTAAAAGTGAATGAAAATGGCCAATTTACTCACTCTGAGGCCTTAAAAAGTGTTTCTCCTGCACGGGAAGTGAATTAAATAACATTTGTAGGCCTTTATTGTTCAAGCGAAAACGCCTGATTTTTGATGAAAGAGATAACCACCCCCCCTTACGACATGCTTCTGAAACTAAAAAAATGGTTCATTTTCAAATGTTGCGTCTTTGAACCACAATTAACATTGTACGTGGATAACCACTTTTAGAGATAAAATTAGATGTTTAAAGTGATTTTCAAGCTTCCAGGGGCCCTAAACACGAGATTTGAAAAATGGGTAACCGTGAATGAAAATGGCCAATTTTTTCACTCTGCGGCCTTAAAAAGTGTTTCTCCTCCACGGAAAGTGAATAAAATAACATTTGGATGCCTTTATTGTTCAATCAAAAACGCCCGTTTTTGGTGAAAAAGATAACCACCCCCCCTTACGACATGCTTCAGAAACAAAAAAAATGGTCCATTTTCAAATGTTGCGTCTTTGAACTACAATTCACATTTGTACGTGGATAATCACTTTTAGAGATGAAATTAGATGTTTAAAGTGATTTACAAGCTTCCAGGGGCCCTAAACACAAGATATGAGGAATGGGTAAATATGAATGAAAATGGCCAATTTATTCACTCTGAGGCCTTAAAAAGTTTTTCTCCACTCCAGAAAGTGAATTAAATAACATTTGTAGGCCTTTATTGTTCAATCAAAAACGCCCGATTTTTGACGAAAGAGATAACCACCCCCCCTTACGACATGCTTCAGAAACTAAAAAAATGGTCCGTTTTCAAATGTTGCCTCTTTGAACTACAATTCACATTTGTACGTGGAAAAGCACTTTTAAAGATCAAATGAGATGTTTAAAGTGATTTGCATGCTTCCAGGGGCCATAAACACAAGATTTGAGGAATGGGTAAAAGTGAATGAAAATGGCCAATTTACTCACTCTGAGGCCTTAAAAAGTGTTTCTCCTCCACGGGAAGTGAATTAAATACCATTTGGAGGTCTTTATTGTTCAAGCGAAAACGCCTGATTTTTGATGAAACAGATAACCACCCCCCCTTACGACATGCTTCTGAAACTGAAAAAATGGTTCATTTTCAAATGTTGCGTCTTTGAACCACAATTAACATTTGTACGTGGATAAACACTTTTAGAGCTAAAATTAGATGTTTAAAGTGATTTTCAAGCTTCCAGGGGCCCTAAACACGAGATTTGAGAAATGGGTAAACGTGAATGAAAATGGCCAATTTACTCACTCTGCGGCCTTAAAAAGTGTTTCTCCTCCACGGAAAGTGAATAAAATAACATTTGGATGCCTTTATTGTTCAATCAAAAACGCGCGTTTTTGGTGAAAAAGATAACCACCCCCCCTTACGACATGCTTCAGAAACAAAAAAAATGGTCCATTTTCAAATGTTGCGTCTTTGAACTACAATTCACATTTGTACGTGGATAATCACTTGTAGAGATAAAATTAGATGTTTAAAGTGATTTACAAGCTTCCAGGGGCCCTAAACACAAGATATGAGGAATGGGTAAATATGAATGAAAATGGCCAATTTATTCACTCTGAGGCCTTAAAAAGTTTTTCTCCACTCCAGAAAGTGAATTAAATAACATTTGTAGACCTTTATTGTTCAATCAAAAACGCCCGATTTTTGACGAAAGAGATAACCACCCCCCCTTACGACATGCTTCAGAAACAAAAAAAATAGTTCATTTTCAAATGTTGCATCTTTGAACGACAATCCACATTTGTACGTGGAAAAGCACTTTTAAAGATCAAATGAGATGTTTAAAGTGATTTGCATGCTTCCAGGGGCCTTAAACACAAGTTTGAGGAATGGGTAAAAGTGAATGAAAATGGCCAATTTACTCACTCTGAGGCCTTAAAAAGTGTTTCTCCTCCACGGGAAGTGAATTAAATAACATTTGGAGGTCTTTATTGTTCAAGCGAAAACGCCCGATTTTTGATGAAAGAGATAACCACCCCCCCTTACGACATGCTTCTGAAACTAAAAAAATGGTTCATTTTCAAATGTTGCGTCTTTTGAACTACAATTAACATTGTACGTGGATAATCACTTTTAGAGATAAAATGAGATGTTTAAAGTGATTTTCAAGCTTCCAGGGGCCCTAAACACGAGATTTGAAAAATGGGTAACCGTGAATGAAAATGGCCAATTTTTTCACTCTGCGGCCTTAAAAAGTGTTTCTCCTCCACGGAAAGTGAATAAAATAACATTTGGATGCCTTTATTGTTCAATCAAAAACGCCCGTTTTTTGGTGAAAAAGATAACCACCCCCCCTTACGACATGCTTCAGAAACGAAAAAAATGGTCCATTTTCAAATGTTGCGTCTTTGAACTACAATTCACATTTGTACGTGGATGATCACTTTTAGAGATGAAATTAGATGTTTAAAGTGATTTACAAGCTTCCAGGGGCCCTAAACACAAGATATGAGGAATGGGTAAATATGAATGAAAATGGCCAATTTATTCACTTTGAGGCCTTAAAAAGTTTTTCTAAACTCCAGAAAGTGAATTAAATAACATTTGTAGGCCTTTATTGTTCAATCAAAAACGCCCGATTTTTGACGAAAGAGATAACCACCCCCCCTTACAACATGCTTCAGAAACTAAAAAAATGGTCCGTTTTCAAATGTTGCCTCTTTGAACTACAATTCACATTTGTACGTGGAAAAGCACTTTTAAAGATCAAATGAGATGTTTAAAGTGATTTTCATGCTTCCACGGGCCTTAAACACAAGATTTGAGGAATGGGTAAAAGTGAATGAAAATGGCCAATTTACTCACTCTGAGGCCTTAAAAAGTGTTTCTCCTCCACGGGAAGTGAATTAAATACCATTTGGAGGTCTTTATTGTTCAAGCGAAAACGCCTGATTTTTGATGAAAGAGATAACCACCCCCCCTTACGACATGCTTCTGAAACTGAAAAAATGGTTCATTTTCAAATGTTGCGTCTTTGAACTACAATTCACATTTGTACGTGGATAATCACTTTTAGAGATAAAATTAGATGTTTAAAGTGATTTACAAGCTTCCAGGGGCCCTAAACACAAGATATGAGGAATGGGTAAATATGAATGAAACTGGCCAATTTATTCACTCTGAGGCCTTAAAAAGTTTTTCTCCACTCCAGAAAGTGAATTAAATAACATTTGTAGACCTTTATTGTTCAATCAAAAACGCCCGATTTTTGACGAAAGAGATAACCACCCCCCCTTACGACATGCTTCAGAAACAAAAAAAATGGTTCATTTTCAAATGTTGCATCTTTGAACGACAATCCACATTTGTACGTGGATAAACACTTTTAGAGATAAAATTAGATGTTTAAAGTGATTTTCAAGCTTCCAGGGGCCCTAAACACAAGATTTGAGAAATGGGTAAAAGTGAATGAAAATGGCCAATTTACTCACTCTGAGGCCTTAAAAAGTGTTTCTCCTCAACGGGAAGTGAATGAAATAACATTTGTAGGCCTTTATTGTTCAAGCGAAAACGCCCGATTATTGACAAAAGAGATAACCACCCCCCCTTACGACATGCTTCAGAAACGAAAAAAATGGTCCGTTTTCAAATGTTGCGTCTTTGAATGACAATCCACATTTGTACGTGTAAAAGCACTTTTAAAGATCAAATGAGATGTTTAAAGTGATTTTCATGCTTCCAGGGGCCTTAAACACAAGATTTGAGGAATGGGTAAAAGTGAATGAAAATGGCCAATTTACTCACTCTGAGGCCTTAAAAAGTGTTTCTCCTCCACGGGAAGTGAATTAAATAACATTTGTAGGCCTTTATTGTTCAAGCGAAAACGCCCGATTATTGACGAAAGAGATAACCACCCCCCCCTTACGACATGCTTCAGAAACGTAAAAAATGGCCCGTTTTCAAATGTTGCGTCTTTGAATGACAATCCACATTTGTACGTGGATAATCACTTTTAGAGCTAAAATGAGATGTTTAAAGTGATTTTCAAGCTTCCAGGGGCCCTAAACACAAGATTTGAGAAATGGGTAAAAGTGAATGAAAATGGCCAATTTACTCACTCTGAGGCCTTAAAAAGTGTTTCTCCTCCACGGAAAGTGAATAAAATAACATTTGGATGCCTTTATTGTTCAATCAAAAACGCCCGTTTTTTGGTGAAAAAGATAACCACCCCCCCTTACGACATGCTTCAGAAACAAAAAAAATGGTCCATTTTCAAATGTTGCGTCTTTGAACTACAATTCACATTTGTACGTGGATAATCACTTTTAGAGATACAATTAGATGTTTAAAGTGATTTACAAGCTTCCAGGGGCCCTAAACACAAGATATGAGGAATGGGTAAAGATGAATGAAAATGGCCAATTTATTCACTCTGAGGCCTTAAAAAGTTTTTCTCCACTCCAGAAAGTGAATTAAATAACATTTGTAGACCTTTATTGTTCAATCAAAAACGCCCGATTTTTGACGAAAGAGATAACCACCCCCCCTTACGACATGCTTCAGAAACAAAAAAAATGGTCCATTTTCAAATGTTGCGTCTTTGAACTACAATTCACATTTGTACGTGGGTAATCACTTTTAGAGATAAAATTAGATGTTTAAAGTGATTTACAAGCTTCCAGGGGCCCTAAACACAAGATATGAGGAATGGGTAAATATGAATGAAAATGGCCAATTTATTCACTCTGAGGCCTTAAAAAGTTTTTCTCCACTCAAGAAAGTGAATTAAATAACATTTGTAGGCCTTTATTGTTCAATCAAAAACGCCCGATTTTTGACGAAAGAGATAACCACCCCCCCTTACGACATGCTTCAGAAACTAAAAAAATGGTCCGTTTTCAAATGTTGCCTCTTTGAACTACAATTCACATTTGTACGTGGAAAAGCACTTTTAAAGATCAAATGAGATGTTTAAAGTGATTTTCATGCTTCCAGGGGCCTTAAACACAAGATTTGAGGAATGGGTAAAAGTGAATGAAAATGGCCAATTTACTCACTCTGAGGCCTTAAAAAGTGTTTCTCCTCCACGGGAAGTGAATTAAATAACATTTGTAGGCCTTTATTGTTCAAGCGAAAACGCCTGATTTTTGATGAAAGAGATAACCACCCCCCCTTACGACATGCTTCTGAAACTAAAAAAATGGTTCATTTTCAAATGTTGCGTCTTTGAACCACAATTAACATTGTACGTGGATAACCACTTTTAGCGATAAAATTAGATGTTTAATGTGATTTTCAAGCTTCCAGGGGCCCTAAACACGAGATTTGAAAAATGGGTAACCGTGAATGAAAATGGCCAATTTTTTCACTCTGCGGCCTTAAAAAGTGTTTCTCCTCCACGGAAAGTGAATAAAATAACATTTGGATGCCTTTATTGTTCAATCAAAAACGCCCGTTTTTGGTGAAAAAGATAACCACCCCCCCTTACGACATGCTTCAGAAACAAAAAAAATGGTCCATTTTCAAATGTTGCGTCTTTGAACTACAATTCACATTTGTACGTGGATAATCACTTTTAGAGATGAAATTAGATGTTTAAAGTGATTTACAAGCTTCCAGGGGCCCTAAACACAAGATATGAGGAATGGGTAAATATGAATGAAAATGGCCAATTTATTCACTCTGAGGCCTTAAAAAGTTTTTCTCCACTCCAGAAAGTGAATTAAATAACATTTGTAGACCTTTATTGTTCAATCAAAAACGCCCGATTTTTGACGAAAGAGATAACCACCCCCCCTTACGACATGCTTCAGAAACCAAAAAAATGGTCCATTTTCAAATGTTGCGTCTTTGAACTACAATTCACATTTGTACGTGGGTAATCACTTTTAGAGATAAAATTAGATGTTTAAAGTGATTTACAAGCTTCCAGGGGCCCTAAACACAAGATATGAGGAATGGGTAAATATGAATGAAAATGGCCAATTTATTCACTCTGAGGCCTTAAAAAGTTTTTCTCCACTCCAGAAAGTGAATTAAATAACATTTGTAGACCTTTATTGTTCAATCAAAAACGCCCGATTTTTGACGAAAGAGATAACCACCCCCCCTTACGACATGCTTCAGAAACAAAAAAAATGGTTCATTTTCAAATGTTGCATCTTTGAACGACAATCCACATTTGTACGTGGATAAACACTTTTAGAGATAAAATTAGATGTTTAAAGTGATTTTCAAGCTTCCAGGGGCCCTAAACACAAGATTTGAGAAATGGGTAAAAGTGAATGAAAATGGCCAATTTACTCACTCTGAGGCCTTAAAAAGTGTTTCTCCTCAACGGGAAGTGAATGAAATAACATTTGTAGGCCTTTATTGTTCAAGCGAAAACGCCCGATTATTGACAAAAGAGATAACCACCCCCCCTTACGACATGCTTCGGAAACGAAAAAAATGGTCCGTTTTCAAATGTTGCGTCTTTGAATGACAATCCACATTTGTACGTGGAAAAGCACTTTTAAAGATCAAATGAGATGTTTAAAGTGATTTTCATGCTTCCAGGGGCCTTAAACACAAGATTTGAGGAATGGGTAAAAGTGAATGAAAATGGCCAATTTACTCACTCTGAGGCCTTAAAAAGTGTTTCTCCTCCACGGGAAGTGAATTAAATAACATTTGTAGGCCTTTATTGTTCAAGCGAAAACGCCCGATTATTGACGAAAGAGATAACCACCCCCCCCTTACGACATGCTTCAGAAACGTAAAAAATGGCCCGTTTTCAAATGTTGCGTCTTTGAATGACAATCCACATTTGTACGTGGATAATCACTTTTAGAGCTAAAATTAGATGTTTAAAGTGATTTTCAAGCTTCCAGGGGCCCTAAACACAAGATTTGAGAAATGGGTAAAAGTGAATGAAAATGGCCAATTTACTCACTCTGAGGCCTTAAAAAGTGTTTCTCCTCCACGGAAAGTGAATAAAATAACATTTGGATGCCTTTATTGTTCAATCAAAAACGCCCGTTTTTTGGTGAAAAAGATACCCACCCCCCCTTACGACATGCTTCAGAAACAAAAAAAATGGTCCATTTTCAAATGTTGCGTCTTTGAACTACAATTCACATTTGTACGTGGATAATCACTTTTAGAGATACAATTAGATGTTTAAAGTGATTTACAAGCTTCCAGGGGCCCTAAACACAAGATATGAGGAATGGGTAAAGATGAATGAAAATGGCCAATTTATTCACTCTGAGGCCTTAAAAAGTTTTTCTCCACTCCAGAAAGTGAATTAAATAACATTTGTAGACCTTTATTGTTCAATCAAAAACGCCCGATTTTTGACGAAAGAGATAACCACCCCCCCTTACGACATGCTTCAGAAACAAAAAAAATGGTCCATTTTCAAATGTTGCGTCTTTGAACTACAATTCACATTTGTACGTGGGTAATCACTTTTAGAGATAAAATTAGATGTTTAAAGTGATTTACAAGCTTCCAGGGGCCCAAAACACAAGATATGAGGAATGGGTAAATATGAATGAAAATGGCCAATTTATTCACTCTGAGGCCTTAAAAAGTTTTTCTCCCCTCCAGAAAGTGAATTAAATAACATTTGTAGACCTTTATTGTTCAATCAAAAACGCCCGATTTTTGACGAAAGAGATAACCACCCCCCCCTTACGACATGCTTCAGAAACAAAAAAAATGGTTCATTTTCAAATGTTGCATCTTTGAACGACAATCCACATTTGTACGTGGATAAACACTTTTAGAGATAAAATTAGATGTTTAAAGTGATTTTCAAGCTTCCAGTGGCCCTAAACACAAGATTTGAGAAATGGGTAAAAGTGAATGAAAATGGCCAATTTACTCACTCTGAGGCCTTAAAAAGTGTTTCTCCTCAACGGGAAGTGAATGAAATAACATTTGTAGGCCTTTATTGTTCAAGCGAAAACGCCCGATTATTGACAAAAGAGATAACCACCCCCCCTTACGACATGCTTCAGAAACGAAAAAAATGGTCCGTTTTCAAATGTTGCGTCTTTGAATGACAATCCACATTTGTACGTGGAAAAGCACTTTTAAAGATCAAATGAGATGTTTAAAGTGATTTTCATGCTTCCAGGGGCCTTAAACACAAGATTTGAGGAATGGGTAAAAGTGAATGAAAATGGCCAATTTACTCACTCTGAGGCCTTAAAAAGTGTTTCTCCTCCACGGGAAGTGAATTAAATAACATTTGTAGGCCTTTATTGTTCAAGCGAAAACGCCCGATTATTGACGAAAGAGATAACCACCCCCCCCTTACGACATGCTTCAGAAACGTAAAAAATGGCCCGTTTTCAAATGTTGCGTCTTTGAATGACAATCCACATTTGTACGTGGATAATCACTTTTAGAGCTAAAATTAGATGTTTAAAGTGATTTTCAAGCTTCCAGGGGCCCTAAACACAAGATTTGAGAAATGGGTAAAAGTGAATGAAAATGGCCAATTTACTCACTCTGAGGCCTTAAAAAGTGTTTCTCCTCCACGGAAAGTGAATAAAATAACATTTGGATGCCTTTATTGTTCAATCAAAAACGCCCGTTTTTTGGTGAAAAAGATAACCACCCCCCCTTACGACATGCTTCAGAAACAAAAAAAATGGTCCATTTTCAAATGTTGCGTCTTTGAACTACAATTCACATTTGTACGTGGATAATCACTTTTAGAGATACAATTAGATGTTTAAAGTGATTTACAAGCTTCCAGGGGCCCTAAACACAAGATATGAGGAATGGGTAAAGATGAATGAAAATGGCCAATTTATTCACTCTGAGGCCTTAAAAAGTTTTTCTCCACTCCAGAAAGTGAATTAAATAACATTTGTAGACCTTTATTGTTCAATCAAAAATGCCCGATTTTTGACGAAAGAGATAACCACCCCCCCTTACGACATGCTTCAGAAACAAAAAAAATGGTTCATTTTCAAATGTTGCATCTTTGAACGACAATCCACATTTGTACGTGGATAAACACTTTTAGAGATAAAATTAGATGTTTAAAGTGATTTTCAAGCTTCCAGGGGCCCTAAACACAAGATTTGAGAAATGGGAAAAAGTGAATGAAAATGGCCAATTTACTCACTCTGAGGCCTTAAAAAGTGTTTCTCCTCAACGGGAAGTGAATTAAATACCATTTGGAGGCCTTTATTGTTCAAGCGAAAACGCCTGATTTTTGATGAAAGAGATAACCACCCCCCCTTACGACATGCTTCAGAAACAAAAAAAATGGTTCATTTTCAAATGTTGCGTCTTTTGAACTACAATTAACATTGTACGTGGATAATCACTTTTAGAGATAAAATGAGATGTTTAAAGTGATTTTCAAGCTTCCAGGGGCCCTAAACACGAGATTTGAGAAATGGGTAACCGTGAATGAAAATGGCCAATTTACTCACTCTGCGGCCTTAAAAAGTGTTTCTCCTCCACGGAAAGTGAATAAAATAACATTTGGATGCCTTTATTGTTCAATCAAAAACACCCGTTTTTTGGTGAAAAAGATAACCACCCCCCCTTACGACATGCTTCAGAAACGAAAAAAATGTTCCATTTTCAAATGTTGCGTCTTTGAACTACAATTCACATTTGTACGTGGATGATCACTTTTAGAGATAAAATTAGATGTTTAAAGTGATTTTCAAGCTTCCAGGGGCCCTAAACACAAGATATGAGAAATGGGTAAAAGTGAATGAAAATGGCCAATTTACTCACTCTGAGGCCTTAAAAAGTGTTTCTCCTCAACGGGAAGTGAATTAAATAACATTTGTAGGCCTTTATTGTTCAAGCGAAAACGCCCGATTATTGACGAAAGAGATAACCACCCCCCCTTACGACATGCTTCAGAAACGAAAAAAATGGTCCGTTTTGAAATGTTGCGTCTTTGAATGACAATCCACATTTGTACGTGGTTAATCACTTTTAGAGCTAAAATTAGATGTTTAAAGTGATTTTCAAACTTCCAGGGGCCCTAAACACAAGATTTGAGAAATGGGTAAAAGTGAATAAAAATGGCCAATTTACGCACTCTGAGGCCTTAAAAAGTGTTTCTCCTCCACGGGAAGTGAATTAAATACCATTTGGAGGCCTTTATTGTTCAAGCGAAAACGCCTGATTTTTAATGAAAGAGATAACCACCCCCCCTTACGACATGTTTCTGAAACTAAAAAAATTGGTTCATTTTCAAATGTTGCGTCTTTTGAACTACAATTAACATTGTACGTGGATAATCACTTTTAGAGATAAAATGAGATGTTTAAAGTGATTTTCAAGCTTCTAGGGGCCCTAAACACGAGATTTGAGAAATGGGTAAACATGAATGAAAATGGCCAATTTACTCACTCTGCGGCCTTAAAAAGTGTTTCTCCTCCACGGAAAGTGAATAAAATAACATTTGGATGCCTTTATTGTTCAATCAAAAACGCCTGTTTTTTGGTGAAAAAGATAACCACCCCCCCTTACGACATGCTTCAGAAACGAAAAAAATGGTCCATTTTCAAATGTTGCGTCTTTGAACTACAATTCACATTTGTACGTGGATGATCACTTTTAGAGATAAAATTAGATGTTTAAAGTGATTTACAAGCTTCCAGGGGCCCTAAACACAAGATATGAGGAATGGGTAAATATGAATGAAACTGGCCAATTTATTCACTCTGAGGCCTTAAAAAGTTTTTCTCCACTCCAGAAAGTGAATTACATAACATTTGTAGGCCTTTATTGTTCAATCAAAAACGCCCGATTTTTGACGAAAGAGATAACCACCCCCCCTTACGACATGCTTCAGAAACTAAAAAAATGGTCCGTTTTCAAATGTTGCCTCTTTGAACTACAATTCACATTTGTACGTGGAAAAGCACTTTTAAAGATCAAATGAGATGTTTAAAGTGATTTTCATGCTTCCAGGGGCCTTAAACACAAGATTTGAGGAATGGGTAAAAGTGAATGAAAATGGCCAATTTACTCACTCTGAGGCCTTAAAAAGTGTTTCTCCTCCACGGGAAGTGAATTAAATAACATTTGTAGGCCTTTATTGTTCAAGCGAAAACGCCTGATTTTTGATGAAAGAGATAACCACCCCCCCTTACGACATGCTTCTGAAACTAAAAAAATGGTTCATTTTCAAATGTTGCGTCTTTGAACCACAATTAACATTGTACGTGGATAACCACTTTTAGAGATAAAATTAGATGTTTAAAGTGATTTTCAAGCTTCCAGGGGCCCTAAACACGAGATTTGAAAAATGGGTAACCGTGAATGAAAATGGCCAATTTTTTCACTCTGCGGCCTTAAAAAGTGTTTCTCCTCCACGGAAAGTGAATAAAATAACATTTGGATGCCTTTATTGTTCAATCAAAAACGCCCGTTTTTGGTGAAAAAGATAACCACCCCCCCTTACGACATGCTTCAGAAACAAAAAAAATGGTCCATTTTCAAATGTTGCGTCTTTGAACTACAATTCACATTTGTACGTGGATAATCACTTGTAGAGATAAAATTAGATGTTTAAAGTGATTTACAAGCTTCCAGGGGCCCTAAACACAAGATATGAGGAATGGGTAAATATGAATGAAAATGGCCAATTTATTCACTCTGAGGCCTTAAAAAGTTTTTCTCCACTCCAGAAAGTGAATTAAATAACATTTGTAGACCTTTATTGTTCAATCAAAAACGCCCGATTTTTGACGAAAGAGATAACCACCCCCCTTACGACATGCTTCAGAAACAAAAAAAAAAGTTCATTTTCAAATGTTGCATCTTTGAACGACAATCCACATTTGTACGTGGAAAAGCACTTTTAAAGATCAAATTAGATGTTTAAAGTGATTTGCATGCTTCCAGGGGCCTTAAACACAAGATTTGAGGAATGGGTAAAAGTGAATGAAAATGGCCAATTTACTCACTCTGAGGCCTTAAAAAGTGTTTCTCCTCCACGGGAAGTGAATTAAATACCATTTGGAGGCCTTTATTGTTCAAGCGAAAACGCCTGATTTTTGATGAAAGAGATAACCACCCCCCCTTACGACATGCTTCTGAAACTAAAAAAATGGTTCATTTTCAAATGTTGCGTCTTTTGAACTACAATTAACATTGTACGTGGATAATCACTTTTAGAGATAAAATGAGATGTTTAAAGTGATTTTCAAGCTTCCAGGGGCCCTAAACACGAGATTTGAAAAATGGGTAACCGTGAATGAAAATGGCCAATTTTTTCACTCTGCGGCCTTAAAAAGTGTTTCTCCTCCACGGAAAGTGAATAAAATAACATTTGGATGCCTTTATTGTTCAATCAAAAACGCCCGTTTTTTGGTGAAAAAGATAACCACCCCCCCTTACGACATGCTTCAGAAACGAAAAAAATGGTCCATTTTCAAATGTTGCGTCTTTGAACTACAATTCACATTTGTACGTGGATGATCACTTTTAGAGATGAAATTAGATGTTTAAAGTGATTTACAAGCTTCCAGGGGCCCTAAACACAAGATATGAGGAATGGGTAAATATGAATGAAAATGGCCAATTTATTCACTTTGAGGCCTTAAAAAGTTTTTCTAAACTCCAGAAAGTGAATTAAATAACATTTGTAGGCCTTTATTGTTCAATCAAAAACGCCCGATTTTTGACGAAAGAGATAACCACCCCCCCTTACAACATGCTTCAGAAACTAAAAAAATGGTCCGTTTTCAAATGTTGCCTCTTTGAACTACAATTCACATTTGTACGTGGAAAAGCACTTTTAAAGATCAAATGAGATGTTTAAAGTGATTTGCATGCTTCCAGGGGCCTTAAACACAAGATTTGAGGAATGGGTAAAAGTGAATGAAAATGGCCAATTTACTCACTCTGAGGCCTTAAAAAGTGTTTCTCCTCCACGGGAAGTGAATTAAATACCATTTGGAGGTCTTTATTGTTCAAGCGAAAACGCCTGATTTTTGATGAAAGAGATAACCACCCCCCCTTACGACATGCTTCTGAAACAGAAAAAATGGTTCATTTTCAAATGTTGCGTCTTTGAACCACAATTAACATTTGTACGTGGATAAACACTTTTAGAGCTAAAATTAGATGTTTAAAGTGATTTTCAAGCTTCCAGGGGCCCTAAACACGAGATTTGAGAAATGGGTAAACGTGAATGAAAATGGCCAATTTACTCACTCTGCGGCCTTAAAAAGTGTTTCTCCTCCACGGAAAGTGAATAAAATAACATTTGGATGCCTTTATTGTTCAATCAAAAACGCCCGTTTTTGGTGAAAAAGATAACCACCCCCCCTTACGACATGCTTCAGAAACAAAAAAAATGGTCCATTTTCAAATGTTGCGTCTTTGAACTACAATTCACATTTGTACGTGGATAATCACTTTTAGAGATAAAATTAGATGTTTAAAGTGATTTACAAGCTTTCAGGTGCCCTAAACACAAGATTTGAGGAATGGGTAAATATGAATGAAAATGGCCAATTTATTCACTCTGAGGCCTTAAAAAGTTTTTCTCCACTCCAGAAAGTGAATTAAATAACATTTGTAGACCTTTATTGTTCAATCAAAAACGCCCGATTTTTGACGAAAGAGATAACCACCCCCCCCTTACGACATGCTTCAGAAACAAAAAAAATGGTTCATTTTCAAATGTTGCATCTTTGAACGACAATCCACATTTGTACGTGGATAAACACTTTTAGAGATAAAATTAGATGTTTAAAGTGATTTTCAAGCTTCCAGGGGCCCTAAACACAAGATTTGAGAAATGGGTAAAAGTGAATGAAAATGGCCAATTTACTCACTCATAGGCCTTAAAAAGTGTTTCTCCTCAACGGGAAGTGAATTAAATAACATTTGTAGGCCTTTATTGTTCAAGCGAAAACGCCTGATTATTGACGAAAGAGATAACCACCCCCCCTTACGACATGCTTCAGAAACGTAAAAAATGGCCCGTTTTCAAATGTTGCGTCTTTGAATGACAATCCACATTTGTACGTGGATAATCACTTTTAGAGCTAAAATTAGATGTTTAAAGTGATTTTCAAGCTTCCAGGGGCCCTAAACACAAGATTTGAGAAATGGGTAAAAGTGAATGAAAATGGCCAATTTACTCACTCTGAGGCCTTAAAAAGTGTTTCTCCTCCACGGAAAGTGAATAAAATAACATTTGGATGCCTTTATTGTTCAATCAAAAACGCCCGTTTTTTGGTGAAAAAGATAACCACCCCCCCTTACGACATGCTTCAGAAACAAAAAAAATGGTCAATTTTCAAATGTTGCGTCTTTGAACTACAATTCACATTTATACGTGGATAATCACTTTTAGAGATAAAATTAGATGTTTAAAGTGATTTACAAGCTTCCAGGGGCCCTAAACACAAGATATGAGGAATGGGTAAATATGAATGAAAATGGCCAATTTATTCACTCTGAGGCCTTAAAAAGTTTTTCTCCACTCAAGAAAGTGAATTAAATAAGATTTGTAGGCCTTTATTGTTCAATCAATAACGCCCGATTTTTGACGAAAGGGATAACCACCCCCCCTTACGACATGCTTCAGAAACTAAAAAAATGGTCCGTTTTCAAATGTTGCCTCTTTGAACTACAATTCACATTTGTACGTGGAAAAGCACTTTTAAAGATCAAATGAGATGTTTAAAGTGATTTTCATGCTTCCACGGGCCTTAAACACAAGATTTGAGGAATGGGTAAAAGTGAATGAAAATGGCCAATTTACTCACTCTGAGGCCTTAAAAAGTGTTTCTCCTCCACGGGAAGTGAATTAAATACCATTTGGAGGTCTTTATTGTTCAAGCGAAAACGCCTGATTTTTGATGAAAGAGATAACCACCCCCCCTTACGACATGCTTCTGAAACTGAAAAAATGGTTCATTTTCAAATGTTGCGTCTTTGAACTACAATTCACATTTGTACGTGGATAATCACTTTTAGAGATAAAATTAGATGTTTAAAGTGATTTACAAGCTTCCAGGGGCCCTAAACACAAGATATGAGGAATGGGTAAATATGAATGAAAATGGCCAATTTATTCACTCTGAGGCCTTAAAAAGTTTTTCTCCTATCCAGAAAGTGAATTAAATAACATTTGTAGACCTTTATTGTTCAATCAAAAACGCCCGATTTTTGACGAAAGAGATAACCACCCCCCCTTACGACATGCTTCAGAAACAAAAAAAATGGTCCATTTTCAAATGTTGCGTCTTTGAACTACAATTCACATTTGTACGTGGGTAATCACTTTTAGAGATAAAATTAGATGTTTAAAGTGATTTACAAGCTTCCAGGGGCCCTAAACACAAGATATGAGGAATGGGTAAATATGAATGAAAATGGCCAATTTATTCACTCTGAGGCCTTAAAAAGTTTTTCTCCACTCCAGAAAGTGAATTAAATAACATTTGTAGACCTTTATTGTTCAATCAAAAACGCCCGATTTTTGACGAAAGAGATAACCACCCCCCCTTACGACATGCTTCAGAAACAAAAAAAATGGTTCATTTTCAAATGTTGCATCTTTGAACGACAATCCACATTTGTACGTGGATAAACACTTTTAGAGATAAAATTAGATGTTTAAAGTGATTTTCAAGCTTCCAGGGGCCCTAAACACAAGATTTGAGAAATGGGTAAAAGTGAATGAAAATGGCCAATTTACTCACTCTGAGGCCTTAAAAAGTGTTTCTCCTCAACGGGAAGTGAATGAAATAACATTTGTAGGCCTTTATTGTTCAAGCGAAAACGCCCGATTATTGACAAAAGAGATAACCACCCCCCCTTACGACATGCTTCAGAAACGAAAAAAATGGTCCGTTTTCAAATGTTGCGTCTTTGAATGACAATCCACATTTGTACGTGGAAAAGCACTTTTAAAGATCAAATGAGATGTTTAAAGTGATTTTCATGCTTCCAGGGGCCTTAAACACAAGATTTGAGGAATGGGTAAAAGTGAATGAAAATGGCCAATTTACTCACTCTGAGGCCTTAAAAAGTGTTTCTCCTCCACGGGAAGTGAATTAAATAACATTTGTAGGCCTTTATTGTTCAAGCGAAAACGCCCGATTATTGACGAAAGAGATAACCACCCCCCCCTTACGACATGCTTCAGAAACGTAAAAAATGGCCCGTTTTCAAATGTTGCGTCTTTGAATGACAATCCACATTTGTACGTGGATAATCACTTTTAGAGCTAAAATTAGATGTTTAAAGTGATTTTCAAGCTTCCAGGGGCCCTAAACACAAGATTTGAGAAATGGGTAAAAGTGAATGAAAATGGCCAATTTACTCACTCTGAGGCCTTAAAAAGTGTTTCTCCTCCACGGAAAGTGAATAAAATAACATTTGGATGCCTTTATTGTTCAATCAAAAACGCCCGTTTTTTGGTGAAAAAGATAACCACCCCCCCTTACGACATGCTTCAGAAACAAAAAAAATGGTCCATTTTCAAATGTTGCGTCTTTGAACTACAATTCACATTTGTACGTGGATAATCACTTTTAGAGATACAATTAGATGTTTAAAGTGATTTACAAGCTTCCAGGGGCCCTAAACACAAGATATGAGGAATGGGTAAAGATGAATGAAAATGGCCAATTTATTCACTCTGAGGCCTTAAAAAGTTTTTCTCCACTCCAGAAAGTGAATTAAATAACATTTGTAGACCTTTATTGTTCAATCAAAAACGCCCGATTTTTGACGAAAGAGATAACCACCCCCCCTTACGACATGCTTCAGAAACAAAAAAAATGGTCCATTTTCAAATGTTGCGTCTTTGAACTACAATTCACATTTGTACGTGGGTAATCACTTTTAGAGATAAAATTAGATGTTTAAAGTGATTTTCATGCTTCCAGGGGCCTTAAACACAAGATTTGAGGAATGGGTAAAAGTGAATGAAAATGGCCAATTTACTCACTCTGAGGCCTTAAAAAGTGTTTCTCCTCCACGGGAAGTGAATTAAATAACATTTGTAGGCCTTTATTGTTCAAGCGAAAACGCCCGATTATTGACGAAAGAGATAACCACCCCCCCTTACGACATGCTTCAGAAACGTAAAAAATGGCCCGTTTTCAAATGTTGCGTCTTTGAATGACAATCCACATTTGTACGTGGATAATCACTTTTAGAGCTAAAATTAGATGTTTAAAGTGATTTTCAAGCTTCCAGGGGCCCTAAACACAAGATTTGAGAAATGGGTAAAAGTGAATGAAAATGGCCAATTTACTCACTCTGAGGCCTTAAAAAGTGTTTCTCCTCCACGGAAAGTGAATAAAATAACATTTGGATGCCTTTATTGTTCAATCAAAAACGCCCGTTTTTTGGTGAAAAAGATAACCACCCCCCCTTACGACATGCTTCAGAAACAAAAAAAATGGTCCATTTTCAAATGTTGCGTCTTTGAACTACAATTCACATTTGTACGTGGATAATCACTTTTAGAGATACAATTAGATGTTTAAAGTGATTTACAAGCTTCCAGGGGCCCTAAACACAAGATATGAGGAATGGGTAAAGATGAATGAAAATGGCCAATTTATTCACTCTGAGGCCTTAAAAAGTTTTTCTCCACTCCAGAAAGTGAATTAAATAACATTTGTAGACCTTTATTGTTCAATCAAAAACGCCCGATTTTTGACGAAAGAGATAACCACCCCCCCTTACGACATGCTTCAGAAACAAAAAAAATGGTCCATTTTCAAATGTTGCGTCTTTGAACTACAATTCACATTTGTACGTGGGTAATCACTTTTAGAGATAAAATTAGATGTTTAAAGTGATTTACAAGCTTCCAGGGGCCCTAAACACAAGATATGAGGAATGGGTAAATATGAATGAAAATGGCCAATTTATTCACTCTGAGGCCTTAAAAAGTTTTTCTCCACTCCAGAAAGTGAATTAAATAACATTTGTAGACCTTTATTGTTCAATCAAAAACGCCCGATTTTTGACGAAAGAGATAACCACCCCCCTTACGACATGCTTCAGAAACAAAAAAAATGGTTCATTTTCAAATGTTGCATCTTTGAACGACAATCCACATTTGTACGTGGATAAACACTTTTAGAGATAAAATTAGATGTTTAAAGTGATTTTCAAGCTTCCAGGGGCCCTAAACACAAGATTTGAGAAATGGGTAAAAGTGAATGAAAATGGCCAATTTACTCACTCTGAGGCCTTAAAAAGTGTTTCTCCTCAACGGGAAGTGAATGAAATAACATTTGTAGGCCTTTATTGTTCAAGCGAAAACGCCCGATTATTGACAAAAGAGATAACCACCCCCCTTACGACATGCTTCAGAAACGAAAAAAATGGTCCGTTTTCAAATGTTGCGTCTTTGAATGACAATCCACATTTGTACGTGGAAAAGCACTTTTAAAGATCAAATGAGATGTTTAAAGTGATTTTCATGCTTCCAGGGGCCTTAAACACAAGATTTGAGGAATGGGTAAAAGTGAATGAAAATGGCCAATTTACTCACTCTGAGGCCTTAAAAAGTGTTTCTCCTCCACGGGAAGTGAATTAAATAACATTTGTAGGCCTTTATTGTTCAAGCGAAAACGCCCGATTATTGACGAAAGAGATAACCACCCCCCCTTACGACATGCTTCAGAAACGTAAAAAATGGCCCGTTTTCAAATGTTGCGTCTTTGAATGACAATCCACATTTGTACGTGGATAATCACTTTTAGAGCTAAAATTAGATGTTTAAAGTGATTTTCAAGCTTCCAGGGGCCCTAAACACAAGATTTGAGAAATGGGTAAAAGTGAATGAAAATGGCCAATTTACTCACTCTGAGGCCTTAAAAAGTGTTTCTCCTCCACGGAAAGTGAATAAAATAACATTTGGATGCCTTTATTGTTCAATCAAAAACGCCCGTTTTTTGGTGAAAAAGATAACCACCCCCCCTTACGACATGCTTCAGAAACAAAAAAAATGGTCCATTTTCAAATGTTGCGTCTTTGAACTACAATTCACATTTGTACGTGGATAATCACTTTTAGAGATACAATTAGATGTTTAAAGTGATTTACAAGCTTCCAGGGGCCCTAAACACAAGATATGAGGAATGGGTAAAGATGAATGAAAATGGCCAATTTATTCACTCTGAGGCCTTAAAAAGTTTTTCTCCACTCCAGAAAGTGAATTAAATAACATTTGTAGACCTTTATTGTTCAATCAAAAATGCCCGATTTTTGACGAAAGAGATAACCACCCCCCCTTACGACATGCTTCAGAAACAAAAAAAATGGTTCATTTTCAAATGTTGCATCTTTGAACGACAATCCACATTTGTACGTGGATAAACACTTTTAGAGATAAAATTAGATGTTTAAAGTGATTTTCAAGCTTCCAGGGGCCCTAAACACAAGATTTGAGAAATGGGAAAAAGTGAATGAAAATGGCCAATTTACTCACTCTGAGGCCTTAAAAAGTTTTTCTCCACTCCAGAAAGTGAATTAAATACCATTTGTAGGCCTTTATTGTTCAATCAAAAACGCCCGATTTTTGACGACAGAGATAACCACCCCCCCTTACGACATGCTTCAGAAACTAAAAAAATGGTCCGTTTTCAAATGTTGCCTCTTTGAACTACAATTCACATTTGTACATGGAAAAGCACTTTTAAAGATCAAATGAGATGTTTAAAGTGATTTTCAAGCTTCCAGGGGCCCTAAACACAAGATATGAGAAATGGGTAAAAGTGAATGAAAATGGCCAATTTACTCACTCTGAGGCCTTAAAAAGTGTTTCTCCTCAACGGGAAGTGAATTAAATAACATTTGTAGGCCTTTATTGTTCAAGCGAAAACGCCCGATTATTGACGAAAGAGATAACCACCCCCCCTTACGACATGCTTCAGAAACGAAAAAAATGGTCCGTTTTGAAATGTTGCGTCTTTGAATGACAATCCACATTTGTACGTGGTTAATCACTTTTAGAGCTAAAATTAGATGTTTAAAGTGATTTTCAAACTTCCAGGGGCCCTAAACACAAGATTTGAGAAATGGGTAAAAGTGAATAAAAATGGCCAATTTACGCACTCTGAGGCCTTAAAAAGTGTTTCTCCTCCACGGGAAGTGAATTAAATACCATTTGGAGGCCTTTATTGTTCAAGCGAAAACGCCTGATTTTTAATGAAAGAGATAACCACCCCCCCTTACGACATGTTTCTGAAACTAAAAAAATTGGTTCATTTTCAAATGTTGCGTCTTTTGAACTACAATTAACATTGTACGTGGATAATCACTTTTAGAGATAAAATGAGATGTTTAAAGTGATTTTCAAGCTTCCAGGGGCCCTAAACACGAGATTTGAGAAATGGGTAAACATGAATGAAAATGGCCAATTTACTCACTCTGCGGCCTTAAAAAGTGTTTCTCCTCCACGGAAAGTGAATAAAATAACATTTGGATGCCTTTATTGTTCAATCAAAAACGCCCGTTTTTTGGTGAAAAAGATAACCACCCCCCCTTACGACATGCTTCAGAAACGAAAAAAATGGTCCATTTTCAAATGTTGCGTCTTTGAACTACAATTCACATTTGTACGTGGATGATCACTTTTAGAGATAAAATTAGATGTTTAAAGTGATTTACAAGCTTCCAGGGGCCCTAAACACAAGATATGAGGAATGGGTAAATATGAATGAAACTGGCCAATTTATTCACTCTGAGGCCTTAAAAAGTTTTTCTCCACTCCAGAAAGTGAATTACATAACATTTGTAGGCCTTTATTGTTCAATCAAAAACGCCCGATTTTTGACGAAAGAGATAACCACCCCCCCTTACGACATGCTTCAGAAACTAAAAAAATGGTCCGATTTCAAATGTTGCCTCTTTGAACTACAATTCACATTTGTACGTGGAAAAGCACTTTTAAAGATCAAATGAGATGTTTAAAGTGATTTTCATGCTTCCAGGGGCCTTAAACACAAGATTTGAGGAATGGGTAACAGTGAATGAAAATGGCCAATTTACTCATTCTGAGGCCTTAAAAAGTGTTTCTCCTCCACGGGAAGTGAATTAAATACCATTTGGAGGTCTTTATTGTTCAAGCGAAAACGCCTGATTTTTGATGAAAGAGATAACCACCCCCCCTTACGACATGCTTCAGAAACAAAAAAAATGGTCCATTTTCAAATGTTGCGTCTTTGAACTACAATTCACATTTGTACGTGGATAATCACTTTTAGAGATAAAATTAGATGTTTAAAGTGATTTACAAGCTTCCAGGGGCCCTAAACACAAGATATGAGGAATGGGTAAATATGAATGAAAATGGCCAATTTATTCACTCTGAGGCCTTAAAAAGTGTTTCTCCTCAACGGGAAGTGAATTAAATAACATTTGTAGGCCTTTATTGTTCAAGCGAAAACGCCCGATTATTGACGAAAGAGATAACCACCCCCCCTTACGACATGCTTCAGAAACGAAAAAAATGGTCCGTTTTCAAATGTTGCGTCTTTGAATGACAATCCACATTTGTACGTGGATAATCACTTTTAGAGCTAAAATTAGATGTTTAAAGTGATTTTCAAGCTTCCAGAGGCCCTAAACACAAGATTTGAGAAATGGGTAAAAGTGAATGAAAATGGCCAATTTACTCACTCTGAGGCCTTAAAAAGTGTTTCTCCTCCACGGGAAGTGAATTAAATACCATTTGGAGGCCTTTATTGTTCAAGCGAAAACGCCTGATTTTTGATGAAAGACATAACCACCCCCCCTTACGACATGCTTCTGAAACTAAAAAAATGGTTCATTTTCAAATGTTGCGTCTTTTGAACTACAATTAACATTGTACGTGGATAATCACTTTTAGAGATAAAATGAGATGTTTAAAGTGATTTTCAAGCTTCCAGGGGCCCTAAACACGAGATTTGAAAAATGGGTAACCGTGAATGAAAATGGCCAATTTTTTCACTCTGCGGCCTTAAAAAGTGTTTCTCCTCCACGGAAAGTGAATAAAGTAACATTTGGATGCCTTTATTGTTCAATCAAAAACGCCCGTTTTTTGGTGAAAAAGATAACCACCCCCCCTTACGACATGCTTCAGAAACGAAAAAAATGGTCCATTTTCAAATGTTGCGTCTTTGAACTACAATTCACATTTGTACGTGGATAATCACTTTTAGAGATAAAATGAGATGTTAAAAGTGATTTTCAAGCTTCCAGGGGCCCTAAACACGAGATTTGAAAAATGGGTAACCGTGAATGAAAATGGCCAATTTTTTCACTCTGCGGCCTTAAAAAGTGTTTCTCCTCCACGGAAAGTGAATAAAATAACATTTGGATGCCTTTATTGTTCAATCAAAAACGCCCGTTTTTTGGTGAAAAAGATAACCACCCCCCCTTACAACATGCTTCAGAAACGAAAAAAATGGTCCATTTTCAAATGTTGCGTCTTTGAACTACAATTCACATTTGTACGTGGATGATCACTTTTAGAGATAAAATTAGATGTTTAAAGTGATTTACAAGCTTCCAGGGGCCCTAAACACAAGATATGAGGAATGGGTAAATATGAATGAAAATGGCCAATTTATTCACTCTGAGGCCTTAAAAAGTTTTTCTCCACTCCAGAAAGTGAATTAAATAACATTTGTAGGCCTTTAATGTTCAATCAAAAACGCCCGATTTTTGACGAAAGAGATAACCACCCCCCCCTTACGACATGCTTCAGAAACTAAAAAAATGGTCCGTTTTTAAATGTAGCCTCTTTGAACTACAATTCCCATTTGTACGTGGAAAAGCACTTTTAAAGATCAAATGAGATGTTTAAAGTGATGTTCATGCTTCCAGGGGCCTTAAACACAAGATTTGAGGAATGGGTAAAAGTGAATGAAAATGGCCAATTTACTCACTCTGAGGCCTTAAAAAGTGTTTCTCCTCCACGGGAAGTGAATTAAATAACATTTGTAGGCCTTTATTGTCCAAGCGAAAACGCTCGATTATTGACGAAAGAGATAACCACCCCCCTTACGACATGCTTCAGAAACGTAAAAAATGGCCCGTTTTCAAATGTTGCGTCTTTGAATGACAATCCACATTTGTACGTGGATAATCACTTTTAGAGCTAAAATTAGATGTTTAAAGTGATTTTCAAGCTCCCAGGGGCCCTAAACACAAGATTTGAGAAATGGGTAAAAGTGAATGAAAATGGCCAATTTACTCACTCTGAGGCCTTAAAAAGTGTTTCTCCTCCACGGAAAGTGAATTAAATAACATTTGGATGCCTTTATTGTTCAATCAAAAACGCCCGATTTTTGACGAAAGAGATAACCACCCCCCCTTACGACATGCTTCAGAAACAAAAAAAATGGTTCATTTTCAAATGTTGCATCTTTGAACGACAATCCACATTTGTACATGGATAAACACTTTTAGAGATAAAATTAGATGTTTAAAGTGATTTACAAGCTTCCAGGGGCCCTAAACACAAGATACGAGGAATGAGTAAATATGAATGAAAATGGCCAATTTATTCACTCTGAGGCCTTAAAAAGTGTTTCTCCTCCACGGAAAGTGAATTAAATAACATTTGGATGCCTTTATTGTTCAATCAAAAACGCCCGATTTTTGACGAAAGAGATAACCACCCCCCCTTACGACATGCTTCAGAAACTAAAAAAATGGTCCGTTTTTAAATGTAGCCTCTTTGAACTACAATTCACATTTGTACGTGGAAAAGCACTTTTAAAGATCAAATGAGATGTTTAAAGTGATTTTCATGCTTCCAGGGGCCTTAAACACAAGATTTGAGGAATGGGTAAAAGTGAATGAAAATGGTCAATTTACTCACTCTGAGGCCTTAAAAAGTGTTTCTCCTCCACGGGAAGTGAATTAAATAACATTTGTAGGCCTTTATTGTTCAAGCGAAAACGCCCGATTATTGACGAAAGAGATAACCACCCCCCCTTACGACATGCTTCAGAAACGTAAAAAATGGCCCGTTTTCAAATGTTGCGTCTTTGAATGACAATCCACATTTGTACGTGGATAATCACTTTTAGAGCTAAAATTAGATGTTTAAAGTGATTTTCAAGCTTCCAGGGGCCCTAAACACAAGATTTGAGAAATGGGTAAAAGTGAATGAAAATGGCCAATTTATGAACTCTGAGGCCTTAAAAAGTGTTTCTCCTCCACGGGAAGTGAATTAAATACCATTTGGAGGTCTTTATTGTTCAAGCGAAAACGCCTGATTTTTGATGAAAGAGCTAACCACCCCCCCTTACGACATGCTTCTAAAACTAAAAAGATGGTTCATTTTTAAATGTTGCGTCTTTGAACCACAATTAACATTGTACGTGGATAATCACTTTTAAAGATAAAATGAGATGTTTAAAGTGATTTTCAAGCTTCCAGGGGCCCTAAACACGAGATTTGAGAAATGGGTAAAAGTGAATGAAAATGGCCAATTTATGAACTCTGAGGCCTTAAAAAGTTTTTCTCCTCCACGGAAAGTGAATAAAATAACATTTGGATGCCTTTATTGTTCAATCAAAAACGCCAGTTTTTTGGTGAAAAAGATAACCACCCCCCCTTACGACATGCTTCAGAAACGAAAAAAATGGTCCATTTTCAAATGTTGCGTCTTTGAACTACAATTCACATTTGTACGTGGATAATCACTTTTAGAGATAAAATTAGATGTTTAAAGTGATTTACAAGCTTCCAGGGGCCCTAAACACAAGATATGAGGAATGGGTAAATATGAATGAAAATGGCCAATTTATTCACTCTGAGGCCTTAAAAAGTTTTTCTCCACTCCAGAAAGTGAATTAAATAACATTTGTAGACCTTTATTGTTCAATCAAAAACGCCCGATTTTTGACGAAAGAGATAACCACCCCCCTTACGACATGCTTCAGAAACAAAAAAAATGGTTCATTTTCAAATGTTGCATCTTTGAACGACAATCCACATTTGTACGTGGATAAACACTTTTAGAGATAAAATTAGATGTTTAAAGTGATTTTCAAGCTTCCAGGGGCCCTAAACACAATATTTGAGAAATGGGTAAAAGTGAATGAAAATGGCCAATTTACTCACTCTGAGGCCTTAAAAAGTGTTTCTCCTCAACGGGAAGTGAATTAAATAACATTTGTAGGCCTTTATTGTTCAAGCGAAAACGCCCGATTATTGACGAAAGAGATAACCACCCCCCCTTACGACATGCTTCTGAAACAAAAAAAATGGTTCATTTTCAAATGTTGCGTCTTTTGAACTACAATTAACATTGTACGTGGATAATCACTTTTAGAGATAAAATGAGATGTTTAAAGTGATTTTCAAGCTTCCAGGGGCCCTAAACACGAGATTTGAAAAATGGGTAACCGTGAATGAAAATGGCCAATTTTTTCAATCTGCGGCCTTAAAAAGTGTTTCTCCTCCACGGAAAGTGAATAAAATAACATTTGGATGCCTTTATTGTTCAATCAAAAACGCCTGTTTTTTGGTGAAAAAGATAACCACCCCCCCCTTACGACATGCTTCAGAAACAAAAAAAATGGTCCATTTTCAAATGTTGCGTCTTTGAACTACAATTCACATTTGTACGTGGATAATCACTTTTAGAGATAAAATTAGATGTTTAAAGTGATTTACAAGCTTCCAGGGGCCCTAAACACAAGATATGAGGAATGGGTAAATATGAATGAAAATGGCCAATTTATTCACTCTGAGGCCTTAAAAAGTTTTTCTCCACTCCAGAAAGTGAATTAAATAACATTTGTAGGCCTTTATTGTTCAATCAAAAACGCCCGATTTTTGACGAAAGAGATAACCACCCCCCCCCTTACGACATGCTTCAGAAACAAAAAAATGGTCCATTTTCAAATGTTGCGTCTTTGAACTACAATTCACATTTGTACGTGGATAATCACTTTTAGAGATAAAATTAGATGTTTAAAGTGATTTACAAGCTTCCAGGGGCCCTAAACACAAGATATGAGGAATGGGTAAATATGAATGAAAATGGCCAATTTATTCACTCTGAGGCCTTAAAAAGTTTTTCTCCACTCAAGAAAGTGAATTAAATAAGATTTGTAGGCCTTTATTGTTCAATCAAAAATGCCCGATTTTTGACGAAAGAGATAACCACCCCCCCTTACGACATGCTTCAGAAACTAAAAAAATGGTCCGTTTTCAAATGTTGCCTCTTTGAACTACAATTCACATTTGTACGTGGAAAAGCACTTTTAAAGATCAAATGAGATGTTTAAAGTGATTTTCATGCTTCCACGGGCCTTAAACAGAAGATTTTAGGAATGGGTAAAAGTGAATGAAAATGGCCAATTTACTCACTCTGAGGCCTTAAAAAGTGTTTCTCCTCCACGGGAAGTGAATTAAATACCATTTGGAGGTCTTTATTGTTCAAGCGAAAACGCCTGATTTTTGATGAAAGAGATAACCACCCCCCCTTACGACATGCTTCTGAAACTGAAAAAATGGTTCATTTTCAAATGTTGCGTCTTTGAACCACAATTAACATTTGTACGTGGATAAACACTTTTAGAGCTAAAATTAGATGTTTAAAGTGATTTTCAAGCTTCCAGGGGCCCTAAACACGAGATTTGAGAAATGGGTAAACGTGAATGAAAATGGCCAATTTACTCACTCTGCGGCCTTAAAAAGTGTTTCTCCTCCACGGAAAGTGAATAAAATAACATTTGGATGCCTTTATTGTTCAATCAAAAACGCCCGTTTTTGGTGAAAAAGATAACCACCCCCCCTTACGACATGCTTCAGAAACAAAAAAAATGGTCCATTTTCAAATGTTGCGTCTTTGAACTACAATTCACATTTGTACGTGGATAATCACTTTTAGAGATAAAATTAGATGTTTAAAGTGATTTACAAGCTTCCAGGGGCCCTAAACACAAGATATGAGGAATGGGTAAATATGAATGAAAATGGCCAATTTATTCACTCTGAGGCCTTAAAAAGTGTTTCTCCTCCACGGAAAGTGAATAAAATAACATTTGTAGACCTTTATTGTTCAATCAAAAACGCCCGATTTTTGACGAAAGAGATAACCACCCCCCCCTTACGACATGCTTCAGAAACAAAAAAAATGGTTCATTTTCAAATGTTGCATCTTTGAACGACAATCCACATTTGTACGTGGATAAACACTTTTAGAGATAAAATTAGATGTTTAAAGTGATTTTCAAGCTTCCAGGGGCCCTAAACACAAGATTTGAGAAATGGGTAAAAGTGAATGAAAATGGCCAATTTACTCACTCTGAGGCCTTAAAAAGTGTTTCTCCTCAACGGGAAGTGAATGAAATAACTTTTGTAGGCCTTTATTGTTCAAGCGAAAACGCCCGATTATTGACGAAAGAGATAACCACCCCCCCTTACGACATGCTTCAGAAACGAAAAAAATGGGCCGTTTTCAAATGTTGCGTCTTTGAATGACAATCCACATTTGTACGTGGATAATCACTTTTAGAGCTAAAATTAGATGTTTAAAGTGATTTTCAAGCTTCCAGGGGCCCTAAACACAAGATTTGAGAAATGGGTAAAAGTGAATGAAAATGGCCAATTTACTCACTCTGAGGCCTTAAAAAGTGTTTCTCCTCCACGGGAAGTGAATTAAATACCATTTGGAGGCCTTTATTGTTCAAGCGAAAACGCCTGATTTTTGATGAAAGAGATAACCACCCCCCCTTACGACATGCTTCTGAAACTAAAAAAATGGTTCATTTTCAAATGTTGCGTCTTTTGAACTACAATTAACATTGTACGTGGATAATCACTTTTAGAGATAAAATGAGATGTTTAAAGTGATTTTCAAGCTTCCAGGGGCCCTAAACACGAGATTTGAAAAATGGGTAACCGTGAATGAAAATGGCCAATTTTTTCTCTCTGCGGCCTTAAAAAGTGTTTCTCCTCCACGGAAAGTGAATAAAATAACATTTGGATGCCTTTATTGTTCAATCAAAAACGCCCGATTTTTGACGAAAGAGATAACCACCCCCCCTTACGACATGCTTCAGAAACTAAAAAAATGGTCCGTTTTCAAATGTTGCCTCTTTGAACTACAATTCACATTTGTACGTGGAAAAGCACTTTTAAAGATCAAATGAGATGTTTAAAGTGATTTGCATGCTTCCAGGGGCCTTAAACACAAGATTTGAGGAATGGGTAAAAGTGAATGAAAATGGCCAATTTACTCACTCTGAGGCCTTAAAAAGTGTTTCTCCTCCACGGGAAGTGAATTAAATACCATTTGGAGGTCTTTATTGTTCAAGCGAAAACGCCTGATTTTTGATGAAAGAGATAACCACCCCCCCTTACGACATGCTTCTGAAACTGAAGAAATGGTTCATTTTCAAATGTTGCGTCTTTGAACCACAATTAACATTTGTACGTGGATAAACACTTTTAGAGCTAAAATTAGATGTTTAAAGTGATTTTCAAGCTTCCAGGGGCCCTAAACACGAGATTTGAGAAATGGGTAAACGTGAATGAAAATGGCCAATTTACTCACTCTGCGGCCTTAAAAAGTGTTTCTCCTCCACGGAAAGTGAATAAAATAACATTTGGATGCCTTTATTGTTCAATCAAAAACGCCCGTTTTTGGTGAAAAAGATAACCACCCCCCCTTACGACATGCTTCAGAAACAAAAAAAATGGTCCATTTTCAAATGTTGCGTCTTTGAACTACAATTCACATTTGTACGTGGATAATCACTTTTAGAGATAAAATTAGATGTTTAAAGTGATTTACAAGCTTCCAGGGGCCCTAAACACAAGATATGAGGAATGGGTAAATATGAATGAAAATGGCCAATTTATTCACTCTGAGGCCTTAAAAAGTTTTTCTCCACTCCAGAAAGTGAATTAATTAACATTTGTAGACCTTTATTGTTCAATCAAAAACGCCCGATTTTTGACGAAAGAGATAACCACCCCCCCTTACGACATGCTTCAGAAACAAAAAAAATGGTTCATTTTCAAATGTTGCATCTTTGAACGACAATCCACATTTGTACGTGGAAAAGCACTTTTAAAGATCAAATGAGATGTTTAAAGTGATTTGCATGCTTCCAGGGGCCTTAAACACAAGATTTGAGGAATGGGTAAAAGTGAATGAAAATGGCCAATTTACTCACTCTGAGGCCTTAAAAAGTGTTTCTCCTCCACGGGAAGTGAATTAAATACCATTTGGAGGCCTTTATTGTTCAAGCGAAAACGCCTGATTTTTGATGAAAGAGATAACCACCCCCCCTTACGACATGCTTCTGAAACTAAAAAAATGGTTCATTTTCAAATGTTGCGTCTTTTGAACTACAATTAACATTGTACGTGGATAATCACTTTTAGAGATAAAATGAGATGTTTAAAGTGATTTTCAAGCTTCCAGGGGCCCTAAACACGAGATTTGAAAAATGGGTAACCGTGAATGAAAATGGCCAATTTTTTCACTCTGCGGCCTTAAAAAGTGTTTCTCCTCCACGGAAAGTGAATAAAATAACATTTGGATGCCTTTATTGTTCAATCAAAAACGCCCGTTTTTTGGTGAAAAAGATAACCACCCCCCCTTACGACATGCTTCAGAAACGAAAAAAATGGTCCATTTTCAAATGTTGCGTCTTTGAACTACAATTCACATTTGTACGTGGATGATCACTTTTAGAGATGAAATTAGATGTTTAAAGTGATTTACAAGCTTCCAGGGGCCCTAAACACAAGATATGAGGAATGGGTAAATATGAATGAAAATGGCCAATTTATTCACTTTGAGGCCTTAAAAAGTTTTTCTAAACTCCAGAAAGTGAATTAAATAACATTTGTAGGCCTTTATTGTTCAATCAAAAACGCCCGATTTTTGACGAAAGAGATAACCACCCCCCCTTACAACATGCTTCAGAAACTAAAAAAATGGTCCGTTTTCAAATGTTGCCTCTTTGAACTACAATTCACATTTGTACGTGGAAAAGCACTTTTAAAGATCAAATGAGATGTTTAAAGTGATTTGCATGCTTCCAGGGGCCTTAAACACAAGATTTGAGGAATGGGTAAAAGTGAATGAAAATGGCCAATTTACTCACTCTGAGGCCTTAAAAAGTGTTTCTCCTCCACGGGAAGTGAATTAAATACCATTTGGAGGTCTTTATTGTTCAAGCGAAAACGCCTGATTTTTGATGAAAGAGATAACCACCCCCCCTTACGACATGCTTCTGAAACAGAAAAAATGGTTCATTTTCAAATGTTGCGTCTTTGAACCACAATTAACATTTGTACGTGGATAAACACTTTTAGAGCTAAAATTAGATGTTTAAAGTGATTTTCAAGCTTCCAGGGGCCCTAAACACGAGATTTGAGAAATGGGTAAACGTGAATGAAAATGGCCAATTTACTCACTCTGCGGCCTTAAAAAGTGTTTCTCCTCCACGGAAAGTGAATAAAATAACATTTGGATGCCTTTATTGTTCAATCAAAAACGCCCGTTTTTGGTGAAAAAGATAACCACCCCCCCTTACGACATGCTTCAGAAACAAAAAAAATGGTCCATTTTCAAATGTTGCGTCTTTGAACTACAATTCACATTTGTACGTGGATAATCACTTTTAGAGATAAAATTAGATGTTTAAAGTGATTTACAAGCTTTCAGGTGCCCTAAACACAAGATTTGAGGAATGGGTAAATATGAATGAAAATGGCCAATTTATTCACTCTGAGGCCTTAAAAAGTTTTTCTCCACTCCAGAAAGTGAATTAAATAACATTTGTAGACCTTTATTGTTCAATCAAAAACGCCCGATTTTTGACGAAAGAGATAACCACCCCCCCCTTACGACATGCTTCAGACACAAAAAAAATGGTTCATTTTCAAATGTTGCATCTTTGAACGACAATCCACATTTGTACGTGGATAAACACTTTTAGAGATAAAATTAGATGTTTAAAGTGATTTTCAAGCTTCCAGGGGCCCTAAACACAAGATTTGAGAAATGGGTAAAAGTGAATGAAAATGGCCAATTTACTCACTCTGAGGCCTTAAAAAGTGTTTCTCCTCAACGGGAAGTGAATTAAATAACATTTGTAGGCCTTTATTGTTCAAGCGAAAACGCCTGATTATTGACGAAAGAGATAACCACCCCCCCTTACGACATGCTTCAGAAACGTAAAAAATGGCCCGTTTTCAAATGTTGCGTCTTTGAATGACAATCCACATTTGTACGTGGATAATCACTTTTAGAGCTAAAATTAGATGTTTAAAGTGATTTTCAAGCTTCCAGGGGCCCTAAACACAAGATTTGAGAAATGGGTAAAAGTGAATGAAAATGGCCAATTTACTCACTCTGAAGCCTTAAAAAGTGTTTCTCCTCCACGGAAAGTGAATAAAATAACATTTGGATGCCTTTATTGTTCAATCAAAAACGCCCGTTTTTTGGTGAAAAAGATAACCACCCCCCCTTACGACATGCTTCAGAAACAAAAAAAATGGTCAATTTTCAAATGTTGCGTCTTTGAACTACAATTCACATTTATACGTGGATAATCACTTTTAGAGATAAAATTAGATGTTTAAAGTGATTTACAAGCTTCCAGGGGCCCTAAACACAAGATATGAGGAATGGGTAAATATGAATGAAAATGGCCAATTTATTCACTCTGAGGCCTTAAAAAGTTTTTCTCCACTCAAGAAAGTGAATTAAATAAGATTTGTAGGCCTTTATTGTTCAATCAATAACGCCCGATTTTTGACGAAAGGGATAACCACCCCCCCTTACGACATGCTTCAGAAACTAAAAAAATGGTCCGTTTTCAAATGTTGCCTCTTTGAACTACAATTCACATTTGTACGTGGAAAAGCACTTTTAAAGATCAAATGAGATGTTTAAAGTGATTTTCATGCTTCCACGGGCCTTAAACACAAGATTTGAGGAATGGGTAAAAGTGAATGAAAATGGCCAATTTACTCACTCTGAGGCCTTAAAAAGTGTTTCTCCTCCACGGGAAGTGAATTAAATACCATTTGGAGGTCTTTATTGTTCAAGCGAAAACGCCTGATTTTTGATGAAAGAGATAACCACCCCCCCTTACGACATGCTTCTGAAACTGAAAAAATGGTTCATTTTCAAATGTTGCGTCTTTGAACTACAATTCACATTTGTACGTGGATAATCACTTTTAGAGATAAAATTAGATGTTTAAAGTGATTTTCAAGCTTCCAGGGGCCCTAAACACGAGATTTGAGAAATGGGTAAACGTGAATGAAAATGGCCAATTTACTCACTCTGCGGCCTTAAAAAGTGTTTCTCCTCCACGGAAAGTGAATAAAATAACATTTGGATGCCTTTATTGTTCAATCAAAAACGCCCGTTTTTGGTGAAAAAGATAACCACCCCCCCTTACGACATGCTTCAGAAACAAAAAAAATGGTCCATTTTCAAATGTTGCGTCTTTGAACTACAATTCACATTTGTACGTGGATAATCACTTTTAGAGATAAAATTAGATGTTTAAAGTGATTTACAAGCTTTCAGGTGCCCTAAACACAAGATTTGAGGAATGGGTAAATATGAATGAAAATGGCCAATTTATTCACTCTGAGGCCTTAAAAAGTTTTTCTCCACTCCAGAAAGTGAATTAAATAACATTTGTAGACCTTTATTGTTCAATCAAAAACGCCCGATTTTTGACGAAAGAGATAACCACCCCCCCCTTACGACATGCTTCAGAAACAAAAAAAATGGTTCATTTTCAAATGTTGCATCTTTGAACGACAATCCACATTTGTACGTGGATAAACACTTTTAGAGATAAAATTAGATGTTTAAAGTGATTTTCAAGCTTCCAGGGGCCCTAAACACAAGATTTGAGAAATGGGTAAAAGTGAATGAAAATGGCCAATTTACTCACTCTGAGGCCTTAAAAAGTGTTTCTCCTCCACGGGAAGTGAATTAAATAACATTTGTAGGCCTTTATTGTTCAAGCGAAAACGCCCGATTATTGACGAAAGAGATAACCACCCCCCCCTTACGACATGCTTCAGAAACGTAAAAAATGGCCCGTTTTCAAATGTTGCGTCTTTGAATGACAATCCACATTTGTACGTGGATAATCACTTTTAGAGCTAAAATTAGATGTTTAAAGTGATTTTCAAGCTTCCAGGGGCCCTAAACACAAGATTTGAGAAATGGGTAAAAGTGAATGAAAATGGCCAATTTACTCACTCTGAGGCCTTAAAAAGTGTTTCTCCTCCACGGAAAGTGAATAAAATAACATTTGGATGCCTTTATTGTTCAATCAAAAACGCCCGTTTTTTGGTGAAAAAGATAACCACCCCCCCTTACGACATGCTTCAGAAACAAAAAAAATGGTCCATTTTCAAATGTTGCGTCTTTGAACTACAATTCACATTTGTACGTGGATAATCACTTTTAGAGATACAATTAGATGTTTAAAGTGATTTACAAGCTTCCAGGGGCCCTAAACACAAGATATGAGGAATGGGTAAAGATGAATGAAAATGGCCAATTTATTCACTCTGAGGCCTTAAAAAGTTTTTCTCCACTCCAGAAAGTGAATTAAATAACATTTGTAGACCTTTATTGGTCAATCAAAAACGCCCGATTTTTGACGAAAGAGATAACCACCCCCCCTTACGACATGCTTCAGAAACAAAAAAAATGGTCCATTTTCAAATGTTGCGTCTTTGAACTACAATTCACATTTGTACGTGGGTAATCACTTTTAGAGATAAAATTAGATGTTTAAAGTGATTTACAAGCTTCCAGGGGCCCTAAACACAAGATATGAGGAATGGGTAAATATGAATGAAAATGGCCAATTTATTCACTCTGAGGCCTTAAAAAGTTTTTCTCCACTCCAGAAAGTGAATTAAATAACATTTGTAGACCTTTATTGTTCAATCAAAAACGCCCGATTTTTGACGAAAGAGATAACCACCCCCCCTTACGACATGCTTCAGAAACTAAAAAAATGGTCCGATTTCAAATGTTGCCTCTTTGAACTACAATTCACATTTGTACGTGGAAAAGCACTTTTAAAGATCAAATGAGATGTTTAAAGTGATTTTCATGCTTCCAGGGGCCTTAAACACAAGATTTGAGGAATGGGTAACAGTGAATGAAAATGGCCAATTTACTCATTCTGAGGCCTTAAAAAGTGTTTCTCCTCCACGGGAAGTGAATTAAATACCATTTGGAGGTCTTTATTGTTCAAGCGAAAACGCCTGATTTTTGATGAAAGAGATAACCACCCCCCCTTACGACATGCTTCAGAAACAAAAAAAATGGTCCATTTTCAAATGTTGCGTCTTTGAACTACAATTCACATTTGTACGTGGATAATCACTTTTAGAGATAAAATTAGATGTTTAAAGTGATTTACAAGCTTCCAGGGGCCCTAAACACAAGATATGAGGAATGGGTAAATATGAATGAAAATGGCCAATTTATTCACTCTGAGGCCTTAAAAAGTGTTTCTCCTCAACGGGAAGTGAATTAAATAACATTTGTAGGCCTTTATTGTTCAAGCGAAAACGCCCGATTATTGACGAAAGAGATAACCACCCCCCCTTACGACATGCTTCAGAAACGAAAAAAATGGTCCGTTTTCAAATGTTGCGTCTTTGAATGACAATCCACATTTGTACGTGGATAATCACTTTTAGAGCTAAAATTAGATGTTTAAAGTGATTTTCAAGCTTCCAGAGGCCCTAAACACAAGATTTGAGAAATGGGTAAAAGTGAATGAAAATGGCCAATTTACTCACTCTGAGGCCTTAAAAAGTGTTTCTCCTCCACGGGAAGTGAATTAAATACCATTTGGAGGCCTTTATTGTTCAAGCGAAAACGCCTGATTTTTGATGAAAGACATAACCACCCCCCCTTACGACATGCTTCTGAAACTAAAAAAATGGTTCATTTTCAAATGTTGCGTCTTTTGAACTACAATTAACATTGTACGTGGATAATCACTTTTAGAGATAAAATGAGATGTTTAAAGTGATTTTCAAGCTTCCAGGGGCCCTAAACACGAGATTTGAAAAATGGGTAACCGTGAATGAAAATGGCCAATTTTTTCACTCTGCGGCCTTAAAAAGTGTTTCTCCTCCACGGAAAGTGAATAAAGTAACATTTGGATGCCTTTATTGTTCAATCAAAAACGCCCGTTTTTTGGTGAAAAAGATAACCACCCCCCCTTACGACATGCTTCAGAAACGAAAAAAATGGTCCATTTTCAAATGTTGCGTCTTTGAACTACAATTCACATTTGTACGTGGATAATCACTTTTAGAGATAAAATGAGATGTTAAAAGTGATTTTCAAGCTTCCAGGGGCCCTAAACACGAGATTTGAAAAATGGGTAACCGTGAATGAAAATGGCCAATTTTTTCACTCTGCGGCCTTAAAAAGTGTTTCTCCTCCACGGAAAGTGAATAAAATAACATTTGGATGCCTTTATTGTTCAATCAAAAACGCCCGTTTTTTGGTGAAAAAGATAACCACCCCCCCTTACAACATGCTTCAGAAACGAAAAAAATGGTCCATTTTCAAATGTTGCGTCTTTGAACTACAATTCACATTTGTACGTGGATGATCACTTTTAGAGATAAAATTAGATGTTTAAAGTGATTTACAAGCTTCCAGGGGCCCTAAACACAAGATATGAGGAATGGGTAAATATGAATGAAAATGGCCAATTTATTCACTCTGAGGCCTTAAAAAGTTTTTCTCCACTCCAGAAAGTGAATTAAATAACATTTGTAGGCCTTTAATGTTCAATCAAAAACGCCCGATTTTTGACGAAAGAGATAACCACCCCCCCCTTACGACATGCTTCAGAAACTAAAAAAATGGTCCGTTTTTAAATGTAGCCTCTTTGAACTACAATTCCCATTTGTACGTGGAAAAGCACTTTTAAAGATCAAATGAGATGTTTAAAGTGATGTTCATGCTTCCAGGGGCCTTAAACACAAGATTTGAGGAATGGGTAAAAGTGAATGAAAATGGCCAATTTACTCACTCTGAGGCCTTAAAAAGTGTTTCTCCTCCACGGGAAGTGAATTAAATAACATTTGTAGGCCTTTATTGTCCAAGCGAAAACGCTCGATTATTGACGAAAGAGATAACCACCCCCCTTACGACATGCTTCAGAAACGTAAAAAATGGCCCGTTTTCAAATGTTGCGTCTTTGAATGACAATCCACATTTGTACGTGGATAATCACTTTTAGAGCTAAAATTAGATGTTTAAAGTGATTTTCAAGCTCCCAGGGGCCCTAAACACAAGATTTGAGAAATGGGTAAAAGTGAATGAAAATGGCCAATTTACTCACTCTGAGGCCTTAAAAAGTGTTTCTCCTCCACGGAAAGTGAATTAAATAACATTTGGATGCCTTTATTGTTCAATCAAAAACGCCCGATTTTTGACGAAAGAGATAACCACCCCCCCTTACGACATGCTTCAGAAACAAAAAAAATGGTTCATTTTCAAATGTTGCATCTTTGAACGACAATCCACATTTGTACATGGATAAACACTTTTAGAGATAAAATTAGATGTTTAAAGTGATTTACAAGCTTCCAGGGGCCCTAAACACAAGATACGAGGAATGAGTAAATATGAATGAAAATGGCCAATTTATTCACTCTGAGGCCTTAAAAAGTGTTTCTCCTCCACGGAAAGTGAATTAAATAACATTTGGATGCCTTTATTGTTCAATCAAAAACGCCCGATTTTTGACGAAAGAGATAACCACCCCCCCTTACGACATGCTTCAGAAACTAAAAAAATGGTCCGTTTTTAAATGTAGCCTCTTTGAACTACAATTCACATTTGTACGTGGAAAAGCACTTTTAAAGATCAAATGAGATGTTTAAAGTGATTTTCATGCTTCCAGGGGCCTTAAACACAAGATTTGAGGAATGGGTAAAAGTGAATGAAAATGGTCAATTTACTCACTCTGAGGCCTTAAAAAGTGTTTCTCCTCCACGGGAAGTGAATTAAATAACATTTGTAGGCCTTTATTGTTCAAGCGAAAACGCCCGATTATTGACGAAAGAGATAACCACCCCCCCTTACGACATGCTTCAGAAACGTAAAAAATGGCCCGTTTTCAAATGTTGCGTCTTTGAATGACAATCCACATTTGTACGTGGATAATCACTTTTAGAGCTAAAATTAGATGTTTAAAGTGATTTTCAAGCTTCCAGGGGCCCTAAACACAAGATTTGAGAAATGGGTAAAAGTGAATGAAAATGGCCAATTTATGAACTCTGAGGCCTTAAAAAGTGTTTCTCCTCCACGGGAAGTGAATTAAATACCATTTGGAGGTCTTTATTGTTCAAGCGAAAACGCCTGATTTTTGATGAAAGAGCTAACCACCCCCCCTTACGACATGCTTCTAAAACTAAAAAGATGGTTCATTTTTAAATGTTGCGTCTTTGAACCACAATTAACATTGTACGTGGATAATCACTTTTAAAGATAAAATGAGATGTTTAAAGTGATTTTCAAGCTTCCAGGGGCCCTAAACACGAGATTTGAGAAATGGGTAAAAGTGAATGAAAATGGCCAATTTATGAACTCTGAGGCCTTAAAAAGTTTTTCTCCTCCACGGAAAGTGAATAAAATAACATTTGGATGCCTTTATTGTTCAATCAAAAACGCCAGTTTTTTGGTGAAAAAGATAACCACCCCCCCTTACGACATGCTTCAGAAACGAAAAAAATGGTCCATTTTCAAATGTTGCGTCTTTGAACTACAATTCACATTTGTACGTGGATAATCACTTTTAGAGATAAAATTAGATGTTTAAAGTGATTTACAAGCTTCCAGGGGCCCTAAACACAAGATATGAGGAATGGGTAAATATGAATGAAAATGGCCAATTTATTCACTCTGAGGCCTTAAAAAGTTTTTCTCCACTCCAGAAAGTGAATTAAATAACATTTGTAGACCTTTATTGTTCAATCAAAAACGCCCGATTTTTGACGAAAGAGATAACCACCCCCCTTACGACATGCTTCAGAAACAAAAAAAATGGTTCATTTTCAAATGTTGCATCTTTGAACGACAATCCACATTTGTACGTGGATAAACACTTTTAGAGATAAAATTAGATGTTTAAAGTGATTTTCAAGCTTCCAGGGGCCCTAAACACAATATTTGAGAAATGGGTAAAAGTGAATGAAAATGGCCAATTTACTCACTCTGAGGCCTTAAAAAGTGTTTCTCCTCAACGGGAAGTGAATTAAATAACATTTGTAGGCCTTTATTGTTCAAGCGAAAACGCCCGATTATTGACGAAAGAGATAACCACCCCCCCTTACGACATGCTTCTGAAACAAAAAAAATGGTTCATTTTCAAATGTTGCGTCTTTTGAACTACAATTAACATTGTACGTGGATAATCACTTTTAGAGATAAAATGAGATGTTTAAAGTGATTTTCAAGCTTCCAGGGGCCCTAAACACGAGATTTGAAAAATGGGTAACCGTGAATGAAAATGGCCAATTTTTTCAATCTGCGGCCTTAAAAAGTGTTTCTCCTCCACGGAAAGTGAATAAAATAACATTTGGATGCCTTTATTGTTCAATCAAAAACGCCTGTTTTTTGGTGAAAAAGATAACCACCCCCCCCTTACGACATGCTTCAGAAACAAAAAAAATGGTCCATTTTCAAATGTTGCGTCTTTGAACTACAATTCACATTTGTACGTGGATAATCACTTTTAGAGATAAAATTAGATGTTTAAAGTGATTTACAAGCTTCCAGGGGCCCTAAACACAAGATATGAGGAATGGGTAAATATGAATGAAAATGGCCAATTTATTCACTCTGAGGCCTTAAAAAGTTTTTCTCCACTCCAGAAAGTGAATTAAATAACATTTGTAGGCCTTTATTGTTCAATCAAAAACGCCCGATTTTTGACGAAAGAGATAACCACCCCCCCCCTTACGACATGCTTCAGAAACAAAAAAATGGTCCATTTTCAAATGTTGCGTCTTTGAACTACAATTCACATTTGTACGTGGATAATCACTTTTAGAGATAAAATTAGATGTTTAAAGTGATTTACAAGCTTCCAGGGGCCCTAAACACAAGATATGAGGAATGGGTAAATATGAATGAAAATGGCCAATTTATTCACTCTGAGGCCTTAAAAAGTTTTTCTCCACTCAAGAAAGTGAATTAAATAAGATTTGTAGGCCTTTATTGTTCAATCAAAAATGCCCGATTTTTGACGAAAGAGATAACCACCCCCCCTTACGACATGCTTCAGAAACTAAAAAAATGGTCCGTTTTCAAATGTTGCCTCTTTGAACTACAATTCACATTTGTACGTGGAAAAGCACTTTTAAAGATCAAATGAGATGTTTAAAGTGATTTTCATGCTTCCACGGGCCTTAAACAGAAGATTTTAGGAATGGGTAAAAGTGAATGAAAATGGCCAATTTACTCACTCTGAGGCCTTAAAAAGTGTTTCTCCTCCACGGGAAGTGAATTAAATACCATTTGGAGGTCTTTATTGTTCAAGCGAAAACGCCTGATTTTTGATGAAAGAGATAACCACCCCCCCTTACGACATGCTTCTGAAACTGAAAAAATGGTTCATTTTCAAATGTTGCGTCTTTGAACCACAATTAACATTTGTACGTGGATAAACACTTTTAGAGCTAAAATTAGATGTTTAAAGTGATTTTCAAGCTTCCAGGGGCCCTAAACACGAGATTTGAGAAATGGGTAAACGTGAATGAAAATGGCCAATTTACTCACTCTGCGGCCTTAAAAAGTGTTTCTCCTCCACGGAAAGTGAATAAAATAACATTTGGATGCCTTTATTGTTCAATCAAAAACGCCCGTTTTTGGTGAAAAAGATAACCACCCCCCCTTACGACATGCTTCAGAAACAAAAAAAATGGTCCATTTTCAAATGTTGCGTCTTTGAACTACAATTCACATTTGTACGTGGATAATCACTTTTAGAGATAAAATTAGATGTTTAAAGTGATTTACAAGCTTCCAGGGGCCCTAAACACAAGATATGAGGAATGGGTAAATATGAATGAAAATGGCCAATTTATTCACTCTGAGGCCTTAAAAAGTGTTTCTCCTCCACGGAAAGTGAATAAAATAACATTTGTAGACCTTTATTGTTCAATCAAAAACGCCCGATTTTTGACGAAAGAGATAACCACCCCCCCCTTACGACATGCTTCAGAAACAAAAAAAATGGTTCATTTTCAAATGTTGCATCTTTGAACGACAATCCACATTTGTACGTGGATAAACACTTTTAGAGATAAAATTAGATGTTTAAAGTGATTTTCAAGCTTCCAGGGGCCCTAAACACAAGGTTTGAGAAATGGGTAAAAGTGAATGAAAATGGCCAATTTACTCACTCTGAGGCCTTAAAAAGTGTTTCTCCTCAACGGGAAGTGAATTAAATAACATTTGTAGGCCTTTATTGTTCAAGCGAAAACGCCCGATTATTGACAAAAGAGATAACCACCCCCCCTTACGACATGCTTCTGAAACAAAAAAAATGGTTCATTTTCAAATGTTGCGTCTTTTGAACTACAATTAACATTGTACGTGGATAATCACTTTTAGAGATAAAATGAGATGTTTAAAGTGATTTTCAAGCTTCCAGGGGCCCTAAACACGAGATTTGAAAAATGGGTAACCGTGAATGAAAATGGCCAATTTTTTCAATCTGCGGCCTTAAAAAGTGTTTCTCCTCCACGGAAAGTGAATAAAATTACATTTGGATGCCTTTATTGTTCAATCAAAAACGCCTGTTTTTTGGTGAAAAAGATAACCACCCCCCCCTTACGACATGCTTCAGAAACAAAAAAAAGGTTCATTTTCAAATGTTGCATCTTTGAATGACAATCCACATTTGTACGTGGATAAACACTTTTAGAGATAAAATTAGATGTTTAAAGTGATTTACAAGCTTCCAGGGGCCCTAAACACAAGATATGAGGAATGGGTAAATATGAATGAAAATGGCCAATTTATTCACTCTGAGGCCTTAAAAAGTTTTTCTCCACTCAAGAAAGTGAATTAAATAAGATTTGTAGGCCTTTATTGTTCAATCAAAAACGCCCGATTTTTGACGAAAGAGATAACCACCCCCCCTTACGACATGCTTCAGAAACTAAAAAAATGGTCCGTTTTCAAATGTTGCCTCTTTGAACTACAATTCACATTTGTACGTGGAAAAGCACTTTTAAAGATCAAATGAGATGTTTAAAGTGATTTTCATGCTTCTACGGGCCTTAAACACAAGATTTTAGGAATGGGTAAAAGTGAATGAAAATGGCCAATTTACTCACTCTGAGGCCTTAAAAAGTGTTTCTCCTCCACGGGAAGTGAATTAAATACCATTTGGAGGTCTTTATTGTTCAAGCGAAAACGCCTGATTTTTGATGAAAGAGATAACCACCCCCCCTTACGACATGCTTCTGAAACTGAAAAAATGGTTCATTTTCAAATGTTGCGTCTTTGAACCACAATTAACATTTGTACGTGGATAAACACTTTTAGAGCTAAAATTAGATGTTTAAAGTGATTTTCAAGCTTCCAGGGGCCCTAAACACGAGATTTGAGAAAAGGGTAAACGTGAATGAAAATGGCCAATTTACTCACTCTGCGGCCTTAAAAAGTGTTTCTCCTCCACGGAAAGTGAATAAAATAACATTTGGATGCCTTTATTGTTCAATCAAAAATGCCCGTTTTTGGTGAAAAAGATAACCACCCCCCCTTACGACATGCTTCAGAAACAAAAAAAATAGTCCATTTTCAAATGTTGCGTCTTTGAACTACAATTCACATTTGTACGTGGATAATCACTTTTAGAGATAAAATTAGATGTTTAAAGTGATTTACAAGCTTCCAGGGGCCCTAAACACAAGATATGAGGAATGGGTAAATATGAATGAAAATGGCCAATTTATTCACTCTGAGGCCTTAAAAAGTGTTTCTCCTCCACGGAAAGTGAATAAAATAACATTTGTAGACCTTTATTGTTCAATCAAAAACGCCCGATTTTTGACGAAAGAGATAACCACCCCCCCCTTACGACATGCTTCAGAAACAAAAAAAATGGTTCATTTTCAAATGTTGCATCTTTGAACGACAATCCACATTTGTACGTGGATAAACACTTTTAGAGATAAAATTAGATGTTTAAAGTGATTTTCAAGCTTCCAGGGGCCCTAAACACAAGATTTGAGAAATGGGTAAAAGTGAATGAAAATGGCCAATTTACTCACTCTGAGGCCTTAAAAAGTGTTTCTCCTCAACGGGAAGTGAATTAAATAACTTTTGTAGGCCTTTATTGTTCAAGCGAAAACGCCCGATTATTGACGAAAGAGATAACCACCCCCCCTTACGACATGCTTCAGAAACGAAAAAAATGGGCCGTTTTCAAATGTTGCGTCTTTGAATGACAATCCACATTTGTACGTGGATAATCACTTTTAGAGCTAAAATTAGATGTTTAAAGTGATTTTCAAGCTTCCAGGGGCCCTAAACACAAGATTTGAGAAATGGGTAAAAGTGAATGAAAATGGCCAATTTACTCACTCTGAGGCCTTAAAAAGTGTTTCTCCTCCACGGGAAGTGAATTAAATACCATTTGGAGGCCTTTATTGTTCAAGCGAAAACGCCTGATTTTTGATGAAAGAGATAACCACCCCCCCTTACGACATGCTTCTGAAACTAAAAAAATGGTTCATTTTCAAATGTTGCGTCTTTTGAACTACAATTAACATTGTACGTGGATAATCACTTTTAGAGATAAAATGAGATGTTTAAAGTGATTTTCAAGCTTCCAGGGGCCCTAAACACGAGATTTGAAAAATGGGTAACCGTGAATGAAAATGGCCAATTTTTTCTCTCTGCGGCCTTAAAAAGTGTTTCTCCTCCACGGAAAGTGAATAAAATAACATTTGGATGCCTTTATTGTTCAATCAAAAACGCCCGTTTTTTGGTGAAAAAGATAACCACCCCCCCTTACGACATGCTTCAGAAACGAAAAAAATGGTCCATTTTCAAATGTTGCGTCTTTGAATTACAATTCACATTTGTACGTGGATGATCACTTTTAGAGATGAAATTAGATGTTTAAAGTGATTTACAAGCTTCCAGGGGCCCTAAACACAAGATATGAGGAATGGGTAAATATGAATGAAAATGGCCAATTTATTCACTCTGAGGCCTTAAAAAGTTTTTCTCCACTCCAGAAAGTGAATTAAATAACATTTGTAGGCCTTTATTGTTCAATCAAAAACGCCCGATTTTTGACGAAAGAGATAACCACCCCCCCTTACGACATGCTTCAGAAACTAAAAAAATGGTCCGTTTTCAAATGTTGCCTCTTTGAACTACAATTCACATTTGTACGTGGAAAAGCACTTTTAAAGATCAAATGAGATGTTTAAAGTGATTTGCATGCTTCCAGGGGCCTTAAACACAAGATTTGAGGAATGGGTAAAAGTGAATGAAAATGGCCAATTTACTCACTCTGAGGCCTTAAAAAGTGTTTCTCCTCCACGGGAAGTGAATTAAATACCATTTGGAGGTCTTTATTGTTCAAGCGAAAACGCCTGATTTTTGATGAAAGAGATAACCACCCCCCCTTACGACATGCTTCTGAAACTGAAGAAATGGTTCATTTTCAAATGTTGCGTCTTTGAACCACAATTAACATTTGTACGTGGATAAACACTTTTAGAGCTAAAATTAGATGTTTAAAGTGATTTTCAAGCTTCCAGGGGCCCTAAACACGAGATTTGAGAAATGGGTAAACGTGAATGAAAATGGCCAATTTACTCACTCTGCGGCCTTAAAAAGTGTTTCTCCTCCACGGAAAGTGAATAAAATAACATTTGGATGCCTTTATTGTTCAATCAAAAACGCCCGTTTTTGGTGAAAAAGATAACCACCCCCCCTTACGACATGCTTCAGAAACAAAAAAAATGGTCCATTTTCAAATGTTGCGTCTTTGAACTACAATTCACATTTGTACGTGGATAATCACTTTTAGAGATAAAATTAGATGTTTAAAGTGATTTACAAGCTTCCAGGGGCCCTAAACACAAGATATGAGGAATGGGTAAATATGAATGAAAATGGCCAATTTATTCACTCTGAGGCCTTAAAAAGTTTTTCTCCACTCCAGAAAGTGAATTAATTAACATTTGTAGACCTTTATTGTTCAATCAAAAACGCCCGATTTTTGACGAAAGAGATAACCACCCCCCCTTACGACATGCTTCAGAAACAAAAAAAATGGTTCATTTTCAAATGTTGCATCTTTGAACGACAATCCACATTTGTACGTGGAAAAGCACTTTTAAAGATCAAATGAGATGTTTAAAGTGATTTGCATGCTTCCAGGGGCCTTAAACACAAGATTTGAGGAATGGGTAAAAGTGAATGAAAATGGCCAATTTACTCACTCTGAGGCCTTAAAAAGTGTTTCTCCTCCACGGGAAGTGAATTAAATACCATTTGGAGGCCTTTATTGTTCAAGCGAAAACGCCTGATTTTTGATGAAAGAGATAACCACCCCCCCTTACGACATGCTTCTGAAACTAAAAAAATGGTTCATTTTCAAATGTTGCGTCTTTTGAACTACAATTAACATTGTACGTGGATAATCACTTTTAGAGATAAAATGAGATGTTTAAAGTGATTTTCAAGCTTCCAGGGGCCCTAAACACGAGATTTGAAAAATGGGTAACCGTGAATGAAAATGGCCAATTTTTTCACTCTGCGGCCTTAAAAAGTGTTTCTCCTCCACGGAAAGTGAATAAAATAACATTTGGATGCCTTTATTGTTCAATCAAAAACGCCCGTTTTTTGGTGAAAAAGATAACCACCCCCCCTTACGACATGCTTCAGAAACGAAAAAAATGGTCCATTTTCAAATGTTGCGTCTTTGAACTACAATTCACATTTGTACGTGGATGATCACTTTTAGAGATGAAATTAGATGTTTAAAGTGATTTACAAGCTTCCAGGGGCCCTAAACACAAGATATGAGGAATGGGTAAATATGAATGAAAATGGCCAATTTATTCACTTTGAGGCCTTAAAAAGTTTTTCTAAACTCCAGAAAGTGAATTAAATAACATTTGTAGGCCTTTATTGTTCAATCAAAAACGCCCGATTTTTGACGAAAGAGATAACCACCCCCCCTTACAACATGCTTCAGAAACTAAAAAAATGGTCCGTTTTCAAATGTTGCCTCTTTGAACTACAATTCACATTTGTACGTGGAAAAGCACTTTTAAAGATCAAATGAGATGTTTAAAGTGATTTGCATGCTTCCAGGGGCCTTAAACACAAGATTTGAGGAATGGGTAAAAGTGAATGAAAATGGCCAATTTACTCACTCTGAGGCCTTAAAAAGTGTTTCTCCTCCACGGGAAGTGAATTAAATACCATTTGGAGGTCTTTATTGTTCAAGCGAAAACGCCTGATTTTTGATGAAAGAGATAACCACCCCCCCTTACGACATGCTTCTGAAACAGAAAAAATGGTTCATTTTCAAATGTTGCGTCTTTGAACCACAATTAACATTTGTACGTGGATAAACACTTTTAGAGCTAAAATTAGATGTTTAAAGTGATTTTCAAGCTTCCAGGGGCCCTAAACACGAGATTTGAGAAATGGGTAAACGTGAATGAAAATGGCCAATTTACTCACTCTGCGGCCTTAAAAAGTGTTTCTCCTCCACGGAAAGTGAATAAAATAACATTTGGATGCCTTTATTGTTCAATCAAAAACGCCCGTTTTTGGTGAAAAAGATAACCACCCCCCCTTACGACATGCTTCAGAAACAAAAAAAATGGTCCATTTTCAAATGTTGCGTCTTTGAACTACAATTCACATTTGTACGTGGATAATCACTTTTAGAGATAAAATTAGATGTTTAAAGTGATTTACAAGCTTTCAGGTGCCCTAAACACAAGATTTGAGGAATGGGTAAATATGAATGAAAATGGCCAATTTATTCACTCTGAGGCCTTAAAAAGTTTTTCTCCACTCCAGAAAGTGAATTAAATAACATTTGTAGACCTTTATTGTTCAATCAAAAACGCCCGATTTTTGACGAAAGAGATAACCACCCCCCCCTTACGACATGCTTCAGAAACAAAAAAAATGGTTCATTTTCAAATGTTGCATCTTTGAACGACAATCCACATTTGTACGTGGATAAACACTTTTAGAGATAAAATTAGATGTTTAAAGTGATTTTCAAGCTTCCAGGGGCCCTAAACACAAGATTTGAGAAATGGGTAAAAGTGAATGAAAATGGCCAATTTACTCACTCTGAGGCCTTAAAAAGTGTTTCTCCTCAACGGGAAGTGAATTAAATAACATTTGTAGGCCTTTATTGTTCAAGCGAAAACGCCTGATTATTGACGAAAGAGATAACCACCCCCCCTTACGACATGCTTCAGAAACGTAAAAAATGGCCCGTTTTCAAATGTTGCGTCTTTGAATGACAATCCACATTTGTACGTGGATAATCACTTTTAGAGCTAAAATTAGATGTTTAAAGTGATTTTCAAGCTTCCAGGGGCCCTAAACACAAGATTTGAGAAATGGGTAAAAGTGAATGAAAATGGCCAATTTACTCACTCTGAAGCCTTAAAAAGTGTTTCTCCTCCACGGAAAGTGAATAAAATAACATTTGGATGCCTTTATTGTTCAATCAAAAACGCCCGTTTTTTGGTGAAAAAGATAACCACCCCCCCTTACGACATGCTTCAGAAACAAAAAAAATGGTCAATTTTCAAATGTTGCGTCTTTGAACTACAATTCACATTTATACGTGGATAATCACTTTTAGAGATAAAATTAGATGTTTAAAGTGATTTACAAGCTTCCAGGGGCCCTAAACACAAGATATGAGGAATGGGTAAATATGAATGAAAATGGCCAATTTATTCACTCTGAGGCCTTAAAAAGTTTTTCTCCACTCAAGAAAGTGAATTAAATAAGATTTGTAGGCCTTTATTGTTCAATCAATAACGCCCGATTTTTGACGAAAGGGATAACCACCCCCCCTTACGACATGCTTCAGAAACTAAAAAAATGGTCCGTTTTCAAATGTTGCCTCTTTGAACTACAATTCACATTTGTACGTGGAAAAGCACTTTTAAAGATCAAATGAGATGTTTAAAGTGATTTTCATGCTTCCACGGGCCTTAAACACAAGATTTGAGGAATGGGTAAAAGTGAATGAAAATGGCCAATTTACTCACTCTGAGGCCTTAAAAAGTGTTTCTCCTCCACGGGAAGTGAATTAAATACCATTTGGAGGTCTTTATTGTTCAAGCGAAAACGCCTGATTTTTGATGAAAGAGATAACCACCCCCCCTTACGACATGCTTCTGAAACTGAAAAAATGGTTCATTTTCAAATGTTGCGTCTTTGAACTACAATTCACATTTGTACGTGGATAATCACTTTTAGAGATAAAATTAGATGTTTAAAGTGATTTTCAAGCTTCCAGGGGCCCTAAACACGAGATTTGAGAAATGGGTAAACGTGAATGAAAATGGCCAATTTACTCACTCTGCGGCCTTAAAAAGTGTTTCTCCTCCACGGAAAGTGAATAAAATAACATTTGGATGCCTTTATTGTTCAATCAAAAACGCCCGTTTTTGGTGAAAAAGATAACCACCCCCCCTTACGACATGCTTCAGAAACAAAAAAAATGGTCCATTTTCAAATGTTGCGTCTTTGAACTACAATTCACATTTGTACGTGGATAATCACTTTTAGAGATAAAATTAGATGTTTAAAGTGATTTACAAGCTTTCAGGTGCCCTAAACACAAGATTTGAGGAATGGGTAAATATGAATGAAAATGGCCAATTTATTCACTCTGAGGCCTTAAAAAGTTTTTCTCCACTCCAGAAAGTGAATTAAATAACATTTGTAGACCTTTATTGTTCAATCAAAAACGCCCGATTTTTGACGAAAGAGATAACCACCCCCCCCTTACGACATGCTTCAGAAACAAAAAAAATGGTTCATTTTCAAATGTTGCATCTTTGAACGACAATCCACATTTGTACGTGGATAAACACTTTTAGAGATAAAATTAGATGTTTAAAGTGATTTTCAAGCTTCCAGGGGCCCTAAACACAAGATTTGAGAAATGGGTAAAAGTGAATGAAAATGGCCAATTTACTCACTCTGAGGCCTTAAAAAGTGTTTCTCCTCCACGGGAAGTGAATTAAATAACATTTGTAGGCCTTTATTGTTCAAGCGAAAACGCCCGATTATTGACGAAAGAGATAACCACCCCCCCCTTACGACATGCTTCAGAAACGTAAAAAATGGCCCGTTTTCAAATGTTGCGTCTTTGAATGACAATCCACATTTGTACGTGGATAATCACTTTTAGAGCTAAAATTAGATGTTTAAAGTGATTTTCAAGCTTCCAGGGGCCCTAAACACAAGATTTGAGAAATGGGTAAAAGTGAATGAAAATGGCCAATTTACTCACTCTGAGGCCTTAAAAAGTGTTTCTCCTCCACGGAAAGTGAATAAAATAACATTTGGATGCCTTTATTGTTCAATCAAAAACGCCCGTTTTTTGGTGAAAAAGATAACCACCCCCCCTTACGACATGCTTCAGAAACAAAAAAAATGGTCCATTTTCAAATGTTGCGTCTTTGAACTACAATTCACATTTGTACGTGGATAATCACTTTTAGAGATACAATTAGATGTTTAAAGTGATTTACAAGCTTCCAGGGGCCCTAAACACAAGATATGAGGAATGGGTAAAGATGAATGAAAATGGCCAATTTATTCACTCTGAGGCCTTAAAAAGTTTTTCTCCACTCCAGAAAGTGAATTAAATAACATTTGTAGACCTTTATTGGTCAATCAAAAACGCCCGATTTTTGACGAAAGAGATAACCACCCCCCCTTACGACATGCTTCAGAAACAAAAAAAATGGTCCATTTTCAAATGTTGCGTCTTTGAACTACAATTCACATTTGTACGTGGGTAATCACTTTTAGAGATAAAATTAGATGTTTAAAGTGATTTACAAGCTTCCAGGGGCCCTAAACACAAGATATGAGGAATGGGTAAATATGAATGAAAATGGCCAATTTATTCACTCTGAGGCCTTAAAAAGTTTTTCTCCACTCCAGAAAGTGAATTAAATAACATTTGTAGACCTTTATTGTTCAATCAAAAACGCCCGATTTTTGACGAAAGAGATAACCACCCCCCCTTACGACATGCTTCAGAAACAAAAAAAATGGTTCATTTTCAAATGTTGCATCTTTGAACGACAATCCACATTTGTACGTGGATAAACACTTTTAGAGATAAAATTAGATGTTTAAAGTGATTTTCAAGCTTCCAGGGGCCCTAAACACAAGATTTGAGAAATGGGTAAAAGTGAATGAAAATGGCCAATTTACTCACTCTGAGGCCTTAAAAAGTGTTTCTCCTCAACGGGAAGTGAATGAAATAACATTTGTAGGCCTTTATTGTTCAAGCGAAAACGCCCGATTATTGACAAAAGAGATAACCACCCCCCCTTACGACATGCTTCAGAAACGAAAAAAATGGTCCGTTTTCAAATGTTGCGTCTTTGAATGACAATCCACATTTGTACGTGGAAAAGCACTTTTAAAGATCAAATGAGATGTTTAAAGTGATTTTCATGCTTCCAGGGGCCTTAAACACAAGATTTGAGGAATGGGTAAAAGTGAATGAAAATGGCCAATTTACTCACTCTGAGGCCTTAAAAAGTGTTTCTCCTCCACGGGAAGTGAATTAAATAACATTTGTAGGCCTTTATTGTTCAAGCGAAAACGCCCGATTATTGACGAAAGAGATAACCACCCCTCCTTACGACATGCTTCAGAAACGTAAAAAATGGCCCGTTTTCAAATGTTGCGTCTTTGAATGACAATCCACATTTGTACGTGGATAATCACTTTTAGAGCTAAAATTAGATGTTTAAAGTGATTTTCAAGCTTCCAGGGGCCCTAAACACAAGATTTGAGAAATGGGTAAAAGTGAATGAAAATGGCCAATTTACTCACTCTGAGGCCTTAAAAAGTGTTTCTCCTCCACGGAAAGTGAATAAAATAACATTTGGATGCCTTTATTGTTCAATCAAAAACGCCCGTTTTTTGGTGAAAAAGATAACCACCCCCCCTTACGACATGCTTCAGAAACAAAAAAAATGGTCCATTTTCAAATGTTGCGTCTTTGAACTACAATTCACATTTGTACGTGGATAATCACTTTTAGAGATACAATTAGATGTTTAAAGTGATTTACAAGCTTCCAGGGGCCCTAAACACAAGATATGAGGAATGGGTAAAGATGAATGAAAATGGCCAATTTATTCACTCTGAGGCCTTAAAAAGTTTTTCTCCACTCCAGAAAGTGAATTAAATAACATTTGTAGACCTTTATTGTTCAATCAAAAATGCCCGATTTTTGACGAAAGAGATAACCACCCCCCCTTACGACATGCTTCAGAAACAAAAAAAATGGTTCATTTTCAAATGTTGCATCTTTGAACGACAATCCACATTTGTACGTGGATAAACACTTTTAGAGATAAAATTAGATGTTTAAAGTGATTTTCAAGCTTCCAGGGGCCCTAAACACAAGATTTGAGAAATGGGAAAAAGTGAATGAAAATGGCCAATTTACTCACTCTGAGGCCTTAAAAAGTGTTTCTCCTCAACGGGAAGTGAATTAAATACCATTTGGAGGCCTTTATTGTTCAAGCGAAAACGCCTGATTTTTGATGAAAGAGATAACCACCCCCCCTTACGACATGCTTCTGAAACTAAAAAAATGGTTCATTTTCAAATGTTGCGTCTTTTGAACTACAATTAACATTGTACGTGGATAATCACTTTTAGAGATAAAATGAGATGTTTAAAGTGATTTTCAAGCTTCCAGGGGCCCTAAACACGAGATTTGAGAAATGGGTAACCGTGAATGAAAATGGCCAATTTACTCACTCTGCGGCCTTAAAAAGTGTTTCTCCTCCACGGAAAGTGAATAAAATAACATTTGGATGCCTTTATTGTTCAATCAAAAACACCCGTTTTTTGGTGAAAAAGATAACCACCCCCCCTTACGACATGCTTCAGAAACGAAAAAAATGTTCCATTTTCAAATGTTGCGTCTTTGAACTACAATTCACATTTGTACGTGGATGATCACTTTTAGAGATAAAATTAGATGTTTAAAGTGATTTACAAGCTTCCAGGGGCCCTAAACACAAGATATGAGGAATGGGTTAATATGAATGAAAATGGCCAATTTATTCACTCTGAGGCCTTAAAAAGTTTTTCTCCACTCCAGAAAGTGAATTAAATACCATTTGTAGGCCTTTATTGTTCAATCAAAAACGCCCGATTTTTGACGAAAGAGATAACCACCCCCCCTTACGACATGCTTCAGAAACTAAAAAAATGGTCCGTTTTCAAATGTTGCCTCTTTTAACTACAATTCACATTTGTACATGGAAAAGCACTTTTAAAGATCAAATGAGATGTTTAAAGTGATTTTCAAGCTTCCAGGGGCCCTAAACACAAGATATGAGAAATGGGTAAAAGTGAATGAAAATGGCCAATTTACTCACTCTGAGGCCTTAAAAAGTGTTTCTCCTCAACGGGAAGTGAATTAAATAACATTTGTAGGCCTTTATTGTTCAAGCGAAAACGCCCGATTATTGACGAAAGAGATAACCACCCCCCCTTACGACATGCTTCAGAAACGAAAAAAATGGTCCGTTTTGAAATGTTGCGTCTTTGAATGACAATCCACATTTGTACGTGGTTAATCACTTTTAGAGCTAAAATTAGATGTTTAAAGTGATTTTCAAACTTCCAGGGGCCCTAAACACAAGATTTGAGAAATGGGTAAAAGTGAATAAAAATGGCCAATTTACGCACTCTGAGGCCTTAAAAAGTGTTTCTCCTCCTCGGGAAGTGAATTAAATACCATTTGGAGGCCTTTATTGTTCAAGCGAAAACGCCTGATTTTTAATGAAAGAGATAACCACCCCCCCTTACGACATGTTTCTGAAACTGAAAAAATGGTTCATTTTCAAATGTTGCGTCTTTGAACTACAATTCACATTTGTACGTGGATAATCACTTTTAGAGATAAAATGAGATGTTTAAAGTGATTTTCAAGCTTCCAGGGGCCCTAAACACGAGATTTGAGAAATGGGTAAACATGAATGAAAATGGCCAATTTACTCACTCTGCGGCCTTAAAAAGTGTTTCTCCTCCACGGAAAGTGAATAAAATAACATTTGGATGCCTTTATTGTTCAATCAAAAACGCCCGTTTTTTGGTGAAAAAGATAACCACCCCCCCTTACGACATGCTTCAGAAACGAAAAAAATGGTCCATTTTCAAATGTTGCGTCTTTGAACTACAATTCACATTTGTACGTGGATGATCACTTTTAGAGATAAAATTAGATGTTTAAAGTGATTTACAAGCTTCCAGGGGCCCTAAACACAAGATATGAGGAATGGGTAAATATGAATGAAACTGGCCAATTTATTCACTCTGAGGCCTTAAAAAGTTTTTCTCCACTCCAGAAAGTGAATTACATAACATTTGTAGGCCTTTATTGTTCAATCAAAAACGCCCGTTTTTTGGTGAAAAAGATAACCACCCCCCCTTACGACATGCTTCAGAAACGAAAAAAATGGTCCATTTTCAAATGTTGCCTCTTTGAACTACAATTCACATTTGTACGTGGAAAAGCACTTTTAAAGATCAAATGAGATGTTTAAAGTGATTTTCATGCTTCCAGGGGCCTTAAACACAAGATTTGAGGAATGGGTAACAGTGAATGAAAATGGCCAATTTACTCATTCTGAGGCCTTAAAAAGTGTTTCTCCTCCACGGGAAGTGAATTAAATACCATTTGGAGGTCTTTATTGTTCAAGCGAAAACGCCTGATTTTTGATGAAAGAGATAACCACCCCCCCTTACGACATGCTTCTGAAACTAAAAAAATGGTTCATTTTTAAATGTTGCCTCTTTGAACTACAATTCACATTTGTACGTGGAAAAGCACTTTTAAAGATCAAATGAGATGTTTAAAGTGATTTTCATGCTTCCAGGGGCCTTAAACACAAGATTTGAGGAATGGGTCAAAGTGAATGAAAATGGCCAATTTACTCACTCTGAGGCCTTAAAAAGTGTTTCTCCTCCATGGGAAGTGAATTAAATAACATTTGTAGGCCTTTATTGTTCAAGTGAAAACGCCGGATTATTGACGAAAGAGATAACCACCCCCCCTTACGACATGCTTCAGAAACGAAAAAAATGGTCCGTTTTCAAATGTTGCGTCTTTGAACGACAATCCACATTTGTACGTGGATAAACACTTTTAGAGCTAAAATTAGATGTTTAAAGTGATTTTCAAGCTTCCAGGGGCCCTAAACACAAGATTTGAGAAATGGGTAAAAGTGAATGAAAATGGCCAATTTACTCACTCTGAGGCCTTAAAAAGTGTTTCTCCTCCACAGAAAGTGAATAAAATAACATTTGGATGCCTTTATTGTTCAATCAAAAACGCCCGTTTTTTGGTGAAAAAGATAACCACCCCCCCTTACGACATGCTTCAGAAACAAAAAAAATGGTCAATTTTCAAATGTTGCGTCTTTGAACTACAATTCACATTTATACGTGGATAATCACTTTTAGAGATAAAATTAGATGTTTAAAGTGATTTACAAGCTTCCAGGGGCCCTAAACACAAGATATGAGGAATGGGTAAATATGAATGAAAATGGCCAATTTATTCACTCTGAGGCCTTAAAAAGTTTTTCTCCACTCAAGAAAGTGAATTAAATAAGATTTGTAGGCCTTTATTGTTCAATCAATAACGCCCGATTTTTGACGAAAGGGATAACCACCCCCCCTTACGACATGCTTCAGAAACTAAAAAAATGGTCCGTTTTCAAATGTTGCCTCTTTGAACTACAATTCACATTTGTACGTGGAAAAGCACTTTTAAAGATCAAATGAGATGTTTAAAGTGATTTTCATGCTTCCACGGGCCTTAAACACAAGATTTGAGGAATGGGTAAAAGTGAATGAAAATGGCCAATTTACTCACTCTGAGGCCTTAAAAAGTGTTTCTCCTCCACGTTAAGTGAATTAAATACCATTTGGAGGTCTTTATTGTTCAAGCGAAAACGCCTGATTTTTGATGAAAGAGATAACCACCCCCCCTTACGACATGCTTCTGAAACTGAAAAAATGGTTCATTTTCAAATGTTGCGTCTTTGAACTACAATTCACATTTGTACGTGGATAATCACTTTTAGAGATAAAATTAGATGTTTAAAGTGATTTTCAAGCTTCCAGGGGCCCTAAACACGAGATTTGAGAAATGGGTAAACGTGAATGAAAATGGCCAATTTACTCACTCTGCGGCCTTAAAAAGTGTTTCTCCTCCACGGAAAGTGAATAAAATAACATTTGGATGCCTTTATTGTTCAATCAAAAACGCCCGTTTTTGGTGAAAAAGATAACCACCCCCCCTTACGACATGCTTCAGAAACAAAAAAAATGGTCCATTTTCAAATGTTGCGTCTTTGAACTACAATTCACATTTGTACGTGGATAATCACTTTTAGAGATAAAATTAGATGTTTAAAGTGATTTACAAGCTTTCAGGTGCCCTAAACACAAGATTTGAGGAATGGGTAAATATGAATGAAAATGGCCAATTTATTCACTCTGAGGCCTTAAAAAGTTTTTCTCCACTCCAGAAAGTGAATTAAATAACATTTGTAGACCTTTATTGTTCAATCAAAAATGCCCGATTTTTGACGAAAGAGATAACCACCCCCCCCTTACGACATGCTTCAGAAACAAAAAAAATGGTTCATTTTCAAATGTTGCATCTTTGAACGACAATCCACATTTGTACGTGGATAAACACTTTTAGAGATAAAATTAGATGTTTAAAGTGATTTTCAAGCTTCCAGGGGCCCTAAACACAAGATTTGAGAAATGGGTAAAAGTGAATGAAAATGGCCAATTTACTCACTCTGAGGCCTTAAAAAGTGTTTCTCCTCCACGGGAAGTGAATTAAATAACATTTGTAGGCCTTTATTGTTCAAGCGAAAACGCCCGATTATTGACGAAAGAGATAACCACCCCCCCCTTACGACATGCTTCAGAAACGTAAAAAATGGCCCGTTTTCAAATGTTGCGTCTTTGAATGACAATCCACATTTGTACGTGGATAATCACTTTTAGAGCTAAAATTAGATGTTTAAAGTGATTTTCAAGCTTCCAGGGGCCCTAAACACAAGATTTGAGAAATGGGTAAAAGTGAATGAAAATGGCCAATTTACTCACTCTGAGGCCTTAAAAAGTGTTTCTCCTCCACGGAAAGTGAATAAAATAACATTTGGATGCCTTTATTGTTCAATCAAAAACGCCCGTTTTTTGGTGAAAAAGATAACCACCCCCCCTTACGACATGCTTCAGAAACAAAAAAAATGGTCCATTTTCAAATGTTGCGTCTTTGAACTACAATTCACATTTGTACGTGGATAATCACTTTTAGAGATACAATTAGATGTTTAAAGTGATTTACAAGCTTCCAGGGGCCCTAAACACAAGATATGAGGAATGGGTAAAGATGAATGAAAATGGCCAATTTATTCACTCTGAGGCCTTAAAAAGTTTTTCTCCACTCCAGAAAGTGAATTAAATAACATTTGTAGACCTTTATTGTTCAATCAAAAACGCCCGATTTTTGACGAAAGAGATAACCACCCCCCCTTACGACATGCTTCAGAAACAAAAAAAATGGTCCATTTTCAAATGTTGCGTCTTTGAACTACAATTCACATTTGTACGTGGGTAATCACTTTTAGAGATAAAATTAGATGTTTAAAGTGATTTACAAGCTTCCAGGGGCCCTAAACACAAGATATGAGGAATGGGTAAATATGAATGAAAATGGCCAATTTATTCACTCTGAGGCCTTAAAAAGTTTTTCTCCACTCCAGAAAGTGAATTAAATAACATTTGTAGACCTTTATTGTTCAATCAAAAACGCCCAATTTTTGATGAAAGAGATAACCACTCCCCCTTACGACATGCTTCTGAAACTAAAAAAATGGTTCATTTTCAAATGTTGCGTCTTTGAACCACAATTAACATTGTACGTGGATAAACACTTTTAGAGATAAAATTAGATGTTTAAAGTGATTTTCAAGCTTCCAGGGGCCCTAAACACAAGATTTGAGAAATGGGTAAAAGTGAATGAAAATGGCCAATTTACTCACTCTGAGGCCTTAAAAAGTGTTTCTCCTCAACGGGAAGTGAATGAAATAACATTTGTAGGCCTTTATTGTTCAAGCGAAAACGCCCGATTATTGACAAAAGAGATAACCACCCCCCCTTACGACATGCTTCAGAAACGAAAAAAATGGTCCGTTTTCAAATGTTGCGTCTTTGAATGACAATCCACATTTGTACGTGGAAAAGCACTTTTAAAGATCAAATGAGATGTTTAAAGTGATTTTCATGCTTCCAGGGGCCTTAAACACAAGATTTGAGGAATGGGTAAAAGTGAATGAAAATGGCCAATTTACTCACTCTGAGGCCTTAAAAAGTGTTTCTCCTCCACGGGAAGTGAATTAAATAACATTTGTAGGCCTTTATTGTTCAAGCGAAAACGCCCGATTATTGACGAAAGAGATAACCACCCCCTCCTTACGACATGCTTCAGAAACGTAAAAAATGGCCCGTTTTCAAATGTTGCGTCTTTGAATGACAATCCACATTTGTACGTGGATAATCACTTTTAGAGCTAAAATTAGATGTTTAAAGTGATTTTCAAGCTTCCAGGGGCCCTAAACACAAGATTTGAGAAATGGGTAAAAGTGAATGAAAATGGCCAATTTACTCACTCTGAGGCCTTAAAAAGTGTTTCTCCTCCACGGAAAGTGAATAAAATAACATTTGGATGCCTTTATTGTTCAATCAAAAACGCCCGTTTTTTGGTGAAAAAGATAACCACCCCCCCTTACGACATGCTTCAGAAACAAAAAAAATGGTCCATTTTCAAATGTTGCGTCTTTGAACTACAATTCACATTTGTACGTGGATAATCACTTTTAGAGATACAATTAGATGTTTAAAGTGATTTACAAGCTTCCAGGGGCCCTAAACACAAGATATGAGGAATGGGTAAAGATGAATGAAAATGGCCAATTTATTCACTCTGAGGCCTTAAAAAGTTTTTCTCCACTCCAGAAAGTGAATTAAATAACATTTGTAGACCTTTATTGTTCAATCAAAAACGCCCGATTTTTGACGAAAGAGATAACCACCCCCCCTTACGACATGCTTCAGAAACAAAAAAAATGGTTCATTTTCAAATGTTGCATCTTTGAACGACAATCCACATTTGTACGTGGATAAACACTTTTAGAGATAAAATTAGATGTTTAAAGTGATTTTCAAGCTTCCAGGGGCCCTAAACACAAGATTTGAGAAATGGGAAAAAGTGAATGAAAATGGCCAATTTACTCACTCTGAGGCCTTAAAAAGTGTTTCTCCTCAACGGGAAGTGAATTAAATACCATTTGGAGGCCTTTATTGTTCAAGCGAAAACGCCTGATTTTTGATGAAAGAGATAACCACCCCCCCCTTACGACATGCTTCTGAAACTAAAAAAATGGTTCATTTTCAAATGTTGCGTCTTTGAATGACAATCCACATTTGTACGTGGATAATCACTTTTAGAGCTAAAATTAGATGTTTAAAGTGATTTTCAAGCTTCCAGGGGCCCTAAACACAAGATTTGAGAAATGGGTAAAAGTGAATGAAAATGGCCAATTTACTCACTCTGAGGCCTTAAAAAGTGTTTCTCCTCCACGGAAAGTGAATAAAATAACATTTGGATGCCTTTATTGTTCAATCAAAAACGCCCGTTTTTTGGTGAAAAAGATAACCACCCCCCCTTACGACATGCTTCAGAAACAAAAAAAATGGTCCATTTTCAAATGTTGCGTCTTTGAACTACAATTCACATTTGTACGTGGATAATCACTTTTAGAGATACAATTAGATGTTTAAAGTGATTTACAAGCTTCCAGGGGCCCTAAACACAAGATATGAGGAATGGGTAAAGATGAATGAAAATGGCCAATTTATTCACTCTGAGGCCTTAAAAAGTTTTTCTCCACTCCAGAAAGTGAATTAAATAACATTTGTAGACCTTTATTGTTCAATCAAAAACGCCCGATTTTTGACGAAAGAGATAACCACCCCCCCTTACGACATGCTTCAGAAACAAAAAAAATGGTCCATTTTCAAATGTTGCGTCTTTGAACTACAATTCACATTTGTACGTGGGTAATCACTTTTAGAGATAAAATTAGATGTTTAAAGTGATTTACAAGCTTCCAGGGGCCCTAAACACAAGATATGAGGAATGGGTAAATATGAATGAAAATGGCCAATTTATTCACTCTGAGGCCTTAAAAAGTTTTTCTCCACTCCAGAAAGTGAATTAAATAACATTTGTAGACCTTTATTGTTCAATCAAAAACGCCCGATTTTTGACGAAAGAGATAACCACCCCCCCTTACGACATGCTTCAGAAACAAAAAAAATGGTTCATTTTCAAATGTTGCATCTTTGAACGACAATCCACATTTGTACGTGGATAAACACTTTTAGAGATAAAATTAGATGTTTAAAGTGATTTTCAAGCTTCCAGGGGCCCTAAACACAAGATTTGAGAAATGGGTAAAAGTGAATGAAAATGGCCAATTTACTCACTCTGAGGCCTTAAAAAGTGTTTCTCCTCAACGGGAAGTGAATGAAATAACATTTGTAGGCCTTTATTGTTCAAGCGAAAACGCCCGATTATTGACAAAAGAGATAACCACCCCCCCTTACGACATGCTTCAGAAACGAAAAAAATGGTCCGTTTTCAAATGTTGCGTCTTTGAATGACAATCCACATTTGTACGTGGAAAAGCACTTTTAAAGATCAAATGAGATGTTTAAAGTGATTTTCATGCTTCCAGGGGCCTTAAACACAAGATTTGAGGAATGGGTAAAAGTGAATGAAAATGGCCAATTTACTCACTCTGAGGCCTTAAAAAGTGTTTCTCCTCCACGGGAAGTGAATTAAATAACATTTGTAGGCCTTTATTGTTCAAGCGAAAACGCCCGATTATTGACGAAAGAGATAACCACCCCCTCCTTACGACATGCTTCAGAAACGTAAAAAATGGCCCGTTTTCAAATGTTGCGTCTTTGAATGACAATCCACATTTGTACGTGGATAATCACTTTTAGAGCTAAAATTAGATGTTTAAAGTGATTTTCAAGCTTCCAGGGGCCCTAAACACAAGATTTGAAAAATGGGTAAAAGTGAATGAAAATGGCCAATTTACTCACTCTGAGGCCTTAAAAAGTGTTTCTCCTCCACGGAAAGTGAATAAAATAACATTTGGATGCCTTTATTGTTCAATCAAAAACGCCCGTTTTTTGGTGAAAAAGATAACCACCCCCCCTTACGACATGCTTCAGAAACAAAAAAAATGGTCCATTTTCAAATGTTGCGTCTTTGAACTACAATTCACATTTGTACGTGGATAATCACTTTTAGAGATACAATTAGATGTTTAAAGTGATTTACAAGCTTCCAGGGGCCCTAAACACAAGATATGAGGAATGGGTAAAGATGAATGAAAATGGCCAATTTATTCACTCTGAGGCCTTAAAAAGTTTTTCTCCACTCCAGAAAGTGAATTAAATAACATTTGTAGACCTTTATTGTTCAATCAAAAATGCCCGATTTTTGACGAAAGAGATAACCACCCCCCCTTACGACATGCTTCAGAAACAAAAAAAATGGTTCATTTTCAAATGTTGCATCTTTGAACGACAATCCACATTTGTACGTGGATAAACACTTTTAGAGATAAAATTAGATGTTTAAAGTGATTTTCAAGCTTCCAGGGGCCCTAAACACAAGATTTGAGAAATGGGAAAAAGTGAATGAAAATGGCCAATTTACTCACTCTGAGGCCTTAAAAAGTGTTTCTCCTCAACGGGAAGTGAATTAAATACCATTTGGAGGCCTTTATTGTTCAAGCGAAAACGCCTGATTTTTGATGAAAGAGATAACCACCCCCCCTTACGACATGCTTCTGAAACTAAAAAAATGGTTCATTTTCAAATGTTGCGTCTTTTGAACTACAATTAACATTGTACGTGGATAATCACTTTTAGAGATAAAATGAGATGTTTAAAGTGATTTTCAAGCTTCCAGGGGCCCTAAACACGAGATTTGAGAAATGGGTAACCGTGAATGAAAATGGCCAATTTACTCACTCTGCGGCCTTAAAAAGTGTTTCTCCTCCACGGAAAGTGAATAAAATAACATTTGGATGCCTTTATTGTTCAATCAAAAACACCCGTTTTTTGGTGAAAAAGATAACCACCCCCCCTTACGACATGCTTCAGAAACGAAAAAAATGTTCCATTTTCAAATGTTGCGTCTTTGAACTACAATTCACATTTGTACGTGGATGATCACTTTTAGAGATAAAATTAGATGTTTAAAGTGATTTACAAGCTTCCAGGGGCCCTAAACACAAGATATGAGGAATGGGTTAATATGAATGAAAATGGCCAATTTATTCACTCTGAGGCCTTAAAAAGTTTTTCTCCACTCCAGAAAGTGAATTAAATACCATTTGAAGGCCTTTATTGTTCAATCAAAAACGCCCGATTTTTGACGAAAGAGATAACCACCCCCCCTTACGACATGCTTCAGAAACTAAAAAAATGGTCCGTTTTCAAATGTTGCCTCTTTTAACTACAATTCACATTTGTGCATGGAAAAGCACTTTTAAAGATCAAATGAGATGTTTAAAGTGATTTTCAAGCTTCCAGGGGCCCTAAACACAAGATATGAGAAATGGGTAAAAGTGAATGAAAATGGCCAATTTACTCACTCTGAGGCCTTAAAAAGTGTTTCTCCTCAACGGGAAGTGAATTAAATAACATTTGTAGGCCTTTATTGTTCAAGCGAAAACGCCCGATTATTGACGAAAGAGATAACCACCCCCCCTTACGACATGCTTCAGAAACGAAAAAAATGGTCCGTTTTGAAATGTTGCGTCTTTGAATGACAATCCACATTTGTACGTGGTTAATCACTTTTAGAGCTAAAATTAGATGTTTAAAGTGATTTTCAAACTTCCAGGGGCCCTAAACACAAGATTTGAGAAATGGGTAAAAGTGAATAAAAATGGCCAATTTACGCACTCTGAGGCCTTAAAAAGTGTTTCTCCTCCTCGGGAAGTGAATTAAATACCATTTGGAGGCCTTTATTGTTCAAGCGAAAACGCCTGATTTTTAATGAAAGAGATAACCACCCCCCCTTACGACATGTTTCTGAAACTAAAAAAATTGGTTCATTTTCAAATGTTGCGTCTTTTGAACTACAATTAACATTGTACGTGGATAATCACTTTTAGAGATAAAATGAGATGTTTAAAGTGATTTTCAAGCTTCCAGGGGCCCTAAACACGAGATTTGAGAAATGGGTAAACATGAATGAAAATGGCCAATTTACTCACTCTGCGGCCTTAAAAAGTGTTTCTCCTCCACGGAAAGTGAATAAAATAACATTTGGATGCCTTTATTGTTCAATCAAAAACGCCCGTTTTTTGGTGAAAAAGATAACCACCCCCCCTTACGACATGCTTCAGAAACGAAAAAAATGGTCCATTTTCAAATGTTGCGTCTTTGAACTACAATTCACATTTGTACGTGGATGATCACTTTTAGAGATAAAATTAGATGTTTAAAGTGATTTACAAGCTTCCAGGGGCCCTAAACACAAGATATGAGGAATGGGTAAATATGAATGAAACTGGCCAATTTATTCACTCTGAGGCCTTAAAAAGTTTTTCTCCACTCCAGAAAGTGAATTACATAACATTTGTAGGCCTTTATTGTTCAATCAAAAACGCCCGTTTTTTGGTGAAAAAGATAACCACCCCCCCTTACGACATGCTTCAGAAACGAAAAAAATGGTCCATTTTCAAATGTTGCCTCTTTGAACTACAATTCACATTTGTACGTGGAAAAGCACTTTTAAAGATCAAATGAGATGTTTAAAGTGATTTTCATGCTTCCAGGGGCCTTAAACACAAGATTTGAGGAATGGGTAACAGTGAATGAAAATGGCCAATTTACTCATTCTGAGGCCTTAAAAAGTGTTTCTCCTCCACGGGAAGTGAATTAAATACCATTTGGAGGTCTTTATTGTTCAAGCGAAAACGCCTGATTTTTGATGAAAGAGATAACCACCCCCCCTTACGACATGCTTCTGAAACTAAAAAAATGGTTCATTTTTAAATGTTGCCTCTTTGAACTACAATTCACATTTGTACGTGGAAAAGCACTTTTAAAGATCAAATGAGATGTTTAAAGTGATTTTCATGCTTCCAGGGGCCTTAAACACAAGATTTGAGGAATGGGTAAAAGTGAATGAAAATGGCCAATTTACTCACTCTGAGGCCTTAAAAAGTGTTTCTCCTCCACGGGAAGTGAATTAAATAACATTTGTAGGCCTTTATTGTTCAAGTGAAAACGCCGGATTATTGACGAAAGAGATAACCACCCCCCCTTACGACATGCTTCAGAAACGAAAAAAATGGTCCGTTTTCAAATGTTGCGTCTTTGAACGACAATCCACATTTGTACGTGGATAAACACTTTTAGAGCTAAAATTAGATGTTTAAAGTGATTTTCAAGCTTCCAGGGGCCCTAAACACAAGATTTGAGAAATGGGTAAAAGTGAATGAAAATGGCCAATTTACTCACTCTGAGGCCTTAAAAAGTGTTTCTCCTCCACGGGAAGTGAATTAAATACCATTTGGAGGTCTTTATTGTTCAAGCGAAAACGCCTGATTTTTGATGAAAGAGATAACCACCCCCCCTTACGACATGCTTCTGAAACTAAAAAAATGGTTCATTTTTAAATGTTGCGTCTTTGAACCACAATTAACATTGTACGTGGATAATCACTTTTAGAGATAAAATGAGATGTTTAAAGTGATTTTCAAGCTTCCAGGGGCCCTAAACACGAGATTTGAGAAATGGGTAAACGTGAATGAAAATGGCCAATTTACTCACTCTGCGGCCTTAAAAAGTGTTTCTCCACCACGGAAAGTGAATAAAATAAAATTTGATGCCTTTATTGTTCAATCAAAAACGCCAGTTTTTTGGTGAAAAAGATAACCACCCCCCCTTACGACATGCTTCAGAAACGAAAAAAATGGTCCATTTTCAAATGTTGCGTCTTTGAACTACAATTCACATTTGTACGTGGATAATCACTTTTAGAGATAAAATTAGATGTTTAAAGTGATTTACAAGCTTCCAGGGGCCCTAAACACAAGATATGAGGAATGGGTAAATATGAATGAAAATGGCCAATTTATTCACTCTGAGGCCTTAAAAAGTGTTTCTCCTCAACGGGAAGTGAATTAAATAACATTTGTAGGCCTTTATTGTTCAAGCGAAAACGCCCGATTATTGACGAAAGAGATAACCACCCCCCCTTACGACATGCTTCAGAAACGAAAAAAATGGTCCGTTTTCAAATGTTGCGTCTTTGAATGACAATCCACATTTGTACGTGGATAATCACTTTTAGAGCTAAAATTAGATGTTTAAAGTGATTTTCAAGCTTCCAGGGGCCCTAAACACAAGATTTGAGAAATGGGTAAAAGTGAATGAAAATGGCCAATTTACTCACTCTGAGGCCTTAAAAAGTGTTTCTCCTCCACGGGAAGTGAATTAAATACCATTTGGAGGCCTTTATTGTTCAAGCGAAAACGCCTGATTTTTGATGAAAGACATAACCACCCCCCCTTACGACATGCTTCTGAAACTAAAAAAATGGTTCATTTTCAAATGTTGCGTCTTTTGAACTACAATTAACATTGTACGTGGATAATCACTTTTAGAGATAAAATGAGATGTTTAAAGTGATTTTCAAGCTTCCAGGGGCCCTAAACACGAGATTTGAAAAATGGGTAACCGTGAATGAAAATGGCCAATTTTTTCACTCTGCGGCCTTAAAAAGTGTTTCTCCTCCACGGAAAGTGAATAAAGTAACATTTGGATGCCTTTATTGTTCAATCAAAAACGCCCGTTTTTTGGTGAAAAAGATAACCACCCCCCCTTACGACATGCTTCAGAAACGAAAAAAATGGTCCATTTTCAAATGTTGCGTCTTTGAACTACAATTCACATTTGTACGTGGATAATCACTTTTAGAGATAAAATGAGATGTTAAAAGTGATTTTCAAGCTTCCAGGGGCCCTAAACACGAGATTTGAAAAATGGGTAACCGTGAATGAAAATGGCCAATTTTTTCACTCTGCGGCCTTAAAAAGTGTTTCTCCTCCACGGAAAGTGAATAAAATAACATTTGGATGCCTTTATTGTTCAATCAAAAACGCCCGTTTTTTGGTGAAAAAGATAACCACCCCCCCTTACAACATGCTTCAGAAACGAAAAAAATGGTCCATTTTCAAATGTTGCGTCTTTGAACTACAATTCACATTTGTACGTGGATGATCACTTTTAGAGATAAAATTAGATGTTTAAAGTGATTTACAAGCTTCCAGGGGCCCTAAACACAAGATATGAGGAATGGGTAAATATGAATGAAAATGGCCAATTTATTCACTCTGAGGCCTTAAAAAGTTTTTCTCCACTCCAGAAAGTGAATTAAATAACATTTGTAGGCCTTTAATGTTCAATCAAAAACGCCCGATTTTTGACGAAAGAGATAACCACCCCCCCCTTACGACATGCTTCAGAAACTAAAAAAATGGTCCGTTTTTAAATGTAGCCTCTTTGAACTACAATTCACATTTGTACGTGGAAAAGCACTTTTAAAGATCAAATGAGATGTTTAAAGTGATGTTCATGCTTCCAGGGGCCTTAAACACAAGATTTGAGGAATGGGTAAAAGTGAATGAAAATGGCCAATTTACTCTCTCTGAGGCCTTAAAAAGTGTTTCTCCTCCACGGGAAGTGAATTAAATAACATTTGTAGGCCTTTATTGTCCAAGCGAAAACGCTCGATTATTGACGAAAGAGATAACCACCCCCCTTACGACATGCTTCAGAAACGTAAAAAATGGCCCGTTTTCAAATGTTGCGTCTTTGAATGACAATCCACATTTGTACGTGGATAATCACTTTTAGAGCTAAAATTAGATGTTTAAAGTGATTTTCAAGCTCCCAGGGGCCCTAAACACAAGATTTGAGAAATGGGTAAAAGTGAATGAAAATGGCCAATTTACTCACTCTGAGGCCTTAAAAAGTGTTTCTCCTCCACGGAAAGTGAATTAAATAACATTTGGATGCCTTTATTGTTCAATCAAAAACGCCCGATTTTTGACGAAAGAGATAACCACCCCCCCTTACGACATGCTTCAGAAACAAAAAAAATGGTTCATTTTCAAATGTTGCATCTTTGAACGACAATCCACATTTGTACGTGGATAAACACTTTTAGAGATAAAATTAGATGTTTAAAGTGATTTACAAGCTTCCAGGGGCCCTAAACACAAGATACGAGGAATGAGTAAATATGAATGAAAATGGCCAATTTATTCACTCTGAGGCCTTAAAAAGTGTTTCTCCTCCACGGAAAGTGAATTAAATAACATTTGGATGCCTTTATTGTTCAATCAAAAACGCCCGATTTTTGACGAAAGAGATAACCACCCCCCCTTACGACATGCTTCAGAAACTAAAAAAATGGTCCGTTTTTAAATGTAGCCTCTTTGAACTACAATTCACATTTGTACGTGGAAAAGCACTTTTAAAGATCAAATGAGATGTTTAAAGTGATTTTCATGCTTCCAGTGGCCTTAAACACAAGATTTGAGGAATGGGTAAAAGTGAATGAAAATGGTCAATTTACTCACTCTGAGGCCTTAAAAAGTGTTTCTCCTCCACGGGAAGTGAATTAAATAACATTTGTAGGCCTTTATTGTTCAAGCGAAAACGCCCGATTATTGACGAAAGAGATAACTACCCCCCCTTACGACATGCTTCAGAAACGTAAAAAATGGCCCGTTTTCAAATGTTGCGTCTTTGAATGACAATCCACATTTGTACGTGGATAATCACTTTTAGAGCTAAAATTAGATGTTTAAAGTGATTTTCAAGCTTCCAGGGGCCCTAAACACAAGATTTGAGAAATGGGTAAAAGTGAATGAAAATGGCCAATTTACTCACTCTGAGGCCTTAAAAAGTGTTTCTCCTCCACGGGAAGTGAATTAAATACCATTTGGAGGTCTTTATTGTTCAAGCGAAAACGCCTGATTTTTGATGAAAGAGCTAACCACCCCCCCTTACGACATGCTTCTAAAACTAAAAAAATGGTTCATTTTTAAATGTTGCGTCTTTGAACCACAATTAACATTGTACGTGGATAATCACTTTTAAAGATAAAATGAGATGTTTAAAGTGATTTTCAAGCTTCCAGGGGCCCTAAACACGAGATTTGAGAAATGGGTAAATGTGAATGAAAATGGCCAATTTACTCACTCTGCGGCCTTAAAAAGTTTTTCTCCTCCACGGAAAGTGAATAAAATAACATTTGGATGCCTTTATTGTTCAATCAAAAACGCCAGTTTTTTGGTGAAAAAGATAACCACCCCCCCTTACGACATGCTTCAGAAACGAAAAAAATGGTCCATTTTTAAATGTTGCGTCTTTGAACTACAATTCACATTTGTACGTGGATAATCACTTTTAGAGATAAAATTAGATGTTTAAAGTGATTTACAAGCTTCCAGGGGCCCTAAACACAAGATATGAGGAATGGGTAAATATGAATGAAAATGGCCAATTTATTCACTCTGAGGCCTTAAAAAGTTTTTCTCCACTCCAGAAAGTGAATTAAATAACATTTGTAGACCTTTATTGTTCAATCAAAAACGCCCGATTTTTGACGAAAGAGATAACCACCCCCCTTACGACATGCTTCAGAAACAAAAAAAATGGTTCATTTTCAAATGTTGCATCTTTGAACGACAATCCACATTTGTACGTGGATAAACACTTTTAGAGATAAAATTAGATGTTTAAAGTGATTTTCAAGCTTCCAGGGGCCCTAAACACAATATTTGAGAAATGGGTAAAAGTGAATGAAAATGGCCAATTTACTCACTCTGAGGCCTTAAAAAGTGTTTCTCCTCAACGGGAAGTGAATTAAATAACATTTGTAGGCCTTTATTGTTCAAGCGAAAACGCCCGATTATTGACGAAAGAGATAACCACCCCCCCTTACGACATGCTTCTGAAACAAAAAAAATGGTTCATTTTCAAATGTTGCGTCTTTTGAACTACAATTAACATTGTACGTGGATAATCACTTTTAGAGATAAAATGAGATGTTTAAAGTGATTTTCAAGCTTCCAGGGGCCCTAAACACGAGATTTGAAAAATGGGTAACCGTGAATGAAAATGGCCAATTTTTTTAATCTGCGGCCTTAAAAAGTGTTTCTCCTCCACGGAAAGTGAATAAAATAACATTTGGATGCCCTTATTGTTCAATCAAAAACGCCTGTTTTTTGGTGAAAAAGATAACCACCCCCCCCTTACGACATGCTTCAGAAACAAAAAAAATGGTCCATTTTCAAATGTTGCGTCTTTGAACTACAATTCACATTTGTACGTGGATAATCACTTTTAGAGATAAAATTAGATGTTTAAAGTGATTTACAAGCTTCCAGGGGCCCTAAACACAAGATATGAGGAATGGGTAAATATGAATGAAAATGGCCAATTTATTCACTCTGAGGCCTTAAAAAGTGTTTCTCCACTCCAGAAAGTGAATTAAATAACATTTGTAGACCTTTATTGTTCAATCAAAAACGCCTGATTTTTGACGAAAGAGATAACCACCCCCCCCTTACGACATGCTTCAGAAACAAAAAAAAGGTTCATTTTCAAATGTTGCATCTTTGAACGACAATCCACATTTGTACGTGGATAAACACTTTTAGAGATAAAATTAGATGTTTAAAGTGATTTACAAGCTTCCAGGGGCCCTAAACACAAGATATGAGGAATGGGTAAATATGAATGAAAATGGCCAATTTATTCACTCTGAGGCCTTAAAAAGTTTTTCTCCACTCCAGAAAGTGAATTAAATAACATTTGTAGGCCTTTATTGTTCAATCAAAAACGCCCGATTTTTGACGAAAGAGATAACCACCCCCCCCCTTACGACATGCTTCAGAAACAAAAAAATGGTCCATTTTCAAATGTTGCGTCTTTGAACTACAATTCACATTTGTACGTGGATAATCACTTTTAGAGATAAAATTAGATGTTTAAAGTGATTTACAAGCTTCCAGGGGCCCTAAACACAAGATATGAGGAATGGGTAAATATGAATGAAAATGGCCAATTTATTCACTCTGAGGCCTTAAAAAGTTTTTCTCCACTCAAGAAAGTGAATTAAATAAGATTTGTAGGCCTTTATTGTTCAATCAAAAATGCCCGATTTTTGACGAAAGAGATAACCACCCCCCCTTACGACATGCTTCAGAAACTAAAAAAATGGTCCGTTTTCAAATGTTGCCTCTTTGAACTACAATTCACATTTGTACGTGGAAAAGCACTTTTAAAGATCAAATGAGATGTTTAAAGTGATTTTCATGCTTCCACGGGCCTTAAACAGAAGATTTTAGGAATGGGTAAAAGTGAATGAAAATGGCCAATTTACTCACTCTGAGGCCTTAAAAAGTGTTTCTCCTCCACGGGAAGTGAATTAAATACCATTTGGAGGTCTTTATTGTTCAAGCGAAAACGCCTGATTTTTGATGAAAGAGATAACCACCCCCCCTTACGACATGCTTCTGAAACTGAAAAAATGGTTCATTTTCAAATGTTGCGTCTTTGAACCACAATTAACATTTGTACGTGGATAAACACTTTTAGAGCTAAAATTAGATGTTTAAAGTGATTTTCAAGCTTCCAGGGGCCCTAAACACGAGATTTGAGAAATGGGTAAACGTGAATGAAAATGGCCAATTTACTCACTCTGCGGCCTTAAAAAGTGTTTCTCCTCCACGGAAAGTGAATAAAATAACATTTGGATGCCTTTATTGTTCAATCAAAAACGCCCGTTTTTGGTGAAAAAGATAACCACCCCCCCTTACGACATGCTTCAGAAACAAAAAAAATGGTCCATTTTCAAATGTTGCGTCTTTGAACTACAATTCACATTTGTACGTGGATAATCACTTTTAGAGATAAAATTAGATGTTTAAAGTGATTTACAAGCTTCCAGGGGCCCTAAACACAAGATATGAGGAATGGGTAAATATGAATGAAAATGGCCAATTTATTCACTCTGAGGCCTTAAAAAGTGTTTCTCCTCCACGGAAAGTGAATAAAATAACATTTGTAGACCTTTATTGTTCAATCAAAAACGCCCGATTTTTGACGAAAGAGATAACCACCCCCCCCTTACGACATGCTTCAGAAACAAAAAAAATGGTTCATTTTCAAATGTTGCATCTTTGAACGACAATCCACATTTGTACGTGGATAAACACTTTTAGAGATAAAATTAGATGTTTAAAGTGATTTTCAAGCTTCCAGGGGCCCTAAACACAAGGTTTGAGAAATGGGTAAAAGTGAATAAAAATGGCCAATTTACTCACTCTGAGGCCTTAAAAAGTGTTTCTCCTCAACGGGAAGTGAATTAAATAACATTTGTAGGCCTTTATTGTTCAAGCGAAAACGCCCGATTATTGACGAAAGAGATAACCACCCCCCCTTACGACATGCTTCTGAAACAAAAAAAATGGTTCATTTTCAAATGTTGCGTCTTTTGAACTACAATTAACATTGTACGTGGATAATCACTTTTAGAGATAAAATGAGATGTTTAAAGTGATTTTCAAGCTTCCAGGGGCCCTAAACACGAGATTTGAAAAATGGGTAACCGTGAATGAAAATGGCCAATTTTTTCAATCTGCGGCCTTAAAAAGTGTTTCTCCTCCACGGAAAGTGAATAAAATAACATTTGGATGCCTTTATTGTTCAATCAAAAACGCCTGTTTTTTGGTGAAAAAGATAACCACCCCCCCCTTACGACATGCTTCAGAAACAAAAAAAAGGTTCATTTTCAAATGTTGCATCTTTGAACGACAATCCACATTTGTACGTGGATAAACACTTTTAGAGATAAAATTAGATGTTTAAAGTGATTTACAAGCTTCCAGGGGCCCTAAACACAAGATATGAGGAATGGGTAAATATGAATGAAAATGGCCAATTTATTCACTCTGAGGCCTTAAAAAGTTTTTCTCCACTCAAGAAAGTGAATTAAATAAGATTTGTAGGCCTTTATTGTTCAATCAAAAACGCCCGATTTTTGACGAAAGAGATAACCACCCCCCCTTACGACATGCTTCAGAAACTAAAAAAATGGTCCGTTTTCAAATGTTGCCTCTTTGAACTACAATTCACATTTGTACGTGGAAAAGCACTTTTAAAGATCAAATGAGATGTTTAAAGTGATTTTCATGCTTCTACGGGCCTTAAACACAAGATTTTAGGAATGGGTAAAAGTGAATGAAAATGGCCAATTTACTCACTCTGAGGCCTTAAAAAGTGTTTCTCCTCCACGGGAAGTGAATTAAATACCATTTGGAGGTCTTTATTGTTCAAGCGAAAACGCCTGATTTTTGATGAAAGAGATAACCACCCCCCCTTACGACATGCTTCTGAAACTGAAAAAATGGTTCATTTTCAAATGTTGCGTCTTTGAACCACAATTAACATTTGTACGTGGATAAACACTTTTAGAGCTAAAATTAGATGTTTAAAGTGATTTTCAAGCTTCCAGGGGCCCTAAACACGAGATTTGAGAAAAGGGTAAACGTGAATGAAAATGGCCAATTTACTCACTCTGCGGCCTTAAAAAGTGTTTCTCCTCCACGGAAAGTGAATAAAATAACATTTGGATGCCTTTATTGTTCAATCAAAAACGCCAGTTTTTGGTGAAAAAGATAACCACCCCCCCTTACGACATGCTTCAGAAACAAAAAAAATGGTCCATTTTCAAATGTTGCGTCTTTGAACTACAATTCACATTTGTACGTGGATAATCACTTTTAGAGATAAAATTAGATGTTTAAAGTGATTTACAAGCTTCCAGGGGCCCTAAACACAAGATATGAGGAATGGGTAAATATGAATGAAAATGGCCAATTTATTCACTCTGAGGCCTTAAAAAGTTTTTCTCCACTCCAGAAAGTGAATTAATTAACATTTGTAGACCTTTATTGTTCAATCAAAAACGCCCGATTTTTGACGAAAGAGATAACCACCCCCCCTTACGACATGCTTCAGAAACAAAAAAAATGGTTCATTTTCAAATGTTGCATCTTTGAACGACAATCCACATTTGTACGTGGAAAAGCACTTTTAAAGATCAAATGAGATGTTTAAAGTGATTTGCATGCTTCCAGGGGCCTTAAACACAAGATTTGAGGAATGGGTAAAAGTGAATGAAAATGGCCAATTTACTCACTCTGAGGCCTTAAAAAGTGTTTCTCCTCCACGGGAAGTGAATTAAATACCATTTGGAGGCCTTTATTGTTCAAGCGAAAACGCCTGATTTTTGATGAAAGAGATAACCACCCCCCCTTACGACATGCTTCTGAAACTAAAAAAATGGTTCATTTTCAAATGTTGCGTCTTTTGAACTACAATTAACATTGTACGTGGATAATCACTTTTAGAGATAAAATGAGATGTTTAAAGTGATTTTCAAGCTTCCAGGGGCCCTAAACACGAGATTTGAAAAATGGGTAACCGTGAATGAAAATGGCCAATTTTTTCTCTCTGCGGCCTTAAAAAGTGTTTCTCCTCCACGGAAAGTGAATAAAATAACATTTGGATGCCTTTATTGTTCAATCAAAAACGCCCGTTTTTTGGTGAAAAAGATAACCACCCCCCCTTACGACATGCTTCAGAAACGAAAAAAAAGGTCCATTTTCAAATGTTGCGTCTTTGAATTACAATTCACATTTGTACGTGGATGATCACTTTTAGAGATGAAATGAGATGTTTAAAGTGATTTACAAGCTTCCAGGGGCCCTAAACACAAGATATGAGGAATGGGTAAATATGAATGAAAATGGCCAATTTATTCACTCTGAGGCCTTAAAAAGTTTTTCTCCACTCCAGAAAGTGAATTAAATAACATTTGTAGGCCTTTATTGTTCAATCAAAAACGCCCGATTTTTGACGAAAGAGATAACCACCCCCCCTTACGACATGCTTCAGAAACTAAAAAAATGGTCCGTTTTCAAATGTTGCCTCTTTGAACTACAATTCACATTTGTACGTGGAAAAGCACTTTTAAAGATCAAATGAGATGTTTAAAGTGATTTGCATGCTTCCAGGGGCCTTAAACACAAGATTTGAGGAATGGGTAAAAGTGAATGAAAATGGCCAATTTACTCACTCTGAGGCCTTAAAAAGTGTTTCTCCTCCACGGGAAGTGAATTAAATACCATTTGGAGGTCTTTATTGTTCAAGCGAAAACGCCTGATTTTTGATGAAAGAGATAACCACCCCCCCTTACGACATGCTTCTGAAACTGAAAAAATGGTTCATTTTCAAATGTTGCGTCTTTGAACCACAATTAACATTTGTACGTGGATAAACACTTTTAGAGCTAAAATTAGATGTTTAAAGTGATTTTCAAGCTTCCAGGGGCCCTAAACACGAGATTTGAGAAATGGGTAAACGTGAATGAAAATGGCCAATTTACTTACTCTGCGGCCTTAAAAAGTGTTTCTCCTCCACGGAAAGTGAATAAAATAACATTTGGATGCCTTTATTGTTCAATCAAAAACGCCCGTTTTTGGTGAAAAAGATAACCACCCCCCCTTACGACATGCTTCAGAAACAAAAAAAATGGTCCATTTTCAAATGTTGCGTCTTTGAACTACAATTCACATTTGTACGTGGATAATCACTTTTAGAGATAAAATTAGATGTTTAAAGTGATTTACAAGCTTCCAGGGGCCCTAAACACAAGATATGAGGAATGGGTAAATATGAATGAAAATGGCCAATTTATTCACTCTGAGGCCTTAAAAAGTTTTTCTCCACTCCAGAAAGTGAATTAATTAACATTTGTAGACCTTTATTGTTCAATCAAAAACGCCCGATTTTTGACGAAAGAGATAACCACCCCCCCTTACGACATGCTTCAGAAACAAAAAAAATGGTTCATTTTCAAATGTTGCATCTTTGAACGACAATCCACATTTGTACGTGGAAAAGCACTTTTAAAGATCAAATGAGATGTTTAAAGTGATTTGCATGCTTCCAGGGGCCTTAAACACAAGATTTGAGGAATGGGTAAAAGTGAATGAAAATGGCCAATTTACTCACTCTGAGGCCTTAAAAAGTGTTTCTCCTCCACGGGAAGTGAATTAAATACCATTTGGAGGCCTTTATTGTTCAAGCGAAAACGCCTGATTTTTGATGAAAGAGATAACCACCCCCCCTTACGACATGCTTCTGAAACTAAAAAAATGGTTCATTTTCAAATGTTGCGTCTTTTGAACTACAATTAACATTGTACGTGGATAATCACTTTTAGAGATAAAATGAGATGTTTAAAGTGATTTTCAAGCTTCCAGGGGCCCTAAACACGAGATTTGAAAAATGGGTAACCGTGAATGAAAATGGCCAATTTTTTTACTCTGCGGCCTTAAAAAGTGTTTCTCCTCCACGGAAAGTGAATAAAATAACATTTGGATGCCTTTATTGTTCAATCAAAAACGCCCGTTTTTTGGTGAAAAAGATAACCACCCCCCTTACGACATGCTTCAGAAACGAAAAAAATGGTCCATTTTCAAATGTTGCGTCTTTGAACTACAATTCACATTTGTACGTGGATGATCACTTTTAGAGATGAAATTAGATGTTTAAAGTGATTTACAAGCTTCCAGGGGCCCTAAACACAAGATATGAGGAATGGGTAAATATGAATGAAAATGGCCAATTTATTCACTCTGAGGCCTTAAAAAGTTTTTCTCCACTCCAGAAAGTGAATTAAATAACATTTGTAGGCCTTTATTGTTCAATCAAAAACGCCCGATTTTTGACGAAAGAGATAACCACCCCCCTTACGACATGCTTCAGAAACTAAAAAAATGGTCCTTTTTCAAATGTTGCCTCTTTGAACTACAATTCACATTTGTACGTGGAAAAGCACTTTTAAAGATCAAATGAGATGTTTAAAGTGATTTGCATGCTTCCAGGGGCCTTAAACACAAGATTTGAGGAATGGGTAAAAGTGAATGAAAATGGCCAATTTACTCACTCTGAGGCCTTAAAAAGTGTTTCTCCTCCACGGGAAGTGAATTAAATACCATTTGGAGGTCTTTATTGTTCAAGCGAAAACGCCTGATTTTTGATGAAAGAGATAACCACCCCCCCTTACGACATGCTTCTGAAACTGAAAAAATGGTTCATTTTCAAATGTTGCGTCTTTGAACCACAATTAACATTTGTACGTGGATAAACACTTTTAGAGCTAAAATTAGATGTTTAAAGTGATTTTCAAGCTTCCAGGGGCCCTAAACACGAGATTTGAGAAATGGGTAAACGTGAATGAAAATGGCCAATTTACTCACTCTGCGGCCTTAAAAAGTGTTTCTCCTCCACGGAAAGTGAATAAAATAACATTTGGATGCCTTTATTGTTCAATCAAAAACGCCCGTTTTTGGTGAAAAAGATAACCACCCCCCCTTACGACATGCTTCAGAAACAAAAAAAATGGTTCATTTTCAAATGTTGCATCTTTGAACGACAATCCACATTTGTACGTGGATAAACACTTTTAGAGATAAAATTAGATGTTTAAAGTGATTTTCAAGCTTCCAGGGGCCCTAAACACAAGATTTGAGAAATGGGTAAAAGTGAATGAAAATGGCCAGTTTACTCACTCTGAGGCCTTAAAAAGTGTTTCTCCTCAACGGGAAGTGAATTAAATAACATTTGTAGGCCTTTATTGTTCAAGCGAAAACGCCCGATTATTGACGAAAGAGATAACCACCCCCCCTTACGACATGCTTCAGAAACGTAAAAAATGGCCCGTTTTCAAATGTTGCGTCTTTGAATGACAATCCACATTTGTACGTGGATAATCACTTTTAGAGCTAAAATTAGATGTTTAAAGTGATTTACAAGCTTCCAGGGGCCCTAAACACAAGATATGAGGAATGGGTAAATATGAATGAAAATGGCCAATTTATTCACTCTGAGGCCTTAAAAAGTTTTTCTCCACTCAAGAAAGTGAATTAAATAAGATTTGTAGGCCTTTATTGTTCAATCAAAAACGCCCGATTTTTGACGAAAGAGATAACCACCCCCCCTTACGACATGCTTCAGAAACTAAAAAAATGGTCCGTTTTCAAATGTTGCCTCTTTGAACTACAATTCACATTTGTACGTGGAAAAGCACTTTTAAAGATCAAATGAGATGTTTAAAGTGATTTTCATGCTTCCACGGGCCTTAAACACAAGATTTGAGGAATGGGTAAAAGTGAATGAAAATGGCCAATTTACTCACTCTGAGGCCTTAAAAAGTGTTTCTCCTCCACGGGAAGTGAATTAAATACCATTTGGAGGTCTTTATTGTTCAAGCGAAAACGCCTGATTTTTGATGAAAGAGATAACCACCCCCCCTTACGACATGCTTCTGAAACTGAAAAAATGGTTCATTTTCAAATGTTGCGTCTTTGAACCACAATTAACATTTGTACGTGGATAAACACTTTTAGAGCTAAAATTAGATGTTTAAAGTGATTTTCAAGCTTCCAGGGGCCCTAAACACGAGATTTGAGAAATGGGTAAACGTGAATGAAAATGGCCAATTTACTCACTCTGCGGCCTTAAAAAGTGTTTCTCCTCCACGGAAAGTGAATAAAATAACATTTGGATGCCTTTATTGTTCAATCAAAAACGCCCGTTTTTGGTGAAAAAGATAACCACCCCCCCTTACGACATGATTCAGAAACAAAAAAAATGGTCCATTTTCAAATGTTGCGTCTTTGAACTAAAATTCACATTTGTACGTGGATAATCACTTTTAGAGATAAAATTAGATGTTTAAAGTGATTTACAAGCTTCCAGGGGCCCTAAACACAAGATATGAGGAATGGGTAAATATGAATGAAAATGGCCAATTTATTCACTCTGAGGCCTTAAAAAGTGTTTCTCCTCCACGGAAAGTGAATAAAATAACATTTGTAGACCTTTATTGTTCAATCAAAAACGCCTGATTTTTGACGAAAGAGATAACCACCCCCCCCTTACGACATGCTTCAGAAACAAAAAAAAGGTTCATTTTCAAATGTTGGATCTTTGAACGACAATCCACATTTGTACGTGGATAAACACTTTTAGAGATAAAATTAGATGTTTAAAGTGATTTACAAGCTTCCAGGGGCCCTAAACACAAGATATGAGGAATGGGTAAATATGAATGAAAATGGCCAATTTATTCACTCTGAGGCCTTAAAAAGTTTTTCTCCACTCCAGAAAGTGAATTAAATAACATTTGTAGGCCTTTATTGTTCTATCAAAAACGCCCGATTTTTGACGAAAGAGATAACCACCCCCCCCCTTACGACATGCTTCAGAAACTAAAAAAATGGTCCGTTTTTAAATGTAGCCTCTTTGAACTACAATTCACATTTGTACGTGGAAAAGCACTTTTAAAGATCAAATGAGATGTTTAAAGTGATTTTCATGCTTCCAGGGGCCTTAAACACAAGATTTGAGGAATGGGTAAAAGTGAATGAAAATGGTCAATTTACTCACTCTGAGGCCTTAAAAAGTGTTTCTCCTCCACGGGAAGTGAATTAAATAACATTTGTAGGCCTTTATTGTTCAAGCGAAAACGCCCGATTATTGACGAAAGAGATAACCACCCCCCCTTACGACATGCTTCAGAAACGTAAAAAATGGCCCGTTTTCAAATGTTGCGTCTTTGAATGACAATCCACATTTGTACGTGGATAATCACTTTTAGAGCTAAAATTAGATGTTTAAAGTGATTTTCAAGCTTCCAGGGGCCCTAAACACAAGATTTGAGAAATGGGTAAAAGTGAATGAAAATGGCCAATTTACTCACTCTGACGCCTTAAAAAGTGTTTCTCCTCCACGGAAAGTGAATAAAATAACATTTGGATGCCTTTATTGTTCAATCAAAAACGCCCGTTTTTTGGTGAAAAAGATAACCACCCCCCCTTACGACATGCTTCAGAAACAAAAAAAATGGTCCATTTTCAAATGTTGCGTCTTTGAACTACAATTCACATTTGTACGTGGATAATCACTTTTAGAGATAAAATTAGATGTTTAAAGTGATTTACAAGCTTCCAGGGGCCCTAAACACAAGATATGAGGAATGGGTAAATATGAATGAAAATGGCCAATTTATTCACTCTGAGGCCTTAAAAAGTTTTTCTCCACTCAAGAAAGTGAATTAAATAAGATTTGTAGGCCTTTATTGTTCAATCAAAAACGCCCGATTTTTGACGAAAGAGATAACCACCCCCCCTTACGACATGCTTCAGAAACTAAAAAAATGGTCCGTTTTCAAATGTTGCCTCTTTGAACTACAATTCACATTTGTACGTGGAAAAGCACTTTTAAAGATCAAATGAGATGTTTAAAGTGATTTTCATGCTTCCACGGGCCTTAAACACAAGATTTTAGGAATGGGTAAAAGTGAATGAAAATGGCCAATTTACTCACTCTGAGGCCTTAAAAAGTGTTTCTCCTCCACGGGAAGTGAATTAAATACCATTTGGAGGTCTTTATTGTTCAAGCGAAAACGCCTGATTTTTGATGAAAGAGATAACCACCCCCCCTTACGACATGCTTCTGAAACTGAAAAAATGGTTCATTTTCAAATGTTGCGTCTTTGAACCACAATTAACATTTGTACGTGGATAAACACTTTTAGAGCTAAAATTAGATGTTTAAAGTGATTTTCAAGCTTCCAGGGGCCCTAAACACGAGATTTGAGAAATGGGTAAACGTGAATGAAAATGGCCAATTTACTCACTCTGCGGCCTTAAAAAGTGTTTCTCCTCCACGGAAAGTGAATAAAATAACATTTGGATGCCTTTATTGTTCAATCAAAAACGCCCGTTTTTGGTGAAAAAGATAACCACCCCCCCTTACGACATGCTTCAGAAACAAAAAAAATGGTTCATTTTCAAATGTTGCATCTTTGAACGACAATCCACATTTGTACGTGGATAAACACTTTTAGAGATAAAATTAGATGTTTAAAGTGATTTTCAAGCTTCCAGGGGCCCTAAACACAAGATTTGAGAAATGGGTAAAAGTGAATGAAAATGGCCAGTTTACTCACTCTGAGGCCTTAAAAAGTGTTTCTCCTCAACGGGAAGTGAATTAAATAACATTTGTAGGCCTTTATTGTTCAAGCGAAAACGCCCGATTATTGACGAAAGAGATAACCACCCCCCCTTACGACATGCTTCAGAAACGTAAAAAATGGCCCGTTTTCAAATGTTGCGTCTTTGAATGACAATCCACATTTGTACGTGGATAATCACTTTTAGAGCTAAAATTAGATGTTTAAAGTGATTTACAAGCTTCCAGGGGCCCTAAACACAAGATATGAGGAATGGGTAAATATGAATGAAAATGGCCAATTTATTCACTCTGAGGCCTTAAAAAGTGTTTCTCCTCCACGGAAAGTGAATAAAATAACATTTGTAGACCTTTATTGTTCAATCAAAAACGCCCGATTTTTGACGAAAGAGATAACCACCCCCCCCTTACGACATGCTTCAGAAACAAAAAAAATGGTTCATTTTCAAATGTTGCATCTTTGAACGACAATCCACATTTGTACGTGGATAAACACTTTTAGAGATAAAATTAGATGTTTAAAGTGATTTTCAAGCTTCCAGGGGCCCTAAACACAAGATTTGAGAAGTGGGTAAAATCGAATGAAAATGGCCAATTTACTCACTCTGAGGCCTTAAAAAGTGTTTCTCCTCAACGGGAAGTGAATTAAATAACATTTGTAGGCCTTTATTGTTCAAGCGAAAACGCCCGATTATTGACGAAAGAGATAACCACCCCCCCTTACGACATGCTTCTGAAACAAAAAAAATGGTTCATTTTCAAATGTTGCGTCTTTTGAACTACAATTCACATTTGTACGTGGATAATCACTTTTAGAGATAAAATTAGATGTTTAAAGTGATTTACAAGCTTCCAGGGGCCCTAAACACAAGATATGAGGAATGGGTAAATATGAATGAAAATGGCCAATTTATTCACTCTGAGGCCTTAAAAAGTGTTTCTCCTCCACGGAAAGTGAATAAAATAACATTTGTAGACCTTTATAGTTCAATCAAAAACGCCCGATTTTTGACGAAAGAGATAACCACCCCCCCCTTACGACATGCTTCAGAAACAAAATAAATGGTTCATTTTCAAATGTTGCATCTTTGAACGACAATCCACATTTGTACGTGGATAAACACTTTTAGAGATAAAATTAGATGTTTAAAGTGATTTTCAAGCTTCCAGGGGCCCTAAACACAAGATTTGAGAAGTGGGTAAAAGTTAATGAAAATGGCCAATTTACTCACTCTGAGGCCTTAAAAAGTGTTTCTCCTCAACGGGAAGTGAATTAAATAACATTTGTAGGCCTTTATTGTTCAAGCGAAAACGCCCGATTATTGACGAAAGAGATAACCACCCCCCCTTACGACATGCTTCTGAAACAAAAAAAATGGTTCATTTTCAAATGTTGCGTCTTTTGAACTACAATTAACATTGTACGTGGATAATCACTTTTAGAGATAAAATGAGATGTTTAAAGTGATTTTCAAGCTTCCAGGGGCCCTAAACACGAGATTTGAAAAATGGGTAACCGTGAATGAAAATGGCCAATTTTTTCAATCTGCGGCCTTAAAAAGTGTTTCTCCTCCACGGAAAGTGAATAAAATAACATTTGGATGCCTTTATTGTTCAATCAAAAACGCCTGTTTTTTGGTGAAAAAGATAACCACCCCCCCCTTACGACATGCTTCAGAAACAAAAAAAAGGTTCATTTTCAAATGTTGCATCTTTGAACGACAATCCACATTTGTACGTGGATAAACACTTTTAGAGATAAAATTAGATGTTTAAAGTGATTTACAAGCTTCCAGGGGCCCTAAACACAAGATATGAGGAATGGGTAAATATGAATGAAAATGGCCAATTTATTCACTCTGAGGCCTTAAAAAGTTTTTCTCCACTCAAGAAAGTGAATTAAATAAGATTTGTAGGCCTTTATTGTTCAATCAAAAACGCCCGATTTTTGACGAAAGAGATAACCACCCCCCCTTACGACATGCTTCAGAAACTAAAAAAATGGTCCGTTTTCAAATGTTGCCTCTTTGAACTACAATTCACATTTGTACGTGGAAAAGCACTTTTAAAGATCAAATGAGATGTTTAAAGTGATTTTCATGCTTCCACGGGCCTTAAACACAAGATTTTAGGAATGGGTAAAAGTGAATGAAAATGGCCAATTTACTCACTCTGAGGCCTTAAAAAGTGTTTCTCCTCCACGGGAAGTGAATTAAATACCATTTGGAGGTCTTTATTGTTCAAGCGAAAACGCCTGATTTTTGATGAAAGAGATAACCACCCCCCCTTACGACATGCTTCTGAAACTGAAAAAATGGTTCATTTTCAAATGTTGCGTCTTTGAACCACAATTAACATTTGTACGTGGATAAACACTTTTAGAGCTAAAATTAGATGTTTAAAGTGATTTTCAAGCTTCCAGGGGCCCTAAACACGAGATTTGAGAAATGGGTAAACGTGAATGAAAATGGCCAATTTACTCACTCTGCGGCCTTAAAAAGTGTTTCTCCTCCACGGAAAGTGAATAAAATAACATTTGGATGCCTTTATTGTTCAATCAAAAACGCCCGTTTTTGGTGAAAAAGATAACCACCCCCCCTTACGACATGCTTCAGAAAAAAAAAAAATGGTCCATTTTCAAATGTTGCGTCTTTGAACTACAATTCACATTTGTACGTGGATAATCACTTTTAGAGATAAAATTAGATGTTTAAAGTGATTTACAAGCTTCCAGGGGCCCTAAACACAAGATATGAGGAATGGGTAAATATGAATGAAAATGGCCAATTTATTCACTCTGAGGCCTTAAAAAGTGTTTCTCCTCCACGGAAAGTGAATAAAATAACATTTGTAGACCTTTATTGTTCAATCAAAAACGCCCGATTTTTGACGAAAGAGATAACCACCCCCCCCTTACGACATGCTTCAGAAACAAAAAAAATGGTTCATTTTCAAATGTTGCATCTTTGAACGACAATCCACATTTGTACGTGGATAAACACTTTTAGAGATAAAATTAGATGTTTAAAGTGATTTTCAAGCTTCCAGGGGCCCTAAACACAAGATTTGAGAAATGGGTAAAAGTGAATGAAAATGGCCAATTTACTCACTCTGAGGCCTTAAAAAGTGTTTCTCCTCCACGGGAAGTGAATTAAATACCATTTGGAGGCCTTTATTGTTCACGCGAAAACGCCTGATTTTTGATGAAAGAGATAACCACCCCCCCTTACGACATGCTTCTGAAACTAAAAAAATGGTTCATTTTCAAATGTTGCGTCTTTTGAACTACAATTAACATTGTACGTGGATAATCACTTTTAGAGATAAAATGAGATGTTTAAAGTGATTTTCAAGCTTCCAGGGGCCCTAAACACGAGATTTGAAAAATGGGTAACCGTGAATGAAAATGGCCAATTTTTTCTCTCTGCGGCCTTAAAAAGTGTTTCTCCTCCACGGAAAGTGAATAAAATAACATTTGGATGCCTTTATTGTTCAATCAAAAACGCCCGTTTTTTGGTGAAAAAGATAACCACCCCCCCTTACGACATGCTTCAGAAACGAAAAAAATGGTCCATTTTCAAATGTTGCGTCTTTGAATTACAATTCACATTTGTACGTGGATGATCACTTTTAGAGATGAAATTAGATGTTTAAAGTGATTTACAAGCTTCCAGGGGCCCTAAACACAAGATATGAGGAATGGGTAAATATGAATGAAAATGGCCAATTTATTCACTCTGAGGCCTTAAAAAGTTTTTCTCCACTCCAGAAAGTGAATTAAATAACATTTGTAGGCCTTTATTGTTCAATCAAAAACGCCCGATTTTTGACGAAAGAGATAACCACCCCCCCTTACGACATGCTTCAGAAACTAAAAAAATGGTCCGTTTTCAAATGTTGCCTCTTTGAACTACAATTCACATTTGTACGTGGAAAAGCACTTTTAAAGATCAAATGAGATGTTTAAAGTGATTTGCATGCTTCCAGGGGCCTTAAACACAAGATTTGAGGAATGGGTAAAAGTGAATGAAAATGGCCAATTTACTCACTCTGAGGCCTTAAAAAGTGTTTCTCCTCCAAGGGAAGTGAATTAAATACCATTTGGAGGTCTTTATTGTTCAAGCGAAAACGCCTGATTTTTGATGAAAGAGATAACCACCCCCCCTTACGACATGCTTCTGAAACTGAAAAAATGGTTCATTTTCAAATGTTGCGTCTTTGAACCACAATTAACATTTGTACGTGGATAATCACTTTTAGAGATAAAATTAGATGTTTAAAGTGATTTACAAGCTTCCAGGGGCCCTAAACACAAGATATGAGGAATGGGTAAATATGAATGAAAATGGCCAATTTATTCACTCTGAGGCCTTAAAAAGTTTTTCTCCACTCCAGAAAGTGAATTAATTAACATTTGTAGACCTTTATTGTTCAATCAAAAACGCCCGATTTTTGACGAAAGAGATATCCACCCCCCCTTACGACATGCTTCAGAAACAAAAAAAATGGTTCATTTTCAAATGTTGCATCTTTGAACGACAATCCACATTTGTACGTGGAAAAGCACTTTTAAAGATCAAATGAGATGTTTAAAGTGATTTGCATGCTTCCAGGGGCCTTAAACACAAGATTTGAGGAATGGGTAAAAGTGAATGAAAATGGCCAATTTACTCACTCTGAGGCCTTAAAAAGTGTTTCTCCTCCACGGGAAGTGAATTAAATACCATTTGGAGGCCTTTATTGTTCAAGCGAAAACGCCTGATTTTTGATGAAAGAGATAACCACCCCCCCTTACGACATGCTTCTGAAACTGAAAAAATGGTTCATTTTCAAATGTTGCGTCTTTGAACCACAATTAACATTTGTACGTGGATAAACACTTTTAGAGCTAAAATTAGATGTTTAAAGTGATTTTCAAGCTTCCAGGGGCCCTAAACACGAGATTTGAGAAATGGTTAAACGTGAATGAAAATGGCCAATTTACTCACTCTGCGGCCTTAAAAAGTGTTTCTCCTCCACGGAAAGTGAATAAAATAACATTTGGATGCCTTTATTGTTCAATCAAAAACGCCCGTTTTTGGTGAAAAAGATAACCACCCCCCCTTACGACATGCTTCAGAAACAAAAAAAATGGTCCATTTTCAAATGTTGCGTCTTTGAACTACAATTCACATTTGTACGTGGATAATCACTTTTAGAGATAAAATTAGATGTTTAAAGTGATTTACAAGCTTCCAGGGGCCCTAAACACAAGATATGAGGAATGGGTAAATATGAATGAAAATGGCCAATTTATTCACTCTGAGGCCTTAAAAAGTTTTTCTCCACTCCAGAAAGTGAATTAAATAACATTTGTAGACCTTTATTGTTCAATCAAAAACGCCCGATTTTTGACGAAAGAGATAACCACCCCCCCTTACGACATGCTTCAGAAACAAAAAAAATGGTTCATTTTCAAATGTTGCATCTTTGAACGACAATCCACATTTGTACGTGGATAAACACTTTTAGAGATAAAATTAGATGTTTAAAGTGATTTTCAAGCTTCCAGGGGCCCTAAACACAAGATTTGAGAAATGGGTAAAAGTGAATGAAAATGGCCAGTTTACTCACTCTGAGGCCTTAAAAAGTGTTTCTCCTCAACGGGAAGTGAATTAAATAACATTTGTAGGCCTTTATTGTTCAAGCGAAAACGCCCGATTATTGACGAAAGAGATAACCACCCCCCCTTACGACATGCTTCAGAAACGTAAAAAATGGCCCGTTTTCAAATGTTGCGTCTTTGAATGACAATCCACATTTGTACGTGGATAATCACTTTTAGAGCTAAAATTAGATGTTTAAAGTGATTTTCAAGCTTCCAGGGGCCCTAAACACAAGATTTGAGAAATGGGTAAAAGTGAATGAAAATGGCCAATTTACTCACTCTGAGGCCTTAAAAAGTGTTTCTCCTCCACGGAAAGTGAATAAAATAACATTTGGATGCCTTTATTGTTCAATCAAAAACGCCCATTTTTTGGTGAAAAAGATAACCACCCCCCCCTTACGACATGCTTCAGAAACAAAAAAAACTGGTCAATTTTCAAATGTTGCGTCTTTGAACTACAATTCACATTTGTACGTGGATAATCACTTTTAGAGATAAAATTAGATGTTTAAAGTGATTTACAAGCTTCCAGGGGCCCTAAACACAAGATATGAGGAATGGGTAAATATGAATGAAAATGGCCAATTTATTCACTCTGAGGCCTTAAAAAGTTTTTCTAAACTCCAGAAAGTGAATTAAATAACATTTGTAGGCCTTTATTGTTCAATCAAAAACGCCCGATTTTTGACGAAAGAGATAACCACCCCCCCTTACGACATGCTTCAGAAATAAAAAAAATGGTCCGTTTTCAAATGTTGCCTCTTTGAACTACAATTCACATTTGTACGTGGAAAAGCACTTTTAAAGATCAAATGAGATGTTTAAAGTGATTTTCATGCTTCCACGGGCCTTAAACACAAGATTTGAGGAATGGGTAAAAGTGAATGAAAATGGCCAATTTACTCACTCTGAGGCCTTAAAAAGTGTTTCTCCTCCACGGGAAGTGAATTAAATACCATTTGGAGGTCTTTATTGTTCAAGCGAAAACGCCTGATTTTTGATGAAAGAGATAACCACCCCCCCTTACGACATGCTTCTGAAAAAATGGTTCATTTTCAAATGTTGCGTCTTTGAACTACAATTCACATTTGTACGTGGATAATCACTTTTAGAGATAAAATTAGATGTTTAAAGTGATTTACAAGCTTCCAGGGGCCCTAGACACAAGATATGAGGAATGGGTAAATATGAATGAAAATGGCCAATTTATTCACTCTGAGGCCTTAAAAAGTTTTTCTCCACTCCAGAAAGTGAATTAAATAACATTTGTAGACCTTTATTGTTCAATCAAAAACGCCCGATTTTTGACAAAAGAGATAACCACCCCCCCTTACGACATGCTTCAGAAACAAAAAAAATGGTTCATTTTCAAATGTTGCATCTTTGAACGACAATCCACATTTGTACGTGGATAAACACTTTTAGAGATAAAATTAGATGTTTAAAGTGATTTTCAAGCTTCCAGGGGCCCTAAACACAAGATTTGAGAAATGGGTAAAAGTGAATGAAAATGGCCAATTTACTCACTCTGAGGCCTTAAAAAGTGTTTCTCCTCAACGGGAAGTGAATTAAATCACATTTGTAGGCCTTTATTGTTCAAGCGAAAACGCCCGTTTTTTGGTGAAAGATATAACCACCCCCCCTTACGACATGCTTCAGAAACGAAAAAAATGGTCCATTTTCAAATGTTGCGTCTTTGAACTACAATTCACATTTGTACGTGGATAATCACTTTTAGAGATAAAATTAGATGTTTAAAGTGATTTACAAGCTTCCAGGGGCCCTAAACACAAGATATGAGGAATGGGTAAATATGAATGAAAATGGCCAATTTATTCACTCTGAGGCCTTAAAAAGTTTTTCTCCACTCCAGAAAGTGAATTAAATAACATTTGTAGACCTTTATTGTTCAATCAAAAACGCCCGATTTTTGACGAAAGAGATAACCACCCCCCCTTACGACATGCTTCAGAAACAAAAAAAATGGTTCATTTTCAAATGTTGCATCTTTGAAGGACAATCCACATTTGCACGTGGATAAACACTTTTAGAGATAAAATTAGATGTTTAAAGTGATTTTCAAGCTTCCAGGGGCCCTAAACACAAGATTTGAGAAATGGGTAAAAGTGAATGAAAATGGCCAATTTACTCACTCTGAGGCCTTAAAAAGTGTTTCTCCTCAACGGGAAGTGAATTAAATAACATTTGTAGGCCTTTTTTGTTCAAGCGAAAACGCCCGATTATTGACGAAAGAGATAACCACCCCCCCTTACGACATGCTTCAGAAACTAAAAAAATGGTCCGTTTTCAAATGTTGCCTCATTGAACTACAATTCACATTTGTACGTGGAAAAGCACTTTTAAAGATCAAATGAGATGTTTAAAGTGATTTTCATGCTTCCACGGGCCTTAAACACAAGATTTGAGGAATGGGTAAAAGTGAATGAAAATGGCCAATTTACTCACTCTGAGGCCTTAAAAAGTGTTTCTCCTCCACGGGAAGTGAATTAAATACCATTTGGAGGTCTTTATTGTTCAAGCGAAAACGCCTGATTTTTGATGAAAGAGATAACCACCCCCCCTTACGACATGCTTCTGAAACTGAAAAAATGGTTCATTTTCAAATGTTGCGTCTTTGAACCACAATTAACATTTGTACGTGGATAAACACTTTTAGAGCTAAAATTAGATGTTTAAAGTGATTTTCAAGCTTCCAGGGGCCCTAAACACGAGATTTGAGAAATGGGTAAACGTGAATGAAAATGGCCAATTTACTCACTCTGCGGCCTTAAAAAGTGTTTCTCCTCCACGGAAAGTGAATAAAATAACATTTGGATGCCTTTATTGTTCAATCAATAACGCCCGTTTTTGGTGAAAAAGATAACCACCCCCCCTTACGACATGCTTCAGAAACAAAAAAAATGGTCCATTTTCAAATGTTGCGTCTTTGAACTACAATTCACATTTGTACGTGGGTAATCACTTTTAGAGATAAAATTAGATGTTTAAAGTGATTTACAAGCTTCCAGGGGCCCTAAACACAAGATAGGAGGAATGGGTAAATATGAATGAAAATGGCCAATTTATTCACTCTGAGGCCTTAAAAAGTTTTTCTCCACTCCAGAAAGTGAATTAAATAACATTTGTAGACCTTTATTGTTCAATCAAAAACGCCCGATTTTTGACGAAAGAGATAACCACCCCCCCTTACGACATGCTTCAGAAACAAAAAAAATGGTTCATTTTCAAATGTTGCATCTTTGAACGACAATCCACATTTGTACGTGGATAAACACTTTTAGAGATAAAATTAGATGTTTAAAGTGATTTTGAAGCTTCCAGGGGCCCTAAACACAAGATTTGAGAAATGGGTAAAAGTGAATGAAAATGGCCAATTTACTCACTCTGAGGCCTTAAAAAGTGTTTCTCCTCAACGGGAAGTGAATTAAATAACATTTGTAGGCCTTTATTGTTCAAGCGAAAACGCCTGATTATTGACGAAAGAGATAACCACCCCCCCTTACGACATGCTTCAGAAACGAAAAAAATGGTCCGTTTTCAAATGTTGCGTCTTTGAATGACAATCCACATTTGTACGTGGATAATCACTTTTAGAGCTAAAATTAGATGTTTAAAGTGATTTACAAGCTTCCAGGGGCCCTAAACACAAGATATGAGGAATGGGTAAATATGAATGAAAATGGCCAATTTATTCACTCTGAGGCCTTAAAAAGTTTTTCTCCACTCCAGAAAGTGAATTAAATAACATTTGTAGACCTTTATTGTTCAATCAAAAACGCCCGATTTTTGACGAAAGAGATAACCACCCCCCCTTACGACATGCTTCAGAAACAAAAAAAATGGTTCATTTTCAAATGTTGCATCTTTGAACGACAATCCACATTTGCACGTGGATAAACACTTTTAGAGATAAAATTAGATGTTTAAAGTGATTTTCAAGCTTCCAGGGGCCTTAAACACAAGATTTGAGAAATGGGTAAAAGTGAATGAAAATGGCCAATTTACTCACTCTGAGGCCTTAAAAAGTGTTTCTCCTCAACGGGAAGTGAATTAAATAACATTTGTAGGCCTTTATTGTTCAAGCGAAAACGCCCGATTATTGACGAAAGAGATAACCACCCCCCCTTACGACATGCTTCAGAAACTAAAAAAATGGTCCGTTTTCAAATGTTGCCTCATTGAACTACAATTCACATTTGTACGTGGAAAAGCACTTTTAAAGATCAAATGAGATGTTTAAAGTGATTTTCATGCTTCCACGGGCCTTAAACACAAGATTTGAGGAATGGGTAAAAGTGAATGAAAATGGCCAATTTACTCACTCTGAGGCCTTAAAAAGTGTTTCTCCTCCACGGGAAGTGAATTAAATACCATTTGGAGGTCTTTATTGTTCAAGCGAAAACGCCTGATTTTTGATGAAAGAGATAACCACCCCCCCTTACGACATGCTGCTGAAACTGAAAAAATGGTTCATTTTCAAATGTTGCGTCTTTGAACCACAATTAACATTTGTACGTGGATAAACACTTTTAGAGCTAAAATTAGATGTTTAAAGTGATTTTCAAGCTTCCAGGGGCCCTAAACACGAGATTTGAGAAATGGGTAAACGTGAATGAAAATGGCCAATTTACTCACTCTGCGGCCTTAAAAAGTGTTTCTCCTCCACGGAAAGTGAATAAAATAACATTTGGATGCCTTTATTGTTCAATCAAAAACGCCCGTTTTTGGTGAAAAAGATAACCACCCCCCCTTACGACATGCTTCAGAAACAAAAAAAATGGTCCATTTTCAAATGTTGCGTCTTTGAACTACAATTCACATTTGTATGTGGGTAATCACTTTTAGAGATAAAATTAGATGTTTAAAGTGATTTACAAGCTTCCAGGGGCCCTAAATACAAGATATGAGGAATGGGTAAATATGAATGAAAATGGCCAATTTATTCACTCTGAGGCCTTAAAAAGTTTTTCTCCACTCCAGAAAGTGAATTAAATAACATTTGTAGACCTTTATTGTTCAATCAAAAACGCCCGATTTTTGACGAAAGAGATAACCACCCCCCCTTACGACATGCTTCAGAAACAAAAAAAATGGTTCATTTTCAAATGTTGCATCTTTGAACGACAATCCACATTTGTACGTGGATAAACACTTTTAGAGATAAAATTAGATGTTTAAAGTGATTTTGAAGCTTCCAGGGGCCCTAAACACAAGATTTGAGAAATGGGTAAAAGTGAATGAAAATGGCCAATTTACTCACTCTGAGGCCTTAAAAAGTGTTTCTCCTCAACGGGAAGTGAATTAAATAACATTTGTAGGCCTTTATTGTTCAAGCGAAAACGCCTGATTATTGACGAAAGAGATAACCACCCCCCCTTACGACATGTTTCAGAAACGAAAAAAATGGTCCGTTTTCAAATGTTGCGTCTTTGAATGACAATCCACATTTGTACGTGGATAATCACTTTTAGAGCTAAAATTAGATGTTTAAAGTGATTTTCAAGCTTCCAGGGGCCCTAAACACAAGATTTGAGAAATGGGTAAAAGTGAATGAAAATGGCCAATTTATTCACTCTGAGGCCTTAAAAAGTTTTTCTCCACTCCAGAAAGTGAATTAAATAACATTTGTAGACCTTTATTGTTCAATCAAAAACGCCCGATTTTTGACGAAAGAGATAACCACCCCCCCTTACGACATGCTTCGGAAACTAAAAAAATGGTCCGTTTTCAAATGTTGCCTCTTTGAACTACAATTCACATTTGTACGTGGAAAAGCACTTTTAAAGATCAAATGAGATGTTTAAAGTGATTTGCATGCTTCCAGGGGCCTTAAACACAAGATTTGAGGAATGGGTAAAAGGGAATGAAAATGGCCAATTTACTCACTCTGAGGCCTTAAAAAGTGTTTCTCCTCCACGGGAAGTGAATTAAATACCATTTGGAGGTCTTTATTGTTCAAGCGAAAACGCCTGATTTTTGATGAAAGAGATAACCACCCCCCCTTACGACATGCTTCTGAAACTGAAAAAATGGTTCATTTTCAAATGTTGCGTCTTTGAACCACAATTAACATTTGTACGTGGATAAACACTTTGAGAGCTAAAATTAGATGTTTAAAGTGATTTTCAAGCTTCCAGGGGCCCTAAACACGAGATTTGAGAAATGGGTAAACGTGAATGAAAATGGCCAATTTACTCACTCTGCGGCCTTAAAAAGTGTTTCTCCTCCACGGAAAGTGAATAAAATAACATTTGGATGCCTTTATTGTTCAATCAAAAACGCCCGTTTTTGGTGAAAAAGATAACCACCCCCCCTTACGACATGCTTCAGAAACAAAAAAAATGGTCCATTTTCAAATGTTGCGTCTTTGAACTACAATTCACATTTGTACGTGGATAATCACTTTTAGAGATAAAATTAGATGTTTAAAGTGATTTACAAGCTTCCAGGGGCCCTAAACACAAGATATGAGGAATGGGTAAATATGAATGAAAATGGCCAATTTATTCACTCTGAGGCCTTAAAAAGTTTTTCTCCACTCCAGAAAGTGAATTAAATAACATTTGTAGACCTTTATTGTTCAATCAAAAACGCCCGATTTTTGACGAAAGAGATAACCACCCCCCCTTACGACATGCTTCAGAAACAAAAAAAATGGTTCATTTTCAAATGTTGCATCTTTGAACGACAATCCACATTTGTACGTGGAAAAGCACTTTTAAAGATCAAATGAGATGTTTAAAGTGATTTGCATGCTTCCAGGGGCCTTAAACACAAGATTTGAGGAATGGGTAAAAGTGAATGAAAATGGCCAATTTACTCACTCTGAGGCCTTAAAAAGTGTTTCTCCTCCACGGGAAGTGAATTAAATACCATTTGGAGGCCTTTATTGTTCAAGCGAAAACACCTGATTTTTGATGAAAGAGATAACCACCCCCCCTTACGACATGCTTCTGAAACTAAAAAAATGGTTCATTTTCAAATGTTGCGTCTTTTGAACTACAATTAACATTGTACGTGGATAATCACTTTTAGAGATAAAATGAGATGTTTAAAGTGATTTTCAAGCTTCCAGGGGCCCTAAACACGAGATTTGAGAAATGGGTAAACGTGAATGAAAATGGCCAATTTACTCACTCTGCGGCCTTAAAAAGTGTTTCTCCTCCACGGAAAGTGAATAAAATAACATTTGGATGCCTTTATTGTTCAATCAAAAACGCCCGTTTTTGGTGAAAAAGATAACCACCCCCCCTTACGACATGCTTCAGAAACAAAAAAAATGGTCCATTTTCAAATGTTGCGTCTTTGAACTACAATTCACATTTGTACGTGGATAATCACTTTTAGAGATACAATTAGATGTTTAAAGTGATTTACAAGCTTCCAGGGGCCCTAAACACAAGATATGAGGAATGGGTAAATATGAATGAAAATGGCCAATTTATTCACTCTGAGGCCTTAAAAAGTTTTTCTCCACTCCAGAAAGTGAATTAAATAACATTTGTAGGCCTTTATTGTTCAATAAAAAACTCCCAATTTTTGACGAAAGAGATAACCACCCCCGCCTTACGACATGCTTCAGAAACTAAAAAAATGGTCCGTTTTTAAATGTAGCCTCTTTGAACTACAATTCACATTTGTACGTGGAAAAGCACTTTTAAAGATCAAATGAGATGTTTAAAGTGATTTTCATGCTTCCAGGGGCCTTAAACACAAGATTTGAGGAATGGGTAAAAGTGAATGAAAATGGCCAATTTACTCACTCTGAGGCCTTAAAAAGTGTTTCTCCTCCACGGGAAGTGAATTAAATAACATTTGTAGGCCTTTATTGTTCAAGCGAAAACGCCCGATTATTGACGAAAGAGATAACCACCCCCTCTTACGACATGCTTCAGAAACGTAAAAAATGGCCCGTTTTCAAATGTTGCGTCTTTGAATGACAATCCACATTTGTACGTGGATAATCACTTTTAGAGATACAATTAGATGTTTAAAGTGATTTACAAGCTTCCAGGGGCCCTAAACACAAGATATGAGGAATGGGTAAAGATGAATGAAAATGGCCAATTTATTCACTCTGAGGCCTTAAAAAGTGTTTCTCCTCAACGGGAAGTGAATTAAATACCATTTGGAGGCCTTTATTGTTCAAGCGAAAACGCCTGATTTTTGATGAAAGAGATAACCACCCCCCCTTACGACATGCTTCTGAAACTAAAAAAATGGTTCATTTTCAAATGTTGCGTCTTTTGAACTACAATTAACATTGTACGTGGATAATCACTTTTAGAGATAAAATGAGATGTTTAAAGTGATTTTCAAGCTTCCAGGGGCCCTAAACACGAGATTTGAGAAATGGGTAACCGTGAATGAAAATGGCCAATTTACTCACTCTGCGGCCTTAAAAAGTGTTTCTCCTCCACGGAAAGTGAATAAAATAACATTTGGATGCCTTTATTGTTCAATCAAAAACACCTGTTTTTTGGTGAAAAAGATAACCACCCCCCCTTACGACATGCTTCAGAAACGAAAAAAATGTTCCATTTTCAAATGTTGCGTCTTTGAACTACAATTCACATTTGTACGTGGATGATCACTTTTAGAGATAAAATTAGATGTTTGAAGTGATTTACAAGCTTCCAGGGGCCCTAAACACAAGATATGAGGAATGGGTAAATATGAATGAAAATGGCCAATTTATTCACTCTGAGGCCTTAAAAAGTTTTTCTCCACTCCAGAAAGTGAATTAAATAACATTTGTAGGCCTTTATTGTTCAAGCGAAAACGCCTGATTTTTGATGAAAGAGATAACCACCCCCCCTTACGACATGCTTCTGAAACTAAAAAAATGGTTCATTTTCAAATGTTGCGTCTTTGAACTACAATTAACATTGTACGTGGATAATCACTTTTAGAGCTAAAATGAGATGTTTAAAGTGATTTTCAAGCTTCCAGGGGCCCTAAACACGAGATTTGAGAAATGGGTAAACGTGAATGAAAATGGCCAATTTACTCACTCTGCGGCCTTAAAAAGTGTTTCTCCTCCACGGAAAGTGAATAAACTAACATTTGGATGCCTTTATTGTTCAATCAAAAACGCCCGTTTTTTGGTGAAAAAGATAACCGCCCCCCCTTACGACATGCTTCAGAAACGAAAAAAATGGTCCATTTTCAAATGTTGCGTCTTTGAACTACAATTCACATTTGTACGTGGATGATCACTTTTAGAGATAAAATTAGATGTTTAAAGTGATTTACAAGATTCCAGGGGCCCTAAACACAAGATATGAGGAATGGGTAAATATAAATGAAAATGGCCAATTTATTCACTCTGAGGCCTTAAAAAGTTTTTCTCCACTCCAGAAAGTGAATTAAATAACATTTGTAGGCCTTTATTTTTCAATCAAAAACGCCCGATTTTTGACGAAAGAGATAACCACCCCCCCTTACGACATGCTTCAGAAACTAAAAAAATGGTCCGTTTTCAAATGTTGCCTCTTTGAACTACAATTCACATTTGTACGTGGAAAAGCACTTTTAAAGATCAAATGAGATGTTTAAAGTGATTTTCATGCTTCCAGGGGCCTCAAACACAAGATTTGAGGAATGGGTAAAAGTGAATGAAAATGGCCAATTTACTCACTCTGAGGCCTTAAAAAGTGTTTCTCCTCCACGGGAAGTGAATTAAATACCATTTGGAGGTCTTTATTGTTCAAGCGAAAACGCCTGATTTTTGATGAAAGAGATAACCACCCCCCCTTACGACATGCTTCTGAAACTGAAAAAATGGTTCATTTTCAAATGTTGCGTCTTTGAACCACAATTAACATTTGTACGTGGATAAACACTTTTAGAGCTAAAATTAGATGTTTAAAGTGATTTTCAAGCTTCCAGGGGCCCTAAACACGAGATTTGAGAAATGGGTAAACGTGAATGAAAATGGCCAATTTACTCACTCTGCGGCCTTAAAAAGTGTTTCTCCTCCACGGAAAGTGAATAAAATAACATTTGGATGCCTTTATTGTTCAATCAAAAACGCCCGTTTTTGGTGAAAAAGATAACCACCCCCCCTTACGACATGCTTCAGAAACGAAAAAAATGGTCCATTTTCAAATGTTGCGTCTTTGAATTACAATTCACATTTGTACGTGGATAAACACTTTTAGAGATAAAGTTAGATGTTTAAAGTGATTTTCAAGCTTCCAGGGGCCCTATACACAAGATTTGAGAAATGGGTAAAAGTGAATGAAAATGGCCAATTTACTCAATCTGAGGCCTTAAAAAGTGTTTCTCCTCCACGGGAAGTGAATTAAATACCATTTGGAGGCCTTTATTGTTCAAGCGAAAACGCCTGATTTTTGATGAAAGAGATAACCACCCCCCCTTACGACATGCTTCTGAAACTAAAAAAAATGGTTCATTTTCAAATGTTGCGTCTTTGGAACTACAATTAACATTGTACGTGGATAATCACTTTTAGAGATAAAATGAGATGTTTAAAGTGATTTTCAAGCTTCCAGGGGCCCTAAACACGAGATTTGAAAAATGGGTAACCGTGAATGAAAATGGCCAATTTTTTCACTCTGCGGCCTTAAAAAGTTTTTCTCCTCCACGGAAAGTGAATAAAATAACATTTGGATGCCTTTATTGTTCAATCAAAAACGCCCGTTTTTTGGTGAAAAAGATAACCACCCCCCCTTACGACATGCTTCAGAAACGAAAAAAATGGTCCATTTTCAAATGTTGCGTCTTTGAACTACAATTCACATTTGTACGTGGATGATCACTTTTAGAGATGAAATTAGATGTTTAAAGTGATTTACAAGCTTCCAGGGGCCCTAAACACAAGATATGAGGAATGGGTAAATATGAATGAAAATGGCCAATTTATTCACTCTGAGGCCTTAAAAAGTTTTTCTCCACTCCAGAAAGTGAATTAAATAACATTTGTAGGCCTTTATTGTTCAATCAAAAACGCCCGATTTTTGACGAAAGAGATAACCACCCCCCAACACGACATGCTTCAGAAACTAAAAAAATGGTCCGTTTTCAAATGTTGCCTCTTTGAACTACAATTCACATTTGTACGTGGAAAAGCACTTTTAAAGATCAAATGAGATGTTTAAAGTGATTTGCATGCTTCCAGGGGCCTTAAACACAAGATTTGAGGAATGGGTAAAAGTGAATGAAAATGGCCAATTTACTCACTCTGAGGCCTTAAAAAGTGTTTCTCCTCCACGGGAAGTGAATTAAATACCATTTGGAGGTCTTTATTGTTCAAGCGAAAACGCCTGATTTTTGATGAAAGAGATAACCACCCCCCCTTACGACATGCTTCTGAAACTGAAAAAATGGTTCATTTTCAAATGTTGCGTCTTTGAACCACAATTAACATTTGTACGTGGATAAACACTTTTAGAGCTAAAATTAGATGTTTAAAGTGATTTTCAAGCTTCCAGGGGCCCTAAACACAAGATTTGAGAAATGGGTAAAAGTGAATGAAAATGGCCAATTTACTCACTCTGAGGCCGTAAAAAGTGTTTCTCCTCCACGGGAAGTGAATTAAATACCATTTGGAGGCCTTTATTGTTCAAGCGAAAACGCCTGATTTTTGATGAAAGAGATAACCACCCCCCCTTACGACATGCTTCAGAAACTAAAAAAATGGTCTGTTTTCAAATGTAGCCTCTTTGAACTACAATTCACATTTGTACGTGGAAAAGCACTTTTAAAGATCAAATGAGATGTTTAAAGTGATTTTCATGCTTCCGGGGGCCTTAAACACAAGATTTGAGGTATGGGTAAAAGTGAATGAAAATGGCCAATTTACTCACTCTGAGGCCTTAAAAAGTGTTTCTCCTCCACGGGAAGTGAATTAAATACCATTATGAGGCCTTTATTGTTCAAGCGAAAACGCCTGATTTTTTATGAAAGAGATAACCACCCCCCCTTACGACATGCTTCAGAAACGAAAAAAATGTTCCATTTTCAAATGTTGCGTCTTTGAACTACAATTCACATTTGTACGTGGATGATCACTTTTAGAGATAAAATTAGATGTTTAAAGTGATTTACAAGCTTCCAGGGGCCCTAAACACAAGATATGAGGAATGGGTAAATATGAATGAAACTGGCCAATTTATTCACTCTGAGGCCTTAAAAAGTTTTTCTCCACTCCAGAAAGTGAATTAAATAACATTTGTAGGCCTTTATTGTTCAATCAAAAACGCCCGATTTTTGACGAAAGAGATAACCACCCCCCCTTACGACATGCTTCAGAAACTAAAAAAATGGTCCGTTTTCAAATGTTGCCTCTTTGAACTACAATTCACATTTGTACGTGGAAAAGCACTTTTAAAGATCAAATGAGATGTTTAAAGTGATTTTCATGCTTCCAGGGGCCTTAAACACAAGATTTGAGGAATGGGTAAAAGTGAATGAAAATGGCCAATTTACTCACTCTGAGGCCTTAAACAGTGTTTCTCCTCCACGGGAAGTGAATTAAATAACATTTGTAGGCCTTTATTGTTCAAGCGAAAACGCCCGATTATTGACGAAAGAGATAACCACCCCCCCTTACGACATGCTTCAGAAACGAAAAAAATGGTCCGTTTTCAAATGTTGCGTCTTTGAATGACAATCCACATTTGTACGTGGGTAATCACTTTTAGAGATAAAGTGAGATGTTTAAAGTGATTTTCAAGCTTCCAGGGGCCCTAAACACAAGATTTGAGAAATGGGTAAAAGTGAATGAAAATGGCCAATTTACTCACTCTGAGGCCTTAAAAAGTGTTTCTCCTCCACGGGAAGTGAATTAAATACCATTTGGAGGCCTTTATTGTTCAAGCGAAAACGCCTGATTTTTGATGAAAAAGATAACCACCCCCCCTTACGACATGCTTCTGAAACTAAAAAAATGGTTCATTTTCAAATGTTGTGTCTTTGAACTACAATTAACATTGTACGTGGATAATCACTTTTAGAGATCAAATGAGATGTTTAAAGTGATTTTCAAGCTTCCAGGGGCCCTAAACACGAGATTTGAGAAATGGGTAAACGTGAATGAAAATGGCCAATTTACTCACTCTGCGGCCTTAAAAAGTGTTTCTCCTCCACGGAAAGTGAATAAAATAACATTTGGATGCCTTTATTGTTCAATCAAAAACGCCCGTTTTTTGGTGAAAAAGATAACCACCCCCCTTACGACATGCTTCAGAAACGAAAAAAATGGTCCGTTTTCAAATGTTGCGTCTTTGAACTACAATTCACATTTGTACGTGGATGATCACTTTTAGAGATAAAATTAGATGTTTAAAGTGATTTACAAGCTTCCAGGGGCCCTAAACACAAGATATGAGGAATGGGTAAATATGAATGAAAATGGCCAATTTATTCCCTCTGAGGCCTTAAAAAGTTTTTCTCCACTCCAGAAAGTGAATTAAATAACATTTGTAGGCCTTTATTGTTCAATCAAAAACTCCCAATTTTTGACGAAAGAGATAACCACCCCCCCTTACGACATGCTTCAGAAACTAAAAAAATGGTCCGTTTTTAAATGTAGCCTCTTTGAACTACAATTCACATTTGTACGTGGAAAAGCACTTTTAAAGATCAAATGAGATGTTTAAAGTGATTTTCATGCTTCCAGGGGCCTTAAACACAAGATTTGAGGAATGGGTAAAAGTGAATGAAAATGGCCAATTTACTCACTCTGAGGCCTTAAAAAGTGTTTCTCCTCCACGGGAAGTGAATTAAATAACATTTGTAGGCCTTTATTGTTCAAGCGAAAACGCCCGATTATTGACGAAAGAGATAACCACCCCCCCCTTACGACATGCTTCAGAAACGTAAAAAATGGCTCGTTTTCAAATGTTGCGTCTTTGAATGACAATCCACATTTGTACGTGGATAATCACTTTTAGAGCTAAAATTAGATGTTTAAAGTGATTTTCAAGCTTCCAGGGGCCCTAAACACAAGATTTGAGAAATGGGTAAAAGTGAATGAAAATGGCCAATTTACTCACTCTGAGGCCTTAAAAAGTGTTTCTCCTCCACGGAAAGTGAATAAAATAACATTTGGATGCCTTTATTGTTCAATCAAAAACGCCCGTTTTTTGGTGAAAAAGATAACCACCCCCCCTTACGACATGCTTCAGAAACAAAAAAAATGGTCCATTTTCAAATGTTGCGTCTTTGAACTACAATTCACATTTGTACGTGGATAATCACTTTTAGAGATACAATTAGATGTTTAAAGTGATTTACAAGCTTCCAGGGGCCCTAAACACAAGATATGAGGAATGGGTAAAGATGAATGAAAATGGCCAATTTATTCACTCTGAGGCCTTAAAAAGTTTTTCTCCACTCCAGAAAGTGAATTAAATAACATTTGTAGACCTTTATTGTTCAATCAAAAACGCACGATTTTTGACAAAAGAGATAACCACCCCCCCTTACGACATGCTTCAGAAACAAAAAAAATGGTTCATTTTCAAATGTTGCATCTTTGAACGACAATCCACATTTGTACGTGGATAAACACTTTTAGAGATAAAATTAGATGTTTAAAGTGATTTTCAAGCTTCCAGGGGCCCTAAACACAAGATTTGAGAAATGGGAAAAAGTGAATGAAAATGGCCAATTTACTCACTCTGAGGCCTTAAAAAGTGTTTCTCCTCAACGGGAAGTGAATTAAATACCATTTGGAGGCCTTTATTGTTCAAGCAAAAACGCCTGATTTTTGATGAAAGAGATAACCACCCCCCCTTACGACATGCTTCTGAAACTAAAAAAATGGTTCATTTTCAAATGTTGCGTCTTTTGAACTACAATTAACATTGTACGTGGATAATCACTTTTAGAGATAAAATGAGATGTTTAAAGTGATTTTCAAGCTTCCAGGGGCCCTAAACACGAGATTTGAGAAATGGGTAACCGTGAATGAAAATGGCCAATTTACTCACTCTGCGGCCTTAAAAAGTGTTTCTCCTCCACGGAAAGTGAATAAAATAACATTTGGATGCCTTTATTGTTCAATCAAAAACACCCGTTTTTTGGTGAAAAAGATAACCACCCCCCCTTACGACATGCTTCAGAAACGAAAAAAATGTTCCATTTTCAAATGTTGCGTCTTTGAACTACAATTCACATTTGTACGTGGATGATCACTTTTAGAGATAAAATTAGATGTTTAAAGTGATTTACAAGCTTCCAGGGGCCCTAAACACAAGATATGAGGAATGGGTAAATATGAATGAAAATGGCCAATTTATTCACTCTGAGGCCTTAAAAAGTTTTTCTCCACTCCAGAAAGTGAATTAAATAACATTTGTAGGCCTTTATTGTTCAATCAAAAACTCCCAATTTTTGACGAAAGAGATAACCCCCCCCCCTTACGACATGCTTCAGAAACTAAAAAAATGGTCCGTTTTTAAATGTAGCCTCTTTGAACTACAATTCACATTTGTACGTGGAAAAGCACTTTTAAAGATCAAATGAGATGTTTAAAGTGATTTTCATGCTTCCAGGGGCCTTAAACACAAGATTTGAGGAATGGGTAAAAGTGAATGAAAATGGCCAATTTACTCACTCTGAGGCCTTAAAAAGCGTTTCTCCTCCACGGGAAGTGAATTAAAAACCATTTGTAGGCCTTTATTGTTCAAGCGAAAACGCCCGATTATTGACGAAAGAGATAACCACCCCCCCCTTACGACATGCTTCAGAAACGTAAAAAATGGCCCGTTTTCAAATGTTGCGTCTTTGAATGACAATCCACATTTGTACGTGGATAATCACTTTTAGAGCTAAAATTAGATGTTTAAAGTGATTTTCAAGCTTCCAGGGGCCCTAAACACAAGATTTGAGAAATGGGTAAAAGTGAATGAAAATGGCCAATTTACTCACTCTGAGGCCTTAAAAAGTGTTTCTCCTCCACGGAAAGTGAATAAAATAACATTTGGATGCCTTTATTGTTCAATCAAAAACGCCCATTTTTTGGTGAAAAAGATAACCACCCCCCCTTACGACATGCTTCAGAAACGAAAAAAATGTTCCATTTTCAAATGTTGCGTCTTTGAACTACAATTCACATTTGTACGTGGATGATCACTTTTAGAGATAAAATTAGATGTTTAAAGTGATTTACAAGCTTCCAGGGGCCCTAAACACAAGATATGAGGAATGGGTAAATATGAATGAAAATGGCCAATTTATTCACTCTGAGGCCTTAAAAAGTTTTTCTCCACTCCAGAAAGTGAATTAAATAACATTTGTAGGCCTTTATTGTTCAATCAAAAACGCCCGATTTTTGACGAAAGAGATAACCACCCCCCCTTACGACATGCTTCAGAAACTAAAAAAATGGTCCGTTTTCAAATGTTGCCTCATTGAACTACAATTCACATTTGTACGTGGAAAAGCACTTTTAAAGATCAAATGAGATGTTTAAAGTGATTTTCATGCTTTCACGGGCCTTAAACACAAGATTTGAGGAATGGGTAAAAGTGAATGAAAATGGCCAATTTACTCACTCTGAGGCCTTAAAAAGTGTTTCTCCTCCACGGGAAGTGAATTAAATACCATTTGGAGGTCTTTATTGTTCAAGCGAAAACGCCTGATTTTTGATGAAAGAGATAACCACCCCCCCTTACGACATGCTTCTGAAACTGAAAAAATGGTTCATTTTCAAATGTTGCGTCTTTGAACCACAATTAACATTTGTACGTGGATAAACACTTTTAGAGCTAAAATTAGATGTTTAAAGTGATTTTCAAGCTTCCAGGGGCCCTAAACACGAGATTTGAGAAATGGGTAAACGTGAATGAAAATGGCCAATTTACTCACTCTGCGGCCTTAAAAAGTGTTTCTCCTCCACGGAAAGTGAATAAAATAACATTTGGATGCCTTTATTGTTCAATCAAAAACGCCCGTTTTTGGTGAAAAAGATAACCACCCCCCCTTACGACATGCTTCAGAAACAAAAAAATGGTCCATTTTCAAATGTTGCGTCTTTGAATGACAATCCACATTTGTACGTGGATAATCACTTTTAGAGCTAAAATTAGATGTTTAAAGTGATTTTCAAGCTTCCAGGGGCCCTAAACACAAGATTTGAGAAATGGGTAAAAGTGAATGAAAATGGCCAATTTACTCACTCTGAGGCCTTAAAAAGTGTTTCTCCTCCACGGGAAGTGAATTAAATACCATTTGGAGGCCTTTATTGTTCAAGCGAAAATGCCTGATTTTTGATGAAAGAGATAACCACCCCCGCTTACGACATGCTTCTGAAACTAAAAAAATGGTTCATTTTCAAATGTTGCGTCTTTGAACTACAATTAACATTGTACGTGGATATTCACTTTTAGAGATAAAATGAGATGTTTAAAGTGATTTTCAAGCTTCCAGGGGCCCTAAACACGAGATTTGAGAAATGGGTAAACGAGAATGAAAATGGCCAATTTACTCACTCTGCGGCCTTAAAAAGTGTTTCTCCTCCACGGAAAGTGAATAAAATAACATTTGGATGCCTTTATTGTTCAATCAAAAACGCCCGTTTTTGGTGAAAAAGATAACCACCCCCCCTTACGACATGCTTCAGAAACAAAAAAAATGGTTCATTTTCAAATGTTGCATCTTTGAACGACAATCCACATTTGTACGTGGATAAACACTTTTAGAGATAAAATTAGATGTTTAAAGTGATTTTCAAGCTTCCAGGGGCCCTAAACACAAGATTTGAGAAGTGGGTAAAAGTGAATGAAAATGGCCAATTTACTCACTCTGAGGCCTTAAAAAGTGTTTCTCCTCAACGGGAAGTGAATTAAATAACATTTGTAGGCCTTTATTGTTCAAGCGAAAACGCCCGATTATTGACGAAAGAGATAACCACCCCCCCTTACGACATGCTTCTGAAACAAAAAAAATGGTTCATTTTCAAATGTTGCGTCTTTTGAACTACAATTCACATTTGTACGTGGATAATCACTTTTAGAGATAAAATTAGATGTTTAAAGTGATTTACAAGCTTCCAGGGGCCCTAAACACAAGATATGAGGAATGGGTAAATATGAATGAAAATGGCCAATTTATTCACTCTGAGGCCTTAAAAAGTGTTTCTCCTCCACGGAAAGTGAATAAAATAACATTTGTAGACCTTTATAGTTCAATCAAAAACGCCCGATTTTTGACGAAAGAGATAACCACCCCCCCCTTACGACATGCTTCAGAAACAAAATAAATGGTTCATTTTCAAATGTTGCATCTTTGAACGACAATCCACATTTGTACGTGGATAAACACTTTTAGAGATAAAATTAGATGTTTAAAGTGATTTTCAAGCTTCCAGGGGCCCTAAACACAAGATTTGAGAAGTGGGTAAAAGTGAATGAAAATGGCCAATTTACTCACTCTGAGGCCTTAAAAAGTGTTTCTCCTCAACGGGAAGTGAATTAAATAACATTTGTAGGCCTTTATTGTTCAAGCGAAAACGCCCGATTATTGACGAAAGAGATAACCACCCCCCCTTACGACATGCTTCTGAAACAAAAAAAATGGTTCATTTTCAAATGTTGCGTCTTTTGAACTACAATTAACATTGTACGTGGATAATCACTTTTAGAGATAAAATGAGATGTTTAAAGTGATTTTCAAGCTTCCAGGGGCCCTAAACACGAGATTTGAAAAATGGGTAACCGTGAATGAAAATGGCCAATTTTTTCAATCTGCGGCCTTAAAAAGTGTTTCTCCTCCACGGAAAGTGAATAAAATAACATTTGGATGCCTTTATTGTTCAATCAAAAACGCCTGTTTTTTGGTGAAAAAGATAACCACCCCCCCCTTACGACATGCTTCAGAAACAAAAAAAAGGTTCATTTTCAAATGTTGCATCTTTGAACGACAATCCACATTTGTACGTGGATAAACACTTTTAGAGATAAAATTAGATGTTTAAAGTGATTTACAAGCTTCCAGGGGCCCTAAACACAAGATATGAGGAATGGGTAAATATGAATGAAAATGGCCAATTTATTCACTCTGAGGCCTTAAAAAGTTTTTCTCCACTCAAGAAAGTGAATTAAATAAGATTTGTAGGCCTTTATTGTTCAATCAAAAACGCCCGATTTTTGACGAAAGAGATAACCACCCCCCCTTACGACATGCTTCAGAAACTAAAAAAATGGTCCGTTTTCAAATGTTGCCTCTTTGAACTACAATTCACATTTGTACGTGGAAAAGCACTTTTAAAGATCAAATGAGATGTTTAAAGTGATTTTCATGCTTCCACGGGCCTTAAACACAAGATTTTAGGAATGGGTAAAAGTGAATGAAAATGGCCAATTTACTCACTCTGAGGCCTTAAAAAGTGTTTCTCCTCCACGGGAAGTGAATTAAATACCATTTGGAGGTCTTTATTGTTCAAGCGAAAACGCCTGATTTTTGATGAAAGAGATAACCACCCCCCCTTACGACATGCTTCTGAAACTGAAAAAATGGTTCATTTTCAAATGTTGCGTCTTTGAACCACAATTAACATTTGTACGTGGATAAACACTTTTAGAGCTAAAATTAGATGTTTAAAGTGATTTTCAAGCTTCCAGGGGCCCTAAACACGAGATTTGAGAAATGGGTAAACGTGAATGAAAATGGCCAATTTACTCACTCTGCGGCCTTAAAAAGTGTTTCTCCTCCACGGAAAGTGAATAAAAAACCATTTGGATGCCTTTATTGTTCAATCAAAAACGCCCGTTTTTGGTGAAAAAGATAACCACCCCCCCTTACGACATGCTTCAGAAACAAAAAAAATGGTCCATTTTCAAATGTTGCGTCTTTGAACTACAATTCACATTTGTACGTGGATAATCACTTTTAGAGATAAAATTAGATGTTTAAAGTGATTTACAAGCTTCCAGGGGCCCTAAACACAAGATATGAGGAATGGGTAAATATGAATGAAAATGGCCAATTTATTCACTCTGAGGCCTTAAAAAGTGTTTCTCCTCCACGGAAAGTGAATAAAATAACATTTGTAGACCTTTATTGTTCAATCAAAAACGCCCGATTTTTGACGAAAGAGATAACCACCCCCCCCTTACGACATGCTTCAGAAACAAAAAAAATGGTTCATTTTCAAATGTTGCATCTTTGAACGACAATCCACATTTGTACGTGGATAAACACTTTTAGAGATAAAATTAGATGTTTAAAGTGATTTTCAAGCTTCCAGGGGCCCTAAACACAAGATTTGAGAAATGGGTAAAAGTGAATGAAAATGGCCAATTTACTCACTCTGAGGCCTTAAAAAGTGTTTCTCCTCCACGGGAAGTGAATTAAATACCATTTGGAGGCCTTTATTGTTCAAGCGAAAACGCCTGATTTTTGATGAAAGAGATAACCACCCCCCCTTACGACATGCTTCTGAAACTAAAAAAATGGTTCATTTTCAAATGTTGCGTCTTTTGAACTACAATTAACATTGTACGTGGATAATCACTTTTAGAGATAAAATGAGATGTTTAAAGTGATTTTCAAGCTTCCAGGGGCCCTAAACACGAGATTTGAAAAATGGGTAACCGTGAATGAAAATGGCCAATTTTTTCTCTCTGCGGCCTTAAAAAGTGTTTCTCCTCCAAGGAAAGTGAATAAAATAACATTTGGATGCCTTTATTGTTCAATCAAAAACGCCCGTTTTTTGGTGAAAAAGATAACCACCCCCCCTTACGACATGCTTCAGAAACGAAAAAAATGGTCCATTTTCAAATGTTGCGTCTTTGAATTACAATTCACATTTGTACGTGGATGATCACTTTTAGAGATGAAATTAGATGTTTAAAGTGATTTACAAGCTTCCAGGGGCCCTAAACACAAGATATGAGGAATGGGTAAATATGAATGAAAATGGCCAATTTATTCACTCTGAGGCCTTAAAAAGTTTTTCTCCACTCCAGAAAGTGAATTAAATAACATTTGTAGGCCTTTATTGTTCAATCAAAAACGCCCGATTTTTGACGAAAGAGATAACCACCCCCCCTTACGACATGCTTCAGAAACTAAAAAAATGGTCCGTTTTCAAATGTTGCCTCTTTGAACTACAATTCACATTTGTACGTGGAAAAGCACTTTTAAAGATCAAATGAGATGTTTAAAGTGATTTGCATGCTTCCAGGGGCCTTAAACACAAGATTTGAGGAATGGGTAAAAGTGAATGAAAATGGCCAATTTACTCACTCTGAGGCCTTAAAAAGTGTTTCTCCTCCACGGGAAGTGAATTAAATACCATTTGGAGGTCTTTATTGTTCAAGCGAAAACGCCTGATTTTTGATGAAAGAGATAACCACCCCCCCTTACGACATGCTTCTGAAACTGAAAAAATGGTTCATTTTCAAATGTTGCGTCTTTGAACCACAATTAACATTTGTACGTGGATAAACACTTTTAGAGCTAAAATTAGATGTTTAAAGTGATTTTCAAGCTTCCAGGGGCCCTAAACACGAGATTTGAGAAATGGGTAAACGTGAATGAAAATGGCCAATTTACTCACTCTGCGGCCTCAAAAAGTGTTTCTCCTCCACGGAAAGTGAATAAAATAACATTTGGATGCCTTTATTGTTCAATCAAAAACGCCCGTTTTTGGTGAAAAAGATAACCACCCCCCCTTACGACATGCTTCAGAAACAAAAAAAATGGTCCATTTTCAAATGTTGCGTCTTTGAACTACAATTCACATTTGTACGTGGATAATCACTTTTAGAGATAAAATTAGATGTTTAAAGTGATTTACAAGCTTCCAGGGGCCCTAAACACAAGATATGAGGAATGGGTAAATATGAATGAAAATGGCCAATTTATTCACTCTGAGGCCTTAAAAAGTTTTTCTCCACTCCAGAAAGTGAATTAATTAACATTTGTAGACCTTTATTGTTCAATCAAAAACGCCCGATTTTTGACGAAAGAGATAACCACCCCCCCTTACGACATGCTTCAGAAACAAAAAAAATGGTTCATTTTCAAATGTTGCATCTTTGAACGACAATCCACATTTGTACGTGGAAAAGCACTTTTAAAGATCAAATGAGATGTTTAAAGTGATTTGCATGCTTCCAGGGGCCTTAAACACAAGATTTGAGGAATGGGTAAAAGTGAATGAAAATGGCCAATTTACTCACTCTGAGGCCTTAAAAAGTGTTTCTCCTCCACGGGAAGTGAATTAAATACCATTTGGAGGCCTTTATTGTTCAAGCGAAAACGCCTGATTTTTGATGAAAGAGATAACCACCCCCCCTTACGACATGCTTCTGAAACTGAAAAAATGGTTCATTTTCAAATGTTGCGTCTTTGAACCACAATTAACATTTGTACGTGGATAAACACTTTTAGAGCTAAAATTAGATGTTTAAAGTGATTTTCAAGCTTCCAGGGGCCCTAAACACGAGATTTGAGAAATGGTTAAACGTGAATGAAAATGGCCAATTTACTCACTCTGCGGCCTTAAAAAGTGTTTCTCCTCCACGGAAAGTGAATAAAATAACATTTGGATGCCTTTATTGTTCAATCAAAAACGCCCGTTTTTGGTGAAAAAGATAACCACCCCCCCTTACGACATGCTTCAGAAACAAAAAAAATGGTCCATTTTCAAATGTTGCGTCTTTGAACTACAATTCACATTTGTACGTGGATAATCACTTTTAGAGATAAAATTAGATGTTTAAAGTGATTTACAAGCTTCCAGGGGCCCTAAACACAAGATATGAGGAATGGGTAAATATGAATGAAAATGGCCAATTTATTCACTCTGAGGCCTTAAAAAGTTTTTCTCCACTCCAGAAAGTGAATTAAATAACATTTGTAGACCTTTATTGTTCAATCAAAAACGCCCGATTTTTGACGAAAGAGATAACCACCCCCCCTCACGACATGCTTCAGAAACAAAAAAAATGGTTCATTTTCAAATGTTGCATCTTTGAACGACAATCCACATTTGTACGTGGATAAACACTTTTAGAGATAAAATTAGATGTTTAAAGTGATTTTCAAGCTTCCAGGGGCCCTAAACACAAGATTTGAGAAATGGGTAAAAGTGAATGAAAATGGCCAGTTTACTCACTCTGAGGCCTTAAAAAGTGTTTCTCCTCAACGGGAAGTGAATTAAATAACATTTGTAGGCCTTTATTGTTCAAGCGAAAAAGCCCGATTATTGACGAAAGAGATAACCACCCCCCCTTACGACATGCTTCAGAAACGTAAAAAATGGCCCGTTTTCAAATGTTGCGTCTTTGAATGACAATCCACATTTGTACGTGGATAATCACTTTTAGAGCTAAAATTAGATGTTTAAAGTGATTTTCAAGCTTCCAGGGGCCCTAAACACAAGATTTGAGAAATGGGTAAAAGTGAATGAAAATGGCCAATTTACTCACTCTGAGGCCTTAAAAAGTGTTTCTCCTCCACGGAAAGTGAATAAAATAACATTTGGATGCCTTTATTGTTCAATCAAAAACGCCCATTTTTTGGTGAAAAAGATAACCACCCCCCCCTTACGACATGCTTCAGAAACAAAAAAAACTGGTCAATTTTCAAATGTTGCGTCTTTGAACTACAATTCACATTTGTACGTGGATAATCACTTTTAGAGATAAAATTAGATGTTTAAAGTGATTTACAAGCTTCCAGGGGCCCTAAACACAAGATATGAGGAATGGGTAAATATGAATGAAAATGGCCAATTTATTCACTCTGAGGCCTTAAAAAGTTTTTCTAAACTCCAGAAAGTGAATTAAATAACATTTGTAGGCCTTTATTGTTCAATCAAAAACGCCCGATTTTTGACGAAAGAGATAACCACCCCCCCTTACGACATGCTTCAGAAATAAAAAAAATGGTCCGTTTTCAAATGTTGCCTCTTTGAACTACAATTCACATTTGTACGTGGAAAAGCACTTTTAAAGATCAAATGAGATGTTTAAAGTGATTTTCATGCTTCCACGGGCCTTAAACACAAGATTTGAGGAATGGGTAAAAGTGAATGAAAATGGCCAATTTACTCACTCTGAGGCCTTAAAAAGTGTTTCTCCTCCACGGGAAGTGAATTAAATACCATTTGGAGGTCTTTATTGTTCAAGCGAAAACGCCTGATTTTTGATGAAAGAGATAACCACCCCCCCTTACGACATGCTTCTGAAAAAATGGTTCATTTTCAAATGTTGCGTCTTTGAACTACAATTCACATTTGTACGTGGATAATCACTTTTAGAGATAAAATTAGATGTTTAAAGTGATTTACAAGCTTCCAGGGGCCCTAGACACAAGATATGAGGAATGGGTAAATATGAATGAAAATGGCCAATTTATTCACTCTGAGGCCTTAAAAAGTTTTTCTCCACTCCAGAAAGTGAATTAAATAACATTTGTAGACCTTTATTGTTCAATCAAAAACGCCCGATTTTTGACAAAAGAGATAACCACCCCCCCTTACGACATGCTTCAGAAACAAAAAAAATGGTTCATTTTCAAATGTTGCATCTTTTAACGACAATCCACATTTGTACGTGGATAAACACTTTTAGAGATAAAATTATATGTTTAAAGTGATTTTCAAGCTTCCAGGGGCCCTAAACACAAGATTTGAGAAATGGGTAAAAGTGAATGAAAATGGCCAATTTACTCACTCTGAGGCCTTAAAAAGTGTTTCTCCTCAACGGGAAGTGAATTAAATCACATTTGTAGGCCTTTATTGTTCAAGCGAAAACGCCCGTTTTTTGGTGAAAGATATAACCACCCCCCCTTACGACATGCTTCAGAAACGAAAAAAATGGTCCATTTTCAAATGTTGCGTCTTTGAACTACAATTCACATTTGTACGTGGATAATCACTTTTAGAGATAAAATTAGATGTTTAAAGTGATTTACAAGCTTCCAGGGGCCCTAAACACAAGATATGAGGAATGGGTAAATATGAATGAAAATGGCCAATTTATTCACTCTGAGGCCTTAAAAAGTTTTTCTCCACTCCAGAAAGTGAATTAAATAACATTTGTAGACCTTTATTGTTCAATCAAAAACGCCCGATTTTTGACGAAAGAGATAACCACCCCCCCTTACGACATGCTTCAGAAACAAAAAAAATGGTTCATTTTCAAATGTTGCATCTTTGAACGACAATCCACATTTGCACGTGGATAAACACTTTTAGAGATAAAATTAGATGTTTAAAGTGATTTTCAAGCTTCCAGGGGCCTTAAACACAAGATTTGAGAAATGGGTAAAAGTGAATGAAAATGGCCAATTTACTCACTCTGAGGCCTTAAAAAGTGTTTCTCCTCAACGGGAAGTGAATTAAATAACATTTGTAGGCCTTTATTGTTCAAGCGAAAACGCCCGATTATTGACGAAAGAGATAACCACCCCCCCTTACGACATGCTTCAGAAACTAAAAAAATGGTCCGTTTTCAAATGTTGCCTCATTGAACTACAATTCACATTTGTACGTGGAAAAGCACTTTTAAAGATCAAATGAGATGTTTAAAGTGATTTTCATGCTTCCACGGGCCTTAAACACAAGATTTGAGGAATGGGTAAAAGTGAATGAAAATGGCCAATTTACTCACTCTGAGGCCTTAAAAAGTGTTTCTCCTCCACGGGAAGTGAATTAAATACCATTTGGAGGTCTTTATTGTTCAAGCGAAAACGCCTGATTTTTGATGAAAGAGATAACCACCCCCCCTTACGACATGCTGCTGAAACTGAAAAAATGGTTCATTTTCAAATGTTGCGTCTTTGAACCACAATTAACATTTGTACGTGGATAAACACTTTTAGAGCTAAAATTAGATGTTTAAAGTGATTTTCAAGCTTCCAGGGGCCCTAAACACGAGATTTGAGAAATGGGTAAACGTGAATGAAAATGGCCAATTTACTCACTCTGCGGCCTTAAAAAGTGTTTCTCCTCCACGGAAAGTGAATAAAATAACATTTGGATGCCTTTATTGTTCAATCAAAAACGCCCGTTTTTGGTGAAAAAGATAACCACCCCCCCTTACGACATGCTTCAGAAACAAAAAAAATGGTCCATTTTCAAATGTTGCGTCTTTGAACTACAATTCACATTTGTACGTGGGTAATCACTTTTAGAGATAAAATTAGATGTTTAAAGTGATTTACAAGCTTCCAGGGGCCCTAAATACAAGATATGAGGAATGGGTAAATATGAATGAAAATGGCCAATTTATTCACTCTGAGGCCTTAAAAAGTTTTTCTCCACTCCAGAAAGTGAATTAAATAACATTTGTAGACCTTTATTGTTCAATCAAAAACGCCCGATTTTTGACGAAAGAGATAACCACCCCCCCTTACGACATGCTTCAGAAACAAAAAAAATGGTTCATTTTCAAATGTTGCATCTTTGAACGACAATCCACATTTGTACGTGGATAAACACTTTTAGAGATAAAATTAGATGTTTAAAGTGATTTTGAAGCTTCCAGGGGCCCTAAACACAAGATTTGAGAAATGGGTAAAAGTGAATGAAAATGGCCAATTTACTCACTCTGAGGCCTTAAAAAGTGTTTCTCCTCAACGGGAAGTGAATTAAATAACATTTGTAGGCCTTTATTGTTCAAGCGAAAACGCCTGATTATTGACGAAAGAGATAACCACCCCCCCTTACGACATGTTTCAGAAACGAAAAAAATGGTCCGTTTTCAAATGTTGCGTCTTTGAATGACAATCCACATTTGTACGTGGATAATCACTTTTAGAGCTAAAATTAGATGTTTAAAGTGATTTTCAAGCTTCCAGGGGCCCTAAACACAAGATTTGAGAAATGGGTAAAAGTGAATGAAAATGGCCAATTTATTCACTCTGAGGCCTTAAAAAGTTTTTCTCCACTCCAGAAAGTGAATTAAATAACATTTGTAGACCTTTATTGTTCAATCAAAAACGCCCGATTTTTGACGAAAGAGATAACCACCCCCCCTTACGACATGCTTCAGAAACGAAAAAAATGGTCCATTTTCAAATGTTGCGTCTTTGAACTACAATTCACATTTGTACGTGGATGATCACTTTTAGAGATGAAATTAGATGTTTAAAGTGATTTACAAGCTTCCAGGGGCCCTAAACACAAGATATGAGGAATGGGTAAATATGAATGAAAATGGCCAATTTATTCACTCTGAGGCCTTAAAAAGTTTTTCTCCACTCCAGAAAGTGAATTAAATAACATTTGTAGACCTTTATTGTTCAATCAAAAACGCCCGATTTTTGACGAAAGAGATAACCACCCCCCCTTACGACATGCTTCAGAAACAAAAAAAATGGTTCATTTTCAAATGTTGCATCTTTGAACGACAATCCACATTTGTACGTGGAAAAGCACTTTTAAAGATCAAATGAGATGTTTAAAGTGATTTGCATACTTCCAGGGGCCTTAAACACAAGATTTGAGGAATGGGTAAAAGTGAATGAAAATGGCCAATTTACTCACTCTGAGGCCTTAAAAAGTGTTTCTCCTCCACGGGAAGTGAATTAAATACCATTTGGAGGCCTTTATTGTTCAAGCGAAAACACCTGATTTTTGATGAAAGAGATAACCACCCCCCCTTACGACATGCTTCTGAAACTAAAAAAATGGTTCATTTTCAAATGTTGCGTCTTTTGAACTACAATTAACATTGTACGTGGATAATCACTTTTAGAGATAAAATGAGATGTTTAAAGTGATTTTCAAGCTTCCAGGGGCCCTAAACACGAGATTTGAGAAATGGGTAAACGTGAATGAAAATGGCCAATTTACTCACTCTGCGGCCTTAAAAAGTGTTTCTCCTCCACGGAAAGTGAATAAAATAACATTTGGATGCCTTTATTGTTCAATCAAAAACGCCCGTTTTTGGTGAAAAAGATAACCACCCCCCCTTACGACATGCTTCAGAAACAAAAAAAATGGTCCATTTTCAAATGTTGCGTCTTTGAACTACAATTCACATTTGTACGTGGATAATCACTTTTAGAGATACAATTAGATGTTTAAAGTGATTTACAAGCTTCCAGGGGCCCTAAACACAAGATATGAGGAATGGGTAAATATGAATGAAAATGGCCAATTTATTCACTCTGAGGCCTTAAAAAGTTTTTCTCCACTCCAGAAAGTGAATTAAATAACATTTTTAGGCCTTTATTGTTCAATCAAAAACGCCCGATTTTTGACGAAAGAGATAACCACCCCCCCTTACGACATGCTTCAGAAACTAAAAAAATGGTCCGTTTTCAAATGTTGCGTCTTTGAATGACAATCCACATTTGTACGTGGATAATCACTTTTAGAGATACAATTAGATGTTTAAAGTGATTTACAAGCTTCCAGGGGCCTTAAACACAAGATTTGAGGAATGGGTAAAAGTGAATGAAAATGGCCAATTTACTCACTCTGAGGCCTTAAAAAGTGTTTCTCCTCCACGGGAAGTGAATTAAATAACATTTGTAGGCCTTTATTGTTCAAGCGAAAACGCCCGATTATTGACGAAAGAGATAACCACCCCCTCTTACGACATGCTTCAGAAACGTAAAAAATGGCCCGTTTTCAAATGTTGCGTCTTTGAATGACAATCCACATTTGTACGTGGATAATCACTTTTAGAGATACAATTAGATGTTTAAAGTGATTTACAAGCTTCCAGGGGCCCTAAACACAAGATATGAGGAATGGGTAAAGATGAATGAAAATGGCCAATTTATTCACTCTGAGGCCTTAAAAAGTGTTTCTCCTCAACGGGAAGTGAATTAAATACCATTTGGAGGCCTTTATTGTTCAAGCGAAAACGCCTGATTTTTGATGAAAGAGATAACCACCCCCCCTTACGACATGCTTCTGAAACTAAAAAAATGGTTCATTTTCAAATGTTGCGTCTTTTGAACTACAATTAACATTGTACGTGGATAATCACTTTTAGAGATAAAATGAGATGTTTAAAGTGATTTTCAAGCTTCCAGGGGCCCTAAACACGAGATTTGAGAAATGGGTAACCGTGAATGAAAATGGCCAATTTACTCACTCTGCGGCCTTAAAAAGTGTTTCTCCTCCACGGAAAGTGAATAAAATAACATTTGGATGCCTTTATTGTTCAATCAAAAACACCTGTTTTTTGGTGAAAAAGATAACCACCCCCCCTTACGACATGCTTCAGAAACGAAAAAAATGTTCCATTTTCAAATGTTGCGTCTTTGAACTACAATTCACATTTGTACGTGGATGATCACTTTTAGAGATAAAATTAGATGTTTGAAGTGATTTACAAGCTTCCAGGGGCCCTAAACACAAGATATGAGGAATGGGTAAATATGAATGAAAATGGCCAATTTATTCACTCTGAGGCCTTAAAAAGTTTTTCTCCACTCCAGAAAGTGAATTAAATAACATTTGTAGGCCTTTATTGTTCAAGCGAAAACGCCTGATTTTTGATGAAAGAGATAACCACCCCCCCTTACGACATGCTTCAGAAACTAAAAAAATGGTCCGTTTTCAAATGTTGCCTCTTTGAACTACAATTCACATTTGTACGTGGAAAAGCACTTTTAAAGATCAAATGAGATGTTTAAAGTGATTTTCATGCTTCCAGGGGCCTCAAACACAAGATTTGAGGAATGGGTAAAAGTGAATGAAAATGGCCAATTTACTCACTCTGAGGCCTTAAAAAGTGTTTCTCCTCCACGGGAAGTGAATTAAATACCATTTGGAGGTCTTTATTGTTCAAGCGAAAACGCCTGATTTTTGATGAAAGAGATAACCACCCCCCCTTACGACATGCTTCTGAAACTGAAAAAATGGTTCATTTTCAAATGTTGCGTCTTTGAACCACAATTAACATTTGTACGTGGATAAACATTTTTGAGCTAAAATTAGATGTTTAAAGTGATTTTCAAGCTTCCAGGGGCCCTAAACACGAGATTTGAGAAATGGGTAAACGTGAATGAAAATGGCCAATTTACTCACTCTGCGGCCTTAAAAAGTGTTTCTCCTCCACGGAAAGTGAATAAAATAACATTTGGATGCCTTTATTGTTCAATCAAAAACGCCCGTTTTTGGTGAAAAAGATAACCACCCCCCCTTACGACATGCTTCAGAAACGAAAAAAATGGTCCATTTTCAAATGTTGCGTCTTTGAATTACAATTCACATTTGTACGTGGATAAACACTTTTAGAGATAAAGTTAGATGTTTAAAGTGATTTTCAAGCTTCCAGGGGCCCTATACACAAGATTTGAGAAATGGGTAAAAGTGAATGAAAATGGCCAATTTACTCAATCTGAGGCCTTAAAAAGTGTTTCTCCTCCACGGGAAGTGAATTAAATACCATTTGGAGGCCTTTATTGTTCAAGCGAAAACGCCTGATTTTTGATGAAAGAGATAACCACCCCCCCTTACGACATGCTTCTGAAACTAAAAAAAATGGTTCATTTTCAAATGTTGCGTCTTTGGAACTACAATTAACATTGTACGTGGATAATCACTTTTAGAGATAAAATGAGATGTTTAAAGTGATTTTCAAGCTTCCAGGGGCCCTAAACACGAGATTTGAAAAATGGGTAACCGTGAATGAAAATGGCCAATTTTTTCACTCTGCGGCCTTAAAAAGTTTTTCTCCTCCACGGAAAGTGAATAAAATAACATTTGGATGCCTTTATTGTTCAATCAAAAACGCCCGTTTTTTGGTGAAAAAGATAACCACCCCCCCTTACGACATGCTTCAGAAACGAAAAAAATGGTCCATTTTCAAATGTTGCGTCTTTGAACTACAATTCACATTTGTACGTGGATGATCACTTTTAGAGATGAAATTAGATGTTTAAAGTGATTTACAAGCTTCCAGGGGCCCTAAACACAAGATATGAGGAATGGGTAAATATGAATGAAAATGGCCAATTTATTCACTCTGAGGCCTTAAAAAGTTTTTCTCCACTCCAGAAAGTGAATTAAATAACATTTGTAGGCCTTTATTGTTCAATCAAAAACGCCCGATTTTTGACGAAAGAGATAACCACCCCCCAACACGACATGCTTCAGAAACTAAAAAAATGGTCCGTTTTCAAATGTTGCCTCTTTGAACTACAATTCACATTTGTACGTGGAAAAGCACTTTTAAAGATCAAATGAGATGTTTAAAGTGATTTGCATGCTTCCAGGGGCCTTAAACACAAGATTTGAGGAATGGGTAAAAGTGAATGAAAATGGCCAATTTACTCACTCTGAGGCCTTAAAAAGTGTTTCTCCTCCACGGGAAGTGAATTAAATACCATTTGGAGGTCTTTATTGTTCAAGCGAAAACGCCTGATTTTTGATGAAAGAGATAACCACCCCCCCTTACGACATGCTTCTGAAACTGAAAAAATGGTTCATTTTCAAATGTTGCGTCTTTGAACCACAATTAACATTTGTACGTGGATAAACACTTTTAGAGCTAAAATTAGATGTTTAAAGTGATTTTCAAGCTTCCAGGGGCCCTAAACACAAGATTTGAGAAATGGGTAAAAGTGAATGAAAATGGCCAATTTACTCACTCTGAGGCCGTAAAAAGTGTTTCTCCTCCACGGGAAGTGAATTAAATACCATTTGGAGGCCTTTATTGTTCAAGCGAAAACGCCTGATTTTTGATGAAAGAGATAACCACCCCCCCTTACGACATGCTTCAGAAACTAAAAAAATGGTCTGTTTTCAAATGTAGCCTCTTTGAACTACAATTCACATTTGTACGTGGAAAAGCACTTTTAAAGATCAAATGAGATGTTTAAAGTGATTTTCATGCTTCCGGGGGCCTTAAACACAAGATTTGAGGTATGGGTAAAAGTGAATGAAAATGGCCAATTTACTCACTCTGAGGCCTTAAAAAGTGTTTCTCCTCCACGGGAAGTGAATTAAATACCATTATGAGGCCTTTATTGTTCAAGCGAAAACGCCTGATTTTTTATGAAAGAGATAACCACCCCCCCTTACGACATGCTTCAGAAACGAAAAAAATGTTCCATTTTCAAATGTTGCGTCTTTGAACTACAATTCACATTTGTACGTGGATGATCACTTTTAGAGATAAAATTAGATGTTTAAAGTGATTTACAAGCTTCCAGGGGCCCTAAACACAAGATATGAGGAATGGGTAAATATGAATGAAACTGGCCAATTTATTCACTCTGAGGCCTTAAAAAGTTTTTCTCCACTCCAGAAAGTGAATTAAATAACATTTGTAGGCCTTTATTGTTCAATCAAAAACGCCCGATTTTTGACGAAAGAGATAACCACCCCCCCTTACGACATGCTTCAGAAACTAAAAAAATGGTCCGTTTTCAAATGTTGCCTCTTTGAACTACAATTCACATTTGTACGTGGAAAAGCACTTTTAAAGATCAAATGAGATGTTTAAAGTGATTTTCATGCTTCCAGGGGCCTTAAACACAAGATTTGAGGAATGGGTAAAAGTGAATGAAAATGGCCAATTTACTCACTCTGAGGCCTTAAACAGTGTTTCTCCTCCACGGGAAGTGAATTAAATAACATTTGTAGGCCTTTATTGTTCAAGCGAAAACGCCCGATTATTGACGAAAGAGATAACCACCCCCCCTTACGACATGCTTCAGAAACGAAAAAAATGGTCCGTTTTCAAATGTTGCGTCTTTGAATGACAATCCACATTTGTACGTGGGTAATCACTTTTAGAGATAAAGTGAGATGTTTAAAGTGATTTTCAAGCTTCCAGGGGCCCTAAACACAAGATTTGAGAAATGGGTAAAAGTGAATGAAAATGGCCAATTTACTCACTCTGAGGCCTTAAAAAGTGTTTCTCCTCCACGGGAAGTGAATTAAATACCATTTGGAGGCCTTTATTGTTCAAGCGAAAACGCCTGATTTTTGATGAAAAAGATAACCACCCCCCCTTACGACATGCTTCTGAAACTAAAAAAATGGTTCATTTTCAAATGTTGTGTCTTTGAACTACAATTAACATTGTACGTGGATAATCACTTTTAGAGATAAAATGAGATGTTTAAAGTGATTTTCAAGCTTCCAGGGGCCCTAAACACGAGATTTGAGAAATGGGTAAACGTGAATGAAAATGGCCAATTTACTCACTCTGCGGCCTTAAAAAGTGTTTCTCCTCCACGGAAAGTGAATAAAATAACATTTGGATGCCTTTATTGTTCAATCAAAAACGCCCGTTTTTTGGTGAAAAAGATAACCACCCCCCCTTACGACATGCTTCAGAAACGAAAAAAATGGTCCGTTTTCAAATGTTGCGTCTTTGAACTACAATTCACATTTGTACGTGGATGATCACTTTTAGAGATAAAATTAGATGTTTAAAGTGATTTACAAGCTTCCAGGGGCCCTAAACACAAGATATGAGGAATGGGTAAATATGAATGAAAATGGCCAATTTATTCCCTCTGAGGCCTTAAAAAGTTTTTCTCCACTCCAGAAAGTGAATTAAATAACATTTGTAGGCCTTTATTGTTCAATCAAAAACTCCCAATTTTTGACGAAAGAGATAACCACCCCCCCTTACGACATGCTTCAGAAACTAAAAAAATGGTCCGTTTTTAAATGTAGCCTCTTTGAACTACAATTCACATTTGTACGTGGAAAAGCACTTTTAAAGATCAAATGAGATGTTTAAAGTGATTTTCATGCTTCCAGGGGCCTTAAACACAAGATTTGAGGAATGGGTAAAAGTGAATGAAAATGGCCAATTTACTCACTCTGAGGCCTTAAAAAGTGTTTCTCCTCCACGGGAAGTGAATTAAATAACATTTGTAGGCCTTTATTGTTCAAGCGAAAACGCCCGATTATTGACGAAAGAGATAACCACCCCCCCCTTACGACATGCTTCAGAAACGTAAAAAATGGCTCGTTTTCAAATGTTGCGTCTTTGAATGACAATCCACATTTGTACGTGGATAATCACTTTTAGAGCTAAAATTAGATGTTTAAAGTGATTTTCAAGCTTCCAGGGGCCCTAAACACAAGATTTGAGAAATGGGTAAAAGTGAATGAAAATGGCCAATATACTCACTCTGAGGCCTTAAAAAGTGTTTCTCCTCCACGGAAAGTGAATAAAATAACATTTGGATGCCTTTATTGTTCAATCAAAAACGCCAGTTTTTTGGTGAAAAAGATAACCACCCCCCCTTACGACATGCTTCAGAAACAAAAAAAATGGTCCATTTTCAAATGTTGCGTCTTTGAACTACAATTCACATTTGTACGTGGATAATCACTTTTAGAGATACAATTAGATGTTTAAAGTGATTTACAAGCTTCCAGGGGCCCTAAACACAAGATATGAGGAATGGGTAAAGATGAATGAAAATGGCCAATTTATTCACTCTGAGGCCTTAAAAAGTTTTTCTCCACTCCAGAAAGTGAATTAAATAACATTTGTAGACCTTTATTGTTCAATCAAAAACGCACGATTTTTGACAAAAGAGATAACCACCCCCCCTTACGACATGCTTCAGAAACAAAAAAAATGGTTCATTTTCAAATGTTGCATCTTTGAACGACAATCCACATTTGTACGTGGATAAACACTTTTAGAGATAAAATTAGATGTTTAAAGTGATTTTCAAGCTTCCAGGGGCCCTAAACACAAGATTTGAGAAATGGGAAAAAGTGAATGAAAATGGCCAATTTACTCACTCTGAGGCCTTAAAAAGTGTTTCTCCTCAACGGGAAGTGAATTAAATACCATTTGGAGGCCTTTATTGTTCAAGCGAAAACGCCTGATTTTTGATGAAAGAGATAACCACCCCCCCTTACGACATGCTTCTGAAACTAAAAAAATGGTTCATTTTCAAATGTTGCGTCTTTTGAACTACAATTAACATTGTACGTGGATAATCACTTTTAGAGATAAAATGAGATGTTTAAAGTGATTTTCAAGCTTCCAGGGGCCCTAAACACGAGATTTGAGAAATGGGTAACCGTGAATGAAAATGGCCAATTTACTCACTCTGCGGCCTTAAAAAGTGTTTCTCCTCCACGGAAAGTGAATAAAATAACATTTGGATGCCTTTATTGTTCAATCAAAAACACCCGTTTTTTGGTGAAAAAGATAACCACCCCCCCTTACGACATGCTTCAGAAACGAAAAAAATGTTCCATTTTCAAATGTTGCGTCTTTGAACTACAATTCACATTTGTACGTGGATGATCACTTTTAGAGATAAAATTAGATGTTTAAAGTGATTTACAAGCTTCCAGGGGCCCTAAACACAAGATATGAGGAATGGGTAAATATGAATGAAAATGGCCAATTTATTCACTCTGAGGCCTTAAAAAGTTTTTCTCCACTCCAGAAAGTGAATTAAATAACATTTGTAGGCCTTTATTGTTCAATCAAAAACTCCCAATTTTTGACGAAAGAGATAACCCCCCCCCTTACGACATGCTTCAGAAACTAAAAAAATGGTCCGTTTTTAAATGTAGCCTCTTTGAACTACAATTCACATTTGTACGTGGAAAAGCACTTTTAAAGATCAAATGAGATGTTTAAAGTGATTTTCATGCTTCCAGGGGCCTTAAACACAAGATTTGAGGAATGGGTAAAAGTGAATGAAAATGGCCAATTTACTCACTCTGAGGCCTTAAAAAGTGTTTCTCCTCCACGGGAAGTGAATTAAAAACCATTTGTAGGCCTTTATTGTTCAAGCGAAAATGCCCGATTATTGACGAAAGAGATAACCACCCCCCCTTACGACATGCTTCAGAAACGTAAAAAATGGCCCGTTTTCAAATGTTGCGTCTTTGAATGACAATCCACATTTGTACGTGGATAATCACTTTTAGAGCTAAAATTAGATGTTTAAAGTGATTTTCAAGCTTCCAGGGGCCCTAAACACAAGATTTGAGAAATGGGTAAAAGTGAATGAAAATGGCCAATTTACTCACTCTGAGGCCTTAAAAAGTGTTTCTCCTCCACGGAAAGTGAATAAAATAACATTTGGATGCCTTTATTGTTCAATCAAAAACGCCCATTTTTTGGTGAAAAAGATAACCACCCCCCCTTACGACATGCTTCAGAAACAAAAAAAATGTTCCATTTTCAAATGTTGCGTCTTTGAACTACAATTCACATTTGTACGTGGATGATCACTTTTAGAGATAAAATTAGATGTTTAAAGTGATTTACAAGCTTCCAGGGGCCCTAAACACAAGATATGAGGAATGGGTAAATATGAATGAAAATGGCCAATTTATTCACTCTGAGGCCTTAAAAAGTTTTTCTCCACTCCAGAAAGTGAATTAAATAACATTTGTAGGCCTTTATTGTTCAATCAAAAACGCCCGATTTTTGACGAAAGAGATAACCACCCCCCCTTACGACATGCTTCAGAAACTAAAAAAATGGTCCGTTTTCAAATGTTGCCTCTTTGAACTACATTTCACATTTGTACGTGGAAAAGCACTTTTAAAGATCAAATGAGATGTTTAAAGTGATTTTCATGCTTCCAGGGGCCTTAAACACAAGATTTGAGGAATGGGTAAAAGTGAATGAAAATGGCCAATTTACTCACTCTGAGGCCTTAAAAAGTGTTTCTCCTCCACGGGAAGTGAATTAAATACCATTTGGAGGTCTTTATTGTTCAAGCGAAAACGCCTGATTTTTGATGAAAGAGATAACCACCCCCCCTTACGACATGCTTCTGAAACTGAAAAAATGGTTCATTTTCAAATGTTGCGTCTTTGAACCACAATTAACATTTGTACGTGGATAAACACTTTTAGAGCTAAAATTAGATGTTTAAAGTGATTTTCAAGCTTCCAGGGGCCCTAAACACGAGATTTGAGAAATGGGTAAACGTGAATGAAAATGGCCAATTTACTCACTCTGCGGCCTTAAAAAGTGTTTCTCCTCCACGGAAAGTGAATAAAATAACATTTGGATGCCTTTATTGTTCAATCAAAAACGCCCGTTTTTGGTGAAAAAGATAACCACCCCCCCTTACGACATGCTTCAGAAACAAAAAAATGGTCCATTTTCAAATGTTGCGTCTTTGAATGACAATCCACATTTGTACGTGGATAATCACTTTTAGAGCTAAAATTAGATGTTTAAAGTGATTTTCAAGCTTCCAGGGGCCCTAAACACAAGATTTGAGAAATGGGTAAAAGTGAATGAAAATGGCCAATTTACTCACTCTGAGGCCTTAAAAAGTGTTTCTCCTCCACGGGAAGTGAATTAAATACCATTTGGAGGCCTTTATTGTTCAAGCGAAAACGCCTGATTTTTGATGAAAGAGATAACCACCCCCGCTTACGACATGCTTCTGAAACTAAAAAAATGGTTCATTTTCAAATGTTGCGTCTTTGAACTACAATTAACATTGTACGTGGATATTCACTTTTAGAGATAAAATGAGATGTTTAAAGTGATTTTCAAGCTTCCAGGGGCCCTAAACACGAGATTTGAGAAATGGGTAAACGAGAATGAAAATGGCCAATTTACTCACTCTGCGGCCTTAAAAAGTGTTTCTCCTCCACGGAAAGTGAATAAAATAACATTTGGATGCCTTTATTGTTCAATCAAAAACGCCCGTTTTTTGTTGAAAAAGATAACCAACCCCCCTTACGACATGCTTCAGAAACGAAAAAAAATTTCCATTTTCAAATGTTGCGTCTTTGAACTACAATTCACATTTGTACGTGGATGATCACTTTTAGAGATAAAATTAGATGTTTAAAGTGATTTACAAGCTTCCAGGGGCCCTAAACACAAGATATGAGGAATGGGTAAATATGAATGAAAATGGTCAATTTATACACTCTGAGGCCTTAAAAAGTTTTTCTCCACTCCAGAAAGTGAATTAAATAACATTTGTAGGCCTTTATTGTTCAAGCGAAAACGCCCGATTATTGACGAAAGAGATAACCACCCCCCCTTACGACATGCTTCAGAAACGAAAAAAATGGTCCGTTTTCAAATGTTGCGTCTTTGAATGACAATCCACATTTGTACGTGGGTAATCACTTTTAGAGATAAAGTGAGATGTTTAAAGTGATTTTCAAGCTTCCAGGGGCCCTAAACACAAGATTTGAGAAATGGGTAAAAGTGAATGAAAATGGCCAATTTACTCACTCTGAGGCCTTAAAAAGTGTTTCTCCTCCACGGGAAGTGAATTAAATACCATTTGGAGGCCTTTATTGTTCAAGCGAAAACGCCTGATTTTTGATGAAAGAGATAACCACCCCCGCTTACGACATGCTTCTGAAACTAAAAAAATGGTTCATTTTCAAATGTTGCGTCTTTGAACTACAATTAACATTGTACGTGGATATTCACTTTTAGAGATAAAATGAGATGTTTAAAGTGATTTTCAAGCTTCCAGGGGCCTTAAACACGAGATTTGAGAAATGGGTAAACGAGAATGAAAATGGCCAATTTACTCACTCTGCGGCCTTAAAAAGTGTTTCTCCTCCACGGAAAGTGAATAAAATAACATTTGGATGCCTTTATTGTTCAATCAAAAACGCCCGTTTTTTGTTGAAAAAGATAACCACCCCCCCTTACGACATGCTTCAGAAACGAAAAAAAATTTCCATTTTCAAATGTTGCGTCTTTGAACTACAATTCACATTTGTACGTGGATGATCACTTTTAGAGATAAAATTAGATGTTTAAAGTGATTTACAAGCTTCCAGGGGCCCTAAACACAAGATATGAGGAATGGGTAAATATGAATGAAAATGGTCAATTTATTCACTCTGAGGCCTTAAAAAGTTTTTCTCCACTCCAGAAAGTGAATTAAATAACATTTGTAGGCCTTTATTGTTCAATCAAAAACGCCCGATTTTTGACGAAAGAGATAACCACCCCCCCTTACGACATGCTTCAGAAACTAAAAAAATGGTCCGTTTTCAAATGTTGCCTCTTTGAACTACAATTCACATTTGTACGTGGAAAAGCACTTTTAAAGATCAAATGAGATGTTTAAAGTGATTTTCATGCTTCCAGGGGCCTTAAACACAAGATTTGAGGAATGGGTAAAAGTGAATGAAAATGGCCAATTTACTCACTCTGAGGCCTTAAAAAGTGTTTCTCCTCCACGGGAAGTGAATTAAATAACATTTGTAGGCCTTTATTGTTCAAGCGAAAACGCCTGATTTTTGATGAAAGAGATAACCACCCCCCCTTACGACATGCTTCTGAAACTAAAAAAATGGTTCATTTTCAAATGTTGCGTCTTTGAACCACAATTAACATTGTACGTGGATAATCACTTTTAGAGATAAAATGAGATGTTTAAAGTGATTTTCAAGCTTCCAGGGGCCCTAAACACGAGATTTGAGAAATGGGTAAACGTGAATGAAAATGGCCAATTTACTCACTCTGCGTTTTTAAAAAGTGTTTCTCCTCCACGGAAAGTGAATAAAATAGCATTTGGATGCCTTTATTGTTCAATCAAAAACGCCTGTTTTTTGGTGAAAAAGATAACCACCCCCCCTTACGACATGCTTCAGAAACAAAAAAAATGGTCCATTTTCAAATGTTGCGTCTTTGAACTACAATTCACATTTGTATGTGGATAATCACTTTTAGAGATAAAATTAGATGTTTAAAGTGATTTACAAGCTTCCAGGGGCCCTAAACACAAGATATGAGGAATGGGTAAATATGAATGAAAATGGCCAATTTATTCACTCTGAGGCCTTAAAAAGTTTTTCTCCACTCCAGAAAGTGAATTAAATAACATTTGTAGACCTTTATTGTTCAATCAAAAACGCCCGATTTTTGACGAAAGAGATAACCACCCACCCTTACGACATGCTTCAGAAACAAAAAAAATGGTTCATTTTCAAATGTTGCATCTTTGAACGACAATCCACATTTGTACGTGGATAAACACTTTTAGAGATAAAATTAGATGTTTAAAGTGATTTTCAAGCTTCCAGGGGCCCTAAACACAAGATTTGAGAAATGGGTAAAAGTGAATGAAAATGGCCAATTTACTCACTCTGAGGCCTTAAAAAGTGTTTCTCCTCAACGGGAAGTGAATTAAATAACATTTGTAGGCCTTTATTGTTCAAGCGAAAACGCCCGATTATTGACGAAAGAGATAACCACCCCCCCTTACGACATGCTTCAGAAACGAAAAAAATGGTCCATTTTCAAATGTTGCGTCTTTGAATGACAATCCACATTTGTACGTGGATAATCACTTTTAGAGCTAAAATTAGATGTTTAAAGTGATTTTCAAGCTTCCAGGGGCCCTAAACACAAGATTTGAGAAATGGGTAAAAGTGAATGAAAATGGCCAATTTACTCACTCTGAGGCCTTAAAAAGTGTTTCTCCTCCACGGGAAGTGAATTAAATACCATTTGGAGGCCTTTATTGTTCAAGCGAAAACGCCTGATTTTTGATGAAAGAGATAACCACCCCCCCTTACGACATGCTTCCGAAACTAAAAAAATGGTTCATTTTCAAATGTTGCGTCTTTTGAACTACAATTAACATTGTACGTGGATAATCACTTTTAGAGATAAAATGAGATGTTTAAAGTGATTTTCAAGCTTCCAGGGGCCCTAAACACGAGATTTGAGAAATGGGTAAACGTGAATGAAAATGGCCAATTTACTCACTCTGCGGCCTTAAAAAGTGTTTCTCCTCCACGGAAAGTGAATAAAATAACATTTGGATGCCTTTATTGTTCAATCAAAAACGCCCGTTTTTTGGTGAAAAAGATAACCACCCCCCCCTTACGACATGCTTCAGAAACGGAAAAAATGGTCCATTTTCAAATGTTGCGTCTTTGAACTACAATTCACATTTGTACGTGGAAAAGCACTTTTAAAGATCAAATGAGATGTTTAAAGTGATTTTCATGCTTCCAGGCGCCTTAAACACAAGATTTGAGGAATGGGTAAAAGTGAATGAAAATGGCCAATTTACTCACTCTGAGGCCTTAAAAAGTGTTTCTCCTCCACGGGAAGTGAATTAAATAACATTTTTAGGCCTTTATTGTTCAATCAAAAACGCCCGATTTTTGACGAAAGAGATAACCACCCCCCCTTACGACATGCTTCAGAAACTAAAAAAATGGTTCATTTTCAAATGTTGCGTCTTTGAACCACAATTAACATTTGTGCGTGGATAAACACTTTTAGAGATAAAATTAGATCTTTAAAGTGATTTTCCAGCTTCCAGGGGCCCTAAACACGAGATTTGAGAAATGGGTAACCGTGAATGAAAATGGCCAATTTACTCACTCTGCGGCCTTAAAAAGTGTTTCTCCTCCACGGAAAGTGAATAAAATAACATTTGGATGCCTTTATTGTTCAATCAAAAACGCCTGTTTTTTGGTGAAAAAGATAACCACCCCCCCTTACGACATGCTTCAGAAACAAAAAAAATGTTCCATTTTCAAATGTTGCGTCTTTGAACTACAATTCACATTTGTACGTGAATGATCACTTTTAGAGATAAAATTAGATGTTTAAAGTGATTTACAAGCTTCCAGGGGCCCTAAACACAAGATATGAGGAATGGGTAAATATGAATGAAAATGGCCAATTTATTCACTCTGAGGCCTTAAAAAGTTTTTCTCCACTCCAGAAAGTGAATTAAATAACATTTGTAGGCCTTTATTGTTCAATCAAAAACGCCCGATTTTTGACGAAAGAGATAACCACCCCCCCTTACGACATGCTTCAGAAACTAAAAAAATGGTCCGTTTTCAAATGTTGCCTCTTTGAACTACAATTCACATTTGTACGTGGAAAAGCACTTTTAAAGATCAAATGAGATGTTTAAAGTGATTTTCATGCTTCCAGGGGCCTTAAACACAAGATTTGAGGAATGGGTAAAAGTGAATGAAAATGGCCAATTTACTCACTCTGAGGCCTTAAACAGTGTTTCTCCTCCACGGGAAGTGAATTAAATAACATTTGTAGGCCTTTATTGTTCAAGCGAAAACGCCCGATTATTGACGAAAGAGATAACCACCCCCCCTTACGACATGCTTCAGAAACGAAAAAAATGGTCCGTTTTCAAATGTTGCGTCTTTGAATGACAATCCACATTTGTACGTGGGTAATCACTTTTAGAGATAAAGTGAGATGTTTAAAGTGATTTTCAAGCTTCCAGGGGCCCTAAACACAAGATTTGAGAAATGGGTAAAAGTGAATGAAAATGGCCAATTTACTCACTCTGAGGCCTTAAAAAGTGTTTCTCCTCCACGGGAAGTGAATTAAATACCATTTGGAGGCCTTTATTGTTCAAGCGAAAACGCCTGATTTTTGATGAAAAAGATAACCACCCCCCCCTTACGACATGCTTCTGAAACTAAAAAAATGGTTCATTTTCAAATGTTGTGTCTTTGAACTACAATTAACATTGTACGTGGATAATCACTTTTAGAGATAAAATGAGATGTTTAAAGTGATTTTCAAGCTTCCAGGGGCCCTAAACACGAGATTTGAGAAATGGGTAAACGTGAATGAAAATGGCCAATTTACTCACTCTGCGGCCTTAAAAAGTGTTTCTCCTCCACGGAAAGTGAATAAAATAACATTTGGATGCCTTTATTGTTCAATCAAAAACGCCCGTTTTTTGGTGAAAAAGATAACCACCCCCCCTTACGACATGCTTCAGAAACGAAAAAAATGGTCCGTTTTCAAATGTTGCGTCTTTGAACTACAATTCACATTTGTACGTGGATGATCACTTTTAGAGATAAAATTAGATGTTTAAAGTGATTTACAAGCTTCCAGGGGCCCTAAACACAAGATATGAGGAATGGGTAAATATGAATGAAAATGGCCAATTTATTCCCTCTGAGGCCTTAAAAAGTTTTTCTCCACTCCAGAAAGTGAATTAAATAACATTTGTAGGCCTTTATTGTTCAATCAAAAACTCCCAATTTTTGACGAAAGAGATAACCACCCCCCCTTACGACATGCTTCAGAAACTAAAAAAATGGTCCGTTTTTAAATGTAGCCTCTTTGAACTACAATTCACATTTGTACGTGGAAAAGCACTTTTAAAGATCAAATGAGATGTTTAAAGTGATTTTCATGCTTCCAGGGGCCTTAAACACAAGATTTGAGGAATGGGTAAAAGTGAATGAAAATGGCCAATTTACTCACTCTGAGGCCTTAAAAAGTGTTTCTCCTCCACGGGAAGTGAATTAAATAACATTTGTAGGCCTTTATTGTTCAAGCGAAAACGCCCGATTATTGACGAAAGAGATAACCACCCCCCCCTTACGACATGCTTCAGAAACGTAAAAAATGGCTCGTTTTCAAATGTTGCGTCTTTGAATGACAATCCACATTTGTACGTGGATAATCACTTTTAGAGCTAAAATTAGATGTTTAAAGTGATTTTCAAGCTTCCAGGGGCCCTAAACACAAGATTTGAGAAATGGGTAAAAGTGAATGAAAATGGCCAATATACTCACTCTGAGGCCTTAAAAAGTGTTTCTCCTCCACGGAAAGTGAATAAAATAACATTTGGATGCCTTTATTGTTCAATCAAAAACGCCAGTTTTTTGGTGAAAAAGATAACCACCCCCCCTTACGACATGCTTCAGAAACAAAAAAAATGGTCCATTTTCAAATGTTGCGTCTTTGAACTACAATTCACATTTGTACGTGGATAATCACTTTTAGAGATACAATTAGATGTTTAAAGTGATTTACAAGCTTCCAGGGGCCCTAAACACAAGATATGAGGAATGGGTAAAGATGAATGAAAATGGCCAATTTATTCACTCTGAGGCCTTAAAAAGTTTTTCTCCACTCCAGAAAGTGAATTAAATAACATTTGTAGACCTTTATTGTTCAATCAAAAACGCACGATTTTTGACAAAAGAGATAACCACCCCCCCTTACGACATGCTTCAGAAACAAAAAAAATGGTTCATTTTCAAATGTTGCATCTTTGAACGACAATCCACATTTGTACGTGGATAAACACTTTTAGAGATAAAATTAGATGTTTAAAGTGATTTTCAAGCTTCCAGGGGCCCTAAACACAAGATTTGAGAAATGGGAAAAAGTGAATGAAAATGGCCAATTTACTCACTCTGAGGCCTTAAAAAGTGTTTCTCCTCAACGGGAAGTGAATTAAATACCATTTGGAGGCCTTTATTGTTCAAGCGAAAACGCCTGATTTTTGATGAAAGAGATAACCACCCCCCCTTACGACATGCTTCTGAAACTAAAAAAATGGTTCATTTTCAAATGTTGCGTCTTTTGAACTACAATTAACATTGTACGTGGATAATCACTTTTAGAGATAAAATGAGATGTTTAAAGTGATTTTCAAGCTTCCAGGGGCCCTAAACACGAGATTTGAGAAATGGGTAACCGTGAATGAAAATGGCCAATTTACTCACTCTGCGGCCTTAAAAAGTGTTTCTCCTCCACGGAAAGTGAATAAAATAACATTTGGATGCCTTTATTGTTCAATCAAAAACACCCGTTTTTTGGTGAAAAAGATAACCACCCCCCCTTACGACATGCTTCAGAAACGAAAAAAATGTTCCATTTTCAAATGTTGCGTCTTTGAACTACAATTCACATTTGTACGTGGATGATCACTTTTAGAGATAAAATTAGATGTTTAAAGTGATTTACAAGCTTCCAGGGGCCCTAAACACAAGATATGAGGAATGGGTAAATATGAATGAAAATGGCCAATTTATTCACTCTGAGGCCTTAAAAAGTTTTTCTCCACTCCAGAAAGTGAATTAAATAACATTTGTAGGCCTTTATTGTTCAATCAAAAACTCCCAATTTTTGACGAAAGAGATAACCCCCCCCCTTACGACATGCTTCAGAAACTAAAAAAATGGTCCGTTTTTAAATGTAGCCTCTTTGAACTACAATTCACATTTGTACGTGGAAAAGCACTTTTAAAGATCAAATGAGATGTTTAAAGTGATTTTCATGCTTCCAGGGGCCTTAAACACAAGATTTGAGGAATGGGTAAAAGTGAATGAAAATGGCCAATTTACTCACTCTGAGGCCTTAAAAAGTGTTTCTCCTCCACGGGAAGTGAATTAAAAACCATTTGTAGGCCTTTATTGTTCAAGCGAAAATGCCCGATTATTGACGAAAGAGATAACCACCCCCCCTTACGACATGCTTCAGAAACGTAAAAAATGGCCCGTTTTCAAATGTTGCGTCTTTGAATGACAATCCACATTTGTACGTGGATAATCACTTTTAGAGCTAAAATTAGATGTTTAAAGTGATTTTCAAGCTTCCAGGGGCCCTAAACACAAGATTTGAGAAATGGGTAAAAGTGAATGAAAATGGCCAATTTACTCACTCTGAGGCCTTAAAAAGTGTTTCTCCTCCACGGAAAGTGAATAAAATAACATTTGGATGCCTTTATTGTTCAATCAAAAACGCCCATTTTTTGGTGAAAAAGATAACCACCCCCCCTTACGACATGCTTCAGAAACAAAAAAAATGTTCCATTTTCAAATGTTGCGTCTTTGAACTACAATTCACATTTGTACGTGGATGATCACTTTTAGAGATAAAATTAGATGTTTAAAGTGATTTACAAGCTTCCAGGGGCCCTAAACACAAGATATGAGGAATGGGTAAATATGAATGAAAATGGCCAATTTATTCACTCTGAGGCCTTAAAAAGTTTTTCTCCACTCCAGAAAGTGAATTAAATAACATTTGTAGGCCTTTATTGTTCAATCAAAAACGCCCGATTTTTGACGAAAGAGATAACCACCCCCCCTTACGACATGCTTCAGAAACTAAAAAAATGGTCCGTTTTCAAATGTTGCCTCTTTGAACTACATTTCACATTTGTACGTGGAAAAGCACTTTTAAAGATCAAATGAGATGTTTAAAGTGATTTTCATGCTTCCAGGGGCCTTAAACACAAGATTTGAGGAATGGGTAAAAGTGAATGAAAATGGCCAATTTACTCACTCTGAGGCCTTAAAAAGTGTTTCTCCTCCACGGGAAGTGAATTAAATACCATTTGGAGGTCTTTATTGTTCAAGCGAAAACGCCTGATTTTTGATGAAAGAGATAACCACCCCCCCTTACGACATGCTTCTGAAACTGAAAAAATGGTTCATTTTCAAATGTTGCGTCTTTGAACCACAATTAACATTTGTACGTGGATAAACACTTTTAGAGCTAAAATTAGATGTTTAAAGTGATTTTCAAGCTTCCAGGGGCCCTAAACACGAGATTTGAGAAATGGGTAAACGTGAATGAAAATGGCCAATTTACTCACTCTGCGGCCTTAAAAAGTGTTTCTCCTCCACGGAAAGTGAATAAAATAACATTTGGATGCCTTTATTGTTCAATCAAAAACGCCCGTTTTTGGTGAAAAAGATAACCACCCCCCCTTACGACATGCTTCAGAAACAAAAAAATGGTCCATTTTCAAATGTTGCGTCTTTGAATGACAATCCACATTTGTACGTGGATAATCACTTTTAGAGCTAAAATTAGATGTTTAAAGTGATTTTCAAGCTTCCAGGGGCCCTAAACACGAGATTTGAGAAATGGGTAAACGAGAATGAAAATGGCCAATTTACTCACTCTGCGGCCTTAAAAAGTGTTTCTCCTCCACGGAAAGTGAATAAAATAACATTTGGATGCCTTTATTGTTCAATCAAAAACGCCCGTTTTTTGTTGAAAAAGATAACCACCCCCCCTTACGACATGCTTCAGAAACGAAAAAAAATTTCCATTTTCAAATGTTGCGTCTTTGAACTACAATTCACATTTGTACGTGGATGATCACTTTTAGAGATAAAATTAGATGTTTAAAGTGATTTACAAGCTTCCAGGGGCCCTAAACACAAGATATGAGGAATGGGTAAATATGAATGAAAATGGTCAATTTATACACTCTGAGGCCTTAAAAAGTTTTTCTCCACTCCAGAAAGTGAATTAAATAACATTTGTAGGCCTTTATTGTTCAAGCGAAAACGCCCGATTATTGACGAAAGAGATAACCACCCCCCCTTACGACATGCTTCAGAAACGAAAAAAATGGTCCGTTTTCAAATGTTGCGTCTTTGAATGACAATCCACATTTGTACGTGGGTAATCACTTTTAGAGATAAAGTGAGATGTTTAAAGTGATTTTCAAGCTTCCAGGGGCCCTAAACACAAGATTTGAGAAATGGGTAAAAGTGAATGAAAATGGCCAATTTACTCACTCTGAGGCCTTAAAAAGTGTTTCTCCTCCACGGGAAGTGAATTAAATACCATTTGGAGGCCTTTATTGTTCAAGCGAAAACGCCTGATTTTTGATGAAAGAGATAACCACCCCCGCTTACGACATGCTTCTGAAACTAAAAAAATGGTTCATTTTCAAATGTTGCGTCTTTGAACTACAATTAACATTGTACGTGGATATTCACTTTTAGAGATAAAATGAGATGTTTAAAGTGATTTTCAAGCTTCCAGGGGCCTTAAACACGAGATTTGAGAAATGGGTAAACGAGAATGAAAATGGCCAATTTACTCACTCTGCGGCCTTAAAAAGTGTTTCTCCTCCACGGAAAGTGAATAAAATAACATTTGGATGCCTTTATTGTTCAATCAAAAACGCCCGTTTTTTGTTGAAAAAGATAACCACCCCCCCTTACGACATGCTTCAGAAACGAAAAAAAATTTCCATTTTCAAATGTTGCGTCTTTGAACTACAATTCACATTTGTACGTGGATGATCACTTTTAGAGATAAAATTAGATGTTTAAAGTGATTTACAAGCTTCCAGGGGCCCTAAACACAAGATATGAGGAATGGGTAAATATGAATGAAAATGGTCAATTTATTCACTCTGAGGCCTTAAAAAGTTTTTCTCCACTCCAGAAAGTGAATTAAATAACATTTGTAGGCCTTTATTGTTCAATCAAAAACGCCCGATTTTTGACGAAAGAGATAACCACCCCCCCTTACGACATGCTTCAGAAACTAAAAAAATGGTCCGTTTTCAAATGTTGCCTCTTTGAACTACAATTCACATTTGTACGTGGAAAAGCACTTTTAAAGATCAAATGAGATGTTTAAAGTGATTTTCATGCTTCCAGGGGCCTTAAACACAAGATTTGAGGAATGGGTAAAAGTGAATGAAAATGGCCAATTTACTCACTCTGAGGCCTTAAAAAGTGTTTCTCCTCCACGGGAAGTGAATTAAATAACATTTGTAGGCCTTTATTGTTCAAGCGAAAACGCCTGATTTTTGATGAAAGAGATAACCACCCCCCCTTACGACATGCTTCTGAAACTAAAAAAATGGTTCATTTTCAAATGTTGCGTCTTTGAACCACAATTAACATTGTACGTGGATAATCACTTTTAGAGATAAAATGAGATGTTTAAAGTGATTTTCAAGCTTCCAGGGGCCCTAAACACGAGATTTGAGAAATGGGTAAACGTGAATGAAAATGGCCAATTTACTCACTCTGCGTTTTTAAAAAGTGTTTCTCCTCCACGGAAAGTGAATAAAATAGCATTTGGATGCCTTTATTGTTCAATCAAAAACGCCTGTTTTTTGGTGAAAAAGATAACCACCCCCCCTTACGACATGCTTCAGAAACAAAAAAAATGGTCCATTTTCAAATGTTGCGTCTTTGAACTACAATTCACATTTGTATGTGGATAATCACTTTTAGAGATAAAATTAGATGTTTAAAGTGATTTACAAGCTTCCAGGGGCCCTAAACACAAGATATGAGGAATGGGTAAATATGAATGAAAATGGCCAATTTATTCACTCTGAGGCCTTAAAAAGTTTTTCTCCACTCCAGAAAGTGAATTAAATAACATTTGTAGACCTTTATTGTTCAATCAAAAACGCCCGATTTTTGACGAAAGAGATAACCACCCACCCTTACGACATGCTTCAGAAACAAAAAAAATGGTTCATTTTCAAATGTTGCATCTTTGAACGACAATCCACATTTGTACGTGGATAAACACTTTTAGAGATAAAATTAGATGTTTAAAGTGATTTTCAAGCTTCCAGGGGCCCTAAACACAAGATTTGAGAAATGGGTAAAAGTGAATGAAAATGGCCAATTTACTCACTCTGAGGCCTTAAAAAGTGTTTCTCCTCAACGGGAAGTGAATTAAATAACATTTGTAGGCCTTTATTGTTCAAGCGAAAACGCCCGATTATTGACGAAAGAGATAACCACCCCCCCTTACGACATGCTTCAGAAACGAAAAAAATGGTCCATTTTCAAATGTTGCGTCTTTGAATGACAATCCACATTTGTACGTGGATAATCACTTTTAGAGCTAAAATTAGATGTTTAAAGTGATTTTCAAGCTTCCAGGGGCCCTAAACACAAGATTTGAGAAATGGGTAAAAGTGAATGAAAATGGCCAATTTACTCACTCTGAGGCCTTAAAAAGTGTTTCTCCTCCACGGGAAGTGAATTAAATACCATTTGGAGGCCTTTATTGTTCAAGCGAAAACGCCTGATTTTTGATGAAAGAGATAACCACCCCCCCTTACGACATGCTTCCGAAACTAAAAAAATGGTTCATTTTCAAATGTTGCGTCTTTTGAACTACAATTAACATTGTACGTGGATAATCACTTTTAGAGATAAAATGAGATGTTTAAAGTGATTTTCAAGCTTCCAGGGGCCCTAAACACGAGATTTGAGAAATGGGTAAACGTGAATGAAAATGGCCAATTTACTCACTCTGCGGCCTTAAAAAGTGTTTCTCCTCCACGGAAAGTGAATAAAATAACATTTGGATGCCTTTATTGTTCAATCAAAAACGCCCGTTTTTTGGTGAAAAAGATAACCACCCCCCCCTTACGACATGCTTCAGAAACGGAAAAAATGGTCCATTTTCAAATGTTGCGTCTTTGAACTACAATTCACATTTGTACGTGGAAAAGCACTTTTAAAGATCAAATGAGATGTTTAAAGTGATTTTCATGCTTCCAGGCGCCTTAAACACAAGATTTGAGGAATGGGTAAAAGTGAATGAAAATGGCCAATTTACTCACTCTGAGGCCTTAAAAAGTGTTTCTCCTCCACGGGAAGTGAATTAAATAACATTTTTAGGCCTTTATTGTTCAATCAAAAACGCCCGATTTTTGACGAAAGAGATAACCACCCCCCCTTACGACATGCTTCAGAAACTAAAAAAATGGTTCATTTTCAAATGTTGCGTCTTTGAACCACAATTAACATTTGTGCGTGGATAAACACTTTTAGAGATAAAATTAGATCTTTAAAGTGATTTTCCAGCTTCCAGGGGCCCTAAACACGAGATTTGAGAAATGGGTAACCGTGAATGAAAATGGCCAATTTACTCACTCTGCGGCCTTAAAAAGTGTTTCTCCTCCACGGAAAGTGAATAAAATAACATTTGGATGCCTTTATTGTTCAATCAAAAACGCCTGTTTTTTGGTGAAAAAGATAACCACCCCCCCTTACGACATGCTTCAGAAACAAAAAAAATGTTCCATTTTCAAATGTTGCGTCTTTGAACTACAATTCACATTTGTACGTGAATGATCACTTTTAGAGATAAAATTAGATGTTTAAAGTGATTTACAAGCTTCCAGGGGCCCTAAACACAAGATATGAGGAATGGGTAAATATGAATGAAAATGGCCAATTTATTCACTCTGAGGCCTTAAAAAGTTTTTCTCCACTCCAGAAAGTGAATTAAATAACATTTGTAGGCCTTTATTGTTCAATCAAAAACGCCCGATTTTTGACGAAAGAGATAACCACCCCCCCTTACGACATGCTTCAGAAACTAAAAAAATGGTCCGTTTTCAAATGTTGCCTCTTTGAACTACAATTCACATTTGTACGTGGAAAAGCACTTTTAAAGATCAAATGAGATGTTTAAAGTGATTTTCATGCTTCCAGGGGCCTTAAACACAAGATTTGAGGAATGGGTAAAAGTGAATGAAAATGGCCAATTTACTCACTCTGAGGCCTTAAAAAGTGTTTCTCCTCCACGGGAAGTGAATTAAATACCATTTGGAGGTCTTTATTGTTCAAGCGAAAACGCCTGATTTTTGATGAAAGAGATAACTACCCCCCCTTACGACATGCTTCTGAAACTGAAAAAATGGTTCATTTTCAAATGTTGCGTCTTTGAACCACAATTAACATTTGTACGTGGATAAACACTTTTAGAGCTAAAATTAGATGTTTAAAGTGATTTTCAAGCTTCCAGGGGCCCTAAACACGAGATTTGAGAAATGGGTAAAAGTGAATGAAAATGGCCAATTTACTCACTCTGAGGCCTTAAAAAGTTTTTGTCCACTCCAGAAAGTGAATTAAATAACATTTGTAGACCTTTATTGTTCAATCAAAAACGCCCGATTTTTGACGAAAGAGATAACCACCCCCCCTTACGACATGCTTCAGAAACAAAAAAAATGGTTCATTTTCAAATGTTGCATCTTTGAACGACAATCCACATTTGTACGTGGATAAACACTTTTAGAGCTAAAATTAGATGTTTAAAGTGATTTTCAAGCTTCCAGGGGCCCTAACACAAGATTTGAGAAATGGGTAAAGGTGAATGAAAATGGCCAATTTACTCACTCTGAGGCCTTAAAAAGTGTTTCTCCTCCACGGGAAGTGAATTAAATACCATTTGGAGGCCTTTATTGTTCAAGCAAAAACGCCTGATTTTTGATGAAAGAGATAACCACCCCCCCTTACGACATGCTTCCGAAACTTAAAAAATGGTTCATTTTCAAATGTTGCGTCTTTTGAACTACAATTAACATTGTACGTGGATAATCACTTTTAGAGATAAAATGAGATGTTTAAAGTGATTTTCAAGCTTCCAGGGGCCCTAAACACGAGATTTGAGAAATGGGTAAACGTGAATGAAAATGGCCAATTTACTCACTCTGCGGCCTTAAAAAGTGTTTCTCCTCCACGGAAAGTGTATAAAATAACATTTGGATGCCTTTATTGTTCAATCAAAAACGCCCGTTTTTTGGTGAAAAAGATAACCACCCCCCCTTACGACATGCTTCAGAAACGAAAAAAATGGTCCATTTTCAAATGTTGCGTCTTTGAACTACAATTCACATTTGTACGTGGAAAAGCACTTTTAAAGATCAAATGAGATGTTTAAAGTGATTTTCATGCTTCCAGGGGCCTTAAACACAAGATTTGAGGAATGGGTAAAAGTGAATGAAAATGGCCAATTTACTCTCTCTGAGGCCTTAAAACGTGTTTCTCCTCCACGGGAAGTGAATTAATTAACATTTGTAGGCCTTTATTGTTCAAGCGAAAATGCCCGATTATTGACGAAAGAGATAACCACACCCCCTTACGACATGCTTCAGAAACGAAAAAAATGGTCCGTTTTCAAATGTTGCGTCTTTGAATGACAATCCACATTTGTACGTGGGTAATCACTTTTAGAGATAAAGTGAGATGTTTAAAGTGATTTTCAAGCTTCCAGGGGCCCTAAACACAAGATTTGAGAATTGGGTAAAAGTGAATGAAAATGACCAATTTACTCACTCTGAGGCCTTAAAAAGTGTTTCTCCTCCACGGGAAGTGAATAAAATACCATTTGGAGGACTTTATTGTTCAAGCGAAAACGCCTGATTTTTGATGAAAGAGATAACCACCCCCGCTTTAGACATGCTTCTGAAACTAAAAAAATGGTTCATTTTCAAATGTTGCGTCTTTGAACTACAATTAACATTGTACGTGGATATTCACTTTTAGAGATAAAATGACATGTTTAAAGTGATTTTCAAGCTTCCAGGGGCCCTAAACACGAGATTTGAGAAATGGGTAAACGAGAATGAAAATGGCCAATTTACTCACTCTGCGGCCTTAAAAAGTGTTTCTCCTCCACGGAAAGTGAATAAAATAACATTTGGATGCCTTTATTGTTCAATCAAAAACGCCCGTTTTTTGTTGAAAAAGATAACCACCCCCCCTTACGACATGCTTCAGAAACGAAAAAAAATTTCCATTTTCAAATGTTGCGTCTTTGAACTACAATTCACATTTGTACGTGGATGATCACTTTTAGAGATAAAATTAGATGTTTAAAGTGATTTACAAGCTTCCAGGGGCCCTAAACACAAGATATGAGGAATGGGTAAATATGAATGAAAATGGTCAATTTATTCACTCTGAGGCCTTAAAAAGTTTTTCTCCACTCCAGAAAGGTAATTAAATAACATTTGTAGGCCTTTATTGTTCAATCAAAAACGCCCGATTTTTGACGAAAGAGATAACCACCCCCCCTTACGACATGCTTCAGAAACTAAAAAAATGGTCCGTTTTCAAATGTTGCCTCTTTGAACTACAATTCACATTTGTACGTGGAAAAGCACTTTTAAAGATCAAATGAGATGTTTAAAGTGATTTTCATGCTTCCAGGGGCCTTAAACACAAGATTTGAGGAATGGGTAAAAGTGAATGAAAATGGCCAATTTACTCACTCTGAGGCCTTAAAAAGTGTTTCTCCTCCACGGGAAGTGAATTAAATAACATTTGTAGGCCTTTATTGTTCAAGCGAAAACGCCTGATTTTTTATGAAAGAAATAACCACCCCCCTTACGACATGCTTCTGAAACTAAAAAAAATGGTTCATTTTCAAATGATGCGTCTTTGAACCACAATTAACATTGTACGTGGATAATCACTTTTAGAGATAAAATGAGATGTTTAAAGTCATTTTCAAGCTTCCAGGGGCCCTAAACACGAGATTTGAGAAATGGGTAAACGTGAATGAAAATGGCCAATTTACTCACTCTGCGTTCTTAAAAAGTGTTTCTCCTCCACGGGAAGTGAATTAAATAACATTTGTAGGCCTTTATTGTTCAAGCGAAAACGCCCGATTATTGACGAAAGAGATAACCACCCCCCCTTACGACATGCTTCAGAAACGAAAAAAATGGTCCGTTTTCAAATGTTGGGTCTTTGAATGACAATCCACATTTGTACGTGGATAATCACTTTTAGAGCTAAAATTAGATGTTTAAAGTGATTTTCAAGCTTCCAGGGGCCCTAAACACAAGATTTGAGAAATGGGTAAAAGTGAATGAAAATGGCCAATTTACTCACTCTGAGGCCTTAAAAAGTGTTTCTCCTCCACGGGAAGTGAATTAAATACCATTTGGAGGCCTTTATTGTTCAAGCGAAAACGCCTGATTTTTGATGAAAGAGATAACCACCCCCCCTTACGACATGCTTCCGAAACTAAAAAAATGGTTCATTTTCAAATGTTGCGTCTTTTGAACTACAATTAACATTGTACGTGGATAATCACTTTTAGAGATAAAATTAGATGTTTAAAGTGATTTTCAAGCTTCCAGGGGCCCTAAACACGAGATTTGAGAAATGGGTAACCGTGAATGAAAATGGCCAATTTACTCACTCTGCGGCCTTAAAAAGTGTTTCTCCTCCACGGAAAGTGAATAAAATAACATTTGGATGCCTTTATTGTTCAATCAAAAACGCCTGTTTTTTGGTGAAAAAGATAACCACCCCCCCTTACGACATGCTTCAGAATCCAAAAAAATTTTCCATTTTCAAATGTTGCGTCTTTGAACTACAATTCACATTTGTACGTGAATTATCACTTTTAGAGATAAAATTAGATGTTTAAAGTGATTTACAAGCTTCCAGGGGCCCTAAACACAAGATATGAGGAATGGGTAAATATGAATGAAAATGGCCATTTTATTCACTCTGAGGCCATAAAAAGTTTTTCTCCACTCCAGAAAGTGAATTAAATAACATTTGTAGGCCTTTATTGTTCAATCAAAAACGCCCGATTTTTGACGAAAGAGATAACCACCCCCCCTTACGACATGCTTCAGAAACTAAAAAAATGGTCCGTTTTCAAATGTTGCCTCTTTGAACTACAATTCACATTTGTACGTGGAAAAGCACTTTTAAAGATCAAATGAGATGTTTAAGTGATTTTCCTGCTTCCAGGGGCCTTAAACACAAGATTTGAGGAATGGGTAAAAGTGAATGAAAATGGCCAATTTACTCACTCTGAGGCCTTAAAAAGTGTTTCTCCTCCACGGGAAGTGAATTAAATACCATTTGAAGGCCTTTATTGTTCAAGCGAAAACGCCTGATTTTTGATGAAAGAGATAACCCCCCCCCTTACGACATGCTTCTGAAACTAAAAAAATGGTTCATTTTCAAATGTTGCGTCTTTGAACTACAATTAACATTGTACGTGGATTATCACTTTTAGAGATAAAATGAGATGTTTAAAGTGATTTACAAGCTTCCAGGGGCCCTAAACACAAGATATGAGGAATGGGTAAATATGAATGAAAATGGCCAATTTATTCACTCTGATTCCTTAAAAAGTTTTTCTCCTCCACGGGAAGTGAATTAAATAACATTTGTAGGCCTTTATTGTGCAAGCGAAAACGCCCGATTATTGACGAAAGAGATAACCACCCCCCCTTACGACATGCTTCAGAAACGAAAAAAATGGCCCGTTTTCAAATGTTGCGTCTTTGAATGACAATCCACATTTTTACGTGGATAATCACTTTTAGAGCTAAAATTAGATGTTTAAAGTGATTTTCAAGCTTCCAGGGGCCCTAAACACGAGATTTGAGAAATGGGTAAACGTGAATGAAAATGGCCAATTTACTCACTCTGCGGCCTTAAAAAGTGTTTCTCCTCCACGGAAAGTGTATAAAATAACATTTGGATGCCTTTATTGTTCAATCAAAAACGCCCGTTTTTTGGTGAAAAAGATAACCACCCCCCCTTACGACATGCTTCAGAAACGAAAAAAATGGTCCATTTTCAAATGTTGCGTCTTTGAACTACAATTCACATTTGTACGTGGAAAAGCACTTTTAAAGATCAAATGAGATGTTTAAAGTGATTTTCATGCTTCCAGGGGCCTTAAACACAAGATTTGAGGAATGGGTAAAAGTGAATGAAAATTGCCAATTTACTCACTCTGAGGCCTTAAAAAGTGTTTCTCCTCCACGGGAAGTGAATTAAATAACATTTGTAGGCCTTTATTGTTCAAGCGAAAACGCCCGAATATTGACGAAAGAGATAACCACCCCCCCTTACGACATGCTTCAGAAACGAAAAAAATGGTCCGTTTTCAAATGTTGCGTCTTTGAATGACAATCCACATTTGTACGTGGGTAATCACTTTTAGAGATAAAGTGAGATGTTTAAAGTGATTTTCAAGCTTCCAGGGGCCCTAAACACAAGATTTGAGGAATGGGTAAAAGTGAATGAAAATGGCCAATTTACTCACTCTGAGGCCTTAAAAAGTGTTTCTCCTCCATGGGAAGTGAATTAAATAACATTTGTAGGCCTTTATTGTTCAAGCGAAAACGCCCGAATATTGACGAAAGAGATAACCACCCCCCCTTACGACATGCTTCAGAAACGAAAAAAATGGTCCGTTTTCAAATGTTGCGTCTTTGAATGACAATCCACATTTGTACGTGGGTAATCACTTTTAGAGATAAAGTGAGATGTTTAAAGTGATTTTCAAGCTTCCAGGGGCCCTAAACACAAGATTTGAGAAATGGGTAAAAGTGAATGAAAATGGCCAATTTACTCACTCTGAGGCCTTAAAAAGTGTTTCTCCTCAACGGGAAGTGAATTAAATAACATTTGTAGGCCTTTATTGTTCAAGCGAAAACGCCCGATTATTGACGAAAAAGATAACCACCCCCCCTTACGACATGCTTCAGAAACGAAAAAAATGGTTCGTTTTCAAATGTTGCGTCTTTGAATGACAATCCACATTTGTACGTGGATGATCACTTTTAGAGATAAAATGAGATGTTTAAAGTGATTTTCAAGCTTCCAGGGGCCCTAAACACGAGATTTGAGAAATGGGTAAACGTGAATGAAAATGGCCAATTTACTCACTCTGCGGCCTTAAATTCTCCTCCACGGAAAGTGAATAAAATAACATTTGGATGCCTTTATTGTTCAATCAAAAACGCCCGTTTTTTGGTGAAAAAGATAACCACCCCCCCCTTACGACATGCTTCAGAAACGAAAAAAATGGTCCATTTTCAAATGTTGCGTCTTTGAACTACAATTCACATTTGTACGTGGAAAAGCACTTTTAAAGATCAAATTAGATGTTTAAAGTGATTTACAAGCTTCCAGGGGCCCTAAACACAAGATATGAGGAATGGGTAAATATGAATGAAAATGGCCAATTTATTCACTCTGAGGCCTTAAAAAGTTTTTCTCCACTCCAGAAAGTGAATTAAATAACATTTGTAGGCCTTTATTGTTCAATCAAAAACGCCCGATTTTTGACGAAAGAGATAACCACCCCCCCTTACGACATGCTTCAGAAACTAAAAAAATGGTCCATTTTCAAATGTTGCCTCTTTGAACTACAATTCACATTTGTACGTGGAAAAGCACTTTTAAAGATCAAATGAGATGTTTAAAGTGATTTTCATGCTTCCAGGGGCCTTAAACACAAGATTTGAGGAATGGGTAAAAGTGAATGAAAATGGCCAATTTACTCACTCTGAGGCCTTAAAAAGTGTTTCTCCTCCACGGGAAGTGAATTAAATACCATTTGGAGGTCTTTATTGTTCAAGCGAAAACGCCTGATTTTTGATGAAAGAGATAACCACCCCCTTACGACATGCTTCTGAAACTGAAAAAATGGTTCATTTTCAAATGTTGCGTCTTTGAACCACAATTAACATTTGTACGTGGATAAACACTTTTAGAGCTAAAATTAGATGTTTAAAGTGATTTTCAAGCTTCCAGGGGCCCTAAACACGAGATTTGAGAAATGGGTAAACGTGAATGAAAATGGCCAATTTACTCACTCTGCGGCCTTAAAAAGTGTTTCTCCTCCACGGAAAGTGAATAAAATAACATTTTGATGCCTTTATTGTTCAATCAAAAACGCCCGTTTTTGGTGAAAAAGATAACCACCCCCCTTACGACATGCTTCTGAAACTGAAAAAATGGTTCATTTTCAAATGTTGCGTCTTTTGAACTACAATTAACATTGTACGTGGATAATCACTTTTAGAGATAAAATGAGATATTTAAAGTGATTTTCAAGCTTCCAGGGGCCCTAAACACGAGATTTGAGAAATGGGTAACTGTGAATGAAAATGGCCAATTTACTCACTCTGCGGCCTTAAAAAGTGCTTCTCCTCCACGGAAAGTGAATAAAATAACATTTGGATGCCTTTATTGATCAATCAAAAACGCCCGTTTTTTGGTGAAAAAGATAACCACCCCCCCTTACGACATGCTTCAGAAACGAAAAAAATGTTCCATTTTCAAATGTTGCGTCTTTGAACTACTATTCACATTTGTACGTGAATGATCACTTTTAGAGATAAAATTAGATGTTTAAAGTGATTTACAAGCTTCCAGGGGCCCTAAACACAAGATATGAGGAATGGGTAAATATGAATGAAAATGGCCAATTTATTCACTCTGAGGCCTTAAAAAGTTTTTCTCCACTCCAGAAAGTGAATTAAATAACATTTTTAGGCCTTTATTGTTCAATCAAAAACGCCCGATTTTTGACGAAAGAGCTAACCACCCCCCCTTACGACATGCTTCAGAAACTAAAAAAATGGTCCGTTTTCAAATGTTGCGTCTTTGAATGACAATCCACATTTCTACGTGGATAATCACTTTTAGAGCTAAAATTAGATGTTTAAAGTGATTTTCAAGCTTCCAGGGGCCCTAAACACAAGATTTGAGAAATGGGTAAAAGTGAATGAAAATGGCCAATTTACTCACTCTGAGGCCTTAAAAAGTGTTTCTCCTCCACGGGAAGGAATTAAATACCATTTGGAGGCCTTTATTGTTCAAGCGAAAACGCCTGATTTTTGATGAAAGAGATAACCACCCCCCCTTACGACATGCTTCTGAAACTAAAAAAATGGTTCATTTTCAAATGTTGCGTCTTTGAACTACAATTAACATTGTACATGGATAATCACTTTTAGAGATAAAATGAGATGTTTAAAGTGATTTACAAGCTTCCAGGGGCCCTAAACACAAGATATGAGGAATGGGTAAATATGAATGAAACTGGCCAATTTATTCACTCTGAGGCCTTAAAAAGTTTTTCTCCACTCCAGAAAGTGAATTAAATAACATTTGTAGGCCTTTATTGTTCAATCAAAAACGCCCGATTTTTGACGAATGAGATAACCACCCCCCCTTACGACATGCTTCAGAAACTAAAAAAATGGTCCGTTTTCAACTGCTGCCTCTTTGAACTACAATTCACATTTGTACGTGGAAAAGCACTTTTAAAGATCAAATGAGATGTTTAAAGTGATTTTCATGCTTCCAGGGGCCTTAAACACAAGATTTGAGGAATGGGTAAAAGTGAATGAAAATGGCCAATTTACTCACTCTGAGGCCTTAAACAGTGTTTCTCCTCCACGGGAAGTGAATTAAATAACATTTGTAGGCCTTTATTGTTCAAAGGAAAACGCCCGATTATTGACGAAAGGGATAACCACCCCCCCTTACGACATGCTTCAGAAACTAAAAAAATGGTTCATTTTCAAATGTTGCGTCTTTGAACTACAATTAACATTGTACGTGGATATTCACTTTTAGAGGTAAAATGAGATGTTTAAAGTGATTTTCAAGCTTCCAGGGGCCCTAAACACGAGATTTGAGAAATGGGTAAACGAGAATGAAAATGGCCAATTTACTCACTCTGCGGCCTTAAAAAGTGTTTCTCCTTCACGGAAAGTGAATAAAATAACATTTGGATGCCTTTATTGTTCAATCAAAAACGCCCGTTTTTTGTTGAAAAAGATAACCACCCCCCCTTACGACATGCTTCAGAAACGGAAAAAAATTTCCATTTTCAAATGTTGCGTCTTTGAACTACAATTCACATTTGTACGTGGATGATCACTTTTAGAGATAAAATTAGATGTTTAAAGTCATTTACAAGCTTCCAGGGGCCCTAAACACAAGATATGAGGAATGGGTAAATATGAATGAAAATGGCCAATTTATTCACTCTGAGGCCTTAAAAAGTTTTTCTCCACTCCAGAAAGTGAATTAAATAACATTTGTAGGCCTTTATTGTTCAATCAAAAACGCGCGATTTTAGACGAAAGAGATAACACCCCCCCTTACGACATGCTTCAGAAACTAAAAAAATGGACCGTTTTCAAATGTTGCCTCTTTGAACTACAATTCACATTTGTACGTGGATAAGCACTTTTAAAGATCAAATGAGATGTTTAAAGTGATTTTCATGCTTCCAGGGGCCTTAAATACAAGATTTGAGGAATGGGTAAAAGTGAATGAAAATGGCCAATTTACTCACTCTGAGGCCTTAAAAAGTGTTTCTCCTCCACGGGAAGTGAATTAAATAACATTTGTAGGCCTTTATTGTTCAAGCGAAAACGCCTGATTTTTGATGAAAGAGATAACCACCCCCCCTTACGACATGCTTCTGAAACTAAAAAAATGGTTCATTTTCAAATGTTGCGTCTTTGAACCACAATTAACATTGTACGTGGATAATCACTTTTAGAGATAAAATGAGATGTTTAAAGTGATTTTCAAGCTTCCAGGGGCCCTAAAAACGAGATTTGAGAAATGGGTAAACGTGAATGAAAATGGCCAATTTACTCACTCTGAGGCCTTAGAAAGTGTTTCTCTTCAACGGGAAGTGAATTAAATACCATTTGTAGGCCTTTATTGTTCAAGCGAAAACGCCCGATTATTGACGAAAGAGATAACCACCCCCCCTTACGACATGCTTCAGAAACGAAAAAAATGGTCCGTTTTCAAATGTTGCGTCTTTGAATGACAATCCACATTTGTACGTGGACAATCACTTTTAGAGCTAAAATTAGATGTTTAAAGTGATTTACAAACTTCCAGGGGCCCTAAACACAAGATATGAGGAATGGGTAAATATGAATGAAAATGGCCAATTTATTCACTCTGAGGCCTTAAAAAGTTTTTCTCCACTCCAGAAAGTGAATTAAATAACATTTGTAGACCTTTATTGTTCAATCAAAAACGCCCGATTTTTGACGAAAGAGATAACCACCCCCCCTTACGACATGCTTCAGAAACAAAAAAAATGGTTCATTTTCAAATGTTGCATCTTTGAACGACAATCCACATTTGTACGTGGATAAACACTTTTAGAGATAAAATTAGATGTTTAAAGTGATTTTCAAGCTTCCAGGGGCCCTAAACACAAGATTTGAGAAATGGGTAAAAGTGAATGAAAATGGCCAATTTACTCACTCTGAGGCCTTAAAAAGTGTTTCTCCTCAACGGGAAGTGAATTAAATAACATTTGTAGGCCTTTATTGTTCAAGCGAAAACGCCCGATTATTGACGAAAGAGATAACCACCCCCCCTTACGACATGCTTCAGAAACGAAAAAAATGGTCCGTTTTCAAATGTTGCGTCTTTGAATGACAATCCACATTTGTACGTGGACAATCACTTTTAGAGCTAAAATTAGATGTTTAAAGTGATTTTCAAGCTTCCAGGGGCCCTAAACACAAGATTTGAGAAATGGGTAAAAGTGAATGAAAATGGCCAATTTACTCACTCTGAGGCCTTAAAAAGTGTTTCTCCTCCACGGGAAGTGAATTAAATACCATTTGGAGGCCTTTATTGTTCAAGCGAAAACGCCTGATTTTTGATGAAAGAGATAACCACCCCCCCTTACGACATGCTTCCGAAACTAAAAAAATGGTTTATTTTCAAATGTTGCGTCTTTTGAACTACAATTAACATTGTACGTGGATAATCACTTTTAGAGATAAAATGAGATGTTTAAAGTGATTTTCAAGCTTCCAGGGGCCCTAAACACGAGATTTGAGAAATGGGTAAACGTGAATGAAAATGGCCAATTTACTCACTCTGCGGCCTTAAAAAGTGTTTCTCCTCCACGGAAAGTGAATAAAATAACATTTGGATGCCTTTCTTGTTCAATCAAAAACGCCTGTTTTTTGGTGAAAAAGATAACCACCCCCCCTTACGACATGCTTCAGAAACGAAAAAAATGGTCCATTTTCAAATGTTGCGTCTTTGAACTACAATTCACATTTGTACGTGGAAAAGTACTTTTAAAGATCAAATGAGATGTTTAAAGTGATTTTCATGCTTCCAGGGGCCTTAAACACAAGATTTGAGGAATGGGTAAAAGTGAATGAAAATGGCCAATTTACTCACTCTGAGGCCTTAAAAAGTGTTTCTCCTCCACGGGAAGTGAATTAAATAACATTTGTAGGCCTTTATTGTTCAAGCGAAAACGCCCGATTATTGACGAAAGAGATAACCACCCCCCCTTACGACATGCTTCAGAAACGAAAAAAATGGTCAGTTTTCAAATGTTGCGTCTTTGAATGACAATCCACATTTGTACGTGGATAATCACTTTTAGAGCTAAAATTAGATGTTTAAAGTGATTTTCAAGCTTCCAGGGGCCCTAAACACAAGATTTGAGAAATGGGTAAAAGTGAATGAAAATGGCCAATTTACTCACTCTGAGGCCTTAATAAGTGTTTCTCCTCCACGGGAAGTGAATTAAATACCATTTGGAGGCCTTTATTGTTCAAGCGAAAACGCCTGATTTTTGATGAAAGAGATAACCACCCCCCCTTACGACATGCTTCTGAAACTAAAAAAATGGTTCATTTTCAAATATTGCGTCTTTTGAACTACAATTAACATTGTACGTGGATAATCACTTTTAGAGATAAAATGAGATGTTTAAAGTGATTTTCAAGCTTCCAGGGGCCCTAAACACGAGATTTGAGAAATGGGTAACCGTGAATGAAAATGGCCAATTTACTCACTCTGCGGCCTTAAAAAGTGTTTCTCCTCCACGGAAAGTTAATAAAATAACATTTGGATGCCTTTATTGTTCAATCAAAAACGCCCGTTTTTTGGTGAAAAAGATAACCACCCCCCCCTTACGACATGCTTCAGAAACGAAAAAAATGTTCCATTTTCAAATGTTGCGTCTTTGAACTACAATTCACATTTGTACGTGAATGATCACTTTTAGAGATAAAATTAGATGTTTAAAGTGATTTACAAGCTTCCAGGGGCCCTAAACACAAGATATGAGGAATGGGTAAATATGAATGAAAATGGCCGATTTATTCACTCTGAGGCCTTAAAAAGTTTTTCTCCACTCCAGAAAGTGAATTAAATAACATTTTTAGGCCTTTATTGTTCAATCAAAAACGCCCGATTTTTGACGAAAGAGATAACCACCCCCCCTTACGACATGCTTCAGAAACTAAAAAAATGGTCCGTTTTCAAATGTTGCCTCTTTGAACTACAATTCACATTTGTACGTGGAAAAGCACTTTTAAAGATCAAATGAGATGTTTAAAGTGATTTTCAAGCTTCCAGGGGCCCTAAACACAAGATTTGAGAAATGGGTAAAAGTGAATGAAAATGGCCAATTTACTCACTCTGAGGCCTTAAAAAGTGTTTCTCCTCCACGGGAAGTGAATTAAATACCATTTGGAGGCCTTTATTGTTCAAGCGAAAACGCCTGATTTTTGATGAAAGAGATAACCACCCCCCCTTACGACATGCTTCCGAAACTAAAAAAATGGTTTATTTTCAAATGTTGCGTCTTTTGAACTACAATTAACATTGTACGTGGATAATCACTTTTAGAGATAAAATGAGATGTTTAAAGTGATTTTCAAGCTTCCAGGGGCCCTAAACACGAGATTTGAGAAATGGGTAAACGTGAATGAAAATGGCCAATTTACTCACTCTGCGGCCTTAAAAAGTGTTTCTCCTCCACGGAAAGTGAATAAAATAACATTTGGATGCCTTTATTGTTCAATCAAAAACGCCTGTTTTTTGGTGAAAAAGATAACCACCCCCCCTTACGACATGCTTCAGAAACGAAAAAAATGGTCCATTTTCAAATGTTGCGTCTTTGAACTACAATTCACATTTGTACGTGGAAAAGTACTTTTAAAGATCAAATGAGATGTTTAAAGTGATTTTCATGCTTCCAGGGGCCTTAAACACAAGATTTGAGGAATGGGTAAAAGTGAATGAAAATGGCCAATTTACTCACTCTGAGGCCTTAAAAAGTGTTTCTCCTCCACGGGAAGTGAATTAAATAACATTTGTAGGCCTTTATTGTTCAAGCGAAAACGCCCGATTATTGACGAAAGAGATAACCACCCCCCCTTACGACATGCTTCAGAAACGAAAAAAATGGTCAGTTTTCAAATGTTGCGTCTTTGAATGACAATCCACATTTGTACGTGGATAATCACTTTTAGAGCTAAAATTAGATGTTTAAAGTGATTTTCAAGCTTCCAGGGGCCCTAAACACAAGATTTGAGAAATGGGTAAAAGTGAATGAAAATGGCCAATTTACTCACTCTGAGGCCTTAATAAGTGTTTCTCCTCCACGGGAAGTGAATTAAATACCATTTGGAGGCCTTTATTGTTCAAGCGAAAACGCCTGATTTTTGATGAAAGAGATAACCACCCCCCCTTACGACATGCTTCTGAAACTAAAAAAATGGTTCATTTTCAAATATTGCGTCTTTTGAACTACAATTAACATTGTACGTGGATAATCACTTTTAGAGATAAAATGAGATGTTTAAAGTGATTTTCAAGCTTCCAGGGGCCCTAAACACGAGATTTGAGAAATGGGTAACCGTGAATGAAAATGGCCAATTTACTCACTCTGCGGCCTTAAAAAGTGTTTCTCCTCCACGGAAAGTTAATAAAATAACATTTGGATGCCTTTATTGTTCAATCAAAAACGCCCGTTTTTTGGTGAAAAAGATAACCACCCCCCCCTTACGACATGCTTCAGAAACGAAAAAAATGTTCCATTTTCAAATGTTGCGTCTTTGAACTACAATTCACATTTGTACGTGAATGATCACTTTTAGAGATAAAATTAGATGTTTAAAGTGATTTACAAGCTTCCAGGGGCCCTAAACACAAGATATGAGGAATGGGTAAATATGAATGAAAATGGCCGATTTATTCACTCTGAGGCCTTAAAAAGTTTTTCTCCACTCCAGAAAGTGAATTAAATAACATTTTTAGGCCTTTATTGTTCAATCAAAAACGCCCGATTTTTGACGAAAGAGATAACCACCCCCCCTTACGACATGCTTCAGAAACTAAAAAAATGGTCCGTTTTCAAATGTTGCCTCTTTGAACTACAATTCACATTTGTACGTGGAAAAGCACTTTTAAAGATCAAATGAGATGTTTAAAGTGATTTTCATGCTTCCAGGGGCCTTAAACACAAGATTTGAGGAATGGGTAAAAGTGAATGAAAATGGCCAATTTACTCACTCTGAGGCCTTAAAAAGTGTTTCTCCTCCACGGGAAGTGAATTAAATACCATTTGGAGGTCTTTATTGTTCAAGCGAAAACGCCTGATTTTTGATGAAAGAGATAACCACCCCCCCTTACGACATGCTTCTGAAACTAAAAAAATGGTTCATTTTCAAATGTTGCGTCTTTGAACTACAATTCACATTTGTACGTGGATAATCACTTTTAGAGATAAAATTAGATGTTTAAAGTGATTTACAAGCTTCCAGGGGCCCTAAACACAAGATATGAGGAATGGGTAAATATGAATTAAAATGGCCAATTTACTCACTCTGAGGCCTTAAACAGTGTTTCTCCTTCACGGGAAGTGAATTAAATACCATTTGTAGGCCTTTATTGTTCAAGCGAAAACGCCCGATTATTGACGAAAGGGATAACCACCCCCCCTTACGACATGCTTCAGAAACGAAAAAAATGGTCCGTTTTCAAATTTTGCGTCTTTGAATGACAATCCACATTTGTACGTGGGTAATCACTTTTAGAGATAAAGTGAGATGTTTAAAGTGATTTTCAAGCTTCCAGGGGCCCTAAACACGAGATTTGAGAAATGGGTAACCGTGAATGAAAATGGCCAATTTACTCACTCTGCGGCCTTAAAAAGTGTTTCTCCTCCACGGAAAGTGAATAAAATAACATTTGGATGCCTTTATTGTTCAATCAAAAACGCCCGTTTTTTGGTGAAAAAGATAACCCCCCCCCCCCTTACGACATGCTTCAGAAACGAAAAAAATGTTCCATTTTCAAATGTTGCGTCTTTGAACTACAATTCACATTTGTACGTGAATGATCACTTTTAGAGATAAAATTAGATGTTTAAAGTGATTTACAAGCTTCCAGGGGCCCTAAACACAAGATATGAGGAATGGGTAAATATGAATGAAAATGGCCGATTTATTCACTCTGAGGCCTTAAAAAGTTTTTCTCCACTCCAGAAAGTGAATTAAATAACATTTTTAGGCCTTTATTGTTCAATCAAAAACGCCCGATTTTTGACGAAAGAGATAACCACCCCCCCTTACGACATGCTTCAGAAACTAAAAAAATGGTCCGTTTTCAAATGTTGCCTCTTTGAACTACAATTCACATTTGTACGTGGAAAAGCACTTTTAAAGATCAAATGAGATGTTTAAAGTGATTTTCATGCTTCCAGGGGCCTTAAACACAAGATTTGAGGAATGGGTAAAAGTGAATGAAAATGGCCAATTTACTCACTCTGAGGCCTTAAAAAGTGTTTCTCCTCCACGGGAAGTGAATTAAATACCATTTGGAGGTCTTTATTGTTCAAGCGAAAACGCCTGATTTTTGATGAAAGAGATAACCACCCCCCCTTATGACATGCTTCTGAAACTAAAAAAATGGTTCATTTTCAAATGTTGCGTCTTTGAACTACAATTCACATTTGTACGTGGAAAAGCACTTTTAAAGATCAAATGAGATGTTTAAAGTGATTTTCATGCTTCCAGGGGCCTTAAACACAAGATTTGAGGAATGGGTAAAAGTGAATGAAAATGGCCAATTTACTCACTCTGAGGCCTTAAACAGTGTTTCTCCTTCACGGGAAGTGAATTAAATACCATTTGTAGGCCTTTATTGTTCAAGCGAAAACGCCCGATTATTGACGAAAGGGATAACCACCCCCCCTTACGACATGCTTCAGAAACGAAAAAAATGGTCCGTTTTCAAATTTTGCGTCTTTGAATGACAATCCACATTTGTACGTGGGTAATCACTTTTAGAGATAAAGTGAGATGTTTAAAGTGATTTTCAAGCTTCCAGGGGCCCTAAACACAAGATTTGAGAAATGGGTAAAAGTGAATGAAAATGGCCAATTTACTCACTCTGAGGCCTTAAAAAGTGTTTCTCCTCCACGGGAAGTGAATTAAACACCATTTGGAGGCCTTTATTGTTCAAGCGAAAACGCCTGATTTTTGATGAAAGAGATAACCACCCCCGCTTACGACATGCTTCCGAAACTAAAAAAATGGTTCATTTTCAAATGTTGCGTCTTTTGAACTACAATTAACATTGTACGTGGATAATCACTTTTAGAGATAAAATGAGATGTTTAAAGTGATTTTCAAGCTTCCAGGGGCCCTAAACACGAGATTTGAGAAATGGGTAAACGTGAATGAAAATGGCCAATTTACTCACTCTGCGGCCTTAAAAAGTGTTTCTCCTCCACGGAAAGTGTATAAAATAACATTTGGATGCCTTTATTGTTCAATCAAAAACGCCCGTTTTTTGGTGAAAAAGATAACCACCCCCCCTTACGACATGCTTCAGAAACGAAAAAAATGGTCCATTTTCAAATGTTGCGTCTTTGAACTACAATTCACATTTGTACGTGGAAAAGCACTTTTAAAGATCAAATGAGATGTTTAAAGTGATTTTCATGCTTCCAGGGGCCTTAAACACAAGATTTGAGGAATGGGTAAAAGTGAATGAAAATGGCCAATTTACTCACTCTGAGGCCTTAAAAAGTGTTTCTCCTCCACGGGAAGTGAAATAAATAACATTTGTAGGCCTTTATTGTTCAAGCGAAAACGCCCGAATATTGACGAAAGAGATAACCACCCCCCCTTACGACATGCTTCAGAAACGAAAAAAAATGGTCCGTTTTCAAATGTTGCGTCTTTGAATGACAATCCACATTTGTACGTGGGTAATCACTTTTAGAGATAAAGTGAGATGTTTAAAGTGATTTTCAAGCTTCCAGGGGCCCTAAACACAAGATTTGAGAAATGGGTAAAAGTGAATGAAAATGGCCAATTTACTCACTCTGAGGCCTTAAAAAGTGTTTCTCCTCAACGGGAAGTGAATTAAATAACATTTGTAGGCCTTTATTGTTCAAGCGAAAACGCCCGATTATTGACGAAAAAGATAACCACCCCCCCTTACGACATGCTTCAGAAACGAAAAAAATGGTCCGTTTTCAAATGTTGCGTCTTTGAATGACAATCCACATTTGTACGTGGATAATCACTTTTAGAGCTAAAATTAGATGTTTAAAGTGATTTTCAAGCTTCCAGGGGCCCTAAACACAAGATTTGAGAAATGGGTAAAAGTGAATGAAAATGGCCAATTTACTCACTCTGAGGCCTTAAAAAGTGTTTCTCCTCCACGGGAAGTGAATTAAATACCATTTGGAGGCCTTTATTGTTCAAGCGAAAACGCCTGATTTTTGATGAAAGAGATAACCACCCCCCCTTACGACATGCTTCCGAAACTAAAAAAATGGTTCATTTTCAAATGTTGCGTCTTTTGAACTACAATTAACATTGTACGTGGATAATCACTTTTAGAGATAAAATGAGATGTTTAAAGTGATTTTCAAGCTTCCAGGGGCCCTAAACACGAGATTTGAGAAATGGGTAAACGTGAATGAAAATGGCCAATTTACTCACTCTGCGGCCTTAAATTCTCCTCCACGGAAAGTGAATAAAATAACATTTGGATGCCTTTATTGTTCAATCAAAAACGCCCGTTTTTTGGTGAAAAAGATAACCACCCCCCCTTACGACATGCTTCAGAAACGAAAAAAATGGTCCATTTTCAAATGTTGCGTCTTTGAACTACAATTCACATTTGTACGTGGAAAAGCACTTTTAAAGATCAAATGAGATGTTTAAAGTGATTTTCATGCTTCCAGGGGCCTTAAACACAAGATTTGAGGAATGGGTAAAAGTGAATGAAAATGGCCAATTTACTCACTCTGAGGCCTTAAAAAGTGTTTCTCCTCCACGGGAAGTGAATTAAATAACATTTGTAGGCCTTTATTGTTCAAGCGAAAACGCCCGATTATTGACGAAAGAGATAACCACCCCCCCTTACGACATGCTTCAGAAACGAAAAAAATGGTCTGTTTTCAAATGTTGCGTCTTTGAATGACAATCCACATTTGTACGTGGATAATCACTTTTAGAGCTAAAATTAGATGTTTAAAGTGATTTTCAAGCTTCCAGGGGCCCTAAACACAAGATTTGAGAAATGGGTAAAAGTGAATGAAAATGGCCAATTTACTCACTCTGAGGCCTTAATAAGTGTTTCTCCTCCACGGGAAGTGAATTAAATACCATTTGGAGGCCTTTATTGTTCAAGCGAAAACGCCTGATTTTTGATGAAAGAGATAACCACCCCCCCTTACGACATGCTTCTGAAACTAAAAAAATGGTTCATTTTCAAATGTTGCGTCTTTTGAACTACAATTAACATTGTACGTGGATAATCACTTTTAGAGATAAAATGAGATGTTTAAAGTGATTTTCAAGCTTCCAGGGGCCCTAAACACGAGATTTGAGAAATGGGTAACCGTGAATGAAAATGGCCAATTTACTCACTCTGCGGCCTTAAAAAGTGTTTCTCCTCCACGGAAAGTGAATAAAATAACATTTGGATGCCTTTATTGTTCAATCAAAAACGCCCGTTTTTTGGTGAAAAAGATAACCACCCCCCTTACGACATGCTTCAGAAACGAAAAAAATGTTCCATTTTCAAATGTTGCGTCTTTGAACTACAATTCACATTTGTACGTGAATGATCACTTTTAGAGATAAAATTAGATGTTTAAAGTGATTTACAAGCTTCCAGGGGCCCTAAACACAAGATATGAGGAATGGGTAAATATGAATGAAAATGGCCAATTTATTCACTCTGAGGCCTTAAAAAGTTTTTCTCCACTCCAGAAAGTGAATTAAATAACATTTGTAGGCCTTTATTGTTCAATCAAAAACGCCCGATTTTTGACGAAAGAGATAACCACCCCCCCTTACGACATGCTTCAGAAACTAAAAAAATGGTCCGTTTTCAAATGTTGCCTCTTTGAACTACAATTCACATTTGTACGTGGAAAAGCACTTTTAAAGATCAAATGAGATGTTTAAAGTGATTTTCATGCTTCCAGGGGCCTTAAACACAAGATTTGAGGAATGGGTAAAAGTGAATGAAAATGGCCAATTTACTCACTCTGAGGCCTTAAAAAGTGTTTCTCCTCCACGGGAAGTGAATTAAATACCATTTGGAGGTCTTTATTGTTCAAGCGAAAACGCCTGATTTTTGATGAAAGAGATAACCACCCCCCTTACGACATGCTTCTGAAACTGAAAAAATGGTTCATTTTCAAATGTTGCGTCTTTGAACCACAATTAACATTTGTACGTGGATAAACACTTTTAGAGCTAAAATTAGATGTTTAAAGTGATTTTCAAGCTTCCAGGGGCCCTAAACACGAGATTTGAGAAATGGGTAAACGTGAATGAAAATGGCCAATTTACTCACTCTGCGGCCTTAAAAAGTGTTTCTCCTCCACGGAAAGTGAATAAAATAACATTTTGATGCCTTTATTGTTCATTCAAAAACGCCCGTTTTTGGTGAAAAAGATAACCACCCCCCTTACGACATGCTTCTGAAACTGAAAAAATGGTTCATTTTCAAATGTTGCGTCTTTTGAACTACAATTAACATTGTACGTGGATAATCACTTTTAGAGATAAAATGAGATATTTAAAGTGATTTTCAAGCTTCCAGGGGCCCTAAACACGAGATTTGAGAAATGGGTAACTGTGAATGAAAATGGCCAATTTACTCACTCTGCGGCCTTAAAAAGTGTTTCTCCTCCACGGAAAGTGAATAAAATAACATTTGGATGCCTTTATTGATCAATCAAAAACGCCCGTTTTTTGGTGAAAAAGATAACCACCCCCCCTTGCGACATGCTTCAGAAACGAAAAAAATGTTCCATTTTCAAATGTTGCGTCTTTGAACTACTATTCACATTTGTACGTGAATGATCACTTTTAGAGATAAAATTAGATGTTTAAAGTGATTTACAAGCTTCCAGGGGCCCTAAACACAAGATATGAGGAATGGGTAAATATGAATGAAAATGGCCAATTTATTCACTCTGAGGCCTTAAAAAGTTTTTCTCCACTCCAGAAAGTGAATTAAATAACATTTTTAGGCCTTTATTGTTCAATCAAAAACGCCCGATTTTTGACGAAAGAGATAACCACCCCCCCTTACGACATGCTTCAGAAACTAAAAAAATGGTCCGTTTTCAAATGTTGCGTCTTTGAATGACAATCCACATTTGTACGTGGATAATCACTTTTAGAGCTAAAATTAGATGTTTAAAGTGATTTTCAAGCTTCCAGGGGCCCTAAACACAAGATTTGAGAAATGGGTAAAAGTGAATGAAAATGGCCAATTTACTCACTCTGAGGCCTTAAAAAGTGTTTCTCCTCCACGGGAAGGAATTAAATACCATTTGGAGGCCTTTATTGTTCAAGCGAAAACGCCTGATTTTTGATGAAAGAGATAACCACCCCCCCTTACGACATGCTTCTGAAACTAAAAAAATGGTTCATTTTCAAATGTTGCGTCTTTGAACTACAATTAACATGTACGTGGATATTCACTTTTAGAGATAAAATGAGATGTTTAAAGTGATTTTCAAGCTTCCAGGGGCCCTAAACACGAGATTTGAGAAATGGGTAAACGTGAATGAAAATGGCCAATTTACTCACTCTGCGGCCTTAAAAAGTGTTTCTCCTCCACGGAAAGTAAATAAAATAACATTTGGATGCCTTTATTGTTCAATCAAAAACGCCCGTTTTTTGGTGAAAAAGATAACCACCCCCCCTTACGACATGCTTCAGAAACGAAAAAAAATTTCCATTTTCAAATGTTGCGTCTTTGAACTACAATTCACATTTGTACGTGGATGATCACTTTTAGAGATAAAATTAGATGTTTAAAGTGATTTACAAGCTTCCAGGGGCCCTAAACACAAGATATGAGGAATGGGTAAATATGAATGAAACTGGCCAATTTATTCACTCTGAGGCCTTAAAAAGTTTTTCTCCACTCCAGAAAGTGAATTAAATAACATTTGTAGGCCTTTATTGTTCAATCAAAAACGCCCGATTTTTGACGAATGAGATAACCACCCCCCCTTACGACATGCTTCAGAAACTAAAAAAATGGTCCGTTTTCAAATGTTGCCTCTTTGAACTACAATTCACATTTGTACGTGGAAAAGCACTTTTAAAGATCAAATGAGATGTTTAAAGTGATTTTCATGCTTCCAGGGGCCTTAAACACAAGATTTGAGGAATGGGTAAAAGTGAATGAAAATGGCCAATTTACTCACTCTGAGGCCTTAAAAAGTGTTTCTCCTCCATGGGACGTGAATTAAATAACATTTGTAGGCCTTTATTGTTCAAGCTAAAACGCCCGATTATTGACGAAAGAGATAACCGCCCCCCCTTACGACATGCTTCAGAAACGAAAAAAATGGTCCGTTTTCAAATGTTGCTTCTTTGAATGACAATCCACATTTGTACGTGGATAATCACTTTTAGAGCTAAAATTAGATGTTTAAAGTGATTTTCATGCTTCCAGGGGCCTTAAACACAAGATTTGAGGAATGGGTAAAAGTGAATGAAAATGGCCAATTTACTCACTCTGAGGCCTTAAAAAGTGTTTCTCCTCCACGGGAAGTGAATTAAATACCATTTGGAGGTCTTTATTGTTCAAGCGAAAACGCCTGATTTTTGATGAAAGAGATAACCACCCCCCCTTACGACATGCTTCTGAAACTAAAAAAATGGTTCATTTTCAAATGTTGCGTCTTTGAACTACAATTCACATTTGTACGTGGATAAACACTTTTAGAGATAAAATTAGATGTTTAAAGTGATTTACAAGCTTCCAGGGGCCCTAAACACAAGATATGAGGAATGGGTAAATATGAATGAAAATGGCCAATTTATTCACTTTGAGGCCTTAAAAAGTTTTTCTCCACTCAAGAAATTGAATTAAATAACATTTGTAGGCCTTTATTGTTCAATCAAAAACGCCCGATTTTTGACGAAAGAGATAACCACCCCCCTTACGACATGCTTCAGAAACAAAAAAAATGGTTCATTTTCAAATGTTGCATCTTTGAACGACAATCCACATTTGTACGTGGATAAACACTTTTAGAGATAAAATTAGATGTTTAAAGTGATTTTCAAGCTTCCAGGGGCCCTAAACACAAGATTTGAGAAATGGGTAAAAGTGAATGAAAATGGCCGATTTATTCACTCTGAGGCCTTAAAAAGTTTTTCTCCACTCCAGAAAGTGAATTAAATAACATTTTTAGGCCTTTATTGTTCAATCAAAAACGCCCGATTTTTGACGAAAGAGATAACCACCCCCCCTTACGACATGCTTCAGAAACTAAAAAAATGGTCCGTTTTCAAATGTTGCCTCTTTGAACTACAATTCACATTTGTACGTGGAAAAGCACTTTTAAAGATCAAATGAGATGTTTAAAGTGATTTTCATGCTTCCAGGGGCCTTAAACACAAGATTTGAGGAATGGGTAAAAGTGAATGAAAATGGCCAATTTACTCACTCTGAGGCCTTAAAAAGTGTTTCTCCTCCACGGGAAGTGAATTAAATACCATTTGGAGGTCTTTATTGTTCAAGCGAAAACGCCTGATTTTTGATGAAAGAGATAACCACCCCCCCTTACGACATGCTTCTGAAACTAAAAAAATGGTTCATTTTCAAATGTTGCGTCTTTGAACTACAATTCACATTTGTACGTGGATAATCACTTTTAGAGATAAAATTAGATGTTTAAAGTGATTTACAAGCTTCCAGGGGCCCTAAACACAAGATATGAGGAATGGGTAAATATGAATGAAAATGGCCAATTTATTCACTTTGAGGCCTTAAAAAGTTTTTCTCCACTCAAGAAATTGAATTAAATAACATTTGTAGACCTTTATTGTTCAATCAAAAACGCCCGATTTTTGACGAAAGAGATAACCACCCCCCTTACGACATGCTTCAGAAACAAAAAAAATGGTTCATTTTCAAATGTTGCATCTTTGAACGACAATCCACATTTGTACGTGGATAAACACTTTTAGAGATAAAATTAGATGTTTAAAGTGATTTTCAAGCTTCCAGGGGCCCTAAACACAAGATTTGAGAAATGGGTAAAAGTGAATGAAAATGGCCAATTTACTCACTCTGAGGCCTTAAAAAGTGTTTCTCCTGAACGGTAAGTGAATTAAATAACATTTGTAGGCCTTTATTGTTTAAGCGAAAACGCCCGATTATTGACGAAAGAGATAACCACCCCCCCTTACGACATGCTTCAGAAACGAAAAAAATGGTCCGTTTTCAAATGTTGCGTCTTTGAATGACAATCCACATTTGTACGTGGATAATCACTTTTAGAGCTAAAATTAGATGTTTAAAGTGATTTTCAAGCTTCCAGGGGCCCTAAACACAAGATTTGAGAAATGGGTAAAAGTGAATGAAAATGGCCAATTTACTCACTCTGAGGCCTTAAAAAGTGTTTCTCCTCCACGGGAAGTGAATTAAATACCATTTGGAGGCCTTTATTGTTCAAGCGAAAACGCCTGATTTTTGATGAAAGAGATAACCACCCCCCCTTACGACATGCTTCCGAAACTAAAAAAATGGTTTATTTTCAAATGTTGCGTCTTTTGAACTACAATTAACATTGTACGTGGATAATCACTTTTAGAGATAAAATGAGATGTTTAAAGTGATTTTCAAGCTTCCAGGGGCCCTAAACACGAGATTTGAGAAATGGGTAAACGTGAATGAAAATGGCCAATTTACTCACTCTGCGGCCTTAAAAAGTGTTTCTCCTCCACGGAAAGTGAATAAAATAACATTTGGATGCCTTTATTGTTCAATCAAAAACGCCTGTTTTTTGGTGAAAAAGATAACCACCCCCCCTTACGACATGCTTCAGAAACGAAAAAAATGGTCCATTTTCAAATGTTGCGTCTTTGAACTACAATTCACATTTGTACGTGGAAAAGTACTTTTAAAGATCAAATGAGATGTTTAAAGTGATTTTCATGCTTCCAGGGGCCTTAAACACAAGATTTGAGGAATGGGTAAAAGTGAATGAAAATGGCCAATTTACTCACTCTGAGGCCTTAAAAAGTGTTTCTCCTCCACGGGAAGTGAATTAAATAACATTTGTAGGCCTTTATTGTTCAAGCGAAAACGCCCGATTATTGACGAAAGAGATAACCACCCCCCCTTACGACATGCTTCAGAAACGAAAAAAATGGTCAGTTTTCAAATGTTGCGTCTTTGAATGACAATCCACATTTGTACGTGGATAATCACTTTTAGAGCTAAAATTAGATGTTTAAAGTGATTTTCAAGCTTCCAGGGGCCCTAAACACAAGATTTGAGAAATGGGTAAAAGTGAATGAAAATGGCCAATTTACTCACTCTGAGGCCTTAATAAGTGTTTCTCCTCCACGGGAAGTGAATTAAATACCATTTGGAGGCCTTTATTGTTCAAGCGAAAACGCCTGATTTTTGATGAAAGAGATAACCACCCCCCCTTACGACATGCTTCTGAAACTAAAAAAATGGTTCATTTTCAAATATTGCGTCTTTTGAACTACAATTAACATTGTACGTGGATAATCACTTTTAGAGATAAAATGAGATGTTTAAAGTGATTTTCAAGCTTCCAGGGGCCCTAAACACGAGATTTGAGAAATGGGTAACCGTGAATGAAAATGGCCAATTTACTCACTCTGCGGCCTTAAAAAGTGTTTCTCCTCCACGGAAAGTTAATAAAATAACATTTGGATGCCTTTATTGTTCAATCAAAAACGCCCGTTTTTTGGTGAAAAAGATAACCACCCCCCCCTTACGACATGCTTCAGAAACGAAAAAAATGTTCCATTTTCAAATGTTGCGTCTTTGAACTACAATTCACATTTGTACGTGAATGATCACTTTTAGAGATAAAATTAGATGTTTAAAGTGATTTACAAGCTTCCAGGGGCCCTAAACACAAGATATGAGGAATGGGTAAATATGAATGAAAATGGCCGATTTATTCACTCTGAGGCCTTAAAAAGTTTTTCTCCACTCCAGAAAGTGAATTAAATAACATTTTTAGGCCTTTATTGTTCAATCAAAAACGCCCGATTTTTGACGAAAGAGATAACCACCCCCCCTTACGACATGCTTCAGAAACTAAAAAAATGGTCCGTTTTCAAATGTTGCCTCTTTGAACTACAATTCACATTTGTACGTGGAAAAGCACTTTTAAAGATCAAATGAGATGTTTAAAGTGATTTTCATGCTTCCAGGGGCCTTAAACACAAGATTTGAGGAATGGGTAAAAGTGAATGAAAATGGCCAATTTACTCACTCTGAGGCCTTAAAAAGTGTTTCTCCTCCACGGGAAGTGAATTAAATACCATTTGGAGGTCTTTATTGTTCAAGCGAAAACGCCTGATTTTTGATGAAAGAGATAACCACCCCCCCTTACGACATGCTTCTGAAACTAAAAAAATGGTTCATTTTCAAATGTTGCGTCTTTGAACTACAATTCACATTTGTACGTGGATAATCACTTTTAGAGATAAAATTAGATGTTTAAAGTGATTTACAAGCTTCCAGGGGCCCTAAACACAAGATATGAGGAATGGGTAAATATGAATTAAAATGGCCAATTTACTCACTCTGAGGCCTTAAACAGTGTTTCTCCTTCACGGGAAGTGAATTAAATACCATTTGTAGGCCTTTATTGTTCAAGCGAAAACGCCCGATTATTGACGAAAGGGATAACCACCCCCCCTTACGACATGCTTCAGAAACGAAAAAAATGGTCCGTTTTCAAATTTTGCGTCTTTGAATGACAATCCACATTTGTACGTGGGTAATCACTTTTAGAGATAAAGTGAGATGTTTAAAGTGATTTTCAAGCTTCCAGGGGCCCTAAACACGAGATTTGAGAAATGGGTAACCGTGAATGAAAATGGCCAATTTACTCACTCTGCGGCCTTAAAAAGTGTTTCTCCTCCACGGAAAGTGAATAAAATAACATTTGGATGCCTTTATTGTTCAATCAAAAACGCCCGTTTTTTGGTGAAAAAGATAACCCCCCCCCCCCTTACGACATGCTTCAGAAACGAAAAAAATGTTCCATTTTCAAATGTTGCGTCTTTGAACTACAATTCACATTTGTACGTGAATGATCACTTTTAGAGATAAAATTAGATGTTTAAAGTGATTTACAAGCTTCCAGGGGCCCTAAACACAAGATATGAGGAATGGGTAAATATGAATGAAAATGGCCGATTTATTCACTCTGAGGCCTTAAAAAGTTTTTCTCCACTCCAGAAAGTGAATTAAATAACATTTTTAGGCCTTTATTGTTCAATCAAAAACGCCCGATTTTTGACGAAAGAGATAACCACCCCCCCTTACGACATGCTTCAGAAACTAAAAAAATGGTCCGTTTTCAAATGTTGCCTCTTTGAACTACAATTCACATTTGTACGTGGAAAAGCACTTTTAAAGATCAAATGAGATGTTTAAAGTGATTTTCATGCTTCCAGGGGCCTTAAACACAAGATTTGAGGAATGGGTAAAAGTGAATGAAAATGGCCAATTTACTCACTCTGAGGCCTTAAAAAGTGTTTCTCCTCCACGGGAAGTGAATTAAATACCATTTGGAGGTCTTTATTGTTCAAGCGAAAACGCCTGATTTTTGATGAAAGAGATAACCACCCCCCCTTATGACATGCTTCTGAAACTAAAAAAATGGTTCATTTTCAAATGTTGCGTCTTTGAACTACAATTCACATTTGTACGTGGAAAAGCACTTTTAAAGATCAAATGAGATGTTTAAAGTGATTTTCATGCTTCCAGGGGCCTTAAACACAAGATTTGAGGAATGGGTAAAAGTGAATGAAAATGGCCAATTTACTCACTCTGAGGCCTTAAACAGTGTTTCTCCTTCACGGGAAGTGAATTAAATACCATTTGTAGGCCTTTATTGTTCAAGCGAAAACGCCCGATTATTGACGAAAGGGATAACCACCCCCCCTTACGACATGCTTCAGAAACGAAAAAAATGGTCCGTTTTCAAATTTTGCGTCTTTGAATGACAATCCACATTTGTACGTGGGTAATCACTTTTAGAGATAAAGTGAGATGTTTAAAGTGATTTTCAAGCTTCCAGGGGCCCTAAACACAAGATTTGAGAAATGGGTAAAAGTGAATGAAAATGGCCAATTTACTCACTCTGAGGCCTTAAAAAGTGTTTCTCCTCCACGGGAAGTGAATTAAACACCATTTGGAGGCCTTTATTGTTCAAGCGAAAACGCCTGATTTTTGATGAAAGAGATAACCACCCCCGCTTACGACATGCTTCCGAAACTAAAAAAATGGTTCATTTTCAAATGTTGCGTCTTTTGAACTACAATTAACATTGTACGTGGATAATCACTTTTAGAGATAAAATGAGATGTTTAAAGTGATTTTCAAGCTTCCAGGGGCCCTAAACACGAGATTTGAGAAATGGGTAAACGTGAATGAAAATGGCCAATTTACTCACTCTGCGGCCTTAAAAAGTGTTTCTCCTCCACGGAAAGTGTATAAAATAACATTTGGATGCCTTTATTGTTCAATCAAAAACGCCCGTTTTTTGGTGAAAAAGATAACCACCCCCCCTTACGACATGCTTCAGAAACGAAAAAAATGGTCCATTTTCAAATGTTGCGTCTTTGAACTACAATTCACATTTGTACGTGGAAAAGCACTTTTAAAGATCAAATGAGATGTTTAAAGTGATTTTCATGCTTCCAGGGGCCTTAAACACAAGATTTGAGGAATGGGTAAAAGTGAATGAAAATGGCCAATTTACTCACTCTGAGGCCTTAAAAAGTGTTTCTCCTCCACGGGAAGTGAAATAAATAACATTTGTAGGCCTTTATTGTTCAAGCGAAAACGCCCGAATATTGACGAAAGAGATAACCACCCCCCCTTACGACATGCTTCAGAAACGAAAAAAAATGGTCCGTTTTCAAATGTTGCGTCTTTGAATGACAATCCACATTTGTACGTGGGTAATCACTTTTAGAGATAAAGTGAGATGTTTAAAGTGATTTTCAAGCTTCCAGGGGCCCTAAACACAAGATTTGAGAAATGGGTAAAAGTGAATGAAAATGGCCAATTTACTCACTCTGAGGCCTTAAAAAGTGTTTCTCCTCAACGGGAAGTGAATTAAATAACATTTGTAGGCCTTTATTGTTCAAGCGAAAACGCCCGATTATTGACGAAAAAGATAACCACCCCCCCTTACGACATGCTTCAGAAACGAAAAAAATGGTCCGTTTTCAAATGTTGCGTCTTTGAATGACAATCCACATTTGTACGTGGATAATCACTTTTAGAGCTAAAATTAGATGTTTAAAGTGATTTTCAAGCTTCCAGGGGCCCTAAACACAAGATTTGAGAAATGGGTAAAAGTGAATGAAAATGGCCAATTTACTCACTCTGAGGCCTTAAAAAGTGTTTCTCCTCCACGGGAAGTGAATTAAATACCATTTGGAGGCCTTTATTGTTCAAGCGAAAACGCCTGATTTTTGATGAAAGAGATAACCACCCCCCCTTACGACATGCTTCCGAAACTAAAAAAATGGTTCATTTTCAAATGTTGCGTCTTTTGAACTACAATTAACATTGTACGTGGATAATCACTTTTAGAGATAAAATGAGATGTTTAAAGTGATTTTCAAGCTTCCAGGGGCCCTAAACACGAGATTTGAGAAATGGGTAAACGTGAATGAAAATGGCCAATTTACTCACTCTGCGGCCTTAAATTCTCCTCCACGGAAAGTGAATAAAATAACATTTGGATGCCTTTATTGTTCAATCAAAAACGCCCGTTTTTTGGTGAAAAAGATAACCACCCCCCCTTACGACATGCTTCAGAAACGAAAAAAATGGTCCATTTTCAAATGTTGCGTCTTTGAACTACAATTCACATTTGTACGTGGAAAAGCACTTTTAAAGATCAAATGAGATGTTTAAAGTGATTTTCATGCTTCCAGGGGCCTTAAACACAAGATTTGAGGAATGGGTAAAAGTGAATGAAAATGGCCAATTTACTCACTCTGAGGCCTTAAAAAGTGTTTCTCCTCCACGGGAAGTGAATTAAATAACATTTGTAGGCCTTTATTGTTCAAGCGAAAACGCCCGATTATTGACGAAAGAGATAACCACCCCCCCTTACGACATGCTTCAGAAACGAAAAAAATGGTCTGTTTTCAAATGTTGCGTCTTTGAATGACAATCCACATTTGTACGTGGATAATCACTTTTAGAGCTAAAATTAGATGTTTAAAGTGATTTTCAAGCTTCCAGGGGCCCTAAACACAAGATTTGAGAAATGGGTAAAAGTGAATGAAAATGGCCAATTTACTCACTCTGAGGCCTTAATAAGTGTTTCTCCTCCACGGGAAGTGAATTAAATACCATTTGGAGGCCTTTATTGTTCAAGCGAAAACGCCTGATTTTTGATGAAAGAGATAACCACCCCCCCTTACGACATGCTTCTGAAACTAAAAAAATGGTTCATTTTCAAATGTTGCGTCTTTTGAACTACAATTAACATTGTACGTGGATAATCACTTTTAGAGATAAAATGAGATGTTTAAAGTGATTTTCAAGCTTCCAGGGGCCCTAAACACGAGATTTGAGAAATGGGTAACCGTGAATGAAAATGGCCAATTTACTCACTCTGCGGCCTTAAAAAGTGTTTCTCCTCCACGGAAAGTGAATAAAATAACATTTGGATGCCTTTATTGTTCAATCAAAAACGCCCGTTTTTTGGTGAAAAAGATAACCACCCCCCTTACGACATGCTTCAGAAACGAAAAAAATGTTCCATTTTCAAATGTTGCGTCTTTGAACTACAATTCACATTTGTACGTGAATGATCACTTTTAGAGATAAAATTAGATGTTTAAAGTGATTTACAAGCTTCCAGGGGCCCTAAACACAAGATATGAGGAATGGGTAAATATGAATGAAAATGGCCAATTTATTCACTCTGAGGCCTTAAAAAGTTTTTCTCCACTCCAGAAAGTGAATTAAATAACATTTGTAGGCCTTTATTGTTCAATCAAAAACGCCCGATTTTTGACGAAAGAGATAACCACCCCCCCTTACGACATGCTTCAGAAACTAAAAAAATGGTCCGTTTTCAAATGTTGCCTCTTTGAACTACAATTCACATTTGTACGTGGAAAAGCACTTTTAAAGATCAAATGAGATGTTTAAAGTGATTTTCATGCTTCCAGGGGCCTTAAACACAAGATTTGAGGAATGGGTAAAAGTGAATGAAAATGGCCAATTTACTCACTCTGAGGCCTTAAAAAGTGTTTCTCCTCCACGGGAAGTGAATTAAATACCATTTGGAGGTCTTTATTGTTCAAGCGAAAACGCCTGATTTTTGATGAAAGAGATAACCACCCCCCTTACGACATGCTTCTGAAACTGAAAAAATGGTTCATTTTCAAATGTTGCGTCTTTGAACCACAATTAACATTTGTACGTGGATAAACACTTTTAGAGCTAAAATTAGATGTTTAAAGTGATTTTCAAGCTTCCAGGGGCCCTAAACACGAGATTTGAGAAATGGGTAAACGTGAATGAAAATGGCCAATTTACTCACTCTGCGGCCTTAAAAAGTGTTTCTCCTCCACGGAAAGTGAATAAAATAACATTTTGATGCCTTTATTGTTCATTCAAAAACGCCCGTTTTTGGTGAAAAAGATAACCACCCCCCTTACGACATGCTTCTGAAACTGAAAAAATGGTTCATTTTCAAATGTTGCGTCTTTTGAACTACAATTAACATTGTACGTGGATAATCACTTTTAGAGATAAAATGAGATATTTAAAGTGATTTTCAAGCTTCCAGGGGCCCTAAACACGAGATTTGAGAAATGGGTAACTGTGAATGAAAATGGCCAATTTACTCACTCTGCGGCCTTAAAAAGTGTTTCTCCTCCACGGAAAGTGAATAAAATAACATTTGGATGCCTTTATTGATCAATCAAAAACGCCCGTTTTTTGGTGAAAAAGATAACCACCCCCCCTTGCGACATGCTTCAGAAACGAAAAAAATGTTCCATTTTCAAATGTTGCGTCTTTGAACTACTATTCACATTTGTACGTGAATGATCACTTTTAGAGATAAAATTAGATGTTTAAAGTGATTTACAAGCTTCCAGGGGCCCTAAACACAAGATATGAGGAATGGGTAAATATGAATGAAAATGGCCAATTTATTCACTCTGAGGCCTTAAAAAGTTTTTCTCCACTCCAGAAAGTGAATTAAATAACATTTTTAGGCCTTTATTGTTCAATCAAAAACGCCCGATTTTTGACGAAAGAGATAACCACCCCCCCTTACGACATGCTTCTGAAACTAAAAAAATGGTTCATTTTCAAATGTTGCGTCTTTGAACCACAATTAACATTGTACGTGGATAATCACTTTTAGAGATAAAATGAGATGTTTAAAGTGATTTTCAAGCTTCCAGGGGCCCTAAACACGAGATTTGAGAAATGGGTAAACGTGAATGAAAATGGCCAATTTACTCACTCTGCGGCCTTAAAAAGTGTTTCTCCTCCACGGAAAGTGAATAAAATAGAATTTGGATGCCTTTATTGTTCAATCAAAAACACCCGTTTTTTGGTGAAAAAGATAACCACCCCCCCTTACGACATGCTTCAGAAACAAAAAAAATGGTCCATTTTCAAATGTTGCGTCTTTGAACTACAATTCACATTTGTACGTGGATAATCACTTTTAGAGAGAAAATTAGATGTTTAAAGTGATTTACAAGCTTCCAGGGGCCCTAAACACAAGATATAGATATGAGGAATGGGTAAATATGAATGAAAATGGCCAATTTATTCACTCTGAGGCCTTAAAAAGTTTTTCTCCACTCCAGAAAGTGAATTAAATAACATTTGTAGACCTTTATTGTTCAATCAAAAACGCCCGATTTTTGACGAAAGAGATAACCACCCCCCCTTACGACATGCTTCAGAAACACAAAAAATGGTTCATTTTCAAATGTTGCATCTTTGAACGACAATCCACATTTGTACGTGGATAAACACTTTTAGAGATAAAATTAGATGTTTAAAGTGATTTTCAAGCTTCCAGGGGCCCTAAACACAAGATTTGAGAAATGGGTAAAAGTGAATGAAAATGGCCAATTTACTCACTCTGAGGCCTTAAAAAGTGTTTCTCCTCAACGGGAAGTGAATTAAATAACATTTGTAGGCCTTTATTGTTCAAGCGAAAACGCCCGATTATTGACGAAAGAGATAACCACCCCCCCTTACGACATGCTTCAGAAACGAAAAAAATGGTCTGTTTTCAAATGTTGCGTCTTTGAATGACAATCCACATTTGTACGTGGATAATCACTTTTAGAGCTAAAATTAGATGTTTAAAGCGATTTTCAAGCTTCCAGGGGCCCTAAACACAAGATTTGAGAAATGGGTAAAAGTGAATGAAAATGGCCAATTTACTCACTCTGAGGCCTTAAAAAGTGTTTCTCCTCCACGGGAATTGAATTAAATACCATTTGGAGGCCTTTATTGTTCAAGCGAAAACGCCTGATTTTTGAAGAAAGAGATAACCACCCCCCCTTACGACATGCTTCTGAAACTAAAAAAATGGTTCATTTTCAAATGTTGCGTCTTTTGAACTACAATTAACATTGTACGTGGATAATCACTTTTAGAGATAAAATGAGATGTTTAAAGTGATTTTCAAGCTTCCAGGGGCCCTAAACACGAGATTTGAAAAATGGGTAACCGTGAATGAAAATGGCCAATTTTTTCACTCTGCGGCCTTAAAAAGTGTTTCTCCTCCACGGAAAGTGAATAAAATAACATTTGGATGCCTTTATTGTTCAATCAAAAACGCCCGTTTTTTGGTGAAAAAGATAACCACCCCCCCTTACGACATGCTTCAGAAACGAAAAAAATGGTCCATTTTCAAATGTTGCGTCTTTGAACTACAATTCACATTTGTACGTGGATGATCACTTTTAGAGATAAAATTAGATGTTTAAAGTGATTTACAAGCTTCCAGGGGCCCTAAAAACAAGATATGAGGAATGGGTAAATATGAATGAAAATGGCCAATTTATTCACTCTGAGGCCTTAAAAAGTTTTTTTCCACTCCAGAAAGTGAATTAAATAACATTTGTAGGCCTTTATTGTTCAATCAAAAACGCCCGATTTTTGACGAAAGAGATAACCACCCCCCCTTACGACATGCTTCAGAAACTAAAAAAATGGTCCGTTTTTAAATGTAGCCTCTTTGAACTACAATTCACATTTGTACGTGGAAAAGCACTTTTAAAGATCAAATGAGATGTTTAAAGTGATTTTCATGCTTCCAGGGGCCTTAAACACAAGATTTGAGGAATGGGTAAAAGTGAATGAAAATGGCCAATTTACTCACTCTGAGGCCTTAAAAAGTGTTTCTCCTCCACGGGAAGTGAATTAAATAACATTTGTAGGCCTTTATTGTTCAATCAAAAACGCCCGATTATTGACGAAAGAGAGAACCACCCCCCCTTACGACATGCTTCAGAAACAAAAAAAATGGTTCATTTTCAAATGTTGCATCTTTGAACGACAATCCACATTTGTAAGTGGATAAACACTTTTAGAGATAAAATTAGATGTTTAAAGTGATTTTCAAGCTTCCAGGGGCCCTAAACACAAGATTTGAGAAATGGGTAAAAGTGAATGAAAATGGCCAATTTCCTCACTCTGAGGCCTTAAAAAGTGTTTCTCCTCAACGGGAAGTGAATTAAATAACATTTGTAGGCCTTTATTGTTCAAGCGAAAACGCCCGATTATTGACGAAAGAGATAACCACCCCCCCTTACGACATGCTTCAGAAACAAAAAAAATGGTCCGTTTTCAAATGTTGCGTCTTTGAATGACAATCCACATTTGTACGTGGATAATCACTTTTAGAGCTAAAATTAGATGTTTAAAGTGATTTTCAAGCTTCCAGGGGCCCTAAACACAAGATTTGAGAAATGGGTAAACGTGAATGAAAATGGCCAATTTACTCACTCTGCGGCCTTAAAAAGTGTTTCTCCTCCACGGAAAGTGAATAAAATAACATTTGGATGCCTTTATTGTTCAATCAAAAACGCCCGTTTTTTGGTGAAAAAGATAACCACCCCCCCTTACGACATGCTTCAGAAACGGAAAAAATGGTCCATTTTCAAATGTTGCGTCTTTGAACTACAATTCACATTTGTACGTGGATGATCACTTTTAGAGATAAAATTAGATGTTTAAAGTGATATACAAGCTTCCAGGGGCCCTAAACACAAGATATGAGGAATGGGTAAATATGAATGAAAATGGCCAATTTATTCACTCCGAGGCCTTAAAAAGTTTTTCTCCACTCCAGAAAGTGAATTAAATAACATTTGTAGTCCTTTATTGTTCAATCAAAAACGCCCGATTTTTGACGAAAGAGATAACCACCCCCCCTTACAACATGCTTCAGAAACTAAAAAAATGGTCTGTTTTCAAATGTAGCCTCTTTGAACTACAATTCACATTTGTACGTGGAAAAGCACTTTTAAAGATCAAATGAGATGTTTAAAGTGATTTTCATGCTTCCAGGGGCCTTAAACACAAGATTTGAGGTATGGGTAAAAGTAAATGAAAATGGCCAATTTACTCACTCTGAGGCCTTAAAAAGTGTTTCTCCTCCACGGGAAGTGAATTAAATACCATTATGAGGCCTTTATTGTTCAAGCGAAAACGCCTGATTTTTGATGAAAGAGATAACCACCCCCCCTTACGACATGCTTCTGAAACTAAAAAAATGGTTCATTTTCAAATGTTGCGTCTTTGAACTACAATTAAGATTGTACGTGGATATTCACTTTTAGAGATAAAGGGGCCTATGCATCAACAATGCCATTTGCGATTCCTTATTAGCGAAAAATAAGGAATCGCTAATAAGGAATAGCAAAAGGCTATGCATGTAGGAATCGCTATTCAAATAGCGATTCCTTAATATTCCTTATTACCGAATCGGTAATACCGAATCGGTAATAAGGAATACCTACCCATTCATTCCTATGGGCTTGGAGGCCCATAGGAATGAATGTAAAGCCATTCTGTATTAGCGATTCGGTATTACCGAATTGCTAATAGCGGGAGCACTTTCAAGGGTGCCAGGGTGTCAAAAGGACACCCTGTTGCACCCCTGAAAATGATATGTGCACATATGTTGCACACACACATGCTCTAAGGGCATGTGTGTGCGCAACATGAAACTTTGAAAAATGCACAAAAGTGCATTTTTCAAAGTTTTTGCAAATTACCATGCAGTTCATCTTCATGGTAATTTGCTCCCCTTATTAGCGAAATCGCTAATTTTTTAACTTTGATGCATTGCATTTAAGGAATCTCACTTTGGGATTCCTTAAATGCAATCGCTATTTAAGGAATCGGTATTTAAGGAATCCCTATTTGAAGAATCGCTATTTAAGGATTCCTTAAATACCGATTTCTGCTTTTGGGTTGATGCATTGGGATTGGGTATTTTTTACTTAATACCGGGAGCTAATAAGGAATCGGTATTTTACCGACTGGATTTTGGCTTGATGCATAAGGGTGAAAATGAGATGTTTAAAGTGATTTTCAAGCTTCCAGGGGCCCTAAACACGAGATTTGAGAAATGGGTAAACGTGAATGAAAATGGCCAATTTACTCACTCTGCGGCCTTAAAAAGTGTTTCTCCTCCACGGAAAGTAAATAAAATAACATTTGGATGCCTTTATTGTTCAATCAAAAACGCCCGTTTTTTGGTGAAAAAGATAACCACCCCCCCTTACGACATGCTTCAGAAACGGAAAAAATGGTCCATTTTCAAATGTTGCGTCTTTGAACTACAATTCACATTTGTACGTGGATGATCACTTTTAGAGATAAAATTAGATGTTTAAAGTGATATACAAGCTTCCAGGGGCCCTAAACACAAGATATGAGGAATGGGTAAATATGAATGAAAATGGCCAATTTATTCACTCCGAGGCCTTAAAAAGTTTTTCTCCACTCCAGAAAGTGAATTAAATAACATTTGTAGTCCTTTATTGTTCAATCAAAAACGCCCGATTTTTGACGAAAGAGATAACCACCCCCCCTTACAACATGCTTCAGAAACTAAAAAAATGGTCTGTTTTCAAATGTAGCCTCTTTGAACTACAATTCACATTTGTACGTGGAAAAGCACTTTTAAAGATCAAATGAGATGTTTAAAGTGATTTTCATGCTTCCAGGGGCCTTAAACACAAGATTTGAGGTATGGGTAAAAGTAAATGAAAATGGCCAATTTACTCACTCTGAGGCCTTAAAAAGTGTTTCTCCTCCACGGGAAGTGAATTAAATACCATTATGAGGCCTTTATTGTTCAAGCGAAAATGCCTGATTTTTGATGAAAGAGATAACCACCCCCCCTTACGACATGCTTCTGAAACTAAAAAAATGGTTCATTTTCAAATGTTGCGTCTTTGAACTACAATTAAGATTGTACGTGGATATTCACTTTTAGAGATAAAGGGGCCTATGCATCAACAATGCCATTTGCGATTCCTTATTAGCGAAAAATAAGGAATCGCTAATAAGGAATAGCAAAAGGCTATGCATGTAGGAATCGCTATTCAAATAGCGATTCCTTAATATTCCTTATTACCGAATCGGTAATACCGAATCGGTAATAAGGAATACCTACCCATTCATTCCTATGGGCTTGGAGGCCCATAGGAATGAATGTAAAGCCATTCTGTATTAGCGATTCGGTATTACCGAATCGCTAATAGCGGGAGCACTTTCAAGGGTGCCAGGGTGTCAAAAGGACACCCTGTTGCACCCCTGAAAATGATATGTGCACATATGTTGCACACACACATGCTCTAAGGGCATGTGTGTGCGCAACATGAAACTTTGAAAAATGCACAAAAGTGCATTTTTCAAAGTTTTTGCAAATTACCATGCAGTTCATCTTCATGGTAATTTGCTCCCCTTATTAGCGAAATCGCTAATTTTTTAACTTTGATGCATTGCATTTAAGGAATCTCACTTTGGGATTCCTTAAATGCAATCGCTATTTAAGGAATCGGTATTTAAGGAATCCCTATTTGAAGAATCGCTATTTAAGGATTCCTTAAATACCGATTTCTGCTTTTGGGTTGATGCATTGGGATTGGGTATTTTTTACTTAATACCGGGAGCTAATAAGGAATCGGTATTTTACCGACTGGATTTTGGCTTGATGCATAAGGGTGAAAATGAGATGTTTAAAGTGATTTTCAAGCTTCCAGGGGCCCTAAACACGAGATTTGAGAAATGGGTAAACGTGAATGAAAATGGCCAATTTACTCACTCTGCGGCCTTAAAAAGTGTTTCTCCTCCACGGAAAGTAAATAAAATAACATTTGGATGCCTTTATTGTTCAATCAAAAACGCCCGTTTTTTGGTGAAAAAGATAACCACCCCCCCTTACGACATGCTTCAGAAACGAAAAAAATGTTCCATTTTCAAATGTTGAGTCTTTGAACTACAATTCACATTTGTACGTGGATGATCACTTTTAGAGATAAAATTAGATGTTTAAAGTGATTTACAAGCTTCCAGGGGCCCTAAACACAAGATATGAGGAATGGGTAAATATGAATGAAACTGGCCAATTTATTCACTCTGAGGCCTTAAAAAGTTTTTCTCCACTCCAGAAAGTGAATTAAATAACATTTGTAGGCCTTTATTGTTCAATCAAAAACGCCCGATTTTTGACGAAAGAGATATCCACCCCCCCTTACGACATGCTTCAGAAACTAAAAAAATGGTCCGTTTTCAAATGTTGCCTCTTTGAACTACAATTCACATTTGTACGTGGAAAAGCACTTTTAAAGATCAAATGAGATGTTTAAAGTGATTTTCATGCTTCCAGGGGCCTTAAACACAAGATTTGAGGAATGGGTAAAAGTGAATGAAAATGGCCAATTTACTCACTCTGAGGCCTTAAACAGTGTTTCTCCTCCACGGGAAGTGAACTAAATAACATTTGTAGGCCTTTATTGTTCAAGCGAAAACGCCCGATTATTGACGAAAGAGATAACCACCCCCCCTTACGACATGCTTCAGAAACGAAAAAAATGGTCCGTTTTCAAATGTTGCGTCTTTGAATGACAATCCACATTTGTACGTGGGTAATCACTTTTAGAGATAAAGTGAGATGTTTAAAGTGATTTTCAAGCTTCCAGGGGCACTAAACACAAGATTTGAGAAATGGGTAAAAGTAAATGAAAATGGCCAATTTACTCACTCTGAGGCCTTAAAAAGTGTTTCTCCTCCACGGGAAGTGAATTAAATACCATTTGGAGGCCTTTATTGTTCAAGCGAAAACGCCTGATTTTTGATGAAAGAGATAACCACCCCCGCTTACGACATGCTTCTGAAACTAAAAAAATGGTTCATTTTCAAATGTTGCGTCTTTGAACTACAATTAACATTGTACGTGGATATTCACTTTTAGAGATAAAATGAGATGTTTAAAGTGATTTTCAAGCTTCCAGGGGCCCTAAACACGAGATTTGAGAAATGGGTAAACGAGAATGAAAATGGCCAATTTACTCACTCTGCGGCCTTAAAAAGTGTTTCTCCTCCACGGAAAGTGAATAAAATAACATTTGGATGCCTTTATTGTTCAATCAAAAACGCCCGTTTTTTGTTGAAAAAGATAACCACCCCCCCTTACGACATGCTTCAAAAACGAAAAAAAAATTCAATTTTCAAATGTTGCGTCTTTGAACTACAATTCACATTTGTACGTGGATGATCACTTTTAGAGATAAAATTAGATGTTTAAAGTGATTTACAAGCTTCCAGGGGCCCTAAACACAAGATATGAGGAATGGGTAAATATGAATGAAAATGGCCAATTTATTCACTCTGAGGCCGTAAAAAGTTTTTCTCCACTCCAGAAAGTGAATTAAATAACATTTGTAGACCTTTATTGTTCAATCAAAAACGCCCGATTTTTGACGAAAGAGATAACCACCCCCCTTTACGACATGCTTCAGAAACAAAAAAAATGGTTCATTTTCAAATGTTGCATCTTTGAACGACAATCCACATTTGTACGTGGATAAACACTTTTAGAGATAAAATTAGATGTTTAAAGTGATTTTCAAGCTTCCAGGGGCCCTAAACACAAGATTTGAGAAATGGGTAAAAGTGAATGAAAATGGCCAATTTACTCACTCTGAGGCCTTAAAAAGTGTTTCTCCTCAACGGGAAGTGAATTAAATAACATTTGTAGGCCTTTATTGTTCAAGCGAAAACGCCCGATTATTGACGAAAGAGATAACCACCCCCCCTTACGACATGCTTCAGAAACGAAAAAAATGGTCTGTTTTCAAATGTTGCGTCTTTGAATGACAATCCACATTTGTACGTGGATAATCACTTTTAGAGCTAAAATTAGATGTTTAAAGCGATTTTCAAGCTTCCAGGGGCCCTAAACACAAGATTTGAGAAATGGGTAAAAGTGAATGAAAATGGCCAATTTACTCACTCTGAGGCCTTAAAAAGTGTTTCTCCTCCACGGGAAGTGAATTAAATACCATTTGGAGGCCTTTATTGTTCAAGCGAAAACGCCTGATTTTTGATGAAAGAGATAACCACCCCCCCTTACGACATGCTTCCGAAACTAAAAAAATGGTTCATTCTCAAATGTTGCGTCTTTTGAACTACAATTAACATTGTACGTGGATAATCACTTTTAGAGATAAAATGAGATGTTTAAAGTGATTTTCAAGCTTCCAGGGGCCCTAAACACGAGATTTGAGAAATGGGTAAACGTGAATGAAAATGGCCAATTTACTCACTCTGCGGCCTTAAAAAGTGTTTCTCCTCCACGGAAAGTGAATAAAATAACATTTGGATGCCTTTATTGTTCAATCAAAAACGCCCGTTTTTTGGTGAAAAAGATAACCACCCCCCCTTACGACATGCTTCAGAAACGAAAAAAATGGTCCATTTTCAAATAATGCGTCTTTGAACTACAATTCACATTTGTACGTGGAAAAGCACTTTTAAAGATCAAATGAGATGTTTAAAGTGATTTTCATGCTTCCAGGGGCCTTAAACACAAGATTTGAGGAATGGGTAAAAGTGAATGAAAATGGCCAATTTACTCACTCTGAGGCCTTAAAAAGTGTTTCTCCTCCACGGGAAGTGAATTAAATAACATTTGTAGGCCTTTATTGTTCAAGCGAAAACGCCCGATTATTGACGAAAGAGATAACCACCCCCCCTTACGACATGCTTCAGAAATGAAAAAAATGGTCCGTTTTCAAATGTTGCGTCTTTGAATGACAATCCACATTTGTAAGTGGATAATCACTTTTAGAGCTAAAATTAGATGTTTAAAGTGATTTACAAGCTTCCAGGGGCCCTAAACACAAGATATGAAGAATGGGTAAATATGAATGAAAATGGCCAATTTATTCACTCTGAGGCCTTAAAAAGTTTTTCTCCACTCCAGAAAGTGAATTAAATAACATTTTTAGGCCTTTATTGTTCAATCAAAAACGCCCGATTTTTGACGAAAGAGATAACCACCCCCCCTTACGACATGCTTCAGAAACTAAAAAAATGGTTCATTTTCAAATGTTGCGTCTTTGAACCACAATTAACATTTGTACGTGGATAAACACTTTTAGAGCTAAAATTAGATGTTTAAAGTGATTTTCAAGCTTCCAGGGGCCCTAAACAAGAGATTTGAGAAATGGGTAAACGTGAATGAAAATGGCCAATTTACTCACTCTGCGGCCTTAAAAAGTGTTTGTCCTCCACGGAAAGTGAATAAAATAGCATTTGGATGCCTTTATTGTTCAATCAAAAACACCCGTTTTTTGGTGAAAAAGATAACCACCCCCCCTTACGACATGCTTCAGAAACAAAAAAAATGGTCCATTTTCAAATGTTGCGTCTTTGAACTACAATTCACATTTGTACGTGGATAATCACTTTTAGAGATAAAATTAGATGTTTAAAGTGATTTACAAGCTTCCAGGGGCCCTAAACACAAGATATGAGGAATGGGTAAATATGAATGAAAATGGCCAATTTATTCACTCTGAGGCCTTAAAAAGTTTTTCTCCACTCCAGAAAGTGAATTAAATAACATTTGTAGACCTTTATTGTTCAATCAAAAACGCCCGATTTTTGACGAAAGAGAAAACCACCCCCCTTTACGACATGCTTCAGAAACAAAAAAAATGGTTCATTTTCAAATGTTGCATCTTTGAACGACAATCCACATTTGTACGTGGATAAACACTTTTAGAGATAAAATTAGATGTTTAAAGTGATTTTCAAGCTTCCAGGGGCCCTAAACACAAGATTTGAGAAATGGGTAAAAGTGAATGAAAATGGCCAATTTACTCACTCTGAGGCCTTAAAAAGTGTTTCTCCTCAACGGGAAGTGAATTAAATAACATTTGTAGGCCTTTATTGTTCAAGCGAAAACGCCCGATTATTGACGAAAGAGATAACCACCCCCCCTTACGACATGCTTCAGAAACGAAAAAAATGGTCTGTTTTCAAATGTTGCGTCTTTGAATGACAATCCACATTTGTACGTGGATAATCACTTTTAGAGCTAAAATTAGATGTTTAAAGTGATTTTCAAGCTTCCAGGGGCCCTAAACACAAGATTTGAGAAATGGGTAAAAGTGAATGAAAATGGCCAATTTACTCACTCTGAGGCCTTAAAAAGTGTTTCTCCTCCACGGGAAGTGAATTAAATACCATTTGGAGGCCTTTATTGTTCAAGCGAAAACGCCTGATTTTTGATGAAAGAGATAACCACCCCCCCTTACGACATGCTTCCGAAACTAAAAAAATGGTTCATTTTCAAATGTTGCGTCTTTTGATCTACAATTAACATTGTACGTGGATAATCACTTTTAGAGATAAAATGAGATGTTTAAAGTGATTTTCAAGCTTAAAGGGGCCCTAAACACGAGATTTGAGAAATGGGTAAACGTGAATGAAAATGGCCAATTTACTCACTCTGCGGCCTTAAAAAGTGTTTCTCCTCCACGGAAAGTGAATAAAATAACATTTGGATGCCTTTATTGTTCAATCAAAAACGCCCGTTTTTTGGTGAAAAAGATAACCACCGCCCCTTACGACATGCTTCAGAAACGAAAAAAATGGTCCATTTTCAAATGTTGCGTCTTTGAACTACAATTCACATTTGTACGTGGAAAAGCACTTTTAAAGATCAAATGAGATGTTTAAAGTGATTTTCATGCTTCCAGGGGCCTTAAACACAAGATTTGAGGAATGGGTAAAAGTGAATGAAAATGGCCAATTTACTCACTCTGAGGCCTTAAAAAGTGTTTCTCCTCCACGGGAAGTGAATTGAATAACATTTGTAGGCCTTTATTGTTCAAGCGAAAACGCCAGATTATTGACGAAAGAGATAACCACCCCCCCTTACGACATGCTTCAGAAACGAAAAAAATGGTCCATTTTCAAATGTTGCGTCTTTGAATGACAATCCACATTTGTACGTGGATAATCACTTTTAGAGCTAAAATTAGATGTTTAAAGTGATTTTCAAGCTTCCAGGGGCCCTAAACACAAGATTTGAGAAATGGGTAAAAGTGAATGAAAATGGCCAATTTACTCACTCTGAGGCCTTAATAAGTGTTTCTCCTCCACGGGAAGTGAATTAAATACCATTTGGAGGCCTTTATTGTTCAAGCGAAAACGCCTGATTTTTGATGAAAGAGATAACCACCCCCCCTTACGACATGCTTCTGAAACTAAAAAATGGTTCATTTTCGAATGTTGCGTCTATTGAACTACAATTAACATTGTACGTGGATAATCACTTTTAGAGATAAAATGAGATGTTTAAAGTGATTTTCAAGCTTCCAGGGGCCCTAAACACGAGATTTGAGAAATGGGTAACCGTGAATGAAAATGGCCAATTTACTCACTCTGCGGCCTTAAAAAGTGTTTCTCCTCCACGGAAAGTGAATAAAATAACATTTGGATGCCTTTATTGTTCAATCAAAAACGCCCGTTTTTTGGTGAAAAAGATAACCACCCCCCCTTACGACATGCTTCAGAAACTAAAAAAATGGTTCATTTTCAAATGTTGCGTCTTTGAACCACAATTAACATTTGTACGTGGATAAACACTTTTAGAGCTAAAATTAGATGTTTAAAGTGATTTTCAAGCTTCCAGGGGCCCTAAATACGAGATTTGAGAAATGGGTAACCGTGAATGAAAATGGCCAATTTACTCGCTCTGCGGCCTTAAAAAGTGTTTCTCCTCCACGGAAAGTGAATAAAATAACATTTGGATGCCTTTATTGTTCAATCAAAAACGCCTGTTTTTTGGTGAAAAAGATAACCACCCCCCCTTACGACATGCTTCAGAAACGAAAAAAATGTTCCATTTTCAAATGTTGCGTCTTTGAACTACAATTCACATTTGTACGTGAATGATCACTTTTAGAGATAAAATTAGATGTTTAAAGTGATTTACAAGCTTCCAGGGGTCCTAAACACAAGATATGAGGAATGGGTAAATATGAATGAAAATGGCCAATTTATTCACTCTGAGGCCTTAAAAAGTTTTTCTCCACTCCAGAAAGTGAATTAAATAACATTTTTAGGCCTTTATTGTTCAATCAAAAACGCCCGATTTTTGACGAAAGAGATAACCACCCCCCCTTACGACATGCTTCAGAAACTAAAAAAATGGTTCATTTTCAAATGTTGCGTCTTTGAACCACAATTAACATTTGTACGTGGATAAACACTTTTAGAGCTAAAATTAGATGTTTAAAGTGATTTTCAAGCTTCCAGGGGCCCTAAACACGAGATTTGAGAAATGGGTAACCGTGAATGAAAATGGCCAATTTACTCACTCTGCGGCCTTAAAAAGTGTTTCTCCTCCACGGAAAGTGAATAAAATAACATTTGGATGCCTTTATTGTTCAATCAAAAACGCCTGTTTTTTGGTGAAAAAGATAACCACCCCCCCTTACGACATGCTTCAGAAACGAAAAAAATGTTCCATTTTCAAATGTTGCGTCTTTGAACTACAATTCACATTTGTACGTGAATGATCACTTTTAGAGATAAAATTAGATGTTTAAAGTGATTTACAAGCTTCCAGGGGCCCTAAACACAAGATATGAGGAATGGTTAAATATGAATGAAAATGGCCAATTTATTCACTTTGAGGCCTTAAAAAGTTTTTCTCCACTCCAGAAAGTGAATTAAATAACATTTGTAGACCTTTATTGTTCAATCAAAAACGCCCGATTTTTGACGAAAGAGATAACCACCCCCCCTTACGACATGCTTCAGAAACAAAAAAAATGGTTCATTTTCAAATGTTGCATCTTTGAACGACAATCCACATTTGTACGTGGATAAACACTTTTAGAGATCAAATGAGATGTTTAAAGTGATTTTCATGCTTCCAGGGGCCTTAAACACAAGATTTGAGGAATGGGTAAAAGTGAATGAAAATGGCCAATTTACTCACTCTGAGGCCTTAAAAAGTGTTTCTCCTCCACGGGAAGTGAATTAAATACCATTTGGAGATCTTTATTGTTCAAGCGAAAACGCCTGATTTTTGATGAAAGAAATAACCACCCCCCTTACGACATGCTTCTGAAACTGAAAAAATGGTTCATTTTCAAATGTTGCGTCTTTGAATGACAATCCACATTTGTACGTGGATAATCACTTTTAGAGCTAAAATTAGATGTTTAAAGTGATTTTCAAGCTTCCAGGGGCCCTAAACACAAGATTTGAGAAATGGGTAAAAGTGAATGAAAATGGCCAATTTACTCACTCTGAGGCCTTAAAAAGTGTTTCTCCTCCACGGGAAGTGAATTAAATACCATTTGGAGGCCTTTATTGTTCAAGCGAAAACGCCTGATTTTTGATGAAAGAGATAACCACCCCCCCTTACGACATGCTTCTGAAACTAAAAAACATGGTTCATTTTCAAATGTTGCGTCTTTTGAACTACAATTAACATTGTACGTGGATAATCACTTTTAGAGATAAAATGAGATGTTTAAAGTGATTTTCAAGCTTCCAGGGGCCCTAAACACCAGATTTGAAAAATGGGTAACCGTGAATGAAAATGGCCAATTTTTTCACTCTACGGCCTTAAAAAGTGTTTCTCCTCCACGGAAAGTGAATAAAATAAAATTTGGATGCCTTTATTGTTCAATCAAAAACGCCCGTTTTTTGGTGAAAAAGATAACCACCCCCCCTTACGACATGCTTCAGAAACGAAAAAAATGGTCCATTTTCAAATGTTGCGTCTTTGAACTACAATTCACATTTGTACGTGGAAAAGCACTTTTAAAGATCAAATGAGATGTTTAAAGTGATTTTCATGCTTCCAGGGGCCTTAAACACAAGATTTGAGGAATGGGTAAAAGTGAATGAAAATGGCCAATTTACTCACTCTGAGGCCTTAAAAAGTGTTTCTCCTCCACGGGAAGTGAATTAAATAACATTTGTAGGCCTTTATTGTTCAAGCGAAAACGCCCGATTATTGACGAAAGAGATAACCACCCCCCCTTACGACATGCTTCAGAAACGAAAAAAATGGTCCGTTTTCAAATGTTGCGTCTTTGAATGACAATCCACATTTGTACGTGGATAATCACTTTTAGAGCTAAAATTAGATGTTTAAAGTGATTTTCAAGCTTCCAGGGGCCCTAAACACAAGATTTGAGAAATGGGTAAAAGTGAATGAAAATGGCCAATTTACTCACTCTGAGGCCTTAATAAGTGTTTCTCCTCCACGGGAAGTGAATTAAATACCATTTGGAGGCCTTTATTGTTCAAGCGAAAACGCCTGATTTTTGATGAAAGAGATAACCACCCCCCCTTACGACATGCTTCTGAAACTAAAAAATGGTTCATTTTCAAATGTTGCGTCTTTTGAACTACAATTAACATTGTACGTGGATAATCACTTTTAGAGATAAAATGAGATGTTTAAAGTGATTTTCAAGCTTCCAGGGGCCCTGAACACGAGATTTGAGAAATGGGTAACCGTGAATGAAAATGGCCAATTTACTCACTCTGCGGCCTTAAAAAGTGTTTCTCCTCCACGGAAAGTGAATAAAATAACATTTGGATGCCTTTATTGTTCAATCAAAAACGCCCGTTTTTTGGTGAAAAAGATAACCACCCCTCCTTACGACATGCTTCAGAAACGAAAAAAATGTTCCATTTTCAAATGTTGCGTCTTTGAACTACAATTCACATTTGTACGTGAATGATCACTTTTAGAGATAAAATTAGATGTTTAAAGTGATTTACAAGTTTCCAGGGGCCCTAAACACAAGATATGAGAATGGGTAAATATGAATGAAAATGGCCAATTTATTCACTCTGAGGCCTTAAAAAGTTTTTCTCCACTCCAGAAAGTGAATTAAATAACATTTTTAGGCCTTTATTGTTCAATCAAAAACGCCCGATTTTTGACGAAAGAGATAACCACCCCCCCTTACGACATGCTTCAGAAACTAAAAAAATGGTTCATTTTCAAATGTTGCGTCTTTGAACCACAATTAACATTTGTACGTGGATAAACACTTTTAGAGCTAAAATTAGATGTTTAAAGTGATTTTCAAGCTTCCAGGGGCCCTAAACACGAGATTTGAGAAATGGGTAACCGTGAATGAAAATGGCCAATTTACTCACTCTGCGGCCTTAAAAAGTGTTTCTCCTCCACGGGAAGTGAATTAAATACCATTTGGAGGCCTTTATTGTTCAAGCGAAAACGCCTGATTTTTGATGAAAGAGATAACCACCCCCCCTTACGACATGCTTCAGAAACTAAAAAAATGGTTCATTTTCAAATGTTGCGTCTTTGAACCACAATTAACATTTGTACGTGGATAAACACTTTTAGAGCTAAAATTAGATGTTTAAAGTGATATTCAAGCTTCCAGGGGCCCTAAACACGAGATTTGAGAAATGGGTAACCGTGAATGAAAATGGCCAATTTACTCACTCTGCGGCCTTAAAAAGTGTTTCTCCTCCACGGGAAGTGAATTAAATACCATTTGGAGGCCTTTATTGTTCAAGCGAAAACACCTGATTTTTTATGAAAGAGATAACCACCCCCCCTTACGACATGCTTCAGAAACTAAAAAAATGGTTCATTTTCAAATGTTGCGTCTTTGAACCACAATTAACATTTGTACGTGGATAAACACTTTTAGAGCTAAAATTAGATGTTTAAAGTGATTTTCAAGCTTCCAGGGTCCCTAAACACGAGATTTGAGAAATGGGTAACCGTGAATGAAAATGGCGAATTTACTCACTCTGCGGCCTTAAAAAGTGTTTCTCCTCCACGGAAAGTGAATAAAATAACATTTGGATGCCTTTATTGTTCAATCAAAAACGCCTGTTTTTTGGTGAAAAAGATAACCACCCCCCTTACGACATGCTTCAGAAACGAAAAAAATGTTCCATTTTCAAATGTTGCGTCTTTGAACTACAATTCACATTTGTACGTGAATGATCACTTTTAGAGATAAAATTAGATGTTTAAAGTGATTTACAAGCTTCCAGGGGCCCTAAACACAAGATATGAGGAATGGGTAAATATGAATGAAAATGGCCAATTTATTCACTCTGAGGCCTTAAAAAGTTTTTCTCCACTCCAGAAAGTGAATTAAATAACATTTTTAGGCCTTTATTGTTCAATCAAAAACGCCCGATTTTTGACGAAAGAGATAACCACCCCCCTTACGACATGCATCAGAAACTAAAAAAATGGTCCGTTTTCAAATGTTGCCTCTTTGAACTACAATTCACATTTGTACGTGGAAAAGCACTTTTAAAGATCAAATGAGATGTTTAAAGTGATTTTCATGCTTCCAGGGGCCTTAAACACAAGATTTGAGAAATGGGTAAAAGTGAATGAAAATGGCCAATTTACTCACTCTGAGGCCTTAAAAAGTGTTTCTCCTCCACAGGAAGTGAATTAAATACCATTTGGAGGTCTTTATTGTTCAAGCGAAAACGCCTGATTTTTTATGAAAGAGATAACCACCCCCCCTTACGACATGCTTCTGAAACTGAAAAAATGGTTTATTTTCAAATGTTGCGTCTTTGAACCACAATTAACATTTGTACGTGGATAAACACTTTTAGAGCTAAAATTAGATGTTTAAAGTGATTTTCAAGCTTCCAGGGGCCCTAAACACGAGATTTGAGAAATGGGTAACCGTGAATGAAAATGGCCAATTTACTCACTCTGCGGCCTTAAAAAGTGTTTCTCCTCCACGGAAAGTGAATAAAATAACATTTGGATGCCTTTATTGTTCAATCAAAAACGCCTGTTTTTTGGTGAAAAAGATAACCACCCCCCCTTACGACATGCTTCAGAAACAAAAAAAATGTTCCATTTTCAAATGTTGCGTCTTTGAACTACAATTCACATTTGTACGTGAATGATCACTTTTAGAGAGAAAATTAGATGTTTAAAGTGATTTACAAGCTTCCAGGGGCCCTAAACACAAAATATGAGGAATGGGTAAATATGAATGAAAATGGCCAATTTATTCACTCTGAGGCCTTAAAAAGTTTTTCTCCACTCCAGAAAGTGAATTAAATAACATTTGTAGGCCTTTATTGTTCAATCAAAAACGCCCGATTTTTGACGAAAGAGATAACCACCCCCCCTTACGACATGCTTCAGAAACTAAAAAAATGGTCCGTTTTCAAATGTTGCCTCTTTGAACTACAATTCACATTTGTACGTGGAAAAGCACTTTTAAAGATCAAATGAGATGTTTAAAGTGATTTTCATGCTTCCAGGGGCCTTAAACACAAGATTTGAGGAATGGGTAAAAGTGAATGAAAATGGCCAATTTACTCACTCTGAGGCCTTAAAAAGTGTTTCTCCTCCACGGGAAGTGAATTAAATACCATTTGGAGGTCTTTATTGTTCAAGCGAAAACGCCTGATTTTTGATGAAAGAGATAACCACCCCCCCTTACGACATGCTTCTGAAACTGAAAAAATGGTTCATTTTCAAATGTTGCGTCTTTGAACCACAATTAACATTTGTACGTGGATAAACACTTTTAGAGCTAAAACTAGATGTTTAAAGTGATTTTCAAGCTTCCAGGGGCCCTAAACACGAGATTTGAGAAATGGGTAAACGTGAATGAAAACGGCCAATTTACTCACTCTGCGGCCTTAAAAAGTGTTTCTCCTCCACGGAAAGTGAATAAAATAACATTTTGATGCCTTTATTGTTCAATCAAAAACACCCGTTTTTGGTGAAAAAGATAACCACCCCCCCTTACGACATGCTTCAGAAACAAAAAAAATGGTCCATTTTCAAATGTTGCGTCTTTGAACTACAATTCACATTTGTACGTGGATAATCACTTTTAGAGATAAAATTAGATGTTTAAAGTGATTTACAAGCTTCCAGGGGTCCTAAACACAAGATATGAGGAATGGGTAAATATGAATGAAAATGGCCAATTTATTCACTCTGAGGCCTTAAAAAGTTTTTCTCCACTCCAGAAAGTGAATTAAATAACATTTTTAGGCCTTTATTGTTCAATCAAAAACGCCCGATTTTTGACGAAAGAGATAACCACCCCCCCTTACGACATGCTTCAGAAACTAAAAAAATGGTTCATTTTCAAATGTTGCGTCTTTGAACCACAATTAACATTTGTACGTGGATAAACACTTTTAGAGCTAAAATTAGATGTTTAAAGTGATTTTCAAGCTTCCAGGGGCCCTAAACACGAGATTTGAGAAATGGGTAACCGTGAATGAAAATGGCCAATTTACTCACTCTGCGGCCTTAAAAAGTGTTTCTCCTCCAGGGAAAGTGAATAAAATAACATTTGGATGCCTTTATTGTTCAATCAAAAACGCCTGTTTTTTGGTGAAAAAGATAACCACCCCCCCTTACGACATGCTTCAGAAACGAAAAAAATGTTCCATTTTCAAATGTTGCGTCTTTGAACTACAATTCACATTTGTACGTGAATGATCACTTTTAGAGATAAAATTAGATGTTTAAAGTGATTTACAAGCTTCCAGGGGCCCTAAACACAAGATATGAGGAATGGGTAAATATGAATGAAAATGGCCAATTTATTCACTTTGAGGCCTTAAAAAGTTTTTCTCCACTCCAGAAAGTGAATTAAATAACATTTGTAGACCTTTATTGTTCAATCAAAAGCGCCCGATTTTTGACGAAAGAGATAACCACCCCCCCTTACGACATGCTTCAGAAACAAAAAAAATGGTTCATTTTCAAATGTTGCATCTTTGAACGACAATCCACATTTGTACGTGGATAAACACTTTTAGAGATCAAATGAGATGTTTAAAGTGATTTTCATGCTTCCAGGGGCCTTAAACACAAGATTTGAGGAATGGGTAAAAGTGAATGAAAATGGCCAATTTACTCACTCTGAGGCCTTAAAAAGTGTTTCTCCTCCACGGGAAGTGAATTAAATACCATTTGGAGATCTTTATTGTTCAAGCGAAAACGCCTGATTTTTGATGAAAGAAATAACCACCCCCCCTTACGACATGCTTCTGAAACTGAAAAAATGGTTCATTTTCAAATGTTGCGTCTTTGAATGACAATCCACATTTGTACGTGGATAATCACTTTTAGAGCTAAAATTAGATGTTTAAAGTGATTTTCAAGCTTCCAGGGGCCCTAAACACAAGATTTGAGAAATGGGTAAAAGTGAATGAAAATGGCCAATTTACTCACTCTGAGGCCTTAAAAAGTGTTTCTCCTCCACGGGAAGTGAATTAAATACCATTTGGAGGCCTTTATTGTTCAAGCGAAAACGCCTGATTTTTGATGAAAGAGATAACCACCCCCCCTTACGACATGCTTCTGAAACTAAAAAACATGGTTCATTTTCAAATGTTGCGTCTTTTGAACTACAATTAACATTGTACGTGGATAATCACTTTTAGAGATAAAATGAGATGTTTAAAGTGATTTTCAAGCTTCCAGGGGCCCTAAACACCAGATTTGAAAAATGGGTAACCGTGAATGAAAATGGCCAATTTTTTCACTCTACGGCCTTAAAAAGTGTTTCTCCTCCACGGAAAGTGAATAAAATAAAATTTGGATGCCTTTATTGTTCAATCAAAAACGCCCGTTTTTTGGTGAAAAAGATAACCACCCCCCCTTACGACATGCTTCAGAAACGAAAAAAATGGTCCATTTTCAAATGTTGCGTCTTTGAACTACAATTCACATTTGTACGTGGAAAAGCACTTTTAAAGATCAAATGAGATGTTTAAAGTGATTTTCATGCTTCCAGGGGCCTTAAACACAAGATTTGAGGAATGGGTAAAAGTGAATGAAAATGGCCAATTTACTCACTCTGAGGCCTTAAAAAGTGTTTCTCCTCCACGGGAAGTGAATTAAATAACATTTGTAGGCCTTTATTGTTCAAGCGAAAACGCCCGATTATTGACGAAAGAGATAACCACCCCCCCTTACGACATGCTTCAGAAATGAAAAAAATGGTCCGTTTTCAAATGTTGCGTCTTTGAATGACAATCCACATTTGTAAGTGGATAATCACTTTTAGAGCTAAAATTAGATGTTTAAAGTGATTTACAAGCTTCCAGGGGCCCTAAACACAAGATATGAAGAATGGGTAAATATGAATGAAAATGGCCAATTTATTCACTCTGAGGCCTTAAAAAGTTTTTCTCCACTCCAGAAAGTGAATTAAATAACATTTTTAGGCCTTTATTGTTCAATCAAAAACGCCCGATTTTTGACGAAAGAGATAACCACCCCCCCTTACGACATGCTTCAGAAACTAAAAAAATGGTTCATTTTCAAATGTTGCGTCTTTGAACCACAATTAACATTTGTACGTGGATAAACACTTTTAGAGCTAAAATTAGATGTTTAAAGTGATTTTCAAGCTTCCAGGGGCCCTAAACAAGAGATTTGAGAAATGGGTAAACGTGAATGAAAATGGCCAATTTACTCACTCTGCGGCCTTAAAAAGTGTTTGTCCTCCACGGAAAGTGAATAAAATAGCATTTGGATGCCTTTATTGTTCAATCAAAAACACCCGTTTTTTGGTGAAAAAGATAACCACCCCCCCTTACGACATGCTTCAGAAACAAAAAAAATGGTCCATTTTCAAATGTTGCGTCTTTGAACTACAATTCACATTTGTACGTGGATAATCACTTTTAGAGATAAAATTAGATGTTTAAAGTGATTTACAAGCTTCCAGGGGCCCTAAACACAAGATATGAGGAATGGGTAAATATGAATGAAAATGGCCAATTTATTCACTCTGAGGCCTTAAAAAGTTTTTCTCCACTCCAGAAAGTGAATTAAATAACATTTGTAGACCTTTATTGTTCAATCAAAAACGCCCGATTTTTGACGAAAGAGAAAACCACCCCCCTTTACGACATGCTTCAGAAACAAAAAAAATGGTTCATTTTCAAATGTTGCATCTTTGAACGACAATCCACATTTGTACGTGGATAAACACTTTTAGAGATAAAATTAGATGTTTAAAGTGATTTTCAAGCTTCCAGGGGCCCTAAACACAAGATTTGAGAAATGGGTAAAAGTGAATGAAAATGGCCAATTTACTCACTCTGAGGCCTTAAAAAGTGTTTCTCCTCAACGGGAAGTGAATTAAATAACATTTGTAGGCCTTTATTGTTCAAGCGAAAACGCCCGATTATTGACGAAAGAGATAACCACCCCCCCTTACGACATGCTTCAGAAACGAAAAAAATGGTCTGTTTTCAAATGTTGCGTCTTTGAATGACAATCCACATTTGTACGTGGATAATCACTTTTAGAGCTAAAATTAGATGTTTAAAGTGATTTTCAAGCTTCCAGGGGCCCTAAACACAAGATTTGAGAAATGGGTAAAAGTGAATGAAAATGGCCAATTTACTCACTCTGAGGCCTTAAAAAGTGTTTCTCCTCCACGGGAAGTGAATTAAATACCATTTGGAGGCCTTTATTGTTCAAGCGAAAACGCCTGATTTTTGATGAAAGAGATAACCACCCCCCCTTACGACATGCTTCCGAAACTAAAAAAATGGTTCATTTTCAAATGTTGCGTCTTTTGATCTACAATTAACATTGTACGTGGATAATCACTTTTAGAGATAAAATGAGATGTTTAAAGTGATTTTCAAGCTTCCAGGGGCCCTAAACACGAGATTTGAGAAATGGGTAAACGTGAATGAAAATGGCCAATTTACTCACTCTGCGGCCTTAAAAAGTGTTTCTCCTCCACGGAAAGTGAATAAAATAACATTTGGATGCCTTTATTGTTCAATCAAAAACGCCCGTTTTTTGGTGAAAAAGATAACCACCGCCCCTTACGACATGCTTCAGAAACGAAAAAAATGGTCCATTTTCAAATGTTGCGTCTTTGAACTACAATTCACATTTGTACGTGGAAAAGCACTTTTAAAGATCAAATGAGATGTTTAAAGTGATTTTCATGCTTCCAGGGGCCTTAAACACAAGATTTGAGGAATGGGTAAAAGTGAATGAAAATGGCCAATTTACTCACTCTGAGGCCTTAAAAAGTGTTTCTCCTCCACGGGAAGTGAATTGAATAACATTTGTAGGCCTTTATTGTTCAAGCGAAAACGCCAGATTATTGACGAAAGAGATAACCACCCCCCCTTACGACATGCTTCAGAAACGAAAAAAATGGTCCATTTTCAAATGTTGCGTCTTTGAATGACAATCCACATTTGTACGTGGATAATCACTTTTAGAGCTAAAATTAGATGTTTAAAGTGATTTTCAAGCTTCCAGGGGCCCTAAACACAAGATTTGAGAAATGGGTAAAAGTGAATGAAAATGGCCAATTTACTCACTCTGAGGCCTTAATAAGTGTTTCTCCTCCACGGGAAGTGAATTAAATACCATTTGGAGGCCTTTATTGTTCAAGCGAAAACGCCTGATTTTTGATGAAAGAGATAACCACCCCCCCTTACGACATGCTTCTGAAACTAAAAAATGGTTCATTTTCGAATGTTGCGTCTATTGAACTACAATTAACATTGTACGTGGATAATCACTTTTAGAGATAAAATGAGATGTTTAAAGTGATTTTCAAGCTTCCAGGGGCCCTAAACACGAGATTTGAGAAATGGGTAACCGTGAATGAAAATGGCCAATTTACTCACTCTGCGGCCTTAAAAAGTGTTTCTCCTCCACGGAAAGTGAATAAAATAACATTTGGATGCCTTTATTGTTCAATCAAAAACGCCCGTTTTTTGGTGAAAAAGATAACCACCCCCCCTTACGACATGCTTCAGAAACTAAAAAAATGGTTCATTTTCAAATGTTGCGTCTTTGAACCACAATTAACATTTGTACGTGGATAAACACTTTTAGAGCTAAAATTAGATGTTTAAAGTGATTTTCAAGCTTCCAGGGGCCCTAAATACGAGATTTGAGAAATGGGTAACCGTGAATGAAAATGGCCAATTTACTCGCTCTGCGGCCTTAAAAAGTGTTTCTCCTCCACGGAAAGTGAATAAAATAACATTTGGATGCCTTTATTGTTCAATCAAAAACGCCTGTTTTTTGGTGAAAAAGATAACCACCCCCCCTTACGACATGCTTCAGAAACGAAAAAAATGTTCCATTTTCAAATGTTGCGTCTTTGAACTACAATTCACATTTGTACGTGAATGATCACTTTTAGAGATAAAATTAGATGTTTAAAGTGATTTACAAGCTTCCAGGGGTCCTAAACACAAGATATGAGGAATGGGTAAATATGAATGAAAATGGCCAATTTATTCACTCTGAGGCCTTAAAAAGTTTTTCTCCACTCCAGAAAGTGAATTAAATAACATTTTTAGGCCTTTATTGTTCAATCAAAAACGCCCGATTTTTGACGAAAGAGATAACCACCCCCCCTTACGACATGCTTCAGAAACTAAAAAAATGGTTCATTTTCAAATGTTGCGTCTTTGAACCACAATTAACATTTGTACGTGGATAAACACTTTTAGAGCTAAAATTAGATGTTTAAAGTGATTTTCAAGCTTCCAGGGGCCCTAAACACGAGATTTGAGAAATGGGTAACCGTGAATGAAAATGGCCAATTTACTCACTCTGCGGCCTTAAAAAGTGTTTCTCCTCCACGGAAAGTGAATAAAATAACATTTGGATGCCTTTATTGTTCAATCAAAAACGCCTGTTTTTTGGTGAAAAAGATAACCACCCCCCCTTACGACATGCTTCAGAAACGAAAAAAATGTTCCATTTTCAAATGTTGCGTCTTTGAACTACAATTCACATTTGTACGTGAATGATCACTTTTAGAGATAAAATTAGATGTTTAAAGTGATTTACAAGCTTCCAGGGGCCCTAAACACAAGATATGAGGAATGGTTAAATATGAATGAAAATGGCCAATTTATTCACTTTGAGGCCTTAAAAAGTTTTTCTCACTCCAGAAAGTGAATTAAATAACATTTGTAGACCTTTATTGTTCAATCAAAAACGCCCGATTTTTGACGAAAGAGATAACCACCCCCCCTTACGACATGCTTCAGAAACAAAAAAAATGGTTCATTTTCAAATGTTGCATCTTTGAACGACAATCCACATTTGTACGTGGATAAACACTTTTAGAGATCAAATGAGATGTTTAAAGTGATTTTCATGCTTCCAGGGGCCTTAAACACAAGATTTGAGGAATGGGTAAAAGTGAATGAAAATGGCCAATTTACTCACTCTGAGGCCTTAAAAAGTGTTTCTCCTCCACGGGAAGTGAATTAAATACCATTTGGAGATCTTTATTGTTCAAGCGAAAACGCCTGATTTTTGATGAAAGAAATAACCACCCCCCTTACGACATGCTTCTGAAACTGAAAAAATGGTTCATTTTCAAATGTTGCGTCTTTGAATGACAATCCACATTTGTACGTGGATAATCACTTTTAGAGCTAAAATTAGATGTTTAAAGTGATTTTCAAGCTTCCAGGGGCCCTAAACACAAGATTTGAGAAATGGGTAAAAGTGAATGAAAATGGCCAATTTACTCACTCTGAGGCCTTAAAAAGTGTTTCTCCTCCACGGGAAGTGAATTAAATACCATTTGGAGGCCTTTATTGTTCAAGCGAAAACGCCTGATTTTTGATGAAAGAGATAACCACCCCCCCTTACGACATGCTTCTGAAACTAAAAAACATGGTTCATTTTCAAATGTTGCGTCTTTTGAACTACAATTAACATTGTACGTGGATAATCACTTTTAGAGATAAAATGAGATGTTTAAAGTGATTTTCAAGCTTCCAGGGGCCCTAAACACCAGATTTGAAAAATGGGTAACCGTGAATGAAAATGGCCAATTTTTTCACTCTACGGCCTTAAAAAGTGTTTCTCCTCCACGGAAAGTGAATAAAATAAAATTTGGATGCCTTTATTGTTCAATCAAAAACGCCCGTTTTTTGGTGAAAAAGATAACCACCCCCCCTTACGACATGCTTCAGAAACGAAAAAAATGGTCCATTTTCAAATGTTGCGTCTTTGAACTACAATTCACATTTGTACGTGGAAAAGCACTTTTAAAGATCAAATGAGATGTTTAAAGTGATTTTCATGCTTCCAGGGGCCTTAAACACAAGATTTGAGGAATGGGTAAAAGTGAATGAAAATGGCCAATTTACTCACTCTGAGGCCTTAAAAAGTGTTTCTCCTCCACGGGAAGTGAATTAAATAACATTTGTAGGCCTTTATTGTTCAAGCGAAAACGCCCGATTATTGACGAAAGAGATAACCACCCCCCCTTACGACATGCTTCAGAAACGAAAAAAATGGTCCGTTTTCAAATGTTGCGTCTTTGAATGACAATCCACATTTGTACGTGGATAATCACTTTTAGAGCTAAAATTAGATGTTTAAAGTGATTTTCAAGCTTCCAGGGGCCCTAAACACAAGATTTGAGAAATGGGTAAAAGTGAATGAAAATGGCCAATTTACTCACTCTGAGGCCTTAATAAGTGTTTCTCCTCCACGGGAAGTGAATTAAATACCATTTGGAGGCCTTTATTGTTCAAGCGAAAACGCCTGATTTTTGATGAAAGAGATAACCACCCCCCCTTACGACATGCTTCTGAAACTAAAAAATGGTTCATTTTCAAATGTTGCGTCTTTTGAACTACAATTAACATTGTACGTGGATAATCACTTTTAGAGATAAAATGAGATGTTTAAAGTGATTTTCAAGCTTCCAGGGGCCCTGAACACGAGATTTGAGAAATGGGTAACCGTGAATGAAAATGGCCAATTTACTCACTCTGCGGCCTTAAAAAGTGTTTCTCCTCCACGGAAAGTGAATAAAATAACATTTGGATGCCTTTATTGTTCAATCAAAAACGCCCGTTTTTTGGTGAAAAAGATAACCACCCCTCCTTACGACATGCTTCAGAAACGAAAAAAATGTTCCATTTTCAAATGTTGCGTCTTTGAACTACAATTCACATTTGTACGTGAATGATCACTTTTAGAGATAAAATTAGATGTTTAAAGTGATTTACAAGTTTCCAGGGGCCCTAAACACAAGATATGAGAATGGGTAAATATGAATGAAAATGGCCAATTTATTCACTCTGAGGCCTTAAAAAGTTTTTCTCCACTCCAGAAAGTGAATTAAATAACATTTTTAGGCCTTTATTGTTCAATCAAAAACGCCCGATTTTTGACGAAAGAGATAACCACCCCCCCTTACGACATGCTTCAGAAACTAAAAAAATGGTTCATTTTCAAATGTTGCGTCTTTGAACCACAATTAACATTTGTACGTGGATAAACACTTTTAGAGCTAAAATTAGATGTTTAAAGTGATTTTCAAGCTTCCAGGGGCCCTAAACACGAGATTTGAGAAATGGGTAACCGTGAATGAAAATGGCCAATTTACTCACTCTGCGGCCTTAAAAAGTGTTTCTCCTCCACGGGAAGTGAATTAAATACCATTTGGAGGCCTTTATTGTTCAAGCGAAAACGCCTGATTTTTGATGAAAGAGATAACCACCCCCCCTTACGACATGCTTCAGAAACTAAAAAAATGGTTCATTTTCAAATGTTGCGTCTTTGAACCACAATTAACATTTGTACGTGGATAAACACTTTTAGAGCTAAAATTAGATGTTTAAAGTGATATTCAAGCTTCCAGGGGCCCTAAACACGAGATTTGAGAAATGGGTAACCGTGAATGAAAATGGCCAATTTACTCACTCTGCGGCCTTAAAAAGTGTTTCTCCTCCACGGGAAGTGAATTAAATACCATTTGGAGGCCTTTATTGTTCAAGCGAAAACACCTGATTTTTTATGAAAGAGATAACCACCCCCCCTTACGACATGCTTCAGAAACTAAAAAAATGGTTCATTTTCAAATGTTGCGTCTTTGAACCACAATTAACATTTGTACGTGGATAAACACTTTTAGAGCTAAAATTAGATGTTTAAAGTGATTTTCAAGCTTCCAGGGTCCCTAAACACGAGATTTGAGAAATGGGTAACCGTGAATGAAAATGGCGAATTTACTCACTCTGCGGCCTTAAAAAGTGTTTCTCCTCCACGGAAAGTGAATAAAATAACATTTGGATGCCTTTATTGTTCAATCAAAAACGCCTGTTTTTTGGTGAAAAAGATAACCACCCCCCTTACGACATGCTTCAGAAACGAAAAAAATGTTCCATTTTCAAATGTTGCGTCTTTGAACTACAATTCACATTTGTACGTGAATGATCACTTTTAGAGATAAAATTAGATGTTTAAAGTGATTTACAAGCTTCCAGGGGCCCTAAACACAAGATATGAGGAATGGGTAAATATGAATGAAAATGGCCAATTTATTCACTCTGAGGCCTTAAAAAGTTTTTCTCCACTCCAGAAAGTGAATTAAATAACATTTTTAGGCCTTTATTGTTCAATCAAAAACGCCCGATTTTTGACGAAAGAGATAACCACCCCCCTTACGACATGCATCAGAAACTAAAAAAATGGTCCGTTTTCAAATGTTGCCTCTTTGAACTACAATTCACATTTGTACGTGGAAAAGCACTTTTAAAGATCAAATGAGATGTTTAAAGTGATTTTCATGCTTCCAGGGGCCTTAAACACAAGATTTGAGAAATGGGTAAAAGTGAATGAAAATGGCCAATTTACTCACTCTGAGGCCTTAAAAAGTGTTTCTCCTCCACAGGAAGTGAATTAAATACCATTTGGAGGTCTTTATTGTTCAAGCGAAAACGCCTGATTTTTTATGAAAGAGATAACCACCCCCCCTTACGACATGCTTCTGAAACTGAAAAAATGGTTCATTTTCAAATGTTGCGTCTTTGAACCACAATTAACATTTGTACGTGGATAAACACTTTTAGAGCTAAAATTAGATGTTTAAAGTGATTTTCAAGCTTCCAGGGGCCCTAAACACGAGATTTGAGAAATGGGTAACCGTGAATGAAAATGGCCAATTTACTCACTCTGCGGCCTTAAAAAGTGTTTCTCCTCCACGGAAAGTGAATTAATTAACATTTGGATGCCTTTATTGTTCAATCAAAAACGCCTGTTTTTTGGTGAAAAAGATAACCACCCCCCCTTACGACATGCTTCAGAAACAAAAAAAATGTTCCATTTTCAAATGTTGCGTCTTTGAACTACAATTCACATTTGTACGTGAATGATCACTTTTAGAGAGAAAATTAGATGTTTAAAGTGATTTACAAGCTTCCAGGGGCCCTAAACACAAAATATGAGGAATGGGTAAATATGAATGAAAATGGCCAATTTATTCACTCTGAGGCCTTAAAAAGTTTTTCTCCACTCCAGAAAGTGAATTAAATAACATTTGTAGGCCTTTATTGTTCAATCAAAAACGCCCGATTTTTGACGAAAGAGATAACCACCCCCCCTTACGACATGCTTCAGAAACTAAAAAAATGGTCCGTTTTCAAATGTTGCCTCTTTGAACTACAATTCACATTTGTACGTGGAAAAGCACTTTTAAAGATCAAATGAGATGTTTAAAGTGATTTTCATGCTTCCAGGGGCCTTAAACACAAGATTTGAGGAATGGGTAAAAGTGAATGAAAATGGCCAATTTACTCACTCTGAGGCCTTAAAAAGTGTTTCTCCTCCACGGGAAGTGAATTAAATACCATTTGGAGGTCTTTATTGTTCAAGCGAAAACGCCTGATTTTTGATGAAAGAGATAACCACCCCCCCTTACGACATGCTTCTGAAACTGAAAAAATGGTTCATTTTCAAATGTTGCGTCTTTGAACCACAATTAACATTTGTACGTGGATAAACACTTTTAGAGCTAAAACTAGATGTTTAAAGTGATTTTCAAGCTTCCAGGGGCCCTAAACACGAGATTTGAGAAATGGGTAAACGTGAATGAAAACGGCCAATTTACTCACTCTGCGGCCTTAAAAAGTGTTTCTCCTCCACGGAAAGTGAATAAAATAACATTTTGATGCCTTTATTGTTCAATCAAAAACACCCGTTTTTGGTGAAAAAGATAACCACCCCCCCTTACGACATGCTTCAGAAACAAAAAAAATGGTCCATTTTCAAATGTTGCGTCTTTGAACTACAATTCACATTTGTACGTGGATAATCACTTTTAGAGATAAAATTAGATGTTTAAAGTGATTTACAAGCTTCCAGGGGTCCTAAACACAAGATATGAGGAATGGGTAAATATGAATGAAAATGGCCAATTTATTCACTCTGAGGCCTTAAAAAGTTTTTCTCCACTCCAGAAAGTGAATTAAATAACATTTTTAGGCCTTTATTGTTCAATCAAAAACGCCCGATTTTTGACGAAAGAGATAACCACCCCCCCTTACGACATGCTTCAGAAACTAAAAAAATGGTTCATTTTCAAATGTTGCGTCTTTGAACCACAATTAACATTTGTACGTGGATAAACACTTTTAGAGCTAAAATTAGATGTTTAAAGTGATTTTCAAGCTTCCAGGGGCCCTAAACACGAGATTTGAGAAATGGGTAACCGTGAATGAAAATGGCCAATTTACTCACTCTGCGGCCTTAAAAAGTGTTTCTCCTCCAGGGAAAGTGAATAAAATAACATTTGGATGCCTTTATTGTTCAATCAAAAACGCCTGTTTTTTGGTGAAAACGATAACCACCCCCCCTTACGACATGCTTCAGAAACGAAAAAAATGTTCCATTTTCAAATGTTGCGTCTTTGAACTACAATTCACATTTGTACGTGAATGATCACTTTTAGAGATAAAATTAGATGTTTAAAGTGATTTACAAGCTTCCAGGGGCCCTAAACACAAGATATGAGGTATGGGTAAATATGAATGAAAATGGCCAATTTATTCACTTTGAGGCCTTAAAAAGTTTTTCTCCACTCCAGAAAGTGAATTAAATAACATTTGTAGACCTTTATTGTTCAATCAAAAGCGCCCGATTTTTGACGAAAGAGATAACCACCCCCCCTTACGACATGCTTCAGAAACAAAAAAAATGGTTCATTTTCAAATGTTGCATCTTTGAACGACAATCCACATTTGTACGTGGATAAACACTTTTAGAGATCAAATGAGATGTTTAAAGTGATTTTCATGCTTCCAGGGGCCTTAAACACAAGATTTGAGGAATGGGTAAAAGTGAATGAAAATGGCCAATTTACTCACTCTGAGGCCTTAAAAAGTGTTTCTCCTCCACGGGAAGTGAATTAAATACCATTTGGAGATCTTTATTGTTCAAGCGAAAACGCCTGATTTTTGATGAAAGAAATAACCACCCCCCCTTACGACATGCTTCTGAAACTGAAAAAATGGTTCATTTTCAAATGTTGCGTCTTTGAATGACAATCCACATTTGTACGTGGATAATCACTTTTAGAGCTAAAATTAGATGTTTAAAGTGATTTTCAAGCTTCCAGGGGCCCTAAACACAAGATTTGAGAAATGGGTAAAAGTGAATGAAAATGGCCAATTTACTCACTCTGAGGCCTTAAAAAGTGTTTCTCCTCCACGGGAAGTGAATTAAATACCATTTGGAGGCCTTTATTGTTCAAGCGAAAACGCCTGATTTTTGATGAAAGAGATAACCACCCCCCCTTACGACATGCTTCTGAAACTAAAAAACATGGTTCATTTTCAAATGTTGCGTCTTTTGAACTACAATTAACATTGTACGTGGATAATCACTTTTAGAGATAAAATGAGATGTTTAAAGTGATTTTCAAGCTTCCAGGGGCCCTAAACACCAGATTTGAAAAATGGGTAACCGTGAATGAAAATGGCCAATTTTTTCACTCTACGGCCTTAAAAAGTGTTTCTCCTCCACGGAAAGTGAATAAAATAAAATTTGGATGCCTTTATTGTTCAATCAAAAACGCCCGTTTTTTGGTGAAAAAGATAACCACCCCCCCTTACGACATGCTTCAGAAACGAAAAAAATGGTCCATTTTCAAATGTTGCGTCTTTGAACTACAATTCACATTTGTACGTGGAAAAGCACTTTTAAAGATCAAATGAGATGTTTAAAGTGATTTTCATGCTTCCAGGGGCCTTAAACACAAGATTTGAGGAATGGGTAAAAGTGAATGAAAATGGCCAATTTACTCACTCTGAGGCCTTAAAAAGTGTTTCTCCTCCACGGGAAGTGAATTAAATACCATTTGGAGGCCTTTATTGTTCAAGCGAAAACGCCTGATTTTTGATGAAAGAGATAACCACCCCCCCTTACGACATGCTTCTGAAACTAAAAAATGGTTCATTTTCAAATGTTGCGTCTTTTGAACTACAATTAACATTGTACGTGGATAATCACTTTTAGAGATAAAATGAGATGTTTAAAGTGATTTTCAAGCTTCCAGGGGCCCTAAACACGAGATTTGAGAAATGGGTAACCGTGAATGAAAATGGCCAATTTACTCACTCTGCGGCCTTAAAAAGTGTTTCTCCTCCACGGAAAGTGAATAAAATAACATTTGGATGCCTTTATTGTTCAATCAAAAACGCCCGTTTTTTGGTGAAAAAGATAACCACCCCCCCTTACGACATGCTTCAGAAACGAAAAAAATGTTCCATTTTCAAATGTTGCGTCTTTGAACTACAATTCACATTTGTACGTGAATGATCACTTTTAGAGATAAAATTAGATGTTTAAAGTGATTTACAAGTTTCCAGGGGCCCTAAACACAAGATATGAGAATGGGTAAATATGAATGAAAATGGCCAATTTATTCACTCTGAGGCCTTAAAAAGTTTTTCTCCACTCCAGAAAGTGAATTAAATAACATTTTTAGGCCTTTATTGTTCAATCAAAAACGCCCGATTTTTGACGAAAGAGATAACCACCCCCCCTTACGACATGCTTCAGAAACTAAAAAAATGGTTCATTTTCAAATGTTGCGTCTTTGAACCACAATTAACATTTGTACGTGGATAAACACTTTTAGAGCTAAAATTAGATGTTTAAAGTGATTTTCAAGCTTCCAGGGGTCCTAAACACGAGATTTGAGAAATCGGTAACCGTGAATGAAAATGGCCAATTTTCTCACTCTGCGGCCTTAAAAAGTGTTTCTCCTCCACGGGAAGTGAATTAAATACCATTTGGAGGCCTTTATTGTTCAAGCGAAAACACCTGATTTTTTATGAAAGAGATAACCACCCCCCCTTACGACATGCTTCAGAAACTAAAAAAATGGTTCATTTTCAAATGTTGCGTCTTTGAACCACAATTAACATTTGTACGTGGATAAACACTTTTAGAGCTAAAATTAGATGTTTAAAGTGATTTTCAAGCTTCCAGGGTCCCTAAACACGAGATTTGAGAAATGGGTAACCGTGAATGAAAATGGCGAATTTACTCACTCTGCGGCCTTAAAAAGTGTTTCTCCTCCACGGAAAGTGAATAAAATAACATTTGGATGCCTTTATTGTTCAATCAAAAACGCCTGTTTTTTGGTGAAAAAGATAACCACCCCCCCTTACGACATGCTTCAGAAACGAAAAAAATGTTCCATTTTCAAATGTTGCGTCTTTGAACTACAATTCACATTTGTACGTGAATGATCACTTTTAGAGATAAAATTAGATGTTTAAAGTGATTTACAAGCTTCCAGGGGCCCTAAACACAAGATATGAGGAATGGGTAAATATGAATGAAAATGGCCAATTTATTCACTCTGAGGCCTTAAAAAGTTTTTCTCCACTCCAGAAAGTGAATTAAATAACATTTTTAGGCCTTTATTGTTCAATCAAAAACGCCCGATTTTTGACGAAAGAGATAACCACCCCCCTTACGACATGCATCAGAAACTAAAAAAATGGTCCGTTTTCAAATGTTGCCTCTTTGAACTACAATTCACATTTGTACGTGGAAAAGCACTTTTAAAGATCAAATGAGATGTTTAAAGTGATTTTCATGCTTCCAGGGGCCTTAAACACAAGATTTGAGAAATGGGTAAAAGTGAATGAAAATGGCCAATTTACTCACTCTGAGGCCTTAAAAAGTGTTTCTCCTCCACAGGAAGTGAATTAAATACCATTTGGAGGTCTTTATTGTTCAAGCGAAAACGCCTGATTTTTTATGAAAGAGATAACCACCCCCCCTTACGACATGCTTCTGAAACTGAAAAAATGGTTCATTTTCAAATGTTGCGTCTTTGAACCACAATTAACATTTGTACGTGGATAAACACTTTTAGAGCTAAAATTAGATGTTTAAAGTGATTTTCAAGCTTCCAGGGGCCCTAAACACGAGATTTGAGAAAAGGGTAACCGTGAATGAAAATGGCCAATTTACTCACTCTGCGGCCTTAAAAAGTGTTTCTCCTCCACGGAAAGTGAATAAAATAACATTTGGATGCCTTTATTGTTCAATCAAAAACGCCTGTTTTTTGGTGAAAAAGATAACCACCCCCCCTTACGACATGCTTCAGAAACAAAAAAAATGTTCCATTTTCAAATGTTGCGTCTTTGAACTACAATTCACATTTGTACGTGAATGATCACTTTTAGAGAGAAAATTAGATGTTTAAAGTGATTTACAAGCTTCCAGGGGCCCTAAACACAAAATATGAGGAATGGGTAAATATGAATGAAAATGGCCAATTTATTCACTCTGAGGCCTTAAAAAGTTTTTCTCCACTCCAGAAAGTGAATTAAATAACATTTGTAGGCCTTTATTGTTCAATCAAAAACGCCCGATTTTTGACGAAAGAGATAACCACCCCCCCTTACGACATGCTTCAGAAACTAAAAAAATGGTCCGTTTTCAAATGTTGCCTCTTTGAACTACAATTCACATTTGTACGTGGAAAAGCACTTTTAAAGATCAAATGAGATGTTTAAAGTGATTTTCATGCTTCCAGGGGCCTTAAACACAAGATTTGAGGAATGGGTAAAAGTGAATGAAAATGGCCAATTTACTCACTCTGAGGCCTTAAAAAGTGTTTCTCCTCCACGGGAAGTGAATTAAATACCATTTGGAGGTCTTTATTGTTCAAGCGAAAACGCCTGATTTTTGATGAAAGAGATAACCACCCCCCCTTACGACATGCTTCTGAAACTGAAAAAATGGTTCATTTTCAAATGTTGCGTCTTTGAACCACAATTAACATTTGTACGTGGATAAACACTTTTAGAGCTAAAACTAGATGTTTAAAGTGATTTTCAAGCTTCCAGGGGCCCTAAACACGAGATTTGAGAAATGGGTAAACGTGAATGAAAATGGCCAATTTACTCACTCTGCGGCCTTAAAAAGTGTTTCTCCTCCACGGAAAGTGAATAAAATAACATTTTGATGCCTTTATTGTTCAATCAAAAACACCCGTTTTTGGTGAAAAAGATAACCACCCCCCCTTACGACATGCTTCAGAAACAAAAAAAATGGTCCATTTTCAAATGTTGCGTCTTTGAACTACAATTCACATTTGTACGTGGATAATCACTTTTAGAGATAAAATTAGATGTTTAAAGTGATTTACAAGCTTCCAGGGGCCCTAAACACAAGATATGAGGAATGGGTAAATATGAATGAAAATGGCCAATTTATTCACTTTGAGGCCTTAAAAAGTTTTTCTCCACTCCAGAAAGTGAATTAAATAACATTTGTAGACCTTTATTGTTCAATCAAAAACGCCCGATTTTTGACGAAAGAGATAACCACCCCCCTTACGACATGCTTCAGAAACAAAAAAAATGGTTCATTTTCAAATGTTGCATCTTTGAACGACAATCCACATTTGTACGTGGATAAACACTTTTAGAGATAAAATTAGATGTTTAAAGTGATTTTCAAGCTTCCAGGGGCCCTAAACACAAGATTTGAGAAATGGGTAAAAGTGAATGAAAATGGCCAATTTACTCACTCTGAGGCCTTAAAAAGTGTTTCTCCTGAACGGGAAGTGAATTAAATAACATTTGTAGGCCTTTATTGTTCAAGCGAAAACGCCCGATTATTGACGAAAGAGATAACCACCCCCCCTTACGACATGCTTCAGAAACGAAAAAAATGGTTCGTTTTCAAATGTTGCGTCTTTGAATGACAATCCACATTTGTACGTGGATAATCACTTTTAGAGCTAAAATTAGATGTTTAAAGTGATTTTCAAGCTTCCAGGGGCCCTAAACACAAGATTTGAGAAATGGGTAAAAGTGAATGAAAATGGCCAATTTACTCACTCTGAGGCCTTAAAAAGTGTTTCTCCTCCACGGGAAGTGAATTAAATACCATTTGGAGGCCTTTATTGTTCAAGCGAAAACGCCTGATTTTTGATGAAAGAGATAACCACCCCCCCTTACGACATGCTTCTGAAACTAAAAAAATGGTTCATTTTCAAATGTTGCGTCTTTTGAACTACAATTAACATTGTACGTGGATAATCACTTTTAGAGATAAAATGAGATGTTTAAAGTGATTTTCAAGCTTCCAGGGGCCCTAAACACGAGATTTGAAAAATGGGTAACCGTGAATGAAAATGGCCAATTTTTTCACTCTGCGGCCTTAAAAAGTGTTTCTCCTCCACGGAAAGTGAATAAAATAACATTTGGATGCCTTTATTGTTCAATCAAAAACGCCCGTTTTTTGGTGAAAAAGATAACCACCCCCCTTACGACATGCTTCAGAAACGAAAAAAATGGTCCATTTTCAAATGTTGCGTCTTTGAACTACAATTCACATTTGTACGTGGATGATCACTTTTAGAGATAAAATTAGATGTTTAAAGTGATTTACAAGCTTCCAGGGGCCCTAAACACAAGATATGAGGAATGGGTAAATATGAATGAAAATGGCCAATTTATTCACTCTGAGGCCTTAAAAAGTTTTTCTCCACTCCAGAAAGTGAATTAAATAACATTTGTAGGCCTTTATTGTTCAATCAAAAACGCCCGATTTTTGACGAAAGAGATAACCACCCCCTCTTACGACATGCTTCAGAAACTAAAAAAATGGTCCGTTTTTAAATGTAGCCTCTTTGAACTACAATTCACATTTGTACGTGGAAAAGCACTTTTAAAGATCAAATGAGATGTTTAAAGTGATTTTCATGCTTCCAGGGGCCTTAAACACAAGATTTGAGGAATGGGTAAAAGTGAATGAAAATGGCCAATTTACTCACTCTGAGGCCTTAAAAAGTGTTTCTCCTCCACGGGAAGTGAATTAAATACCATTTGGAGGTCTTTATTGTTCAAGCGAAAACGCCTGATTTTTGATGAAAGAGATAACCACCCCCCCTTACGACATGCTTCTGAAACTGAAAAAATGGTTCATTTTCAAATGTTGCGTCTTTGAACTACAATTCACATTTGTACATGGATAAACACTTTTAGAGATAAAATTAGATGTTTAAAGTGATTTACAAGCTTCCAGGGGCCCTAAACACAAGATATGAGGAATGGGTAAATATGAATGAAAATGGCCAATTTATTCACTTTGAGGCCTTAAAAAGTTTTTCTCCACTCCAGAAAGTGAATTAAATAACATTTGTAGACCTTTATTGTTCAATCAAAAACGCCCGATTTTTGACGAAAGAGATAACCACCCCCCTTACGACATGCTTCAGAAACAAAAAAAATGGTTCATTTTCAAATGTTGCATCTTTGAACGACAATCCACATTTGTACGTGGATAAACACTTTTAGAGATAAAATTAGATGTTTAAAGTGATTTTCAAGCTTCCAGGGGCCCTAAACACAAGATTTGAGAAATGGGTAAAAGTGAATGAAAATGGCCAATTTACTCACTCTGAGGCCTTAAAAAGTGTTTCTCCTCAACGGGAAGTGAATTAAATAACATTTGTAGGCCTTTATTGTTCAAGCGAAAACGCCCGATTATTGACGAAAGAGATAACCACCCCCCCTTACGACATGCTTCAGAAACGAAAAAAATGGTCCGTTTTCAAATGTTGCGTCTTTGAATGACAATCCACATTTGTACGTGGATAATCACTTTTAGAGCTAAAATTAGATGTTTAAAGTGATTTTCAAGCTTCCAGGGGCCCTAAACACGAGATTTGAAAAATGGGTAACCGTGAATGAAAATGGCCAATTTACTCACTCTGCGGCCTTAAAAAGTGTTTCTCCTCCACGGAAATTGAATAAAATAACATTTGGATGCCTTTATTGTTCAATCAAAAACGCCTGTTTTTTGGTGAAAATGATAACCACCCCCCCTTACGACATGCTTCAGAAACGAAAAAAATGTTCCATTTTCAAATGTTGCGTCTTTGAACTACAATTCACATTTGTACGTGAATGATCACTTTTAGAGATAAAATTAGATGTTTAAAGTGATTTACAAGCTTCCAGGGGCCCTAAACACAAGATATGAGGAATGGGTAAATATGAATGAAAATGGCCAATTTATTCACTCTGAGGCCTTAAAAAGTTTTTCTCCACTCCAGAAAGTGAATTAAATAACATTTTTAGGCCTTTATTGTTCAATCAAAAACGCCCGATTTTTGACGAAAGAGATAACCACCCCCCCTTACGACATGCTTCAGAAACTGAAAAAATGGTTCATTTTCAAATGTTGCGTCTTTAAACCACAATTAACATTTGTACATGGATAAACACTTTTAGAGCTAAAATTAGATGTTTAAAGTGATTTTCAAGCTTCCAGGGGCCCTAAACACGAGATTTGAGAAATGGGTAACCGTGAATGAAAATGGCCAATTTACTCACTCTGCGGCCTTAAAAAGTGATTCTCCTCCACGGAAAGTGAATAAAATACCATTTGGATGCCTTTATTGTTCAATCAAAAACGCCTGTTTTTTGGTGAAAAAGATAACCACCCCCCCTTACGACATGCTTCAGAAACGAAAAAAATGTTCCATTTTCAAATGTTGCGTCTTTGAACTACAATTCACATTTGTACGTGAATGATCACTTTTAGAGATAAAATTAGATGTTTAAAGTGATTTACAAGCTTCCAGGGGCCCTAAACACAAGATATGAGGAATGGGTAAATATGAATGAAAATGGCCAATTTATTCACTCTGAGGCCTTAAAAAGTTTTTCTCCACTCCAGAAAGTGAATTAAATAACATTTTTAGGCCTTTATTGTTCAATCAAAAACGCCCGATTTTTGACGAAAGAGATAACCACCCCCCCTTACGACATGCTTCAGAAACTAAAAAAATTGTCCGTTTTCAAATGTTGCCTCTTTGAACTACAATTCAATTTGTACGTGGAAAAGCACTTTTAAAGATCAAATGAGATGTTTAAAGTGATTTTCATGCTTCCAGGGGCCTTAAACACAATATTTGAGGAATGGGTAAAAGTGAATGAAAATGGCCAATTTACTCACTCTGAGGCCTTAAAAAGTGTTTCTCCTCCACGGGAAGTGAATTAAATACCATTTGGAGGTCTTTATTGTTCAAGCGAAAACGCCTGATTTTTGATGAAAGAGATAACCACCCCCCCTTACGACATGCTTCTGAAACTGAAAAAATGGTTCATTTTCAAATGTTGCGTCTTTGAACCACAATTAACATTTGTACGTGGATAAACACTTTTAGAGCTAAAATTAGATGTTTAAAGTGATTTTCAAGCTTCCAGGGGCCCTAAACACGAGATTTGAGAAATGGGTAACCGTGAATGAAAATGGCCAATTTACTCACTATGGGGCCTTAAAAAGTGTTTCTCCTCCACGGAAAGTGAATAAAATAACATTTGGATGCCTTTATTGTTCAATCAAAAACGCCTGTTTTTTGGTGAAAAAGATAACCACCCCCCCTTACGACATGCTTCAGAAACAAAAAAAATGTTCCATTTTCAAATGTTGCGTCTTTGAACTACAATTCACATTTGTACGTGAATGATCACTTTTAGAGATAAAATTAGATGTTTAATGTGATTTACAAGCTTCCAGGGGCCCTAAACACAAAATATGAGGAATGGGTAAATATGAATGAAAATGGCCAATTTATTCACTCTGAGGCCTTAAAAAGTTTTTCTCCACTCCAGAAAGTGAATTAAATAACATTTGTAGGCCTTTATTGTTCAATCAAAAACGCCCGATTTTTGACGAAAGAGATAACCACCCCCCCTTACGACATGCTTCAGAAACTAAAAAAATGGTCCGTTTTCAAATGTTGCCTCTTTGAACTACAATTCACATTTGTACGTGAAAAAGCACTTTTAAAGATCAAATGAGATGTTTAAAGTGATTTTCATGCTTCCAGGGGCCTTAAACACAAGATTTGAGGAATGGGTAAAAGTGAATGAAAATGGCCAATTTACTCACTCTGAGGCCTTAAAAAGTGTTTCTCCTCCACGGGAAGTGAATTAAATACCATTTGGAGGTCTTTATTGTTCAAGCGAAAACGCCTGATTTTTGATGAAAGAGATAACCACCCCCCTTACGACATGCTTCTGAAACTGAAAAAATGGTTCATTTTCAAATGTTGCGTCTTTGAATCACAATTAACATTTGTACGTGGATAAACACTTTTAGAGCTAAAATTAGATGTTTAAAGTGATTTTCAAGCTTCCAGGGGCCCTAAACACGAGATTTGAGAAATGGGTAAACGTGAATGAAAATGGCCAATTTACTCACTCTGCGGCCTTAAAAAGTGTTTCTCCTCCACGGAAAGTGAATAAAATAACATTTTGATGCCTTTATTGTTCAATCAAAAACACCCGTTTTTGGTGAAAAAGATACCCACCCCCCCCTTACGACATGCTTCAGAAACAAAAAAAATGGTCCATTTTCAAATGTTGCGTCTTTGAACTACAATTCACATTTGTACGTGGATAATCACTTTTAGAGATAAAATTAGATGTTTAAAGTGATTTACAAGCTTCCAGGGGCCCTAAACACAAGATATGAGGGATGGGTAAATATGAATGAAAATGGCCAATTTATTCACTTTGAGGCCTTAAAAAGTTTTTCTCCACTCCAGAAAGTGAATTAAATAACATTTGTAGACCTTTATTGTTCAATCAAAAACGCCCGATTTTTGACGAAAGAGATAACCACCCCCCTTACGACATGCTTCAGAAACAAAAAAAATGGTTCATTTTCAAATGTTGCATCTTTGAACGACAATCCACATTTGTACGTGGATAAACACTTTTAGAGATAAAATTAGATGTTTAAAGTGATTTTCAAGCTTCCAGGGGCCCTAAACACAAGATTTGAGAAATGGGTAAAAGTGAATGAAAATGGCCAATTTACTCACTCTGAGGCCTTAAAAAGTGTTTCTCCTGAACGGGAAGTGAATTAAATAACATTTGTAGGCCTTTATTGTTCAAGGGAAAACGCCCGATTATTGACGAAACAGATAACCACCCCCCCTTACGACATGCTTCAGAAACGAAAAAAATGGTTCGTTTTCAAATGTTGCGTCTTTGAATGACAATCCACATTTGTACGTGGATGATCACTTTTAGAGCTAAAATTAGATGTTTAAAGTGATTTTCAAGCTTCCAGGGGCCCTAAACACAAGATTTGAGAAATGGGTAAAAGTGAATGAAAATGGCCAATTTACTCACTCTGAGGCCTTAAAAAGTGTTTCTCCTCCACGGGAAATGAATTAAATACCATTTGGAGGCCTTTATTGTTCAAGCGAAAACGCCTGATTTTTGATGAAAGAGATAACCACCCCCCCTTACGACATGCTTCTGAAACTAAAAAAATGGTTCATTTTCAAATGTTGCGTCTTTTGAACTACAATTAACATTGTACGTGGATAATCACTTTTAGAGATAAAATGAGATGTTAAAAGTGATTTTCAAGCTTCCAGGGGCCCTAAACACGAGATTTGAAAAATGGGTAACCGTGAATGAAAATGGCCAATTTACTCACTCTGCGGCCTTAAAAAGTGTTTCTCCTCCACGGAAATTGAATAAAATAACATTTGGATGCCTTTATTGTTCAATCAAAAATGCCTGTTTTTTGGTGAAAATGATAACCACCCCCCCTTACGACATGCTTCAGAAACGAAAAAAATGTTCCATTTTCAAATGTTGCGTCTTTGAACTACAATTCACATTTGTACGTGAATGATCACTTTTAGAGATAAAATTAGATGTTTAAAGTGATTTACAAGCTTCCAGGGGCCCTAAACACAAGATATGAGGAATGGGTAAATATGAATGAAAATGGCCAATTTATTCACTCTGAGGCCTTAAAAAGTTTTTCTCCACTCCAGAAAGTGAATTAAATAACATTTGTAGGCCTTTATTGTTCAATCAAAAACGCCCGATTTTTGACGAAAGAGATAACCACACCCCCTTACGACATGCTTCAGAAACTAAAAAAAGTGGTCCGTTTTTAAATGTAGCCTCTTTGAACTACAATTCACATTTGTACATGGAAAAGCACTTTTAAAGACCAAATGAGATGTTTAAAGTGATTTTCATGCTTCCAGGGGCCTTAAACACAAGATTTGAGGAATGGGTAAAAGTGAATGAAAATGGCCAATTTACTCACTCTGAGGCCTTAAAAAGTGTTTCTCCTCCACGGGAAGTGAATTAAATACCATTTGGAGGTCTTTATTGTTCAAGCGAAAACGCCTGATTTTTGATGAAAAAGATAACCACCCCCCCTTACGACATGCTTCTGAAACTGAAAAAATGGTTCATTTTCAAATGTTGCGTCTTTGATCCACAATTAACATTTGTACGTGGATAAACACTTTTAGAGATAAAATTAGATGTTTAAAGTGATTTTCAAGCTTCCAGGGGCCCTAAACATGAGATTTGAGAAATGGGTAAACGTGAACGAAAATGGCCAATTTACTCACTCTGCGGCCTTAAAAAGTGTTTCTCCTCCACGGAAAGTGAATAAAATAACATTTGGATGCCTTTATTGTTCAATCAAAAACGCCCGTTTTTGGTGAAAAAGATAACCACCCCCCCTTACGACATGCTTCAGAAACAAAAAAAATGGTCCATTTTCAAATGTTGCGTCTTTGAACTACAATTCACATTTGTACGTGGATAATCACTTTTAGAGATAAAATTAGATGTTTAAAGTGATTTACAAGCTTCCAGGGGCCCTAAACACAAGATATGAGGAATGGGTAAATATGAATGAAAATGGCCAATTTATTCACTCTGAGGCCTTAAAAAGTTATTCTCCACTCCAGAAAGTGAATTAAATAACATTTGTAGACCTTTATTGTTCAATCAAAAACGCCCGATTTTTGAAGAAAGAGATAACCACCCCCCTTACGACATGCTTCAGAAACAAAAAAAATGGTTCATTTTCAAATGTTGCATCTTTGAACGACAATCCACATTTGTACGTGGATAAACACTTTTAGAGATAAAATTAGATGTTTAAAGTGATTTTCAAGCTTCCAGGGGCCCTAAACACAAGATTTGAGAAATGGGTAAAAGTGAATGAAAATGGCCAATTTACTCACTCTGAGGCCTTAAAATGTGTTTCTCCTCAACGGGAAGTGAATTAAATAACATTTGTAGGCCTTTATTGTTCAAGCGAAAACGCCCGATTATTGACGAAAGAGATAACCACCCCCCCTTACGACATGCTTCAGAAACGAAAAAAATGGTCTGTTTTCAAATGTTGCGTCTTTGAATGACAATCCACATTTGTATGTGGATAATCACTTTTAGAGCTAAAATTAGATGTTTAAAGTGATTTTCAAGCTTCCAGGGGCCCTAAACACAAGATTTGAGAAATGGGTAAAAGTGAATGAAAATGGCCAATTTACTCACTCTGAGGCCTTAAAAAGTGTTTCTCCTCCACGGGAAGTGAATTAAATAACATTTGGATGCCTTTATTGTTCAATCAAAAACGCCCGTTTTTTGGTGAAAAAGATAACCACCCCCCCTTACGACATGCTTCAGAAACGAAAAAAATGGTCCATTTTCAAATGTTGCGTCTTTGAACTACAATTCACATTTGTACGTGGATGATCACTTTTAGAGATAAAATTAGATGTTTAAAGTGATTTACAAGCTTCCAGGGGCCCTAAACACAAGATATGAGGAATGGGTAAATATGAATGAAAATGGCCAATTTATTCACTCTGAGGCCTTAAAAAGTTTTTCTCCACTCCAGAAAGTGAATTAAATAACATTTGTAGGCCTTTATTGTTCAATCAAAAACGCCCGATTTTTGACGAAAGAGATAACCACCCCCCCTTACGACATGCTTCAGAAACTAAAAAAAGTGGTCCGTTTTTAAATGTAGCCTCTTTGAACTACAATTCACATTTGTACGTGGAAAAGCACTTTTAAAGGTCAAATGAGATGTTTAAAGTGATTTTCATGCTTCCAGGGGCCTTAAACACAAGATTTGAGGAATGGGTAAAAGTGAATGAAAATGGCCAATTTACTCACTCTGAGGCCTTAAAAAGTGTTTCTCCTCCACGGGAAGTGAATTAAATACCATTTGGAGGTCTTTATTGTTCAAGCCAAAACGCCTGATTTTTGATGAAAGAGAGACCCACCCCCCTTACGACATGCTTCAGAAACAAAAAAAATGGTTCATTTTCAAATGTTGCATCTTTGAACGACAATCCACATTTGTACGTGGATAAACACTTTTAGAGATAAAATTAGATGTTTAAAGTGATTTTCAAGCTTCCAGGGGCCCTAAACACAAGATTTGAGAAATGGGTAAAAGTGAATGAAAATGGCCAATTTACTCACTCTGAGGCCTTAAAAAGTGTTTCTCCTCAACGGGAAGTTAATTAAATAACATTTGTAGGCCTTTATTGTTCAAGCGAAAACGCCCGATTATTGACGAAAGAGATAACCACCCCCCCTTACGACATGCTTCAGAAACGAAAAAAATGGTCTGTTTTCAAATGTTGCGTCTTTGAATGACAATCCACATTTGTATGTGGATAATCACTTTTAGAGCTAAAATTAGATGTTTAAAGTGATTTTCAAGCTTCCAGGGGCCCTAAACACAAGATTTGAGAAATGGGTAAAAGTGAATGAAAATGGCCAATTTACTCACTCTGAGGCCTTAAAAAGTGTTTCTCCTCCACGGGAAGTGAATTAAATACCATTTGGAGGCCTTTATTGTTCAAGCGAAAACGCCTGATTTTTGATGAAAGAGATAACCACCCCCCCTTACGACATGCTTCCGAAACAAAAAAAATGGTTCATTTTCAAATGTTGCGTCTTTTGAACTACAATTAACATTGTACGTGGATAATCACTTTTAGAGATAAAATGAGATGTTTAAAGTGATTTTCAAGCTTCCAGGGGCCCTAAACACGAGATTTGAGAAATGGGTAAACGTGAATGAAAATGGCCAATTTACTCACTCTGCGGCCTTAAAAAGTGTTTCTCCTCCACGGAAAGTGAATAAAATAACATTTGGATGCCTTTATTGTTCAATCAAAAACGCCCGTTTTTTGGTGAAAAAGATAACCACCCCCCCTTACGACATGCTTCAGAAACGAAAAAAATGGTCCATTTTCAAATGTTGCGTCTTTGAACTACAATTCACATTTGTACGTGGAAAAGCACTTTTAAAGATCAAATGAGATGTTTAAAGTGATTTTCATGCTTCCAGGGGCCTTAAACACAAGATTTGAGGAATGGGTAAAAGTGAATGAAAATGGCCAATTTACTCACTCTGAGGCCTTAAAAGTGTTTCTCCACTCCAGAAAGTGAATTAAATAACATTTTTAGGCCTTTATTGTTCAATCAAAAACGCCCGATTTTTGACGAAAGAGATAACCACCCCCCCCTTACGACATGCTTCAGAAACTAAAAAAATGGTCCGTTTTTAAATGTAGCCTCTTTGAACTACAATTCACATTTGTACGTGGAAAAGCACTTTTAAAGATCAAATGAGATGTTTAAAGTGATTTTCATGCTTCCAGGGGCCTTAAACACAAGATTTGAGGAATGGGTAAAAGTGAATGAAAATGGCCAATTTACTCACTCTGAGGCCTTAAAAAGTGTTTCTCCTCCACGGGAAGTGAATTAAATAACATTTGTAGGCCTTTATTGTTCAAGAGAGAACGGCCGATTATTGACGAAAGAGATAACCACCCCCCCTTACGACATGTTTCAGAAACGTAAAAAATGGCCCGTTTTCAAATGTTGCGTCTTTGAATGACAATCCACATTTGTACATGGATAATCACTTTTAGAGCTAAAATTAGATGTTTAAAGTGATTTTCAAGCTTCCAGGGGCCCTAAACACGAGATTTGAGAAATGGGTAAACGTGAATGAAAATGGCCAATTTACTCACTCTGAGGCCTTAAAAAGTGTTTCTCCCCCACGGAAAGTGAATAAAATAGCATTTGGATGCCTTTATTGTTCAATCAAAAACACCCGTTTTTTGGTGAAAAAGATAACCACCCCCCCTTACGACATGCTTCAGAAACAAAAAAAATGGTCCATTTTCAAATGTTGCGTCTTTGAACTACAATTCACATTTGTACGTGGATAATCACTTTTAGAGATAAAATTAGATGTTTAAAGTGATTTACGAGCTTCCTGGGGCCCTAAACACAAGATATGAGGAATGGGTAAATATGAATGAAAATGGCCAATTTATTCACTCTGAGGCCTTAAAAAGTTTTTCTCCACTCCAGAAAGTGAATTAAATAACATTTGTAGACCTTTATTGTTCAATCAAAAACGCCCGATTTTTGACGAAAGAGATAACCACCCCCCCTTACGACATGCTTCAGAAACAAAAAAAATGGTTCATTTTCAAATGTTGCATCTTTGAACGACAATCCACATTTGTACGTGGATAAACACTTTTAGAGATAAAATTAGATGTTTAAAGTGATTTTCAAGCTTCCAGGGGCCCTAAACACAAGATTTGAGAAATGGGTAAAAGTGAATGAAAATGGCCAATTTACTCACTCTGAGGCCTTAAAAAGTGTTTCTCCTCAACGGGAAGTGAATTAAATACCATTTGTAGGCCTTTATTGTTCAAGCGAAAACGCCCGATTATTGACGAAAGAGATAACCACCCCCCCTTACGACATGCTTCAGAAACGAAAAAAATGGTCTGTTTTCAAATGTTGCGTCTTTGAATGACAATCCACATTTGTACGTGGATAATCACTTTTAGAGCTAAAATTAGATGTTTAAAGTGATTTTCAAGCTTCCAGGGGCCCTAAACACAAGATTTGAGAAATGGGTAAAAGTGAATGAAAATGGCCAATTTACTCACTCTGAGGCCTTAAAAAGTGTTTCTCCTCCACGGGAAGTGAATTAAATACCATTTGGAGGCCTTTATTGTTCAAGCGAAAACGCCTGATTTTTGATGAAAGAGATAACCACCCCCCCCCTTACGACATGCTTCCGAAACGAAAAAAATGGTTCATTTTTAAATGTTGCGTCTTTTGAACTACAATTAACATTGTACGTGGATAATCACTTTTAGAGATAAAATGAGATGTTTAAAGTGATTTTCAAGCTTCCAGGGGCCCTAAACACGAGACTTGAGAAATGGGTAAACGTGAATGAAAATGGCCAATTTACTCACTCTGCGGCCTTAAAAAGTGTTTCTCCTCCACGGAAAGTGAATAAAATAACTTTTGGATGCCTTTATTGTTCAATCAAAAACGCCCGTTTTTTGGTGAAAAAGATAACCACCCCCCCTTACGATATGCTTCAGAAACGAAAAAAATGGTCCATTTTCAAATGTTGCGTCTTTGAACTACAATTCACATTTGTACGTGGAAAAGCACTTTTAAAGATCAAATGAGATGTTTAAAGTGATTTTCAAGCTTCCAGGGGCCCTAAACACGAGATTTGAGAAATGGGTAAACGTGAATGAAAATGGCCAATTTACTCACTCTGCGGCCTTAAAAAGTGTTTCTCCTCCACGGAAAGTGAATAAAATACCATTTGGATGCCTTTATTGTTCAATCAAAAACGCCTGTTTTTTGGTGAAAAAGATAACCACCCCCCCTTACGACATGCTTCAGAAACAAAAAAAATGTTCCATTTTCAAATGTTGCGTCTTTGAACTACAATTCACATTTGTACGTGAATGATCACTTTTAGAGATAAAATTAGATGTTTAATGTGATTTACAAGCTTCCAGGGGCCCTAAACACAAAATATGAGGAATGGGTAAATATGAATGAAAATGGCCAATTTATTCACTCTGAGGCCTTAAAAAGTTTTTCTCCACTCCAGAAAGTGAATTAAATAACATTTGTAGGCCTTTATTGTTCAATCAAAAACGCCCGATTTTTGACGAAAGAGATAACCACCCCCCCTTACGACATGCTTCAGAAACAAAAAAAATGGTCCGTTTTCAAATGTTGCCTCTTTGAACTACAATTCACATTTGTACGTGAAAAAGCACTTTTAAAGATCAAATGAGATGTTTAAAGTGATTTTCATGCTTCCAGGGGCCTTAAACACAAGATTTGAGGAATGGGTAAAAGTGAATGAAAATGGCCAATTTACTCACTCTGAGGCCTTAAAAAGTGTTTCTCCTCCACGGGAAGTGAATTAAATACCATTTGGAGGTCTTTATTGTTCAAGCGAAAACGCCTGATTTTTGATGAAAGAGATAACCACCCCCCTTACGACATGCTTCTGAAACTGAAAAAATGGTTCATTTTCAAATGTTGCGTCTTTGAACCACAATTAACATTTGTACGTGGATAAACACTTTTAGAGCTAAAATTAGATGTTTAAAGTGATTTTCAAGCTTCCAGGGGCCCTAAACACGAGATTTGAGAAATGGGTAAACGTGAATGAAAATGGCCAATTTACTCACTCTGCGGCCTTAAAAAGTGTTTCTCCTCCACGGAAAGTGAATAAAATAACATTTTGATGCCTTTATTGTTCAATCAAAAACACCCGTTTTTGGTGAAAAAGATACCCACCCCCCCCTTACGACATGCTTCAGAAACAAAAAAAATGGTCCATTTTCAAATGTTGCGTCTTTGAACTACAATTCACATTTGTACGTGGATAATCACTTTTAGAGATAAAATTAGATGTTTAAAGTGATTTACAAGCTTCCAGGGGCCCTAAACACAAGATATGAGGGATGGGTAAATATGAATGAAAATGGCCAATTTATTCACTTTGAGGCCTTAAAAAGTTTTTCTCCACTCCAGAAAGTGAATTAAATAACATTTGTAGACCTTTATTGTTCAATCAAAAACGCCCGATTTTTGACGAAAGAGATAACCACCCCCCTTACGACATGCTTCCGAAACAAAAAAAATGGTTCATTTTCAAATGTTGCGTCTTTTGAACTTCAATTAACATTGTACGTGGATAATCACTTTTAGAGATAAAATGAGATGTTTAAAGTGATTTTCAAGCTTCCAGGGGCCCTAAACACGAGATTTGAGAAATGGGTAAACGTGAATGAAAATGGCCAATTTACTCACTCTGCGGCCTTAAAAAGTGTTTCTCCTCCACGGAAAGTGAATAAAATAACATTTGGATGCCTTTATTGTTCAATCAAAAACGCCCGTTTTTTGGTGAAAAAGATAACCACCCCCCCTTACGACATGCTTCAGAAACGAAAAAAATGGTCCATTTTCAAATGTTGCGTCTTTGAACTACAATTCACATTTGTACGTGGAAAAGCACTTTTAAAGATCAAATGAGATGTTTAAAGTGATTTTCATGCTTCCAGGGGCCTTAAACACAAGATTTGAGGAATGGGTAAAAGTGAATGAAAATGGCCAATTTACTCACTCTGAGGCCTTAAAAGTGTTTCTCCACTCCAGAAAGTGAATTAAATAACATTTTTAGGCCTTTATTGTTCAATCAAAAACGCCCGATTTTTGACGAAAGAGATAACCACCCCACCTTACGACATGCTTCAGAAACTAAAAAAATGGTTCATTTTCAAATGTTGCGTCTTTGAACCACAATTAACATTTGTACGTGGATAAACACTTTTAGAGCTAAAATTAGATGTTTAAAGTGATTTTCAAGCTTCCAGGGGCCCTAAACACGAGATTTGAGAAATGGGTAAACGTGAATGAAAATGGCCAATTTACTCACTCTGAGGCCTTAAAAAGTGTTTCTCCCCCACGGAAAGTGAATAAAATAGCATTTGGATGCCTTTATTGTTCAATCAAAAACACCCGTTTTTTGGTGAAAAAGATAACCACCCCCCCTTACGACATGCTTCAGAAACAAAAAAAATGGTCCATTTTCAAATGTTGCGTCTTTGAACTACAATTCACATTTGTACGTGGATAATCACTTTTAGAGATAAAATTAGATGTTTAAAGTGATTTACAAGCTTCCTGGGGCCCTAAACACAAGATATGAGGAATGGGTAAATATGAATGAAAATGGCCAATTTATTCACTCTGAGGCCTTAAAAAGTTTTTCTCCACTCCAGAAAGTGAATTAAATAACATTTGTAGACCTTTATTGTTCAATCAAAAACGCCCGATTTTTGACGAAAGAGATAACCACCCCCCCTTACGACATGCTTCAGAAACAAAAAAAATGGTTCATTTTCAAATGTTGCATCTTTGAACGACAATCCACATTTGTACGTGGATAAACACTTTTAGAGATAAAATTAGATGTTTAAAGTGATTTTCAAGCTTCCAGGGGCCCTAAACACAAGATTTGAGAAATGGGTAAAAGTGAATGAAAATGGCCAATTTACTCACTCTGAGGCCTTAAAAAGTGTTTCTCCTCAACGGGAAGTGAATTAAATACCATTTGTAGGCCTTTATTGTTCAAGCGAAAACGCCCGATTATTGACGAAAGAGATAACCACCCCCCCTTACGACATGCTTCAGAAACGAAAAAAATGGTCTGTTTTCAAATGTTGCGTCTTTGAATGACAATCCACATTTGTACGTGGATAATCACGTTTAGAGCTAAAATTAGATGTTTAAAGTGATTTTCAAGCTTCCAGGGGCCCTAAACACAAGATTTGAGAAATGGGTAAAAGTGAATGAAAATGGCCAATTTACTCACTCTGAGGCCTTAAAAAGTGTTTCTCCTCCACGGGAAGTGAATTAAATACCATTTGGAGGCCTTTATTGTTCAAGCGAAAACGCCTGATTTTTGATGAAAGAGATAACCACCCCCCCCCTTACGACATGCTTCCGAAACGAAAAAAATGGTTCATTTTTAAATGTTGCGTCTTTTGAACTACAATTAACATTGTACGTGGATAATCACTTTTAGAGATAAAATGAGATGTTTAAAGTGATTTTCAAGCTTCCAGGGGCCCTAAACACGAGACTTGAGAAATGGGTAAACGTGAATGAAAATGGCCAATTTACTCACTCTGCGGCCTTAAAAAGTGTTTCTCCTCCACGGAAAGTGAATAAAATAACATTTGGATGCCTTTATTGTTCAATCAAAAACGCCCGTTTTTTGGTGAAAAAGATAACCACCCCCCCTTACGATATGCTTCAGAAACGAAAAAAATGGTCCATTTTCAAATGTTGCGTCTTTGAACTACAATTCACATTTGTACGTGGAAAAGCACTTTTAAAGATCAAATGAGATGTTTAAAGTGATTTTCAAGCTTCCAGGGGCCCTAAACACGAGATTTGAGAAATGGGTAAACGTGAATGAAAATGGCCAATTTACTCACTCTGCGGCCTTAAAAAGTGTTTCTCCTCCACGGAAAGTGAATAAAATAACATTTGGATGCCTTTATTGTTCAATCAAAAACGCCTGTTTTTTGGTGAAAAAGATAACCACCCCCCCTTACGACATGCTTCAGAAACAAAAAAAATGTTCCATTTTCAAATGTTGCGTCTTTGAACTACAATTCACATTTGTATGTGAATGATCACTTTTAGAGATAAAATTAGATGTTTAATGTGATTTACAAGCTTCCAGGGGCCCTAAACACAAAATATGAGGAATGGGTAAATATGAATGAAAATGGCCAATTTATTCAGTCTGAGGCCTTAAAAAGTTTTCTCCACTCCAGAAAGTGAATTAAATAACATTTGTAGGCCTTTATTGTTCAATCAAAAACGCCCGATTTTTGACGAAAGAGATAACCACCCCCCTTACGACATGCTTCAGAAACAAAAAAAATGGTTCATTTTCAAATGTTGCATCTTTGAACGACAATCCACATTTGTACGTGGATAAACACTTTTAGAGATAAAATTAGATGTTTAAAGTGATTTTCATGCTTCCAGGGGCCTTAAACACAAGATTTGAGGAATGGGTAAAAGTGAATGAAAATGGCCAATTTACTCACTCTGAGGCCTTAAAAAGTGTTTCTCCTCCACGGGAAGTGAATTAAATACCATTTGGAGGTCTTTATTGTTCAAGCGAAAACGCCTGATTTTTGATGAAAGAGATAACCACCCCCCTTACGACATGCTTCTGAAACTGAAAAAATGGTTCATTTTCAAATGTTGCGTCTTTGAACCACAATTAACATTTGTACGTGGATAAACACTTTTAGAGCTAAAATTAGATGTTTAAAGTGATTTTCAAGCTTCCAGGGGCCCTAAACACGAGATTTGAGAAATGGGTAAACGTGAATGAAAATGGCCAATTTACTCACTCTGCGGCCTTAAAAAGTGTTTCTCCTCCACGGAAAGTGAATAAAATAACATTTTGATGCCTTTATTGTTCAATCAAAAACACCCGTTTTTGGTGAAAAAGATACCCACCCCCCCCTTACGACATGCTTCAGAAACAAAAAAAATGGTCCATTTTCAAATGTTGCGTCTTTGAACTACAATTCACATTTGTACGTGGATAATCACTTTTAGAGATAAAATTAGATGTTTAAAGTGATTTACAAGCTTCCAGGGGCCATAAACACAAGATATGAGGTATGGGTAAATATGAATGAAAATGGCCAATTTATTCACTTTGAGGCCTTAAAAAGTTTTTCTCCACTCCAGAAAGTGAATTAAATAACATTTGTAGACCTTTATTGTTCAATCAAAAACGCCCGATTTTTGACGAAAGAGATAACCACCCCCCTTACGACATGCTTCAGAAACAAAAAAAATGGTTCATTTTCAAATGTTGCATCTTTGAACGACAATCCACATTTGTACGTGGATAAACACTTTTAGAGATAAAATTAGATGTTTAAAGTGATTTTCAAGCTTCCAGGGGCCCTAAACACAAGATTTGAGAAATGGGTAAAAGTGAATGAAAATGGCCAATTTACTCACTCTGAGGCCTTAAAAAGTGTTTCTCCTGAACGGGAAGTGAATTAAATAACATTTGTAGGCCTTTATTGTTCAAGGGAAAACGCCCGATTATTGACGAAACAGATAACCACCCCCCCTTACGACATGCTTCAGAAACGAAAAAAATGGTTCGTTTTCAAATGTTGCGTCTTTGAATGACAATCCACATTTGTACGTGGATGATCACTTTTAGAGCTAAAATTAGATGTTTAAAGTGATTTTCAAGCTTCCAGGGGCCCTAAACACAAGATTTGAGAAATGGGTAAAAGTGAATGAAAATGGCCAATTTACTCACTCTGAGGCCTTAAAAAGTGTTTCTCCTCCACGGGAAGTGAATTAAATACCATTTGGAGGCCTTTATTGTTCAAGCGAAAACGCCTGATTTTTGATGAAAGAGATAACCACCCCCCCTTACGACATGCTTCTGAAACTAAAAAAATGGTTCATTTTCAAATGTTGCGTCTTTTGAACTACAATTAACATTGTACATGGATAATCACTTTTAGAGATAAAATGAGATGTTAAAAGTGATTTTCAAGCTTCCAGGGGCCCTAAACACGAGATTTGAAAAATGGGTAACCATGAATGAAAATGGCCAATTTTTTCACTCTGCGGCCTTAAAAAGTGTTTCTCCTCCACGGAAAGTGAATAAAATAACATTTGGATGCCTTTATTGTTCAATCAAAAACGCCCGTTTTTTGGTGAAAAAGATAACCACCCCCCTTACGACATGCTTCAGAAACGAAAAAAATGGTCAATTTTCAAATGTTGCGTCTTTGAACTACAATTCACATTTGTACGTGGATGATCACTTTTAGAGATAAAATTAGATGTTTAAAGTGATTTACAAGCTTCCAGGGGCCCTAAACACAAGATATGAGGAATGGGTAAATATGAATGAAAATGGCCAATTTATTCACTCTGAGGCCTTAAAAAGTTTTTCTCCACTCCAGAAAGTGAATTAAATAACATTTGTAGGCCTTTATTGTTCAATCAAAAACGCCCGATTTTTGACGAAAGAGATAACCACCCCCCTTACGACATGCTTCAGAAACTAAAAAAAGTGGTCCGTTTTTAAATGTAGCCTCTTTGAACTACAATTCACATTTGTACGTGGAAAAGCACTTTTAAAGATCAAATGAGATGTTTAAAGTGATTTTAATGCTTCCAGGGGCCTTAAACACAAGATTTGAGGAATGGGTAAAAGTGAATGAAAATGGCCAATTTACTCACTCTGAGGCCTTAAAAAGTGTTTCTCCTCCACGGGAAGTGAATTAAATACCATTTGGAGGTCTTTATTGTTCAAGCGAAAACGCCTGATTTTTGATGAAAAAGATAACCACCCCCCCTTACGACATGCTTCTGAAACTGAAAAAATGGTTCATTTTCAAATGTTGCGTCTTTGAACCACAATTAACATTTGTACGTGGATAAACACTTTTAGAGATAAAATTAGATGTTTAAAGTGATTTTCAAGCTTCCAGGGGCCCTAAACACGAGATTTGAGAAATGGGTAAACGTGAATGAAAATGGCCAATTTACTCACTCTGCGGCCTTAAAAAGTGTTTCTCCTCCACGGAAAGTGAATAAAATAACATTTGGATGCCTTTATTGTTCAATCAAAAACGCCCGTTTTTGGTGAAAAAGATAACCACCCCCCCTTACGACATGCTTCAGAAACAAAAAAAATGGTCCATTTTCAAATGTTGCGTCTTTGAACTACAATTCACATTTGTACGTGGATAATCACTTTTAGAGATAAAATTAGATGTTTAAAGTGATTTACAAGCTTCCAGGGGCCCTAAACACAAGATATGAGGAATGGGTAAATATGAATGAAAATGGCCAATTTATTCACTCTGAGGCCTTAAAAAGTGTTTCTCCTCAACGGGAAGTGAATTAAATAACATTTGTAGGCCTTTATTGTTCAAGCGAAAACGCCCGATTATTGACGAAAGAGATAACCACCCCCCCTTACGACATGCTTCAGAAACGAAAAAAATGGTCTGTTTTCAAATGTTGCGTCTTTGAATGACAATCCACATTTGTATGTGGATAATCACTTTTAGAGCTAAAATTAGATGTTTAAAGTGATTTTCAAGCTTCCAGGGGCCCTAAACACAAGATTTGAGAAATGGGTAAAAGTGAATGAAAATGGCCAATTTACTCACTCTGAGGCCTTAAAAAGTGTTTCTCCTCCACGGGAAGTGAATTAAATAACATTTGGATGCCTTTATTGTTCAATCAAAAACGCCCGTTTTTTGGTGAAAAAGATAACCACCCCCCCTTACGACATGCTTCAGAAACGAAAAAAATGGTCCATTTTCAAATGTTGCGTCTTTGAACTACAATTCACATTTGTACGTGGATGATCACTTTTAGAGATAAAATTAGATGTTTAAAGTGATTTACAAGCTTCCAGGGGCCCTAAACACAAGATATGAGGAATGGGTAAATATGAATGAAAATGGCCAATTTATTCACTCTGAGGCCTTAAAAAGTTTTTCTCCACTCCAGAAAGTGAATTAAATAACATTTGTAGGCCTTTATTGTTCAATCAAAAACGCCCGATTTTTGACGAAAGAGATAACCACCCCCCCTTACGACATGCTTCAGAAACTAAAAAAAGTGGTCCGTTTTTAAATGTAGCCTCTTTGAACTACAATTCACATTTGTACGTGGAAAAGCACTTTTAAAGGTCAAATGAGATGTTTAAAGTGATTTTCATGCTTCCAGGGGCCTTAAACACAAGATTTGAGGAATGGGTAAAAGTGAATGAAAATGGCCAATTTACTCACTCTGAGGCCTTAAAAAGTGTTTCTCCTCCACGGGAAGTGAATTAAATACCATTTGGAGGTCTTTATTGTTCAAGCCAAAACGCCTGATTTTTGATGAAAGAGAGACCCACCCCCCTTACGACATGCTTCAGAAACAAAAAAAATGGTTCATTTTCAAATGTTGCATCTTTGAACGACAATCCACATTTGTACGTGGATAAACACTTTTAGAGAGAAAATTAGATGTTTAAAGTGATTTTCAAGCTTCCAGGGGCCCTAAACACAAGATTTGAGAAATGGGTAAAAGTGAATGAAAATGGCCAATTTACTCACTCTGAGGCCTTAAAAAGTGTTTCTCCTCAACGGGAAGTGAATTAAATAACATTTGTAGGCCTTTATTGTTCAAGCGAATACGACCGATTATTGACGAAAGAGATAACCACCCCCCCTTACGACATGCTTCAGAAACGAAAAAAATGGTCTGTTTTCAAATGTTGCGTCTTTGAATGACAATCCACATTTGTATGTGGATAATCACTTTTAGAGCTAAAATTAGATGTTTAAAGTGATTTTCAAGCTTCCAGGGGCCCTAAACACAAGATTTGAGAAATGGGTAAAAGTGAATGAAAATGGCCAATTTACTCACTCTGAGGCCTTAAAAAGTGTTTCTCCTCCACGGGAAGTGAATTAAATACCATTTGGAGGCCTTTATTGTTCAAGCGAAAACGCCTGATTTTTGATGAAAGAGATAACCACCCCCCCTTACGACATGCTTCCGAAACAAAAAAAATGGTTCATTTTCAAATGTTGCGTCTTTTGAACTACAATTAACATTGTACGTGGATAATCACTTTTAGAGATAAAATGAGATGTTTAAAGTGATTTTCAAGCTTCCAGGGGCCCTAAACACGAGATTTGAGAAATGGGTAAACGTGAATGAAAATGGCCAATTTACTCACTCTGCGGCCTTAAAAAGTGTTTCTCCTCCACGGAAAGTGAATAAAATAACATTTGGATGCCTTTATTGTTCAATCAAAAACGCCCGTTTTTTGGTGAAAAAGATAACCACCCCCCCTTACGACATGCTTCAGAAACGAAAAAAATGGTCCATTTTCAAATGTTGCGTCTTTGAACTACAATTCACATTTGTACGTGGAAAAGCACTTTTAAAGATCAAATGAGATGTTTAAAGTGATTTTCATGCTTCCAGGGGCCTTAAACACAAGATTTGAGGAATGGGTAAAAGTGAATGAAAATGGCCAATTTACTCACTCTGAGGCCTTAAAAAGTGTTTCTCCTCCATGGGACGTGAATTAAATAACATTTGTAGACCTTTATTGTTCAATCAAAAACGCCCGATTTTTGATGAAAGAGATAACCACCCCCCTTACGACATGCTTCTGAAACTGAAAAAATGGTTCATTTTCAAATGTTGCGTCTTTGAACCACAATTAACATTTGTACGTGGATAAACACTTTTAGAGCTAAAATTAGATGTTTAAAGTGATTTTCAAGCTTCCAGGGGCCCTAAACACGAGATTTGAGAAATGGGTAAACGTGAATGAAAATGGCCAATTTACTCACTCTGCGGCCTTAAAAAGTGTTTCTCCTCCACGGAAAGTGAATAAAATAACATTTTGATGCCTTTATTGTTCAATCAAAAACACCCGTTTTTGGTGAAAAAGATACCCACCCCCCCTTACGACATGCTTCAGAAACAAAAAAAATGGTCCATTTTCAAATGTTGCGTCTTTGAACTACAATTCACATTTGTACGTGGATAATCACTTTTAGAGATAAAATTAGATGTTTAAAGTGATTTACAAGCTTCCAGGGGCCATAAACACAAGATATGAGGGATGGGTAAATATGAATGAAAATGGCCAATTTATTCACTTTGAGGCCTTAAAAAGTTTTTCTCCACTCCAGAAAGTGAATTAAATAACATTTGTAGACCTTTATTGTTCAATCAAAAACGCCCGATTTTTGACGAAAGAGATAACCACCCCCCTTACGACATGCTTCAGAAACAAAAAAAATGGTTCATTTTCAAATGTTGCATCTTTGAACGACAATCCACATTTGTACGTGGATAAACACTTTTAGAGATAAAATTAGATGTTTAAAGTGATTTTCAAGCTTCCAGGGGCCCTAAACACAAGATTTGAGAAATGGGTAAAAGTGAATGAAAATGGCCAATTTACTCACTCTGAGGCCTTAAAAAGTGTTTCTCCTGAACGGGAAGTGAATTAAATAACATTTGTAGGCCTTTATTGTTCAAGGGAAAACGCCCGATTATTGACGAAACAGATAACCACCCCCCCTTACGACATGCTTCAGAAACGAAAAAAATGGTTCGTTTTCAAATGTTGCGTCTTTGAATGACAATCCACATTTGTACGTGGATGATCACTTTTAGAGCTAAAATTAGATGTTTAAAGTGATTTTCAAGCTTCCAGGGGCCCTAAACACAAGGTTTGAGAAATGGGTAAAAGTGAATGAAAATGGCCAATTTACTCACTCTGAGGCCTTAAAAAGTGTTTCTCCTCCACGGGAAGTGAATTAAATACCATTTGGAGGCCTTTATTGTTCAAGCGAAAACGCCTGATTTTTGATGAAAGAGATAACCACCCCCCCTTACGACATGCTTCTGAAACTAAAAAAATGGTTCATTTTCAAATGTTGCGTCTTTTGAACTACAATTAACATTGTACATGGATAATCACTTTTAGAGATAAAATGAGATGTTAAAAGTGATTTTCAAGCTTCCAGGGGCCCTAAACACGAGATTTGAAAAATGGGTAACCATGAATGAAAATGGCCAATTTTTTCACTCTGCGGCCTTAAAAAGTGTTTCTCCTCCACGGAAAGTGAATAAAATAACATTTGGATGCCTTTATTGTTCAATCAAAAACGCCCGTTTTTTGGTGAAAAAGATAACCACCCCCCTTACGACATGCTTCAGAAACGAAAAAAATGGTCAATTTTCAAATGTTGCGTCTTTGAACTACAATTCACATTTGTACGTGGATGATCACTTTTAGAGATAAAATTAGATGTTTAAAGTGATTTACAAGCTTCCAGGGGCCCTAAACACAAGATATGAGGAATGGGTAAATATGAATGAAAATGGCCAATTTATTCACTCTGAGGCCTTAAAAAGTTTTTCTCCACTCCAGAAAGTGAATTAAATAACATTTGTAGGCCTTTATTGTTCAATCAAAAACGCCCGATTTTTGACGAAAGAGATAACCACCCCCCTTACGACATGCTTCAGAAACTAAAAAAAGTTCTCCGTTTTTAAATGTAGCCTCTTTGAACTACAATTCACATTTGTACGTGGAAAAGCACTTTTAAAGATCAAATGAGATGTTTAAAGTGATTTTAATGCTTCCAGGGGCCTTAAACACAAGATTTGAGGAATGGGTAAAAGTGAATGAAAATGGCCAATTTACTCACTCTGAGGCCTTAAAAAGTGTTTCTCCTCCACGGGAAGTGAATTAAATACCATTTGGAGGTCTTTATTGTTCAAGCGAAAACGCCTGATTTTTGATGAAAAAGATAACCACCCCCCCTTACGACATGCTTCTGAAACTGAAAAAATGGTTCATTTTCAAATGTTGCGTCTTTGAACCACAATTAACATTTGTACGTTGATAAACACTTTTAGAGATAAAATTAGATGTTTAAAGTGATTTTCAAGCTTCCAGGGGCCCTAAACACGAGATGTGAGAAATGGGTAAACGTGAATGAAAATGGCCAATTTACTCACTCTGCGGCCTTAAAAAGTGTTTCTCCTCCACGGAAAGTGAATAAAATAACATTTGGATGCCTTTATTGTTCAATCAAAAACGCCCGTTTTTGGTGAAAAAGATAACCACCCCCCCTTACGACATGCTTCAGAAACAAAAAAAATGGTCCATTTTCAAATGTTGCGTCTTTGAACTACAATTCACATTTGTACGTGGATAATCACTTTTAGAGATAAAATTAGATGTTTAAAGTGATTTACAAGCTTCCAGGGGCCCTAAACACAAGATATGAGGAATGGGTAAATATGAATGAAAATGGCCAATTTATTCACTCTGAGGCCTTAAAAAGTTATTCTCCACTCCAGAAAGTGAATTAAATAACATTTGTAGACCTTTATTGTTCAATCAAAAACGCCCGATTTTTGACGAAAGAGATAACCACCCCCCTTACGACATGCTTCAGAAACAAAAAAAATGGTTCATTTTCAAATGTTGCATCTTTGAACGACAATCCACATTTGTACGTGGATAAACACTTTTAGAGATAAAATTAGATGTTTAAAGTGATTTTCAAGCTTCCAGGGGCCCTAAACACAAGATTTGAGAAATGGGTAAAAGTGAATGAAAATGGCCAATTTACTCACTCTGAGGCCTTAAAAAGTGTTTCTCCTCAACGGGAAGTGAATTAAATAACATTTGTAGGCCTTTATTGTTCAAGCGAAAACGCCCGATTATTGACGAAAGAGATAACCACCCCCCCTTACGACATGCTTCAGAAACGAAAAAAATGGTCTGTTTTCAAATGTTGCGTCTTTGAATGACAATCCACATTTGTATGTGGATAATCACTTTTAGAGCTAAAATTAGATGTTTAAAGTGATTTTCAAGCTTCCAGGGGCCCTAAACACAAGATTTGAGAAATGGGTAAAAGTGAATGAAAATGGCCAATTTACTCACTCTGAGGCCTTAAAAAGTGTTTCTCCTCCACGGGAAGTGAATTAAATAACATTTGGATGCCTTTATTGTTCAATCAAAAACGCCCGTTTTTTGGTGAAAAAGATAACCACCCCCCCTTACGACATGCTTCAGAAACGAAAAAAATGGTCCATTTTCAAATGTTGCGTCTTTGAACTACAATTCACATTTGTACGTGGATGATCACTTTTAGAGATAAAATTAGATGTTTAAAGTGATTTACAAGCTTCCAGGGGCCCTAAACACAAGATATGAGGAATGGGTAAATATGAATGAAAATGGCCAATTTATTCACTCTGAGGCCTTAAAAAGTTTTTCTCCACTCCAGAAAGTGAATTAAATAACATTTGTAGGCCTTTATTGTTCAATCAAAAACGCCCGATTTTTGACGAAAGAGATAACCACCCCCCTTACGACATGCTTCAGAAACTAAAAAAAGTGGTCCGTTTTTAAATGTAGCCTCTTTGAACTACAATTCACATTTGTACGTGGAAAAGCACTTTTAAAGGTCAAATGAGATGTTTAAAGTGATTTTCATGCTTCCAGGGGCCTTAAACACAAGATTTGAGGAATGGGTAAAAGTGAATGAAAATGGCCAATTTACTCACTCTGAGGCCTTAAAAAGTGTTTCTCCTCCACGGGAAGTGAATTAAATACCATTTGGAGGTCTTTATTGTTCAAGCCAAAACGCCTGATTTTTGATGAAAGAGAGACCCACCCCCCTTACGACATGCTTCAGAAACAAAAAAAATGGTTCATTTTCAAATGTTGCATCTTTGAACGACAATCCACATTTGTACGTGGATAAACACTTTTAGAGATAAAATTAGATGTTTAAAGTGATTTTCAAGCTTCCAGGGGCCCTAAACACAAGATTTGAGAAATGGGTAAAAGTGAATGAAAATGGCCAATTTACTCACTCTGAGGCCTTAAAAAGTGTTTCTCCTCAACGGGAAGTGAATTAAATAACATTTGTAGGCCTTTATTGTTCAAGCGAATACGACCGATTATTGACGAAAGAGATAACCACCCCCCCTTACGACATGCTTCAGAAACGAAAAAAATGGTCTGTTTTCAAATGTTGCGTCTTTGAATGACAATCCACATTTGTATGTGGATAATCACTTTTAGAGCTAAAATTAGATGTTTAAAGTGATTTTCAAGCTTCCAGGGGCCCTAAACACAAGATTTGAGAAATGGGTAAAAGTGAATGAAAATGGCCAATTTACTCACTCTGAGGCCTTAAAAAGTGTTTCTCCTCCACGGGAAGTGAATTAAATACCATTTGGAGGCCTTTATTGTTCAAGCGAAAACGCCTGATTTTTGATGAAAGAGATAACCACCCCCCTTACGACATGCTTCCGAAACAAAAAAAATGGTTCATTTTCAAATGTTGCGTCTTTTGAACTACAATTAACATTGTACGTGGATAATCACTTTTAGAGATAAAATGAGATGTTTAAAGTGATTTTCAAGCTTCCAGGGGCCCTAAACACGAGATTTGAGAAATGGGTAAACGTGAATGAAAATGGCCAATTTACTCACTCTGCGGCCTTAAAAAGTGTTTCTCCTCCACGGAAAGTGAATAAAATAACATTTGGATGCCTTTATTGTTCAATCAAAAACGCCCGTTTTTTGGTGAAAAAGATAACCACCCCCCCTTACGACATGCTTCAGAAACGAAAAAAATGGTCCATTTTCAAATGTTGCGTCTTTGAACTACAATTCACATTTGTACGTGGAAAAGCACTTTTAAAGATCAAATGAGATGTTTAAAGTGATTTTCATGCTTCCAGGGGCCTTAAACACAAGATTTGAGGAATGGGTAAAAGTGAATGAAAATGGCCAATTTACTCACTCTGAGGCCTTAAAAAGTGTTTCTCCTCCATGGGACGTGAATTAAATAACATTTGTAGACCTTTATTGTTCAATCAAAAACGCCCGATTTTTGACGAAAGAGATAACACCCCCCCTTACGACATGCTTCAGAAACAAAAAAAATGGTTCATTTTCAAATGTCGCATCTTTGAACCACAATTAACATTTGTACGTGGATAAACACTTTTAGAGATAAAATGAGATGTTTAAAGTGATTTTCAAGCTTCCAGGGGCCCTAAACACGAGATTTGAGAAATGGGTAAACGTGAATGAAAATGGCCAATTTACTCCCTCTGCGGCCTTAAAAAGTGTTTCTCCTCCACGGAAAGTGAATTAAATACCATTTGGAGGCCTTTATTGTTCAAGCGAAAACGCCTGATTTTTGATGAAAGAGATAACCACCCCCCCTTACGACATACTTCCGAAACTAAAAAAATGGTTCATTTTCAAATGTTGCGTCTTTTGAACTACAATTAACATTGTACGTGGATAATCACTTTTAGAGATAAAATGAGATGTTTAAAGTGATTTTCAAGCTTCCAGGGGCCCTAAACACGAGATTTGAGAAATGGGTAAACGTGAATGAAAATGGCCAATTTACTCACTCTGCGGCCTTAAAAAGTGTTTCTCCTCCACGGAAAGTGAATAAAATAACATTTGGATGCCTTTATTGTTCAATCAAAAACGCCCGTTTTTTGGTGAAAAAGATAACCACCCCCCCTTACGACATGCTTCAGAAACGAAAAAAATGGTCCATTTTCAAATGTTGCGTCTTTGAACTACAATTCACATTTGTACGTGGAAAAGCACTTTTAAAGATCAAATGAGATGTTTAAAGTGATTTTCATGCTTCCAGGGGCCTTAAACACAAGATTTGAGGAATGGGTAAAAGTGAATGAAAATGGCCAATTTACTCACTCTGAGGCCTTAAAAAGTGTTTCTCCTGAACGGGAAGTGAATTAAATAACATTTGTAGGCCTTTATTGTTCAAGGGAAAACGCCCGATTATTGACGAAACAGATAACCACCCCCCCTTACGACATGCTTCAGAAACGAAAAAAATGGTTCGTTTTCAAATGTTGCGTCTTTGAATGACAATCCACATTTGTACGTGGATGATCACTTTTAGAGCTAAAATTAGATGTTTAAAGTGATTTTCAAGCTTCCAGGGGCCCTAAACACAAGATTTGAGAAATGGGTAAAAGTGAATGAAAATGGCCAATTTACTCACTCTGAGGCCTTAAAAAGTGTTTCTCCTCCACGGGAAGTGAATTAAATACCATTTGGAGGCCTTTATTGTTCAAGCGAAAACGCCTGATTTTTGATGAAAGAGATAACCACCCCCCCTTACGACATGCTTCTGAAACTAAAAAAATGGTTCATTTTCAAATGTTGCGTCTTTTGAACTACAATTAACATTGTACATGGATAATCACTTTTAGAGATAAAATGAGATGTTAAAAGTGATTTTCAAGCTTCCAGGGGCCCTAAACACGAGATTTGAAAAATGGGTAACCATGAATGAAAATGGCCAATTTTTTCACTCTGCGGCCTTAAAAAGTGTTTCTCCTCCACGGAAAGTGAATAAAATAACATTTGGATGCCTTTATTGTTCAATCAAAAACGCCCGTTTTTTGGTGAAAAAGATAACCACCCCCCTTACGACATGCTTCAGAAACGAAAAAAATGGTCAATTTTCAAATGTTGCGTCTTTGAACTACAATTCACATTTGTACGTGGATGATCACTTTTAGAGATAAAATTAGATGTTTAAAGTGATTTACAAGCTTCCAGGGGCCCTAAACACAAGATATGAGGAATGGGTAAATATGAATGAAAATGGCCAATTTATTCACTCTGAGGCCTTAAAAAGTTTTTCTCCACTCCAGAAAGTGAATTAAATAACATTTGTAGGCCTTTATTGTTCAATCAAAAACGCCCGATTTTTGACGAAAGAGATAACCACCCCCCTTACGACATGCTTCAGAAACTAAAAAAAGTTCTCCGTTTTTAAATGTAGCCTCTTTGAACTACAATTCACATTTGTACGTGGAAAAGCACTTTTAAAGATCAAATGAGATGTTTAAAGTGATTTTAATGCTTCCAGGGGCCTTAAACACAAGATTTGAGGAATGGGTAAAAGTGAATGAAAATGGCCAATTTACTCACTCTGAGGCCTTAAAAAGTGTTTCTCCTCCACGGGAAGTGAATTAAATACCATTTGGAGGTCTTTATTGTTCAAGCGAAAACGCCTGATTTTTGATGAAAAAGATAACCACCCCCCCTTACGACATGCTTCTGAAACTGAAAAAATGGTTCATTTTCAAATGTTGCGTCTTTGAACCACAATTAACATTTGTACGTGGATAAACACTTTTAGAGATAAAATTAGATGTTTAAACTGATTTTCAAGCTTCCAGGGGCCCTAAACACGAGATTTGAGAAATGGGTAAACGTGAATGAAAATGGCCAATTTACTCACTCTGCGGCCTTAAAAAGTGTTTCTCCTCCACGGAAAGTGAATAAAATAACATTTGGATGCCTTTATTGTTCAATCAAAAACGCCCGTTTTTGGTGAAAAAGATAACCACCCCCCCTTACGACATGCTTCAGAAACAAAAAAAATGGTCCATTTTCAAATGTTGCGTCTTTGAACTACAATTCACATTTGTACGTGGATAATCACTTTTAGAGATAAAATTAGATGTTTAAAGTGATTTACAAGCTTCCAGGGGCCCTAAACACAAGATATGAGGAATGGGTAAATATGAATGAAAATGGCCAATTTATTCACTCTGAGGCCTTAAAAAGTTATTCTCCACTCCAGAAAGTGAATTAAATAACATTTGTAGACCTTTATTGTTCAATCAAAAACGCCCGATTTTTGACGAAAGAGATAACCACCCCCCTTACGACATGCTTCAGAAACAAAAAAAATGGTTCATTTTCAAATGTTGCATCTTTGAACGACAATCCACATTTGTACGTGGATAAACACTTTTAGAGATAAAATTAGATGTTTAAAGTGATTTTCAAGCTTCCAGGGGCCCTAAACACAAGATTTGAGAAATGGGTAAAAGTGAATGAAAATGGCCAATTTACTCACTCTGAGGCCTTAAAAAGTGTTTCTCCTCAACGGGAAGTGAATTAAATAACATTTGTAGGCCTTTATTGTTCAAGCGAAAACGCCCGATTATTGACGAAAGAGATAACCACCCCCCCTTACGACATGCTTCAGAAACGAAAAAAATGGTCTGTTTTCAAATGTTGCGTCTTTGAATGACAATCCACATTTGTATGTGGATAATCACTTTTAGAGCTAAAATTAGATGTTTAAAGTGATTTTCAAGCTTCCAGGGGCCCTAAACACAAGATTTGAGAAATGGGTAAAAGTGAATGAAAATGGCCAATTTACTCACTCTGAGGCCTTAAAAAGTGTTTCTCCTCCACGGGAAGTGAATTAAATAACATTTGGATGCCTTTATTGTTCAATCAAAAACGCCCGTTTTTTGGTGAAAAAGATAACCACCCCCCCTTACGACATGCTTCAGAAACGAAAAAAATGGTCCATTTTCAAATGTTGCGTCTTTGAACTACAATTCACATTTGTACGTGGATGATCACTTTTAGAGATAAAATTAGATGTTTAAAGTGATTTACAAGCTTCCAGGGGCCCTAAACACAAGATATGAGGAATGGGTAAATATGAATGAAAATGGCCAATTTATTCACTCTGAGGCCTTAAAAAGTTTTTCTCCACTCCAGAAAGTGAATTAAATAACATTTGTAGGCCTTTATTGTTCAATCAAAAACGCCCGATTTTTGACGAAAGAGATAACCACCCCCCTTACGACATGCTTCAGAAACTAAAAAAAGTGGTCCGTTTTTAAATGTAGCCTCTTTGAACTACAATTCACATTTGTACGTGGAAAAGCACTTTTAAAGGTCAAATGAGATGTTTAAAGTGATTTTCATGCTTCCAGGGGCCTTAAACACAAGATTTGAGGAATGGGTAAAAGTGAATGAAAATGGCCAATTTACTCACTCTGAGGCCTTAAAAAGTGTTTCTCCTCCACGGGAAGTGAATTAAATACCATTTGGAGGTCTTTATTGTTCAAGCCAAAACGCCTGATTTTTGATGAAAGAGAGACCGACCCCCCTTACGACATGCTTCAGAAACAAAAAAAATGGTTCATTTTCAAATGTTGCATCTTTGAACGACAATCCACATTTGTACGTGGATAAACACTTTTAGAGATAAAATTAGATGTTTAAAGTGATTTTCAAGCTTCCAGGGGCCCTAAACACAAGATTTGAGAAATGGGTAAAAGTGAATGAAAATGGCCAATTTACTCACTCTGAGGCCTTAAAAAGTGTTTCTCCTCAACGGGAAGTGAATTAAATAACATTTGTAGGCCTTTATTGTTCAAGCGAATACGACCGATTATTGACGAAAGAGATAACCACCCCCCCTTACGACATGCTTCAGAAACGAAAAAAATGGTCTGTTTTCAAATGTTGCGTCTTTGAATGACAATCCACATTTGTATGTGGATAATCACTTTTAGAGCTAAAATTAGATGTTTAAAGTGATTTTCAAGCTTCCAGGGGCCCTAAACACAAGATTTGAGAAATGGGTAAAAGTGAATGAAAATGGCCAATTTACTCACTCTGAGGCCTTAAAAAGTGTTTCTCCTCCACGGGAAGTGAATTAAATACCATTTGGAGGCCTTTATTGTTCAAGCGAAAACGCCTGATTTTTGATGAAAGAGATAACCACCCCCCCTTACGACATGCTTCCGAAACAAAAAAAATGGTTCATTTTCAAATGTTGCGTCTTTTGAACTACAATTAACATTGTACGTGGATAATCACTTTTAGAGATAAAATGAGATGTTTAAAGTGATTTTCAAGCTTCCAGGGGCCCTAAACACGAGATTTGAGAAATGGGTAAACGTGAATGAAAATGGCCAATTTACTCACTCTGCGGCCTTAAAAAGTGTTTCTCCTCCACGGAAAGTGAATAAAATAACATTTGGATGCCTTTATTGTTCAATCAAAAACGCCCGTTTTTTGGTGAAAAAGATAACCACCCCCCCTTACGACATGCTTCAGAAACGAAAAAAATGGTCCATTTTCAAATGTTGCGTCTTTGAACTACAATTCACATTTGTACGTGGAAAAGCACTTTTAAAGATCAAATGAGATGTTTAAAGTGATTTTCATGCTTCCAGGGGCCTTAAACACAAGATTTGAGGAATGGGTAAAAGTGAATGAAAATGGCCAATTTACTCACTCTGAGGCCTTAAAAAGTGTTTCTCCTCCATGGGACGTGAATTAAATAACATTTGTAGACCTTTATTGTTCAATCAAAAACGCCCGATTTTTGACGAAAGAGATAACACCCCCCCTTACGACATGCTTCAGAAACAAAAAAAATGGTTCATTTTCAAATGTCGCATCTTTGAACCACAATTAACATTTGTACGTGGATAAACACTTTTAGAGATAAAATGAGATGTTTAAAGTGATTTTCAAGCTTCCAGGGGCCCTAAACACGAGATTTGAGAAATGGGTAAACGTGAATGAAAATGGCCAATTTACTCCCTCTGCGGCCTTAAAAAGTGTTTCTCCTCCACGGAAAGTGAATTAAATACCATTTGGAGGCCTTTATTGTTCAAGCGAAAACGCCTGATTTTTGATGAAAGAGATAACCACCCCCCCTTACGACATACTTCCGAAACTAAAAAAATGGTTCATTTTCAAATGTTGCGTCTTTTGAACTACAATTAACATTGTACGTGGATAATCACTTTTAGAGATAAAATGAGATGTTTAAAGTGATTTTCAAGCTTCCAGGGGCCCTAAACACGAGATTTGAGAAATGGGTAAACGTGAATGAAAATGGCCAATTTACTCACTCTGCGGCCTTAAAAAGTGTTTCTCCTCCACGGAAAGTGAATAAAATAACATTTGGATGCCTTTATTGTTCAATCAAAAACGCCCGTTTTTTGGTGAAAAAGATAACCACCCCCCCTTACGACATGCTTCAGAAACGAAAAAAATGGTCCATTTTCAAATGTTGCGTCTTTGAACTACAATTCACATTTGTACGTGGAAAAGCACTTTTAAAGATCAAATGAGATGTTTAAAGTGATTTTCATGCTTCCAGGGGCCTTAAACACAAGATTTGAGGAATGGGTAAAAGTGAATGAAAATGGCCAATTTACTCACTCTGAGGCCTTAAAAAGTGTTTCTCCTCCATGGGACGTGAATTAAATAACATTTGTAGGCCTTTATTGTTCAAGCGAAAACGCCCGATTATTGACGAAAGAGATAACCGCCCCCCCTTACGACATGCTTCAGAAACGAAAAAAATGGTCCGTTTTCAAATGTTGCTTCTTTGAATGACAATCCACATTTGTACGTGGATAATCACTTTTAGAGCTAAAATTAGATGTTTAAAGTGATTTTCAAGCTTCCAGGGGCCCTAAACACAAGATTTGAGAAATGGGTAAAAGTGAATGAAAATGGCCAATTTACTCACTCTGCGGCCTTAAAAAGTGTTTCTCCTCCACGGAAAGTGAATAAAATAACATTTGGATGCCTTTATTGTTCAATCAAAAACGCCCGTTTTTTGGTGAAAAAGATAACCACCCCCCCCTTACGACATACTTCCGAAACTAAAAAAATGGTTCATTTTCAAATGTTGCGTCTTTTGAACTACAATTAACATTGTACGTGGATAATCACTTTTAGAGATAAAATGAGATGTTTAAAGTGATTTTCAAGCTTCCAGGGGCCCTAAACACGAGATTTGAGAAATGGGTAAACGTGAATGAAAATGGCCAATTTACTCACTCTGCGGCCTTAAAAAGTGTTTCTCCTCCACGGAAAGTGAATAAAATAACATTTGGATGCCTTTATTGTTCAATCAAAAACGCCCGATTTTTGACGAAAGAGATAACCACCCCCCCTTACGACATGCTTCAGAAACAAAAAAAATGGTTCATTTTCAAATGTTGCATCTTTGAACGACAATCCACATTTGTACGTGGATAAACACTTTTAGAGATAAAATTAGATGTTTAAAGTGATTTTCAAGCTTCCAGGGGCCCTAAACACAAGATTTGAGAAATGGGTAAAAGTGAATGAAAATGGCCAATTTACTCACTCTGAGGCCTTAAAAAGTGTTTCTCCTCAACGGGAAGTGAATTAAATAACATTTGTAGGCCTTTATTGTTCAAGCGAAAACGCCCGATTATTGACGAAAGAGATAACCACCCCCCCTTACGACATGCTTCAGAAACAAAAAAAATGGTCTGTTTTCAAATGTTGCGTCTTTGAATGACAATCCACATTTGTACGTGGATAATCACTTTTAGAGCTAAAATTAGATGTTTAAAGTGATTTTCAAGCTTCCAGGGGCCCTAAACACAAGATTTGAGAAATGGGTAAAAGTGAATGAAAATGGCCAATTTACTCACTCTGAGGCCTTAAAAAGTGTTTCTCCTCCACGGGAAGTGAATTAAATACCATTTGGAGGCCTTTATTGTTCAAGCGAAAACGCCTGATTTTTGATGAAAGAGATAACCACCCCCCCTTACGACATGCTTCCGAAACTAAAAAAATGGTTCATTTTCAAATGTTGCGTCTTTTGAACTTTAATTAACATTGTACGTGGATAATCACTTTTAGAGATAAAATGAGATGTTTAAAGTGATTTTCAAGCTTCCAGGGTCCCTAAACACGAGATTTGAGAAATGGGTAAACGTGAATGAAAATGGCCAATTTACTCCCTCTGCGGCCTTAAAAAGTGTTTCTCCTCCACGGAAAGTGAATTAAATACCATTTGGAGGCCTTTATTGTTCAAGCGAAAACGCCTGATTTTTGATGAAAGAGATAACCACCCCCCCCTTACGACATACTTCCGAAACTAAAAAAATGGTTCATTTTCAAATGTTGCGTCTTTTGAACTACAATTAACATTGTACGTGGATAATCACTTTTAGAGATAAAATGAGATGTTTAAAGTGATTTTCAAGCTTCCAGGGGCCCTAAACACGAGATTTGAGAAATGGGTAAACGTGAATGAAAATGGCCAATTTACTCACTCTGCGGCCTTAAAAAGTGTTTCTCCTCCACGGAAAGTGAATAAAATAACATTTGGATGCCTTTATTGTTCAATCAAAAACGCCCGTTTTTTGGTGAAAAAGATAACCACCCCCCCTTACGACATGCTTCAGAAACGAAAAAAATGGTCCATTTTCAAATGTTGCGTCTTTGAACTACAATTCACATTTGTACGTGGAAAAGCACTTTTAAAGATCAAATGAGATGTTTAAAGTGATTTTCATGCTTCCAGGGGCCTTAAACACAAGATTTGAGGAATGGGTAAAAGTGAATGAAAATGGCCAATTTACTCACTCTGAGGCCTTAAAAAGTGTTTCTCCTCCATGGGACGTGAATTAAATAACATTTGTAGGCCTTTATTGTTCAAGCTAAAACGCCCGATTATTGACGAAAGAGATAACCGCCCCCCTTACGACATGCTTCAGAAACGAAAAAAATGGTCCGTTTTCAAATGTTGCTTCTTTGAATGACAATCCACATTTGTACGTGGATAATCACTTTTAGAGCTAAAATTAGATGTTTAAAGTGATTTTCAAGCTTCCAGGGGCCCTAAACACAAGATTTGAGAAATGGGTAAAAGTGAATGAAAATGGCCAATTTACTCACTCTGAGGCCCTAATAAGTGTTTCTCCTCCACGGGAAGTGAATTAAATACCATTTGGAGGCCTTTATTGTTCAAGCGAAAACGCTTGATTTTTGATGAAAGAGATAACCACCCCCCTTACGACATGCTTCAGAAACTAAAAAAATGGTTCATTTTCAAATGTTGCGTCTTTGAACCACAATTAACATTTGTACGTGGATAAGCACTTTTAGAGCTAAAATTAGATGTTTAAAGTGATTTTCAAGCTTCCAGGGGCCCTAAACACGAGATTTGAGAAATGGGTAACCGTGAATGAAAATGGCCAATTTACTCACTCTGAGGCCTTAAAAAGTGTTTCTCCTCAACGGGAAGTGAATTAAATAACATTTGTAGGCCTTTATTGTTCAAGCGAAAACGCCCGATTATTGACGAAAGAGATAACCACCCCCCCTTACGACATGCTTCAGAAACGAAAAAAATGGTCTGTTTTCAAATGTTGCGTCTTTGAATGACAATCCACATTTGTACGTGGATAATCACTTTTAGAGCTAAAATTAGATGTTTAAAGTGATTTTCAAGCTTCCAGGGGCCCTAAACACAAGATTTGAGAAATGGGTAAAAGTGAATGAAAATGGCCAATTTACTCACTCTGCGGCCTTAAAAAGTGTTTCTCCTCCACGGAAAGTGAATAAAATAACATTTGGATGCCTTTATTGTTCAATCAAAAACGCCAGTTTTTTGGTGAAAAAGATAACCACCCCCCCTTACGACATGCTTCAGAAACGAAAAAAATGGTCCATTTTCAAATGTTGCGTCTTTGAACTACAATTCACATTTGTACGTGGAAAAGCACTTTTAAAGATCAAATGAGATGTTTAAAGTGATTTTCATGCTTCCAGGGGCCTTAAACACAAGATTTGAGGAATGGGTAAAAGTGAATGAAAATGGCCAATTTACTCACTCTGAGGCCTTAAAAAGTGTTTCTCCTCCACGGGACGTGAATTAAATAACATTTGTAGGCCTTTATTGTTCAAGCCAAAACGCCCGATTATTGACGAAAGAGATAACCACCCCCCCTTACGACATGCTTCAGAAACGAAAAAAATGGTCTGTTTTCAAATGTTGCGTCTTTGAATGACAATCCACATTTGTACGTGGATAATCACTTTTAGAGCTAAAATTAGATGTTTAAAGTGATTTTCAAGCTTCCAGGGGCCCTAAACACAAGATTTGAGAAATGGGTAAAAGTGAATGAAAATGGCCAATTTACTCACTCTGAGGCCTTAAAAAGTGTTTCTCCTCCACGGGAAGTGAATTAAATACCATTTGGAGGCCTTTATTGTTCAAGCGAAAACGCCTGATTTTTGATGAAAGAGATAACCACCCCCCCCTTACGACATGCTTCCGAAACTAAAAAAATGGTTCATTTTCAAATGTTGCGTCTTTTGAACTACAATTAACATTGTACGTGGATAATCACTTTTAGAGATAAAATGAGATGTTTAAAGTGATTTTCAAGCTTCCAGGGGCCCTAAACACGAGATTTGAGAAATGGGTAAACGTGAATGAAAATGGCCAATTTACTCACTCTGCGGCCTTAAAAAGTGTTTCTCCTCCACGGAAAGTGAATAAAATAACATTTGGATGCCTTTATTGTTCAATCAAAAACGCCCGTTTTTTGGTGAAAAAGATAACCACCCCCCCTTACGACATGCTTCAGAAACGAAAAAAATGGTCCATTTTCAAATGTTGCGTCTTTGAACTACAATTCACATTTGTACGTGGAAAAGCACTTTTAAAGATCAAATGAGATGTTTAAAGTGATTTTCATGCTTCCAGGGGCCCTAAACACAAGATTTGAGGAATGGGTAAAAGTGAATGAAAATGGCCAATTTACTCACTCTGAGGCCTTAAAAAGTGTTTCTCCTCCACGGGACGTGAATTAAATAACATTTGTAGGCCTTTATTGTTCAAGCGAAAACGCCCGATTATTGACGAAAGAGATAACCGCCCCCCCTTACGACATGCTTCTGAAACTAAAAAATGGTTCATTTTCAAATGTTGCGTCTTTTGAACTACAATTAACATTGTACGTGGATAATCACTTTTAGAGATAAAATGAGATGTTTAAAGTGATTTTCAAGCTTCCAGGGGCCCTAAACACGAGATTTGAGAAATGGGTAACCGTGAATGAAAATGGCCAATTTACTCACTCTGCGGCCTTAAAAAGTGTTTCTCCTCCACGGAAAGTGAATAAAATAACATTTGGATGCCTTTATTGTTCAATCAAAAACGCCCGTTTTTTGGTGAAAAAGATAACCACCCCCCCTTACGACATGCTTCAGAAACGAAAAAAATGTTCCATTTTCAAATGTTGCGTCTTTGAACTACAATTCACATTTGTACGTGAATGATCACTTTTAGAGATAAAATTAGATGTTTAAAGTGATTTACAAGCTTCCAGGGGCCCTAAACACAAGATATGAGGAATGGGTAAATATGAATGAAAATGGCCAATTTATTCACTCTGAGTGAATTAAATACCATTTTTAGGCCTTTATTGTTCAATCAAAAACGCCCGATTTTTGACGAAAGAGATAACCACCCCCCCTTACGACATGCTTCAGAAACTAAAAAAATGGTTCATTTTCAAATGTTGCGTCTTTGAACCACAATTAACATTTGTACGTGGATAAACACTTTTAGAGCTAAAATTAGATGTTTAAAGTGATTTTCAAGCTTCCAGGGGCCCTAAACACGAGATTTGAGAAATGGGTAACCGTGAATGAAAATGGCCAATTTACTCACTCTGAGGCCTTAAAAAGTGTTTCTCCTCAACGGGAAGTGAATTAAATAACATTTGTAGGCCTTTATTGTTCAAGCGAAAACGCCCGATTATTGACGAAAGAGATAACCACCCCCCCTTACGACATGCTTCAGAAACGAAAAAAATGGTCTGTTTTCAAATGTTGCGTCTTTGTATGACAATCCACATTTGTACGTGGATAATCACTTTTAGAGCTAAAATTAGATGTTTAAAGTGATTTTCAAGCTTCCAGGGGCCCTAAACACAAGATTTGAGAAATGGGTAAAAGTGAATGAAAATGGCCAATTTACTCACTCTGAGGCCTTAAAAAGTGTTTCTCCTCCACGGGAAGTGAATTAAATACCATTTGGAGGCCTTTATTGTTCAAGCGAAAACGCCTGATTTTTGATGAAAGCGATAACCACCCCCCCTTACGACATGCTTCCGAAACTAAAAAAATGGTTCATTTTCAAATGTTGCGTCTTTTGAACTACAATTAACATTGTACGTGGATAATCACTTTTTAAAATGAGATGTTTAAAGTGATTTTCAAGCTTCCAGGGGCCCTAAACACGAGATTTGAGAAATGGGTAACCGTGAATGAAAATGGCCAATTTACTCACTCTGCGGCCTTAAAAAGTGTTTCTCCTCCACGGAAAGTGAATAAAATAACATTTGGATGCCTTTATTGTTCAATCAAAAACACCCGTTTTTTGGTGAAAAAGATAACCACCCCCCCTTACGACATGCTTCAGAAACAAAAAAAATGGTCCATTTTCAAATGTTGCGTCTTTGAACTACAATTCACATTTGTACGTGGATAATCACTTTTAGAGATAAAATTAGATGTTTAAAGTGATTTACAAGCGTCCAGGGGCCCTAAACACAAGATATGAGGAATGGGTAAATATGAATGAAAATGGCCAATTTATTCACTCTGAGGCCTTAAAAAGTTTTTCTCCACTCCAGAAAGTGAATTAAATAACATTTGTAGACCTTTATTGTTCAATCAAAAACGCCCGATTTTTGACGAAAGAGATAACCACCCCCCCTTACGACATGCTTCAGAAAAAAAAAAATGGTTCATTTTCAAATGTCGCATCTTTGAACGACAATCCACATTTGTACGTGGATAAACACTTTTAGAGATAAAATTAGATGTTTAAAGTGATTTTCAAGCTTCCAGGGGCCCTAAACACAAGATTTGAGAAATGGGTAAAAGTGAATGAAAATGGCCAATTTACTCACTCTGAGGCCTTAAAAAGTGTTTCTCCTCAACGGGAAGTGAATTAAATAACATTTGTAGGCCTTTATTGTTCAAGCGAAAACGCCCGATTATTGACGAAAGAGATAACCACCCCCCCTTACGACATGCTTCAGAAACGAAAAAAATGGTCTCTTTTCAAATGTTGCGTCTTTGAATGACAATCCACATTTGTACGTGGATAATCACTTTTAGAGCTAAAATGAGATGTTTAAAGTGATTTTCAAGCTTCCAGGGGCCCTAAACACAAGATTTGAGAAATGGGTAAAAGTGAATGAAAATGGCCAATTTACTCACTCTGCGGCCTTAAAAAGTGTTTCTCCTCCACGGAAAGTGAATAAAATAACATTTGGATGCCTTTATTGTTCAATCAAAAACGCCCGTTTTTTGGTGAAAAAGATAACCACCCCCCCTTACGACATGCTTCAGAAACGAAAAAAATGGTCCATTTTCAAATGTTGCGTCTTTGAACTACAATTCACATTTGTACGTGGAAAAGCACTTTTAAAGATCAAATGAGATGTTTAAAGTGATTTTCATGCTTCCAGGGGCCTTAAACACAAGATTTGAGGAATGGGTAAAAGTGAATGAAAATGGCCAATTTACTCACTCTGAGGCCTTAAAAAGTGTTTCTCCTCCACGGGACGTGAATTAAATAACATTTGTAGGCCTTTATTGTTCAAGCGAAAACGCCCGATTATTGACGAAAGAGATAACCACCCCCCCTTACGACATGCTTCAGAAACGAAAAAAATGGTCTGTTTTCAAATGTTGCGTCTTTGAATGACAATCCACATTTGTACGTGGATAATCACTTTTAGAGCTAAAATTAGATGTTTAAAGTGATTTTCAAGCTTCCAGGGGCCCTAAACACAAGATTTGAGAAATGGGTAAAAGTGAATGAAAATGGCCAATTTACTCACTCTGAGGCCTTAAAAAGTGTTTCTCCTCCACGGGAAGTGAATTAAATACCATTTGGAGGCCTTTATTGTTCAAGCGAAAACGCCTGATTTTTGATGAAAGAGATAACCACCCCCCCCTTACGACATGCTTCCGAAACTAAAAAAATGGTTCATTTTCAAATGTTGCGTCTTTTGAACTACAATTAACATTGTACGTGGATAATCACTTTTAGAGATAAAATGAGATGTTTAAAGTGATTTTCAAGCTTCCAGGGGCCCTAAACACGAGATTTGAGAAATGGGTAAACGTGAATGAAAATGGCCAATTTACTCACTCTGCGGCCTTAAAAAGTGTTTCTCCTCCACGGAAAGTGAATAAAATAACATTTGGATGCCTTTATTGTTCAATCAAAAATGCCTGTTTTTTGGTGAAAAAGATAACCACCCCCCCTTACGACATGCTTCAGAAACGAAAAAAATGGTCCATTTTCAAATGTTGCGTCTTTGAACTACAATTCACATTTGTACGTGGAAAAGCACTTTTAAAGATCAAATGAGATGTTTAAAGTGATTTTCATGCTTCCAGGGGCCCTAAACACAAGATTTGAGGAATGGGTAAAAGTGAATGAAAATGGCCAATTTACTCACTCTGAGGCCTTAAAAAGTGTTTCTCCTCCACGGGACGTGAATTAAATAACATTTGTAGGCCTTTATTGTTCAAGCGAAAACGCCCGATTATTGACGAAAGAGATAACCGCCCCCCCTTACGACATGCTTCAGAAACGAAAAAAATGGTCCGTTTTCAAATGTTGCTTCTTTGAATGACAATCCACATTTGTACGTGGATAATCACTTTTAGAGCTAAAATTAGATGTTTAAAGTGATTTTCAAGCTTCCAGGGGCCCTAAACACAAGATTTGAGAAATGGGTAAAAGTGAATGAAAATGGCCAATTTACTCACTCTGAGGCCCTAATAAGTGTTTCTCCTCCACGGGAAGTGAATTAAATACCATTTGGAGGCCTTTATTGTTCAAGCGAAAACGCCTGATTTTTGATGAAAGCGATAACCACCCCCCCTTACGACATGCTTCCGAAACTAAAAAAATGGTTCATTTTCAAATGTTGCGTCTTTTGAACTACAATTAACATTGTACGTGGATAATCACTTTTTAAAATGAGATGTTTAAAGTGATTTTCAAGCTTCCAGGGGCCCTAAACACGAGATTTGAGAAATGGGTAACCGTGAATGAAAATGGCCAATTTACTCACTCTGCGGCCTTAAAAAGTGTTTCTCCTCCACGGAAAGTGAATAAAATAACATTTGGATGCCTTTATTGTTCAATCAAAAACACCCGTTTTTTGGTGAAAAAGATAACCACCCCCCCCTTACGACATGCTTCAGAAACAAAAAAAATGGTCCATTTTCAAATGTTGCGTCTTTGAACTACAATTCACATTTGTACGTGGATAATCACTTTTAGAGATAAAATTAGATGTTTAAAGTGATTTACAAGCGTCCAGGGGCCCTAAACACAAGATATGAAGAATGGGTAAATATGAATGAAAATGGCCAATTTATTCACTCTGAGGCCTTAAAAAGTTTTTCTCCACTCCAGAAAGTGAATTAAATAACATTTGTAGACCTTTATTGTTCAATCAAAAACGCCCGATTTTTGACGAAAGAGATAACCACCCCCCCTTACGACATGCTTCAGAAACAAAAAAAATGGTTCATTTTCAAATGTCGCATCTTTGAACGACAATCCACATTTGTACGTGGATAAACACTTTTAGAGATAAAATTAGATGTTTAAAGTGATTTTCAAGCTTCCAGGGGCCCTAAACACAAGATTTGAGAAATGGGTAAAAGTGAATGAAAATGGCCAATTTACTCACTCTGAGGCCTTAAAAAGTATTTCTCCTCAACGGGAAGTGAATTAAATAACATTTGTAGGCCTTTATTGTTCAAGCGAAAACGCCCGATTATTGACGAAAGAGATAACCACCCCCCCTTACGACATGCTTCAGAAACGAAAAAAATGGTCTCTTTTCAAATGTTGCGTCTTTGAATGACAATCCACATTTGTACGTGGATAATCACTTTTAGAGCTAAAATTAGATGTTTAAAGTGATTTTCAAGCTTCCAGGGGCCCTAAACTCAAGATTTGAAAAATGGGTAAAAGTGAATGAAAATGGCCAATTTACTCACTCTGAGGCCTTAAAAAGTGTTTCTCCTCCATGGGAAGTGAATTAAATACCATTTGGAGGCCTTTATTGTTCAAGCGAAAACGCCTGATTTTTGATGAAAGAGATAACCACCCCCCCTTACGACATGCTTCCGAAACTAAAAAAATGGTTCATTTTCAAATGTTGCGTCTTTGAACTACAATTCACATTTGTACGTGAATGATCACTTTTAGAGATAAAATTAGATGTTTAAAGTGATTTACAAGCTTCCAGGGGCCCTAAACACAAGATATGAGGAATGGGTAAATATGAATGAAAATGGCCAATTTATTCACTCTGAGGCCTTAAAAAGTTTTTCTCCACTCCAGAAAGTGAATTAAATACCATTTTTAGGCCTTTATTGTTCAATCAAAAACGCCCGATTTTTGACGAAAGAGATAACCACCCCCCCTTACGACATGCTTCAGAAAAAAAAAAAATGGTTCATTTTCAAATGTTGCATCTTTGAACGACAATCCACATTTGTACGTGGATAAACACTTTTAGAGATAAAATTAGATGTTTAAAGTGATTTTCAAGCTTCCAGGGGCCCTAAACACAAGATTTGAGAAATGGGTAAAAGTGAATGAAAATGGCCAATTTACTCACTCTGAGGCCTTAAAAAGTGTTTCTCCTCAACGGGAAGTGAATTAAATAACATTTGTAGGCCTTTATTGTTCAAGCGAAAACGCCCGATTATTGACGAAAGAGATAACCACCCCCCCTTACGACATGCTTCAGAAACTAAAAAAATGGTCTGTTTTCAAATGTTGCGTCTTTGAATGACAATCCACATTTGTACGTGGATAATCACTTTTAGAGCTAAAATTAGATGTTTAAAGTGATTTTCAAGCTTCCAGGGGCCCTAAACACAAGATTTGAGAAATGGGTAAAAGTGAATGAAAATGGCCAATTTACTCACTCTGAGGCCTTAAAAAGTGTTTCTCCTCCACGGGAAGTGAATTAAATACCATTTGGAGGCCTTTATTGTTCAAGCGAAAACGCCTGATTTTTGATGGAAGAGATAACCACCCCCCCTTACGACATGCTTCCGAAACTAAAAAAATGGTTCATTTTCAAATGTTGCGTCTTTTGAACTTTAATTAACATTGTACGTGGATAATCACTTTTAGAGATAAAATGAGATGTTTAAAGTGATTTTCAAGCTTCCAGGGTCCCTAAACACGAGATTTGAGAAATGGGTAAACGTGAATGAAAATGGCCAATTTACTCACTCTGCGGCCTTAAAAAGTGTTTCTCCTCCACGGAAAGTGAATAAAATAACATTTGGATGCCTTTATTGTTCAATCAAAAACGCCCGTTTTTTGGTGAAAAAGATAACCACCCCCCCTTACGACATGCTTCAGAAACGAAAAAAATGGTCCATTTTCAAATGTTGCGTCTTTGAACTACAATTCACATTTGTACGTGAATGATCACTTTTAGAGATAAAATTAGATGTTTAAAGTGATTTACAAGCTTCCAGGGGCCCTAAACACAAGATATGAGGAATGGGTAAATATGAATGAAAATGGCCAATTTATTCACTCTGAGGCCTTAAAAAGTTTTTCTCCACTCCAGAAAGTGAATTAAATAACATTTTTAGGCCTTTATTGTTCAATCAAAAACGCCCGATTTTTGACGAAAGAGATAACCACCCCACCTTACGACATGCTTCAGAAACTAAAAAAATGGTTCATTTTCAAATGTTGCGTCTTTGAACCACAATTAACATTTGTACGTGGAAAAGCACTTTTAAAGATCAAATGAGATGTTTAAAGTGATTTTCATGCTTCCAGGGGCCTTAAACACAAGATTTGAGGAATGGGTAAAAGTGAATGAAAATGGCCAATTTACTCACTCTGAGGCCTTAAAAGTGTTTCTCCACTCCAGAAAGTGAATTAAATAACATTTTTAGGCCTTTATTGTTCAATCAAAAACGCCCGATTTTTGACGAAAGAGATAACCACCCCCCCCTTACGACATGCTTCAGAAACTAAAAAAATGGTCCGTTTTTAAATGTAGCCTCTTTGAACTACAATTCACATTTGTACGTGGAAAAGCACTTTTAAAGATCAAATGAGATGTTTAAAGTGATTTTCATGCTTCCAGGGGCCTTAAACACAAGATTTGAGGAATGGGTAAAAGTGAATGAAAATGGCCAATTTACTCACTCTGAGGCCTTAAAAAGTGTTTCTCCTCCACGGGAAGTGAATTAAATAACATTTGTAGGCCTTTATTGTTCAAGAGAGAACGGCCGATTATTGACGAAAGAGATAACCACCTCCCCTTACGACATGTTTCAGAAACGTAAAAAATGGCCCGTTTTCAAATGTTGCATCTTTGAATGACAATCCACATTTGTACATGGATAATCACTTTTAGAGCTAAAATTAGATGTTTAAAGTGATTTTCAAGCTTCCAGGGGCCCTAAACACGAGATTTGAGAAATGGGTAAACGTGAATGAAAATGGCCAATTTACTCACTCTGAGGCCTTAAAAAGTGTTTCTCCCCCACGGAAAGTGAATAAAATAGCATTTGGATGCCTTTATTGTTCAATCAAAAACACCCGTTTTTTGGTGAAAAAGATAACCACCCCCCCTTACGACATGCTTCAGAAACAAAAAAAATGGTCCATTTTCAAATGTTGCGTCTTTGAACTACAATTCACATTTGTACGTGGATAATCACTTTTAGAGATAAAATTAGATGTTTAAAGTGATTTACGAGCTTCCTGGGGCCCTAAACACAAGATATGAGGAATGGGTAAATATGAATGAAAATGGCCAATTTATTCACTCTGAGGCCTTAAAAAGTTTTTCTCCACTCCAGAAAGTGAATTAAATAACATTTGTAGACCTTTATTGTTCAATCAAAAACGCCCGATTTTTGACGAAAGAGATAACCACCCCCCCTTACGACATGCTTCAGAAACAAAAAAAATGGTTCATTTTCAAATGTTGCATCTTTGAACGACAATCCACATTTGTACGTGGATAAACACTTTTAGAGATAAAATTAGATGTTTAAAGTGATTTTCAAGCTTCCAGGGGCCCTAAACACAAGATTTGAGAAATGGGTAAAAGTGAATGAAAATGGCCAATTTACTCACTCTGAGGCCTTAAAAAGTGTTTCTCCTCAACGGGAAGTGAATTAAATACCATTTGTAGGCCTTTATTGTTCAAGCGAAAACGCCCGATTATTGACGAAAGAGATAACCACCCCCCCTTACGACATGCTTCAGAAACGAAAAAAATGGTCTGTTTTCAAATGTTGCGTCTTTGAATGACAATCCACATTTGTACGTGGATAATCACTTTTAGAGCTAAAATTAGATGTTTAAAGTGATTTTCAAGCTTCCAGGGGCCCTAAACACAAGATTTGAGAAATGGGTAAAAGTGAATGAAAATGGCCAATTTACTCACTCTGAGGCCTTAAAAAGTGTTTCTCCTCCACGGGAAGTGAATTAAATACCATTTGGAGGCCTTTATTGTTCAAGCGAAAACGCCTGATTTTTGATGAAAGAGATAACCACCCCCCCCCCTTACGACATGCTTCCGAAACGAAAAAAATGGTTCATTTTTAAATGTTGCGTCTTTTGAACTACAATTAACATTGTACGTGGATAATCACTTTTAGAGATAAAATGAGATGTTTAAAGTGATTTTCAAGCTTCCAGGGGCCCTAAACACGAGACTTGAGAAATGGGTAAACGTGAATGAAAATGGCCAATTTACTCACTCTGCGGCCTTAAAAAGTGTTTCTCCTCCACGGAAAGTGAATAAAATAACATTTGGATGCCTTTATTGTTCAATCAAAAACGCCCGTTTTTTGGTGAAAAAGATAACCACCCCCCCTTACGATATGCTTCAGAAACGAAAAAAATGGTCCATTTTCAAATGTTGCGTCTTTGAACTACAATTCACATTTGTACGTGGAAAAGCACTTTTAAAGATCAAATGAGATGTTTAAAGTGATTTTCAAGCTTCCAGGGGCCCTAAACACGAGATTTGAGAAATGGGTAAACGTGAATGAAAATGGCCAATTTACTCACTCTGCGGCCTTAAAAAGTGTTTCTCCTCCACGGAAAGTGAATAAAATAACATTTGGATGCCTTTATTGTTCAATCAAAAACGCCTGTTTTTTGGTGAAAAAGATAACCACCCCCCCTTACGACATGCTTCAGAAACAAAAAAAATGTTCCATTTTCAAATGTTGCGTCTTTGAACTACAATTCACATTTGTACGTGAATGATCACTTTTAGAGATAAAATTAGATGTTTAATGTGATTTACAAGCTTCCAGGGGCCCTAAACACAAAATATGAGGAATGGGTAAATATGAATGAAAATGGCCAATTTATTCACTCTGAGGCCTTAAAAAGTTTTTCTCCACTCCAGAAAGTGAATTAAATAACATTTGTAGGCCTTTATTGTTCAATCAAAAACGCCCGATTTTTGACGAAAGAGATAACCACCCCCCCTTACGACATGCTTCAGAAACTAAAAAAATGGTCCGTTTTCAAATGTTGCCTCTTTGAACTACAATTCACATTTGTACGTGAAAAAGCACTTTTAAAGATCAAATGAGATGTTTAAAGTGATTTTCATGCTTCCAGGGGCCTTAAACACAAGATTTGAGGAATGGGTAAAAGTGAATGAAAATGGCCAATTTACTCACTCTGAGGCCTTAAAAAGTGTTTCTCCTCCACGGGAAGTGAATTAAATACCATTTGGAGGTCTTTATTGTTCAAGCGAAAACGCCTGATTTTTGATGAAAGAGATAACCACCCCCCTTACGACATGCTTCTGAAACTGAAAAAATGGTTCATTTTCAAATGTTGCGTCTTTGAACCACAATTAACATTTGTACGTGGATAAACACTTTTAGAGCTAAAATTAGATGTTTAAAGTGATTTTCAAGCTTCCAGGGGCCCTAAACACGAGATTTGAGAAATGGGTAAACGTGAATGAAAATGGCCAATTTACTCACTCTGCGGCCTTAAAAAGTGTTTCTCCTCCACGGAAAGTGAATAAAATAACATTTTGATGCCTTTATTGTTCAATCAAAAACACCCGTTTTTGGTGAAAAAGATACCCACCCCCCCCTTACGACATGCTTCAGAAACAAAAAAATGGTCCATTTTCAAATGTTGCGTCTTTGAACTACAATTCACATTTGTACGTGGATAATCACTTTTAGAGATAAAATTAGATGTTTAAAGTGATTTACAAGCTTCCAGGGGCCCTAAACACAAGATATGAGGGATGGGTAAATATGAATGAAAATGGCCAATTTATTCACTTTGAGGCCTTAAAAAGTTTTTCTCCACTCCAGAAAGTGAATTAAATAACATTTGTAGACCTTTATTGTTCAATCAAAAACGCCCGATTTTTGACGAAAGAGATAACCACCCCCCTTACGACATGCTTCCGAAACAAAAAAAATGGTTCATTTTCAAATGTTGCGTCTTTTGAACTTCAATTAACATTGTACGTGGATAATCACTTTTAGAGATAAAATGAGATGTTTAAAGTGATTTTCAAGCTTCCAGGGGCCCTAAACACGAGATTTGAGAAATGGGTAAACGTGAATGAAAATGGCCAATTTACTCACTCTGCGGCCTTAAAAAGTGTTTCTCCTCCACGGAAAGTGAATAAAATAACATTTGGATGCCTTTATTGTTCAATCAAAAACGCCCGTTTTTTGGTGAAAAAGATAACCACCCCCCCTTACGACATGCTTCAGAAACGAAAAAAATGGTCCATTTTCAAATGTTGCGTCTTTGAACTACAATTCACATTTGTACGTGGAAAAGCACTTTTAAAGATCAAATGAGATGTTTAAAGTGATTTTCATGCTTCCAGGGGCCTTAAACACAAGATTTGAGGAATGGGTAAAAGTGAATGAAAATGGCCAATTTACTCACTCTGAGGCCTTAAAAGTGTTTCTCCACTCCAGAAAGTGAATTAAATAACATTTTTAGGCCTTTATTGTTCAATCAAAAACGCCCGATTTTTGACGAAAGAGATAACCACCCCACCTTACGACATGCTTCAGAAACTAAAAAAATGGTTCATTTTCAAATGTTGCGTCTTTGAACCACAATTAACATTTGTACGTGGATAAACACTTTTAGAGCTAAAATTAGATGTTTAAAGTGATTTTCAAGCTTCCAGGGGCCCTAAACACGAGATTTGAGAAATGGGTAAACGTGAATGAAAATGGCCAATTTACTCACTCTGAGGCCTTAAAAAGTGTTTCTCCCCCACGGAAAGTGAATAAAATAGCATTTGGATGCCTTTATTGTTCAATCAAAAACACCCGTTTTTTGGTGAAAAAGATAACCACCCCCCCTTACGACATGCTTCAGAAACAAAAAAAATGGTTCATTTTCAAATGTTGCGTCTTTGAACTACAATTCACATTTGTACGTGGATAATCACTTTTAGAGATAAAATTAGATGTTTAAAGTGATTTACAAGCTTCCTGGGGCCCTAAACACAAGATATGAGGAATGGGTAAATATGAATGAAAATGGCCAATTTATTCACTCTGAGGCCTTAAAAAGTTTTTCTCCACTCCAGAAAGTGAATTAAATAACATTTGTAGACCTTTATTGTTCAATCAAAAACGCCCGATTTTTGACGAAAGAGATAACCACCCCCCCTTACGACATGCTTCAGAAACAAAAAAAATGGTTCATTTTCAAATGTTGCATCTTTGAACGACAATCCACATTTGTACGTGGATAAACACTTTTAGAGATAAAATTAGATGTTTAAAGTGATTTTCAAGCTTCCAGGGGCCCTAAACACAAGATTTGAGAAATGGGTAAAAGTGAATGAAAATGGCCAATTTACTCACTCTGAGGCCTTAAAAAGTGTTTCTCCTCAACGGGAAGTGAATTAAATACCATTTGTAGGCCTTTATTGTTCAAGCGAAAACGCCCGATTATTGACGAAAGAGATAACCACCCCCCCTTACGACATGCTTCAGAAACGAAAAAAATGGTCTGTTTTCAAATGTTGCGTCTTTGAATGACAATCCACATTTGTACGTGGATAATCACTTTTAGAGCTAAAATTAGATGTTTAAAGTGATTTTCAAGCTTCCAGGGGCCCTAAACACAAGATTTGAGAAATGGGTAAAAGTGAATGAAAATGGCCAATTTACTCACTCTGAGGCCTTAAAAAGTGTTTCTCCTCCACGGGAAGTGAATTAAATACCATTTGGAGGCCTTTATTGTTCAAGCGAAAACGCCTGATTTTTGATGAAAGAGATAACCACCCCCCCCCTTACGACATGCTTCCGAAACGAAAAAAATGGTTCATTTTTAAATGTTGCGTCTTTTGAACTACAATTAACATTGTACGTGGATAATCACTTTTAGAGATAAAATGAGATGTTTAAAGTGATTTTCAAGCTTCCAGGGGCCCTAAACACGAGACTTGAGAAATGGGTAAACGTGAATGAAAATGGCCAATTTACTCACTCTGCGGCCTTAAAAAGTGTTTCTCCTCCACGGAAAGTGAATAAAATAACATTTGGATGCCTTTATTGTTCAATCAAAAACGCCCGTTTTTTGGTGAAAAAGATAACCACCCCCCCTTACGATATGCTTCAGAAACGAAAAAAATGGTCCATTTTCAAATGTTGCGTCTTTGAACTACAATTCACATTTGTACGTGGAAAAGCACTTTTAAAGATCAAATGAGATGTTTAAAGTGATTTTCAAGCTTCCAGGGGCCCTAAACACGAGATTTGAGAAATGGGTAAACGTGAATGAAAATGGCCAATTTACTCACTCTGCGGCCTTAAAAAGTGTTTCTCCTCCACGGAAAGTGAATAAAATAACATTTGGATGCCTTTATTGTTCAATCAAAAACGCCTGTTTTTTGGTGAAAAAGATAACCACCCCCCCCTTACGACATGCTTCAGAAACAAAAAAAATGTTCCATTTTCAAATGTTGCGTCTTTGAACTACAATTCACATTTGTACGTGAATGATCACTTTTAGAGATAAAATTAGATGTTTAATGTGATTTACAAGCTTCCAGGGGCCCTAAACACAAAATATGAGGAATGGGTAAATATGAATGAAAATGGCCAATTTATTCACTCTGAGGCCTTAAAAAGTTTTTCTCCACTCCAGAAAGTGAATTAAATAACATTTGTAGGCCTTTATTGTTCAATCAAAAACGCCCGATTTTTGACGAAAGAGATAACCACCCCCCTTACGACATGCTTCAGAAACAAAAAAAATGGTTCATTTTCAAATGTTGCATCTTTGAACGACAATCCACATTTGTACGTGGATAAACACTTTTAGAGATAAAATTAGATGTTTAAAGTGATTTTCATGCTTCCAGGGGCCTTAAACACAAGATTTGAGGAATGGGTAAAAGTGAATGAAAATGGCCAATTTACTCACTCTGAGGCCTTAAAAAGTGTTTCTCCTCCACGGGAAGTGAATTAAATACCATTTGGAGGTCTTTATTGTTCAAGCGAAAACGCCTGATTTTTGATGAAAGAGATAACCACCCCCCTTACGACATGCTTCTGAAACTAAAAAAATGGTTCATTTTCAAATGTTGCGTCTTTGAACCACAATTAACATTTGTACGTGGATAAACACTTTTAGAGCTAAAATTAGATGTTTAAAGTGATTTTTAAGCTTCCAGGGGCCCTAAACACGAGATTTGAGAAATGGGTAAACGTGAATGAAAATGGCCAATTTACTCACTCTGCGGCCTTAAAAAGTGTTTCTCCTCCACGGAAAGTGAATAAAATAACATTTTGATGCCTTTATTGTTCAATCAAAAAAACCCGTTTTTGGTGAAAAAGATACCCACCCCCCCCTTACGACATGCTTCAGAAACAAAAAAAATGGTCCATTTTCAAATGTTGCGTCTTTGAACTACAATTCACATTTGTACGTGGATAATCACTTTTAGAGATAAAATTAGATGTTTAAAGTGATTTACAAGCTTCCAGGGGCCATAAACACAAGATATGAGGGATGGGTGAATATGAATGAAAATGGCCAATTTATTCACTTTGAGGCCTTAAAAAGTTTTTCTCCACTCCAGAAAGTGAATTAAATAACATTTGTAGACCTTTATTGTTCAATCAAAAACGCCCGATTTTTGACGAAAGAGATAACCACCCCCCTTACGACATGCTTCAGAAACAAAAAAAATGGTTCATTTTCAAATGTTGCATCTTTGAACGACAATCCACATTTGTACGTGGATAAACACTTTTAGAGATAAAATTAGATGTTTAAAGTGATTTTCAAGCTTCCAGGGGCCCTAAACACAAGATTTGAGAAATGGGTAAAAGTGAATGAAAATGGCCAATTTACTCACTCTGAGGCCTTAAAAAGTGTTTCTCCTGAACGGGAAGTGAATTAAATAACATTTGTAGGCCTTTATTGTTCAAGGGAAAACGCCCGATTATTGACGAAACAGATAACCACCCCCCCTTACGACATGCTTCAGAAACGAAAAAAATGGTTCGTTTTCAAATGTTGCGTCTTTGAATGACAATCCACATTTGTACGTGGATGATCACTTTTAGAGCTAAAATTAGATGTTTAAAGTGATTTTCAAGCTTCCAGGGGCCCTAAACACAAGATTTGAGAAATGGGTAAAAGTGAATGAAAATGGCCAATTTACTCACTCTGAGGCCTTAAAAAGTGTTTCTCCTCCACGGGAAGTGAATTAAATACCATTTGGAGGCCTTTATTGTTCAAGCGAAAACGCCTGATTTTTGATGAAAGAGATAACCACCCCCCCTTACGACATGCTTCTGAAACTAAAAAAATGGTTCATTTTCAAATGTTGCGTCTTTTGAACTACAATTAACATTGTACATGGATAATCACTTTTAGAGATAAAATGAGATGTTAAAAGTGATTTTCAAGCTTCCAAGGGCCCTAAACACGAGATTTGAAAAATGGGTAACCATGAATGAAAATGGCCAATTTTTTCACTCTGCGGCCTTAAAAAGTGTTTCTCCTCCACGGAAAGTGAATAAAATAACATTTGGATGCCTTTATTGTTCAATCAAAAACGCCCGTTTTTTGGTGAAAAAGATAACCACCCCCCCTTACGACATGCTTCAGAAACGAAAAAAATGGTCAATTTTCAAATGTTGCGTCTTTGAACTACAATTCACATTTGTACGTGGATGATCACTTTTAGAGATAAAATTAGATGTTTAAAGTGATTTACAAGCTTCCAGGGGCCCTAAACACAAGATATGAGGAATGGGTAAATATGAATGAAAATGGCCAATTTATTCACTCTGAGGCCTTAAAAAGTTTTTCTCCACTCCAGAAAGTGAATTAAATAACATTTGTAGGCCTTTATTGTTCAATCAAAAACGCACGATTTTTGACGAAAGAGATAACCACCCCCCTTACGACATGCTTCAGAAACTAAAAAAAGTGGTCCGTTTTTAAATGTAGCCTCTTTGAACTACAATTCACATTTGTACGTGGAAAAGCACTTTTAAAGATCAAATGAGATGTTTAAAGTGATTTTAATGCTTCCAGGGGCCTTAAACACAAGATTTGAGGAATGGGTAAAAGTGAATGAAAATGGCCAATTTACTCACTCTGAGGCCTTAAAAAGTGTTTCTCCTCCACGGGAAGTGAATTAAATACCATTTGGAGGTCTTTATTGTTCAAGCGAAAACGCCTGATTTTTGATGAAAAAGATAACCACCCCCCCTTACGACATGCTTCTGAAACTGAAAAAATGGTTCATTTTCAAATGTTGCGTCTTTGAACCACAATTAACATTTGTACGTGGATAAACACTTTTAGAGATAAAATTAGATGTTTAAAGTGATTTTCAAGCTTCCAGGGGCCCTAAACACGAGATTTGAGAAATGGGTAAACGTGAATGAAAATGGCCAATTTACTCACTCTGCGGCCTTAAAAAGTGTTTCTCCTCCACGGAAAGTGAATAAAATAACATTTGGATGCCTTTATTGTTCAATCAAAAACGCCCGTTTTTGGTGAAAAAGATAACCACCCCCCCTTACGACATGCTTCAGAAACAAAAAAAATGGTCCATTTTCAAATGTTGCGTCTTTGAACTACAATTCACATTTGTACGTGGATAATCACTTTTAGAGCTAAAATTAGATGTTTAAAGTGATTTTCAAGCTTCCAGGGGCCCTAAACTCAAGATTTGAGAAATGGGTAAAAGTGAATGAAAATGGCCAATTTACTCACTCTGAGGCCTTAAAAAGTGTTTCTCCTCCATGGGAAGTGAATTAAATACCATTTGGAGGCCTTTATTGTTCAAGCGAAAACGCCTGATTTTTGATGAAAGAGATAACCACCCCCCCTTACGACATGCTTCCGAAACTAAAAAAATGGTTCATTTTCAAATGTTGCGTCTTTTGAACTTTAATTAACATTGTACGTGGATAATCACTTTTAGAGATAAAATGAGATGTTTAAAGTGATTTTCAAGCTTCCAGGGGCCCTAAACACGAGATTTGAGAAATGGGTAAACGTGAATGAAAATGGCCAATTTACTCACTCTGCGGCCTTAAAAAGTGTTTCTCCTCCACGGAAAGTGAATAAAATAACATTTGGATGCCTTTATTGTTCAATCAAAAACGCCCGTTTTTTGGTGAAAAAGATAACCACCCCCCCTTACGACATGCTTCAGAAACGAAAAAAATGTTCCATTTTCAAATGTTGCGTCTTTGAACTACAATTCACATTTGTACGTGAATGATCACTTTTAGAGATAAAATTAGATGTTTAAAGTGATTTACAAGCTTCCAGGGGCCCTAAACACAAGATATGAGGAATGGGTAAATATGAATGAAAATGGCCAATTTATTCACTCTGAGGCCTTAAAAAGTTTTTCTCCACTCCAGAAAGTGAATTAAATACCATTTTTAGGCCTTTATTGTTCAATCAAAAACGCCCGATTTTTGACGAAAGAGATAACCACCCCCCCTTACGACATGCTTCAGAAAAAAAAAAAATGGTTCATTTTCAAATGTTGCATCTTTGAACGACAATCCACATTTGTACGTGGATAAACACTTTTAGAGATAAAATTAGATGTTTAAAGTGATTTTCAAGCTTCCAGGGGCCCTAAACACAAGATTTGAGAAATGGGTAAAAGTGAATGAAAATGGCCAATTTACTCACTCTGAGGCCTTAAAAAGTGTTTCTCCTCAACGGGAAGTGAATTAAATAACATTTGTAGGCCTTTATTGTTCAAGCGAAAACGCCCGATTATTGACGAAAGAGATAACCACCCCCCCTTACGACATGCTTCAGAAACTAAAAAAATGGTCTGTTTTCAAATGTTGCGTCTTTGAATGACAATCCACATTTGTACGTGGATAATCACTTTTAGAGCTAAAATTAGATGTTTAAAGTGATTTTCAAGCTTCCAGGGGCCCTAAACACAAGATTTGAGAAATGGGTAAAAGTGAATGAAAATGGCCAATTTACTCACTCTGAGGCCTTAAAAAGTGTTTCTCCTCCACGGGAAGTGAATTAAATACCATTTGGAGGCCTTTATTGTTCAAGCGAAAACGCCTGATTTTTGATGGAAGAGATAACCACCCCCCCTTACGACATGCTTCCGAAACTAAAAAAATGGTTCATTTTCAAATGTTGCGTCTTTTGAACTTTAATTAACATTGTACGTGGATAATCACTTTTAGAGATAAAATGAGATGTTTAAAGTGATTTTCAAGCTTCCAGGGTCCCTAAACACGAGATTTGAGAAATGGGTAAACGTGAATGAAAATGGCCAATTTACTCACTCTGCGGCCTTAAAAAGTGTTTCTCCTCCACGGAAAGTGAATAAAATAACATTTGGATGCCTTTATTGTTCAATCAAAAACGCCCGTTTTTGGGTGAAAAAGATAACCACCCCCCCTTACGACATGCTTCAGAAACGAAAAAAATGGTCCATTTTCAAATGTTGCGTCTTTGAACTACAATTCACATTTGTACGTGAATGATCACTTTTAGAGATAAAATTAGATGTTTAAAGTGATTTACAAGCTTCCAGGGGCCCTAAACACAAGATATGAGGAATGGGTAAATATGAATGAAAATGGCCAATTTATTCACTCTGAGGCCTTAAAAAGTTTTTCTCCACTCCAGAAAGTGAATTAAATAACATTTTTAGGCCTTTATTGTTCAATCAAAAACGCCCGATTTTTGACGAAAGAGATAACCACCCCACCTTACGACATGCTTCAGAAACTAAAAAAATGGTTCATTTTCAAATGTTGCGTCTTTGAACCACAATTAACATTTGTACGTGGAAAAGCACTTTTAAAGATCAAATGAGATGTTTAAAGTGATTTTCATGCTTCCAGGGGCCTTAAACACAAGATTTGAGGAATGGGTAAAAGTGAATGAAAATGGCCAATTTACTCACTCTGAGGCCTTAAAAGTGTTTCTCCACTCCAGAAAGTGAATTAAATAACATTTTTAGGCCTTTATTGTTCAATCAAAAACGCCCGATTTTTGACGAAAGAGATAACCACCCCCCCCTTACGACATGCTTCAGAAACTAAAAAAATGGTCCGTTTTTAAATGTAGCCTCTTTGAACTACAATTCACATTTGTACGTGGAAAAGCACTTTTAAAGATCAAATGAGATGTTTAAAGTGATTTTCATGCTTCCAGGGGCCTTAAACACAAGATTTGAGGAATGGGTAAAAGTGAATGAAAATGGCCAATTTACTCACTCTGAGGCCTTAAAAAGTGTTTCTCCTCCACGGGAAGTGAATTAAATAACATTTGTAGGCCTTTATTGTTCAAGAGAGAACGGCCGATTATTGACGAAAGAGATAACCACCCCCCCTTACGACATGTTTCAGAAACGTAAAAAATGGCCCGTTTTCAAATGTTGCATCTTTGAATGACAATCCACATTTGTACATGGATAATCACTTTTAGAGCTAAAATTAGATGTTTAAAGTGATTTTCAAGCTTCCAGGGGCCCTAAACACGAGATTTGAGAAATGGGTAAACGTGAATGAAAATGGCCAATTTACTCACTCTGAGGCCTTAAAAAGTGTTTCTCCCCCACGGAAAGTGAATAAAATAGCATTTGGATGCCTTTATTGTTCAATCAAAAACACCCGTTTTTTGGTGAAAAAGATAACCACCCCCCCTTACGACATGCTTCAGAAACAAAAAAAATGGTCCATTTTCAAATGTTGCGTCTTTGAACTACAATTCACATTTGTACGTGGATAATCACTTTTAGAGATCAAATTAGATGTTTAAAGTGATTTACGAGCTTCCTGGGGCCCTAAACACAAGATATGAGGAATGGGTAAATATGAATGAAAATGGCCAATTTATTCACTCTGAGGCCTTAAAAAGTTTTTCTCCACTCCAGAAAGTGAATTAAATAACATTTGTAGACCTTTATTGTTCAATCAAAAACGCCCGATTTTTGACGAAAGAGATAACCACCCCCCCTTACGACATGCTTCAGAAACAAAAAAAATGGTTCATTTTCAAATGTTGCATCTTTGAACGACAATCCACATTTGTACGTGGATAAACACTTTTAGAGATAAAATTAGATGTTTAAAGTGATTTTCAAGCTTCCAGGGGCCCTAAACACAAGATTTGAGAAATGGGTAAAAGTGAATGAAAATGGCCAATTTACTCACTCTGAGGCCTTAAAAAGTGTTTCTCCTCAACGGGAAGTGAATTAAATACCATTTGTAGGCCTTTATTGTTCAAGCGAAAACGCCCGATTATTGACGAAAGAGATAACCACCCCCCCTTACGACATGCTTCAGAAACGAAAAAAATGGTCTGTTTTCAAATGTTGCGTCTTTGAATGACAATCCACATTTGTACGTGGATAATCACTTTTAGAGCTAAAATTAGATGTTTAAAGTGATTTTCAAGCTTCCAGGGGCCCTAAACACAAGATTTGAGAAATGGGTAAAAGTGAATGAAAATGGCCAATTTACTCACTCTGAGGCCTTAAAAAGTGTTTCTCCTCCACGGGAAGTGAATTAAATACCATTTGGAGGCCTTTATTGTTCAAGCGAAAACGCCTGATTTTTGATGAAAGAGATAACCACCCCCCCCCTTACGACATGCTTCCGAAACGAAAAAAATGGTTCATTTTTAAATGTTGCGTCTTTTGAACTACAATTAACATTGTACGTGGATAATCACTTTTAGAGATAAAATGAGATGTTTAAAGTGATTTTCAAGCTTCCAGGGGCCCTAAACACGAGACTTGAGAAATGGGTAAACGTGAATGAAAATGGCCAATTTACTCACTCTGCGGCCTTAAAAAGTGTTTCTCCTCCACGGAAAGTGAATAAAATAACATTTGGATGCCTTTATTGTTCAATCAAAAACGCCCGTTTTTTGGTGAAAAAGATAACCACCCCCCCTTACGATATGCTTCAGAAACGAAAAAAATGGTCCATTTTCAAATGTTGCGTCTTTGAACTACAATTCACATTTGTACGTGGAAAAGCACTTTTAAAGATCAAATGAGATGTTTAAAGTGATTTTCAAGCTTCCAGGGGCCCTAAACACGAGATTTGAGAAATGGGTAAACGTGAATGAAAATGGCCAATTTACTCACTCTGCGGCCTTAAAAAGTGTTTCTCCTCCACGGAAAGTGAATAAAATAACATTTGGATGCCTTTATTGTTCAATCAAAAACGCCTGTTTTTTGGTGAAAAAGATAACCACCCCCCCTTACGACATGCTTCAGAAACAAAAAAAATGTTCCATTTTCAAATGTTGCGTCTTTGAACTACAATTCACATTTGTACGTGAATGATCACTTTTAGAGATAAAATTAGATGTTTAATGTGATTTACAAGCTTCCAGGGGCCCTAAACACAAAATATGAGGAATGGGTAAATATGAATGAAAATGGCCAATTTATTCACTCTGAGGCCTTAAAAAGTTTTTCTCCACTCCAGAAAGTGAATTAAATAACATTTGTAGGCCTTTATTGTTCAATCAAAAACGCCCGATTTTTGACGAAAGAGATAACCACCCCCCCTTACGACATGCTTCAGAAACTAAAAAAATGGTCCGTTTTCAAATGTTGCCTCTTTGAACTACAATTCACATTTGTACGTGAAAAAGCACTTTTAAAGATCAAATGAGATGTTTAAAGTGATTTTCATGCTTCCAGGGGCCTTAAACACAAGATTTGAGGAATGGGTAAAAGTGAATGAAAATGGCCAATTTACTCACTCTGAGGCCTTAAAAAGTGTTTCTCCTCCACGGGAAGTGAATTAAATACCATTTGGAGGTCTTTATTGTTCAAGCGAAAACGCCTGATTTTTGATGAAAGAGATAACCACCCCCCTTACGACATGCTTCTGAAACTGAAAAAATGGTTCATTTTCAAATGTTGCGTCTTTGAACCACAATTAACATTTGTACGTGGATAAACACTTTTAGAGCTAAAATTAGATGTTTAAAGTGATTTTCAAGCTTCCAGGGGCCCTAAACACGAGATTTGAGAAATGGGTAAACGTGAATGAAAATGGCCAATTTACTCACTCTGCGGCCTTAAAAAGTGTTTCTCCTCCACGGAAAGTGAATAAAATAACATTTTGATGCCTTTATTGTTCAATCAAAAACACCCGTTTTTGGTGAAAAAGATACCCACCCCCCCCTTACGACATGCTTCAGAAACAAAAAAATGGTCCATTTTCAAATGTTGCGTCTTTGAACTACAATTCACATTTGTACGTGGATAATCACTTTTAGAGATAAAATTAGATGTTTAAAGTGATTTACAAGCTTCCAGGGGCCCTAAACACAAGATATGAGGGATGGGTAAATATGAATGAAAATGGCCAATTTATTCACTTTGAGGCCTTAAAAAGTTTTTCTCCACTCCAGAAAGTGAATTAAATAACATTTGTAGACCTTTATTGTTCAATCAAAAACGCCCGATTTTTGACGAAAGAGATAACCACCCCCCTTACGACATGCTTCCGAAACAAAAAAATGGTTCATTTTCAAATGTTGCGTCTTTTGAACTTCAATTAACATTGTACGTGGATAATCACTTTTAGAGATAAAATGAGATGTTTAAAGTGATTTTCAAGCTTCCAGGGGCCCTAAACACGAGATTTGAGAAATGGGTAAACGTGAATGAAAATGGCCAATTTACTCACTCTGCGGCCTTAAAAAGTGTTTCTCCTCCACGGAAAGTGAATAAAATAACATTTGGATGCCTTTATTGTTCAATCAAAAACGCCCGTTTTTTGGTGAACAAGATAACCACCCCCCCTTACGACATGCTTCAGAAACGAAAAAAATGGTCCATTTTCAAATGTTGCGTCTTTGAACTACAATTCACATTTGTACGTGGAAAAGCACTTTTAAAGATCAAATGAGATGTTTAAAGTGATTTTCATGCTTCCAGGGGCCTTAAACACAAGATTTGAGGAATGGGTAAAAGTGAATGAAAATGGCCAATTTACTCACTCTGAGGCCTTAAAAGTGTTTCTCCACTCCAGAAAGTGAATTAAATAACATTTTTAGGCCTTTATTGTTCAATCAAAAACGCCCGATTTTTGACGAAAGAGATAACCACCCCACCTTACGACATGCTTCAGAAACTAAAAAAATGGTTCATTTTCAAATGTTGCGTCTTTGAACCACAATTACCATTTGTACGTGGATAGACACTTTTAGAGCTAAAATTAGATGTTTAAAGTGATTTTCAAGCTTCCAGGGGCCCTAAACACGAGATTTGAGAAATGGGTAAACGTGAATGAAAATGGCCAATTTACTCACTCTGAGGCCTTAAAAAGTGTTTCTCCCCCACGGAAAGTGAATAAAATAGCATTTGGATGCCTTTATTGTTCAATCAAAAACACCCGTTTTTTGGTGAAAAAGATAACCACCCCCCCTTACGACATGCTTCAGAAACAAAAAAAATGGTTCATTTTCAAATGTTGCGTCTTTGAACTACAATTCACATTTGTACGTGGATAATCACTTTTAGAGATAAAATTAGATGTTTAAAGTGATTTACAAGCTTCCTGGGGCCCTAAACACAAGATATGAGGAATGGGTAAATATGAATGAAAATGGCCAATTTATTCACTCTGAGGCCTTAAAAAGTTTTTCTCCACTCCAGAAAGTGAATTAAATAACATTTGTAGACCTTTATTGTTCAATCAAAAACGCCCGATTTTTGACGAAAGAGATAACCACCCCCCCTTACGACATGCTTCAGAAACAAAAAAAATGGTTCATTTTCAAATGTTGCATCTTTGAACGACAATCCACATTTGTACGTGGATAAACACTTTTAGAGATAAAATTAGATGTTTAAAGTGATTTTCAAGCTTCCAGGGGCCCTAAACACAAGATTTGAGAAATGGGTAAAAGTGAATGAAAATGGCCAATTTACTCACTCTGAGGCCTTAAAAAGTGTTTCTCCTCAACGGGAAGTGAATTAAATACCATTTGTAGGCCTTTATTGTTCAAGCGAAAACGCCCGATTATTGACGAAAGAGATAACCACCCCCCCTTACGACATGCTTCAGAAACGAAAAAAATGGTCTGTTTTCAAATGTTGCGTCTTTGAATGACAATCCACATTTGTACGTGGATAATCACTTTTAGAGCTAAAATTAGATGTTTAAAGTGATTTTCAAGCTTCCAGGGGCCCTAAACACAAGATTTGAGAAATGGGTAAAAGTGAATGAAAATGGCCAATTTACTCACTCTGAGGCCTTAAAAAGTGTTTCTCCTCCACGGGAAGTGAATTAAATACCATTTGGAGGCCTTTATTGTTCAAGCGAAAACGCCTGATTTTTGATGAAAGAGATAACCACCCCCCCCCCTTACGACATGCTTCCGAAACGAAAAAAATGGTTCATTTTTAAATGTTGCGTCTTTTGAACTACAATTAACATTGTACGTGGATAATCACTTTTAGAGATAAAATGAGATGTTTAAAGTGATTTTCAAGCTTCCAGGGGCCCTAAACACGAGACTTGAGAAATGGGTAAACGTGAATGAAAATGGCCAATTTACTCACTCTGCGGCCTTAAAAAGTGTTTCTCCTCCACGGAAAGTGAATAAAATACATTTGGATGCCTTTATTGTTCAATCAAAAACGCCCGTTTTTTGGTGAAAAAGATAACCACCCCCCCTTACGATATGCTTCAGAAACGAAAAAAATGGTCCATTTTCAAATGTTGCGTCTTTGAACTACAATTCACATTTGTACGTGGAAAAGCACTTTTAAAGATCAAATGAGATGTTTAAAGTGATTTTCAAGCTTCCAGGGGCCCTAAACACGAGATTTGAGAAATGGGTAAACGTGAATGAAAATGGCCAATTTACTCACTCTGCGGCCTTAAAAAGTGTTTCTCCTCCACGGAAAGTGAATAAAATAACATTTGGATGCCTTTATTGTTCAATCAAAAACGCCTGTTTTTTGGTGAAAAAGATAACCACCCCCCCTTACGACATGCTTCAGAAACAAAAAAAATGTTCCATTTTCAAATGTTGCGTCTTTGAACTACAATTCACATTTGTACGTGAATGATCACTTTTAGAGATAAAATTAGATGTTTAATGTGATTTACAAGCTTCCAGGGGCCCTAAACACAAAATATGAGGAATGGGTAAATATGAATGAAAATGGCCAATTTATTCACTCTGAGGCCTTAAAAAGTTTTTCTCCACTCCAGAAAGTGAATTAAATAACATTTGTAGGCCTTTATTGTTCAATCAAAAACGCCCGATTTTTGACGAAAGAGATAACCACCCCCCTTACGACATGCTTCAGAAACAAAAAAAATGGTTCATTTTCAAATGTTGCATCTTTGAACGACAATCCACATTTGTACGTGGATAAACACTTTTAGAGATAAAATTAGATGTTTAAAGTGATTTTCATGCTTCCAGGGGCCTTAAACACAAGATTTGAGGAATGGGTAAAAGTGAATGAAAATGGCCAATTTACTCACTCTGAGGCCTTAAAAAGTGTTTCTCCTCCACGGGAAGTGAATTAAATACCATTTGGAGGTCTTTATTGTTCAAGCGAAAACGCCTGATTTTTGATGAAAGAGATAACCACCCCCCTTACGACATGCTTCTGAAACTGAAAAAATGGTTCATTTTCAAATGTTGCGTCTTTGAACCACAATTAACATTTGTACGTGGATAAACACTTTTAGAGCTAAAATTAGATGTTTAAAGTGATTTTTAAGCTTCCAGGGGCCCTAAACACGAGATTTGAGAAATGGGTAAACGTGAATGAAAATGGCCAATTTACTCACTCTGCGGCCTTAAAAAGTGTTTCTCCTCCACGGAAAGTGAATAAAATAACATTTTGATGCCTTTATTGTTCAATCAAAAACACCCGTTTTTGGTGAAAAAGATACCCACCCCCCCTTACGACATGCTTCAGAAACAAAAAAAATGGTCCATTTTCAAATGTTGCGTCTTTGAACTACAATTCACATTTGTACGTGGATAATCACTTTTAGAGATAAAATTAGATGTTTAAAGTGATTTACAAGCTTCCAGGGGCCATAAACACAAGATATGAGGGATGGGTAAATATGAATGAAAATGGCCAATTTATTCACTTTGAGGCCTTAAAAAGTTTTTCTCCACTCCAGAAAGTGAATTAAATAACATTTGTAGACCTTTATTGTTCAATCAAAAACGCCCGATTTTTGACGAAAGAGATAACCACCCCCCTTACGACATGCTTCAGAAACAAAAAAAATGGTTCATTTTCAAATGTTGCATCTTTGAACGACAATCCACATTTGTACGTGGATAAACACTTTTAGAGATAAAATTAGATGTTTAAAGTGATTTTCAAGCTTCCAGGGTCCTAAACACAAGATTTGAGAAATGGGTAAAAGTGAATGAAAATGGCCAATTTACTCACTCTGAGGCCTTAAAAAGTGTTTCTCCTGAACGGGAAGTGAATTAAATAACATTTGTAGGCCTTTATTGTTCAAGGGAAAACGCCCGATTATTGACGAAACAGATAACCACCCCCCCTTACGACATGCTTCAGAAACGAAAACAATGGTTCGTTTTCAAATGTTGCGTCTTTGAATGACAATCCACATTTGTACGTGGATGATCACTTTTAGAGCTAAAATTAGATGTTTAAAGTGATTTTCAAGCTTCCAGGGGCCCTAAACACAAGATTTGAGAAATGGGTAAAAGTGAATGAAAATGGCCAATTTACTCACTCTGAGGCCTTAAAAAGTGTTTCTCCTCCACGGGAAGTGAATTAAATACCATTTGGAGGCCTTTATTGTTCAAGCGAAAACGCCTGATTTTTGATGAAAGAGATAACCACCCCCCCTTACGACATGCTTCTGAAACTAAAAAAATGGTTCATTTTCAAATGTTGCGTCTTTTGAACTACAATTAACATTGTACATGGATAATCACTTTTAGAGATAAAATGAGATGTTAAAAGTGATTTTCAAGCTTCCAAGGGCCCTAAACACGAGATTTGAAAAATGGGTAACCATGAATGAAAATGGCCAATTTTTTCACTCTGCGGCCTTAAAAAGTGTTTCTCCTCCACGGAAAGTGAATAAAATAACATTTGGATGCCTTTATTGTTCAATCAAAAACGCCCGTTTTTTGGTGAAAAAGATAACCACCCCCCCTTACGACATGCTTCAGAAACGAAAAAAATGGTCAATTTTCAAATGTTGCGTCTTTGAACTACAATTCACATTTGTACGTGGATGATCACTTTTAGAGATAAAATTAGATGTTTAAAGTGATTTACAAGCTTCCAGGGGCCCTAAACACAAGATATGAGGAATGGGTAAATATGAATGAAAATGGCCAATTTATTCACTCTGAGGCCTTAAAAAGTTTTTCTCCACTCCAGAAAGTGAATTAAATAACATTTGTAGGCCTTTATTGTTCAATCAAAAACGCCCGATTTTTGACGAAAGAGATAACCACCCCCCTTACGACATGCTTCAGAAACTAAAAAAAGTGGTCCGTTTTTAAATGTAGCCTCTTTGAACTACAATTCACATTTGTACGTGGAAAAGCACTTTTAAAGATCAAATGAGATGTTTAAAGTGATTTTAATGCTTCCAGGGGCCTTAAACACAAGATTTGAGGAATGGGTAAAAGTGAATGAAAATGGCCAATTTACTCACTCTGAGGCCTTAAAAAGTGTTTCTCCTCCACGGGAAGTGAATTAAATACCATTTGGAGGTCTTTATTGTTCAAGCGAAAACGCCTGATTTTTGATGAAAAAGATAACCACCCCCCCTTACGACATGCTTCTGAAACTGAAAAAATGGTTCATTTTCAAATGTTGCGTCTTTGAACCACAATTAACATTTGTACGTGGATAAACACTTTTAGAGATAAAATTAGATGTTTAAAGTGATTTTCAAGCTTCCAGGGGCCCTAAACACGAGATTTGAGAAATGGGTAAACGTGAATGAAAATGGCCAATTTACTCACTCTGCGGCCTTAAAAAGTGTTTCTCCTCCACGGAAAGTGAATAAAATAACATTTGGATGCCTTTATTGTTCAATCAAAAACGCCCGTTTTTGGTGAAAAAGATAACCACCCCCCCTTACGACATGCTTCAGAAACAAAAAAAATGGTCCATTTTCAAATGTTGCGTCTTTGAACTACAATTCACATTTGTACGTGGATAATCACTTTTAGAGATAAAATTAGATGTTTAAAGTGATTTACAAGCTTCCAGGGGCCCTAAACACAAGATATGAGGAATGGGTAAATATGAATGAAAATGGCCAATTTATTCACTCTGAGGCCTTAAAAAGTTATTCTCCACTCCAGAAAGTGAATTAAATAACATTTGTAGACCTTTATTGTTCAATCAAAAACGCCCGATTTTTGACGAAAGAGATAACCACCCCCCTTACGACATGCTTCAGAAACAAAAAAAATGGTTCATTTTCAAATGTTGCATCTTTGAACGACAATCCACATTTGTACGTGGATAAACACTTTTAGAGATAAAATTAGATGTTTAAAGTGATTTTCAAGCTTCCAGGGGCCCTAAACACAAGATTTGAGAAATGGGTAAAAGTGAATGAAAATGGCCAATTTACTCACTCTGAGGCCTTAAAAAGTGTTTCTCCTCAACGGGAAGTGAATTAAATAACATTTGTAGGCCTTTATTGTTCAAGCGAAAACGCCCGATTATTGACGAAAGAGATAACCACCCCCCCTTACGACATGCTTCAGAAACGAAAAAAATGGTCTGTTTTCAAATGTTGCGTCTTTGAATGACAATCCACATTTGTATGTGGATAATCACTTTTAGAGCTAAAATTAGATGTTTAAAGTGATTTTCAAGCTTCCAGGGGCCCTAAACACAAGATTTGAGAAATGGGTAAAAGTGAATGAAAATGGCCAATTTACTCACTCTGAGGCCTTAAAAAGTGTTTCTCCTCCACGGGAAGTGAATTAAATAACATTTGGATGCCTTTATTGTTCAATCAAAAACGCCCGTTTTTTGGTGAAAAAGATAACCACCCCCCCTTACGACATGCTTCAGAAACGAAAAAAATGGTCCATTTTCAAATGTTGCGTCTTTGAACTACAATTCACATTTGTACGTGGATGATCACTTTTAGAGATAAAATTAGATGTTTAAAGTGATTTACAAGCTTCCAGGGGCCCTAAACACAAGATATGAGGAATGGGTAAATATGAATGAAAATGGCCAATTTATTCACTCTGAGGCCTTAAAAAGTTTTTCTCCACTCCAGAAAGTGAATTAAATAACATTTGTAGGCCTTTATTGTTCAATCAAAAACGCCCGATTTTTGACGAAAGAGATAACCACCCCCCCTTACGACATGCTTCAGAAACTAAAAAAAGTGGTCCGTTTTTAAATGTAGCCTCTTTGAACTACAATTCACATTTGTACGTGGAAAAGCACTTTTAAAGGTCAAATGAGATGTTTAAAGTGATTTTCATCCTTCCAGGGGCCTTAAACACAAGATTTGAGGAATGGGTAAAAGTGAATGAAAATGGCCAATTTACTCACTCTGAGGCCTTAAAAAGTGTTTCTCCTCCACGGGAAGTGAATTAAATACCATTTGGAGGTCTTTATTGTTCAAGCCAAAACGCCTGATTTTTGATGAAAGAGAGACCCACCCCCCTTACGACATGCTTCAGAAACAAAAAAAATGGTTCATTTTCAAATGTTGCATCTTTGAACGACAATCCACATTTGTACGTGGATAAACACTTTTAGAGATAAAATTAGATGTTTAAAGTGATTTTCAAGCTTCCAGGGGCCCTAAACACAAGATTTGAGAAATGGGTAAAAGTGAATGAAAATGGCCAATTTACTCACTCTGAGGCCTTAAAAAGTGTTTCTCCTCAACGGGAAGTGAATTAAATAACATTTGTAGGCCTTTATTGTTCAAGCGAATACGCCCGATTATTGACGAAAGAGATAACCACCCCCCCTTACGACATGCTTCAGAAACGAAAAAAATGGTCTGTTTTCAAATGTTGCGTCTTTGAATGACAATCCACATTTGTATGTGGATAATCACTTTTAGAGCTAAAATTAGATGTTTAAAGTGATTTTCAAGCTTCCAGGGGCCCTAAACACAAGATTTGAGAAATGGGTAAAAGTGAATGAAAATGGCCAATTTACTCACTCTGAGGCCTTAAAAAGTGTTTCTCCTCAACGGGAAGTGAATTAAATAACATTTGTAGGCCTTTATTGTTCAAGCGAATACGCCCGATTATTGACGAAAGAGATAACCACCCCCCCTTACGACATGCTTCAGAAACGAAAAAAATGGTCTGTTTTCAAATGTTGCGTCTTTGAATGACAATCCACATTTGTATGTGGATAATCACTTTTAGAGCTAAAATTAGATGTTTAAAGTGATTTTCAAGCTTCCAGGGGCCCTAAACACAAGATTTGAGAAATGGGTAAAAGTGAATGAAAATGGCCAATTTACTCACTCTGAGGCCTTAAAAAGTGTTTCTCCTCCACGGGAAGTGAATTAAATACCATTTGGAGGCCTTTATTGTTCAAGCGAAAACGCCTGATTTTTGATGAAAGAGATAACCACCCCCCCTTACGACATGCTTCCGAAACAAAAAAAATGGTTCATTTTCAAATGTTGCGTCTTTTGAACTACAATTAACATTGTACGTGGATAATCACTTTTAGAGATAAAATGAGATGTTTAAAGTGATTTTCAAGCTTCCAGGGGCCCTAAACACGAGATTTGAGAAATGGGTAAACGTGAATGAAAATGGCCAATTTACTCACTCTGCGGCCTTAAAAAGTGTTTCTCCTCCACGGAAAGTGAATAAAATAACATTTGGATGCCTTTATTGTTCAATCAAAAACGCCCGTTTTTTGGTGAAAAAGATAACCACCCCCCCTTACGACATGCTTCAGAAACGAAAAAAATGGTCCATTTTCAAATGTTGCGTCTTTGAACTACAATTCACATTTGTACGTGGAAAAGCACTTTTAAAGATCAAATGAGATGTTTAAAGTGATTTTCATGCTTCCAGGGGCCTTAAACACAAGATTTGAGGAATGGGTAAAAGTGAATGAAAATGGCCAATTTACTCACTCTGAGGCCTTAAAAAGTGTTTCTCCTCCATGGGACGTGAATTAAATAACATTTTTAGACCTTTATTGTTCAATCAAAAACGCCCGATTTTTGACGAAAGAGATAACACCCCCCCTTACGACATGCTTCAGAAACAAAAAAAATGGTTCATTTTCAAATGTCGCATCTTTGAACCACAATTAACATTTGTACGTGGATAAACACTTTTAGAGATAAAATGAGATGTTTAAAGTGATTTTCAAGCTTCCAGGGGCCCTAAACACGAGATTTGAGAAATGGGTAAACGTGAATGAAAATGGCCAATTTACTCCCTCTGCGGCCTTAAAAAGTGTTTCTCCTCCACGGAAAGTGAATTAAATACCATTTGGAGGCCTTTATTGTTCAAGCGAAAACGCCTGATTTTTGATGAAAGAGATAACCACCCCCCCTTACGACATACTTCCGAAACTAAAAAAATGGTTCATTTTCAAATGTTGCGTCTTTTGAACTACAATTAACATTGTACGTGGATAATCACTTTTAGAGATAAAATGAGATGTTTAAAGTGATTTTCAAGCTTCCAGGGGCCCTAAACACGAGATTTGAGAAATGGGTAAACGTGAATGAAAATGGCCAATTTACTCACTCTGCGGCCTTAAAAAGTGTTTCTCCTCCACGGAAAGTGAATAAAATAACATTTGGATGCCTTTATTGTTCAATCAAAAACGCCCGTTTTTTGGTGAAAAAGATAACCACCCCCCCTTACGACATGCTTCAGAAACGAAAAAAATGGTCCATTTTCAAATGTTGCGTCTTTGAACTACAATTCACATTTGTACATGGAAAAGCACTTTTAAAGATCAAATGAGATGTTTAAAGTGATTTTCATGCTTCCAGGGGCCTTAAACACAAGATTTGAGGAATGGGTAAAAGTGAATGAAAATGGCCAATTTACTCACTCTGAGGCCTTAAAAAGTGTTTCTCCTCCATGGGACGTGAATTAAATAACATTTGTAGGCCTTTATTGTTCAAGCGAAAACGCCCGATTATTGACGAAAGAGATAACCGCCCCCCCTTACGACATGCTTCAGAAACGAAAAAAATGGTCCGTTTTCAAATGTTGCTTCTTTGAATGACAATCCACATTTGTACGTGGATAATCACTTTTAGAGCTAAAATTAGATGTTTAAAGTGATTTTCAAGCTTCCAGGGGCCCTAAACACAAGATTTGAGAAATGGGTAAAAGTGAATGAAAATGGCCAATTTACTCACTCTGCGGCCTTAAAAAGTGTTTCTCCTCCACGGAAAGTGAATAAAATAACATTTGGATGCCTTTATTGTTCAATCAAAAACGCCCGTTTTTTGGTGAAAAAGATAACCACCCCCCCTTACGACATACTTCCGAAACTAAAAAAATGGTTCATTTTCAAATGTTGCGTCTTTTGAACTACAATTAACATTGTACGTGGATAATCACTTTTAGAGATAAAATGAGATGTTTAAAGTGATTTTCAAGCTTCCAGGGGCCCTAAAAGGGGCCCTAAACACGAGATTTGAGAAATGGGTAAACGTGAATGAAAATGGCCAATTTACTCACTCTGCGGCCTTAAAAAGTGTTTCTCCTCCACGGAAAGTGAATAAAATAACATTTGGATGCCTTTATTGTTCAATCAAAAACGCCCGATTTTTGACGAAAGAGATAACCACCCCCCCTTACGACATGCTTCAGAAACAAAAAAAATGGTTCATTTTCAAATGTTGCATCTTTGAACGACAATCCACATTTGTACGTGGATAAACACTTTTAGAGATAAAATTAGATGTTTAAAGTGATTTTCAAGCTTCCAGGGGCCCTAAACACAAGATTTGAGAAATGGGTAAAAGTGAATGAAAATGGCCAATTTACTCACTCTGAGGCCTTAAAAAGTGTTTCTCCTCAACGGGAAGTGAATTAAATAACATTTGTAGGCCTTTATTGTTCAAGCGAAAACGCCCGATTATTGACGAAAGAGATAACCACCCCCCCTTACGACATGCTTCAGAAACAAAAAAAATGGTCTGTTTTCAAATGTTGCGTCTTTGAATGACAATCCACATTTGTACGTGGATAATCACTTTTAGAGCTAAAATTAGATGTTTAAAGTGATTTTCAAGCTTCCAGGGGCCCTAAACACAAGATTTGAGAAATGGGTAAAAGTGAATGAAAATGGCCAATTTACTCACTCTGAGGCCTTAAAAAGTGTTTCTCCTCCACGGGAAGTGAATTAAATACCATTTGGAGGCCTTTATTGTTCAAGCGAAAACGCCTGATTTTTGATGAAAGAGATAACCACCCCCCCTTACGACATGCTTCCGAAACTAAAAAAATGGTTCATTTTCAAATGTTGCGTCTTTTGAACTTTAATTAACATTGTACGTGGATAATCACTTTTAGAGATAAAATGAGATGTTTAAAGTGATTTTCAAGCTTCCAGGGTCCCTAAACACGAGATTTGAGAAATGGGTAAACGTGAATGAAAATGGCCAATTTACTCCCTCTGCGGCCTTAAAAAGTGTTTCTCCTCCACGGAAAGTGAATTAAATACCATTTGGAGGCCTTTATTGTTCAAGCGAAAACGCCTGATTTTTGATGAAAGAGATAACCACCCCCCCCTTACGACATACTTCCGAAACTAAAAAAATGGTTCATTTTCAAATGTTGCGTCTTTTGAACTACAATTAACATTGTACGTGGATAATCACTTTTAGAGATAAAATGAGATGTTTAAAGTGATTTTCAAGCTTCCAGGGGCCCTAAACACGAGATTTGAGAAATGGGTAAACGTGAATGAAAATGGCCAATTTACTCACTCTGCGGCCTTAAAAAGTGTTTCTCCTCCACGGAAAGTGAATAAAATAACATTTGGATGCCTTTATTGTTCAATCAAAAACGCCCGTTTTTTGGTGAAAAAGATAACCACCCCCCCTTACGACATGCTTCAGAAACGAAAAAAATGGTCCATTTTCAAATGTTGCGTCTTTGAACTACAATTCACATTTGTACGTGGAAAAGCACTTTTAAAGATCAAATGAGATGTTTAAAGTGATTTTCATGCTTCCAGGGGCCTTAAACACAAGATTTGAGGAATGGGTAAAAGTGAATGAAAATGGCCAATTTACTCACTCTGAGGCCTTAAAAAGTGTTTCTCCTCCATGGGACGTGAATTAAATAACATTTGTAGGCCTTTATTGTTCAAGCTAAAACGCCCGATTATTGACGAAAGAGATAACCGCCCCCCCTTACGACATGCTTCAGAAACGAAAAAAATGGTCCGTTTTCAAATGTTGCTTCTTTGAATGACAATCCACATTTGTACGTGGATAATCACTTTTAGAGCTAAAATTAGATGTTTAAAGTGATTTTCAAGCTTCCAGGGGCCCTAAACACAAGATTTGAGAAATGGGTAAAAGTGAATGAAAATGGCCAATTTACTCACTCTGAGGCCCTAATAAGTGTTTCTCCTCCACGGGAAGTGAATTAAATACCATTTGGAGGCCTTTATTGTTCAAGCGAAAACGCTTGATTTTTGATGAAAGAGATAACCACCCCCCCTTACGACATGCTTCTGAAACTAAAAAATGGTTCATTTTCAAATGTTGCGTCTTTTGAACTACAATTAACATTGTACGTGGATAATCACTTTTAGAGATAAAATGAGATGTTTAAAGTGATTTTCAAGCTTCCAGGGGCCCTAAACACGAGATTTGAGAAATGGGTAACCGTGAATGAAAATGGCCAATTTACTCACTCTGCGGCCTTAAAAAGTGTTTCTCCTCCACGAAAAGTGAATAAAATAACATTTGGATGCCTTTATTGTTCAATCAAAAACGCCCGTTTTTTGGTGAAAAAGATAACCACCCCCCCTTACGACATGCTTCAGAAACGAAAAAAATGTTCCATTTTCAAATGTTGCGTCTTTGAACTACAATTCACATTTGTACGTGAATGATCACTTTTAGAGATAAAATTAGATGTTTAAAGTGATTTACAAGCTTCCAGGGGCCCTAAACACAAGATATGAGGAATGGGTAAATATTAATGAAAATGGCCAATTTATTCACTCTGAGGCCTTAAAAAGTTTTTCTCCACTCCAGAAAGTGAATTAAATACCATTTTTAGGCCTTTATTGTTCAATCAAAAACGCCCGATTTTTGACGAAAGAGATAACCACCCCCCCTTACGACATGCTTCAGAAACTAAAAAAATGGTTCATTTTCAAATGTTGCGTCTTTGAACCACAATTAACATTTGTACGTGGATAAGCACTTTTAGAGCTAAAATTAGATGTTTAAAGTGATTTTCAAGCTTCCAGGGGCCCTAAACACGAGATTTGAGAAATGGGTAACCGTGAATGAAAATGGCCAATTTACTCACTCTGAGGCCTTAAAAAGTGTTTCTCCTCAACGGGAAGTGAATTAAATAACATTTGTAGGCCTTTATTGTTCAAGCGAAAACGCCCGATTATTGACGAAAGAGATAACCACCCCCCCTTACGACATGCTTCAGAAACGAAAAAAATGGTCTGTTTTCAAATGTTGCGTCTTTGAATGACAATCCACATTTGTACGTGGATAATCACTTTTAGAGCTAAAATTAGATGTTTAAAGTGATTTTCAAGCTTCCAGGGGCCCTAAACACAAGATTTGAGAAATGGGTAAAAGTGAATGAAAATGGCCAATTTACTCACTCTGCGGCCTTAAAAAGTGTTTCTCCTCCACGGAAAGTGAATAAAATAACATTTGGATGCCTTTATTGTTCAATCAAAAACGCCCGTTTTTTGGTGAAAAAGATAACCACCCCCCCTTACGACATGCTTCAGAAACGAAAAAAATGGTCCATTTTCAAATGTTGCGTCTTTGAACTACAATTCACATTTGTACGTGGAAAAGCACTTTTAAAGATCAAATGAGATGTTTAAAGTGATTTTCATGCTTCCAGGGGCCTTAAACACAAGATTTGAGGAATGGGTAAAAGTGAATGAAAATGGCCAATTTACTCACTCTGAGGCCTTAAAAAGTGTTTCTCCTCCACGGGACGTGCATTAAATAACATTTGTAGGCCTTTATTGTTCAAGCGAAAACGCCCGATTATTGACGAAAGAGATAACCACCCCCCCTTACGACATGCTTCAGAAACGAAAAAAATGGTCTGTTTTCAAATGTTGCGTCTTTGAATGACAATCCACATTTGTACGTGGATAATCACTTTTAGAGCTAAAATTAGATGTTTAAAGTGATTTTCAAGCTTCCAGGGGCCCTAAACACAAGATTTGAGAAATGGGTAAAAGTGAATGAAAATGGCCAATTTACTCACTCTGAGGCCTTAAAAAGTGTTTCTCCTCCACGGGAAGTGAATTAAATACCATTTGGAGGCCTTTATTGTTCAAGCGAAAACGCCTGATTTTTGATGAAAGAGATAACCACCCCCCCCTTACGACATGCTTCCGAAACTAAAAAAATGGTTCATTTTCAAATGTTGCGTCTTTTGAACTACAATTAACATTGTACGTGGATAATCACTTTTAGAGATAAAATGAGATGTTTAAAGTGATTTTCAAGCTTCCAGGGGCCCTAAACACGAGATTTGAGAAATGGGTAAACGTGAATGAAAATGGCCAATTTACTCACTCTGCGGCCTTAAAAAGTGTTTCTCCTCCACGGAAAGTGAATAAAATAACATTTGGATGCCTTTATTGTTCAATCAAAAACGCCCGTTTTTTGGTGAAAAAGATAACCACCCCCCCTTACGACATGCTTCAGAAACGAAAAAAATATTCCATTTTCAAATGTTGCGTCTTTGAACTACAATTCACATTTGTACGTGGAAAAGCACTTTTAAAGATCAAATGAGATGTTTAAAGTGATTTTCATGCTTCCAGGGGCCCTAAACACAAGATTTGAGGAATGGGTAAAAGTGAATGAAAATGGCCAATTTACTCACTCTGAGGACTTAAAAAGTGTTTCTCCTCCACGGGACGTGAATTAAATAACATTTGTAGGCCTTTATTGTTCAAGCGAAAACGCCCGATTATTGACGAAAGAGATAACCGCCCCCCCTTACGACATGCTTCAGAAACGAAAAAAATGGTCCGTTTTCAAATGTTGCTTCTTTGAATGACAATCCACATTTGTACGTGGATAATCACTTTTAGAGCTAAAATTAGATGTTTAAAGTGATTTTCAAGCTTCCAGGGGCCCTAAACACAAGATTTGAGAAATGGGTAAAAGTGAATGAAAATGGCCAATTTACTCACTCTGAGGCCCTAATAAGTGTTTCTCCTCCACGGGAAGTGAATTAAATACCATTTGGAGGCCTTTATTGTTCAAGCGAAAACGCCTGATTTTTGATGAAAGAGATAACCACCCCCCCTTACGACATGCTTCTGAAACTAAAAAATGGTTCATTTTCAAATGTTGCGTCTTTTGAACTACAATTAACATTGTACGTGGATAATCACTTTTAGAGATAAAATGAGATGTTTAAAGTGATTTTCAAGCTTCCAGGGGCCCTAAACACGAGATTTGAGAAATGGGTAACCGTGAATGAAAATGGCCAATTTACTCACTCTGCGGCCTTAAAAAGTGTTTCTCCTCCACGGAAAGTGAATAAAATAACATTTGGATGCCTTTATTGTTCAATCAAAAACGCCCGTTTTTTGGTGAAAAAGATAACCACCCCCCCTTACGACATGCTTCAGAAACGAAAAAAATGTTCCATTTTCAAATGTTGCGTCTTTGAACTACAATTCACATTTGTACGTGAATGATCACTTTTAGAGATAAAATTAGATGTTTAAAGTGATTTACAAGCTTCCAGGGGCCCTAAACACAAGATATGAGGAATGGGTAAATATGAATGAAAATGGCCAATTTATTCACTCTGAGGCCTTAAAAAGTTTTTCTCCACTCCAGAAAGTGAATTAAATACCATTTTTAGGCCTTTATTGTTCAATCAAAAACGCCCGATTTTTGACGAAAGAGATAACCACCCCCCCTTACGACATGCTTCAGAAACTAAAAAAATGGTTCATTTTCAAATGTTGCGTCTTTGAACCACAATTAACATTTGTACGTGGATAAACACTTTTAGAGCTAAAATTAGATGTTTAAAGTGATTTTCAAGCTTCCAGGGGCCCTAAACACGAGATTTGAGAAATGGGTAACCGTGAATGAAAATGGCCAATTTACTCACTCTGAGGCCTTAAAAAGTGTTTCTCCTCAACGGGAAGTGAATTAAATAACATTTGTAGGCCTTTATTGTTCAAGCGAAAACGCCCGATTATTGACGAAAGAGATAACCACCCCCCCTTACGACATGCTTCAGAAACGAAAAAAATGGTCTGTTTTCAAATGTTGCGTCTTTGTATGACAATCCACATTTGTACGTGGATAATCACTTTTAGAGCTAAAATTAGATGTTTAAAGTGATTTTCAAGCTTCCAGGGGCCCTAAACACAAGATTTGAGAAATGGGTAAAAGTGAATGAAAATGGCCAATTTACTCACTCTGAGGCCTTAAAAAGTGTTTCTCCTCCACGGGAAGTGAATTAAATACCATTTGGAGGCCTTTATTGTTCAAGCGAAAACGCCTGATTTTTGATGAAAGCGATAACCACCCCCCCTTACGACATGCTTCCGAAACTAAAAAAATGGTTCATTTTCAAATGTTGCGTCTTTTGAACTACAATTAACATTGTACGTGGATAATCACTTTTTAAAATGAGATGTTTAAAGTGATTTTCAAGCTTCCAGGGGCCCTAAACACGAGATTTGAGAAATGGGTAACCGTGAATGAAAATGGCCAATTTACTCACTCTGCGGCCTTAAAAAGTGTTTCTCCTCCACGGAAAGTGAATAAAATAACATTTGGATGCCTTTATTGTTCAATCAAAAACACCCGTTTTTTGGTGAAAAAGATAACCACCCCCCCTTACGACATGCTTCAGAAACAAAAAAAAATGGTCCATTTTCAAATGTTGCGTCTTTGAACTACAATTCACATTTGTACGTGGATAATCACTTTTAGAGATAAAATTAGATGTTTAAAGTGATTTACAAGCGTCCAGGGGCCCTAAACACAAGATATGAGGAATGGGTAAATATGAATGAAAATGGCCAATTTATTCACTCTGAGGCCTTAAAAAGTTTTTCTCCACTCCAGAAAGTGAATTAAATAACATTTGTAGACCTTTATTGTTCAATCAAAAACGCCCGATTTTTGACGAAAGAGATAACCACCCCCCCTTACGACATGCTTCAGAAAAAAAAAATGGTTCATTTTCAAATGTCGCATCTTTGAACGACAATCCACATTTGTACGTGGATAAACACTTTTAGAGATAAAATTAGATGTTTAAAGTGATTTTCAAGCTTCCAGGGGCCCTAAACACAAGATTTGAGAAATGGGTAAAAGTGAATGAAAATGGCCAATTTACTCACTCTGAGGCCTTAAAAAGTGTTTCTCCTCAACGGGAAGTGAATTAAATAACATTTGTAGGCCTTTATTGTTCAAGCGAAAACGCCCGATTATTGACGAAAGAGATAACCACCCCCCCTTACGACATGCTTCAGAAACGAAAAAAATGGTCTCTTTTCAAATGTTGCGTCTTTGAATGACAATCCACATTTGTACGTGGATAATCACTTTTAGAGCTAAAATGAGATGTTTAAAGTGATTTTCAAGCTTCCAGGGTCCCTAAACACAAGATTTGAGAAATGGGTAAAAGTGAATGAAAATGGCCAATTTACTCACTCTGCGGCCTTAAAAAGTGTTTCTCCTCCACGGAAAGTGAATAAAATAACATTTGGATGCCTTTATTGTTTAATCAAAAACGCCCGTTTTTTGGTGAAAAAGATAACCACCCCCCCTTACGACATGCTTCAGAAACGAAAAAAATGGTCCATTTTCAAATGTTGCGTCTTTGAACTACAATTCACATTTGTACGTGGAAAAGCACTTTTAAAGATCAAATGAGATGTTTAAAGTGATTTTCATGCTTCCAGGGGCCTTAAACACAAGATTTGAGGAATGGGTAAAAGTGAATGAAAATGGCCAATTTACTCACTCTGAGGCCTTAAAAAGTGTTTCTCGTCCACGGGACGTGAATTAAATAACATTTGTAGGCCTTTATTGTTCAAGCGAAAACGCCCGATTATTGACGAAAGAGATAACCACCCCCCCTTACGACATGCTTCAGAAACGAAAAAAATGGTCTGTTTTCAAATGTTGCGTCTTTGAATGACAATCCACATTTGTACGTGGATAATCACTTTTAGAGCTAAAATTAGATGTTTAAAGTGATTTTCAAGCTTCCAGGGGCCCTAAACACAAGATTTGAGAAATGGGTAAAAGTGAATGAAAATGGCCAATTTACTCACTCTGAGGCCTTAAAAAGTGTTTCTCCTCCACGGGAAGTGAATTAAATACCATTTGGAGGCCTTTATTGTTCAAGCGAAAACGCCTGATTTTTGATGAAAGAGATAACCACCCCCCCCTTACGACATGCTTCCGAAACTAAAAAAATGGTTCATTTTCAAATGTTGCGTCTTTTGAACTACAATTAACATTGTACGTGGATAATCACTTTTACAGATAAAATGAGATGTTTAAAGTGATTTTCAAGCTTCCAGGGGCCCTAAACACGAGATTTGAGAAATGGGTAAACGTGAATGAAAATGGCCAATTTACTCACTCTGCGGCCTTAAAAAGTGTTTCTCCTCCACGGAAAGTGAATAAAATAACATTTGGATGCCTTTATTGTTCAATCAAAAACGCCCGTTTTTTGGTGAAAAAGATAACCACCCCCCCTTACGACATGCTTCAGAAACGAAAAAAATGGTCCATTTTCAAATGTTGCGTCTTTGAACTACAATTCACATTTGTACGTGGAAAAGCACTTTTAAAGATCAAATGAGATGTTTAAAGTGATTTTCATGCTTCCAGGGGCCCTAAACACAAGATTTGAGGAATGGGTAAAAGTGAATGAAAATGGCCAATTTACTCACTCTGAGGCCTTAAAAAGTGTTTCTCCTCCACGGGACGTGAATTAAATAACATTTGTAGGCCTTTATTGTTCAAGCGAAAACGCCCGATTATTGACGAAAGAGATAACCGCCCCCCCTTACGACATGCTTCAGAAACGAAAAAAATGGTCCGTTTTCAAATGTTGCTTCTTTGAATGACAATCCACATTTGTACGTGGATAATCACTTTTAGAGCTAAAATTAGATGTTTAAAGTGATTTTCAAGCTTCCAGGGGCCCTAAACACAAGATTTGAGAAATGGGTAAAAGTGAATGAAAATGGCCAATTTACTCACTCTGAGGCCCTAATAAGTGTTTCTCCTCCACGGGAAGTGAATTAAATACCATTTGGAGGCCTTTATTGTTCAAGCGAAAACGCCTGATTTTTGATGAAAGAGATAACCACCCCCCCTTACGACATGCTTCTGAAACTAAAAAATGGTTCATTTTCAAATGTTGCGTCTTTTGAACTACAATTAACATTGTACGTGGATAATCACTTTTAGAGATAAAATGAGATGTTTAAAGTGATTTTCAAGCTTCCAGGGGCCCTAAACACGAGATTTGAGAAATGGGTAACCGTGAATGAAAATGGCCAATTTACTCACTCTGCGGCCTTAAAAAGTGTTTCTCCTCCACGGAAAGTGAATAAAATAACATTTGGATGCCTTTATTGTTCAATCAAAAACGCCCGTTTTTTGGTGAAAAAGATAACCACCCCCCCTTACGACATGCTTCAGAAACGAAAAAAATGTTCCATTTTCAAATGTTGCGTCTTTGAACTACAATTCACATTTGTACGTGAATGATCACTTTTAGAGATAAAATTAGATGTTTAAAGTGATTTACAAGCTTCCAGGGGCCCTAAACACAAGATATGAGGAATGGGTAAATATGAATGAAAATGGCCAATTTATTCACTCTGAGGCCTTAAAAAGTTTTTCTCCACTCCAGAAAGTGAATTAAATACCATTTTTAGGCCTTTATTGTTCAATCAAAAACGCCCGATTTTTGACGAAAGAGATAACCACCCCCCCTTACGACATGCTTCAGAAACTAAAAAAATGGTTCATTTTCAAATGTTGCGTCTTTGAACCACAATTAACATTTGTACGTGGATAAACACTTTTAGAGCTAAAATTAGATGTTTAAAGTGATTTTCAAGCTTCCAGGGGCCCTAAACACGAGATTTGAGAAATGGGTAACCGTGAATGAAAATGGCCAATTTACTCACTCTGAGGCCTTAAAAAGTGTTTCTCCTCAACGGGAAGTGAATTAAATAACATTTGTAGGCCTTTATTGTTCAAGCGAAAACGCCCGATTATTGACGAAAGAGATAACCACCCCCCCTTACGACATGCTTCAGAAACGAAAAAAATGGTCTGTTTTCAAATGTTGCGTCTTTGTATGACAATCCACATTTGTACGTGGATAATCACTTTTAGAGCTAAAATTAGATGTTTAAAGTGATTTTCAAGCTTCCAGGGGCCCTAAACACAAGATTTGAGAAATGGGTAAAAGTGAATGAAAATGGCCAATTTACTCACTCTGAGGCCTTAAAAAGTGTTTCTCCTCCACGGGAAGTGAATTAAATACCATTTGGAGGCCTTTATTGTTCAAGCGAAAACGCCTGATTTTTGATGAAAGCGATAACCACCCCCCCTTACGACATGCTTCCGAAACTAAAAAAATGGTTCATTTTCAAATGTTGCGTCTTTTGAACTACAATTAACATTGTACGTGGATAATCACTTTTTAAAATGAGATGTTTAAAGTGATTTTCAAGCTTCCAGGGGCCCTAAACACGAGATTTGAGAAATGGGTAACCGTGAATGAAAATGGCCAATTTACTCACTCTGCGGCCTTAAAAAGTGTTTCTCCTCCACGGAAAGTGAATAAAATAACATTTGGATGCCTTTATTGTTCAATCAAAAACACCCGTTTTTTGGTGAAAAAGATAACCACCCCCCCTTACGACATGCTTCAGAAACAAAAAAAATGGTCCATTTTCAAATGTTGCGTCTTTGAACTACAATTCACATTTGTACGTGGATAATCACTTTTAGAGATAAAATTAGATGTTTAAAGTGATTTACAAGCGTCCAGGGGCCCTAAACACAAGATATGAGGAATGGGTAAATATGAATGAAAATGGCCAATTTATTCACTCTGAGGCCTTAAAAAGTTTTTCTCCACTCCAGAAAGTGAATTAAATAACATTTGTAGACCTTTATTGTTCAATCAAAAACGCCCGATTTTTGACGAAAGAGATAACCACCCCCCCTTACGACATGCTTCAGAAACAAAAAAAATGGTTCATTTTCAAATGTCGCATCTTTGAACGACAATCCACATTTGTACGTGGATAAACACTTTTAGAGATAAAATTAGATGTTTAAAGTGATTTTCAAGCTTCCAGGGGCCCTAAACACAAGATTTGAGAAATGGGTAAAAGTGAATGAAAATGGCCAATTTACTCACTCTGAGGCCTTAAAAAGTGTTTCTCCTCAACGGGAAGTGAATTAAATAACATTTGTAGGCCTTTATTGTTCAAGCGAAAACGCCCGATTATTGACGAAAGAGATAACCACCCCCCCTTACGACATGCTTCAGAAACGAAAAAAATGGTCTCTTTTCAAATGTTGCGTCTTTGAATGACAATCCACATTTGTACGTGGATAATCACTTTTAGAGCTAAAATTAGATGTTTAAAGTGATTTTCAAGCTTCCAGGGGCCCTAAACTCAAGATTTTAGAAATGGGTAAAAGTGAATGAAAATGGCCAATTTACTCACTCTGAGGCCTTAAAAAGTGTTTCTCCTCCATGGGAAGTGAATTAAATACCATTTGGAGGCCTTTATTGTTCAAGCGAAAACGCCTGATTTTTGATGAAAGAGATAACCACCCCCCCTTACGACATGCTTCCGAAACTAAAAAAATGGTTCATTTTCAAATGTTGCGTCTTTGAACTACAATTCACATTTGTACGTGAATGATCACTTTTAGAGATAAAATTAGATGTTTAAAGTGATTTACAAGCTTCCAGGGGCCCTAAACACAAGATATGAGGAATGGGTAAATATGAATGAAAATGGCCAATTTATTCACTCTGAGGCCTTAAAAAGTTTTTCTCCACTCCAGAAAGTGAATTAAATACCATTTTTAGGCCTTTATTGTTCAATCAAAAACGCCCGATTTTTGACGAAAGAGATAACCACCCCCCCTTACGACATGCTTCAGAAAAAAAAAAAATGGTTCATTTTCAAATGTTGCATCTTTGAACGACAATCCACATTTGTACGTGGATAAACACTTTTAGAGATAAAATTAGATGTTTAAAGTGATTTTCAAGCTTCCAGGGGCCCTAAACACAAGATTTGAGAAATGGGTAAAAGTGAATGAAAATGGCCAATTTACTCACTCTGAGGCCTTAAAAAGTGTTTCTCCTCAACGGGAAGTGAATTAAATAACATTTGTAGGCCTTTATTGTTCAAGCGAAAACGCCCGATTATTGACGAAAGAGATAACCACCCCCCCTTACGACATGCTTCAGAAACGAAAAAAATGGTCTCTTTTCAAATGTTGCGTCTTTGAATGACAATCCACATTTGTACGTGGATAATCACTTTTAGAGCTAAAATTAGATGTTTAAAGTGATTTTCAAGCTTCCAGGGGCCCTAAACTCAAGATTTGAGAAATGGGTAAAAGTGAATGAAAATGGCCAATTTACTCACTCTGAGGCCTTAAAAAGTGTTTCTCCTCCATGGGAAGTGAATTAAATACCATTTGGAGGCCTTTATTGTTCAAGCGAAAACGCCTGATTTTTGATGAAAGAGATAACCACCCCCCCTTACGACATGCTTCCGAAACTAAAAAAATGGTTCATTTTCAAATGTTGCGTCTTTAGAACTTTAATTAACATTGTACGTGGATAATCACTTTTAGAGATAAAATGAGATGTTTAAAGTGATTTTCAAGCTTCCAGGGGCCCTAAACACGAGATTTGAGAAATGGGTAAACGTGAATGAAAATGGCCAATTTACTCACTCTGCGGCCTTAAAAAGTGTTTCTCCTCCACGGAAAGTGAATAAAATAACATTTGGATGCCTTTATTGTTCAATCAAAAACGCCCGTTTTTTGGTGAAAAAGATAACCACCCCCCCTTACGACATGCTTCAGAAACGAAAAAAATGTTCCATTTTCAAATGTTGCGTCTTTGAACTACAATTCACATTTGTACGTGAATGATCACTTTTAGAGATAAAATTAGATGTTTAAAGTGATTTACAAGCTTCCAGGGGCCCTAAACACAAGATATGAGGAATGGGTAAATATGAATGAAAATGGCCAATTTATTCACTCTGAGGCCTTAAAAAGTTTTTCTCCACTCCAGAAAGTGAATTAAATACCATTTTTAGGCCTTTATTGTTCAATCAAAAACGCCCGATTTTTGACGAAAGAGATAACCACCCCCCCTTACGACATGCTTCAGAAAAAAAAAAAATGGTTCATTTTCAAATGTTGCATCTTTGAACGACAATCCACATTTGTACGTGGATAAACACTTTTAGAGATAAAATTAGATGTTTAAAGTGATTTTCAAGCTTCCAGGGGCCCTAAACACAAGATTTGAGAAATGGGTAAAAGTGAATGAAAATGGCCAATTTACTCACTCTGAGGCCTTAAAAAGTGTTTCTCCTCAACGGGAACTGAATTAAATAACATTTGTAGGCCTTTATTGTTCAAGCGAAAACGCCCGATTATTGACGAAAGAGATAACCACCCCCCCTTACGACATGCTTCAGAAACTAAAAAAATGGTCTGTTTTCAAATGTTGCGTCTTTGAATGACAATCCACATTTGTACGTGGATAATCACTTTTAGAGCTAAAATTAGATGTTTAAAGTGATTTTCAAGCTTCCAGGGGCCCTAAACACAAGATTTGAGAAATGGGTAAAAGTGAATGAAAATGGCCAATTTACTCACTCTGAGGCCTTAAAAAGTGTTTCTCCTCCACGGGAAGTGAATTAAATACCATTTGGAGGCCTTTATTGTTCAAGCGAAAACGCCTGATTTTTGATGGAAGAGATAACCACCCCCCCTTACGACATGCTTCCGAAGCTAAAAAAATGGTTCATTTTCAAATGTTGCGTCTTTTGAACTTTAATTAACATTGTACGTGGATAATCACTTTTAGAGATAAAATGAGATGTTTAAAGTGATTTTCAAGCTTCCAGGGTCCCTAAACACGAGATTTGAGAAATGGGTAAACGTGAATGAAAATGGCCAATTTACTCACTCTGCGGCCTTAAAAAGTGTTTCTCCTCCACGGAAAGTGAATAAAATAACATTTGGATGCCTTTATTGTTCAATCAAAAACGCCCGTTTTTTGGTGAAAAAGATAACCACCCCCCCTTACGACATGCTTCAGAAACGAAAAAAATGGTCCATTTTCAAATGTTGCGTCTTTGAACTACAATTCACATTTGTACGTGAATGATCACTTTTAGAGATAAAATTAGATGTTTAAAGTGATTTACAAGCTTCCAGGGGCCCTAAACACAAGATATGAGGAATGGGTAAATATGAATGAAAATGGCCAATTTATTCACTCTGAGGCCTTAAAAAGTTTTTCTCCACTCCAGAAAGTGAATTAAATAACATTTTTAGGCCTTTATTGTTCAATCAAAAACGCCCGATTTTTGACGAAAGAGATAACCACCCCACCTTACGACATGCTTCAGAAACTAAAAAAATGGTTCATTTTCAAATGTTGCGTCTTTGAACCACAATTAACATTTGTACGTGGATAAACACTTTTAGAGCTAAAATTAGATGTTTAAAGTGATTTTCAAGCTTCCAGGGGCCCTAAACACGAGATTTGAGAAATGGGTAAACGTGAATGAAAATGGCCAATTTACTCACTCTGAGGCCTTAAAAAGTGTTTCTCCTCCACGGAAAGTGAATAAAATAGCATTTGGATGCCTTTATTGTTCAATCAAAAACACCCGTTTTTTGGTGAAAAAGATAACCACCCCCCCTTACGACATGCTTCAGAAACAAAAAAAATGGTCCATTTTCAAATGTTGCGTCTTTGAACTACAATTCACATTTGTACGTGGATAATCACTTTTAGAGATAAAATTAGATGTTTAAAGTGATTTACAAGCTTCCAGGGGCCCTAAACACAAGATATGAGGAATGGGTAAATATGAATGAAAATGGCCAATTTATTCACTCTGAGGCCTTAAAAAGTTTTTCTCCACTCCAGAAAGTGAATTAAATAACATTTGTAGACCTTTATTGTTCAATCAAAAACGCCCGATTTTTGACGAAAGAGATAACCACCCCCCCTTACGACATGCTTCAGAAACAAAAAAAATGGTTCATTTTCAAATGTTGCATCTTTGAACGACAATCCACATTTGTACGTGGATAAACACTTTTAGAGATAAAATTAGATGTTTAAAGTGATTTTCAAGCTTCCAGGGGCCCTAAACACAAGATTTGAGAAATGGGTAAAAGTGAATGAAAATGGCCAATTTACTCACTCTGAGGCCTTAAAAAGTGTTTCTCCTCAACGGGAAGTGAATTAAATAACATTTGTAGGCCTTTATTGTTCAAGCGAAAACGCCCGATTATTGACGAAAGAGATAACCACCCCCCCTTACGACATGCTTACGAAACTAAAAAAATGGTTCATTTTCAAATGTTGCGTCTTTTGAACTTTAATTAACATTGTACGTGGATAATCACTTTTAGAGCTCAAATTAGATGTTTAAAGTGATTTTCAAGGTTCCAGGGGCCCTAAACACAAGATTTGAGAAATGGGTAAAAGTGAATGAAAATGGCCAATTTACTCACTCTGAGGCCCTAATAAGTGTTTCTCCTCCACGGGAAGTGAATTAAATACCATTTGGAGGCCTTTATTGTTCAAGCGAAAACGCCTGATTTTTGATGAAAGAGATAACCACCCCCCCTTACGACATGCTTCTGAAACTAAAAAATGGTTCATTTTCAAATGTTGCGTCTTTTGAACTACAATTAACATTGTACGTGGATAATCACTTTTAGAGATAAAATGAGATGTTTAAAGTGATTTTCAAGCTTCCAGGGGCCCTAAACACGAGATTTGAGAAATGGGTAACCGTGAATGAAAATGGCCAATTTACTCACTCTGCGGCCTTAAAAAGTGTTTCTCCTCCACGGAAAGTGAATAAAATAACATTTGGATGCCGTTATTGTTCAATCAAAAACGCCAGTTTTTTGGTGAAAAAGATAACCACCCCCCCTTACGACATGCTTCAGAAACGAAAAAAATGTTCCATTTTCAAATGTTGCGTCTTTGAACTACAATTCACATTTGTACGTGAATGATCACTTTTACAGATAAAATTAGATGTTTAAAGTGATTTACAAGCTTCCAGGGGCCCTAAACACAAGATATGAGGAATGGGTAAATATGAATGAAAATAGCCAATTTATTCACTCTGAGGCCTTAAAAAGTTTTTCTCCACTCCAGAAAGTGAATTAAATACCATTTTAAGGCCTTTATTGTTCAATCAAAAACGCCCGATTTTTGACGAAAGAGATAACCACCCCCCCTTACGACATGCTTCAGAAACTAAAAAAATGGTTCATTTTCAAATGTTGCGTCTTTGAACCACAATTAACATTTGTACGTGGATAAACACTTTTAGAGCTAAAATTAGATGTTTAAAGTGATTTTCAAGCTTCCAGGGGCCCTAAACACGAGATTTGAGAAATGGGTAACCGTGAATGAAAATGGCCAATTTACTCACTCTGAGGCCTTAAAAAGTGTTTCTCCTCAACGGGAAGTGAATTAAATAACATTTGTAGGCCTTTATTGTTCAAGCGAAAACGCCCGATTATTGACGAAAGAGATAACCACCCCCCCTTACGACATGCTTCAGAAACGAAAAAAATGGTCTGTTTTCAAATGTTGCGTCTTTGAATGACAATCCACATTTGTACGTGGATAATCACTTTTAGAGATAAAATGAGATGTTTAAAGTGATTTTCAAGCTTCCAGGGGCCCTAAACACGAGATTTGAGAAATGGGTAAACGTGAATGAAAATGGCCAATTTACTCACTCTGCGGCCTTAAAAAGTGTTTCTCCTCCACGGAAAGTGAATAAAATAACATTTGGATGCCTTTATTGTTCAATCAAAAACGCCCGTTTTTTGGTGAAAAAGATAACCACCCCCCCTTACGACATGCTTCAGAAACGAAAAAAATGTTCCATTTTCAAATGTTGCGTCTTTGAACTACAATTCACATTTGTACGTGAATGATCACTTTTAGAGATAAAATTAGATGTTTAAAGTGATTTACAAGCTTCCAGGGGCCCTAAACACAAGATATGAGGAATGGGTAAATATGAATGAAAATGGCCAATTTATTCACTCTGAGGCCTTGAAAAGTTTTTCTCCACTCCAGAAAGTGAATTAAATACCATTTTTAGGCCTTTATTGTTCAATCAAAAACGCCCGATTTTTGACGAAAGAGATAACCACCCCCCCTTACGACATGCTTCAGAAACAAAAAAAATGGTTCATTTTCAAATGTTGCATCTTTGAACGACAATCCACATTTGTACGTGGATAAACACTTTTAGAGATAAAATTAGATGTTTAAAGTGATTTTCAAGCTTCCAGGGGCCCTAAACACAAGATTTGAGAAATGGGTAAAAGTGAATGAAAATGGCCAATTTACTCACTCTGAGGCCTTAAAAAGTGTTTCTCCTCAACGGGAAGTGAATTAAATAACATTTGTAGGCCTTTATTGTTCAAGCGAAAACGCCCGATTATTGACGAAAGAGATAACCACCCCCCCTTACGACATGCTTCCGAAACTAAAAAAATGGTCTGTTTTCAAATGTTGCGTCTTTGAATGACAATCCACATTTGTACGTGGATAATCACTTTTAGAGCTAAAATTAGATGTTTAAAGTGATTTTCAAGCTTCCAGGGGCCCTAAACACAAGATTTGAGAAATGGGTAAAAGTGAATGAAAATGGCCAATTTACTCACTCTGAGGCCTTAAAAAGTGTTTCTCCTCCACGGGAAGTGAATTAAATACCATTTGGAGGCCTTTATTGTTCAAGCGAAAACGCCTGATTTTTGATGGAAGAGATAACCACCCCCCCTTACGACATGCTTCCGAAACTAAAAAAATGGTTCATTTTCAAATGTTGCGTCTTTTGAACTTTAATTAACATTGTACGTGGATAATCACTTTTAGAGATAAAATGAGATGTTTAAAGTGATTTTCAAGCTTCCAGGGTCCCTAAACACGAGATTTGAGAAATGGGTAAACGTGAATGAAAATGGCCAATTTACTCACTCTGCGGCCTTAAAAAGTGTTTCTCCTCCACGGAAAGTGAATAAAATAACATTTGGATGCCTTTATTGTTCAATCAAAAACGCCCGTTTTTTGGTGAAAAAGATAACCACCCCCCCTTACGACATGCTTCAGAAACGAAAAAAATGGTCCATTTTCAAATGTTGCGTCTTTGAACTACAATTCACATTTGTACGTGAATGATCACTTTTAGAGATAAAATTAGATGTTTAAAGTGATTTACAAGCTTCCAGGGGCCCTAAACACAAGATATGAGGAATGGGTAAATATGAATGAAAATGGCCAATTTATTCACTCTGAGGCCTTAAAAAGTTTTTCTCCACTCCAGAAAGTGAATTAAATAACATTTTTAGGCCTTTATTGTTCAATCAAAAACGCCCGATTTTTGACGAAAGAGATAACCACCCCACCTTACGACATGCTTCAGAAACTAAAAAAATGGTTCATTTTCAAATGTTGCGTCTTTGAACCACAATTAACATTTGTACGTGGATAAACACTTTTAGAGCTAAAATTAGATGTTTAAAGTGATTTTCAAGCTTCCAGGGGCCCTAAACACGAGATTTGAGAAATGGGTAAACGTGAATGAAAATGGCCAATTTACTCACTCTGAGGCCTTAAAAAGTGTTTCTCCTCCACGGAAAGTGAATAAAATAGCATTTGGATGCCTTTATTGTTCAATCAAAAACACCCGTTTTTTGGTGAAAAAGATAACCACCCCCCCTTACGACATGCTTCAGAAACAAAAAAAATGGTCCATTTTCAAATGTTGCGTCTTTGAACTACAATTCACATTTGTACGTGGATAATCACTTTTAGAGATAAAATTAGATGTTTAAAGTGATTTACAAGCTTCCAGGGGCCCTAAACACAAGATATGAGGAATGGGTAAATATGAATGAAAATGGCCAATTTATTCACTCTGAGGCCTTAAAAAGTTTTTCTCCACTCCAGAAAGTGAATTAAATAACATTTGTAGACCTTTATTGTTCAATCAAAAACGCCCGATTTTTGACGAAAGAGATAACCACCCCCCCTTACGACATGCTTCAGAAACAAAAAAAATGGTTCATTTTCAAATGTTGCATCTTTGAACGACAATCCACATTTGTACGTGGATAAACACTTTTAGAGATAAAATTAGATGTTTAAAGTGATTTTCAAGCTTCCAGGGGCCCTAAACACAAGATTTGAGAAATGGGTAAAAGTGAATGAAAATGGCCAATTTACTCACTCTGAGGCCTTAAAAAGTGTTTCTCCTCAACGGGAAGTGAATTAAATAACATTTGTAGGCCTTTATTGTTCAAGCGAAAACGCCCGATTATTGACGAAAGAGATAACCACCCCCCCTTACGACATGCTTCCGAAACTAAAAAAATGGTTCATTTTCAAATGTTGCGTCTTTTGAACTTTAATTAACATTGTACGTGGATAATCACTTTTAGAGCTCAAATTAGATGTTTAAAGTGATTTTCAAGGTTCCAGGGGCCCTAAACACAAGATTTGAGAAATGGGTAAAAGTGAATGAAAATGGCCAATTTACTCACTCTGAGGCCCTAATAAGTGTTTCTCCTCCACGGGAAGTGAATTAAATACCATTTGGAGGCCTTTATTGTTCAAGCGAAAACGCCTGATTTTTGATGAAAGAGATAACCACCCCCCCTTACGACATGCTTCTGAAACTAAAAAATGGTTCATTTTCAAATGTTGCGTCTTTTGAACTACAATTAACATTGTACGTGGATAATCACTTTTAGAGATAAAATGAGATGTTTAAAGTGATTTTCAAGCTTCCAGGGGCCCTAAACACGAGATTTGAGAAATGGGTAACCGTGAATGAAAATGGCCAATTTACTCACTCTGCGGCCTTAAAAAGTGTTTCTCCTCCACGGAAAGTGAATAAAATAACATTTGGATGCCGTTATTGTTCAATCAAAAACGCCCGTTTTTTGGTGAAAAAGATAACCACCCCCCCTTACGACATGCTTCAGAAACGAAAAAAATGTTCCATTTTCAAATGTTGCGTCTTTGAACTACAATTCACATTTGTACGTGAATGATCACTTTTACAGATAAAATTAGATGTTTAAAGTGATTTACAAGCTTCCAGGGGCCCTAAACACAAGATATGAGGAATGGGTAAATATGAATGAAAATAGCCAATTTATTCACTCTGAGGCCTTAAAAAGTTTTTCTCCACTCCAGAAAGTGAATTAAATACCATTTTAAGGCCTTTATTGTTCAATCAAAAACGCCCGATTTTTGACGAAAGAGATAACCACCCCCCCTTACGACATGCTTCAGAAACTAAAAAAATGGTTCATTTTCAAATGTTGCGTCTTTGAACCACAATTAACATTTGTACGTGGATAAACACTTTTAGAGCTAAAATTAGATGTTTAAAGTGATTTTCAAGCTTCCAGGGGCCCTAAACACGAGATTTGAGAAATGGGTAACCGTGAATGAAAATGGCCAATTTACTCACTCTGAGGCCTTAAAAAGTGTTTCTCCTCAACGGGAAGTGAATTAAATAACATTTGTAGGCCTTTATTGTTCAAGCGAAAACGCCCGATTATTGACGAAAGAGATAACCACCCCCCCTTACGACATGCTTCAGAAACGAAAAAAATGGTCTGTTTTCAAATGTTGCGTCTTTGAATGACAATCCACATTTGTACGTGGATAATCACTTTTAGAGCTAAAATTAGATGTTTAAAGTGATTTTCAAGCTTCCAGGGGCCCTAAACACAAGATTTGAGAAATGGGTAAAAGTGAATGAAAATGGCCAATTTACTCACTCTGAGGCCTTAAAAAGTGTTTCTCCTCCACGGAAAGTGAATAAAATAACATTTGGATGCCTTTATTGTTCAATCAAAAACGCCCGTTTTTTGGTGAAAAAGATAACCACCCCCCCTTACGACATGCTTCAGAAACGAAAAAAATGTTCCATTTTCAAATGTTGCGTCTTTGAACTACAATTCACATTTGTACGTGAATGATCACTTTTAGAGATAAAATTAGATGTTTAAAGTGATTTACAAGCTTCCAGGGGCCCTAAACACAAGATATGAGGAATGGGTAAATATGAATGAAAATGGCCAATTTATTCACTCTGAGGCCTTGAAAAGTTTTTCTCCACTCCAGAAAGTGAATTAAATACCATTTTTAGGCCTTTATTGTTCAATCAAAAACGCCCGATTTTTGACGAAAGAGATAACCACCCCCCCTTACGACATGCTTCAGAAACAAAAAAAATGGTTCATTTTCAAATGTTGCATCTTTGAACGACAATCCACATTTGTACGTGGATAAACACTTTTAGAGATAAAATTAGATGTTTAAAGTGATTTTCAAGCTTCCAGGGGCCCTAAACACAAGATTTGAGAAATGGGTAAAAGTGAATGAAAATGGCCAATTTACTCACTCTGAGGCCTTAAAAAGTGTTTCTCCTCAACGGGAAGTGAATTAAATAACATTTGTAGGCCTTTATTGTTCAAGCGAAAACGCCCGATTATTGACGAAAGAGATAACCACCCCCCCTTACGACATGCTTCCGAAACTAAAAAAATGGTCTGTTTTCAAATGTTGCGTCTTTGAATGACAATCCACATTTGTACGTGGATAATCACTTTTAGAGCTAAAATTAGATGTTTAAAGTGATTTTCAAGCTTCCAGGGGCCCTAAACACAAGATTTGAGAAATGGGTAAAAGTGAATGAAAATGGCCAATTTACTCACTCTGAGGCCTTAAAAAGTGTTTCTCCTCCACGGGAAGTGAATTAAATACCATTTGGAGGCCTTTATTGTTCAAGCGAAAACGCCTGATTTTTGATGGAAGAGATAACCACCCCCCCTTACGACATGCTTCCGAAACTAAAAAAATGGTTCATTTTCAAATGTTGCGTCTTTTGAACTTTAATTAACATTGTACGTGGATAATCACTTTTAGAGATAAAATGAGATGTTTAAAGTGATTTTCAAGCTTCCAGGGTCCCTAAACACGAGATTTGAGAAATGGGTAAACGTGAATGAAAATGGCCAATTTACTCACTCTGCGGCCTTAAAAAGTGTTTCTCCTCCACGGAAAGTGAATAAAATAACATTTGGATGCCTTTATTGTTCAATCAAAAACGCCCGTTTTTTGGTGAAAAAGATAACCACCCCCCTTTACGACATGCTTCAGAAACGAAAAAAATGGTCCATTTTCAAATGTTGCGTCTTTGAACTACAATTCACATTTGTACGTGAATGATCACTTTTAGAGATAAAATTAGATGTTTAAAGTGATTTACAAGCTTCCAGGGGCCCTAAACACAAGATATGAGGAATGGGTAAATATGAATGAAAATGGCCAATTTATTCACTCTGAGGCCTTAAAAAGTTTTTCTCCACTCCAGAAAGTGAATTAAATAACATTTTTAGGCCTTTATTGTTCAATCAAAAACGCCCGATTTTTGACAAAAGAGATAACCACCCCACCTTACGACATGCTTCAGAAACTAAAAAAATGGTTCATTTTCAAATGTTGCGTCTTTGAACCACAATTAACATTTGTACGTGGATAAACACTTTTAGAGCTAAAATTAGATGTTTAAAGTGATTTTCAAGCTTCCAGGGGCCCTAAACACGAGATTTGAGAAATGGGTAAACGTGAATGAAAATGGCCAATTTACTCACTCTGAGGCCTTAAAAAGTGTTTCTCCTCCACGGAAAGTGAATAAAATAGCATTTGGATGCCTTTATTGTTCAATCAAAAACACCCGTTTTTTGGTGAAAAAGATAACCACCCCCCCTTACGACATGCTTCAGAAACAAAAAAAATGGTCCATTTTCAAATGTTGCGTCTTTGAACTACAATTCACATTTGTACGTGGATAATCACTTTTAGAGATAAAATTAGATGTTTAAAGTGATTTACAAGCTTCCACGGGCCCTAAACACAAGATATGAGGAATGGGTAAATATGAATGAAAATGGCCAATTTATTCACTCTGAGGCCTTAAAAAGTTTTTCTCCACTCCAGAAAGTGAATTAAATAACATTTGTAGACCTTTATTGTTCAATCAAAAACGCCCGATTTTTGACGAAAGAGATAACCACCCCCCCTTACGACATGCTTCAGAAACAAAAAAAATGGTTCATTTTCAAATGTTGCATCTTTGAACGACAATCCACATTTGTACGTGGATAAACACTTTTAGAGATAAAATTAGATGTTTAAAGTGATTTTCAAGCTTCCAGGGGCCCTAAACACAAGATTTGAGAAATGGGTAAAAGTGAATGAAAATGGCCAATTTACTCACTCTGAGGCCTTAAAAAGTGTTTCTCCTCAACGGGAAGTGAATTAAATAACATTTGTAGGCCTTTATTGTTCAAGCGAAAACGCCCGATTATTGACGAAAGAGATAACCACCCCCCCTTACGACATGCTTCCGAAACTAAAAAAATGGTTCATTTTCAAATGTTGCGTCTTTTGAACTTTAATTAACATTGTACGTGGATAATCACTTTTAGAGCTCAAATTAGATGTTTAAAGTGATTTTCAAGGTTCCAGGGGCCCTAAACACAAGATTTGAGAAATGGGTAAAAGTGAATGAAAATGGCCAATTTACTCACTCTGAGGCCCTAATAAGTGTTTCTCCTCCACGGGAAGTGAATTAAATACCATTTGGAGGCCTTTATTGTTCAAGCGAAAACGCCTGATTTTTGATGAAAGAGATAACCACCCCCCCTTACGACATGCTTCTGAAACTAAAAAATGGTTCATTTTCAAATGTTGCGTCTTTTGAACTACAATTAACATTGTACGTGGATAATCACTTTTAGAGATAAAATGAGATGTTTAAAGTGATTTTCAAGCTTCCAGGGGCCCTAAACACGAGATTTGAGAAATGGGTAACCGTGAATGAAAATGGCCAATTTACTCACTCTGCGGCCTTAAAAAGTGTTTCTCCTCCACGGAAAGTGAATAAAATAACATTTGGATGCCGTTATTGTTCAATCAAAAACGCCCGTTTTTTGGTGAAAAAGATAACCACCCCCCCTTACGACATGCTTCAGAAACGAAAAAAATGTTCCATTTTCAAATGTTGCGTCTTTGAACTACAATTCACATTTGTACGTGAATGATCACTTTTACAGATAAAATTAGATGTTTAAAGTGATTTACAAGCTTCCAGGGGCCCTAAACACAAGATATGAGGAATGGGTAAATATGAATGAAAATAGCCAATTTATTCACTCTGAGGCCTTAAAAAGTTTTTCTCCACTCCAGAAAGTGAATTAAATACCATTTTAAGGCCTTTATTGTTCAATCAAAAACGCCCGATTTTTGACGAAAGAGATAACCACCCCCCCTTACGACATGCTTCAGAAACTAAAAAAATGGTTCATTTTCAAATGTTGCGTCTTTGAACCACAATTAACATTTGTACGTGGATAAACACTTTTAGAGCTAAAATTAGATGTTTAAAGTGATTTTCAAGCTTCCAGGGGCCCTAAACACGAGATTTGAGAAATGGGTAACCGTGAATGAAAATGGCCAATTTACTCACTCTGAGGCCTTAAAAAGTGTTTCTCCTCAACGGGAAGTGAATTAAATAACATTTGTAGGCCTTTATTGTTCAAGCGAAAACGCCCGATTATTGACGAAAGAGATAACCACCCCCCCTTACGACATGCTTCAGAAACGAAAAAAATGGTCTGTTTTCAAATGTTGCGTCTTTGAATGACAATCCACATTTGTACGTGGATAATCACTTTTAGAGCTAAAATTAGATGTTTAAAGTGATTTTCAAGCTTCCAGGGGCCCTAAACACAAGATTTGAGAAATGGGTAAAAGTGAATGAAAATGGCCAATTTACTCACTCTGAGGCCTTAAAAAGTGTTTCTCCTCCACGGAAAGTGAATAAAATAACATTTGGATGCCTTTATTGTTCAATCAAAAACGCCCGTTTTTTGGTGAAAAAGATAACCACCCCCCCTTACGACATGCTTCAGAAACGAAAAAAATGTTCCATTTTCAAATGTTGCGTCTTTGAACTACAATTCACATTTGTACGTGAATGATCACTTTTAGAGATAAAATTAGATGTTTAAAGTGATTTACAAGCTTCCAGGGGCCCTAAACACAAGATATGAGGAATGGGTAAATATGAATGAAAATGGCCAATTTATTCACTCTGAGGCCTTGAAAAGTTTTTCTCCACTCCAGAAAGTGAATTAAATACCATTTTTAGGCCTTTATTGTTCAATCAAAAACGCCCGATTTTTGACGAAAGAGATAACCACCCCCCCTTACGACATGCTTCAGAAACAAAAAAAATGGTTCATTTTCAAATGTTGCATCTTTGAACGACAATCCACATTTGTACGTGGATAAACACTTTTAGAGATAAAATTAGATGTTTAAAGTGATTTTCAAGCTTCCAGGGGCCCTAAACACAAGATTTGAGAAATGGGTAAAAGTGAATGAAAATGGCCAATTTACTCACTCTGAGGCCTTAAAAAGTGTTTCTCCTCAACGGGAAGTGAATTAAATAACATTTGTAGGCCTTTATTGTTCAAGCGAAAACGCCCGATTATTGACGAAAGAGATAACCACCCCCCCTTACGACATGCTTCCGAAACTAAAAAAATGGTTCATTTTCAAATGTTGCGTCTTTTGTACTTTAATTAACATTGTACGTGGATAATCACTTTTAGAGATAAAATGAGATGTTTAAAGTGATTTTCAAGCTTCCAGGGTCCCTAAACACGAGATTTGAGAAATGGGTAAACGTGAATGAAAATGGCCAATTTACTCACTCTGCGGCCTTAAAAAGTGTTTCTCCTCCACGGAAAGTGAATAAAATAACATTTGGATGCCTTTATTGTTCAATCACAAACGCCCGTTTTTTGGTGAAAAAGATAACCACCCCCCCTTACGACATGCTTCAGAAACGAAAAAAATGGTCCATTTTCAAATGTTGCGTCTTTGAACTACAATTCACATTTGTACGTGGAAAAGCACTTTTAAAGATCAAATGAGATGTTTAAAGTGATTTTCATGCTTCCAGGGGCCTTAAACACAAGATTTGAGGAATGGGTAAAAGTGAATGAAAATGGCCAATTTACTCACTCTGAGGCCTTAAAAAGTGTTTCTCCTCCACGGGACGTGAATTAAATAACATTTGTAGGCCTTTATTGTTCAAGCGAAAACGCCCGATTATTGACGAAAGAGATAACCGCCCCCCCTTACGACATGCTTCAGAAACGAAAAAAATGGTCCGTTTTCAAATGTTGCTTCTTTGAATGACAATCCACATTTGTACGTGGATAATCACTTTTAGAGCTAAAATTAGATGTTTAAAGTGATTTTCAAGGTTCCAGGGGCCCTAAACACAAGATTTGAGAAATGGGTAAAAGTGAATGAAAATGGCCAATTTACTCACTCTGAGGCCCTAATAAGTGTTTCTCCTCCACGGGAAGTGAATTAAATACCATTTGGAGGCTTTTATTGTTCAAGCGAAAACGCCTGATTTTTGATGAAAGAGATAACCACCCCCCCTTACGACATGCTTCTGAAACTAAAAAATGGTTCATTTTCAAATGTTGCGTCTTTTGAACTACAATTAACATTGTACGTGGATAATCACTTTTAGAGATAAAATGAGATGTTTAAAGTGATTTTCAAGCTTCCAGGGGCCCTAAACACGAGATTTGAGAAATGGGTAACCGTGAATGAAAATGGCCAATTTACTCACTCTGCAGCCTTAAAAAGTGTTTCTCCTCCACGGAAAGTGAATAAAATAACATTTGGATGCCTTTATTGTTCAATCAAAAACGCCCGTTTTTTGGTGAAAAAGATAACCACCCCCCCTTACGACATGCTTCAGAAACGAAAAAAATGTTCCATTTTCAAATGTTGCGTCTTTGAACTACAATTCACATTTGTACATGAATGATCACTTTTAGAGATAAAATTAGATGTTTAAAGTGATTTACAAGCTTCCAGGGGCCCTAAACACAAGATATGAGGAATGGGTAAATATGAATGAAAATGGCCAATTTATTCACTCTGAGGCCTTAAAAAGTTTTTCTCCACTCCAGAAAGTGAATTAAATACCATTTTTAGGCCTTTATTGTTCAATCAAAAACGCCCGATTTTTGACGAAAGAGATAACCACCCCCCCTTACGACATGCTTCAGAAACTAAAAAAATGGTTCATTTTCAAATGTTGCGTCTTTGAACCACAATTAACATTTGTACGTGGATAAACACTTTTAGAGCTAAAATTAGATGTTTAAAGTGATTTTCAAGCTTCCAGGGGCCCTAAACACGAGATTTGAGAAATGGGTAACCGTGAATGAAAATGGCCAATTTACTCACTCTGAGGCCTTAAAAAGTGTTTCTCCTCAACGGGAAGTGAATTAAATAACATTTGTAGGCCTTTATTGTTCAAGCGAAAACGCCCGATTATTGACGAAAGAGATAACCACCCCCCCTTACGACATGCTTCAGAAACGAAAAAAATGGTCTGTTTTCAAATGTTGCGTCTTTGAATGACAATCCACATTTGTACGTGGATAATCACTTTTAGAGCTAAAATTAGATGTTTAAAGTGATTTACAAGCTTCCAGGGGTCCTAAACACAAGATATGAGGAATGGGTAAATATGAATGAAAATGGCCAATTTATTCACTCTGAGGCCTTGAAAAGTTTTTCTCCACTCCGTAAAGTGAATTAAATACCATTTTTAGGCCTTTATTGTTCAATCAAAAACGCCCGATTTTTGACGAAAGAGATAACCACCCCCCCTTACGACATGCTTCAGAAACGAAAAAAATGGTCTGTTTTCAAATGTTGCGTCTTTGAATGACAATCCACATTTGTATGTGGATAATCACTTTTAGAGCTAAAATTAGATGTTTAAAGTGATTTTCAAGCTTCCAGGGGCCCTAAACACAAGATTTGAGAAATGGGTAAAAGTGAATGAAAATGGCCAATTTACTCACTCTGAGGCCTTAAAAAGTGTTTCTCCTCAACGGGAAGTGAATTAAATAACATTTGTAGGCCTTTATTGTTCAAGCGAAAACGCCCGATTATTGACGAAAGAGATAACCACCCCCCCTTACGACATGCTTCCGAAACTAAAAAAATGGTTCATTTTCAAATGTTGCGTCTTTTGAACTTTAATTAACATTGTACGTGGATAATCACTTTTAGAGATAAAATGAGATGTTTATAGTGATTTTCAAGCTTCCAGGGGCCCTAAACACGAGATTTGAGAAATGGGTAAACGTGAATGAAAATGGCCAATTTACTCACTCTGAGGCCTTAAAAAGTGTTTCTCCTCCACGGAAAGTGAATAAAATAACATTTGGATGCCTTTATTGTTCAATCAAAAACGCCCGTTTTTTGGTGAAAAAGATAACCACCCCCCCTTACGACATGCTTCAGAAACGAAAAAAATGGTCCATTTTCAAATGTTTCGTCTTTGAACTACAATTCACATTTGTACGTGGAAAAGCACTTTTAAAGATCAAATGAGATGTTTAAAGTGATTTTCATGCTTCCAGGGGCCTTAAACACAAGATTTGAGGAATGGGTAAAAGTGAATGAAAATGGCCAATTTACTCACTCTGAGGCCTTAAAAAGTGTTTCTCCTCCACGGGACGTGAATTAAATAACATTTGTAGGCCTTTATTGTTCAAGCGAAAACGCCCGATTATTGACGAAAGAGATAACCGCCCCCCCTTACGACATGCTTCAGAAACGAAAAAAATGGTCCGTTTTCAAATGTTGCTTCTTTGAATGACAATCCACATTTGTACGTGGATAATCACTTTTAGAGCTAAAATTAGATGTTTAAAGTGATTTTCAAGCTTCCAGGGGCCCTAAACACAAGATTTGAGAAATGGGTAAAAGTGAATGAAAATGGCCAATTTACTCACTCTGAGGCCCTAATAAGTGTTTCTCCTCCACGGGAAGTGAATTAAATACCATTTGGAGGCCTTTATTGTTCAAGCGAAAACGCCTGATTTTTGATGAAAGAGATAACCACCCCCCCTTACGACATGCTTCTGAAACTAAAAAATGGTTCATTTTCAAATGTTGCGTCTTTTGAACTACAATTAACATTGTACGTGGATAATCACTTTTAGAGATAAAATGAGATGTTTAAAGTGATTTTCAAGCTTCCAGGGGCCCTAAACACGAGATTTGAGAAATGGGTAACCGTGAATGAAAATGGCCAATTTACTCACTCTGAGGCCTTAAAAAGTGTTTCTCCTCAACGGGAAGTGAATTAAATAACATTTGTAGGCCTTTATTGTTCAAGCGAAAACGCCCGATTATTGACGAAAGAGATAACCACCCCCCCTTACGACATGCTTCAGAAACTAAAAAAATGGTTCATTTTCAAATGTTGCGTCTTTGAACCACAATTAACATTTGTACGTGGATAAACACTTTTAGAGCTAAAATTAGATGTTTAAAGTGATTTTCAAGCTTCCAGGGGCCCTAAACACGAGATTTGAGAAATGGGTAACCGTGAATGAAAATGGCCAATTTACTCACTCTGAGGCCTTAAAAAGTGTTTCTCCTCAACGGGAAGTGAATTAAATAACATTTGTAGGCCTTTATTGTTCAAGCGAAAACGCCTGATTTTTGATGAAAGAGATAACCACCCCCCCTTACGACATGCTTCCGAAACTAAAAAAATGGTTCATTTTCAAATGTTGCGTCTTTTGAACTTTAATTAACATTGTACGTCGATAATCACTTTTAGAGATAAAATTAGATGTTTAAAGTGATTTTCAAGCTTCCAGGGTCCCTAAACACGAGATTTGAGAAATGGGTAAACGTGAATGAAAATGGCCAATTTACTCACTCTGCGGCCTTAAAAAGTGTTTCTCCTCCACGGAAAGTGAATAAAATAACATTTGGATGCCTTTATTGTTCAATCAAAAACGCCCGTTTTTTGGTGAAAAAGATAACCACCCCCCTTACGACATGCTTCAGAAACGAAAAAAATGTTCCATTTTCAAATGTTGCGTCTTTGAACTACAATTCACATTTGTACGTGAATGATCACTTTTAGAGATAAAATTAGATGTTTAAAGTGATTTACAAGCTTCCAGGGGCCCTAAACACAAGATATGAGGAATGGGTAAATATGAATGAAAATGGCCAATTTATTCACTCTGAGGCCTTGAAAAGTTTTTCTCCACTCCAGAAAGTGAATTAAATACCATTTTTAGGCCTTTATTGTTCAATCAAAAACGCCCGATTTTTGACGAAAGAGATAACCACCCCCCCTTACGACATGCTTCAGAAACAAAAAAAATGGTTCATTTTCAAATGTTGCATCTTTGAACGACAATCCACATTTGTACGTGGATAAACACTTTTAGAGATAAAATTAGATGTTTAAAGTGATTTTCAAGCTTCCAGGGGCCCTAAACACAAGATTTGAGAAATGGGTAAAAGTGAATGAAAATGGCCAATTTACTCACTCTGAGGCCTTAAAAAGTGTTTCTCCTCAACGGGAAGTGAATTAAATAACATTTGTAGGCCTTTATTGTTCAAGCGAAAACGCCCGATTATTGACGAAAGAGATAACCACCCCCCCTTACGACATGCTTCCGAAACTAAAAAAATGGTTCATTTTCAAATGTTGCGTCTTTTGAACTTTAATTAACATTGTACGTGGATAATCACTTTTAGAGATAAAATGAGATGTTTAAAGTGATTTTCAAGCTTCCAGGGGCCCTAAACACGAGATTTGAGAAATGGGTAACCGTGAATGAAAATGGCCAATTTACTCACTCTGAGGCCTTAAAAAGTGTTTCTCCTCAACGGGAAGTGAATTAAATAACATTTGTAGGCCTTTATTGTTCAAGCGAAAACGCCCGATTATTGACGAAAGAGATAACCACCCCCCCTTACGACATGCTTCAGAAACTAAAAAAATGGTTCATTTTCAAATGTTGCGTCTTTGAACCACAATTAACATTTGTACGTGGATAAACACTTTTAGAGCTAAAATTAGATGTTTAAAGTGATTTTCAAGCTTCCAGGGGCCCTAAACACGAGATTTGAGAAATGGGTAACCGTGAATGAAAATGGCCAATTTACTCACTCTGAGGCCTTAAAAAGTGTTTCTCCTCAACGGGAAGTGAATTAAATAACATTTGTAGGCCTTTATTGTTCAAGCGAAAACGCCTGATTTTTGATGAAAGAGATAACCACCCCCCCTTACGACATGCTTCCGAAACTAAAAAAATGGTTCATTTTCAAATGTTGCGTCTTTTGAACTTTAATTAACATTGTACGTCGATAATCACTTTTAGAGATAAAATGAGATGTTTAAAGTGATTTTCAAGCTTCCAGGGTCCCTAAACACGAGATTTGAGAAATGGGTAAACGTGAATGAAAATGGCCAATTTACTCACTCTGCGGCCTTAAAAAGTGTTTCTCCTCCACGGAAAGTGAATAAAATAACATTTGGATGCCTTTATTGTTCAATCAAAAACGCCCGTTTTTTGGTGAAAAAGATAACCACCCCCCCTTACGACATGCTTCAGAAACGAAAAAAATGTTCCATTTTCAAATGTTGCGTCTTTGAACTACAATTCACATTTGTACGTGAATGATCACTTTTAGAGATAAAATTAGATGTTTAAAGTGATTTACAAGCTTCCAGGGGCCCTAAACACAAGATATGAGGAATGGGTAAATATGAATGAAAATGGCCAATTTATTCACTCTGAGGCCTTGAAAAGTTTTTCTCCACTCCAGAAAGTGAATTAAATACCATTTTTAGGCCTTTATTGTTCAATCAAAAACGCCCGATTTTTGACGAAAGAGATAACCACCCCCCCTTACGACATGCTTCAGAAACAAAAAAAATGGTTCATTTTCAAATGTTGCATCTTTGAACGACAATCCACATTTGTACGTGGATAAACACTTTTAGAGATAAAATTAGATGTTTAAAGTGATTTTCAAGCTTCCAGGGGCCCTAAACACAAGATTTGAGAAATGGATAAAAGTGAATGAAAATGGCCAATTTACTCACTCTGAGGCCTTAAAAAGTGTTTCTCCTCAACGGGAAGTGAATTAAATAACATTTGTAGGCCTTTATTGTTCAAGCGAAAACGCCCGATTATTGACGAAAGAGATAACCACCCCCCCTTACGACATGCTTCCGAAACTAAAAAAATGGTTCATTTTCAAATGTTGCGTCTTTTGAACTTTAATTAACATTGTACGTGGATAATCACTTTTAGAGATAAAATGAGATGTTTAAAGTGATTTTCAAGCTTCCAGGGTCCCTAAACACGAGATTTGAGAAATGGGTAAACGTGAATGAAAATGGCCAATTTACTCACTCTGCGGCCTTAAAAAGTGTTTCTCCTCCACAGAAAGTGAATAAAATAACATTTGGATGCCTGTATTGTTCAATCAAAAACGCCCGTTTTTTGGTGAAAAAGATAACCACCCCCCCTTACGACATGCTTCAGAAACGAAAAAAATGGTCCATTTTCAAATGTTGCGTCTTTGAACTACAATTCACATTTGTACGTGGAAAAGCACTTTTAAAGATCAAATGAGATGTTTAAAGTGATTTTCATGCTTCCAGGGGCCTTAAACACAAGATTTGAGGAATGGGTAAAAGTGAATGAAAATGGCCAATTTACTCACTCTGAGGCCTTAAAAAGTGTTTCTCCTCCACGGGACGTGAATTAAATAACATTTGTAGGCCTTTATTGTTCAAGCGAAAACGCCCGATTATTGACGAAAGAGATAACCGCCCCCCCTTACGACATGCTTCAGAAACGAAAAAAATGGTCCGTTTTCAAATGTTGCTTCTTTGAATGACAATCCACATTTGTACGTGGATAATCACTTTTAGAGCTAAAATTAGATGTTTAAAGTGATTTTCAAGGTTCCAGGGGCCCTAAACACAAGATTTGAGAAATGGGTAAAAGTGAATGAAAATGGCCAATTTACTCACTCTGAGGCCCTAATAAGTGTTTCTCCTCCACGGGAAGTGAATTAAATACCATTTGGAGGCTTTTATTGTTCAAGCGAAAACGCCTGATTTTTGATGAAAGAGATAACCACCCCCCCTTACGACATGCTTCTGAAACTAAAAAATGGTTCATTTTCAAATGTTGCGTCTTTTGAACTACAATTAACATTGTACGTGGATAATCACTTTTAGAGATAAAATGAGATGCTTAAAGTGATTTTCAAGCTTCCAGGGGCCCTAAACACGAGATTTGAGAAATGGGTAACCGTGAATGAAAATGGCCAATTTACTCACTCTGCGGCCTTAAAAAGTGTTTCTCCTCCACGGAAAGTGAATAAAATAACATTTGGATGCCTTTATTGTTCAATCAAAAACGCCCGTTTTTTGGTGAAAAAGATAACCACCCCCCCTTACGACATGCTTCAGAAACGAAAAAAATGTTCCATTTTCAAATGTTGCGTCTTTGAACTACAATTCACATTTGTACGTGAATGATCACTTTTAGAGATAAAATTAGATGTTTAAAGTGATTTACAAGCTTCCAGGGGCCCTAAACACAAGATATGAGGAATGGGTAAATATGAATGAAAATGGCCAATTTATTCACTCTGAGGCCTTAAAAAGTTTTTCTCCACTCCAGAAAGTGAATTAAATACCATTTTTAGGCCTTTATTGTTCAATCAAAAACGCCCGATTTTTGACGAAAGAGATAACCACCCCCCCTTACGACATGCTTCAGAAACTAAAAAAATGGTTCATTTTCAAATGTTGCGTCTTTGAACCACAATTAACATTTGTACGTGGATAAACACTTTTAGAGCTAAAATTAGATGTTTAAAGTGATTTTCAAGCTTCCAGGGGCCCTAAACACGAGATTTGAGAAATGGGTAACCGTGAATGAAAATGGCCAATTTACTCACTCTGAGGCCTTAAAAAGTGTTTCTCCTCAACGGGAAGTGAATTAAATAACATTTGTAGGCCTTTATTGTTCAAGCGAAAACGCCCGATTATTGACGAAAGAGATAACCACCCCCCCTTACGACATGCTTCAGAAACGAAAAAAATGGTCCGTTTTCAAATGTTGCGTCTTTGAATGACAATCCACATTTGTACGTGGATAATCACTTTTAGAGCTAAAATTAGATGTTTAAAGTGATTTACAAGCTTCCAGGGGTCCTAAACACAAGATATGAGGAATGGGTAAATATGAATGAAAATGGCCAATTTATTCACTCTGAGGCCTTGAAAAGTTTTTCTCCACTCCAGAAAGTGAATTAAATACCATTTTTAGGCCTTTATTGTTCAATCAAAAACGCCCGATTTTTGACGAAAGAGATAACCACCCCCCCTTACGACATGCTTCAGAAACAAAAAAAATGGTTCATTTTCAAATGTTGCATCTTTGAACGACAATCCACATTTGTACGTGGATAAACACTTTTAGAGATAAAATTAGATGTTTAAAGTGATTTTCAAGCTTCCAGGGGCCCTAAACACGAGATTTGAGAAATGGGTAACCGTGAATGAAAATGGCCAATTTACTCACTCTGAGGCCTTAAAAAGTGTTTCTCCTCAACGGGAAGTGAATTAAATAACATTTGTAGGCCTTTATTGTTCAAGCGAAAACGCCTGATTTTTGATGAAAGAGATAACCACCCCCCCTTACGACATGCTTCCGAAACTAAAAAAATGGTTCATTTTCAAATGTTGCGTCTTTTGAACTTTAATTAACATTGTACGTCGATAATCACTTTTAGAGATAAAATGAGATGTTTAAAGTGATTTTCAAGCTTCCAGGGTCCCTAAACACGAGATTTGAGAAATGGGTAAACGTGAATGAAAATGGCCAATTTACTCACTCTGCGGCCTTAAAAAGTGTTTCTCCTCCACGGAAAGTGAATAAAATAACATTTGGATGCCTTTATTGTTCAATCAAAAACGCCCGTTTTTTGGTGAAAAAGATAACCACCCCCCCTTACGACATGCTTCAGAAACGAAAAAAATGTTCCATTTTCAAATGTTGCGTCTTTGAACTACAATTCACATTTGTACGTGAATGATCACTTTTAGAGATAAAATTAGATGTTTAAAGTGATTTACAAGCTTCCAGGGGCCCTAAACACAAGATATGAGGAATGGGTAAATATGAATGAAAATGGCCAATTTATTCACTCTGAGGCCTTGAAAAGTTTTTCTCCACTCCAGAAAGTGAATTAAATACCATTTTTAGGCCTTTATTGTTCAATCAAAAACGCCCGATTTTTGACGAAAGAGATAACCACCCCCCCTTACGACATGCTTCAGAAACAAAAAAAATGGTTCATTTTCAAATGTTGCATCTTTGAACGACAATCCACATTTGTACGTGGATAAACACTTTTAGAGATAAAATTAGATGTTTAAAGTGATTTTCAAGCTTCCAGGGGCCCTAAACACAAGATTTGAGAAATGGATAAAAGTGAATGAAAATGGCCAATTTACTCACTCTGAGGCCTTAAAAAGTGTTTCTCCTCAACGGGAAGTGAATTAAATAACATTTGTAGGCCTTTATTGTTCAAGCGAAAACGCCCGATTATTGACGAAAGAGATAACCACCCCCCCTTACGACATGCTTCCGAAACTAAAAAAATGGTTCATTTTCAAATGTTGCGTCTTTTGAACTTTAATTAACATTGTACGTGGATAATCACTTTTAGAGATAAAATGAGATGTTTAAAGTGATTTTCAAGCTTCCAGGGTCCCTAAACACGAGATTTGAGAAATGGGTAAACGTGAATGAAAATGGCCAATTTACTCACTCTGCGGCCTTAAAAAGTGTTTCTCCTCCACGGAAAGTGAATAAAATAACATTTGGATGCCTGTATTGTTCAATCAAAAACGCCCGTTTTTTGGTGAAAAAGATAACCACCCCCCCTTACGACATGCTTCAGAAACGAAAAAAATGGTCCATTTTCAAATGTTGCGTCTTTGAACTACAATTCACATTTGTACGTGGAAAAGCACTTTTAAAGATCAAATGAGATGTTTAAAGTGATTTTCATGCTTCCAGGGGCCTTAAACACAAGATTTGAGGAATGGGTAAAAGTGAATGAAAATGGCCAATTTACTCACTCTGAGGCCTTAAAAAGTGTTTCTCCTCCACGGGACGTGAATTAAATAACATTTGTAGGCCTTTATTGTTCAAGCGAAAACGCCCGATTATTGACGAAAGAGATAACCGCCCCCCCTTACGACATGCTTCAGAAACGAAAAAAATGGTCCGTTTTCAAATGTTGCTTCTTTGAATGACAATCCACATTTGTACGTGGATAATCACTTTTAGAGCTAAAATTAGATGTTTAAAGTGATTTTCAAGGTTCCAGGGGCCCTAAACACAAGATTTGAGAAATGGGTAAAAGTGAATGAAAATGGCCAATTTACTCACTCTGAGGCCCTAATAAGTGTTTCTCCTCCACGGGAAGTGAATTAAATACCATTTGGAGGCTTTTATTGTTCAAGCGAAAACGCCTGATTTTTGATGAAAGAGATAACCACCCCCCCTTACGACATGCTTCTGAAACTAAAAAATGGTTCATTTTCAAATGTTGCGTCTTTTGAACTACAATTAACATTGTACGTGGATAATCACTTTTAGAGATAAAATGAGATGCTTAAAGTGATTTTCAAGCTTCCAGGGGCCCTAAACACGAGATTTGAGAAATGGGTAACCGTGAATGAAAATGGCCAATTTACTCACTCTGCGGCCTTAAAAAGTGTTTCTCCTCCACGGAAAGTGAATAAAATAACATTTGGATGCCTTTATTGTTCAATCAAAAACGCCCGTTTTTTGGTGAAAAAGATAACCACCCCCCCTTACGACATGCTTCAGAAACGAAAAAAATGTTCCATTTTCAAATGTTGCGTCTTTGAACTACAATTCACATTTGTACGTGAATGATCACTTTTAGAGATAAAATTAGATGTTTAAAGTGATTTACAAGCTTCCAGGGGCCCTAAACACAAGATATGAGGAATGGGTAAATATGAATGAAAATGGCCAATTTATTCACTCTGAGGCCTTAAAAAGTTTTTCTCCACTCCAGAAAGTGAATTAAATACCATTTTTAGGCCTTTATTGTTCAATCAAAAACGCCCGATTTTTGACGAAAGAGATAACCACCCCCCCTTACGACATGCTTCAGAAACTAAAAAAATGGTTCATTTTCAAATGTTGCGTCTTTGAACCACAATTAACATTTGTACGTGGATAAACACTTTTAGAGCTAAAATTAGATGTTTAAAGTGATTTTCAAGCTTCCAGGGGCCCTAAACACGAGATTTGAGAAATGGGTAACCGTGAATGAAAATGGCCAATTTACTCACTCTGAGGCCTTAAAAAGTGTTTCTCCTCAACGGGAAGTGAATTAAATAACATTTGTAGGCCTTTATTGTTCAAGCGAAAACGCCCGATTATTGACGAAAGAGATAACCACCCCCCCTTACGACATGCTTCAGAAACGAAAAAAATGGTCCGTTTTCAAATGTTGCATCTTTGAATGACAATCCACATTTGTACGTGGATAATCACTTTTAGAGCTAAAATTAGATGTTTAAAGTGATTTTCAAGCTTCCAGGGGCCCTAAACACAAGATTTGAGAAATGGGTAAAAGTGAATGAAAATGGCCAATTTACTCACTCTGAGGCCTTAAAAAGTGTTTCTCCTCAACGGGAAGTGAATTAAATAACATTTGTAGGCCTTTATTGTTCAAGCGAAAACGCCCGATTATTGACGAAAGAGATAACCACCCCCCCTTACGACATGCTTCCGAAACTAAAAAAATGGTTCATTTTCAAATGTTGCGTCTTTTGAACTTTAATTAACATTGTACGTGGATAATCACTTTTAGAGATAAAATGAGATGTTTAAAGTGATTTTCAAGCTTCCAGGGGCCCTAAACACGAGATTTGAGAAATGGGTAAACGTGAATGAAAATGGCCAATTTACTCACTCTGCGGCCTTAAAAAGTGTTTCTCCTCCACGGAAAGTGAATAAAATAACATTTGGATGCCTTTATTGTTCAATCAAAAACGCCCGTTTTTTGGTGAAAAAGATAACCACCCCCCCTTACGACATGCTTCAGAAACGAAAAAAATGGTCCATTTTCAAATGTTTCGTCTTTGAACTACAATTCACATTTGTACGTGGAAAAGCACTTTTAAAGATCAAATGAGATGTTTAAAGTTATTTTCATGCTTCCAGGGGCCTTAAACACAAGATTTGAGGAATGGGTAAAAGTGAATGAAAATGGCCAATTTACTCACTCTGAGGCCTTAAAAAGTGTTTCTCCTCCACGGGACGTGAATTAAATAACATTTGTAGGCCTTTATTGTTCAAGCGAAAACGCCCGATTATTGACGAAAGAGATAACCGCCCCCCTTTACGACATGCTTCAGAAACGAAAAAAATGGTCCGTTTTCAAATGTTGCTTCTTTGAATGACAATCCACATTTGTACGTGGATAATCACTTTTAGAGCTAAAATTAGATGTTTAAAGTGATTTTCAAGCTTCCAGGGGCCCTAAACACAAGATTTGAGAAATGGGTAAAAGTGAATGAAAATGGCCAATTTACTCACTCTGAGGCCCTAATAAGTGTTTCTCCTCCACGGGAAGTGAATTAAATACCATTTGGAGGCCTTTATTGTTCAAGCGAAAACGCCTGATTTTTGATGAAAGAGATAACCACCCCCCCTTACGACATGCTTCTGAAACTAAAAAATGGTTCATTTTCAAATGTTGCGTCTTTTGAACTACAATTAACATTGTACGTGGATAATCACTTTTAGAGATAAAATGAGATGTTTAAAGTGATTTTCAAGCTTCCAGGGGCCCTAAACACGAGATTTGAGAAATGGGTAACCGTGAATGAAAATGGCCAATTTACTCACTCTGAGGCCTTAAAAAGTGTTTCTCCTCAACGGGAAGTGAATTAAATAACATTTGTAGGCCTTTATTGTTCAAGCGAAAACGCCCGATTATTGACGAAAGAGATAACCACCCCCCCTTACGACATGCTTCAGAAACTAAAAAAATGGTTCATTTTCAAATGTTGCGTCTTTGAACCACAATTAACATTTGTACGTGGATAAACACTTTTAGAGCTAAAATTAGATGTTTAAAGTGATTTTCAAGCTTCCAGGGGCCCTAAACACGAGATTTGAGAAATGGGTAACCGTGAATGAAAATGGCCAATTTACTCACTCTGAGGCCTTAAAAAGTGTTTCTCCTCAACGGGAAGTGAATTAAATAACATTTGTAGGCCTTTATTGTTCAAGCGAAAACGCCTGATTTTTGATGAAAGAGATAACCACCCCCCCTTACGACATGCTTCCGAAACTAAAAAAATGGTTCATTTTCAAATGTTGCGTCTTTTGAACTTTAATTAACATTGTACGTCGATAATCACTTTTAGAGATAAAATTAGATGTTTAAAGTGATTTTCAAGCTTCCAGGGTCCCTAAACACGAGATTTGAGAAATGGGTAAACGTGAATGAAAATGGCCAATTTACTCACTCTGCGGCCTAAAAAGTGTTTCTCCTCCACGGAAAGTGAATAAAATAACATTTGGATGCCTTTATTGTTCAATCAAAAACGCCCGTTTTTTGGTGAAAAAGATAACCACCCCCCTTACGACATGCTTCAGAAACGAAAAAAATGTTCCATTTTCAAATGTTGCGTCTTTGAACTACAATTCACATTTGTACGTGAATGATCACTTTTAGAGATAAAATTAGATGTTTAAAGTGATTTACAAGCTTCCAGGGGCCCTAAACACAAGATATGAGGAATGGGTAAATATGAATGAAAATGGCCAATTTATTCACTCTGAGGCCTTGAAAAGTTTTTCTCCACTCCAGAAAGTGAATTAAATACCATTTTTAGGCCTTTATTGTTCAATCAAAAACGCCCGATTTTTGACGAAAGAGATAACCACCCCCCCTTACGACATGCTTCAGAAACAAAAAAAATGGTTCATTTTCAAATGTTGCATCTTTGAACGACAATCCACATTTGTACGTGGATAAACACTTTTAGAGATAAAATTAGATGTTTAAAGTGATTTTCAAGCTTCCAGGGGCCCTAAACACAAGATTTGAGAAATGGGTAAAAGTGAATGAAAATGGCCAATTTACTCACTCTGAGGCCTTAAAAAGTGTTTCTCCTCAACGGGAAGTGAATTAAATAACATTTGTAGGCCTTTATTGTTCAAGCGAAAACGCCCGATTATTGACGAAAGAGATAACCACCCCCCCTTACGACATGCTTCCGAAACTAAAAAAATGGTTCATTTTCAAATGTTGCGTCTTTTGAACTTTAATTAACATTGTACGTGGATAATCACTTTTAGAGATAAAATGAGATGTTTAAAGTGATTTTCAAGCTTCCAGGGGCCCTAAACACGAGATTTGAGAAATGGGTAACCGTGAATGAAAATGGCCAATTTACTCACTCTGAGGCCTTAAAAAGTGTTTCTCCTCAACGGGAAGTGAATTAAATAACATTTGTAGGCCTTTATTGTTCAAGCGAAAACGCCCGATTATTGACGAAAGAGATAACCACCCCCCCTTACGACATGCTTCAGAAACTAAAAAAATGGTTCATTTTCAAATGTTGCGTCTTTGAACCACAATTAACATTTGTACGTGGATAAACACTTTTAGAGCTAAAATTAGATGTTTAAAGTGATTTTCAAGCTTCCAGGGGCCCTAAACACGAGATTTGAGAAATGGGTAACCGTGAATGAAAATGGCCAATTTACTCACTCTGAGGCCTTAAAAAGTGTTTCTCCTCAACGGGAAGTGAATTAAATAACATTTGTAGGCCTTTATTGTTCAAGCGAAAACGCCTGATTTTTGATGAAAGAGATAACCACCCCCCCTTACGACATGCTTCCGAAACTAAAAAAATGGTTCATTTTCAAATGTTGCGTCTTTTGAACTTTAATTAACATTGTACGTCGATAATCACTTTTAGAGATAAAATGAGATGTTTAAAGTGATTTTCAAGCTTCCAGGGTCCCTAAACACGAGATTTGAGAAATGGGTAAACGTGAATGAAAATGGCCAATTTACTCACTCTGCGGCCTTAAAAAGTGTTTCTCCTCCACGGAAAGTGAATAAAATAACATTTGGATGCCTTTATTGTTCAATCAAAAACGCCCGTTTTTTGGTGAAAAAGATAACCACCCCCCCTTACGACATGCTTCAGAAACGAAAAAAATGTTCCATTTTCAAATGTTGCGTCTTTGAACTACAATTCACATTTGTACGTGAATGATCACTTTTAGAGATAAAATTAGATGTTTAAAGTGATTTACAAGCTTCCAGGGGCCCTAAACACAAGATATGAGGAATGGGTAAATATGAATGAAAATGGCCAATTTATTCACTCTGAGGCCTTGAAAAGTTTTTCTCCACTCCAGAAAGTGAATTAAATACCATTTTTAGGCCTTTATTGTTCAATCAAAAACGCCCGATTTTTGACGAAAGAGATAACCACCCCCCCTTACGACATGCTTCAGAAACAAAAAAAATGGTTCATTTTCAAATGTTGCATCTTTGAACGACAATCCACATTTGTACGTGGATAAACACTTTTAGAGATAAAATTAGATGTTTAAAGTGATTTTCAAGCTTCCAGGGGCCCTAAACACAAGATTTGAGAAATGGATAAAAGTGAATGAAAATGGCCAATTTACTCACTCTGAGGCCTTAAAAAGTGTTTCTCCTCAACGGGAAGTGAATTAAATAACATTTGTAGGCCTTTATTGTTCAAGCGAAAACGCCCGATTATTGACGAAAGAGATAACCACCCCCCCTTACGACATGCTTCCGAAACTAAAAAAATGGTTCATTTTCAAATGTTGCGTCTTTTGAACTTTAATTAACATTGTACGTGGATAATCACTTTTAGAGATAAAATGAGATGTTTAAAGTGATTTTCAAGCTTCCAGGGTCCCTAAACACGAGATTTGAGAAATGGGTAAACGTGAATGAAAATGGCCAATTTACTCACTCTGCGGCCTTAAAAAGTGTTTCTCCTCCACGGAAAGTGAATAAAATAACATTTGGATGCCTGTATTGTTCAATCAAAAACGCCCGTTTTTTGGTGAAAAAGATAACCACCCCCCCTTACGACATGCTTCAGAAACGAAAAAAATGGTCCATTTTCAAATGTTGCGTCTTTGAACTACAATTCACATTTGTACGTGGAAAAGCACTTTTAAAGATCAAATGAGATGTTTAAAGTGATTTTCATGCTTCCAGGGGCCTTAAACACAAGATTTGAGGAATGGGTAAAAGTGAATGAAAATGGCCAATTTACTCACTCTGAGGCCTTAAAAAGTGTTTCTCCTCCACGGGACGTGAATTAAATAACATTTGTAGGCCTTTATTGTTCAAGCGAAAACGCCCGATTATTGACGAAAGAGATAACCGCCCCCCCTTACGACATGCTTCAGAAACGAAAAAAATGGTCCGTTTTCAAATGTTGCTTCTTTGAATGACAATCCACATTTGTACGTGGATAATCACTTTTAGAGCTAAAATTAGATGTTTAAAGTGATTTTCAAGGTTCCAGGGGCCCTAAACACAAGATTTGAGAAATGGGTAAAAGTGAATGAAAATGGCCAATTTACTCACTCTGAGGCCCTAATAAGTGTTTCTCCTCCACGGGAAGTGAATTAAATACCATTTGGAGGCTTTTATTGTTCAAGCGAAAACGCCTGATTTTTGATGAAAGAGATAACCACCCCCCCTTACGACATGCTTCTGAAACTAAAAAATGGTTCATTTTCAAATGTTGCGTCTTTTGAACTACAATTAACATTGTACGTGGATAATCACTTTTAGAGATAAAATGAGATGCTTAAAGTGATTTTCAAGCTTCCAGGGGCCCTAAACACGAGATTTGAGAAATGGGTAACCGTGAATGAAAATGGCCAATTTACTCACTCTGCGGCCTTAAAATGTGTTTCTCCTCCACGGAAAGTGAATAAAATAACATTTGGATGCCTTTATTGTTCAATCAAAAACGCCCGTTTTTTGGTGAAAAAGATAACCACCCCCCCTTACGACATGCTTCAGAAACGAAAAAAATGTTCCATTTTCAAATGTTGCGTCTTTGAACTACAATTCACATTTGTACGTGAATGATCACTTTTAGAGATAAAATTAGATGTTTAAAGTGATTTACAAGCTTCCAGGGGCCCTAAACACAAGATATGAGGAATGGGTAAATATGAATGAAAATGGCCAATTTATTCACTCTGAGGCCTTAAAAAGTTTTTCTCCACTCCAGAAAGTGAATTAAATACCATTTTTAGGCCTTTATTGTTCAATCAAAAACGCCCGATTTTTGACGAAAGAGATAACCACCCCCCCTTACGACATGCTTCAGAAACTAAAAAAATGGTTCATTTTCAAATGTTGCGTCTTTGAACCACAATTAACATTTGTACGTGGATAAACACTTTTAGAGCTAAAATTAGATGTTTAAAGTGATTTTCAAGCTTCCAGGGGCCCTAAACACGAGATTTGAGAAATGGGTAACCGTGAATGAAAATGGCCAATTTACTCACTCTGAGGCCTTAAAAAGTGTTTCTCCTCAACGGGAAGTGAATTAAATAACATTTGTAGGCCTTTATTGTTCAAGCGAAAACGCCCGATTATTGACGAAAGAGATAACCACCCCCCCTTACGACATGCTTCAGAAACGAAAAAAATGGTCCGTTTTCAAATGTTGCGTCTTTGAATGACAATCCACATTTGTACGTGGATAATCACTTTTAGAGCTAAAATTAGATGTTTAAAGTGATTTACAAGCTTCCAGGGGTCCTAAACACAAGATATGAGGAATGGGTAAATATGAATGAAAATGGCCAATTTATTCACTCTGAGGCCTTGAAAAGTTTTTCTCCACTCCAGAAAGTGAATTAAATACCATTTTTAGGCCTTTATTGTTCAATCAAAAACGCCCGATTTTTGACGAAAGAGATAACCACCCCCCCTTACGACATGCTTCAGAAACAAAAAAAATGGTTCATTTTCAAATGTTGCATCTTTGAACGACAATCCACATTTGTACGTGGATAAACACTTTTAGAGATAAAATTAGATGTTTAAAGTGATTTTCAAGCTTCCAGGGGCCCTAAACACAAGATTTGAGAAATGGGTAAAAGTGAATGAAAATGGCCAATTTACTCACTCTGAGGCCTTAAAAAGTGTTTCTCCTCAACGGGAAGTGAATTAAATAACATTTGTAGGCCTTTATTGTTCAAGCGAAAACGCCCGATTATTGACGAAAGAGATAACCACCCCCCCTTACGACATGCTTCCGAAACTAAAAAAATGGTTCATTTTCAAATGTTGCGTCTTTTGAACTTTAATTAACATTGTACGTGGATAATCACTTTTAGAGATAAAATGAGATGTTTAAAGTGATTTTCAAGCTTCCAGGGGCCCTAAACACGAGATTTGAGAAATGGGTAAACGTGAATGAAAATGGCCAATTTACTCACTCTGCGGCCTTAAAAAGTGTTTCTCCTCCACGGAAAGTGAATAAAATAACATTTGGATGCCTTTATTGTTCAATCAAAAACGCCCGTTTTTTGGTGAAAAAGATAACCACCCCCCCTTACGACATGCTTCAGAAACGAAAAAAATGGTCCATTTTCAAATGTTTCGTCTTTGAACTACAATTCACATTTGTACGTGGAAAAGCACTTTTAAAGATCAAATGAGATGTTTAAAGTTATTTTCATGCTTCCAGGGGCCTTAAACACAAGATTTGAGGAATGGGTAAAAGTGAATGAAAATGGCCAATTTACTCACTCTGAGGCCTTAAAAAGTGTTTCTCCTCCACGGGACGTGAATTAAATAACATTTGTAGGCCTTTATTGTTCAAGCGAAAACGCCCGATTATTGACGAAAGAGATAACCCTTTACGACATGCTTCAGAAACGAAAAAAATGGTCCGTTTTCAAATGTTGCTTCTTTGAATGACAATCCACATTTGTACGTGGATAATCACTTTTAGAGCTAAAATTAGATGTTTAAAGTGATTTTCAAGCTTCCAGGGGCCCTAAACACAAGATTTGAGAAATGGGTAAAAGTGAATGAAAATGGCCAATTTACTCACTCTGAGGCCCTAATAAGTGTTTCTCCTCCACGGGAAGTGAATTAAATACCATTTGGAGGCCTTTATTGTTCAAGCGAAAACGCCTGATTTTTGATGAAAGAGATAACCACCCCCCCTTACGACATGCTTCTGAAACTAAAAAATGGTTCATTTTCAAATGTTGCGTCTTTTGAACTACAATTAACATTGTACGTGGATAATCACTTTTAGAGATAAAATGAGATGTTTAAAGTGATTTTCAAGCTTCCAGGGGCCCTAAACACGAGATTTGAGAAATGGGTAACCGTGAATGAAAATGGCCAATTTACTCACTCTGAGGCCTTAAAAAGTGTTTCTCCTCAACGGGAAGTGAATTAAATAACATTTGTAGGCCTTTATTGTTCAAGCGAAAACGCCCGATTATTGACGAAAGAGATAACCACCCCCCCTTACGACATGCTTCAGAAACTAAAAAAATGGTTCATTTTCAAATGTTGCGTCTTTGAACCACAATTAACATTTGTTCGTGGATAAACACTTTTAGAGCTAAAATTAGATGTTTAAAGTGATTTTCAAGCTTCCAGGGGCCCTAAACACGAGATTTGAGAAATGGGTAACCGTGAATGAAAATGGCCAATTTACTCACTCTCAGGCCTTAAAAAGTGTTTCTCCTCAACGGGAAGTGAATTAAATAACATTTGTAGGCCTTTATTGTTCAAGCGAAAACGCCCGATTATTGACGAAAGAGATAACCACCCCCCCTTACGACATGCTTCAGAAACGAAAAAAATGGTCTGTTTTCAAATGTTGCGTCTTTGAATGACAATCCACATTTGTACGTGGATAATCACTTTTAGAGCTAAAATTAGATGTTTAAAGTGATTTTCAAGCTTCCAGGGGCCCTAAACACAAGATTTGAGAAATGGGTAAAAGTGAATGAAAATTGCCAATTTACTCACTCTGAGGCCTTAAAAAGTGTTTCTCCTCCACGGGAAGTGAATTAAATACCATTTGGAGGCCTTTATTGTTCAAGCGAAAACGCCTGATTTTTGATGAAAGCGATAACCACCCCCCCTTACGACATGCTTCCGAAACTAAAAAAATGGTTCATTTTCAAATGTTGCGTCTTTTGAACTACAATTAACATTGTACGTGGATAATCACTTTTAGAGATAAAATGAGATGTTTAAAGTGATTTTCAAGCTTCCAGGGGCCCTAAACACGAGATTTGAGAAATGGGTAACCGTGAATGAAAATGGCCAATTTACTCACTCTTCGGCCTTAAAAAGTGTTTCTCCTCCACGGAAAGTGAATAAAATAACATTTGGATGCCTTTATTGTTCAATCAAAAACGCCCGTTTTTTGGTGAAAAAGATAACCACCCCCCCTTACGACATGCTTCAGAAACGAAAAAAATGTTCCATTTTCAAATGTTGCGTCTTTGAACTACAATTCACATTTGTACGTGAATGATCACTTTTAGAGATAAAATTAGATGTTTAAAGTGATTTACAAGCTTCCAGGGGCTCTAAACACAAGATATGAGGAATGGGTAAATATGAATGAAAATGGCCAATTTATTCACTCTGAGGCCTTAAAAAGTTTTTCTCCACTCCAGAAAGTGAATTAAATACCATTTTTAGGCCTTTATTGTTCAATCAAAAACGCCCGATTTTTGACGAAAGAGATAACCACCCCCCCTTACGACATGCTTCAGAAACTAAAAAAATGGTTCATTTTCAAATGTTGCGTCTTTGAACCACAATTAACATTTGTACGTGGATAAACACTTTTAGAGCTAAAATTAGATGTTTAAAGTGATTTTCAAGCTTCCAGGGGCCCTAAACACGAGATTTGAGAAATGGGTAACCGTGAATGAAAATGGCCAATTTACTCACTCTGAGGCCTTAAAAAGTGTTTCTCCTCAACGGGAAGTGAATTAAATAACATTTGTAGGCCTTTATTGTTCAAGCGAAAACGCCCGATTATTGACGAAAGAGATAACCACCCCCCCTTACGACATGCTTCCGAAACTAAAAAAATGGTTCATTTTCAAATGTTGCGTCTTTTGAACTTTAATTAACATTGTACGTGGATAATCACTTTTAGAGATAAAATGAGATGTTTAAAGTGATTTTCAAGCTTCCAGGGGCCCTAAACACGAGATTTGAGAAATGGGTAAACGTGAATGAAAATGGCCAATTTACTCACTCTGCGGCCTTAAAAAGTGTTTCTCCTCCACGGAAAGTGAATAAAATAACATTTGGATGCCTTTATTGTTCAATCAAAAACGCCCGTTTTTTGGTGAAAAAGATAACCACCCCCCCTTACGACATGCTTCAGAAACGAAAAAAATGGTCCATTTTCAAATGTTTCGTCTTTGAACTACAATTCACATTTGTACGTGGAAAAGCACTTTTAAAGATCAAATGAGATGTTTAAAGTGATTTTCATGCTTCCAGGGGCCTTAAACACAAGATTTGAGGAATGGGTAAAAGTGAATGAAAATGGCCAATTTACTCACTCTGAGGCCTTAAAAAGTGTTTCTCCTCCACGGGACGTGAATTAAATAACATTTGTAGGCCTTTATTGTTCAAGCGAAAACGCCCGATTATTGACGAAAGAGATAACCGCCCCCCCTTACGACATGCTTCAGAAACGAAAAAAATGGTCCGTTTTCAAATGTTGCTTCTTTGAATGACAATCCACATTTGTACGTGGATAATCACTTTTAGAGCTAAAATTAGATGTTTAAAGTGATTTTCAAGCTTCCAGGGGCCCTAAACACAAGATTTGAGAAATGGGTAAAAGTGAATGAAAATGGCCAATTTACTCACTCTGAGGCCCTAATAAGTGTTTCTCCTCCACGGGAAGTGAATTAAATACCATTTGGAGGCCTTTATTGTTCAAGCGAAAACGCCTGATTTTTGATGAAAGAGATAACCACCCCCCCTTACGACATGCTTCTGAAACTAAAAAATGGTTCATTTTCAAATGTTGCGTCTTTTGCACTACAATTAACATTGTACGTGGATAATCACTTTTAGAGATAAAATGAGATGTTTAAAGTGATTTTCAAGCTTCCAGGGGCCCTAAACACGAGATTTGAGAAATGGGTAACCGTGAATGAAAATGGCCAATTTACTCACTCTGAGGCCTTAAAAAGTGTTTCTCCTCAACGGGAAGTGAATTAAATAACATTTGTAGGCCTTTATTGTTCAAGCGAAAACGCCCGATTATTGACGAAAGAGATAACCACCCCCCCTTACGACATGCTTCAGAAACTAAAAAAATGGTTCATTTTCAAATGTTGCGTCTTTGAACCACAATTAACATTTGTACGTGGATAAACACTTTTAGAGCTAAAATTAGATGTTTAAAGTGATTTTCAAGCTTCCAGGGGCCCTAAACACGAGATTTGAGAAATGGGTAACCGTGAATGAAAATGGCCAATTTACTCACTCTGAGGCCTTAAAAAGTGTTTCTCCTCAACGGGAAGTGAATTAAATAACATTTGTAGGCCTTTATTGTTCAAGCGAAAACGCCCGATTATTGACGAAAGAGATAACCACCCCCCCTTACGACATGCTTCGGAAACGAAAAAAATGGTCTGTTTTCAAATGTTGCGTCTTTGAATGACAATCCACATTTGTACGTGGATAATCACTTTTAGAGCTAAAATTAGATGTTTAAAGTGATTTTCAAGCTTCCAGGGGCCCTAAACACAAGATTTGAGAAATGGGTAAAAGTGAATGAAAATGGCCAATTTACTCACTCTGAGGCCTTAAAAAGTGTTTCTCCTCCACAGGAAGTGAATTAAATACCATTTGGAGGCCTTTATTGTTCAAGCGAAAACGCCTGATTTTTGATGAAAGCGATAACCACCCCCCCTTACGACATGCTTCCGAAACTAAAAAAATGGTTCATTTTCAAATGTTGCGTCTTTTGAACTACAATTAACATTGTACGTGGATAATCACTTTTAGAGATAAAATGAGATGTTTAAAGTGATTTTCAAGCTTCCAGGGGCCCTAAACACGAGATTTGAGAAATGGGTAACCGTGAATGAAAATGGCCAATTTACTCACTCTGCGGCCTTAAAAAGTGTTTCTCCTCCACGGAAAGTGAATAAAATAACATTTGGATGCCTTTATTGTTCAATCAAAAACGCCCGTTTTTTGGTGAAAAAGATAACCACCCCCCCTTACGACATGCTTCAGAAACGAAAAAAATGTTCCATTTTCAAATGTTGCGTCTTTGAACTACAATTCACATTTGTACGTGAATGATCACTTTTAGAGATAAAATTAGATGTTTAAAGTGATTTACAACCTTCCAGGGGCCCTAAACACAAGATATGAGGATTGGGTAAATATGAATGAAAATGGCCAATTTATTCACTCTGAGGCCTTAAAAAGTTTTTCTCCACTCCAGAAAGTGAATTAAATACCATTTTTAGGCCTTTATTGTTCAATCAAAAACGCCCGATTTTTGACGAAAGAGATAACCACCCCCCCTTACGACATGCTTCAGAAACTAAAAAAATGGTTCATTTTCAAATGTTGCGTCTTTGAACCACAATTAACATTTGTACGTGGATAAACACTTTTAGAGCTAAAATTAGATGTTTAAAGTGATTTTCAAGCTTCCAGGGGCCCTAAACACGAGATTTGAGAAATGGGTAACCGTGAATGAAAATGGCCAATTTACTCACTCTGAGGCCTTAAAAAGTGTTTCTCCTCAACGGGAAGTGAATTAAATAACATTTGTAGGCCTTTATTGTTCAAGCGAAAACGCCCGATTATTGACGAAAGAGATAACCACCCCCCCTTACGACATGCTTCAGAAACGAAAAAAATGGTCTGTTTTCAAATGTTGCGTCTTTGAATGACAATCCACATTTGTACGTGGATAATCACTTTTAGAGCTAAAATTAGATGTTTAAAGTGATTTTCAAGCTTCCAGGGGCCCTAAACACAAGATTTGAGAAATGGGTAAAAGTGAATGAAAATGGCCAATTTACTCACTCTGAGGCCTTAAAAAGTGTTTCTCCTCCACGGAAAGTGAATAAAATAACATTTGGATGCCTTTATTGTTCAATCAAAAACGCCCGTTTTTTGGTGAAAAAGATAACCACCCCCCCTTACGACATGCTTCGAAAACGAAAAAAATGTTCCATTTTCAAATGTTGCGTCTTTGAACTACAATTCACATTTGTACGTGAATGATCACTTTTAGAGATAAAATTAGATGTTTAAAGTGATTTACAAGCTTCCAGGGGCCCTAAACACAAGATATGAGGAATGGGTAAATATGAATGAAAATGGCCAATTTATTCACTCTGAGGCCTTGAAAAGTTTTTCTCCACTCCAGAAAGTGAATTAAATACAATTTTTAGGCCTTTATTGTTCAATCAAAAACGCCCGATTTTTGACGAAAGAGATAACCACCCCCCCTTACGACATGCTTCAGAAACAAAAAAAATGGTTCATTTCCAAATGTTGCATCTTTGAACGACAATCCACATTTGTACGTGGATAAACACTTTTAGAGATAAAATTAGATGTTTAAAGTGATTTTCAAGCTTCCAGGGGCCCTAAACACAAGATTTGAGAAATGGGTAAAAGTGAATGAAAATGGCCAATTTACTCACTCTGAGGCCTTAAAAAGTGTTTCTCCTCAACGGGAAGTGAATTAAATAACATTTGTAGGCCTTTATTGTTCAAGCGAAAACGCCCGATTATTGACGAAAGAGATAACCACCCCCCCTTACGACATGCTTCCGAAACTAAAAAAATGGTTCATTTTCAAATGTTGCGTCTTTTGAACTTTAATTAACATTGTACGTGGATAATCACTTTTAGAGATAAAATGAGATGTTTAAAGTGATTTTCAAGCTTCCAGGGTCCCTAAACACGAGATTTGAGAAATGGGTAAACGTGAATGAAAAGGGCCAATTTACTCACTCTGCGGCCTTAAAAAGTGTTTCTCCTCCACGGAAAGTGAATAAAATAACATTTGGATGCCTTTATTGTTCAATCAAAAACGCCCGTTTTTTGGTGAAAAAGATAACCACCCCCCCTTACGACATGCTTCAGAAACGAAAAAAATGGTCCATTTTCAAATGTTGCGTCTTTGAACTACAATTCACATTTGTACGTGGAAAAGCACTTTTAAAGATCAAATGAGATGTTTAAAGTGATTTTCATGCTTCCAGGGGCCTTAAACACAAGATTTGAGGAATGGGTAAAAGTGAATGAAAATGGCCAATTTACTCACTCTGAGGCCTTAAAAAGTGTTTCTCCTCCACGGGACGTGAATTAAATAACATTTGTAGGCCTTTATTGTTCAAGCGAAAACGCCCGATTATTGACGAAAGAGATAACCGCCCCCCCTTACGACATGCTTCAGAAACGAAAAAAATGGTCCGTTTTCAAATGTTGCTTCTTTGAATGACAATCCACATTTGTACGTGGATAATCACTTTTAGAGCTAAAATTAGATGTTTAAAGTGATTTTCAAGCTTCCAGGGGCCCTAAACACAAGATTTGAGAAATGGGTAAAAGTGAATGAAAATGGCCAATTTACTCACTCTGAGGCCCTAATAAGTGTTTCTCCTCCACGGGAAGTGAATTAAATACCATTTGGAGGCCTTTATTGTTCAAGCGAAAACGCCTGATTTTTGATGAAAGACATAACCACCCCCCCTTACGACATGCTTCTGAAACTAAAAAATGGTTCATTTTCAAATGTTGCGTCTTTTGAACTACAATTAACATTGTACGTGGATAATCACTTTTAGAGATAAAATGAGATGTTTAAAGTGATTTTCAAGCTTCCAGGGGCCCTAAACACGAGATTTGAGAAATGGGTAACCGTGAATGAAAATGGCCAATTTACTCACTCTGCGGCCTTAAAAAGTGTTTCTCCTCCACGGAAAGTGAATAAAATAACATTTGGATGCCTTTATTGTTCAATCAAAAACGCCCGTTTTTTGGTGAAAAAGATAACCACCCCCCCTTACGACATGCTTCAGAAACGAAAAAAATGTTCCATTTTCAAATGTTGCGTCTTTGAACTACAATTCACATTTGTACGTGAATGATCACTTTTAGAGATAAAATTAGATGTTTAAAGTGATTTACAAGCTTCCAGGGGCCCTAAACACAAGATATGAGGAATGGGTAAATATGAATGAAAATGGCCAATTTATTCACTCTGAGGCCTTAAAAAGTTTTTCTCCACTCCAGAAAGTGAATTAAATACCATTTTTAGGCCTTTATTGTTCAATCAAAAACGCCCGATTTTTGACGAAAGAGATAACCACCCCCCCTTACGACATGCTTCAGAAACTAAAAAAATGGTTCATTTTCAAATGTTGCGTCTTTGAACCACAATTAACATTTGTACGTGGATAAACACTTTTAGAGCTAAAATTAGATGTTTAAAGTGATTTTCAAGCTTCCAGGGGCCCTAAACACGAGATTTGAGAAATGGGTAACCGTGAATGAAAATGGCCAATTTACTCACTCTCAGGCCTTAAAAAGTGTTTCTCCTCAACGGGAAGTGAATTAAATAACATTTGTAGGCCTTTATTGTTCAAGCGAAAACGCCCGATTATTGACGAAAGAGATAACCACCCCCCCTTACGACATGCTTCAGAAACGAAAAAAATGGTCTGTTTTCAAATGTTGCGTCTTTGAATGACAATCCACATTTGTATGTGGATAATCACTTTTAGAGCTAAAATTAGATGTTTAAAGTGATTTTCAAGCTTCCAGGGGCCCTAAACACAAGATTTGAGAAATGGGTAAAAGTGAATGAAAATGGCCAATTTACTCACTCTGAGGCCTTAAAAAGTGTTTCTCCTCCACGGGAAGTGAATTAAATACCATTTGGAGGCCTTTATTGTTCAAGCGAAAACGCCTGATTTTTGATGAAAGCGATAACCACCCCCCCTTACGACATGCTTCCGAAACTAAAAAAATGGTTCATTTTCAAATGTTGCGTCTTTTGAACTACAATTAACATTGTACGTGGATAATCACTTTTAGAGATAAAATGAGATGTTTAAAGTGATTTTCAAGCTTCCAGGGGCCCTAAACACGAGATTTGAGAAATGGGTAACCGTGAATGAAAATGGCCAATTTACTCACTCTGCGGCCTTAAAAAGTGTTTCTCCTCCACGGAAAGTGAATAAAATAACATTTGGATGCCTTTATTGTTCAATCAAAAACACCCGTTTTTTGGTGAAAAAGATAACCACCCCCCCTTACGACATGCTTCAGAAACAAAAAAAATGGTCCATTTTCAAATGTTGCGTCTTTGAACTACAATTCACATTTGTATGTGGATAATCACTTTTAGAGATAAAATTAGATGTTTAAAGTGATTTACAAGCTTCCAGGGGCCCTAAACACAAGATATGAGGAATGGGTAAATATGAATGAAAATGGCCAATTTATTCACTCTGAGGCCTTAAAAAGTTTTTCTCCACTCCAGAAAGTGAATTAAATAACATTTGTAGACCTTTATTGTTCAATCAAAAACGCCCGATTTTTGACGAAAGAGATAACCACCCCCCCTTACGACATGCTTCAGAAACAAAAAAAATGGTTCATTTTCAAATGTTGCATCTTTGAACGACAATCCACATTTGTACGTGGATAAACACTTTTAGAGATAAAATTAGATGTTTAAAGTGATTTTCAAGCTTCCAGGGGCCCTAAACACAAGATTTGAGAAATGGGTAAAAGTGAATGAAAATGGCCAATTTACTCACTCTGAGGCCTTAAAAAGTGTTTCTCCTCAACGGGAAGTGAATTAAATAACATTTGTAGGCCTTTATTGTTCAAGCGAAAACGCCCGATTATTGACGAAAGAGATAACCACCCCCCCTTACGACATGCTTCAGAAACGAAAAAAATGGTCCGTTTTCAAATGTTGCTTCTTTGAATGACAATCCACATTTGTACGTGGATAATCACTTTTAGAGCTAAAATTAGATGTTTAAAGTGATTTTCAAGCTTCCAGGGGCCCTAAACACAAGATTTGAGAAATGGGTAAAAGTGAATGAAAATGGCCAATTTACTCACTCTGAGGCCCTAATAAGTGTTTCTCCTCCACGGGAAGTGAATTAAATACCATTTGGAGGCCTTTATTGTTCAAGCGAAAACGCCTGATTTTTGATGAAAGAGATAACCACCCCCCCTTACGACATGCTTCTGAAACTAAAAAATGGTTCATTTTCAAATGTTGCGTCTTTTGAACTACAATTAACATTGTACGTGGATAATCACTTTTAGAGATAAAATGAGATGTTTAAAGTGATTTTCAAGCTTCCAGGGGCCCTAAACACGAGATTTGAGAAATGGGTAACTGTGAATGAAAATGGCCAATTTACTCACTCTGCGGCCTTAAAAAGTGTTTCTCCTCCACGGAAAGTGAATAAAATAACATTTGGATGCCTTTATTGTTCAATCAAAAACGCCCGTTTTTTGGTGAAAAAGATAACCACCCCCCCTTACGACATGCTTCAGAAACGAAAAAAATGTTCCATTTTCAAATGTTGCGTCTTTGAACTACAATTCACATTTGTACGTGAATGATCACTTTTAGAGATAAAATTAGATGTTTAAAGTGATTTACAAGCTTCCAGGGGCCCTAAACACAAGATATGAGGAATGGGTAAATATGAATGAAAATGGCCAATTTATTCACTCTGAGGCCTTAAAAAGTTTTTCTCCACTCCAGAAAGTGAATTAAATACCATTTTTAGGCCTTTATTGTTCAATCAAAAACGCCCGATTTTTGACGAAAGAGATAACCACCCCCCCTTACGACATGCTTCAGAAACTAAAAAAATGGTTCATTTTCAAATGTTGCGTCTTTGAACCACAATTAACATTTGTACGTGGATAAACACTTTTAGAGCTAAAATTAGATGTTTAAAGTGATTTTCAAGCTTCCAGGGGCCCTAAACACGAGATTTGAGAAATGGGTAACCGTGAATGAAAATGGCCAATTTACTCACTCTCAGGCCTTAAAAAGTGTTTCTCCTCAACGGGAAGTGAATTAAATAACATTTGTAGGCCTTTATTGTTCAAGCGAAAACGCCCGATTATTGACGAAAGAGATAACCACCCCCCCTTACGACATGCTTCAGAAACGAAAAAAATGGTCTGTTTTCAAATGTTGCGTCTTTGAATGACAATCCACATTTGTATGTGGATAATCACTTTTAGAGCTAAAATTAGATGTTTAAAGTGATTTTCAAGCTTCCAGGGGCCCTAAACACAAGATTTGAGAAATGGGTAAAAGTGAATGAAAATGGCCAATTTACTCACTCTGAGGCCTTAAAAAGTGTTTCTCCTTCACGGGAAGTGAATTAAATACCATTTGGAGGCCTTTATTGTTCAAGCGAAAACGCCTGATTTTTGATGAAAGCGATAACCACCCCCCCTTACGACATGCTTCCGAAACTAAAAAAATGGTTCATTTTCAAATGTTGCGTCTTTTGAACTACAATTAACATTGTACGTGGATAATCACTTTTAGAGATAAAATGAGATGTTTAAAGTGATTTTCAAGCTTCCAGGGGCCCTAAACACGAGATTTGAGAAATGGGTAACCGTGAATGAAAATGGCCAATTTACTCACTCTGCGGCCTTAAAAAGTGTTTCTCCTCCACGGAAAGTGAATAAAATAACATTTGGATGCCTTTATTGTTCAATCAAAAACACCCGTTTTTTGGTGAAAAAGATAACCACCCCCCCCTTACGACATGCTTCAGAAACAAAAAAAATGGTCCATTTTCAAATGTTGCGTCTTTGAACTACAATTCACATTTGTACGTGGATAATCACTTTTAGAGATAAAATTAGATGTTTAAAGTGATTTACAAGCTTCCAGGGGCCCTAAACACAAGATATGAGGAATGGGTAAATATGAATGAAAATGGCCAATTTATTCACTCTGAGGCCTTAAAAAGTTTTTCTCCACTCCAGAAAGTGAATTAAATAACATTTGTAGACCTTTATTGTTCAATCAAAAACGCCCGATTTTTGACGAAAGAGATAACCACCCCCCCTTACGACATGCTTCAGAAACAAAAAAAATGGTTCATTTTCAAATGTCGCATCTTTGAACGACAATCCACATTTGTACGTGGATAAACACTTTTAGAGATAAAATTAGATGTTTAAAGTGATTTTCAAGCTTCCAGGGGCCCTAAACACAAGATTTGAGAAATGGGTAAAAGTGAATGAAAATGGCCAATTTACTCACTCTGAGGCCTTAAAAAGTGTTTCTCCTCAACGGGAAGTGAATTAAATAACATTTGTAGGCCTTTATTGTTCAAGCGAAAACGCCCGATTATTGACGAAAGAGATAACCACCCCCCCTTACGACATGCTTCAGAAACGAAAAAAATGGTCTGTTTTCAAATGTTGCGTCTTTGAATGACAATCCACATTTGTACGTGGATAATCACTTTTAGAGCTAAAATTAGATGTTTAAAGTGATTTTCAAGCTTCCAGGGGCCCTAAACACAAGATTTGAGAAATGGGTAAAAGTGAATGAAAATGGCCAATTTACTCACTCTGAGGCCTTAAAAAGTGTTTCTCCTCCACGGGAAGTGAATTAAATACCATTTGGAGGCCTTTATTGTTCAAGCGAAAACGCCTGATTTTTGATGAAAGAGATAACCACCCCCCCTTACGACATGCTTCCGAAACTAAAAAAATGGTTCATTTTCAAATGTTGCGTCTTTTGAACTTTAATTAACATTGTACGTGGATAATCACTTTTAGAGATAAAATGAGATGTTTAAAGTGATTTTCAAGCTTCCAGGGTCCCTAAACACGAGATTTGAGAAATGGGTAAACGTGAATGAAAATGGCCAATTTACTCACTCTGCGGCCTTAAAAAGTGTTTCTCCTCCACGGAAAGTGAATAAAATAACATTTGGATGCCTTTATTGTTCAATCAAAAACGCCCGTTTTTTGGTGAAAAAGATAACCACCCCCCCTTACGACATGCTTCAGAAACGAAAAAAATGGTCCATTTTCAAATGTTGCGTCTTTGAACTACAATTCACATTTGTACGTGAATGATCACTTTTAGAGATAAAATTAGATGTTTAAAGTGATTTACAAGCTTCCAGGGGCCCTAAACACAAGATATGAGGAATGGGTAAATATGAATGAAAATGGCCAATTTATTCACTCTGAGGCCTTAAAAAGTTTTTCTCCACTCCAGAAAGTGAATTAAATAACATTTTTAGGCCTTTATTGTTCAATCAAAAACGCCCGATTTTTGACGAAAGAGATAACCACCCCCCCTTACGACATGCTTCAGAAACGAAAAAAATGGTCCATTTTCAAATGTTGCGTCTTTGAACTACAATTCACATTTGTACGTGGAAAAGCACTTTTAAAGATCAAATGAGATGTTTAAAGTGATTTTCATGCTTCCAGGGGCCTTAAACACAAGATTTGAGGAATGGGTAAAAGTGAATGAAAATGGCCAATTTACTCACTCTGAGGCCTTAAAAAGTGTTTCTCCTCCACGGGAAGTGAATTAAATAACATTTGTAGGCCTTTATTGTTCAAGCGAAAACGCCCGATTATTGACGAAAGAGATAACCGCCCCCCCTTACGACATGCTTCAGAAACGAAAAAAATGGTCCGTTTTCAAATGTTGCTTCTTTGAATGACAATCCACATTTGTACATGGATAATCACTTTTAGAGCTAAAATTAGATGTTTAAAGTGATTTTCAAGCTTCCAGGGGCCCTAAACACAAGATTTGAGAAATGGGTAAAAGTGAATGAAAATGGCCAATTTACTCACTCTGAGGCCTTAAAAAGTGTTTCTCCTCCACGGGAAGTGAATTAAATACCATTTGGAGGCCTTTATTGTTCAAGCGAAAACGCCTGATTTTTGATGAAAGAGATAACCACCCCCCCTTACGACATGCTTCTGAAACTAAAAAATGGTTCATTTTCAAATGTTGCGTCTTTTGAACTACAATTAACATTGTACGTGGATAATCACTTTTAGAGATAAAATGAGATGTTTAAAGTGATTTTCAAGCTTCCAGGGGCCCTAAACACGAGATTTGAGAAATGGGTAACCGTGAATGAAAATGGCCAATTCACTCACTCTGAGGCCTTAAAAAGTGTTTCTCCTCAACGGGAAGTGAATTAAATAACATTTGTAGGCCTTTATTGTTCAAGCGAAAACGCCCGATTATTGACGAAAGAGATAACCACCCCCCCTTACGACATGCTTCAGAAACTAAAAAAATGGTTCATTTTCAAATGTTGCGTCTTTGAACCACAATTAACATTTGTACGTGGATAAACACTTTTAGAGCTAAAATTAGATGTTTAAAGTGATTTTCAAGCTTCCAGGGGCCCTAAACACGAGATTTGAGAAATGGGTAACCGTGAATGAAAATGGCCAATTTACTCACTCTGCGGCCTTAAAAAGTGTTTCTCCTCCACGGAAAGTGAATAAAATAACATTTGGATGCCTTTATTGTTCAATCAAAAACGCCCGTTTTTTGGTGAAAAAGATAACCACCCCCCCTTACGACATGCTTCAGAAACGAAAAAAATGTTCCATTTTCAAATGTTGCGTCTTTGAACTACAATTCACATTTGTACGTGAATGATCACTTTTAGAGATAAAATTAGATGTTTAAAGTGATTTACAAGCTTCCAGGGGCCCTAAACACAAGATATGAGGAATGGGTAAATATGAATGAAAATGGCCAATTTATTCACTCTGAGGCCTTAAAAAGTTTTTCTCCACTCCAGAAAGTGAATTAAATACCATTTTTAGGCCTTTATTGTTCAATCAAAAACGCCCGATTTTTGACGAAAGAGATAACCACCCCCCCTTACGACATGCTTCAGAAACTAAAAAAATGGTTCATTTTCAAATGTTGCGTCTTTGAACCACAATTAACATTTGTACGTGGATAAACACTTTTAGAGCTAAAATTAGATGTTTAAAGTGATTTTCAAGCTTCCAGGGGCCCTAAACACGAGATTTGAGAAATGGGTAACCGTGAATGAAAATGGCCAATTTACTCACTCTGAGGCCTTAAAAAGTGTTTCTCCTCAACGGGAAGTGAATTAAATAACATTTGTAGGCCTTTATTGTTCAAGCGAAAACGCCCGATTATTGACGAAAGAGATAACCACCCCCCCTTACGACATGCTTCAGAAACGAAAAAAATGGTCTGTTTTCAAATGTTGCGTCTTTGAATGACAATCCACATTTGTACGTGGATAATCACTTTTAGAGCTAAAATTAGATGTTTAAAGTGATTTTCAAGCTTCCAGGGGCCCTAAACACAAGATTTGAGAAATGGGTAAAAGTGAATGAAAATGGCCAATTTACTCACTCTGAGGCCCTAATAAGTGTTTCTCCTCCACGGGAAGTGAATTAAATACCATTTGGAGGCCTTTATTGTTCAAGCGAAAACGCCTGATTTTTGATGAAAGAGATAACCACCCCCCCTTACGACATGCTTCTGAAACTAAAAAATGGTTCATTTTCAAATGTTGCGTCTTTTGAACTACAATTAACATTGTACGTGGATAATCACTTTTAGAGATAAAATGAGATGTTTAAAGTGATTTTCAAGCTTCCAGGGGCCCTAAACACGAGATTTGAGAAATGGGTAACCGTGAATGAAAATGGCCAATTTACTCACTCTGCGGCCTTAAAAAGTGTTTCTCCTCCACGGAAAGTGAATAAAATAACATTTGGATGCCTTTATTGTTCAATCAAAAACGCCCGTTTTTTGGTGAAAAAGATAACCACCCCCCCTTACGACATGCTTCAGAAACGAAAAAAATGTTCCATTTTCAAATGTTGCGTCTTTGAACTACAATTCACATTTGTACGTGAATGATCACTTTTAGAGATAAAATTAGATGTTTAAAGTGATTTACAAGCTTCCAGGGGCCCTAAACACAAGATATGAGGAATGGGTAAATATGAATGAAAATGGCCAATTTATTCACTCTGAGGCCTTAAAAAGTTTTTCTCCACTCCAGAAAGTGAATTAAATACCATTTTTAGGCCTTTATTGTTCAATCAAAAACGCCCGATTTTTGACGAAAGAGATAACCACCCCCCCTTACGACATGCTTCAGAAACTAAAAAAATGGTTCATTTTCAAATGTTGCGTCTTTGAACCACAATTAACATTTGTACGTGGATAAACACTTTTAGAGCTAAAATTAGATGTTTAAAGTGATTTTCAAGCTTCCAGGGGCCCTAAACACGAGATTTGAGAAATGGGTAACCGTGAATGAAAATGGCCAATTTACTCACTCTGAGGCCTTAAAAAGTGTTTCTCCTCAACGGGAAGTGAATTAAATAACATTTGTAGGCCTTTATTGTTCAAGCGAAAACGCCCGATTATTGACGAAAGAGATAACCACCCCCCCTTACGACATGCTTCAGAAACGAAAAAAATGGTCTGTTTTCAAATGTTGCGTCTTTGAATGACAATCCACATTTGTACGTGGATAATCACTTTTAGAGCTAAAATTAGATGTTTAAAGTGATTTTCAAGCTTCCAGGGGCCCTAAACACAAGATTTGAGAAATGGGTAAAAGTGAATGAAAATGGCCAATTTACTCACTCTGAGGCCTTAAAAAGTGTTTCTCCTCCACGGAAAGTGAATAAAATAACATTTGGATGCCTTTATTGTTCAATCAAAAACGCCCGTTTTTTGGTGAAAAAGATAACCACCCCCCCTTACGACATGCTTCGGAAACGAAAAAAATGTTCCATTTTCAAATGTTGCGTCTTTGAACTACAATTCACATTTGTACGTGAATGATCACTTTTAGAGATAAAATTAGATGTTTAAAGTGATTTACAAGCTTCCAGGGGCCCTAAACACAAGATATGAGGAATGGGTAAATATGAATGAAAATGGCCAATTTATTCACTCTGAGGCCTTGAAAAGTTTTTCTCCACTCCAGAAAGTGAATTAAATACCATTTTTAGGCCTTTATTGTTCAATCAAAAACGCCCGATTTTTGACGAAAGAGATAACCACCCCCCCTTACGACATGCTTCAGAAACAAAAAAATGGTTCATTTTCAAATGTTGCATCTTTGAACGACAATCCACATTTGTACGTGGATAAACACTTTTAGAGATAAAATTAGATGTTTAAAGTGATTTTCAAGCTTCCAGGGGCCCTAAACACAAGATTTGAGAAATGGGTAAAAGTGAATGAAAATGGCCAATTTACTCACTCTGAGGCCTTAAAAAGTGTTTCTCCTCAACGGGAAGTGAATTAAATAACATTTGTAGGCCTTTATTGTTCAAGCGAAAACGCCCGATTATTGACGAAAGAGATAACCACCCCCCCCTTACGACATGCTTCCGAAACTAAAAAAATGGTTCATTTTCAAATGTTGCGTCTTTTGAACTTTAATTAACATTGTACGTGGATAATCACTTTTAGAGATAAAATGAGATGTTTAAAGTGATTTTCAAGCTTCCAGGGTCCCTAAACACGAGATTTGAGAAATGGGTAAACGTGAATGAAAATGGCCAATTTACTCACTCTGCGGCCTTAAAAAGTGTTTCTCCTCCACGGAAAGTGAATAAAATAACATTTGGATGCCTTTATTGTTCAATCAAAAACGCCCGTTTTTTGGTGAAAAAGATAACCACCCCCCCTTACGACATGCTTCAGAAACTAAAAAAATGGTCCATTTTCAAATGTTGCGTCTTTGAACTACAATTCACATTTGTACGTGGAAAAGCACTTTTAAAGATCAAATGAGATGTTTAAAGTGATTTTCATGCTTCCAGGGGCCTTAAACACAAGATTTGAGGAATGGGTAAAAGTGAATGAAAATGGCCAATTTACTCACTCTGAGGCCTTAAAAAGTGTTTCTCCTCCACGGGACGTGAATTAAATAACATTTGTAGGCCTTTATTGTTCAAGCGAAAACGCCCGATTATTGACGAAAGAGATAACCGCCCCCCCTTACGACATGCTTCAGAAACGAAAAAAATGGTCCGTTTTCAAATGTTGCTTCTTTGAATGACAATCCACATTTGTACGTGGATAATCACTTTTAGAGCTAAAATTAGATGTTTAAAGTGATTTTCAAGCTTCCAGGGGCCCTAAACACAAGATTTGAGAAATGGGTAAAAGTGAATGAAAATGGCCAATTTACTCACTCTGAGGCCCTAATAAGTGTTTCTCCTCCACGGGAAGTGAATTAAATACCATTTGGAGGCCTTTATTGTTCAAGCGAAAACGCCTGATTTTTGATGAAAGAGATAACCACCCCCCCTTACGACATGCTTCTGAAACTAAAAAATGGTTCATTTTCAAATGTTGCGTCTTTTGAACTACAATTAACATTGTACGTGGATAATCACTTTTAGAGATAAAATGAGATGTTTAAAGTGATTTTCAAGCTTCCAGGGGCCCTAAACACGAGATTTGAGAAATGGGTAACCGTGAATGAAAATGGCCAATTTACTCACTCTGCGGCCTTAAAAAGTGTTTCTCCTCCACGGAAAGTGAATAAAATAACATTTGGATGCCTTTATTGTTCAATCAAAAACGCCCGTTTTTTGGTGAAAAAGATAACCACCCCCCCTTACGACATGCTTCAGAAACGAAAAAAATGTTCCATTTTCAAATGTTGCGTCTTTGAACTACAATTCACATTTGTACGTGAATGATCACTTTTAGAGATAAAATTAGATGTTTAAAGTGATTTACAAGCTTCCAGGGGCCCTAAACACAAGATATGAGGAATGGGTAAATATGAATGAAAATGGCCAATTTATTCACTCTGAGGCCTTAAAAAGTTTTTCTCCACTCCAGAAAGTGAATTAAATACCATTTTTAGGCCTTTATTGTTCAATCAAAAACGCCCGATTTTTGACGAAAGAGATAACCACCCCCCCTTACGACATGCTTCAGAAACTAAAAAAATGGTTCATTTTCAAATGTTGCGTCTTTGAACCACAATTAACATTTGTACGTGGATAAACACTTTTAGAGCTAAAATTAGATGTTTAAAGTGATTTTCAAGCTTCCAGGGGCCCTAAACACGAGATTTGAGAAATGGGTAACCGTGAATGAAAATGGCCAATTTACTCACTCTCAGGCCTTAAAAAGTGTTTCTCCTCAACGGGAAGTGAATTAAATAACATTTGTAGGCCTTTATTGTTCAAGCGAAAACGCCCGATTATTGACGAAAGAGATAACCACCCCCCCTTACGACATGCTTCAGAAACGAAAAAAATGGTCTGTTTTCAAATGTTGCGTCTTTGAATGACAATCCACATTTGTATGTGGATAATCACTTTTAGAGCTAAAATTAGATGTTTAAAGTGATTTTCAAGCTTCCAGGGGCCCTAAACACAAGATTTGAGAAATGGGTAAAAGTGAATGAAAATGGCCAATTTACTCACTCTGAGGCCTTAAAAAGTGTTTCTCCTCCACGGGAAGTGAATTAAATACCATTTGGAGGCCTTTATTGTTCAAGCGAAAACGCCTGATTTTTGATGAAAGCGATAACCACCCCCCCTTACGACATGGTTCCGAAACTAAAAAAATGGTTCATTTTCAAATGTTGCGTCTTTTGAACTACAATTAACATTGTACGTGGATAATCACTTTTAGAGATAAAATGAGATGTTTAAAGTGATTTTCAAGCTTCCAGGGGCCCTAAACACGAGATTTGAGAAATGGGTAACCGTGAATGAAAATGGCCAATTTACTCACTCTGCGGCCTTAAAAAGTGTTTCTCCTCCACGGAAAGTGAATAAAATAACATTTGGATGCCTTTATTGTTCAATCAAAAACACCCGTTTTTTGGTGAAAAAGATAACCACCCCCCCTTACGACATGCTTCAGAAACAAAAAAAATGGTCCATTTTCAAATGTTGCGTCTTTGAACTACAATTCACATTTGTACGTGGATAATCACTTTTAGAGATAAAATTAGATGTTTAAAGTGATTTACAAGCTTCCAGGGGCCCTAAACACAAGATATGAGGAATGGGTAAATATGAATGAAAATGGCCAATTTATTCACTCTGAGGCCTTAAAAAGTTTTTCTCCACTCCAGAAAGTGAATTAAATAACATTTGTAGACCTTTATTGTTCAATCAAAAACGCCCGATTTTTGACGAAAGAGATAACCACCCCCCCTTACGACATGCTTCAGAAACAAAAAAAATGGTTCATTTTCAAATGTCGCATCTTTGAACGACAATCCACATTTGTACGTGGATAAACACTTTTAGAGATAAAATTAGATGTTTAAAGTGATTTTCAAGCTTCCAGGGGCCCTAAACACAAGATTTGAGAAATGGGTAAAAGTGAATGAAAATGGCCAATTTACTCACTCTGAGGCCTTAAAAAGTGTTTCTCCTCAACGGGAAGTGAATTAAATAACATTTGTAGGCCTTTATTGTTCAAGCGAAAACGCCCGATTATTGACGAAAGAGATAACCACCCCCCCTTACGACATGCTTCAGAAACGAAAAAAATGGTCCGTTTTCAAATGTTGCTTCTTTGAATGACAATCCACATTTGTACGTGGATAATCACTTTTAGAGCTAAAATTAGATGTTTAAAGTGATTTTCAAGCTTCCAGGGGCCCTAAACACAAGATTTGAGAAATGGGTAAAAGTGAATGAAAATGGCCAATTTACTCACTCTGAGGCCCTAATAAGTGTTTCTCCTCCACGGGAAGTGAATTAAATACCATTTGGAGGCCTTTATTGTTCAAGCGAAAACGCCTGATTTTTGATGAAAGAGATAACCACCCCCCCTTACGACATGCTTCTGAAACTAAAAAATGGTTCATTTTCAAATGTTGCGTCTTTTGAACTACAATTAACATTGTACGTGGATAATCACTTTTAGAGATAAAATGAGATGTTTAAAGTGATTTTCAAGCTTCCAGGGGCCCTAAACACGAGATTTGAGAAATGGGTAACCGTGAATGAAAATGGCCAATTTACTCACTCTGCGGCCTTAAAAAGTGTTTCTCCTCCACGGAAAGTGAATAAAATAACATTTGGATGCCTTTATTGTTCAATCAAAAACGCCCGTTTTTTGGTGAAAAAGATAACCACCCCCCCTTACGACATGCTTCAGAAACGAAAAAAATGTTCCATTTTCAAATGTTGCGTCTTTGAACTACAATTCACATTTGTACGTGAATGATCACTTTTAGAGATAAAATTAGATGTTTAAAGTGATTTACAAGCTTCCAGGGGCCCTAAACACAAGATATGAGGAATGGGTAAATATGAATGAAAATGGCCAATTTATTCACTCTGAGGCCTTAAAAAGTTTTTCTCCACTCCAGAAAGTGAATTAAATACCATTTTTAGGCCTTTATTGTTCAATCAAAAACGCCCGATTTTTGACGAAAGAGATAACCACCCCCCCTTACGACATGCTTCAGAAACTAAAAAAATGGTTCATTTTCAAATGTTGCGTCTTTGAACCACAATTAACATTTGTACGTGGATAAACACTTTTAGAGCTAAAATTAGATGTTTAAAGTGATTTTCAAGCTTCCAGGGGCCCTAAACACGAGATTTGAGAAATGGGTAACCGTGAATGAAAATGGCCAATTTACTCACTCTCAGGCCTTAAAAAGTGTTTCTCCTCAACGGGAAGTGAATTAAATAACATTTGTAGGCCTTTATTGTTCAAGCGAAAACGCCCGATTATTGACGAAAGAGATAACCACCCCCCCTTACGACATGCTTCAGAAACGAAAAAAATGGTCTGTTTTCAAATGTTGCGTCTTTGAATGACAATCCACATTTGTATGTGGATAATCACTTTTAGAGCTAAAATTAGATGTTTAAAGTGATTTTCAAGCTTCCAGGGGCCCTAAACACAAGATTTGAGAAATGGGTAAAAGTGAATGAAAATGGCCAATTTACTCACTCTGAGGCCTTAAAAAGTGTTTCTCCTCCACGGGAAGTGAATTAAATACCATTTGGAGGCCTTTATTGTTCAAGCGAAAACGCCTGATTTTTGATGAAAGCGATAACCACCCCCCCTTACGACATGCTTCCGAAACTAAAAAAATGGTTCATTTTCAAATGTTGCGTCTTTTGAACTACAATTAACATTGTACGTGGATAATCACTTTTAGAGATAAAATGAGATGTTTAAAGTGATTTTCAAGCTTCCAGGGGCCCTAAACACGAGATTTGAGAAATGGGTAACCGTGAATGAAAATGGCCAATTTACTCACTCTGCGGCCTTAAAAAGTGTTTCTCCTCCACGGAAAGTGAATAAAATAACATTTGGATGCCTTTATTGTTCAATCAAAAACACCCGTTTTTTGGTGAAAAAGATAACCACCCCCCCTTACGACATGCTTCAGAAACAAAAAAAATGGTCCATTTTCAAATGTTGCGTCTTTGAACTACAATTCACATTTGTACGTGGATAATCACTTTTAGAGATAAAATTAGATGTTTAAAGTGATTTACAAGCTTCCAGGGGCCCTAAACACAAGATATGAGGAATGGGTAAATATGAATGAAAATGGCCAATTTATTCACTCTGAGGCCTTAAAAAGTTTTTCTCCACTCCAGAAAGTGAATTAAATAACATTTGTAGACCTTTATTGTTCAATCAAAAACGCCCGATTTTTGACGAAAGAGATAACCACCCCCCCTTACGACATGCTTCAGAAACAAAAAAAATGGTTCATTTTCAAATGTCGCATCTTTGAACGACAATCCACATTTGTACGTGGATAAACACTTTTAGAGATAAAATTAGATGTTTAAAGTGATTTTCAAGCTTCCAGGGGCCCTAAACACAAGATTTGAGAAATGGGTAAAAGTGAATGAAAATGGCCAATTTACTCACTCTGAGGCCTTAAAAAGTGTTTCTCCTCAACGGGAAGTGAATTAAATAACATTTGTAGGCCTTTATTGTTCAAGCGAAAACACCCGATTATTGACGAAAGAGATAACCACCCCCCCTTACGACATGCTTCAGAAACGAAAAAAATGGTCCGTTTTCAAATGTTGCTTCTTTGAATGACAATCCACATTTGTACGTGGATAATCACTTTTAGAGCTAAAATTAGATGTTTAAAGTGATTTTCAAGCTTCCAGGGGCCCTAAACACAAGATTTGAGAAATGGGTAAAAGTGAATGAAAATGGCCAATTTACTCACTCTGAGGCCCTAATAAGTGTTTCTCCTCCACGGGAAGTGAATTAAATACCATTTGGAGGCCTTTATTGTTCAAGCGAAAACGCCTGATTTTTGTTGAAAGAGATAACCACCCCCCCTTACGACATGCTTCTGAAACTAAAAAATGGTTCATTTTCAAATGTTGCGTCTTTTGAACTACAATTAACATTGTACGTGGATAATCACTTTTAGAGATAAAATGAGATGTTTAAAGTGATTTTCAAGCTTCCAGGGGCCCTAAACACGAGATTTGAGAAATGGGTAACCGTGAATGAAAATGGCCAATTTACTCACTCTGCGGCCTTAAAAAGTGTTTCTCCTCCACGGAAAGTGAATAAAATAACATTTGGATGCCTTTATTGTTCAATCAAAAACGCCCGTTTTTTGGTGAAAAAGATAACCACCCCCCCTTACGACATGCTTCAGAAACGAAAAAAATGTTCCATTTTCAAATGTTGCGTCTTTGAACTACAATTCACATTTGTACGTGAATGATCACTTTTAGAGATAAAATTAGATGTTTAAAGTGATTTACAAGCTTCCAGGGGCCCTAAACACAAGATATGAGGAATGGGTAAATATGAATGAAAATGGCCAATTTATTCACTCTGAGGCCTTAAAAAGTTTTTCTCCACTCCAGAAAGTGAATTAAATACCATTTTTAGGCCTTTATTGTTCAATCAAAAACGCCCGATTTTTGACGAAAGAGATAACCACCCCCCCTTACGACATGCTTCAGAAACTAAAAAAATGGTTCATTTTCAAATGTTGCGTCTTTGAACCACAATTAACATTTGTACGTGGATAAACACTTTTAGAGCTAAAATTAGATGTTTAAAGTGATTTTCAAGCTTCCAGGGGCCCTAAACACGAGATTTGAGAAATGGGTAACCGTGAATGAAAATGGCCAATTTACTCACTCTCAGGCCTTAAAAAGTGTTTCTCCTCAACGGGAAGTGAATTAAATAACATTTGTAGGCCTTTATTGTTCAAGCGAAAACGCCCGATTATTGACGAAAGAGATAACCACCCCCCCTTACGACATGCTTCAGAAACGAAAAAAATGGTCTGTTTTCAAATGTTGCGTCTTTGAATGACAATCCACATTTGTATGTGGATAATCACTTTTAGAGCTAAAATTAGATGTTTAAAGTGATTTTCAAGCTTCCAGGGGCCCTAAACACAAGATTTGAGAAATGGGTAAAAGTGAATGAAAATGGCCAATTTACTCACTCTGAGGCCTTAAAAAGTGTTTCTCCTCCACGGGAAGTGAATTAAATACCATTTGGAGGCCTTTATTGTTCAAGCGAAAACGCCTGATTTTTGATGAAAGCGATAACCACCCCCCCTTACGACATGCTTCCGAAACTAAAAAAATGGTTCATTTTCAAATGTTGCGTCTTTTGAACTACAATTAACATTGTACGTGGATAATCACTTTTAGAGATAAAATGAGATGTTTAAAGTGATTTTCAAGCTTCCAGGGGCCCTAAACACGAGATTTGAGAAATGGGTAACCGTGAATGAAAATGGCCAATTTACTCACTCTGCGGCCTTAAAAAGTGTTTCTCCTCCACGGAAAGTGAATAAAATAACATTTGGATGCCTTTATTGTTCAATCAAAAACACCCGTTTTTTGGTGAAAAAGATAACCACCCCCCCTTACGACATGCTTCAGAAACAAAAAAAATGGTCCATTTTCAAATGTTGCGTCTTTGAACTACAATTCACATTTGTACGTGGATAATCACTTTTAGAGATAAAATTAGATGTTTAAAGTGATTTACAAGCTTCCAGGGGCCCTAAACACAAGATATGAGGAATGGGTAAATATGAATGAAAATGGCCAATTTATTCACTCTGAGGCCTTAAAAAGTTTTTCTCCACTCCAGAAAGTGAATTAAATAACATTTGTAGACCTTTATTGTTCAATCAAAAACGCCCGATTTTTGACGAAAGAGATAACCACCCCCCCTTACGACATGCTTCAGAAACAAAAAAAATGGTTCATTTTCAAATGTCGCATCTTTGAACGACAATCCACATTTGTACGTGGATAAACACTTTTAGAGATAAAATTAGATGTTTAAAGTGATTTTCAAGCTTCCAGGGGCCCTAAACACAAGATTTGAGAAATGGGTAAAAGTGAATGAAAATGGCCAATTTACTCACTCTGAGGCCTTAAAAAGTGTTTCTCCTCAACGGGAAGTGAATTAAATAACATTTGTAGGCCTTTATTGTTCAAGCGAAAACGCCCGATTATTGACGAAAGAGATAACCACCCCCCCTTACGACATGCTTCAGAAACGAAAAAAATGGTCTGTTTTCAAATGTTGCGTCTTTGAATGACAATCCACATTTGTACGTGGATAATCACTTTTAGAGCTAAAATTAGATGTTTAAAGTGATTTTCAAGCTTCCAGGGGCCCTAAACACAAGATTTGAGAAATGGGTAAAAGTGAATGAAAATGGCCAATTTACTCACTCTGAGGCCTTAAAAAGTGTTTCTCCTCCACGGGAAGTGAATTAAATACCATTTGGAGGCCTTTATTGTTCAAGCGAAAACGCCTGATTTTTGATGAAAGAGATAACCACCCCCCCTTACGACATGCTTCCGAAACTAAAAAAATGGTTCATTTTCAAATGTTGCGTCTTTTGAACTTCAATTAACATTGTACGTGGATAATCACTTTTAGAGATAAAATGAGATGTTTAAAGTGATTTTCAAGCTTCCAGGGTCCCTAAACACGAGATTTGAGAAATGGGTAAACGTGAATGAAAATGGCCAGCTTACTCACTCTGCGGCCTTAAAAAGTGTTTCTCCTCCACGGAAAGTGAATAAAATAACATTTGGATGACTTTATTATTCAATCAAAAACGCCCGTTTTTTGGTGAAAAAGATAACCACCCCCCCTTACGACATGCTTCAGAAACGAAAAAAATGGTCCATTTTCAAATGTTGCGTCTTTGAACTACAATTCACATTTGTACGTGAATGATCACTTTTAGAGATAAAATTAGATGTTTAAAGTGATTTACAAGCTTCCAGGGGCCCTAAACACAAGATATGAGGAATGGGTAAATATGAATGAAAATGGCCAATTTATTCACTCTGAGGCCTTAAAAAGTTTTTCTCCACTCCAGAAAGTGAATTAAATAACATTTTTAGGCCTTTATTGTTCAATCAAAAACGCCCGATTTTTGACGAAAGAGATAACCACCCCCCCTTACGACATGCTTCAGAAACGAAAAAAATGGTCCATTTTCAAATGTTGCGTCTTTGAACTACAATTCACATTTGTACGTGGAAAAGCACTTTTAAAGATCAAATGAGATGTTTAAAGTGATTTTCATGCTTCCAGGGGCCTTAAACACAAGATTTGAGGAATGGGTAAAAGTGAATGAAAATGGCCAATTTACTCACTCTGAGGCCTTAAAAAGTGTTTCTCCTCCACGGGAAGTGAATTAAATAACATTTGTAGGCCTTTATTGTTCAAGCGAAAACGCCCGATTATTGACGAAAGAGATAACCGCCCCCCCTTACGACATGCTTCAGAAACGGAAAAAATGGTCCGTTTTCAAATGTTGCTTCTTTGAATGACAATCCACATTTGTACATGGATAATCACTTTTAGAGCTAAAATTAGATGTTTAAAGTGATTTTCAAGCTTCCAGGGGCCCTAAACACAAGATTTGAGAAATGGGTAAAAGTGAATGAAAATGGCCAATTTACTCACTCTGAGGCCTTAATAAGTGTTTCTCCTCCACGGGAAGTGAATTAAATACCATTTGGAGGCCTTTATTGTTCAAGCGAAAACGCCTGATTTTTGATGAAAGAGATAACCACCCCCCCTTACGACATGCTTCTGAAACTAAAAAATGGTTCATTTTCAAATGTTGCGTCTTTTGAACTACAATTAACATTGTACGTGGATAATCACTTTTAGAGATAAAATGAGATGTTTAAAGTGATTTTCAAGCTTCCAGGGGCCCTAAACACGAGATTTGAGAAATGGGTAACCGTGAATGAAAATGGCCAATTTACTCACTCTGCGGCCTTAAAAAGTGTTTCTCCTCCACGGAAAGTGAATAAAATAACATTTGGATGCCTTTATTGTTCAATCAAAAACGCCCATTTTTTGGTGAAAAAGATAACCACCCCCCCTTACGACATGCTTCAGAAACGAAAAAAATGTTCCATTTTCAAATGTTGCGTCTTTGAACTACAATTCACATTTGTACGTGAATGATCACTTTTAGAGATAAAATTAGATGTTTAAAGTGATTTACAAGCTTCCAGGGGCCCTAAACACAAGATATGAGGAATGGGTAAATATGAATGAAAATGGCCAATTTATTCACTCTGATGCCTTAAAAAGTTTTTCTCCACTCCAGAAAGTGAATTAAATACCATTTTTAGGCCTTTATTGTTCAATCAAAAACGCCCGATTTTTGACGAAAGAGATAACCACCCCCCCTTACGACATGCTTCAGAAACTAAAAAAATTGTTCATTTTCAAATGTTGCGTCTTTGAACCACAATTAACATTTGTACGTGGATAAACACTTTTAGAGCTAAAATTAGATGTTTAAAGTGATTTTCAAGCTTCCAGGGGCCCTAAACACGAGATTTGAGAAATGGGTAACCGTGAATGAAAATGGCCAATTTACTCACTCTGAGGCCTTAAAAAGTGTTTCTCCTCCACGGGAAGTGAATTAAATAACATTTGTAGGTCTTTATTGTTCAAGCGAGAACGCCCGATTATTGACGAAAGAGATAACCACCCCCCCTTACGACATGCTTCAGAAACGTCAAAAATGGCCCGTTTTCAAATGTTGCGTCTTTGACTGACAATCCACATTTGTACGTGGATAATCACTTTTAGAGCTAAAATTAGATGTTTAAAGTGATTTTCAAGCTTCCAGGGGCCCTAAACACGAGATTTGAGAAATGGGTAACCGTGAATGAAAATGGCCAATTTACTCACTCTGCGGCCTTAAAAAGTGTTTCTCCTCCACGGAAAGTGAATAAAATAACATTTGGATGCCTTTATTGTTCAATCAAAAACACCCGTTTTTTGGTGAAAAAGATAACCACCCCCCCTTACGACATGCTTCAGAAACAAAAAAAATGGTCCATTTTCAAATGTTGCGTCTTTGAACTACAATTCACATTTGTACGTGGATAATCACTTTTAGAGATAAAATTAGATGTTTAAAGTGATTTACAAGCTTCCAGGGGCCCTAAACACAAGATATGAGGAATGGGTAAATATGAATGAAAATGGCCAATTTATTCACTCTGAGGCCTTAAAAAGTTTTTCTCCACTCCAGAAAGTGAATTAAATAACATTTGTAGACCTTTATTGTTCAATCAAAAACGCCCGATTTTTGACGAAAGAGATAACCACCCCCCCTTACGACATGCTTCAGAAACAAAAAAAATGGTTCATTTTCAAATGTTGCATCTTTGAACGACAATCCACATTTGTACGTGGATAAACACTTTTAGAGATAAAATTAGATGTTTAAAGTGATTTTCAAGCTTCCAGGGGCCCTAAACACAAGATTTGAGAAATGGGTAAAAGTGAATGAAAATGGCCAATTTACTCACTCTGAGGCCTTAAAAAGTGTTTCTCCTCAACGGGAAGTGAATTAAATAACATTTGTAGGCCTTTATTGTTCAAGCGAAAACGCCCGATTATTGACGAAAGAGATAACCACCCCCCCTTACGACATGCTTCAGAAACGAAAAAAATGGTCTGTTTTCAAATGTTGCGTCTTTGAATGACAATCCACATTTGTACGTGGATAATCACTTTTAGAGCTAAAATTAGATGTTTAAAGTGATTTTCAAGCTTCCAGGGGCCCTAAACACAAGATTTGAGAAATGGGTAAAAGTGAATGAAAATGGCCAATTTACTCACTCTGAGGCCTTAAAAAGTGTTTCTCCTCCACGGGAAGTGAATTAAATACCATTTGGAGGCCTTTATTGTTCAAGCGAAAACGCCTGATTTTTGATGAAAGATATAACCACCCCCCCTTACGACATGCTTCCGAAACTAAAAAAATGGTTCATTTTCAAATGTTGCGTCTTTTGAACTTTAATTAACATTGTACGTGGATAATCACTTTTAGAGATAAAATGAGATGTTTAAAGTGATTTTCAAGCTTCCAGGGTCCCTAAACACGAGATTTGAGAAATGGGTAAACGTGAATGAAAATGGCCAATTTACTCACTCTGCGGCCTTAAAAAGTGTTTCTCCTCCACGGAAAGTGAATAAAATAACATTTGGATGCCTTTATTGTTCAATCAAAAACGCCCGTTTTTTGGTGAAAAAGATAACCACCCCCCCTTACGACATGCTTCAGAAACGAAAAAAATGTTCCATTTTCAAATGTTGCGTCTTTGAACTACAATTCACATTTGTACGTGAATGATCACTTTTAGAGATAAAATTAGATGTTTAAAGTGATTTACAAGCTTCCAGGGGCCCTAAACACAAGATATGAGGAATGGGTAAATATGAATGAAAATGGCCAATTTATTCACTCTGAGGCCTTAAAAAGTTTTTCTCCACTCCAGAAAGTGAATTAAATACCATTTTTAGGCCTTTATTGTTCAATCAAAAACGCCCGATTTTTGACGAAAGAGATAACCACCCCCCCTTACGACATGCTTCAGAAACTAAAAAAATGGTTCATTTTCAAATGTTGCGTCTTTGAACCACAATTAACATTTGTACGTGGATAAACACTTTTAGAGCTAAAATTAGATGTTTAAAGTGATTTTCAAGCTTCCAGGGGCCCTAAACACGAGATTTGAGAAATGGGTAACCGTGAATGAAAATGGCCAATTTACTCACTCTCAGGCCTTAAAAAGTGTTTCTCCTCAACGGGAAGTGAATTAAATAACATTTGTAGGCCTTTATTGTTCAAGCGAAAACGCCCGATTATTGACGAAAGAGATAACCACCCCCCCTTACGACATGCTTCAGAAACGAAAAAAATGGTCTGTTTTCAAATGTTGCGTCTTTGAATGACAATCCACATTTGTATGTGGATAATCACTTTTAGAGCTAAAATTAGATGTTTAAAGTGATTTTCAAGCTTCCAGGGGCCCTAAACACAAGATTTGAGAAATGGGTAAAAGTGAATGAAAATGGCCAATTTACTCACTCTGAGGCCTTAAAAAGTGTTTCTCCTTCACGGGAAGTGAATTAAATACCATTTGGAGGCCTTTATTGTTCAAGCGAAAACGCCTGATTTTTGATGAAAGCGATAACCACCCCCCCTTACGACATGCTTCCGAAACTAAAAAAATGGTTCATTTTCAAATGTTGCGTCTTTTGAACTACAATTAACATTGTACGTGGATAATCACTTTTAGAGATAAAATGAGATGTTTAAAGTGATTTTCAAGCTTCCAGGGGCCCTAAACACGAGATTTGAGAAATGGGTAACCGTGAATGAAAATGGCCAATTTACTCACTCTGCGGCCTTAAAAAGTGTTTCTCCTCCACAGAAAGTGAATAAAATAACATTTGGATGCCTTTATTGTTCAATCAAAAACACCCGTTTTTTGGTGAAAAAGATAACCACCCCCCCCTTACGACATGCTTCAGAAACAAAAAAAATGGTCCATTTTCAAATGTTGCGTCTTTGAACTACAATTCACATTTGTACGTGGATAATCACTTTTAGAGATAAAATTAGATGTTTAAAGTGATTTACAAGCTTCCAGGGGCCCTAAACACAAGATATGAGGAATGGGTAAATATGAATGAAAATGGCCAATTTATTCACTCTGAGGCCTTAAAAAGTTTTTCTCCACTCCAGAAAGTGAATTAAATAACATTTGTAGACCTTTATTGTTCAATCAAAAACGCCCGATTTTTGACGAAAGAGATAACCACCCCCCCTTACGACATGCTTCAGAAACAAAAAAAATGGTTCATTTTCAAATGTCGCATCTTTGAACGACAATCCACATTTGTACGTGGATAAACACTTTTAGAGATAAAATTAGATGTTTAAAGTGATTTTCAAGCTTCCAGGGGCCCTAAACACAAGATTTGAGAAATGGGTAAAAGTGAATGAAAATGGCCAATTTACTCACTCTGAGGCCTTAAAAAGTGTTTCTCCTCAACGGGAAGTGAATTAAATAACATTTGTAGGCCTTTATTGTTCAAGCGAAAACGCCCGATTATTGACGAAAGAGATAACCACCCCCCCTTACGACATGCTTCAGAAACGAAAAAAATGGTCTGTTTTCAAATGTTGCGTCTTTGAATGACAATCCACATTTATACGTGGATAATCACTTTTAGAGCTAAAATTAGATGTTTAAAGTGATTTTCAAGCTTCCAGGGGCCCTAAACACAAGATTTGAGAAATGGGTAAAAGTGAATGAAAATGGCCAATTTACTCACTCTGAGGCCTTAAAAAGTGTTTCTCCTCCACGGGAAGTGAATTAAATACCATTTGGAGGCCTTTATTGTTCAAGCGAAAACGCCTGATTTTTGATGAAAGAGATAACCACCCCCCCTTACGACATGCTTCCGAAACTAAAAAAATGGTTCATTTTCAAATGTTGCGTCTTTTGAACTTTAATTAACATTGTACGTGGATAATCACTTTTAGAGATAAAATGAGATGTTTAAAGTGATTTTCAAGCTTCCAGGGTCCCTAAACACGAGATTTGAGAAATGGGTAAACGTGAATGAAAATGGCCAATTTACTCACTCTGCGGCCTTAAAAAGTGTTTCTCCTCCACGGAAAGTGAATAAAATAACATTTGGATGCCTTTATTGTTCAATCAAAAACGCCCGTTTTTTGGTGAAAAAGATAACCACCCCCCCTTACGACATGCTTCAGAAACGAAAAAAATGGTCCATTTTCAAATGTTGCGTCTTTGAACTACAATTCACATTTGTACGTGAATGATCACTTTTAGAGATAAAATTAGATGTTTAAAGTGATTTACAAGCTTCCAGGGGCCCTAAACACAAGATATGAGGAATGGGTAAATATGAATGAAAATGGCCAATTTATTCACTCTGAGGCCTTAAAAAGTTTTTCTCCACTCCAGAAAGTGAATTAAATAACATTTTTAGGCCTTTATTGTTCAATCAAAAACGCCCGATTTTTGACGAAAGAGATAACCACCCCCCCTTACGACATGCTTCAGAAACGAAAAAAATGGTCCATTTTCAAATGTTGCGTCTTTGAACTACAATTCACATTTGTACGTGGAAAAGCACTTTTAAAGATCAAATGAGATGTTTAAAGTGATTTTCATGCTTCCAGGGGCCTTAAACACAAGATTTGAGGAATGGGTAAAAGTGAATGAAAATGGCCAATTTACTCACTCTGAGGCCTTAAAAAGTGTTTCTCCTCCACGGGAAGTGAATTAAATAACATTTGTAGGCCTTTATTGTTCAAGCGAAAACGCCCGATTATTGACGAAAGAGATAACCGCCCCCCCTTACGACATGCTTCAGAAACGAAAAAAATGGTCCGTTTTCAAATGTTGCTTCTTTGAATGACAATCCACATTTGTACATGGATAATCACTTTTAGAGCTAAAATTAGATGTTTAAAGTGATTTTCAAGCTTCCAGGGGCCCTAAACACAAGATTTGAGAAATGGGTAAAAGTGAATGAAAATGGCCAATTTACTCACTCTGAGGCCTTAAAAAGTGTTTCTCCTCCACGGGAAGTGAATTAAATACCATTTGGAGGCCTTTATTGTTCAAGCGAAAACGCCTGATTTTTGATGAAAGAGATAACCACCCCCCCTTACGACATGCTTCTGAAACTAAAAAATGGTTCATTTTCAAATGTTGCGTCTTTTGAACTACAATTAACATTGTACGTGGATAATCACTTTTAGAGATAAAATGAGATGTTTAAAGTGATTTTCAAGCTTCCAGGGGCCCTAAACACGAGATTTGAGAAATGGGTAACCGTGAATGAAAATGGCCAATTCACTCACTCTGAGGCCTTAAAAAGTGTTTCTCCTCAACGGGAAGTGAATTAAATAACATTTGTAGGCCTTTATTGTTCAAGCGAAAACGCCCGATTATTGACGAAAGAGATAACCACCCCCCCTTACGACATGCTTCAGAAACTAAAAAAATGGTTCATTTTCAAATGTTGCGTCTTTGAACCACAATTAACATTTGTACGTGGATAAACACTTTTAGAGCTAAAATTAGATGTTTAAAGTGATTTTCAAGCTTCCAGGGGCCCTAAACACGAGATTTGAGAAATGGGTAACCGTGAATGAAAATGGCCAATTTACTCACTCTGCGGCCTTAAAAAGTGTTTCTCCTCCACGGAAAGTGAATAAAATAACATTTGGATGCCTTTATTGTTCAATCAAAAACGCCCGTTTTTTGGTGAAAAAGATAACCACCCCCCCTTACGACATGCTTCAGAAACGAAAAAAATGTTCCATTTTCAAATGTTGCGTCTTTGAACTACAATTCACATTTGTACGTGAATGATCACTTTTAGAGATAAAATTAGATGTTTAAAGTGATTTACAAGCTTCCAGGGGCCCTAAACACAAGATATGAGGAATGGGTAAATATGAATGAAAATGGCCAATTTATTCACTCTGAGGCCTTAAAAAGTTTTTCTCCACTCCAGAAAGTGAATTAAATACCATTTTTAGGCCTTTATTGTTCAATCAAAAACGCCCGATTTTTGACGAAAGAGATAACCACCCCCCCTTACGACATGCTTCAGAAACTAAAAAAATGGTTCATTTTCAAATGTTGCGTCTTTGAACCACAATTAACATTTGTACGTGGATAAACACTTTTAGAGCTAAAATTAGATGTTTAAAGTGATTTTCAAGCTTCCAGGGGCCCTAAACACGAGATTTGAGAAATGGGTAACCGTGAATGAAAATGGCCAATTTACTCACTCTGAGGCCTTAAAAAGTGTTTCTCCTCAACGGGAAGTGAATTAAATAACATTTGTAGGCCTTTATTGTTCAAGCGAAAACGCCCGATTATTGACGAAAGAGATAACCACCCCCCCTTACGACATGCTTCAGAAACGAAAAAAATGGTCTGTTTTCAAATGTTGCGTCTTTGAATGACAATCCACATTTGTACGTGGATAATCACTTTTAGAGCTAAAATTAGATGTTTAAAGTGATTTTCAAGCTTCCAGGGGCCCTAAACACAAGATTTGAGAAATGGGTAAAAGTGAATGAAAATGGCCAATTTACTCACTCTGAGGCCTTAAAAAGTGTTTCTCCTCCACGGGAAGTGAATTAAATACCATTTGGAGGCCTTTATTGTTCAAGCGAAAACGCCTGATTTTTGATGAAAGCGATAACCACCCCCCCTTACGACATGCTTCCGAAACTAAAAAAATGGTTCATTTTCAAATGTTGCGTCTTTTGAACTACAATTAACATTGTACGTGGATAATCACTTTTAGAGATAAAATGAGATGTTTAAAGTGATTTTCAAGCTTCCAGGGGCCCTAAACACGAGATTTGAGAAATGGGTAACCGTGAATGAAAATGGCCAATTTACTCACTCTGCGGCCTTAAAAAGTGTTTCTCCTCCACGGAAAGTGAATAAAATAACATTTGGATGCCTTTATTGTTCAATCAAAAACACCCGTTTTTTGGTGAAAAAGATAACCACCCCCCCTTACGACATGCTTCAGAAACAAAAAAAATGGTCCATTTTCAAATGTTGCGTCTTTGAACTACAATTCACATTTGTACGTGGATAATCACTTTTAGAGATAAAATTAGATGTTTAAAGTGATTTACAAGCTTCCAGGGGCCCTAAACACAAGATATGAGGAATGGGTAAATATGAATGAAAATGGCCAATTTATTCACTCTGAGGCCTTAAAAAGTTTTTCTCCACTCCAGAAAGTGAATTAAATAACATTTGTAGACCTTTATTGTTCAATCAAAAACGCCCGATTTTTGACGAAAGAGATAACCACCCCCCCTTACGACATGCTTCAGAAACAAAAAAAATGGTTCATTTTCAAATGTCGCATCTTTGAACGACAATCCACATTTGTACGTGGATAAACACTTTTAGAGATAAAATTAGATGTTTAAAGTGATTTTCAAGCTTCCAGGGGCCCTAAACACAAGATTTGAGAAATGGGTAAAAGTGAATGAAAATGGCCAATTTACTCACTCTGAGGCCTTAAAAAGTGTTTCTCCTCAACGGGAAGTGAATTAAATAACATTTGTAGGCCTTTATTGTTCAAGCGAAAACGCCCGATTATTGACGAAAGAGATAACCACCCCCCCTTACGACATGCTTCAGAAACGAAAAAAATGGTCCGTTTTCAAATGTTGCTTCTTTGAATGACAATCCACATTTGTACGTGGATAATCACTTTTAGAGCTAAAATTAGATGTTTAAAGTGATTTTCAAGCTTCCAGGGGCCCTAAACACGAGATTTGAGAAATGGGTAACCGTGAATGAAAATGGCCAATTTACTCACTCTGCGGCCTTAAAAAGTGTTTCTCCTCCACGGAAAGTGAATAAAATAACATTTGGATGCCTTTATTGTTCAATCAAAAACGCCCGTTTTTTGGTGAAAAAGATAACCACCCCCCCTTACGACATGCTTCAGAAACGAAAAAAATGTTCCATTTTCAAATGTTGCGTCTTTGAACTACAATTCACATTTGTACGTGAATGATCACTTTTAGAGATAAAATTAGATGTTTAAAGTGATTTACAAGCTTCCAGGGGCCCTAAACACAAGATATGAGGAATGGGTAAATATGAATGAAAATGGCCAATTTATTCACTCTGAGGCCTTAAAAAGTTTTTCTCCACTCCAGAAAGTGAATTAAATACCATTTTTAGGCCTTTATTGTTCAATCAAAAACGCCCGATTTTTGACGAAAGAGATAACCACCCCCCCTTACGACATGCTTCAGAAACTAAAAAAATGGTTCATTTTCAAATGTTGCGTCTTTGAACCACAATTAACATTTGTACGTGGATAAACACTTTTAGAGCTAAAATTAGATGTTTAAAGTGATTTTCAAGCTTCCAGGGGCCCTAAACACGAGATTTGAGAAATGGGTAACCGTGAATGAAAATGGCCAATTTACTCACTCTCAGGCCTTAAAAAGTGTTTCTCCTCAACGGGAAGTGAATTAAATAACATTTGTAGGCCTTTATTGTTCAAGCGAAAACGCCCGATTATTGACGAAAGAGATAACCACCCCCCCTTACGACATGCTTCAGAAACGAAAAAAATGGTCTGTTTTCAAATGTTGCGTCTTTGAATGACAATCCACATTTGTATGTGGATAATCACTTTTAGAGCTAAAATTAGATGTTTAAAGTGATTTTCAAGCTTCCAGGGGCCCTAAACACAAGATTTGAGAAATGGGTAAAAGTGAATGAAAATGGCCAATTTACTCACTCTGAGGCCTTAAAAAGTGTTTCTCCTCCACGGGAAGTGAATTAAATACCATTTGGAGGCCTTTATTGTTCAAGCGAAAACGCCTGATTTTTGATGAAAGCGATAACCACCCCCCCTTACGACATGCTTCCGAAACTAAAAAAATGGTTCATTTTCAAATGTTGCGTCTTTTGAACTACAATTAACATTGTACGTGGATAATCACTTTTAGAGATAAAATGAGATGTTTAAAGTGATTTTCAAGCTTCCAGGGGCCCTAAACACGAGATTTGAGAAATGGGTAACCGTGAATGAAAATGGCCAATTTACTCACTCTGCGGCCTTAAAAAGTGTTTCTCCTCCACGGAAAGTGAATAAAATAACATTTGGATGCCTTTATTGTTCAATCAAAAACACCCGTTTTTTGGTGAAAAAGATAACCACCCCCCCTTACGACATGCTTCAGAAACAAAAAAAATGGTCCATTTTCAAATGTTGCGTCTTTGAACTACAATTCACATTTGTACGTGGATAATCACTTTTAGAGATAAAATTAGATGTTTAAAGTGATTTACAAGCTTCCAGGGGCCCTAAACACAAGATATGAGGAATGGGTAAATATGAATGAAAATGGCCAATTTATTCACTCTGAGGCCTTAAAAAGTTTTTCTCCACTCCAGAAAGTGAATTAAATAACATTTGTAGACCTTTATTGTTCAATCAAAAACGCCCGATTTTTGACGAAAGAGATAACCACCCCCCCTTACGACATGCTTCAGAAACAAAAAAAATGGTTCATTTTCAAATGTCGCATCTTTGAACGACAATCCACATTTGTACGTGGATAAACACTTTTAGAGATAAAATTAGATGTTTAAAGTGATTTTCAAGCTTCCAGGGGCCCTAAACACAAGATTTGAGAAATGGGTAAAAGTGAATGAAAATGGCCAATTTACTCACTCTGAGGCCTTAAAAAGTGTTTCTCCTCAACGGGAAGTGAATTAAATAACATTTGTAGGCCTTTATTGTTCAAGCGAAAACGCCCGATTATTGACGAAAGAGATAACCACCCCCCCTTACGACATGCTTCAGAAACGAAAAAAATGGTCTGTTTTCAAATGTTGCGTCTTTGAATGACAATCCACATTTGTACGTGGATAATCACTTTTAGAGCTAAAATTAGATGTTTAAAGTGATTTTCAAGCTTCCAGGGGCCCTAAACACAAGATTTGAGAAATGGGTAAAAGTGAATGAAAATGGCCAATTTACTCACTCTGAGGCCTTAAAAAGTGTTTCTCCTCCACGGGAAGTGAATTAAATACCATTTGGAGGCCTTTATTGTTCAAGCGAAAACGCCTGATTTTTGATGAAAGAGATAACCACCCCCCCTTACGACATGCTTCCGAAACTAAAAAAATGGTTCATTTTCAAATGTTGCGTCTTTTGAACTTTAATTAACATTGTACGTGGATAATCACTTTTAGAGATAAAATGAGATGTTTAAAGTGATTTTCAAGCTTCCAGGGTCCCTAAACACGAGATTTGAGAAATGGGTAAACGTGAATGAAAATGGCCAATTTACTCACTCTGCGGCCTTAAAAAGTGTTTCTCCTCCACGGAAAGTGAATAAAATAACATTTGGATGACTTTATTATTCAATCAAAAACGCCCGTTTTTTGGTGAAAAAGATAACCACCCCCCCTTACGACATGCTTCAGAAACGAAAAAAATGGTCCATTTTCAAATGTTGCGTCTTTGAACTACAATTCACATTTGTACGTGAATGATCACTTTTAGAGATAAAATTAGATGTTTAAAGTGATTTACAAGCTTCCAGGGGCCCTAAACACAAGATATGAGGAATGGGTAAATATGAATGAAAATGGCCAATTTATTCACTCTGAGGCCTTAAAAAGTTTTTCTCCACTCCAGAAAGTGAATTAAATAACATTTTTAGGCCTTTATTGTTCAATCAAAAACGCCCGATTTTTGACGAAAGAGATAACCACCCCCCCTTACGACATGCTTCAGAAACGAAAAAAATGGTCCATTTTCAAATGTTGCGTCTTTGAACTACAATTCACATTTGTACGTGGAAAAGCACTTTTAAAGATCAAATGAGATGTTTAAAGTGATTTTCATGCTTCCAGGGGCCTTAAACACAAGATTTGAGGAATGGGTAAAAGTGAATGAAAATGGCCAATTTACTCACTCTGAGGCCTTAAAAAGTGTTTCTCCTCCACGGGAAGTGAATTAAATAACATTTGTAGGCCTTTATTGTTCAAGCGAAAACGCCCGATTATTGACGAAAGAGATAACCGCCCCCCCTTACGACATGCTTCAGAAACGGAAAAAATGGTCCGTTTTCAAATGTTGCTTCTTTGAATGACAATCCACATTTGTACATGGATAATCACTTTTAGAGCTAAAATTAGATGTTTAAAGTGATTTTCAAGCTTCCAGGGGCCCTAAACACAAGATTTGAGAAATGGGTAAAAGTGAATGAAAATGGCCAATTTACTCACTCTGAGGCCTTAATAAGTGTTTCTCCTCCACGGGAAGTGAATTAAATACCATTTGGAGGCCTTTATTGTTCAAGCGAAAACGCCTGATTTTTGATGAAAGAGATAACCACCCCCCCTTACGACATGCTTCTGAAACTAAAAAATGGTTCATTTTCAAATGTTGCGTCTTTTGAACTACAATTAACATTGTACGTGGATAATCACTTTTAGAGATAAAATGAGATGTTTAAAGTGATTTTCAAGCTTCCAGGGGCCCTAAACACGAGATTTGAGAAATGGGTAACCGTGAATGAAAATGGCCAATTTACTCACTCTGCGGCCTTAAAAAGTGTTTCTCCTCCACGGAAAGTGAATAAAATAACATTTGGATGCCTTTATTGTTCAATCAAAAACGCCCGTTTTTTGGTGAAAAAGATAACCACCCCCCCTTACGACATGCTTCAGAAACGAAAAAAATGTTCCATTTTCAAATGTTGCGTCTTTGAACTACAATTCACATTTGTACGTGAATGATCACTTTTAGAGATAAAATTAGATGTTTAAAGTGATTTACAAGCTTCCAGGGGCCCTAAACACAAGATTTGAGAAATGGGTAAAAGTGAATGAAAATGGCCAATTTACTCACTCTGAGGCCTTAAAAAGTGTTTCTCCTCAACGGGAAGTGAATTAAATAACATTTGTAGGCCTTTATTGTTCAAGCGAAAACGCCCGATTATTGACGAAAGAGATAACCACCCCCCCTTACGACATGCTTCCGAAACTAAAAAAATGGTTCATTTTCAAATGTTGCGTCTTTTGAACTTTAATTAACATTGTACGTGGATAATCACTTTTAGAGATAAAATGAGATGTTTAAAGTGATTTTCAAGCTTCCAGGGTCCCTAAACACGAGATTTGAGAAATGGGTAAACGTGAATGAAAATGGCCAATTTACTCACTCTGCGGCCTTAAAAAGTGTTTCTCCTCCACGGAAAGTGAATAAAATAACATTTGGATGCCTTTATTGTTCAATCAAAAACGCCCGTTTTTTGGTGAAAAAGATAACCACCCCCCCTTACGACATGCTTCAGAAACGAAAAAAATGGTCCATTTTCAAATGTTGCGTCTTTGAACTACAATTCACATTTGTACGTGGAAAAGCCCTTTTAAAGATCAAATGAGATGTTTAAAGTGATTTTCATGCTTCCAGGGGCCTTAAACACAAGATTTGAGGAATGGGTAAAAGTGAATGAAAATGGCCAATTTACTCACTCTGAGGCCTTAAAAAGTGTTTCTCCTCCACGGGACGTGAATTAAATAACATTTGTAGGCCTTTATTGTTCAAGCGAAAACGCCCGATTATTGACGAAAGAGATAACCGCCCCCCCTTACGACATGCTTCAGAAACGAAAAAAATGGTCCGTTTTCAAATGTTGCTTCTTTGAATGACAATCCACATTTGTACGTGGATAATCACTTTTAGAGCTAAAATTAGATGTTTAAAGTGATTTTCAAGCTTCCAGGGGCCCTAAACACAAGATTTGAGAAATGGGTAAAAGTGAATGAAAATGGCCAATTTACTCACTCTGAGGCCCTAATAAGTGTTTCTCCTCCACGGGAAGTGAATTAAATACCATTTGGAGGCCTTTATTGTTCAAGCGAAAACGCCTGATTTTTGATGAAAGAGATAACCACCCCCCCTTACGACATGCTTCTGAAACTAAAAAATGGTTCATTTTCAAATGTTGCGTCTTTTGAACTACAATTAACATTGTACGTGGATAATCACTTTTAGAGATAAAATGAGATGTTTAAAGTGATTTTCAAGCTTCCAGGGGCCCTAAACACGAGATTTGAGAAATGGGTAACCGTGAATGAAAATGGCCAATTTACTCACTCTGCGGCCTTAAAAAGTGTTTCTCCTCAACGGGAAGTGAATTAAATAACATTTGTAGGCCTTTATTGTTCAAGCGAAAACGCCCGATTATTGACGAAAGAGATAACCACCCCCCCTTACGACATGCTTCAGAAACGAAAAAAATGTTCCATTTTCAAATGTTGCGTCTTTGAACTACAATTCACATTTGTACGTGAATGATCACTTTTAGAGATAAAATTAGATGTTTAAAGTGATTTACAAGCTTCCAGGGGCCCTAAACACAAGATTTGAGAAATGGGTAAAAGTGAATGAAAATGGCCAATTTACTCACTCTGAGGCCTTAAAAAGTGTTTCTCCTCAACGGGAAGTGAATTAAATAACATTTGTAGGCCTTTATTGTTCAAGCGAAAACGCCCGATTATTGACGAAAGAGATAACCACCCCCCCTTACGACATGCTTCCGAAACTAAAAAAATGGTTCATTTTCAAATGTTGCGTCTTTTGAACTTTAATTAACATTGTACGTGGATAATCACTTTTAGAGATAAAATGAGATGTTTAAAGTGATTTTCAAGCTTCCAGGGTCCCTAAACACGAGATTTGAGAAATGGGTAAACGTGAATGAAAATGGCCAATTTACTCACTCTGCGGCCTTAAAAAGTGTTTCTCCTCCACGGAAAGTGAATAAAATAACATTTGGATGCCTTTATTGTTCAATCAAAAACGCCCGTTTTTTGGTGAAAAAGATAACCACCCCCCCTTACGACATGCTTCAGAAACGAAAAAAATGGTCCATTTTCAAATGTTGCGTCTTTGAACTACAATTCACATTTGTACGTGGAAAAGCACTTTTAAAGATCAAATGAGATGTTTAAAGTGATTTTCATGCTTCCAGGGGCCTTAAACACAAGATTTGAGGAATGGGTAAAAGTGAATGAAAATGGCCAATTTACTCACTCTGAGGCCTTAAAAAGTGTTTCTCCTCCACGGGACGTGAATTAAATAACATTTGTAGGCCTTTATTGTTCAAGCGAAAACGCCCGATTATTGACGAAAGAGATAACCGCCCCCCCTTACGACATGCTTCAGAAACGAAAAAAATGGTCCGTTTTCAAATGTTGCTTCTTTGAATGACAATCCACATTTGTACGTGGATAATCACTTTTAGAGCTAAAATTAGATGTTTAAAGTGATTTTCAAGCTTCCAGGGGCCCTAAACACAAGATTTGAGAAATGGGTAAAAGTGAATGAAAATGGCCAATTTACTCACTCTGAGGCCCTAATAAGTGTTTCTCCTCCACGGGAAGTGAATTAAATACCATTTGGAGGCCTTTATTGTTCAAGCGAAAACGCCTGATTTTTGATGAAAGAGATAACCACCCCCCCTTACGACATGCTTCTGAAACTAAAAAATGGTTCATTTTCAAATGTTGCGTCTTTTGAACTACAATTAACATTGTACGTGGATAATCACTTTTAGAGATAAAATGAGATGTTTAAAGTGATTTTCAAGCTTCCAGGGGCCCTAAACACGAGATTTGAGAAATGGGTAACCGTGAATGAAAATGGCCAATTTACTCACTCTGCGGCCTTAAAAAGTGTTTCTCCTCAACGGGAAGTGAATTAAATAACATTTGTAGGCCTTTATTGTTCAAGCGAAAACGCCCGATTATTGACGAAAGAGATAACCACCCCCCCTTACGACATGCTTCAGAAACGAAAAAAATGGTCTGTTTTCAAATGTTGCGTCTTTGAATGACAATCCACATTTGTACGTGGATAATCACTTTTAGAGCTAAAATTAGATGTTTAAAGTGATTTTCAAGCTTCCAGGGGCCCTAAACACAAGATTTGAGAAATGGGTAAAAGTGAATGAAAATGGCCAATTTACTCACTCTGAGGCCTTAAAAAGTGTTTCTCCTCCACGGGAAGTGAATTAAATACCATTTGGAGGCCTTTATTGTTCAAGCGAAAACGCCTGATTTTTGATGAAAGCGATAACCACCCCCCCTTACGACATGCTTCCGAAACTAAAAAAATGGTTCATTTTCAAATGTTGCGTCTTTTGAACTACAATTAACATTGTACGTGGATAATCACTTTTAGAGATAAAATGAGATGTTTAAAGTGATTTTCAAGCTTCCAGGGGCCCTAAACACGAGATTTGAGAAATGGGTAACCGTGAATGAAAATGGCCAATTTACTCACTCTGCGGCCTTAAAAAGTGTTTCTCCTCCACGGAAAGTGAATAAAATAACATTTGGATGCCTTTATTGTTCAATCAAAAACACCCGTTTTTTGGTGAAAAAGATAACCACCCCCCTTACGACATGCTTCAGAAACAAAAAAAATGGTCCATTTTCAAATGTTGCGTCTTTGAACTACAATTCACATTTGTACGTGGATAATCACTTTTAGAGATAAAATTAGATGTTTAAAGTGATTTACAAGCTTTCAGGGGCCCTAAACACAAGATATGAGGAATGGGTAAATATGAATGAAAATGGCCAATTTATTCACTCTGAGGCCTTAAAAAGTTTTTCTCCACTCCAGAAAGTGAATTAAATAACATTTGTAGACCTTTATTGTTCAATCAAAAACGCCCGATTTTTGACGAAAGAGATAACCACCCCCCCTTACGACATGCTTCAGAAACAAAAAAAATGGTTCATTTTCAAATGTCGCATCTTTGAACGACAATCCACATTTGTACGTGGATAAACACTTTTAGAGATAAAATTAGATGTTTAAAGTGATTTTCAAGCTTCCAGGGGCCCTAAACACAAGATTTGAGAAATGGGTAAAAGTGAATGAAAATGGCCAATTTACTCACTCTGAGGCCTTAAAAAGTGTTTCTCCTCAACGGGAAGTGAATTAAATAACATTTGTAGGCCTTTATTGTTCAAGCGAAAACGCCCGATTATTGACGAAAGAGATAACCACCCCCCCTTACGACATGCTTCAGAAACGAAACAAAATGGTCTGTTTTCAAATGTTGCGTCTTTGAATGACAATCCACATTTGTACGTGGATAATCACTTTTAGAGCTAAAATTAGATGTTTAAAGTGATTTTCAAGCTTCCAGGGGCCCTAAACACAAGATTTGAGAAATGGGTAAAAGTGAATGAAAATGGCCAATTTACTCACTCTGAGGCCTTAAAAAGTGTTCCTCCTCCACGGGAAGTGAATTAAATACCATTTGGAGGCCTTTATTGTTCAAGCGAAAACGCCTGATTTTTGATGAAAGAGATAACCACCCCCCCTTACGACATGCTTCCGAAACTAAAAAAATGGTTCATTTTCAAATGTTGCGTCTTTTGAACTTTAATTAACATTGTACGTGGATAATCACTTTTGGAGATAAAATGAGATGTTTAAAGTGATTTTCAAGCTTCCAGGGTCCCTAAACACGAGATTTGAGAAATGGGTAAACGTGAATGAAAAAGGCCAATTTACTCACTCTGCGGCCTTAAAAAGTGTTTCTCCTCCACGGAAAGTGAATAAAATAACATTTGGATGCCTTTATTGTTCAATCAAAAACGCCCGTTTTTTGGTGAAAAAGATAACCACCCCCCCTTACGACATGCTTCAGAAACGAAAAAAATGGTCCATTTTCAAATGTTGCGTCTTTGAACTACAATTCACATTTGTACGTGAATGATCACTTTTAGAGATAAAATTAGATGTTTAAAGTGATTTACAAGCTTCCAGGGGCCCTAAACACAAGATATGAGGAATGGGTAAATATGAATGAAAATGGCCAATTTATTCACTCTGAGGCCTTAAAAAGTTTTTCTCCACTCCAGAAAGTGAATTAAATAACATTTTTAGGCCTTTATTGTTCAATCAAAAACGCCCGATTTTTGACGAAAGAGATAACCACCCCCCCTTACGACATGCTTCAGAAACGAAAAAAATGGTCCATTTTCAAATGTTGCGTCTTTGAACTACAATTCACATTTGTACGTGGAAAAGCACTTTTAAAGATCAAATGAGATGTTTAAAGTGATTTTCATGCTTCCAGGGGCCTTAAACACAAGATTTGAGGAATGGGTAAAAGTGAATGAAAATGGCCAATTTACTCACTCTGAGGCCTTAAAAAGTGTTTCTCCTCCACGGGAAGTGAATTAAATAACATTTGTAGGCCTTTATTGTTCAAGCGAAAACGCCCGATTATTGACGAAAGAGATAACCGCCCCCCCTTACGACATGCTTCAGAAACGAAAAAAATGGTCCGTTTTCAAATGTTGCTTCTTTGAATGACAATCCACATTTGTACATGGATAATCACTTTTAGAGCTAAAATTAGATGTTTAAAGTGATTTTCAAGCTTCCAGGGGCCCTAAACACAAGATTTGAGAAATGGGTAAAAGTGAATGAAAATGGCCAATTTACTCACTCTGAGGCCTTAATAAGTGTTTCTCCTCCACGGGAAGTGAATTAAATACCATTTGGAGGCCTTTATTGTTCAAGCGAAAACGCCTGATTTTTGATGAAAGAGATAACCACCCCCCCTTACGACATGCTTCTGAAACTAAAAAATGGTTCATTTTCAAATGTTGCGTCTTTTGAACTACAATTAACATTGTACGTGGATAATCACTTTTAGAGATAAAATGAGATGTTTAAAGTGATTTTCAAGCTTCCAGGGGCCCTAAACACGAGATTTGAGAAATGGGTAACCGTGAATGAAAATGGCCAATTTACTCACTCTGCGGCCTTAAAAAGTGTTTCTCCTCCACGGAAAGTGAATAAAATAACATTTGGATGCCTTTATTGTTCAATCAAAAACGCCCATTTTTTGGTGAAAAAGATAACCACCCCCCCTTACGACATGCTTCAGAAACGAAAAAAATGTTCCATTTTCAAATGTTGCGTCTTTGAACTACAATTCACATTTGTACGTGAATGATCACTTTTAGAGATAAAATTAGATGTTTAAAGTGATTTACAAGCTTCCAGGGGCCCTAAACACAAGATATGAGGAATGGGTAAATATGAATGAAAATGGCCAATTTATTCACTCTGATGCCTTAAAAAGTTTTTCTCCACTCCAGAAAGTGAATTAAATACCATTTTTAGGCCTTTATTGTTCAATCAAAAACGCCCGATTTTTGACGAAAGAGATAACCACCCCCCCTTACGACATGCTTCAGAAACTAAAAAAATTGTTCATTTTCAAATGTTGCGTCTTTGAACCACAATTAACATTTGTACGTGGATAAACACTTTTAGAGCTAAAATTAGATGTTTAAAGTGATTTTCAAGCTTCCAGGGGCCCTAAACACGAGATTTGAGAAATGGGTAACCGTGAATGAAAATGGCCAATTTACTCACTCTGAGGCCTTAAAAAGTGTTTCTCCTCCACGGGAAGTGAATTAAATAACATTTGTAGGTCTTTATTGTTCAAGCGAGAACGCCCGATTATTGACGAAAGAGATAACCACCCCCCCTTACGACATGCTTCAGAAACGTCAAAAATGGCCCGTTTTCAAATGTTGCGTCTTTGACTGACAATCCACATTTGTACGTGGATAATCACTTTTAGAGCTAAAATTAGATGTTTAAAGTGATTTTCAAGCTTCCAGGGGCCCTAAACACGAGATTTGAGAAATGGGTAACCGTGAATGAAAATGGCCAATTTACTCACTCTGCGGCCTTAAAAAGTGTTTCTCCTCCACGGAAAGTGAATAAAATAACATTTGGATGCCTTTATTGTTCAATCAAAAACACCCGTTTTTTGGTGAAAAAGATAACCACCCCCCCTTACGACATGCTTCAGAAACAAAAAAAATGGTCCATTTTCAAATGTTGCGTCTTTGAACTACAATTCACATTTGTACGTGGATAATCACTTTTAGAGATAAAATTAGATGTTTAAAGTGATTTACAAGCTTCCAGGGGCCCTAAACACAAGATATGAGGAATGGGTAAATATGAATGAAAATGGCCAATTTATTCACTCTGAGGCCTTAAAAAGTTTTTCTCCACTCCAGAAAGTGAATTAAATAACATTTGTAGACCTTTATTGTTCAATCAAAAACGCCCGATTTTTGACGAAAGAGATAACCACCCCCCCTTACGACATGCTTCAGAAACAAAAAAAATGGTTCATTTTCAAATGTTGCATCTTTGAACGACAATCCACATTTGTACGTGGATAAACACTTTTAGAGATAAAATTAGATGTTTAAAGTGATTTTCAAGCTTCCAGGGGCCCTAAACACAAGATTTGAGAAATGGGTAAAAGTGAATGAAAATGGCCAATTTACTCACTCTGAGGCCTTAAAAAGTGTTTCTCCTCAACGGGAAGTGAATTAAATAACATTTGTAGGCCTTTATTGTTCAAGCGAAAACGCCCGATTATTGACGAAAGAGATAACCACCCCCCCTTACGACATGCTTCAGAAACGAAAAAAATGGTCTGTTTTCAAATGTTGCGTCTTTGAATGACAATCCACATTTGTACGTGGATAATCACTTTTAGAGCTAAAATTAGATGTTTAAAGTGATTTTCAAGCTTCCAGGGGCCCTAAACACAAGATTTGAGAAATGGGTAAAAGTGAATGAAAATGGCCAATTTACTCACTCTGAGGCCTTAAAAAGTGTTTCTCCTCCACGGGAAGTGAATTAAATACCATTTGGAGGCCTTTATTGTTCAAGCGAAAACGCCTGATTTTTGATGAAAGATATAACCACCCCCCCTTACGACATGCTTCCGAAACTAAAAAAATGGTTCATTTTCAAATGTTGCGTCTTTTGAACTTTAATTAACATTGTACGTGGATAATCACTTTTAGAGATAAAATGAGATGTTTAAAGTGATTTTCAAGCTTCCAGGGTCCCTAAACACGAGATTTGAGAAATGGGTAAACGTGAATGAAAATGGCCAATTTACTCACTCTGCGGCCTTAAAAAGTGTTTCTCCTCCACGGAAAGTGAATAAAATAACATTTGGATGCCTTTATTGTTCAATCAAAAACGCCCGTTTTTTGGTGAAAAAGATAACCACCCCCCCTTACGACATGCTTCAGAAATGAAAAAAATGGTCCATTTTCAAATGTTGCGTCTTTGAACTACAATTCACATTTGTACGTGGAAAAGCACTTTTAAAGATCAAATGAGATGTTTAAAGTGATTTTCATGCTTCCAGGGGCCTTAAACACAAGATTTGAGGAATGGGTAAAAGTGAATGAAAATGGCCAATTTACTCACTCTGAGGCCTTAAAAAGTGTTTCTCCTCAACGGGAAGTGAATTAAATAACATTTGTAGGCCTTTATTGTTCAAGCGAAAACGCCCGATTATTGACGAAAGAGATAACCACCCCCCCTTACGACATGCTTCAGAAACGAAAAAAATGGTCTGTTTTCAAATGTTGCGTCTTTGAATGACAATCCACATTTGTACGTGGATAATCACTTTTAGAGCTAAAATTAGATGTTTAAAGTGATTTTCAAGCTTCCAGGGGCCCTAAACACAAGATTTGAGAAATGGGTAAAAGTGAATGAAAATGGCCAATTTACTCACTCTGAGGCCTTAAAAAGTGTTTCTCCTCCACGTGAAGTGAATTAAATACCATTTGGAGGCCTTTATTGTTCAAGCGAAAACGCCTGATTTTTGATGAAAGATATAACCACCCCCCCTTACGACATGCTTCCGAAACTAAAAAAATGGTTCATTTTCAAATGTTGCGTCTTTTGAACTTTAATTAACATTGTACGTGGATAATCACTTTTAGAGATAAAATGAGATGTTTAAAGTGATTTTCAAGCTTCCAGGGTCCCTAAACACGAGATTTGAGAAATGGGTAAACGTGAATGAAAATGGCCAATTTACTCACTCTGCGGCCTTAAAAAGTGTTTCTCCTCCACGGAAAGTGAATAAAATAACATTTGGATGCCTTTATTGTTCAATCAAAAACGCCCGTTTTTTGGTGAAAAAGATAGCCACCCCCCCTTACGACATGCTTCAGAAATGAAAAAAATGGTCCATTTTCAAATGTTGCGTCTTTGAACTACAATTCACATTTGTACGTGGAAAAGCACTTTTAAAGATCAAATGAGATGTTTAAAGTGATTTTCATGCTTCCAGGGGCCTTAAACACAAGATTTGAGGAATGGGTAAAAGTGAATGAAAATGGCCAATTTACTCACTCTGAGGCCTTAAAAAGTGTTTCTCCTCCACGGGAAGTGAATTAAATAACATTTGTAGGCCTTTATTGTTCAAGCGAAAACGCCCGATTATTGACGAAAGAGATAACCACCCCCCCTTACGACATGCTTCAGAAACGAAAAAAATGGTCCGTTTTCAAATGTTGCGTCTTTGAATGACAATCCACATTTGTACGTGGATAATCACAATTAGAGCTAAAATTAGATGTTTAAAGTGATTTTCAAGCTTCCAGGGGCCCTAAACACAAGATTTGAGAAATGGGTAAAAGTGAATGAAAATGGCCAATTTACTCACTCTGAGGCCTTAATAAGTGTTTCTCCTCCACGGGAAGTGAATTAAATACCATTTGGAGGCCTTTATTGTTCAAGCGAAAACGCCTGATTTTTGATGAAAGAGATAACCACCCCCCCTTACGACATGCTTCAGAAACGAAAAAAATGTTCCATTTTCAAATGTTGCGTCTTTGAACTACAATTCACATTTGTACGTGAATGATCACTTTTAGAGATAAAATTAGATGTTTAAAGTGATTTACAAGCTTCCAGGGGCCCTAAACACAAGATATGAGGAATGGGTAAATATGAATGAAAATGGCCAATTTATTCACTCTGAGGCCTTAAAAAGTTTTTCTCCACTCCAGAAAGTGAATTAAATACCATTTGGAGGCCTTTATTGTTCAAGCGAAAACGCCTGATTTTTGATGAAAGAGATAACCACCCCCCCTTACGACATGCTTCTGAAACTAAAAAAATGGTTCATTTTCAAATGTTGCGTCTTTTGAACTACAATTAACATTGTACGTGGATAATCACTTTTAGAGATAAAATGAGATGTTTAAAGTGATTTTCAAGCTTCCAGGGGCCCTAAACACGAGATTTGAAAAATGGGTAACCGTGAATGAAAATGGCCAATTTTTTCACTCTGCGGCCTTAAAAAGTGTTTCTCCTCCACGGAAAGTGAATAAAATAACATTTGGATGCCATTATTGTTCAATCAAAAACGCCTGTTTTTTGGTGAAAAAGATAACCACCCCCCCTTACGACATGCTTCAGAAACGAAAAAAATGTTCCATTTTCAAATGTTGCGTCTTTGAACTACAATTCACATTTGTACGTGAATGATCACTTTTAGAGATAAAATTAGATGTTTAAAGTGATTTACAAGCTTCCAGGGGCCCTAAACACAAGATATGAGGAATGGGTAAATATGAATGAAAATGGCCAATTTATTCACTCTGATGCCTTAAAAAGTTTTTCTCCACTCCAGAAAGTGAATTAAATAACATTTTTAGGCCTTTATTGTTCAATCAAAAACGCCCGATTTTTGACGAAAGAGATAACCACCCCCCTTACGACATGCTTCAGAAACTAAAAAAATGGTTCATTTTCAAATGTTGCGTCTTTGAACCACAATTAACATTTGTACGTGGATAAACACTTTTAGAGCTAAAATTAGATGTTTAAAGTGATTTTCAAGCTTCCAGGGGCCCTGAACACGAGATTTGAGAAATGGGTAACCGTGAATGAAAATGGCCAATTTACTCACTCTGCGGCCTTAAAAAGTGTTTCTCCTCCACGGAAAGTGAATAAAATAACATTTGGATGCCTTTATTGTTCAATCAAAAACGCCTGTTTTTTGGTGAAAAAGATAACCACCCCCCCTTACGACATGCTTCAGAAACGAAAAAAATGTTCCATTTTCAAATGTTGCGTCTTTGAACTACAATTCACATTTGTACGTGAATGATCACTTTTAGAGATAAAATTAGATGTTTAAAGTGATTTACAAGCTTCCAGGGGCCCTAAACACAAGATATGAGGAATGGGTAAATATGAATGAAAATGGCCAATTTATTCACTCTGAGGCCTTAAAAAGTTTTTCTCCACTCCAGAAAGTGAATTAAATAACATTTGTAGACCTTTATTGTTCAATCAAAAACGCCCGATTTTTGACGAAAGAGATAACCACCCCCCCTTACGACATGCTTCAGAAACAAAAAAAATGGTTCATTTTCAAATGTTGCATCTTTGAACGACAATCCACATTTGTACGTGGATAAACACTTTTAGAGATAAAATTAGATGTTTAAAGTGATTTTCAAGCTTCCAGGGGCCCTAAACACAAGATTTGAGAAATGGGTAAAAGTGAATGAAAATGGCCAATTTACTCACTCTGAGGCCTTAAAAAGTGTTTCTCCTCAACGGGAAGTGAATTAAATAACATTTGTAGGCCTTTATTGTTCAAGCGAAAACGCCCGATTATTGACGAAAGAGATAACCACCCCCCCTTACGACATGCTTCAGAAACGAAAAAAATGGTCTGTTTTCAAATGTTGCGTCTTTGAATGACAATCCACATTTGTACGTGGATAATCACTTTTAGAGCTAAAATTAGATGTTTAAAGTGATTTTCAAGCTTCCAGAGGCCCTAAACACAAGATTTGAGAAATGGGTAAAAGTGAATGAAAATGGCCAATTTACTCACTCTGAGGCCTTAAAAAGTGTTTCTCCTCCACGGGAAGTGAATTAAATACCATTTGGAGGCCTTTATTGTTCAAGCGAAAACGCCTGATTTTTGATGAAAGAGATAGCCACCCCCCCCTTACGACATGCTTCCGAAACTAAAAAAATGGTTCATTTTCAAATGTTGCGTCTTTTGAACTACAATTAACATTGTACGTGGATAATCACTTTTAGAGATAAAATGAGATGTTTAAAGTGATTTTCAAGCTTCCAGGGGCCCTAAACACGAGATTTGAGAAATGGGTAAATGTGAATGAAAATGGCCAATTTACTCACTCTGCGGCCTTAAAAAGTGTTTCTCCTCCACGGAAAGTGAATAAAATAACATTTGGATGCCTTTATTGTTCAATCAAAAACGCCAGTTTTTTGGTGAAAAAGATAACCACCCCCCCTTACGACATGCTTCAGAAACGAAAAAAATGGTCCATTTTCAAATGTTGCGTCTTTGAACTACAATTCACATTTGTACGTGGAAAAGCACTTTTAAAGATCAAATGAGATGTTTAAAGTGATTTTCATGCTTCCAGGGGCCTTAAACACAAGATTTGAGGAATGGGTAAAAGTGAATGAAAATGGCCAATTTACTCACTCTGAGGCCTTAAAAAGTGTTTCTCCTGCACGGGAAGTGAATTAAATAACATTTGTAGGCCTTTATTGTTCAAGCGAAAACGCCCGATTATTGACGAAAGAGATAACCGCCCCCCCTTACGACATGCTTCAGAAACGAAAAAAATGGTCCGTTTTCAAATGTTGCTTCTTTGAATGACAATCAACATTTGTACATGGATAATCACTTTTAGAGCTAAAATTAGATGTTTAAAGTGATTTTCAAGCTTCCAGGGGCCCTAAACACAAGATTTGAGAAATGGGTAAAAGTGAATGAAAATGGCCAATTTACTCACTCTGAGGCCTTAATAAGTGTTTCTCCTCCACGGGAAGTGAATTAAATACCATTTGGAGGCCTTTATTGTTCAAGCGAAAACGCCTGATTTTTGATGAAAGAGATAACCACCCCCCCTTACGACATGCTTCTGAAACTAAAAAATGGTTCATTTTCAAATGTTGCGTCTTTTGAACTACAATTAACATTGTACGTGGATAATCACTTTTAGAGATAAAATGAGATGTTTAAAGTGATTTTCAAGCTTCCAGGGGCCCTAAACACGAGATTTGAGAAATGGGTAACCGTGAATGAAAATGGCCAATTTACTCACTCTGCGGCCTTAAAAAGTGTTTCTCCTCCACGGAAAGTGAATAAAATAACATTTGGATGCCTTTATTGTTCAATCAAAAACGCCCGTTTTTTGGTGAAAAAGATAACCACCCCCCTTACGACATGCTTCAGAAACGAAAAAAATGTTCCATTTTCAAATGTTGCGTCTTTGAACTACAATTCACATTTGTACGTGAATGATCACTTTTAGAGATAAAATTAGATGTTTAAAGTGATTTACAAGCTTCCAGGGGCCCTAAACACAAGATATGAGGAATGGGTAAATATGAATAAAAATGGCCAATTTATTCACTCTGAGGCCTTAAAAAGTTTTTCTCCACTCCAGAAAGTGAATTAAATACCATTTTTAGGCCTTTATTGTTCAATCAAAAACGCCCGATTTTTGACGAAAGATAACCACCCCCCCTTACGACATGCTTCAGAAACTAAAAAAATGGTTCATTTTCAAATGTTGCGTCTTTGAACCACAATTAACATTTGTACGTGGATAAACACTTTTAGAGCTAAAATTAGATGTTTAAAGTGATTTTCAAGCTTCCAGGGGCCCTAAACACGAGATTTGAGAAATGGGTAACCGTGAATGAAAATGGCCAATTTACTCACTCTGAGGCCTTAAAAAGTGTTTCTCCTCAACGGGAAGTGAATTAAATAACATTTGTAGGCCTTTATTGTTCAAGCGAAAACGCCCGATTATTGACGAAAGAGATAACCACCCCTCCTTACGACATGCTTCAGAAACGAAAAAAATGGTCTGTTTTCAAATGTTGCGTCTTTGAATGACAATCCACATTTGTACGTGGATAATCACTTTTAGAGCTAAAATTAGATGTTTAAAGTGATTTTCAAGCTTCCAGGGGCCCTAAACACGAGATTTGAGAAATGGGTAACCGTGAATGAAAATGGCCAATTTACTCACTCTGCGGCCTTAAAAAGTGTTTCTCCTCCACGGAAAGTGAATAAAATGCCATTTGGATGCCTTTATTGTTCAATCAAAAACACCCGTTTTTTGGTGAAAAAGATAACCACCCCCCCTTACGACATGCTTCAGAAACAAAAAAAATGGTCCATTTTCAAATGTTGCGTCTTTGAACTACAATTCACATTTGTACGTGGATAATCACTTTTAGAGATAAAATTAGATGTTTAAAGTGATTTACAAGCTTCCAGGGGCCCTAAACACAAGATATGAGGAATGGGTAAATATGAATGAAAATGGCCAATTTATTTACTCTGAGGCCTTAAAAAGTTTTTCTCCACTCCAGAAAGTGAATTAAATAACATTTGTAGACCTTTATTGTTCAATCAAAAACGCCCGATTTTTGACGAAAGAGATAACCACCCCCCCTTACGACATGCTTCAGAAACAAAAAAAATGGTTCATTTTCAAATGTTGCATCTTTGAACGACAATCCACATTTGTACGTGGATAAACACTTTTAGAGATAAAATTAGATGTTTAAAGTGATTTTCAAGCTTCCAGGGGCCCTAAACACAAGATTTGAGAAATGGGTAAAAGTGAATGAAAATGGCCAATTTACTCACTCTGAGGCCTTAAAAAGTGTTTCTCCTCAACGGGAAGTGAATTAAATAACATTTGTAGGCCTTTATTGTTCAAGCGAAAACGCCCGATTATTGACGAAAGAGATAACCACCCCCCCTTACGACATGCTTCAGAAACGAAAAAAATGGTCTGTTTTCAAATGTTGCGTCTTTGAATGACAATCCACATTTGTACGTGGATAATCACTTTTAGAGCTAAAATTAGATGTTTAAAGTGATTTTCAAGCTTCCAGGGGCCCTAAACACAAGATTTGAGAAATGGGTAAAAGTGAATGAAAATGGCCAATTTACTCACTCTGAGGCCTTAAAAAGTGTTTCTCCTCCACGGGAAGTGAATTAAATACCATTTGGAGGCCTTTATTGTTCAAGCGAAAACGCCTGATTTTTGATGAAAGATATAACCACCCCCCCTTACGACATGCTTCCGAAACTAAAAAACATGGTTCATTTTCAAATGTTGCGTCTTTTGAACTTTAATTAACATTGTACGTGGATAATCACTTTTAGAGATAAAATGAGATGTTTAAAGTGATTTTCAAGCTTCCAGGGTCCCTAAACACGAGATTTGAGAAATGGGTAAACGTGAATGAAAATGGCCAATTTACTCACTCTGCGGCCTTAAAAAGTGTTTCTCCTCCACGGAAAGTGAATAAAATAACATTTGGATGCCTTTATTGTTCAATCAAAAACGCCCGTTTTTTGGTGAAAAAGATAACCACCCCCCCTTACGACATGCTTCAGAAATGAAAAAAATGGTCCATTTTCAAATGTTGCGTCTTTGAACTACAATTCACATTTGTACGTGGAAAAGCACTTTTAAAGATCAAATGAGATGTTTAAAGTGATTTTCATGCTTCCAGGGGCCTTAAACACAAGATTTGAGGAATGGGTAAAAGTGAATGAAAATGGCCAATTTACTCACTCTGAGGCCTTAAAAAGTGTTTCTCCTCCACGGGAAGTGAATTAAATAACATTTGTAGGCCTTTATTGTTCAAGCGAAAACGCCCGATTATTGACGAAAGAGATAACCACCCCCCCTTACGACATGCTTCAGAAACGAAAAAAATGGTCCGTTTTCAAATGTTGCGTCTTTGAATGACAATCCACATTTGTACGTGGATAATCACAATTAGAGCTAAAATTAGATGTTTAAAGTGATTTTCAAGCTTCCAGGGGCCCTAAACACAAGATTTGAGAAATGGGTAAAAGTGAATGAAAATGGCCAATTTACTCACTCTGAGGCCTTAATAAGTGTTTCTCCTCCACGGGAAGTGAATTAAATACCATTTGGAGGCCTTTATTGTTCAAGCGAAAACGCCTGATTTTTGATGAAAGAGATAACCACCCCCCCTTACGACATGCTTCTGAAACTAAAAAATGGTTCATTTTCAAATGTTGCGTCTTTTGAACTACAATTAACATTGTACGTGGATAATCACTTTTAGAGATAAAATGAGATGTTTAAAGTGATTTTCAAGCTTCCAGGGGCCCTAAACACGAGATTTGAGAAATGGGTAACCGTGAATGAAAATGGCCAATTTTTTCACTCTGCGGCCTTTAAAAGTGTTTCTCCTCCACGGAAAGTGAATAAAATAACATTTGGATGCCTTTATTGTTCAATCAAAAACGCCTGTTTTTTGGTGAAAAAGATAACCACCCCCCCTTACGACATGCTTCAGAAACGAAAAAAATGTTCCATTTTCAAATGTTGCGTCTTTGAACTACAATTCACATTTGTACGTGAATTATCACTTTTAGGGATAAAATTAGATGTTTAAAGTGATTTACAAGCTTCCAGGGGCCCTAAACACAAGATATGAGGAATGGGTAAATATGAATGAAAATGGCCAATTTATTCACTCTGAGGCCTTAAAAAGTTTTTCTCCACTCCAGAAAGTGAATTAAATAACATTTTTAGGCCTTTATTGTTCAATCAAAAACGCCCGATTTTTGACGAAAGAGATAACCACCCCCCCTTACGACATGCTTCAGAAACTAAAAAAATGGTTCATTTTCAAATGTTGCGTCTTTGAACCACAATTAACATTTGTACGTGGATAAACACTTTTAGAGCTAAAATTAGATGTTTAAAGTGATTTTCAAGCTTCCAGGGGCCCTAAACACGAGATTTGAGAAATGGGTAACCGTGAATGAAAATGGCCAATTTACTCACTCTGCGGCCTTAAAAAGTGTTTCTCCTCCACGGAAAGTGAATAAAATAACATTTGGATGCCTTTATTGTTCAATCAAAAACGCCTGTTTTTTGGTGAAAAAGATAACCACCCCCCCTTACGACATGCTTCAGAAACGAAAAAAATGTTCCATTTTCAAATGTTGCGTCTTTGAACTACAATTCACATTTGTACGTGAATGATCACTTTTAGAGATAAAATTAGATGTTTAAAGTGATTTACAAGCTTCCAGGGGCCCTAAACACAAGATATGAGGAATGGGTAAATATGAATGAAAATGGCCAATTTATTCACTCTGAGGCCTTAAAAAGTTTTTCTCCACTCCAGAAAGTGAATTAAATAACATTTTTAGGCCTTTATTGTTCAATCAAAAACGCCCGATTTTTGACGAAAGAGATAACCACCCCCCCTTACGACATGCTTCAGAAACTAAAAAAATGGTCCGTTTTCAAATGTTGCCTCTTTGAACTACAATTCACATTTGTACGTGGAAAAGCACTTTTAAAGATCAAATGAGATGTTTAAAGTGATTTTCATGCTTCCAGGGGCCTTAAACACAAGATTTGAGGAATGGGTAAAAGTGAATGAAAATGGCCAATTTACTCACTCTGAGGCCTTAAAAAGTGTTTCTCCTCCACGGGAAGTGAATTAAATACCATTTGGAGGTCTTTATTGTTCAAGCGAAAACGCCTGATTTTTGATGAAAGAGATAACCACCCCCCCTTACGACATGCTTCTGAAACTGAAAAAATGGTTCATTTTCAAATGTTGCGTCTTTGAACCACAATTAACATTTGTACGTGGATAAACACTTTTAGAGCTAAAATTAGATGTTTAAAGTGATTTTCAAGCTTCCAGGGGCCCTAAACACGAGATTTGAGAAATGGGTAAACGTGAATGAAAATGGCCAATTTACTCACTCTGCGGCCTTAAAAAGTGTTTCTCCTCCACGGAAAGTGAATAAAATAACATTTGGATGCCTTTATTGTTCAATCAAAAACGCCCGTTTTTGGTGAAAAAGATAACCACCCCCCCTTACGACATGCTTCAGAAACAAAAAAAATGGTCCATTTTCAAATGTTGCGTCTTTGAACTACAATTCACATTTGTACGTGGATAATCACTTTTAGAGATAAAATTAGATGTTTAAAGTGATTTACAAGCTTCCAGGGGCCCTAAACACAAGATATGAGGAATGGGTAAATATGAATGAAAATGGCCAATTTATTCACTTTGAGGCCTTAAAAAGTTTTTCTCCACTCCAGAAAGTGAATTAAATAACATTTGTAGACCTTTATTGTTCAATCAAAAACGCCCGATTTTTGACGAAAGAGATAACCACCCCCCCTTACGACATGCTTCAGAAACAAAAAAAATGGTTCATTTTCAAATGTTGCATCTTTGAATGACAATCCACATTTGTACGTGGATAAACACTTTTAGAGATGTTTAAAGTGATTTTCAAGCTTCCAGGGGCCCTAAACACGAGATTTGAGAAATGGGTAACCGTGAATGAAAATGGCCAATTTACTCACTCTGAGGCCTTAAAAAGTGTTTCTCCTCAACGGGATGTGAATTAAATAACATTTGTAGGCCTTTATTGTTCAAGCGAAAACGCCCGATTATTGACGAAAGAGATAACCACCCCCCCTTACGACATGCTTCAGAAACGAAAAAAATGGTCTGTTTTTAAATGTTGCGTCTTTGAATGACAATCCACATTTGTACGTGGATAATTACTTTTAGAGCTAAAATTAGATGTTTAAAGTGATTTTCAAGCTTCCAGGGGCCCTAAACACGAGATTTGAGAAATGGGTAACCGTGAATGAAAATGGCCAATTTACTCACTCTGCGGCCTTAAAAAGTGTTTCTCCTCCACGGAAAGTGAGTAAAATAACATTTGGATGCCTTTATTGTTCAATCAAAAACGCCCATTTTTTGGTGAAAAAGATAACCACCCCCCCTTACGACATGCTTCAGAAACGAAAAAAATGTTCCATTTTCAAATGTTGCGTCTTTGAACTACAATTCACATTTGTACGTGAATGATCACTTTTAGAGATAAAATTAGATGTTTAAAGTGATTTACAAGCTTCCAGGGGCCCTAAACACAAGATATGAGGAATGGGTAAATATGAATGAAAATGGCCAATTTATTCACTCTGATGCCTTAAAAAGTTTTTCTCCACTCCAGAAAGTGAATTAAATACCATTTTTAGGCCTTTATTGTTCAATCAAAAACGCCCGATTTTTGACGAAAGAGATAACCACCCCCCCTTACGACATGCTTCAGAAACTAAAAAAATTGTTCATTTTCAAATGTTGCGTCTTTGAACCACAATTAACATTTGTACGTGGATAAACACTTTTAGAGCTAAAATTAGATGTTTAAAGTGATTTTCAAGCTTCCAGGGGCCCTAAACACGAGATTTGAGAAATGGGTAACCGTGAATGAAAATGGCCAATTTACTCACTCTGAGGCCTTAAAAAGTGTTTCTCCTCCACGGGAAGTGAATTAAATAACATTTGTAGGTCTTTATTGTTCAAGCGAGAACGCCCGATTATTGACGAAAGAGATAACCACCCCCCCTTATGACATGCTTCAGAAACGTAAAAAATGGCCCGTTTTCAAATGTTGCGTCTTTGACTGACAATCCACATTTGTACGTGGATAATCACTTTTAGAGCTAAAATTAGATGTTTAAAGTGATTTTCAAGCTTCCAGGGGCCCTAAACACGAGATTTGAGAAATGGGTAACCGTGAATGAAAATGGCCAATTTACTCACTCTGCGGCCTTAAAAAGTGTTTCTCCTCCACGGAAAGTGAATAAAATAACATTTGGATGCCTTTATTGTTCAATCAAAAACACCCGTTTTTTGGTGAAAAAGATAACCACCCCCCCTTACGACATGCTTCAGAAACAAAAAAAATGGTCCATTTTCAAATGTTGCGTCTTTGAACTACAATTCACATTTGTACGTGGATAATCACTTTTAGAGATAAAATTAGATGTTTAAAGTGATTTACAAGCTTCCAGGGGCCCTAAACACAAGATATGAGGAATGGGTAAATATGAATGAAAATGGCCAATTTATTCACTCTGAGGCCTTAAAAAGTTTTTCTCCACTCCAGAAAGTGAATTAAATAACATTTGTAGACCTTTATTGTTCAATCAAAAACGCCCGATTTTTGACGAAAGAGATAACCACCCCCCCTTACGACATGCTTCAGAAACAAAAAAAATGGTTCATTTTCAAATGTTGCATCTTTGAACGACAATCCACATTTGTACGTGGATAAACACTTTTAGAGATAAAATTAGATGTTTAAAGTGATTTTCAAGCTTCCAGGGGCCCTAAACACAAGATTTGAGAAATGGGTAAAAGTGAATGAAAATGGCCAATTTACTCACTCTGAGGCCTTAAAAAGTGTTTCTCCTCAACGGGAAGTGAATTAAATAACATTTGTAGGCCTTTATTGTTCAAGCGAAAACGCCCGATTATTGACGAAAGAGATAACCACCCCCCCTTACGACATGCTTCAGAAACGAAAAAAATGGTCTGTTTTCAAATGTTGCGTCTTTGAATGACAATCCACATTTGTACGTGGATAATCACTTTTAGAGCTAAAATTAGATGTTTAAAGTGATTTTCAAGCTTCCAGGGGCCCTAAACACAAGATTTGAGAAATGGGTAAAAGTGAATGAAAATGGCCAATTTACTCACTCTGAGGCCTTAATAAGTGTTTCTCCTCCACGGGAAGGGAATTAAATACCATTTGGAGGCCTTTATTGTTCAAGCGAAAACGCCTGATTTTTGATGAAAGAGATAACCACCCCCCCTTACGACATGCTTCAGAAACGAAAAAAATGTTCCATTTTCAAATGTTGCGTCTTTGAACTACAATTCACATTTGTACGTGAATGATCACTTTTAGAGATAAAATTAGATGTTTAAAGTGATTTACAAGCTTCCAGGGGCCCTAAACACAAGATATGAGGAATGGGTAAATATGAATGAAAATGGCCAATTTATTCACTCTGAGGCCTTAAAAAGTTTTTCTCCACTCCAGAAAGTGAATTAAATACCATTTGGAGGCCTTTATTGTTCAAGCGAAAACGCCTGATTTTTGATGAAAGAGATAACCACCCCCCCTTACGACATGCTTCTGAAACTAAAAAAATGGTTCATTTTCAAATGTTGCGTCTTTTGAACTACAATTAACATTGTACGTGGATAATCACTTTTAGAGATAAAATGAGATGTTTAAAGTGATTTTCAAGCTTCCAGGGGCCCTAAACACGAGATTTGAAAAATGGGTAACCGTGAATGAAAATGGCCAATTTTTTCACTCTGCGGCCTTAAAAAGTGTTTCTCCTCCACGGAAAGTGAATAAAATAACATTTGGATGCCATTATTGTTCAATCAAAAACGCCTGTTTTTTGGTGAAAAAGATAACCACCCCCCCTTACGACATGCTTCAGAAACGAAAAAAATGTTCCATTTTCAAATGTTGCGTCTTTGAACTACAATTCACATTTGTACGTGAATGATCACTTTTAGAGATAAAATTAGATGTTTAAAGTGATTTACAAGCTTCCAGGGGCCCTAAACACAAGATATGAGGAATGGGTAAATATGAATGAAAATGGCCAATTTATTCACTCTGAGGCCTTAAAAAGTTTTTCTCCACTCCAGAAAGGGAATTAAATAACATTTTTAGGCCTTTATTGTTCAATCAAAAATGCCCGATTTTTGACGAAAGAGATAACCACCCCCCTTACGACATGCTTCAGAAACTAAAAAAATGGTTCATTTTCAAATGTTGCGTCTTTGAACCACAATTAACATTTGTACGTGGATAAACACTTTTAGAGCTAAAATTAGATGTTTAAAGTGATTTTCAAGCTTCCAGGGGCCCTGAACACGAGATTTGAGAAATGGGTAACCGTGAATGAAAATGCCCAATTTACTCACTCTGCGGCCTTAAAAAGTGTTTCTCCTCCACGGAAAGTGAATAAAATAACATTTGGATGCCTTTATTGTTCAATCAAAAACGCCTGTTTTTTGGTGAAAAAGATAACCACCCCCCCTTACGACATGCTTCAGAAACGAAAAAAATGTTCCATTTTCAAATGTTGCGTCTTTGAACTACAATTCACATTTGTACGTGAATGATCACTTTTAGAGATAAAATTAGATGTTTAAAGTGATTTACAAGCTTCCAGGGGCCCTAAACACAAGATATGAGGAATGGGTAAATATGAATGAAAATGGCCAATTTATTCACTCTGAGGCCTTAAAAAGTTTTTCTCCACTCCAGAAAGTGAATTAAATAACATTTGTAGACCTTTATTGTTCAATCAAAAACGCCCGATTTTTGACGAAAGAGATAACCACCCCCCCTTACGACATGCTTCAGAAACAAAAAAAATGGTTCATTTTCAAATGTTGCATCTTTGAACGACAATCCACATTTGTACGTGGATAAACACTTTTAGAGATAAAATTAGATGTTTAAAGTGATTTTCAAGCTTCCAGGGGCCCTAAACACAAGATTTGAGAAATGGGTAAAAGTGAATGAAAATGGCCAATTTACTCACTCTGAGGCCTTAAAAAGTGTTTCTCCTCAACGGGAAGTGAATTAAATAACATTTGTAGGCCTTTATTGTTCAAGCGAAAACGCCCGATTATTGACGAAAGAGATAACCACCCCCCCTTACGACATGCTTCAGAAACGAAAAAAATGGTCTGTTTTCAAATGTTGCGTCTTTGAATGACAATCCACATTTGTACGTGGATAATCACTTTTAGAGCTAAAATTAGATGTTTAAAGTGATTTTCAAGCTTCCAGGGGCCCTAAACACAAGATTTGAGAAATGGGTAAAAGTGAATGAAAATGGCCAATTTACTCACTCTGAGGCCTTAAAAAGTGTTTCTCCTCCACGGGAAGTGAATTAAATACCATTTGGAGGCCTTTATTGTTCAAGCGAAAACGCCTGATTTTTGATGAAAGAGATAGCCACCCCCCCCCTTACGACATGCTTCCGAAACTAAAAAAATGGTTCATTTTCAAATGTTGCGTCTTTTGAACTACAATTAACATTGTACGTGGATAATCACTTTTAGAGATAAAATGAGATGTTTAAAGTGATTTTCAAGCTTCCAGGGGCCCTAAACACGAGATTTGAGAAATGGGTAAACGTGAATGAAAATGGCCAATTTACTCACTCTGCGGCCTTAAAAAGTGTTTCTCCTCCACGGAAAGTGAATAAAATAACATTTGGATGCCTTTATTGTTCAATCAAAAACGCCCGTTTTTTGGTGAAAAAGATAACCACCCCCCCTTACGACATGCTTCAGAAACGAAAAAAATGGTCCATTTTCAAATGTTGCGTCTTTGAACTACAATTCACATTTGTACGTGGAAAAGCACTTTTAAAGATCAAATGAGATGTTTAAAGTGATTTTCATGCTTCCAGGGGCCTTAAACACAAGATTTGAGGAATGGGTAAAAGTGAATGAAAATGGCCAATTTACTCACTCTGAGGCCTTAAAAAGTGTTTCTCCTCCACGGAAAGTGAATAAAATAACATTTGTAGGCCTTTATTGTTCAAGCGAAAACGCCCGATTATTGACGAAAGAGATAACCGCCCCCCCTTACGACATGCTTCAGAAACGAAAAAAATGGTCCGTTTTCAAATGTTGCTTCTTTGAATGACAATCAACATTTGTACATGGATAATCACTTTTAGAGCTAAAATTAGATGTTTAAAGTGATTTTCAAGCTTCCAGGGGCCCTAAACACAAGATTTGAGAAATGGGTAAAAGTGAATGAAAATGGCCAATTTACTCACTCTGAGGCCTTAATAAGTGTTTCTCCTCCACGGGAAGTGAATTAAATACCATTTGGAGGCCTTTATTGTTCAAGCGAAAACGCCTGATTTTTGATGAAAGAGATAACCACCCCCCCTTACGACATGCTTCTGAAACTAAAAAATGGTTCATTTTCAAATGTTGCGTCTTTTGAACTACAATTAACATTGTACGTGGATAATCACTTTTAGAGATAAAATGAGATGTTTAAAGTGATTTTCAAGCTTCCAGGGGCCCTAAACACGAGACTTGAGAAATGGGTAACCGTGAATGAAAATGGCCAATTTACTCACTCTGCGGCCTTAAAAAGTGTTTCTCCTCCACGGAAAGTGAATAAAATAACATTTGGATGCCTTTATTGTTCAATCAAAAACGCCCGTTTTTTGGTGAAAAAGATAACCACCCCCCCTTACGACATGCTTCAGAAACGAAAAAAATGTTCCATTTTCAAATGTTGCGTCTTTGAACTACAATTCACATTTGTACGTGAATGATCACTTTTAGAGATAAAATTAGATGTTTAAAGTGATTTACAAGCTTCCAGGGGCCCTAAACACAAGATATGAGGAATGGGTAAATATGAATGAAAATGGCCAATTTATTCACTCTGAGGCCTTAAAAAGTTTTTCTCCACTCCAGAAAGTGGATTAAATACCATTTTTAGGCCTTTATTGTTCAATCAAAAACGCCCGATTTTTGACGAAAGATAACCACCCCCCCTTACGACATGCTTCAGAAACTAAAAAAATGGTTCATTTTCAAATGTTGCGTGTTTGAACCACAATTAACATTTGTACGTGGATAAACACTTTTAGAGCTAAAATTAGATGTTTAAAGTGATTTTCAAGCTTCCAGGGGCCCTAAACACGAGATTTGAGAAATGGGTAACCGTGAATGAAAATGGCCAATTTACTCACTCTGAGGCCTTAAAAAGTGTTTCTCCTCAACGGGAAGTGAATTAAATAACATTTGTAGGCCTTTATTGTTCAAGCGAAAACGCCCGATTATTGACGAAAGAGATAACCACCCCCCCTTACGACATGCTTCAGAAACGAAAAAAATGGTCTGTTTTCAAATGTTGCGTCTTTGAATGACAATCCACATTTGTACGTGGATAATCACTTTTAGAGCTAAAATTAGATGTTTAAAGTGATTTTCAAGCTTCCAGGGGCCCTAAACACGAGATTTGAGAAATGGGTAACCGTGAATGAAAATGGCCAATTTACTCACTCTGCGGCCTTAAAAAGTGTTTCTCCTCCACGGAAAGTGAATAAAATACCATTTGGATGCCTTTATTGTTCAATCAAAAACACCCGTTTTTTGGTGAAAAAGATAACCACCCCCCCTTACGACATGCTTCAGAAACAAAAAAAATGGTCCATTTTCAAATGTTGCGTCTTTGAACTACAATTCACATTTGTACGTGGATAATCACTTTTAGAGATCAAATTAGATGTTTAAAGTGATTTACAAGCTTCCAGGGGCCCTAAACACAAGATATGAGGAATGGGTAAATATGAATGAAAATGGCCAATTTATTTACTCTGAGGCCTTAAAAAGTTTTTCTCCACTCCAGAAAGTGAATTAAATAACATTTGTAGACCTTTATTGTTCAATCAAAAACGCCCGATTTTTGACGAAAGAGATAACCACCCCCCCTTACGACATGCTTCAGAAACAAAAAAAATGGTTCATTTTCAAATGTTGCATCTTTGAACGACAATCCACATTTGTACGTGGATAAACACTTTTAGAGATAAAATTAGATGTTTAAAGTGATTTTCAAGCTTCCAGGGGCCCTAAACACAAGATTTGAGAAATGGGTAAAAGTGAATGAAAATGGCCAATTTACTCACTCTGAGGCCTTAAAAAGTGTTTCTCCTCAACGGGAAGTGAATTAAATAACATTTGTAGGCCTTTATTGTTCAAGCGAAAACGCCCGATTATTGACGAAAGAGATAACCACCCCCCCTTACGACATGCTTCAGAAACGAAAAAAATGGTCTGTTTTCAAATGTTGCGTCTTTGAATGACAATCCACATTTGTACGTGGATAATCACTTTTAGAGCTAAAATTAGATGTTTAAAGTGATTTTCAAGCTTCCAGGGGCCCTAAACACAAGATTTGAGAAATGGGTAAAAGTGAATGAAAATGGCCAATTTACTCACTCTGAGGCCTTAAAAAGTGTTTCTCCTCCACGGGAAGTGAATTAAATACCATTTGGAGGCCTTTATTGTTCAAGCGAAAACGCCTGATTTTTGATGAAAGATATAACCACCCCCCCTTACGACATGCTTCCGAAACTAAAAAACATGGTTCATTTTCAAATGTTGCGTCTTTTGAACTTTAATTAACATTGTACGTGGATAATCACTTTTAGAGATAAAATGAGATGTTTAAAGTGATTTTCAAGCTTCCAGGGTCCCTAAACACGAGATTTGAGAAATGGGTAAACGTGAATGAAAATGGCCAATTTACTCACTCTGCGGCCTTAAAAAGTGTTTCTCCTCCACGGAAAGTGAATAAAATAACATTTGGATGCCTTTATTGTTCAATCAAAAACGCCCGTTTTTTGGTGAAAAAGATAACCACCCCCCCTTACGACATGCTTCAGAAATGAAAAAAATGGTCCATTTTCAAATGTTGCGTCTTTGAACTACAATTCACATTTGTACGTGGAAAAGCACTTTTAAAGATCAAATGAGATGTTTAAAGTGATTTTCATGCTTCCAGGGGCCTTAAACACAAGATTTGAGGAATGGGTAAAAGTGAATGAAAATGGCCAATTTACTCACTCTGAGGCCTTAAAAAGTGTTTCTCCTCCACGGGAAGTGAATTAAATAACATTTGTAGGCCTTTATTGTTCAAGCGAAAACGCCCGATTATTGACGAAAGAGATAACCACCCCCCCTTACGACATGCTTCAGAAACGAAAATAATGGTCCGTTTTCAAATGTTGCGTCTTTGAATGACAATCCACATTTGTACGTGGATAATCACAATTAGAGCTAAAATTAGATGTTTAAGGTGATTTTCAAGCTTCCAGGGGCCCTAAACACAAGATTTGAGAAATGGGTAAAAGTGAATGAAAATGGCCAATTTACTCACTCTGAGGCCTTAATAAGTGTTTCTCCTCCACGGGAAGTGAATTAAATACCATTTGGAGGCCTTTATTGTTCAAGCGAAAACGCCTGATTTTTGATGAAAGAGATAACCACCCCCCCTTACGACATGCTTCTGAAACTAAAAAATGGTTCATTTTCAAATGTTGCGTCTTTTGAACTACAATTAACATTGTACGTGGATAATCACTTTTAGAGATAAAATGAGATGTTTAAAGTGATTTTCAAGCTTCCAGGGGCCCTAAACACGAGATTTGAGAAATGGGTAACCGTGAATGAAAATGGCCAATTTTTTCACTCTGCGGCCTTAAAAAGTGTTTCTCCTCCACGGAAAGTGAATAAAATAACATTTGGATGCCTTTATTGTTCAATCAAAAACGCCTGTTTTTTGGTGAAAAAGATAACCACCCCCCCTTACGACATGCTTCAGAAACGAAAAAAATGTTCCATTTTCAAATGTTGCGTCTTTGAACTACAATTCACATTTGTACGTGAATGATCACTTTTAGAGATAAAATTAGATGTTTAAAGTGATTTACAAGCTTCCAGGGGCCCTAAACACAAGATATGAGGAATGGGTAAATATGAATGAAAATGGCCAATTTATTCACTCTGAGGCCTTAAAAAGTTTTTCTCCACTCCAGAAAGTGAATTAAATAGCATTTTTAGGCCTTTATTGTTCAATCAAAAACGCCCGATTTTTGACGAAAGAGATAACCACCCCCCCTTACGACATGCTTCAGAAACTAAAAAAATGGTTCATTTTCAAATGTTGCGTCTTTGAACCACAATTAACATTTGTACGTGGATAAACACTTTTAGAGCTAAAATTAGATGTTTAAAGTGATTTTCAAGCTTCCAGGGGCCCTAAACACAAGATTTGAGAAATGGGTAAAAGTGAATGAAAATGGCCAATTTACTCACTCTGAGGCCTTAAAAAGTGTTTCTCCTCCACGGGAAGTGAATTAAATACCATTTGGAGGCCTTTATTGTTCAAGCGAAAACGCCTGATTTTTGATGAAAGAGATAACCACCCCCCCTTACGACATGCTTCTGAAACTAAAAAAATGGTTCATTTTCAAATGTTGCGTCTTTTGAACTACAATTAACATTGTACGTGGATAATCACTTTTAGAGATAAAATGAGATGTTTAAAGTGATTTTCAAGCTTCCAGGGGCCCTAAACACGAGATTTGAAAAATGGGTAACCGTGAATGAAAATGGCCAATTTTTTCACTCTGCGGCCTTAAAAAGTGTTTCTCCTCCACGGAAAGTGAATAAAATAACATTTGGATGCCTTTATTGTTCAATCAAAAACGCCTGTTTTTTGGTGAAAAAGATAACCACCCCCCCTTACGACATGCTTCAGAAACGAAAAAAATGTTCCATTTTCAAATGTTGCGTCTTTGAACTACAATTCACATTTGTACGTGAATGATCACTTTTAGAGATAAAATTAGATGTTTAAAGTGATTTACAAGCTTCCAGGGGCCCTAAACACAAGATATGAGGAATGGGTAAATATGAATGAAAATGGCCAATTTATTCACTCTGAGGCCTTAAAAAGTTTTTCTCCACTCCAGAAAGTGAATTAAATAACATTTTTAGGCCTTTATTGTTCAATCAAAAACGCCCGATTTTTGACGAAAGAGATAACCACCCCCCCTTACGACATGCTTCAGAAACTAAAAAAATGGTTCATTTTCAAATGTTGCGTCTTTGAACCACAATTAACATTTGTACGTGGATAAACACTTTTAGAGCTAAAATGAGATGTTTAAAGTGATTTTCAAGCTTCCAGGGGCCCTAAACACGAGATTTGAGAAATGGGTAACCGTGAATGAAAATGGCCAATTTTTTCACTCTGCGGCCTTAAAAAGTGTTTCTCCTCCACGGAAAGTGAATAAAATAACATTTGGATGCCTTTATTGTTCAATCAAAAACGCCTGTTTTTTGGTGAAAAAGATAACCACCCCCCCTTACGACATGCTTCAGAAACGAAAAAAATGTTCCATTTTCAAATGTTGCGTCTTTGAACTACAATTCACATTTGTACGTGAATGATCACTTTTAGAGATAAAATTAGATGTTTAAAGTGATTTACAAGCTTCCAGGGGCCCTAAACACAAGATATGAGGAATGGGTAAATATGAATGAAAATGGCCAATTTATTCACTCTGAGGCCTTAAAAAGTTTTTCTCCACTCCAGAAAGTGAATTAAATAACATTTTTAGGCCTTTATTGTTCAATCAAAAACGCCCGATTTTTGACGAAAGAGATAACCACCCCCCCTTACGACATGCTTCAGAAACTAAAAAAATGGTTCATTTTCAAATGTTGCGTCTTTGAACCACAATTAACATTTGTACGTGGATAAACACTTTTAGAGCTAAAATTAGATGTTTAAAGTGATTTTCAAGCTTCCAGGGGCCCTAAACACGAGATTTGAGAAATGGGTAACCGTGAATGAAAATGGCCAATTTACTCACTCTGCGGCCTTAAAAAGTGTTTCTCCTCCACGGAAAGTGAATAAAATAACATTTGGATGCCTTTATTGTTCAATCAAAAACGCCTGTTTTTTGGTGAAAAAGATAACCACCCCCCCTTACGACATGCTTCAGAAACGAAAAAAATGTTCCATTTTCAAATGTTGCGTCTTTGAACTACAATTCACATTTGTACGTGAATGATCACTTTTAGAGATAAAATTAGATGTTTAAAGTGATTTACAAGCTTCCAGGGGCCCTAAACACAAGATATGAGGAATGGGTAAATATGAATGAAAATGGCCAATTTATTCACTCTGAGGCCTTAAAAAGTTTTTCTCCACTCCAGAAAGTGAATTAAATAACATTTTTAGGCCTTTATTGTTCAATCAAAAACGCCCGATTTTTGACGAAAGAGATAACCACCCCCCCTTACGACATGCTTCAGAAACTAAAAAAATGGTCCGTTTTCAAATGTTGCCTCTTTGAACTACAATTCACATTTGTACGTGGAAAAGCACTTTTAAAGATCAAATGAGATGTTTAAAGTGATTTTCATGCTTCCAGGGGCCTTAAACACAAGATTTGAGGAATGGGTAAAAGTGAATGAAAATGGCCAATTTACTCACTCTGAGGCCTTAAAAAGTGTTTCTCCTCCACGGGAAGTGAATTAAATACCATTTGGAGGTCTTTATTGTTCAAGCGAAAACGCCTGATTTTTGATGAAAGAGATAACCACCCCCCCTTACGACATGCTTCTGAAACTGAAAAAATGGTTCATTTTCAAATGTTGCGTCTTTGAACCACAATTAACATTTGTACGTGGATAAACACTTTTAGAGCTAAAATTAGATGTTTAAAGTGATTTTCAAGCTTCCAGGGGCCCTAAACACGAGATTTGAGAAATGGGTAAACGTGAATGAAAATGGCCAATTTACTCACTCTGCGGCCTTAAAAAGTGTTTCTCCTCCACGGAAAGTGAATAAAATAACATTTGGATGCCTTTATTGTTCAATCAAAAACGCCCGTTTTTGGTGAAAAAGATAACCACCCCCCCTTACGACATGCTTCAGAAACAAAAAAAATGGTCCATTTTCAAATGTTGCGTCTTTGAACTACAATTCACATTTGTACGTGGATAATCACTTTTAGAGATAAAATTAGATGTTTAAAGTGATTTACAAGCTTCCAGGGGCCCTAAACACAAGATATGAGGAATGGGTAAATATGAATGAAAATGGCCAATTTATTCACTTTGAGGCCTTAAAAAGTTTTTCTCCACTCCAGAAAGTGAATTAAATAACATTTGTAGACCTTTATTGTTCAATCAAAAACGCCCGATTTTTGACGAAAGAGATAACCACCCCCCCTTACGACATGCTTCAGAAACAAAAAAAATGGTTCATTTTCAAATGTTGCATCTTTGAATGACAATCCACATTTGTACGTGGATAAACACTTTTAGAGATGTTTAAAGTGATTTTCAAGCTTCCAGGGGCCCTAAACACGAGATTTGAGAAATGGGTAACCGTGAATGAAAATGGCCAATTTACTCACTCTGAGGCCTTAATAAGTGTTTCTCCTCCACGGGAAGTGAATTAAATACCATTTGGAGGCCTTTATTGTTCAAGCGAAAACGCCTGATTTTTGATGAAAGAGATAACCACCCCCCCTTACGACATGCTTCAGAAACGAAAAAAATGTTCCATTTTCAAATGTTGCGTCTTTGAACTACAATTCACATTTGTACGTGAATGATCACTTTTAGAGATAAAATTAGATGTTTAAAGTGATTTACAAGCTTCCAGGGGCCCTAAACACAAGATATGAGGAATGGGTAAATATGAATGAAAATGGCCAATTTATTCACTCTGAGGCCTTAAAAAGTTTTTCTCCACTCCAGAAAGTGAATTAAATACCATTTGGAGGCCTTTATTGTTCAAGCGAAAACGCCTGATTTTTGATGAAAGAGATAACCACCCCCCCTTACGACATGCTTCTGAAACTAAAAAAATGGTTCATTTTCAAATGTTGCGTCTTTTGAACTACAATTAACATTGTACGTGGATAATCACTTTTAGAGATAAAATGAGATGTTTAAAGTGATTTTCAAGCTTCCAGGGGCCCTAAACACGAGATTTGAAAAATGGGTAACCGTGAATGAAAATGGCCAATTTTTTCACTCTGCGGCCTTAAAAAGTGTTTCTCCTCCACGGAAAGTGAATAAAATAACATTTGGATGCCATTATTGTTCAATCAAAAACGCCTGTTTTTTGGTGAAAAAGATAACCACCCCCCCTTACGACATGCTTCAGAAACGAAAAAAATGTTCCATTTTCAAATGTTGCGTCTTTGAACTACAATTCACATTTGTACGTGAATGATCACTTTTAGAGATAAAATTAGATGTTTAAAGTGATTTACAAGCTTCCAGGGGCCCTAAACACAAGATATGAGGAATGGGTAAATATGAATGAAAATGGCCAATTTATTCACTCTGAGGCCTTAAAAAGTTTTTCTCCACTCCAGAAAGGGAATTAAATAACATTTTTAGGCCTTTATTGTTCAATCAAAAATGCCCGATTTTTGACGAAAGAGATAACCACCCCCCTTACGACATGCTTCAGAAACTAAAAAAATGGTTCATTTTCAAATGTTGCGTCTTTGAACCACAATTAACATTTGTACGTGGATAAACACTTTTAGAGCTAAAATTAGATGTTTAAAGTGATTTTCAAGCTTCCAGGGGCCCTGAACACGAGATTTGAGAAATGGGTAACCGTGAATGAAAATGCCCAATTTACTCACTCTGCGGCCTTAAAAAGTGTTTCTCCTCCACGGAAAGTGAATAAAATAACATTTGGATGCCTTTATTGTTCAATCAAAAACGCCTGTTTTTTGGTGAAAAAGATAACCACCCCCCCTTACGACATGCTTCAGAAACGAAAAAAATGTTCCATTTTCAAATGTTGCGTCTTTGAACTACAATTCACATTTGTACGTGAATGATCACTTTTAGAGATAAAATTAGATGTTTAAAGTGATTTACAAGCTTCCAGGGGCCCTAAACACAAGATATGAGGAATGGGTAAATATGAATGAAAATGGCCAATTTATTCACTCTGAGGCCTTAAAAAGTTTTTCTCCACTCCAGAAAGTGAATTAAATAACATTTGTAGACCTTTATTGTTCAATCAAAAACGCCCGATTTTTGACGAAAGAGATAACCACCCCCCCTTACGACATGCTTCAGAAACAAAAAAAATGGTTCATTTTCAAATGTTGCATCTTTGAACGACAATCCACATTTGTACGTGGATAAACACTTTTAGAGATAAAATTAGATGTTTAAAGTGATTTTCAAGCTTCCAGGGGCCCTAAACACAAGATTTGAGAAATGGGTAAAAGTGAATGAAAATGGCCAATTTACTCACTCTGAGGCCTTAAAAAGTGTTTCTCCTCAACGGGAAGTGAATTAAATAACATTTGTAGGCCTTTATTGTTCAAGCGAAAACGCCCGATTATTGACGAAAGAGATAACCACCCCCCCTTACGACATGCTTCAGAAACGAAAAAAATGGTCTGTTTTCAAATGTTGCGTCTTTGAATGACAATCCACATTTGTACGTGGATAATCACTTTTAGAGCTAAAATTAGATGTTTAAAGTGATTTTCAAGCTTCCAGGGGCCCTAAACACAAGATTTGAGAAATGGGTAAAAGTGAATGAAAATGGCCAATTTACTCACTCTGAGGCCTTAAAAAGTGTTTCTCCTCCACGGGAAGTGAATTAAATACCATTTGGAGGCCTTTATTGTTCAAGCGAAAACGCCTGATTTTTGATGAAAGAGATAGCCACCCCCCCCTTACGACATGCTTCCGAAACTAAAAAAATGGTTCATTTTCAAATGTTGCGTCTTTTGAACTACAATTAACATTGTACGTGGATAATCACTTTTAGAGATAAAATGAGATGTTTAAAGTGATTTTCAAGCTTCCAGGGGCCCTAAACACGAGATTTGAGAAATGGGTAAACGTGAATGAAAATGGCCAATTTACTCACTCTGCGGCCTTAAAAAGTGTTTCTCCTCCACGGAAAGTGAATAAAATAACATTTGGATGCCTTTATTGTTCAATCAAAAACGCCCGTTTTTTGGTGAAAAAGATAACCACCCCCCCTTACGACATGCTTCAGAAACGAAAAAAATGGTCCATTTTCAAATGTTGCGTCTTTGAACTACAATTCACATTTGTACGTGGAAAAGCACTTTTAAAGATCAAATGAGATGTTTAAAGTGATTTTCATGCTTCCAGGGGCCTTAAACACAAGATTTGAGGAATGGGTAAAAGTGAATGAAAATGGCCAATTTACTCACTCTGAGGCCTTAAAAAGTGTTTCTCCTCCACGGAAAGTGAATAAAATAACATTTGTAGGCCTTTATTGTTCAAGCGAAAACGCCCGATTATTGACGAAAGAGATAACCGCCCCCCCTTACGACATGCTTCAGAAACGAAAAAAATGGTCCGTTTTCAAATGTTGCTTCTTTGAATGACAATCAACATTTGTACATGGATAATCACTTTTAGAGCTAAAATTAGATGTTTAAAGTGATTTTCAAGCTTCCAGGGGCCCTAAACACAAGATTTGAGAAATGGGTAAAAGTGAATGAAAATGGCCAATTTACTCACTCTGAGGCCTTAATAAGTGTTTCTCCTCCACGGGAAGTGAATTAAATACCATTTGGAGGCCTTTATTGTTCAAGCGAAAGCGCCTGATTTTTGATGAAAGAGATAACCACCCCCCCTTACGACATGCTTCTGAAACTAAAAAATGGTTCATTTTCAAATGTTGCGTCTTTTGAACTACAATTAACATTGTACGTGGATAATCACTTTTAGAGATAAAATGAGATGTTTAAAGTGATTTTCAAGCTTCCAGGGGCCCTAAACACGAGACTTGAGAAATGGGTAACCGTGAATGAAAATGGCCAATTTACTCACTCTGCGGCCTTAAAAAGTGTTTCTCCTCCACGGAAAGTGAATAAAATAACATTTGGATGCCTTTATTGTTCAATCAAAAACGCCCGTTTTTTGGTGAAAAAGATAACCACCCCCCCTTACGACATGCTTCAGAAACGAAAAAAATGTTCCATTTTCAAATGTTGCGTCTTTGAACTACAATTCACATTTGTACGTGAATGATCACTTTTAGAGATAAAATTAGATGTTTAAAGTGATTTACAAGCTTCCAGGGGCCCTAAACACAAGATATGAGGAATGGGTAAATATGAATGAAAATGGCCAATTTATTCACTCTGAGGCCTTAAAAAGTTTTTCTCCACTCCAGAAAGTGAATTAAATACCATTTTTAGGCCTTTATTGTTCAATCAAAAACGCCCGATTTTTGACGAAAGATAACCACCCCCCCTTACGACATGCTTCAGAAACTAAAAAAATGGTTCATTTTCAAATGTTGCGTCTTTGAACCACAATTAACATTTGTACGTGGATAAACACTTTTAGAGCTAAAATTAGATGTTTAAAGTGATTTTCAAGCTTCCAGGGGCCCTAAACACGAGATTTGAGAAATGGGTAACCGTGAATGAAAATGGCCAATTTACTCACTCTGAGGCCTTAAAAAGTGTTTCTCCTCAACGGGAAGTGAATTAAATAACATTTGTAGGCCTTTATTGTTCAAGCGAAAACGCCCGATTATTGACGAAAGAGATAACCACCCCCCCTTACGACATGCTTCAGAAACGAAAAAAATGGTCTGTTTTCAAATGTTGCGTCTTTGAATGACAATCCACATTTGTACGTGGATAATCACTTTTAGAGCTAAAATTAGATGTTTAAAGTGATTTTCAAGCTTCCAGGGGCCCTAAACACGAGATTTGAGAAATGGGTAACCGTGAATGAAAATGGCCAATTTACTCACTCTGCGGCCTTAAAAAGTGTTTCTCCTCCACGGAAAGTGAATAAAATACCATTTGGATGCCTTTATTGTTCAATCAAAAACACCCGTTTTTTGGTGAAAAAGATAACCACCCCCCCTTACGACATGCTTCAGAAACAAAAAAAATGGTCCATTTTCAAATGTTGCGTCTTTGAACTACAATTCACATTTGTACGTGGATAATCACTTTTAGAGATCAAATTAGATGTTTAAAGTGATTTACAAGCTTCCAGGGGCCCTAAACACAAGATATGAGGAATGGGTAAATATGAATGAAAATGGCCAATTTATTTACTCTGAGGCCTTAAAAAGTTTTTCTCCACTCCAGAAAGTGAATTAAATAACATTTGTAGACCTTTATTGTTCAATCAAAAACGCCCGATTTTTGACGAAAGAGATAACCACCCCCCCTTACGACATGCTTCAGAAACAAAAAAAATGGTTCATTTTCAAATGTTGCATCTTTGAACGACAATCCACATTTGTACGTGGATAAACACTTTTAGAGATAAAATTAGATGTTTAAAGTGATTTTCAAGCTTCCAGGGGCCCTAAACACAAGATTTGAGAAATGGGTAAAAGTGAATGAAAATGGCCAATTTACTCACTCTGAGGCCTTAAAAAGTGTTTCTCCTCAACGGGAAGTGAATTAAATAACATTTGTAGGCCTTTATTGTTCAAGCGAAAACGCCCGATTATTGACGAAAGAGATAACCACCCCCCCTTACGACATGCTTCAGAAACGAAAAAAATGGTCTGTTTTCAAATGTTGCGTCTTTGAATGACAATCCACATTTGTACGTGGATAATCACTTTTAGAGCTAAAATTAGATGTTTAAAGTGATTTTCAAGCTTCCAGGGGCCCTAAACACAAGATTTGAGAAATGGGTAAAAGTGAATGAAAATGGCCAATTTACTCACTCTGAGGCCTTAAAAAGTGTTTCTCCTCCACGGGAAGTGAATTAAATACCATTTGGAGGCCTTTATTGTTCAAGCGAAAACGCCTGATTTTTGATGAAAGATATAACCACCCCCCCTTACGACATGCTTCCGAAACTAAAAAACATGGTTCATTTTCAAATGTTGCGTCTTTTGAACTTTAATTAACATTGTACGTGGATAATCACTTTTAGAGATAAAATGAGATGTTTAAAGTGATTTTCAAGCTTCCAGGGTCCCTAAACACGAGATTTGAGAAATGGGTAAACGTGAATGAAAATGGCCAATTTACTCACTCTGCGGCCTTAAAAAGTGTTTCTCCTCCACGGAAAGTGAATAAAATAACATTTGGATGCCTTTATTGTTCAATCAAAAACGCCCGTTTTTTGGTGAAAAAGATAACCACCCCCCCTTACGACATGCTTCAGAAATGAAAAAAATGGTCCATTTTCAAATGTTGCGTCTTTGAACTACAATTCACATTTGTACGTGGAAAAGCACTTTTAAAGATCAAATGAGATGTTTAAAGTGATTTTCATGCTTCCAGGGGCCTTAAACACAAGATTTGAGGAATGGGTAAAAGTGAATGAAAATGGCCAATTTACTCACTCTGAGGCCTTAAAAAGTGTTTCTCCTCCACGGGAAGTGAATTAAATAACATTTGTAGGCCTTTATTGTTCAAGCGAAAACGCCCGATTATTGACGAAAGAGATAACCACCCCCCCTTACGACATGCTTCAGAAACGAAAATAATGGTCCGTTTTCAAATGTTGCGTCTTTGAATGACAATCCACATTTGTACGTGGATAATCACAATTAGAGCTAAAATTAGATGTTTAAGGTGATTTTCAAGCTTCCAGGGGCCCTAAACACAAGATTTGAGAAATGGGTAAAAGTGAATGAAAATGGCCAATTTACTCACTCTGAGGCCTTAATAAGTGTTTCTCCTCCACGGGAAGTGAATTAAATACCATTTGGAGGCCTTTATTGTTCAAGCGAAAACGCCTGATTTTTGATGAAAGAGATAACCACCCCCCCTTACGACATGCTTCTGAAACTAAAAAATGGTTCATTTTCAAATGTTGCGTCTTTTGAACTACAATTAACATTGTACGTGGATAATCACTTTTAGAGATAAAATGAGATGTTTAAAGTGATTTTCAAGCTTCCAGGGGCCCTAAACACGAGATTTGAGAAATGGGTAACCGTGAATGAAAATGGCCAATTTTTTCACTCTGCGGCCTTAAAAAGTGTTTCTCCTCCACGGAAAGTGAATAAAATAACATTTGGATGCCTTTATTGTTCAATCAAAAACGCCTGTTTTTTGGTGAAAAAGATAACCACCCCCCCTTACGACATGCTTCAGAAACGAAAAAAATGTTCCATTTTCAAATGTTGCGTCTTTGAACTACAATTCACATTTGTACGTGAATGATCACTTTTAGAGATAAAATTAGATGTTTAAAGTGATTTACAAGCTTCCAGGGGCCCTAAACACAAGATATGAGGAATGGGTAAATATGAATGAAAATGGCCAATTTATTCACTCTGAGGCCTTAAAAAGTTTTTCTCCACTCCAGAAAGTGAATTAAATAGCATTTTTAGGCCTTTATTGTTCAATCAAAAACGCCCGATTTTTGACGAAAGAGATAACCACCCCCCCTTACGACATGCTTCAGAAACTAAAAAAATGGTTCATTTTCAAATGTTGCGTCTTTGAACCACAATTAACATTTGTACGTGGATAAACACTTTTAGAGCTAAAATTAGATGTTTAAAGTGATTTTCAAGCTTCCAGGGGCCCTAAACACAAGATTTGAGAAATGGGTAAAAGTGAATGAAAATGGCCAATTTACTCACTCTGAGGCCTTAAAAAGTGTTTCTCCTCCACGGGAAGTGAATTAAATACCATTTGGAGGCCTTTATTGTTCAAGCGAAAACGCCTGATTTTTGATGAAAGAGATAACCACCCCCCCTTACGACATGCTTCTGAAACTAAAAAAATGGTTCATTTTCAAATGTTGCGTCTTTTGAACTACAATTAACATTGTACGTGGATAATCACTTTTAGAGATAAAATGAGATGTTTAAAGTGATTTTCAAGCTTCCAGGGGCCCTAAACACGAGATTTGAAAAATGGGTAACCGTGAATGAAAATGGCCAATTTTTTCACTCTGCGGCCTTAAAAAGTGTTTCTCCTCCACGGAAAGTGAATAAAATAACATTTGGATGCCTTTATTGTTCAATCAAAAACGCCTGTTTTTTGGTGAAAAAGATAACCACCCCCCCTTACGACATGCTTCAGAAACGAAAAAAATGTTCCATTTTCAAATGTTGCGTCTTTGAACTACAATTCACATTTGTACGTGAATGATCACTTTTAGAGATAAAATTAGATGTTTAAAGTGATTTACAAGCTTCCAGGGGCCCTAAACACAAGATATGAGGAATGGGTAAATATGAATGAAAATGGCCAATTTATTCACTCTGAGGCCTTAAAAAGTTTTTCTCCACTCCAGAAAGTGAATTAAATAACATTTTTAGGCCTTTATTGTTCAATCAAAAACGCCCGATTTTTGACGAAAGAGATAACCACCCCCCCTTACGACATGCTTCAGAAACTAAAAAAATGGTTCATTTTCAAATGTTGCGTCTTTGAACCACAATTAACATTTGTACGTGGATAAACACTTTTAGAGCTAAAATGAGATGTTTAAAGTGATTTTCAAGCTTCCAGGGGCCCTAAACACGAGATTTGAGAAATGGGTAACCGTGAATGAAAATGGCCAATTTTTTCACTCTGCGGCCTTAAAAAGTGTTTCTCCTCCACGGAAAGTGAATAAAATAACATTTGGATGCCTTTATTGTTCAATCAAAAACGCCTGTTTTTTGGTGAAAAAGATAACCACCCCCCCTTACGACATGCTTCAGAAACGAAAAAAATGTTCCATTTTCAAATGTTGCGTCTTTGAACTACAATTCACATTTGTACGTGAATGATCACTTTTAGAGATAAAATTAGATGTTTAAAGTGATTTACAAGCTTCCAGGGGCCCTAAACACAAGATATGAGGAATGGGTAAATATGAATGAAAATGGCCAATTTATTCACTCTGAGGCCTTAAAAAGTTTTTCTCCACTCCAGAAAGTGAATTAAATAACATTTTTAGGCCTTTATTGTTCAATCAAAAACGCCCGATTTTTGACGAAAGAGATAACCACCCCCCCTTACGACATGCTTCAGAAACTAAAAAAATGGTTCATTTTCAAATGTTGCGTCTTTGAACCACAATTAACATTTGTACGTGGATAAACACTTTTAGAGCTAAAATTAGATGTTTAAAGTGATTTTCAAGCTTCCAGGGGCCCTAAACACGAGATTTGAGAAATGGGTAACCGTGAATGAAAATGGCCAATTTACTCACTCTGCGGCCTTAAAAAGTGTTTCTCCTCCACGGAAAGTGAATAAAATAACATTTGGATGCCTTTATTGTTCAATCAAAAACGCCTGTTTTTTGGTGAAAAAGATAACCACCCCCCCTTACGACATGCTTCAGAAACGAAAAAAATGTTCCATTTTCAAATGTTGCGTCTTTGAACTACAATTCACATTTGTACGTGAATGATCACTTTTAGAGATAAAATTAGATGTTTAAAGTGATTTACAAGCTTCCAGGGGCCCTAAACACAAGATATGAGGAATGGGTAAATATGAATGAAAATGGCCAATTTATTCACTCTGAGGCCTTAAAAAGTTTTTCTCCACTCCAGAAAGTGAATTAAATAACATTTTTAGGCCTTTATTGTTCAATCAAAAACGCCCGATTTTTGACGAAAGAGATAACCACCCCCCCTTACGACATGCTTCAGAAACTAAAAAAATGGTCCGTTTTCAAATGTTGCCTCTTTGAACTACAATTCACATTTGTACGTGGAAAAGCACTTTTAAAGATCAAATGAGATGTTTAAAGTGATTTTCATGCTTCCAGGGGCCTTAAACACAAGATTTGAGGAATGGGTAAAAGTGAATGAAAATGGCCAATTTACTCACTCTGAGGCCTTAAAAAGTGTTTCTCCTCCACGGGAAGTGAATTAAATACCATTTGGAGGTCTTTATTGTTCAAGCGAAAACGCCTGATTTTTGATGAAAGAGATAACCACCCCCCCTTACGACATGCTTCTGAAACTGAAAAAATGGTTCATTTTCAAATGTTGCGTCTTTGAACCACAATTAACATTTGTACGTGGATAAACACTTTTAGAGCTAAAATTAGATGTTTAAAGTGATTTTCAAGCTTCCAGGGGCCCTAAACACGAGATTTGAGAAATGGGTAAACGTGAATGAAAATGGCCAATTTACTCACTCTGCGGCCTTAAAAAGTGTTTCTCCTCCACGGAAAGTGAATAAAATAACATTTGGATGCCTTTATTGTTCAATCAAAAACGCCCGTTTTTGGTGAAAAAGATAACCACCCCCCCTTACGACATGCTTCAGAAACAAAAAAAATGGTCCATTTTCAAATGTTGCGTCTTTGAACTACAATTCACATTTGTACGTGGATAATCACTTTTAGAGATAAAATTAGATGTTTAAAGTGATTTACAAGCTTCCAGGGGCCCTAAACACAAGATATGAGGAATGGGTAAATATGAATGAAAATGGCCAATTTATTCACTTTGAGGCCTTAAAAAGTTTTTCTCCACTCCAGAAAGTGAATTAAATAACATTTGTAGACCTTTATTGTTCAATCAAAAACGCCCGATTTTTGACGAAAGAGATAACCACCCCCCCTTACGACATGCTTCAGAAACAAAAAAAATGGTTCATTTTCAAATGTTGCATCTTTGAATGACAATCCACATTTGTACGTGGATAAACACTTTTAGAGATGTTTAAAGTGATTTTCAAGCTTCCAGGGGCCCTAAACACGAGATTTGAGAAATGGGTAACCGTGAATGAAAATGGCCAATTTACTCACTCTGAGGCCTTAAAAAGTGTTTCTCCTCAACGGGATGTGAATTAAATAACATTTGTAGGCCTTTATTGTTCAAGCGAAAACGCCCGATTATTGACGAAAGAGATAACCACCCCCCCTTACGACATGCTTCAGAAACGAAAAAAATGGTCTGTTTTCAAATGTTGCGTCTTTGAATGATAATCCACATTTGTACGTGGATAATTACTTTTAGAGCTAAAATTAGATGTTTAAAGTGATTTTCAAGCTTCCAGGGGCCCTAAACACGAGATTTGAGAAATGGGTAACCGTGAATGAAAATGGCCAATTTATTCACTCTGCGGCCTTAAAAAGTGTTTCTCCTCCACGGAAAGTGAATAAAATACCATTTGGATGCCTTTATTGTTCAATCAAAAACACCCGTTTTTTGGTGAAAAAGATAACCACCCCCCCTTACGACATGCTTCAGAAACAAAAAAAATGGTCCATTTTCAAATGTTGCGTCTTTGAACTACAATTCACATTTGTACGTGGATAATCACTTTTAGAGATCAAATTAGATGTTTAAAGTGATTTACAAGCTTCCAGGGGCCCTAAACACAAGATATGAGGAATGGGTAAATATGAATGAAAATGGCCAATTTATTCACTCTGAGGCCTTAAAAAGTTTTTCTCCACTCCAGAAAGTGAATTAAATAACATTTGTAGACCTTTATTGTTCAATCAAAAACGCCCGATTTTTGACGAAAGAGATAACCACCCCCCCTTACGACATGCTTCAGAAACAAAAAAAATGGTTCATTTTCAAATGTTGCATCTTTGAACGACAATCCACATTTGTACGTGGATAAACACTTTTAGAGATAAAATTAGATGTTTAAAGTGATTTTCAAGCTTCCAGGGGCCCTAAACACAAGATTTGAGAAATGGGTAAAAGTGAATGAAAATGGCCAATTTACTCACTCTGAGGCCTTAAAAAGTGTTTCTCCTCAACGGGAAGTGAATTAAATAACATTTGTAGGCCTTTATTGTTCAAGCGAAAACGCCCGATTATTGACGAAAGAGATAACCACCCCCCCTTACGACATGCTTCAGAAACGAAAAAAATGGTCTGTTTTCAAATGTTGCGTCTTTGAATGACAATCCACATTTGTACGTGGATAATCACTTTTAGAGCTAAAATTAGATGTTTAAAGTGATTTTCAAGCTTCCAGGGGCCCTAAACACAAGATTTGAGAAATGGGTAAAAGTGAATGAAAATGGCCAATTTACTCACTCTGAGGCCTTAAAAAGTGTTTCTCCTCCACGGGAAGTGAATTAAATACCATTTGGAGGCCTTTATTGTTAAAGCGAAAACGCCTGATTTTTGATGAAAGATATAACCACCCCCCCTTACGACATGCTTCCGAAACTAAAAAACATGGTTCATTTTCAAATGTTGCGTCTTTTGAACTTTAATTAACATTGTACGTGGATAATCACTTTTAGAGATAAAATGAGATGTTTAAAGTGATTTTCAAGCTTCCAGGGTCCCTAAACACGAGATTTGAGAAATGGGTAAACGTGAATGAAAATGGCCAATTTACTCACTCTGCGGCCTTAAAAAGTGTTTCTCCTCCACGGAAAGTGAATAAAATAACATTTGGATGCCTTTATTGTTCAATCAAAAACGCCCGTTTTTTGGTGAAAAAGATAACCACCCCCCCTTACGACATGCTTCAGAAATGAAAAAAATGGTCCATTTTCAAATGTTGCGTCTTTGAACTACAATTCACATTTGTACGTGGAAAAGCACTTTTAAAGATCAAATGAGATGTTTAAAGTGATTTTCATGCTTCCAGGGGCCTTAAACACAAGATTTGAGGAATGGGTAAAAGTGAATGAAAATGGCCAATTTACTCACTCTGAGGCCTTAAAAAGTGTTTCTCCTCAACGGGAAGTGAATTAAATAACATTTGTAGGCCTTTATTGTTCAAGCGAAAACGCCCGATTATTGACGAAAGAGATAACCACCCCCCCTTACGACATGCTTCAGAAACGAAAAAAATTCTGTTTTCAAATGTTGCGTCTTTGAATGACAATCCACATTTGTACGTGGATAATCACTTTTAGAGCTAAAATTAGATGTTTAAAGTGATTTTCAAGCTTCCAGGGGCCCTAAACACAAGATTTGAGAAATGGGTAAAAGTGAATGAAAATGGCCAATTTACTCACTCTGAGGCCTTAAAAAGTGTTTCTCCTCCACGTGAAGTGAATTAAATACCATTTGGAGGCCTTTATTGTTCAAGCGAAAACGCCTGATTTTTGATGAAAGATATAACCACCCCCCCTTACGACATGCTTCCGAAACTAAAAAAATGGTTCATTTTCAAATGTTGCGTCTTTTGAACTTTAATTAACATTGTACGTGGATAATCACTTTTAGAGATAAAATGAGATGTTTAAAGTGATTTTCAAGCTTCCAGGGTCCCTAAACACGAGATTTGAGAAATGGGTAAACGTGAATGAAAATGGCCAATTTACTCACTCTGCGGCCTTAAAAAGTGTTTCTCCTCCACGGAAATTGAATAAAATAACATTTGGATGCCTTTATTGTTCAATCAAAAACGCCCGTTTTTTGGTGAAAAAGATAACCACCCCCCCTTACGACATGCTTCAGAAATGAAAAAAATGGTCCATTTTCAAATGTTGCGTCTTTGAACTACAATTCACATTTGTACGTGGAAAAGCACTTTTAAAGATCAAATGAGATGTTTAAAGTGATTTTCATGCTTCCAGGGGCCTTAAACACAAGATTTGAGGAATGGGTAAAAGTGAATGAAAATGGCCAATTTACTCACTCTGAGGCCTTAAAAAGTGTTTCTCCTCAACGGGAAGTGAATTAAATAACATTTGTAGGCCTTTATTGTTCAAGCGAAAACGCCCGATTATTGACGAAAGAGATAACCACCCCCCCTTACGACATGCTTCAGAAACGAAAAAAATGGTCCGTTTTCAAATGTTGCGTCTTTGAATGACAATCCACATTTGTACGTGGATAATCACAATTAGAGCTAAAATTAGATGTTTAAAGTGATTTTCAAGCTTCCAGGGGCCCTAAACACAAGATTTGAGAAATGGGTAAAAGTGAATGAAAATGGCCAATTTACTCACTCTGAGGCCTTAATAAGTGTTTCTCCTCCACGGGAAGTGAATTAAATACCATTTGGAGGCCTTTATTGTTCAAGCGAAAACGCCTGATTTTTGATGAAAGAGATAACCACCCCCCCTTACGACATGCTTCTGAAACTAAAAAATGGTTCATTTTCAAATGTTGCGTCTTTTGAACTACAATTAACATTGTACGTGGATAATCACTTTTAGAGATAAAATGAGATGTTTAAAGTGATTTTCAAGCTTCCAGGGGCCCTAAACACGAGATTTGAGAAATGGGTAACCGTGAATGAAAATGGCCAATTTTTTCACTCTGCGGCCTTAAAAAGTGTTTCTCCTCCACGGAAAGTGAATAAAATAACATTTGGATGCCTTTATTGTTCAATCAAAAACGCCTGTTTTTTGGTGAAAAAGATAACCACCCCCCCTTACGACATGCTTCAGAAACGAAAAAAATGTTCCATTTTCAAATGTTGCGTCTTTGAACTACAATTCACATTTGTACGTGAATGATCACTTTTAGAGATAAAATTAGATGTTTAAAGTGATTTACAAGCTTCCAGGGGCCCTAAACACAAGATATGAGGAATGGGTAAATATGAATGAAAATGGCCAATTTATTCACTCTGAGGCCTTAAAAAGTTTTTCTCCACTCCAGAAAGTGAATTAAATAGCATTTTTAGGCCTTTATTGTTCAATCAAAAACGCCCGATTTTTGACGAAAGAGATAACCACCCCCCCTTACGACATGCTTCAGAAACTAAAAAAATGGTTCATTTTCAAATGTTGCGTCTTTGAACCACAATTAACATTTGTACGTGGATAAACACTTTTAGAGCTAAAATTAGATGTTTAAAGTGATTTTCAAGCTTCCAGGGGCCCTAAACACAAGATTTGAGAAATGGGTAAAAGTGAATGAAAATGGCCAATTTACTCACTCTGAGGCCTTAAAAAGTGTTTCTCCTCCACGGGAAGTGAATTAAATACCATTTGGAGGCCTTTATTGTTCAAGCGAAAACGCCTGATTTTTGATGAAAGAGATAACCACCCCCCCTTACGACATGCTTCTGAAACTAAAAAAATGGTTCATTTTCAAATGTTGCGTCTTTTGAACTACAATTAACATTGTACGTGGATAATCACTTTTAGAGATAAAATGAGATGTTTAAAGTGATTTTCAAGCTTCCAGGGGCCCTAAACACGAGATTTGAAAAATGGGTAACCGTGAATGAAAATGGCCAATTTTTTCACTCTGCGGCCTTAAAAAGTGTTTCTCCTCCACGGAAAGTGAATAAAATAACATTTGGATGCCTTTATTGTTCAATCAAAAACGCCTGTTTTTTGGTGAAAAAGATAACCACCCCCCCTTACGACATGCTTCAGAAACGAAAAAAATGTTCCATTTTCAAATGTTGCGTCTTTGAACTACAATTCACATTTGTACGTGAATGATCACTTTTAGAGATAAAATTAGATGTTTAAAGTGATTTACAAGCTTCCAGGGGCCCTAAACACAAGATATGAGGAATGGGTAAATATGAATGAAAATGGCCAATTTATTCACTCTGAGGCCTTAAAAAGTTTTTCTCCACTCCAGAAAGTGAATTAAATAACATTTTTAGGCCTTTATTGTTCAATCAAAAACGCCCGATTTTTGACGAAAGAGATAACCACCCCCCCTTACGACATGCTTCAGAAACTAAAAAAATGGTTCATTTTCAAATGTTGCGTCTTTGAACCACAATTAACATTTGTACGTGGATAAACACTTTTAGAGCTAAAATTAGATGTTTAAAGTGATTTTCAAGCTTCCAGGGGCCCTAAACACGAGATTTGAGAAATGGGTAACCGTGAATGAAAATGGCCAATTTACTCACTCTGCGGCCTTAAAAAGTGTTTCTCCTCCACGGAAAGTGAATAAAATAACATTTGGATGCCTTTATTGTTCAATCAAAAACGCCTGTTTTTTGGTGAAAAAGATAACCACCCCCCCTTACGACATGCTTCAGAAACGAAAAAAATGTTCCATTTTCAAATGTTGCGTCTTTGAACTACAATTCACATTTGTACGTGAATGATCACTTTTAGAGATAAAATTAGATGTTTAAAGTGATTTACAAGCTTCCAGGGGCCCTAAACACAAGATATGAGGAATGGGTAAATATGAATGAAAATGGCCAATTTATTCACTCTGAGGCCTTAAAAAGTTTTTCTCCACTCCAGAAAGTGAATTAAATAACATTTTTAGGCCTTTATTGTTCAATCAAAAACGCCCGATTTTTGACGAAAGAGATAACCACCCCCCCTTACGACATGCTTCAGAAACTAAAAAAATGGTCCGTTTTCAAATGTTGCCTCTTTGAACTACAATTCACATTTGTACGTGGAAAAGCACTTTTAAAGATCAAATGAGATGTTTAAAGTGATTTTCATGCTTCCAGGGGCCTTAAACACAAGATTTGAGGAATGGGTAAAAGTGAATGAAAATGGCCAATTTACTCACTCTGAGGCCTTAAAAAGTGTTTCTCCTCCACGGGAAGTGAATTAAATACCATTTGGAGGTCTTTATTGTTCAAGCGAAAACGCCTGATTTTTGATGAAAGAGATAACCACCCCCCCTTACGACATGCTTCTGAAACTGAAAAAATGGTTCATTTTCAAATGTTGCGTCTTTGAACCACAATTAACATTTGTACGTGGATAAACACTTTTAGAGCTAAAATTAGATGTTTAAAGTGATTTTCAAGCTTCCAGGGGCCCTAAACACGAGATTTGAGAAATGGGTAAACGTGAATGAAAATGGCCAATTTACTCACTCTGCGGCCTTAAAAAGTGTTTCTCCTCCACGGAAAGTGAATAAAATAACATTTGGATGCCTTTATTGTTCAATCAAAAACGCCCGTTTTTGGTGAAAAAGATAACCACCCCCCCTTACGACATGCTTCAGAAACAAAAAAAATGGTCCATTTTCAAATGTTGCGTCTTTGAACTACAATTCACATTTGTACGTGGATAATCACTTTTAGAGATAAAATTAGATGTTTAAAGTGATTTACAAGCTTCCAGGGGCCCTAAACACAAGATATGAGGAATGGGTAAATATGAATGAAAATGGCCAATTTATTCACTTTGAGGCCTTAAAAAGTTTTTCTCCACTCCAGAAAGTGAATTAAATAACATTTGTAGACCTTTATTGTTCAATCAAAAACGCCCGATTTTTGACGAAAGAGATAACCACCCCCCCTTACGACATGCTTCAGAAACAAAAAAAATGGTTCATTTTCAAATGTTGCATCTTTGAATGACAATCCACATTTGTACGTGGATAAACACTTTTAGAGATGTTTAAAGTGATTTTCAAGCTTCCAGGGGCCCTAAACACGAGATTTGAGAAATGGGTAACCGTGAATGAAAATGGCCAATTCACTCACTCTGAGGCCTTAAAAAGTGTTTCTCCTCAACGGGATGTGAATTAAATAACATTTGTAGGCCTTTATTGTTCAAGCGAAAACGCCCGATTATTGACGAAAGAGATAACCACCCCCCCTTACGACATGCTTCAGAAACGAAAAAAATGGTCTGTTTTCAAATGTTGCGTCTTTGAATGACAATCCACATTTGTACGTGGATAATTACTTTTAGAGCTAAAATTAGATGTTTAAAGTGATTTTCAAGCTTCCAGGGGCCCTAAACACGAGATTTGAGAAATGGGTAACCGTGAATGAAAATGGCCAATTTATTCACTCTGCGGCCTTAAAAAGTGTTTCTCCTCCACGGAAAGTGAATAAAATACCATTTGGATGCCTTTATTGTTCAATCAAAAACACCCGTTTTTTGGTGAAAAAGATAACCACCCCCCCTTACGACATGCTTCAGAAACAAAAAAAATGGTCCATTTTCAAATGTTGCGTCTTTGAACTACAATTCACATTTGTACGTGGATAATCACTTTTAGAGATCAAATTAGATGTTTAAAGTGATTTACAAGCTTCCAGGGGCCCTAAACACAAGATATGAGGAATGGGTAAATATGAATGAAAATGGCCAATTTATTCACTCTGAGGCCTTAAAAAGTTTTTCTCCACTCCAGAAAGTGAATTAAATAACATTTGTAGACCTTTATTGTTCAATCAAAAACGCCCGATTTTTGACGAAAGAGATAACCACCCCCCCTTACGACATGCTTCAGAAACAAAAAAAATGGTTCATTTTCAAATGTTGCATCTTTGAACGACAATCCACATTTGTACGTGGATAAACACTTTTAGAGATAAAATTAGATGTTTAAAGTGATTTTCAAGCTTCCAGGGGCCCTAAACACAAGATTTGAGAAATGGGTAAAAGTGAATGAAAATGGCCAATTTACTCACTCTGAGGCCTTAAAAAGTGTTTCTCCTCAACGGGAAGTGAATTAAATAACATTTGTAGGCCTTTATTGTTCAAGCGAAAACGCCCGATTATTGACGAAAGAGATAACCACCCCCCCTTACGACATGCTTCAGAAACGAAAAAAATGGTCTGTTTTCAAATGTTGCGTCTTTGAATGACAATCCACATTTGTACGTGGATAATCACTTTTAGAGCTAAAATTAGATGTTTAAAGTGATTTTCAAGCTTCCAGGGGCCCTAAACACAAGATTTGAGAAATGGGTAAAAGTGAATGAAAATGGCCAATTTACTCACTCTGAGGCCTTAAAAAGTGTTTCTCCTCCACGGGAAGTGAATTAAATACCATTTGGAGGCCTTTATTGTTAAAGCGAAAACGCCTGATTTTTGATGAAAGATATAACCACCCCCCCTTACGACATGCTTCCGAAACTAAAAAACATGGTTCATTTTCAAATGTTGCGTCTTTTGAACTTTAATTAACATTGTACGTGGATAATCACTTTTAGAGATAAAATGAGATGTTTAAAGTGATTTTCAAGCTTCCAGGGTCCCTAAACACGAGATTTGAGAAATGGGTAAACGTGAATGAAAATGGCCAATTTACTCACTCTGCGGCCTTAAAAAGTGTTTCTCCTCCACGGAAAGTGAATAAAATAACATTTGGATGCCTTTATTGTTCAATCAAAAACGCCCGTTTTTTGGTGAAAAAGATAACCACCCCCCCTTACGACATGCTTCAGAAATGAAAAAAATGGTCCATTTTCAAATGTTGCGTCTTTGAACTACAATTCACATTTGTACGTGGAAAAGCACTTTTAAAGATCAAATGAGATGTTTAAAGTGATTTTCATGCTTCCAGGGGCCTTAAACACAAGATTTGAGGAATGGGTAAAAGTGAATGAAAATGGCCAATTTACTCACTCTGAGGCCTTAAAAAGTGTTTCTCCTCAACGGGAAGTGAATTAAATAACATTTGTAGGCCTTTATTGTTCAAGCGAAAACGCCCGATTATTGACGAAAGAGATAACCACCCCCCCTTACGACATGCTTCAGAAACGAAAAAAATGGTCTGTTTTCAAATGTTGCGTCTTTGAATGACAATCCACATTTGTACGTGGATAATCACTTTTAGAGCTAAAATTAGATGTTTAAAGTGATTTTCAAGCTTCCAGGGGCCCTAAACACAAGATTTGAGAAATGGGTAAAAGTGAATGAAAATGGCCAATTTACTCACTCTGAGGCCTTAAAAAGTGTTTCTCCTCCACGTGAAGTGAATTAAATACCATTTGGAGGCCTTTATTGTTCAAGCGAAAACGCCTGATTTTTGATGAAAGATATAACCACCCCCCCTTACGACATGCTTCCGAAACTAAAAAAATGGTTCATTTTCAAATGTTGCGTCTTTTGAACTTTAATTAACATTGTACGTGGATAATCACTTTTAGAGATAAAATGAGATGTTTAAAGTGATTTTCAAGCTTCCAGGGGCCCTAAACACGAGATTTGAGAAATGGGTAACCGTAAATGAAAATGGCCAATTTTTTCACTCTGCGGCCTTAAAAAGTGTTTCTCCTCCACGGAAAGTGAATAAAATAACATTTGGATGCCTTTATTGTTCAATCAAAAACGCCTGTTTTTTGGTGAAAAAGATAACCACCCCCCCTTACGACATGCTTCAGAAACGAAAAAAATGTTCCATTTTCAAATGTTGCGTCTTTGAACTACAATTCACATTTGTACGTGAATGATCACTTTTAGAGATAAAATTAGATGTTTAAAGTGATTTACAAGCTTCCAGGGGCCCTAAACACAAGATATGAGGAATGGGTAAATATGAATGAAAATGGCCAATTTATTCACTCTGAGGCCTTAAAAAGTTTTTCTCCACTCCAGAAAGTGAATTAAATAGCATTTTTAGGCCTTTATTGTTCAATCAAAAACGCCCGATTTTTGACGAAAGAGATAACCACCCCCCCTTACGACATGCTTCAGAAACTAAAAAAATGGTTCATTTTCAAATGTTGCGTCTTTGAACCACAATTAACATTTGTACGTGGATAAACACTTTTAGAGCTAAAATTAGATGTTTAAAGTGATTTTCAAGCTTCCAGGGGCCCTAAACACAAGATTTGAGAAATGGGTAAAAGTGAATGAAAATGGCCAATTTACTCACTCTGAGGCCTTAAAAAGTGTTTCTCCTCCACGGGAAGTGAATTAAATACCATTTGGAGGCCTTTATTGTTCAAGCGAAAACGCCTGATTTTTGATGAAAGAGATAACCACCCCCCTTACGACATGCTTCTGAAACTAAAAAAATGGTTCATTTTCAAATGTTGCGTCTTTTGAACTACAATTAACATTGTACGTGGATAATCACTTTTAGAGATAAAATGAGATGTTTAAAGTGATTTTCAAGCTTCCAGGGGCCCTAAACACGAGATTTGAAAAATGGGTAACCGTGAATGAAAATGGCCAATTTTTTCACTCTGCGGCCTTAAAAAGTGTTTCTCCTCCACGGAAAGTGAATAAAATAACATTTGGATGCCTTTATTGTTCAATCAAAAACGCCTGTTTTTTGGTGAAAAAGATAACCACCCCCCCTTACGACATGCTTCAGAAACGAAAAAAATGTTCCATTTTCAAATGTTGCGTCTTTGAACTACAATTCACATTTGTACGTGAATGATCACTTTTAGAGATAAAATTAGATGTTTAAAGTGATTTACAAGCTTCCAGGGGCCCTAAACACAAGATATGAGGAATGGGTAAATATGAATGAAAATGGCCAATTTATTCACTCTGAGGCCTTAAAAAGTTTTTCTCCACTCCAGAAAGTGAATTAAATAACATTTTTAGGCCTTTATTGTTCAATCAAAAACGCCCGATTTTTGACGAAAGAGATAACCACCCCCCCTTACGACATGCTTCAGAAACTAAAAAAATGGTTCATTTTCAAATGTTGCGTCTTTGAACCACAATTAACATTTGTACGTGGATAAACACTTTTAGAGCTAAAATTAGATGTTTAAAGTGATTTTCAAGCTTCCAGGGGCCCTAAACACGAGATTTGAGAAATGGGTAACCGTGAATGAAAATGGCCAATTTACTCACTCTGCGGCCTTAAAAAGTGTTTCTCCTCCACGGAAAGTGAATAAAATAACATTTGGATGCCTTTATTGTTCAATCAAAAACGCCTGTTTTTTGGTGAAAAAGATAACCACCCCCCCTTACGACATGCTTCAGAAACTAAAAAAATGTTCCATTTTCAAATGTTGCGTCTTTGAACTACAATTCACATTTGTACGTGAATGATCACTTTTAGAGATAAAATTAGATGTTTAAAGTGATTTACAAGCTTCCAGGGGCCCTAAACACAAGATATGAGGAATGGGTAAATATGAATGAAAATGGCCAATTTATTCACTCTGAGGCCTTAAAAAGTTTTTCTCCACTCCAGAAAGTGAATTAAATAACATTTTTAGGCCTTTATTGTTCAATCAAAAACGCCCGATTTTTGACGAAAGAGATAACCACCCCCCCTTACGACATGCTTCAGAAACTAAAAAAATGGTCCGTTTTCAAATGTTGCCTCTTTGAACTACAATTCACATTTGTACGTGGAAAAGCACTTTTAAAGATCAAATGAGATGTTTAAAGTGATTTTCATGCTTCCAGGGGCCTTAAACACAAGATTTGAGGAATGGGTAAAAGTGAATGAAAATGGCCAATTTACTCACTCTGAGGCCTTAAAAAGTGTTTCTCCTCCACGGGAAGTGAATTAAATACCATTTGGAGGTCTTTATTGTTCAAGCGAAAACGCCTGATTTTTGATGAAAGAGATAACCACCCCCCCTTACGACATGCTTCTGAAACTGAAAAAATGGTTCATTTTCAAATGTTGCGTCTTTGAACCACAATTAACATTTGTACGTGGATAAACACTTTTAGAGCTAAAATTAGATGTTTAAAGTGATTTTCAAGCTTCCAGGGGCCCTAAACACGAGATTTGAGAAATGGGTAAACGTGAATGAAAATGGCCAATTTACTCACTCTGCGGCCTTAAAAAGTGTTTCTCCTCCACGGAAAGTGAATAAAATAACATTTGGATGCCTTTATTGTTCAATCAAAAACGCCCGTTTTTGGTGAAAAAGATAACCACCCCCCCTTACGACATGCTTCAGAAACAAAAAAAATGGTCCATTTTCAAATGTTGCGTCTTTGAACTACAATTCACATTTGTACGTGGATAATCACTTTTAGAGATAAAATTAGATGTTTAAAGTGATTTACAAGCTTCCAGGGGCCCTAAACACAAGATATGAGGAATGGGTAAATATGAATGAAAATGGCCAATTTATTCACTTTGAGGCCTTAAAAAGTTTTTCTCCACTTCAGAAAGTTAATTAAATAACATTTGTAGACCTTTATTGTTCAATCAAAAACGCCCGATTTTTGACGAAAGAGATAACCACCCCCCCTTACGACATGCTTCAGAAACAAAAAAAATGGTTCATTTTCAAATGTTGCATCTTTGAATGACAATCCACATTTGTACGTGGATAAACACTTTTAGAGATGTTTAAAGTGATTTTCAAGCTTCCAGGGGCCCTAAACACGAGATTTGAGAAATGGGTAACCGTGAATGAAAATGGCCAATTTACTCACTCTGAGGCCTTAAAAAGTGTTTCTCCTCAACGGGATGTGAATTAAATAACATTTGTAGGCCTTTATTGTTCAAGCGAAAACGCCCGATTATTGACGAAAGAGATAACCACCCCCCCTTACGACATGCTTCAGAAACGAAAAAAATGGTCTGTTTTCAAATGTTGCGTCTTTGAATGACAATCCACATTTGTACGTGGATAATTACTTTTAGAGCTAAAATTAGATGTTTAAAGTGATTTTCAAGCTTCCAGGGGCCCTAAACACGAGATTTGAGAAATGGGTAACCGTGAATGAAAATGGCCAATTTATTCACTCTGCGGCCTTAAAAAGTGTTTCTCCTCCACGGAAAGTGAATAAAATACCATTTGGATGCCTTTATTGTTCAATCAAAAACACCCGTTTTTTGGTGAAAAAGATAACCACCCCCCCTTACGACATGCTTCAGAAACGAAAAAAATGTTCCATTTTCAAATGTTGCGTCTTTGAACTACAATTCACATTTGTACGTGAATGATCACTTTTAGAGATAAAATTAGATGTTTAAAGTGATTTACAAGCTTCCAGGGGCCCTAAACACAAGATATGAGGAATGGGTAAATATGAATGAAAATGGCCAATTTATTCACTCTGAGGCCTTAAAAAGTTTTTCTCCACTCCAGAAAGTGAATTAAATAACATTTGTAGACCTTTATTGTTCAATCAAAAACGCCCGATTTTTGACGAAAGAGATAACCACCCCCCCTTACGACATGCTTCAGAAACAAAAAAAATGGTTCATTTTCAAATGTTGCATCTTTGAACGACAATCCACATTTGTACGTGGATAAACACTTTTAGAGATAAAATTAGATGTTTAAAGTGATTTTCAAGCTTCCAGGGGCCCTAAACACAAGATTTGAGAAATGGGTAAAAGTGAATGAAAATGGCCAATTTACTCACTCTGAGGCCTTAAAAAGTGTTTCTCCTCAACGGGAAGTGAATTAAATAACATTTGTAGGCCTTTATTGTTCAAGCGAAAACGCCCGATTATTGACGAAAGAGATAACCACCCCCCCTTACGACATGCTTCAGAAACGAAAAAAATGGTCTGTTTTCAAATGTTGCGTCTTTGAATGACAATCCACATTTGTACGTGGATAATCACTTTTAGAGCTAAAATTAGATGTTTAAAGTGATTTTCAAGCTTCCAGGGGCCCTAAACACAAGATTTGAGAAATGGGTAAAAGTGAATGAAAATGGCCAATTTACTCACTCTGAGGCCTTAAAAAGTGTTTCTCCTCCACGGGAAGTGAATTAAATACCATTTGGAGGCCTTTATTGTTAAAGCGAAAACGCCTGATTTTTGATGAAAGATATAACCACCCCCCCTTACGACATGCTTCCGAAACTAAAAAACATGGTTCATTTTCAAATGTTGCGTCTTTTGAACTTTAATTAACATTGTACGTGGATAATCACTTTTAGAGATAAAATGAGATGTTTAAAGTGATTTTCAAGCTTCCAGGGTCCCTAAACACGAGATTTGAGAAATGGGTAAACGTGAATGAAAATGGCCAATTTACTCACTCTGCGGCCTTAAAAAGTGTTTCTCCTCCACGGAAAGTGAATAAAATAACATTTGGATGCCTTTATTGTTCAATCAAAAACGCCCGTTTTTTGGTGAAAAAGATAACCACCCCCCCTTACGACATGCTTCAGAAACGAAAAAAATGGTCTGTTTTCAAATGTTGCGTCTTTGAATGACAATCCACATTTGTACGTGGATAATCACTTTTAGAGCTAAAATTAGATGTTTAAAGTGATTTTCAAGCTTCCAGGGGCCCTAAACACAAGATTTGAGAAATGGGTAAAAGTGAATGAAAATGGCCAATTTACTCACTCTGAGGCCTTAAAAAGTGTTTCTCCTCCACGGGAAGTGAATTAAATACCATTTGGAGGCCTTTATTGTTAAAGCGAAAACGCCTGATTTTTGATGAAAGATATAACCACCCCCCCTTACGACATGCTTCCGAAACTAAAAAACATGGTTCATTTTCAAATGTTGCGTCTTTTGAACTTTAATTAACATTGTACGTGGATAATCACTTTTAGAGATAAAATGAGATGTTTAAAGTGATTTTCAAGCTTCCAGGGTCCCTAAACACGAGATTTGAGAAATGGGTAAACGTGAATGAAAATGGCCAATTTACTCACTCTGCGGCCTTAAAAAGTGTTTCTCCTCCACGGAAAGTGAATAAAATAACATTTGGATGCCTTTATTGTTCAATCAAAAACGCCCGTTTTTTGGTGAAAAAGATAACCACCCCCCCTTACGACATGCTTCAGAAATGAAAAAAATGGTCCATTTTCAAATGTTGCGTCTTTGAACTACAATTCACATTTGTACGTGGAAAAGCACTTTTAAAGATCAAATGAGATGTTTAAAGTGATTTTCATGCTTCCAGGGGCCTTAAACACAAGATTTGAGGAATGGGTAAAAGTGAATGAAAATGGCCAATTTACTCACTCTGAGGCCTTAAAAAGTGTTTCTCCTCAACGGGAAGTGAATTAAATAACATTTGTAGGCCTTTATTGTTCAAGCGAAAACGCCCGATTATTGACGAAAGAGATAACCACCCCCCCTTACGACATGCTTCAGAAACGAAAAAAATGGTCTGTTTTCAAATGTTGCGTCTTTGAATGACAATCCACATTTGTACGTGGATAATCACTTTTAGAGCTAAAATTAGATGTTTAAAGTGATTTTCAAGCTTCCAGGGGCCCTAAACACAAGATTTGAGAAATGGGTAAAAGTGAATGAAAATGGCCAATTTACTCACTCTGAGGCCTTAAAAAGTGTTTCTCCTCCACGTGAAGTGAATTAAATACCATTTGGAGGCCTTTATTGTTCAAGCGAAAACGCCTGATTTTTGATGAAAGATATAACCACCCCCCCTTACGACATGCTTCCGAAACTAAAAAAATGGTTCATTTTCAAATGTTGCGTCTTTTGAACTTTAATTAACATTGTACGTGGATAATCACTTTTAGAGATAAAATGAGATGTTTAAAGTGATTTTCAAGCTTCCAGGGTCCCTAAACACGAGATTTGAGAAATGGGTAAACGTGAATGAAAATAGCCAATTTACTCACTCTGCGGCCTTAAAAAGTGTTTCTCCTCCACGGAAAGTGAATAAAATAAAATTTGGATGCCTTTATTGTTCAATCAAAAACGCCCGTTTTTTGGTGAAAAAGATAACCACCCCCCCTTATGACATGCTTCAGAAATGAAAAAAATGGTCCATTTTCAAATGTTGCGTCTTTGAACTACAATTCACATTTGTACGTGGAAAAGCACTTTTAAAGATCAAATGAGATGTTTAAAGTGATTTTCATGCTTCCAGGGGCCTTAAACACAAGATTTGAGGAATGGGTAAAAGTGAATGAAAATGGCCAATTTACTCACTCTGAGGCCTTAAAAAGTGTTTCTCCTCCACGGGAAGTGAATTAAATAACATTTGTAGGCCTTTATTGTTCAAGCGAAAACGCCCGATTATTGACGAAAGAGATAACCACCCCCCCTTACGACATGCTTCAGAAACGAAAAAAATGGTCCGTTTTCAAATGTTGCGTCTTTGAATGACAATCCACATTTGTACGTGGATAATCACAATTAGAGCTAAAATTAGATGTTTAAAGTGATTTTCAAGCTTCCAGGGGCCCTAAACACAAGATTTGAGAAATGGGTAAAAGTGAATGAAAATGGCCAATTTACTCACTCTGAGGCCTTAATAAGTGTTTCTCCTCCACGGGAAGTGAATTAAATACCATTTGGAGGCCTTTATTGTTCAAGCGAAAACGCCTGATTTTTGATGAAAGAGATAACCACCCCCCCTTACGACATGCTTCTGAAACTAAAAAATGGTTCATTTTCAAATGTTGCGTCTTTTGAACTACAATTAACATTGTACGTGAATGATCACTTTTAGAGATAAAATTAGATGTTTAAAGTGATTTACAAGCTTCCAGGGGCCCTAAACACAAGATATGAGGAATGGGTAAATATGAATGAAAATGGCCAATTTATTCACTCTGAGGCCTTAAAAAGTTTTTCTCCACTCCAGAAAGTGAATTAAATAGCATTTTTAGGCCTTTATTGTTCAATCAAAAACGCCCGATTTTTGACGAAAGAGATAACCACCCCCCCTTACGACATGCTTCAGAAACTAAAAAAATGGTTCATTTTCAAATGTTGCGTCTTTGAACCACAATTAACATTTGTACGTGGATAAACACTTTTAGAGCTAAAATTAGATGTTTAAAGTGATTTTCAAGCTTCCAGGGGCCCTAAACACAAGATTAGAGAAATGGGTAAAAGTGAATGAAAATGGCCAATTTACTCACTCTGAGGCCTTAAAAAGTGTTTCTCCTCCACGGGAAGTGAATTAAATACCATTTGGAGGCCTTTATTGTTCACGCGAAAACGCCTGATTTTTGATGAAAGAGATAACCACCCCCCCTTACGACATGCTTCTGAAACTAAAAAAATGGTTCATTTTCAAATGTTGCGTCTTTTGAACTACAATTAACATTGTACGTGGATAATCACTTTTAGAGATAAAATGAGATGTTTAAAGTGATTTTCAAGCTTCCAGGGGCCCTAAACACGAGATTTGAGAAATGGGTAAACGTGAATGAAAATGGCCAATTTACTCACTCTGCGGCCTTAAAAAGTGTTTCTCCTCCACGGAAAGTGAATAAAATAACATTTGGATGCCTTTATTGTTCAATCAAAAACGCCCGTTTTTGGTGAAAAAGATAACCACCCCCCCTTACGACATGCTTCAGAAACAAAAAAAATGGTCCATTTTCAAATGTTGCGTCTTTGAACTACAATTCACATTTGTACGTGGATAATCACTTTTAGAGATAAAATTAGATGTTTAAAGTGATTTACAAGCTTCCAGGGGCCCTAAACACAAGATATGAGGAATGGGTAAATATGAATGAAAATGGCCAATTTATTCACTTTGAGGCCTTAAAAAGTTTTTCTCCACTCCAGAAAGTGAATTAAATAACATTTGTAGACCTTTATTGTTCAATCAAAAACGCCCGATTTTTGACGAAAGAGATAACCACCCCCCCTTACGACATGCTTCAGAAACAAAAAAAATGGTTCATTTTCAAATGTTGCATCTTTGAATGACAATCCACATTTGTACGTGGATAAACACTTTTAGAGATGTTTAAAGTGATTTTCAAGCTTCCAGGGGCCCTAAACACGAGATTTGAGAAATGGGTAACCGTGAATGAAAATGGCCAATTCACTCACTCTGAGGCCTTAAAAAGTGTTTCTCCTCAACGGGATGTGAATTAAATAACATTTGTAGGCCTTTATTGTTCAAGCGAAAACGCCCGATTATTGACGAAAGAGATAACCACCCCCCCTTACGACATGCTTCAGAAACGAAAAAAATGGTCTGTTTTCAAATGTTGCGTCTTTGAATGACAATCCACATTTGTACGTGGATAATTACTTTTAGAGCTAAAATTAGATGTTTAAAGTGATTTTCAAGCTTCCAGGGGCCCTAAACACGAGATTTGAGAAATGGGTAACCGTGAATGAAAATGGCCAATTTATTCACTCTGCGGCCTTAAAAAGTGTTTCTCCTCCACGGAAAGTGAATAAAATACCATTTGGATGCCTTTATTGTTCAATCAAAAACACCCGTTTTTTGGTGAAAAAGATAACCACCCCCCCTTACGACATGCTTCAGAAACAAAAAAAATGGTCCATTTTCAAATGTTGCGTCTTTGAACTACAATTCACATTTGTACGTGGATAATCACTTTTAGAGATCAAATTAGATGTTTAAAGTGATTTACAAGCTTCCAGGGGCCCTAAACACAAGATATGAGGAATGGGTAAATATGAATGAAAATGGCCAATTTATTCACTCTGAGGCCTTAAAAAGTTTTTCTCCACTCCAGAAAGTGAATTAAATAACATTTGTAGACCTTTATTGTTCAATCAAAAACGCCCGATTTTTGACGAAAGAGATAACCACCCCCCCTTACGACATGCTTCAGAAACAAAAAAAATGGTTCATTTTCAAATGTTGCATCTTTGAACGACAATCCACATTTGTACGTGGATAAACACTTTTAGAGATAAAATTAGATGTTTAAAGTGATTTTCAAGCTTCCAGGGGCCCTAAACACAAGATTTGAGAAATGGGTAAAAGTGAATGAAAATGGCCAATTTACTCACTCTGAGGCCTTAAAAAGTGTTTCTCCTCAACGGGAAGTGAATTAAATAACATTTGTAGGCCTTTATTGTTCAAGCGAAAACGCCCGATTATTGACGAAAGAGATAACCACCCCCCCTTACGACATGCTTCAGAAACGAAAAAAATGGTCTGTTTTCAAATGTTGCGTCTTTGAATGACAATCCACATTTGTACGTGGATAATCACTTTTAGAGCTAAAATTAGATGTTTAAAGTGATTTTCAAGCTTCCAGGGGCCCTAAACACAAGATTTGAGAAATGGGTAAAAGTGAATGAAAATGGCCAATTTACTCACTCTGAGGCCTTAAAAAGTGTTTCTCCTCCACGGGAAGTGAATTAAATACCATTTGGAGGCCTTTATTGTTAAAGCGAAAACGCCTGATTTTTGATGAAAGATATAACCACCCCCCCTTACGACATGCTTCCGAAACTAAAAAACATGGTTCATTTTCAAATGTTGCGTCTTTTGAACTTTAATTAACATTGTACGTGGATAATCACTTTTAGAGATAAAATGAGATGTTTAAAGTGATTTTCAAGCTTCCAGGGTCCCTAAACACGAGATTTGAGAAATGGGTAAACGTGAATGAAAATGGCCAATTTACTCACTCTGCGGCCTTAAAAAGTGTTTCTCCTCCACGGAAAGTGAATAAAATAACATTTGGATGCCTTTATTGTTCAATCAAAAACGCCCGTTTTTTGGTGAAAAAGATAACCACCCCCCCTTACGACATGCTTCAGAAATGAAAAAAATGGTCCATTTTCAAATGTTGCGTCTTTGAACTACAATTCACATTTGTACGTGGAAAAGCACTTTTAAAGATCAAATGAGATGTTTAAAGTGATTTTCATGCTTCCAGGGGCCTTAAACACAAGATTTGAGGAATGGGTAAAAGTGAATGAAAATGGCCAATTTACTCACTCTGAGGCCTTAAAAAGTGTTTCTCCTCAACGGGAAGTGAATTAAATAACATTTGTAGGCCTTTATTGTTCAAGCGAAAACGCCCGATTATTGACGAAAGAGATAACCACCCCCCCTTACGACATGCTTCAGAAACGAAAAAAATGGTCTGTTTTCAAATGTTGCGTCTTTGAATGACAATCCACATTTGTACGTGGATAATCACTTTTAGAGCTAAAATTAGATGTTTAAAGTGATTTTCAAGCTTCCAGGGGCCCTAAACACAAGATTTGAGAAATGGGTAAAAGTGAATGAAAATGGCCAATTTACTCACTCTGAGGCCTTAAAAAGTGTTTCTCCTCCACGTGAAGTGAATTAAATACCATTTGGAGGCCTTTATTGTTCAAGCGAAAACGCCTGATTTTTGATGAAAGATATAACCACCCCCCCTTACGACATGCTTCCGAAACTAAAAAAATGGTTCATTTTCAAATGTTGCGTCTTTTGAACTTTAATTAACATTGTACGTGGATAATCACTTTTAGAGATAAAATGAGATGTTTAAAGTGATTTTCAAGCTTCCAGGGGCCCTAAACACGAGATTTGAGAAATGGGTAACCGTAAATGAAAATGGCCAATTTTTTCACTCTGCGGCCTTAAAAAGTGTTTCTCCTCCACGGAAAGTGAATAAAATAACATTTGGATGCCTTTATTGTTCAATCAAAAACGCCTGTTTTTTGGTGAAAAAGATAACCACCCCCCCTTACGACATGCTTCAGAAACGAAAAAAATGTTCCATTTTCAAATGTTGCGTCTTTGAACTACAATTCACATTTGTACGTGAATGATCACTTTTAGAGATAAAATTAGATGTTTAAAGTGATTTACAAGCTTCCAGGGGCCCTAAACACAAGATATGAGGAATGGGTAAATATGAATGAAAATGGCCAATTTATTCACTCTGAGGCCTTAAAAAGTTTTTCTCCACTCCAGAAAGTGAATTAAATAGCATTTTTAGGCCTTTATTGTTCAATCAAAAACGCCCGATTTTTGACGAAAGAGATAACCACCCCCCCTTACGACATGCTTCAGAAACTAAAAAAATGGTTCATTTTCAAATGTTGCGTCTTTGAACCACAATTAACATTTGTACGTGGATAAACACTTTTAGAGCTAAAATTAGATGTTTAAAGTGATTTTCAAGCTTCCAGGGGCCCTAAACACAAGATTTGAGAAATGGGTAAAAGTGAATGAAAATGGCCAATTTACTCACTCTGAGGCCTTAAAAAGTGTTTCTCCTCCACGGGAAGTGAATTAAATACCATTTGGAGGCCTTTATTGTTCAAGCGAAAACGCCTGATTTTTGATGAAAGAGATAACCACCCCCCTTACGACATGCTTCTGAAACTAAAAAAATGGTTCATTTTCAAATGTTGCGTCTTTTGAACTACAATTAACATTGTACGTGGATAATCACTTTTAGAGATAAAATGAGATGTTTAAAGTGATTTTCAAGCTTCCAGGGGCCCTAAACACGAGATTTGAAAAATGGGTAACCGTGAATGAAAATGGCCAATTTTTTCACTCTGCGGCCTTAAAAAGTGTTTCTCCTCCACGGAAAGTGAATAAAATAACATTTGGATGCCTTTATTGTTCAATCAAAAACGCCTGTTTTTTGGTGAAAAAGATAACCACCCCCCCTTACGACATGCTTCAGAAACGAAAAAAATGTTCCATTTTCAAATGTTGCGTCTTTGAACTACAATTCACATTTGTACGTGAATGATCACTTTTAGAGATAAAATTAGATGTTTAAAGTGATTTACAAGCTTCCAGGGGCCCTAAACACAAGATATGAGGAATGGGTAAATATGAATGAAAATGGCCAATTTATTCACTCTGAGGCCTTAAAAAGTTTTTCTCCACTCCAGAAAGTGAATTAAATAACATTTTTAGGCCTTTATTGTTCAATCAAAAACGCCCGATTTTTGACGAAAGAGATAACCACCCCCCCTTACGACATGCTTCAGAAACTAAAAAAATGGTTCATTTTCAAATGTTGCGTCTTTGAACCACAATTAACATTTGTACGTGGATAAACACTTTTAGAGCTAAAATTAGATGTTTAAAGTGATTTTCAAGCTTCCAGGGGCCCTAAACACGAGATTTGAGAAATGGGTAACCGTGAATGAAAATGGCCAATTTACTCACTCTGCGGCCTTAAAAAGTGTTTCTCCTCCACGGAAAGTGAATAAAATAACATTTGGATGCCTTTATTGTTCAATCAAAAACGCCTGTTTTTTGGTGAAAAAGATAACCACCCCCCCTTACGACATGCTTCAGAAACGAAAAAAATGTTCCATTTTCAAATGTTGCGTCTTTGAACTACAATTCACATTTGTACGTGAATGATCACTTTTAGAGATAAAATTAGATGTTTAAAGTGATTTACAAGCTTCCAGGGGCCCTAAACACAAGATATGAGGAATGGGTAAATATGAATGAAAATGGCCAATTTATTCACTCTGAGGCCTTAAAAAGTTTTTCTCCACTCCAGAAAGTGAATTAAATAACATTTTTAGGCCTTTATTGTTCAATCAAAAACGCCCGATTTTTGACGAAAGAGATAACCACCCCCCCTTACGACATGCTTCAGAAACTAAAAAAATGGTCCGTTTTCAAATGTTGCCTCTTTGAACTACAATTCACATTTGTACGTGGAAAAGCACTTTTAAAGATCAAATGAGATGTTTAAAGTGATTTTCATGCTTCCAGGGGCCTTAAACACAAGATTTGAGGAATGGGTAAAAGTGAATGAAAATGGCCAATTTACTCACTCTGAGGCCTTAAAAAGTGTTTCTCCTCCACGGGAAGTGAATTAAATACCATTTGGAGGTCTTTATTGTTCAAGCGAAAACGCCTGATTTTTGATGAAAGAGATAACCACCCCCCCTTACGACATGCTTCTGAAACTGAAAAAATGGTTCATTTTCAAATGTTGCGTCTTTGAACCACAATTAACATTTGTACGTGGATAAACACTTTTAGAGCTAAAATTAGATGTTTAAAGTGATTTTCAAGCTTCCAGGGGCCCTAAACACGAGATTTGAGAAATGGGTAAACGTGAATGAAAATGGCCAATTTACTCACTCTGCGGCCTTAAAAAGTGTTTCTCCTCCACGGAAAGTGAATAAAATAACATTTGGATGCCTTTATTGTTCAATCAAAAACGCCCGTTTTTGGTGAAAAAGATAACCACCCCCCCTTACGACATGCTTCAGAAACAAAAAAAATGGTCCATTTTCAAATGTTGCGTCTTTGAACTACAATTCACATTTGTACGTGGATAATCACTTTTAGAGATAAAATTAGATGTTTAAAGTGATTTACAAGCTTCCAGGGGCCCTAAACACAAGATATGAGGAATGGGTAAATATGAATGAAAATGGCCAATTTATTCACTTTGAGGCCTTAAAAAGTTTTTCTCCACTTCAGAAAGTTAATTAAATAACATTTGTAGACCTTTATTGTTCAATCAAAAACGCCCGATTTTTGACGAAAGAGATAACCACCCCCCCTTACGACATGCTTCAGAAACAAAAAAAATGGTTCATTTTCAAATGTTGCATCTTTGAATGACAATCCACATTTGTACGTGGATAAACACTTTTAGAGATGTTTAAAGTGATTTTCAAGCTTCCAGGGGCCCTAAACACGAGATTTGAGAAATGGGTAACCGTGAATGAAAATGGCCAATTTACTCACTCTGAGGCCTTAAAAAGTGTTTCTCCTCAACGGGATGTGAATTAAATAACATTTGTAGGCCTTTATTGTTCAAGCGAAAACGCCCGATTATTGACGAAAGAGATAACCACCCCCCCTTACGACATGCTTCAGAAACGAAAAAAATGGTCTGTTTTCAAATGTTGCGTCTTTGAATGACAATCCACATTTGTACGTGGATAATTACTTTTAGAGCTAAAATTAGATGTTTAAAGTGATTTTCAAGCTTCCAGGGGCCCTAAACACGAGATTTGAGAAATGGGTAACCGTGAATGAAAATGGCCAATTTATTCACTCTGCGGCCTTAAAAAGTGTTTCTCCTCCACGGAAAGTGAATAAAATACCATTTGGATGCCTTTATTGTTCAATCAAAAACACCCGTTTTTTGGTGAAAAAGATAACCACCCCCCCTTACGACATGCTTCAGAAACGAAAAAAATGTTCCATTTTCAAATGTTGCGTCTTTGAACTACAATTCACATTTGTACGTGAATGATCACTTTTAGAGATAAAATTAGATGTTTAAAGTGATTTACAAGCTTCCAGGGGCCCTAAACACAAGATATGAGGAATGGGTAAATATGAATGAAAATGGCCAATTTATTCACTCTGAGGCCTTAAAAAGTTTTTCTCCACTCCAGAAAGTGAATTAAATAACATTTGTAGACCTTTATTGTTCAATCAAAAACGCCCGATTTTTGACGAAAGAGATAACCACCCCCCCTTACGACATGCTTCAGAAACAAAAAAAATGGTTCATTTTCAAATGTTGCATCTTTGAACGACAATCCACATTTGTACGTGGATAAACACTTTTAGAGATAAAATTAGATGTTTAAAGTGATTTTCAAGCTTCCAGGGGCCCTAAACACAAGATTTGAGAAATGGGTAAAAGTGAATGAAAATGGCCAATTTACTCACTCTGAGGCCTTAAAAAGTGTTTCTCCTCAACGGGAAGTGAATTAAATAACATTTGTAGGCCTTTATTGTTCAAGCGAAAACGCCCGATTATTGACGAAAGAGATAACCACCCCCCCTTACGACATGCTTCAGAAACGAAAAAAATGGTCTGTTTTCAAATGTTGCGTCTTTGAATGACAATCCACATTTGTACGTGGATAATCACTTTTAGAGCTAAAATTAGATGTTTAAAGTGATTTTCAAGCTTCCAGGGGCCCTAAACACAAGATTTGAGAAATGGGTAAAAGTGAATGAAAATGGCCAATTTACTCACTCTGAGGCCTTAAAAAGTGTTTCTCCTCCACGGGAAGTGAATTAAATACCATTTGGAGGCCTTTATTGTTAAAGCGAAAACGCCTGATTTTTGATGAAAGATATAACCACCCCCCCTTACGACATGCTTCCGAAACTAAAAAACATGGTTCATTTTCAAATGTTGCGTCTTTTGAACTTTAATTAACATTGTACGTGGATAATCACTTTTAGAGATAAAATGAGATGTTTAAAGTGATTTTCAAGCTTCCAGGGTCCCTAAACACGAGATTTGAGAAATGGGTAAACGTGAATGAAAATGGCCAATTTACTCACTCTGCGGCCTTAAAAAGTGTTTCTCCTCCACGGAAAGTGAATAAAATAACATTTGGATGCCTTTATTGTTCAATCAAAAACGCCCGTTTTTTGGTGAAAAAGATAACCACCCCCCCTTACGACATGCTTCAGAAACGAAAAAAATGGTCTGTTTTCAAATGTTGCGTCTTTGAATGACAATCCACATTTGTACGTGGATAATCACTTTTAGAGCTAAAATTAGATGTTTAAAGTGATTTTCAAGCTTCCAGGGGCCCTAAACACAAGATTTGAGAAATGGGTAAAAGTGAATGAAAATGGCCAATTTACTCACTCTGAGGCCTTAAAAAGTGTTTCTCCTCCACGGGAAGTGAATTAAATACCATTTGGAGGCCTTTATTGTTAAAGCGAAAACGCCTGATTTTTGATGAAAGATATAACCACCCCCCCTTACGACATGCTTCCGAAACTAAAAAACATGGTTCATTTTCAAATGTTGCGTCTTTTGAACTTTAATTAACATTGTACGTGGATAATCACTTTTAGAGATAAAATGAGATGTTTAAAGTGATTTTCAAGCTTCCAGGGTCCCTAAACACGAGATTTGAGAAATGGGTAAACGTGAATGAAAATGGCCAATTTACTCACTCTGCGGCCTTAAAAAGTGTTTCTCCTCCACGGAAAGTGAATAAAATAACATTTGGATGCCTTTATTGTTCAATCAAAAACGCCCGTTTTTTGGTGAAAAAGATAACCACCCCCCCTTACGACATGCTTCAGAAATGAAAAAAATGGTCCATTTTCAAATGTTGCGTCTTTGAACTACAATTCACATTTGTACGTGGAAAAGCACTTTTAAAGATCAAATGAGATGTTTAAAGTGATTTTCATGCTTCCAGGGGCCTTAAACACAAGATTTGAGGAATGGGTAAAAGTGAATGAAAATGGCCAATTTACTCACTCTGAGGCCTTAAAAAGTGTTTCTCCTCAACGGGAAGTGAATTAAATAACATTTGTAGGCCTTTATTGTTCAAGCGAAAACGCCCGATTATTGACGAAAGAGATAACCACCCCCCCTTACGACATGCTTCAGAAACGAAAAAAATGGTCTGTTTTCAAATGTTGCGTCTTTGAATGACAATCCACATTTGTACGTGGATAATCACTTTTAGAGCTAAAATTAGATGTTTAAAGTGATTTTCAAGCTTCCAGGGGCCCTAAACACAAGATTTGAGAAATGGGTAAAAGTGAATGAAAATGGCCAATTTACTCACTCTGAGGCCTTAAAAAGTGTTTCTCCTCCACGTGAAGTGAATTAAATACCATTTGGAGGCCTTTATTGTTCAAGCGAAAACGCCTGATTTTTGATGAAAGATATAACCACCCCCCCTTACGACATGCTTCCGAAACTAAAAAAATGGTTCATTTTCAAATGTTGCGTCTTTTGAACTTTAATTAACATTGTACGTGGATAATCACTTTTAGAGATAAAATGAGATGTTTAAAGTGATTTTCAAGCTTCCAGGGTCCCTAAACACGAGATTTGAGAAATGGGTAAACGTGAATGAAAATAGCCAATTTACTCACTCTGCGGCCTTAAAAAGTGTTTCTCCTCCACGGAAAGTGAATAAAATAAAATTTGGATGCCTTTATTGTTCAATCAAAAACGCCCGTTTTTTGGTGAAAAAGATAACCACCCCCCCTTATGACATGCTTCAGAAATGAAAAAAATGGTCCATTTTCAAATGTTGCGTCTTTGAACTACAATTCACATTTGTACGTGGAAAAGCACTTTTAAAGATCAAATGAGATGTTTAAAGTGATTTTCATGCTTCCAGGGGCCTTAAACACAAGATTTGAGGAATGGGTAAAAGTGAATGAAAATGGCCAATTTACTCACTCTGAGGCCTTAAAAAGTGTTTCTCCTCCACGGGAAGTGAATTAAATAACATTTGTAGGCCTTTATTGTTCAAGCGAAAACGCCCGATTATTGACGAAAGAGATAACCACCCCCCCTTACGACATGCTTCAGAAACGAAAAAAATGGTCCGTTTTCAAATGTTGCGTCTTTGAATGACAATCCACATTTGTACGTGGATAATCACAATTAGAGCTAAAATTAGATGTTTAAAGTGATTTTCAAGCTTCCAGGGGCCCTAAACACAAGATTTGAGAAATGGGTAAAAGTGAATGAAAATGGCCAATTTACTCACTCTGAGGCCTTAATAAGTGTTTCTCCTCCACGGGAAGTGAATTAAATACCATTTGGAGGCCTTTATTGTTCAAGCGAAAACGCCTGATTTTTGATGAAAGAGATAACCACCCCCCCTTACGACATGCTTCTGAAACTAAAAAATGGTTCATTTTCAAATGTTGCGTCTTTTGAACTACAATTAACATTGTACGTGAATGATCACTTTTAGAGATAAAATTAGATGTTTAAAGTGATTTACAAGCTTCCAGGGGCCCTAAACACAAGATATGAGGAATGGGTAAATATGAATGAAAATGGCCAATTTATTCACTCTGAGGCCTTAAAAAGTTTTTCTCCACTCCAGAAAGTGAATTAAATAGCATTTTTAGGCCTTTATTGTTCAATCAAAAACGCCCGATTTTTGACGAAAGAGATAACCACCCCCCCTTACGACATGCTTCAGAAACTAAAAAAATGGTTCATTTTCAAATGTTGCGTCTTTGAACCACAATTAACATTTGTACGTGGATAAACACTTTTAGAGCTAAAATTAGATGTTTAAAGTGATTTTCAAGCTTCCAGGGGCCCTAAACACAAGATTTGAGAAATGGGTAAAAGTGAATGAAAATGGCCAATTTACTCACTCTGAGGCCTTAAAAAGTGTTTCTCCTCCACGGGAAGTGAATTAAATACCATTTGGAGGCCTTTATTGTTCAAGCGAAAACGCCTGATTTTTGATGAAAGAGATAACCACCCCCCCTTACGACATGCTTCTGAAACTAAAAAAATGGTTCATTTTCAAATGTTGCGTCTTTTGAACTACAATTAACATTGTACGTGGATAATCACTTTTAGAGATAAAATGAGATGTTTAAAGTGATTTTCAAGCTTCCAGGGGCCCTAAACACGAGATTTGAAAAATGGGTAACCGTGAATGAAAATGGCCAATTTTTTCACTCTGCGGCCTTAAAAAGTGTTTCTCCTCCACGGAAAGTGAATAAAATAACATTTGGATGCCTTTATTGTTCAATCAAAAACGCCTGTTTTTTGGTGAAAAAGATAACCACCCCCCCTTACGACATGCTTCAGAAACGAAAAAAATGTTCCATTTTCAAATGTTGCGTCTTTGAACTACAATTCACATTTGTACGTGAATGATCACTTTTAGAGATAAAATTAGATGTTTAAAGTGATTTACAAGCTTCCAGGGGCCCTAAACACAAGATATGAGGAATGGGTAAATATGAATGAAAATGGCCAATTTATTCACTCTGAGGCCTTAAAAAGTTTTTCTCCACTCCAGAAAGTGAATTAAATAACATTTTTAGGCCTTTATTGTTCAATCAAAAACGCCCGATTTTTGACGAAAGAGATAACCACCCCCCCTTACGACATGCTTCAGAAACTAAAAAAATGGTTCATTTTCAAATGTTGCGTCTTTGAACCACAATTAACATTTGTACGTGGATAAACACTTTTAGAGCTAAAATTAGATGTTTAAAGTGATTTTCAAGCTTCCAGGGGCCCTAAACACGAGATTTGAGAAATGGGTAACCGTGAATGAAAATGGCCAATTTACTCACTCTGCGGCCTTAAAAAGTGTTTCTCCTCCACGGAAAGTGAATAAAATAACATTTGGATGCCTTTATTGTTCAATCAAAAACGCCTGTTTTTTGGTGAAAAAGATAACCACCCCCCCTTACGACATGCTTCAGAAACGAAAAAAATGTTCCATTTTCAAATGTTGCGTCTTTGAACTACAATTCACATTTGTACGTGAATGATCACTTTTAGAGATAAAATTAGATGTTTAAAGTGATTTACAAGCTTCCAGGGGCCCTAAACACAAGATATGAGGAATGGGTAAATATGAATGAAAATGGCCAATTTATTCACTCTGAGGCCTTAAAAAGTTTTTCTCCACTCCAGAAAGTGAATTAAATAACATTTTTAGGCCTTTATTGTTCAATCAAAAACGCCCGATTTTTGACGAAAGAGATAACCACCCCCCCTTACGACATGCTTCAGAAACTAAAAAAATGGTCCGTTTTCAAATGTTGCCTCTTTGAACTACAATTCACATTTGTACGTGGAAAAGCACTTTTAAAGATCAAATGAGATGTTTAAAGTGATTTTCATGCTTCCAGGGGCCTTAAACACAAGATTTGAGGAATGGGTAAAAGTGAATGAAAATGGCCAATTTACTCACTCTGAGGCCTTAAAAAGTGTTTCTCCTCCACGGGAAGTGAATTAAATACCATTTGGAGGTCTTTATTGTTCAAGCGAAAACGCCTGATTTTTGATGAAAGAGATAACCACCCCCCCTTACGACATGCTTCTGAAACTGAAAAAATGGTTCATTTTCAAATGTTGCGTCTTTGAACCACAATTAACATTTGTACGTGGATAAACACTTTTAGAGCTAAAATTAGATGTTTAAAGTGATTTTCAAGCTTCCAGGGGCCCTAAACACGAGATTTGAGAAATGGGTAAACGTGAATGAAAATGGCCAATTTACTCACTCTGCGGCCTTAAAAAGTGTTTCTCCTCCACGGAAAGTGAATAAAATAACATTTGGATGCCTTTATTGTTCAATCAAAAACGCCCGTTTTTGGTGAAAAAGATAACCACCCCCCCTTACGACATGCTTCAGAAACAAAAAAAATGGTCCATTTTCAAATGTTGCGTCTTTGAACTACAATTCACATTTGTACGTGGATAATCACTTTTAGAGATAAAATTAGATGTTTAAAGTGATTTACAAGCTTCCAGGGGCCCTAAACACAAGATATGAGGAATGGGTAAATATGAATGAAAATGGCCAATTTATTCACTTTGAGGCCTTAAAAAGTTTTTCTCCACTCCAGAAAGTGAATTAAATAACATTTGTAGACCTTTATTGTTCAATCAAAAACGCCCGATTTTTGACGAAAGAGATAACCACCCCCCCTTACGACATGCTTCAGAAACAAAAAAAATGGTTCATTTTCAAATGTTGCATCTTTGAATGACAATCCACATTTGTACGTGGATAAACACTTTTAGAGATGTTTAAAGTGATTTTCAAGCTTCCAGGGGCCCTAAACACGAGATTTGAGAAATGGGTAACCGTGAATGAAAATGGCCAATTTACTCACTCTGAGGCCTTAAAAAGTGTTTCTCCTCAACGGGAAGTGAATTAAATAACATTTGTAGGCCTTTATTGTTCAAGCGAAAACGCCCGATTATTGACGAAAGAGATAACCACCCCCCCTTACGACATGCTTCAGAAACGAAAAAAATGGTCTGTTTTCAAATGTTGCGTCTTTGAATGACAATCCACATTTGTACGTGGATAATTACTTTTAGAGCTAAAATTAGATGTTTAAAGTGATTTTCAAGCTTCCAGGGGCCCTAAACACGAGATTTGAGAAATGGGTAACCGTGAATGAAAATGGCCAATTTATTCACTCTGCGGCCTTAAAAAGTGTTTCTCCTCCACGGAAAGTGAATAAAATACCATTTGGATGCCTTTATTGTTCAATCAAAAACACCCGTTTTTTGGTGAAAAAGATAACCACCCCCCCTTACGACATGCTTCAGAAACAAAAAAAATGGTCCATTTTCAAATGTTGCGTCTTTGAACTACAATTCACATTTGTACGTGGATAATCACTTTTAGAGATCAAATTAGATGTTTAAAGTGATTTACAAGCTTCCAGGGGCCCTAAACACAAGATATGAGGAATGGGTAAATATGAATGAAAATGGCCAATTTATTCACTCTGAGGCCTTAAAAAGTTTTTCTCCACTCCAGAAAGTGAATAAAATAACATTTGGATGCCTTTATTGTTCAATCAAAAACGCCCGTTTTTTGGTGAAAAAGATAACCACCCCCCCTTACGACATGCTTCAGAAATGAAAAAAATGGTCCATTTTCAAATGTTGCGTCTTTGAACTACAATTCACATTTGTACGTGGAAAAGCACTTTTAAAGATCAAATGAGATGTTTAAAGTGATTTTCATGCTTCCAGGGGCCTTAAACACAAGATTTGAGGAATGGGTAAAAGTGAATGAAAATGGCCAATTTACTCACTCTGAGGCCTTAAAAAGTGTTTCTCCTCAACGGGAAGTGAATTAAATAACATTTGTAGGCCTTTATTGTTCAAGCGAAAACGCCCGATTATTGACGAAAGAGATAACCACCCCCCCTTACGACATGCTTCAGAAACGAAAAAAATGGTCTGTTTTCAAATGTTGCGTCTTTGAATGACAATCCACATTTGTACGTGGATAATCACTTTTAGAGCTAAAATTAGATGTTTAAAGTGATTTTCAAGCTTCCAGGGGCCCTAAACACAAGATTTGAGAAATGGGTAAAAGTGAATGAAAATGGCCAATTTACTCACTCTGAGGCCTTAAAAAGTGTTTCTCCTCCACGTGAAGTGAATTAAATACCATTTGGAGGCCTTTATTGTTCAAGCGAAAACGCCTGATTTTTGATGAAAGATATAACCACCCCCCCTTACGACATGCTTCCGAAACTAAAAAAATGGTTCATTTTCAAATGTTGCGTCTTTTGAACTTTAATTAACATTGTACGTGGATAATCACTTTTAGAGATAAAATGAGATGTTTAAAGTGATTTTCAAGCTTCCAGGGTCCCTAAACACGAGATTTGAGAAATGGGTAAACGTGAATGAAAATGCCCAATTTACTCACTCTGCGGCCTTAAAAAGTGTTTCTCCTCCACGGAAAGTGAATAAAATAACATTTGGATGCCTTTATTGTTCAATCAAAAACGCCCGTTTTTTGGTGAAAAAGATAACCACCCCCCCTTACGACATGCTTCAGAAATGAAAAAAATGGTCCATTTTCAAATGTTGCGTCTTTGAACTACAATTCACATTTGTACGTGGAAAAGCACTTTTAAAGATCAAATGAGATGTTTAAAGTGATTTTCATGCTTCCAGGGGCCTTAAACACAAGATTTGAGGAATGGGTAAAAGTGAATGAAAATGGCCAATTTACTCACTCTGAGGCCTTAAAAAGTGTTTCTCCTCCACGGGAAGTGAATTAAATAACATTTGTAGGCCTTTATTGTTCAAGCGAAAACGCCCGATTATTGACGAAAGAGATAACCACCCCCCCTTACGACATGCTTCAGAAACGAAAAAAATGGTCCGTTTTCAAATGTTGCGTCTTTGAATGACAATCCACATTTGTACGTGGATAATCACAATTAGAGCTAAAATTAGATGTTTAAAGTGATTTTCAAGCTTCCAGGGGCCCTAAACATAAGATTTGAGAAATGGGTAAAAGTGAATGAAAATGGCCAATTTACTCACTCTGAGGCCTTAATAAGTGTTTCTCCTCCACGGGAAGTGAATTAAATACCATTTGGAGGCCTTTATTGTTCAAGCGAAAACGCCTGATTTTTGATGAAAGAGATAACCACCCCCCCTTACGACATGCTTCTGAAACTAAAAAATGGTTCATTTTCAAATGTTGCGTCTTTTGAACTACAATTAACATTGTACGTGGATAATCACTTTTAGAGATAAAATGAGATGTTTAAAGTGATTTTCAAGCTTCCAGGGGCCCTAAACACGAGATTTGAGAAATGGGTAACCGTGAATGAAAATGGCCAATTTTTTCACTCTGCGGCCTTAAAAAGTGTTTCTCCTCCACGGAAAGTGAATAAAATAACATTTGGATGCCTTTATTGTTCAATCAAAAACGCCTGTTTTTTGGTGAAAAAGATAACCACCCCCCCTTACGACATGCTTCAGAAACGAAAAAAATGCTCCATTTTCAAATGTTGCGTCTTTGAACTACAATTCACATTTGTACGTGAATGATCACTTTTAGAGATAAAATTAGATGTTTAAAGTGATTTACAAGCTTCCAGGGGCCCTAAACACAAGATATGAGGAATGGGTAAATATGAATGAAAATGGCCAATTTATTCACTCTGAGGCCTTAAAAAGTTTTTCTCCACTCCAGAAAGTGAATTAAATAGCATTTTTAGGCCTTTATTGTTCAATCAAAAACGCCCGATTTTTGACGAAAGAGATAACCACCCCCCCTTACGACATGCTTCTGAAACTAAAAAAATGGTTCATTTTCAAATGTTGCGTCTTTTGAACTACAATTAACATTGTACGTGGATAATCACTTTTAGAGATAAAATGAGATGTTTAAAGTGATTTTCAAGCTTCCAGGGGCCCTAAACACGAGATTTGAAAAATGGGTAACCGTGAATGAAAATGGCCAATTTTTTCACTCTGCGGCCTTAAAAAGTGTTTCTCCTCCACGGAAAGTGAATAAAATAACATTTGGATGCCTTTATTGTTCAATCAAAAACGCCTGTTTTTTGGTGAAAAAGATAACCACCCCCCCTTACGACATGCTTCAGAAACGAAAAAAATGTTCCATTTTCAAATGTTGCGTCTTTGAACTACAATTCACATTTGTACGTGAATGATCACTTTTAGAGATAAAATTAGATGTTTAAAGTGATTTACAAGCTTCCAGGGGCCCTAAACACAAGATATGAGGAATGGGTAAATATGAATGAAAATGGCCAATTTATTCACTCTGAGGCCTTAAAAAGTTTTTCTCCACTCCAGAAATTGAATTAAATAACATTTTTAGGCCTTTATTGTTCAATCAAAAACGCCCGATTTTTGACGAAAGAGATAACCACCCCCCCTTACGACATGCTTCAGAAACTAAAAAAATGGTCCGTTTTCAAATGTTGCCTCTTTGAACTACAATTCACATTTGTACGTGGAAAAGCACTTTTAAAGATCAAATGAGATGTTTAAAGTGATTTTCATGCTTCCAGGGGCCTTAAACACAAGATTTGAGGAATGGGTAAAAGTGAATGAAAATGGCCAATTTACTCACTCTGAGGCCTTAAAAAGTGTTTCTCCTCCACGGGAAGTGAATTAAATACCATTTGGAGGTCTTTATTGTTCAAGCGAAAACGCCTGATTTTTGATGAAAGAGATAACCACCCCCCTTACGACATGCTTCTGAAACTGAAAAAATGGTTCATTTTCAAATGTTGCGTCTTTGAACCACAATTAACATTTGTACGTGGATAAACACTTTTAGAGCTAAAATTAGATGTTTAAAGTGATTTTCAAGCTTCCAGGGGCCCTAAACACGAGATTTGAGAAATGGGTAAACGTGAATGAAAATGGCCAATTTACTCACTCTGCGGCCTTAAAAAGTGTTTCTCCTCCACGGAAAGTGAATAAAATAACATTTGGATGCCTTTATTGTTCAATCAAAAACGCCCGTTTTTGGTGAAAAAGATAACCACCCCCCCTTACGACATGCTTCAGAAACAAAAAAATGGTTCATTTTCAAATGTTGCATCTTTGAATGACAATCCACATTTGTACGTGGATAAACACTTTTAGAGATGTTTAAAGTGATTTTCAAGCTTCCAGGGGCCCTAAACACAAGATTTGAGAAATGGGTAAAAGTGAATGAAAATGGCCAATTTACTCACTCTGAGGCCTTAAAAAGTGTTTCTCCTGAACGGGAAGTGAATTAAATAACATTTGTAGGCCTTTATTGTTCAAGCGAAAACGCCCGATTATTGACGAAAGAGATAACCACCCCCCCTTACGACATGCTTCAGAAACGAAAAAAATGGTCCGTTTTCAAATGTTGCGTCTTTGAATGACAATCCACATTTGTACGTGGATAATCACTTTTAGAGCTAAAATTAGATGTTTAAAGTGATTTTCAAGCTTCCAGGGGCCCTAAACACACGATTTGAGAAATGGGTAAAAGTGAATGAAAATGGCCAATTTACTCACTCTGAGGCCTTAAAAAGTGTTTCTCCTCCACGGGAAGTGAATTAAATACCATTTGGAGGCCTTTATTGTTCAAGCGAAAACGCCTGATTTTTGATGAAAGAGATAACCACCCCCCCTTACGACATGCTTCTGAAACTAAAAAAATGGTTCATTTTCAAATGTTGCGTCTTTTGAGCTACAATTAACATTGTACGTGGATAATCACTTTTAGAGATAAAATGAGATGTTTAAAGTGATTTTCAAGCTTCCAGGGGCCCTAAACACGAGATTTGAAAAATGGGTAACCGTGAATGAAAATGGCCAATTTTTTCACTCTGCGGCCTTAAAAAGTGTTTCTCCTCCACGGAAAGTGAATAAAATAACATTTGGATGCCTTTATTGTTCAATCAAAAACGCCTGTTTTTTGGTGAAAAAGATAACCACCCCCCCTTACGACATGCTTCAGAAACGAAAAAAATGTTCCATTTTCAAATGTTGCGTCTTTGAACTACAATTCACATTTGTACGTGAATGATCACTTTTAGAGATAAAATTAGATGTTTAAAGTGATTTACAAGCTTCCAGGGGCCCTAAACACAAGATATGAGGAATGGGTAAATATGAATGAAAATGGCCAATTTATTCACTCTGAGGCCTTAAAAAGTTTTTCTCCACTCCAGAAAGTGAATTAAATAACATTTTTAGGCCTTTATTGTTCAATCAAAAACTCCCGATTTTTGACGAAAGAGATAACCACCCCCCCTTACAACATGCTTCAGAAACTAAAAAAATGGTTCATTTTCAAATGTTGCGTCTTTGAACCACAATTAACATTTGTACGTGGATAAACACTTTTAGAGCTAAAATTAGATGTTTAAAGTGATTTACAAGCTTCCAGGGGCCCTAAACACAAGATATGAGGAATGCGTAAATATGAATGAAAATGGCCAATTTATTCACTCTGAGGCCTTAAAAAGTTTTTCTCCACTCCAGAAAGTGAATTAAATAACATTTTTAGGCCTTTATTGTTCAATCAAAAACGCCCGATTTTTGACGAAAGAGATAACCACCCCCCCTTACGACATGCTTCAGAAACAAAAAAAATGGTTCTTTTTCAAATGTTGCGTCTTTGAACTACAATTCACATTTGTACGTGGAAAAGCACTTTTAAAGATCAAATGAGATGTTTAAAGTGATTTTCATGCTTCCAGGGGCCTTAAACACAAGATTTGAGGAATGGGTAAAAGTGAATGAAAATGGCCAATTTACTCACTCTGAGGCCTTAAAAAGTGTTTCTCCTCCACGGGAAGTGAATTAAATACCATTTGGAGGTCTTTATTGTTCAAGCGAAAACTCCTGATTTTTGATGAAAGAGATAACCACCCCCCCTTACGACATGCTTCTGAAACTGAAAAAATGGTTCATTTTCAAATGTTGCGTCTTTGAACCACAATTAACATGTGTACGTGGATAAACACTTTTAGAGCTAAAATTAGATGTTTAAAGTGATTTTCAAGCTTCCAGGGGCCCTAAACACGAGATTTGAGAAATGGGTAACCGTGAATGAAAATGGCCAATTTACTCACTCTGCGGCCTTAAAAAGTGTTTCTCCTCCACGGAAAGTGAATAAAATAACATTTGGATGCCTTTATTGTTCAATCAAAAACGCCTGTTTTTTGGTGAAAAAGATAACCACCCCCCTTACGACATGCTTCAGAAACAAAAAAAATGTTCCATTTTCAAATGTTGCGTCTTTGAACTACAATTCACATTTGTACGTGGATAATCACTTTTAGAGATAAAATTAGATGTTTAAAGTGATTTACAAGCTTCCAGGGGCCCTAAACACAAGATATGAGGAATGGGTAAATATGAATGAAAATGGCCAATTTATTCACTCTGAGGCCTTAAAAAGTTTTTCTCCACTCCAGAAAGTGAATTAAATAATATTTGTAGGCCTTTATTGTTCAATCAAAAATGCCCGATTTTTGACGAAAGAGATAACCACCCCCCCTTACGACATGCTTCAGAAACTAAAAAAATGGTCCGTTTTCAAATGTTGCCTCTTTGAACTACAATTCACATTTGTACGTGGAAAAGCACTTTTAAAGATCAAATGAGATGTTTAAAGTGATTTTCATGCTTCCAGGGGCCTTAAACACAAGATTTGAGGAATGGGTAAAAGTGAATGAAAATGGCCAATTTACTCACTCTGAGGCCTTAAAAAGTGTTTCTCCTCCACGGGAAGTGAATTAAATAACATTTGTAGGCCTTTATTGTTCAAGCGAGAACGACCGATTATTGACGAAAGAGATAACCACCCCCCCTTACGACATGCTTCAGAAACGTAAAAAATGGCCCGTTTTCAAATGTTGCGTCTTTGAATGACAATCCACATTTGTACGTGGATAATCACTTTTAGAGCTAAAATTAGATGTTTAAAGTGATTTTCAAGCTTCCAGGGGCCCTAAACACGAGATTTGAAAAATGGGTAACCGTGAATGAAAATGGCCAATTTTTTCACTCTGCGGCCTTAAAAAGTTTCTCCTCCACGGAAAGTGAATAAAATAACATTTGGATGCCTTTATTGTTCAATCAAAAACGCCCGTTTTTTGGTGAAAAAGATAACCACCCCCCCTTACGACATGCTTCAGAAACGAAAAAAATGGTCCATTTTCAAATGTTGCGTCTTTGAACTACAATTCACATTTGTACGTGGATGATCACTTTTAGAGATAAAATTAGATGTTTAAAGTGATTTACAAGCTTCCAGGGGCCCTAAACACAAGATATGAGGAATGGGTAAATATGAATGAAAATGGCCAATTTATTCACTCTGAGGCCTTAAAAAGTTTTTCTCCACTCCAGAAAGTGAATTAAATAACATTTGTAGGACTTTATTGTTCAATCAAAAATGCCCGATTTTTAACGAAAGAGATAACCACCCCCCCTTACGACATGCTTCAGAAACTAAAAAAATGGTCCGTTTTTAAATGTAGCCTCTTTGAACTACAATACACATTTGTACGTGGAAAAGCACTTTTAAAGATCAAATGAGATGTTTAAAGTGATTTTCAAGCTTCCAGGGTCCCTAAACACGAGATTTGAAAAATGGGTAACCGTGAATGAAAATGGTCAATTTTTTCACTCTGCGGCCTTAAAAAGTGTTTCTGCTCCACGGAAAGTGAATAAAATAACATTTGGATGCCTTTATTTTTCAATCAAAAACGCCTGTTTTTTGGTGAAAAAGATAACCACCCCCCCTTACACATGCTTCAGAAACGAAAAAAATGGTCCATTTTTAAATGTTGCGTCTTTGAACTACAATTCACATTTGTACGTAGATGATTACTTTTAGAGATAAAATTAGATGTTTAAAGTGATTTACAAGCTTTCAGGGGCCCTAAACACAAGATATGAGGAATGGGTAAATGTGAATGAAAATGGGCAATTTATTCACTCTGAGGCCTTAAAAAGTTTTTCTCCACTCCAGAAAGTGAATTAAATAACATTTGTAGACCTTTATTGTTCAATCAAAAACGCCCGATTTTTGACGAAAGAGATAACCACCCCCCCTTACGACATGCTTCAGAAACAAAAAAAATGGTTCATTTTCAAATGTTGCATCTTTGAACGACAATCCACATTTGTACGTGGATAGACACTTTTAGAGATAAAATTAGATGTTTAAAGTGATTTTCAAGCTTCCAGGGGCCTTAAACACAAGATTTGAGGAATGGGTAAAAGTGAATGAAAATGGCCAATTTACTCACTCTGAGGCCTTAAAAAGTGTTTCTCCTCCACGGGAAGTGAATTAAATACCATTTGGAGGCCTTTATTGTTCAAGCGAAAACGCCTGATTTTTGATGAAAGAGATAACCACCCCCCCTTACGACATGCTTCTGAAACTAAAAAAATGGTTCATTTTCAAATGTTGCGTCTTTTGAACTACAATTCACATTGTACGTGGATAATCACTTTTAGAGATAAAATTAGATGTTTAAAGTGATTTACAAGCTTCCAGGGGCCCTAAACACAAGATATGAGGAATGGGTAAATATGAATGAAAATGGCCAATTTATTCACTCTGAGGCCTTAAAAAGTTTTTCTCCACTCCAGAAAGTGAATTAAATAACATTTGTAGACCTTTATTGTTCAATCAAAAACACCAGTTTTTTGGTGAAAAAGATAACCACCCCCCCTTACGACATGCTTCAGAAACGAAAAAAATGGTCCATTTTCAAATGTTGCGTCTTTGAACTACAATTCTTATTTGTACGTGGATGATCACTTTTAGAGATAAAATTAGATGTTTAAAGTGATTTACAAGCTTCCAGGGGCCCTAAACACAAGATATGAGGAATGGGTAAATATGAATGAAAATGGCCAATTTATTCACTCTGAGGCCTTAAAAAGTTTTTCTCCACTCCAGAAAGTGAATTAAATAACATTTGTAGGCCTTTATTGTTCAATCAAAAACGCCCGATTTTTGACGAAAGAGATAACCACCCCCCCTTAGACATGCTTCAGAAACTAAAAAAATGGTCCGTTTTTAAATGTAGCCTCTTTGAACTACAATTCACATTTGTACGTGGAAAAGCACTTTTAAAGATCAAATGAGATGTTTAAAGTGATTTTCATGCTTCCAGGGGCCTTAAACACAAGATTTGAGGAATGGGTAAAAGTGAATGAAAATGGCCAATTTACTCACTCTGAGGCCTTAAAAAGTGTTTCTCCTCCACGGGAAGTGAATTAAATAACATTTGTAGGTCTTTATTGTTCAAGCGAGAACGCCCGATTATTGACGAAAGAGATAACCACCCCCCCTACGACATGCTTCAGAAACGTAAAAAATAGCCGTTTTCAAATGTTGCGTCTTTGACTGACAATCCACATTTGTACGTGGATAATCACTTTTAGAGCTAAAATTAGATGTTTAAAGTGATTTTCAAGCTTCCAGGGGCCCTAAACACGAGATTTGAAAAATCGGTAACCGTGAATGAAAATGGCCAATTTTTTCACTCTGCGGCCTTAAAAAGTGTTTCTCCTCCACGGAAAGTGAATAAAATAACATTTGGATGCCTTTATTGTTCAATCAAAAACGCCCGTTTTTTGGTGAAAAAGATAACCACCCCCCTTACGACATGCTTCAGAAACGAAAAAAATGGTCCATTTTCAAATGTTGCGTCTTTGAACTACAATTCACATTTGTACGTGGATGATCACTTTTAGAGATAAAATTAGATGTTTAAAGTGATTTACAAGCTTCCAGGGGCCCTAAACACAAGATATGAGGAATGGGTAAATATGAATGAAAATGGCCAATTTATTCACTCTGAGGCCTTAAAAAGTTTTTCTCCACTCCAGAAAGTGAATTAAATAACATTTGTAGGCCTTTATTGTTCAATCAAAAACGCCTGATTTTTGACGAAAGAGATAACCACCCCCCGACATGCTTCAGAAACTAAAAAAATGGTCCGTTTTTAAATGTAGCCTCTTTGAACTACAATACACATTTGTACGTGGAAAAGCACTTTTAAAGATCAAATGAGATGTTTAAAGTGATTTTCAAGCTTCCAGGGTCCCTAAACACGAGATTTGAAAAATGGGTAACCGTGAATGAAAATGGTCAATTTTTTCACTCTGCGGCCTTAAAAAGTGTTTCTGCTCCACGGAAAGTGAATAAAATAACATTTGGATGCCTTTATTGTTCAATCAAAAACGCCTGTTTTTTGGTGAAAAAGATAACCACCACCCCTTACACATGCTTCAGAAACTAAAAAAATGGTCCATTTTCAAATGTTGCGTCTTTGAACTACAATTCACATTTGTACGTAGATGATTACTTTTAGAGATAAAATTAGATGTTTAAAGTGATTTACAAGCTTTCAGGGGCCCTAAACACAAGATATGAGGAATGGGTAAATATGAATGAAAATGGGCAATTTATTCACTCTGAGGCCTTAAAAAGTTTTTCTCCACTCCAGAAAGTGAATTAAATAACATTTGTAGACCTTTATTGTTCAATCAAAAACGCCCGATTTTTGACGAAAGAGATAACCACCCCCCTTACGACATGCTTCAGAAACAAAAAAAATGGTTCATTTTCAAATGTTGCATCTTTGAACGACAATCCACATTTGTACGTGGATAGACACTTTTAGAGATAAAATTAGATGTTTAAAGTGATTTTCCAGCTTCCAGGGGCCCTAAACACAAGATTTGAGAAATGGGTAAAAGTGAATGAAAATGGCCAATTTACTCACTCTGAGGCCTTAAAAAGTGTTTCTCCTCAACGGGAAGTGAATTAAATAACATTTGTAGGCCTTTATTGTTCAAGCAAAAACGCCCGATTATTGACGAAAGAGATAACCACCCCCCCTTACGACATGCTTCAGAAACGAAAAAAATATTCCGTTTTCAAATGTTGCGTCTTTGAATGACAATCCACATTTGTACGTGGATAATCACTTTTAGAGCTAAAATTAGATGTTTAAAGTGATTTTCAAGCTTCCAGGGGCCCTAAACACAAGATTTGAGAAATGGGTAAAAGTGAATGAAAATGGCCAATTTACTCACTCTGAGGCCTTAAAAAGTGTTTTTCCTCCACGGGAAGTGAATTAAATACCATTTGGAGGCCTTTATTGTTCAAGCGAAAACGCCTGATTTTTGATGAAAGAGATAACCACCCCCCCTTACGACATGCTTCTGAAACTAAAAAAATGGTTCATTTTCAAATGTTGCGTCTTTTGAACTACAATTAACATTGTACGTGGATAATCACTTTTAGAGATAAAATTAGATGTTTAAAGTGATTTACAAGCTTTCAGGGGCCCTAAACACAAGATATGAGGAATGGGTAAATGTGAATGAAAATGGGCAATTTATTCACTCTGAGGCCTTAAAAAGTTTTTCTCCACTCCAGAAAGTGAATTAAATAACATTTGTAGACCTTTATTGTTCAATCAAAAACGCCCGATTTTTGACGAAAGAGATAACCACCCCCCCTTACGACATGCTTCAGAAACAAAAAAAATGGTTCATTTTCAAATGTTGCATCTTTGAACGACAATCCACATTTGTACGTGGATAGACACTTTTAGAGATAAAATTAGATGTTTAAAGTGATTTTCAAGCTTCCAGGGGCCCTAAACACAAGATTTGAGAAATGGGTAAAAGTGAATGAAAATGGCCAATTTACTCACTCTGAGGCCTTAAAAAGTGTTTCTCCTCAACGGGAAGTGAATTAAATAACATTTGTAGGCCTTTATTGTTCAAGCAAAAACGCCCGATTTTTGACGAAAGAGATAACCACCCCCCTTACGACATGCTTCAGAAACAAAAAAAATGGTTCATTTTCAAATGTTGCATCTTTGAACGACAATCCACATTTGTACGTGGATAGACACTTTTAGAGATAAAATTAGATGTTTAAAGTGATTTTCCAGCTTCCAGGGGCCCTAAACACAAGATTTGAGAAATGGGTAAAAGTGAATGAAAATGGCCAATTTACTCACTCTGAGGCCTTAAAAAGTGTTTCTCCTCAACGGGAAGTGAATTAAATAACATTTGTAGGCCTTTATTGTTCAAGCAAAAACGCCCGATTATTGACGAAAGAGATAACCACCCCCCCTTACGACATGCTTCAGAAACGAAAAAAATATTCCGTTTTCAAATGTTGCGTCTTTGAATGACAATCCACATTTGTACGTGGATAATCACTTTTAGAGCTAAAATTAGATGTTTAAAGTGATTTTCAAGCTTCCAGGGGCCCTAAACACAAGATTTGAGAAATGGGTAAAAGTGAATGAAAATGGCCAATTTACTCACTCTGAGGCCTTAAAAAGTGTTTTTCCTCCACGGGAAGTGAATTAAATACCATTTGGAGGCCTTTATTGTTCAAGCGAAAACGCCTGATTTTTGATGAAAGAGATAACCACCCCCCCTTACGACATGCTTCTGAAACTAAAAAAATGGTTCATTTTCAAATGTTGCGTCTTTTGAACTACAATTAACATTGTACGTGGATAATCACTTTTAGAGATAAAATTAGATGTTTAAAGTGATTTACAAGCTTTCAGGGGCCCTAAACACAAGATATGAGGAATGGGTAAATGTGAATGAAAATGGGCAATTTATTCACTCTGAGGCCTTAAAAAGTTTTTCTCCACTCCAGAAAGTGAATTAAATAACATTTGTAGACCTTTATTGTTCAATCAAAAACGCCCGATTTTTGACGAAAGAGATAACCACCCCCCCTTACGACATGCTTCAGAAACAAAAAAAATGGTTCATTTTCAAATGTTGCATCTTTGAACGACAATCCACATTTGTACGTGGATAGACACTTTTAGAGATAAAATTAGATGTTTAAAGTGATTTTCAAGCTTCCAGGGGCCCTAAACACAAGATTTGAGAAATGGGTAAAAGTGAATGAAAATGGCCAATTTACTCACTCTGAGGCCTTAAAAAGTGTTTCTCCTCAACGGGAAGTGAATTAAATAACATTTGTAGGCCTTTATTGTTCCAGCAAAAACGCCCGATTATTGACGAAAGAGATAACCACCCCCCCTTACGACATGCTTCAGAAACGAAAAAAATAGTCCGTTTTCAAATGTTGCGTCTTTGAATGACAATCCACATTTGTACGTGGATAATCACTTTTAGAGCTAAAATTAGATGTTTAAAGTGATTTTCAAGCTTCCAGGGGCCCTAAACACAAGATTTGAGAAATGGGTAAAAGTGAATGAAAATGGGCAATTTACTCACTCTGAGGCCTTAAAAAGTGTTTCTCCTCCACGGGAAGTGAATTAAATACCATTTGGAGGCCTTTATTGTTCAAGCGAAAACGCCTGATTTTTGATGAAAGAGATAACCACCCCCCCTTACGACATGCTTCTGAAACTAAAAAAATGGTTCATTTTCAAATGTTGCGTCTTTTGAACTACAATTCACATTGTACGTGGATAATCACTTTTAGAGATAAAATTAGATGTTTAAAGTGATTTACAAGCTTCCAGGGGCCCTAAACACAAGATATGAGGAATGGGTAAATATGAATGAAAATGGCCAATTTATTCACTCTGAGGCCTTAAAAAGTTTTTCTCCACTCCAGAAAGTGAATTAAATAACATTTGTAGACCTTTATTGTTCAATCAAAAACACCAGTTTTTTGGTGAAAAAGATAACCACCCCCCCTTACGACATGCTTCAGAAACGAAAAAAATGGTCCATTTTCAAATGTTGCGTCTTTGAACTACAATTCACATTTGTACGTGGATGATCACTTTTAGAGATAAAATTAGATGTTTAAAGTGATTTACAAGCTTCCAGGGGCCCTAAACACAAGATATGAGGAATGGGTAAATATGAATGAAAATGGCCAATTTATTCACTCTGAGGCCTTAAAAAGTTTTTCTCCACTCCAGAAAGTGAATTAAATAACATTTGTAGGCCTTTATTGTTCAATCAAAAACGCCTGATTTTTGACGAAAGAGATAACCACCCCCCGACATGCTTCAGAAACTAAAAAAATGGTCCGTTTTTAAATGTAGCCTCTTTGAACTACAATACACATTTGTACGTGGAAAAGCACTTTTAAAGATCAAATGAGATGTTTAAAGTGATTTTCAAGCTTCCAGGGTCCCTAAACACGAGATTTGAAAAATGGGTAACCGTGAATGAAAATGGTCAATTTTTTCACTCTGCGGCCTTAAAAAGTGTTTCTGCTCCACGGAAAGTGAATAAAATAACATTTGGATGCCTTTATTGTTCAATCAAAAACGCCTGTTTTTTGTTGAAAAAGATAACCACCACCCCTTACACATGCTTCAGAAACTAAAAAAATGGTCCATTTTCAAATGTTGCGTCTTTGAACTACAATTCACATTTGTACGTAGATGATTACTTTTAGAGATAAAATTAGATGTTTAAAGTGATTTACAAGCTTTCAGGGGCCCTAAACACAAGATATGAGGAATGGGTAAATATGAATGAAAATGGGCAATTTATTCACTCTGAGGCCTTAAAAAGTTTTTCTCCACTCCAGAAAGTGAATTAAATAACATTTGTAGACCTTTATTGTTCAATCAAAAACGCCCGATTTTTGACGAAAGAGATAACCACCCCCCTTACGACATGCTTCAGAAACAAAAAAAATGGTTCATTTTCAAATGTTGCATCTTTGAACGACAATCCACATTTGTACGTGGATAGACACTTTTAGAGATAAAATTAGATGTTTAAAGTGATTTTCCAGCTTCCAGGGGCCCTAAACACAAGATTTGAGAAATGGGTAAAAGTGAATGAAAATGGCCAATTTACTCACTCTGAGGCCTTAAAAAGTGTTTCTCCTCAACGGGAAGTGAATTAAATAACATTTGTAGGCCTTTATTGTTCAAGCAAAAACGCCCGATTATTGACGAAAGAGATAACCACCCCCCCTTACGACATGCTTCAGAAACGAAAAAAATATTCCGTTTTCAAATGTTGCGTCTTTGAATGACAATCCACATTTGTACGTGGATAATCACTTTTAGAGCTAAAATTAGATGTTTAAAGTGATTTTCAAGCTTCCAGGGGCCCTAAACACAAGATTTGAGAAATGGGTAAAAGTGAATGAAAATGGCCAATTTACTCACTCTGAGGCCTTAAAAAGTGTTTTTCCTCCACGGGAAGTGAATTAAATACCATTTGGAGGCCTTTATTGTTCAAGCGAAAACGCCTGATTTTTGATGAAAGAGATAACCACCCCCCCTTACGACATGCTTCTGAAACTAAAAAAATGGTTCATTTTCAAATGTTGCGTCTTTTGAACTACAATTAACATTGTACGTGGATAATCACTTTTAGAGATAAAATTAGATGTTTAAAGTGATTTACAAGCTTCCAGGGGCCCTAAACACAAGATATGAGGAATGGGTAAATATGAATGAAAATGGCCAATTTATTCACTCTGAGGCCTTAAAAAGTGTTTCTCCTCAACGGGAAGTGAATTAAATAACATTTGTAGGCCTTTATTGTTCAAGCGAAAACGCCCGATTATTGACGAAAGAGATAACCACCCCCCCTTACGACATGCTTCAGAAAAGAAAAAAATGGTCCGTTTTCAAATGTTGCGTCTTTGAATGACAATCCACATTTGTACGTGGATAATCACTTTTAGAGCTAAAATTAGATGTTTAAAGTGATTTTCAAGCTTCCAGGGGCCCTAAACACAAGATTTGAGAAATGGGTAAAAGTGAATGAAAATGGCCAATTTACTCACTCTGAGGCCTTAAAAAGTGTTTCTCCTCCACGGGAAGTGAATTAAATACCATTTGGAGGCCTTTATTGTTCAAGCAAAAACGCCTGATTTTTGATGAAAGAGATAACCACCCCCCCTTACGACATGCTTCTGAAACTAAAAAAATGGTTCATTTTCAAATGTTGCGTCTTTTGAACTACAATTAACATTGTACATGGATACTCACTTTTAGAGATAAAATGAGATGTTTAAAGTGATTTTCAAGCTTCCAGGGGCCCTAAACACAAGATTTGAGAAATGGGTAAAAGTGAATGAAAATGGCCAATTACTCACTCTGAGGCCTTAAAAAGTGTTTCTCCTCAACGGGAAGTGAATTAAATAACATTTGTAGGCCTTTATTGTTCAAGCGAAAACGCCCGATTATTGACGAAAGAGATAACCACCCCCCCTTACGACATGCTTCAGAAACGAAAAAAATATTCCGTTTTCAAATGTTGCGTCTTTGAATGACAATCCACATTTGTACGTGGATAATCACTTTTAGAGCTAAAATTAGATGTTTAAAGTGATTTTCAAGCTTCCAGGGGCCCTAAACACAAGATTTGAGAAATGGGTAAAAGTGAATGAAAATGGCCAATTTACTCACTCTGAGGCCTTAAAAAGTGTTTTTCCTCCACGGGAAGTGAATTAAATACCATTTGGAGGCCTTTATTGTTCAAGCGAAAACGCCTGATTTTTGATGAAAGAGATAACCACCCCCCCTTACGACATGCTTCTGAAACTAAAAAAATGGTTCATTTTCAAATGTTGCGTCTTTTGAACTACAATTAACATTATACGTGGATAATCACTTTTAGAGATAAAATTAGATGTTTAAAGTGATTTACAAGCTTCCAGGGGCCCTAAACACAAGATATGAGGAATGGGTACATATGAATGAAAATGGCCAATTTATTCACTCTGAGGCCTTAAAAAGTTTTTCTCCACTCCAGAAAGTGAATTAAATAACATTTGTAGGCCTTTATTGTTCAATCAAAAACGCCCGATTTTTGACGAAAGAGATAACCACCCCCTCTTACGACATGCTTCAGAAACTAAAAAAATGATCCGTTTTCAAATGTTGCCTCTTTGAACTACAATTCACATTTGTACGTGGAAAAACCATTTTAAAGATCAAATGAGATGTTTAAAGTGATTTTCATGCTTCCAGGGGCCTTAAACACAAGATTTGAGGAATGGGTAAAAGTGAATGAAAATGGCCAATTTACTCACTCTGAGGCCTTAAAAAGTGTTTCTCCTCCACGGGAAGTGAATTAAATACCATTTGGAGGTCTTTATTGTTCAAGCGAAAACGCCTGATTTTTGATGAAAGAGATAACCACCCCCCCTTACGACATGCTTCTGAAACTGAAAAAATGGTTCATTTTCAAATGTTGCGTCTTTGAACCACAATTAACATTTGTACGTGGATAAACACTTTTAGAGCTAAAATTAGATGTTTAAAGTGATTTTCAAGCTTCCAGGGGCCCTAAACACGAGATTTGAGAAATGGGTAACCGTGAATGAAAATGGCCAATTTTTTCACTCTGCGGCCTTAAAAAGTGTTTCTCCTCCACGGAAAGTGAATAAAATAACATTTGGATGCCTTTATTGTTCAATCAAAAACGCCCGTTTTTGGTGAAAAAGATAACCACCCCCCCCTTACGACATGCTTCAGAAACAAAAAAAATGGTCCATTTTCAAATGTTGCGTCTTTGAACTACAATTCACATTTGTACGTGGATAATCACTTTTAGAGATAAAATTAGATGTTTAAAGTGATTTTCAAGCTTCCAGGGGCCCTAAACACAAGATTTGAGAAATGGGTAAAAGTGAATAAAAATGGCCAATTTACTCACTCTGAGGCCTTAAAAAGTGTTTCTCCTCAACGGGAAGTGAATTAAATACCATTTGTAGGCCTTTATTGTTCAAGCAAAAACGCCCGATTATTGACGAAAGAGATAAACCACCCACCCTTACGACATGCTTCAGAAACGAAAAAAATGGTCCGTTTTCCAATGTTGCGTCTTTGAATGACAATCCACATTTGTACGTGGATAATCACTTTTAGAGCTAAAATTAGATGTTTAAAGTGATTTTCAAGCTTCCAGGGGCCCTAAACACAAGATTTGAGAAATGGGTAAAAGTGAATGAAAATGGCCAATTTACTCACTCTGAGGCCTTAAAAAGTGTTTCTCCTCCACGGGAAGTGAATTAAATACCATTTGGAGGCCTTTATTGTTCAAGCGAAAACGCCTGATTTTTGATGAAAGAGATAACCACCCCCCCCTTACGACATGCTTCTGAAACTAAAAAAATGGTTCATTTTCAAATGTTGCGTCTTTTGAACTACAATTAACATTATACGTGGATAATCACTTTTAGAGATAAAATTAGATGTTTAAGGTGATTTACAAGCTTCCAGGGGCCCTAAACACAAGATATGAGGAATGGGTACATATGAATGAAAATGGCCAATTTATTCACTCTGAGGCCTTAAAAAGTTTTTCTCCACTCCAGAAAGTGAATTAAATAACATTTGTAGACCTTTATTGTTCAATCAAAAACGCCCGATTTTTGACGAAAGAGATAAGCACCCCCCCTTACGACATGCTTCAGAAACAAAAAAAGTGATCCATTTTCAAATGTTGCATCTTTGAACGACAATCTACATTTGTACGTGGATAAACACTTTTAGAGATAAAATTAGATGTTTAAAGTGATTTTCAAGCTTCCAGGGGCCCTAAACACAAGATTTGAGAAATGGGTAAAAGTGAATGAAAATGGCCAATTACTCACTCTGAGGCCTTAAAAAGTGTTTCTCCTCAACGGGAAGTGAATTAAATAACATTTGTAGGCCTTTATTGTTCAAGCGAAAACGCCCGATTATTGACGAAAGAGATAACCACCCCCCCTTACGACATGCTTCTGAAACTAAAAAAATGGTTCATTTTCAAATGTTGCGTCTTTTGAACTACAATTAACATTGTACATGGATAATCACTTTTAGAGATAAAATGAGATGTTTAAAGTGATTTTCAAGCTTCCAGGGGCCCTAAACACGAGATTTGAAAAATGGGTAACCGTGAATGAAAATGGCCAATTTTTTCACTCTGCGGCTTTAAAAAGTGTTTCTCCTCCACGGAAAGTGAATAAAATAACATTTGGATGCCTTTATTGTTCAATCAAAAACGCCCGTTTTTTGGTGAAAAAGATAACCACCCCCCCTTACGACATGCTTCAGAAACGAAAAAAATGGTCCATTTTCAAATGTTGCGTCTTTGAACTTCAATTCACATTTGTACGTGGATGATCACTTTTAGAGATAAAATTAGATGTTTAAAGTGATTTACAAGCTTCCAGGGGCCCTAAACACAAGATATGAGGAATGGGTAAATATGAATGAAAATGGCCAATTTATTCACTCTGAGGCCTTAAAAAGTTTTTCTCCACTCCAGAAAGTGAATTAAATAACATTTGTAGACCTTTATTGTTCAATCAAAAACGCCCGATTTTTGACGAAAGAGATAACCACCCCCCCTTACGACATGCTTCAGAAACAAAAAAAATGGTTCTTTTTCAAATGTTGCATCTTTGAACGACAATCCACATTTGTACGTGGATAAACACTTTTAGAGATAAAATGAGATGTTTAAAGTGATTTTCAAGCTTCCAGGGGCCCTAAACACAAGATTTGAGAAATGGGAAAAAGTGAATGAAAATGGCCAATTTCCTCACTCTGAGGCCTTAAAAAGTGTTTCTCCTGAACGAGAAGTGAATTAAATAACATTTGTAGGCCTTTATTGTTCAAGCGAAAACGCCCGATTATTGACGAAAGAGATAACCACCCCCCCCTTACGACATGCTTCAGAAACGAAAAAAATGGTCCGTTTTCAAATGTTGAGTCTTTGAATGACAATCCACATTTGTACGTGGATAATCACTTTTAGAGCTAAAATTAGATGTTTAAAGTGATTTTCAAGCTTCCAGGGGCCCTAAACACAAGATTTGAGAAATGGGTAAAAGTGAATGAAAATGGCCAATTTACTCACTCTGGGGCCTTAATAAGTGTTTCTCCTCAACGGGAAGTGAATTAAATACCATTTGGAGGCCTTTATTGTTCAAGCGAAAACGCCTGATTTTTGATGAAAGAGATAACCACCCCCCCTTACGACATGCTTCTGAAGCTAAAAAAATGGTTCATTTTCAAATGTTGCGTCTTTTGAACTACAATTAACATTGTACGTGGATAATCACTTTTAGAGATAAAATGAGATGTTTAAAGTGATTTTCAAGCTTCCAGGGGCCCTAAACACGAGATTTGAGAAATGGGTAACCGTGAATGAAAATGGCCAATTTACTCACTCTGCGGCCTTAAAAAGTGTTTCTCCTCCACGGAAAGTGAATAAAATAACATTTGGATGCCTTTATTGTTCAAACAAAAACGCCCGTTTTTTGGTGAAAAAGATAACCACCCCCCCTTACGACATGCTTCAGAAACGAAAAAAATGTTCCATTTTCAAATGTTGCGTCTTTGAACTACAATTCACATTTGTACGTGGATGATCACTTTTAGAGATAAAATTAGATGTTTAAAGTGATTTACAAGCTTCCAGGGGCCCTAAACACAAGATATGAGGAATGGGTAAATATGAATGAAAATGGCCAATTTATTCACTCTGAGGCCTTAAAAAGTTTTTCTCCACTCCAGAAAGTGAATTAAATAACATTTGTAGGCCTTTATTGTTCAATCAAAAACGCCCGATTTTTGACGAAAGAGATAACCACCCCCTCTTACGACATGCTTCAGAAACTAAAAAAATGGTCTGTTTTCAAATGTTGCCTCTTTGAACTACAATTCACATTTGTACGTGGAAAAGCACTTTTAAAGATCAAATGAGATGTTTAAAGTGATTTTCATGCTTCCAGGGGCCTTAAACACAAGATTTGAGGAATGGGTAAAAGTGAATGAAAATGGCCAATTTACTCACTCTGAGGCCTTAAAAAGTGTTTCTCCTCCACGGGAAGTGAATTAAATACCATTTGGAGGTCTTTATTGTTCAAGCGAAAACGCCTGATTTTTGATGAAAGAGATAACCACCCCCCTTACGACATGCTTCTGAAACTGAAAAAATGGTTCATTTTCAAATGTTGCGTCTTTGAACCACAATTAACCTTTGTACGTGGATAATCACTTTTAGAGCTAAAATGAGATGTTTAAAGTGATTTTCAAGCTTCCAGGGGCCCTAAACACAAGATTTGAGAAATGGGTAAAAGTGAATGAAAATGGCCAATTACTCACTCTGAGGCCTTAAAAAGTGTTTCTCCTCAACGGGAAGTGAATTAAATAACATTTGTAGGCCTTTATTGTTCAAGCGAAAACGCCCGATTATTGACGAAAGAGATAACCACCCCCCCTTACGACATGCTTCAGAAACGAAAAAAATGTTCCATTTTCAAATGTTGCGTCTTTGAACTACAATTCACATTTGTACGTGGATGATCACTTTCAGAGATAAAATTAGATGTTTAAAGTGATTTACAAGCTTCCAGGGGACCTAAACACAAGATATGAGGAATGGGTAAATATGAATGAAAATGGCCAATGTATTCACTCTGAGGCCTTAAAAAGTTTTTCTCCACTCCAGAAAGTGAATTAAATAACATTTGTAGGCCTTTATTGTTCAATCAAAAACGCCCGATTTTTGACGAAAGAGATAACCACCCCCTCTTACGACATGCTTCAGAAACTAAAAAAATGGTCCGTTTTCAAATGTTGCCTCTTTGAACTACAATTCACATTTGTACGTGGAAAAACCATTTTAAAGATCAAATGAGATGTTTAAAGTGATTTTCATGCTTCCAGGGGCCTTAAACACAAGATTTGAGGAATGGGTAAAAGTGAATGAAAATGGCCAATTTACTCACTCTGAGGCCTTAAAAAGTGTTTCTCCTCCACGGGAAGTGAATTAAATACCATTTGGAGGTCTTTATTGTTCAAGCGAAAACGCCTGATTTTTGATGAAAGAGATAACCACCCCCCCTTACGACATGCTTCTGAAACTGAAAAAATGGTTCATTTTCAAATGTTGCGTCTTTGAACCACAATTAACATTTGTACGTGGATAAACACTTTTAGAGCTAAAATTAGATGTTTAAAGTGATTTTCAAGCTTCCAGGGGCCCTAAACACGAGATTTGAGAAATGGGTAAACGTGAATGAAAATGGCCAATTTACTCACTCTGCGGCCTTAAAAAGTGTTTCTCCTCCACGGAAAGTGAATAAAATAACATTTGGATGCCTTTATTGTTCAATCAAAAACGCCCGTTTTTGGTGAAAAAGATAACCACCCCCCCTTACGACATGCTTCAGAAACAAAAAAAATGGTCCATTTTCAAATGTTGCGTCTTTGAACTACAATTCACATTTGTACGTGGATAATCACTTTTAGAGATAAAATTAGATGTTTAAAGTGATTTTCAAGCTTCCAGGGGCCCTAAACACAAGATTTGAGAAATGGGTAAAAGTGAATAAAAATGGCCAATTTACTCACTCTGAGGCCTTAAAAAGTGTTTCTCCTCAACGGGAAGTGAATTAAATACCATTTGTAGGCCTTTATTGTTCAAGCAAAAACGCCCGATTATTGACGAAAGAGATAAACCACCCCCCCTTACGACATGCTTCAGAAACGAAAAAAATGGTCCGTTTTCAAATGTTGCGTCTTTGAATGACAATCCACATTTGTACGTGGATAATCACTTTTAGAGCTAAAATTAGATGTTTAAAGTGATTTTCAAGCTTCCAGGGGCCCTAAACACAAGATTTGAGGAATGGGTACATATGAATGAAAATGGCCAATTTATTCACTCTGAGGCCTTAAAAAGTTTTTCTCCACTCCAGAAAGTGAATTAAATAACATTTGTAGACCTTTATTGTTCAATCAAAAACGCCCGATTTTTGACGAAAGAGATAAGCACCCCCCCTTACGACATGCTTCAGAAACAAAAAAAATGATCCATTTTCAAATGTTGCATCTTTGAACGACAATCTACATTTGTACGTGGATAAACACTTTTAGAGATAAAATTAGATGTTTAAAGTGATTTTCAAGCTTCCAGGGGCCCTAAACACAAGATTTGAGAAATGGGTAAAAGTGAATGAAAATGGCCAATTACTCACTCTGAGGCCTTAAAAAGTGTTTCTCCTCAACGGGAAGTGAATTAAATAACATTTGTAGGCCTTTATTGTTCAAGCGAAAACGCCCGATTATTGACGAAAGAGATAACCACCCCCCCTTACGACATGCTTCTGAAACTAAAAAAATGGTTCATTTTCAAATGTTGCGTCTTTTGAACTACAATTAACATTGTACATGGATAATCACTTTTAGAGATAAAATGAGATGTTTAAAGTGATTTTCAAGCTTCCAGGGGCCCTAAACACGAGATTTGAAAAATGGGTAACCGTGAATGAAAATGGCCAATTTTTTCACTCTGCGGCTTTAAAAAGTGTTTCTCCTCCACGGAAAGTGAATAAAATAACATTTGGATGCCTTTATTGTTCAATCAAAAACGCCCGTTTTTTGGTGAAAAAGATAACCACCCCCCCTTACGACATGCTTCAGAAATGAAAAAAATGGTCCATTTTCAAATGTTGCGTCTTTGAACTACAATTCACATTTGTACGTGGAAAAGCACTTTTAAAGATCAAATGAGATGTTTAAAGTGATTTTCATGCTTCCAGGGGCCTTAAACACAAGATTTGAGGAATGGGTAAAAGTGAATGAAAATGGCCAATTTACTCACTCTGAGGCCTTAAAAAGTGTTTCTCCTCAACGGGAAGTGAATTAAATAACATTTGTAGGCCTTTATTGTTCAAGCGAAAACGCCCGATTATTGACGAAAGAGATAACCACCCCCCCTTACGACATGCTTCAGAAACGAAAAAAATGGTCTGTTTTCAAATGTTGCGTCTTTGAATGACAATCCACATTTGTACGTGGATAATCACTTTTAGAGCTAAAATTAGATGTTTAAAGTGATTTTCAAGCTTCCAGGGGCCCTAAACACAAGATTTGAGAAATGGGTAAAAGTGAATGAAAATGGCCAATTACTCACTCTGAGGCCTTAAAAAGTGTTTCTCCTCAACGGGAAGTGAATTAAATAACATTTGTAGGCCTTTATTGTTCAAGCGAAAACGCCCGATTATTGACGAAAGAGATAACCACCCCCCCTTACGACATGCTTCAGAAACGAAAAAAATGTTCCATTTTCAAATGTTGCGTCTTTGAACTACAATTCACATTTGTACGTGGATGATCACTTTTAGAGATAAAATTAGATGTTTAAAGTGATTTACAAGCTTCCAGGGGACCTAAACACAAGATATGAGGAATGGGTAAATATGAATGAAAATGGCCAATGTATTCACTCTGAGGCCTTAAAAAGTTTTTCTCCACTCCAGAAAGTGAATTAAATAACATTTGTAGGCCTTTATTGTTCAATCAAAAACGCCCGATTTTTGACGAAAGAGATAACCACCCCCTCTTACGACATGCTTCAGAAACTAAAAAAATGGTCCGTTTTCAAATGTTGCCTCTTTGAACTACAATTCACATTTGTACGTGGAAAAGCCATTTTAAAGATCAAATGAGATGTTTAAAGTGATTTTCATGCTTCCAGGGGCCTTAAACACAAGATTTGAGGAATGGGTAAAAGTGAATGAAAATGGCCAATTTACTCACTCTGAGGCCTTAAAAAGTGTTTCTCCTCCACGGGAAGTGAATTAAATACCATTTGGAGGTCTTTATTGTTCAAGCGAAAACGCCTGATTTTTGATGAAAGAGATAACCACCCCCCCTTACGACATGCTTCTGAAACTGAAAAAATGGTTCATTTTCAAATGTTGCGTCTTTGAACCACAATTAACATTTGTACGTGGATAAACACTTTTAGAGCTAAAATTAGATGTTTAAAGTGATTTTCAAGCTTCCAGGGGCCCTAAACACGAGATTTGAGAAATGGGTAAACGTGAATGAAAATGGCCAATTTACTCACTCTGCGGCCTTAAAAAGTGTTTCTCCTCCACGGAAAGTGAATAAAATAACATTTGGATGCCTTTATTGTTCAATCAAAAACGCCCGTTTTTGGTGAAAAAGATAACCACCCCCCCTTACGACATGCTTCATAAACAAAAAAAATGGTCCATTTTCAAATGTTGCGTCTTTGAACTACAATTCACATTTGTACGTGGATAATCACTTTTAGAGATAAAATTAGATGTTTAAAGTGATTTTCAAGCTTCCAGGGGCCCTAAACACAAGATTTGAGAAATGGGTAAAAGTGAATAAAAATGGCCAATTTACTCACTCTGAGGCCTTAAAAAGTGTTTCTCCTCAACGGGAAGTGAATTAAATACCATTTGTAGGCCTTTATTGTTCAAGCAAAAACGCCCGATTATTGACGAAAGAGATAAACCACCCCCCCTTACGACATGCTTCAGAAACGAAAAAAATGGTCCGTTTTCAAATGTTGCGTCTTTGAATGACAATCCACATTTGTACGTGGATAATCACTTTTAGAGCTAAAATTAGATGTTTAAAGTGATTTTCAAGCTTCCAGGGGCCCTAAACACAAGATTTGAGAAATGGGTAAAAGTGAATGAAAATGGCCAATTTACTCACTCTGAGGCCTTAAAAAGTTTTTCTCCTCCACGGAAAGTGAATAAAATAACATTTGGATGCCTTTATTGTTCAATCAAAAATGCCCGTTTTTGGTGAAAAAGATAACCACCCCCCCTTACGACATGCTTCAGAAACAAAAAAAATGGTCCATTTTCAAATGTTGCGTCTTTGAACTACAATTCACATTTGTACGTGGATAATCACTTTTAGAGATAAAATTAGATGTTTAAAGTGATTTTCAAGCTTCCAGGGGCCCTAAACACAAGATTTGAGAAATGGGTAAAAGTGAATAAAAATGGCCAATTTACTCACTCTGAGGCCTTAAAAAGTGTTTCTCCTCAACGGGAAGTGAATTAAATACCATTTGTAGGCCTTTATTGTTCAAGCAAAAACGCCCGATTATTGACGAAAGAGATAAACCACCCCCCCTTACGACATGCTTCAGAAACGAAAAAAATGGTCCGTTTTCAAATGTTGCGTCTTTGAATGACAATCCACATTTGTACGTGGATAATCACTTTTAGAGCTAAAATTAGATGTTTAAAGTGATTTTCAAGCTTCCAGGGGCCCTAAACACAAGATTTGAGAAATGGGTAAAAGTGAATGAAAATGGCCAATTTACTCACTCTGAGGCCTTAAAAAGTGTTTCTCCTCCACGGGAAGTGAATTAAATACCATTTGGAGGCCTTTATTGTTCAAGCGAAAACGCCTGATTTTTGATGAAAGAGATAACCACCCCCCCTTACGACATGCTTCTGAAACTAAAAAAATGGTTCATTTTCAAATGTTGCGTCTTTTGAACTACAATTAACATTATACGTGGATAATCACTTTTAGAGATAAAATTAGATGTTTAAAGTGATTTACAAGCTTCCAGGGGCCCTAAACACAAGATATGAGGAATGGGTACATATGAATGAAAATGGCCAATTTATTCACTCTGAGGCCTTAAAAAGTTTTTCTCCACTCCAGAAAGTGAATTAAATAACATTTGTAGACCTTTATTGTTCAATCAAAAACGCCCGATTTTTGACGAAAGAGATAACCACCCCCCCTTACGACATGCTTCAGAAACAAAAAAAATGGTTCATTTTCAAATGTTGCATCTTTGAACGACAATCTACATTTGTACGTGGATAAACACTTTTAGAGATAAAATTAGATGTTTAAAGAGATTTTCAAGCTTCCAGGGGCCCTAAACACAAGATTTGAGAAATGGGTAAAAGTGAATGAAAATGGCCAATTTACTCACTCTGCGGCCTTAAAAAGTGTTTCTCCTCCACGGAAAGTGAATAAAATAACATTTGGATGCCTTTATTGTTCAAACAAAAACGCCCGTTTTTTGGTGAAAAAGATAACCACCCCCCCCTTACGACATGCTTCAGAAACGAAAAAAATGTTCCATTTTCAAATGTTGTGTCTTTGAACTACAATTCACATTTGTACGTGGATGATCACTTTTAGAGATAAAATTAGATGTTTAAAGTGATTTACAAGCTTCCAGGGGCCCTAAACACAAGATATGAGGAATGGGTAAATATGAATCAAAATGGCCAATTTATTCACTCTGAGGCCTTAAAAAGTTTTTCTCCACTCCAGAAAGTGAATTAAATAACATTTGTAGGCCTTTATTGTTTAATCAAAAACGCCCGATTTTTGACGAAAGAGATAACCACCCCCCCTTACGACATGCTTCAGAAACTAAAAAAATGGTCCGTTTTCAAATGTTGCCTCTTTGAACTACAATTCACATTTGTACGTGGAAAAGCACTTTTAAAGATCAAATGAGATGTTTAAAGTGATTTTCATGCTTCCAGGGGCCTTAAACACAAGATTTGAGGAATGGGTAAAAGTGAATGAAAATGGCCAATTTACTCACTCTGAGGCCTTAAAAAGTGTTTCTCCTCCACGGGAAGTGAATTAAATACCATTTGGAGGTCTTTATTGTTCAAGCGAAAACGCCTGATTTTTGATGAAAGAGATAACCACCCCCCCTTACGACATGCTTCTGAAACTGAAAAAATGGTTCATTTTCAAATGTTGCGTCTTTGAACCACAATTAACATTTGTACGTGGATAAACACTTTTAGAGCTAAAATTAGATGTTTAAAGTGATTTTCAAGCTTCCAGGGGCCCTAAACACGAGATTTGAGAAATGGGTAAACGTGAATGAAAATGGCCAATTTACTCACTCTGCGGCCTTAAAAAGTGTTTCTCCTCCACGGAAAGTGAATAAAATAACATTTGGATGCCTTTATTGTTCAATCAAAAACGCCCGTTTTTTGGTGAAAAAGATAACCACCCCCCCTTACGACATGCTTCAGAAACGGAAAAAATGGTCCATTTTCAAATGTTGCGTCTTTGAACTACAATTCACATTTGTACGTGGATAATCACTTTTAGAGATAAAATGAGATGTTTAAAGTGATTTTCAAGCTTCCAGGGGCCCTAAACACGAGATTTGAGAAATGGGTAAACGTGAATGAAAATGGCCAATTTACTCCCTCTGCGGCCTTAAAAAGTGTTTCTCCTCCACGGAAAGTGAATAAAATAACATTTGGATGCCTTTATTGTTCAATCAAAAACGCCCGTTTTTGGTGAAAAAGATAACCACCCCCCCTTACGACATGCTTCAGAAACAAAAAAAATGGTCCATTTTCAAATGTTGCGTCTTTGAACTACAATTCACATTTGTACGTGGATAATCACTTTTAGAGATAAAATTAGATGTTTAAAGTGATTTACAATCTTCCAGGGGCCCTAAACACAAGATATGAGGAATGGGTAATTATGAATGAAAATGGCCAATTTATTCACTCTGAGGCCTTAAAAAGTTTTTCTCCACTCCAGAAAGTGAATTAAATAACATTTGTAGACCTTTATTGTTCAATCAAAAACGCCCGATTTTTGACGAAAGAGATAACCACCCCCCCTTACGACATGCTTCAGAAACAAAAAAAATGGTTCATTTTCAAATGTTGCATCTTTGAACGACAATCCACATTCGTACGTGGATAAACACTTTTAGAGATAAAGTTAGATGTTTAAAGTGATTTTCAAGCTTCCAGGGGCCCTAAACACAAGATTTGAGAAATGGGTAAAAGTGAATGAAAATGGCCAATTTACTCACTCTGAGGCCTTAAAAAGTGTTTCTCCTCAACGGGAAGTGAATTAAATAACATTTGTAGACCTTTATTGTTCAAGCGAAAACGCCCGATTATTGACGAAAGAGATAACCACCCCCCCTTACGACATGCTTCAGAAACGAAAAAAATGGTCCGTTTTCAAATGTTGCGTCTTTGAATGACAATCCACATTTGTACGTGGATAATCACTTTTAGAGCTAAAATTAGATGTTTAAAGTGATTTTCAAGCTTCCAGGGGCCCTAAACACAAGATTTGAGAAATGGGTAAAAGTGAATGAAAATGGCCAATTTACTCACTCTGAGGCCTTAAAAAGTGTTTCTCCTCCACGGGAAGTGTATTAAATACCATTTGGAGGCCTTTATTGTTCAAGCGAAAACGCCTGATTTTTGATGAAAGAGATAACCACCCCCCCCTTACGACATGCTTCTGAAACTAAAAAAATGGTTCATTTTCAAATGTTGCGTCTTTTGAACTACAATTAACATTGTACGTGGATAATCACTTTTAGAGATAAAATGAGATGTTTAAAGTGATTTTCAAGCTTCCAGGGGCCCTAAACACGAGATTTGAGAAATGGGTAAACGTGAATGAAAATGGCCAATTTACTCACTCTGCGGCCTTAAAAAGTGTTTCTCCTCCACGGAAAGTGAATAAAATAACATTTGGATGCCTTTATTGTTCAAACAAAAACGCCCGTTTTTTGGTGAAAAAGATAACCACCCCCCCTTACGACATGCTTCAGAAACGAAAAAAATGTTCCATTTTCAAATGTTGTGTCTTTGAACTACAATTCACATTTGTACGTGGATGATCACTTTTAGAGATAAAATTAGATGTTTAAAGTGATTTACAAGCTTCCAGGGGCCCTAAACACAAGATATGAGGAATGGGTAAATATGAATCAAAATGGCCAATTTATTCACTCTGAGGCCTTAAAAAGTTTTTCTCCACTCCAGAAAGTGAATTAAATAACATTTGTAGGCCTTTATTGTTTAATCAAAAACGCCCGATTTTTGACGAAAGAGATAACCACCCCCCCTTACGACATGCTTCAGAAACTAAAAAAATGGTCCGTTTTCAAATGTTGCCTCTTTGAACTACAATTCACATTTGTACGTGGAAAAGCACTTTTAAAGATCAAATGAGATGTTTAAAGTGATTTTCATGCTTCCAGGGGCCTTAAACACAAGATTTGAGGAATGGGTAAAAGTGAATGAAAATGGCCAATTTACTCACTCTGAGGCCTTAAAAAGTGTTTCTCCTCCACGGGAAGTGAATTAAATACCATTTGGAGGTCTTTATTGTTCAAGCGAAAACGCCTGATTTTTGATGAAAGAGATAACCACCCCCCCTTACGACATGCTTCTGAAACTGAAAAAATGGTTCATTTTCAAATGTTGCGTCTTTGAACCACAATTAACATTTGTACGTGGATAAACACTTTTAGAGCTAAAATTAGATGTTTAAAGTGATTTTCAAGCTTCCAGGGGCCCTAAACACGAGATTTGAGAAATGGGTAAACGTGAATGAAAATGGCCAATTTACTCACTCTGCGGCCTTAAAAAGTGTTTCTCCTCCACGGAAAGTGAATAAAATAACATTTGGATGCCTTTATTGTTCAATCAAAAACGCCCGTTTTTTGGTGAAAAAGATAACCACCCCCCCTTACGACATGCTTCAGAAACGGAAAAAATGGTCCATTTTCAAATGTTGCGTCTTTGAACTACAATTCACATTTGTACGTGGATAATCACTTTTAGAGATAAAATGAGATGTTTAAAGTGATTTTCAAGCTTCCAGGGGCCCTAAACACGAGATTTGAGAAATGGGTAAACGTGAATGAAAATGGCCAATTTACTCCCTCTGCAGCCTTAAAAAGTGTTTCTCCTCCACGGAAAGTGAATAAAATAACATTTGGATGCCTTTATTGTTCAATCAAAAACGCCCGTTTTTGGTGAAAAAGATAACCACCCCCCCTTACGACATGCTTCAGAAACAAAAAAAATGGTCCATTTTCAAATGTTGCGTCTTTGAACTACAATTCACATTTGTACGTGGATAATCACTTTTAGAGATAAAATTAGATGTTTAAAGTGATTTACAATCTTCCAGGGGCCCTAAACACAAGATATGAGGAATGGGTAAATATGAATGAAAATGGCCAATTTATTCACTCTGAGGCCTTAAAAAGTTTTTCTCCACTCCAGAAAGTGAATTAAATAACATTTGTAGACCTTTATTGTTCAATCAAAAACGCCCGATTTTTGACGAAAGAGATAACCACCCCCCCTTACGACATGCTTCAGAAACAAAAAAAATGGTTCATTTTCAAATGTTGCATCTTTGAACGACAATCCACATTTGTACGTGGATAAACACTTTTAGAGATAAAGTTAGATGTTTAAAGTGATTTTCAAGCTTCCAGGGGCCCTAAACACAAGATTTGAGAAATGGGTAAAAGTGAATGAAAATGGCCAATTTACTCACTCTGAGGCCTTAAAAAGTGTTTCTCCTCCACGGGAAGTGTATTAAATACCATTTGGAGGCCTTTATTGTTCAAGCGAAAACGCCTGATTTTTGATGAAAGAGATAACCACCCCCCCCTTACGACATGCTTCTGAAACTAAAAAAATGGTTCATTTTCAAATGTTGCGTCTTTTGAACTACAATTAACATTGTACGTGGATAATCACTTTTAGAGATAAAATGAGATGTTTAAAGTGATTTTCAAGCTTCCAGGGGCCCTAAACACGAAATTTGAGAAATGGGTAACCGTGAATGAAAATGGCCAATTTACTCACTCTGCGGCCTTAAAAAGTGTTTCTCCTCCACGGAAAGTGAATAAAATAACATTTGGATGCCTTTATTGTTCAATCAAAAACGCCCGTTTTTTGGTGAAAAAGATAACCACCCCCCCTTACGACATGCTTCAGAAACGAAAAAAATGGTCCATTTTCAAATGTTGCGTCTTTGAACTACAATTCACATTTGTACGTGGATGATCACTTTTAGAGATAAAATTAGATGTTTAAAGTGATTTACAAGCTTCCAGGGGCCCTAAACACAAGATATGAGGAATGGGTAAATATGAATGAAAATGGCCAATTTATTCACTCTGAGGCCTTAAAAAGTTTTTCTCCACTCCAGAAAGTGAATTAAATAACATTTGTAGACCTTTATTGTTCAATCAAAAACGCCCGATTTTTGACGAAAGAGATAACCACCCCCCCTTACGACATGCTTCAGAAACAAAAAAAATGGTTCTTTTTCAAATGTTGCATCTTTGAACTACAATTCACATTTGTACGTGGATGATCACTTTTAGAGATAAAATTAGATGTTTAAAGTGATTTACAAGCTTCCAGGGGCCCTAAACACAAGATTTGAGAAATGGGAAAAAGTGAATGAAAATGGCCAATTTACTCACTCTGAGGCCTTAAAAAGTGTTTCTCCTGAACGAGAAGTGAATTAAATAACATTTGTAGGCCTTTATTGTTCAAGCGAAAACGCCCGATTATTGACGAAAGAGATAACCACCCCCCCCTTACGACATGCTTCAGAAACGAAAAAAATGGTCCGTTTTCAAATGTTGAGTCTTTGAATGACAATCCACATTTGTACGTGGATAATCACTTTTAGAGCTAAAATTAGATGTTTAAAGTGATTTTCAAGCTTCCAGGGGCCCTAAACACAAGATTTGAGAAATGGGTAAAAGTGAATGAAAATGGCCAATTTACTCACTCTGGGGCCTTAATAAGTGTTTCTCCTCAACGGGAAGTGAATTAAATACCATTTGGAGGCCTTTATTGTTCAAGCGAAAACGCCTGATTTTTGATGAAAGAGATAACCACCCCCCCTTACGACATGCTTCTGAAGCTAAAAAAATGGTTCATTTTCAAATGTTGCGTCTTTTGAACTACAATTAACATTGTACGTGGATAATCACTTTTAGAGATAAAATGAGGTGTTTAAAGTGATTTTCAAGCTTCCAGGGGCCCTAAACACGAGATTTGAGAAATGGGTAACCGTGAATGAAAATGGCCAATTTACTCACTCTGCGGCCTTAAAAAGTGTTTCTCCTCCACGGAAAGTGAATAAAATAACATTTGGATGCCTTTATTGTTCAAACAAAAACGCCCGTTTTTTGGTGAAAAAGATAACCACCCCCCCTTACGACATGCTTCAGAAACGAAAAAAATGTTCCATTTTCAAATGTTGTGTCTTTGAACTACAATTCACATTTGTACGTGGATGATCACTTTTAGAGATAAAATTAGATGTTTAAAGTGATTTACAAGCTTCCAGGGGCCCTAAACACAAGATATGAGGAATGGGTAAATATGAATCAAAATGGCCAATTTATTCACTCTGAGGCCTTAAAAAGTTTTTCTCCACTCCAGAAAGTGAATTAAATAACATTTGTAGGCCTTTATTGTTCAATCAAAAACGCCCGATTTTTGACGAAAGAGATAACCACCCCCCCTTACGACATGCTTCAGAAACTAAAAAAATGGTCCGTTTTCAAATGTTGCCTCTTTGAACTACAATTCACATTTGTACGTGGAAAAGCACTTTTAAAGATCAAATGAGATGTTTAAAGTGATTTTCATGCTTCCAGGGGCCTTAAACACAAGATTTGAGGAATGGGTAAAAGTGAATGAAAATGGCCAATTTACTCACTCTGAGGCCTTAAAAAGTGTTTCTCCTCCACGGGAAGTGAATTAAATACCATTTGGAGGTCTTTATTGTTCAAGCAAAAACGCCTGATTTTTGATGAAAGAGATAACCACCCCCCCTTACGACATGCTTCTGAAACTGAAAAAATGGTTCATTTTCAAATGTTGCGTCTTTGAACCACAATTAACATTTGTACGTGGATAAACACTTTTAGAGCTAAAATTAGATGTTTAAAGTGATTTTCAAGCTTCCAGGGGCCCTAAACACGAGATTTGAGAAATGGGTAAACGTGAATGAAAATGGCCAATTTACTCACTCTGCGGCCTTAAAAAGTGTTTCTCCTCCACGGAAAGTGAATAAAATAACATTTGGATGCCTTTATTGTTCAATCAAAAACGCCCGTTTTTTGGTGAAAAAGATAACCACCCCCCCTTACGACATGCTTCAGAAACGGAAAAAATGGTCCATTTTCAAATGTTGCGTCTTTGAACTACAATTCACATTTGTACGTGGATAATCACTTTTAGAGATAAAATGAGATGTTTAAAGTGATTTTCAAGCTTCCAGGGGCCCTAAACACGAGATTTGAGAAATGGGTAAACGTGAATGAAAATGGCCAATTTACTCCCTCTGCGGCCTTAAAAAGTGTTTCTCCTCCACGGAAAGTGAATAAAATAACATTTGGATGCCTTTATTGTTCAATCAAAAACGCCCGTTTTTGGTGAAAAAGATAACCACCCCCCCTTACGACATGCTTCAGAAACAAAAAAAATGGTCCATTTTCAAATGTTGCGTCTTTGAACTACAATTCACATTTGTACGTGGATAATCACTTTTAGAGATAAAATTAGATGTTTAAAGTGATTTACAATCTTCCAGGGGCCCTAAACACAAGATATGAGGAATGGGTAATTATGAATGAAAATGGCCAATTTATTCACTCTGAGGCCTTAAAAAGTTTTTCTCCACTCCAGAAAGTGAATTAAATAACATTTGTAGACCTTTATTGTTCAATCAAAAACGCCCGATTTTTGACGAAAGAGATAACCACCCCCCCTTACGACATGCTTCAGAAACAAAAAAAATGGTTCATTTTCAAATGTTGCATCTTTGAACGACAATCCACATTTGTACGTGGATAAACACTTTTAGAGATAAAGTTAGATGTTTAAAGTGATTTTCAAGCTTCCAGGGGCCCTAAACACAAGATTTGAGAAATGGGTAAAAGTGAATGAAAATGGCCAATTTACTCACTCTGAGGCCTTAAAAAGTGTTTCTCCTCAACGGGAAGTGAATTAAATAACATTTGTAGACCTTTATTGTTCAAGCGAAAACGCCCGATTATTGACGAAAGAGATAACCACCCCCCCTTACGACATGCTTCAGAAACGAAAAAAATGGTCCGTTTTCAAATGTTGCGTCTTTGAATGACAATCCACATTTGTACGTGGATAATCACTTTTAGAGATAAAATGAGATGTTTAAAGTGATTTTCAAGCTTCCAGGGGCCCTAAACACGAAATTTGAGAAATGGGTAACCGTGAATGAAAATGGCCAATTTACTCACTCTGCGGCCTTAAAAAGTGTTTCTCCTCCACGGAAAGTGAATAAAATAACATTTGGATGCCTTTATTGTTCAATCAAAAACGCCCGTTTTTTGGTGAAAAAGATAACCACCCCCCCTTACGACATGCTTCAGAAACGAAAAAAATGGTCCATTTTCAAATGTTGCGTCTTTGAACTACAATTCACATTTGTATGTGGATGATCACTTTTAGAGATAAAATTAGATGTTTAAAGTGATTTACAAGCTTCCAGGGGCCCTAAACACAAGATATGAGGAATGGGTAAATATGAATGAAAATGGCCAATTTATTCACTCTGAGGCCTTAAAAAGTTTTTCTCCACTCCAGAAAGTGAATTAAATAACATTTGTAGGCCTTTATTGTTCAATCAAAAACGCCCGATTTTTGACGAAAGAGATAACCACCCCCCCTTACGACATGCTTCAGAAACTAAAAAAATGGTCCGTTTTTAAATGTAGCCTCTTTGAACTACAATTCACATTTGTACGTGGAAAAGCACTTTTAAAGATCAAATGAGATGTTTAAAGTGATTTTCATGCTTCCAGGGGCCTTAAACACAAGATTTGAGGAATGGGTAAAAGTGAATGAAAATGGCCAATTTACTCACTCTGAGGCCTTAAAAAGTGTTTCTCCTCCACGGGAAGTGAATTAAATAACATTTGTAGGCCTTTATTGTTCAAGCGAGAACGCCCGATTATTGACGAAAGAGATAACCACCCCCCCTTACGACATGCTTCTGAAACTGAAAAAATGGTTCATTTTCAAATGTTGCGTCTTTGAACCACAATTAACATTTGTACGTGGATAAACACTTTTAGAGCTAAAATTAGATGTTTAAAGTGATTTTCAAGCTTCCAGGGGCCCTAAACACGAGATTTGAGGAATGGGTAATTATGAATGAAAATGGCCAATTTATTCACTCTGAGGCCTTAAAAAGTTTTTCTCCACTCCAGAAAGTGAATTAAATAACATTTGTAGACCTTTATTGTTCAATCAAAAACGCCCGATTTTTGACGAAAGAGATAACCACCCCCCCTTACGACATGCTTCAGAAACAAAAAAAATGGTTCATTTTCAAATGTTGCATCTTTGAACGACAATCCACATTTGTACGTGGATAAACACTTTTAGAGATAAAGTTAGATGTTTAAAGTGATTTTCAAGCTTCCAGGGGCCCTAAACACAAGATTTGAGAAATGGGTAAAAGTGAATGAAAATGGCCAATTTACTCACTCTGAGGCCTTAAAAAGTGTTTCTCCTCAACGGGAAGTGAATTAAATAACATTTGTAGACCTTTATTGTTCAAGCGAAAACGCCCGATTATTGACGAAAGAGATAACCACCCCCCCTTACGACATGCTTCAGAAACGAAAAAAATGGTCCGTTTTCAAATGTTGCGTCTTTGAATGACAATCCACATTTGTACGTGGATAATCACTTTTAGAGATAAAATGAGATGTTTAAAGTGATTTTCAAGCTTCCAGGGGCCCTAAACACGAAATTTGAGAAATGGGTAACCGTGAATGAAAATGGCCAATTTACTCACTCTGCGGCCTTAAAAAGTGTTTCTCCTCCACGGAAAGTGAATAAAATAACATTTGGATGCCTTTATTGTTCAATCAAAAACGCCCGTTTTTTGGTGAAAAAGATAACCACCCCCCCTTACGACATGCTTCAGAAACGAAAAAAATGGTCCATTTTCAAATGTTGCGTCTTTGAACTACAATTCACATTTGTATGTGGATGATCACTTTTAGAGATAAAATTAGATGTTTAAAGTGATTTACAAGCTTCCAGGGGCCCTAAACACAAGATATGAGGAATGGGTAAATATGAATGAAAATGGCCAATTTATTCACTCTGAGGCCTTAAAAAGTTTTTCTCCACTCCAGAAAGTGAATTAAATAACATTTGTAGGCCTTTATTGTTCAATCAAAAACGCCCGATTTTTGACGAAAGAGATAACCACCCCCCCTTACGACATGCTTCAGAAACTAAAAAAATGGTCCGTTTTTAAATGTAGCCTCTTTGAACTACAATTCACATTTGTACGTGGAAAAGCACTTTTAAAGATCAAATGAGATGTTTAAAGTGATTTTCATGCTTCCAGGGGCCTTAAACACAAGATTTGAGGAATGGGTAAAAGTGAATGAAAATGGCCAATTTACTCACTCTGAGGCCTTAAAAAGTGTTTCTCCTCCACGGGAAGTGAATTAAATAACATTTGTAGGCCTTTATTGTTCAAGCGAGAACGCCCGATTATTGACGAAAGAGATAACCACCCCCCCTTACGACATGCTTCTGAAACTGAAAAAATGGTTCATTTTCAAATGTTGCGTCTTTGAACCACAATTAACATTTGTACGTGGATAAACACTTTTAGAGCTAAAATTAGATGTTTAAAGTGATTTTCAAGCTTCCAGGGGCCCTAAACACGAGATTTGAAAAATGGGTAACCGTGAATGAAAATGGCCAATTTACTCACTCTGCGGCCTTAAAAAGTGTTTCTCCTCCACGGAAAGTGAATAAAATAACATTTGGATGCCTTTATTGTTCAATCAAAAACGCCTGTTTTTTGGTGAAAAAGATAACCACCCCCCCTTACGACATGCTTCAGAAACAAAAAAAATGGTCCGTTTTCAAATGTTGCGTCTTTGAATGACAATCCACATTTGTACGTGGATAATCACTTTTAGAGCTAAAATTAGATGTTTAAAGTGATTTTCAAGCTTCCAGGGGCCCTAAACACAAGATTTGAGAAATGGGTAAAAGTGAATGAAAATGGCCAATTTACTCACTCTTATGCCTTAAAAAGTGTTTCTCCTCCACGGGAAGTGAATTAAATACCATTTGGAGGCCTTTATGGTTCAAGCGAAAACGCCTGATTTTTGATGAAAGAGATAACCACCCCCCCTTACGACATGCTTCTGAAACTAAAAAAATGGTTCATTTTCAAATGTTGCGTCTTTGAACTACAATTAACATTGTACGTGGATAATCACTTTTAGAGATAAAATGAGATGTTTAAAGTGATTTTCAAGCTTCCAGGGGCCCTAAACACGAGATTTGAGAAATGGGTAAACGTGAATGAAAATGGCCAATTTACTCACTCTGCGGCCTTAAAAAGTGTTTCTCCTCCACGGAAAGTGAATAAAATAACATTTGGATGCCTTTATTGTTCAATTAAAAACGCCCGTTTTTTGGTGAAAAAGATAACCACCCCCCCTTACGACATGCTTCAGAAACGGAAAAAATGGTCCATTTTCAAATGTTGCGTCTTTGAACTACAATTCACATTTGTACGTGGATGATCACTTTTAGAGATAAAATTAGATGTTTAAAGTGATATACAAGCTTCCAGGGGCCCTAAACACAAGATATGAGGAATGGGTAAATATGAATGAAAATGGCCAATTTATTCACTCCGAGGCCTTAAAAAGTTTTTCTCCACTCCAGAAAGTGAATTAAATAACATTTGTAGTCCTTTATTGTTCAATCAAAAACGCCCGATTTTTGACGAAAGAGATAACCACCCCCCCTTACGACATGCTTCAGAAACTAAAAAAATGGTCTGTTTTCAAATGTAGCCTCTTTGAACTACAATTCACATTTGTACGTGGAAAAGCACTTTTAAAGATCAAATGAGATGTTTAAAGTGATTTTCATGCTTCCAGGGGCCTTAAACACAAGATTTGAGGTATGGGTAAAAGTGAATGAAAATGGCCAATTTACTCACTCTGAGGCCTTAAAAAGTGTTTTTCCTCCACGGGAAGTGAATTAAATACCATTATGAGGCCTTTATTGTTCAAGCGAAAATGCCTGATTTTTGATGAAAGAGATAACCACCCCCCCTTACGACATGCTTCTGAAACTAAAAAAATGGTTCATTTTCAAATGTTGCGTCTTTGAACTACAATTAACATTGTACTTGGATATTCACTTTTAGAGATAAAATGAGATGTTTAAAGTGATTTTCAAGCTTCCAGGGGCCCTAAACACGAGATTTGAGAAATGGGTAAACGTGAATGAAAATGGCCAATTTACTCACTCTGCGGCCTTAAAAAGTGTTTCTCCTCCACGGAAAGTAAATAAAATAACATTTGGATGCCTTTATTGTTCAATCAAAAATGCCCGTTTTTTGGTGAAAAAGATAACCACCCCCCCCTTACGACATGCTTCAGAAACGAAAAAAATGTTCCATTTTCAAATGTTGCGTCTTTGAACTACAATTCACATTTGTACGTGGATGATCACTTTTAGAGATAAAATTAGATGTTTAAAGTGATTTACAAGCTTCCAGGGGCCCTAAACACAAGATATGAGGAATGGGTAAATATGAATGAAACTGGCCAATGTATTCACTCTGAGGCCTTAAAAAGTTTTTCTCCACTCCAGAAAGTGAATTAAATAACATTTGTAGGCCTTTATTGTTCAATCAAAAACGCCCGATTTTTGACAAAAGAGATAACCGCCCCCCCTTACGACATGCTTCAGAAACTAAAAAAATGGTCCATTTTCAAATGTTGCCTCTTTGAACTACAATTCACATTTGTACGTGGAAAAGCACTTTTAAAGATCAAATGAGATGTTTAAAGTGATTTTCATGCTTCGAGGGGCCTTAAACACAAGATTTGAGGAATGGGTAAAAGTGAATGAAAATGGCCAATTTACTCACTCTGAGGCCTTAAACAGTGTTTCTCCTCCACGGGAAGTGAATTAAATAACATTTGTAGGCCTTTATTGTTCAAGCGAAAACGCCCGATTATTGACGAAAGAGATAACCACCCCCCCTTACGACATGCTTCAGAAACAAAAAAAATGGTTCATTTTCAAATGTTGCATCTTTGAACGACAATCCACATTTGTACGTGGATAAACACTTTTAGAGATAAAATTAGATGTTTAAAGTGATTTTCAAGCTTCCAGGGGCCCTAAACACAAGATTTGAGAAATGTTTAAAAGTGAATGAAAATGGCCAATTTACTCACTCTGAGGCCTTAAAAAGTGTTTCTCCTCCACGGGAAGTGAATTAAATACCATTTGGAGGCCTTTATTGTTCAAGCGAAAACGCCTGATTTTTGATGAAAGAGATAACCACCCCCGCTTACGACATGCTTCTGAAACTAAAAAAATGGTTCATTTTCAAATGTTGCGTCTTTGAACTACAATTAACATTGTACGTGGATATTCACTTTTAGAGATAAAATGAGATGTTTAAAGTGATTTTCAAGCTTCCAGGGGCCCTAAACACGAGATTTGAGAAATGGGTAAACAAGAATGAAAATGGCCAATTTACTCACTCTGCGGCCTTAAAAAGTGTTTCTCCTCCACGGAAAGTGAATAAAATAACATTTGGATGCCTTTATTGTTCAATCAAAAACGCCCGTTTTTTGTTGAAAAAGATAACCACCCCCCTTACGACATGCTTCAGAAACGAAAAAAAAATTCCATTTTCAAATGTTGCGTCTTTGAACTACAATTCACATTTGTACGTGGATAATCACTTTTAGAGATAAAATGAGATGTTTAAAGTGATTTTCAAGCTTCCAGGGGCCCTAAACACGAGATTTGAGAAATGGGTAAACGTGAATGAAAATGGCCAATTTACTCACTCTGCGGCCTTAAAAAGTGTTTCTCCTCCACGGAAAGTGAATAAAATAACATTTGGATGCCTTTATTGTTCAATCAAAAACGCCCGTTTTTTGGTGAAAAAGATAACCACCCCCCCTTACGACATGCTTCAGAAACAAAAAAAATGGTCCATTTTCAAATGTTGCGTCTTTGAACTACAATTCACATTTGTACGTGGATAATCACTTTTAGAGATAAAATTAGATGTTTAAAGTGATTTACAAGCTTCCAGGGGCCCTAAACACAAGATATGAGGAATGGGTAAATATGAATGAAAATGGCCAATTTATTCACTCTGAGGCCTTAAAAAGTTTTTCTCCTCCACGGGAGGTGAATTAAATAACATTTGTAGGCCTTTATTGTTCAAGCGAAAACGCCCGATTACTGATGAAAGAGATAACCACCCCCCCTTACGACATGCTTCAGAAATGAAAAAAATGGTCCGTTTTCAAATGTTGCGTCTTTGAATGACAATCCACATTTGTACGTGGATAATCACTTTTAGAGCTAAAATTAGATGTTTAAAGTGATTTTCAAGCTTCCAGGGGCCCTAAACACAAGATTTGAGAAATGGGTAAAAGTGAATGAAAATGGCCAATTTACTCACTCTGAGGCCTTAATAAGTGTTTCTCCTCCACGGGAAGTGAATTAACCCCTTCCATGCGGGGCGGATTCCCCCGCTGTGCTGAGCGCTGCTTGCGCGGGCGTGGTCATGACGGAACGGTTCCGTCATGAGCACAGCTCAACCGACGCTCATGACGGAACCGTTCCGTCATGAGCGTCGAAGGGGTTAAATACCATTTGGAGGCCTTTATTGTTCAAGCGAAAATGCCTGATTTTTGATGAAAGAGATAACCACCCCCCCTTACGACATGCTTCTGAAACTAAAAAAATGGTTCATTTTCAAATGTTGCGTCTTTTGAACTACAATTAACATTGTACGTGGATAATCACTTTTAGAGATAAAATGAGATGTTTAAAGTGATTTTCAAGCTTCCAGGGGCCCTAAACACGAGATTTGAGAAATGGGTAACCGTGAATGAAAATGGCCAATTTACTCACTCTGCGGCCTTAAAAAGTGTTTCTCCTCCACGGAAAGTGAATAAAATAACATTTGGATGCCTTTATTGTTCAATCAAAAACGCCCGTTTTTTGGTGAAAATGATAACCACCCCCCCTTACGACATGCTTCAGAAACGAAAAAAATGTTCCATTTTCAAATGTTGCGTCTTTGAACTACAATTCACATTTGTACGTGAATGATCACTTTTAGAGATAAAATTAGATGTTTAAAGTGATTTACGAGCTTCCAGGGGCCCTAAACACAAGATATGAGGAATGGGTAAATATGAATGAAAATGGCCAATTTATTCACTCTGAGGCCTTAAAAAGTTTTTCTCCACTCCAGAAAGTGAATTAAATAACATTTTTAGGCCTTTATTGTTCAATCAAAAACGCCCGATTTTTGACGAGAGATAACCACCCCCCCTTACGACATGCTTCAGAAACTAAAAAAATGGTCCGTTTTCAAATGTTGCCTCTTTGAACTACAATTCACATTTGTACGTGGAAAAGCACTTTTAAAGATCAAATGAGATGTTTAAAGGGATTTTCATGCTTCCAGGGGCCTTAAACACAAGATTTGAGGAATGGGTAAAAGTGAATGAAAATGGCCAATTTACTCACTCTGAGGCCTTAAAAAGTGTTTCTCCTCCACGGGAAGTGAATTAAATACCATTTGGAGGTCTTTATTGTTCAAGCGAAAACGCCTGATTTTTGATGAAAGAGATAACCACCCCCCCTTACGCCATGCTTCAGAAACGAAAAAAATGGTCCATTTTCAAATGTTGTGTCTTTGAACTACAATTCACATTTGTACGTGGATGATCACTTTTAGAGATAAAATTAGATGTTTAATGTGATTTGCAAGCTTCCAGGGGCCCTAAACACAAGATATGAGGAATGGGTAAATATGAATGAAAATGGCCAATTTATTCACTCTGAGGCCTTAAAAAGTTTTTCTCCACTCCAGAAAGTGAATTAAATACCATTTGTAGGCCTTTATTGTTCAATCAAAAACGCCCGATTTTTGACGAAAGAGATAACCACCCCCCCCTTACGACATGCTTCAGAAACTAAAAAAATGGTCCGTTTTCAAATGTTGCCTCTTTGAACTACAATTCACATTTGTACGTGGAAAAGCACTTTTAAAGATCAAATGAGATGTTTAAAGTGATTTTCATGCTTCCAGGGGCCTTAAACACAAGATTTGAGGAATGGGTAAAAGTGAATGAAAATGGCCAATTTACTCACTCTGAGGCCTTAAAAAGTGTTTCTCCTCCACGGGAAGTGAATTAAATAACATTTGTAGGCCTTTATTGTTCAAGCGAAAATGCCCGATTATTGACGAAAGAGATAACCACCCCCCCTTACGACATGCTTCAGAAACGTAAAAAACGGCCCGTTTTCAAATGTTGCGTCTTTGAATGACAATCCACATTTGTACGTGGATAATCACTTTTAGAGATAAAATGAGATGTTTAAAGTGATTTTCAAGCTTCCAGGGGCCCTAAACACGAGATTTGAGAAATGGGTAAACGTGAATGAAAATGGCCAATTTACTCACTCTGCGGCCTTAAAAAGTATTTCTCCTCCACGGAAAGTGAATAAAATAACATTTGGAGGCCTTTATTGTTCAAGCGAAAACGCCTGATTTTTGATGAAAGAGATAACCACCCCCCCTTACGACATGCTTCTGAAACTAAAAAAATGGTTCATTTTCAAATGTTGCGTCTTTGAACCACAATTAACATTGTACGTGGATAATCACTTTTAGAGATAAAATGAGATGTTTAATGTGATTTTCAAGCTTCCAGGGGCCCTAAACACAAGATTTGAGAAATGGGTAAACGTGAATGAAAATGGCCAATTTACTCACTCTGCGGCCTTAAAAAGTGTTTCTCCTCCACGGAAAGTGAATAAAATAACATTTGGATGCCTTTATTGTTCAATCAAAAACGCCCGTTTTTTGGTGAAAAAGATAACCACCCCCCCTTACGACATGCTTCAGAAACAAAAAAAATGGTCCATTTTCAAATGTTGCTTCTTTGAACTACAATTCACATTTGTACGTGGATAATCACTTTTAGAGATAAAATTAGATGTTTAAAGTGATTTACAAGCTTCCAGGGGCCCTAAACACAAGATATGAGGAATGGGTAAATATGAATGAAAATGGCCAATTTATTCACTCTGAGGCCTTAAAAAGTTTTTCTCCACTCCAGAAAGTGAATTAAATAACATTTGTAGACCTTTATTGTTCAATCAAAAACGCCCGATTTTTGACGAAAGAGATAACCACCCCCCCTTACGACATGCTTCAGAAACAAAAAAAATGGTTCATTTTCAAATGTTGCATCTTTGAACGACAATCCACATTTGTACGTGGATAAACACTTTTAGAGATAAAATTAGATGTTTAAAGTGATTTTCAAGCTTCCAGGGGCCCTAAACACAAGATTTGAGAAATGGGTAAAAGTGAATGAAAATGGCCAATTTACTCACTCTGAGGCCTTAAAAAGTGTTTCTCCTCCACGGGAAGTGAATTAAATAACATTTGTAGGCCTTTATTGTTCAAGCGAAAACGCCCGATTATTGACGAAAGAGATAACCACCCCCCCTTACGACATGCTTCAGAAACGTAAAAAATGGCCCGTTTTCAAATGTTGCGTCTTTGAATTACAATCCACATTTGTACGTGGATAATCACTTTTAGAGCTAAAATTAGATGTTTAAAGTGATTTTCAAGCTTCGAGGGGCCCTAAACACAAGATTTGAGAAATGGGTAAAAGTGAATGAAAATGGCCAATTTACTCACTCTGAGGCCTTAAAAAGTGTTTCTTCTCCACGGGAAGTGAATTAAATACCATTTGGAGGCCTTTATTGTTCAAGCCAAAAACGCCTGATTTTTGATGAAAGAGATAACCACCCCCACCTTACGACATGCTTCAGAAACGAAAAAAATGGTCCATTTTCAAATGTTGTGTCTTTGAACTACAATTCACATTTGTACGTGGATGATCACTTTTAGAGATAAAATTAGATGTTTAAAGTGATTTACAAGCTTCCAGGGGCCCTAAACACAAGATATGAGGAATGGGTAAATATGAATGAAAATGGCCAATTTATTCACTCTGAGGCCTTAAAAAGTTTTTCTCCACTCCAGAAAGTGAATTAAATACCATTTGTAGGCCTTTATGGTTCAATCAAAAACACCCGATTTTTGACGAAAGAGATAACCACCCCCCCTTACGACATGCTTCAGAAACTAAAAAAATGGTCCGTTTTCAAATGTTGCCTCTTTGAAATACAATTCACATTTGTACGTGGAAAAGCACTTTTAAAGATCAAATGAGATGTTTAAAGTGATTTTCATGCTTCCAGGGGCATTAAACACAAGATTTGAGGAATGGGTAAAAGTGAATGAAAATGGGCAATTTATTCACTCTGAGGCCTTAAAAAGTTTTTCTCCACTCCAGAAAGTGAATTAAATAACATTTGTAGGCCTTTATTGTTCAATCAAAAACGCCCTATTTTTCACGAAAGAGATAACCACCCCCCCTTACGACATGCTTCAGAAACTAAAAAAATGGTCCGGTTTCAAATGTTGCCTCTTTGAACTACAATTCACATTTGTACGTGGAAAAGCACTTTTAAAGATCAAATGAGATGTTTAAAGTGATTTTCATGCTTCCAGGGGCCTTAAACACAAGATTTGAGGAATGGGTAAAAGTGAATGAAAATGGCCAATTTACTCACTCTGAGGCCTTAAAAGGTGTTTCTCCTCCACGGGAAGTGAATTAAATAACATTTGGAGGCCTTTATTGTTCAAGCGAAAACGCCTAATTTTTGATGAAAGAGATAACCACCCCCCCTTACGACATGCTTCTGAAACTAAAAAAATGGTTCATTTTCAAATGTTGCGTCTTTGAACTACAATTAACATTGTATGTGGATAATCACTTTTAGAGATAAAATGAGATGTTTAACCCCTTCAGTGCCCGCCCCTTTCCCCGCCCAGTGCCGGCCGTTGCATTAGCGGGCGGGGTCTATGACGAGCTGGACTCGTCATGGGCACAGCGCCACTGCGGCCCATGACGAGTCCAGCTCGTCATGGGCACTGAAGGGGTTAAAGTGATTTTCAAGCTTCCAGGGGCCCTAAACACGAGATTTGAGAAATGGGTAAACGTGAATGAAAATGGCCAATTTACTCACTCTGCGGCCTTAAAAAGTGTTTCTCCTCCACGGAAAGTGAATAAAATAACATTTGGATGCCTTTATTGTTCAATCAAAAACGCCCGTTTTTTGGTGAAAAAGATAACCACCCCCCTTACGACATGCTTCAGAAACGAAAAAAATGGTCCATTTTCAAATGTTGCGTCTTTGAACTACAATTCACATTTGTACGTGGATGATCACTTTTAGAAATAAAATTAGATGTTTAAAGTGATTTACAAGCTTCCAGGGGCCCTAAACACAAGATATGAGGAATGGGTAAATATGAATGAAAATGGCCAATTTATTCACTCTGAGGCCTTAAAAAGTTTTTCTCCACTCCAGAAAGTGAATTAAATAACATTTGTAGGCCTTTATTGTTCAATCAAAAACGCCCGATTTTTGACGAAAGAGATAACCACCCCCCCTTACGACATGCTTCAGAAACTAAACAAATGGTCCGTTTTCAAATGTTGCCTCTTTGAACTACAATTCACATTTGTACGTGGAAAAGCACTTTTAAAAGATCAAATGAGATGTTTAAAGTGATTTTCATGCTTCCAGGGGCCTTAAACACAAGATTTGAGGAATGGGTAAAAGTGAATAAAAATGGCCAATTTACTCACTCTGAGGCCTTAAAAAGTGTTTCTCCTCCACGGGAAGTGAATTAAATAACATTTGTAGGCCTTTATTGTTCAAGCAAAAATGCCCGCTTATTGACGAAAGAGATAACCACCTCCCCTTACGACATGCTTCAGAAACGAAAAAAATGGTCCGTTTTCAAATGTTGCGTCTTTGAATGACAATCCACATTTGTACGTGGATAATCACTTTTAGAGTTAAAATTAGATGTTTAACCTCTTCAATGCCCATGACGAGCTGGTCTCGTCATGGGCCGCGGTTGCGCTGTGCCCATGACGAGACCAGCTCGTCATAAACCCCGCCCGCTAATACAATGGCCGGCACAGGGCGGGGAAAGGGGCGGGCACTGAAGGGGTTAAAGTGATTTTCAAGCTTCCAGGGGCCCTAAACACAAGATTTGAGAAATGGGTAAAAGTGAATGAAAATGGCCAATTTACTCACTCTGAGGCCTTAAAAAGTGTTTCTCCTCCACGGGAAGTGAATTAAATACCATTTGGAGGCCTTTATTGTTCAAGCGAAAACGCCTGATTTTTGATGAAAGAGATAACCACCCCCCCTTACGACATGCTTCTGAAACTAAAAAAATGGTTCATTTTCAAATGTTGCGTCTTTGAACCACGATTAACATTGTACGTGGATAATCACTTTTAGAGATAAAATGAGATGTTTAAAGTGATTTTCAAGCTTCCAGGGGGCCTAAACATGAGATTTGAGAAATGGGTAAACGTGAATGAAAATGGCCAATTTACTCACTCTGCGGCCTTAAAAAGTGTTTCTCCCCCACGGAAAGTGAATAAAATAACATTTGGATGCCTTTATTGTTCAATCAAAAACGCCAGTTTTTTGGTGAAAAAGATAACCACCCCCCTTACGACATGCATCAGAAACGAAAAAAATGGTCCATTTTCAAATGTTGCGTCTTTGAACTACAATTCACATTTGTACGTGGATGATCACTTTTAGAGATAAAATTAGATGTTTAAAGTGATTTACAAGCTTCCAGGGGCCCTAAACACAAGATATGAGGAATGGGTAAATATGAATGAAAATGGCCAATTTATTCACTCTGAGGCCTTAAAAAGTTTTTCTCCACTCCAGAAAGTGAATTAAATAACATTTGTAGGCCTTTATTGTTCAATCAAAAACGCCCGATTTTTGACGAAAGAGATAGCCACCCCCCCTTACGACATGCTTCAGAAACTAAAATAATGGTCTGTTTTCAAATGTTGCCTCTTTGAACTACAATTCACATTTGTACGTGGAAAAGCACTTTTAAAAGATCAAATGAGATGTTTAAAGTGATTTTCAAGCTTCCAGGGGCCCTAAACACAAGATTTGAGAAATGGGTAAAAGTGAATGAAAATGGCCAATTTACTCACTCTGAGGCCTTAAAAAGTGTTTCTCCTCCACGGGAAGTGAATTAAATACCATTTGGAGGCCATTATTGTTCAAGCGAAAACGCCTGATTTTTGATGAAAGAGATAACCACCCCCCCTTACGACATGCTTCTGAAACTAAAAAAAGGGTTCATTTTCAAATGTTGCATCTTTGAACTACAATTAACATTGTACGTGGATAATCACTTTTAGAGATAAAATGAGATGTTTAAAGTGATTTTCAAGCTTCCAGGGGCCCTAAACACGAGATTTGAGAAATGGGTAAACGTGAATGAAAATGGCCAATTTACTCACTCTGCGGCCTTAAAAAGTGTTTCTCCTCCACGGAAAGTGAATAAAATAACATTTGGATGCCTTTATTGTTCAATCAAAAACGCCCTTTTTTTGGTGAAAAAGATAACCACCCCCCCTTACGACATGCTTCAGAAACGAAAAAAATGGTCCATTTTGAAATGTTGCGTCTTTGAACTACAATTCACATTTGTACGTGGATGATCACTTTTAGAGATAAAATTAGATGTTTAAAGTGATTTACAAGCTTCCAGGGGCCCTAAACACAAGATATGAGAAATGGGTAAAAGTGAATGAAAATGGCCAATTTACTCACTCTGAGGCCTTAAAAAGTGTTTCTCCCCCACGGGAAGTGAATTAAATACCATTTGGAGGCCTTTATTGTTCAAGCGAAAATGCCCGATTATTGACGAAAGAGATAACCACCCCCCCTTACGACATGCTTCAGAAACGTAAAAAATGGCCCGTTTTCAAATGTTGCGTCTTTGAATGACAATCCACATTTGTACGTGGATAATCACTTTTAGAGATAAAATGAGATGTTTAAAGTGATTTTCAAGCTTCCAGGGGCCCTAAACACGAGATTTGAGAAATGGGTAAACGTGAATGAAAATGGCCAATTTACTCCTCTGCGGCCTTAAAAAGTGTTTCTCCTCCACGGAAAGTGAATAAAATAACATTTGGAGGCCTTTATTGTTCAAGCGAAAACGCCTGATTTTTGATGAAAGAGATAACCACCCCCCCCTTACGACATGCTTCTGAAACTAAAAAAATGGTTCATTTTCAAATGTTGCGTCTTTGAACCACAATTAACATTGTACGTGGATAATCACTTTTAGAGATAAAATGAGATGTTTAAAGTGATTTTCAAGCTTCCAGGGGCCCTAAACACGAGATTTGAGAAATGGGTAAACGTGAATGAAAATGGCCAATTTACTCACTCTGCGGCCTTAAAAAGTGTTTCTCCTCCACGGAAAGTGAATAAAATAACATTTGGATGCCTTTATTGTTCAATCAAAAACGCCAGTTTTTTGGTGAAAAAGATAACCACACCCCCTTACGACATGCTTCAGAAACGAAAAAAATGGTCCATTTTCAAATGTTGCTTCTTTGAACTACAATTCACATTTGTACGTGGATAATCACTTTTAGAGATAAAATTAGATGTTTAAAGTGATTTACAAGCTTCCAGGGGCCCTAAAAACAAGATATGAGGAATGGGTAAATATGAATGAAAATGGCCAATTAATTTACTCTGAGGCCTTAAAAAGTTTTTCTCCACTCCAGAAAGTGAATTAAATAACATTTGGATGCCTTTATTGTTCAATCAAAAACGCCAGTTTTTTGGTGAAAAAGATAACCACACCCCCTTACGACATGCTTCAGAAACAAAAAAAATGGTTCATTTTCAAATGTTGCATCTTTGAACGACAATCCACATTTGTACGTGGATAAACACTTTTAGAGATAAAATTAGATGTTTAAAGTGATTTTCAAGCTTCCAGGGGCCCTAAACACAAGATTTGAGAAATGGGTAAAAGTGAATGAAAATGGCCAATTTACTCACTCTGAGGCCTTAAAAAGTGTTTCTCCTCCACGGGAAGTGAATTAAATAACATTTGTAGGCCTTTATTGTTCAAGCGAAAACGCCCGATTATTGACGAAAGAGATAACCACCCCCCCTTACGACATGCTTCAGAAACGTAAAAAATCGCCCGTTTTCAAATGTTGCGTCTTTTAATTACAATCCACATTTGTACGTGGATAATCACTTTTAGAGCTAAAATTAGATGTTTAAAGTGATTTTCAAGCTTCGAGGGGCCCTAAACACAAGATTTGAGAAATGGGTAAAAGTGAATGAAAATGGCCAATTTACTCACTCTGAGGCCATAAAAAGTGTTTCTTCTCCACGGGAAGTGAATTAAATACCATTTGGAGGCCTTTATTGTTCAAGCCAAAAACGCCTGATTTTTGATGAGAGATAACCACCCCCACCTTACGACATGCTTCAGAAACGGAAAAAATGGTCCATTTTCAAATGTTGTGTCTTTGAACTACAATTCACATTTGTACGTGGATGATCACTTTTAGAGATAAAATTAGATGTTTAAAGTGATTTACAAGCTTCCAGGGGCCCTAAACACAAGATATGAGGAATGGGTAAATATGAATGAAAATGGCCAATTTATTCACTCTGAGGCCTTAAAAAGTTTTTCTCCACTCCAGAAAGTGAATTAAATACCATTTGTAGGCCTTTATTGTTCAATCAAAAACACCCGATTTTTGACGAAAGAGATAACCACCCCCCTTACGACATGCTTCAGAAACTAAAAAAATGGTCCGTTTTCAAATGTTGCCTCTTTGAAATACAATTCACATTTGTACGTGGAAAAGCACTTTTAAAGATCAAATGAGATGTTTAAAGTGATTTTCATGCTTCCAGGGGCCTTAAACACAAGATTTGAGGAATGGGTAAAAGTGAATGAAAATGGCCAATTTATTCACTCTGAGGCCTTGAAAAGTTTTTCTCCACTCCAGAAAGTGAATTAAATAACATTTGTAGGCCTTTATTGTTCAATCAAAAACGCCCTATTTTTCACGAAAGAGATAACCACCCCCCCTTACGACATGCTTCAGAAACTAAAAAAATGGTCCGTTTATAAATGTTGCCTCTTTGAACTACAATTCACATTTGTACGTGGAAAAGCACTTTTAAAGATCAAATAAGATGTTTAAAGTGATTTTCATGCTTCCAGGGGCCTTAAACACAAGATTTGAGGAATGGGTAAAAGTGAATGAAAATGGCCAATTTACTCACTCTGAGGCCTTAAAAGGTGTTTCTCCTCCACGGGAAGTGAATTAAATACCATTTGGAGGCCTTTATTGTTCAAGCAAAAACGCCTAATTTTTGATGAAAGAGATAACCACCCCCCCTTACGACATGCTTCTGAAACTAAAAAAATGGTTCATTTTCAAATGTTGCGTCTTTGAACTACAATTAACATTGTACGTGGATAATCACTTTTAGAGATAAAATGAGATGTTTAAAGTGATTTTCAAGCTTCCAGGGGCCCTAAACACGAGATTTGAGAAATGGGTAAACGTGAATGAAAATGGCCAATTTACTCACTCTGCGGCCTTAAAAAGTGTTTCTCCTCCACGGAAAGTGTATAAAATAACATTTGGATGCCTTTATTGTTCAATCAAAAACGCCCGTTTTTTGGTGAAAAAGATAACCACCCCCCTTACGACATGCTTCAGAAACGAAAAAAATGGTCCATTTTCAAATGTTGCGTCTTTGAACTACAATTCACATTTGTACGTGGATAATCACTTTTAGAGATAAAATTAGATGTTTAAAGTGATTTACAAGCTTCCAGGGGCCCTAAACACAAGATATGAGGAATGGGTAAATATGAATGAATATGGGCAATTTATTCACTCTGAGGCCTTAAAAAGTTTTTCTCCACTCCAGAAAGTGAATTAAATAACATTTGTAGGCCTTTATTGTTCAATCAAAAACGCCCGATTTTTGACGAAAGAGATAACCACCCCCCCTTACGACATGCTTCAGAAACTAAAAAAATGGTCAGTTTTCAAATGTTGCCTCTTTGAACTACAATTCACATTTGTACGTGGAAAAGCACTTTTAAAGATCAAATGAGATGTTTAAAGTGATTTTCATGCTTCCAGGGGCCTTAAACACAAGATTTGAGGAATGGGTAAAAGTGAATGAAAATGGCCAATTTACTCACTCTGACGCCTTAAAAAGTGTTTCTCCTCCACGGGAAGTTAATTAAATAACATTTGTAGGCCTTTATTGTTCAAGCGAAAACGCCCGATTATTGACGAAAGAGATAACCACCCCCCCTTACGACATGCTTCAGAAACGAAAAAAATGGTCCGTTTTCAAATGTAGCGTCTTTGAATGACAATCCACATTTGTACGTGGATAATCACTTTTAGAGCTAAAATTAGATGTTTAAAGTGATTTTCAAGCTTCCAGGGGCCCTAAACACAAGATTTGAGAAATGGGTAAAAGTGAATGAAAATGGCCAATTTACTCACTCTGAGGCCTTAAAAAGTGTTTCTCCTCCACGGGAAGTAATTTAAATACCATTTGGAGGCCTTTATTGTTCAAGCGAAAACGCCTGATTTCTGATGAAAGAGATAACCACCCCCCCTTACGACATGCTTCAGAAACGAAAAAAATGGTCCATTTTGAAATGTTGCGTCTTTGAACTACAATTCACATTTGTACGTGGATGATCACTTTTAGAGATAAAATTAGATGTTTAAAGTGATTTACAAGCTTCCAGGGGCCCTAAACCCAAGATATGAGGAATGGGTAAATATGAATGAAAATGGCCAATTTATTCCCTGTGAGGCCTTAAAAAGATTTTCTCCACTCCAGAAAGTGAATTAAATAACATTTGTAGACCTTTATTGTTCAATCAAAAACGCCCGATTTTTGACGAAAGAGATAACCACCCCCCCTTACGACATGCTTCAGAAACGAAAAAAATGGTCCGTTTTCAAATGTTGCGTCTTTGAATGACAATCCACATTTGTACGTGGATAATCACTTTTAGAGCTAAAATTAGATGTTTAAAGCGATTTTCAAGCTTCCAGGGGCCCTAAACACAAGATTTGAGAAATGGGTAAAAGTGAATGAAAATGGCCAATTTACTCACTCTGAGGCCTTAAAAAGTGTTTCTCCTCCACGGGAAGTGAATTAAATACCATTTGGAGGCCTTTATTGTTCAAGCGAAAACGCCTGATTTTTGATGAAAGAGATAACCCCCCCCCTTACGACATGCTTCTGAAACTAAAAAAAGGGTTCATTTTCAAATGTTGCGTCTTTGAACTACAATTAACATTGTACGTGGATAATCCCTTTTAGAGATAAAATGAGATGTTTAAAGTGATTTTCAAGCTTCCAGGGGCCCTAAACACGAGATTTGAGAAATGGGTAAACGTGAATGAAAATGGCCAATTTACTCACTCTGCGGCCTTAAAAAGTGTTTCTCCTCCACGGAAAGTGAATAAAATAACATTTGGATGCCTTTATTGTTCAATCAAAAACGCCCTTTTTTTGGTGAAAAAGATAACCACCCCCCCTTACGACATGCTTCAGAAACGAAAAAAATGGTCCATTTTGAAATGTTGCGTCTATGAACTACAATTCACATTTGTACGTGGATGATCACTTTTAGAGATAAAATTAGATGTTTAAAGTGATTTACAAGCTTCCAGGGGCCCTAAACACAAGATATGAGGAATGGGTAAATATGAATGAAAATGGCCAATTTATTCACTCTGAGGCCTTAAAAAGTTTTTCTCCACTCCAGAAAGTGAATTAAATAACATTTGTAGGACTTTATTGTTCAATCAAAAACGCCCGATTTTTGACGAAAGAGATAACCACCCCCCCTTACGACATGCTTCAGAAACGAAAAAAATGGTCCGTTTTCAAATGTAGCGTCTTTGAATGACAATCCACATTTGTACATGGATAATCACTTTTAGAGCTAAAATTAGATGTTTAAAGTGATTTTCAAGCTTCCAGGGGCCCTAAACACAAGATTTGAGAAATGGGTAAAAGTGAATGAAAATGGCCAATTTACTCACTCAGAGGCCTTAAAAAGTGTTTCTCCTCCACGGGAAGTGAATTAAATACCATTTGGAGGCCTTTATTGTTCAAGCGAAAACGCCTGATTTTTGATGAAAGAGATAACCACCCCCCCTTACGACATGCTTCAGAAACTAAAAAAATGGTCCATTTTCAAATGTTGTGTTTTTGAGCTACAATTCACATTTGTACGTGGATGATCACTTTTAGAGATAAAATTAGATGTTTAAAGTGATTTACAAGCTTCCAGGGGCCCTAAACAGAAGATATGAGGAATGGGTAAATATGAATGAAAATGGCCAATTTATTCACTCTGAGGCCTTAAAAAGTTTTTCTCCACTCCAGAAAGTGAATTAAATACCATTTGTAGGCCTTTATTGTTCAATCAAAAACGCCCGATTTTTGACGAAAGAGATAACCACCCCCCCTTACGACATGCTTCAGAAACTAAAAAAATGGTCCGTTTTCAAATGTTGCCTCTTTGAACTACAATTCACATTTGTACGTGGAAAAGCACTTTTAAAGATCAAATGAGATGTTTAAGTGATTTTCATGCTTCCAGGGGCCTTAAACACAAGATTTGAGGAATGGGTAAAAGTGAATGAAAATGGCCAATTTACTCACTCTGAGGCCTTAAAAAGTGTTTCTCCTCCACGGGAAGTGAATTAAATAACATTTGTAGGCCTTTATTGTTCAAGCGAAAACGCCCGATTATTGACGAAAGAGATAACCACCCCCCCTTACGACATGCTTCAGAAACGAAAAAAATGGTCCGTTTTCAAATGTTGCGTCTTTGAATGACAATCCACATTTGTACGTGGATAATCACTTTTAGAGCTAAAATTAGATGTTTAAAGTGATTTTCAAGCTTCCAGGGGCCCTAAACACAAGATTTGAGAAATGGGTAAAAGTGAATGAAAATGGCCAATTTACTCACTCTGAGGCCTTAAAAAGTGTTTCTCCTCCACGGGAAGTAATTTAAATACCATTTGGAGGCCTTTATTGTTCAAGCGAAAACGCCTGATTTCTGATGAAAGAGATAACCACCCCCCCTTACGACATGCTTCTGAAACTAAAAAAATGGTTCATTTTCAAATGTTGCGTCTTTGAACTACAATTAACATTGTACGTGGATAATCACTTTTAGAGATAAAATGAGATGTTTAAAGTGATTTTCAAGCTTCCAGGGGCCCTAAACACGAGATTTGAGAAATGGGTAAACGTGAATGAAAATGGCCAATTTACTCACTCTGCGGCCTTAAAAAGTGTTTCTCCTCCACGGAAAGTGAATAAAATAACATTTGGATGCCTTTATTGTTCAATCAAAAACGCCCTTTTTTTGGTGAAAAAGATAACCACCCCCCCTTACGACATGCTTCAGAAACGAAAAAAATGGTCCATTTTGAAATGTTGCGTCTTTGAACTACAATTCACATTTGTACGTGGATGATCACTTTTAGAGATAAAATTAGATGTTTAAAGTGATTTACAAGCTTCCAGGGGCCCTAAACACAAGATATGAGGAATGGGTAAATATGAATGAAAATGGCCAATTTATTCCCTGTGAGGCCTTAAAAAGTTTTTCTCCACTCCAGAAAGTGAATTAAATAACATTTATAGACCTTTATTGTTCAATCAAAAACGCCCGATTTTTGACGAAAGAGATAACCACCCCCCCTTACGACATGCTTCAGAAACAAAAAAAATGGTCCGTTTTCAAATGTTGCGTCTTTGAATGACAATCCACATTTGTACGTGGATAATCACTTTTAGAGCTAAAATTAGATGTTTAAAGCGATTTTCAAGCTTCCAGGGGCCCTAAACACAAGATTTGAGAAATGGGTAAAAGTGAATGAAAATGGCCAATTTACTCACTCTGAGGCCTTAAAAAGTGATTCTCCTCCACGGGAAGTGAATTAAATACCATTTGGAGGCCTTTATTGTTCAAGCGAAAACGCCTGATTTTTGATGAAAGAGATAACCACCCCCCCTTACGACATGCTTCTGAAACTAAAAAAAGGGTTCATTTTCAAATGTTGCGTCTTTGAACTACAATTAACATTGTACGTGGATAATCCCTTTTAGAGATAAAATGAGATGTTTAAAGTGATTTTCAAGCTTCCAGGGGCCCTAAACACGAGATTTGAGAAATGGGTAAACGTGAATGAAAATGGCCAATTTACTCACTCTGCGGCCTTAAAAAGTGTTTCTCCTCCACGGAAAGTGAATAAAATAACATTTGGATGCCTTTATTGTTCAATCAAAAACGCCCTTTTTTTGGTGAAAAAGATAACCACCCCCCCTTACGACATGCTTCAGAAACGAAAAAAATGGTCCATTTTGAAATGTTGCGTCTTTGAACTACAATTCACATTTGTACGTGGATGATCACTTTTAGAGATAAAATTAGATGTTTAAAGTGATTTACAAGCTTCCAGGGGCCCTAAACACAAGATATGAGGAATGGGTAAATATGAATGAAAATGGCCAATTTATTCACTCTGAGGCCGTAAAAAGTTTTTCTCCACTCCAGAAAGTGAATTAAATAACATTTGTAGGACTTTATTGTTCAATCAAAAACGCCCGATTTTTGACGAAAGAGATAACCACCCCCCCTTACGACATGCTTCAGAAACGAAAAAAATGGTCCGTTTTCAAATGTAGCGTCTTTGAATGACAATCCACATTTGTACATGGATAATCACTTTTAGAGCTAAAATTAGATGTTTAAAGTGATTTTCAAGCTTCCAGGGGCCCTAAACACAAGATTTGAGAAATGTGTAAAAGTGAATGAAAATGGCCAATTTACTCACTCTGAGGCCTTAAAAAGTGTTTCTCCTCCACGGGAAGTGAATTAAATACCATTTGGAGGCCTTTATTGTTCAAGCGAAAACGCCTGATTTTTGATGAAAGAGATAACCACCCCCCCCTTACGACATGCTTCAGAAACGAAAAAAATGGTCCATTTTCAAATGTTGTGTTTTTGAGCTACAATTCACATTTGTACGTGGATGATCACTTTTAGAGATAAAATTAGATGTTTAAAGTGATTTACAAGCTTCCAGGGGCCCTAAACACAAGATATGAGGAATGGGTAAATATGAATGAAAATGGCCAATTTATTCACTCTGAGGCCTTAAAAAGTTTTTCTCCACTCCAGAAAGTGAATTAAATACCATTTGTAGGCCTTTATTGTTCAATCAAAAACGCCCGATTTTTGACGAAAGAGATAACTACCCCCCTTACGACATGCTTCAGAAACTAAAAAAATGGTCCGTTTTCAAATGTTGCCTCTTTGAACTACAATTCACATTTGTACGTGGAAAAGCACTTTTAAAGATCAAATGAGATGTTTAAAGTGATTTTCATGCTTCCAGGGGCCTTAAACACAAGATTTGAGGAATGGGTAAAAGTGAATGAAAATGGCCAATTTACTCACTCTGAGGCCTTAAAAAGTGTTTCTCCTCCACGGGAAGTGAATTAAATAACATTTGTAGGCCTTTATTGTTCAAGCGAAAACGCCAGATTATTGACGAAAGAGATAACCACCCTCCCTTACGACATGCTTCAGAAACGAAAAAAATGGTCCGTTTTCAAATGTTGCGTCTTTGAATGACAATCCACATTTGTACGTGGATAATCACTTTTAGAGCTAAAATTAGATGTTTAAAGTGATTTTCAAGCTTCCAGGGGCCCTAAACAAAAGATTTGAGAAATGGGTAAAAGTGAATGAAAATGGCCAATTTACTCACTCTGAGGCCTTAAAAAGTGTTTCTCCTCCACGGGAAGTAATTTAAATACCATTTGGAGGCCTTTATTGTTCAAGCGAAAACGCCTGATTTCTGATGAAAGAGATAACCACCGCCCTTACGACATGCTTCTGAAACTAAAAAAATGGTTCATTTTCAAATGTTGCGTCTTTGAACTACAATTAACATTGTACGTGGATAATCACTTTTAGAGATAAAATGAGATGTTTAAAGTGATTTTCAAGCTTCCAGGGGCCCTAAACACGAGATTTGAGAAATGGGTAAACGTGAATGAAAATGGCCAATTTACTCACTCTGCGGCCTTAAAAAGTGTTTCTCCTCCACGGAAAGTGAATAAAATAACATTTGGATGCCTTTATTGTTCAATCAAAAACGCCCTTTTTTTGGTGAAAAAGATAACCACCCCCCCTTACGACATGCTTCAGAAACGAAAAAAATGGTCCATTTTGAAATGTTGCGTCTTTGAACTACAATTCACATTTGTACGTGGATGATCACTTTTAGAGATAAAATTAGATGTTTAAAGTGAGTTACAAGCTTCCAGGGGCCCTAAACACAAGATATGAGGAATGGGTAAAAGTGAATGAAAATGGCCAATTTACTCACTCTGAGGCCTTAAAAAGTGTTTCTCCTCCACGGGAAGTGAATTAAATACCATTTGGAGGCCTTTATTGTTCAAGCGAAAACGCCTGATTTTTGATGAAAGAGATAACCACCCCCCCCTTACGACATGCTTCAGAAACGAAAAAAATGGTCCATTTTCAAATGTTGTGTTTTTGAGCTACAATTCACATTTGTACGTGGATGATCACTTTTAGAGATAAAATTAGATGTTTAAAGTGATTTACAAGCTTCCAGGGGCCCTAAACACAAGATATGAGGAATGGGTAAATATGAATGAAAATGGCCAATTTATTCACTCTGAGGCCTTAAAAAGTTTTTCTCCACTCCAGAAAGTGAATTAAATACCATTTGTAGGCCTTTATTGTTCAATCAAAAACGCCCGATTTTTGACGAAAGAGATAACTACCCCCCCTTACGACATGCTTCAGAAACTAAAAAAATGGTCCGTTTTCAAATGTTGCCTCTTTGAACTACAATTCACATTTGTACGTGGAAAAGCACTTTTAAAGATCAAATGAGATGTTTAAAGTGATTTTCATGCTTCCAGGGGCCTTAAACACAAGATTTGAGGAATGGGTAAAAGTGAATGAAAATGGCCAATTTACTCACTCTGAGGCCTTAAAAAGTGTTTCTCCTCCACGGGAAGTGAATTAAATAACATTTGTAGGCCTTTATTGTTCAAGCGAAAACGCCAGATTATTGACGAAAGAGATAACCACCCCCCCTTACGACATGCTTCAGAAACGAAAAAAATGGTCCGTTTTCAAATGTTGCGTCTTTGAATGACAATCCACATTTGTACGTGGATAATCACTTTTAGAGCTAAAATTAGATGTTTAAAGTGATTTTCAAGCTTCCAGGGGCCCTAAACAAAAGATTTGAGAAATGGGTAAAAGTGAATGAAAATGGCCAATTTACTCACTCTGAGGCCTTAAAAAGTGTTTCTCCTCCACGGGAAGTAATTTAAATACCATTTGGAGGCCTTTATTGTTCAAGCGAAAACGCCTGATTTCTGATGAAAGAGATAACCACCCCCTTACGACATGCTTCTGAAACTAAAAAAATGGTTCATTTTCAAATGTTGCGTCTTTGAACTACAATTAACATTGTACGTGGATAATCACTTTTAGAGATAAAATGAGATGTTTAAAGTGATTTTCAAGCTTCCAGGGGCCCTAAACACGAGATTTGAGAAATGGGTAAACGTGAATGAAAATGGCCAATTTACTCACTCTGCGGCCTTAAAAAGTGTTTCTCCTCCACGGAAAGTGAATAAAATAACATTTGGATGCCTTTATTGTTCAATCAAAAACGCCCTTTTTTTGGTGAAAAAGATAACCACCCCCCCTTACGACATGCTTCAGAAACGAAAAAAATGGTCCATTTTGAAATGTTGCGTCTTTGAACTACAATTCACATTTGTACGTGGATGATCACTTTTAGAGATAAAATTAGATGTTTAAAGTGATTTACAAGCTTCCAGGGGCCCTAAACACAAGATATGAGGAATGGGTAAATATGAATGAAAATGGCCAATTTATTCCCTGTGAGGCCTTAAAAAGTTTTTCTCCACTCCAGAAAGTGAATTAAATAACATTTGTAGACCTTTATTGTTCAATCAAAAACGCCCGATTTTTGACGAAAGAGATAACCACCCCCCCTTACGACATGCTTCAGAAACGAAAAAAATGGTCCGTTTTCAAATGTTGCGTCTTTGAATGACAATCCACATTTGTACGTGGATAATCACTTTTAGAGATAAAATGAGATGTTTAAAGTGATTTTCAAGCTTCCAGGGGCCCTAAACACGAGATTTGAGAAATGGGTAAACGTGAATGAAAATGGCCAATTTACTCACTCTGCGGCCTTAAAAAGTGTTTCTCCTCCACGGAAAGTGAATAAAATAACATTTGGAGGCCTTTATTGTTCAAGCGAAAACGCCTGATTTTTGATGAAAGAGATAACCACCCCCCCCTTACGACATGCTTCTGAAACTAAAAAAATGGTTCATTTTCAAATGTTGCGTCTTTGAACCACAATTAACATTGTACGTGGATAATCACTTTTAGAGATAAAATGAGATGTTTAAAGTGATTTACAAGCTTCCAGGGGCCCTAAACACAAGATATGAGGAATGGGTAAATATGAATGAAAATGGCCAATTAATTTACTCTGAGGCCTTAAAAAGTTTTTCTCCACTCCAGAAAGTGAATTAAATAACATTTGTAGACCTTTATTGTTCAATCAAAAACGCCCGATTTTTGACGAAAGAGATAACCAGCCCCCTTACGACATGCTTCAGAAACAAAAAAAATGGTTCATTTTCAAATGTTGCATCTTTGAACGACAATCCACATTTGTACGTGGATAAACACTTTTAGAGATAAAATTAGATGTTTAAAGTGATTTTCAAGCTTCCAGGGGCCCTAAACACAAGATTTGAGAAATGGGTAAAAGTGAATTAAAATGGCCAATTTACTCACTCTGAGGCCTTAAAAAGTGTTTCTCCTCCACGGGAAGTGAATTAAATAAAATTTGTAGGCCTTTATTGTTCAAGCGAAAACGCCCGATTATTGACGAAAGAGATAACCACCCCCCCTTACGACATGCTTCAGAAACGTAAAAAATGGCCCGTTTTCAAATGTTGCGTCTTTTAATTACAATCCACATTTGTAAGTGGATAATCACTTTTAGAGCTAAAATTAGATGTTTAAAGTGATTTTCAAGCTTCGAGGGGCCCTAAACACAAGATTTGAGAAATGGGTAAAAGTGAATGAAAATGGCCAATTTACTCACTCTGAGGCCATAAAAAGTGTTTCTTCTCCACGGGAAGTGAATTAAATACCATTTGGAGGCCTTTATTGTTCAAGCCAAAAACGCCTGATTTTTGATGAAAGAGATAACCACCCCCACCTTACGACATGCTTCAGAAACGGAAAAAATGGTCCATTTTCAAATGTTGTGTCTTTGAACTACAATTCACATTTGTACGTGGATGATCACTTTTAGAGATAAAATTAGATGTTTAAAGTGATTTACAAGCTTCCAGGGGCCCTAAACACAAGATATGAGGAATGGGTAAATATGAATGAAAATGGCCAATTTATTCACTCTGAGGCCTTAAAAAGTTTTTCTCCACTCCAGAAAGTGAATTAAATAACATTTGTAGGACTTTATTGTTCAATCAAAAACGCCCTATTTTTCACGAAAGAGATAACCACCCCCCCCTTACGACATGCTTCAGAAACTAAAAAAATGGTCCGTTTATAAATGTTGCCTCTTTGAACTACAATTCACATTTGTACGTGGAAAAGCACTTTTAAAGATCAAATAAGATGTTTAAAGTGATTTTCATGCTTCCAGGGGCCTTAAACACAAGATTTGAGGAATGGGTAAAAGTGAATGAAAATGGCCAATTTACTCACTCTGAGGCCTTAAAAGGTGTTTCTCCTCCACGGGAAGTGAATTAAATACCATTTGGAGGCCTTTATTGTTCAAGCAAAAACGCCTAATTTTTGATGAAAGAGATAACCACCCCCCCTTACGACATGCTTCTGAAACTAAAAAAATGGTTCATTTTCAAATGTTGCGTCTTTGAACTACAATTAACATTGTACGTGGATAATCACTTTTAGAGATAAAATGAGATGTTTAAAGTGATTTTCAAGCTTCCAGGGGCCCTAAACACGAGATTTGAGAAATGGGTAAACGTGAATGAAAATGGCCAATTTACTCACTCTGCGGCCTTAAAAAGTGTTTCTCCTCCACGGAAAGTGTATAAAATAACATTTGGATGCCTTTATTGTTCAATCAAAAACGCCCGTTTTTTGGTGAAAAAGATAACCACCCCCCTTACGACATGCTTCAGAAACGAAAAAAATGGTCCATTTTCAAATGTTGCGTCTTTGAACTACAATTCACATTTGTACGTGGATAATCACTTTTAGAGATAAAATTAGATGTTTAAAGTGATTTACAAGCTTCCAGGGGCCCTAAACACAAGATATGAGGAATGGGTAAATATGAATGAAAATGGGCAATTTATTCACTCTGAGGCCTTAAAAAGTTTTTCTCCACTCCAGAAAGTGAATTAAATAACATTTGTAGGCCTTTATTGTTCAATCAAAAACGCCCGATTTTTGACGAAAGAGATAACCACCCCCCCTTAGGACATGCTTCAGAAACTAAAAAAATGGTCAGTTTTCAAATGTTGCCTCTTTGAACTACAATTCACATTTGTACGTGGAAAAGCACTTTTAAAGATCAAATGAGATGTTTAAAGTGATTTTCATGCTTCCAGGGGCCTTAAACACAAGATTTGAGGAATGGGTAAAAGTGAATGAAAATGGCCAATTTACTCACTCTGACGCCTTCAAAAGTGTTTCTCCTCCACGGGAAGTGAATTAAATAACATTTGTAGGCCTTTATTGTTCAAGCGAAAACGCCCGATTATTGACGAAAGAGATAACCACCCCCCCTTACGACATGCTTCAGAAACGAAAAAAATGGTCCGTTTTCAAATGTAGCGTCTTTGAATGACAATCCACATTTGTACGTGGATAATCACTTTTAGAGCTAAAATTAGATGTTTAAAGTGATTTTCAAGCTTCCAGGGGCCCTAAACACAAGATTTGAGAAATGGGTAAAAGTGAATGAAAATGGCCAATTTACTCACTCTGAGGCCTTAAAAAGTGTTTCTCCTCCACGGGAAGTGAATTAAATAACATTTGTAGGCCTTTATTGTTCAAGCGAAAACGCCCGATTATTGACGAAAGAGATAACCACCCCCCCTTACGACATGCTTCAGAAACGAAAAAAATGGTCCGTTTTCAAATGTTGCGTCTTTGAATGACAATCCACATTTGTACGTGGATAATCACTTTTAGAGCTAAAATTAGATGTTTAAAGTGATTTTCAAGCTTCCAGGGGCCCTAAACAAAAGATTTGAGAAATGGGTAAAAGTGAATGAAAATGGCCAATTTACTCACTCTGAGGCCTTAAAAAGTGTTTCTCCTCCACGGGAAGTAATTTAAATACCATTTGGAGGCCTTTATTGTTCAAGCGAAAACGCCTGATTTCTGATGAAAGAGATAACCACCCCCCCTTACGACATGCTTCTGAAACTAAAAAAATGGTTCATTTTCAAATGTTGCGTCTTTGAACTACAATTAACATTGTACGTGGATAATCACTTTTAGAGATAAAATGAGATGTTTAAAGTGATTTTCAAGCTTCCAGGGGCCCTAAACACGAGATTTGAGAAATGGGTAAACGTGAATGAAAATGGCCAATTTACTCACTCTGCGGCCTTAAAAAGTGTTTCTCCTCCACGGAAAGTGAATAAAATAACATTTGGATGCCTTTATTGTTCAATCAAAAACGCCCTTTTTTTGGTGAAAAAGATAACCACCCCCCCTTACGACATGCTTCAGAAACGAAAAAAATGGTCCATTTTGAAATGTTGCGTCTTTGAACTACAATTCACATTTGTACGTGGATAATCACTTTTAGAGATAAAATTAGATGTTTAAAGTGATTTACAAGCTTCCAGGGGCCCTAAACACAAGATATGAGGAATGGGTAAATATGAATGAAAATGGGCAATTTATTCACTCTGAGGCCTTAAAAAGTTTTTCTCCACTCCAGAAAGTGAATTAAATAACATTTGTAGGCCTTTATTGTTCAATCAAAAACGCCCGATTTTTGACGAAAGAGATAACCACCCCCCCTTACGACATGCTTCAGAAACGAAAAAAATGGTCAGTTTTCAAATGTTGCCTCTTTGAACTACAATTCACATTTGTACGTGGAAAAGCACTTTTAAAGATCAAATGAGATGTTTAAAGTGATTTTCATGCTTCCAGGGGCCTTAAACACAAGATTTGAGGAATGGGTAAAAGTGAATGAAAATGGCCAATTTACTCACTCTGACGCCTTCAAAAGTGTTTCTCCTCCACGGGAAGTGAATTAAATAACATTTGTAGGCCTTTATTGTTCAAGCGAAAACGCCCGATTATTGACGAAAGAGATAACCACCCCCCCTTACGACATGCTTCAGAAACGAAAAAAATGGTCCGTTTTCAAATGTAGCGTCTTTGAATGACAATCCACATTTGTACGTGGATAATCACTTTTAGAGCTAAAATTAGATGTTTAAAGTGATTTTCAAGCTTCCAGGGGCCCTAAACACAAGATTTGAGAAATGGGTAAAAGTGAATGAAAATGGCCAATTTACTCACTCTGAGGCCTTAAAAAGTGTTTCTCCTCCGCGGGAAGTGAATTAAGTAACATTTGTAGGCCTTTATTGTTCAAGCGAAAACGCCCGATTATTGACGAAAGAGATAACCACCCCCCCTTACGACATGCTTCAGAAACGAAAAAAATGGTCCGTTTTCAAATGTTGCGTCTTTGAATGACAATCCACATTTGTACGTGGATAATCACTTTTAGAGCTAAAATTAGATGTTTAAAGTGATTTTCAAGCTTCCAGGGGCCCTAAACAAAAGATTTGATAAATGGGTAAAAGTGAATGAAAATGGCCAATTTACTCACTCTGAGGCCTTAAAAAGTGTTTCTCCTCCACGGGAAGTAATTTAAATACCATTTGGAGGCCTTTATTGTTCAAGCGAAAACGCCTGATTTCTGATGAAAGAGATAACCACCCCCCCTTACGACATGCTTCTGAAACTAAAAAAATGGTTCATTTTCAAATGTTGCGCCTTTGAACTACAATTAACATTGTACGTGGATAATCACTTTTAGAGATAAAATGAGATGTTTAAAGTGATTTTCAAGCTTCCAGGGGCCCTAAACACGAGATTTGAGAAATGGGTAAACGTGAATGAAAATGGCCAATTTACTCACTCTGCGGCCTTAAAAAGTGTTTCTCCTCCACGGAAAGTGAATAAAATAACATTTGGATGCCTTTATTGTTCAATCAAAAACGCCCTTTTTTTGGTGAAAAAGATAACCACCCCCCCTTACGACATGCTTCAGAAACGAAAAAAATGGTCCATTTTGAAATGTTGCGTCTTTGAACTACAATTCACATTTGTACGTGGATGATCACTTTTAGAGATAAAATTAGATGTTTAAAGTGATTTACAAGCTTCCAGGGGCCCTAAACACAAGATATGAGGAATGGGTAAATATGAATGAAAATGGCCAATTTATTCCCTGTGAGGCCTTAAAAAGTTTTTCTCCACTCCAGAAAGTGAATTAAATAACATTTGTAGACCTTTATTGTTCAATCAAAAACGCCTGATTTTTGATGAAAGAGATAACCACCCCCCCTTACGACATGCTTCTGAAAAAATGGTTCATTTTCAAATGTTGCGTCTTTGAACTACAATTCACATTGTACGTGGATAATCACTTTTAGAGATAAAATGAGATGTTTAAAGTGATTTACAAGCTTCCAGGGGCCCTAAACACTAGATTTGAGAAATGGGTAAACGTGAATGAAAATGGCCAATTTACTCACTCTGCGGCCTTAAAAAGTGTTTCTCCTCCACGGAAAGTGAATAAAATAACATTTGGATGCCTTTATTGTTCAATCAAAAACGACTGTTTTTTGGTGAAAAAGATAACCACCCCCCCTTACGACATGCTTCAGAAACGAAAAAAATGGTCCATTTTCAAATGTTGCTTCTTTGAACTACAATTCACATTTGTACGTTGATAATCACTTTTAGAGATAAAATTAGATGTTTAAAGTGATTTACAAGATTCCAGGGGCCCTAAACACAAGATATGAGGAATGGGTAAATATGAATGAAAATGGCCAATTTATTCACTGTGAGGCCTTAAAAAGTTTTTCTCCACTCCAGAAAGTGAATTAAATAACATTTGTAGACCTTTATTGTTCAATCAAAAACGCCCGATTTTTGACGAAAGAGATAACCACCCCCCCTTACGACATGCTTCAGAAACAAAAAAAATGGTCCGTTTTCAAATGTTGCGTCTTTGAATGACAATCCACATTTGTACGTGGATAATCACTTTTAGAGCTAAAATTAGATGTTTAAAGCGATTTTCAAGCTTCCAGGGGCCCTAAACACAAGATTTGAGAAATGGGTAAAAGTGAATGAAAATGGCCAATTTACTCACTCTGAGGCCTTAAAAAGTGTTTCTCCTCCACGGGAAGTGAATTAAATACCATTTGGAGGCCTTTATTGTTCAAGCGAAAACGCCTGATTTTTGATGAAAGAGATAACCACCCCCCCTTACGACATGCTTCTGAAACTAAAAAAAGGGTTCATTTTCAAATGTTGCGTCTTTGAACTACAATTAACATTGTACGTGGATAATCACTTTTAGAGATAAAATGAGATGTTTAAAGTGATTTTCAAGCTTCCAGGGGCCCTAAACACGAGATTTGAGAAATGGGTAAACGTGAATGAAAATGGCCAATTTACTCACTCTGCGGCCTTAAAAAGTGTTTCTCCTCCACGGAAAGTGAATAAAATAACATTTGGATGCCTTTATTGTTCAATCAAAAACGCCCTTTTTTTGGTGAAAAAGATAACCACCCCCCCTTACGACATGCTTCAGAAACGAAAAAAATGGTCCATTTTGAAATGTTGCGTCTTTGAACTACAATTCACATTTGTACGTGGATGATCACTTTTAGAGATAAAATTAGATGTTTAAAGTGATTTACAAGCTTCCAGGGGCCCTAAACACAAGATATGAGGAATGGGTAAATATGAATGAAAATGGCCAATTTATTCACTCTGAGGCCTTAAAAAGTTTTTCTCCACTCCAGAAAGTGAATTAAATAACATTTGTAGGACTTTATTGTTCAATCAAAAACGCCCGATTTTTGACGAAAGAGATAACCACCCCCCCTTACGACATGCTTCAGAAACAAAAAAAATGGTCCATTTTCAAATGTTGCGTCTTTGAACTACAATTCACATTTGTACGTGGATAATCACTTTTAGAGATAAAATTAGATGTTTAAAGTGATTTTCAAGCTTCCAGGGGCCCTAAACACAAGATTTGAGAAATGGGTAAAAGTGAATAAAAATGGCCAATTTACTCACTCTGAGGCCTTAAAAAGTGTTTCTCCTCAACGGGAAGTGAATTAAATACCATTTGTAGGCCTTTATTGTTCAAGCAAAAACGCCCGATTATTGACGAAAGAGATAAACCACCCCCCCTTACGACATGCTTCAGAAACGAAAAAAATGGTCCGTTTTCAAATGTTGCGTCTTTGAATGACAATCCACATTTGTACGTGGATAATCACTTTTAGAGCTAAAATTAGATGTTTAAAGTGATTTTCAAGCTTCCAGGGGCCCTAAACACAAGATTTGAGAAATGGGTAAAAGTGAATGAAAATGGCCAATTTACTCACTCTGAGGCCTTAAAAAGTGTTTCTCCTCCACGGGAAGTGAATTAAATACCATTTGGAGGCCTTTATTGTTCAAGCGAAAACGCCTGATTTTTGATGAAAGAGATAACCACCCCCCCTTACGACATGCTTCTGAAACTAAAAAAATGGTTCATTTTCAAATGTTGCGTCTTTTGAACTACAATTAACATTATACGTGGATAATCACTTTTAGAGATAAAATTAGATGTTTAAAGTGATTTACAAGCTTCCAGGGGCCCTAAACACAAGATATGAGGAATGGGTACATATGAATGAAAATGGCCAATTTTTTCACTCTGAGGCCTTAAAAAGTTTTTCTCCACTCCAGAAAGTGAATTAAATAACATTTGTAGACCTTTATTGTTCAAGCGAAAACGCCTGATTTTTGATGAAGGAGATAACCACCCCCCCTTACGACATGCTTCTGAAACTAAAAAAATGGTTCATTTTCAAATGTTGCATCTTTGAACGACAATCTACATTTGTACGTGGATAAACACTTTTAGAGATAAAATTAGATGTTTAAAGAGATTTTCAAGCTTCCAGGGGCCCTAAACACAAGATTTGAGAAATGGGTAAAAGTGAATGAAAATGGCCAATTACTCACTCTGAGGCCTTAAAAAGTGTTTCTCCTCAACGGGAAGTGAATTAAATAACATTTGTAGGCCTTTATTGTTCAAGCGAAAACGCCCGATTATTGACGAAAGAGATAACCACCCCCCCTTACGACATGCTTCTGAAACTAAAAAAATGGTTCATTTTCAAATGTTGCGTCTTTTGAACTACAATTAACATTGTACATGGATAATCACTTTTAGAGATAAAATGAGATGTTTAAAGTGATTTTCAAGCTTCCAGGGGCCCTAAACACGAGATTTGAAAAATGGGTAACCGTGAATGAAAATGGCCAATTTTTTCACTCTGCGGCTTTAAAAAGTGTTTCTCCTCCACGGAAAGTGAATAAAATAACATTTGGATGCCTTTATTGTTCAATCAAAAACGCCCGTTTTTTGGTGAAAAAGATAACCACCCCCCCTTACGACATGCTTCAGAAACGAAAAAAATGGTCCATTTTCAAATGTTGCGTCTTTGAACTACAATTCACATTTGTACGTGGATGATCACTTTTAGAGATAAAATTAGATGTTTAAAGTGATTTACAAGCTTCCAGGGGCCCTAAACACAAGATATGAGGAATGGGTAAATATGAATGAAAATGGCCAATTTATTCACTCTGAGGCCTTAAAAAGTTTTTCTCCACTCCAGAAAGTGAATTAAATAACATTTGTAGACCTTTATTGTTCAATCAAAAACGCCCGATTTTTGACGAAAGAGATAACCACCCCCCCTTACGACATGCTTCAGAAACAAAAAAAATGGTTCTTTTTCAAATGTTGCATCTTTGAACTACAATTCACATTTGTACGTGGATGATCACTTTTAGAGATAAAATTAGATGTTTAAAGTGATTTACAAGCTTCCAGGGGCCCTAAACACAAGATTTGAGAAATGGGAAAAAGTGAATGAAAATGGCCAATTTACTCACTCTGAGGCCTTAAAAAGTGTTTCTCCTGAACGAGAAGTGAATTAAATAACATTTGTAGGCCTTTATTGTTCAAGCGAAAACGCCCGATTATTGACGAAAGAGATAACCACCCCCCCTTACGACATGCTTCAGAAACGAAAAAAATGGTCCGTTTTCAAATGTTGAGTCTTTGAATGACAATCCACATTTGTACGTGGATAATCACTTTTAGAGCTAAAATTAGATGTTTAAAGTGATTTTCAAGCTTCCAGGGGCCCTAAACACAAGATTTGAGAAATGGGTAAAAGTGAATGAAAATGGCCAATTTACTCACTCTGGGGCCTTAATAAGTGTTTCTCCTCAACGGGAAGTGAATTAAATACCATTTGGAGGCCTTTATTGTTCAAGCGAAAACGCCTGATTTTTGATGAAAGAGATAACCACCCCCCCTTACGACATGCTTCTGAAGCTAAAAAAATGGTTCATTTTCAAATGTTGCGTCTTTTGAACTACAATTAACATTGTACGTGGATAATCACTTTTAGAGATAAAATGAGGTGTTTAAAGTGATTTTCAAGCTTCCAGGGGCCCTAAACACGAGATTTGAGAAATGGGTAACCGTGAATGAAAATGGCCAATTTACTCACTCTGCGGCCTTAAAAAGTGTTTCTCCTCCACGGAAAGTGAATAAAATAACATTTGGATGCCTTTATTGTTCAAACAAAAACGCCCGTTTTTTGGTGAAAAAGATAACCACCCCCCCTTACGACATGCTTCAGAAACGAAAAAAATGTTCCATTTTCAAATGTTGTGTCTTTGAACTACAATTCACATTTGTACGTGGATGATCACTTTTAGAGATAAAATTAGATGTTTAAAGTGATTTACAAGCTTCCAGGGGCCCTAAACACAAGATATGAGGAATGGGTAAATATGAATCAAAATGGCCAATTTATTCACTCTGAGGCCTTAAAAAGTTTTTCTCCACTCCAGAAAGTGAATTAAATAACATTTGTAGGCCTTTATTGTTCAATCAAAAACGCCCGATTTTTGACGAAAGAGATAACCACCCCCTCTTACGACATGCTTCAGAAACTAAAAAAATGGTCCGTTTTCAAATGTTGCCTCTTTGAACTACAATTCACATTTGTACGTGGAAAAGCACTTTTAAAGATCAAATGAGATGTTTAAAGTGATTTTCAAGCTTCCAGGGGCCCTAAACACAAGATTTGAGGAATGGGTAAAAGTGAATGAAAATGGCCAATTTACTCACTCTGAGGCCTTAAAAAGTGTTTCTCTTCCACGGGAAGTGAATTAAATACCATTTGGAGGTCTTTATTGTTCAAGCGAAAACGCCTGATTTTTGATGAAAGAGATAACCACCCCCCTTACGACATGCTTCTGAAACTGAAAAAATGGTTCATTTTCAAATGTTGCGTCTTTGAACCACAATTAACATTTGTACGTGGATAATCACTTTTAGAGCTAAAATTAGATGTTTAAAGTGATTTTCAAGCTTCCAGGGGCCCTAAACACAAGATTTGAGAAATGGGTAAAAGTGAATGAAAATGGCCAATTTACTCACTCTGAGGCCTTAAAAAGTGTTTCTCCTCCACGGGAAGTGAATTAAATACCATTTGGAGGCCTTTATTGTTCAATCAAAAACGCCTGATTTTTGATGAAAGAGATAACCACCCCCCCTTACGACATGCTTCTGAAACTAAAAAAATGGTTCATTTTCAAATGTTGCGTCTTTTGAACTACAATTAACATTGTACATGGATACTCACTTTTAGAGATAAAATGAGATGTTTAAAGTGATTTTCAAGCTTCCAGGGGCCCTAAACACAAGATTTGAGAAATGGGTAAAAGTGAATTAAAATGGCCAATTACTCACTCTGAGGCCTTAAAAAGTGTTTCTCCTCAACGGGAAGTGAATTAAATAACATTTGTAGGCCTTTATTGTTCAAGCGAAAACGCCCGATTATTGACGAAAGAGATAACCACCCCCCCTTACGACATGCTTCAGAAACGAAAAAAATGTTCCATTTTCAAATGTTGCGTCTTTGAACTACAATTCACATTTGTACGTGGATGATCACTTTTAGAGATAAAATTAGATGTTTAAAGTGATTTACAAGCTTCCAGGGGACCTAAACACAAGATATGAGGAATGGGTAAATATGAATGAAAATGGCCAATGTATTCACTCTGAGGCCTTAAAAAGTTTTTCTCCACTCCAGAAAGTGAATTAAATAACATTTGTAGGCCTTTATTGTTCAATCAAAAACGCCCGATTTTTGACGAAAGAGATAACCACCCCCTCTTACGACATGCTTCAGAAACTAAAAAAATGGTCCGTTTTCAAATGTTGCCTCTTTGAACTACAATTCACATTTGTACGTGGAAAAGCCATTTTAAAGATCAAATGAGATGTTTAAAGTGATTTTCATGCTTCCAGGGGCCTTAAACACAAGATTTGAGTAATGGGTAAAAGTGAATGAAAATGGCCAATTTACTCACTCTGAGGCCTTAAAAAGTGTTTCTCCTCCACGGGAAGTGAATTAAATACCATTTGGAGGTCTTTATTGTTCAAGCGAAAACGCCTGATTTTTGATGAAAGAGATAACCACCCCCCCTTACGACATGCTTCTGAAACTGAAAAAATGGTTCATTTTCAAATGTTGCGTCTTTGAACCACAATTAACATTTGTACGTGGATAAACACTTTTAGAGCTAAAATTAGATGTTTAAAGTGATTTTCAAGCTTCCAGGGGCCCTAAACACGAGATTTGAGAAATGGGTAAACGTGAATGAAAATGGCCAATTTACTCACTCTGCGGCCTTAAAAAGTGTTTCTCCTCCACGGAAAGTGAATAAAATAACATTTGGATGCCTTTATTGTTCAATCAAAAACGCCCGTTTTTGGTGAAAAAGATAACCACCCCCCCTTACGACATGCTTCAGAAACAAAAAAAATGGTCCATTTTCAAATGTTGCGTCTTTGAACTACAATTCACATTTGTACGTGGATAATCACTTTTAGAGATAAAATTAGATGTTTAAAGTGATTTTCAAGCTTCCAGGGGCCCTAAACACAAGATTTGAGAAATGGGTAAAAGTGAATAAAAATGGCCAATTTACTCACTCTGAGGCCTTAAAAAGTGTTTCTCCTCAACGGGAAGTGAATTAAATACCATTTGTAGGCCTTTATTGTTCAAGCAAAAACGCCCGATTATTGACGAAAGAGATAAACCACCCCCCCTTACGACATGCTTCAGAAACGAAAAAAATGGTCCGTTTTCAAATGTTGCGTCTTTGAATGACAATCCACATTTGTACGTGGATAATCACTTTTAGAGCTAAAATTAGATGTTTAAAGTGATTTTCAAGCTTCCAGGGGCCCTAAACACAAGATTTGAGAAATGGGTAAAAGTGAATGAAAATGGCCAATTTACTCACTCTGAGGCCTTAAAAAGTGTTTCTCCTCCACGGGAAGTGAATTAAATACCATTTGGAGGCCTTTATTGTTCAAGCGAAAACGCCTGATTTTTGATGAAAGAGATAACCACCCCCCCTTACGACATGCTTCTGAAACTAAAAAAATGGTTCATTTTCAAATGTTGCGTCTTTTGAACTACAATTAACATTATACGTGGATAATCACTTTTAGAGATAAAATTAGATGTTTAAAGTGATTTACAAGCTTCCAGGGGCCCTAAACACAAGATATGAGGAATGGGTACATATGAATGAAAATGGCCAATTTATTCACTCTGAGGCCTTAAAAAGTTTTTCTCCACTCCAGAAAGTGAATTAAATAACATTTGTAGACCTTTATTGTTCAATCAAAAACGCCCGATTTTTGACGAAAGAGATAACCACCCCCCTTACGACATGCTTCAGAAACAAAAAAAATGGTTCATTTTCAAATGTTGCATCTTTGAACGACAATCTACATTTGTACGTGGATAAACACTTTTAGAGATAAAATTAGATGTTTAAAGAGATTTTCAAGCTTCCAGGGGCCCTAAACACAAGATTTGAGAAATGGGTAAAAGTGAATGAAAATGGCCAATTACTCACTCTGAGGCCTTAAAAAGTGTTTCTCCTCAACGGGAAGTGAATTAAATAACATTTGTAGGCCTTTATTGTTCAAGCGAAAACGCCCGATTATTGACGAAAGAGATAACCACCCCCCCTTACGACATGCTTCTGAAACTAAAAAAATGGTTCATTTTCAAATGTTGCGTCTTTTGAACTACAATTAACATTGTACATGGATAATCACTTTTAGAGATAAAATGAGATGTTTAAAGTGATTTTCAAGCTTCCAGGGGCCCTAAACACGAGATTTGAAAAATGGGTAACCGTGAATGAAAATGGCCAATTTTTTCACTCTGCGGCTTTAAAAAGTGTTTCTCCTCCACGGAAAGTGAATAAAATAACATTTGGATGCCTTTATTGTTCAATCAAAAACGCCTGTTTTTTGGTGAAAAAGATAACCACCCCCCCTTACGACATGCTTCAGAAACGAAAAAAATGGTCCATTTTCAAATGTTGCGTCTTTGAACTACAATTCACATTTGTACGTGGATGATCACTTTTAGAGATAAAATTAGATGTTTAAAGTGATTTACAAGCTTCCAGGGGCCCTAAACACAAGATATGAGGAATGGGTAAATATGAATGAAAATGGCCAATTTATTCACTCTGAGGCCTTAAAAAGTTTTTCTCCACTCCAGAAAGTGAATTAAATAACATTTGTAGACCTTTATTGTTCAATCAAAAACGCCCGATTTTTGACGAAAGAGATAACCACCCCCCCTTACGACATGCTTCAGAAACAAAAAAAATGGTTCTTTTTCAAATGTTGCATCTTTGAACTACAATTCACATTTGTACGTGGATGATCACTTTTAGAGATAAAATTAGATGTTTAAAGTGATTTACAAGCTTCCAGGGGCCCTAAACACAAGATTTGAGAAATGGGAAAAAGTGAATGAAAATGGCCAATTTACTCACTCTGAGGCCTTAAAAAGTGTTTCTCCTCAACGGGAAGTGAATTAAATAACATTTGTAGGCCTTTATTGTTCAAGCGAAAACGCCCGATTATTGACGAAAGAGATAACCACCCCCCCTTACGACATGCTTCTGAAACTAAAAAAATGGTTCATTTTCAAATGTTGCGTCTTTTGAACTACAATTAACATTGTACATGGATAATCACTTTTAGAGATAAAATGAGATGTTTAAAGTGATTTTCAAGCTTCCAGGGGCCCTAAACACGAGATTTGAAAAATGGGTAACCGTGAATGAAAATGGCCAATTTTTTCACTCTGCGGCTTTAAAAAGTGTTTCTCCTCCACGGAAAGTGAATAAAATAACATTTGGATGCCTTTATTGTTCAATCAAAAACGCCTGTTTTTTGGTGAAAAAGATAACCACCCCCCCTTACGACATGCTTCAGAAACGAAAAAAATGGTCCATTTTCAAATGTTGCGTCTTTGAACTACAATTCACATTTGTACGTGGATGATCACTTTTAGAGATAAAATTAGATGTTTAAAGTGATTTACAAGCTTCCAGGGGCCCTAAACACAAGATATGAGGAATGGGTAAATATGAATGAAAATGGCCAATTTATTCACTCTGAGGCCTTAAAAAGTTTTTCTCCACTCCAGAAAGTGAATTAAATAACATTTGTAGACCTTTATTGTTCAATCAAAAACGCCCGATTTTTGACGAAAGAGATAACCACCCCCCCTTACGACATGCTTCAGAAACAAAAAAAATGGTTCTTTTTCAAATGTTGCATCTTTGAACTACAATTCACATTTGTACGTGGATGATCACTTTTAGAGATAAAATTAGATGTTTAAAGTGATTTACAAGCTTCCAGGGGCCCTAAACACAAGATTTGAGAAATGGGAAAAAGTGAATGAAAATGGCCAATTTACTCACTCTGAGGCCTTAAAAAGTGTTTCTCCTGAACGAGAAGTGAATTAAATAACATTTGTAGGCCTTTATTGTTCAAGCGAAAACGCCCGATTATTGACGAAAGAGATAACCACCCCCCCCTTACAACATGCTTCAGAAACGAAAAAAATGGTCCGTTTTCAAATGTTGAGTCTTTGAATGACAATCCACATTTGTACGTGGATAATCACTTTTAGAGCTAAAATTAGATGTTTAAAGTGATTTTCAAGCTTCCAGGGGCCCTAAACACAAGATTTGAGAAATGGGTAAAAGTGAATGAAAATGGCCAATTTACTCACTCTGGGGCCTTAATAAGTGTTTCTCCTCAACGGGAAGTGAATTAAATACCATTTGGAGGCCTTTATTGTTCAAGCGAAAACGCCTGATTTTTGATGAAAGAGATAACCACCCCCCCTTACGACATGCTTCTGAAGCTAAAAAAATGGTTCATTTTCAAATGTTGCGTCTTTTGAACTACAATTAACATTGTACGTGGATAATCACTTTTAGAGATAAAATGAGGTGTTTAAAGTGATTTTCAAGCTTCCAGGGGCCCTAAACACGAGATTTGAGAAATGGGTAACCGTGAATGAAAATGGCCAATTTACTCACTCTGCGGCCTTAAAAAGTGTTTCTCCTCCACGGAAAGTGAATAAAATAACATTTGGATGCCTTTATTGTTCAAACAAAAACGCCCGTTTTTTGGTGAAAAAGATAACCACCCCCCCTTACGACATGCTTCAGAAACGAAAAAAATGTTCCATTTTCAAATGTTGTGTCTTTGAACTACAATTCACATTTGTACGTGGATGATCACTTTTAGAGATAAAATTAGATGTTTAAAGTGATTTACAAGCTTCCAGGGGCCCTAAACACAAGATATGAGGAATGGGTAAATATGAATCAAAATGGCCAATTTATTCACTCTGAGGCCTTAAAAAGTTTTTCTCCACTCCAGAAAGTGAATTAAATAACATTTGTAGGCCTTTATTGTTTAATCAAAAACGCCCGATTTTTGACGAAAGAGATAACCACCCCCCCTTACGACATGCTTCAGAAACTAAAAAAATGGTCCGTTTTCAAATGTTGCCTCTTTGAACTACAATTCACATTTGTACGTGGAAAAGCACTTTTAAAGATCAAATGAGATGTTTAAAGTGATTTTCATGCTTCCAGGGGCCTTAAACACAAGATTTGAGGAATGGGTAAAAGTGAATGAAAATGGCCAATTTACTCACTCTGAGGCCTTAAAAAGTGTTTCTCCTCCACGGGAAGTGAATTAAATACCATTTGGAGGTCTTTATTGTTCAAGCGAAAACGCCTGATTTTTGATGAAAGAGATAACCACCCCCCCTTACGACATGCTTCTGAAACTGAAAAAATGGTTCATTTTCAAATGTTGCGTCTTTGAACCACAATTAACATTTGTACGTGGATAAACACTTTTAGAGCTAAAATTAGATGTTTAAAGTGATTTTCAAGCTTCCAGGGGCCCTAAACACGAGATTTGAGAAATGGGTAAACGTGAATGAAAATGGCCAATTTACTCACTCTGCGGCCTTAAAAAGTGTTTCTCCTCCACGGAAAGTGAATAAAATAACATTTGGATGCCTTTATTGTTCAATCAAAAACGCCCGTTTTTTGGTGAAAAAGATAACCACCCCCCCTTACGACATGCTTCAGAAACGGAAAAAATGGTCCATTTTCAAATGTTGCGTCTTTGAACTACAATTCACATTTGTACGTGGATAATCACTTTTAGAGATAAAATGAGATGTTTAAAGTGATTTTCAAGCTTCCAGGGGCCCTAAACACGAGATTTGAGAAATGGGTAAACGTGAATGAAAATGGCCAATTTACTCCCTCTGCGGCCTTAAAAAGTGTTTCTCCTCCACGGAAAGTGAATAAAATAACATTTGGATGCCTTTATTGTTCAATCAAAAACGCCCGTTTTTGGTGAAAAAGATAACCACCCCCCCTTACGACATGCTTCAGAAACAAAAAAAATGGTCCATTTTCAAATGTTGCGTCTTTGAACTACAATTCACATTTGTACGTGGATAATCACTTTTAGAGATAAAATTAGATGTTTAAAGTGATTTACAATCTTCCAGGGGCCCTAAACACAAGATATGAGGAATGGGTAAATATGAATGAAAATGGCCAATTTATTCACTCTGAGGCCTTAAAAAGTTTTTCTCCACTCCAGAAAGTGAATTAAATAACATTTGTAGACCTTTATTGTTCAATCAAAAACGCCCGATTTTTGACGAAAGAGATAACCACCCCCCCTTACGACATGCTTCAGAAACAAAAAAAATGGTTCATTTTCAAATGTTGCATCTTTGAACGACAATCCACATTTGTACGTGGATAAACACTTTTAGAGATAAAATTAGATGTTTAAAGTGATTTACAATCTTCCAGGGGCCCTAAACACAAGATATGAGGAATGGGTAAATATGAATGAAAATGGCCAATTTATTCACTCTGAGGCCTTAAAAAGTTTTTCTCCACTCCAGAAAGTGAATTAAATAACATTTGTAGACCTTTATTGTTCAATCAAAAACGCCCGATTTTTGACGAAAGAGATAACCACCCCCCCTTACGACATGCTTCAGAAACAAAAAAAATGGTTCATTTTCAAATGTTGCATCTTTGAACGACAATCCACATTTGTACGTGGATAATCACTTTTAGAGATAAAATTAGATGTTTAAAGTGATTTACAAGCTTCCAGGGGCCCTAAACACGAGATTTGAGAAATGGGTAAAAGTGAATGAAAATGGCCAATTTACTCACTCTGAGGCCTTAAAAAGTGTTTCTCCTCCACGGGAAGTGAATTAAATAACATTTGTAGACCTTTATTGTTCAAGCGAAAACGCCCGATTATTGACGAAAGAGATATCCACCCCCCCTTACGACATGCTTCAGAAACGAAAAAAATGGTCCGTTTTCAAATGTTGCGTCTTTGAATGACAATCCACATTTGTACGTGGATAATCACTTTTAGAGCTAAAATTAGATGTTTAAAGTGATTTTCAAGCTTCCAGGGGCCCTAAACACAAGATTTGAGAAATGGGTAAAAGTGAATGAAAATGGCCAATTTACTCACTCTGAGGCCTTAAAAAGTGTTTCTCCTCCACGGGAAGTGTATTAAATACCATTTGGAGGCCTTTATTGTTCAAGCGAAAACGCCTGATTTTTGATGAAAGAGATAACCACCCCCCCCTTACGACATGCTTCTGAAACTAAAAAAATGGTTCATTTTCAAATGTTGCGTCTTTTGAACTACAATTAACATTGTACGTGGATAATCACTTTTAGAGATAAAATGAGATGTTTAAAGTGATTTTCAAGCTTCCAGGGGCCCTAAACACGAAATTTGAGAAATGGGTAACCGTGAATGAAAATGGCCAATTTACTCACTCTGCGGCCTTAAAAAGTGTTTCTCCTCCACGGAAAGTGAATAAAATAACATTTGGATGCCTTTATTGTTCAATCAAAAACGCCCGTTTTTTGGTGAAAAAGATAACCACCCCCCCTTACGACATGCTTCAGAAACGAAAAAAATGGTCCATTTTCAAATGTTGCGTCTTTGAACTACAATTCACATTTGTACGTGGATGATCACTTTTAGAGATAAAATTAGATGTTTAAAGTGATTTACAAGCTTCCAGGGGCCCTAAACACAAGATATGAGGAATGGGTAAATATGAATGAAAATGGCCAATTTATTCACTCTGAGGCCTTAAAAAGTTTTTCTCCACTCCAGAAAGTGAATTAAATAACATTTGTAGACCTTTATTGTTCAATCAAAAACGCCCGATTTTTGACGAAAGAGATAACCACCCCCCCTTACGACATGCTTCAGAAACAAAAAAAATGGTTCTTTTTCAAATGTTGCATCTTTGAACTACAATTCACATTTGTACGTGGATGATCACTTTTAGAGATAAAATTAGATGTTTAAAGTGATTTACAAGCTTCCAGGGGCCCTAAACACAAGATTTGAGAAATGGGAAAAAGTGAATGAAAATGGCCAATTTACTCACTCTGAGGCCTTAAAAAGTGTTTCTCCTGAACGAGAAGTGAATTAAATAACATTTGTAGGCCTTTATTGTTCAAGCGAAAACGCCCGATTATTGACGAAAGAGATAACCACCCCCCCCTTACGACATGCTTCAGAAACGAAAAAAATGGTCCGTTTTCAAATGTTGAGTCTTTGAATGACAATCCACATTTGTACGTGGATAATCACTTTTAGAGCTAAAATTAGATGTTTAAAGTGATTTTCAAGCTTCCAGGGGCCCTAAACACAAGATTTGAGAAATGGGTAAAAGTGAATGAAAATGGCCAATTTACTCACTCTGGGGCCTTAATAAGTGTTTCTCCTCAACGGGAAGTGAATTAAATACCATTTGGAGGCCTTTATTGTTCAAGCGAAAACGCCTGATTTTTGATGAAAGAGATAACCACCCCCCCTTACGACATGCTTCTGAAGCTAAAAAAATGGTTCATTTTCAAATGTTGCGTCTTTTGAACTACAATTAACATTGTACGTGGATAATCACTTTTAGAGATAAAATGAGGTGTTTAAAGTGATTTTCAAGCTTCCAGGGGCCCTAAACACGAGATTTGAGAAATGGGTAACCGTGAATGAAAATGGCCAATTTACTCACTCTGCGGCCTTAAAAAGTGTTTCTCCTCTACGGAAAGTGAATAAAATAACATTTGGATGCCTTTATTGTTCAAACAAAAACGCCCGTTTTTTGGTGAAAAAGATAACCACCCCCCCTTACGACATGCTTCAGAAACGAAAAAAATGTTCCATTTTCAAATGTTGTGTCTTTGAACTACAATTCACATTTGTACGTGGATGATCACTTTTAGAGATAAAATTAGATGTTTAAAGTGATTTACAAGCTTCCAGGGGCCCTAAACACAAGATATGAGGAATGGGTAAATATGAATCAAAATGGCCAATTTATTCACTCTGAGGCCTTAAAAAGTTTTTCTCCACTCCAGAAAGTGAATTAAATAACATTTGTAGGCCTTTATTGTTCAATCAAAAACGCCCGATTTTTGACGAAAGAGATAACCACCCCCCCTTACGACATGCTTCAGAAACTAAAAAAATGGTCCGTTTTCAAATGTTGCCTCTTTGAACTACAATTCACATTTGTACGTGGAAAAGCACTTTTAAAGATCAAATGAGATGTTTAAAGTGATTTTCATGCTTCCAGGGGCCTTAAACACAAGATTTGAGGAATGGGTAAAAGTGAATGAAAATGGCCAATTTACTCACTCTGAGGCCTTAAAAAGTGTTTCTCCTCCACGGGAAGTGAATTAAATACCATTTGGAGGTCTTTATTGTTCAAGCGAAAACGCCTGATTTTTGATGAAAGAGATAACCACCCCCCCTTACGACATGCTTCTGAAACTGAAAAAATGGTTCATTTTCAAATGTTGCGTCTTTGAACCACAATTAACATTTGTACGTGGATAAACACTTTTAGAGCTAAAATTAGATGTTTAAAGTGATTTTCAAGCTTCCAGGGGCCCTAAACACGAGATTTGAGAAATGGGTAAACGTGAATGAAAATGGCCAATTTACTCACTCTGCGGCCTTAAAAAGTGTTTCTCCTCCACGGAAAGTGAATAAAATAACATTTGGATGCCTTTATTGTTCAATCAAAAACGCCCGTTTTTTGGTGAAAAAGATAACCACCCCCCCTTACGACATGGTTCAGAAACAAAAAAAATGGTTCATTTTCAAATGTTGCATCTTTGAACGACAATCCACATTTGTACGTGGATAAACACTTTTAGAGATAAAGTTAGATGTTTAAAGTGATTTTCAAGCTTCCAGGGGCCCTAAACACAAGATTTGAGAAATGGGTAAAAGTGAATGAAAATGGCCAATTTACTCACTCTGAGGCCTTAAAAAGTGTTTCTCCTCAACGGGAAGTGAATTAAATAACATTTGTAGACCTTTATTGTTCAAGCGAAAACGCCCGATTATTGACGAAAGAGATAACCCCCCCCCCTTACGACATGCTTCAGAAACGAAAAAAATGGTCCGTTTTCAAATGTTGCGTCTTTGAATGACAATCCACATTTGTACGTGGATAATCACTTTTAGAGCTAAAATTAGATGTTTAAAGTGATTTTCAAGCTTCCAGGGGCCCTAAACACAAGATTTGAGAAATGGGTAAAAGTGAATGAAAATGGCCAATTTACTCACTCTGAGGCCTTAAAAAGTGTTTCTCCTCCACGGGAAGTGTATTAAATACCATTTGGAGGCCTTTATTGTTCAAGCGAAAACGCCTGATTTTTGATGAAAGAGATAACCACCCCCCCCTTACGACATGCTTCTGAAACTAAAAAAATGGTTCATTTTCAAATGTTGCGTCTTTTGAACTACAATTAACATTGTACGTGGATAATCACTTTTAGAGATAAAATGAGATGTTTAAAGTGATTTTCAAGCTTCCAGGGGCCCTAAACACGAAATTTGAGAAATGGGTAACCGTGAATGAAAATGGCCAATTTACTCACTCTGCGGCCTTAAAAAGTGTTTCTCCTCCACGGAAAGTGAATAAAATAACATTTGGATGCCTTTATTGTTCAATCAAAAACGCCCGTTTTTTGGTGAAAAAGATAACCACCCCCCCTTACGACATGCTTCAGAAACGAAAAAAATGGTCCATTTTCAAATGTTGCGTCTTTGAACTACAATTCACATTTGTATGTGGATGATCACTTTTAGAGATAAAATTAGATGTTTAAAGTGATTTACAAGCTTCCAGGGGCCCTAAACACAAGATATGAGGAATGGGTAAATATGAATGAAAATGGCCAATTTATTCACTCTGAGGCCTTAAAAAGTTTTTCTCCACTCCAGAAAGTGAATTAAATAACATTTGTAGGCCTTTATTGTTCAATCAAAAACGCCCGATTTTTGACGAAAGAGATAACCACCCCCCCTTACGACATGCTTCAGAAACTAAAAAAATGGTCCGTTTTTAAATGTAGCCTCTTTGAACTACAATTCACATTTGTACGTGGAAAAGCACTTTTAAAGATCAAATGAGATGTTTAAAGTGATTTTCATGCTTCCAGGGGCCTTAAACACAAGATTTGAGGAATGGGTAAAAGTGAATGAAAATGGCCAATTTACTCACTCTGAGGCCTTAAAAAGTGTTTCTCCTCCACGGGAAGTGAATTAAATAACATTTGTAGGCCTTTATTGTTCAAGCGAGAACGCCCGATTATTGACGAAAGAGATAACCACCCCCCCTTACGACATGCTTCTGAAACTGAAAAAATGGTTCATTTTCAAATGTTGCGTCTTTGAACCACAATTAACATTTGTACGTGGATAATCACTTTTAGAGCTAAAATTAGATGTTTAAAGTGATTTTCAAGCTTCCAGGGGCCCTAAACACAAGATTTGAGAAATGGGTAAAAGTGAATGAAAATGGCCAATTTACTCACTCTGAGGCCTTAAAAAGTGTTTCTCCTCCACGGGAAGTGAATTAAATACCATTTGGAGGCCTTTATTGTTCAATCAAAAACGCCTGATTTTTGATGAAAGAGATAACCACCCCCCCTTACGACATGCTTCTGAAACTAAAAAAATGGTTCATTTTCAAATGTTGCGTCTTTTGAACTACAATTAACATTGTACATGGATACTCACTTTTAGAGATAAAATGAGATGTTTAAAGTGATTTTCAAGCTTCCAGGGGCCCTAAACACAAGATTTGAGAAATGGGTAAAAGTGAATTAAAATGGCCAATTACTCACTCTGAGGCCTTAAAAAGTGTTTCTCCTCAACGGGAAGTGAATTAAATAACATTTGTAGGCCTTTATTGTTCAAGCGAAAACGCCCGATTATTGACGAAAGAGATAACCACCCCCCCTTACGACATGCTTCAGAAACGAAAAAAATGTTCCATTTTCAAATGTTGCGTCTTTGAACTACAATTCACATTTGTACGTGGATGATCACTTTTAGAGATAAAATTAGATGTTTAAAGTGATTTACAAGCTTCCAGGGGACCTAAACACAAGATATGAGGAATGGGTAAATATGAATGAAAATGGCCAATGTATTCACTCTGAGGCCTTAAAAAGTTTTTCTCCACTCCAGAAAGTGAATTAAATAATATTTGTAGGCCTTTATTGTTCAATCAAAAACGCCCGATTTTTGACGAAAGAGATAACCACCCCCTCTTACGACATGCTTCAGAAACTAAAAAAATGGTCCGTTTTCAAATGTTGCCTCTTTGAACTACAATTCACATTTGTACGTGGAAAAGCCATTTTAAAGATCAAATGAGATGTTTAAAGTGATTTTCATGCTTCCAGGGGCCTTAAACACAAGATTTGAGTAATGGGTAAAAGTGAATGAAAATGGCCAATTTACTCACTCTGAGGCCTTAAAAAGTGTTTCTCCTCCACGGGAAGTGAATTAAATACCATTTGGAGGTCTTTATTGTTCAAGCGAAAACGCCTGATTTTTGATGAAAGAGATAACCACCCCCCCTTACGACATGCTTCTGAAACTGAAAAAATGGTTCATTTTCAAATGTTGCGTCTTTGAACCACAATTAACATTTGTACGTGGATAAACACTTTTAGAGCTAAAATTAGATGTTTAAAGTGATTTTCAAGCTTCCAGGGGCCCTAAACACGAGATTTGAGAAATGGGTTAACGTGAATGAAAATGGCCAATTTACTCACTCTGCGGCCTTAAAAAGTGTTTCTCCTCCACGGAAAGTGAATAAAATAACATTTGGATGCCTTTATTGTTCAATCAAAAACGCCCGTTTTTGGTGAAAAAGATAACCACCCCCCCTTACGACATGCTTCAGAAACAAAAAAAATGGTCCATTTTCAAATGTTGCGTCTTTGAACTACAATTCACATTTGTACGTGGATAATCACTTTTAGAGATAAAATTAGATGTTTAAAGTGATTTTCAAGCTTCCAGGGGCCCTAAACACAAGATTTGAGAAATGGGTAAAAGTGAATAAAAATGGCCAATTTACTCACTCTGAGGCCTTAAAAAGTGTTTCTCCTCAACGGGAAGTGAATTAAATACCATTTGTAGGCCTTTATTGTTCAAGCAAAAACGCCCGATTATTGACGAAAGAGATAAACCACCCCCCCTTACGACATGCTTCAGAAACGAAAAAAATGGTCCGTTTTCAAATGTTGCGTCTTTGAATGACAATCCACATTTGTACGTGGATAATCACTTTTAGAGCTAAAATTAGATGTTTAAAGTGATTTTCAAGCTTCCAGGGGCCCTAAACACAAGATTTGAGAAATGGGTAAAAGTGAATGAAAATGGCCAATTTACTCACTCTGAGGCCTTAAAAAGTGTTTCTCCTCCACGGGAAGTGAATTAAATACCATTTGGAGGCCTTTATTGTTCAAGCGAAAACGCCTGATTTTTGATGAAAGAGATAACCACCCCCCCTTACGACATGCTTCTGAAACTAAAAAAATGGTTCATTTTCAAATGTTGCGTCTTTTGAACTACAATTAACATTATACGTGGATAATCACTTTTAGAGATAAAATTAGATGTTTAAAGTGATTTACAAGCTTCCAGGGGCCCTAAACACAAGATATGAGGAATGGGTACATATGAATGAAAATGGCCAATTTATTCACTCTGAGGCCTTAAAAAGTTTTTCTCCACTCCAGAAAGTGAATTAAATAACATTTGTAGACCTTTATTGTTCAATCAAAAACGCCCGATTTTTGACGAAAGAGATAACCACCCCCCCTTACGACATGCTTCAGAAACAAAAAAAATGGTTCATTTTCAAATGTTGCATCTTTGAACGACAATCTACATTTGTACGTGGATAAACACTTTTAGAGATAAAATTAGATGTTTAAAGAGATTTTCAAGCTTCCAGGGGCCCTAAACACAAGATTTGAGAAATGGGTAAAAGTGAATGAAAATGGCCAATTACTCACTCTGAGGCCTTAAAAAGTGTTTCTCCTCAACGGGAAGTGAATTAAATAACATTTGTAGGCCTTTATTGTTCAAGCGAAAACGCCCGATTATTGACGAAAGAGATAACCACCCCCCCTTACGACATGCTTCTGAAACTAAAAAAATGGTTCATTTTCAAATGTTGCGTCTTTTGAACTACAATTAACATTGTACATGGATAATCACTTTTAGAGATAAAATGAGATGTTTAAAGTGATTTTCAAGCTTCCAGGGGCCCTAAACACGAGATTTGAAAAATGGGTAACCGTGAATGAAAATGGCCAATTTTTTCACTCTGCGGCTTTAAAAAGTGTTTCTCCTCCACGGAAAGTGAATAAAATAACATTTGGATGCCTTTATTGTTCAATCAAAAACGCCCGTTTTTTGGTGAAAAAGATAACCACCCCCCCTTACGACATGCTTCAGAAACGAAAAAAATGGTCCATTTTCAAATGTTGCGTCTTTGAACTACAATTCACATTTGTACGTGGATGATCACTTTTAGAGATAAAATTAGATGTTTAAAGTGATTTACAAGCTTCCAGGGGCCCTAAACACAAGATATGAGGAATGGGTAAATATGAATGAAAATGGCCAATTTATTCACTCTGAGGCCTTAAAAAGTTTTTCTCCACTCCAGAAAGTGAATTAAATAACATTTGTAGACCTTTATTGTTCAATCAAAAACGCCCGATTTTTGACGAAAGAGATAACCACCCCCCCTTACGACATGCTTCAGAAACAAAAAAAATGGTTCTTTTTCAAATGTTGCATCTTTGAACTACAATTCACATTTGTACGTGGATGATCACTTTTAGAGATAAAATTAGATGTTTAAAGTGATTTACAAGCTTCCAGGGGCCCTAAACACAAGATTTGAGAAATGGGAAAAAGTGAATGAAAATGGCCAATTTACTCACTCTGAGGCCTTAAAAAGTGTTTCTCCTGAACGAGAAGTGAATTAAATAACATTTGTAGGCCTTTATTGTTCAAGCGAAAACGCCCGATTATTGACGAAAGAGATAACCACCCCCCCTTACGACATGCTTCAGAAACGAAAAAAATGGTCCGTTTTCAAATGTTGAGTCTTTGAATGACAATCCACATTTGTACGTGGATAATCACTTTTAGAGCTAAAATTAGATGTTTAAAGTGATTTTCAAGCTTCCAGGGGCCCTAAACACAAGATTTGAGAAATGGGTAAAAGTGAATGAAAATGGCCAATTTACTCACTCTGGGGCCTTAATAAGTGTTTCTCCTCAACGGGAAGTGAATTAAATACCATTTGGAGGCCTTTATTGTTCAAGCGAAAACGCCTGATTTTTGATGAAAGAGATAACCACCCCCCCTTACGACATGCTTCTGAAGCTAAAAAAATGGTTCATTTTCAAATGTTGCGTCTTTTGAACTACAATTAACATTGTACGTGGATAATCACTTTTAGAGATAAAATGAGGTGTTTAAAGTGATTTTCAAGCTTCCAGGGGCCCTAAACACGAGATTTGAGAAATGGGTAACCGTGAATGAAAATGGCCAATTTACTCACTCTGCGGCCTTAAAAAGTGTTTCTCCTCCACGGAAAGTGAATAAAATAACATTTGGATGCCTTTATTGTTCAAACAAAAACGCCCGTTTTTTGGTGGAAAAGATAACCACCCCCCCTTACGACATGCTTCAGAAACGAAAAAAATGTTCCATTTTCAAATGTTGTGTCTTTGAACTACAATTCACATTTGTACGTGGATGATCACTTTTAGAGATAAAATTAGATGTTTAAAGTGATTTACAAGCTTCCAGGGGCCCTAAACACAAGATATGAGGAATGGGTAAATATGAATCAAAATGGCCAATTTATTCACTCTGAGGCCTTAAAAAGTTTTTCTCCACTCCAGAAAGTGAATTAAATAACATTTGTAGGCCTTTATTGTTTAATCAAAAACGCCCGATTTTTGACGAAAGAGATAACCACCCCCCCTTACGACATGCTTCAGAAACTAAAAAAATGGTCCGTTTTCAAATGTTGCCTCTTTGAACTACAATTCACATTTGTACGTGGAAAAGCACTTTTAAAGATCAAATGAGATGTTTAAAGTGATTTTCATGCTTCCAGGGGCCTTAAACACAAGATTTGAGGAATGGGTAAAAGTGAATGAAAATGGCCAATTTACTCACTCTGAGGCCTTAAAAAGTGTTTCTCCTCCACGGGAAGTGAATTAAATACCATTTGGAGGTCTTTATTGTTCAAGCGAAAACGCCTGATTTTTGATGAAAGAGATAACCACCCCCCCTTACGACATGCTTCTGAAACTGAAAAAATGGTTCATTTTCAAATGTTGCGTCTTTGAACCACAATTAACATTTGTACGTGGATAAACACTTTTAGAGCTAAAATTAGATGTTTAAAGTGATTTTCAAGCTTCCAGGGGCCCTAAACACGAGATTTGAGAAATGGGTAAACGTGAATGAAAATGGCCAATTTACTCACTCTGCGGCCTTAAAAAGTGTTTCTCCTCCACGGAAAGTGAATAAAATAACATTTGGATGCCTTTATTGTTCAATCAAAAACGCCCGTTTTTTGGTGAAAAAGATAACCACCCCCCCTTACGACATGCTTCAGAAACGGAAAAAATGGTCCATTTTCAAATGTTGCGTCTTTGAACTACAATTCACATTTGTACGTGGATAATCACTTTTAGAGATAAAATGAGATGTTTAAAGTGATTTTCAAGCTTCCAGGGGCCCTAAACACGAGATTTGAGAAATGGGTAAACGTGAATGAAAATGGCCAATTTACTCCCTCTGCGGCCTTAAAAAGTGTTTCTCCTCCACGGAAAGTGAATAAAATAACATTTGGATGCCTTTATTGTTCAATCAAAAACGCCCGTTTTTGGTGAAAAAGATAACCACCCCCCCTTACGACATGCTTCAGAAACAAAAAAAATGGTCCATTTTCAAATGTTGCGTCTTTGAACTACAATTCACATTTGTACGTGGATAATCACTTTTAGAGATAAAATTAGATGTTTAAAGTGATTTACAATCTTCCAGGGGCCCTAAACACAAGATATGAGGAATGGGTAAATATGAATGAAAATGGCCAATTTATTCACTCTGAGGCCTTAAAAAGTTTTTCTCCACTCCAGAAAGTGAATTAAATAACATTTGTAGACCTTTATTGTTCAATCAAAAACGCCCGATTTTTGACGAAAGAGATAACCACCCCCCCTTACGACATGCTTCAGAAACAAAAAAAATGGTTCATTTTCAAATGTTGCATCTTTGAACGACAATCCACATTTGTACGTGGATAAACACTTTTAGAGATAAAGTTAGATGTTTAAAGTGATTTACAAGCTTCCAGGGGCCCTAAACACGAGATTTGAGAAATGGGTAAAAGTGAATGAAAATGGCCAATTTACTCACTCTGAGGCCTTAAAAAGTGTTTCTCCTCCACGGGAAGTGAATTAAATAACATTTGTAGACCTTTATTGTTCAAGCGAAAACGCCCGATTATTGACGAAAGAGATATCCACCCCCCCTTACGACATGCTTCAGAAACGAAAAAAATGGTCCGTTTTCAAATGTTGCGTCTTTGAATGACAATCCACATTTGTACGTGGATAATCACTTTTAGAGCTAAAATTAGATGTTTAAAGTGATTTTCAAGCTTCCAGGGGCCCTAAACACAAGATTTGAGAAATGGGTAAAAGTGAATGAAAATGGCCAATTTACTCACTCTGAGGCCTTAAAAAGTGTTTCTCCTCCACGGGAAGTGTATTAAATACCATTTGGAGGCCTTTATTGTTCAAGCGAAAACGCCTGATTTTTGATGAAAGAGATAACCACCCCCCCTTACGACATGCTTCTGAAACTAAAAAAATGGTTCATTTTCAAATGTTGCGTCTTTTGAACTACAATTAACATTGTACGTGGATAATCACTTTTAGAGATAAAATGATATGTTTAAAGTGATTTTCAAGCTTCCTGGGGCCCTAAACACGAAATTTGAGAAATGGGTAACCGTGAATGAAAATGGCCAATTTACTCACTCTGCGGCCTTAAAAAGTGTTTCTCCTCCACGGAAAGTGAATAAAATAACATTTGGATGCCTTTATTGTTCAATCAAAAACGCCCGTTTTTTGGTGAAAAAGATAACCACCCCCCCTTACGACATGCTTCAGAAACGAAAAAAATGGTCCATTTTCAAATGTTGCGTCTTTGAACTACAATTCACATTTGTACGTGGATGATCACTTTTAGAGATAAAATTAGATGTTTAAAGTGATTTACAAGCTTCCAGGGGCCCTAAACACAAGATATGAGGAATGGGTAAATATGAATGAAAATGGCCAATTTATTCACTCTGAGGCCTTAAAAAGTTTTTCTCCACTCCAGAAAGTGAATTAAATAACATTTGTAGACCTTTATTGTTCAATCAAAAACGCCCGATATTTGACGAAAGAGATAACCACCCCCCCTTACGACATGCTTCAGAAACAAAAAAAATGGTTCTTTTTCAAATGTTGCATCTTTGAACTACAATTCACATTTGTACGTGGATGATCACTTTTAGAGATAAAATTAGATGTTTAAAGTGATTTACAAGCTTCCAGGGGCCCTAAACACAAGATTTGAGAAATGGGAAAAAGTGAATGAAAATGGCCAATTTACTCACTCTGAGGCCTTAAAAAGTGTTTCTCCTGAACGAGAAGTGAATTAAATAACATTTGTAGGCCTTTATTGTTCAAGCGAAAACGCCCGATTATTGACGAAAGAGATAACCACCCCCCCTTACGACATGCTTCAGAAACGAAAAAAATGGTCCGTTTTCAAATGTTGAGTCTTTGAATGACAATCCACATTTGTACGTGGATAATCACTTTTAGAGCTAAAATTAGATGTTTAAAGTGATTTTCAAGCTTCCAGGGGCCCTAAACACAAGATTTGAGAAATGGGTAAAAGTGAATGAAAATGGCCAATTTACTCACTCTGGGGCCTTAATAAGTGTTTCTCCTCAACGGGAAGTGAATTAAATACCATTTGGAGGCCTTTATTGTTCAAGCGAAAACGCCTGATTTTTGATGAAAGAGATAACCACCCCCCCTTACGACATGCTTCTGAAGCTAAAAAAATGGTTCATTTTCAAATGTTGCGTCTTTTGAACTACAATTAACATTGTACGTGGATAATCACTTTTAGAGATAAAATGAGGTGTTTAAAGTGATTTTCAAGCTTCCAGGGGCCCTAAACACGAGATTTGAGAAATGGGTAACCGTGAATGAAAATGGCCAATTTACTCACTCTGCGGCCTTAAAAAGTGTTTCTCCTCCACGGAAAGTGAATAAAATAACATTTGGATGCCTTTATTGTTCAAACAAAAACGCCCGTTTTTTGGTGAAAAAGATAACCACCCCCCCTTACGACATGCTTCAGAAACGAAAAAAATGTTCCATTTTCAAATGTTGTGTCTTTGAACTACAATTCACATTTGTACGTGGATGATCACTTTTAGAGATAAAATTAGATGTTTAAAGTGATTTACAAGCTTCCAGGGGCCCTAAACACAAGATATGAGGAATGGGTAAATATGAATCAAAATGGCCAATTTATTCACTCTGAGGCCTTAAAAAGTTTTTCTCCACTCCAGAAAGTGAATTAAATAACATTTGTAGGCCTTTATTGTTCAATCAAAAACGCCCGATTTTTGACGAAAGAGATAACCACCCCCCCTTACGACATGCTTCAGAAACTAAAAAAATGGTCCGTTTTCAAATGTTGCCTCTTTGAACTACAATTCACATTTGTACGTGGAAAAGCACTTTTAAAGATCAAATGAGATGTTTAAAGTGATTTTCATGCTTCCAGGGGCCTTAAACACAAGATTTGAGGAATGGGTAAAAGTGAATGAAAATGGCCAATTTACTCACTCTGAGGCCTTAAAAAGTGTTTCTCCTCCACGGGAAGTGAATTAAATACCATTTGGAGGTCTTTATTGTTCAAGCGAAAACGCCTGATTTTTGATGAAAGAGATAACCACCCCCCCTTACGACATGCTTCTGAAACTGAAAAAATGGTTCATTTTCAAATGTTGCGTCTTTGAACCACAATTAACATTTGTACGTGGATAAACACTTTTAGAGCTAAAATTAGATGTTTAAAGTGATTTTCAAGCTTCCAGGGGCCCTAAACACGAGATTTGAGAAATGGGTAAACGTGAATGAAAATGGCCAATTTACTCACTCTGCGGCCTTAAAAAGTGTTTCTCCTCCACGGAAAGTGAATAAAATAACATTTGGATGCCTTTATTGTTCAATCAAAAACGCCCGTTTTTTGGTGAAAAAGATAACCACCCCCCCTTACGACATGGTTCAGAAACAAAAAAAATGGTTCATTTTCAAATGTTGCATCTTTGAACGACAATCCACATTTGTACGTGGATAAACACTTTTAGAGATAAAGTTAGATGTTTAAAGTGATTTTCAAGCTTCCAGGGGCCCTAAACACAAGATTTGAGAAATGGGTAAAAGTGAATGAAAATGGCCAATTTACTCACTCTGAGGCCTTAAAAAGTGTTTCTCCTCAACGGGAAGTGAATTAAATAACATTTGTAGACCTTTATTGTTCAAGCGAAAACGCCCGATTATTGACGAAAGAGATAACCACCCCCCCTTACGACATGCTTCAGAAACGAAAAAAATGGTCCGTTTTCAAATGTTGCGTCTTTGAATGACAATCCACATTTGTACGTGGATAATCACTTTTAGAGCTAAAATTAGATGTTTAAAGTGATTTTCAAGCTTCCAGGGGCCCTAAACACAAGATTTGAGAAATGGGTAAAAGTGAATGAAAATGGCCAATTTACTCACTCTGAGGCCTTAAAAAGTGTTTCTCCTCCACGGGAAGTGTATTAAATACCATTTGGAGGCCTTTATTGTTCAAGCGAAAACGCCTGATTTTTGATGAAAGAGATAACCACCCCCCCCTTACGACATGCTTCTGAAACTAAAAAAATGGTTCATTTTCAAATGTTGCGTCTTTTGAACTACAATTAACATTGTACGTGGATAATCACTTTTAGAGATAAAATGAGATGTTTAAAGTGATTTTCAAGCTTCCAGGGGCCCTAAACACGAAATTTGAGAAATGGGTAACCGTGAATGAAAATGGCCAATTTACTCACTCTGCGGCCTTAAAAAGTGTTTCTCCTCCACGGAAAGTGAATAAAATAACATTTGGATGCCTTTATTGTTCAATCAAAAACGCCCGTTTTTTGGTGAAAAAGATAACCACCCCCCCTTACGACATGCTTCAGAAACGGAAAAAATGGTCCATTTTCAAATGTTGCGTCTTTGAACTACAATTCACATTTGTACGTGGATGATCACTTTTAGAGATAAAATTAGATGTTTAAAGTGATATACAAGCTTCCAGGGGCCCTAAACACAAGATATGAGGAATGGGTAAATATGAATGAAAATGGCCAATTTATTCACTCCGAGGCCTTAAAAAGTTTTTCTCCACTCCAGAAAGTGAATTAAATAACATTTGTAGTCCTTTATTGTTCAATCAAAAACGCCCGATTTTTGACGAAAGAGATAACCACCCCCCCTTACGACATGCTTCAGAAACTAAAAAAATGGTCTGTTTTCAAATGTAGCCTCTTTGAACTACAATTCACATTTGTACGTGGAAAAGCACTTTTAAAGATCAAATGAGATGTTTAAAGTGATTTTCATGCTTCCAGGGGCCTTAAACACAAGATTTGAGGTATGGGTAAAAGTGAATGAAAATGGCCAATTTACTCACTCTGAGGCCTTAAAAAGTGTTTTTCCTCCACGGGAAGTGAATTAAATACCATTATGAGGCCTTTATTGTTCAAGCGAAAACGCCTGATTTTTGATGAAAGAGATAACCACCCCCCCTTACGACATGCTTCAGAAACAAAAAAAATGGTTCTTTTTCAAATGTTGCATCTTTGAACTACAATTCACATTTGTACGTGGATGATCACTTTTAGAGATAAAATTAGATGTTTAAAGTGATTTACAAGCTTCCAGGGGCCCTAAACACAAGATTTGAGAAATGGGAAAAAGTGAATGAAAATGGCCAATTTACTCACTCTGAGGCCTTAAAAAGTGTTTCTCCTGAACGAGAAGTGAATTAAATAACATTTGTAGGCCTTTATTGTTCAAGCGAAAACGCCCGATTATTGACGAAAGAGATAACCACCCCCCCCTTACGACATGCTTCAGAAACGAAAAAAATGGTCCGTTTTCAAATGTTGAGTCTTTGAATGACAATCCACATTTGTACGTGGATAATCACTTTTAGAGCTAAAATTAGATGTTTAAAGTGATTTTCAAGCTTCCAGGGGCCCTAAACACAAGATTTGAGAAATGGGTAAAAGTGAATGAAAATGGCCAATTTACTCACTCTGGGGCCTTAATAAGTGTTTCTCCTCAACGGGAAGTGAATTAAATACCATTTGGAGGCCTTTATTGTTCAAGCGAAAACGCCTGATTTTTGATGAAAGAGATAACCACCCCCCCTTACGACATGCTTCTGAAGCTAAAAAAATGGTTCATTTTCAAATGTTGCGTCTTTTGAACTACAATTAACATTGTACGTGGATAATCACTTTTAGAGATAAAATGAGGTGTTTAAAGTGATTTTCAAGCTTCCAGGGGCCCTAAACACGAGATTTGAGAAATGGGTAACCGTGAATGAAAATGGCCAATTTACTCACTCTGCGGCCTTAAAAAGTGTTTCTCCTCCACGGAAAGTGAATAAAATAACATTTGGATGCCTTTATTGTTCAAACAAAAACGCCTGTTTTTTGGTGAAAAAGATAACCACCCCCCCTTACGACATGCTTCAGAAACGAAAAAAATGTTCCATTTTCAAATGTTGTGTCTTTGAACTACAATTCACATTTGTACGTGGATGATCACTTTTAGAGATAAAATTAGATGTTTAAAGTGATTTACAAGCTTCCAGGGGCCCTAAACACAAGATATGAGGAATGGGTAAATATGAATCAAAATGGCCAATTTATTCACTCTGAGGCCTTAAAAAGTTTTTCTCCACTCCAGAAAGTGAATTAAATAACATTTGTAGGCCTTTATTGTTCAATCAAAAACGCCCGATTTTTGACGAAAGAGATAACCACCCCCCCTTACGACATGCTTCAGAAACTAAAAAAATGGTCCGTTTTCAAATGTTGCCTCTTTGAACTACAATTCACATTTGTACGTGGAAAAGCACTTTTAAAGATCAAATGAGATGTTTAAAGTGATTTTCATGCTTCCAGGGGCCTTAAACACAAGATTTGAGGAATGGGTAAAAGTGAATGAAAATGGCCAATTTACTCACTCTGAGGCCTTAAAAAGTGTTTCTCCTCCACGGGAAGTGAATTAAATACCATTTGGAGGTCTTTATTGTTCAAGCGAAAACGCCTGATTTTTGATGAAAGAGATAACCACCCCCCCTTACGACATGCTTCTGAAACTGAAAAAATGGTTCATTTTCAAATGTTGCGTCTTTGAACCACAATTAACATTTGTACGTGGATAAACACTTTTAGAGCTAAAATTAGATGTTTAAAGTGATTTTCAAGCTTCCAGGGGCCCTAAACACGAGATTTGAGAAATGGGTAAACGTGAATGAAAATGGCCAATTTACTCACTCTGCGGCCTTAAAAAGTGTTTCTCCTCCACGGAAAGTGAATAAAATAACATTTGGATGCCTTTATTGTTCAATCAAAAACGCCCGTTTTTTGGTGAAAAAGATAACCACCCCCCCTTACGACATGCTTCAGAAACGGAAAAAATGGTCCATTTTCAAATGTTGCGTCTTTGAACTACAATTCACATTTGTACGTGGATAATCACTTTTAGAGATAAAATGAGATGTTTAAAGTGATTTTCAAGCTTCCAGGGGCCCTAAACACGAGATTTGAGAAATGGGTAAACGTGAATGAAAATGGCCAATTTACTCCCTCTGCGGCCTTAAAAAGTGTTTCTCCTCCACGGAAAGTGAATAAAATAACATTTGGATGCCTTTATTGTTCAATCAAAAACGCCCGTTTTTGGTGAAAAAGATAACCACCCCCCCTTACGACATGCTTCAGAAACAAAAAAAATGGTCCATTTTCAAATGTTGCGTCTTTGAACTACAATTCACATTTGTACGTGGATAATCACTTTTAGAGATAAAATTAGATGTTTAAAGTGATTTACAATCTTCCAGGGGCCCTAAACACAAGATATGAGGAATGGGTAAATATGAATGAAAATGGCCAATTTATTCACTCTGAGGCCTTAAAAAGTTTTTCTCCACTCCAGAAAGTGAATTAAATAACATTTGTAGACCTTTATTGTTCAATCAAAAACGCCCGATTTTTGACGAAAGAGATAACCACCCCCCCTTACGACATGCTTCAGAAACAAAAAAAATAGTTCATTTTCAAATGTTGCATCTTTGAACGACAATCCACATTTGTACGTGGATAAACACTTTTAGAGATAAAGTTAGATGTTTAAAGTGATTTACAAGCTTCCAGGGGCCCTAAACACGAGATTTGAGAAATGGGTAAAAGTGAATGAAAATGGCCAATTTACTCACTCTGAGGCCTTAAAAAGTGTTTCTCCTCCACGGGAAGTGAATTAAATAACATTTGTAGACCTTTATTGTTCAAGCGAAAACGCCCGATTATTGACGAAAGAGATATCCACCCCCCCTTACGACATGCTTCAGAAACGAAAAAAATGGTCCGTTTTCAAATGTTGCGTCTTTGAATGACAATCCACATTTGTACGTGGATAATCACTTTTAGAGCTAAAATTAGATGTTTAAAGTGATTTTCAAGCTTCCAGGGGCCCTAAACACAAGATTTGAGAAATGGGTAAAAGTGAATGAAAATGGCCAATTTACTCACTCTGAGGCCTTAAAAAGTGTTTCTCCTCCACGGGAAGTGTATTAAATACCATTTGGAGGCCTTTATTGTTCAAGCGAAAACGCCTGATTTTTGATGAAAGAGATAACCACCCCCCCCTTACGACATGCTTCTGAAACTAAAAAAATGGTTCATTTTCAAATGTTGCGTCTTTTGAACTACAATTAACATTGTACGTGGATAATCACTTTTAGAGATAAAATGAGATGTTTAAAGTGATTTTCAAGCTTCCAGGGGCCCTAAACACGAAATTTGAGAAATGGGTAACCGTGAATGAAAATGGCCAATTTACTCACTCTGCGGCCTTAAAAAGTGTTTCTCCTCCACGGAAAGTGAATAAAATAACATTTGGATGCCTTTATTGTTCAATCAAAAACGCCCGTTTTTTGGTGAAAAAGATAACCACCCCCCCTTACGACATGCTTCAGAAACGAAAAAAATGGTCCATTTTCAAATGTTGCGTCTTTGAACTACAATTCACATTTGTACGTGGATGATCACTTTTAGAGATAAAATTAGATGTTTAAAGTGATTTACAAGCTTCCAGGGGCCCTAAACACAAGATATGAGGAATGGGTAAATATGAATGAAAATGGCCAATTTATTCACTCTGAGGCCTTAAAAAGTTTTTCTCCACTCCAGAAAGTGAATTAAATAACGTTTGTAGACCTTTATTGTTCAATCAAAAACGCCCGATTTTTGACGAAAGAGATAACCACCCCCCCTTACGACATGCTTCAGAAACAAAAAAAATGGTTCTTTTTCAAATGTTGCATCTTTGAACTACAATTCACATTTGTACGTGGATGATCACTTTTAGAGATAAAATTAGATGTTTAAAGTGATTTACAAGCTTCCAGGGGCCCTAAACACAAGATTTGAGAAATGGGAAAAAGTGAATGAAAATGGCCAATTTACTCACTCTGAGGCCTTAAAAAGTGTTTCTCCTGAACGAGAAGTGAATTAAATAACATTTGTAGGCCTTTATTGTTCAAGCGAAAACGCCCGATTATTGACGAAAGAGATAACCACCCCCCCCTTACAACATGCTTCAGAAACGAAAAAAATGGTCCGTTTTCAAATGTTGAGTCTTTGAATGACAATCCACATTTGTACGTGGATAATCACTTTTAGAGCTAAAATTAGATGTTTAAAGTGATTTTCAAGCTTCCAGGGGCCCTAAACACAAGATTTGAGAAATGGGTAAAAGTGAATGAAAATGGCCAATTTACTCACTCTGGGGCCTTAATAAGTGTTTCTCCTCAACGGGAAGTGAATTAAATACCATTTGGAGGCCTTTATTGTTCAAGCGAAAACGCCTGATTTTTGATGAAAGAGATAACCACCCCCCCTTACGACATGCTTCTGAAGCTAAAAAAATGGTTCATTTTCAAATGTTGCGTCTTTTGAACTACAATTAACATTGTACGTGGATAATCACTTTTAGAGATAAAATGAGGTGTTTAAAGTGATTTTCAAGCTTCCAGGGGCCCTAAACACGAGATTTGAGAAATGGGTAACCGTGAATGAAAATGGCCAATTTACTCACTCTGCGGCCTTAAAAAGTGTTTCTCCTCCACGGAAAGTGAATAAAATAACATTTGGATGCCTTTATTGTTCAAACAAAAACGCCCGTTTTTTGGTGAAAAAGATAACCACCCCCCCTTACGACATGCTTCAGAAACGAAAAAAATGTTCCATTTTCAAATGTTGTGTCTTTGAACTACAATTCACATTTGTACGTGGATGATCACTTTTAGAGATAAAATTAGATGTTTAAAGTGATTTACAAGCTTCCAGGGGCCCTAAACACAAGATATGAGGAATGGGTAAATATGAATCAAAATGGCCAATTTATTCACTCTGAGGCCTTAAAAAGTTTTTCTCCACTCCAGAAAGTGAATTAAATAACATTTGTAGGCCTTTATTGTTCAATCAAAAACGCCCGATTTTTGACGAAAGAGATAACCACCCCCCCTTACGACATGCTTCAGAAACTAAAAAAATGGTCCGTTTTCAAATGTTGCCTCTTTGAACTACAATTCACATTTGTACGTGGAAAAGCACTTTTAAAGATCAAATGAGATGTTTAAAGTGATTTTCATGCTTCCAGGGGCCTTAAACACAAGATTTGAGGAATGGGTAAAAGTGAATGAAAATGGCCAATTTACTCACTCTGAGGCCTTAAAAAGTGTTTCTCCTCCACGGGAAGTGAATTAAATACCATTTGGAGGTCTTTATTGTTCAAGCGAAAACGCCTGATTTTTGATGAAAGAGATAACCACCCCCCCTTACGACATGCTTCTGAAACTGAAAAAATGGTTCATTTTCAAATGTTGCGTCTTTGAACCACAATTAACATTTGTACGTGGATAAACACTTTTAGAGCTAAAATTAGATGTTTAAAGTGATTTTCAAGCTTCCAGGGGCCCTAAACACGAGATTTGAGAAATGGGTAAACGTGAATGAAAATGGCCAATTTACTCACTCTGCGGCCTTAAAAAGTGTTTCTCCTCCACGGAAAGTGAATAAAATAACATTTGGATGCCTTTATTGTTCAATCAAAAACGCCCGTTTTTTGGTGAAAAAGATAACCACCCCCCCTTACGACATGGTTCAGAAACAAAAAAAATGGTTCATTTTCAAATGTTGCATCTTTGAACGACAATCCACATTTGTACGTGGATAAACACTTTTAGAGATAAAGTTAGATGTTTAAAGTGATTTTCAAGCTTCCAGGGGCCCTAAACACAAGATTTGAGAAATGGGTAAAAGTGAATGAAAATGGCCAATTTACTCACTCTGAGGCCTTAAAAAGTGTTTCTCCTCAACGGGAAGTGAATTAAATAACATTTGTAGACCTTTATTGTTCAAGCGAAAACGCCCGATTATTGACGAAAGAGATAACCACCCCCCCTTACGACATGCTTCAGAAACGAAAAAAATGGTCCGTTTTCAAATGTTGCGTCTTTGAATGACAATCCACATTTGTACGTGGATAATCACTTTTAGAGCTAAAATTAGATGTTTAAAGTGATTTTCAAGCTTCCAGGGGCCCTAAACACAAGATTTGAGAAATGGGTAAAAGTGAATGAAAATGGCCAATTTACTCACTCTGAGGCCTTAAAAAGTGTTTCTCCTCCACGGGAAGTGTATTAAATACCATTTGGAGGCCTTTATTGTTCAAGCGAAAACGCCTGATTTTTGATGAAAGAGATAACCACCCCCCCCTTACGACATGCTTCTGAAACTAAAAAAATGGTTCATTTTCAAATGTTGCGTCTTTTGAACTACAATTAACATTGTACGTGGATAATCACTTTTAGAGATAAAATGAGATGTTTAAAGTGATTTTCAAGCTTCCAGGGGCCCTAAACACGAAATTTGAGAAATGGGTAACCGTGAATGAAAATGGCCAATTTACTCACTCTGCGGCCTTAAAAAGTGTTTCTCCTCCACGGAAAGTGAATAAAATAACATTTGGATGCCTTTATTGTTCAATCAAAAACGCCCGTTTTTTGGTGAAAAAGATAACCACCCCCCCTTACGACATGCTTCAGAAACGAAAAAAATGGTCCATTTTCAAATGTTGCGTCTTTGAACTACAATTCACATTTGTATGTGGATGATCACTTTTAGAGATAAAATTAGATGTTTAAAGTGATTTACAAGCTTCCAGGGGCCCTAAACACAAGATATGAGGAATGGGTAAATATGAATGAAAATGGCCAATTTATTCACTCTGAGGCCTTAAAAAGTTTTTCTCCACTCCAGAAAGTGAATTAAATAACATTTGTAGGCCTTTATTGTTCAATCAAAAACGCCCGATTTTTGACGAAAGAGATAACCACCCCCCCTTACGACATGCTTCAGAAACTAAAAAAATGGTCCGTTTTTAAATGTAGCCTCTTTGAACTACAATTCACATTTGTACGTGGAAAAGCACTTTTAAAGATCAAATGAGATGTTTAAAGTGATTTTCATGCTTCCAGGGGCCTTAAACACAAGATTTGAGGAATGGGTAAAAGTGAATGAAAATGGCCAATTTACTCACTCTGAGGCCTTAAAAAGTGTTTCTCCTCCACGGGAAGTGAATTAAATAACATTTGTAGGCCTTTATTGTTCAAGCGAGAACGCCCGATTATTGACGAAAGAGATAACCACCCCCCCTTACGACATGCTTCTGAAACTGAAAAAATGGTTCATTTTCAAATGTTGCGTCTTTGAACCACAATTAACATTTGTACGTGGATAAACACTTTTAGAGCTAAAATTAGATGTTTAAAGTGATTTTCAAGCTTCCAGGGGCCCTAAACACGAGATTTGAGAAATGGGTAACCGTGAATGAAAATGGCCAATTTACTCACTCTGCGGCCTTAAAAAGTGTTTCTCCTCCACGGAAAGTGAATAAAATAACATTTGGATGCCTTTATTGTTCAATCAAAAACGCCTGTTTTTTGGTGAAAAAGATAACCACCCCCCCTTACGACATGCTTCAGAAACAAAAAAAATGGTCCGTTTTCAAATGTTGCGTCTTTGAATGACAATCCACATTTGTACGTGGATAATCACTTTTAGAGCTAAAATTAGATGTTTAAAGTGATTTTCAAGCTTCCAGGGGCCCTAAACACAAGATTTGAGAAATGGGTAAAAGTGAATGAAAATGGCCAATTTACTCACTCTTATGCCTTAAAAAGTGTTTCTCCTCCACGGGAAGTGAATTAAATACCATTTGGAGGCCTTTATGGTTCAAGCGAAAACGCCTGATTTTTGATGAAAGAGATAACCACCCCCCCTTACGACATGCTTCTGAAACTAAAAAAATGGTTCATTTTCAAATGTTGCGTCTTTGAACTACAATTAACATTGTACGTGGATAATCACTTTTAGAGATAAAATGAGATGTTTAAAGTGATTTTCAAGCTTCCAGGGGCCCTAAACACGAGATTTGAGAAATGGGTAAACGTGAATGAAAATGGCCAATTTACTCACTCTGCGGCCTTAAAAAGTGTTTCTCCTCCACGGAAAGTGAATAAAATAACATTTGGATGCCTTTATTGTTCAATTAAAAACGCCCGTTTTTTGGTGAAAAAGATAACCACCCCCCCTTACGACATGCTTCAGAAACGGAAAAAATGGTCCATTTTCAAATGTTGCGTCTTTGAACTACAATTCACATTTGTACGTGGATGATCACTTTTAGAGATAAAATTAGATGTTTAAAGTGATATACAAGCTTCCAGGGGCCCTAAACACAAGATATGAGGAATGGGTAAATATGAATGAAAATGGCCAATTTATTCACTCCGAGGCCTTAAAAAGTTTTTCTCCACTCCAGAAAGTGAATTAAATAACATTTGTAGTCCTTTATTGTTCAATCAAAAACGCCCGATTTTTGACGAAAGAGATAACCACCCCCCCTTACGACATGCTTCAGAAACTAAAAAAATGGTCTGTTTTCAAATGTAGCCTCTTTGAACTACAATTCACATTTGTACGTGGAAAAGCACTTTTAAAGATCAAATGAGATGTTTAAAGTGATTTTCATGCTTCCAGGGGCCTTAAACACAAGATTTGAGGTATGGGTAAAAGTGAATGAAAATGGCCAATTTACTCACTCTGAGGCCTTAAAAAGTGTTTTTCCTCCACGGGAAGTGAATTAAATACCATTATGAGGCCTTTATTGTTCAAGCGAAAACGCCTGATTTTTGATGAAAGAGATAACCACCCCCCCTTACGACATGCTTCAGAAACAAAAAAAATGGTTCTTTTTCAAATGTTGCATCTTTGAACTACAATTCACATTTGTACGTGGATGATCACTTTTAGAGATAAAATTAGATGTTTAAAGTGATTTACAAGCTTCCAGGGGCCCTAAACACAAGATTTGAGAAATGGGAAAAAGTGAATGAAAATGGCCAATTTACTCACTCTGAGGCCTTAAAAAGTGTTTCTCCTGAACGAGAAGTGAATTAAATAACATTTGTAGGCCTTTATTGTTCAAGCGAAAACGCCCGATTATTGACGAAAGAGATAACCACCCCCCCCTTACGACATGCTTCAGAAACGAAAAAAATGGTCCGTTTTCAAATGTTGAGTCTTTGAATGACAATCCACATTTGTACGTGGATAATCACTTTTAGAGCTAAAATTAGATGTTTAAAGTGATTTTCAAGCTTCCAGGGGCCCTAAACACAAGATTTGAGAAATGGGTAAAAGTGAATGAAAATGGCCAATTTACTCACTCTGGGGCCTTAATAAGTGTTTCTCCTCAACGGGAAGTGAATTAAATACCATTTGGAGGCCTTTATTGTTCAAGCGAAAACGCCTGATTTTTGATGAAAGAGATAACCACCCCCCCTTACGACATGCTTCTGAAGCTAAAAAAATGGTTCATTTTCAAATGTTGCGTCTTTTGAACTACAATTAACATTGTACGTGGATAATCACTTTTAGAGATAAAATGAGGTGTTTAACGTGATTTTCAAGCTTCCAGGGGCCCTAAACACGAGATTTGAGAAATGGGTAACCGTGAATGAAAATGGCCAATTTACTCACTCTGCGGCCTTAAAAAGTGTTTCTCCTCCACGGAAAGTGAATAAAATAACATTTGGATGCCTTTATTGTTCAAACAAAAACGCCCGTTTTTTGGTGAAAAAGATAACCACCCCCCCTTACGACATGCTTCAGAAACGAAAAAAATGTTCCATTTTCAAATGTTGTGTCTTTGAACTACAATTCACATTTGTACGTGGATGATCACTTTTAGAGATAAAATTAGATGTTTAAAGTGATTTACAAGCTTCCAGGGGCCCTAAACACAAGATATGAGGAATGGGTAAATATGAATCAAAATGGCCAATTTATTCACTCTGAGGCCTTAAAAAGTTTTTCTCCACTCCAGAAAGTGAATTAAATAACATTTGTAGGCCTTTATTGTTTAATCAAAAACGCCCGATTTTTGACGAAAGAGATAACCACCCCCCCTTACGACATGCTTCAGAAACTAAAAAAATGGTCCGTTTTCAAATGTTGCCTCTTTGAACTACAATTCACATTTGTACGTGGAAAAGCACTTTTAAAGATCAAATGAGATGTTTAAAGTGATTTTCATGCTTCCAGGGGCCTTAAACACAAGATTTGAGGAATGGGTAAAAGTGAATGAAAATGGCCAATTTACTCACTCTGAGGCCTTAAAAAGTGTTTCTCCTCCACGGGAAGTGAATTAAATACCATTTGGAGGTCTTTATTGTTCAAGCGAAAACGCCTGATTTTTGATGAAAGAGATAACCACCCCCCCTTACGACATGCTTCTGAAACTAAAAAAAGGGTTCATTTTCAAATGTTGCGTCTTTGAACTACAATTAACATTGTACGTGGATAATCCCTTTTAGAGATAAAATGAGATGTTTAAAGTGATTTTCAAGCTTCCAGGGGCCCTAAACACGAGATTTGAGAAATGGGTAAACGTGAATGAAAATGGCCAATTTACTCCCTCTGCGGCCTTAAAAAGTGTTTCTCCTCCACGGAAAGTGAATAAAATAACATTTGGATGCCTTTATTGTTCAATCAAAAACGCCCGTTTTTGGTGAAAAAGATAACCACCCCCCCTTACGACATGCTTCAGAAACGGAAAAAATGGTCCATTTTCAAATGTTGCGTCTTTGAACTACAATTCACATTTGTACGTGGATAATCACTTTTAGAGATAAAATGAGATGTTTAAAGTGATTTTCAAGCTTCCAGGGGCCCTAAACACGAGATTTGAGAAATGGGTAAACGTGAATGAAAATGGCCAATTTACTCCCTCTGCGGCCTTAAAAAGTGTTTCTCCTCCACGGAAAGTGAATAAAATAACATTTGGATGCCTTTATTGTTCAATCAAAAACGCCCGTTTTTGGTGAAAAAGATAACCACCCCCCCTTACGACATGCTTCAGAAACAAAAAAAATGGTCCATTTTCAAATGTTGCGTCTTTGAACTACAATTCACATTTGTACGTGGATAATCACTTTTAGAGATAAAATTAGATGTTTAAAGTGATTTACAATCTTCCAGGGGCCCTAAACACAAGATATGAGGAATGGGTAAATATGAATGAAAATGGCCAATTTATTCACTCTGAGGCCTTAAAAAGTTTTTCTCCACTCCAGAAAGTGAATTAAATAACATTTGTAGACCTTTATTGTTCAATCAAAAACGCCCGATTTTTGACGAAAGAGATAACCACCCCCCCTTACGACATGCTTCAGAAACAAAAAAAATAGTTCATTTTCAAATGTTGCATCTTTGAACGACAATCCACATTTGTACGTGGATAAACACTTTTAGAGATAAAGTTAGATGTTTAAAGTGATTTACAAGCTTCCAGGGGCCCTAAACACGAGATTTGAGAAATGGGTAAAAGTGAATGAAAATGGCCAATTTACTCACTCTGAGGCCTTAAAAAGTGTTTCTCCTCCACGGGAAGTGAATTAAATAACATTTGTAGACCTTTATTGTTCAAGCGAAAACGCCCGATTATTGACGAAAGAGATATCCACCCCCCCTTACGACATGCTTCAGAAACGAAAAAAATGGTCCGTTTTCAAATGTTGCGTCTTTGAATGACAATCCACATTTGTACGTGGATAATCACTTTTAGAGCTAAAATTAGATGTTTAAAGTGATTTTCAAGCTTCCAGGGGCCCTAAACACAAGATTTGAGAAATGGGTAAAAGTGAATGAAAATGGCCAATTTACTCACTCTGAGGCCTTAAAAAGTGTTTCTCCTCCACGGGAAGTGTATTAAATACCATTTGGAGGCCTTTATTGTTCAAGCGAAAACGCCTGATTTTTGATGAAAGAGATAACCACCCCCCCCTTACGACATGCTTCTGAAACTAAAAAAATGGTTCATTTTCAAATGTTGCGTCTTTTGAACTACAATTAACATTGTACGTGGATAATCACTTTTAGAGATAAAATGAGATGTTTAAAGTGATTTTCAAGCTTCCAGGGGCCCTAAACACGAAATTTGAGAAATGGGTAACCGTGAATGAAAATGGCCAATTTACTCACTCTGCGGCCTTAAAAAGTGTTTCTCCTCCACGGAAAGTGAATAAAATAACATTTGGATGCCTTTATTGTTCAATCAAAAACGCCCGTTTTTTGGTGAAAAAGATAACCACCCCCCCTTACGACATGCTTCAGAAACGAAAAAAATGGTCCATTTTCAAATGTTGCGTCTTTGAACTACAATTCACATTTGTACGTGGATGATCACTTTTAGAGATAAAATTAGATGTTTAAAGTGATTTACAAGCTTCCAGGGGCCCTAAACACAAGATATGAGGAATGGGTAAATATGAATGAAAATGGCCAATTTATTCACTCTGAGGCCTTAAAAAGTTTTTCTCCACTCCAGAAAGTGAATTAAATAACGTTTGTAGACCTTTATTGTTCAATCAAAAACGCCCGATTTTTGACGAAAGAGATAACCACCCCCCCTTACGACATGCTTCAGAAACAAAAAAAATGGTTCTTTTTCAAATGTTGCATCTTTGAACTACAATTCACATTTGTACGTGGATGATCACTTTTAGAGATAAAATTAGATGTTTAAAGTGATTTACAAGCTTCCAGGGGCCCTAAACACAAGATTTGAGAAATGGGAAAAAGTGAATGAAAATGGCCAATTTACTCACTCTGAGGCCTTAAAAAGTGTTTCTCCTGAACGAGAAGTGAATTAAATAACATTTGTAGGCCTTTATTGTTCAAGCGAAAACGCCCGATTATTGACGAAAGAGATAACCACCCCCCCCTTACAACATGCTTCAGAAACGAAAAAAATGGTCCGTTTTCAAATGTTGAGTCTTTGAATGACAATCCACATTTGTACGTGGATAATCACTTTTAGAGCTAAAATTAGATGTTTAAAGTGATTTTCAAGCTTCCAGGGGCCCTAAACACAAGATTTGAGAAATGGGTAAAAGTGAATGAAAATGGCCAATTTACTCACTCTGGGGCCTTAATAAGTGTTTCTCCTCAACGGGAAGTGAATTAAATACCATTTGGAGGCCTTTATTGTTCAAGCGAAAACGCCTGATTTTTGATGAAAGAGATAACCACCCCCCCTTACGACATGCTTCTGAAGCTAAAAAAATGGTTCATTTTCAAATGTTGCGTCTTTTGAACTACAATTAACATTGTACGTGGATAATCACTTTTAGAGATAAAATGAGGTGTTTAAAGTGATTTTCAAGCTTCCAGGGGCCCTAAACACGAGATTTGAGAAATGGGTAACCGTGAATGAAAATGGCCAATTTACTCACTCTGCGGCCTTAAAAAGTGTTTCTCCTCCACGGAAAGTGAATAAAATAACATTTGGATGCCTTTATTGTTCAAACAAAAACGCCCGTTTTTTGGTGAAAAAGATAACCACCCCCCCTTACGACATGCTTCAGAAACGAAAAAAATGTTCCATTTTCAAATGTTGTGTCTTTGAACTACAATTCACATTTGTACGTGGATGATCACTTTTAGAGATAAAATTAGATGTTTAAAGTGATTTACAAGCTTCCAGGGGCCCTAAACACAAGATATGAGGAATGGGTAAATATGAATCAAAATGGCCAATTTATTCACTCTGAGGCCTTAAAAAGTTTTTCTCCACTCCAGAAAGTGAATTAAATAACATTTGTAGGCCTTTATTGTTCAATCAAAAACGCCCGATTTTTGACGAAAGAGATAACCACCCCCCCTTACGACATGCTTCAGAAACTAAAAAAATGGTCCGTTTTCAAATGTTGCCTCTTTGAACTACAATTCACATTTGTACGTGGAAAAGCACTTTTAAAGATCAAATGAGATGTTTAAAGTGATTTTCATGCTTCCAGGGGCCTTAAACACAAGATTTGAGGAATGGGTAAAAGTGAATGAAAATGGCCAATTTACTCACTCTGAGGCCTTAAAAAGTGTTTCTCCTCCACGGGAAGTGAATTAAATACCATTTGGAGGTCTTTATTGTTCAAGCGAAAACGCCTGATTTTTGATGAAAGAGATAACCACCCCCCCTTACGACATGCTTCTGAAACTGAAAAAATGGTTCATTTTCAAATGTTGCGTCTTTGAACCACAATTAACATTTGTACGTGGATAAACACTTTTAGAGCTAAAATTAGATGTTTAAAGTGATTTTCAAGCTTCCAGGGGCCCTAAACACGAGATTTGAGAAATGGGTAAACGTGAATGAAAATGGCCAATTTACTCACTCTGCGGCCTTAAAAAGTGTTTCTCCTCCACGGAAAGTGAATAAAATAACATTTGGATGCCTTTATTGTTCAATCAAAAACGCCCGTTTTTTGGTGAAAAAGATAACCACCCCCCCTTACGACATGGTTCAGAAACAAAAAAAATGGTTCATTTTCAAATGTTGCATCTTTGAACGACAATCCACATTTGTACGTGGATAAACACTTTTAGAGATAAAGTTAGATGTTTAAAGTGATTTTCAAGCTTCCAGGGGCCCTAAACACAAGATTTGAGAAATGGGTAAAAGTGAATGAAAATGGCCAATTTACTCACTCTGAGGCCTTAAAAAGTGTTTCTCCTCAACGGGAAGTGAATTAAATAACATTTGTAGACCTTTATTGTTCAAGCGAAAACGCCCGATTATTGACGAAAGAGATAACCACCCCCCCTTACGACATGCTTCAGAAACGAAAAAAATGGTCCGTTTTCAAATGTTGCGTCTTTGAATGACAATCCACATTTGTACGTGGATAATCACTTTTAGAGCTAAAATTAGATGTTTAAAGTGATTTTCAAGCTTCCAGGGGCCCTAAACACAAGATTTGAGAAATGGGTAAAAGTGAATGAAAATGGCCAATTTACTCACTCTGAGGCCTTAAAAAGTGTTTCTCCTCCACGGGAAGTGTATTAAATACCATTTGGAGGCCTTTATTGTTCAAGCGAAAACGCCTGATTTTTGATGAAAGAGATAACCACCCCCCCCTTACGACATGCTTCTGAAACTAAAAAAATGGTTCATTTTCAAATGTTGCGTCTTTTGAACTACAATTAACATTGTACGTGGATAATCACTTTTAGAGATAAAATGAGATGTTTAAAGTGATTTTCAAGCTTCCAGGGGCCCTAAACACGAAATTTGAGAAATGGGTAACCGTGAATGAAAATGGCCAATTTACTCACTCTGCGGCCTTAAAAAGTGTTTCTCCTCCACGGAAAGTGAATAAAATAACATTTGGATGCCTTTATTGTTCAATCAAAAACGCCCGTTTTTTGGTGAAAAAGATAACCACCCCCCCTTACGACATGCTTCAGAAACGAAAAAAATGGTCCATTTTCAAATGTTGCGTCTTTGAACTACAATTCACATTTGTATGTGGATGATCACTTTTAGAGATAAAATTAGATGTTTAAAGTGATTTACAAGCTTCCAGGGGCCCTAAACACAAGATATGAGGAATGGGTAAATATGAATGAAAATGGCCAATTTATTCACTCTGAGGCCTTAAAAAGTTTTTCTCCACTCCAGAAAGTGAATTAAATAACATTTGTAGGCCTTTATTGTTCAATCAAAAACGCCCGATTTTTGACGAAAGAGATAACCACCCCCCCTTACGACATGCTTCAGAAACTAAAAAAATGGTCCGTTTTTAAATGTAGCCTCTTTGAACTACAATTCACATTTGTACGTGGAAAAGCACTTTTAAAGATCAAATGAGATGTTTAAAGTGATTTTCATGCTTCCAGGGGCCTTAAACACAAGATTTGAGGAATGGGTAAAAGTGAATGAAAATGGCCAATTTACTCACTCTGAGGCCTTAAAAAGTGTTTCTCCTCCACGGGAAGTGAATTAAATAACATTTGTAGGCCTTTATTGTTCAAGCGAGAACGCCCGATTATTGACGAAAGAGATAACCACCCCCCCTTACGACATGCTTCTGAAACTGAAAAAATGGTTCATTTTCAAATGTTGCGTCTTTGAACCACAATTAACATTTGTACGTGGATAAACACTTTTAGAGCTAAAATTAGATGTTTAAAGTGATTTTCAAGCTTCCAGGGGCCCTAAACACGAGATTTGAGAAATGGGTAACCGTGAATGAAAATGGCCAATTTACTCACTCTGCGGCCTTAAAAAGTGTTTCTCCTCCACGGAAAGTGAATAAAATAACATTTGGATGCCTTTATTGTTCAATCAAAAACGCCTGTTTTTTGGTGAAAAAGATAACCACCCCCCCTTACGACATGCTTCAGAAACAAAAAAAATGGTCCGTTTTCAAATGTTGCGTCTTTGAATGACAATCCACATTTGTACGTGGATAATCACTTTTAGAGCTAAAATTAGATGTTTAAAGTGATTTTCAAGCTTCCAGGGGCCCTAAACACAAGATTTGAGAAATGGGTAAAAGTGAATGAAAATGGCCAATTTACTCACTCTTATGCCTTAAAAAGTGTTTCTCCTCCACGGGAAGTGAATTAAATACCATTTGGAGGCCTTTATGGTTCAAGCGAAAACGCCTGATTTTTGATGAAAGAGATAACCACCCCCCCTTACGACATGCTTCTGAAACTAAAAAAATGGTTCATTTTCAAATGTTGCGTCTTTGAACTACAATTAACATTGTACGTGGATAATCACTTTTAGAGATAAAATGAGATGTTTAAAGTGATTTTCAAGCTTCCAGGGGCCCTAAACACGAGATTTGAGAAATGGGTAAACGTGAATGAAAATGGCCAATTTACTCACTCTGCGGCCTTAAAAAGTGTTTCTCCTCCACGGAAAGTGAATAAAATAACATTTGGATGCCTTTATTGTTCAATTAAAAACGCCCGTTTTTTGGTGAAAAAGATAACCACCCCCCCTTACGACATGCTTCAGAAACGGAAAAAATGGTCCATTTTCAAATGTTGCGTCTTTGAACTACAATTCACATTTGTACGTGGATGATCACTTTTAGAGATAAAATTAGATGTTTAAAGTGATATACAAGCTTCCAGGGGCCCTAAACACAAGATATGAGGAATGGGTAAATATGAATGAAAATGGCCAATTTATTCACTCCGAGGCCTTAAAAAGTTTTTCTCCACTCCAGAAAGTGAATTAAATAACATTTGTAGTCCTTTATTGTTCAATCAAAAACGCCCGATTTTTGACGAAAGAGATAACCACCCCCCCTTACGACATGCTTCAGAAACTAAAAAAATGGTCTGTTTTCAAATGTAGCCTCTTTGAACTACAATTCACATTTGTACGTGGAAAAGCACTTTTAAAGATCAAATGAGATGTTTAAAGTGATTTTCATGCTTCCAGGGGCCTTAAACACAAGATTTGAGGTATGGGTAAAAGTGAATGAAAATGGCCAATTTACTCACTCTGAGGCCTTAAAAAGTGTTTTTCCTCCACGGGAAGTGAATTAAATACCATTATGAGGCCTTTATTGTTCAAGCGAAAACGCCTGATTTTTGATGAAAGAGATAACCACCCCCCCTTACGACATGCTTCAGAAACAAAAAAAATGGTTCTTTTTCAAATGTTGCATCTTTGAACTACAATTCACATTTGTACGTGGATGATCACTTTTAGAGATAAAATTAGATGTTTAAAGTGATTTACAAGCTTCCAGGGGCCCTAAACACAAGATTTGAGAAATGGGAAAAAGTGAATGAAAATGGCCAATTTACTCACTCTGAGGCCTTAAAAAGTGTTTCTCCTGAACGAGAAGTGAATTAAATAACATTTGTAGGCCTTTATTGTTCAAGCGAAAACGCCCGATTATTGACGAAAGAGATAACCACCCCCCCCTTACGACATGCTTCAGAAACGAAAAAAATGGTCCGTTTTCAAATGTTGAGTCTTTGAATGACAATCCACATTTGTACGTGGATAATCACTTTTAGAGCTAAAATTAGATGTTTAAAGTGATTTTCAAGCTTCCAGGGGCCCTAAACACAAGATTTGAGAAATGGGTAAAAGTGAATGAAAATGGCCAATTTACTCACTCTGGGGCCTTAATAAGTGTTTCTCCTCAACGGGAAGTGAATTAAATACCATTTGGAGGCCTTTATTGTTCAAGCGAAAACGCCTGATTTTTGATGAAAGAGATAACCACCCCCCCTTACGACATGCTTCTGAAGCTAAAAAAATGGTTCATTTTCAAATGTTGCGTCTTTTGAACTACAATTAACATTGTACGTGGATAATCACTTTTAGAGATAAAATGAGGTGTTTAACGTGATTTTCAAGCTTCCAGGGGCCCTAAACACGAGATTTGAGAAATGGGTAACCGTGAATGAAAATGGCCAATTTACTCACTCTGCGGCCTTAAAAAGTGTTTCTCCTCCACGGAAAGTGAATAAAATAACATTTGGATGCCTTTATTGTTCAAACAAAAACGCCCGTTTTTTGGTGAAAAAGATAACCACCCCCCCTTACGACATGCTTCAGAAACGAAAAAAATGTTCCATTTTCAAATGTTGTGTCTTTGAACTACAATTCACATTTGTACGTGGATGATCACTTTTAGAGATAAAATTAGATGTTTAAAGTGATTTACAAGCTTCCAGGGGCCCTAAACACAAGATATGAGGAATGGGTAAATATGAATCAAAATGGCCAATTTATTCACTCTGAGGCCTTAAAAAGTTTTTCTCCACTCCAGAAAGTGAATTAAATAACATTTGTAGGCCTTTATTGTTTAATCAAAAACGCCCGATTTTTGACGAAAGAGATAACCACCCCCCCTTACGACATGCTTCAGAAACTAAAAAAATGGTCCGTTTTCAAATGTTGCCTCTTTGAACTACAATTCACATTTGTACGTGGAAAAGCACTTTTAAAGATCAAATGAGATGTTTAAAGTGATTTTCATGCTTCCAGGGGCCTTAAACACAAGATTTGAGGAATGGGTAAAAGTGAATGAAAATGGCCAATTTACTCACTCTGAGGCCTTAAAAAGTGTTTCTCCTCCACGGGAAGTGAATTAAATACCATTTGGAGGTCTTTATTGTTCAAGCGAAAACGCCTGATTTTTGATGAAAGAGATAACCACCCCCCCTTACGACATGCTTCTGAAACTAAAAAAAGGGTTCATTTTCAAATGTTGCGTCTTTGAACTACAATTAACATTGTACGTGGATAATCCCTTTTAGAGATAAAATGAGATGTTTAAAGTGATTTTCAAGCTTCCAGGGGCCCTAAACACGAGATTTGAGAAATGGGTAAACGTGAATGAAAATGGCCAATTTACTCCCTCTGCGGCCTTAAAAAGTGTTTCTCCTCCACGGAAAGTGAATAAAATAACATTTGGATGCCTTTATTGTTCAATCAAAAACGCCCGTTTTTGGTGAAAAAGATAACCACCCCCCCTTACGACATGCTTCAGAAACAAAAAAAATGGTCCATTTTCAAATGTTGCGTCTTTGAACTACAATTCACATTTGTACGTGGATAATCACTTTTAGAGATAAAATTAGATGTTTAAAGTGATTTACAATCTTCCAGGGGCCCTAAACACAAGATATGAGGAATGGGTAAATATGAATGAAAATGGCCAATTTATTCACTCTGAGGCCTTAAAAAGTTTTTCTCCACTCCAGAAAGTGAATTAAATAACATTTGTAGACCTTTATTGTTCAATCAAAAACGCCCGATTTTTGACGAAAGAGATAACCACCCCCCCTTACGACATGCTTCAGAAACAAAAAAAATGGTTCATTTTCAAATGTTGCATCTTTGAACGACAATCCACATTTGTACGTGGATAAACACTTTTAGAGATAAAGTTAGATGTTTAAAGTGATTTACAAGCTTCCAGGGGCCCTAAACACGAGATTTGAGAAATGGGTAAAAGTGAATGAAAATGGCCAATTTACTCACTCTGAGGCCTTAAAAAGTGTTTCTCCTCCACGGGAAGTGAATTAAATAACATTTGTAGACCTTTATTGTTCAAGCGAAAACGCCCGATTATTGACGAAAGAGATATCCACCCCCCCTTACGACATGCTTCAGAAACGAAAAAAATGGTCCGTTTTCAAATGTTGCGTCTTTGAATGACAATCCACATTTGTACGTGGATAATCACTTTTAGAGCTAAAATTAGATGTTTAAAGTGATTTTCAAGCTTCCAGGGGCCCTAAACACAAGATTTGAGAAATGGGTAAAAGTGAATGAAAATGGCCAATTTACTCACTCTGAGGCCTTAAAAAGTGTTTCTCCTCCACGGGAAGTGTATTAAATACCATTTGGAGGCCTTTATTGTTCAAGCGAAAACGCCTGATTTTTGATGAAAGAGATAACCACCCCCCCCCTTACGACATGCTTCTGAAACTAAAAAAATGGTTCATTTTCAAATGTTGCGTCTTTTGAACTACAATTAACATTGTACGTGGATAATCACTTTTAGAGATAAAATGAGATGTTTAAAGTGATTTTCAAGCTTCCAGGGGCCCCTAAACACGAAATTTGAGAAATGGGTAACCGTGAATGAAAATGGCCAATTTACTCACTCTGCGGCCTTAAAAAGTGTTTCTCCTCCACGGAAAGTGAATAAAATAACATTTGGATGCCTTTATTGTTCAATCAAAAACGCCCGTTTTTTGGTGAAAAAGATAACCACCCCCCCTTACGACATGCTTCAGAAACGAAAAAAATGGTCCATTTTCAAATGTTGCGTCTTTGAACTACAATTCACATTTGTACGTGGATGATCACTTTTAGAGATAAAATTAGATGTTTAAAGTGATTTACAAGCTTCCAGGGGCCCTAAACACAAGATATGAGGAATGGGTAAATATGAATGAAAATGGCCAATTTATTCACTCTGAGGCCTTAAAAAGTTTTTCTCCACTCCAGAAAGTGAATTAAATAACGTTTGTAGACCTTTATTGTTCAATCAAAAACGCCCGATTTTTGACGAAAGAGATAACCACCCCCCCTTACGACATGCTTCAGAAACAAAAAAAATGGTTCTTTTTCAAATGTTGCATCTTTGAACTACAATTCACATTTGTACGTGGATGATCACTTTTAGAGATAAAATTAGATGTTTAAAGTGATTTACAAGCTTCCAGGGGCCCTAAACACAAGATTTGAGAAATGGGAAAAAGTGAATGAAAATGGCCAATTTACTCACTCTGAGGCCTTAAAAAGTGTTTCTCCTGAACGAGAAGTGAATTAAATAACATTTGTAGGCCTTTATTGTTCAAGCGAAAACGCCCGATTATTGACGAAAGAGATAACCACCCCCCCCTTACAACATGCTTCAGAAACGAAAAAAATGGTCCGTTTTCAAATGTTGAGTCTTTGAATGACAATCCACATTTGTACGTGGATAATCACTTTTAGAGCTAAAATTAGATGTTTAAAGTGATTTTCAAGCTTCCAGGGGCCCTAAACACAAGATTTGAGAAATGGGTAAAAGTGAATGAAAATGGCCAATTTACTCACTCTGGGGCCTTAATAAGTGTTTCTCCTCAACGGGAAGTGAATTAAATACCATTTGGAGGCCTTTATTGTTCAAGCGAAAACGCCTGATTTTTGATGAAAGAGATAACCACCCCCCCTTACGACATGCTTCTGAAGCTAAAAAAATGGTTCATTTTCAAATGTTGCGTCTTTTGAACTACAATTAACATTGTACGTGGATAATCACTTTTAGAGATAAAATGAGGTGTTTAAAGTGATTTTCAAGCTTCCAGGGGCCCTAAACACGAGATTTGAGAAATGGGTAACCGTGAATGAAAATGGCCAATTTACTCACTCTGCGGCCTTAAAAAGTGTTTCTCCTCCACGGAAAGTGAATAAAATAACATTTGGATGCCTTTATTGTTCAAACAAAAACGCCCGTTTTTTGGTGAAAAAGATAACCACCCCCCCTTACGACATGCTTCAGAAACGAAAAAAATGTTCCATTTTCAAATGTTGTGTCTTTGAACTACAATTCACATTTGTACGTGGATGATCACTTTTAGAGATAAAATTAGATGTTTAAAGTGATTTACAAGCTTCCAGGGGCCCTAAACACAAGATATGAGGAATGGGTAAATATGAATCAAAATGGCCAATTTATTCACTCTGAGGCCTTAAAAAGTTTTTCTCCACTCCAGAAAGTGAATTAAATAACATTTGTAGGCCTTTATTGTTCAATCAAAAACGCCCGATTTTTGACGAAAGAGATAACCACCCCCCCTTACGACATGCTTCAGAAACTAAAAAAATGGTCCGTTTTCAAATGTTGCCTCTTTGAACTACAATTCACATTTGTACGTGGAAAAGCACTTTTAAAGATCAAATGAGATGTTTAAAGTGATTTTCATGCTTCCAGGGGCCTTAAACACAAGATTTGAGGAATGGGTAAAAGTGAATGAAAATGGCCAATTTACTCACTCTGAGGCCTTAAAAAGTGTTTCTCCTCCACGGGAAGTGAATTAAATACCATTTGGAGGTCTTTATTGTTCAAGCGAAAACGCCTGATTTTTGATGAAAGAGATAACCACCCCCCCTTACGACATGCTTCTGAAACTGAAAAAATGGTTCATTTTCAAATGTTGCGTCTTTGAACCACAATTAACATTTGTACGTGGATAAACACTTTTAGAGCTAAAATTAGATGTTTAAAGTGATTTTCAAGCTTCCAGGGGCCCTAAACACGAGATTTGAGAAATGGGTAAACGTGAATGAAAATGGCCAATTTACTCACTCTGCGGCCTTAAAAAGTGTTTCTCCTCCACGGAAAGTGAATAAAATAACATTTGGATGCCTTTATTCAATCAAAAACGCCCGTTTTTTGGTGAAAAAGATAACCACCCCCCCTTACGACATGGTTCAGAAACAAAAAAAATGGTTCATTTTCAAATGTTGCATCTTTGAACGACAATCCACATTTGTACGTGGATAAACACTTTTAGAGATAAAGTTAGATGTTTAAAGTGATTTTCAAGCTTCCAGGGGCCCTAAACACAAGATTTGAGAAATGGGTAAAAGTGAATGAAAATGGCCAATTTACTCACTCTGAGGCCTTAAAAAGTGTTTCTCCTCAACGGGAAGTGAATTAAATAACATTTGTAGACCTTTATTGTTCAAGCGAAAACGCCCGATTATTGACGAAAGAGATAACCACCCCCCCTTACGACATGCTTCAGAAACGAAAAAAATGGTCCGTTTTCAAATGTTGCGTCTTTGAATGACAATCCACATTTGTACGTGGATAATCACTTTTAGAGCTAAAATTAGATGTTTAAAGTGATTTTCAAGCTTCCAGGGGCCCTAAACACAAGATTTGAGAAATGGGTAAAAGTGAATGAAAATGGCCAATTTACTCACTCTGAGGCCTTAAAAAGTGTTTCTCCTCCACGGGAAGTGTATTAAATACCATTTGGAGGCCTTTATTGTTCAAGCGAAAACGCCTGATTTTTGATGAAAGAGATAACCACCCCCCCCTTACGACATGCTTCTGAAACTAAAAAAATGGTTCATTTTCAAATGTTGCGTCTTTTGAACTACAATTAACATTGTACGTGGATAATCACTTTTAGAGATAAAATGAGATGTTTAAAGTGATTTTCAAGCTTCCAGGGGCCCTAAACACGAAATTTGAGAAATGGGTAACCGTGAATGAAAATGGCCAATTTACTCACTCTGCGGCCTTAAAAAGTGTTTCTCCTCCACGGAAAGTGAATAAAATAACATTTGGATGCCTTTATTGTTCAATCAAAAACGCCCGTTTTTTGGTGAAAAAGATAACCACCCCCCCTTACGACATGCTTCAGAAACGAAAAAAATGGTCCATTTTCAAATGTTGCGTCTTTGAACTACAATTCACATTTGTATGTGGATGATCACTTTTAGAGATAAAATTAGATGTTTAAAGTGATTTACAAGCTTCCAGGGGCCCTAAACACAAGATATGAGGAATGGGTAAATATGAATGAAAATGGCCAATTTATTCACTCTGAGGCCTTAAAAAGTTTTTCTCCACTCCAGAAAGTGAATTAAATAACATTTGTAGGCCTTTATTGTTCAATCAAAAACGCCCGATTTTTGACGAAAGAGATAACCACCCCCCCTTACGACATGCTTCAGAAACTAAAAAAATGGTCCGTTTTTAAATGTAGCCTCTTTGAACTACAATTCACATTTGTACGTGGAAAAGCACTTTTAAAGATCAAATGAGATGTTTAAAGTGATTTTCATGCTTCCAGGGGCCTTAAACACAAGATTTGAGGAATGGGTAAAAGTGAATGAAAATGGCCAATTTACTCACTCTGAGGCCTTAAAAAGTGTTTTTCCTCCACGGGAAGTGAATTAAATACCATTATGAGGCCTTTATTGTTCAAGCGAAAACGCCTGATTTTTGATGAAAGAGATAACCACCCCCCCTTACGACATGCTTCTGAAACTAAAAAAATGGTTCATTTTCAAATGTTGCGTCTTTGAACTACAATTAACATTGTACTTGGATATTCACTTTTAGAGATAAAATGAGATGTTTAAAGTGATTTTCAAGCTTCCAGGGGCCCTAAACACGAGATTTGAGAAATGGGTAAACGTGAATGAAAATGGCCAATTTACTCACTCTGCGGCCTTAAAAAGTGTTTCTCCTCCACGGAAAGTAAATTAAATAACATTTGGATGCCTTTATTGTTCAATCAAAAATGCCCGTTTTTTGGTGAAAAAGATAACCACCCCCCCCTTACGACATGCTTCAGAAACGAAAAAAATGTTCCATTTTCAAATGTTGCGTCTTTGAACTACAATTCACATTTGTACGTGGATGATCACTTTTAGAGATAAAATTAGATGTTTAAAGTGATTTACAAGCTTCCAGGGGCCCTAAACACAAGATATGAGGAATGGGTAAATATGAATGAAACTGGCCAATGTATTCACTCTGAGGCCTTAAAAAGTTTTTCTCCACTCCAGAAAGTGAATTAAATAACATTTGTAGGCCTTTATTGTTCAATCAAAAACGCCCGATTTTTGACAAAAGAGATAACCGCCCCCCCTTACGACATGCTTCAGAAACTAAAAAAATGGTCCATTTTCAAATGTTGCCTCTTTGAACTACAATTCACATTTGTACGTGGAAAAGCACTTTTAAAGATCAAATGAGATGTTTAAAGTGATTTTCATGCTTCGAGGGGCCTTAAACACAAGATTTGAGGAATGGGTAAAAGTGAATGAAAATGGCCAATTTACTCACTCTGAGGCCTTAAACAGTGTTTCTCCTCCACGGGAAGTGAATTAAATAACATTTGTAGGCCTTTATTGTTCAAGCGAAAACGCCCGATTATTGACGAAAGAGATAACCACCCCACCTTACGACATGCTTCAGAAACAAAAAAAATGGTTCATTTTCAAATGTTGCATCTTTGAACGACAATCCACATTTGTACGTGGATAAACACTTTTAGAGATAAAATTAGATGTTTAAAGTGATTTTCAAGCTTCCAGGGGCCCTAAACACAAGATTTGAGAAATGTTTAAAAGTGAATGAAAATGGCCAATTTACTCACTCTGAGGCCTTAAAAAGTGTTTCTCCTCCACGGGAAGTGAATTAAATACCATTTGGAGGCCTTTATTGTTCAAGCGAAAACGCCTGATTTTTGATGAAAGAGATAACCACCCCCGCTTACGACATGCTTCTGAAACTAAAAAAATGGTTCATTTTCAAATGTTGCGTCTTTGAACTACAATTAACATTGTACGTGGATATTCACTTTTAGAGATAAAATGAGATGTTTAAAGTGATTTTCAAGCTTCCAGGGGCCCTAAACACGAGATTTGAGAAATGGGTAAACGAGAATGAAAATGGCCAATTTACTCACTTCGCGGCCTTAAAAAGTGTTTCTCCTCCACGGAAAGTGAATAAAATAACATTTGGATGCCTTTATTGTTCAATCAAAAACGCCCGTTTTTTGTTGAAAAAGATAACCACCCCCCCTTACGACATGCTTCAGAAACGAAAAAAAAATTCCATTTTCAAATGTTGCGTCTTTGAACTACAATTCACATTTGTACGTGGATAATCACTTTTAGAGATAAAATGAGATGTTTAAAGTGATTTTCAAGCTTCCAGGGGCCCTAAACACAAGATATGAGGAATGGGTAAATATGAATGAAAATGGCCAATTTATTCACTCTGAGGCCTTAAAAAGTTTTTCTCCACTCCAGAAAGTGAATTAAATAACATTTGTAGGCCTTTATTGTTCAATCAAAAACGCCCGATTTTTGACGAAAGAGATAACCACCCCCCTTACGACATGCTTCAGAAACTAAAAAAATGGTCCGTTTTTAAATGTAGCCTCTTTGAACTACAATTCACATTTGTACGTGGAAAAGCACTTTTAAAGATCAAATGAGATGTTTAAAGTGATTTTCATGCTTCCAGGGGCCTTAAACACAAGATTTGAGGAATGGGTAAAAGTGAATGAAAATGGCCAATTTACTCACTCTGAGGCCTTAAAAAGTGTTTCTCCTCCACGGGAAGTGAATTAAATAACATTTGTAGGCCTTTATTGTTCAAGCGAGAACGCCCGATTATTGACGAAAGAGATAACCACCCCCCCTTACGACATGCTTCTGAAACTGAAAAAATGGTTCATTTTCAAATGTTGCGTCTTTGAACCACAATTAACATTTGTACGTGGATAAACACTTTTAGAGCTAAAATTAGATGTTTAAAGTGATTTTCAAGCTTCCAGGGGCCCTAAACACGAGATTTGAGAAATGGGTAACCGTGAATGAAAATGGCCAATTTACTCACTCTGCGGCCTTAAAAAGTGTTTCTCCTCCACGGAAAGTGAATAAAATAACATTTGGATGCCTTTATTGTTCAATCAAAAATGCCTGTTTTTTGGTGAAAAAGATAACCACCCCCCCTTACGACATGCTTCAGAAACAAAAAAAATGGTCCGTTTTCAAATGTTGCGTCTTTGAATGACAATCCACATTTGTACGTGGATAATCACTTTTAGAGCTAAAATTAGATGTTTAAAGTGATTTTCAAGCTTCCAGGGGCCCTAAACACAAGATTTGAGAAATGGGTAAAAGTGAATGAAAATGGCCAATTTACTCACTCTTATGCCTTAAAAAGTGTTTCTCCTCCACGGGAAGTGAATTAAATACCATTTGGAGGCCTTTATGGTTCAAGCGAAAACGCCTGATTTTTGATGAAAGAGATAACCACCCCCCCCTTACGACATGCTTCTGAAACTAAAAAAATGGTTCATTTTCAAATGTTGCGTCTTTGAACTACAATTAACATTGTACGTGGATAATCACTTTTAGAGATAAAATGAGATGTTTAAAGTGATTTTCAAGCTTCCAGGGGCCCTAAACACGAGATTTGAGAAATGGGTAAACGTGAATGAAAATGGCCAATTTACTCACTCTGCGGCCTTAAAAAGTGTTTCTCCTCCACGGAAAGTGAATAAAATAACATTTGGATGCCTTTATTGTTCAATTAAAAACGCCCGTTTTTTGGTGAAAAAGATAACCACCCCCCCTTACGACATGCTTCAGAAACTGAAAAAATGGTCCATTTTCAAATGTTGCGTCTTTGAACTACAATTCACATTTGTACGTGGATGATAACTTTTAGAGATAAAATTAGATGTTTAAAGTGATATACAAGCTTCCAGGGGCCCTAAACACAAGATATGAGGAATGGGTAAATATGAATGAAAATGGCCAATTTATTCACTCCGAGGCCTTAAAAAGTTTTTCTCCACTCCAGAAAGTGAATTAAATAACATTTGTAGTCCTTTATTGTTCAATCAAAAACGCCCGATTTTTGACGAAAGAGATAACCACCCCCCCTTACGACATGCTTCAGAAACTAAAAAAATGGTCTGTTTTCAAATGTAGCCTCTTTGAACTACAATTCACATTTGTACGTGGAAAAGCACTTTTAAAGATCAAATGAGATGTTTAAAGTGATTTTCATGCTTCCAGGGGCCTTAAACACAAGATTTGAGGTATGGGTAAAAGTGAATGAAAATGGCCAATTTACTCACTCTGAGGCCTTAAAAAGTGTTTTTCCTCCACGGGAAGTGAATTAAATACCATTATGAGGCCTTTATTGTTCAAGCGAAAATGCCTGATTTTTGATGAAAGAGATAACCACCCCCCCTTACGACATGCTTCTGAAACTAAAAAAATGGTTCATTTTCAAATGTTGCGTCTTTGAACTACAATTAACATTGTACTTGGATATTCACTTTTAGAGATAAAATGAGATGTTTAAAGTGATTTTCAAGCTTCCAGGGGCCCTAAACACGAGATTTGAGAAATGGGTAAACGTGAATGAAAATGGCCAATTTACTCACTCTGCGGCCTTAAAAAGTGTTTCTCCTCCACGGAAAGTAAATAAAATAACATTTGGATGCCTTTATTGTTCAATCAAAAATGCCCGTTTTTTGGTGAAAAAGATAACCACCCCCCCCTTACGACATGCTTCAGAAACGAAAAAAATGTTCCATTTTCAAATGTTGCGTCTTTGAACTACAATTCACATTTGTACGTGGATGATCACTTTTAGAGATAAAATTAGATGTTTAAAGTGATTTACAAGCTTCCAGGGGCCCTAAACACAAGATATGAGGAATGGGTAAATATGAATGAAACTGGCCAATGTATTCACTCTGAGGCCTTAAAAAGTTTTTCTCCACTCCAGAAAGTGAATTAAATAACATTTGTAGGCCTTTATTGTTCAATCAAAAACGCCCGATTTTTGACAAAAGAGATAACCGCCCCCCCTTACGACATGCTTCAGAAAGTAAAAAAATGGTCCATTTTCAAATGTTGCCTCTTTGAACTACAATTCACATTTGTACGTGGAAAAGCACTTTTAAAGATCAAATGAGATGTTTAAAGTGATTTTCATGCTTCGAGGGGCCTTAAACACAAGATTTGAGGAATGGGTAAAAGTGAATGAAAATGGCCAATTTACTCACTCTGAGGCCTTAAACAGTGTTTCTCCTCCACGGGAAGTGAATTAAATAACATTTGTAGGCCTTTATTGTTCAAGCGAAAACGCCCGATTATTGACGAAAGAGATAACCACCCCCCCTTACGACATGCTTCAGAAACAAAAAAAATGGTTCATTTTCAAATGTTGCATCTTTGAACGACAATCCACATTTGTACGTGGATAAACACTTTTAGAGATAAAATTAGATGTTTAAAGTGATTTTCAAGCTTCCAGGGGCCCTAAACACAAGATTTGAGAAATGTTTAAAAGTGAATGAAAATGGCCAATTTACTCACTCTGAGGCCTTAAAAAGTGTTTCTCCTCCACGGGAAGTGAATTAAATACCATTTGGAGGCCTTTATTGTTCAAGCGAAAACGCCTGATTTTTGATGAAAGAGATAACCACCCCCGCTTACGACATGCTTCTGAAACTAAAAAAATGGTTCATTTTCAAATGTTGCGTCTTTGAACTACAATTAACATTGTACGTGGATATTCACTTTTAGAGATAAAATGAGATGTTTAAAGTGATTTTCAAGCTTCCAGGGGCCCTAAACACGAGATTTGAGAAATGGGTAAACAAGAATGAAAATGGCCAATTTACTCACTCTGCGGCCTTAAAAAGTGTTTCTCCTCCACGGAAAGTGAATAAAATAACATTTGGATGCCTTTATTGTTCAATCAAAAACGCCCGTTTTTTGTTGAAAAAGATAACCACCCCCCCTTACGACATGCTTCAGAAACGAAAAAAAAATTCCATTTTCAAATGTTGCGTCTTTGAACTACAATTCACATTTGTACGTGGATAATCACTTTTAGAGATAAAATGAGATGTTTAAAGTGATTTTCAAGCTTCCAGGGGCCCTAAACACGAGATTTGAGAAATGGGTAAACGTGAATGAAAATGGCCAATTTACTCACTCTGCGGCCTTAAAAAGTGTTTCTCCTCCACGGAAAGTGAATAAAATAACATTTGGATGCCTTTATTGTTCAATCAAAAACGCCCGTTTTTTGGTGAAAAAGATAACCACCCCCCCTTACGACATGCTTCAGAAACAAAAAAAATGGTCCATTTTCAAATGTTGCGTCTTTGAACTACAATTCACATTTGTACGTGGATAATCACTTTTAGAGATAAAATTAGATGTTTAAAGTGATTTACAAGCTTCCAGGGGCCCTAAACACAAGATATGAGGAATGGGTAAATATGAATGAAAATGGCCAATTTATTCACTCTGAGGCCTTAAAAAGTTTTTCTCCTCCACGGGAGGTGAATTAAATAACATTTGTAGGCCTTTATTGTTCAAGCGAAAACGCCCGATTACTGACGAAAGAGATAACCACCCCCCCTTACGACATGCTTCAGAAATGAAAAAAATGGTCCGTTTTCAAATGTTGCGTCTTTGAATGACAATCCACATTTGTACGTGGATAATCACTTTTAGAGCTAAAATTAGATGTTTAAAGTGATTTTCAAGCTTCCAGGGGCCCTAAACACAAGATTTGAGAAATGGGTAAAAGTGAATGAAAATGGCCAATTTACTCACTCTGAGGCCTTAATAAGTGTTTCTCCTCCACGGGAAGTGAATTAACCCCTTCCATGCGGGGCGGATTCCCCCGCTGTGCTGAGCGCTGCTTGCGCGGGCGTGGTCATGACGGAACGGTTCCGTCATGAGCACAGCTCAACCGACGCTCATGACGGAACCGTTCCGTCATGAGCGTCGAAGGGGTTAAATACCATTTGGAGGCCTTTATTGTTCAAGCGAAAACGCCTGATTTTTGATGAAAGAGATAACCACCCCCCCTTACGACATGCTTCTGAAACTAAAAAAATGGTTCATTTTCAAATGTTGCGTCTTTTGAACTACAATTAACATTGTACGTGGATAATCACTTTTAGAGATAAAATGAGATGTTTAAAGTGATTTTCAAGCTTCCAGGGGCCCTAAACACGAGATTTGAGAAATGGGTAACCGTGAATGAAAATGGCCAATTTACTCACTCTGCGGCCTTAAAAAGTGTTTCTCCTCCACGGAAAGTGAATAAAATAACATTTGGATGCCTTTATTGTTCAATCAAAAACGCCCGTTTTTTGGTGAAAATGATAACCACCCCCCCTTACGACATGCTTCAGAAACGAAAAAAATGTTCCATTTTCAAATGTTGCGTCTTTGAACTACAATTCACATTTGTACGTGAATGATCACTTTTAGAGATAAAATTAGATGTTTAAAGTGATTTACGAGCTTCCAGGGGCCCTAAACACAAGATATGAGGAATGGGTAAATATGAATGAAAATGGCCAATTTATTCACTCTGAGGCCTTAAAAAGTTTTTCTCCACTCCAGAAAGTGAATTAAATAACATTTTTAGGCCTTTATTGTTCAATCAAAAACGCCCGATTTTTGACGAGAGATAACCACCCCCCCTTACGACATGCTTCAGAAACTAAAAAAATGGTCCGTTTTCAAATGTTGCCTCTTTGAACTACAATTCACATTTGTACGTGGAAAAGCACTTTTAAAGATCAAATGAGATGTTTAAAGTGATTTTCATGCTTCCAGGGGCCATAAACACAAGATTTGAGGAATGGGTAAAAGTGAATGAAAATGGCCAATTTACTCACTCTGAGGCCTTAAAAAGTGTTTCTCCTCCACGGGAAGTGAATTAAATACCATTTGGAGGTCTTTATTGTTCAAGCGAAAACGCCTGATTTTTGATGAAAGAGATAACCACCCCCCCTTACGCCATGCTTCAGAAACGAAAAAAATGGTCCATTTTCAAATGTTGTGTCTTTGAACTACAATTCACATTTGTACGTGGATGATCACTTTTAGAGATAAAATTAGATGTTTAATGTGATTTGCAAGCTTCCAGGGGCCCTAAACACAAGATATGAGGAATGGGTAAATATGAATGAAAATGGCCAATTTATTCACTCTGAGGCCTTAAAAAGTTTTTCTCCACTCCAGAAAGTGAATTAAATACCATTTGTAGGCCTTTATTGTTCAATCAAAAACGCCCGATTTTTGACGAAAGAGATAACCACCCCCCCCTTACGACATGCTTCAGAAACTAAAAAAATGGTCCGTTTTCAAATGTTGCCTCTTTGAACTACAATTCACATTTGTACGTGGAAAAGCACTTTTAAAGATCAAATGAGATGTTTAAAGTGATTTTCATGCTTCCAGGGGCCTTAAACACAAGATTTGAGGAATGGGTAAAAGTGAATGAAAATGGCCAATTTACTCACTCTGAGGCCTTAAAAAGTGTTTCTCCTCCACGGGAAGTGAATTAAATAACATTTGTAGGCCTTTATTGTTCAAGCGAAAATGCCCGATTATTGACGAAAGAGATAACCACCCCCCCTTACGACATGCTTCAGAAACGTAAAAAACGGCCCGTTTTCAAATGTTGCGTCTTTGAATGACAATCCACATTTGTACGTGGATAATCACTTTTAGAGATAAAATGAGATGTTTAAAGTGATTTTCAAGCTTCCAGGGGCCCTAAACACGAGATTTGAGAAATGGATAAACGTGAATGAAAATGGCCAATTTACTCACTCTGCGGCCTTAAAAAGTATTTCTCCTCCACGGAAAGTGAATAAAATAACATTTGGAGGCCTTTATTGTTCAAGCGAAAACGCCTGATTTTTGATGAAAGAGATAACCACCCCCCCCTTACGACATGCTTCTGAAACTAAAAAAATGGTTCATTTTCAAATGTTGCGTCTTTGAACCACAATTAACATTGTACGTGGATAATCACTTTTAGAGATAAAATGAGATGTTTAATGTGATTTTCAAGCTTCCAGGGGCCCTAAACACAAGATTTGAGAAATGGGTAAACGTGAATGAAAATGGCCAATTTACTCACTCTGCGGCCTTAAAAAGTGTTTCTCCTCCACGGAAAGTGAATAAAATAACATTTGGATGCCTTTATTGTTCAATCAAAAACGCCCGTTTTTTGGTGAAAAAGATAACCACCCCCCCTTACGACATGCTTCAGAAACAAAAAAAATGGTCCATTTTCAAATGTTGCTTCTTTGAACTACAATTCACATTTGTACGTGGATAATCACTTTTAGAGATAAAATTAGATGTTTAAAGTGATTTACAAGCTTCCAGGGGCCCTAAACACAAGATATGAGGAATGGGTAAATATGAATGAAAATGGCCAATTTATTCACTCTGAGGCCTTAAAAAGTTTTTCTCCACTCCAGAAAGTGAATTAAATAACATTTGTAGACCTTTATTGTTCAATCAAAAACGCCCGATTTTTGACGAAAGAGATAACCACCCCCCCTTACGACATGCTTCAGAAACAAAAAAAATGGTTCATTTTCAAATGTTGCATCTTTGAACGACAATCCACATTTGTACGTGGATAAACACTTTTAGAGATAAAATTAGATGTTTAAAGTGATTTTCAAGCTTCCAGGGGCCCTAAACACAAGATTTGAGAAATGGGTAAAAGTGAATGAAAATGGCCAATTTACTCACTCTGAGGCCTTAAAAAGTGTTTCTCCTCCACGGGAAGTGAATTAAATAACATTTGTAGGCCTTTATTGTTCAAGCGAAAACGCCCGATTATTGACGAAAGAGATAACCACCCCCCCTTACGACATGCTTCAGAAACGTAAAAAATGGCCCGTTTTCAAATGTTGCGTCTTTGAATTACAATCCACATTTGTACGTGGATAATCACTTTTAGAGCTAAAATTAGATGTTTAAAGTGATTTTCAAGCTTCGAGGGGCCCTAAACACAAGATTTGAGAAATGGGTAAAAGTGAATGAAAATGGCCAATTTACTCACTCTGAGGCCTTAAAAAGTGTTTCTTCTCCACGGGAAGTGAATTAAATACCATTTGGAGGCCTTTATTGTTCAAGACAAAAACGCCTGATTTTTGATGAAAGAGATAACCACCCCCACCTTACGACATGCTTCAGAAACGAAAAAAATGGTCCATTTTCAAATGTTGTGTCTTTGAACTACAATTCACATTTGTACGTGGATGATCACTTTTAGAGATAAAATTAGATGTTTAAAGTGATTTACAAGCTTCCAGGGGCCCTAAACACAAGATATGAGGAATGGGTAAATATGAATGAAAATGGCCAATTTATTCACTCTGAGGCCTTAAAAAGTTTTTCTCCACTCCAGAAAGTGAATTAAATACCATTTGTAGGCCTTTATGGTTCAATCAAAAACACCCGATTTTTGACGAAAGAGATAACCACCCCCCCTTACGACATGCTTCAGAAACTAAAAAAATGGTCCGTTTTCAAATGTTGCCTCTTTGAAATACAATTCACATTTGTACGTGGAAAAGCACTTTTAAAGATCAAATGAGATGTTTAAAGTGATTTTCATGCTTCCAGGGGCATTAAACACAAGATTTGAGGAATGGGTAAAAGTGAATGAAAATGGGCAATTTATTCACTCTGAGGCCTTAAAAAGTTTTTCTCCACTCCAGAAAGTGAATTAAATAACATTTGTAGGCCTTTATTGTTCAATCAAAAACGCCCTATTTTTCACGAAAGAGATAACCACCCCCCCTTACGACATGCTTCAGAAACTAAAAAAATGGTCCGGTTTCAAATGTTGCCTCTTTGAACTACAATTCACATTTGTACGTGGAAAAGCACTTTTAAAGATCAAATGAGATGTTTAAAGTGATTTTCATGCTTCCAGGGGCCTTAAACACAAGATTTGAGGAATGGGTAAAAGTGAATGAAAATGGCCAATTTACTCACTCTGAGGCCTTAAAAGGTGTTTCTCCTCCACGGGAAGTGAATTAAATAACATTTGGAGGCCTTTATTGTTCAAGCGAAAACGCCTAATTTTTGATGAAAGAGATAACCACCCCCCCTTACGACATGCTTCTGAAACTAAAAAAATGGTTCATTTTCAAATGTTGCGTCTTTGAACTACAATTAACATTGTATGTGGATAATCACTTTTAGAGATAAAATGAGATGTTTAACCCCTTCAGTGCCCGCCCCTTTCCCCGCCCAGTGCCGGCCGTTGCATTAGCGGGCGGGGTCTATGACGAGCTGGACTCGTCATGGGCACAGCGCCACTGCGGCCCATGACGAGTCCAGCTCGTCATGGGCACTGAAGGGGTTAAAGTGATTTTCAAGCTTCCAGGGGCCCTAAACACGAGATTTGAGAAATGGGTAAACGTGAATGAAAATGGCCAATTTACTCACTCTGCGGCCTTAAAAAGTGTTTCTCCTCCACGGAAAGTGAATAAAATAACATTTGGATGCCTTTATTGTTCAATCAAAAACGCCCGTTTTTTGGTGAAAAAGATAACCACCCCCCTTACGACATGCTTCAGAAACGAAAAAAATGGTCCATTTTCAAATGTTGCGTCTTTGAACTACAATTCACATTTGTACGTGGATGATCACTTTTAGAAATAAAATTAGATGTTTAAAGTGATTTACAAGCTTCCAGGGGCCCTAAACACAAGATATGAGGAATGGGTAAATATGAATGAAAATGGCCAATTTATTCCCTCTGAGGCCTTAAAAAGTTTTTCTTCACTCCAGAAAGTGAATTAAATAACATTTGTAGGCCTTTATTGTTCAATCAAAAACGCCTGATTTTTGACGAAAGAGATAACCACCCCCCCTTACGACATGCTTCAGAAACTAAACAAATGGTCCGTTTTCAAATGTTGCCTCTTTGAACTACAATTCACATTTGTACGTGGAAAAGCACTTTTAAAAGATCAAATGAGATGTTTAAAGTGATTTTCATGCTTCCAGGGGCCTTAAACACAAGATTTGAGGAATGGGTAAAAGTGAATAAAAATGGCCAATTTACTCACTCTGAGGCCTTAAAAAGTGTTTCTCCTCCACGGGAAGTGAATTAAATAACATTTGTAGGCCTTTATTGTTCAAGCAAAAATGCCCGCTTATTGACGAAAGAGATAACCACCTCCCCTTACGACATGCTTCAGAAACGAAAAAAATGGTCCGTTTTCAAATGTTGCGTCTTTGAATGACAATCCACATTTGTACGTGGATAATCACTTTTAGAGTTAAAATTAGATGTTTAACCTCTTCAATGCCCATGACGAGCTGGTCTCGTCATGGGCCGCGGTTGCGCTGTGCCCATGACGAGACCAGCTCGTCATAAACCCCGCCCGCTAATACAATGGCCGGCACAGGGCGGGGAAAGGGGCGGGCACTGAAGGGGTTAAAGTGATTTTCAAGCTTCCAGGGGCCCTAAACACAAGATTTGAGAAATGGGTAAAAGTGAATGAAAATGGCCAATTTACTCACTCTGAGGCCTTAAAACGTGTTTCTCCTCCACGGGAAGTGAATTAAATACCATTTGGAGGCCTTTATTGTTCAAGCGAAAACGCCTGATTTTTGATGAAAGAGATAACCACCCCCCCTTACGACATGCTTCTGAAACAAAAAAAATGGTTCATTTTCAAATGTTGCGTCTTTGAACCACGATTAACATTGTACGTGGATAATCACTTTTAGAGATAAAATGAGATGTTTAAAGTGATTTTCAAGCTTCCAGGGGGCCTAAACATGAGATTTGAGAAATGGGTAAACGTGAATGAAAATGGCCAATTTACTCACTCTGCGGCCTTAAAAAGTGTTTCTCCCCCACGGAAAGTGAATAAAATAACATTTGGATGCCTTTATTGTTCAATCAAAAACGCCCGTTTTTTGGTGAAAAAGATAACCACCCCCCCTTACGACATGCTTCAGAAACGAAAAAAATGGTCCATTTTCAAATGTTGCGTCTTTGAACTACAATTCACATTTGTACGTGGATGATCACTTTTAGAGATAAAATTAGATGTTTAAAGTGATTTACAAGCTTCCAGGGGCCCTAAACACAAGATATGAGGAATGGGTAAATATGAATGAAAATGGCCAATTTATTCACTCTGAGGCCTTAAAAAGTTTTTCTCCACTCCAGAAAGTGAATTAAATAACATTTGTAGGCCTTTATTGTTCAATCAAAAACGCCCTATTTTTCACGAAAGAGATAACCACCCCCCCTTACGACATGCTTCAGAAACTAAAAAAATGGTCCGGTTTCAAATGTTGCCTCTTTGAACTACAATTCACATTTGTACGTGGAAAAGCACTTTTAAAGATCAAATGAGATGTTTAAAGTGATTTTCATGCTTCCAGGGGCCTTAAACACAAGATTTGAGGAATGGGTAAAAGTGAATGAAAATGGCCAATTTACTCACTCTGAGGCCTTAAAAGGTGTTTCTCCTCCACGGGAAGTGAATTAAATAACATTTGGAGGCCTTTATTGTTCAAGCGAAAACGCCTAATTTTTGATGAAAGAGATAACCACCCCCCCTTACGACATGCTTCTGAAACTAAAAAAATGGTTCATTTTCAAATGTTGCGTCTTTGAACTACAATTAACATTGTATGTGGATAATCACTTTTAGAGATAAAATGAGATGTTTAACCCCTTCAGTGCCCGCCCCTTTCCCCGCCCAGTGCCGGCCGTTGCATTAGCGGGCGGGGTCTATGACGAGCTGGACTCGTCATGGGCACAGCGCCACTGCGGCCCATGACGAGTCCAGCTCGTCATGGGCACTGAAGGGGTTAAAGTGATTTTCAAGCTTCCAGGGGCCCTAAACACGAGATTTGAGAAATGGGTAAACGTGAATGAAAATGGCCAATTTACTCACTCTGCGGCCTTAAAAAGTGTTTCTCCTCCACGGAAAGTGAATAAAATAACATTTGGATGCCTTTATTGTTCAATCAAAAACGCCCGTTTTTTGGTGAAAAAGATAACCACCCCCCTTACGACATGCTTCAGAAACGAAAAAAATGGTCCATTTTCAAATGTTGCGTCTTTGAACTACAATTCACATTTGTACGTGGATGATCACTTTTAGAAATAAAATTAGATGTTTAAAGTGATTTACAAGCTTCCAGGGGCCCTAAACACAAGATATGAGGAATGGGTAAATATGAATGAAAATGGCCAATTTATTCACTCTGAGGCCTTAAAAAGTTTTTCTCCACTCCAGAAAGTGAATTAAATAACATTTGTAGGCCTTTATTGTTCAATCAAAAACGCCTGATTTTTGACGAAAGAGATAACCACCCCCCCTTACGACATGCTTCAGAAACTAAACAAATGGTCCGTTTTCAAATGTTGCCTCTTTGAACTACAATTCACATTTGTACGTGGAAAAGCACTTTTAAAAGATCAAATGAGATGTTTAAAGTGATTTTCATGCTTCCAGGGGCCTTAAACACAAGATTTGAGGAATGGGTAAAAGTGAATAAAAATGGCCAATTTACTCACTCTGAGGCCTTAAAAAGTGTTTCTCCTCCACGGGAAGTGAATTAAATAACATTTGTAGGCCTTTATTGTTCAAGCAAAAATGCCCGCTTATTGACGAAAGAGATAACCACCTCCCCTTACGACATGCTTCAGAAACGAAAAAAATGGTCCGTTTTCAAATGTTGCGTCTTTGAATGACAATCCACATTTGTACGTGGATAATCACTTTTAGAGTTAAAATTAGATGTTTAACCTCTTCAATGCCCATGACGAGCTGGTCTCGTCATGGGCCGCGGTTGCGCTGTGCCCATGACGAGACCAGCTCGTCATAAACCCCGCCCGCTAATACAATGGCCGGCACAGGGCGGGGAAAGGGGCGGGCACTGAAGGGGTTAAAGTGATTTTCAAGCTTCCAGGGGCCCTAAACACAAGATTTGAGAAATGGGTAAAAGTGAATGAAAATGGCCAATTTACTCACTCTGAGGCCTTAAAACGTGTTTCTCCTCCACGGGAAGTGAATTAAATACCATTTGGAGGCCTTTATTGTTCAAGCGAAAACGCCTGATTTTTTATGAAAGAGATAACCACCCCCCCTTACGACATGCTTCTGAAACTAAAAAAATGGTTCATTTTCAAATGTTGCGTCTTTGAACCACGATTAACATTGTACGTGGATAATCACTTTTAGAGATAAAATGAGATGTTTAAAGTGATTTTCAAGCTTCCAGGGGGCCTAAACATGAGATTTGAGAAATGGGTAAACGTGAATGAAAATGGCCAATTTACTCACTCTGCGGCCTTAAAAAGTGTTTCTCCCCCACGGAAAGTGAATAAAATAACATTTGGATGCCTTTATTGTTCAATCAAAAACGCCAGTTTTTTGGTGAAAAAGATAACCACCCCCCTTACGACATGCATCAGAAACGAAAAAAATGGTCCATTTTCAAATGTTGCGTCTTTGAACTACAATTCACATTTGTACGTGGATGATCACTTTTAGAGATAAAATTAGATGTTTAAAGTGATTTACAAGCTTCCAGGGGCCCTAAACACAAGATATGAGGAATGGGTAAATATGAATGAAAATGGCCAATTTATTCACTCTGAGGCCTTAAAAAGTTTTTCTCCACTCCAGAAAGTGAATTAAATAACATTTGTAGGCCTTTATTGTTCAATCAAAAACGCCCGATTTTTGACGAAAGAGATAGCCACCCCCCCTTACGACATGCTTCAGAAACTAAAATAATGGTCTGTTTTCAAATGTTGCCTCTTTGAACTACAATTCACATTTGTACGTGGAAAAGCACTTTTAAAAGATCAAATGAGATGTTTAAAGTGATTTTCATGCTTCCAGGGGCCTTAAACACAAGATTTGAGGAATGGGTAAAAGTGAATGAAAATGACCAATTTACTCACTCTGAGGCCTTAAAAAGTGTTTCTCCTCCACGGGAAGTGAATTAAATACCATTTGGAGGCCATTATTGTTCAAGCGAAAACGCCTGATTTTTGATGAAAGAGATAACCACCCCCCCTTACGACATGCTTCTGAAACTAAAAAAAGGGTTCATTTTCAAATGTTGCATCTTTGAACTACAATTAACATTGTACGTGGATAATCACTTTTAGAGATAAAATTAGATGTTTAAAGTGATTTTCAAGCTTCCAGGGGCCCTAAACACGAGATTTGAGAAATGGGTAAACGTGAATGAAAATGGCCAATTTACTCACTCTGCGGCCTTAAAAAGTGTTTCTCCTCCACGGAAAGTGAATAAAATAACATTTGGATGCCTTTATTGTTCAATCAAAAACGCCCTTTTTTTGGTGAAAAAGATAACCACCCCCCCTTACGACATGCTTCAGAAACGAAAAAAATGGTCCATTTTGAAATGTTGCGTCTTTGAACTACAATTCACATTTGTACGTGGATGATCACTTTTAGAGATAAAATTAGATGTTTAAAGTGATTTACAAGCTTCCAGGGGCCCTAAACACAAGATATGAGAAATGGGTAAAAGTGAATGAAAATGGCCAATTTACTCACTCTGAGGCCTTAAAAAGTGTTTCTCCCCCACGGGAAGTGAATTAAATACCATTTGGAGGCCTTTATTGTTCAAGCGAAAATGCCCGATTATTGACGAAAGAGATAACCACCCCCCCTTACGACATGCTTCAGAAACGTAAAAAATGGCCCGTTTTCAAATGTTGCGTCTTTGAATGACAATCCACATTTGTACGTGGATAATCACTTTTAGAGATAAAATGAGATGTTTAAAGTGATTTTCAAGCTTCCAGGGGCCCTAAACACGAGATTTGAGAAATGGGTAAACGTGAATGAAAATGGCCAATTTACTCACTCTGAGGCCTTAAAAAGTGTTTCTTCTCCACGGGAAGTGAATTAAATACCATTTGGAGGCCTTTATTGTTCAAGCCAAAAACGCCTGATTTTTGATGAAAGAGATAACCACCCCCACCTTACGACATGCTTCAGAAACAAAAAAAATGGTCCATTTTCAAATGTTGTGTCTTTGAACTACAATTCACATTTGTACGTGGATGATCACTTTTAGAGATAAAATTAGATGTTTAAAGTGATTTACAAGCTTCCAGGGGCCCTAAACACAAGATATGAGGAATGGGTAAATATGAATGAAAATGGCCAATTTATTCACTCTGAGGCCTTAAAAAGTTTTTCTCCACTCCAGAAAGTGAATTAAATACCATTTGTAGGCCTTTATGGTTCAATCAAAAACACCCGATTTTTGACGAAAGAGATAACCACCCCCCCTTACGACATGCTTCAGAAACTAAAAAAATGGTCCGTTTTCAAATGTTGCCTCTTTGAAATACAATTCACATTTGTACGTGGAAAAGCACTTTTAAAGATCAAATGAGATGTTTAAAGTGATTTTCATGCTTCCAGGGGCATTAAACACAAGATTTGAGGAATGGGTAAAAGTGAATGAAAATGGGCAATTTATTCACTCTGAGGCCTTAAAAAGTTTTTCTCCACTCCAGAAAGTGAATTAAATAACATTTGTAGGCCTTTATTGTTCAATCAAAAACGCCCTATTTTTCACGAAAGAGATAACCACCCCCCCTTACGACATGCTTCAGAAACTAAAAAAATGGTCCGGTTTCAAATGTTGCCTCTTTGAACTACAATTCACATTTGTACGTGGAAAAGCACTTTTAAAGATCAAATGAGATGTTTAAAGTGATTTTCATGCTTCCAGGGGCCTTAAACACAAGATTTGAGGAATGGGTAAAAGTGAATGAAAATGGCCAATTTACTCACTCTGAGGCCTTAAAAGGTGTTTCTCCTCCACGGGAAGTGAATTAAATAACATTTGGAGGCCTTTATTGTTCAAGCGAAAACGCCTAATTTTTGATGAAAGAGATAACCACCCCCCCTTACGACATGCTTCTGAAACTAAAAAAATGGTTCATTTTCAAATGTTGCGTCTTTGAACTACAATTAACATTGTATGTGGATAATCACTTTTAGAGATAAAATGAGATGTTTAACCCCTTCAGTGCCCGCCCCTTTCCCCGCCCAGTGCCGGCCGTTGCATTAGCGGGCGGGGTCTATGACGAGCTGGACTCGTCATGGGCACAGCGCCACTGCGGCCCATGACGAGTCCAGCTCGTCATGGGCACTGAAGGGGTTAAAGTGATTTTCAAGCTTCCAGGGGCCCTAAACACGAGATTTGAGAAATGGGTAAACGTGAATGAAAATGGCCAATTTACTCACTCTGCGGCCTTAAAAAGTGTTTCTCCTCCACGGAAAGTGAATAAAATAACATTTGGATGCCTTTATTGTTCAATCAAAAACGCCCGTTTTTTGGTGAAAAAGATAACCACCCCCCTTACGACATGCTTCAGAAACGAAAAAAATGGTCCATTTTCAAATGTTGCGTCTTTGAACTACAATTCACATTTGTACGTGGATGATCACTTTTAGAAATAAAATTAGATGTTTAAAGTGATTTACAAGCTTCCAGGGGCCCTAAACACAAGATATGAGGAATGGGTAAATATGAATGAAAATGGCCAATTTATTCACTCTGAGGCCTTAAAAAGTTTTTCTCCACTCCAGAAAGTGAATTAAATAACATTTGTAGGCCTTTATTGTTCAATCAAAAACGCCTGATTTTTGACGAAAGAGATAACCACCCCCCCTTACGACATGCTTCAGAAACTAAACAAATGGTCCGTTTTCAAATGTTGCCTCTTTGAACTACAATTCACATTTGTACGTGGAAAAGCACTTTTAAAAGATCAAATGAGATGTTTAAAGTGATTTTCATGCTTCCAGGGGCCTTAAACACAAGATTTGAGGAATGGGTAAAAGTGAATAAAAATGGCCAATTTACTCACTCTGAGGCCTTAAAAAGTGTTTCTCCTCCACGGGAAGTGAATTAAATAACATTTGTAGGCCTTTATTGTTCAAGCAAAAATGCCCGCTTATTGACGAAAGAGATAACCACCTCCCCTTACGACATGCTTCAGAAACGAAAAAAATGGTCCGTTTTCAAATGTTGCGTCTTTGAATGACAATCCACATTTGTACGTGGATAATCACTTTTAGAGTTAAAATTAGATGTTTAACCTCTTCAATGCCCATGACGAGCTGGTCTCGTCATGGGCCGCGGTTGCGCTGTGCCCATGACGAGACCAGCTCGTCATAAACCCCGCCCGCTAATACAATGGCCGGCACAGGGCGGGGAAAGGGGCGGGCACTGAAGGGGTTAAAGTGATTTTCAAGCTTCCAGGGGCCCTAAACACAAGATTTGAGAAATGGGTAAAAGTGAATGAAAATGGCCAATTTACTCACTCTGAGGCCTTAAAACGTGTTTCTCCTCCACGGGAAGTGAATTAAATACCATTTGGAGGCCTTTATTGTTCAAGCGAAAACGCCTGATTTTTGATGAAAGAGATAACCACCCCCCCTTACGACATGCTTCTGAAACTAAAAAAATGGTTCATTTTCAAATGTTGCGTCTTTGAACCACGATTAACATTGTACGTGGATAATCACTTTTAGAGATAAAATGAGATGTTTAAAGTGATTTTCAAGCTTCCAGGGGGCCTAAACATGAGATTTGAGAAATGGGTAAACGTGAATGAAAATGGCCAATTTACTCACTCTGCGGCCTTAAAAAGTGTTTCTCCCCCACGGAAAGTGAATAAAATAACATTTGGATGCCTTTATTGTTCAATCAAAAACGCCAGTTTTTTTGTGAAAAAGATAACCACCCCCCTTACGACATGCATCAGAAACGAAAAAAATGGTCCATTTTCAAATGTTGCGTCTTTGAACTACAATTCACATTTGTACGTGGATGATCACTTTTAGAGATAAAATTAGATGTTTAAAGTGATTTACAAGCTTCCAGGGGCCCTAAACACAAGATATGAGGAATGGGTAAATATGAATGAAAATGGCCAATTTATTCACTCTGAGGCCTTAAAAAGTTTTTCTCCACTCCAGAAAGTGAATTAAATAACATTTGTAGGCCTTTATTGTTCAATCAAAAACGCCCTATTTTTCACGAAAGAGATAACCACCCCCCCTTACGACATGCTTCAGAAACTAAAAAAATGGTCCGGTTTCAAATGTTGCCTCTTTGAACTACAATTCACATTTGTACGTGGAAAAGCACTTTTAAAGATCAAATGAGATGTTTAAAGTGATTTTCATGCTTCCAGGGGCCTTAAACACAAGATTTGAGGAATGGGTAAAAGTGAATGAAAATGGCCAATTTACTCACTCTGAGGCCTTAAAAGGTGTTTCTCCTCCACGGGAAGTGAATTAAATAACATTTGGAGGCCTTTATTGTTCAAGCGAAAACGCCTAATTTTTGATGAAAGAGATAACCACCCCCCCTTACGACATGCTTCTGAAACTAAAAAAATGGTTCATTTTCAAATGTTGCGTCTTTGAACTACAATTAACATTGTATGTGGATAATCACTTTTAGAGATAAAATGAGATGTTTAACCCCTTCAGTGCCCGCCCCTTTCCCCGCCCAGTGCCGGCCGTTGCATTAGCGGGCGGGGTCTATGACGAGCTGGACTCGTCATGGGCACAGCGCCACTGCGGCCCATGACGAGTCCAGCTCGTCATGGGCACTGAAGGGGTTAAAGTGATTTTCAAGCTTCCAGGGGCCCTAAACACGAGATTTGAGAAATGGGTAAACGTGAATGAAAATGGCCAATTTACTCACTCTGCGGCCTTAAAAAGTGTTTCTCCTCCACGGAAAGTGAATAAAATAACATTTGGATGCCTTTATTGTTCAATCAAAAACGCCCGTTTTTTGGTGAAAAAGATAACCACCCCCCTTACGACATGCTTCAGAAACGAAAAAAATGGTCCATTTTCAAATGTTGCGTCTTTGAACTACAATTCACATTTGTACGTGGATGATCACTTTTAGAAATAAAATTAGATGTTTAAAGTGATTTACAAGCTTCCAGGGGCCCTAAACACAAGATATGAGGAATGGGTAAATATGAATGAAAATGGCCAATTTATTCACTCTGAGGCCTTAAAAAGTTTTTCTCCACTCCAGAAAGTGAATTAAATAACATTTGTAGGCCTTTATTGTTCAATCAAAAACGCCTGATTTTTGACGAAAGAGATAACCACCCCCCCTTACGACATGCTTCAGAAACTAAACAAATGGTCCGTTTTCAAATGTTGCCTCTTTGAACTACAATTCACATTTGTACGTGGAAAAGCACTTTTAAAAGATCAAATGAGATGTTTAAAGTGATTTTCATGCTTCCAGGGGCCTTAAACACAAGATTTGAGGAATGGGTAAAAGTGAATAAAAATGGCCAATTTACTCACTCTGAGGCCTTAAAAAGTGTTTCTCCTCCACGGGAAGTGAATTAAATAACATTTGTAGGTCTTTATTGTTCAAGCAAAAATGCCCGCTTATTGACGAAAGAGATAACCACCTCCCCTTACGACATGCTTCAGAAACGAAAAAAATGGTCCGTTTTCAAATGTTGCGTCTTTGAATGACAATCCACATTTGTACGTGGATAATCACTTTTAGAGTTAAAATTAGATGTTTAACCTCTTCAATGCCCATGACGAGCTGGTCTCGTCATGGGCCGCGGTTGCGCTGTGCCCATGACGAGACCAGCTCGTCATAAACCCCGCCCGCTAATACAATGGCCGGCACAGGGCGGGGAAAGGGGCGGGCACTGAAGGGGTTAAAGTGATTTTCAAGCTTCCAGGGGCCCTAAACACAAGATTTGAGAAATGGGTAAAAGTGAATGAAAATGGCCAATTTACTCACTCTGAGGCCTTAAAACGTGTTTCTCCTCCACGGGAAGTGAATTAAATACCATTTGGAGGCCTTTATTGTTCAAGCGAAAACGCCTGATTTTTGATGAAAGAGATAACCACCCCCCCTTACGACATGCTTCTGAAACTAAAAAAATGGTTCATTTTCAAATGTTGCGTCTTTGAACCACGATTAACATTGTACGTGGATAATCACTTTTAGAGATAAAATGAGATGTTTAAAGTGATTTTCAAGCTTCCAGGGGGCCTAAACATGAGATTTGAGAAATGGGTAAACGTGAATGAAAATGGCCAATTTACTCACTCTGCGGCCTTAAAAAGTGTTTCTCCCCCACGGAAAGTGAATAAAATAACATTTGGATGCCTTTATTGTTCAATCAAAAACGCCAGTTTTTTGGTGAAAAAGATAACCACCCCCCTTACGACATGCATCAGAAACGAAAAAAATGGTCCATTTTCAAATGTTGCGTCTTTGAACTACAATTCACATTTGTACGTGGATGATCACTTTTAGAGATAAAATTAGATGTTTAAAGTGATTTACAAGCTTCCAGGGGCCCTAAACACAAGATATGAGGAATGGGTAAATATGAATGAAAATGGCCAATTTATTCACTCTGAGGCCTTAAAAAGTTTTTCTCCACTCCAGAAAGTGAATTAAATAACATTTGTAGGCCTTTATTGTTCAATCAAAAACGCCCGATTTTTGACGAAAGAGATAGCCACCCCCCCTTACGACATGCTTCAGAAACTAAAATAATGGTCTGTTTTCAAATGTTGCCTCTTTGAACTACAATTCACATTTGTACGTGGAAAAGCACTTTTAAAAGATCAAATGAGATGTTTAAAGTGATTTTCATGCTTCCAGGGGCCTTAAACACAAGATTTGAGGAATGGGTAAAAGTGAATGAAAATGACCAATTTACTCACTCTGAGGCCTTAAAAAGTGTTTCTCCTCCACGGGAAGTGAATTAAATACCATTTGGAGGCCATTATTGTTCAAGCGAAAACGCCTGATTTTTGATGAAAGAGATAACCACCCCCCCTTACGACATGCTTCTGAAACTAAAAAAAGGGTTCATTTTCAAATGTTGCATCTTTGAACTACAATTAACATTGTACGTGGATAATCACTTTTAGAGATAAAATGAGATGTTTAAAGTGATTTTCAAGCTTCCAGGGGCCCTAAACACGAGATTTGAGAAATGGGTAAACGTGAATGAAAATGGCCAATTTACTCACTCTGCGGCCTTAAAAAGTGTTTCTCCTCCACGGAAAGTGAATAAAATAACATTTGGATGCCTTTATTGTTCAATCAAAAACGCCCTTTTTTTGGTGAAAAAGATAACCACCCCCCCTTACGACATGCTTCAGAAACGAAAAAAATGGTCCATTTTGAAATGTTGCGTCTTTGAACTACAATTCACATTTGTACGTGGATGATCACTTTTAGAGATAAAATTAGATGTTTAAAGTGATTTACAAGCTTCCAGGGGCCCTAAACACAAGATATGAGAAATGGGTAAAAGTGAATGAAAATGGCCAATTTACTCACTCTGAGGCCTTAAAAAGTGTTTCTCCCCCACGGGAAGTGAATTAAATACCATTTGGAGGCCTTTATTGTTCAAGCGAAAATGCCCGATTATTGACGAAAGAGATAACCACCCCCCCTTACGACATGCTTCAGAAACGTAAAAAATGGCCCGTTTTCAAATGTTGCGTCTTTGAATGACAATCCACATTTGTACGTGGATAATCACTTTTAGAGATAAAATGAGATGTTTAAAGTGATTTTCAAGCTTCCAGGGGCCCTAAACACGAGATTTGAGAAATGGGTAAACGTGAATGAAAATGGCCAATTTACTCCTCTGCGGCCTTAAAAAGTGTTTCTCCTCCACGGAAAGTGAATAAAATAACATTTGGAGGCCTTTATTGTTCAAGCGAAAACGCCTGATTTTTGATGAAAGAGATAACCACCCCCCCCCTTACGACATGCTTCTGAAACTGAAAAAATGGTTCATTTTCAAATGTTGCGTCTTTGAACCACAATTAACATTTGTACGTGGATAAACACTTTTAGAGCTAAAATTAGATGTTTAAAGTGATTTTCAAGCTTCCAGGGGCCCTAAACACGAGATTTGAGAAATGGGTAAACGTGAATGAAAATGGCCAATTTACTCACTCTGCGGCCTTAAAAAGTGTTTCTCCTCCACGGAAAGTGAATAAAATAACATTTGGATGCCTTTATTGTTCAATCAAAAACGCCCGTTTTTTGGTGAAAAAGATAACCACCCCCCCTTACGACATGCTTCAGAAACGGAAAAAATGGTCCATTTTCAAATGTTGCGTCTTTGAACTACAATTCACATTTGTACGTGGATAATCACTTTTAGAGATAAAATGAGATGTTTAAAGTGATTTTCAAGCTTCCAGGGGCCCTAAACACGAGATTTGAGAAATGGGTAAACGTGAATGAAAATGGCCAATTTACTCCCTCTGCGGCCTTAAAAAGTGTTTCTCCTCCACGGAAAGTGAATAAAATAACATTTGGATGCCTTTATTGTTCAATCAAAAACGCCCGTTTTTGGTGAAAAAGATAACCACCCCCCCTTACGACATGCTTCAGAAACAAAAAAAATGGTCCATTTTCAAATGTTGCGTCTTTGAACTACAATTCACATTTGTACGTGGATAATCACTTTTAGAGATAAAATTAGATGTTTAAAGTGATTTACAATCTTCCAGGGGCCCTAAACACAAGATATGAGGAATGGGTAAATATGAATGAAAATGGCCAATTTATTCACTCTGAGGCCTTAAAAAGTTTTTCTCCACTCCAGAAAGTGAATTAAATAACATTTGTAGACCTTTATTGTTCAATCAAAAACGCCCGATTTTTGACGAAAGAGATAACCACCCCCCCTTACGACATGCTTCAGAAACAAAAAAAATGGTTCATTTTCAAATGTTGCATCTTTGAACGACAATCCACATTTGTACGTGGATAAACACTTTTAGAGATAAAGTTAGATGTTTAAAGTGATTTACAAGCTTCCAGGGGCCCTAAACACGAGATTTGAGAAATGGGTAAAAGTGAATGAAAATGGCCAATTTACTCACTCTGAGGCCTTAAAAAGTGTTTCTCCTCCACGGGAAGTGAATTAAATAACATTTGTAGACCTTTATTGTTCAAGCGAAAACGCCCGATTATTGACGAAAGAGATATCCACCCCCCCTTACGACATGCTTCAGAAACGAAAAAAATGGTCCGTTTTCAAATGTTGCGTCTTTGAATGACAATCCACATTTGTACGTGGATAATCACTTTTAGAGCTAAAATTAGATGTTTAAAGTGATTTTCAAGCTTCCAGGGGCCCTAAACACAAGATTTGAGAAATGGGTAAAAGTGAATGAAAATGGCCAATTTACTCACTCTGAGGCCTTAAAAAGTGTTTCTCCTCCACGGGAAGTGTATTAAATACCATTTGGAGGCCTTTATTGTTCAAGCGAAAACGCCTGATTTTTGATGAAAGAGATAACCACCCCCCCCTTACGACATGCTTCTGAAACTAAAAAAATGGTTCATTTTCAAATGTTGCGTCTTTTGAACTACAATTAACATTGTACGTGGATAATCACTTTTAGAGATAAAATGAGATGTTTAAAGTGATTTTCAAGCTTCCAGGGGCCCTAAACACGAAATTTGAGAAATGGGTAACCGTGAATGAAAATGGCCAATTTACTCACTCTGCGGCCTTAAAAAGTGTTTCTCCTCCACGGAAAGTGAATAAAATAACATTTGGATGCCTTTATTGTTCAATCAAAAACGCCCGTTTTTTGGTGAAAAAGATAACCACCCCCCCTTACGACATGCTTCAGAAACGAAAAAAATGGTCCATTTTCAAATGTTGCGTCTTTGAACTACAATTCACATTTGTACGTGGATGATCACTTTTAGAGATAAAATTAGATGTTTAAAGTGATTTACAAGCTTCCAGGGGCCCTAAACACAAGATATGAGGAATGGGTAAATATGAATGAAAATGGCCAATTTATTCACTCTGAGGCCTTAAAAAGTTTTTCTCCACTCCAGAAAGTGAATTAAATAACGTTTGTAGACCTTTATTGTTCAATCAAAAACGCCCGATTTTTGACGAAAGAGATAACCACCCCCCCTTACGACATGCTTCAGAAACAAAAAAAATGGTTCTTTTTCAAATGTTGCATCTTTGAACTACAATTCACATTTGTACGTGGATGATCACTTTTAGAGATAAAATTAGATGTTTAAAGTGATTTACAAGCTTCCAGGGGCCCTAAACACAAGATTTGAGAAATGGGAAAAAGTGAATGAAAATGGCCAATTTACTCACTCTGAGGCCTTAAAAAGTGTTTCTCCTGAACGAGAAGTGAATTAAATAACATTTGTAGGCCTTTATTGTTCAAGCGAAAACGCCCGATTATTGACGAAAGAGATAACCACCCCCCCCTTACAACATGCTTCAGAAACGAAAAAAATGGTCCGTTTTCAAATGTTGAGTCTTTGAATGACAATCCACATTTGTACGTGGATAATCACTTTTAGAGCTAAAATTAGATGTTTAAAGTGATTTTCAAGCTTCCAGGGGCCCTAAACACAAGATTTGAGAAATGGGTAAAAGTGAATGAAAATGGCCAATTTACTCACTCTGGGGCCTTAATAAGTGTTTCTCCTCAACGGGAAGTGAATTAAATACCATTTGGAGGCCTTTATTGTTCAAGCGAAAACGCCTGATTTTTGATGAAAGAGATAACCACCCCCCCTTACGACATGCTTCTGAAGCTAAAAAAATGGTTCATTTTCAAATGTTGCGTCTTTTGAACTACAATTAACATTGTACGTGGATAATCACTTTTAGAGATAAAATGAGGTGTTTAAAGTGATTTTCAAGCTTCCAGGGGCCCTAAACACGAGATTTGAGAAATGGGTAACCGTGAATGAAAATGGCCAATTTACTCACTCTGCGGCCTTAAAAAGTGTTTCTCCTCCACGGAAAGTGAATAAAATAACATTTGGATGCCTTTATTGTTCAAACAAAAACGCCCGTTTTTTGGTGAAAAAGATAACCACCCCCCCTTACGACATGCTTCAGAAACGAAAAAAATGTTCCATTTTCAAATGTTGTGTCTTTGAACTACAATTCACATTTGTACGTGGATGATCACTTTTAGAGATAAAATTAGATGTTTAAAGTGATTTACAAGCTTCCAGGGGCCCTAAACACAAGATATGAGGAATGGGTAAATATGAATCAAAATGGCCAATTTATTCACTCTGAGGCCTTAAAAAGTTTTTCTCCACTCCAGAAAGTGAATTAAATAACATTTGTAGGCCTTTATTGTTCAATCAAAAACGCCCGATTTTTGACGAAAGAGATAACCACCCCCCCTTACGACATGCTTCAGAAACTAAAAAAATGGTCCGTTTTCAAATGTTGCCTCTTTGAACTACAATTCACATTTGTACGTGGAAAAGCACTTTTAAAGATCAAATGAGATGTTTAAAGTGATTTTCATGCTTCCAGGGGCCTTAAACACAAGATTTGAGGAATGGGTAAAAGTGAATGAAAATGGCCAATTTACTCACTCTGAGGCCTTAAAAAGTGTTTCTCCTCCACGGGAAGTGAATTAAATACCATTTGGAGGTCTTTATTGTTCAAGCGAAAACGCCTGATTTTTGATGAAAGAGATAACCACCCCCCCTTACGACATGCTTCTGAAACTGAAAAAATGGTTCATTTTCAAATGTTGCGTCTTTGAACCACAATTAACATTTGTACGTGGATAAACACTTTTAGAGCTAAAATTAGATGTTTAAAGTGATTTTCAAGCTTCCAGGGGCCCTAAACACGAGATTTGAGAAATGGGTAAACGTGAATGAAAATGGCCAATTTACTCACTCTGCGGCCTTAAAAAGTGTTTCTCCTCCACGGAAAGTGAATAAAATAACATTTGGATGCCTTTATTGTTCAATCAAAAACGCCCGTTTTTTGGTGAAAAAGATAACCACCCCCCCTTACGACATGGTTCAGAAACAAAAAAAATGGTTCATTTTCAAATGTTGCATCTTTGAACGACAATCCACATTTGTACGTGGATAAACACTTTTAGAGATAAAGTTAGATGTTTAAAGTGATTTTCAAGCTTCCAGGGGCCCTAAACACAAGATTTGAGAAATGGGTAAAAGTGAATGAAAATGGCCAATTTACTCACTCTGAGGCCTTAAAAAGTGTTTCTCCTCAACGGGAAGTGAATTAAATAACATTTGTAGACCTTTATTGTTCAAGCGAAAACGCCCGATTATTGACGAAAGAGATAACCACCCCCCCTTACGACATGCTTCAGAAACGAAAAAAATGGTCCGTTTTCAAATGTTGCGTCTTTGAATGACAATCCACATTTGTACGTGGATAATCACTTTTAGAGCTAAAATTAGATGTTTAAAGTGATTTTCAAGCTTCCAGGGGCCCTAAACACAAGATTTGAGAAATGGGTAAAAGTGAATGAAAATGGCCAATTTACTCACTCTGAGGCCTTAAAAAGTGTTTCTCCTCCACGGGAAGTGTATTAAATACCATTTGGAGGCCTTTATTGTTCAAGCGAAAACGCCTGATTTTTGATGAAAGAGATAACCACCCCCCCCTTACGACATGCTTCTGAAACTAAAAAAATGGTTCATTTTCAAATGTTGCGTCTTTTGAACTACAATTAACATTGTACGTGGATAATCACTTTTAGAGATAAAATGAGATGTTTAAAGTGATTTTCAAGCTTCCAGGGGCCCTAAACACGAAATTTGAGAAATGGGTAACCGTGAATGAAAATGGCCAATTTACTCACTCTGCGGCCTTAAAAAGTGTTTCTCCTCCACGGAAAGTGAATAAAATAACATTTGGATGCCTTTATTGTTCAATCAAAAACGCCCGTTTTTTGGTGAAAAAGATAACCACCCCCCCTTACGACATGCTTCAGAAACGAAAAAAATGGTCCATTTTCAAATGTTGCGTCTTTGAACTACAATTCACATTTGTATGTGGATGATCACTTTTAGAGATAAAATTAGATGTTTAAAGTGATTTACAAGCTTCCAGGGGCCCTAAACACAAGATATGAGGAATGGGTAAATATGAATGAAAATGGCCAATTTATTCACTCTGAGGCCTTAAAAAGTTTTTCTCCACTCCAGAAAGTGAATTAAATAACATTTGTAGGCCTTTATTGTTCAATCAAAAACGCCCGATTTTTGACGAAAGAGATAACCACCCCCCCTTACGACATGCTTCAGAAACTAAAAAAATGGTCCGTTTTTAAATGTAGCCTCTTTGAACTACAATTCACATTTGTACGTGGAAAAGCACTTTTAAAGATCAAATGAGATGTTTAAAGTGATTTTCATGCTTCCAGGGGCCTTAAACACAAGATTTGAGGAATGGGTAAAAGTGAATGAAAATGGCCAATTTACTCACTCTGAGGCCTTAAAAAGTGTTTCTCCTCCACGGGAAGTGAATTAAATAACATTTGTAGGCCTTTATTGTTCAAGCGAGAACGCCCGATTATTGACGAAAGAGATAACCACCCCCCCTTACGACATGCTTCTGAAACTGAAAAAATGGTTCATTTTCAAATGTTGCGTCTTTGAACCACAATTAACATTTGTACGTGGATAAACACTTTTAGAGCTAAAATTAGATGTTTAAAGTGATTTTCAAGCTTCCAGGGGCCCTAAACACGAGATTTGAGAAATGGGTAACCGTGAATGAAAATGGCCAATTTACTCACTCTGCGGCCTTAAAAAGTGTTTCTCCTCCACGGAAAGTGAATAAAATAACATTTGGATGCCTTTATTGTTCAATCAAAAACGCCTGTTTTTTGGTGAAAAAGATAACCACCCCCCCTTACGACATGCTTCAGAAACGTAAAAAATGGCCCGTTTTCAAATGTTGCGTCTTTGAATGACAATCCACATTTGTACGTGGATAATCACTTTTAGAGATAAAATGAGATGTTTAAAGTGATTTTCAAGCTTCCAGGGGCCCTAAACACGAGATTTGAGAAATGGGTAAACGTGAATGAAAATGGCCAATTTACTCACTCTGAGGCCTTAAAAAGTGTTTCTTCTCCACGGGAAGTGAATTAAATACCATTTGGAGGCCTTTATTGTTCAAGCCAAAAACGCCTGATTTTTGATGAAAGAGATAACCACCCCCACCTTACGACATGCTTCAGAAACAAAAAAAATGGTCCATTTTCAAATGTTGTGTCTTTGAACTACAATTCACATTTGTACGTGGATGATCACTTTTAGAGATAAAATTAGATGTTTAAAGTGATTTACAAGCTTCCAGGGGCCCTAAACACAAGATATGAGGAATGGGTAAATATGAATGAAAATGGCCAATTTATTCACTCTGAGGCCTTAAAAAGTTTTTCTCCACTCCAGAAAGTGAATTAAATACCATTTGTAGGCCTTTATGGTTCAATCAAAAACACCCGATTTTTGACGAAAGAGATAACCACCCCCCCTTACGACATGCTTCAGAAACTAAAAAAATGGTCCGTTTTCAAATGTTGCCTCTTTGAAATACAATTCACATTTGTACGTGGAAAAGCACTTTTAAAGATCAAATGAGATGTTTAAAGTGATTTTCATGCTTCCAGGGGCATTAAACACAAGATTTGAGGAATGGGTAAAAGTGAATGAAAATGGGCAATTTATTCACTCTGAGGCCTTAAAAAGTTTTTCTCCACTCCAGAAAGTGAATTAAATAACATTTGTAGGCCTTTATTGTTCAATCAAAAACGCCCTATTTTTCACGAAAGAGATAACCACCCCCCCTTACGACATGCTTCAGAAACTAAAAAAATGGTCCGGTTTCAAATGTTGCCTCTTTGAACTACAATTCACATTTGTACGTGGAAAAGCACTTTTAAAGATCAAATGAGATGTTTAAAGTGATTTTCATGCTTCCAGGGGCCTTAAACACAAGATTTGAGGAATGGGTAAAAGTGAATGAAAATGGCCAATTTACTCACTCTGAGGCCTTAAAAGGTGTTTCTCCTCCACGGGAAGTGAATTAAATAACATTTGGAGGCCTTTATTGTTCAAGCGAAAACGCCTAATTTTTGATGAAAGAGATAACCACCCCCCCTTACGACATGCTTCTGAAACTAAAAAAATGGTTCATTTTCAAATGTTGCGTCTTTGAACTACAATTAACATTGTATGTGGATAATCACTTTTAGAGATAAAATGAGATGTTTAACCCCTTCAGTGCCCGCCCCTTTCCCCGCCCAGTGCCGGCCGTTGCATTAGCGGGCGGGGTCTATGACGAGCTGGACTCGTCATGGGCACAGCGCCACTGCGGCCCATGACGAGTCCAGCTCGTCATGGGCACTGAAGGGGTTAAAGTGATTTTCAAGCTTCCAGGGGCCCTAAACACGAGATTTGAGAAATGGGTAAACGTGAATGAAAATGGCCAATTTACTCACTCTGCGGCCTTAAAAAGTGTTTCTCCTCCACGGAAAGTGAATAAAATAACATTTGGATGCCTTTATTGTTCAATCAAAAACGCCCGTTTTTTGGTGAAAAAGATAACCACCCCCCTTACGACATGCTTCAGAAACGAAAAAAATGGTCCATTTTCAAATGTTGCGTCTTTGAACTACAATTCACATTTGTACGTGGATGATCACTTTTAGAAATAAAATTAGATGTTTAAAGTGATTTACAAGCTTCCAGGGGCCCTAAACACAAGATATGAGGAATGGGTAAATATGAATGAAAATGGCCAATTTATTCACTCTGAGGCCTTAAAAAGTTTTTCTCCACTCCAGAAAGTGAATTAAATAACATTTGTAGGCCTTTATTGTTCAATCAAAAACGCCTGATTTTTGACGAAAGAGATAACCACCCCCCCTTACGACATGCTTCAGAAACTAAACAAATGGTCCGTTTTCAAATGTTGCCTCTTTGAACTACAATTCACATTTGTACGTGGAAAAGCACTTTTAAAAGATCAAATGAGATGTTTAAAGTGATTTTCATGCTTCCAGGGGCCTTAAACACAAGATTTGAGGAATGGGTAAAAGTGAATAAAAATGGCCAATTTACTCACTCTGAGGCCTTAAAAAGTGTTTCTCCTCCACGGGAAGTGAATTAAATAACATTTGTAGGCCTTTATTGTTCAAGCAAAAATGCCCGCTTATTGACGAAAGAGATAACCACCTCCCCTTACGACATGCTTCAGAAACGAAAAAAATGGTCCGTTTTCAAATGTTGCGTCTTTGAATGACAATCCACATTTGTACGTGGATAATCACTTTTAGAGTTAAAATTAGATGTTTAACCTCTTCAATGCCCATGACGAGCTGGTCTCGTCATGGGCCGCGGTTGCGCTGTGCCCATGACGAGACCAGCTCGTCATAAACCCCGCCCGCTAATACAATGGCCGGCACAGGGCGGGGAAAGGGGCGGGCACTGAAGGGGTTAAAGTGATTTTCAAGCTTCCAGGGGCCCTAAACACAAGATTTGAGAAATGGGTAAAAGTGAATGAAAATGGCCAATTTACTCACTCTGAGGCCTTAAAACGTGTTTCTCCTCCACGGGAAGTGAATTAAATACCATTTGGAGGCCTTTATTGTTCAAGCGAAAACGCCTGATTTTTGATGAAAGAGATAACCACCCCCCCTTACGACATGCTTCTGAAACTAAAAAAATGGTTCATTTTCAAATGTTGCGTCTTTGAACCACGATTAACATTGTACGTGGATAATCACTTTTAGAGATAAAATGAGATGTTTAAAGTGATTTTCAAGCTTCCAGGGGGCCTAAACATGAGATTTGAGAAATGGGTAAACGTGAATGAAAATGGCCAATTTACTCACTCTGCGGCCTTAAAAAGTGTTTCTCCCCCACGGAAAGTGAATAAAATAACATTTGGATGCCTTTATTGTTCAATCAAAAACGCCAGTTTTTTGGTGAAAAAGATAACCACCCCCCTTACGACATGCATCAGAAACGAAAAAAATGGTCCATTTTCAAATGTTGCGTCTTTGAACTACAATTCACATTTGTACGTGGATGATCACTTTTAGAGATAAAATTAGATGTTTAAAGTGATTTACAAGCTTCCAGGGGCCCTAAACACAAGATATGAGGAATGGGTAAATATGAATGAAAATGGCCAATTTATTCACTCTGAGGCCTTAAAAAGTTTTTCTCCACTCCAGAAAGTGAATTAAATAACATTTGTAGGCCTTTATTGTTCAATCAAAAACGCCCTATTTTTCACGAAAGAGATAACCACCCCCCCTTACGACATGCTTCAGAAACTAAAAAAATGGTCCGGTTTCAAATGTTGCCTCTTTGAACTACAATTCACATTTGTACGTGGAAAAGCACTTTTAAAGATCAAATGAGATGTTTAAAGTGATTTTCATGCTTCCAGGGGCCTTAAACACAAGATTTGAGGAATGGGTAAAAGTGAATGAAAATGGCCAATTTACTCACTCTGAGGCCTTAAAAGGTGTTTCTCCTCCACGGGAAGTGAATTAAATAACATTTGGAGGCCTTTATTGTTCAAGCGAAAACGCCTAATTTTTGATGAAAGAGATAACCACCCCCCCTTACGACATGCTTCTGAAACTAAAAAAATGGTTCATTTTCAAATGTTGCGTCTTTGAACTACAATTAACATTGTATGTGGATAATCACTTTTAGAGATAAAATGAGATGTTTAACCCCTTCAGTGCCCGCCCCTTTCCCCGCCCAGTGCCGGCCGTTGCATTAGCGGGCGGGGTCTATGACGAGCTGGACTCGTCATGGGCACAGCGCCACTGCGGCCCATGACGAGTCCAGCTCGTCATGGGCACTGAAGGGGTTAAAGTGATTTTCAAGCTTCCAGGGGCCCTAAACACGAGATTTGAGAAATGGGTAAACGTGAATGAAAATGGCCAATTTACTCACTCTGCGGCCTTAAAAAGTGTTTCTCCTCCACGGAAAGTGAATAAAATAACATTTGGATGCCTTTATTGTTCAATCAAAAACGCCCGTTTTTTGGTGAAAAAGATAACCACCCCCCTTACGACATGCTTCAGAAACGAAAAAAATGGTCCATTTTCAAATGTTGCGTCTTTGAACTACAATTCACATTTGTACGTGGATGATCACTTTTAGAAATAAAATTAGATGTTTAAAGTGATTTACAAGCTTCCAGGGGCCCTAAACACAAGATATGAGGAATGGGTAAATATGAATGAAAATGGCCAATTTATTCACTCTGAGGCCTTAAAAAGTTTTTCTCCACTCCAGAAAGTGAATTAAATAACATTTGTAGGCCTTTATTGTTCAATCAAAAACGCCTGATTTTTGACGAAAGAGATAACCACCCCCCCTTACGACATGCTTCAGAAACTAAACAAATGGTCCGTTTTCAAATGTTGCCTCTTTGAACTACAATTCACATTTGTACGTGGAAAAGCACTTTTAAAAGATCAAATGAGATGTTTAAAGTGATTTTCATGCTTCCAGGGGCCTTAAACACAAGATTTGAGGAATGGGTAAAAGTGAATAAAAATGGCCAATTTACTCACTCTGAGGCCTTAAAAAGTGTTTCTCCTCCACGGGAAGTGAATTAAATAACATTTGTAGGTCTTTATTGTTCAAGCAAAAATGCCCGCTTATTGACGAAAGAGATAACCACCTCCCCTTACGACATGCTTCAGAAACGAAAAAAATGGTCCGTTTTCAAATGTTGCGTCTTTGAATGACAATCCACATTTGTACGTGGATAATCACTTTTAGAGTTAAAATTAGATGTTTAACCTCTTCAATGCCCATGACGAGCTGGTCTCGTCATGGGCCGCGGTTGCGCTGTGCCCATGACGAGACCAGCTCGTCATAAACCCCGCCCGCTAATACAATGGCCGGCACAGGGCGGGGAAAGGGGCGGGCACTGAAGGGGTTAAAGTGATTTTCAAGCTTCCAGGGGCCCTAAACACAAGATTTGAGAAATGGGTAAAAGTGAATGAAAATGGCCAATTTACTCACTCTGAGGCCTTAAAACGTGTTTCTCCTCCACGGGAAGTGAATTAAATACCATTTGGAGGCCTTTATTGTTCAAGCGAAAACGCCTGATTTTTGATGAAAGAGATAACCACCCCCCCTTACGACATGCTTCTGAAACTAAAAAAATGGTTCATTTTCAAATGTTGCGTCTTTGAACCACGATTAACATTGTACGTGGATAATCACTTTTAGAGATAAAATGAGATGTTTAAAGTGATTTTCAAGCTTCCAGGGGGCCTAAACATGAGATTTGAGAAATGGGTAAACGTGAATGAAAATGGCCAATTTACTCACTCTGCGGCCTTAAAAAGTGTTTCTCCCCCACGGAAAGTGAATAAAATAACATTTGGATGCCTTTATTGTTCAATCAAAAACGCCAGTTTTTTGGTGAAAAAGATAACCACCCCCCTTACGACATGCATCAGAAACGAAAAAAATGGTCCATTTTCAAATGTTGCGTCTTTGAACTACAATTCACATTTGTACGTGGATGATCACTTTTAGAGATAAAATTAGATGTTTAAAGTGATTTACAAGCTTCCAGGGGCCCTAAACACAAGATATGAGGAATGGGTAAATATGAATGAAAATGGCCAATTTATTCACTCTGAGGCCTTAAAAAGTTTTTCTCCACTCCAGAAAGTGAATTAAATAACATTTGTAGGCCTTTATTGTTCAATCAAAAACGCCCGATTTTTGACGAAAGAGATAGCCACCCCCCCTTACGACATGCTTCAGAAACTAAAATAATGGTCTGTTTTCAAATGTTGCCTCTTTGAACTACAATTCACATTTGTACGTGGAAAAGCACTTTTAAAAGATCAAATGAGATGTTTAAAGTGATTTTCATGCTTCCAGGGGCCTTAAACACAAGATTTGAGGAATGGGTAAAAGTGAATGAAAATGACCAATTTACTCACTCTGAGGCCTTAAAAAGTGTTTCTCCTCCACGGGAAGTGAATTAAATACCATTTGGAGGCCATTATTGTTCAAGCGAAAACGCCTGATTTTTGATGAAAGAGATAACCACCCCCCCTTACGACATGCTTCTGAAACTAAAAAAAGGGTTCATTTTCAAATGTTGCATCTTTGAACTACAATTAACATTGTACGTGGATAATCACTTTTAGAGATAAAATGAGATGTTTAAAGTGATTTTCAAGCTTCCAGGGGCCCTAAACACGAGATTTGAGAAATGGGTAAACGTGAATGAAAATGGCCAATTTACTCACTCTGCGGCCTTAAAAAGTGTTTCTCCTCCACGGAAAGTGAATAAAATAACATTTGGATGCCTTTATTGTTCAATCAAAAACGCCCTTTTTTTGGTGAAAAAGATAACCACCCCCCCTTACGACATGCTTCAGAAACGAAAAAAATGGTCCATTTTGAAATGTTGCGTCTTTGAACTACAATTCACATTTGTACGTGGATGATCACTTTTAGAGATAAAATTAGATGTTTAAAGTGATTTACAAGCTTCCAGGGGCCCTAAACACAAGATATGAGAAATGGGTAAAAGTGAATGAAAATGGCCAATTTACTCACTCTGAGGCCTTAAAAAGTGTTTCTCCCCCACGGGAAGTGAATTAAATACCATTTGGAGGCCTTTATTGTTCAAGCGAAAATGCCCGATTATTGACGAAAGAGATAACCACCCCCCCTTACGACATGCTTCAGAAACGTAAAAAATGGCCCGTTTTCAAATGTTGCGTCTTTGAATGACAATCCACATTTGTACGTGGATAATCACTTTTAGAGATAAAATGAGATGTTTAAAGTGATTTTCAAGCTTCCAGGGGCCCTAAACACGAGATTTGAGAAATGGGTAAACGTGAATGAAAATGGCCAATTTACTCACTCTGCGGCCTTAAAAAGTGTTTCTCCTCCACGGAAAGTGAATAAAATAACATTTGGATGCCTTTATTGTTCAATCAAAAACGCCCGTTTTTTGGTGAAAAAGATAACCACCCCCCCTTACGACATGCTTCAGAAACAAAAAAAATGGTCCATTTTCAAATGTTGCTTCTTTGAACTACAATTCACATTTGTACGTGGATAATCACTTTTAGAGATAAAATTAGATGTTTAAAGTGATTTACAAGCTTCCAGGGGCCCTAAACACAAGATATGAGGAATGGGTAAATATGAATGAAAATGGCCAATTTATTCACTCTGAGGCCTTAAAAAGTTTTTCTCCACTCCAGAAAGTGAATTAAATAACATTTGTAGACCTTTATTGTTCAATCAAAAACGCCCGATTTTTGACGAAAGAGATAACCACCCCCCCTTACGACATGCTTCAGAAACAAAAAAAATGGTTCATTTTCAAATGTTGCATCTTTGAACGACAATCCACATTTGTACGTGGATAAACACTTTTAGAGATAAAATTAGATGTTTAAAGTGATTTTCAAGCTTCCAGGGGCCCTAAACACAAGATTTGAGAAATGGGTAAAAGTGAATGAAAATGGCCAATTTACTCACTCTGAGGCCTTAAAAAGTGTTTCTCCTCCACGGGAAGTGAATTAAATAACATTTGTAGGCCTTTATTGTTCAAGCGAAAACGCCCGATTATTGACGAAAGAGATAACCACCCCCCCTTACGACATGCTTCAGAAACGTAAAAAATGGCCCGTTTTCAAATGTTGCGTCTTTGAATTACAATCCACATTTGTACGTGGATAATCACTTTTAGAGCTAAAATTAGATGTTTAAAGTGATTTTCAAGCTTCGAGGGGCCCTAAACACAAGATTTGAGAAATGGGTAAAAGTGAATGAAAATGGCCAATTTACTCACTCTGAGGCCTTAAAAAGTGTTTCTTCTCCACGGGAAGTGAATTAAATACCATTTGGAGGCCTTTATTGTTCAAGCCAAAAACGCCTGATTTTTGATGAAAGAGATAACCACCCCCACCTTACGACATGCTTCAGAAACGAAAAAAATGGTCCATTTTCAAATGTTGTGTCTTTGAACTACAATTCACATTTGTACGTGGATGATCACTTTTAGAGATAAAATTAGATGTTTAAAGTGATTTACAAGCTTCCAGGGGCCCTAAACACAAGATATGAGGAATGGGTAAATATGAATGAAAATGGCCAATTTATTCACTCTGAGGCCTTAAAAAGTTTTTCTCCACTCCAGAAAGTGAATTAAATACCATTTGTAGGCCTTTATGGTTCAATCAAAAACACCCGATTTTTGACGAAAGAGATAACCACCCCCCCTTACGACATGCTTCAGAAACTAAAAAAATGGTCCGTTTTCAAATGTTGCCTCTTTGAAATACAATTCACATTTGTACGTGGAAAAGCACTTTTAAAGATCAAATGAGATGTTTAAAGTGATTTTCATGCTTCCAGGGGCATTAAACACAAGATTTGAGGAATGGGTAAAAGTGAATGAAAATGGGCAATTTATTCACTCTGAGGCCTTAAAAAGTTTTTCTCCACTCCAGAAAGTGAATTAAATAACATTTGTAGGCCTTTATTGTTCAATCAAAAACGCCCTATTTTTCACGAAAGAGATAACCACCCCCCCTTACGACATGCTTCAGAAACTAAAAAAATGGTCCGGTTTCAAATGTTGCCTCTTTGAACTACAATTCACATTTGTACGTGGAAAAGCACTTTTAAAGATCAAATGAGATGTTTAAAGTGATTTTCATGCTTCCAGGGGCCTTAAACACAAGATTTGAGGAATGGGTAAAAGTGAATGAAAATGGCCAATTTACTCACTCTGAGGCCTTAAAAGGTGTTTCTCCTCCACGGGAAGTGAATTAAATAACATTTGGAGGCCTTTATTGTTCAAGCGAAAACGCCTAATTTTTGATGAAAGAGATAACCACCCCCCCTTACGACATGCTTCTGAAACAAAAAAAATGGTTCATTTTCAAATGTTGCGTCTTTGAACTACAATTAACATTGTATGTGGATAATCACTTTTAGAGATAAAATGAGATGTTTAACCCCTTCAGTGCCCGCCCCTTTCCCCGCCCAGTGCCGGCCGTTGCATTAGCGGGCGGGGTCTATGACGAGCTGGACTCGTCATGGGCACAGCGCCACTGCGGCCCATGACGAGTCCAGCTCGTCATGGGCACTGAAGGGGTTAAAGTGATTTTCAAGCTTCCAGGGGCCCTAAACACGAGATTTGAGAAATGGGTAAACGTGAATGAAAATGGCCAATTTACTCACTCTGCGGCCTTAAAAAGTGTTTCTCCTCCACGGAAAGTGAATAAAATAACATTTGGATGCCTTTATTGTTCAATCAAAAACGCCCGTTTTTTGGTGAAAAAGATAACCACCCCCCTTACGACATGCTTCAGAAACGAAAAAAATGGTCCATTTTCAAATGTTGCGTCTTTGAACTACAATTCACATTTGTACGTGGATGATCACTTTTAGAAATAAAATTAGATGTTTAAAGTGATTTACAAGCTTCCAGGGGCCCTAAACACAAGATATGAGGAATGGGTAAATATGAATGAAAATGGCCAATTTATTCACTCTGAGGCCTTAAAAAGTTTTTCTCCACTCCAGAAAGTGAATTAAATAACATTTGTAGGCCTTTATTGTTCAATCAAAAACGCCTGATTTTTGACGAAAGAGATAACCACCCCCCCTTACGACATGCTTCAGAAACTAAACAAATGGTCCGTTTTCAAATGTTGCCTCTTTGAACTACAATTCACATTTGTACGTGGAAAAGCACTTTTAAAAGATCAAATGAGATGTTTAAAGTGATTTTCATGCTTCCAGGGGCCTTAAACACAAGATTTGAGGAATGGGTAAAAGTGAATAAAAATGGCCAATTTACTCACTCTGAGGCCTTAAAAAGTGTTTCTCCTCCACGGGAAGTGAATTAAATAACATTTGTAGGTCTTTATTGTTCAAGCAAAAATGCCCGCTTATTGACGAAAGAGATAACCACCTCCCCTTACGACATGCTTCAGAAACGAAAAAAATGGTCCGTTTTCAAATGTTGCGTCTTTGAATGACAATCCACATTTGTACGTGGATAATCACTTTTAGAGTTAAAATTAGATGTTTAACCTCTTCAATGCCCATGACGAGCTGGTCTCGTCATGGGCCGCGGTTGCGCTGTGCCCATGACGAGACCAGCTCGTCATAAACCCCGCCCGCTAATACAATGGCCGGCACAGGGCGGGGAAAGGGGCGGGCACTGAAGGGGTTAAAGTGATTTTCAAGCTTCCAGGGGCCCTAAACACAAGATTTGAGAAATGGGTAAAAGTGAATGAAAATGGCCAATTTACTCACTCTGAGGCCTTAAAACGTGTTTCTCCTCCACGGGAAGTGAATTAAATACCATTTGGAGGCCTTTATTGTTCAAGCGAAAACGCCTGATTTTTGATGAAAGAGATAACCACCCCCCCTTACGACATGCTTCTGAAACTAAAAAAATGGTTCATTTTCAAATGTTGCGTCTTTGAACCACGATTAACATTGTACGTGGATAATCACTTTTAGAGATAAAATGAGATGTTTAAAGTGATTTTCAAGCTTCCAGGGGGCCTAAACATGAGATTTGAGAAATGGGTAAACGTGAATGAAAATGGCCAATTTACTCACTCTGCGGCCTTAAAAAGTGTTTCTCCCCCACGGAAAGTGAATAAAATAACATTTGGATGCCTTTATTGTTCAATCAAAAACGCCAGTTTTTTGGTGAAAAAGATAACCACCCCCCTTACGACATGCATCAGAAACGAAAAAAATGGTCCATTTTCAAATGTTGCGTCTTTGAACTACAATTCACATTTGTACGTGGATGATCACTTTTAGAGATAAAATTAGATGTTTAAAGTGATTTACAAGCTTCCAGGGGCCCTAAACACAAGATATGAGGAATGGGTAAATATGAATGAAAATGGCCAATTTATTCACTCTGAGGCCTTAAAAAGTTTTTCTCCACTCCAGAAAGTGAATTAAATAACATTTGTAGGCCTTTATTGTTCAATCAAAAACGCCCGATTTTTGACGAAAGAGATAGCCACCCCCCCTTACGACATGCTTCAGAAACTAAAATAATGGTCTGTTTTCAAATGTTGCCTCTTTGAACTACAATTCACATTTGTACGTGGAAAAGCACTTTTAAAAGATCAAATGAGATGTTTAAAGTGATTTTCATGCTTCCAGGGGCCTTAAACACAAGATTTGAGGAATGGGTAAAAGTGAATGAAAATGACCAATTTACTCACTCTGAGGCCTTAAAAAGTGTTTCTCCTCCACGGGAAGTGAATTAAATACCATTTGGAGGCCATTATTGTTCAAGCGAAAACGCCTGATTTTTGATGAAAGAGATAACCACCCCCCCTTACGACATGCTTCTGAAACTAAAAAAAGGGTTCATTTTCAAATGTTGCATCTTTGAACTACAATTAACATTGTACGTGGATAATCACTTTTAGAGATAAAATGAGATGTTTAAAGTGATTTTCAAGCTTCCAGGGGCCCTAAACACGAGATTTGAGAAATGGGTAAACGTGAATGAAAATGGCCAATTTACTCACTCTGCGGCCTTAAAAAGTGTTTCTCCTCCACGGAAAGTGAATAAAATAACATTTGGATGCCTTTATTGTTCAATCAAAAACGCCCTTTTTTTGGTGAAAAAGATAACCACCCCCCCTTACGACATGCTTCAGAAACGAAAAAAATGGTCCATTTTGAAATGTTGCGTCTTTGAACTACAATTCACATTTGTACGTGGATGATCACTTTTAGAGATAAAATTAGATGTTTAAAGTGATTTACAAGCTTCCAGGGGCCCTAAACACAAGATATGAGAAATGGGTAAAAGTGAATGAAAATGGCCAATTTACTCACTCTGAGGCCTTAAAAAGTGTTTCTCCCCCACGGGAAGTGAATTAAATACCATTTGGAGGCCTTTATTGTTCAAGCGAAAATGCCCGATTATTGACGAAAGAGATAACCACCCCCCCTTACGACATGCTTCAGAAACGTAAAAAATGGCCCGTTTTCAAATGTTGCGTCTTTGAATGACAATCCACATTTGTACGTGGATAATCACTTTTAGAGATAAAATGAGATGTTTAAAGTGATTTTCAAGCTTCCAGGGGCCCTAAACACGAGATTTGAGAAATGGGTAAACGTGAATGAAAATGGCCAATTTACTCCTCTGCGGCCTTAAAAAGTGTTTCTCCTCCACGGAAAGTGAATAAAATAACATTTGGAGGCCTTTATTGTTCAAGCGAAAACGCCTGATTTTTGATGAAAGAGATAACCACCCCCCCCCTTACGACATGCTTCTGAAACTGAAAAAATGGTTCATTTTCAAATGTTGCGTCTTTGAACCACAATTAACATTTGTACGTGGATAAACACTTTTAGAGCTAAAATTAGATGTTTAAAGTGATTTTCAAGCTTCCAGGGGCCCTAAACACGAGATTTGAGAAATGGGTAAACGTGAATGAAAATGGCCAATTTACTCACTCTGCGGCCTTAAAAAGTGTTTCTCCTCCACGGAAAGTGAATAAAATAACATTTGGATGCCTTTATTGTTCAATCAAAAACGCCCGTTTTTTGGTGAAAAAGATAACCACCCCCCCTTACGACATGCTTCAGAAACGGAAAAAATGGTCCATTTTCAAATGTTGCGTCTTTGAACTACAATTCACATTTGTACGTGGATAATCACTTTTAGAGATAAAATGAGATGTTTAAAGTGATTTTCAAGCTTCCAGGGGCCCTAAACACGAGATTTGAGAAATGGGTAAACGTGAATGAAAATGGCCAATTTACTCCCTCTGCGGCCTTAAAAAGTGTTTCTCCTCCACGGAAAGTGAATAAAATAACATTTGGATGCCTTTATTGTTCAATCAAAAACGCCCGTTTTTGGTGAAAAAGATAACCACCCCCCCTTACGACATGCTTCAGAAACAAAAAAAATGGTCCATTTTCAAATGTTGCGTCTTTGAACTACAATTCACATTTGTACGTGGATAATCACTTTTAGAGATAAAATTAGATGTTTAAAGTGATTTACAATCTTCCAGGGGCCCTAAACACAAGATATGAGGAATGGGTAAATATGAATGAAAATGGCCAATTTATTCACTCTGAGGCCTTAAAAAGTTTTTCTCCACTCCAGAAAGTGAATTAAATAACATTTGTAGACCTTTATTGTTCAATCAAAAACGCCCGATTTTTGACGAAAGAGATAACCACCCCCCCTTACGACATGCTTCAGAAACAAAAAAAATGGTTCATTTTCAAATGTTGCATCTTTGAACGACAATCCACATTTGTACGTGGATAAACACTTTTAGAGATAAAGTTAGATGTTTAAAGTGATTTACAAGCTTCCAGGGGCCCTAAACACGAGATTTGAGAAATGGGTAAAAGTGAATGAAAATGGCCAATTTACTCACTCTGAGGCCTTAAAAAGTGTTTCTCCTCCACGGGAAGTGAATTAAATAACATTTGTAGACCTTTATTGTTCAAGCGAAAACGCCCGATTATTGACGAAAGAGATATCCACCCCCCCTTACGACATGCTTCAGAAACGAAAAAAATGGTCCGTTTTCAAATGTTGCGTCTTTGAATGACAATCCACATTTGTACGTGGATAATCACTTTTAGAGCTAAAATTAGATGTTTAAAGTGATTTTCAAGCTTCCAGGGGCCCTAAACACAAGATTTGAGAAATGGGTAAAAGTGAATGAAAATGGCCAATTTACTCACTCTGAGGCCTTAAAAAGTGTTTCTCCTCCACGGGAAGTGTATTAAATACCATTTGGAGGCCTTTATTGTTCAAGCGAAAACGCCTGATTTTTGATGAAAGAGATAACCACCCCCCCCTTACGACATGCTTCTGAAACTAAAAAAATGGTTCATTTTCAAATGTTGCGTCTTTTGAACTACAATTAACATTGTACGTGGATAATCACTTTTAGAGATAAAATGAGATGTTTAAAGTGATTTTCAAGCTTCCAGGGGCCCTAAACACGAAATTTGAGAAATGGGTAACCGTGAATGAAAATGGCCAATTTACTCACTCTGCGGCCTTAAAAAGTGTTTCTCCTCCACGGAAAGTGAATAAAATAACATTTGGATGCCTTTATTGTTCAATCAAAAACGCCCGTTTTTTGGTGAAAAAGATAACCACCCCCCCTTACGACATGCTTCAGAAACGAAAAAAATGGTCCATTTTCAAATGTTGCGTCTTTGAACTACAATTCACATTTGTACGTGGATGATCACTTTTAGAGATAAAATTAGATGTTTAAAGTGATTTACAAGCTTCCAGGGGCCCTAAACACAAGATATGAGGAATGGGTAAATATGAATGAAAATGGCCAATTTATTCACTCTGAGGCCTTAAAAAGTTTTTCTCCACTCCAGAAAGTGAATTAAATAACGTTTGTAGACCTTTATTGTTCAATCAAAAACGCCCGATTTTTGACGAAAGAGATAACCACCCCCCCTTACGACATGCTTCAGAAACAAAAAAAATGGTTCTTTTTCAAATGTTGCATCTTTGAACTACAATTCACATTTGTACGTGGATGATCACTTTTAGAGATAAAATTAGATGTTTAAAGTGATTTACAAGCTTCCAGGGGCCCTAAACACAAGATTTGAGAAATGGGAAAAAGTGAATGAAAATGGCCAATTTACTCACTCTGAGGCCTTAAAAAGTGTTTCTCCTGAACGAGAAGTGAATTAAATAACATTTGTAGGCCTTTATTGTTCAAGCGAAAACGCCCGATTATTGACGAAAGAGATAACCACCCCCCCCTTACAACATGCTTCAGAAACGAAAAAAATGGTCCGTTTTCAAATGTTGAGTCTTTGAATGACAATCCACATTTGTACGTGGATAATCACTTTTAGAGCTAAAATTAGATGTTTAAAGTGATTTTCAAGCTTCCAGGGGCCCTAAACACAAGATTTGAGAAATGGGTAAAAGTGAATGAAAATGGCCAATTTACTCACTCTGGGGCCTTAATAAGTGTTTCTCCTCAACGGGAAGTGAATTAAATACCATTTGGAGGCCTTTATTGTTCAAGCGAAAACGCCTGATTTTTGATGAAAGAGATAACCACCCCCCCTTACGACATGCTTCTGAAGCTAAAAAAATGGTTCATTTTCAAATGTTGCGTCTTTTGAACTACAATTAACATTGTACGTGGATAATCACTTTTAGAGATAAAATGAGGTGTTTAAAGTGATTTTCAAGCTTCCAGGGGCCCTAAACACGAGATTTGAGAAATGGGTAACCGTGAATGAAAATGGCCAATTTACTCACTCTGCGGCCTTAAAAAGTGTTTCTCCTCCACGGAAAGTGAATAAAATAACATTTGGATGCCTTTATTGTTCAAACAAAAACGCCCGTTTTTTGGTGAAAAAGATAACCACCCCCCCTTACGACATGCTTCAGAAACGAAAAAAATGTTCCATTTTCAAATGTTGTGTCTTTGAACTACAATTCACATTTGTACGTGGATGATCACTTTTAGAGATAAAATTAGATGTTTAAAGTGATTTACAAGCTTCCAGGGGCCCTAAACACAAGATATGAGGAATGGGTAAATATGAATCAAAATGGCCAATTTATTCACTCTGAGGCCTTAAAAAGTTTTTCTCCACTCCAGAAAGTGAATTAAATAACATTTGTAGGCCTTTATTGTTCAATCAAAAACGCCCGATTTTTGACGAAAGAGATAACCACCCCCCCTTACGACATGCTTCAGAAACTAAAAAAATGGTCCGTTTTCAAATGTTGCCTCTTTGAACTACAATTCACATTTGTACGTGGAAAAGCACTTTTAAAGATCAAATGAGATGTTTAAAGTGATTTTCATGCTTCCAGGGGCCTTAAACACAAGATTTGAGGAATGGGTAAAAGTGAATGAAAATGGCCAATTTACTCACTCTGAGGCCTTAAAAAGTGTTTCTCCTCCACGGGAAGTGAATTAAATACCATTTGGAGGTCTTTATTGTTCAAGCGAAAACGCCTGATTTTTGATGAAAGAGATAACCACCCCCCCTTACGACATGCTTCTGAAACTGAAAAAATGGTTCATTTTCAAATGTTGCGTCTTTGAACCACAATTAACATTTGTACGTGGATAAACACTTTTAGAGCTAAAATTAGATGTTTAAAGTGATTTTCAAGCTTCCAGGGGCCCTAAACACGAGATTTGAGAAATGGGTAAACGTGAATGAAAATGGCCAATTTACTCACTCTGCGGCCTTAAAAAGTGTTTCTCCTCCACGGAAAGTGAATAAAATAACATTTGGATGCCTTTATTGTTCAATCAAAAACGCCCGTTTTTTGGTGAAAAAGATAACCACCCCCCCTTACGACATGGTTCAGAAACAAAAAAAATGGTTCATTTTCAAATGTTGCATCTTTGAACGACAATCCACATTTGTACGTGGATAAACACTTTTAGAGATAAAGTTAGATGTTTAAAGTGATTTTCAAGCTTCCAGGGGCCCTAAACACAAGATTTGAGAAATGGGTAAAAGTGAATGAAAATGGCCAATTTACTCACTCTGAGGCCTTAAAAAGTGTTTCTCCTCAACGGGAAGTGAATTAAATAACATTTGTAGACCTTTATTGTTCAAGCGAAAACGCCCGATTATTGACGAAAGAGATAACCACCCCCCCTTACGACATGCTTCAGAAACGAAAAAAATGGTCCGTTTTCAAATGTTGCGTCTTTGAATGACAATCCACATTTGTACGTGGATAATCACTTTTAGAGCTAAAATTAGATGTTTAAAGTGATTTTCAAGCTTCCAGGGGCCCTAAACACAAGATTTGAGAAATGGGTAAAAGTGAATGAAAATGGCCAATTTACTCACTCTGAGGCCTTAAAAAGTGTTTCTCCTCCACGGGAAGTGTATTAAATACCATTTGGAGGCCTTTATTGTTCAAGCGAAAACGCCTGATTTTTGATGAAAGAGATAACCACCCCCCCCTTACGACATGCTTCTGAAACTAAAAAAATGGTTCATTTTCAAATGTTGCGTCTTTTGAACTACAATTAACATTGTACGTGGATAATCACTTTTAGAGATAAAATGAGATGTTTAAAGTGATTTTCAAGCTTCCAGGGGCCCTAAACACGAAATTTGAGAAATGGGTAACCGTGAATGAAAATGGCCAATTTACTCACTCTGCGGCCTTAAAAAGTGTTTCTCCTCCACGGAAAGTGAATAAAATAACATTTGGATGCCTTTATTGTTCAATCAAAAACGCCCGTTTTTTGGTGAAAAAGATAACCACCCCCCCTTACGACATGCTTCAGAAACGAAAAAAATGGTCCATTTTCAAATGTTGCGTCTTTGAACTACAATTCACATTTGTATGTGGATGATCACTTTTAGAGATAAAATTAGATGTTTAAAGTGATTTACAAGCTTCCAGGGGCCCTAAACACAAGATATGAGGAATGGGTAAATATGAATGAAAATGGCCAATTTATTCACTCTGAGGCCTTAAAAAGTTTTTCTCCACTCCAGAAAGTGAATTAAATAACATTTGTAGGCCTTTATTGTTCAATCAAAAACGCCCGATTTTTGACGAAAGAGATAACCACCCCCCCTTACGACATGCTTCAGAAACTAAAAAAATGGTCCGTTTTTAAATGTAGCCTCTTTGAACTACAATTCACATTTGTACGTGGAAAAGCACTTTTAAAGATCAAATGAGATGTTTAAAGTGATTTTCATGCTTCCAGGGGCCTTAAACACAAGATTTGAGGAATGGGTAAAAGTGAATGAAAATGGCCAATTTACTCACTCTGAGGCCTTAAAAAGTGTTTCTCCTCCACGGGAAGTGAATTAAATAACATTTGTAGGCCTTTATTGTTCAAGCGAGAACGCCCGATTATTGACGAAAGAGATAACCACCCCCCCTTACGACATGCTTCTGAAACTGAAAAAATGGTTCATTTTCAAATGTTGCGTCTTTGAACCACAATTAACATTTGTACGTGGATAAACACTTTTAGAGCTAAAATTAGATGTTTAAAGTGATTTTCAAGCTTCCAGGGGCCCTAAACACGAGATTTGAGAAATGGGTAACCGTGAATGAAAATGGCCAATTTACTCACTCTGCGGCCTTAAAAAGTGTTTCTCCTCCACGGAAAGTGAATAAAATAACATTTGGATGCCTTTATTGTTCAATCAAAAACGCCTGTTTTTTGGTGAAAAAGATAACCACCCCCCCTTACGACATGCTTCAGAAACGTAAAAAATGGCCCGTTTTCAAATGTTGCGTCTTTGAATGACAATCCACATTTGTACGTGGATAATCACTTTTAGAGATAAAATGAGATGTTTAAAGTGATTTTCAAGCTTCCAGGGGCCCTAAACACGAGATTTGAGAAATGGGTAAACGTGAATGAAAATGGCCAATTTACTCACTCTGAGGCCTTAAAAAGTGTTTCTTCTCCACGGGAAGTGAATTAAATACCATTTGGAGGCCTTTATTGTTCAAGCCAAAAACGCCTGATTTTTGATGAAAGAGATAACCACCCCCACCTTACGACATGCTTCAGAAACAAAAAAAATGGTCCATTTTCAAATGTTGTGTCTTTGAACTACAATTCACATTTGTACGTGGATGATCACTTTTAGAGATAAAATTAGATGTTTAAAGTGATTTACAAGCTTCCAGGGGCCCTAAACACAAGATATGAGGAATGGGTAAATATGAATGAAAATGGCCAATTTATTCACTCTGAGGCCTTAAAAAGTTTTTCTCCACTCCAGAAAGTGAATTAAATACCATTTGTAGGCCTTTATGGTTCAATCAAAAACACCCGATTTTTGACGAAAGAGATAACCACCCCCCCTTACGACATGCTTCAGAAACTAAAAAAATGGTCCGTTTTCAAATGTTGCCTCTTTGAAATACAATTCACATTTGTACGTGGAAAAGCACTTTTAAAGATCAAATGAGATGTTTAAAGTGATTTTCATGCTTCCAGGGGCATTAAACACAAGATTTGAGGAATGGGTAAAAGTGAATGAAAATGGGCAATTTATTCACTCTGAGGCCTTAAAAAGTTTTTCTCCACTCCAGAAAGTGAATTAAATAACATTTGTAGGCCTTTATTGTTCAATCAAAAACGCCCTATTTTTCACGAAAGAGATAACCACCCCCCCTTACGACATGCTTCAGAAACTAAAAAAATGGTCCGGTTTCAAATGTTGCCTCTTTGAACTACAATTCACATTTGTACGTGGAAAAGCACTTTTAAAGATCAAATGAGATGTTTAAAGTGATTTTCATGCTTCCAGGGGCCTTAAACACAAGATTTGAGGAATGGGTAAAAGTGAATGAAAATGGCCAATTTACTCACTCTGAGGCCTTAAAAGGTGTTTCTCCTCCACGGGAAGTGAATTAAATAACATTTGGAGGCCTTTATTGTTCAAGCGAAAACGCCTAATTTTTGATGAAAGAGATAACCACCCCCCCTTACGACATGCTTCTGAAACTAAAAAAATGGTTCATTTTCAAATGTTGCGTCTTTGAACTACAATTAACATTGTATGTGGATAATCACTTTTAGAGATAAAATGAGATGTTTAACCCCTTCAGTGCCCGCCCCTTTCCCCGCCCAGTGCCGGCCGTTGCATTAGCGGGCGGGGTCTATGACGAGCTGGACTCGTCATGGGCACAGCGCCACTGCGGCCCATGACGAGTCCAGCTCGTCATGGGCACTGAAGGGGTTAAAGTGATTTTCAAGCTTCCAGGGGCCCTAAACACGAGATTTGAGAAATGGGTAAACGTGAATGAAAATGGCCAATTTACTCACTCTGCGGCCTTAAAAAGTGTTTCTCCTCCACGGAAAGTGAATAAAATAACATTTGGATGCCTTTATTGTTCAATCAAAAACGCCCGTTTTTTGGTGAAAAAGATAACCACCCCCCTTACGACATGCTTCAGAAACGAAAAAAATGGTCCATTTTCAAATGTTGCGTCTTTGAACTACAATTCACATTTGTACGTGGATGATCACTTTTAGAAATAAAATTAGATGTTTAAAGTGATTTACAAGCTTCCAGGGGCCCTAAACACAAGATATGAGGAATGGGTAAATATGAATGAAAATGGCCAATTTATTCACTCTGAGGCCTTAAAAAGTTTTTCTCCACTCCAGAAAGTGAATTAAATAACATTTGTAGGCCTTTATTGTTCAATCAAAAACGCCTGATTTTTGACGAAAGAGATAACCACCCCCCCTTACGACATGCTTCAGAAACTAAACAAATGGTCCGTTTTCAAATGTTGCCTCTTTGAACTACAATTCACATTTGTACGTGGAAAAGCACTTTTAAAAGATCAAATGAGATGTTTAAAGTGATTTTCATGCTTCCAGGGGCCTTAAACACAAGATTTGAGGAATGGGTAAAAGTGAATAAAAATGGCCAATTTACTCACTCTGAGGCCTTAAAAAGTGTTTCTCCTCCACGGGAAGTGAATTAAATAACATTTGTAGGCCTTTATTGTTCAAGCAAAAATGCCCGCTTATTGACGAAAGAGATAACCACCTCCCCTTACGACATGCTTCAGAAACGAAAAAAATGGTCCGTTTTCAAATGTTGCGTCTTTGAATGACAATCCACATTTGTACGTGGATAATCACTTTTAGAGTTAAAATTAGATGTTTAACCTCTTCAATGCCCATGACGAGCTGGTCTCGTCATGGGCCGCGGTTGCGCTGTGCCCATGACGAGACCAGCTCGTCATAAACCCCGCCCGCTAATACAATGGCCGGCACAGGGCGGGGAAAGGGGCGGGCACTGAAGGGGTTAAAGTGATTTTCAAGCTTCCAGGGGCCCTAAACACAAGATTTGAGAAATGGGTAAAAGTGAATGAAAATGGCCAATTTACTCACTCTGAGGCCTTAAAACGTGTTTCTCCTCCACGGGAAGTGAATTAAATACCATTTGGAGGCCTTTATTGTTCAAGCGAAAACGCCTGATTTTTGATGAAAGAGATAACCACCCCCCCTTACGACATGCTTCTGAAACTAAAAAAATGGTTCATTTTCAAATGTTGCGTCTTTGAACCACGATTAACATTGTACGTGGATAATCACTTTTAGAGATAAAATGAGATGTTTAAAGTGATTTTCAAGCTTCCAGGGGGCCTAAACATGAGATTTGAGAAATGGGTAAACGTGAATGAAAATGGCCAATTTACTCACTCTGCGGCCTTAAAAAGTGTTTCTCCCCCACGGAAAGTGAATAAAATAACATTTGGATGCCTTTATTGTTCAATCAAAAACGCCAGTTTTTTGGTGAAAAAGATAACCACCCCCCTTACGACATGCATCAGAAACGAAAAAAATGGTCCATTTTCAAATGTTGCGTCTTTGAACTACAATTCACATTTGTACGTGGATGATCACTTTTAGAGATAAAATTAGATGTTTAAAGTGATTTACAAGCTTCCAGGGGCCCTAAACACAAGATATGAGGAATGGGTAAATATGAATGAAAATGGCCAATTTATTCACTCTGAGGCCTTAAAAAGTTTTTCTCCACTCCAGAAAGTGAATTAAATAACATTTGTAGGCCTTTATTGTTCAATCAAAAACGCCCTATTTTTCACGAAAGAGATAACCACCCCCCCTTACGACATGCTTCAGAAACTAAAAAAATGGTCCGGTTTCAAATGTTGCCTCTTTGAACTACAATTCACATTTGTACGTGGAAAAGCACTTTTAAAGATCAAATGAGATGTTTAAAGTGATTTTCATGCTTCCAGGGGCCTTAAACACAAGATTTGAGGAATGGGTAAAAGTGAATGAAAATGGCCAATTTACTCACTCTGAGGCCTTAAAAGGTGTTTCTCCTCCACGGGAAGTGAATTAAATAACATTTGGAGGCCTTTATTGTTCAAGCGAAAACGCCTAATTTTTGATGAAAGAGATAACCACCCCCCCTTACGACATGCTTCTGAAACTAAAAAAATGGTTCATTTTCAAATGTTGCGTCTTTGAACTACAATTAACATTGTATGTGGATAATCACTTTTAGAGATAAAATGAGATGTTTAACCCCTTCAGTGCCCGCCCCTTTCCCCGCCCAGTGCCGGCCGTTGCATTAGCGGGCGGGGTCTATGACGAGCTGGACTCGTCATGGGCACAGCGCCACTGCGGCCCATGACGAGTCCAGCTCGTCATGGGCACTGAAGGGGTTAAAGTGATTTTCAAGCTTCCAGGGGCCCTAAACACGAGATTTGAGAAATGGGTAAACGTGAATGAAAATGGCCAATTTACTCACTCTGCGGCCTTAAAAAGTGTTTCTCCTCCACGGAAAGTGAATAAAATAACATTTGGATGCCTTTATTGTTCAATCAAAAACGCCCGTTTTTTGGTGAAAAAGATAACCACCCCCCTTACGACATGCTTCAGAAACGAAAAAAATGGTCCATTTTCAAATGTTGCGTCTTTGAACTACAATTCACATTTGTACGTGGATGATCACTTTTAGAAATAAAATTAGATGTTTAAAGTGATTTACAAGCTTCCAGGGGCCCTAAACACAAGATATGAGGAATGGGTAAATATGAATGAAAATGGCCAATTTATTCACTCTGAGGCCTTAAAAAGTTTTTCTCCACTCCAGAAAGTGAATTAAATAACATTTGTAGGCCTTTATTGTTCAATCAAAAACGCCTGATTTTTGACGAAAGAGATAACCACCCCCCCTTACGACATGCTTCAGAAACTAAACAAATGGTCCGTTTTCAAATGTTGCCTCTTTGAACTACAATTCACATTTGTACGTGGAAAAGCACTTTTAAAAGATCAAATGAGATGTTTAAAGTGATTTTCATGCTTCCAGGGGCCTTAAACACAAGATTTGAGGAATGGGTAAAAGTGAATAAAAATGGCCAATTTACTCACTCTGAGGCCTTAAAAAGTGTTTCTCCTCCACGGGAAGTGAATTAAATAACATTTGTAGGTCTTTATTGTTCAAGCAAAAATGCCCGCTTATTGACGAAAGAGATAACCACCTCCCCTTACGACATGCTTCAGAAACGAAAAAAATGGTCCGTTTTCAAATGTTGCGTCTTTGAATGACAATCCACATTTGTACGTGGATAATCACTTTTAGAGTTAAAATTAGATGTTTAACCTCTTCAATGCCCATGACGAGCTGGTCTCGTCATGGGCCGCGGTTGCGCTGTGCCCATGACGAGACCAGCTCGTCATAAACCCCGCCCGCTAATACAATGGCCGGCACAGGGCGGGGAAAGGGGCGGGCACTGAAGGGGTTAAAGTGATTTTCAAGCTTCCAGGGGCCCTAAACACAAGATTTGAGAAATGGGTAAAAGTGAATGAAAATGGCCAATTTACTCACTCTGAGGCCTTAAAACGTGTTTCTCCTCCACGGGAAGTGAATTAAATACCATTTGGAGGCCTTTATTGTTCAAGCGAAAACGCCTGATTTTTGATGAAAGAGATAACCACCCCCCCTTACGACATGCTTCTGAAACTAAAAAAATGGTTCATTTTCAAATGTTGCGTCTTTGAACCACGATTAACATTGTACGTGGATAATCACTTTTAGAGATAAAATGAGATGTTTAAAGTGATTTTCAAGCTTCCAGGGGGCCTAAACATGAGATTTGAGAAATGGGTAAACGTGAATGAAAATGGCCAATTTACTCACTCTGCGGCCTTAAAAAGTGTTTCTCCCCCACGGAAAGTGAATAAAATAACATTTGGATGCCTTTATTGTTCAATCAAAAACGCCAGTTTTTTGGTGAAAAAGATAACCACCCCCCTTACGACATGCATCAGAAACGAAAAAAATGGTCCATTTTCAAATGTTGCGTCTTTGAACTACAATTCACATTTGTACGTGGATGATCACTTTTAGAGATAAAATTAGATGTTTAAAGTGATTTACAAGCTTCCAGGGGCCCTAAACACAAGATATGAGGAATGGGTAAATATGAATGAAAATGGCCAATTTATTCACTCTGAGGCCTTAAAAAGTTTTTCTCCACTCCAGAAAGTGAATTAAATAACATTTGTAGGCCTTTATTGTTCAATCAAAAACGCCCGATTTTTGACGAAAGAGATAGCCACCCCCCCTTACGACATGCTTCAGAAACTAAAATAATGGTCTGTTTTCAAATGTTGCCTCTTTGAACTACAATTCACATTTGTACGTGGAAAAGCACTTTTAAAAGATCAAATGAGATGTTTAAAGTGATTTTCATGCTTCCAGGGGCCTTAAACACAAGATTTGAGGAATGGGTAAAAGTGAATGAAAATGACCAATTTACTCACTCTGAGGCCTTAAAAAGTGTTTCTCCTCCACGGGAAGTGAATTAAATACCATTTGGAGGCCATTATTGTTCAAGCGAAAACGCCTGATTTTTGATGAAAGAGATAACCACCCCCCCTTACGACATGCTTCTGAAACTAAAAAAAGGGTTCATTTTCAAATGTTGCATCTTTGAACTACAATTAACATTGTACGTGGATAATCACTTTTAGAGATAAAATGAGATGTTTAAAGTGATTTTCAAGCTTCCAGGGGCCCTAAACACGAGATTTGAGAAATGGGTAAACGTGAATGAAAATGGCCAATTTACTCACTCTGCGGCCTTAAAAAGTGTTTCTCCTCCACGGAAAGTGAATAAAATAACATTTGGATGCCTTTATTGTTCAATCAAAAACGCCCTTTTTTTGGTGAAAAAGATAACCACCCCCCCTTACGACATGCTTCAGAAACGAAAAAAATGGTCCATTTTGAAATGTTGCGTCTTTGAACTACAATTCACATTTGTACGTGGATGATCACTTTTAGAGATAAAATTAGATGTTTAAAGTGATTTACAAGCTTCCAGGGGCCCTAAACACAAGATATGAGAAATGGGTAAAAGTGAATGAAAATGGCCAATTTACTCACTCTGAGGCCTTAAAAAGTGTTTCTCCCCCACGGGAAGTGAATTAAATACCATTTGGAGGCCTTTATTGTTCAAGCGAAAATGCCCGATTATTGACGAAAGAGATAACCACCCCCCCTTACGACATGCTTCAGAAACGTAAAAAATGGCCCGTTTTCAAATGTTGCGTCTTTGAATGACAATCCACATTTGTACGTGGATAATCACTTTTAGAGATAAAATGAGATGTTTAAAGTGATTTTCAAGCTTCCAGGGGCCCTAAACACGAGATTTGAGAAATGGGTAAACGTGAATGAAAATGGCCAATTTACTCCTCTGCGGCCTTAAAAAGTGTTTCTCCTCCACGGAAAGTGAATAAAATAACATTTGGAGGCCTTTATTGTTCAAGCGAAAACGCCTGATTTTTGATGAAAGAGATAACCACCCCCCCCCTTACGACATGCTTCTGAAACTGAAAAAATGGTTCATTTTCAAATGTTGCGTCTTTGAACCACAATTAACATTTGTACGTGGATAAACACTTTTAGAGCTAAAATTAGATGTTTAAAGTGATTTTCAAGCTTCCAGGGGCCCTAAACACGAGATTTGAGAAATGGGTAAACGTGAATGAAAATGGCCAATTTACTCACTCTGCGGCCTTAAAAAGTGTTTCTCCTCCACGGAAAGTGAATAAAATAACATTTGGATGCCTTTATTGTTCAATCAAAAACGCCCGTTTTTTGGTGAAAAAGATAACCACCCCCCCTTACGACATGCTTCAGAAACGGAAAAAATGGTCCATTTTCAAATGTTGCGTCTTTGAACTACAATTCACATTTGTACGTGGATAATCACTTTTAGAGATAAAATGAGATGTTTAAAGTGATTTTCAAGCTTCCAGGGGCCCTAAACACGAGATTTGAGAAATGGGTAAACGTGAATGAAAATGGCCAATTTACTCCCTCTGCGGCCTTAAAAAGTGTTTCTCCTCCACGGAAAGTGAATAAAATAACATTTGGATGCCTTTATTGTTCAATCAAAAACGCCCGTTTTTGGTGAAAAAGATAACCACCCCCCCTTACGACATGCTTCAGAAACAAAAAAAATGGTCCATTTTCAAATGTTGCGTCTTTGAACTACAATTCACATTTGTACGTGGATAATCACTTTTAGAGATAAAATTAGATGTTTAAAGTGATTTACAATCTTCCAGGGGCCCTAAACACAAGATATGAGGAATGGGTAAATATGAATGAAAATGGCCAATTTATTCACTCTGAGGCCTTAAAAAGTTTTTCTCCACTCCAGAAAGTGAATTAAATAACATTTGTAGACCTTTATTGTTCAATCAAAAACGCCCGATTTTTGACGAAAGAGATAACCACCCCCCCTTACGACATGCTTCAGAAACAAAAAAAATGGTTCATTTTCAAATGTTGCATCTTTGAACGACAATCCACATTTGTACGTGGATAAACACTTTTAGAGATAAAGTTAGATGTTTAAAGTGATTTACAAGCTTCCAGGGGCCCTAAACACGAGATTTGAGAAATGGGTAAAAGTGAATGAAAATGGCCAATTTACTCACTCTGAGGCCTTAAAAAGTGTTTCTCCTCCACGGGAAGTGAATTAAATAACATTTGTAGACCTTTATTGTTCAAGCGAAAACGCCCGATTATTGACGAAAGAGATATCCACCCCCCCTTACGACATGCTTCAGAAACGAAAAAAATGGTCCGTTTTCAAATGTTGCGTCTTTGAATGACAATCCACATTTGTACGTGGATAATCACTTTTAGAGCTAAAATTAGATGTTTAAAGTGATTTTCAAGCTTCCAGGGGCCCTAAACACAAGATTTGAGAAATGGGTAAAAGTGAATGAAAATGGCCAATTTACTCACTCTGAGGCCTTAAAAAGTGTTTCTCCTCCACGGGAAGTGTATTAAATACCATTTGGAGGCCTTTATTGTTCAAGCGAAAACGCCTGATTTTTGATGAAAGAGATAACCACCCCCCCCTTACGACATGCTTCTGAAACTAAAAAAATGGTTCATTTTCAAATGTTGCGTCTTTTGAACTACAATTAACATTGTACGTGGATAATCACTTTTAGAGATAAAATGAGATGTTTAAAGTGATTTTCAAGCTTCCAGGGGCCCTAAACACGAAATTTGAGAAATGGGTAACCGTGAATGAAAATGGCCAATTTACTCACTCTGCGGCCTTAAAAAGTGTTTCTCCTCCACGGAAAGTGAATAAAATAACATTTGGATGCCTTTATTGTTCAATCAAAAACGCCCGTTTTTTGGTGAAAAAGATAACCACCCCCCCTTACGACATGCTTCAGAAACGAAAAAAATGGTCCATTTTCAAATGTTGCGTCTTTGAACTACAATTCACATTTGTACGTGGATGATCACTTTTAGAGATAAAATTAGATGTTTAAAGTGATTTACAAGCTTCCAGGGGCCCTAAACACAAGATATGAGGAATGGGTAAATATGAATGAAAATGGCCAATTTATTCACTCTGAGGCCTTAAAAAGTTTTTCTCCACTCCAGAAAGTGAATTAAATAACGTTTGTAGACCTTTATTGTTCAATCAAAAACGCCCGATTTTTGACGAAAGAGATAACCACCCCCCCTTACGACATGCTTCAGAAACAAAAAAAATGGTTCTTTTTCAAATGTTGCATCTTTGAACTACAATTCACATTTGTACGTGGATGATCACTTTTAGAGATAAAATTAGATGTTTAAAGTGATTTACAAGCTTCCAGGGGCCCTAAACACAAGATTTGAGAAATGGGAAAAAGTGAATGAAAATGGCCAATTTACTCACTCTGAGGCCTTAAAAAGTGTTTCTCCTGAACGAGAAGTGAATTAAATAACATTTGTAGGCCTTTATTGTTCAAGCGAAAACGCCCGATTATTGACGAAAGAGATAACCACCCCCCCCTTACAACATGCTTCAGAAACGAAAAAAATGGTCCGTTTTCAAATGTTGAGTCTTTGAATGACAATCCACATTTGTACGTGGATAATCACTTTTAGAGCTAAAATTAGATGTTTAAAGTGATTTTCAAGCTTCCAGGGGCCCTAAACACAAGATTTGAGAAATGGGTAAAAGTGAATGAAAATGGCCAATTTACTCACTCTGGGGCCTTAATAAGTGTTTCTCCTCAACGGGAAGTGAATTAAATACCATTTGGAGGCCTTTATTGTTCAAGCGAAAACGCCTGATTTTTGATGAAAGAGATAACCACCCCCCCTTACGACATGCTTCTGAAGCTAAAAAAATGGTTCATTTTCAAATGTTGCGTCTTTTGAACTACAATTAACATTGTACGTGGATAATCACTTTTAGAGATAAAATGAGGTGTTTAAAGTGATTTTCAAGCTTCCAGGGGCCCTAAACACGAGATTTGAGAAATGGGTAACCGTGAATGAAAATGGCCAATTTACTCACTCTGCGGCCTTAAAAAGTGTTTCTCCTCCACGGAAAGTGAATAAAATAACATTTGGATGCCTTTATTGTTCAAACAAAAACGCCCGTTTTTTGGTGAAAAAGATAACCACCCCCCCTTACGACATGCTTCAGAAACGAAAAAAATGTTCCATTTTCAAATGTTGTGTCTTTGAACTACAATTCACATTTGTACGTGGATGATCACTTTTAGAGATAAAATTAGATGTTTAAAGTGATTTACAAGCTTCCAGGGGCCCTAAACACAAGATATGAGGAATGGGTAAATATGAATCAAAATGGCCAATTTATTCACTCTGAGGCCTTAAAAAGTTTTTCTCCACTCCAGAAAGTGAATTAAATAACATTTGTAGGCCTTTATTGTTCAATCAAAAACGCCCGATTTTTGACGAAAGAGATAACCACCCCCCCTTACGACATGCTTCAGAAACTAAAAAAATGGTCCGTTTTCAAATGTTGCCTCTTTGAACTACAATTCACATTTGTACGTGGAAAAGCACTTTTAAAGATCAAATGAGATGTTTAAAGTGATTTTCATGCTTCCAGGGGCCTTAAACACAAGATTTGAGGAATGGGTAAAAGTGAATGAAAATGGCCAATTTACTCACTCTGAGGCCTTAAAAAGTGTTTCTCCTCCACGGGAAGTGAATTAAATACCATTTGGAGGTCTTTATTGTTCAAGCGAAAACGCCTGATTTTTGATGAAAGAGATAACCACCCCCCCTTACGACATGCTTCTGAAACTGAAAAAATGGTTCATTTTCAAATGTTGCGTCTTTGAACCACAATTAACATTTGTACGTGGATAAACACTTTTAGAGCTAAAATTAGATGTTTAAAGTGATTTTCAAGCTTCCAGGGGCCCTAAACACGAGATTTGAGAAATGGGTAAACGTGAATGAAAATGGCCAATTTACTCACTCTGCGGCCTTAAAAAGTGTTTCTCCTCCACGGAAAGTGAATAAAATAACATTTGGATGCCTTTATTGTTCAATCAAAAACGCCCGTTTTTTGGTGAAAAAGATAACCACCCCCCCTTACGACATGGTTCAGAAACAAAAAAAATGGTTCATTTTCAAATGTTGCATCTTTGAACGACAATCCACATTTGTACGTGGATAAACACTTTTAGAGATAAAGTTAGATGTTTAAAGTGATTTTCAAGCTTCCAGGGGCCCTAAACACAAGATTTGAGAAATGGGTAAAAGTGAATGAAAATGGCCAATTTACTCACTCTGAGGCCTTAAAAAGTGTTTCTCCTCAACGGGAAGTGAATTAAATAACATTTGTAGACCTTTATTGTTCAAGCGAAAACGCCCGATTATTGACGAAAGAGATAACCACCCCCCCTTACGACATGCTTCAGAAACGAAAAAAATGGTCCGTTTTCAAATGTTGCGTCTTTGAATGACAATCCACATTTGTACGTGGATAATCACTTTTAGAGCTAAAATTAGATGTTTAAAGTGATTTTCAAGCTTCCAGGGGCCCTAAACACAAGATTTGAGAAATGGGTAAAAGTGAATGAAAATGGCCAATTTACTCACTCTGAGGCCTTAAAAAGTGTTTCTCCTCCACGGGAAGTGTATTAAATACCATTTGGAGGCCTTTATTGTTCAAGCGAAAACGCCTGATTTTTGATGAAAGAGATAACCACCCCCCCCTTACGACATGCTTCTGAAACTAAAAAAATGGTTCATTTTCAAATGTTGCGTCTTTTGAACTACAATTAACATTGTACGTGGATAATCACTTTTAGAGATAAAATGAGATGTTTAAAGTGATTTTCAAGCTTCCAGGGGCCCTAAACACGAAATTTGAGAAATGGGTAACCGTGAATGAAAATGGCCAATTTACTCACTCTGCGGCCTTAAAAAGTGTTTCTCCTCCACGGAAAGTGAATAAAATAACATTTGGATGCCTTTATTGTTCAATCAAAAACGCCCGTTTTTTGGTGAAAAAGATAACCACCCCCCCTTACGACATGCTTCAGAAACGAAAAAAATGGTCCATTTTCAAATGTTGCGTCTTTGAACTACAATTCACATTTGTATGTGGATGATCACTTTTAGAGATAAAATTAGATGTTTAAAGTGATTTACAAGCTTCCAGGGGCCCTAAACACAAGATATGAGGAATGGGTAAATATGAATGAAAATGGCCAATTTATTCACTCTGAGGCCTTAAAAAGTTTTTCTCCACTCCAGAAAGTGAATTAAATAACATTTGTAGGCCTTTATTGTTCAATCAAAAACGCCCGATTTTTGACGAAAGAGATAACCACCCCCCCTTACGACATGCTTCAGAAACTAAAAAAATGGTCCGTTTTTAAATGTAGCCTCTTTGAACTACAATTCACATTTGTACGTGGAAAAGCACTTTTAAAGATCAAATGAGATGTTTAAAGTGATTTTCATGCTTCCAGGGGCCTTAAACACAAGATTTGAGGAATGGGTAAAAGTGAATGAAAATGGCCAATTTACTCACTCTGAGGCCTTAAAAAGTGTTTCTCCTCCACGGGAAGTGAATTAAATAACATTTGTAGGCCTTTATTGTTCAAGCGAGAACGCCCGATTATTGACGAAAGAGATAACCACCCCCCCTTACGACATGCTTCTGAAACTGAAAAAATGGTTCATTTTCAAATGTTGCGTCTTTGAACCACAATTAACATTTGTACGTGGATAAACACTTTTAGAGCTAAAATTAGATGTTTAAAGTGATTTTCAAGCTTCCAGGGGCCCTAAACACGAGATTTGAGAAATGGGTAACCGTGAATGAAAATGGCCAATTTACTCACTCTGCGGCCTTAAAAAGTGTTTCTCCTCCACGGAAAGTGAATAAAATAACATTTGGATGCCTTTATTGTTCAATCAAAAACGCCTGTTTTTTGGTGAAAAAGATAACCACCCCCCCTTACGACATGCTTCAGAAACAAAAAAAATGGTCCGTTTTCAAATGTTGCGTCTTTGAATGACAATCCACATTTGTACGTGGATAATCACTTTTAGAGCTAAAATTAGATGTTTAAAGTGATTTTCAAGCTTCCAGGGGCCCTAAACACAAGATTTGAGAAATGGGTAAAAGTGAATGAAAATGGCCAATTTACTCACTCTTATGCCTTAAAAAGTGTTTCTCCTCCACGGGAAGTGAATTAAATACCATTTGGAGGCCTTTATGGTTCAAGCGAAAACGCCTGATTTTTGATGAAAGAGATAACCACCCCCCCTTACGACATGCTTCTGAAACTAAAAAAATGGTTCATTTTCAAATGTTGCGTCTTTGAACTACAATTAACATTGTACGTGGATAATCACTTTTAGAGATAAAATGAGATGTTTAAAGTGATTTTCAAGCTTCCAGGGGCCCTAAACACGAGATTTGAGAAATGGGTAAACGTGAATGAAAATGGCCAATTTACTCACTCTGCGGCCTTAAAAAGTGTTTCTCCTCCACGGAAAGTGAATAAAATAACATTTGGATGCCTTTATTGTTCAATTAAAAACGCCCGTTTTTTGGTGAAAAAGATAACCACCCCCCCTTACGACATGCTTCAGAAACGGAAAAAATGGTCCATTTTCAAATGTTGCGTCTTTGAACTACAATTCACATTTGTACGTGGATGATCACTTTTAGAGATAAAATTAGATGTTTAAAGTGATATACAAGCTTCCAGGGGCCCTAAACACAAGATATGAGGAATGGGTAAATATGAATGAAAATGGCCAATTTATTCACTCCGAGGCCTTAAAAAGTTTTTCTCCACTCCAGAAAGTGAATTAAATAACATTTGTAGTCCTTTATTGTTCAATCAAAAACGCCCGATTTTTGACGAAAGAGATAACCACCCCCCCTTACGACATGCTTCAGAAACTAAAAAAATGGTCTGTTTTCAAATGTAGCCTCTTTGAACTACAATTCACATTTGTACGTGGAAAAGCACTTTTAAAGATCAAATGAGATGTTTAAAGTGATTTTCATGCTTCCAGGGGCCTTAAACACAAGATTTGAGGTATGGGTAAAAGTGAATGAAAATGGCCAATTTACTCACTCTGAGGCCTTAAAAAGTGTTTTTCCTCCACGGGAAGTGAATTAAATACCATTATGAGGCCTTTATTGTTCAAGCGAAAACGCCTGATTTTTGATGAAAGAGATAACCACCCCCCCTTACGACATGCTTCTGAAACTAAAAAAATGGTTCATTTTCAAATGTTGCGTCTTTGAACTACAATTAACATTGTACTTGGATATTCACTTTTAGAGATAAAATGAGATGTTTAAAGTGATTTTCAAGCTTCCAGGGGCCCTAAACACGAGATTTGAGAAATGGGTAAACGTGAATGAAAATGGCCAATTTACTCACTCTGCGGCCTTAAAAAGTGTTTCTCCTCCACGGAAAGTAAATTAAATAACATTTGGATGCCTTTATTGTTCAATCAAAAATGCCCGTTTTTTGGTGAAAAAGATAACCACCCCCCCCTTACGACATGCTTCAGAAACGAAAAAAATGTTCCATTTTCAAATGTTGCGTCTTTGAACTACAATTCACATTTGTACGTGGATGATCACTTTTAGAGATAAAATTAGATGTTTAAAGTGATTTACAAGCTTCCAGGGGCCCTAAACACAAGATATGAGGAATGGGTAAATATGAATGAAACTGGCCAATGTATTCACTCTGAGGCCTTAAAAAGTTTTTCTCCACTCCAGAAAGTGAATTAAATAACATTTGTAGGCCTTTATTGTTCAATCAAAAACGCCCGATTTTTGACAAAAGAGATAACCGCCCCCCCTTACGACATGCTTCAGAAACTAAAAAAATGGTCCATTTTCAAATGTTGCCTCTTTGAACTACAATTCACATTTGTACGTGGAAAAGCACTTTTAAAGATCAAATGAGATGTTTAAAGTGATTTTCATGCTTCGAGGGGCCTTAAACACAAGATTTGAGGAATGGGTAAAAGTGAATGAAAATGGCCAATTTACTCACTCTGAGGCCTTAAACAGTGTTTCTCCTCCACGGGAAGTGAATTAAATAACATTTGTAGGCCTTTATTGTTCAAGCGAAAACGCCCGATTATTGACGAAAGAGATAACCACCCCACCTTACGACATGCTTCAGAAACAAAAAAAATGGTTCATTTTCAAATGTTGCATCTTTGAACGACAATCCACATTTGTACGTGGATAAACACTTTTAGAGATAAAATTAGATGTTTAAAGTGATTTTCAAGCTTCCAGGGGCCCTAAACACAAGATTTGAGAAATGTTTAAAAGTGAATGAAAATGGCCAATTTACTCACTCTGAGGCCTTAAAAAGTGTTTCTCCTCCACGGGAAGTGAATTAAATACCATTTGGAGGCCTTTATTGTTCAAGCGAAAACGCCTGATTTTTGATGAAAGAGATAACCACCCCCGCTTACGACATGCTTCTGAAACTAAAAAAATGGTTCATTTTCAAATGTTGCGTCTTTGAACTACAATTAACATTGTACGTGGATATTCACTTTTAGAGATAAAATGAGATGTTTAAAGTGATTTTCAAGCTTCCAGGGGCCCTAAACACGAGATTTGAGAAATGGGTAAACGAGAATGAAAATGGCCAATTTACTCACTTCGCGGCCTTAAAAAGTGTTTCTCCTCCACGGAAAGTGAATAAAATAACATTTGGATGCCTTTATTGTTCAATCAAAAACGCCCGTTCTTTGTTGAAAAAGATAACCACCCCCCCTTACGACATGCTTCAGAAACGAAAAAAAAATTCCATTTTCAAATGTTGCGTCTTTGAACTACAATTCACATTTGTACGTGGATAATCACTTTTAGAGATAAAATGAGATGTTTAAAGTGATTTTCAAGCTTCCAGGGGCCCTAAACACAAGATATGAGGAATGGGTAAATATGAATGAAAATGGCCAATTTATTCACTCTGAGGCCTTAAAAAGTTTTTCTCCACTCCAGAAAGTGAATTAAATAACATTTGTAGGCCTTTATTGTTCAATCAAAAACGCCCGATTTTTGACGAAAGAGATAACCACCCCCCTTACGACATGCTTCAGAAACTAAAAAAATGGTCCGTTTTTAAATGTAGCCTCTTTGAACTACAATTCACATTTGTACGTGGAAAAGCACTTTTAAAGATCAAATGAGATGTTTAAAGTGATTTTCATGCTTCCAGGGGCCTTAAACACAAGATTTGAGGAATGGGTAAAAGTGAATGAAAATGGCCAATTTACTCACTCTGAGGCCTTAAAAAGTGTTTCTCCTCCACGGGAAGTGAATTAAATAACATTTGTAGGCCTTTATTGTTCAAGCGAGAACGCCCGATTATTGACGAAAGAGATAACCACCCCCCCTTACGACATGCTTCTGAAACTGAAAAAATGGTTCATTTTCAAATGTTGCGTCTTTGAACCACAATTAACATTTGTACGTGGATAAACACTTTTAGAGCTAAAATTAGATGTTTAAAGTGATTTTCAAGCTTCCAGGGGCCCTAAACACGAGATTTGAGAAATGGGTAACCGTGAATGAAAATGGCCAATTTACTCACTCTGCGGCCTTAAAAAGTGTTTCTCCTCCACGGAAAGTGAATAAAATAACATTTGGATGCCTTTATTGTTCAATCAAAAATGCCTGTTTTTTGGTGAAAAAGATAACCACCCCCCCTTACGACATGCTTCAGAAACAAAAAAAATGGTCCGTTTTCAAATGTTGCGTCTTTGAATGACAATCCACATTTGTACGTGGATAATCACTTTTAGAGCTAAAATTAGATGTTTAAAGTGATTTTCAAGCTTCCAGGGGCCCTAAACACAAGATTTGAGAAATGGGTAAAAGTGAATGAAAATGGCCAATTTACTCACTCTGAGGCCTTAAAAAGTGTTTCTCCTCCACGGGAAGTGTATTAAATACCATTTGGAGGCCTTTATTGTTCAAGCGAAAACGCCTGATTTTTGATGAAAGAGATAACCACCCCCCCCTTACGACATGCTTCTGAAACTAAAAAAATGGTTCATTTTCAAATGTTGCGTCTTTTGAACTACAATTAACATTGTACGTGGATAATCACTTTTAGAGATAAAATGAGATGTTTAAAGTGATTTTCAAGCTTCCAGGGGCCCTAAACACGAAATTTGAGAAATGGGTAACCGTGAATGAAAATGGCCAATTTACTCACTCTGCGGCCTTAAAAAGTGTTTCTCCTCCACGGAAAGTGAATAAAATAACATTTGGATGCCTTTATTGTTCAATCAAAAACGCCCGTTTTTTGGTGAAAAAGATAACCACCCCCCCTTACGACATGCTTCAGAAACGAAAAAAATGGTCCATTTTCAAATGTTGCGTCTTTGAACTACAATTCACATTTGTATGTGGATGATCACTTTTAGAGATAAAATTAGATGTTTAAAGTGATTTACAAGCTTCCAGGGGCCCTAAACACAAGATATGAGGAATGGGTAAATATGAATGAAAATGGCCAATTTATTCACTCTGAGGCCTTAAAAAGTTTTTCTCCACTCCAGAAAGTGAATTAAATAACATTTGTAGGCCTTTATTGTTCAATCAAAAACGCCCGATTTTTGACGAAAGAGATAACCACCCCCCCTTACGACATGCTTCAGAAACTAAAAAAATGGTCCGTTTTTAAATGTAGCCTCTTTGAACTACAATTCACATTTGTACGTGGAAAAGCACTTTTAAAGATCAAATGAGATGTTTAAAGTGATTTTCATGCTTCCAGGGGCCTTAAACACAAGATTTGAGGAATGGGTAAAAGTGAATGAAAATGGCCAATTTACTCACTCTGAGGCCTTAAAAAGTGTTTCTCCTCCACGGGAAGTGAATTAAATAACATTTGTAGGCCTTTATTGTTCAAGCGAGAACGCCCGATTATTGACGAAAGAGATAACCACCCCCCCTTACGACATGCTTCTGAAACTGAAAAAATGGTTCATTTTCAAATGTTGCGTCTTTGAACCACAATTAACATTTGTACGTGGATAAACACTTTTAGAGCTAAAATTAGATGTTTAAAGTGATTTTCAAGCTTCCAGGGGCCCTAAACACGAGATTTGAGAAATGGGTAACCGTGAATGAAAATGGCCAATTTACTCACTCTGCGGCCTTAAAAAGTGTTTCTCCTCCACGGAAAGTGAATAAAATAACATTTGGATGCCTTTATTGTTCAATCAAAAACGCCTGTTTTTTGGTGAAAAAGATAACCACCCCCCCTTACGACATGCTTCAGAAACAAAAAAAATGGTCCGTTTTCAAATGTTGCGTCTTTGAATGACAATCCACATTTGTACGTGGATAATCACTTTTAGAGCTAAAATTAGATGTTTAAAGTGATTTTCAAGCTTCCAGGGGCCCTAAACACAAGATTTGAGAAATGGGTAAAAGTGAATGAAAATGGCCAATTTACTCACTCTTATGCCTTAAAAAGTGTTTCTCCTCCACGGGAAGTGAATTAAATACCATTTGGAGGCCTTTATGGTTCAAGCGAAAACGCCTGATTTTTGATGAAAGAGATAACCACCCCCCCTTACGACATGCTTCTGAAACTAAAAAAATGGTTCATTTTCAAATGTTGCGTCTTTGAACTACAATTAACATTGTACGTGGATAATCACTTTTAGAGATAAAATGAGATGTTTAAAGTGATTTTCAAGCTTCCAGGGGCCCTAAACACGAGATTTGAGAAATGGGTAAACGTGAATGAAAATGGCCAATTTACTCACTCTGCGGCCTTAAAAAGTGTTTCTCCTCCACGGAAAGTGAATAAAATAACATTTGGATGCCTTTATTGTTCAATTAAAAACGCCCGTTTTTTGGTGAAAAAGATAACCACCCCCCCTTACGACATGCTTCAGAAACGGAAAAAATGGTCCATTTTCAAATGTTGCGTCTTTGAACTACAATTCACATTTGTACGTGGATGATCACTTTTAGAGATAAAATTAGATGTTTAAAGTGATATACAAGCTTCCAGGGGCCCTAAACACAAGATATGAGGAATGGGTAAATATGAATGAAAATGGCCAATTTATTCACTCCGAGGCCTTAAAAAGTTTTTCTCCACTCCAGAAAGTGAATTAAATAACATTTGTAGTCCTTTATTGTTCAATCAAAAACGCCCGATTTTTGACGAAAGAGATAACCACCCCCCTTACGACATGCTTCAGAAACTAAAAAAATGGTCTGTTTTCAAATGTAGCCTCTTTGAACTACAATTCACATTTGTACGTGGAAAAGCACTTTTAAAGATCAAATGAGATGTTTAAAGTGATTTTCATGCTTCCAGGGGCCTTAAACACAAGATTTGAGGTATGGGTAAAAGTGAATGAAAATGGCCAATTTACTCACTCTGAGGCCTTAAAAAGTGTTTTTCCTCCACGGGAAGTGAATTAAATACCATTATGAGGCCTTTATTGTTCAAGCGAAAACGCCTGATTTTTGATGAAAGAGATAACCACCCCCCCTTACGACATGCTTCTGAAACTAAAAAAATGGTTCATTTTCAAATGTTGCGTCTTTGAACTACAATTAACATTGTACTTGGATATTCACTTTTAGAGATAAAATGAGATGTTTAAAGTGATTTTCAAGCTTCCAGGGGCCCTAAACACGAGATTTGAGAAATGGGTAAACGTGAATGAAAATGGCCAATTTACTCACTCTGCGGCCTTAAAAAGTGTTTCTCCTCCACGGAAAGTAAATTAAATAACATTTGGATGCCTTTATTGTTCAATCAAAAATGCCCGTTTTTTGGTGAAAAAGATAACCACCCCCCCCTTACGACATGCTTCAGAAACGAAAAAAATGTTCCATTTTCAAATGTTGCGTCTTTGAACTACAATTCACATTTGTACGTGGATGATCACTTTTAGAGATAAAATTAGATGTTTAAAGTGATTTACAAGCTTCCAGGGGCCCTAAACACAAGATATGAGGAATGGGTAAATATGAATGAAACTGGCCAATGTATTCACTCTGAGGCCTTAAAAAGTTTTTCTCCACTCCAGAAAGTGAATTAAATAACATTTGTAGGCCTTTATTGTTCAATCAAAAACGCCCGATTTTTGACAAAAGAGATAACCGCCCCCCCTTACGACATGCTTCAGAAACTAAAAAAATGGTCCATTTTCAAATGTTGCCTCTTTGAACTACAATTCACATTTGTACGTGGAAAAGCACTTTTAAAGATCAAATGAGATGTTTAAAGTGATTTTCATGCTTCGAGGGGCCTTAAACACAAGATTTGAGGAATGGGTAAAAGTGAATGAAAATGGCCAATTTACTCACTCTGAGGCCTTAAACAGTGTTTCTCCTCCACGGGAAGTGAATTAAATAACATTTGTAGGCCTTTATTGTTCAAGCGAAAACGCCCGATTATTGACGAAAGAGATAACCACCCCACCTTACGACATGCTTCAGAAACAAAAAAAATGGTTCATTTTCAAATGTTGCATCTTTGAACGACAATCCACATTTGTACGTGGATAAACACTTTTAGAGATAAAATTAGATGTTTAAAGTGATTTTCAAGCTTCCAGGGGCCCTAAACACAAGATTTGAGAAATGTTTAAAAGTGAATGAAAATGGCCAATTTACTCACTCTGAGGCCTTAAAAAGTGTTTCTCCTCCACGGGAAGTGAATTAAATACCATTTGGAGGCCTTTATTGTTCAAGCGAAAACGCCTGATTTTTGATGAAAGAGATAACCACCCCCGCTTACGACATGCTTCTGAAACTAAAAAAATGGTTCATTTTCAAATGTTGCGTCTTTGAACTACAATTAACATTGTACGTGGATATTCACTTTTAGAGATAAAATGAGATGTTTAAAGTGATTTTCAAGCTTCCAGGGGCCCTAAACACGAGATTTGAGAAATGGGTAAACGAGAATGAAAATGGCCAATTTACTCACTTCGCGGCCTTAAAAAGTGTTTCTCCTCCACGGAAAGTGAATAAAATAACATTTGGATGCCTTTATTGTTCAATCAAAAACGCCCGTTCTTTGTTGAAAAAGATAACCACCCCCCCTTACGACATGCTTCAGAAACGAAAAAAAAATTCCATTTTCAAATGTTGCGTCTTTGAACTACAATTCACATTTGTACGTGGATAATCACTTTTAGAGATAAAATGAGATGTTTAAAGTGATTTTCAAGCTTCCAGGGGCCCTAAACACAAGATATGAGGAATGGGTAAATATGAATGAAAATGGCCAATTTATTCACTCTGAGGCCTTAAAAAGTTTTTCTCCACTCCAGAAAGTGAATTAAATAACATTTGTAGGCCTTTATTGTTCAATCAAAAACGCCCGATTTTTGACGAAAGAGATAACCACCCCCCTTACGACATGCTTCAGAAACTAAAAAAATGGTCCGTTTTTAAATGTAGCCTCTTTGAACTACAATTCACATTTGTACGTGGAAAAGCACTTTTAAAGATCAAATGAGATGTTTAAAGTGATTTTCATGCTTCCAGGGGCCTTAAACACAAGATTTGAGGAATGGGTAAAAGTGAATGAAAATGGCCAATTTACTCACTCTGAGGCCTTAAAAAGTGTTTCTCCTCCACGGGAAGTGAATTAAATAACATTTGTAGGCCTTTATTGTTCAAGCGAGAACGCCCGATTATTGACGAAAGAGATAACCACCCCCCCTTACGACATGCTTCTGAAACTGAAAAAATGGTTCATTTTCAAATGTTGCGTCTTTGAACCACAATTAACATTTGTACGTGGATAAACACTTTTAGAGCTAAAATTAGATGTTTAAAGTGATTTTCAAGCTTCCAGGGGCCCTAAACACGAGATTTGAGAAATGGGTAACCGTGAATGAAAATGGCCAATTTACTCACTCTGCGGCCTTAAAAAGTGTTTCTCCTCCACGGAAAGTGAATAAAATAACATTTGGATGCCTTTATTGTTCAATCAAAAATGCCTGTTTTTTGGTGAAAAAGATAACCACCCCCCCTTACGACATGCTTCAGAAACAAAAAAAATGGTCCGTTTTCAAATGTTGCGTCTTTGAATGACAATCCACATTTGTACGTGGATAATCACTTTTAGAGCTAAAATTAGATGTTTAAAGTGATTTTCAAGCTTCCAGGGGCCCTAAACACAAGATTTGAGAAATGGGTAAAAGTGAATGAAAATGGCCAATTTACTCACTCTTATGCCTTAAAAAGTGTTTCTCCTCCACGGGAAGTGAATTAAATACCATTTGGAGGCCTTTATGGTTCAAGCGAAAACGCCTGATTTTTGATGAAAGAGATAACCACCCCCCCCTTACGACATGCTTCTGAAACTAAAAAAATGGTTCATTTTCAAATGTTGCGTCTTTGAACTACAATTAACATTGTACGTGGATAATCACTTTTAGAGATAAAATGAGATGTTTAAAGTGATTTTCAAGCTTCCAGGGGCCCTAAACACGAGATTTGAGAAATGGGTAAACGTGAATGAAAATGGCCAATTTACTCACTCTGCGGCCTTAAAAAGTGTTTCTCCTCCACGGAAAGTGAATAAAATAACATTTGGATGCCTTTATTGTTCAATTAAAAACGCCCGTTTTTTGGTGAAAAAGATAACCACCCCCCCTTACGACATGCTTCAGAAACGGAAAAAATGGTCCATTTTCAAATGTTGCGTCTTTGAACTACAATTCACATTTGTACGTGGATGATAACTTTTAGAGATAAAATTAGATGTTTAAAGTGATATACAAGCTTCCAGGGGCCCTAAACACAAGATATGAGGAATGGGTAAATATGAATGAAAATGGCCAATTTATTCACTCCGAGGCCTTAAAAAGTTTTTCTCCACTCCAGAAAGTGAATTAAATAACATTTGTAGTCCTTTATTGTTCAATCAAAAACGCCCGATTTTTGACGAAAGAGATAACCACCCCCCCTTACGACATGCTTCAGAAACTAAAAAAATGGTCTGTTTTCAAATGTAGCCTCTTTGAACTACAATTCACATTTGTACGTGGAAAAGCACTTTTAAAGATCAAATGAGATGTTTAAAGTGATTTTCATGCTTCCAGGGGCCTTAAACACAAGATTTGAGGTATGGGTAAAAGTGAATGAAAATGGCCAATTTACTCACTCTGAGGCCTTAAAAAGTGTTTTTCCTCCACGGGAAGTGAATTAAATACCATTATGAGGCCTTTATTGTTCAAGCGAAAATGCCTGATTTTTGATGAAAGAGATAACCACCCCCCCTTACGACATGCTTCTGAAACTAAAAAAATGGTTCATTTTCAAATGTTGCGTCTTTGAACTACAATTAACATTGTACTTGGATATTCACTTTTAGAGATAAAATGAGATGTTTAAAGTGATTTTCAAGCTTCCAGGGGCCCTAAACACGAGATTTGAGAAATGGGTAAACGTGAATGAAAATGGCCAATTTACTCACTCTGCGGCCTTAAAAAGTGTTTCTCCTCCACGGAAAGTAAATAAAATAACATTTGGATGCCTTTATTGTTCAATCAAAAATGCCCGTTTTTTGGTGAAAAAGATAACCACCCCCCCCTTACGACATGCTTCAGAAACGAAAAAAATGTTCCATTTTCAAATGTTGCGTCTTTGAACTACAATTCACATTTGTACGTGGATGATCACTTTTAGAGATAAAATTAGATGTTTAAAGTGATTTACAAGCTTCCAGGGGCCCTAAACACAAGATATGAGGAATGGGTAAATATGAATGAAACTGGCCAATGTATTCACTCTGAGGCCTTAAAAAGTTTTTCTCCACTCCAGAAAGTGAATTAAATAACATTTGTAGGCCTTTATTGTTCAATCAAAAACGCCCGATTTTTGACAAAAGAGATAACCGCCCCCCCTTACGACATGCTTCAGAAAGTAAAAAAATGGTCCATTTTCAAATGTTGCCTCTTTGAACTACAATTCACATTTGTACGTGGAAAAGCACTTTTAAAGATCAAATGAGATGTTTAAAGTGATTTTCATGCTTCGAGGGGCCTTAAACACAAGATTTGAGGAATGGGTAAAAGTGAATGAAAATGGCCAATTTACTCACTCTGAGGCCTTAAACAGTGTTTCTCCTCCACGGGAAGTGAATTAAATAACATTTGTAGGCCTTTATTGTTCAAGCGAAAACGCCCGATTATTGACGAAAGAGATAACCACCCCCCCTTACGACATGCTTCAGAAACAAAAAAAATGGTTCATTTTCAAATGTTGCATCTTTGAACGACAATCCACATTTGTACGTGGATAAACACTTTTAGAGATAAAATTAGATGTTTAAAGTGATTTTCAAGCTTCCAGGGGCCCTAAACACAAGATTTGAGAAATGTTTAAAAGTGAATGAAAATGGCCAATTTACTCACTCTGAGGCCTTAAAAAGTGTTTCTCCTCCACGGGAAGTGAATTAAATACCATTTGGAGGCCTTTATTGTTCAAGCGAAAACGCCTGATTTTTGATGAAAGAGATAACCACCCCCGCTTACGACATGCTTCTGAAACTAAAAAAATGGTTCATTTTCAAATGTTGCGTCTTTGAACTACAATTAACATTGTACGTGGATACTCACTTTTAGAGATAAAATGAGATGTTTAAAGTGATTTTCAAGCTTCCAGGGGCCCTAAACACGAGATTTGAGAAATGGGTAAACAAGAATGAAAATGGCCAATTTACTCACTCTGCGGCCTTAAAAAGTGTTTCTCCTCCACGGAAAGTGAATAAAATAACATTTGGATGCCTTTATTGTTCAATCAAAAACGCCCGTTTTTTGTTGAAAAAGATAACCACCCCCCCTTACGACATGCTTCAGAAACGAAAAAAAAATTCCATTTTCAAATGTTGCGTCTTTGAACTACAATTCACATTTGTACGTGGATAATCACTTTTAGAGATAAAATGAGATGTTTAAAGTGATTTTCAAGCTTCCAGGGGCCCTAAACACGAGATTTGAGAAATGGGTAAACGTGAATGAAAATGGCCAATTTACTCACTCTGCGGCCTTAAAAAGTGTTTCTCCTCCACGGAAAGTGAATAAAATAACATTTGGATGCCTTTATTGTTCAATCAAAAACGCCCGTTTTTTGGTGAAAAAGATAACCACCCCCCCTTACGACATGCTTCAGAAACAAAAAAAATGGTCCATTTTCAAATGTTGCGTCTTTGAACTACAATTCACATTTGTACGTGGATAATCACTTTTAGAGATAAAATTAGATGTTTAAAGTGATTTACAAGCTTCCAGGGGCCCTAAACACAAGATATGAGGAATGGGTAAATATGAATGAAAATGGCCAATTTATTCACTCTGAGGCCTTAAAAAGTTTTTCTCCACTCCAGAAAGTGAATTAAATAACATTTGTAGACCTTTATTGTTCAATCAAAAACGCCCGATTTTTGACGAAAGAGATAACCACCCCCCCTTACGACATGCTTCAGAAACAAAAAAAATGGTTCATTTTCAAATGTTGCATCTTTGAACGACAATCCACATTTGTACGTGGATAAACACTTTTAGAGATAAAGTTAGATGTTTAAAGTGATTTACAAGCTTCCAGGGGCCCTAAACACGAGATTTGAGAAATGGGTAAAAGTGAATGAAAATGGCCAATTTACTCACTCTGAGGCCTTAAAAAGTGTTTCTCCTCCACGGGAAGTGAATTAAATAACATTTGTAGACCTTTATTGTTCAAGCGAAAACGCCCGATTATTGACGAAAGAGATATCCACCCCCCCTTACGACATGCTTCAGAAACGAAAAAAATGGTCCGTTTTCAAATGTTGCGTCTTTGAATGACAATCCACATTTGTACGTGGATAATCACTTTTAGAGCTAAAATTAGATGTTTAAAGTGATTTTCAAGCTTCCAGGGGCCCTAAACACAAGATTTGAGAAATGGGTAAAAGTGAATGAAAATGGCCAATTTACTCACTCTGAGGCCTTAAAAAGTGTTTCTCCTCCACGGGAAGTGTATTAAATACCATTTGGAGGCCTTTATTGTTCAAGCGAAAACGCCTGATTTTTGATGAAAGAGATAACCACCCCCCCCTTACGACATGCTTCTGAAACTAAAAAAATGGTTCATTTTCAAATGTTGCGTCTTTTGAACTACAATTAACATTGTACGTGGATAATCACTTTTAGAGATAAAATGAGATGTTTAAAGTGATTTTCAAGCTTCCAGGGGCCCTAAACACGAAATTTGAGAAATGGGTAACCGTGAATGAAAATGGCCAATTTACTCACTCTGCGGCCTTAAAAAGTGTTTCTCCTCCACGGAAAGTGAATAAAATAACATTTGGATGCCTTTATTGTTCAATCAAAAACGCCCGTTTTTTGGTGAAAAAGATAACCACCCCCCCTTACGACATGCTTCAGAAACGAAAAAAATGGTCCATTTTCAAATGTTGCGTCTTTGAACTACAATTCACATTTGTACGTGGATGATCACTTTTAGAGATAAAATTAGATGTTTAAAGTGATTTACAAGCTTCCAGGGGCCCTAAACACAAGATATGAGGAATGGGTAAATATGAATGAAAATGGCCAATTTATTCACTCTGAGGCCTTAAAAAGTTTTTCTCCACTCCAGAAAGTGAATTAAATAACGTTTGTAGACCTTTATTGTTCAATCAAAAACGCCCGATTTTTGACGAAAGAGATAACCACCCCCCCTTACGACATGCTTCAGAAACAAAAAAAATGGTTCTTTTTCAAATGTTGCATCTTTGAACTACAATTCACATTTGTACGTGGATGATCACTTTTAGAGATAAAATTAGATGTTTAAAGTGATTTACAAGCTTCCAGGGGCCCTAAACACAAGATTTGAGAAATGGGAAAAAGTGAATGAAAATGGCCAATTTACTCACTCTGAGGCCTTAAAAAGTGTTTCTCCTGAACGAGAAGTGAATTAAATAACATTTGTAGGCCTTTATTGTTCAAGCGAAAACGCCCGATTATTGACGAAAGAGATAACCACCCCCCCCTTACAACATGCTTCAGAAACGAAAAAAATGGTCCGTTTTCAAATGTTGAGTCTTTGAATGACAATCCACATTTGTACGTGGATAATCACTTTTAGAGCTAAAATTAGATGTTTAAAGTGATTTTCAAGCTTCCAGGGGCCCTAAACACAAGATTTGAGAAATGGGTAAAAGTGAATGAAAATGGCCAATTTACTCACTCTGGGGCCTTAATAAGTGTTTCTCCTCAACGGGAAGTGAATTAAATACCATTTGGAGGCCTTTATTGTTCAAGCGAAAACGCCTGATTTTTGATGAAAGAGATAACCACCCCCCCTTACGACATGCTTCTGAAGCTAAAAAAATGGTTCATTTTCAAATGTTGCGTCTTTTGAACTACAATTAACATTGTACGTGGATAATCACTTTTAGAGATAAAATGAGGTGTTTAAAGTGATTTTCAAGCTTCCAGGGGCCCTAAACACGAGATTTGAGAAATGGGTAACCGTGAATGAAAATGGCCAATTTACTCACTCTGCGGCCTTAAAAAGTGTTTCTCCTCCACGGAAAGTGAATAAAATAACATTTGGATGCCTTTATTGTTCAAACAAAAACGCCCGTTTTTTGGTGAAAAAGATAACCACCCCCCCTTACGACATGCTTCAGAAACGAAAAAAATGTTCCATTTTCAAATGTTGTGTCTTTGAACTACAATTCACATTTGTACGTGGATGATCACTTTTAGAGATAAAATTAGATGTTTAAAGTGATTTACAAGCTTCCAGGGGCCCTAAACACAAGATATGAGGAATGGGTAAATATGAATCAAAATGGCCAATTTATTCACTCTGAGGCCTTAAAAAGTTTTTCTCCACTCCAGAAAGTGAATTAAATAACATTTGTAGGCCTTTATTGTTCAATCAAAAACGCCCGATTTTTGACGAAAGAGATAACCACCCCCCCTTACGACATGCTTCAGAAACTAAAAAAATGGTCCGTTTTCAAATGTTGCCTCTTTGAACTACAATTCACATTTGTACGTGGAAAAGCACTTTTAAAGATCAAATGAGATGTTTAAAGTGATTTTCATGCTTCCAGGGGCCTTAAACACAAGATTTGAGGAATGGGTAAAAGTGAATGAAAATGGCCAATTTACTCACTCTGAGGCCTTAAAAAGTGTTTCTCCTCCACGGGAAGTGAATTAAATACCATTTGGAGGTCTTTATTGTTCAAGCGAAAACGCCTGATTTTTGATGAAAGAGATAACCACCCCCCCTTACGACATGCTTCTGAAACTGAAAAAATGGTTCATTTTCAAATGTTGCGTCTTTGAACCACAATTAACATTTGTACGTGGATAAACACTTTTAGAGCTAAAATTAGATGTTTAAAGTGATTTTCAAGCTTCCAGGGGCCCTAAACACGAGATTTGAGAAATGGGTAAACGTGAATGAAAATGGCCAATTTACTCACTCTGCGGCCTTAAAAAGTGTTTCTCCTCCACGGAAAGTGAATAAAATAACATTTGGATGCCTTTATTGTTCAATCAAAAACGCCCGTTTTTTGGTGAAAAAGATAACCACCCCCCCTTACGACATGGTTCAGAAACAAAAAAAATGGTTCATTTTCAAATGTTGCATCTTTGAACGACAATCCACATTTGTACGTGGATAAACACTTTTAGAGATAAAGTTAGATGTTTAAAGTGATTTTCAAGCTTCCAGGGGCCCTAAACACAAGATTTGAGAAATGGGTAAAAGTGAATGAAAATGGCCAATTTACTCACTCTGAGGCCTTAAAAAGTGTTTCTCCTCAACGGGAAGTGAATTAAATAACATTTGTAGACCTTTATTGTTCAAGCGAAAACGCCCGATTATTGACGAAAGAGATAACCACCCCCCCTTACGACATGCTTCAGAAACGAAAAAAATGGTCCGTTTTCAAATGTTGCGTCTTTGAATGACAATCCACATTTGTACGTGGATAATCACTTTTAGAGCTAAAATTAGATGTTTAAAGTGATTTTCAAGCTTCCAGGGGCCCTAAACACAAGATTTGAGAAATGGGTAAAAGTGAATGAAAATGGCCAATTTACTCACTCTGAGGCCTTAAAAAGTGTTTCTCCTCCACGGGAAGTGTATTAAATACCATTTGGAGGCCTTTATTGTTCAAGCGAAAACGCCTGATTTTTGATGAAAGAGATAACCACCCCCCCCTTACGACATGCTTCTGAAACTAAAAAAATGGTTCATTTTCAAATGTTGCGTCTTTTGAACTACAATTAACATTGTACGTGGATAATCACTTTTAGAGATAAAATGAGATGTTTAAAGTGATTTTCAAGCTTCCAGGGGCCCTAAACACGAAATTTGAGAAATGGGTAACCGTGAATGAAAATGGCCAATTTACTCACTCTGCGGCCTTAAAAAGTGTTTCTCCTCCACGGAAAGTGAATAAAATAACATTTGGATGCCTTTATTGTTCAATCAAAAACGCCCGTTTTTTGGTGAAAAAGATAACCACCCCCCCTTACGACATGCTTCAGAAACGAAAAAAATGGTCCATTTTCAAATGTTGCGTCTTTGAACTACAATTCACATTTGTATGTGGATGATCACTTTTAGAGATAAAATTAGATGTTTAAAGTGATTTACAAGCTTCCAGGGGCCCTAAACACAAGATATGAGGAATGGGTAAATATGAATGAAAATGGCCAATTTATTCACTCTGAGGCCTTAAAAAGTTTTTCTCCACTCCAGAAAGTGAATTAAATAACATTTGTAGGCCTTTATTGTTCAATCAAAAACGCCCGATTTTTGACGAAAGAGATAACCACCCCCCCTTACGACATGCTTCAGAAACTAAAAAAATGGTCCGTTTTTAAATGTAGCCTCTTTGAACTACAATTCACATTTGTACGTGGAAAAGCACTTTTAAAGATCAAATGAGATGTTTAAAGTGATTTTCATGCTTCCAGGGGCCTTAAACACAAGATTTGAGGAATGGGTAAAAGTGAATGAAAATGGCCAATTTACTCACTCTGAGGCCTTAAAAAGTGTTTCTCCTCCACGGGAAGTGAATTAAATAACATTTGTAGGCCTTTATTGTTCAAGCGAGAACGCCCGATTATTGACGAAAGAGATAACCACCCCCCCTTACGACATGCTTCTGAAACTGAAAAAATGGTTCATTTTCAAATGTTGCGTCTTTGAACCACAATTAACATTTGTACGTGGATAAACACTTTTAGAGCTAAAATTAGATGTTTAAAGTGATTTTCAAGCTTCCAGGGGCCCTAAACACGAGATTTGAGAAATGGGTAACCGTGAATGAAAATGGCCAATTTACTCACTCTGCGGCCTTAAAAAGTGTTTCTCCTCCACGGAAAGTGAATAAAATAACATTTGGATGCCTTTATTGTTCAATCAAAAACGCCTGTTTTTTGGTGAAAAAGATAACCACCCCCCCTTACGACATGCTTCAGAAACAAAAAAAATGGTCCGTTTTCAAATGTTGCGTCTTTGAATGACAATCCACATTTGTACGTGGATAATCACTTTTAGAGCTAAAATTAGATGTTTAAAGTGATTTTCAAGCTTCCAGGGGCCCTAAACACAAGATTTGAGAAATGGGTAAAAGTGAATGAAAATGGCCAATTTACTCACTCTTATGCCTTAAAAAGTGTTTCTCCTCCACGGGAAGTGAATTAAATACCATTTGGAGGCCTTTATGGTTCAAGCGAAAACGCCTGATTTTTGATGAAAGAGATAACCACCCCCCCTTACGACATGCTTCTGAAACTAAAAAAATGGTTCATTTTCAAATGTTGCGTCTTTGAACTACAATTAACATTGTACGTGGATAATCACTTTTAGAGATAAAATGAGATGTTTAAAGTGATTTTCAAGCTTCCAGGGGCCCTAAACACGAGATTTGAGAAATGGGTAAACGTGAATGAAAATGGCCAATTTACTCACTCTGCGGCCTTAAAAAGTGTTTCTCCTCCACGGAAAGTGAATAAAATAACATTTGGATGCCTTTATTGTTCAATTAAAAACGCCCGTTTTTTGGTGAAAAAGATAACCACCCCCCCTTACGACATGCTTCAGAAACGGAAAAAATGGTCCATTTTCAAATGTTGCGTCTTTGAACTACAATTCACATTTGTACGTGGATGATCACTTTTAGAGATAAAATTAGATGTTTAAAGTGATATACAAGCTTCCAGGGGCCCTAAACACAAGATATGAGGAATGGGTAAATATGAATGAAAATGGCCAATTTATTCACTCCGAGGCCTTAAAAAGTTTTTCTCCACTCCAGAAAGTGAATTAAATAACATTTGTAGTCCTTTATTGTTCAATCAAAAACGCCCGATTTTTGACGAAAGAGATAACCACCCCCCCTTACGACATGCTTCAGAAACTAAAAAAATGGTCTGTTTTCAAATGTAGCCTCTTTGAACTACAATTCACATTTGTACGTGGAAAAGCACTTTTAAAGATCAAATGAGATGTTTAAAGTGATTTTCATGCTTCCAGGGGCCTTAAACACAAGATTTGAGGTATGGGTAAAAGTGAATGAAAATGGCCAATTTACTCACTCTGAGGCCTTAAAAAGTGTTTTTCCTCCACGGGAAGTGAATTAAATACCATTATGAGGCCTTTATTGTTCAAGCGAAAACGCCTGATTTTTGATGAAAGAGATAACCACCCCCCCTTACGACATGCTTCTGAAACTAAAAAAATGGTTCATTTTCAAATGTTGCGTCTTTGAACTACAATTAACATTGTACTTGGATATTCACTTTTAGAGATAAAATGAGATGTTTAAAGTGATTTTCAAGCTTCCAGGGGCCCTAAACACGAGATTTGAGAAATGGGTAAACGTGAATGAAAATGGCCAATTTACTCACTCTGCGGCCTTAAAAAGTGTTTCTCCTCCACGGAAAGTAAATTAAATAACATTTGGATGCCTTTATTGTTCAATCAAAAATGCCCGTTTTTTGGTGAAAAAGATAACCACCCCCCCCTTACGACATGCTTCAGAAACGAAAAAAATGTTCCATTTTCAAATGTTGCGTCTTTGAACTACAATTCACATTTGTACGTGGATGATCACTTTTAGAGATAAAATTAGATGTTTAAAGTGATTTACAAGCTTCCAGGGGCCCTAAACACAAGATATGAGGAATGGGTAAATATGAATGAAACTGGCCAATGTATTCACTCTGAGGCCTTAAAAAGTTTTTCTCCACTCCAGAAAGTGAATTAAATAACATTTGTAGGCCTTTATTGTTCAATCAAAAACGCCCGATTTTTGACAAAAGAGATAACCGCCCCCCCTTACGACATGCTTCAGAAACTAAAAAAATGGTCCATTTTCAAATGTTGCCTCTTTGAACTACAATTCACATTTGTACGTGGAAAAGCACTTTTAAAGATCAAATGAGATGTTTAAAGTGATTTCCATGCTTCGAGGGGCCTTAAACACAAGATTTGAGGAATGGGTAAAAGTGAATGAAAATGGCCAATTTACTCACTCTGAGGCCTTAAACAGTGTTTCTCCTCCACGGGAAGTGAATTAAATAACATTTGTAGGCCTTTATTGTTCAAGCGAAAACGCCCGATTATTGACGAAAGAGATAACCACCCCACCTTACGACATGCTTCAGAAACAAAAAAAATGGTTCATTTTCAAATGTTGCATCTTTGAACGACAATCCACATTTGTACGTGGATAAACACTTTTAGAGATAAAATTAGATGTTTAAAGTGATTTTCAAGCTTCCAGGGGCCCTAAACACAAGATTTGAGAAATGTTTAAAAGTGAATGAAAATGGCCAATTTACTCACTCTGAGGCCTTAAAAAGTGTTTCTCCTCCACGGGAAGTGAATTAAATACCATTTGGAGGCCTTTATTGTTCAAGCGAAAACGCCTGATTTTTGATGAAAGAGATAACCACCCCCGCTTACGACATGCTTCTGAAACTAAAAAAATGGTTCATTTTCAAATGTTGCGTCTTTGAACTACAATTAACATTGTACGTGGATATTCACTTTTAGAGATAAAATGAGATGTTTAAAGTGATTTTCAAGCTTCCAGGGGCCCTAAACACGAGATTTGAGAAATGGGTAAACGAGAATGAAAATGGCCAATTTACTCACTTCGCGGCCTTAAAAAGTGTTTCTCCTCCACGGAAAGTGAATAAAATAACATTTGGATGCCTTTATTGTTCAATCAAAAACGCCCGTTCTTTGTTGAAAAAGATAACCACCCCCCCTTACGACATGCTTCAGAAACGAAAAAAAAATTCCATTTTCAAATGTTGCGTCTTTGAACTACAATTCACATTTGTACGTGGATAATCACTTTTAGAGATAAAATGAGATGTTTAAAGTGATTTTCAAGCTTCCAGGGGCCCTAAACACAAGATATGAGGAATGGGTAAATATGAATGAAAATGGCCAATTTATTCACTCTGAGGCCTTAAAAAGTTTTTCTCCACTCCAGAAAGTGAATTAAATAACATTTGTAGGCCTTTATTGTTCAATCAAAAACGCCCGATTTTTGACGAAAGAGATAACCACCCCCCTTACGACATGCTTCAGAAACTAAAAAAATGGTCCGTTTTTAAATGTAGCCTCTTTGAACTACAATTCACATTTGTACGTGGAAAAGCACTTTTAAAGATCAAATGAGATGTTTAAAGTGATTTTCATGCTTCCAGGGGCCTTAAACACAAGATTTGAGGAATGGGTAAAAGTGAATGAAAATGGCCAATTTACTCACTCTGAGGCCTTAAAAAGTGTTTCTCCTCCACGGGAAGTGAATTAAATAACATTTGTAGGCCTTTATTGTTCAAGCGAGAACGCCCGATTATTGACGAAAGAGATAACCACCCCCCCTTACGACATGCTTCTGAAACTGAAAAAATGGTTCATTTTCAAATGTTGCGTCTTTGAACCACAATTAACATTTGTACGTGGATAAACACTTTTAGAGCTAAAATTAGATGTTTAAAGTGATTTTCAAGCTTCCAGGGGCCCTAAACACGAGATTTGAGAAATGGGTAACCGTGAATGAAAATGGCCAATTTACTCACTCTGCGGCCTTAAAAAGTGTTTCTCCTCCACGGAAAGTGAATAAAATAACATTTGGATGCCTTTATTGTTCAATCAAAAATGCCTGTTTTTTGGTGAAAAAGATAACCACCCCCCCTTACGACATGCTTCAGAAACAAAAAAAATGGTCCGTTTTCAAATGTTGCGTCTTTGAATGACAATCCACATTTGTACGTGGATAATCACTTTTAGAGCTAAAATTAGATGTTTAAAGTGATTTTCAAGCTTCCAGGGGCCCTAAACACAAGATTTGAGAAATGGGTAAAAGTGAATGAAAATGGCCAATTTACTCACTCTTATGCCTTAAAAAGTGTTTCTCCTCCACGGGAAGTGAATTAAATACCATTTGGAGGCCTTTATGGTTCAAGCGAAAACGCCTGATTTTTGATGAAAGAGATAACCACCCCCCCCTTACGACATGCTTCTGAAACTAAAAAAATGGTTCATTTTCAAATGTTGCGTCTTTGAACTACAATTAACATTGTACGTGGATAATCACTTTTAGAGATAAAATGAGATGTTTAAAGTGATTTTCAAGCTTCCAGGGGCCCTAAACACGAGATTTGAGAAATGGGTAAACGTGAATGAAAATGGCCAATTTACTCACTCTGCGGCCTTAAAAAGTGTTTCTCCTCCACGGAAAGTGAATAAAATAACATTTGGATGCCTTTATTGTTCAATTAAAAACGCCCGTTTTTTGGTGAAAAAGATAACCACCCCCCCTTACGACATGCTTCAGAAACGGAAAAAATGGTCCATTTTCAAATGTTGCGTCTTTGAACTACAATTCACATTTGTACGTGGATGATAACTTTTAGAGATAAAATTAGATGTTTAAAGTGATATACAAGCTTCCAGGGGCCCTAAACACAAGATATGAGGAATGGGTAAATATGAATGAAAATGGCCAATTTATTCACTCCGAGGCCTTAAAAAGTTTTTCTCCACTCCAGAAAGTGAATTAAATAACATTTGTAGTCCTTTATTGTTCAATCAAAAACGCCCGATTTTTGACGAAAGAGATAACCACCCCCCCTTACGACATGCTTCAGAAACTAAAAAAATGGTCTGTTTTCAAATGTAGCCTCTTTGAACTACAATTCACATTTGTACGTGGAAAAGCACTTTTAAAGATCAAATGAGATGTTTAAAGTGATTTTCATGCTTCCAGGGGCCTTAAACACAAGATTTGAGGTATGGGTAAAAGTGAATGAAAATGGCCAATTTACTCACTCTGAGGCCTTAAAAAGTGTTTTTCCTCCACGGGAAGTGAATTAAATACCATTATGAGGCCTTTATTGTTCAAGCGAAAATGCCTGATTTTTGATGAAAGAGATAACCACCCCCCCTTACGACATGCTTCTGAAACTAAAAAAATGGTTCATTTTCAAATGTTGCGTCTTTGAACTACAATTAACATTGTACTTGGATATTCACTTTTAGAGATAAAATGAGATGTTTAAAGTGATTTTCAAGCTTCCAGGGGCCCTAAACACGAGATTTGAGAAATGGGTAAACGTGAATGAAAATGGCCAATTTACTCACTCTGCGGCCTTAAAAAGTGTTTCTCCTCCACGGAAAGTAAATAAAATAACATTTGGATGCCTTTATTGTTCAATCAAAAATGCCCGTTTTTTGGTGAAAAAGATAACCACCCCCCCCTTACGACATGCTTCAGAAACGAAAAAAATGTTCCATTTTCAAATGTTGCGTCTTTGAACTACAATTCACATTTGTACGTGGATGATCACTTTTAGAGATAAAATTAGATGTTTAAAGTGATTTACAAGCTTCCAGGGGCCCTAAACACAAGATATGAGGAATGGGTAAATATGAATGAAACTGGCCAATGTATTCACTCTGAGGCCTTAAAAAGTTTTTCTCCACTCCAGAAAGTGAATTAAATAACATTTGTAGGCCTTTATTGTTCAATCAAAAACGCCCGATTTTTGACAAAAGAGATAACCGCCCCCCCTTACGACATGCTTCAGAAAGTAAAAAAATGGTCCATTTTCAAATGTTGCCTCTTTGAACTACAATTCACATTTGTACGTGGAAAAGCACTTTTAAAGATCAAATGAGATGTTTAAAGTGATTTTCATGCTTCGAGGGGCCTTAAACACAAGATTTGAGGAATGGGTAAAAGTGAATGAAAATGGCCAATTTACTCACTCTGAGGCCTTAAACAGTGTTTCTCCTCCACGGGAAGTGAATTAAATAACATTTGTAGGCCTTTATTGTTCAAGCGAAAACGCCCGATTATTGACGAAAGAGATAACCACCCCCCCTTACGACATGCTTCAGAAACAAAAAAAATGGTTCATTTTCAAATGTTGCATCTTTGAACGACAATCCACATTTGTACGTGGATAAACACTTTTAGAGATAAAATTAGATGTTTAAAGTGATTTTCAAGCTTCCAGGGGCCCTAAACACAAGATTTGAGAAATGTTTAAAAGTGAATGAAAATGGCCAATTTACTCACTCTGAGGCCTTAAAAAGTGTTTCTCCTCCACGGGAAGTGAATTAAATACCATTTGGAGGCCTTTATTGTTCAAGCGAAAACGCCTGATTTTTGATGAAAGAGATAACCACCCCCGCTTACGACATGCTTCTGAAACTAAAAAAATGGTTCATTTTCAAATGTTGCGTCTTTGAACTACAATTAACATTGTACGTGGATATTCACTTTTAGAGATAAAATGAGATGTTTAAAGTGATTTTCAAGCTTCCAGGGGCCCTAAACACGAGATTTGAGAAATGGGTAAACAAGAATGAAAATGGCCAATTTACTCACTCTGCGGCCTTAAAAAGTGTTTCTCCTCCACGGAAAGTGAATAAAATAACATTTGGATGCCTTTATTGTTCAATCAAAAACGCCCGTTTTTTGTTGAAAAAGATAACCACCCCCCCTTACGACATGCTTCAGAAACGAAAAAAAAATTCCATTTTCAAATGTTGCGTCTTTGAACTACAATTCACATTTGTACGTGGATAATCACTTTTAGAGATAAAATGAGATGTTTAAAGTGATTTTCAAGCTTCCAGGGGCCCTAAACACGAGATTTGAGAAATGGGTAAACGTGAATGAAAATGGCCAATTTACTCACTCTGCGGCCTTAAAAAGTGTTTCTCCTCCACGGAAAGTGAATAAAATAACATTTGGATGCCTTTATTGTTCAATCAAAAACGCCCGTTTTTTGGTGAAAAAGATAACCACCCCCCCTTACGACATGCTTCAGAAACAAAAAAAATGGTCCATTTTCAAATGTTGCGTCTTTGAACTACAATTCACATTTGTACGTGGATAATCACTTTTAGAGATAAAATTAGATGTTTAAAGTGATTTACAAGCTTCCAGGGGCCCTAAACACAAGATATGAGGAATGGGTAAATATGAATGAAAATGGCCAATTTATTCACTCTGAGGCCTTAAAAAGTTTTTCTCCTCCACGGGAGGTGAATTAAATAACATTTGTAGGCCTTTATTGTTCAAGCGAAAACGCCCGATTATTGACGAAAGAGATAACCGCCCCCCCTTACGACATGCTTCAGAAACGAAAAAAATGGTCCGTTTTCAAATGTTGCGTCTTTGAATGACAATCCACATTTGTACGTGGATAATCACTTTTAGAGCTAAAATTAGATGTTTAAAGTGATTTTCAAGCTTCCAGGGGCCCTAAACACAAGATTTGAGAAATGGGTAAAAGTGAATGAAAATGGCCAATTTACTCACTCTGAGGCCTTAATAAGTGTTTCTCCTCCACGGGAAGTGAATTAACCCCTTCCATGCGGGGCGGATTCCCCCGCTGTGCTGAGCGCTGCTTGCGCGGGCGTGGTCATGACGGAACGGTTCCGTCATGAGCACAGCTCAACCGACGCTCATGACGGAACCGTTCCGTCATGAGCGTCGAAGGGGTTAAATACCATTTGGAGGCCTTTATTGTTCAAGCGAAAACGCCTGATTTTTGATGAAAGAGATAACCACCCCCCCTTACGACATGCTTCTGAAACTAAAAAAATGGTTCATTTTCAAATGTTGCGTCTTTTGAACTACAATTAACATTGTACGTGGATAATCACTTTTAGAGATAAAATGAGATGTTTAAAGTGATTTTCAAGCTTCCAGGGGCCCTAAACACGAGATTTGAGAAATGGGTAACCGTGAATGAAAATGGCCAATTTACTCACTCTGCGGCCTTAAAAAGTGTTTCTCCTCCACGGAAAGTGAATAAAATAACATTTGGATGCCTTTATTGTTCAATCAAAAACGCCCGTTTTTTGGTGAAAATGATAACCACCCCCCCTTACGACATGCTTCAGAAACGAAAAAAATGTTCCATTTTCAAATGTTGCGTCTTTGAACTACAATTCACATTTGTACGTGAATGATCACTTTTAGAGATAAAATTAGATGTTTAAAGTGATTTACGAGCTTCCAGGGGCCCTAAACACAAGATATGAGGAATGGGTAAATATGAATGAAAATGGCCAATTTATTCACTCTGAGGCCTTAAAAAGTTTTTCTCCACTCCAGAAAGTGAATTAAATAACATTTTTAGGCCTTTATTGTTCAATCAAAAACGCCCGATTTTTGACGAGAGATAACCACCCCCCCTTACGACATGCTTCAGAAACTAAAAAAATGGTCCGTTTTCAAATGTTGCCTCTTTGAACTACAATTCACATTTGTACGTGGAAAAGCACTTTTAAAGATCAAATGAGATGTTTAAAGTGATTTTCATGCTTCCAGGGGCCATAAACACAAGATTTGAGGAATGGGTAAAAGTGAATGAAAATGGCCAATTTACTCACTCTGAGGCCTTAAAAAGTGTTTCTCCTCCACGGGAAGTGAATTAAATACCATTTGGAGGTCTTTATTGTTCAAGCGAAAACGCCTGATTTTTGATGAAAGAGATAACCACCCCCCCTTACGCCATGCTTCAGAAACGAAAAAAATGGTCCTTTTTCAAATGTTGTGTCTTTGAACTACAATTCACATTTGTACGTGGATGATCACTTTTAGAGATAAAATTAGATGTTTAATGTGATTTGCAAGCTTCCAGGGGCCCTAAACACAAGATATGAGGAATGGGTAAATATGAATGAAAATGGCCAATTTATTCACTCTGAGGCCTTAAAAAGTTTTTCTCCACTCCAGAAAGTGAATTAAATACCATTTGTAGGCCTTTATTGTTCAATCAAAAACGCCCGATTTTTGACGAAAGAGATAACCACCCCCCCTTACGACATGCTTCAGAAACTAAAAAAATGGTCCGTTTTCAAATGTTGCCTCTTTGAACTACAATTCACATTTGTACGTGGAAAAGCACTTTTAAAGATCAAATGAGATGTTTAAAGTGATTTTCATGCTTCCAGGGGCCTTAAACACAAGATTTGAGGAATGGGTAAAAGTGAATGAAAATGGCCAATTTACTCACTCTGAGGCCTTAAAAAGTGTTTCTCCTCCACGGGAAGTGAATTAAATAACATTTGTAGGCCTTTATTGTTCAAGCGAAAATGCCCGATTATTGACGAAAGAGATAACCACCCCCCCTTACGACATGCTTCAGAAACGTAAAAAACGGCCCGTTTTCAAATGTTGCGTCTTTGAATGACAATCCACATTTGTACGTGGATAATCACTTTTAGAGATAAAATGAGATGTTTAAAGTGATTTTCAAGCTTCCAGGGGCCCTAAACACGAGATTTGAGAAATGGGTAAACGTGAATGAAAATGGCCAATTTACTCACTCTGCGGCCTTAAAAAGTATTTCTCCTCCACGGAAAGTGAATAAAATAACATTTGGAGGCCTTTATTGTTCAAGCGAAAACGCCTGATTTTTGATGAAAGAGATAACCACCCCCCCCTTACGACATGCTTCTGAAACTAAAAAAATGGTTCATTTTCAAATGTTGCGTCTTTGAACCACAATTAACATTGTACGTGGATAATCACTTTTAGAGATAAAATGAGATGTTTAATGTGATTTTCAAGCTTCCAGGGGCCCTAAACTCAAGATTTGAGAAATGGGTAAACGTGAATGAAAATGGCCAATTTACTCACTCTGCGGCCTTAAAAAGTGTTTCTCCTCCACGGAAAGTGAATAAAATAACATTTGGATGCCTTTATTGTTCAATCAAAAACGCCCGTTTTTTGGTGAAAAAGATAACCACCCCCCCTTACGACATGCTTCAGAAACAAAAAAAATGGTCCATTTTCAAATGTTGCTTCTTTGAACTACAATTCACATTTGTACGTGGATAATCACTTTTAGAGATAAAATTAGATGTTTAAAGTGATTTACAAGCTTCCAGGGGCCCTAAACACAAGATATGAGGAATGGGTAAATATGAATGAAAATGGCCAATTTATTCACTCTGAGGCCTTAAAAAGTTTTTCTCCACTCCAGAAAGTGAATTAAATAACATTTGTAGACCTTTATTGTTCAATCAAAAACGCCCGATTTTTGACGAAAGAGATAACCACCCCCCCTTACGACATGCTTCAGAAACAAAAAAAATGGTTCATTTTCAAATGTTGCATCTTTGAACGACAATCCACATTTGTACGTGGATAAACACTTTTAGAGATAAAATTAGATGTTTAAAGTGATTTTCAAGCTTCCAGGGGCCCTAAACACAAGATTTGAGAAATGGGTAAAAGTGAATGAAAATGGCCAATTTACTCACTCTGAGGCCTTAAAAAGTGTTTCTCCTCCACGGGAAGTGAATTAAATAACATTTGTAGGCCTTTATTGTTCAAGCGAAAACGCCCGATTATTGACGAAAGAGATAACCACCCCCCCTTACGACATGCTTCAGAAACGTAAAAAATGGCCCGTTTTCAAATGTTGCGTCTTTGAATTACAATCCACATTTGTACGTGGATAATCACTTTTAGAGCTAAAATTAGATGTTTAAAGTGATTTTCAAGCTTCGAGGGGCCCTAAACACAAGATTTGAGAAATGGGTAAAAGTGAATGAAAATGGCCAATTTACTCACTCTGAGGCCTTAAAAAGTGTTTCTTCTCCACGGGAAGTGAATTAAATACCATTTGGAGGCCTTTATTGTTCAAGCCAAGAACGCCTGATTTTTGATGAAAGAGATAACCACCCCCACCTTACGACATGCTTCAGAAACGAAAAAAATGGTCCATTTTCAAATGTTGTGTCTTTGAACTACAATTCACATTTGTACGTGGATGATCACTTTTAGAGATAAAATTAGATGTTTAAAGTGATTTACAAGCTTCCAGGGGCCCTAAACACAAGATATGAGGAATGGGTAAATATGAATGAAAATGGCCAATTTATTCACTCTGAGGCCTTAAAAAGTTTTTCTCCACTCCAGAAAGTGAATTAAATACCATTTGTAGGCCTTTATGGTTCAATCAAAAACACCCGATTTTTGACGAAAGAGATAACCACCCCCCCTTACGACATGCTTCAGAAACTAAAAAAATGGTCCGTTTTCAAATGTTGCCTCTTTGAAATACAATTCACATTTGTACGTGGAAAAGCACTTTTAAAGATCAAATGAGATGTTTAAAGTGATTTTCATGCTTCCAGGGGCATTAAACACAAGATTTGAGGAATGGGTAAAAGTGAATGAAAATGGGCAATTTATTCACTCTGAGGCCTTAAAAAGTTTTTCTCCACTCCAGAAAGTGAATTAAATAACATTTGTAGGCCTTTATTGTTCAATCAAAAACGCCCTATTTTTCACGAAAGAGATAACCACCCCCCCTTACGACATGCTTCAGAAACTAGAAAAATGGTCCGGTTTCAAATGTTGCCTCTTTGAACTACAATTCACATTTGTACGTGGAAAAGCACTTTTAAAGATCAAATGAGATGTTTAAAGTGATTTTCATGCTTCCAGGGGCCTTAAACACAAGATTTGAGGAATGGGTAAAAGTGAATGAAAATGGCCAATTTACTCACTCTGAGGCCTTAAAAGGTGTTTCTCCTCCACGGGAAGTGAATTAAATAACATTTGGAGGCCTTTATTGTTCAAGCGAAAACGCCTAATTTTTGATGAAAGAGATAACCACCCCCCCTTACGACATGCTTCTGAAACTAAAAAAATGGTTCATTTTCAAATGTTGCGTCTTTGAACTACAATTAACATTGTATGTGGATAATCACTTTTAGAGATAAAATGAGATGTTTAACCCCTTCAGTGCCCGCCCCTTTCCCCGCCCAGTGCCGGCCGTTGCATTAGCGGGCGGGGTCTATGACGAGCTGGACTCGTCATGGGCACAGCGCCACTGCGGCCCATGACGAGTCCAGCTCGTCATGGGCACTGAAGGGGTTAAAGTGATTTTCAAGCTTCCAGGGGCCCTAAACACGAGATTTGAGAAATGGGTAAACGTGAATGAAAATGGCCAATTTACTCACTCTGCGGCCTTAAAAAGTGTTTCTCCTCCACGGAAAGTGAATAAAATAACATTTGGATGCCTTTATTGTTCAATCAAAAACGCCCGTTTTTTGGTGAAAAAGATAACCACCCCCCTTACGACATGCTTCAGAAACGAAAAAAATGGTCCATTTTCAAATGTTGCGTCTTTGAACTACAATTCACATTTGTACGTGGATGATCACTTTTAGAAATAAAATTAGATGTTTAAAGTGATTTACAAGCTTCCAGGGGCCCTAAACACAAGATATGAGGAATGGGTAAATATGAATGAAAATGGCCAATTTATTCCCTCTGAGGCCTTAAAAAGTTTTTCTCCACTCCAGAAAGTGAATTAAATAACATTTGTAGGCCTTTATTGTTCAATCAAAAACGCCTGATTTTTGACGAAAGAGATAACCACCCCCCCTTACGACATGCTTCAGAAACTAAACAAATGGTCCGTTTTCAAATGTTGCCTCTTTGAACTACAATTCACATTTGTACGTGGAAAAGCACTTTTAAAAGATCAAATGAGATGTTTAAAGTGATTTTCATGCTTCCAGGGGCCTTAAACACAAGATTTGAGGAATGGGTAAAAGTGAATAAAAATGGCCAATTTACTCACTCTGAGGCCTTAAAAAGTGTTTCTCCTCCACGGGAAGTGAATTAAATAACATTTGTAGGCCTTTATTGTTCAAGCAAAAATGCCCGCTTATTGACGAAAGAGATAACCACCTCCCCTTACGACATGCTTCAGAAACGAAAAAAATGGTCCGTTTTCAAATGTTGCGTCTTTGAATGACAATCCACATTTGTACGTGGATAATCACTTTTAGAGTTAAAATTAGATGTTTAACCTCTTCAATGCCCATGACGAGCTGGTCTCGTCATGGGCCGCGGTTGCGCTGTGCCCATGACGAGACCAGCTCGTCATAAACCCCGCCCGCTAATACAATGGCCGGCACAGGGCGGGGAAAGGGGCGGGCACTGAAGGGGTTAAAGTGATTTTCAAGCTTCCAGGGGCCCTAAACACAAGATTTGAGAAATGGGTAAAAGTGAATGAAAATGGCCAATTTACTCACTCTGAGGCCTTAAAACGTGTTTCTCCTCCACGGGAAGTGAATTAAATACCATTTGGAGGCCTTTATTGTTCAAGCGAAAACGCCTGATTTTTGATGAAAGAGATAACCACCCCCCCTTACGACATGCTTCTGAAACTAAAAAAATGGTTCATTTTCAAATGTTGCGTCTTTGAACCACGATTAACATTGTACGTGGATAATCACTTTTAGAGATAAAATGAGATGTTTAAAGTGATTTTCAAGCTTCCAGGGGGCCTAAACATGAGATTTGAGAAATGGGTAAACGTGAATGAAAATGGCCAATTTACTCACTCTGCGGCCTTAAAAAGTGTTTCTCCCCCACGGAAAGTGAATAAAATAACATTTGGATGCCTTTATTGTTCAATCAAAAACGCCAGTTTTTTGGTGAAAAAGATAACCACCCCCCTTACGACATGCATCAGAAACGAAAAAAATGGTCCATTTTCAAATGTTGCGTCTTTGAACTACAATTCACATTTGTACGTGGATGATCACTTTTAGAGATAAAATTAGATGTTTAAAGTGATTTACAAGCTTCCAGGGGCCCTAAACACAAGATATGAGGAATGGGTAAATATGAATGAAAATGGCCAATTTATTCACTCTGAGGCCTTAAAAAGTTTTTCTCCACTCCAGAAAGTGAATTAAATAACATTTGTAGGCCTTTATTGTTCAATCAAAAACGCCCTATTTTTCACGAAAGAGATAACCACCCCCCCTTACGACATGCTTCAGAAACTAAAAAAATGGTCCGGTTTCAAATGTTGCCTCTTTGAACTACAATTCACATTTGTACGTGGAAAAGCACTTTTAAAGATCAAATGAGATGTTTAAAGTGATTTTCATGCTTCCAGGGGCCTTAAACACAAGATTTGAGGAATGGGTAAAAGTGAATGAAAATGGCCAATTTACTCACTCTGAGGCCTTAAAAGGTGTTTCTCCTCCACGGGAAGTGAATTAAATAACATTTGGAGGCCTTTATTGTTCAAGCGAAAACGCCTAATTTTTGATGAAAGAGATAACCACCCCCCCTTACGACATGCTTCTGAAACTAAAAAAATGGTTCATTTTCAAATGTTGCGTCTTTGAACTACAATTAACATTGTATGTGGATAATCACTTTTAGAGATAAAATGAGATGTTTAACCCCTTCAGTGCCCGCCCCTTTCCCCGCCCAGTGCCGGCCGTTGCATTAGCGGGCGGGGTCTATGACGAGCTGGACTCGTCATGGGCACAGCGCCACTGCGGCCCATGACGAGTCCAGCTCGTCATGGGCACTGAAGGGGTTAAAGTGATTTTCAAGCTTCCAGGGGCCCTAAACACGAGATTTGAGAAATGGGTAAACGTGAATGAAAATGGCCAATTTACTCACTCTGCGGCCTTAAAAAGTGTTTCTCCTCCACGGAAAGTGAATAAAATAACATTTGGATGCCTTTATTTTTCAATCAAAAACGCCCGTTTTTTGGTGAAAAAGATAACCACCCCCCTTACGACATGCTTCAGAAACGAAAAAAATGGTCCATTTTCAAATGTTGCGTCTTTGAACTACAATTCACATTTGTACGTGGATGATCACTTTTAGAAATAAAATTAGATGTTTAAAGTGATTTACAAGCTTCCAGGGGCCCTAAACACAAGATATGAGGAATGGGTAAATATGAATGAAAATGGCCAATTTATTCACTCTGAGGCCTTAAAAAGTTTTTCTCCACTCCAGAAAGTGAATTAAATAACATTTGTAGGCCTTTATTGTTCAATCAAAAACGCCTGATTTTTGACGAAAGAGATAACCACCCCCCCTTACGACATGCTTCAGAAACTAAACAAATGGTCCGTTTTCAAATGTTGCCTCTTTGAACTACAATTCACATTTGTACGTGGAAAAGCACTTTTAAAAGATCAAATGAGATGTTTAAAGTGATTTTCATGCTTCCAGGGGCCTTAAACACAAGATTTGAGGAATGGGTAAAAGTGAATAAAAATGGCCAATTTACTCACTCTGAGGCCTTAAAAAGTGTTTCTCCTCCACGGGAAGTGAATTAAATAACATTTGTAGGCCTTTATTGTTCAAGCAAAAATGCCCGCTTATTGACGAAAGAGATAACCACCTCCCCTTACGACATGCTTCAGAAACGAAAAAAATGGTCCGTTTTCAAATGTTGCGTCTTTGAATGACAATCCACATTTGTACGTGGATAATCACTTTTAGAGTTAAAATTAGATGTTTAACCTCTTCAATGCCCATGACGAGCTGGTCTCGTCATGGGCCGCGGTTGCGCTGTGCCCATGACGAGACCAGCTCGTCATAAACCCCGCCCGCTAATACAATGGCCGGCACAGGGCGGGGAAAGGGGCGGGCACTGAAGGGGTTAAAGTGATTTTCAAGCTTCCAGGGGCCCTAAACACAAGATTTGAGAAATGGGTAAAAGTGAATGAAAATGGCCAATTTACTCACTCTGAGGCCTTAAAACGTGTTTCTCCTCCACGGGAAGTGAATTAAATACCATTTGGAGGCCTTTATTGTTCAAGCGAAAACGCCTGATTTTTGATGAAAGAGATAACCACCCCCCCTTACGACATGCTTCTGAAACTAAAAAAATGGTTCATTTTCAAATGTTGCGTCTTTGAACCACGATTAACATTGTACGTGGATAATCACTTTTAGAGATAAAATGAGATGTTTAAAGTGATTTTCAAGCTTCCAGGGGGCCTAAACATGAGATTTGAGAAATGGGTAAACGTGAATGAAAATGGCCAATTTACTCACTCTGCGGCCTTAAAAAGTGTTTCTCCTCCACGGAAAGTGAATAAAATAACATTTGGATGCCTTTATTGTTCAATCAAAAACGCCCTTTTTTTGGTGAAAAAGATAACCACCCCCCCTTACGACATGCTTCAGAAACGAAAAAAATGGTCCATTTTGAAATGTTGCGTCTATGAACTACAATTCACATTTGTACGTGGATGATCACTTTTAGAGATAAAATTAGATGTTTAAAGTGATTTACAAGCTTCCAGGGGCCCTAAACACAAGATATGAGGAATGGGTAAATATGAATGAAAATGGCCAATTTATTCACTCTGAGGCCTTAAAAAGTTTTTCTCCACTCCAGAAAGTGAATTAAATAACATTTGTAGGACTTTATTGTTCAATCAAAAACGCCCGATTTTTGACGAAAGAGATAACCACCCCCCCTTACGACATGCTTCAGAAACGAAAAAAATGGTCCGTTTTCAAATGTAGCGTCTTTGAATGACAATCCACATTTGTACATGGATAATCACTTTTAGAGCTAAAATTAGATGTTTAAAGTGATTTTCAAGCTTCCAGGGGCCCTAAACACAAGATTTGAGAAATGGGTAAAAGTGAATGAAAATGGCCAATTTACTCACTCAGAGGCCTTAAAAAGTGTTTCTCCTCCACGGGAAGTGAATTAAATACCATTTGGAGGCCTTTATTGTTCAAGCGAAAACGCCTGATTTTTGATGAAAGAGATAACCACCCCCCCTTACGACATGCTTCAGAAACTAAAAAAATGGTCCATTTTCAAATGTTGTGTTTTTGAGCTACAATTCACATTTGTACGTGGATGATCACTTTTAGAGATAAAATTAGATGTTTAAAGTGATTTACAAGCTTCCAGGGGCCCTAAACACAAGATATGAGGAATGGGTAAATATGAATGAAAATGGCCAATTTATTCACTCTGAGGCCTTAAAAAGTTTTTCTCCACTCCAGAAAGTGAATTAAATACCATTTGTAGGCCTTTATTGTTCAATCAAAAACGCCCGATTTTTGACGAAAGAGATAACCACCCCCCCTTACGACATGCTTCTGAAACTAAAAAAATGGTTCATTTTCAAATGTTGCGTCTTTGAACCACAATTAACATTGTACGTGGATAATCACTTTTAGAGATAAAATTAGATGTTTAAAGTGATTTACAAGCTTCCAGGGGCCCTAAACAGAAGATATGAGGAATGGGTAAATATGAATGAAAATGGCCAATTTATTCACTCTGAGGCCTTAAAAAGTTTTTCTCCACTCCAGAAAGTGAATTAAATACCATTTGTAGGCCTTTATTGTTCAATCAAAAACGCCCGATTTTTGACGAAAGAGATAACCACCCCCCCTTACGACATGCTTCAGAAACTAAAAAAATGGTCCGTTTTCAAATGTTGCCTCTTTGAACTACAATTCACATTTGTACGTGGAAAAGCACTTTTAAAGATCAAATGAGATGTTTAAGTGATTTTCATGCTTCCAGGGGCCTTAAACACAAGATTTGAGGAATGGGTAAAAGTGAATGAAAATGGCCAATTTACTCACTCTGAGGCCTTAAAAAGTGTTTCTCCTCCACGGGAAGTGAATTAAATAACATTTGTAGGCCTTTATTGTTCAAGCGAAAACGCCCGATTATTGACGAAAGAGATAACCACCCCCCCTTACGACATGCTTCAGAAACGAAAAAAATGGTCCGTTTTCAAATGTTGCGTCTTTGAATGACAATCCACATTTGTACGTGGATAATCACTTTTAGAGCTAAAATTAGATGTTTAAAGTGATTTTCAAGCTTCCAGGGGCCCTAAACACAAGATTTGAGAAATGGGTAAAAGTGAATGAAAATGGCCAATTTACTCACTCTGAGGCCTTAAAAAGTGTTTCTCCTCCACGGGAAGTAATTTAAATACCATTTGGAGGCCTTAATTGTTCAAGCGAAAACGCCTGATTTCTGATGAAAGAGATAACCACCCCCCCTTACGACATGCTTCTGAAACTAAAAAAATGGTTCATTTTCAAATGTTGCGTCTTTGAACTACAATTAACATTGTACGTGGATAATCACTTTTAGAGATAAAATGAGATGTTTAAAGTGATTTTCAAGCTTCCAGGGGCCCTAAACACGAGATTTGAGAAATGGGTAAACGTGAATGAAAATGGCCAATTTACTCACTCTGCGGCCTTAAAAAGTGTTTCTCCTCCACGGAAAGTGAATAAAATAACATTTGGATGCCTTTATTGTTCAATCAAAAACGCCCTTTTTTTGGTGAAAAAGATAACCACCCCCCCTTACGACATGCTTCAGAAACGAAAAAAATGGTCCATTTTGAAATGTTGCGTCTTTGAACTACAATTCACATTTGTACGTGGATGATCACTTTTAGAGATAAATTTAGATGTTTAAAGTGATTTACAAGCTTCCAGGGGCCCTAAACACAAGATATGAGGAATGGGTAAATATGAATGAAAATGGCCAATTTATTCCCTGTGAGGCCTTAAAAAGTTTTTCTCCACTCCAGAAAGTGAATTAAATAACATTTATAGACCTTTATTGTTCAATCAAAAACGCCCGATTTTTGACGAAAGAGATAACCACCCCCCCTTACGACATGCTTCAGAAACAAAAAAAATGGTCCGTTTTCAAATGTTGCGTCTTTGAATGACAATCCACATTTGTACGTGGATAATCACTTTTAGAGCTAAAATTAGATGTTTAAAGCGATTTTCAAGCTTCCAGGGGCCCTAAACACAAGATTTGAGAAATGGGTAAAAGTGAATGAAAACGGCCAATTTACTCACTCTGAGGCCTTAAAAAGTGATTCTCCTCCACGGGAAGTGAATTAAATACCATTTGGAGGCCTTAATTGTTCAAGCGAAAACGCCTGATTTTTGATGAAAGAGATAACCACCCCCCCTTACGACATGCTTCTGAAACTAAAAAAAGGGTTCATTTTCAAATGTTGCGTCTTTGAACTACAATTAACATTGTACGTGGATAATCCCTTTTAGAGATAAAATGAGATGTTTAAAGTGATTTTCAAGCTTCCAGGGGCCCTAAACACGAGATTTGAGAAATGGGTAAACGTGAATGAAAATGGCCAATTTACTCACTCTGCGGCCTTAAAAAGTGTTTCTCCTCCACGGAAAGTGAATAAAATAACATTTGGATGCCTTTATTGTTCAATCAAAAACGCCCTTTTTTTGGTGAAAAAGATAACCACCCCCCCTTACGACATGCTTCAGAAACGAAAAAAATGGTCCATTTTGAAATGTTGCGTCTTTGAACTACAATTCACATTTGTACGTGGATGATCACTTTTAGAGATAAAATTAGATGTTTAAAGTGATTTACAAGCTTCCAGGGGCCCTAAACACAAGATATGAGGAATGGGTAAATATGAATGAAAATGGCCAATTTATTCCCTGTGAGGCCTTAAAAAGTTTTTCTCCACTCCAGAAAGTGAATTAAATAACATTTATAGACCTTTATTGTTCAATCAAAAACGCCCGATTTTTGACGAAAGAGATAACCACCCCCCCTTACGACATGCTTCAGAAACAAAAAAAATGGTCCGTTTTCAAATGTTGCGTCTTTGAATGACAATCCACATTTGTACGTGGATAATCACTTTTAGAGCTAAAATTAGATGTTTAAAGCGATTTTCAAGCTTCCAGGGGCCCTAAACACAAGATTTGAGAAATGGGTAAAAGTGAATGAAAATGGCCAATTTACTCACTCTGAGGCCTTAAAAAGTGATTCTCCTCCACGGGAAGTGAATTAAATACCATTTGGAGGCCTTTATTGTTCAAGCGAAAACGCCTGATTTTTGATGAAAGAGATAACCACCCCCCCTTACGACATGCTTCTGAAACTAAAAAAAGGGTTCATTTTCAAATGTTGCGTCTTTGAACTACAATTAACATTGTACGTGGATAATCCCTTTTAGAGATAAAATGAGATGTTTAAAGTGATTTTCAAGCTTCCAGGGGCCCTAAACACGAGATTTGAGAAATGGGTAAACGTGAATGAAAATGGCCAATTTACTCACTCTGCGGCCTTAAAAAGTGTTTCTCCTCCACGGAAAGTGAATAAAATAACATTTGGATGCCTTTATTGTTCAATCAAAAACGCCCTTTTTTTGGTGAAAAAGATAACCACCCCCCCTTACGACATGCTTCAGAAACGAAAAAAATGGTCCATTTTGAAATGTTGCGTCTTTGAACTACAATTCACATTTGTACGTGGATGATCACTTTTAGAGATAAAATTAGATGTTTAAAGTGATTTACAAGCTTCCAGGGGCCCTAAACACAAGATATGAGGAATGGGTAAATATGAATGAAAATGGCCAATTTATTCACTCTGAGGCCGTAAAAAGTTTTTCTCCACTCCAGAAAGTGAATTAAATAACATTTGTAGGACTTTATTGTTCAATCAAAAACGCCCGATTTTTGACGAAAGAGATAACCACCCCCCCCTTACGACATGCTTCAGAAAAGAAAAAAATGGTCCGTTTTCAAATGTAGCGTCTTTGAATGACAATCCACATTTGTACATGGATAATCACTTTTAGAGCTAAAATTAGATGTTTAAAGTGATTTTCAAGCTTCCAGGGGCCCTAAACACAAGATTTGAGAAATGGGTAAAAGTGAATGAAAATGGCCAATTTACTCACTCTGAGGCCTTAAAAAGTGTTTCTCCTCCACGGGAAGTGAATTAAATACCATTTGGAGGCCTTTATTGTTCAAGCGAAAACGCCTGATTTTTGATGAAAGAGATAACCACCCCCCCCTTACGACATGCTTCAGAAACGAAAAAAATGGTCCATTTTCAAATGTTGTGTTTTTGAGCTACAATTCACATTTGTACGTGGATGATCACTTTTAGAGATAAAATTAGATGTTTAAAGTGATTTACAAGCTTCCAGGGGCCCTAAACACAAGATATGAGGAATGGGTAAATATGAATGAAAATGGCCAATTTATTCACTCTGAGGCCTTAAAAAGTTTTTCTCCACTCCAGAAAGTGAATTAAATACCATTTGTAGGCCTTTATTGTTCAATCAAAAACGCCCGATTTTTGACGAAAGAGATAACTACCCCCCTTACGACATGCTTCAGAAACTAAAAAAATGGTCCGTTTTCAAATGTTGCCTCTTTGAACTACAATTCACATTTGTACGTGGAAAAGCACTTTTAAAGATCAAATGAGATGTTTAAAGTGATTTTCATGCTTCCAGGGGCCTTAAACACAAGATTTGAGGAATGGGTAAAAGTGAATGAAAATGGCCAATTTACTCACTCTGAGGCCTTAAAAAGTGTTTCTCCTCCACGGGAAGTGAATTAAATAACATTTGTAGGCCTTTATTGTTCAAGCGAAAACGCCAGATTATTGACGAAAGAGATAACCACCCTCCCTTACGACATGCTTCAGAAACGAAAAAAATGGTCCGTTTTCAAATGTTGCGTCTTTGAATGACAATCCACATTTGTACGTGGATAATCACTTTTAGAGCTAAAATTAGATGTTTAAAGTGATTTTCAAGCTTCCAGGGGCCCTAAACAAAAGATTTGAGAAATGGGTAAAAGTGAATGAAAATGGCCAATTTACTCACTCTGAGGCCTTAAAAAGTGTTTCTCCTCCACGGGAAGTAATTTAAATACCATTTGGAGGCCTTTATTGTTCAAGCGAAAACGCCTGATTTCTGATGAAAGAGATAACCACCCCCCTTACGACATGCTTCTGAAACTAAAAAAATGGTTCATTTTCAAATGTTGCGTCTTTGAACTACAATTAACATTGTACGTGGATAATCCCTTTTAGAGATAAAATGAGATGTTTAAAGTGATTTTCAAGCTTCCAGGGGCCCTAAACACGAGATTTGAGAAATGGGTAAACGTGAATGAAAATGGCCAATTTACTCACTCTGCGGCCTTAAAAAGTGTTTCTCCTCCACGGAAAGTGAATAAAATAACATTTGGATGCCTTTATTGTTCAATCAAAAACGCCCTTTTTTTGGTGAAAAAGATAACCACCCCCCCTTACGACATGCTTCAGAAACGAAAAAAATGGTCCATTTTGAAATGTTGCGTCTTTGAACTACAATTCACATTTGTACGTGGATGATCACTTTTAGAGATAAAATTAGATGTTTAAAGTGATTTACAAGCTTCCAGGGGCCCTAAACACAAGATATGAGGAATGGGTAAATATGAATGAAAATGGCCAATTTATTCCCTGTGAGGCCTTAAAAAGTTTTTCTCCACTCCAGAAAGTGAATTAAATAACATTTATAGACCTTTATTGTTCAATCAAAAACGCCCGATTTTTGACGAAAGAGATAACCACCCCCCCTTACGACATGCTTCAGAAACAAAAAAAATGGTCCGTTTTCAAATGTTGCGTCTTTGAATGACAATCCACATTTGTACGTGGATAATCACTTTTAGAGCTAAAATTAGATGTTTAAAGCGATTTTCAAGCTTCCAGGGGCCCTAAACACAAGATTTGAGAAATGGGTAAAAGTGAATGAAAATGGCCAATTTACTCACTCTGAGGCCTTAAAAAGTGATTCTCCTCCACGGGAAGTGAATTAAATACCATTTGGAGGCCTTTATTGTTCAAGCGAAAACGCCTGATTTTTGATGAAAGAGATAACCACCCCCCCTTACGACATGCTTCTGAAACTAAAAAAAGGGTTCATTTTCAAATGTTGCGTCTTTGAACTACAATTAACATTGTACGTGGATAATCCCTTTTAGAGATAAAATGAGATGTTTAAAGTGATTTTCAAGCTTCCAGGGGCCCTAAACACGAGATTTGAGAAATGGGTAAACGTGAATGAAAATGGCCAATTTACTCACTCTGCGGCCTTAAAAAGTGTTTCTCCTCCACGGAAAGTGAATAAAATAACATTTGGATGCCTTTATTGTTCAATCAAAAACGCCCTTTTTTTGGTGAAAAAGATAACCACCCCCCCTTACGACATGCTTCAGAAACGAAAAAAATGGTCCATTTTGAAATGTTGCGTCTTTGAACTACAATTCACATTTGTACGTGGATGATCACTTTTAGAGATAAAATTAGATGTTTAAAGTGATTTACAAGCTTCCAGGGGCCCTAAACACAAGATATGAGGAATGGGTAAATATGAATGAAAATGGCCAATTTATTCACTCTGAGGCCGTAAAAAGTTTTTCTCCACTCCAGAAAGTGAATTAAATAACATTTGTAGGACTTTATTGTTCAATCAAAAACGCCCGATTTTTGACAAAAGAGATAACCACCCCCCCCTTACGACATGCTTCAGAAAAGAAAAAAATGGTCCGTTTTCAAATGTAGCGTCTTTGAATGACAATCCACATTTGTACATGGATAATCACTTTTAGAGCTAAAATTAGATGTTTAAAGTGATTTTCAAGCTTCCAGGGGCCCTAAACACAAGATTTGAGAAATGGGTAAAAGTGAATGAAAATGGCCAATTTACTCACTCTGAGGCCTTAAAAAGAGTTTCTCCTCCACGGGAAGTGAATTAAATACCATTTGGAGGCCTTTATTGTTCAAGCGAAAACGCCTGATTTTTGATGAAAGAGATAACCACCCCCCCCTTACGACATGCTTCAGAAACGAAAAAAATGGTCCATTTTCAAATGTTGTGTTTTTGAGCTACAATTCACATTTGTACGTGGATGATCACTTTTAGAGATAAAATTAGATGTTTAAAGTGATTTACAAGCTTCCAGGGGCCCTAAACACAAGATATGAGGAATGGGTAAATATGAATGAAAATGGCCAATTTATTCACTCTGAGGCCTTAAAAAGTTTTTCTCCACTCCAGAAAGTGAATTAAATACCATTTGTAGGCCTTTATTGTTCAATCAAAAACGCCCGATTTTTGACGAAAGAGATAACTACCCCCCTTACGACATGCTTCAGAAACTAAAAAAATGGTCCGTTTTCAAATGTTGCCTCTTTGAACTACAATTCACATTTGTACGTGGAAAAGCACTTTTAAAGATCAAATGAGATGTTTAAAGTGATTTTCATGCTTCCAGGGGCCTTAAACACAAGATTTGAGGAATGGGTAAAAGTGAATGAAAATGGCCAATTTACTCACTCTGAGGCCTTAAAAAGTGTTTCTCCTCCACGGGAAGTGAATTAAATAACATTTGTAGGCCTTTATTGTTCAAGCGAAAACGCCAGATTATTGACGAAAGAGATAACCACCCTCCCTTACGACATGCTTCAGAAACGAAAAAAATGGTCCGTTTTCAAATGTTGCGTCTTTGAATGACAATCCACATTTGTACGTGGATAATCACTTTTAGAGCTAAAATTAGATGTTTAAAGTGATTTTCAAGCTTCCAGGGGCCCTAAACAAAAGATTTGAGAAATGGGTAAAAGTGAATGAAAATGGCCAATTTACTCACTCTGAGGCCTTAAAAAGTGTTTCTCCTCCACGGGAAGTAATTTAAATACCATTTGGAGGCCTTTATTGTTCAAGCGAAAACGCCTGATTTCTGATGAAAGAGATAACCACCCCCCTTACGACATGCTTCTGAAACTAAAAAAATGGTTCATTTTCAAATGTTGCGTCTTTGAACTACAATTAACATTGTACGTGGATAATCCCTTTTAGAGATAAAATGAGATGTTTAAAGTGATTTTCAAGCTTCCAGGGGCCCTAAACACGAGATTTGAGAAATGGGTAAACGTGAATGAAAATGGCCAATTTACTCACTCTGCGGCCTTAAAAAGTGTTTCTCCTCCACGGAAAGTGAATAAAATAACATTTGGATGCCTTTATTGTTCAATCAAAAACGCCCTTTTTTTGGTGAAAAAGATAACCACCCCCCCTTACGACATGCTTCAGAAACGAAAAAAATGGTCCATTTTGAAATGTTGCGTCTTTGAACTACAATTCACATTTGTACGTGGATGATCACTTTTAGAGATAAAATTAGATGTTTAAAGTGATTTACAAGCTTCCAGGGGCCCTAAACACAAGATATGAGGAATGGGTAAATATGAATGAAAATGGCCAATTTATTCCCTGTGAGGCCTTAAAAAGTTTTTCTCCACTCCAGAAAGTGAATTAAATAACATTTATAGACCTTTATTGTTCAATCAAAAACGCCCGATTTTTGACGAAAGAGATAACCACCCCCCCTTACGACATGCTTCAGAAACAAAAAAAATGGTCCGTTTTCAAATGTTGCGTCTTTGAATGACAATCCACATTTGTACGTGGATAATCACTTTTAGAGCTAAAATTAGATGTTTAAAGCGATTTTCAAGCTTCCAGGGGCCCTAAACACAAGATTTGAGAAATGGGTAAAAGTGAATGAAAATGGCCAATTTACTCACTCTGAGGCCTTAAAAAGTGATTCTCCTCCACGGGAAGTGAATTAAATACCATTTGGAGGCCTTTATTGTTCAAGCGAAAACGCCTGATTTTTGATGAAAGAGATAACCACCCCCCCTTACGACATGCTTCTGAAACTAAAAAAAGGGTTCATTTTCAAATGTTGCGTCTTTGAACTACAATTAACATTGTACGTGGATAATCCCTTTTAGAGATAAAATGAGATGTTTAAAGTGATTTTCAAGCTTCCAGGGGCCCTAAACACGAGATTTGAGAAATGGGTAAACGTGAATGAAAATGGCCAATTTACTCACTCTGCGGCCTTAAAAAGTGTTTCTCCTCCACGGAAAGTGAATAAAATAACATTTGGATGCCTTTATTGTTCAATCAAAAACGCCCTTTTTTTGGTGAAAAAGATAACCACCCCCCCTTACGACATGCTTCAGAAACGAAAAAAATGGTCCATTTTGAAATGTTGCGTCTTTGAACTACAATTCACATTTGTACGTGGATGATCACTTTTAGAGATAAAATTAGATGTTTAAAGTGATTTACAAGCTTCCAGGGGCCCTAAACACAAGATATGAGGAATGGGTAAATATGAATGAAAATGGCCAATTTATTCACTCTGAGGCCGTAAAAAGTTTTTCTCCACTCCAGAAAGTGAATTAAATAACATTTGTAGGACTTTATTGTTCAATCAAAAACGCCCGATTTTTGACAAAAGAGATAACCACCCCCCCCTTACGACATGCTTCAGAAAAGAAAAAAATGGTCCGTTTTCAAATGTAGCGTCTTTGAATGACAATCCACATTTGTACATGGATAATCACTTTTAGAGCTAAAATTAGATGTTTAAAGTGATTTTCAAGCTTCCAGGGGCCCTAAACACAAGATTTGAGAAATGGGTAAAAGTGAATGAAAATGGCCAATTTACTCACTCTGAGGCCTTAAAAAGAGTTTCTCCTCCACGGGAAGTGAATTAAATACCATTTGGAGGCCTTTATTGTTCAAGCGAAAACGCCTGATTTTTGATGAAAGAGATAACCACCCCCCCCTTACGACATGCTTCAGAAACGAAAAAAATGGTCCATTTTCAAATGTTGTGTTTTTGAGCTACAATTCACATTTGTACGTGGATGATCACTTTTAGAGATAAAATTAGATGTTTAAAGTGATTTACAAGCTTCCAGGGGCCCTAAACACAAGATATGAGGAATGGGTAAATATGAATGAAAATGGCCAATTTATTCACTCTGAGGCCTTAAAAAGTTTTTCTCCACTCCAGAAAGTGAATTAAATACCATTTGTAGGCCTTTATTGTTCAATCAAAAACGCCCGATTTTTGACGAAAGAGATAACTACCCCCCTTACGACATGCTTCAGAAACTAAAAAAATGGTCCGTTTTCAAATGTTGCCTCTTTGAACTACAATTCACATTTGTACGTGGAAAAGCACTTTTAAAGATCAAATGAGATGTTTAAAGTGATTTTCATGCTTCCAGGGGCCTTAAACACAAGATTTGAGGAATGGGTAAAAGTGAATGAAAATGGCCAATTTACTCACTCTGAGGCCTTAAAAAGTGTTTCTCCTCCACGGGAAGTGAATTAAATAACATTTGTAGGCCTTTATTGTTCAAGCGAAAACGCCAGATTATTGACGAAAGAGATAACCACCCTCCCTTACGACATGCTTCAGAAACGAAAAAAATGGTCCGTTTTCAAATGTTGCGTCTTTGAATGACAATCCACATTTGTACGTGGATAATCACTTTTAGAGCTAAAATTAGATGTTTAAAGTGATTTTCAAGCTTCCAGGGGCCCTAAACAAAAGATTTGAGAAATGGGTAAAAGTGAATGAAAATGGCCAATTTACTCACTCTGAGGCCTTAAAAAGTGTTTCTCCTCCACGGGAAGTAATTTAAATACCATTTGGAGGCCTTTATTGTTCAAGCGAAAACGCCTGATTTCTGATGAAAGAGATAACCACCCCCCTTACGACATGCTTCTGAAACTAAAAAAATGGTTCATTTTCAAATGTTGCGTCTTTGAACTACAATTAACATTGTACGTGGATAATCACTTTTAGAGATAAAATGAGATGTTTAAAGTGATTTTCAAGCTTCCAGGGGCCCTAAACACGAGATTTGAGAAATGGGTAAACGTGAATGAAAATGGCCAATTTACTCACTCTGCGGCCTTAAAAAGTGTTTCTCCTCCACGGAAAGTGAATAAAATAACATTTGGATGCCTTTATTGTTCAATCAAAAACGCCCTTTTTTTGGTGAAAAAGATAACCACCCCCCCTTACGACATGCTTCAGAAACGAAAAAAATGGTCCATTTTGAAATGTTGCGTCTTTGAACTACAATTCACATTTGTACGTGGATGATCACTTTTAGAGATAAAATTAGATGTTTAAAGTGAGTTACAAGCTTCCAGGGGCCCTAAACACAAGATATGAGGAATGGGTAAAAGTGAATGAAAATGGCCAATTTACTCACTCTGAGGCCTTAAAAAGTGTTTCTCCTCCACGGGAAGTGAATTAAATACCATTTGGAGGCCTTTATTGTTCAAGCGAAAACGCCTGATTTTTGATGAAAGAGATAACCACCCCCCCCTTACGACATGCTTCAGAAACGAAAAAAATGGTCCATTTTCAAATGTTGTGTTTTTGAGCTACAATTCACATTTGTACGTGGATGATCACTTTTAGAGATAAAATTAGATGTTTAAAGTGATTTACAAGCTTCCAGGGGCCCTAAACACAAGATATGAGGAATGGGTAAATATGAATGAAAATGGCCAATTTATTCACTCTGAGGCCTTAAAAAGTTTTTCTCCACTCCAGAAAGTGAATTAAATACCATTTGTAGGCCTTTATTGTTCAATCAAAAACGCCCGATTTTTGACGAAAGAGATAACTACCCCCCCTTACGACATGCTTCAGAAACTAAAAAAATGGTCCGTTTTCAAATGTTGCCTCTTTGAACTACAATTCACATTTGTACGTGGAAAAGCACTTTTAAAGATCAAATGAGATGTTTAAAGTGATTTTCATGCTTCCAGGGGCCTTAAACACAAGATTTGAGGAATGGGTAAAAGTGAATGAAAATGGCCAATTTACTCACTCTGAGGCCTTAAAAAGTGTTTCTCCTCCACGGGAAGTGAATTAAATAACATTTGTAGGCCTTTATTGTTCAAGCGAAAACGCCAGATTATTGACGAAAGAGATAACCACCCCCCCTTACGACATGCTTCAGAAACGAAAAAAATGGTCCGTTTTCAAATGTTGCGTCTTTGAATGACAATCCACATTTGTACGTGGATAATCACTTTTAGAGCTAAAATTAGATGTTTAAAGTGATTTTCAAGCTTCCAGGGGCCCTAAACAAAAGATTTGAGAAATGGGTAAAAGTGAATGAAAATGGCCAATTTACTCACTCTGAGGCCTTAAAAAGTGTTTCTCCTCCACGGGAAGTAATTTAAATACCATTTGGAGGCCTTTATTGTTCAAGCGAAAACGCCTGATTTCTGATGAAAGAGATAACCACCCCCCTTACGACATGCTTCTGAAACTAAAAAAATGGTTCATTTTCAAATGTTGCGTCTTTGAACTACAATTAACATTGTACGTGGATAATCACTTTTAGAGATAAAATGAGATGTTTAAAGTGATTTTCAAGCTTCCAGGGGCCCTAAACACGAGATTTGAGAAATGGGTAAACGTGAATGAAAATGGCCAATTTACTCACTCTGCGGCCTTAAAAAGTGTTTCTCCTCCACGGAAAGTGAATAAAATAACATTTGGATGCCTTTATTGTTCAATCAAAAACGCCCTTTTTTTGGTGAAAAAGATAACCACCCCCCCTTACGACATGCTTCAGAAACGAAAAAAATGGTCCATTTTGAAATGTTGCGTCTTTGAACTACAATTCACATTTGTACGTGGATGATCACTTTTAGAGATAAAATTAGATGTTTAAAGTGATTTACAAGCTTCCAGGGGCCCTAAACACAAGATATGAGGAATGGGTAAATATGAATGAAAATGGCCAATTTATTCCCTGTGAGGCCTTAAAAAGTTTTTCTCCACTCCAGAAAGTGAATTAAATAACATTTGTAGACCTTTATTGTTCAATCAAAAATGCCCGATTATTGACGAAAGAGATAACCACCCCCCCTTACGACATGCTTCAGAAACGAAAAAAATGGTCCGTTTTCAAATGTTGCGTCTTTGAATGACAATCCACATTTGTACGTGGATAATCACTTTTAGAGCTAAAATTAGATGTTTAAAGTGATTTTCAAGCTTCCAGGGGCCCTAAACAAAAGATTTGAGAAATGGGTAAAAGTGAATGAAAATGGCCAATTTACTCACTCTGAGGCCTTAAAAAGTGTTTCTCCTCCACGGGAAGTAATTTAAATACCATTTGGAGGCCTTTATTGTTCAAGCGAAAACGCCTGATTTCTGATGAAAGAGATAACCACCCCCCCTTACGACATGCTTCTGAAACTAAAAAAATGGTTCATTTTCAAATGTTGCGTCTTTGAACTACAATTAACATTGTACGTGGATAATCACTTTTAGAGATAAAATGAGATGTTTAAAGTGATTTTCAAGCTTCCAGGGGCCCTAAACACGAGATTTGAGAAATGGGTAAACGTGAATGAAAATGGCCAATTTACTCATTCTGCGGCCTTAAAAAGTGTTTCTCCTCCACGGAAAGTGAATAAAATAACATTTGGATGCCTTTATTGTTCAATCAAAAACGCCCTTTTTTTGGTGAAAAAGATAACCACCCCCCCTTACGACATGCTTCAGAAACGAAAAAAATGGTCCATTTTGAAATGTTGCGTCTTTGAACTACAATTCACATTTGTACGTGGATGATCACTTTTAGAGATAAAATTAGATGTTTAAAGTGATTTACAAGCTTCCAGGGGCCCTAAACACAAGATATGAGGAATGGGTAAATATGAATGAAAATGGCCAATTTATTCCCTGTGAGGCCTTAAAAAGTTTTTCTCCACTCCAGAAAGTGAATTAAATAACATTTGTAGACCTTTATTGTTCAATCAAAAACGCCCGATTTTTGACGAAAGAGATAACCACCCCCCTTACGACATGCTTCAGAAACGAAAAAAATGGTCCGTTTTCAAATGTTGCGTCTTTGAATGACAATCCACATTTGTACGTGGATAATCACTTTTAGAGCTAAAATTAGATGTTTAAAGCGATTTTCAAGCTTCCAGGGGCCCTAAACACAAGATTTGAGAAATGGGTAAAAGTGAATGAAAATGGCCAATTTACTCACTCTGAGGCCTTAAAAAGTGTTTCTCCTCCACGGGAAGTGAATTAAATACCATTTGGAGGCCTTTATTGTTCAAGCGAAAACGCCTGATTTTTGATGAAAGAGATAACCACCCCCCCTTACGACATGCTTCTGAAACTAAAAAAAGGGTTCATTTTCAAATGTTGCGTCTTTGAACTACAATTAACATTGTACGTGGATAATCCCTTTTAGAGATAAAATGAGATGTTTAAAGTGATTTTCAAGCTTCCAGGGGCCCTAAACACGAGATTTGAGAAATGGGTAAACGTGAATGAAAATGGCCAATTTACTCACTCTGCGGCCTTAAAAAGTGTTTCTCCTCCACGGAAAGTGAATAAAATAACATTTGGATGCCTTTATTGTTCAATCAAAAACGCCCTTTTTTGGTGAAAAAGATAACCACCCCCCCTTACGACATGCTTCAGAAACGAAAAAAATGGTCCATTTTGAAATGTTGCGTCTTTGAACTACAATTCACATTTGTACGTGGATGATCACTTTTAGAGATAAAATTAGATGTTTAAAGTGATTTACAAGCTTCCAGGGGCCCTAAACACAAGATATGAGGAATGGGTAAATATGAATGAAAATGGCCAATTTATTCCCTGTGAGGCCTTAAAAAGTTTTTCTCCACTCCAGAAAGTGAATTAAATAACATTTGTAGACCTTTATTGTTCAATCAAAAACGCCCGATTTTTGACGAAAGAGATAACCACCCCCCCTTACGACATGCTTCAGAAACTAAAAAAATGGTCCGTTTTCAAATGTTGCGTCTTTGAATGACAATCCACATTTGTACGTGGATAATCACTTTTAGAGCTAAAATTAGATGTTTAAAGCGATTTTCAAGCTTCCAGGGGCCCTAAACACAAGATTTGAGAAATGGGTAAAAGTGAATGAAAATGGCCAATTTACTCACTCTGAGGCCTTAAAAAGTGTTTCTCCCCCACGGGAAGTGAATTAAATACCATTTGGAGGCCTTTATTGTTCAAGCGAAAATGCCCGATTATTGACGAAAGAGATAACCACCCCCCCTTACGACATGCTTCAGAAACGTAAAAAATGGCCCGTTTTCAAATGTTGCGTCTTTGAATGACAATCCACATTTGTACGTGGATAATCACTTTTAGAGATAAAATGAGATGTTTAAAGTGATTTTCAAGCTTCCAGGGGCCCTAAACACGAGATTTGAGAAATGGGTAAACGTGAATGAAAATGGCCAATTTACTCACTCTGCGGCCTTAAAAAGTGTTTCTCCTCCACGGAAAGTGAATAAAATTATATTGGAGGCCTTTATTGTTCAAGCGAAAACGCCTGATTTTTGATGAAAGAGATAACCACCCCCCCCTTACGACATGCTTCTGAAACTAAAAAAATGGTTCATTTTCAAATGTTGCGTCTTTGAACCACAATTAACATTGTACGTGGATAATCACTTTTAGAGATAAAATGAGATGTTTAAAGTGATTTTCAAGCTTCCAGGGGCCCTAAACACGAGATTTGAGAAATGGGTAAACGTGAATGAAAATGGCCAATTTACTCACTCTGCGGCCTTAAAAAGTGTTTCTCCTCCACGGAAAGTGAATAAAATAACATTTGGATGCCTTTATTGTTCAATCAAAAACGCCAGTTTTTTGGTGAAAAAGATAACCACACCCCCTTACGACATGCTTCAGAAACGAAAAAAATGGTCCATTTTCAAATGTTGCTTCTTTGAACTACAATTCACATTTGTACGTGGATAATCACTTTTAGAGATAAAATTAGATGTTTAAAGTGATTTACAAGCTTCCAGGGGCCCTAAACACAAGATATGAGGAATGGGTAAATATGAATGAAAATGGCCAATTAATTTACTCTGAGGCCTTAAAAAGTTTTTCTCCACTCCAGAAAGTGAATTAAATAACATTTGTAGACCTTTATTGTTCAATCAAAAACGCTCGATTTTTGACGAAAGAGATAACCAGCCCCCTTACGACATGCTTCAGAAACAAAAAAAATGGTTCATTTTCAAATGTTGCATCTTTGAACGACAATCCACATTTGTACGTGGATAAACACTTTTAGAGATAAAATTAGATGTTTAAAGTGATTTTCAAGCTTCCAGGGGCCCTAAACACAAGATTTGAGAAATGGGTAAAAGTGAATGAAAATGGCCAATTTACTCACTCTGAGGCCTTAAAAAGTGTTTCTCCTCCACGGGAAGTGAATTAAATAAAATTTGTAGGCCTTTATTGTTCAAGCGAAAACGCCCGATTATTGACGAAAGAGATAACCACCCCCCCTTACGACATGCTTCAGAAACGTAAAAAATGGCCCGTTTTCAAATGTTGCGTCTTTTAATTACAATCCACATTTGTAAGTGGATAATCACTTTTAGAGCTAAAATTAGATGTTTAAAGTGATTTTCAAGCTTCGAGGGGCCCTAAACACAAGATTTGAGAAATGGGTAAAAGTGAATGAAAATGGCCAATTTACTCACTCTGAGGCCATAAAAAGTGTTTCTTCTCCACGGGAAGTGAATTAAATACCATTTGGAGGCCTTTATTGTTCAAGCCAAAAACGCCTGATTTTTGATGAAAGAGATAACCACCCCCACCTTACGACATGCTTCAGAAACGGAAAAAATGGTCCATTTTCAAATGTTGTGTCTTTGAACTACAATTCACATTTGTACGTGGATGATCACTTTTAGAGATAAAATTAGATGTTTAAAGTGATTTACAAGCTTCCAGGGGCCCTAAACACAAGATATGAGGAATGGGTAAATATGAATGAAAATGGCCAATTTATTCACTCTGAGGCCTTAAAAAGTTTTTCTCCACTCCAGAAAGTGAATTAAATAACATTTGTAGGACTTTATTGTTCAATCAAAAACGCCCTATTTTTCACGAAAGAGATAACCACCCCCCCTTACGACATGCTTCAGAAACTAAAAAAATGGTCCGTTTATAAATGTTGCCTCTTTGAACTACAATTCACATTTGTACATGGAAAAGCACTTTTAAAGATCAAATAAGATGTTTAAAGTGATTTTCATGCTTCCAGGGGCCTTAAACACAAGATTTGAGGAATGGGTAAAAGTGAATGAAAATGGCCAATTTACTCACTCTGAGGCCTTAAAAGGTGTTTCTCCTCCACGGGAAGTGAATTAAATACCATTTGGAGGCCTTTATTGTTCAAGCAAAAACGCCTAATTTTTGATGAAAGAGATAACCACCCCCCCTTACGACATGCTTCTGAAACTAAAAAAATGGTTCATTTTCAAATGTTGCGTCTTTGAACTACAATTAACATTGTACGTGGATAATCACTTTTAGAGATAAAATGAGATGTTTAAAGTGATTTTCAAGCTTCCAGGGGCCCTAAACACGAGATTTGAGAAATGGGTAAACGTGAATGAAAATGGCCAATTTACTCACTCTGCGGCCTTAAAAAGTGTTTCTCCTCCACGGAAAGTGTATAAAATAACATTTGGATGCCTTTATTGTTCAATCAAAAACGCCCGTTTTTTGGTGAAAAAGATAACCACCCCCCTTACGACATGCTTCAGAAACGAAAAAAATGGTCCATTTTCAAATGTTGCGTCTTTGAACTACAATTCACATTTGTACGTGGATAATCACTTTTAGAGATAAAATTAGATGTTTAAAGTGATTTACAAGCTTCCAGGGGCCCTAAACACAAGATATGAGGAATGGGTAAATATGAATGAAAATGGGCAATTTATTCACTCTGAGGCCTTAAAAAGTTTTTCTCCACTCCAGAAAGTGAATTAAATAACATTTGTAGGCCTTTATTGTTCAATCAAAAACGCCCGATTTTTGACGAAAGAGATAACCACCCCCCCTTACGACATGCTTCAGAAACTAAAAAAATGGTCAGTTTTCAAATGTTGCCTCTTTGAACTACAATTCACATTTGTACGTGGAAAAGCACTTTTAAAGATCAAATGAGATGTTTAAAGTGATTTTCATGCTTCCAGGGGCCTTAAACACAAGATTTGAGGAATGGGTAAAAGTGAATGAAAATGGCCAATTTACTCACTCTGACGCCTTCAAAAGTGTTTCTCCTCCACGGGAAGTGAATTAAATAACATTTGTAGGCCTTTATTGTTCAAGCGAAAACGCCCGATTATTGACGAAAGAGATAACCACCCCCCCTTACGACATGCTTCAGAAACGAAAAAAATGGTCCGTTTTCAAATGTAGCGTCTTTGAATGACAATCCACATTTGTACGTGGATAATCACTTTTAGAGCTAAAATTAGATGTTTAAAGTGATTTTCAAGCTTCCAGGGGCCCTAAACACAAGATTTGAGAAATGGGTAAAAGTGAATGAAAATGGCCAATTTACTCACTCTGAGGCCTTAAAAAGTGTTTCTCCTCCACGGGAAGTGAATTAAATAACATTTGTAGGCCTTTATTGTTCAAGCGAAAACGCCCGATTATTGACGAAAGAGATAACCACCCCCCCTTACGACATGCTTCAGAAACGAAAAAAATGGTCCGTTTTCAAATGTTGCGTCTTTGAATGACAATCCACATTTGTACGTGGATAATCACTTTTAGAGCTAAAATTAGATGTTTAAAGTGATTTTCAAGCTTCCAGGGGCCCTAAACAAAAGATTTGAGAAATGGGTAAAAGTGAATGAAAATGGCCAATTTACTCACTCTGAGGCCTTAAAAAGTGTTTCTCCTCCACGGGAAGTAATTTAAATACCATTTGGAGGCCTTTATTGTTCAAGCGAAAACGCCTGATTTCTGATGAAAGAGATAACCACCCCCCCTTACGACATGCTTCTGAAACTAAAAAAATGGTTCATTTTCAAATGTTGCGTCTTTGAACTACAATTAACATTGTACGTGGATAATCACTTTTAGAGATAAAATGAGATGTTTAAAGTGATTTTCAAGCTTCCAGGGGCCCTAAACACGAGATTTGAGAAATGGGTAAACGTGAATGAAAATGGCCAATTTACTCACTCTGCGGCCTTAAAAAGTGTTTCTCCTCCACGGAAAGTGAATAAAATAACATTTGGATGCCTTTATTGTTCAATCAAAAACGCCCTTTTTTTGGTGAAAAAGATAACCACCCCCCCTTACGACATGCTTCAGAAACGAAAAAAATGGTCCATTTTGAAATGTTGCGTCTTTGAACTACAATTCACATTTGTACGTGGATAATCACTTTTAGAGATAAAATTAGATGTTTAAAGTGATTTACAAGCTTCCAGGGGCCCTAAACACAAGATATGAGGAATGGGTAAATATGAATGAAAATGGGCAATTTATTCACTCTGAGGCCTTAAAAAGTTTTTCTCCACTCCAGAAAGTGAATTAAATAACATTTGTAGGCCTTTATTGTTCAATCAAAAACGCCCGATTTTTGACGAAAGAGATAACCACCCCCCCTTACGACATGCTTCAGAAACTAAAAAAATGGTCAGTTTTCAAATGTTGCCTCTTTGAACTACAATTCACATTTGTACGTGGAAAAGCACTTTTAAAGATCAAATGAGATGTTTAAAGTGATTTTCATGCTTCCAGGGGCCTTAAACACAAGATTTGAGGAATGGGTAAAAGTGAATGAAAATGGCCAATTTACTCACTCTGACGCCTTCAAAAGTGTTTCTCCTCCACGGGAAGTGAATTAAATAACATTTGTAGGCCTTTATTGTTCAAGCGAAAACGCCCGATTATTGACGAAAGAGATAACCACCCCCCCTTACGACATGCTTCAGAAACGAAAAAAATGGTCCGTTTTCAAATGTAGCGTCTTTGAATGACAATCCACATTTGTACGTGGATAATCACTTTTAGAGCTAAAATTAGATGTTTAAAGTGATTTTCAAGCTTCCAGGGGCCCTAAACACAAGATTTGAGAAATGGGTAAAAGTGAATGAAAATGGCCAATTTACTCACTCTGAGGCCTTAAAAAGTGTTTCTCCTCCACGGGAAGTGAATTAAATAACATTTGTAGGCCTTTATTGTTCAAGCGAAAACGCCCGATTATTGACGAAAGAGATAACCACCCCCCCTTACGACATGCTTCAGAAACGAAAAAAATGGTCCGTTTTCAAATGTTGCGTCTTTGAATGACAATCCACATTTGTACGTGGATAATCACTTTTAGAGCTAAAATTAGATGTTTAAAGTGATTTTCAAGCTTCCAGGGGCCCTAAACAAAAGATTTGAGAAATGGGTAAAAGTGAATGAAAATGGCCAATTTACTCACTCTGAGGCCTTAAAAAGTGTTTCTCCTCCACGGGAAGTAATTTAAATACCATTTGGAGGCCTTTATTGTTCAAGCGAAAACGCCTGATTTCTGATGAAAGAGATAACCACCCCCCCTTACGACATGCTTCTGAAACTAAAAAAATGGTTCATTTTCAAATGTTGCGTCTTTGAACTACAATTAACATTGTACGTGGATAATCACTTTTAGAGATAAAATGAGATGTTTAAAGTGATTTTCAAGCTTCCAGGGGCCCTAAACACGAGATTTGAGAAATGGGTAAACGTGAATGAAAATGGCCAATTTACTCACTCTGCGGCCTTAAAAAGTGTTTCTCCTCCACGGAAAGTGAATAAAATAACATTTGGATGCCTTTATTGTTCAATCAAAAACGCCCTTTTTTTGGTGAAAAAGATAACCACCCCCCCTTACGACATGCTTCAGAAACGAAAAAAATGGTCCATTTTGAAATGTTGCGTCTATGAACTACAATTCACATTTGTACGTGGATGATCACTTTTAGAGATAAAATTAGATGTTTAAAGTGATTTACAAGCTTCCAGGGGCCCTAAACACAAGATATGAGGAATGGGTAAATATGAATGAAAATGGCCAATTTATTCACTCTGAGGCCTTAAAAAGTTTTTCTCCACTCCAGAAAGTGAATTAAATAACATTTGTAGGACTTTATTGTTCAATCAAAAACGCCCGATTTTTGACGAAAGAGATAACCACCCCCCCTTACGACATGCTTCAGAAACGAAAAAAATGGTCCGTTTTCAAATGTAGCGTCTTTGAATGACAATCCACATTTGTACATGGATAATCACTTTTAGAGCTAAAATTAGATGTTTAAAGTGATTTTCAAGCTTCCAGGGGCCCTAAACACAAGATTTGAGAAATGGGTAAAAGTGAATGAAAATGGCCAATTTACTCACTCAGAGGCCTTAAAAAGTGTTTCTCCTCCACGGGAAGTGAATTAAATACCATTTGGAGGCCTTTATTGTTCAAGCGAAAACGCCTGATTTTTGATGAAAGAGATAACCACCCCCCCTTACGACATGCTTCAGAAACTAAAAAAATGGTCCATTTTCAAATGTTGTGTTTTTGAGCTACAATTCACATTTGTACGTGGATGATCACTTTTAGAGATAAAATTAGATGTTTAAAGTGATTTACAAGCTTCCAGGGGCCCTAAACACAAGATATGAGGAATGGGTAAATATGAATGAAAATGGCCAATTTATTCACTCTGAGGCCTTAAAAAGTTTTTCTCCACTCCAGAAAGTGAATTAAATACCATTTGTAGGCCTTTATTGTTCAATCAAAAACGCCCGATTTTTGACGAAAGAGATAACCACCCCCCCTTACGACATGCTTCTGAAACTAAAAAAATGGTTCATTTTCAAATGTTGCGTCTTTGAACCACAATTAACATTGTACGTGGATAATCACTTTTAGAGATAAAATTAGATGTTTAAAGTGATTTACAAGCTTCCAGGGGCCCTAAACAGAAGATATGAGGAATGGGTAAATATGAATGAAAATGGCCAATTTATTCACTCTGAGGCCTTAAAAAGTTTTTCTCCACTCCAGAAAGTGAATTAAATACCATTTGTAGGCCTTTATTGTTCAATCAAAAACGCCCGATTTTTGACGAAAGAGATAACCACCCCCCCTTACGACATGCTTCAGAAACTAAAAAAATGGTCCGTTTTCAAATGTTGCCTCTTTGAACTACAATTCACATTTGTACGTGGAAAAGCACTTTTAAAGATCAAATGAGATGTTTAAGTGATTTTCATGCTTCCAGGGGCCTTAAACACAAGATTTGAGGAATGGGTAAAAGTGAATGAAAATGGCCAATTTACTCACTCTGAGGCCTTAAAAAGTGTTTCTCCTCCACGGGAAGTGAATTAAATAACATTTGTAGGCCTTTATTGTTCAAGCGAAAACGCCCGATTATTGACGAAAGAGATAACCACCCCCCCTTACGACATGCTTCAGAAACGAAAAAAATGGTCCGTTTTCAAATGTTGCGTCTTTGAATGACAATCCACATTTGTACGTGGATAATCACTTTTAGAGCTAAAATTAGATGTTTAAAGTGATTTTCAAGCTTCCAGGGGCCCTAAACACAAGATTTGAGAAATGGGTAAAAGTGAATGAAAATGGCCAATTTACTCACTCTGAGGCCTTAAAAAGTGTTTCTCCTCCACGGGAAGTAATTTAAATACCATTTGGAGGCCTTAATTGTTCAAGCGAAAACGCCTGATTTCTGATGAAAGAGATAACCACCCCCCCTTACGACATGCTTCTGAAACTAAAAAAATGGTTCATTTTCAAATGTTGCGTCTTTGAACTACAATTAACATTGTACGTGGATAATCACTTTTAGAGATAAAATGAGATGTTTAAAGTGATTTTCAAGCTTCCAGGGGCCCTAAACACGAGATTTGAGAAATGGGTAAACGTGAATGAAAATGGCCAATTTACTCACTCTGCGGCCTTAAAAAGTGTTTCTCCTCCACGGAAAGTGAATAAAATAACATTTGGATGCCTTTATTGTTCAATCAAAAACGCCCTTTTTTTGGTGAAAAAGATAACCACCCCCCCTTACGACATGCTTCAGAAACGAAAAAAATGGTCCATTTTGAAATGTTGCGTCTTTGAACTACAATTCACATTTGTACGTGGATGATCACTTTTAGAGATAAAATTAGATGTTTAAAGTGATTTACAAGCTTCCAGGGGCCCTAAACACAAGATATGAGGAATGGGTAAATATGAATGAAAATGGCCAATTTATTCCCTGTGAGGCCTTAAAAAGTTTTTCTCCACTCCAGAAAGTGAATTAAATAACATTTATAGACCTTTATTGTTCAATCAAAAACGCCCGATTTTTGACGAAAGAGATAACCACCCCTCCTTACGACATGCTTCAGAAACAAAAAAAATGGTCCGTTTTCAAATGTTGCGTCTTTGAATGACAATCCACATTTGTACGTGGATAATCACTTTTAGAGCTAAAATTAGATGTTTAAAGCGATTTTCAAGCTTCCAGGGGCCCTAAACACAAGATTTGAGAAATGGGTAAAAGTGAATGAAAATGGCCAATTTACTCACTCTGAGGCCTTAAAAAGTGATTCTCCTCCACGGGAAGTGAATTAAATACCATTTGGAGGCCTTTATTGTTCAAGCGAAAACGCCTGATTTTTGATGAAAGAGATAACCACCCCCCCTTACGACATGCTTCTGAAACTAAAAAAAGGGTTCATTTTCAAATGTTGCGTCTTTGAACTACAATTAACATTGTACGTGGATAATCCCTTTTAGAGATAAAATGAGATGTTTAAAGTGATTTTCAAGCTTCCAGGGGCCCTAAACACGAGATTTGAGAAATGGGTAAACGTGAATGAAAATGGCCAATTTACTCACTCTGCGGCCTTAAAAAGTGTTTCTCCTCCACGGAAAGTGAATAAAATAACATTTGGATGCCTTTATTGTTCAATCAAAAACGCCCTTTTTTTGGTGAAAAAGATAACCACCCCCCCTTACGACATGCTTCAGAAACGAAAAAAATGGTCCATTTGGAAATGTTGCGTCTTTGAACTACAATTCACATTTGTACGTGGATGATCACTTTTAGAGATAAAATTAGATGTTTAAAGTGATTTACAAGCTTCCAGGGGCCCTAAACACAAGATATGAGGAATGGGTAAATATGAATGAAAATGGCCAATTTATTCCCTGTGAGGCCTTAAAAAGTTTTTCTCCACTCCAGAAAGTGAATTAAATAACATTTATAGACCTTTATTGTTCAATCAAAAACGCCCGATTTTTGACGAAAGAGATAACCACCCCCCCTTACGACATGCTTCAGAAACAAAAAAAATGGTCCGTTTTCAAATGTTGCGTCTTTGAATGACAATCCACATTTGTACGTGGATAATCACTTTTAGAGCTAAAATTAGATGTTTAAAGCGATTTTCAAGCTTCCAGGGGCCCTAAACACAAGATTTGAGAAATGGGTAAAAGTGAATGAAAATGGCCAATTTACTCACTCTGAGGCCTTAAAAAGTGATTCTCCTCCACGGGAAGTGAATTAAATACCATTTGGAGGCCTTTATTGTTCAAGCGAAAACGCCTGATTTTTGATGAAAGAGATAACCACCCCCCCTTACGACATGCTTCTGAAACTAAAAAAAGGGTTCATTTTCAAATGTTGCGTCTTTGAACTACAATTAATATTGTACGTGGATAATCCCTTTTAGAGATAAAATGAGATGTTTAAAGTGATTTTCAAGCTTCCAGGGGCCCTAAACACGAGATTTGAGAAATGGGTAAACGTGAATGAAAATGGCCAATTTACTCACTCTGCGGCCTTAAAAAGTGTTTCTCCTCCACGGAAAGTGAATAAAATAACATTTGGATGCCTTTATTGTTCAATCAAAAACGCCCTTTTTTTGGTGAAAAAGATAACCACCCCCCCTTACGACATGCTTCAGAAACGAAAAAAATGGTCCATTTTGAAATGTTGCGTCTTTGAACTACCATTCACATTTGTACGTGGATGATCACTTTTAGAGATAAAATGAGATGTTTAAAGTGATTTACAAGCTTCCAGGGGCCCTAAACACAAGATATGAGGAATGGGTAAATATGAATGAAAATGGCCAATTTATTCACTCTGAGGCCGTAAAAAGTTTTTCTCCACTCCAGAAAGTGAATTAAATAACATTTGTAGGACTTTATTGTTCAATCAAAAACGCCCGATTTTTGACGAAAGAGATAACCACCCCCCCCTTACGACATGCTTCAGAAAAGAAAAAAATGGTCCGTTTTCAAATGTAGCGTCTTTGAATGACAATCCACATTTGTACATGGATAATCACTTTTAGAGCTAAAATTAGATGTTTAAAGTGATTTTCAAGCTTCCAGGGGCCCTAAACACAAGATTTGAGAAATGGGTAAAAGTGAATGAAAATGGCCAATTTACTCACTCTGAGGCCTTAAAAAGTGTTTCTCCTCCACGGGAAGTGAATTAAATACCATTTGGAGGCCTTTATTGTTCAAGCGAAAACGCCTGATTTTTGATGAAAGAGATAACCACCCCCCCCTTACGACATGCTTCAGAAACGAAAAAAATGGTCCATTTTCAAATGTTGTGTTTTTGAGCTACAATTCACATTTGTACGTGGATGATCACTTTTAGAGATAAAATTAGATGTTTAAAGTGATTTACAAGCTTCCAGGGGCCCTAAACACAAGATATGAGGAATGGGTAAATATGAATGAAAATGGCCAATTTATTCACTCTGAGGCCTTAAAAAGTTTTTCTCCACTCCAGAAAGTGAATTAAATACCATTTGTAGGCCTTTATTGTTCAATCAAAAACGCCCGATTTTTGACGAAAGAGATAACTACCCCCCTTACGACATGCTTCAGAAACTAAAAAAATGGTCCGTTTTCAAATGTTGCCTCTTTGAACTACAATTCACATTTGTACGTGGAAAAGCACTTTTAAAGATCAAATGAGATGTTTAAAGTGATTTTCATGCTTCCAGGGGCCTTAAACACAAGATTTGAGGAATGGGTAAAAGTGAATGAAAATGGCCAATTTACTCACTCTGAGGCCTTAAAAAGTGTTTCTCCTCCACGGGAAGTGAATTAAATAACATTTGTAGGCCTTTATTGTTCAAGCGAAAACGCCAGATTATTGACGAAAGAGATAACCACCCTCCCTTACGACATGCTTCAGAAACGAAAAAAATGGTCCGTTTTCAAATGTTGCGTCTTTGAATGACAATCCACATTTGTACGTGGATAATCACTTTTAGAGCTAAAATTAGATGTTTAAAGTGATTTTCAAGCTTCCAGGGGCCCTAAACAAAAGATTTGAGAAATGGGTAAAAGTGAATGAAAATGGCCAATTTACTCACTCTGAGGCCTTAAAAAGTGTTTCTCCTCCACGGGAAGTAATTTAAATACCATTTGGAGGCCTTTATTGTTCAAGCGAAAACGCCTGATTTCTGATGAAAGAGATAACCACCCCCCTTACGACATGCTTCTGAAACTAAAAAAATGGTTCATTTTCAAATGTTGCGTCTTTGAACTACAATTAACATTGTACGTGGATAATCACTTTTAGAGATAAAATGAGATGTTTAAAGTGATTTTCAAGCTTCCAGGGGCCCTAAACACGAGATTTGAGAAATGGGTAAACGTGAATGAAAATGGCCAATTTACTCACTCTGCGGCCTTAAAAAGTGTTTCTCCTCCACGGAAAGTGAATAAAATAACATTTGGATGCCTTTATTGTTCAATCAAAAACGCCCTTTTTTTGGTGAAAAAGATAACCACCCCCCCTTACGACATGCTTCAGAAACGAAAAAAATGGTCCATTTTGAAATGTTGCGTCTTTGAACTACAATTCACATTTGTACGTGGATGATCACTTTTAGAGATAAAATTAGATGTTTAAAGTGAGTTACAAGCTTCCAGGGGCCCTAAACACAAGATATGAGGAATGGGTAAAAGTGAATGAAAATGGCCAATTTACTCACTCTGAGGCCTTAAAAAGTGTTTCTCCTCCACGGGAAGTGAATTAAATACCATTTGGAGGCCTTTATTGTTCAAGCGAAAACGCCTGATTTTTGATGAAAGAGATAACCACCCCCCCCTTACGACATGCTTCAGAAACGAAAAAAATGGTCCATTTTCAAATGTTGTGTTTTTGAGCTACAATTCACATTTGTACGTGGATGATCACTTTTAGAGATAAAATTAGATGTTTAAAGTGATTTACAAGCTTCCAGGGGCCCTAAACACAAGATATGAGGAATGGGTAAATATGAATGAAAATGGCCAATTTATTCACTCTGAGGCCTTAAAAAGTTTTTCTCCACTCCAGAAAGTGAATTAAATACCATTTGTAGGCCTTTATTGTTCAATCAAAAACGCCCGATTTTTGACGAAAGAGATAACTACCCCCCCTTACGACATGCTTCAGAAACTAAAAAAATGGTCCGTTTTCAAATGTTGCCTCTTTGAACTACAATTCACATTTGTACGTGGAAAAGCACTTTTAAAGATCAAATGAGATGTTTAAAGTGATTTTCATGCTTCCAGGGGCCTTAAACACAAGATTTGAGGAATGGGTAAAAGTGAATGAAAATGGCCAATTTACTCACTCTGAGGCCTTAAAAAGTGTTTCTCCTCCACGGGAAGTGAATTAAATAACATTTGTAGGCCTTTATTGTTCAAGCGAAAACGCCAGATTATTGACGAAAGAGATAACCACCCCCCCTTACGACATGCTTCAGAAACGAAAAAAATGGTCCGTTTTCAAATGTTGCGTCTTTGAATGACAATCCACATTTGTACGTGGATAATCACTTTTAGAGCTAAAATTAGATGTTTAAAGTGATTTTCAAGCTTCCAGGGGCCCTAAACAAAAGATTTGAGAAATGGGTAAAAGTGAATGAAAATGGCCAATTTACTCACTCTGAGGCCTTAAAAAGTGTTTCTCCTCCACGGGAAGTGATTTAAATACCATTTGGAGGCCTTTATTGTTCAAGCGAAAACGCCTGATTTCTGATGAAAGAGATAACCACCCCCCTTACGACATGCTTCTGAAACTAAAAAAATGGTTCATTTTCAAATGTTGCGTCTTTGAACTACAATTAACATTGTACGTGGATAATCACTTTTAGAGATAAAATGAGATGTTTAAAGTGATTTTCAAGCTTCCAGGGGCCCTAAACACGAGATTTGAGAAATGGGTAAACGTGAATGAAAATGGCCAATTTACTCACTCTGCGGCCTTAAAAAGTGTTTCTCCTCCACGGAAAGTGAATAAAATAACATTTGGATGCCTTTATTGTTCAATCAAAAACGCCCTTTTTTTGGTGAAAAAGATAACCACCCCCCCTTACGACATGCTTCAGAAACGAAAAAAATGGTCCATTTTGAAATGTTGCGTCTTTGAACTACAATTCACATTTGTACGTGGATGATCACTTTTAGAGATAAAATTAGATGTTTAAAGTGATTTACAAGCTTCCAGGGGCCCTAAACACAAGATATGAGGAATGGGTAAATATGAATGAAAATGGCCAATTTATTCCCTGTGAGGCCTTAAAAAGTTTTGTCTCCACTCCAGAAAGTGAATTAAATAACATTTGTAGACCTTTATTGTTCAATCAAAAACGCCCGATTTTTGACGAAAGAGATAACCACCCCCCCTTACGACATGCTTCAGAAACGAAAAAAATGGTCCGTTTTCAAATGTTGCGTCTTTGAATGACAATCCACATTTGTACGTGGATAATCACTTTTAGAGCTAAAATTAGATGTTTAAAGCGATTTTCAAGCTTCCAGGGGCCCTAAACACAAGATTTGAGAAATGGGTAAAAGTGAATGAAAATGGCCAATTTACTCACTCTGAGGCCTTAAAAAGTGTTTCTCCTCCACGGGAAGTGAATTAAATACCATTTGGAGGCCTTTATTGTTCAAGCGAAAACGCCTGATTTTTGATGAAAGAGATAACCACCCCCCCTTACGACATGCTTCTGAAACTAAAAAAAGGGTTCATTTTCAAATGTTGCGTCTTTGAACTACAATTAACATTGTACGTGGATAATCCCTTTTAGAGATAAAATGAGATGTTTAAAGTGATTTTCAAGCTTCCAGGGGCCCTAAACACGAGATTTGAGAAATGGGTAAACGTGAATGAAAATGGCCAATTTACTCACTCTGCGGCCTTAAAAAGTGTTTCTCCTCCACGGAAAGTGAATAAAATAACATTTGGATGCCTTTATTGTTCAATCAAAAACGCCCTTTTTTTGGTGAAAAAGATAACCACCCCCCCTTACGACATGCTTCAGAAACGAAAAAAATGGTCCATTTTGAAATGTTGCGTCTTTGAACTACAATTCACATTTGTACGTGGATGATCACTTTTAGAGATAAAATTAGATGTTTAAAGTGATTTACAAGCTTCCAGGGGCCCTAAACACAAGATATGAGGAATGGGTAAATATGAATGAAAATGGCCAATTTATTCCCTGTGAGGCCTTAAAAAGTTTTTCTCCACTCCAGAAAGTGAATTAAATAACATTTGTAGACCTTTATTGTTCAATCAAAAACGCCCGATTTTTGACGAAAGAGATAACCACCCCCCCTTACGACATGCTTCAGAAACGAAAAAAATGGTCAGTTTTCAAATGTTGCGTCTTTGAATGACAATCCACATTTGTACGTGGATAATCACTTTTAGAGCTAAAATTAGATGTTTAAAGCGATTTTCAAGCTTCCAGGGGCCCTAAACACAAGATTTGAGAAATGGGTAAAAGTGAATGAAAATGGCCAATTTACTCACTCTGAGGCCTTAAAAAGTGTTTCTCCCCCACGGGAAGTGAATTAAATACCATTTGGAGGCCTTTATTGTTCAAGCGAAAATGCCCGATTATTGACCAAAGAGATAACCACCCCCCCTTACGACATGCTTCAGAAACGTAAAAAATGGCCCGTTTTCAAATGTTGCGTCTTTGAATGACAATCCACATTTGTACGTGGATAATCACTTTTAGAGATAAAATGAGATGTTTAAAGTGATTTTCAAGCTTCCAGGGGCCCTAAACACGAGATTTGAGAAATGGGTAAACGTGAATGAAAATGGCCAATTTACTCACTCTGCGGCCTTAAAAAGTGTTTCTCCTCCACGGAAAGTGAATAAAATAACATTTGGAGGCCTTTATTGTTCAAGCGAAAACGCCTGATTTTTGATGAAAGAGATAACCACCCCCCCTTACGACATGCTTCTGAAACTAAAAAAATGGTTCATTTTCAAATGTTGCGTCTTTGAACCACAATTAACATTGTACGTGGATAATCACTTTTAGAGATAAAATGAGATGTTTAAAGTGATTTTCAAGCTTCCAGGGGCCCTAAACACGAGATTTGAGAAATGGGTAAACGTGAATGAAAATGGCCAATTTACTCACTCTGCGGCCTTAAAAAGTGTTTCTCCTCCACGGAAAGTGAATAAAATAACATTTGGATGCCTTTATTGTTCAATCAAAAACGCCAGTTTTTTGGTGAAAAAGATAACCACACCCCCTTACGACATGCTTCAGAAACGAAAAAAATGGTCCATTTTCAAATGTTGCTTCTTTGAACTACAATTCACATTTGTACGTGGATAATCACTTTTAGAGATAAAATTAGATGTTTAAAGTGATTTACAAGCTTCCAGGGGCCCTAAACACAAGATATGAGGAATGGGTAAATATGAATGAAAATGGCCAATGAATTTACTCTGAGGCCTTAAAAAGTTTTTCTCCACTCCAGAAAGTGAATTAAATAACATTTGTAGACCTTTATTGTTCAATCAAAAACGCCCGATTTTTGACGAAAGAGATAACCACCCCCCCTTACGACATGCTTCAGAAACAAAAAAAATGGTTCATATTCAAATGTTGCATCTTTGAACGACAATCCACATTTGTACGTGGATAAACACTTTTAGAGATAAAATTAGATGTTTAAAGTGATTTTCAAGCTTCCAGGGGCCCTAAACACAAGATTTGAGAAATGGGTAAAAGTGAATGAAAATGGCCAATTTACTCACTCTGAGGCCTTAAAAAGTGTTTCTCCTCCACGGGAAGTGAATTAAATAACATTTGTAGGCCTTTATTGTTCAAGCGAAAATGCCCGATTATTGACGAAAGAGATAACCACCCCCCCTTACGACATGCTTCAGAAACGTAAAAAATGGCCCGTTTTCAAATGTTGCGTCTTTTAATTACAATCCACATTTGTACGTGGATAATCACTTTTAGAGCTAAAATTAGATGTTTAAAGTGATTTTCAAGCTTCGAGGGGCCCTAAACACAAGATTTGAGAAATGGGTAAAAGTGAATGAAAATGGCCAATTTACTCACTCTGAGGCCATAAAAAGTGTTTCTTCTCCACGGGAAGTGAATTAAATACCATTTGGAGGCCTTTATTGTTCAAGCCAAAAACGCCTGATTTTTGATGAAAGAGATAACCACCCCCACCTTACGACATGCTTCAGAAACGGAAAAAATGGTCCATTTTCAAATGTTGTGTCTTTGAACTACAATTCACATTTGTACGTGGATGATCACTTTTAGAGATAAAATTATATGTTTAAAGTGATTTACAAGCTTCCAGGGGCCCTAAACACAAGATATGAGGAATGGGTAAATATGAATGAAAATGGCCAATTTATTCACTCTGAGGCCTTAAAAAGTTTTTCTCCACTCCAGAAAGTGAATTAAATACCATTTGTAGGCCTTTATTGTTCAATCAAAAACACCCGATTTTTGACGAAAGAGATAACCACCCCCCCTTACGACATGCTTCAGAAACTAAAAAAATGGTCCGTTTTCAAATGTTGCCTCTTTGAAATACAATTCACATTTGTACGTGGAAAAGCACTTTTAAAGATCAAATGAGATGTTTAAAGTGATTTTCATGCTTCCAGGGGCCTTAAACACAAGATTTGAGGAATGGGTAAAAGTGAATGAAAATGGCCAATTTATTCACTCTGAGGCCTTGAAAAGTTTTTCTCCACTCCAGAAAGTGAATTAAATAACATTTGTAGGCCTTTATTGTTCAATCAAAAACGCCCTATTTTTCACGAAAGAGATAACCACCCCCCCTTACGACATGCTTCAGAAACTAAAAAAATGGTCCGTTTATAAATGTTGCCTCTTTGAACTACAATTCACATTTGTACGTGGAAAAGCACTTTTAAAGATCAAATAAGATGTTTAAAGTGATTTTCATGCTTCCAGGGGCCTTAAACACAAGATTTGAGGAATGGGTAAAAGTGAATGAAAATGGCCAATTTACTCACTCTGAGGCCTTAAAAGGTGTTTCTCCTCCACGGGAAGTGAATTAAATACCATTTGGAGGCCTTTATTGTTCAAGCAAAAACGCCTAATTTTTGATGAAAGAGATAACCACCCCCCCTTACGACATGCTTCTGAAACTAAAAAAATGGTTCATTTTCAAATGTTGCGTCTTTGAACTACAATTAACATTGTACGTGGATAATCACTTTTAGAGATAAAATGAGATGTTTAAAGTGATTTTCAAGCTTCCAGGGGCCCTAAACACGAGATTTGAGAAATGGGTAAACGTGAATGAAAATGGCCAATTTACTCACTCTGCGGCCTTAAAAAGTGTTTCTCCTCCACGGAAAGTGTATAAAATAACATTTGGATGCCTTTATTGTTCAATCAAAAACGCCCGTTTTTTGGTGAAAAAGATAACCACCCCCCTTACGACATGCTTCAGAAACGAAAAAAATGGTCCATTTTCAAATGTTGGGTCTTTGAACTACAATTCACATTTGTACGTGGATAATCACTTTTAGAGATAAAATTAGATGTTTAAAGTGATTTACAAGCTTCCAGGGGCCCTAAACACAAGATATGAGGAATGGGTAAATATGAATGAATATGGCCAATTTATTCACTCTGAGGCCTTAAAAAGTTTTTCTCCACTCCAGAAAGTGAATTAAATAACATTTGTAGGCCTTTATTGTTCAATCAAAAACGCCCGATTTTTGACGAAAGAGATAACCACCCCCCCTTACGACATGCTTCAGAAACTAAAAAAATGGTCAGTTTTCAAATGTTGCCTCTTTGAACTACAATTCACATTTGTACGTGGAAAAGCACTTTTAAAGATCAAATGAGATGTTTAAAGTGATTTTCATGCTTCCAGGGGCCTTAAACACAAGATTTGAGGAATGGGTAAAAGTGAATGAAAATGGCCAATTTACTCACTCTGACGCCTTAAAAAGTGTTTCTCCTCCACGGAAAGTGAATAAAATAACATTTGGATGCCTTTATTGTTCAATCAAAAACGCCCTTTTTTTGGTGAAAAAGATAACCACCCCCCCTTACGACATGCTTCAGAAACGAAAAAAATGGTCCATTTTGAAATGTTGCGTCTTTGAACTACAATTCACATTTGTACGTGGATGATCACTTTTAGAGATAAAATTAGATGTTTAAAGTGATTTACAAGCTTCCAGGGGCCCTAAACACAAGATATGAGGAATGGGTAAATATGAATGAAAATGGCCAATTTATTCCCTGTGAGGCCTTAAAAAGTTTTTCTCCACTCCAGAAAGTGAATTAAATAACATTTGTAGACCTTTATTGTTCAATCAAAAACGCCCGATTTTTGACGAAAGAGATAACCACCCCCCCTTACGACATGCTTCAGAAACGAAAAAAATGGTCCGTTTTCAAATGTTGCGTCTTTGAATGACAATCCACATTTGTACGTGGATAATCACTTTTAGAGCTAAAATTAGATGTTTAAAGCGATTTTCAAGCTTCCAGGGGCCCTAAACACAAGATTAGAGAAATGGGTAAAAGTGAATGAAAATGGCCAATTTACTCACTCTGAGGCCTTAAAAAGTGTTTCTCCTCCACGGGAAGTGAATTAAATACCATTTGGAGGCCTTTATTGTTCAAGCGAAAACGCCTGATTTTTGATGAAAGAGATAACCACCCCCCCTTACGACATGCTTCTGAAACTAAAAAAAGGGTTCATTTTCAAATGTTGCGTCTTTGAACTACAATTAACATTGTACGTGGATAATCCCTTTTAGAGATAAAATGAGATGTTTAAAGTGATTTTCAAGCTTCCAGGGGCCCTAAACACGAGATTTGAGAAATGGGTAAACGTGAATGAAAATGGCCAATTTACTCACTCTGCGGCCTTAAAAAGTGTTTCTCCTCCACGGAAAGTGAATAAAATAACATTTGGATGCCTTTATTGTTCAATCAAAAACGCCCTTTTTTTGGTGAAAAAGATAACCACCCCCCCTTACGACATGCTTCAGAAACGAAAAAAATGGTCCATTTTGAAATGTTGCGTCTTTGAACTACAATTCACATTTGTACGTGGATGATCACTTTTAGAGATAAAATTAGATGTTTAAAGTGATTTACAAGCTTCCAGGGGCCCTAAACACAAGATATGAGGAATGGGTAAATATGAATGAAAATGGCCAATTTATTCACTCTGAGGCCTTAAAAAGTTTTTCTCCACTCCAGAAAGTGAATTAAATAACATTTGTAGGACTTTATTGTTCAATCAAAAACGCCCGATTTTTGACGAAAGAGATAACCACCCCCCCTTACGACATGCTTCAGAAACGAAAAAAATGGTCCGTTTTCAAATGTAGCGTCTTTGAATGACAATCCACATTTGTACATGGATAATCACTTTTAGAGCTAAAATTAGATGTTTAAAGTGATTTTCAAGCTTCCAGGGGCCCTAAACACAAGATTTGAGAAATGGGTAAAAGTGAATGAAAATGGCCAATTTACTCACTCTGAGGCCTTAAAAAGTGTTTCTCCTCCACGGGAAGTGAATTAAATACCATTTGGAGGCCTTTATTGTTCAAGCGAAAACGCCTGATTTTTGATGAAAGAGATAACCACCCCCCCTTACGACATGCTTCAGAAACGAAAAAAATGGTCCATTTTCAAATGTTGTGTTTTTGAGCTACAATTCACATTTGTACGTGGATGATCACTTTTAGAGATAAAATTAGATGTTTAAAGTGATTTACAAGCTTCCAGGGGCCCTAAACACAAGATATGAGGAATGGGTAAATATGAATGAAAATGGCCAATTTATTCACTCTGAGGCCTTAAAAAGTTTTTCTCCACTCCAGAAAGTGAATGAAATACCATTTGTAGGCCTTTATTGTTCAATCAAAAACGCCCGATTTTTGACGAAAGAGATAACTACCCCCCCTTACGACATGCTTCAGAAACTAAAAAAATGGTCCGTTTTCAAATGTTGCCTCTTTGAACTACAATTCACATTTGTACGTGGAAAAGCACTTTTAAAGATCAAATGAGATGTTTAAAGTGATTTTCATGCTTCCAGGGGCCTTAAACACAGGATTTGAGGAATGGGTAAAAGTGAATGAAAATGGCCAATTTACTCACTCTGAGGCCTTAAAAAGTGTTTCTCCTCCACGGGAAGTGAATTAAATAACATTTGTAGGCCTTTATTGTTCAAGCGAAAACGCCCGATTATTGACGAAAGAGATAACCACCCCCCCTTACGACATGCTTCAGAAACGAAAAAAATGGTCCGTTTTCAAATGTTGCGTCTTTGAATGACAATCCACATTTGTACGTGGATAATCACTTTTAGAGCTAAAATTAGATGTTTAAAGTGATTTTCAAGCTTCCAGGGGCCCTAAACAAAAGATTTGAGAAATGGGTAAAAGTGAATGAAAATGGCCAATTTACTCACTCTGAGGCCTTAAAAAGTGTTTCTCCTCCACGGGAAGTAATTTAAATACAATTTGGAGGCCTTTATTGTTCAAGCGAAAACGCCTGATTTCTGATGAAAGAGATAACCACCCCCCCTTACGACATGCTTCTGAAACTAAAAAAATGGTTCATTTTCAAATGTTGCGTCTTTGAACTACAATTAACATTGTACGTGGATAATCACTTTTAGAGATAAAATGAGATGTTTAAAGTGATTTTCAAGCTTCCAGGGGCCCTAAACACGAGATTTGAGAAATGGGTAAACGTGAATGAAAATGGCCAATTTACTCACTCTGCGGCCTTAAAAAGTGTTTCTCCTCCACGGAAAGTGAATAAAATAACATTTGGATGCCTTTATTGTTCAATCAAAAACGCCCTTTTTTTGGTGAAAAAGATAACCACCCCCCCTTACGACATGCTTCAGAAACGAAAAAAATGGTCCATTTTGAAATGTTGCGTCTTTGAACTACAATTCACATTTGTACGTGGATGATCACTTTTAGAGATAAAATTAGATGTTTAAAGTGATTTACAAGCTTCCAGGGGCCCTAAACACAAGATATGAGGAATGGGTAAATATGAATGAAAATGGGCAATTTATTCCCTGTGAGGCCTTAAAAAGTTTTTCTCCACTCCAGAAAGTGAATTAAATAACATTTGTAGACCTTTATTGTTCAATCAAAAACGCCCGATTTTTGACGAAAGAGATAACCACCCCCCCTTACGACATGCTTCAGAAACGAAAAAAATGGTCCGTTTTCAAATGTTGCGTCTTTGAATGACAATCCACATTTGTACGTGGATAATCACTTTTAGAGCTAAAATTAGATGTTTAAAGCGATTTTCAAGCTTCCAGGGGCCCTAAACACAAGATTTGAGAAATGGGTAAAAGTGAATGAAAATGGCCAATTTACTCACTCTGAGGCCTTAAAAAGTGTTTCTCCTCCACGGGAAGTGAATTAAATACCATTTGGAGGCCTTTATTGTTCAAGCGAAAACGCCTGATTTTTGATGAAAGAGATAACCACCCCCCCTTACGACATGCTTCTGAAACTAAAAAAAGGGTTCATTTTCAAATGTTGCGTCTTTGAACTACAATTAACATTGTACGTGGATAATCCCTTTTAGAGATAAAATGAGATGTTTAAAGTGATTTTCAAGCTTCCAGGGGCCCTAAACACGAGATTTGAGAAATGGGTAAACGTGAATGAAAATGGCCAATTTACTCACTCTGCGGCCTTAAAAAGTGTTTCTCCTCCACGGAAAGTGAATAAAATAACATTTGGATGCCTTTATTGTTCAATCAAAAACGCCCTTTTTTTGGTGAAAAAGATAACCACCCCCCCTTACGACATGCTTCAGAAACGAAAAAAATGGTCCATTTTGAAATGTTGCGTCTTTGAACTACAATTCACATTTGTACGTGGATGATCACTTTTAGAGATAAAATTAGATGTTTAAAGTGATTTACAAGCTTCCAGGGGCCCTAAACACAAGATATGAGGAATGGGTAAATATGAATGAAAATGGCCAATTTATTCCCTGTGAGGCCTTAAAAAGTTTTTCTCCACTCCAGAAAGTGAATTAAATAACATTTGTAGACCTTTATTGTTCAATCAAAAACGCCCGATTTTTGACGAAAGAGATAACCACCCCCCCTTACGACATGCTTCAGAAACTAAAAAAATGGTCCGTTTTCAAATGTTGCGTCTTTGAATGACAATCCACATTTGTACGTGGATAATCACTTTTAGAGCTAAAATTAGATGTTTAAAGCGATTTTCAAGCTTCCAGGGGCCCTAAACACAAGATTTGAGAAATGGGTAAAAGTGAATGAAAATGGCCAATTTACTCACTCTGAGGCCTTAAAAAGTGTTTCTCCCCCACGGGAAGTGAATTAAATACCATTTGGAGGCCTTTATTGTTCAAGCGAAAATGCCCGATTATTGACGAAAGAGATAACCACCCCCCCTTACGACATGCTTCAGAAACGTAAAAAATGGCCCGTTTTCAAATGTTGCGTCTTTGAATGACAATCCACATTTGTACGTGGATAATCACTTTTAGAGATAAAATGAGATGTTTAAAGTGATTTTCAAGCTTCCAGGGGCCCTAAACACGAGATTTGAGAAATGGGTAAACGTGAATGAAAATGGCCAATTTACTCACTCTGCGGCCTTAAAAAGTGTTTCTCCTCCACGGAAAGTGAATAAAATTATATTGGAGGCCTTTATTGTTCAAGCGAAAACGCCTGATTTTTGATGAAAGAGATAACCACCCCCCCCTTACGACATGCTTCTGAAACTAAAAAAATGGTTCATTTTCAAATGTTGCGTCTTTGAACCACAATTAACATTGTACGTGGATAATCACTTTTAGAGATAAAATGAGATGTTTAAAGTGATTTTCAAGCTTCCAGGGGCCCTAAACACGAGATTTGAGAAATGGGTAAACGTGAATGAAAATGGCCAATTTACTCACTCTGCGGCCTTAAAAAGTGTTTCTCCTCCACGGAAAGTGAATAAAATAACATTTGGATGCCTTTATTGTTCAATCAAAAACGCCAGTTTTTTGGTGAAAAAGATAACCACACCCCCTTACGACATGCTTCAGAAACGAAAAAAATGGTCCATTTTCAAATGTTGCTTCTTTGAACTACAATTCACATTTGTACATGGATAATCACTTTTAGAGATAAAATTAGATGTTTAAACTGATTTACAAGCTTCCAGGGGCCCTAAACACAAGATATGAGGAATGGGTAAAAATGAATGAAAATGGCCAATTAATTTACTCTGAGGCCTTAAAAAGTTTTTCTCCACTCCAGAAAGTGAATTAAATAACATTTGTAGACCTTTATTGTTCAATCAAAAACGCTCGATTTTTGACGAAAGAGATAACCAGCCCCCTTACGACATGCTTCAGAAACAAAAAAAATGGTTCATTTTCAAATGTTGCATCTTTGAACGACAATCCACATTTGTACGTGGATAAACACTTTTAGAGATAAAATTAGATGTTTAAAGTGATTTTCAAGCTTCCAGGGGCCCTAAACACAAGATTTGAGAAATGGGTAAAAGTGAATGAAAATGGCCAATTTACTCACTCTGAGGCCTTAAAAAGTGTTTCTCCTCCACGGGAAGTGAATTAAATAAAATTTGTAGGCCTTTATTGTTCAAGCGAAAACGCCCGATTATTGACGAAAGAGATAACCACCCCCCCTTACGACATGCTTCAGAAACGTAAAAAATGGCCCGTTTTCAAATGTTGCGTCTTTTAATTACAATCCACATTTGTAAGTGGATAATCACTTTTAGAGCTAAAATTAGATGTTTAAAGTGATTTTCAAGCTTCGAGGGGCCCTAAACACAAGATTTGAGAAATGGGTAAAAGTGAATGAAAATGGCCAATTTACTCACTCTGAGGCCATAAAAAGTGTTTCTTCTCCACGGGAAGTGAATTAAATACCATTTGGAGGCCTTTATTGTTCAAGCCAAAAACGCCTGATTTTTGATGAAAGAGATAACCACCCCCACCTTACGACATGCTTCAGAAACGGAAAAAATGGTCCATTTTCAAATGTTGTGTCTTTGAACTACAATTCACATTTGTACGTGGATGATCACTTTTAGAGATAAAATTAGATGTTTAAAGTGATTTACAAGCTTCCAGGGGCCCTAAACACAAGATATGAGGAATGGGTAAATATGAATGAAAATGGCCAATTTATTCACTCTGAGGCCTTAAAAAGTTTTTCTCCACTCCAGAAAGTGAATTAAATAACATTTGTAGGACTTTATTGTTCAATCAAAAACGCCCTATTTTTCACGAAAGAGATAACCACCCCCCCCTTACGACATGCTTCAGAAACTAAAAAAATGGTCCGTTTATAAATGTTGCCTCTTTGAACTACAATTCACATTTGTACGTGGAAAAGCACTTTTAAAGATCAAATAAGATGTTTAAAGTGATTTTCATGCTTCCAGGGGCCTTAAACACAAGATTTGAGGAATGGGTAAAAGTGAATGAAAATGGCCAATTTACTCACTCTGAGGCCTTAAAAGGTGTTTCTCCTCCACGGGAAGTGAATTAAATACCATTTGGAGGCCTTTATTGTTCAAGCAAAAACGCCTAATTTTTGATGAAAGAGATAACCACCCCCCCTTACGACATGCTTCTGAAACTAAAAAAATGGTTCATTTTCAAATGTTGCGTCTTTGAACTACAATTAACATTGTACGTGGATAATCACTTTTAGAGATAAAATGAGATGTTTAAAGTGATTTTCAAGCTTCCAGGGGCCCTAAACACGAGATTTGAGAAATGGGTAAACGTGAATGAAAATGGCCAATTTACTCACTCTGCGGCCTTAAAAAGTGTTTCTCCTCCACGGAAAGTGTATAAAATAACATTTGGATGCCTTTATTGTTCAATCAAAAACGCCCGTTTTTTGGTGAAAAAGATAACCACCCCCCTTACGACATGCTTCAGAAACGAAAAAAATGGTCCATTTTCAAATGTTGCGTCTTTGAACTACAATTCACATTTGTACGTGGATAATCACTTTTAGAGATAAAATTAGATGTTTAAAGTGATTTACAAGCTTCCAGGGGCCCTAAACACAAGATATGAGGAATGGGTAAATATGAATGAAAATGGGCAATTTATTCACTCTGAGGCCTTAAAAAGTTTTTCTCCACTCCAGAAAGTGAATTAAATAACATTTGTAGGCCTTTATTGTTCAATCAAAAACGCCCGATTTTTGACGAAAGAGATAACCACCCCCCCTTACGACATGCTTCAGAAACTAAAAAAATGGTCAGTTTTCAAATGTTGCCTCTTTGAACTACAATTCACATTTGTACGTGGAAAAGCACTTTTAAAGATCAAATGAGATGTTTAAAGTGATTTTCATGCTTCCAGGGGCCTTAAACACAAGATTTGAGGAATGGGTAAAAGTGAATGAAAATGGCCAATTTACTCACTCTGACGCCTTCAAAAGTGTTTCTCCTCCACGGGAAGTGAATTAAATAACATTTGTAGGCCTTTATTGTTCAAGCGAAAACGCCCGATTATTGACGAAAGAGATAACCACCCCCCCTTACGACATGCTTCAGAAACGAAAAAAATGGTCCGTTTTCAAATGTAGCGTCTTTGAATGACAATCCACATTTGTACGTGGATAATCACTTTTAGAGCTAAAATTAGATGTTTAAAGTGATTTTCAAGCTTCCAGGGGCCCTAAACACAAGATTTGAGAAATGGGTAAAAGTGAATGAAAATGGCCAATTTACTCACTCTGAGGCCTTAAAAAGTGTTTCTCCTCCACGGGAAGTGAATTAAATAACATTTGTAGGCCTTTATTGTTCAAGCGAAAACGCCCGATTATTGACGAAAGAGATAACCACCCCCCCTTACGACATGCTTCAGAAACGAAAAAAATGGTCCGTTTTCAAATGTTGCGTCTTTGAATGACAATCCACATTTGTACGTGGATAATCACTTTTAGAGCTAAAATTAGATGTTTAAAGTGATTTTCAAGCTTCCAGGGGCCCTAAACAAAAGATTTGAGAAATGGGTAAAAGTGAATGAAAATGGCCAATTTACTCACTCTGAGGCCTTAAAAAGTGTTTCTCCTCCACGGGAAGTAATTTAAATACCATTTGGAGGCCTTTATTGTTCAAGCGAAAACGCCTGATTTCTGATGAAAGAGATAACCACCCCCCCTTACGACATGCTTCTGAAACTAAAAAAATGGTTCATTTTCAAATGTTGCGTCTTTGAACTACAATTAACATTGTACGTGGATAATCACTTTTAGAGATAAAATGAGATGTTTAAAGTGATTTTCAAGCTTCCAGGGGCCCTAAACACGAGATTTGAGAAATGGGTAAACGTGAATGAAAATGGCCAATTTACTCACTCTGCGGCCTTAAAAAGTGTTTCTCCTCCACGGAAAGTGAATAAAATAACATTTGGATGCCTTTATTGTTCAATCAAAAACGCCCTTTTTTTGGTGAAAAAGATAACCACCCCCCCTTACGACATGCTTCAGAAACGAAAAAAATGGTCCATTTTGAAATGTTGCGTCTTTGAACTACAATTCACATTTGTACGTGGATAATCACTTTTAGAGATAAAATTAGATGTTTAAAGTGATTTACAAGCTTCCAGGGGCCCTAAACACAAGATATGAGGAATGGGTAAATATGAATGAAAATGGGCAATTTATTCACTCTGAGGCCTTAAAAAGTTTTTCTCCACTCCAGAAAGTGAATTAAATAACATTTGTAGGCCTTTATTGTTCAATCAAAAACGCCCGATTTTTGACGAAAGAGATAACCACCCCCCCTTACGACATGCTTCAGAAACTAAAAAAATGGTCAGTTTTCAAATGTTGCCTCTTTGAACTACAATTCACATTTGTACGTGGAAAAGCACTTTTAAAGATCAAATGAGATGTTTAAAGTGATTTTCATGCTTCCAGGGGCCTTAAACACAAGATTTGAGGAATGGGTAAAAGTGAATGAAAATGGCCAATTTACTCACTCTGACGCCTTCAAAAGTGTTTCTCCTCCACGGGAAGTGAATTAAATAACATTTGTAGGCCTTTATTGTTCAAGCGAAAACGCCCGATTATTGACGAAAGAGATAACCACCCCCCCTTACGACATGCTTCAGAAACGAAAAAAATGGTCCGTTTTCAAATGTAGCGTCTTTGAATGACAATCCACATTTGTACGTGGATAATCACTTTTAGAGCTAAAATTAGATGTTTAAAGTGATTTTCAAGCTTCCAGGGGCCCTAAACACAAGATTTGAGAAATGGGTAAAAGTGAATGAAAATGGCCAATTTACTCACTCTGAGGCCTTAAAAAGTGTTTCTCCTCCACGGGAAGTGAATTAAATAACATTTGTAGGCCTTTATTGTTCAAGCGAAAACGCCCGATTATTGACGAAAGAGATAACCACCCCCCCTTACGACATGCTTCAGAAACGAAAAAAATGGTCCGTTTTCAAATGTTGCGTCTTTGAATGACAATCCACATTTGTACGTGGATAATCACTTTTAGAGCTAAAATTAGATGTTTAAAGTGATTTTCAAGCTTCCAGGGGCCCTAAACAAAAGATTTGAGAAATGGGTAAAAGTGAATGAAAATGGCCAATTTACTCACTCTGAGGCCTTAAAAAGTGTTTCTCCTCCACGGGAAGTAATTTAAATACCATTTGGAGGCCTTTATTGTTCAAGCGAAAACGCCTGATTTCTGATGAAAGAGATAACCACCCCCCCTTACGACATGCTTCTGAAACTAAAAAAATGGTTCATTTTCAAATGTTGCGTCTTTGAACTACAATTAACATTGTACGTGGATAATCACTTTTAGAGATAAAATGAGATGTTTAAAGTGATTTTCAAGCTTCCAGGGGCCCTAAACACGAGATTTGAGAAATGGGTAAACGTGAATGAAAATGGCCAATTTACTCACTCTGCGGCCTTAAAAAGTGTTTCTCCTCCACGGAAAGTGAATAAAATAACATTTGGATGCCTTTATTGTTCAATCAAAAACGCCCTTTTTTTGGTGAAAAAGATAACCACCCCCCCTTACGACATGCTTCAGAAACGAAAAAAATGGTCCATTTTGAAATGTTGCGTCTTTGAACTACAATTCACATTTGTACGTGGATGATCACTTTTAGAGATAAAATTAGATGTTTAAAGTGATTTACAAGCTTCCAGGGGCCCTAAACACAAGATATGAGGAATGGGTAAATATGAATGAAAATGGCCAATTTATTCCCTGTGAGGCCTTAAAAAGTTTTTCTCCACTCCAGAAAGTGAATTAAATAACATTTGTAGACCTTTATTGTTCAATCAAAAACGCCCGATTTTTGACGAAAGAGATAACCACCCCCCCTTACGACATGCTTCAGAAACGAAAAAAATGGTCCGTTTTCAAATGTTGCGTCTTTGAATGACAATCCACATTTGTACGTGGATAATCACTTTTAGAGCTAAAATTAGATGTTTAAAGCGATTTTCAAGCTTCCAGGGGCCCTAAACACAAGATTTGAGAAATGGGTAAAAGTGAATGAAAATGGCCAATTTACTCACTCTGAGGCCTTAAAAAGTGTTTCTCCTCCACGGGAAGTGAATTAAATACCATTTGGAGGCCTTTATTGTTCAAGCGAAAACGCCTGATTTTTGATGAAAGAGATAACCCCCCCCCCTTACGACATGCTTCTGAAACTAAAAAAGGGTTCATTTTCAAATGTTGCGTCTTTGAACTACAATTAACATTGTACGTGGATAATCCCTTTTAGAGATAAAATGAGATGTTTAAAGTGATTTTCAAGCTTCCAGGGGCCCTAAACACGAGATTTGAGAAATGGGTAAACGTGAATGAAAATGGCCAATTTACTCACTCTGCGGCCTTAAAAAGTGTTTCTCCTCCACGGAAAGTGAATAAAATAACATTTGGATGCCTTTATTGTTCAATCAAAAACGCCCTTTTTTTGGTGAAAAAGATAACCACCCCCCCTTACGACATGCTTCAGAAACGAAAAAAATGGTCCATTTTGAAATGTTGCGTCTTTGAACTACAATTCACATTTGTACGTGGATGATCACTTTTAGAGATGAAATTAGATGTTTAAAGTGATTTACAAGCTTCCAGGGGCCCTAAACACAAGATATGAGGAATGGGTAAATATGAATGAAAATGGCCAATTTATTCACTCTGAGGCCTTAAAAAGTTTTTCTCCACTCCAGAAAGTGAATTAAATAACATTTGTAGGACTTTATTGTTCAATCAAAAACGCCCGATTTTTGACGAAAGAGATAACCACCCCCCCTTACGACATGCTTCAGAAACGAAAAAAATGGTCCGTTTTCAAATGTAGCGTCTTTGAATGACAATCCACATTTGTACATGGATAATCACTTTTAGAGCTAAAATTAGATGTTTAAAGTGATTTTCAAGCTTCCAGGGGCCCTAAACACAAGATTTGAGAAATGGGTAAAAGTGAATGAAAATGGCCAATTTACTCACTCTGAGGCCTTAAAAAGTGTTTCTCCTCCACGGGAAGTGAATTAAATACCATTTGGAGGCCTTTATTGTTCAAGCGAAAACGCCTGATTTTTGATGAAAGAGATAACCACCCCCCCTTACGACATGCTTCAGAAACGAAAAAAATGGTCCATTTTCAAATGTTGTGTTTTTGAGCTACAATTCACATTTGTACATGGATGATCACTTTTAGAGATAAAATTAGATGTTTAAAGTGATTTACAAGCTTCCAGGGGCCCTAAACACAAGATATGAGGAATGGGTAAATATGAATGAAAGTGGCCAATTTATTCACTCTGAGGCCTTAAAAAGTTTTTCTCCACTCCAGAAAGTGAATTAAATACCATTTGTAGGCCTTTATTGTTCAATCAAAAACGCCCGATTTTTGACGAAAGAGATAACTACCCCCCCTTACGACATGCTTCAGAAACTAAAAAAATGGTCCGTTTTCAAATGTTGCCTCTTTGAACTACAATTCACATTTGTACGTGGAAAAGCACTTTTAAAGATCAAATGAGATGTTTAAAGTGATTTTCATGCTTCCAGGGGCCTTAAACACAAGATTTGAGGAATGGGTAAAAGTGAATGAAAATGGCCAATTTACTCACTCTGAGGCCTTAAAAAGTGTTTCTCCTCCACGGGAAGTGAATTAAATAACATTTGTAGGCCTTTATTGTTCAAGCGAAAACGCCCGATTATTGACGAAAGAGATAACCACCCCCCTTACGACATGCTTCTGAAACTAAAAAAATGGTTCATTTTCAAATGTTGCGTCTTTGAACCACAATTAACATTGTACGTGGATAATCACTTTTAGAGATAAAATGAGATGTTTAAAGTGATTTACAAGCTTCCAGGGGCCCTAAACACTAGATTTGAGAAATGGGTAAACGTGAATGAAAATGGCCAATTTACTCACTCTGCGGCCTTAAAAAGTGTTTCTCCTCCACGGAAAGTGAATAAAATAACATTTGGATGCCTTTATTGTTCAATCAAAAACGACTGTTTTTTGGTGAAAAAGATAACCACCCCCCCTTACGACATGCTTCAGAAACGAAAAAAATGGTCCATTTTCAAATGTTGCTTCTTTGAACTACAATTCACATTTGTACGTGGATAATCACTTTTAGAGATAAAATTAGATGTTTAAAGTGATTTACAAGCTTCCAGGGGCCCTAAACACAAGATATGAGGAATGGGTAAATATGAATGAAAATGGCCAATTTATTCACTGTGAGGCCTTAAAAAGTTTTTCTCCACTCCAGAAAGTGAATTAAATAACATTTGTAGACCTTTATTGTTCAATCAAAAACGCCCGATTTTTGACGAAAGAGATAACCACCCCCCCTTACGACATGCTTCAGAAACAAAAAAAATGGTCCGTTTTCAAATGTTGCGTCTTTGAATGACAATCCACATTTGTACGTGGATAATCACTTTTAGAGCTAAAATTAGATGTTTAAAGCGATTTTCAAGCTTCCAGGGGCCCTAAACACAAGATTTGAGAAATGGGTAAAAGTGAATGAAAATGGCCAATTTACTCACTCTGAGGCCTTAAAAAGTGTTTCTCCTCCACGGGAAGTGAATTAAATACCATTTGGAGGCCTTTATTGTTCAAGCGAAAACGCCTGATTTTTGATGAAAGAGATAACCACCCCCCCTTACGACATGCTTCTGAAACTAAAAAAAGGGTTCATTTTCAAATGTTGCGTCTTTGAACTACAATTAACATTGTACGTGGATAATCACTTTTAGAGATAAAATGAGATGTTTAAAGTGATTTTCAAGCTTCCAGGGGCCCTAAACACGAGATTTGAGAAATGGGTAAACGTGAATGAAAATGGCCAATTTACTCACTCTGCGGCCTTAAAAAGTGTTTCTCCTCCACGGAAAGTGAATAAAATAACATTTGGATGCCTTTATTGTTCAATCAAAAACGCCCTTTTTTTGGTGAAAAAGATAACCACCCCCCCTTACGACATGCTTCAGAAACGAAAAAAATGGTCCATTTTGAAATGTTGCGTCTTTGAACTACAATTCACATTTGTACGTGGATGATCACTTTTAGAGATAAAATTAGATGTTTAAAGTCATTTACAAGCTTCCAGGGGCCCTAAACACAAGATATGAGGAATGGGTAAATATGAATGAAAATGGCCAATTTATTCACTCTGAGGCCTTAAAAAGTTTTTCTCCACTCCAGAAAGTGAATTAAATAACATTTGTAGGACTTTATTGTTCAATCAAAAACGCCCGATTTTTGACGAAAGAGATAACCACCCCCCCTTACGACATGCTTCAGAAACGAAAAAAATGGTCCGTTTTCAAATGTAGCGTCTTTGAATGACAATCCACATTTGTACATGGATAATCACTTTTAGAGCTAAAATTAGATGTTTAAAGTGATTTTCAAGCTTCCAGGGGCCCTAAACACAAGATTTGAGAAATGGGTAAAAGTGAATGAAAATGGCCAATTTACTCACTCTGAGGCCTTAAAAAGTGTTTCTCCTCCACGGGAAGTGAATTAAATACCATTTGGAGGCCTTTATTGTTCAAGCGAAAACGCCTGATTTTTGATGAAAGAGATAACCACCCCCCCTTACGACATGCTTCAGAAACGAAAAAAATGGTCCATTTTCAAATGTTGTGTTTTTGAGCTACAATTCACATTTGTACGTGGATGATCACTTTTAGAGATAAAATTAGATGTTTAAAGTGATTTACAAGCTTCCAGGGGCCCTAAACACAAGATATGAGGAATGGGTAAATATGAATGAAAATGGCCAATTTATTCACTCTGAGGCCTTAAAAAGTTTTTCTCCACTCCAGAAAGTGAATTAAATAACATTTGTAGGACTTTATTGTTCAATCAAAAACGCCCGATTTTTGACGAAAGAGATAACCACCCCCCCTTACGACATGCTTCAGAAACGAAAAAAATGGTCAGTTTTCAAATGTAGCGTCTTTGAATGACAATCCACATTTGTACATGGATAATCACTTTTAGAGCTAAAATTAGATGTTTAAAGTGATTTTCAAGCTTCCAGGGGCCCTAAACACAAGATTTGAGAAATGGGTAAAAGTGAATGAAAATGGCCAATTTACTCACTCTGAGGCCTTAAAAAGTGTTTCTCCTCCACGGGAAGTGAATTAAATACCATTTGGAGGCCTTTATTGTTCAAGCGAAAACGCCTGATTTTTGATGAAAGAGATAACCACCCCCCCCTTACGACATGCTTCAGAAACGAAAAAAATGGTCCATTTTCAAATGTTGTGTTTTTGAGCTACAATTCACATTTGTACGTGGATGATCACTTTTAGAGATAAAATTAGATGTTTAAAGTGATTTACAAGCTTCCAGGGGCCCTAAACACAAGATATGAGGAATGGGTAAATATGAATGAAAATGGCCAATTTATTCACTCTGAGGCCTTAAAAAGTTTTTCTCCACTCCAGAAAGTGAATGAAATACCATTTGTAGGCCTTTATTGTTCAATCAAAAACGCCCGATTTTTGACGAAAGAGATAACTACCCCCCCTTACGACATGCTTCAGAAACTAAAAAAATGGTCCGTTTTCAAATGTTGCCTCTTTGAACTACAATTCACATTTGTACGTGGAAAAGCACTTTTAAAGATCAAATGAGATGTTTAAATTGATTTTCATGCTTCCAGGGGCCTTAAACACAAGATTTGAGGAATGGGTAAAAGTGAATGAAAATGGCCAATTTACTCACTCTGAGGCCTTAAAAAGTGTTTCTCCTCCACGGGAAGTGAATTAAATAACAATTGTAGGCCTTTATTGTTCAAGCGAAAACGCCCGATTATTGACGAAAGAGATAACCACCCCCCCTTACGACATGCTTCAGAAACGAAAAAAATGGTCCATTTTCAAATGTTGTGTTTTTGAGCTACAATTCACATTTGTACGTGGATGATCACTTTTAGAGATAAAATTAGATGTTTAAAGTGATTTACAAGCTTCCAGGGGCCCTAAACACAAGATATGAGGAATGGGTAAATATGAATGAAAATGGCCAATTTATTCACTCTGAGGCCTTAAAAAGTTTTTCTCCACTCCAGAAAGTGAATTAAATACCATTTGTAGGCCTTTATTGTTCAATCAAAAACGCCCGATTTTTGACGAAAGAGATAACTACCCCCCCTTACGACATGCTTCAGAAACTAAAAAAATGGTCCGTTTTCAAATGTTGCCTCTTTGAACTACAATTCACATTTGTACGTGGAAAAGCACTTTTAAAGATCAAATGAGATGTTTAAATTGATTTTCATGCTTCCAGGGGCCTTAAACACAAGATTTGAGGAATGGGTAAAAGTGAATGAAAATGGCCAATTTACTCACTCTGAGGCCTTAAAAAGTGTTTCTCCTCCACGGGAAGTGAATTAAATAACATTTGTAGGCCTTTATTGTTCAAGCGAAAACGCCCGATTATTGACGAAAGAGATAACCACCCCCCCTTACGACATGCTTCAGAAACGAAAAAAATGGTCCGTTTTCAAATGTTGCGTCTTTGAATGACAATCCACATTTGTACGTGCATAATCACTTTTAGAGATAAAATGAGATGTTTAAAGTGATTTTCAAGCTTCCAGGGGCCCTAAACACGAGATTTGAGAAATGGGTAAACGTGAATGAAAATGGCCAATTTACTCACTCTGCGGCCTTAAAAAGTGTTTCTCCTCCACGGAAAGTGAATAAAATAACATTTGGATGCCTTTATTGTTCAATCAAAAACGCCTGTTTTTTGGTGAAAAAGATAACCACCCCCCCTTACGACATGCTTCAGAAACGAAAAAAATGGTCCTTTTTCAAATGTTGCTTCTTTGAACTACAATTCACATTTGTACGTGGATAATCACTTTTAGAGATAAAATTAGATGTTTAAAGTGATTTACAAGCTTCCAGGGGCCCTAAACACAAGATTTGAGAAATGGGTAAAAGTGAATGAAAATGGCCAATTTACTCACTCTGAGGCCTTAAAAAGTGTTTCTCCTCCACGGGAAGTGAATTAAATAACATTTGGAGGCCTTTATTGTTCAAGCGAAAACGCCCGATTTTTGACGAAAGAGATAACCACCCCCCCTTACGACATGCTTCAGAAACGAAAAAAATGGCCCGTTTTCAAATGTTGCGTCTTTGAATTACAATCCACATTTGTACGTGGATAATCACTTTTAGAGCTAAAATTAGATGTTTAAAGTGATTTTCAAGCTTCCAGGGGCCCTAAACACAAGATTTGAGAAATGGGTAAAAGTGAATGAAAATGGCCAATTTACTCACTCTGAGGCCTTAAAAAGTGTTTCTCCTCCACGGGAAGTGAATTAAATACCATTTGGAGGCCTTTATTGTTCAAGCGAAAACGCCTGATTTTTGATGAAAGAGATAACCACCCCCCCTTACGACATGCTTCTGAAACTAAAAAAATGGTTCATTTTCAAATGTTGCGTCTTTTGAACTACAATTAACATTGTACGTGGATAATCACTTTTAGAGATAAAATTAGATGTTTAAAGTGATTTACAAGCTTCCAGGGGCCCTAAACACAAGATATGAGGAATGGGTAAATATGAATGAAAATGGCCAATTTATTCACTCTGAGGCCTTAAAAAGTTTTTCTCCACTCCAGAAAGTGAATTAAATACCATTTGTAGGCCTTTATTGTTCAATCAAAAACGCCCGATTTTTGACGAAAGAGATAACTACATCCCCTTACGACATGCTTCAGAAACTAAAAAAATGGTCCGTTTTCAAATGTTGCCTCTTTGAACTACAATTCACATTTGTACGTGGAAAAGCACTTTTAAAGATCAAATGAGATGTTTAAAGTGATTTTCATGCTTCCAGGGGCCTTAAACACAAGATTTGAGGAATGGGTAAAAGTGAATGAAAATGGCCAATTTACTCACTCTGAGGCCTTAAAAAGTGTTTCTCCTCCACGGGAAGTGAATTAAATAACATTTGTAGGCCTTTATTGTTCAAGCGAAAACGCCCGATTATTGACGAAAGAGATAACCACCCCCCCTTACGACATGCTTCTGAAACTAAAAAAATGGTTCATTTTCAAATGTTGCGTCTTTGAACCACAATTAACATTGTACGTGGATAATCACTTTTAGAGATAAAATGAGATGTTTAAAGTGATTTTCAAGCTTCCAGGGGCCCTAAACACGAGATTTGAGAAATGGGTAAACGTGAATGAAAATGGCCAATTTACTCACTCTGCGGCCTTAAAAAGTGTTTCTCCTCCACGGAAAGTGAATAAAATAACATTTGGATGCCTTTATTGTTCAATTAAAAACGCCTGTTTTTTGGTGAAAAAGATAACCACCCCCCTTATGACATGCTTCTGAAACTAAAAAAATGGTTCATTTTCAAATGTTGCGTCTTTGAACCACAATTAACATTGTACGTGGATAATCACTTTTAGAGATAAAATGAGATGTTTAAAGTGATTTACAAGCTTCCAGGGGCCCTAAACACTAGATTTGAGAAATGGGTAAACGTGAATGAAAATGGCCAATTTACTCACTCTGCGGCCTTAAAAAGTGTTTCTCCTCCACGGAAAGTGAATAAAATAACATTTGGATGCCTTTATTGTTCAATCAAAAACGACTGTTTTTTGGTGAAAAAGATAACCACCCCCCCTTACGACATGCTTCAGAAACGAAAAAAATGGTCCATTTTCAAATGTTGCTTCTTTGAACTACAATTCACATTTGTACGTGGATAATCACTTTTAGAGATAAAATTAGATGTTTAAAGTGATTTACAAGCTTCCAGGGGCCCTAAACACAAGATATGAGGAATGGGTAAATATGAATGAAAATGGCCAATTTATTCACTGTGAGGCCTTAAAAAGTTTTTCTCCACTCCAGAAAGTGAATTAAATAACATTTGTAGACCTTTATTGTTCAATCAAAAACGCCCGATTTTTGACGAAAGAGATAACCACCCCCCCTTACGACATGCTTCAGAAACAAAAAAAATGGTCCGTTTTCAAATGTTGCGTCTTTGAATGACAATCCACATTTGTACGTGGATAATCACTTTTAGAGCTAAAATTAGATGTTTAAAGCGATTTTCAAGCTTCCAGGGGCCCTAAACACAAGATTTGAGAAATGGGTAAAAGTGAATGAAAATGGCCAATTTACTCACTCTGAGGCCTTAAAAAGTGTTTCTCCTCCACGGGAAGTGAATTAAATACCATTTGGAGGCCTTTATTGTTCAAGCGAAAACGCCTGATTTTTGATGAAAGAGATAACCACCCCCCCTTACGACATGCTTCTGAAACTAAAAAAAGGGTTCATTTTCAAATGTTGCGTCTTTGAACTACAATTAACATTGTACGTGGATAATCACTTTTAGAGATAAAATGAGATGTTTAAAGTGATTTTCAAGCTTCCAGGGGCCCTAAACACGAGATTTGAGAAATGGGTAAACGTGAATGAAAATGGCCAATTTACTCACTCTGCGGCCTTAAAAAGTGTTTCTCCTCCACGGGAAGTGAATTAAATACCATTTGGAGGCCTTTATTGTTCAAGCGAAAACGCCTGATTTTTGATGAAAGAGATAACCACCCCCCCTTACGACATGCTTCAGAAACGAAAAAAATGGTCCATTTTCAAATGTTGTGTTTTTGAGCTACAATTCACATTTGTACGTGGATGATCACTTTTAGAGATAAAATTAGATGTTTAAAGTGATTTACAAGCTTCCAGGGGCCCTAAACACAAGATATGAGGAATGGGTAAATATGAATGAAAATGGCCAATTTATTCACTCTGAGGCCTTAAAAAGTTTTTCTCCACTCCAGAAAGTGAATTAAATACCATTTGTAGGCCTTTATTGTTCAATCAAAAACGTCCGATTTTTGACGAAAGAGATAACTACCCCCCCTTACGACATGCTTCAGAAACTAAAAAAATGGTCCTTTTTCAAATGTTGCTTCTTTGAACTACAATTCACATTTGTACGTGGATAATCACTTTTAGAGATAAAATTAGATGTTTAAAGTGATTTACAAGCTTCCAGGGGCCCTAAACACAAGATTTGAGAAATGGGTAAAAGTGAATGAAAATGGCCAATTTACTCACTCTGAGGCCTTAAAAAGTGTTTCTCCTCCACGGGAAGTGAATTAAATAACATTTGGAGGCCTTTATTGTTCAAGCGAAAACGCCCGATTTTTGACGAAAGAGATAACCACCCCCCCTTACGACATGCTTCAGAAACGAAAAAAATGGCCCGTTTTCAAATGTTGCGTCTTTGAATTACAATCCACATTTGTACGTGGATAATCACTTTTAGAGCTAAAATTAGATGTTTAAAGTGATTTTCAAGCTTCCAGGGGCCCTAAACACAAGATTTGAGAAATGGGTAAAAGTGAATGAAAATGGCCAATTTACTCACTCTGAGGCCTTAAAAAGTGTTTCTCCTCCACGGGAAGTGAATTAAATACCATTTGGAGGCCTTTATTGTTCAAGCGAAAACGCCTGATTTTTGATGAAAGAGATAACCACCCCCCCTTACGACATGCTTCTGAAACTAAAAAAATGGTTCATTTTCAAATGTTGCGTCTTTTGAACTACAATTAACATTGTACGTGGATAATCACTTTTAGAGATAAAATTAGATGTTTAAAGTGATTTACAAGCTTCCAGGGGCCCTAAACACAAGATATGAGGAATGGGTAAATATGAATGAAAATGGCCAATTTATTCACTCTGAGGCCTTAAAAAGTTTTTCTCCACTCCAGAAAGTGAATTAAATACCATTTGTAGGCCTTTATTGTTCAATCAAAAACGCCCGATTTTTGACGAAAGAGATAACTACATCCCCTTACGACATGCTTCAGAAACTAAAAAAATGGTCCGTTTTCAAATGTTGCCTCTTTGAACTACAATTCACATTTGTACGTGGAAAAGCACTTTTAAAGATCAAATGAGATGTTTAAAGTGATTTTCATGCTTCCAGGGGCCTTAAACACAAGATTTGAGGAATGGGTAAAAGTGAATGAAAATGGCCAATTTACTCACTCTGAGGCCTTAAAAAGTGTTTCTCCTCCACGGGAAGTGAATTAAATAACATTTGTAGGCCTTTATTGTTCAAGCGAAAACGCCCGATTATTGACGAAAGAGATAACCACCCCCCCTTACGACATGCTTCTGAAACTAAAAAAATGGTTCATTTTCAAATGTTGCGTCTTTGAACCACAATTAACATTGTACGTGGATAATCACTTTTAGAGATAAAATGAGATGTTTAAAGTGATTTTCAAGCTTCCAGGGGCCCTAAACACGAGATTTGAGAAATGGGTAAACGTGAATGAAAATGGCCAATTTACTCACTCTGCGGCCTTAAAAAGTGTTTCTCCTCCACGGAAAGTGAATAAAATAACATTTGGATGCCTTTATTGTTCAATTAAAAACGCCTGTTTTTTGGTGAAAAAGATAACCACCCCCCTTACGACATGCTTCAGAAACGAAAAAAATGGTCCATTTTCAAATGTTGCGTCTTTGAACTACAATTCACATTTGTACGTGGATGATCACTTTTAGAGATAAAATTAGATGTTTAAAGTGATTTACAAGCTTCCAGGGGCCCTAACCACAAGATATGAGGAATGGGTAAATATGAATGAAAATGGCCAATTTATTCACTCTGAGGCCTTAAAAAGTTTTTCTCCACTCCAGAAAGTGAATTAAATAACATTCGTAGGCCTTTATTGTTCAATCAAAAACGCCCGATTTTTGACGAAAGAGATAACCACCTCCCCTTACGACATGCTTCAGAAACTAAAAAAATTGTCCGTTTTCAAATGTTGCCTCTTTGAACTACAATTCACATTTGTACGTGGAAAAGCACTTTTAAAGATCAAATGAGATGTTTAAAGTGATTTTCATGCTTCCAGGGGCCTTAAACACAAGATTTGAGGAATGGGTAAAAGTGAATGAAAATGGCCAATTTACTCACTCTGAGGCCTTAAAAAGTGTTTCTCCTCCACGGGAAGTGAATTAAATAACATTTTAGGCCTTTATTGTTCAAGCGAAAACGCCCGATTATTGACGAAAGAGATAACCACCCCCCCTTACGACATGCTTCAGAAACGAAAAAAATGGTCCGTTTTCAAATGTTGCGTCTTTGAATGACAATCCACATTTGTACGTGGATAATCACTTTTATGTTTAAAACGTTTTTATTGAGACAAAACAAACCATGGGGGAGGGGGACAGGAGGCAGGATACGTGGAATACAGTCAAAGAAGAAGGGATGCATCTCCAGAGGGTTGGCAATAGGTGAAGCGTTGGCTCAGAGGGAAGAACACAGTAAATGAACGCTAGAATTACAAGCTGTGGAATCCCACGCGCGTATCCGACACCCAAAAGCAGAGCAATAAAACCCCCCCCAATCAACCCCTCAACAGAACACAGTCCCCCCCCTCCCATCCCCCATCCTCCCAGTACAAAAACAACAACACTCCCCCCTCCCCCCGTCCTATGGTCCCGCAGCAAAGTAGCCCTAACCAGGAAGCCCCGCACAGCCCCCCCCCCCCCCGCCGGGGGTCCCCATCTCACATGTAAGCTAGTCCGCCGGGGTCACCGGCGGCCGCAGCCTGAGAAGCCTAAGATACCTCGGGCAGGTGAGCTCCCGGAATTCAGTGGACAGCAGCGCTAGAAAGGGTTGCCATAGCTCCTCAAATTGGTCTATCTCCCCCGCAACCGTAAGCGACAGCTTCTCCATCCCCAGCACATGCCAGAGTCTGTGCAACCAACCGGTGATGGAGGGGGCGGTGGATGTGCGCCAGTGGATCAGAATGTTCTGAACCGCAGACCCCAGCGCTATCGCAATCTGCCTACCCCTGCGGGACTTCAGTGGGTACATTAGGTCATTGGGGAGGCCCAGCAGGACATACGCCGGGAGGCGCGGCAGCTCTATGCCAAAGTGCTCATCCACCTCGTCCAGAACTTCCTTCCAGTAGGCGGTCAGCACTGGGCAATCCCATAGGATGTGTGTAAGGGTACCTTCCTGCCCGCAGCTCCGCCAGCACCCCTTGTCAGTGTGTCTATGCATTTCATACAGTCTCTCCGGGGTGTAGTACCAGTATGTGGACACTTTAGTGAAGGTTTCCGTAAGGCCCGTGTGGTATGCAGAGTGCCGCGCCCGATACGCAATTTTGTCCCATTCCTTGTGGCTGAGTGTCCTACCCAATTCCCTGTGCCAACGCTCCCTCCCCGGATTGTAGTAGTGAAACGGCGGGGGTTGTAGGTGTTTGTACAGATCAGTGATCAGTTTAGCGTCGGAGGTCCGAGTAGCCAACCATCGCTCATACGGTGTAATTGGACGGGCAGCGGCGGCACGCACCTGAGGCTGGAGGGCCCAATGCCGAACTTGCATGTAGCGCAATCTGTCCAGCTCCGTCAGGCCGAACTCCTGGCGGAGTTGCTGAAAAGGAACCACTCCTTCCGGGCCATAGATCTGGAAGAGTGCCCTGCAGCCCGCCTGCACCCAGTGGGAGAAAACCCCCGGCTCCATCCCAGGGGAGAAGTCCGGGTTGCCCGCAATGGGCGTGAGCGGCGAAGGGAAGGTGGTAAGGCCCCGGGCCTCACAGACCGCGTCCCACACACGCAGGGGGACCCGCGTAACAAAGGAAGCGTAAAGATTAGCGGGGCGGTGCGCGCGGCGCAGGAATGGAACCTCTTGTAAGGTGCGGCCCGCCACTGCCTGGTCTTGGAAGAGCCAATGTTTGTCGGACTCCCACCTGCTCCACTCCACCAGATAGCGGAGCTGTGCCGCCTGAAAGTACTTACGGAGGTCCGGAATGCCGAGACCCCCCGCTTCCGGAGCAAGCGTGGAGAGGACCCTCTTCATGCGTGGCCTGCGGCCCTGCCAGACAAAGCGGGAGATGTCAGCCTGCATTTGTCGTATCCAGCCCACCGGGGGTTGGAGTGGAAGGGCCCGGAAAAGATATAGTATCTGGGGCAGCACCGTCATTTTGACCGCCGCGATTCGCCCCAGCCAGGACAGCAGGCCCTTGTTCCAGCGGCCAAGCTCGTCCTTGATCTTCCTGCTGAGGGAGGCATAATTGGCCGTAACCATCTCCGACAGTGTAGGCGCCAGCAGAATCCCCAGATACGGCACCGTGGACGAGGACCACTGCATGGGGAAGAGCCGTTGAAGATCCCTCCTGGTTTCCGCAGCCAGGGACACGTCCAGTGCCATCGACTTGCTCATATTCATTTTGAAGCCGGCCACCCCCGCGAAGGCGTCCAACTCTCGGAGGCAAGTAGGCAGCGACCTCCTAGGGTCGTCCAAAGTCAGCAGGACATCGTCCGCATAGAGACTGACGGTGTGGACGTACTGGCCCATCCGGACCCCGACAGCATCCGGATTGTCACGAATCCTCTGAGCAAACGGCTCCATGTAGAGGGCAAACAGGAGCGGCGAGAGAGGGCAGCCCTGCCGCGTGCCGCGCTCGATGGCAAAGCTACCAGAGCTACACCCGTTTACCCGCACCGACGCTGAAGGATGCTTATAGCAATTAAATACCATGGTGCGGAACTTATCGCCGATTCCCAGTTTCTTAAGGACCCGCTCAAGATACGGCCAGTGAACTCTGTCGAAGGCCTTCTCTGCATCAACGGACAACAACATCCGCTCCCCCGAGATCCTTGAGGCCTTCTCCAGAACATGTGTCACCCTCTTGGTGTTGTCAACCGTCTGTCTACCGGGCACAAAACCAGCCTGGTCCGCCTCCACCAGGTCGGGGAGGTGTGGACCCAGCCTGGCTGCGAGAATCCCCGTGTACAACTTGAGGTCGACATTTAGGAGAGAGATGGGCCGGTATGAGCCGCAAAGGGCCCGGTCCTTCCCAGGCTTCGGGATTACCGCGACCGTCGCCCTCAGGAGATCCGGAGGGATGGCTCCCGGTGCGGAGAAAGAGTTAAACAGCCGCGTAAGGACAGGGGCCACGGCCGTGCAAAAAGTCTTGTAGAATAGCGACGTGAACCCGTCCGGGCCCGGGGCCTTGCCATGTTTCAGCCGCGCAATAGCTGAAATCACTTCCTCCACATGGATGTCCCGCTCCAGGTGGTCAGCCTGAGCCGGGTCCAGTACCGGGAGGGTCACCGACTCCAAATAGCTATCGGTCTCCCGTGGCGGGGAGGGCTCCTCAGCATACAGCGCCTCGTAGAAGCCGCGGAAAGACTCCGCTACTTCCGCGTCCCCGGAGACAACCCCCCCGTCCGCGCCCACCAATTCTTTCACGACGCTGCGCTGTTGCGCGACCCGGAGCCGGTGTGCTAGGAGCTTGCCACATCTGTCCCCCCCAGTGTAGTAGGCATGTTTCAAACGTAAGGCGGCGTACTCCGCCCTATCAAGATCCAGAGCCGAGAGGAGCTTCCTCGCTGCCTTCAACTGCCTCCAGACCCTCGGCGCTCCCGTACGGCGGTGGACCTGCTCAAGCTCCCGAACTTGAGCCGTCAACTCATCCCTCTTCAGTTGTCGCTCCTTATTCTCGGCTGCAGAGATAGAGATGAATTCCCCCCGTAGGACGGCCTTCAATGCCGCCCACTGTGTCGCCTGCGAGGTGTCAGTGTTGCTATTGTGAGTGAGATAGTCCTGTATGACCTCCCCGATGCGTTGCACCACCGATTTTTTGTGTAGAAGTGTGTCCCGGAGGCGCCACACCCCCCGAGAGGGGGAGGCCGCCGGCCACTGGAAAACGCCGATAACTGGAGAGTGGTCAGACAGGGTCAGGACCCCGATGTCCGCCGCCGTGGCAGCGGCACGCATCGGTCCACTCACCAGGAGGTAGTCCAGCCGTGAGTAAGTGCGGTGTGCGTGCGAGAAGAAAGAGTAGTCCCTATCCGTGGGGTGCAGGGAGCGCCAGAGATCATGCAAGTCCATGTCCGCAATTCGGGCCTTCCCAGCCTGGGACAGTTCCCCCGTCTGCGGGAAGCGCTGCGCCGATCTGTCCATCCCAGAATCAAAGACAATGTTGAGGTCTCCGCCCAAGATAACGTGTCGGTCCGGGGAAGCAGTGACATCCACCAGCGCGGAGTCTAGGAAGCGCTCCTGGTGCTCGTTTGGGCTATAAACGGAGCCAACCGTAAATGCTATGCCTCCCAGGCTCATGCGATACGCAAGGAGCCTCCCCTTCTGTTCAGCACACTTATGCAACACCTCCCCCCGAAAGGAGCTCGCTAGGAGAATGGCTACCCCTGCCGTCTTGTTCGCTGCCGAGGAAAAGAACTGGGTGGGGAACTTAGCAGAGCGCATCCTGTGGCAGTCTCGGGGCAATAAGTGTGTCTCCTGCAAAAGGCAAATGTCCGCCTGCGTCCCCTCCAGCAACGACAGGATCGCCCTGCGCTTCACCGGGTTATTCAGACCCTGAACATTAAGGGTCACTACCTTTAGGCCCGGCATTCCTCGCAGGGATCGGGAGCGCCATGCAATGGGCAGGGAATCAGCGGGTGGGGCGCGCGGGGCCGCAGCGCGGGACAAGCCAAGACAAAGCGGGCAAAGACAACATCGGACGGGACCTTCCCAACCCCAAAACAACCCCCTCCCCCACCCAAAACACAACCTTGGCAACTAGCCATCCCCAAACTCAAACACCCCATAGTCTCAGTCAAGCCCCAAAACGGGCAAGTCCGTAGAAAATAGCAAAGTGGACGTCCAGCCACTCACCTCCGCCCGCTCCCCCCCAACCCCCCCGCCCCGTGCCAAGCATGTTAAGAAGCTAAAGACATCTCCCCCCGGAGTGTATGTTAGGCCGTCAAGGCCACGCTAGAGGAGCCGATCGAGTCCCCGGCCGCCGCCCTCAGGGCGTCTGCCATGTCCGCCCTAATGGTAGGGGAGTCCGGGCGCCCTGCACTGGTCGCTGAGCGCCGCCTCGATGACCTCCGCCGATTTCGTCCCTCCGAGGACCTCCACGACGGCGTAGCTCCCTCTTCCTCCGCTGCCGTGAGCCCCAGGACACCACAAATGTCTTGCAAGGAGCGTAGCTGATGCAATACCCCGTTCCACCGAAAAATCAAGCGGAAGGGGTGACCCCAAGAGTACGGCGTCTCATGCTCGCGCAAAAAGTCAGTGGCAATCCTAAAGGACCTGCGTTTCTGGAGAGTGATGGCAGAGAGGTCCTGGTACAGCGCCACCGGCCGATCCCGAAAGGTCAGGGGCTGTTTCCTGCGGGCTTCAGCCATGATACGCTCCTTTAGTGGGAAGTCGGGCAGGAAGGCCAGAATGTCCGGTGGGGGTGCCGATGGCTGGCGCTGGCGGCCAACCCTATGCGCCCTGTCGATGCTGATGGGAAAGTCCGCGGCCTCCCCCAGGATTTCTCGGAACAGGGCCCGCAGATAGCCCCCCAGATCGGACCCCTCATCCGCAGTCGGCACGCCACGCACTCGGATGTTGTTCCTCCGAGATCTGTTCTCGAGGTCCTCAGAGTGGGCCTGGAGCTCCACACACTGTTCCCGGAGGCGAAGAACGTCCTGCTGGAGGTGGACTATCTCCTCCGCTCGCTGTTGGCCCTCCGTCTCCACCGCCTCCACACGCTCACCTAGGCCCTCCACCTCTCTGCGCACTTCTCGGACCTCGCTGGCCACCTCCCGCTTCAGTGTCTGGAAGTCCTCCCTGAGGGAGCTAAACAGTTCCTCCATGAAGGCCCTCGTGACGGGTGGCTCCCCTCCAGTCACATCCGCCGGAGCCCGGGAGGGCCCCGGCGAGGGCTGTGTCCTGTCCCGCAAGTGCTGGGCCCTGCCAAGCATGTCCGGCAGAGTACGGTCCCCTTTCTTCGGGCCTCCTTTCCCAGCCATCGTCAGCTCCGCAGTCGGGCCCCGATCCAGGCGCCCCAGAGATGCTCAGCCGCCGGCAAGCACTCGGGCCGGGGGATCCCCCACAAGTGAGGTCGCTGCGTCACAGGTGACAAAATGGCGGCCGAGCCCGGTCACCGTCAGCCGCAAGAGCTAGCGTGAGACAACCAAGGGGGCCGCAGCGAGGGGGTCCCAACAGCTCATCCCTCCGGTAGTCAAGACAGCAATATCGGGAGGTCGTGTGCAGCCAGCATCCAGGGCTCAGCGGAGGTCGCCACCACTGCTCCTTCGGGGACAAAATGGCGGCCGGGCGGAGCAAGCCACACCGACTAGGCCCGGCGACACCCCCGGGGCCTCCGAGGTGCCCCGCCGTGAAATAAGTTCCACCACCGGCCCCCGTTAGTCACGCACAGGGGGCCAGATGATCCGGCCCCAACAAGGAGTCCGCCGTACCTCGGCTAGGGGTCAGGGCCTCCGCAGTGCCAGGTGTCGCCGTCACCAGTCCGAGTGCCGGGGCACCCGTCCCAAGCCCTCCACACCGTCGGGCCCCTTCCCGCCAGGCTCCTTCAGTCACCGTCGAGCGGCGGGCCAGATCCCCTCCAGACCGCAGCTTTCAGCACCAGGCCCAACCGAGGCGCCCGGACAGCTCTCCAATACGCTCCGCCCCTCGGGCTCACCGCCGTCGTCCCCTGATCTCAGACGAACTTTTGGGGGGGCGATCCGGACCAAAACAGCACCGATGTGTGCCCCTGATGTTCCGCCACGCTCCTCTCCCGCGCTGAGCCTCAGCGGGGGGAGAAAAGCATAACAAAAAGGCTTTAGCTTGGCCGGGCCGGAGGAGCTACGGGAGGAAGCGTCCGCTCACCCCGCCATCTTGGCCACGCCCCGATAATCACTTTTAGAGCTAAAATTAGATGTTTAAAGTGATTTTCAAGCTTCCAGGGGCCCTAAACACGAGATTTGAGAAATGGGTAAACATGAATGAAAATGGCCAATTTACTCACTCTGCGGCCTTAAAAAGTGTTTCTCCTCCACGGAAAGTGAATAAAATTACATTTGGATGCCTTTATTGTTCAATCAAAAACGCCCGTTTTTTGGTGAAAAAGATAACCACACCCCTTACGACATGCTTCAGAAACGAAAAAAATGGTCCATTTTCAAATGTTGCGTCTTTGAACTACAATTCACATTTGTACGTGGATAATCACTTTTAGAGATAAAATTAGATGTTTAAAGTGATTTACAAGCTTCCAGGGGCCCTAAACACAAGATATGAGAAATGGGTAAATATGAATGAAAATGGCCAATTTATTCACTCTGAGCCCTTAAAAAGTTTTTCTCCACTCCAGAAAGTGAATTAAATAACATTTGTAGACCTTTCTTGTTCAATCAAAAACGACTGATTTTTGACGAAAGAGATAACCAACCCCCCTTACGACATGCTTCAGAAACGAAAAAAATGGTTCATTTTCAAATGTTGCATCTTTGAACGACAATCCACATTTGTACGTGGATAATCACTTTTAGAGCTAAAATTAGATGTTTAAAGTGATTTTCAAGCTTCCAGGGGCCTTAAACACAAGATTTGAGGAATGGGTAAAAGTGAATGAAAATGGCCAATTTACTCACTCTGAGGCCTTAAAAAGTGTTTCTCCTCCACGGGAAGTGAATTAAATAAAATTTTAGGCCTTTATTGTTCAAGCGAAAACGCCCGATTAATGACGAAAGAGATAACCACCCCGCCCTTACGACATGCTTCAGAAACGAAAAAAATGGTCCGTTTTCAAATGTTGCGTCTTTGAATGACAATCCACATTTGTACGTGGATAATAACTTTTAGAGCTAAAATTAGGTGTTTAAAGTGATTTTCAAGCTTCCAGGGGCCCTAAACACGAGATTTGAGAAATGGGTAAACACGAATGAAAATGGCCAATTTACTCACTCTGCGGCCTTAAAAAGTGTTTCTCCTCCACGGAAAGTGAATAAAATAACATTTGGATGCCTTTATTGTTCAATCAAAAACGCCAGTTTTTTTGGTGAAAAAGATAACCACACCCCTTACGACATGCTTCAGAAACTAAAAAAAATGGTCCATTTTCAAATGTTGCGTCTTTGAACTACAATTCACATTTGTACGTGGATAATCACTTTTAGAGATAAAATTAGATGTTTAAAGTGATTTACAAGCTTCCAGGGGCCCTAAACACAAGATATGAGGAATGGGTAAATATGAATGAAAATGGCCAATTTATTCACTCTGAGGCCTTAAAATGTTTTTCTCCACTCCAGAAAGTGAATTAAATAACATTTGTGGGCCTTTATTGTTCAATCAAAAACGCCCGATTTTTGACGAAAGAGATAACCACCCCCCCTTACGACAAACTTCAGAAACTAAAAAAATGGTTCATTTTCAAATGTTGCGTCTTTGAACTACAATTAACATTGTACGTGGATAATCACTTTTAGAGATAAAGTGAGATGTTTAAAGTGATTTTCAAGCTTCCAGGGGCCCTAAACACAAGATTTGAGAAATGGGTAAACGTGAATGAAAATGGCCAATTTACTCACTCTGCGGCCTTAAAAAGTGTTTCTCCTCCACGGAAAGTGAATAAAATAACATTTGGAGGCCTTTATTGTTCAATCAAAAATGCCAGTTTTTTGGTGAAAGAGATAACCACCCCCCTTACGACATGCTTCAGAAACGAAAAAAATGGTCCATTTTCAAATGTTGCGTCTTTGAACTACAATTCACATTTGTACGTGGATATTCACTTTTAGATATAAAATTAGATGTTTAAAGTGATTTTTATGCTTCCAGGGGCCCTAAACACAAGATTTGAGGAATGGGTAAATGTGAATGAAAATGGCCAATTTATTCACTCTGAGGCCTTAAAAAGTTTTTCTCCACCCCAGAAAGTGAATTAAATAACATTTGTGGGCCTTTATTGTTCAATCAAAAATGCCAGTTTTTTGGTGAAAAAGATAACCACCCCCCCTTACGACATGCTTCAGAAACTAAAAAAAATGGTCTGGTTCATTTTCAAATGTTGTGTCTTTGAACTACAATTAACATTGTACGTGGATAATCACTTTTAGAGATAAAATGAGATGTTTAAAGTGATTTTCAAGCTTCCAGGGGCCCTAAACACGAGATTTGAGAAATGGGTAAACGTGAATGAAAATGGCCAATTTACTCACTCTGCGGCCTTAAAAAGTGTTTCTCCTCCACGGAAAGTGAATAAAATAACATTTGGATGCCTTTATTGTTCAATTAAAAACGCCTGTTTTTTGGTGAAAAAGATAACCACCCCCCTTACGACATGCTTCAGAAACGAAAAAAATGGTCCATTTTCAAATGTTGCGTCTTTGAACTACAATTCACATTTGTACGTGGATGATCACTTTTAGAGATAAAATTAGATGTTTAAAGTGATTTACAAGCTTCCATTGGCCCTAAACACAAGATATGAGGAATGGGTAAATATGAATGAAAATGGCCAATTTATTCACTCTGAGGCCTTAAAAAGTGTTTCTTCTGCACGGGAAGTGAATTAAATAACATTTGTAGGCCTTTATTGTTCAAGCGAAAACGCCCGATTATTGACGAAAGAGATAACCACCCCCCCTTATGACATGCTTCAGAAACGAAAAAAATGGTCCGTTTTCAAATGTTGCGTCTTTGAATGACAATCCACATTTGTACGTGGATAATCACTTTTAGAGCTAAAATTAGATGTTTAAAGTGATTTTCAAGCTTCCAGGGGCCCTAAACACAAGATTTGAGAAATGGGTAAAAGTGAATGAAAATGGCCAATTTACTCACTCTGAGGCCTTAAAAAGTGTTTCTCCTCCACGGAAAGTGAATAAAATAACATTTGGATGCCTTTATTGTTCAATCAAAAACGCCCGTTTTTTGGTGAAAAAGATAACCACACCCCTTACGACATGCTTCTGAAACTAAAAAAATGGTTCATTTTCAAATGTTGCGTCTTTGAACCACAATTAACATTGTACGTGGATAATCACTTTTAGAGATAAAATGAGATGTTTAAAGTGATTTTCAAGCTTCCAGGGGCCCTAAACGCGAGATTAGAGAAATGGGTAAACGTGAATGAAAATGGCCAATTTACTCACTCTGCGGCCTTAAAAAGTTTTTCTCCTCCACGGAAAGTGAATAAAATAACATTTGGATGACTTTATTATTCAATCAAAAACGCCCGTTTTTTGCTGAAAAAGATAACCACCCCCCCTTACGACATGCTTCAGAAACGAAAAAAATGGTCCATTTTCAAATAATGCGTCTTTGAACTACAATTCACATTTGTACGTGGAAAAGCACTTTTAAAGATCAAATGAGATGTTTAAAGTGATTTTCATGCTTCCAGGGGCCTTAAACACAAGATTTGAGGAATGGGTAAAAGTGAATGAAAATGGCCAATTTACTCACTCTGAGGCCTTAAAAAGTGTTTCTCCTCCACGGGAAGTGAATTAAATAACATTTTAGGCCTTTATTGTTCAAGCGAAAACGCCCGATTATTGACGAAAGAGATAACCACCCCCCCCTTACGACATGCTTCAGAAACGAAAAAAATGGTCCGTTTTCAAATGTTGCGTCTTTGAATGACAATCCACATTTGTACGTGGATAATCACTTTTAGAGCTAAAATTAGATGTTTAAAGTGATTTTCAAGCTTCCAGGGGCCCTAAACACGAGATTTGAGAAATGGGTAAACATGAATGAAAATGGCCAATTTACTCACTCTGCGGCCTTAAAAAGTGTTTCTCCTCCACGGAAAGTGAATAAAATTACATTTGGATGCCTTTATTGTTCAATCAAAAACGCCCGTTTTTTGGTGAAAAAGATAACCACACCCCTTACGACATGCTTCAGAAACGAAAAAAATGGTCCATTTTCAAATGTTGCGTCTTTGAACTACAATTCACATTTGTACGTGGATAATCACTTTTAGAGATAAAATTAGATGTTTAAAGTGATTTACAAGCTTCCAGGGGACCTAAACACAAGATATGAGAAATGGGTAAATATGAATGAAAATGGCCAATTTATTCACTCTGAGCCCTTAAAAAGTTTTTCTCCACTCCAGAAAGTGAATTAAATAACATTTGTAGGCCTTTATTGTTCAATCAAAAACGCCCGATTTTTGACGAAAGAGATAACCCCCCCCCCTTACGACATGCTTCAGAAACGAAAAAAATGGTTCATTTTCAAATGTTGCATCTTTGAACGACAATCCACATTTGTACGTGGATAATCACTTTTAGAGCTAAAATTAGATGTTTAAAGTGATTTTCAAGCTTCCAGGGGCCTTAAACACAAGATTTGAGGAATGGGTAAAAGTGAATGAAAATGGCCAATTTACTCACTCTGAGGCCTTAAAAAGTGTTTCTCCTCCACGGGAAGTGAATTAAATAAAATTTTAGGCCTTTATTGTTCAAGCGAAAACGCCCGATTAATGACGAAAGAGATAACCACCCCCCCCTTACGACATGCTTCAGAAACGAAAAAAATGGTCCGTTTTCAAATGTTGCGTCTTTGAATGACAATCCACATTTGTACGTGGATAATCACTTTTAGAGCTAAAATTAGGTGTTTAAAGTGATTTTCAAGCTTCCAGGGGCCCTAAACACGAGATTTGAGAAATGGGTAAACACGAATGAAAATGGCCAATTTACTCACTCTGCGGCCTTAAAAAGTGTTTCTCCTCCACGGAAAGTGAATAAAATAACATTTGGATGCCTTTATTGTTCAATCAAAAACGCCCGTTTTTTTGGTGAAAAAGATAACCACACCCCTTACGACATGCTTCAGAAACGAAAAAAATGGTCCATTTTCAAATGTTGCGTCTTTGAACTACAATTCACATTTGTACGTGGATAATCACTTTTAGAGATAAAATTAGATGTTTAAAGTGATTTACAAGCTTCCAGGGGCCCTAAACACAAGATATGAGGAATGGGTAAATATGAATGAAAATGGCCAATTTATTCACTCTGAGGCCTTAAAATGTTTTTCTCCACTCCAGAAAGTGAATTAAATAACATTTGTGGGCCTTTATTGTTCAATCAAAAACGCCCGATTTTTGACGAAAGAGATAACCACCCCCCCTTACGACAAACTTCAGAAACTAAAAAAATGGTTCATTTTCAAATGTTGCGTCTTTGAACTACAATTAACATTGTACGTGGATAATCACTTTTAGAGATAAAGTGAGATGTTTAAAGTGATTTTCAAGCTTCCAGGGGCCCTAAACACAAGATTTGAGAAATGGGTAAACGTGAATGAAAATGGCCAATTTACTCACTCTGCGGCCTTAAAAAGTGTTTCTCCTCCACGGGAAGTGAATAAAATAACATTTGGAGGCCTTTATTGTTCAATCAAAAATGCCAGTTTTTTGGTGAAAGAGATAACCACCCCCCTTACGACATGCTTCAGAAACGAAAAAAATGGTCCATTTTCAAATGTTGCGTCTTTGAACTACAATTCACATTTGTACGTGGATATTCACTTTTAGATATAAAATTAGATGTTTAAAGTGATTTTTATGCTTCCAGGGGCCCTAAACACAAGATTTGAGGAATGGGTAAATGTGAATGAAAATGGCCAATTTATTCACTCTGAGGCCTTAAAAAGTTTTTCTCCACCCCAGAAAGTGAATTAAATAACATTTGTAGGCCTTTATTGTTCAATCAAAAATGCCAGTTTTTTGGTGAAAAAGATAACCACCCCCCCTTACGACATGCTTCAGAAACTAAAAAAAATGGTCTGGTTCATTTTCAAATGTTGTGTCTTTGAACTACAATTAACATTGTACGTGGATAATCACTTTTAGAGATAAAATGAGATGTTTAAAGTGATTTTCAAGCTTCCAGGGGCCCTAAACACGAGATTTGAGAAATGGGTAAACGTGAATGAAAATGGCCAATTTACTCACTCTGCGGCCTTAAAAAGTGTTTCTCCTCCACGGAAAGTGAATAAAATAACATTTGGATGCCTTTATTGTTCAATTAAAAACGCCTGTTTTTTGGTGAAAAAGATAACCACCCCCCTTACGACATGCTTCAGAAACGAAAAAAATGGTCCATTTTCAAATGTTGCGTCTTTGAACTACAATTCACATTTGTACGTGGATGATCACTTTTAGAGATAAAATTAGATGTTTAAAGTGATTTACAAGCTTCCATTGGCCCTAAACACAAGATATGAGGAATGGGTAAATATGAATGAAAATGGCCAATTTATTCACTCTGAGGCCTTAAAAAGTTTTTCTCCACTCCAGAAAGTGAATTAAATAACATTTGTAGGCCTTTATTGTTCAATCAAAAACGCCCGATTTTTGACGAAAGAGATAACCCCCCCCCCCTTACGACATGCTTCAGAAACTAAAAAAATGGTCTGTTTTCAAATGTTGCCTCTTTGAACTACAATTCACATTTGTACGTGGAAAAGCACTTTTAAAGATCAAATGAGATGTTTAAAGTGATTTTCATGCTTCCAGGGGCCTTAAACACAAGATTTGAGGAATGGGTAAAAGTGAATGAAAATGGCCAATTTACTCACTCTGAGGCCTTAAAAAGTGTTTCTTCTGCACAGGAAGTGAATTAAATAACATTTGTAGGCCTTTATTGTTCAAGCGAAAACGCCCGATTATTGACGAAAGAGATAACCACCCCCCCTTATGACATGCTTCAGAAACGAAAAAAATGGTCCGTTTTCAAATGTTGCGTCTTTGAATGACAATCCACATTTGTACGTGGATAATCACTTTTAGAGCTAAAATTAGATGTTTAAAGTGATTTTCAAGCTTCCAGGGGCCCTAAACACAAGATTTAAGAAATGGGTAAAAGTGAATGAAAATGGCCAATTTACTCACTCTGAGGCCTTAAAAAGTGTTTCTCCTCCACGGAAAGTGAATAAAATAACATTTGGATGCCTTTATTGTTCAATCAAAAACGCCCGTTTTTTGGTGAAAAAGATAACCACACCCCTTACGACATGCTTCTGAAACTAAAAAAATGGTTCATTTTCAAATGTTGCGTCTTTGAACCACAATTAACATTGTACGTGGATAATCACTTTTAGAGATAAAATGAGATGTTTAAAGTGATTTTCAAGCTTCCAGGGGCCCTAAACACGAGATTAGAGAAATGGGTAAACGTGAATGAAAATGGCCAATTTACTCACTCTGCGGCCTTAAAAAGTTTTTCTCCTCCACGGAAAGTGAATAAAATAACATTTGGATGACTTTATTATTCAATCAAAAACGCCCGTTTTTTGCTGAAAAAGATAACCACCCCCCCTTACGACATGCTTCAGAAACGAAAAAAATGGTCCATTTTCAAATAATGCGTCTTTGAACTACAATTCACATTTGTACGTGGAAAAGCACTTTTAAAGATCAAATGAGATGTTTGAAGTGATTTTCATGCTTCCAGGGGCCTTAAACACAAGATTTGAGGAATGAGTAAAAGTGAATGAAAATGGCCAATTTACTCACTCTGAGGCCTTAAAAAGTGTTTCTCCTCCACGGGAAGTGAATTAAATAACATTTTAGGCCTTTATTGTTCAAGCGAAAACGCCCGATTATTGACGAAAGAGATAACCACCCCCCCCTTACGACATGCTTCAGAAACGAAAAAAATGGTCCGTTTTCAAATGTTGCGTCTTTGAATGACAATCCACATTTGTACGTGGATAATCACTTTTAGAGCTAAAATTAGATGTTTAAAGTGATTTTCAAGCTTCCAGGGGCCCTAAACACGAGATTTGAGAAATGGGTAAACATGAATGAAAATGGCCAATTTACTCACTCTGCGGCCTTAAAAAGTGTTTCTCCTCCACGGAAAGTGAATAAAATTACATTTGGATGCCTTTATTGTTCAATCAAAAACGCCCGTTTTTTGGTGAAAAAGATAACCACACCCCTTACGACATGCTTCAGAAACGAAAAAAATGGTCCATTTTCAAATGTTGCGTCTTTGAACTACAATTCACATTTGTACGTGGATAATCACTTTTAGAGATAAAATTAGATGTTTAAAGTGATTTACAAGCTTCCAGGGGCCCTAAACACAAGATATGAGAAATGGGTAAATATGAATGAAAATGGCCAATTTATTCTCTCTGAGCCCTTAAAAAGTTTTTCTCCACTCCAGAAAGTGAATTAAATAACATTTGTAGACCTTTATTGTTCAATCAAAAACGCCTGATTTTTGACGAAAGAGATAACCACCCCCCCTTACGACATGCTTCAGAAACAAAAAAAATGGTTCATTTTCAAATGTTGCATCTTTGAACGACAATCCACATTTGTACGTGGATAAACACTTTTAGAGATAAACTTAGATGTTTAAAGTGATTTTCAAGCTTCCAGGGGCCCTAAACACGAGATTTGAGAAATGGGTAAACATGAATGAAAATGGCCAATTTACTCACTCTGCGGCCTTAAAAAGTGTTTCTCCTCCACGGAAAGTGAATAAAATTACATTTGGATGCCTTTATTGTTCAATCAAAAACGCCCGTTTTTTGGTGAAAAAGATAACCACACCCCTTACGACATGCTTCAGAAACGAAAAAAATGGTTCATTTTCAAATGTTGCATCTTTGAACGACAATCCACATTTGTACGTGGATAAACACTTTTAGAGATAAAATTAGATGTTTAAAGTGATTTTCAAGCTTCCAGGGGCCCTAAACACAAGATTTGAGAAATGGGTAAAAGTGAATGAAAATGGCCAATTTACTCACTCTGAGGCCTTAAAAAGTGTTTCTCCTCCACGGGAAGTGAATTAAATAACATTTTAGGCCTTTATTGTTCAAGTGAAAACGCCCGATTATTGACGAAAGAGATAACCACCCCCCCTTACGACATGCTTCAGAAACGAAAAAAATGGTCCGTTTTCAAATGTTGCGTCTTTGAATGACAATCCACATTTGTACGTGGATAATCACTTTTAGAGCTAAAATTAGATGTTTAAAGTGATTTTCAAGCTTCCAGGGGCCCTAAACACGAGATTTGAGAAATGGGTAAACACGAATGAAAATGGCCAATTTACTCACTCTGCGGCCTTAAAAAGTGTTTCTCCTCCACGGAAAGTGAATAAAATAACATTTGGATGCCTTTATTGTTCAATCAAAAACGCCCGTTTTTTTGGTGAAAAAGATAACCACACCCCTTACGACATGCTTCAGAAAGGGAAAAAATGGTCCATTTTCAAATGTTGCGTCTTTGAACTACAATTCACATTTGTACGTGGATAATCACTTTTAGAGATAAAATTAGATGTTTAAAGTGATTTACAAGCTTCCAGGGGCCCTAAACACAAGATATGAGGAATGGGTAAATATGAATGAAAATGGCCAATTTATTCACTCTGAGGCCTTAAAATGTTTTTCTCCACTCCAGAAAGTAAATTAAATAACATTTGTGGGCCTTTATTGTTCAATCAAAAACGCCCGATTTTTGCCGAAAGAGATAACCACCCCCCCTTACGACATGCTTCAGAAACTAAAAAAATGGTTCATTTTCAAATGTTGCGTCTTTGAACTACAATTACCATTGTACGTGGATAATCACTTTTAGAGATAAAGTGAGATGTTTAAAGTGATTTTCAAGCTTCCAGGGGCCCTAAACACGAGATTTGAGAAATGGGTAAACGTGAATGAAAATGGCCAATTTATTCACTCTGAGGCCTTAAAATGTTTTTCTCCACTCCAGAAAGTGAATTAAATAACATTTGTGGGCCTTTATTGTTCAATCAAAAACGCCCGATTTTTGACGAAAGAGATAACCACCCCCCCTTACGACATGCTTCAGAAACTAAAAAAAATGGTCTGGTTCATTTTCAAATGTTGTGTCTTTGAACTACAATTAACATTGTACGTGGATAATCACTTTTAGAGATAAAATGAGATGTTTAAAGTGATTTTCAAGCTTCCAGGGGCCCTAAACACGAGATTTGAGAAATGGGTAAACGTGAATGAAAATGGCCAATTTACTCACTCTGCGGCCTTAAAAAGTGTTTCTCCTCCACGGAAAGTGAATAAAATAACATTTGAATGCCTTTATTGTTCAATTAAAAACGCCCGTTTTTTGGTGAAAAAGATAACCACCCCCCTTACGACATGCTTCAGAAACGAAAAAAATTGGCCATTTTCAAATGTTGCGTCTTTGAACTACAATTCACATTTGTACGTGGATGATCACTTTTAGAGATAAAATTAGATGTTTAAAGTGATTTACAAGCTTCCATTGGCCCTAAACACAAGATATGAGGAATGGGTAAATATGAATGAAAATGGCCAATTTATTCACTCTGAGGCCTTAAAAAGTTTTTCTCCACTCCAGAAAGTGAATTAAATAACATTTGTAGGCCTTTATTGTTCAATCAAAAACGCCCGATTTTTGACGAAAGAGATAACCACCCCCCCTTACGACATGCTTCAGAAACTAAAAAAATGGTCTGTTTTCAAATGTTGCCTCTTTGAACTACAATTCACATTTGTACGTGGAAAAGCACTTTTAAAGATCAAATGAGATGTTTAAAGTGATTTTCATGCTTCCAGGGGCCTTAAACACAAGATTTGAGGAATGGGTAAAAGTGAATGAAAATGGCCAATTTACTCACTCTGAGGCCTTAAAAAGTGTTTCTTCTCCACGGGAAGTGAATTAAATAACATTTGTAGGCCTTTATTGTTCAAGTGAAAACGCCCGATTATTGACGAAAGAGATAACCACCCCCCCTTATGACATGCTTCAGAAACGAAAAAAATGGTCCGTTTTCAAATGTTGCGTCTTTGAATGACAATCCACATTTGTACGTGGATAATCACTTTTAGAGCTAAAATTAGATGTTTAAAGTGATTTTCAAGCTTCCAGGGGCCCTAAACACAAGATTTGAGAAATGGGTAAAAGTGAATGAAAATGGCCAATTTACTCACTCTGAGGCCTTAAAAAGTGTTTCTCCTCCACGGAAAGTGAATAAAATAACATTTGGATGCCTTTATTGTTCAATCAAAAACGCCCGTTTTTTGGTGAAAAAGATAACCACACCCCTTACGACATGCTTCTGAAACTAAAAAAATGGTTCATTTTCAAATGTTGCGTCTTTGAACCACAATTAACATTGTACGTGGATAATCACTTTTAGAGATAAAATGAGATGTTTAAAGTGATTTTCAAGCTTCCAGGGGCCCTAAACACGAGATTTGAGAAATGGGTAAACGTGAATGAAAATGGCCAATTTACTCACTCTGCGGCCTTAAAAAGTGTTTCTCCTCCACAGAAAGTGAATAAAATACCATTTGGATGACTTTATTATTCAATCAAAAACGCCCGTTTTTTGCTGAAAAAGATAACCACCCCCCCTTACGACATGCTTCAGAAACGAAAAAAATGGTCCATTTTCAAATGTTGCGTCTTTGAACTACAATTCACATTTGTACGTGGATGATCACTTTTAGAGATAAAATTAGATGTTTAAAGTGATTTACAAGCTTCCAGGGGCCCTAACCACAAGATATGAGGAATGGGTAAATATGAATGAAAATGGCCAATTTATTCACTCTGAGGCCTTAAAAAGTTTTTCTCCACTCCAGAAAGTGAATTAAATAACATTCGTAGGCCTTTATTGTTCAATCAAAAACGCCCGATTTTTGACGAAAGAGATAACCACCCCCCCCTTACGACATGCTTCAGAAACTAAAAAAATTGTCCATTTTCAAATGTTGCCTCTTTGAACTACAATTCACATTTGTACGTGGAAAAGCACTTTTAAAGATCAAATGAGATGTTTAAAGTGATTTTCATGCTTCCAGGGGCCTTAAACACAAGATTTGAGGAATGGGTAAAAGTGAATGAAAATGGCCAATTTACTCACTCTGAGGCCTTAAAAAGTGTTTCTCCTCCACGGGAAGTGAATTAAATAACATTTTAGGCCTTTATTGTTCAAGCGAAAATGCCCGATTATTGACGAAAGAGATAACCACCCCCCCCCTTACGACATGCTTCAGAAACGAAAAAAATGGTCCGTTTTCAAATGTTGCGTCTTTGAATGACAATCCACATTTGTACGTGGATAATCACTTTTAGAGCTAAAATTAGATGTTTAAAGTGATTTTCAAGCTTCCAGGGGCCCTAAACACGAGATTTGAGAAATGGGTAAACATGAATGAAAATGGCCAATTTACTCACTCTGCGGCCTTAAAAAGTGTTTCTCCTCCACGGAAAGTGAATAAAATTACATTTGGATGCCTTTATTGTTCAATCAAAAACGCCCGTTTTTTGGTGAAAAAGATAACCACACCCCTTACGACATGCTTCAGAAACGAAAAAAATGGTCCATTTTCAAATGTTGCGTCTTTGAACTACAATTCACATTTGTACGTGGATAATCACTTTTAGAGATAAAATTAGATGTTTAAAGTGATTTACAAGCTTCCAGGGGCCCTAAACACAAGATATGAGAAATGGGTAAATATGAATGAAAATGGCCAATTTATTCTCTCTGAGCCCTTAAAAAGTTTTTCTCCACTCCAGAAAGTGAATTAAATAACATTTGTAGACCTTTATTGTTCAATCAAAAACGCCTGATTTTTGACGAAAGAGATAACCACCCCCCCTTACGACATGCTTCAGAAACAAAAAAAATGGTTCATTTTCAAATGTTGCATCTTTGAACGACAATCCACATTTGTACGTGGATAAACACTTTTAGAGATAAACTTAGATGTTTAAAGTGATTTTCAAGCTTCCAGGGGCCCTAAACACGAGATTTGAGAAATGGGTAAACATGAATGAAAATGGCCAATTTACTCACTCCGCGGCCTTAAAAAGTGTTTCTCCTCCACGGAAAGTGAATAAAATTACATTTGGATGCCTTTATTGTTCAATCAAAAACGCCCGTTTTTTGGTGAAAAAGATAACCACACCCCTTACGACATGCTTCAGAAACGAAAAAAATGGTTCATTTTCAAATGTTGCATCTTTGAACGACAATCCACATTTGTACGTGGATAAACACTTTTAGAGATAAAATTAGATGTTTAAAGTGATTTTCAAGCTTCCAGGGGCCCTAAACACAAGATTTGAGAAATGGGTAAAAGTGAATGAAAATGGTCAATTTACTCACTCTGAGGCCTTAAAAAGTGTTTCTCCTCCACGGGAAGTGAATTAAATAACATTTTAGGCCTTTATTGTTCAAGTGAAAACGCCCGATTATTGACGAAAGAGATAACCACCCCCCCTTACGACATGCTTCAGAAACGAAAAAAATGGTCCGTTTTCAAATGTTGCGTCTTTGAATGACAATCCACATTTGTACGTGGATAATCACTTTTAGAGCTAAAATTAGATGTTTAAAGTGATTTTCAAGCTTCCAGGGGCCTTAAACACAAGATTTGAGGAATGGGTAAAAGTGAATGAAAATGGCCAATTTACTCACTCTGAGGCCTTAAAAAGTGTTTCTCCTCCACGGGAAGTGAATTAAATAACATTTTAGGCCTTTATTGTTCAAGCGAAAACGCCCGATTAATGACGAAAGAGATAACCACCCCCCCCTTACGACATGCTTCAGAAACGAAAAAAATGGTCCGTTTTCAAATGTTGCGTCTTTGAATGACAATCCACATTTGTACGTGGATAATCACTTTTAGAGCTAAAATTAGATGTTTAAAGTGATTTTCAAGCTTCCAGGGGCCCTAAACACGAGATTTGAGAAATGGGTAAACACGAATGAAAATGGCCAATTTACTCACTCTGCGGCCTTAAAAAGTGTTTCTCCTCCACGGAAAGTGAATAAAATAACATTTGGATGCCTTTATTGTTCAATCAAAAACGCCCGTTTTTTTGGTGAAAAAGATAACCACACCCCTTACGACATGCTTCAGAAACGGAAAAAATGGTCCATTTTCAAATGTTGCGTCTTTGAACTACAATTCACATTTGTACGTGGATAATCACTTTTAGAGATAAAATTAGATGTTTAAAGTGATTTACAAGCTTCCAGGGGCCCTAAACACAAGATATGAGGAATGGGTAAATATGAATGAAAATGGCCAATTTATTCACTCTGAGGCCTTAAAATGTTTTTCTCCACTCCAGAAAGTGAATTAAATAACATTTGTGGGCCTTTATTGTTCAATCAAAAACGCCCGATTTTTGCCGAAAGAGATAACCACCCCCCCTTACGACATGCTTCAGAAACTAAAAAAATGGTTCATTTTCAAATGTTGCGTCTTTGAACTACAATTAACATTGTACGTGGATAATCAATTTTAGAGATAAAGTGAGATGTTTAAAGTGATTTTCAAGCTTCCAGGGGCCCTAAACACGAGATTTGAGAAATGGGTAAACGTGAATGAAAATGGCCAATTTATTCACTCTGAGGCCTTAAAATGTTTTTCTCCACTCCAGAAAGTGAATTAAATAACATTTGTGGGCCTTTATTGTTCAATCAAAAACGCCCGATTTTTGACGAAAGAGATAACCACCCCCCCTTACGACATGCTTCAGAAACTAAAAAAAATGGTCTGGTTCATTTTCAAATGTTGTGTCTTTGAACTACAATTAACATTGTACGTGGATAATCACTTTTAGAGATAAAATGAGATGTTTAAAGTGATTTTCAAGCTTCCAGGGGCCCTAAACACGAGATTTGAGAAATGGGTAAACGTGAATGAAAATGGCCAATTTACTCACTCTGCGGCCTTAAAAAGTGTTTCTCCTCCACGGAAAGTGAATAAAATAACATTTGGATGCCTTTATTGTTCAATTAAAAACGCCCGTTTTTTGGTGAAAAAGATAACCACCCCCCTTACGACATGCTTCAGAAACGAAAAAAATGGTCCATTTTCAAATGTTGCGTCTTTGAACTACAATTCACATTTGTACGTGGATGATCACTTTTAGAGATAAAATTAGATGTTTAAAGTGATTTACAAGCTTCCATTGGCCCTAAACACAAGATATGAGGAATGGGTAAATATGAATGAAAATGGCCAATTTATTCACTCTGAGGCCTTAAAAAGTTTTTCTCCACTCCAGAAAGTGAATTAAATAACATTTGTAGGCCTTTATTGTTCAATCAAAAACGCCCGATTTTTGACGAAAGAGATAACCACCCCCCCTTACGACATGCTTCAGAAACTAAAAAAATGGTCTGTTTTCAAATGTTACCTCTTTGAACTACAATTCACATTTGTACGTGGAAAAGCACTTTTAAAGATCAAATGAGATGTTTAAAGTGATTTTCATGCTTCCAGGGGCCTTAAACACAAGATTTGAGGAATGGGTAAAAGTGAATGAAAATGGCCAATTTACTCACTCTGAGGCCTTAAAAAGTGTTTCTTCTCCACGGGAAGTGAATTAAATAACATTTGTAGGCCTTTATTGTTCAAGTGAAAACGCCCGATTATTGACGAAAGAGATAACCACCCCCCCTTATGACATGCTTCAGAAACGAAAAAAATGGTCCGTTTTCAAATGTTGCGTCTTTGAATGACAATCCACATTTGTACGTGGATAATCACTTTTAGAGCTAAAATTAGATGTTTAAAGTGATTTTCAAGCTTCCAGGGGCCCTAAACACAAGATTTGAGAAATGGGTAAAAGTGAATGAAAATGGCCAATTTACTCACTCTGAGGCCTTAAAAAGTGTTTCTCCTCCACGGAAAGTGAATAAAATAACATTTGGATGCCTTTATTGTTCAATCAAAAACGCCCGTTTTTTGGTGAAAAAGATAACCACACCCCTTACGACATGCTTCTGAAACTAAAAAAATGGTTCATTTTCAAATGTTGCGTCTTTGAACCACAATTAACATTGTACGTGGATAATCACTTTTAGAGATAAAATGAGATGTTTAAAGTGATTTTCAAGCTTCCAGGGGCCCTAAACACGAGATTTGAGAAATGGGTAAACGTGAATGAAAATGGCCAATTTACTCACTCTGCGGCCTTAAAAAGTGTTTCTCCTCCACAGAAAGTGAATAAAATACCATTTGGATGACTTTATTATTCAATCAAAAACGCCCGTTTTTTGCTGAAAAAGATAACCACCCCCCCTTACGACATGCTTCAGAAACAAAAAAAATGGTCCATTTTCAAATGTTGCGTATTTGAACTACAATTCACATTTGTACGTGGATGATCACTTTTAGAGATAAAATTAGATGTTTAAAGTGATTTACAAGCTTCCAGGGGCCCTAACCACAAGATATGAGGAATGGGTAAATATGAATGAAAATGGCCAATTTATTCACTCTGAGGCCTTAAAAAGTTTTTCTCCACTCCAGAAAGTGAATTAAATAACATTCGTAGGCCTTTATTGTTCAATCAAAAACGCCCGATTTTTGACGAAAGAGATAACCACCCCCCCTTACGACATGCTTCAGAAACTAAAAAAATTGTCCATTTTCAAATGTTGCCTCTTTGAACTACAATTCACATTTGTACGTGGAAAAGCACTTTTAAAGATCAAATGAGATGTTTAAAGTGATTTTCATGCTTCCAGGGGCCTTAAACACAAGATTTGAGGAATGGGTAAAAGTGAATGAAAATGGCCAATTTACTCACTCTGAGGCCTTAAAAAGTGTTTCTCCTCCACGGGAAGTGAATTAAATAACATTTTAGGCCTTTATTGTTCAAGCGAAAATGCCCGATTATTGACGAAAGAGATAACCACCCCCCCCCTTACGACATGCTTCAGAAACGAAAAAAATGGTCCGTTTTCAAATGTTGCGTCTTTGAATGACAATCCACATTTGTACGTGGATAATCACTTTTAGAGCTAAAATTAGATGTTTAAAGTGATTTTCAAGCTTCCAGGGGCCCTAAACACGAGATTTGAGAAATGGGTAAACATGAATGAAAATGGCCAATTTACTCACGCTGCGGCCTTAAAAAGTGTTTCTCCTCCACGGAAAGTGAATAAAATTACATTTGGATGCCTTTATTGTTCAATCAAAAACGCCCGTTTTTTGGTGAAAAAGATAACCACACCCCTTACGACATGCTTCAGAAACGAAAAAAATGGTCCATTTTCAAATGTTGCGTCTTTGAACTACAATTCACATTTGTACGTGGATAATCACTTTTAGAGATAAAATTAGATGTTTAAAGTGATTTACAAGCTTCCAGGGGCCCTAAACACAAGATATGAGAAATGGGTAAATATGAATGAAAATGGCCAATTTATTCACTCTGAGGCCTTAAAAAGTTTTTCTCCACTCCAGAAAGTGAATTAAATAACATTTGTAGACCTTTATTGTTCAATCAAAAACGCCTGATTTTTGACGAAAGAGATAACCAACCCCCCTTACGACATGCTTCAGAAACGAAAAAAATGGTTCATTTTCAAATGTTGCATCTTTGAACGACAATCCACATTTGTACGTGGATAAACACTTTTAGAGATAAAATTAGATGTTTAAAGTGATTTTCAAGCTTCCAGGGGCCCTAAACACAAGATTTGAGAAATGGGTAAAAGTGAATGAAAATGGCCAATTTACTCACTCTGAGGCCTTAAAAAGTGTTTCTCCTCCACGGGAAGTGAATTAAATAACATTTTAGGCCTTTATTGTTCAAGTGAAAACGCCCGATTATTGACAAAAGAGATAACCACCCCCCCTTACGACATGCTTCAGAAACGAAAAAAATGGTCCGTTTTCAAATGTTGCGTCTTTGAATGACAATCCACATTTGTACGTGGATAATCACTTTTAGAGCTAAAATTAGATGTTTAAAGTGATTTTCAAGCTTCCAGGGGCCTTAAACACAAGATTTGAGGAATGGGTAAAAGTGAATGAAAATGGCCAATTTACTCACTCTGAGGCCTTAAAAAGTGTTTCTCCTCCACGGGAAGTGAATTAAATAACATTTTAGGCCTTTATTGTTCAAGCGAAAACGCCCGATTAATGACGAAAGAGATAACCACCCCCCTTACGACATGCTTCAGAAACGAAAAAAATGGTCCGTTTTCAAATGTTGCGTCTTTGAATGACAATCCACATTTGTACGTGGATAATCACTTTTAGAGCTAAAATTAGATGTTTAAAGTGATTTTCAAGCTTCCAGGGGCCCTAAACACGAGATTTGAGAAATGGGTAAACACGAATGAAAATGGCCAATTTACTCACTCTGCGGCCTTAAAAAGTGTTTCTCCTCCACGGAAAGTGAATAAAATAACATTTGGATGCCTTTATTGTTCAATCAAAAACGCCCGTTTTTTTGGTGAAAAAGATAACCACACCCCTTACGACATGCTTCAGAAACGGAAAAAATGGTCCATTTTCAAATGTTGCGTCTTTGAACTACAATTCACATTTGTACGTGGATAATCACTTTTAGAGATAAAATTAGATGTTTAAAGTGATTTACAAGCTTCCAGGGGCCCTAAACACAAGATATGAGGAATGGGTAAATATGAATGAAAATGGCCAATTTATTCACTCTGAGGCCTTAAAAAGTTTTTCTCCACTCCAGAAAGTGAATTAAATAACATTTGTAGGCCTTTATTGTTCAATCAAAAACGCCCGATTATTGACGAAAGAGATAACCACCCCCCCTTATGACATGCTTCAGAAACGAAAAAAATGGTCCGTTTTCAAATGTTGCGTCTTTGAATGACAATCCACATTTGTACGTGGATAATCACTTTTAGAGCTAAAATTAGATGTTTAAAGTGATTTTCAAGCTTCCAGGGGCCCTAAACACAAGATTTGAGAAATGGGTAAAAGTGAATGAAAATGGCCAATTTACTCACTCTGAGGCCTTAAAAGGTGTTTCTCCTCCACGGAAAGTGAATAAAATAACATTTGGATGCCTTTATTGTTCAATCAAAAACGCCCGTTTTTTGGTGAAAAAGATAACCACACCCCTTACGACATGCTTCTGAAACTAAAAAAATGGTTCATTTTCAAATGTTGCGTCTTTGAACCACAATTAACATTGTACGTGGATAATCACTTTTAGAGATAAAATGAGATGTTTAAAGTGATTTTCAAGCTTCCAGGGGCCCTAAACACGAGATTTGAGAAATGGGTAAACGTGAATGAAAATGGCCAATTTACTCACTCTGCGGCCTTAAAAAGTGTTTCTCCTCCACAGAAAGTGAATAAAATACCATTTGGATGACTTTATTATTCAATCAAAAACGCCCGTTTTTTGCTGAAAAAGATAACCACCCCCCCTTACGACATGCTTCAGAAACGAAAAAAATGGTCCATTTTCAAATGTTGCGTCTTTGAACTACAATTCACATTTGTACGTGGATGATCACTTTTAGAGATAAAATTAGATGTTTAAAGTGATTTACAAGCTTCCAGGGGCCCTAACCACAAGATATGAGGAATGGGTAAATATGAATGAAAATGGCCAATTTATTCACTCTGAGGCCTTAAAAAGTTTTTCTCCACTCCAGAAAGTGAATTAAATAACATTCGTAGGCCTTTATTGTTCAATCAAAAACGCCCGATTTTTGACGAAAGAGATAACCACCCCCCCTTACGACATGCTTCAGAAACTAAAAAAATTGTCCATTTTCAAATGTTGCCTCTTTGAACTACAATTCACATTTGTACGTGGAAAAGCACTTTTAAAGATCAAATGAGATGTTTAAAGTGATTTTCATGCTTCCAGGGGCCTTAAACACAAGATTTGAGGAATGGGTAAAAGTGAATGAAAATGGCCAATTTACTCACTCTGAGGCCTTAAAAAGTGTTTCTTCTGCACGGGAAGTGAATTAAATAACATTTGTAGGCCTTTATTGTTCAAGCGAAAACGCCCGATTATTGACGAAAGAGATAACCACCCCCCCTTATGACATGCTTCAGAAACGAAAAAAATGGTCCGTTTTCAAATGTTGCGTCTTTGAATGACAATCCACATTTGTACGTGGATAATCACTTTTAGAGCTAAAATTAGATGTTTAAAGTGATTTTCAAGCTTCCAGGGGCCCTAAACACAAGATTTGAGAAATGGGTAAAAGTGAATGAAAATGGCCAATTTACTCACTCTGAGGCCTTAAAAAGTGTTTCTCCTCCACGGAAAGTGAATAAAATAACATTTGGATGCCTTTATTGTTCAATCAAAAACGCCCGTTTTTTGGTGAAAAAGATAACCACACCCCTTACGACATGCTTCTGAAACTAAAAAAATGGTTCATTTTCAAATGTTGCGTCTTTGAACCACAATTAACATTGTACGTGGATAATCACTTTTAGAGATAAAATGAGATGTTTAAAGTGATTTTCAAGCTTCCAGGGGCCCTAAACACGAGATTAGAGAAATGGGTAAACGTGAATGAAAATGGCCAATTTACTCACTCTGCGGCCTTAAAAAGTTTTTCTCCTCCACGGAAAGTGAATAAAATAACATTTGGATGACTTTATTATTCAATCAAAAACGCCCGTTTTTTGCTGAAAAAGATAACCACCCCCCCTTACGACATGCTTCAGAAACGAAAAAAATGGTCCATTTTCAAATAATGCGTCTTTGAACTACAATTCACATTTGTACGTGGAAAAGCACTTTTAAAGATCAAATGAGATGTTTAAAGTGATTTTCATGCTTCCAGGGGCCTTAAACACAAGATTTGAGGAATGGGTAAAAGTGAATGAAAATGGCCAATTTACTCACTCTGAGGCCTTAAAAAGTGTTTCTCCTCCACGGGAAGTGAATTAAATAACATTTTAGGCCTTTATTGTTCAAGCGAAAACGCCCGATTATTGACGAAAGAGATAACCACCCCCCCCTTACGACATGCTTCAGAAACGAAAAAAATGGTCCGTTTTCAAATGTTGCGTCTTTGAATGACAATCCACATTTGTACGTGGATAATCACTTTTAGAGCTAAAATTAGATGTTTAAAGTGATTTTCAAGCTTCCAGGGGCCCTAAACACGAGATTTGAGAAATGGGTAAACATGAATGAAAATGGCCAATTTACTCACTCTGCGGCCTTAAAAAGTGTTTCTCCTCCACGGAAAGTGAATAAAATTACATTTGGATGCCTTTATTGTTCAATCAAAAACGCCCGTTTTTTGGTGAAAAAGATAACCACACCCCTTACGACATGCTTCAGAAACGAAAAAAATGGTCCATTTTCAAATGTTGCGTCTTTGAACTACAATTCACATTTGTACGTGGATAATCACTTTTAGAGATAAAATTAGATGTTTAAAGTGATTTACAAGCTTCCAGGGGACCTAAACACAAGATATGAGAAATGGGTAAATATGAATGAAAATGGCCAATTTATTCACTCTGAGCCCTTAAAAAGTTTTTCTCCACTCCAGAAAGTGAATTAAATAACATTTGTAGACCTTTATTGTTCAATCAAAAACGACTGATTTTTGACGAAAGAGATAACCAACCCCCCTTACGACATGCTTCAGAAACGAAAAAAATGGTTCATTTTCAAATGTTGCATCTTTGAACGACAATCCACATTTGTACGTGGATAATCACTTTTAGAGCTAAAATTAGATGTTTAAAGTGATTTTCAAGCTTCCAGGGGCCTTAAACACAAGATTTGAGGAATGGGTAAAAGTGAATGAAAATGGCCAATTTACTCACTCTGAGGCCTTAAAAAGTGTTTCTCCTCCACGGGAAGTGAATTAAATAAAATTTTAGGCCTTTATTGTTCAAGCGAAAACGCCCGATTAATGACGAAAGAGATAACCACCCCCCCCTTACGACATGCTTCAGAAACGAAAAAAATGGTCCGTTTTCAAATGTTGCGTCTTTGAATGACAATCCACATTTGTACGTGGATAATCACTTTTAGAGCTAAAATTAGGTGTTTAAAGTGATTTTCAAGCTTCCAGGGGCCCTAAACACGAGATTTGAGAAATGGGTAAACACGAATGAAAATGGCCAATTTACTCACTCTGCGGCCTTAAAAAGTGTTTCTCCTCCACGGAAAGTGAATAAAATAACATTTGGATGCCTTTATTGTTCAATCAAAAACGCCCGTTTTTTTGGTGAAAAAGATAACCACACCCCTTACGACATGCTTCAGAAACGAAAAAAATGGTCCATTTTCAAATGTTGCGTCTTTGAACTACAATTCACATTTGTACGTGGATAATCACTTTTAGAGATAAAATTAGATGTTTAAAGTGATTTACAAGCTTCCAGGGGCCCTAAACACAAGATATGAGGAATGGGTAAATATGAATGAAAATGGCCAATTTATTCACTCTGAGGCCTTAAAATGTTTTTCTCCACTCCAGAAAGTGAATTAAATAACATTTGTGGGCCTTTATTGTTCAATCAAAAACGCCCGATTTTTGACGAAAGAGATAACCACCCCCCCTTACGACAAACTTCAGAAACTAAAAAAATGGTTCATTTTCAAATGTTGCGTCTTTGAACTACAATTAACATTGTACGTGGATAATCACTTTTAGAGATAAAGTGAGATGTTTAAAGTGATTTTCAAGCTTCCAGGGGCCCTAAACACAAGATTTGAGAAATGGGTAAACGTGAATGAAAATGGCCAATTTACTCACTCTGCGGCCTTAAAAAGTGTTTCTCCTCCACGGGAAGTGAATAAAATAACATTTGGAGGCCTTTATTGTTCAATCAAAAATGCCAGTTTTTTGGTGAAAGAGATAACCACCCCCCTTACGACATGCTTCAGAAACGAAAAAAATGGTCCATTTTCAAATGTTGCGTCTTTGAACTACAATTCACATTTGTACGTGGATATTCACTTTTAGATATAAAATTAGATGTTTAAAGTGATTTTTATGCTTCCAGGGGCCCTAAACACAAGATTTGAGGAATGGGTAAATGTGAATGAAAATGGCCAATTTATTCACTCTGAGGCCTTAAAAAGTTTTTCTCCACCCCAGAAAGTGAATTAAATAACATTTGTAGGCCTTTATTGTTCAATCAAAAATGCCAGTTTTTTGGTGAAAAAGATAACCACCCCCCCTTACGACATGCTTCAGAAACTAAAAAAAATGGTCTGGTTCATTTTCAAATGTTGTGTCTTTGAACTACAATTAACATTGTACGTGGATAATCACTTTTAGAGATAAAATGAGATGTTTAAAGTGATTTTCAAGCTTCCAGGGGCCCTAAACACGAGATTTGAGAAATGGGTAAACGTGAATGAAAATGGCCAATTTACTCACTCTGCGGCCTTAAAAAGTGTTTCTCCTCCACGGAAAGTGAATAAAATAACATTTGGATGCCTTTATTGTTCAATTAAAAACGCCTGTTTTTTGGTGAAAAAGATAACCACCCCCCTTACGACATGCTTCAGAAACGAAAAAAATGGTCCATTTTCAAATGTTGCGTCTTTGAACTACAATTCACATTTGTACGTGGATGATCACTTTTAGAGATAAAATTAGATGTTTAAAGTGATTTACAAGCTTCCATTGGCCCTAAACACAAGATATGAGGAATGGGTAAATATGAATGAAAATGGCCAATTTATTCACTCTGAGGCCTTAAAAAGTTTTTCTCCACTCCAGAAAGTGAATTAAATAACATTTGTAGGCCTTTATTGTTCAATCAAAAACGCCCGATTTTTGACGAAAGAGATAACCCCCCCCCCCTTACGACATGCTTCAGAAACTAAAAAAATGGTCTGTTTTCAAATGTTGCCTCTTTGAACTACAATTCACATTTGTACGTGGAAAAGCACTTTTAAAGATCAAATGAGATGTTTAAAGTGATTTTCATGCTTCCAGGGGCCTTAAACACAAGATTTGAGGAATGGGTAAAAGTGAATGAAAATGGCCAATTTACTCACTCTGAGGCCTTAAAAAGTGTTTCTTCTGCACAGGAAGTGAATTAAATAACATTTGTAGGCCTTTATTGTTCAAGCGAAAACGCCCGATTATTGACGAAAGAGATAACCACCCCCCCTTATGACATGCTTCAGAAACGAAAAAAATGGTCCGTTTTCAAATGTTGCGTCTTTGAATGACAATCCACATTTGTACGTGGATAATCACTTTTAGAGCTAAAATTAGATGTTTAAAGTGATTTTCAAGCTTCCAGGGGCCCTAAACACAAGATTTAAGAAATGGGTAAAAGTGAATGAAAATGGCCAATTTACTCACTCTGAGGCCTTAAAAAGTGTTTCTCCTCCACGGAAAGTGAATAAAATAACATTTGGATGCCTTTATTGTTCAATCAAAAACGCCCGTTTTTTGGTGAAAAAGATAACCACACCCCTTACGACATGCTTCTGAAACTAAAAAAATGGTTCATTTTCAAATGTTGCGTCTTTGAACCACAATTAACATTGTACGTGGATAATCACTTTTAGAGATAAAATGAGATGTTTAAAGTGATTTTCAAGCTTCCAGGGGCCCTAAACACGAGATTAGAGAAATGGGTAAACGTGAATGAAAATGGCCAATTTACTCACTCTGCGGCCTTAAAAAGTTTTTCTCCTCCACGGAAAGTGAATAAAATAACATTTGGATGACTTTATTATTCAATCAAAAACGCCCGTTTTTTGCTGAAAAAGATAACCACCCCCCCTTACGACATGCTTCAGAAACGAAAAAAATGGTCCATTTTCAAATGTTGCGTCTTTGAACTACAATTCACATTTGTACGTGGATGATCACTTTTAGAGATAAAATTAGATGTTTAAAGTGATTTACAAGCTTCCAGGGGCCCTAACCACAAGATATGAGGAATGGGTAAATATGAATGAAAATGGCCAATTTATTCACTCTGAGGCCTTAAAAAGTTTTTCTCCACTCCAGAAAGTGAATTAAATAACATTCGTAGGCCTTTATTGTTCAATCAAAAACGCCCGATTTTTGACGAAAGAGATAACCACCCCCCCCTTACGACATGCTTCAGAAACTAAAAAAATTGTCCATTTTCAAATGTTGCCTCTTTGAACTACAATTCACATTTGTACGTGGAAAAGCACTTTTAAAGATCAAATGAGATGTTTAAAGTGATTTTCATGCTTCCAGGGGCCTTAAACACAAGATTTGAGGAATGGGTAAAAGTGAATGAAAATGGCCAATTTACTCACTCTGAGGCCTTAAAAAGTGTTTCTCCTCCACGGGAAGTGAATTAAATAACATTTTAGGCCTTTATTGTTCAAGCGAAAATGCCCGATTATTGACGAAAGAGATAACCACCCCCCCCCCTTACGACATGCTTCAGAAACGAAAAAAATGGTCCGTTTTCAAATGTTGCGTCTTTGAATGACAATCCACATTTGTACGTGGATAATCACTTTTAGAGCTAAAATTAGATGTTTAAAGTGATTTTCAAGCTTCCAGGGGCCCTAAACACGAGATTTGAGAAATGGGTAAACATGAATGAAAATGGCCAATTTACTCACTCTGCGGCCTTAAAAAGTGTTTCTCCTCCACGGAAAGTGAATAAAATTACATTTGGATGCCTTTATTGTTCAATCAAAAACGCCCGTTTTTTGGTGAAAAAGATAACCACACCCCTTACGACATGCTTCAGAAACGAAAAAAATGGTCCATTTTCAAATGTTGCGTCTTTGAACTACAATTCACATTTGTACGTGGATAATCACTTTTAGAGATAAAATTAGATGTTTAAAGTGATTTACAAGCTTCCAGGGGCCCTAAACACAAGATATGAGAAATGGGTAAATATGAATGAAAATGGCCAATTTATTCTCTCTGAGCCCTTAAAAAGTTTTTCTCCACTCCAGAAAGTGAATTAAATAACATTTGTAGACCTTTATTGTTCAATCAAAAACGCCTGATTTTTGACGAAAGAGATAACCACCCCCCCTTACGACATGCTTCAGAAACAAAAAAAATGGTTCATTTTCAAATGTTGCATCTTTGAACGACAATCCACATTTGTACGTGGATAAACACTTTTAGAGATAAACTTAGATGTTTAAAGTGATTTTCAAGCTTCCAGGGGCCCTAAACACGAGATTTGAGAAATGGGTAAACATGAATGAAAATGGCCAATTTACTCACTCTGCGGCCTTAAAAAGTGTTTCTCCTCCACGGAAAGTGAATAAAATTACATTTGGATGCCTTTATTGTTCAATCAAAAACGCCCGTTTTTTGGTGAAAAAGATAACCACACCCCTTACGACATGCTTCAGAAACGAAAAAAATGGTTCATTTTCAAATGTTGCATCTTTGAACGACAATCCACATTTGTACGTGGATAAACACTTTTAGAGATAAAATTAGATGTTTAAAGTGATTTTCAAGCTTCCAGGGGCCCTAAACACAAGATTTGAGAAATGGGTAAAAGTGAATGAAAATGGTCAATTTACTCACTCTGAGGCCTTAAAAAGTGTTTCTCCTCCACGGGAAGTGAATTAAATAACATTTTAGGCCTTTATTGTTCAAGTGAAAACGCCCGATTATTGACGAAAGAGATAACCACCCCCCCTTACGACATGCTTCAGAAACGAAAAAAATGGTCCGTTTTCAAATGTTGCGTCTTTGAATGACAATCCACATTTGTACGTGGATAATCACTTTTAGAGCTAAAATTAGATGTTTAAAGTGATTTTCAAGCTTCCAGGGGCCTTAAACACAAGATTTGAGGAATGGGTAAAAGTGAATGAAAATGGCCAATTTACTCACTCTGAGGCCTTAAAAAGTGTTTCTCCTCCACGGGAAGTGAATTAAATAACATTTTAGGCCTTTATTGTTCAAGCGAAAACGCCCGATTAATGACGAAAGAGATAACCACCCCCCCTTACGACATGCTTCAGAAACGAAAAAAATGGTCCGTTTTCAAATGTTGCGTCTTTGAATGACAATCCACATTTGTACGTGGATAATCACTTTTAGAGCTAAAATTAGATGTTTAAAGTGATTTTCAAGCTTCCAGGGGCCCTAAACACGAGATTTGAGAAATGGGTAAACACGAATGAAAATGGCCAATTTACTCACTCTGCGGCCTTAAAAAGTGTTTCTCCTCCACGGAAAGTGAATAAAATAACATTTGGATGCCTTTATTGTTCAATCAAAAACGCCCGTTTTTTTGGTGAAAAAGATAACCACACCCCTTACGACATGCTTCAGAAACGGAAAAAATGGTCCATTTTCAAATGTTGCGTCTTTGAACTACAATTCACATTTGTACGTGGATAATCACTTTTAGAGATAAAATTAGATGTTTAAAGTGATTTACAAGCTTCCAGGGGCCCTAAACACAAGATATGAGGAATGGGTAAATATGAATGAAAATGGCCAATTTATTCACTCTGAGGCCTTAAAATGTTTTTCTCCACTCCAGAAAGTGAATTAAATAACATTTGTGGGCCTTTATTGTTCAATCAAAAACGCCCGATTTTTGCCGAAAGAGATAACCACCCCCCCTTACGACATGCTTCAGAAACTAAAAAAATGGTTCATTTTCAAATGTTGCGTCTTTGAACTACAATTAACATTGTACGTGGATAATCAATTTTAGAGATAAAGTGAGATGTTTAAAGTGATTTTCAAGCTTCCAGGGGCCCTAAACACGAGATTTGAGAAATGGGTAAACGTGAATGAAAATGGCCAATTTATTCACTCTGAGGCCTTAAAATGTTTTTCTCCACTCCAGAAAGTGAATTAAATAACATTTGTGGGCCTTTATTGTTCAATCAAAAACGCCCGATTTTTGACGAAAGAGATAACCACCCCCCCTTACGACATGCTTCAGAAACTAAAAAAAATGGTCTGGTTCATTTTCAAATGTTGTGTCTTTGAACTACAATTAACATTGTACGTGGATAATCACTTTTAGAGATAAAATGAGATGTTTAAAGTGATTTTCAAGCTTCCAGGGGCCCTAAACACGAGATTTGAGAAATGGGTAAACGTGAATGAAAATGGCCAATTTACTCACTCTGCGGCCTTAAAAAGTGTTTCTCCTCCACGGAAAGTGAATAAAATAACATTTGGATGCCTTTATTGTTCAATTAAAAACGCCCGTTTTTTGGTGAAAAAGATAACCACCCCCCTTACGACATGCTTCAGAAACGAAAAAAATGGTCCATTTTCAAATGTTGCGTCTTTGAACTACAATTCACATTTGTACGTGGATGATCACTTTTAGAGATAAAATTAGATGTTTAAAGTGATTTACAAGCTTCCATTGGCCCTAAACACAAGATATGAGGAATGGGTAAATATGAATGAAAATGGCCAATTTATTCACTCTGAGGCCTTAAAAAGTTTTTCTCCACTCCAGAAAGTGAATTAAATAACATTTGTAGGCCTTTATTGTTCAATCAAAAACGCCCGATTTTTGACGAAAGAGATAACCACCCCCCCTTACGACATGCTTCAGAAACTAAAAAAATGGTCTGTTTTCAAATGTTACCTCTTTGAACTACAATTCACATTTGTACGTGGAAAAGCACTTTTAAAGATCAAATGAGATGTTTAAAGTGATTTTCATGCTTCCAGGGGCCTTAAACACAAGATTTGAGGAATGGGTAAAAGTGAATGAAAATGGCCAATTTACTCACTCTGAGGCCTTAAAAAGTGTTTCTTCTCCACGGGAAGTGAATTAAATAACATTTGTAGGCCTTTATTGTTCAAGTGAAAACGCCCGATTATTGACGAAAGAGATAACCACCCCCCCCTTATGACATGCTTCAGAAACGAAAAAAATGGTCCGTTTTCAAATGTTGCGTCTTTGAATGACAATCCACATTTGTACGTGGATAATCACTTTTAGAGCTAAAATTAGATGTTTAAAGTGATTTTCAAGCTTCCAGGGGCCCTAAACACAAGATTTGAGAAATGGGTAAAAGTGAATGAAAATGGCCAATTTACTCACTCTGAGGCCTTAAAAAGTGTTTCTCCTCCACGGAAAGTGAATAAAATAACATTTGGATGCCTTTATTGTTCAATCAAAAACGCCCGTTTTTTGGTGAAAAAGATAACCACACCCCTTACGACATGCTTCTGAAACTAAAAAAATGGTTCATTTTCAAATGTTGCGTCTTTGAACCACAATTAACATTGTACGTGGATAATCACTTTTAGAGATAAAATGAGATGTTTAAAGTGATTTTCAAGCTTCCAGGGGCCCTAAACACGAGATTTGAGAAATGGGTAAACGTGAATGAAAATGGCCAATTTACTCACTCTGCGGCCTTAAAAAGTGTTTCTCCTCCACAGAAAGTGAATAAAATACCATTTGGATGACTTTATTATTCAATCAAAAACGCCCGTTTTTTGCTGAAAAAGATAACCACCCCCCCTTACGACATGCTTCAGAAACAAAAAAAATGGTCCATTTTCAAATGTTGCGTATTTGAACTACAATTCACATTTGTACGTGGATGATCACTTTTAGAGATAAAATTAGATGTTTAAAGTGATTTACAAGCTTCCAGGGGCCCTAACCACAAGATATGAGGAATGGGTAAATATGAATGAAAATGGCCAATTTATTCACTCTGAGGCCTTAAAAAGTTTTTCTCCACTCCAGAAAGTGAATTAAATAACATTCGTAGGCCTTTATTGTTCAATCAAAAACGCCCGATTTTTGACGAAAGAGATAACCACCCCCCCTTACGACATGCTTCAGAAACTAAAAAAATTGTCCATTTTCAAATGTTGCCTCTTTGAACTACAATTCACATTTGTACGTGGAAAAGCACTTTTAAAGATCAAATGAGATGTTTAAAGTGATTTTCATGCTTCCAGGGGCCTTAAACACAAGATTTGAGGAATGGGTAAAAGTGAATGAAAATGGCCAATTTACTCACTCTGAGGCCTTAAAAAGTGTTTCTCCTCCACGGGAAGTGAATTAAATAACATTTTAGGCCTTTATTGTTCAAGCGAAAATGCCCGATTATTGACGAAAGAGATAACCACCCCCCCCCCTTACGACATGCTTCAGAAACGAAAAAAATGGTCCGTTTTCAAATGTTGCGTCTTTGAATGACAATCCACATTTGTACGTGGATAATCACTTTTAGAGCTAAAATTAGATGTTTAAAGTGATTTTCAAGCTTCCAGGGGCCCTAAACACGAGATTTGAGAAATGGGTAAACATGAATGAAAATGGCCAATTTACTCACGCTGCGGCCTTAAAAAGTGTTTCTCCTCCACGGAAAGTGAATAAAATTACATTTGGATGCCTTTATTGTTCAATCAAAAACGCCCGTTTTTTGGTGAAAAAGATAACCACACCCCTTACGACATGCTTCAGAAACGAAAAAAATGGTCCATTTTCAAATGTTGCGTCTTTGAACTACAATTCACATTTGTACGTGGATAATCACTTTTAGAGATAAAATTAGATGTTTAAAGTGATTTACAAGCTTCCAGGGGCCCTAAACACAAGATATGAGAAATGGGTAAATATGAATGAAAATGGCCAATTTATTCACTCTGAGGCCTTAAAAAGTTTTTCTCCACTCCAGAAAGTGAATTAAATAACATTTGTAGACCTTTATTGTTCAATCAAAAACGCCTGATTTTTGACGAAAGAGATAACCAACCCCCCTTACGACATGCTTCAGAAACGAAAAAAATGGTTCATTTTCGAATGTTGCATCTTTGAACGACAATCCACATTTGTACGTGGATAAACACTTTTAGAGATAAAATTAGATGTTTAAAGTGATTTTCAAGCTTCCAGGGGCCCTAAACACAAGATTTGAGAAATGGGTAAAAGTGAATGAAAATGGCCAATTTACTCACTCTGAGGCCTTAAAAAGTGTTTCTCCTCCACGGGAAGTGAATTAAATAACATTTTAGGCCTTTATTGTTCAAGTGAAAACGCCCGATTATTGACAAAAGAGATAACCACCCCCCCTTACGACATGCTTCAGAAACGAAAAAAATGGTCCGTTTTCAAATGTTGCGTCTTTGAATGACAATCCACATTTGTACGTGGATAATCACTTTTAGAGCTAAAATTAGATGTTTAAAGTGATTTTCAAGCTTCCAGGGGCCTTAAACACAAGATTTGAGGAATGGGTAAAAGTGAATGAAAATGGCCAATTTACTCACTCTGAGGCCTTAAAAAGTGTTTCTCCTCCACGGGAAGTGAATTAAATAACATTTTAGGCCTTTATTGTTCAAGCGAAAACGCCCGATTAATGACGAAAGAGATAACCACCCCCCTTACGACATGCTTCAGAAACTAAAAAAATGGTCCATTTTCAAATGTTGCGTCTTTGAACTACAATTCACATTTGTACGTGGATAATCACTTTTAGAGATAAAATTAGATGTTTAAAGTGATTTACAAGCTTCCAGGGGCCCTAAACACAAGATATGAGGAATGGGTAAATATGAATGAAAATGGCCAATTTATTCACTCTGAGGCCTTAAAATGTTTTTCTCCACTCCAGAAAGTGAATTAAATAACATTTGTGGGCCTTTATTGTTCAATCAAAAACGCCCGATTTTTGACGAAAGAGATAACCACCCCCCCTTACGACAAACTTCAGAAACTAAAAAAATGGTTCATTTTCAAATGTTGCGTCTTTGAACTACAATTAACATTGTACGTGGATAATCACTTTTAGAGATAAAGTGAGATGTTTAAAGTGATTTTCAAGCTTCCAGGGGCCCTAAACACAAGATTTGAGAAATGGGTAAACGTGAATGAAAATGGCCAATTTACTCACTCTGCGGCCTTAAAAAGTGTTTCTCCTCCACGGGAAGTGAATAAAATAACATTTGGAGGCCTTTATTGTTCAATCAAAAATGCCAGTTTTTTGGTGAAAGAGATAACCACCCCCCTTACGACATGCTTCAGAAACGAAAAAAATGGTCCATTTTCAAATGTTGCGTCTTTGAACTACAATTCACATTTGTACGTGGATATTCACTTTTAGATATAAAATTAGATGTTTAAAGTGATTTTTATGCTTCCAGGGGCCCTAAACACAAGATTTGAGGAATGGGTAAATGTGAATGAAAATGGCCAATTTATTCACTCTGAGGCCTTAAAAAGTTTTTCTCCACCCCAGAAAGTGAATTAAATAACATTTGTAGGCCTTTATTGTTCAATCAAAAATGCCAGTTTTTTGGTGAAAAAGATAACCACCCCCCCTTACGACATGCTTCAGAAACTAAAAAAAATGGTCTGGTTCATTTTCAAATGTTGTGTCTTTGAACTACAATTAACATTGTACGTGGATAATCACTTTTAGAGATAAAATGAGATGTTTAAAGTGATTTTCAAGCTTCCAGGGGCCCTAAACACGAGATTTGAGAAATGGGTAAACGTGAATGAAAATGGCCAATTTACTCACTCTGCGGCCTTAAAAAGTGTTTCTCCTCCACGGAAAGTGAATAAAATAACATTTGGATGCCTTTATTGTTCAATTAAAAACGCCTGTTTTTTGGTGAAAAAGATAACCACCCCCCTTACGACATGCTTCAGAAACGAAAAAAATGGTCCATTTTCAAATGTTGCGTCTTTGAACTACAATTCACATTTGTACGTGGATGATCACTTTTAGAGATAAAATTAGATGTTTAAAGTGATTTACAAGCTTCCATTGGCCCTAAACACAAGATATGAGGAATGGGTAAATATGAATGAAAATGGCCAATTTATTCACTCTGAGGCCTTAAAAAGTTTTTCTCCACTCCAGAAAGTGAATTAAATAACATTTGTAGGCCTTTATTGTTCAATCAAAAACGCCCGATTTTTGACGAAAGAGATAACCCCCCCCCCCTTACGACATGCTTCAGAAACTAAAAAAATGGTCTGTTTTCAAATGTTGCCTCTTTGAACTACAATTCACATTTGTACGTGGAAAAGCACTTTTAAAGATCAAATGAGATGTTTAAAGTGATTTTCATGCTTCCAGGGGCCTTAAACACAAGATTTGAGGAATGGGTAAAAGTGAATGAAAATGGCCAATTTACTCACTCTGAGGCCTTAAAAAGTGTTTCTTCTGCACAGGAAGTGAATTAAATAACATTTGTAGGCCTTTATTGTTCAAGCGAAAACGCCCGATTATTGACGAAAGAGATAACCACCCCCCCTTATGACATGCTTCAGAAACGAAAAAAATGGTCCGTTTTCAAATGTTGCGTCTTTGAATGACAATCCACATTTGTACGTGGATAATCACTTTTAGAGCTAAAATTAGATGTTTAAAGTGATTTTCAAGCTTCCAGGGGCCCTAAACACAAGATTTAAGAAATGGGTAAAAGTGAATGAAAATGGCCAATTTACTCACTCTGAGGCCTTAAAAAGTGTTTCTCCTCCACGGAAAGTGAATAAAATAACATTTGGATGCCTTTATTGTTCAATCAAAAACGCCCGTTTTTTGGTGAAAAAGATAACCACACCCCTTACGACATGCTTCTGAAACTAAAAAAATGGTTCATTTTCAAATGTTGCGTCTTTGAACCACAATTAACATTGTACGTGGATAATCACTTTTAGAGATAAAATGAGATGTTTAAAGTGATTTTCAAGCTTCCAGGGGCCCTAAACACGAGATTAGAGAAATGGGTAAACGTGAATGAAAATGGCCAATTTACTCACTCTGCGGCCTTAAAAAGTTTTTCTCCTCCACGGAAAGTGAATAAAATAACATTTGGATGACTTTATTATTCAATCAAAAACGCCCGTTTTTTGCTGAAAAAGATAACCACCCCCCCTTACGACATGCTTCAGAAACGAAAAAAATGGTCCATTTTCAAATGTTGCGTCTTTGAACTACAATTCACATTTGTACGTGGATGATCACTTTTAGAGATAAAATTAGATGTTTAAAGTGATTTACAAGCTTCCAGGGGCCCTAACCACAAGATATGAGGAATGGGTAAATATGAATGAAAATGGCCAATTTATTCACTCTGAGGCCTTAAAAAGTTTTTCTCCACTCCAGAAAGTGAATTAAATAACATTCGTAGGCCTTTATTGTTCAATCAAAAACGCCCGATTTTTGACGAAAGAGATAACCACCCCCCCCTTACGACATGCTTCAGAAACTAAAAAAATTGTCCATTTTCAAATGTTGCCTCTTTGAACTACAATTCACATTTGTACGTGGAAAAGCACTTTTAAAGATCAAATGAGATGTTTAAAGTGATTTTCATGCTTCCAGGGGCCTTAAACACAAGATTTGAGGAATGGGTAAAAGTGAATGAAAATGGCCAATTTACTCACTCTGAGGCCTTAAAAAGTGTTTCTCCTCCACGGGAAGTGAATTAAATAACATTTTAGGCCTTTATTGTTCAAGCGAAAATGCCCGATTATTGACGAAAGAGATAACCACCCCCCCCCCTTACGACATGCTTCAGAAACGAAAAAAATGGTCCGTTTTCAAATGTTGCGTCTTTGAATGACAATCCACATTTGTACGTGGATAATCACTTTTAGAGCTAAAATTAGATGTTTAAAGTGATTTTCAAGCTTCCAGGGGCCCTAAACACGAGATTTGAGAAATGGGTAAACATGAATGAAAATGGCCAATTTACTCACTCTGCGGCCTTAAAAAGTGTTTCTCCTCCACGGAAAGTGAATAAAATTACATTTGGATGCCTTTATTGTTCAATCAAAAACGCCCGTTTTTTGGTGAAAAAGATAACCACACCCCTTACGACATGCTTCAGAAACGAAAAAAATGGTCCATTTTCAAATGTTGCGTCTTTGAACTACAATTCACATTTGTACGTGGATAATCACTTTTAGAGATAAAATTAGATGTTTAAAGTGATTTACAAGCTTCCAGGGGCCCTAAACACAAGATATGAGAAATGGGTAAATATGAATGAAAATGGCCAATTTATTCTCTCTGAGCCCTTAAAAAGTTTTTCTCCACTCCAGAAAGTGAATTAAATAACATTTGTAGACCTTTATTGTTCAATCAAAAACGCCTGATTTTTGACGAAAGAGATAACCACCCCCCCTTACGACATGCTTCAGAAACAAAAAAAATGGTTCATTTTCAAATGTTGCATCTTTGAACGACAATCCACATTTGTACGTGGATAAACACTTTTAGAGATAAACTTAGATGTTTAAAGTGATTTTCAAGCTTCCAGGGGCCCTAAACACGAGATTTGAGAAATGGGTAAACATGAATGAAAATGGCCAATTTACTCACTCTGCGGCCTTAAAAAGTGTTTCTCCTCCACGGAAAGTGAATAAAATTACATTTGGATGCCTTTATTGTTCAATCAAAAACGCCCGTTTTTTGGTGAAAAAGATAACCACACCCCTTACGACATGCTTCAGAAACGAAAAAAATGGTTCATTTTCAAATGTTGCATCTTTGAACGACAATCCACATTTGTACGTGGATAAACACTTTTAGAGATAAAATTAGATGTTTAAAGTGATTTTCAAGCTTCCAGGGGCCCTAAACACAAGATTTGAGAAATGGGTAAAAGTGAATGAAAATGGTCAATTTACTCACTCTGAGGCCTTAAAAAGTGTTTCTCCTCCACGGGAAGTGAATTAAATAACATTTTAGGCCTTTATTGTTCAAGTGAAAACGCCCGATTATTGACGAAAGAGATAACCACCCCCCCTTACGACATGCTTCAGAAACGAAAAAAATGGTCCGTTTTCAAATGTTGCGTCTTTGAATGACAATCCACATTTGTACGTGGATAATCACTTTTAGAGCTAAAATTAGATGTTTAAAGTGATTTTCAAGCTTCCAGGGGCCTTAAACACAAGATTTGAGGAATGGGTAAAAGTGAATGAAAATGGCCAATTTACTCACTCTGAGGCCTTAAAAAGTGTTTCTCCTCCACGGGAAGTGAATTAAATAACATTTTAGGCCTTTATTGTTCAAGCGAAAACGCCCGATTAATGACGAAAGAGATAACCACCCCCCCTTACGACATGCTTCAGAAACGAAAAAAATGGTCCGTTTTCAAATGTTGCGTCTTTGAATGACAATCCACATTTGTACGTGGATAATCACTTTTAGAGCTAAAATTAGATGTTTAAAGTGATTTTCAAGCTTCCAGGGGCCCTAAACACGAGATTTGAGAAATGGGTAAACACGAATGAAAATGGCCAATTTACTCACTCTGCGGCCTTAAAAAGTGTTTCTCCTCCACGGAAAGTGAATAAAATAACATTTGGATGCCTTTATTGTTCAATCAAAAACGCCCGTTTTTTTGGTGAAAAAGATAACCACACCCCTTACGACATGCTTCAGAAACGGAAAAAATGGTCCATTTTCAAATGTTGCGTCTTTGAACTACAATTCACATTTGTACGTGGATAATCACTTTTAGAGATAAAATTAGATGTTTAAAGTGATTTACAAGCTTCCAGGGGCCCTAAACACAAGATATGAGGAATGGGTAAATATGAATGAAAATGGCCAATTTATTCACTCTGAGGCCTTAAAATGTTTTTCTCCACTCCAGAAAGTGAATTAAATAACATTTGTGGGCCTTTATTGTTCAATCAAAAACGCCCGATTTTTGCCGAAAGAGATAACCACCCCCCCTTACGACATGCTTCAGAAACTAAAAAAATGGTTCATTTTCAAATGTTGCGTCTTTGAACTACAATTAACATTGTACGTGGATAATCAATTTTAGAGATAAAGTGAGATGTTTAAAGTGATTTTCAAGCTTCCAGGGGCCCTAAACACGAGATTTGAGAAATGGGTAAACGTGAATGAAAATGGCCAATTTATTCACTCTGAGGCCTTAAAATGTTTTTCTCCACTCCAGAAAGTGAATTAAATAACATTTGTGGGCCTTTATTGTTCAATCAAAAACGCCCGATTTTTGACGAAAGAGATAACCACCCCCCCTTACGACATGCTTCAGAAACTAAAAAAAATGGTCTGGTTCATTTTCAAATGTTGTGTCTTTGAACTACAATTAACATTGTACGTGGATAATCACTTTTAGAGATAAAATGAGATGTTTAAAGTGATTTTCAAGCTTCCAGGGGCCCTAAACACGAGATTTGAGAAATGGGTAAACGTGAATGAAAATGGCCAATTTACTCACTCTGCGGCCTTAAAAAGTGTTTCTCCTCCACGGAAAGTGAATAAAATAACATTTGGATGCCTTTATTGTTCAATTAAAAACGCCCGTTTTTTGGTGAAAAAGATAACCACCCCCCTTACGACATGCTTCAGAAACGAAAAAAATGGTCCATTTTCAAATGTTGCGTCTTTGAACTACAATTCACATTTGTACGTGGATGATCACTTTTAGAGATAAAATTAGATGTTTAAAGTGATTTACAAGCTTCCATTGGCCCTAAACACAAGATATGAGGAATGGGTAAATATGAATGAAAATGGCCAATTTATTCACTCTGAGGCCTTAAAAAGTTTTTCTCCACTCCAGAAAGTGAATTAAATAACATTTGTAGGCCTTTATTGTTCAATCAAAAACGCCCGATTTTTGACGAAAGAGATAACCACCCCCCCTTACGACATGCTTCAGAAACTAAAAAAATGGTCTGTTTTCAAATGTTACCTCTTTGAACTACAATTCACATTTGTACGTGGAAAAGCACTTTTAAAGATCAAATGAGATGTTTAAAGTGATTTTCATGCTTCCAGGGGCCTTAAACACAAGATTTGAGGAATGGGTAAAAGTGAATGAAAATGGCCAATTTACTCACTCTGAGGCCTTAAAAAGTGTTTCTTCTCCACGGGAAGTGAATTAAATAACATTTGTAGGCCTTTATTGTTCAAGTGAAAACGCCCGATTATTGACGAAAGAGATAACCACCCCCCCTTATGACATGCTTCAGAAACGAAAAAAATGGTCCGTTTTCAAATGTTGCGTCTTTGAATGACAATCCACATTTGTACGTGGATAATCACTTTTAGAGCTAAAATTAGATGTTTAAAGTGATTTTCAAGCTTCCAGGGGCCCTAAACACAAGATTTGAGAAATGGGTAAAAGTGAATGAAAATGGCCAATTTACTCACTCTGAGGCCTTAAAAAGTGTTTCTCCTCCACGGAAAGTGAATAAAATAACATTTGGATGCCTTTATTGTTCAATCAAAAACGCCCGTTTTTTGGTGAAAAAGATAACCACACCCCTTACGACATGCTTCTGAAACTAAAAAAATGGTTCATTTTCAAATGTTGCGTCTTTGAACCACAATTAACATTGTACGTGGATAATCACTTTTAGAGATAAAATGAGATGTTTAAAGTGATTTTCAAGCTTCCAGGGGCCCTAAACACGAGATTTGAGAAATGGGTAAACGTGAATGAAAATGGCCAATTTACTCACTCTGCGGCCTTAAAAAGTGTTTCTCCTCCACAGAAAGTGAATAAAATACCATTTGGATGACTTTATTATTCAATCAAAAACGCCCGTTTTTTGCTGAAAAAGATAACCACCCCCCCTTACGACATGCTTCAGAAACAAAAAAAATGGTCCATTTTCAAATGTTGCGTATTTGAACTACAATTCACATTTGTACGTGGATGATCACTTTTAGAGATAAAATTAGATGTTTAAAGTGATTTACAAGCTTCCAGGGGCCCTAACCACAAGATATGAGGAATGGGTAAATATGAATGAAAATGGCCAATTTATTCACTCTGAGGCCTTAAAAAGTTTTTCTCCACTCCAGAAAGTGAATTAAATAACATTCGTAGGCCTTTATTGTTCAATCAAAAACGCCCGATTTTTGACGAAAGAGATAACCACCCCCCCTTACGACATGCTTCAGAAACTAAAAAAATTGTCCATTTTCAAATGTTGCCTCTTTGAACTACAATTCACATTTGTACGTGGAAAAGCACTTTTAAAGATCAAATGAGATGTTTAAAGTGATTTTCATGCTTCCAGGGGCCTTAAACACAAGATTTGAGGAATGGGTAAAAGTGAATGAAAATGGCCAATTTACTCACTCTGAGGCCTTAAAAAGTGTTTCTCCTCCACGGGAAGTGAATTAAATAACATTTTAGGCCTTTATTGTTCAAGCGAAAATGCCCGATTATTGACGAAAGAGATAACCACCCCCCCCCCTTACGACATGCTTCAGAAACGAAAAAAATGGTCCGTTTTCAAATGTTGCGTCTTTGAATGACAATCCACATTTGTACGTGGATAATCACTTTTAGAGCTAAAATTAGATGTTTAAAGTGATTTTCAAGCTTCCAGGGGCCCTAAACACGAGATTTGAGAAATGGGTAAACATGAATGAAAATGGCCAATTTACTCACGCTGCGGCCTTAAAAAGTGTTTCTCCTCCACGGAAAGTGAATAAAATTACATTTGGATGCCTTTATTGTTCAATCAAAAACGCCCGTTTTTTGGTGAAAAAGATAACCACACCCCTTACGACATGCTTCAGAAACGAAAAAAATGGTCCATTTTCAAATGTTGCGTCTTTGAACTACAATTCACATTTGTACGTGGATAATCACTTTTAGAGATAAAATTAGATGTTTAAAGTGATTTACAAGCTTCCAGGGGCCCTAAACACAAGATATGAGAAATGGGTAAATATGAATGAAAATGGCCAATTTATTCACTCTGAGGCCTTAAAAAGTTTTTCTCCACTCCAGAAAGTGAATTAAATAACATTTGTAGACCTTTATTGTTCAATCAAAAACGCCTGATTTTTGACGAAAGAGATAACCAACCCCCCTTACGACATGCTTCAGAAACGAAAAAAATGGTTCATTTTCGAATGTTGCATCTTTGAACGACAATCCACATTTGTACGTGGATAAACACTTTTAGAGATAAAATTAGATGTTTAAAGTGATTTTCAAGCTTCCAGGGGCCCTAAACACAAGATTTGAGAAATGGGTAAAAGTGAATGAAAATGGCCAATTTACTCACTCTGAGGCCTTAAAAAGTGTTTCTCCTCCACGGGAAGTGAATTAAATAACATTTTAGGCCTTTATTGTTCAAGTGAAAACGCCCGATTATTGACAAAAGAGATAACCACCCCCCCTTACGACATGCTTCAGAAACGAAAAAAATGGTCCGTTTTCAAATGTTGCGTCTTTGAATGACAATCCACATTTGTACGTGGATAATCACTTTTAGAGCTAAAATTAGATGTTTAAAGTGATTTTCAAGCTTCCAGGGGCCTTAAACACAAGATTTGAGGAATGGGTAAAAGTGAATGAAAATGGCCAATTTACTCACTCTGAGGCCTTAAAAAGTGTTTCTCCTCCACGGGAAGTGAATTAAATAACATTTTAGGCCTTTATTGTTCAAGCGAAAACGCCCGATTAATGACGAAAGAGATAACCACCCCCCTTACGACATGCTTCAGAAACGAAAAAAATGGTCCGTTTTCAAATGTTGCGTCTTTGAATGACAATCCACATTTGTACGTGGATAATCACTTTTAGAGCTAAAATTAGATGTTTAAAGTGATTTTCAAGCTTCCAGGGGCCCTAAACACGAGATTTGAGAAATGGGTAAACACGAATGAAAATGGCCAATTTACTCACTCTGCGGCCTTAAAAAGTGTTTCTCCTCCACGGAAAGTGAATAAAATAACATTTGGATGCCTTTATTGTTCAATCAAAAACGCCCGTTTTTTTGGTGAAAAAGATAACCACACCCCTTACGACATGCTTCAGAAACGGAAAAAATGGTCCATTTTCAAATGTTGCGTCTTTGAACTACAATTCACATTTGTACGTGGATAATCACTTTTAGAGATAAAATTAGATGTTTAAAGTGATTTACAAGCTTCCAGGGGCCCTAAACACAAGATATGAGGAATGGGTAAATATGAATGAAAATGGCCAATTTATTCACTCTGAGGCCTTAAAAAGTTTTTCTCCACTCCAGAAAGTGAATTAAATAACATTTGTAGGCCTTTATTGTTCAATCAAAAACGCCCGATTATTGACGAAAGAGATAACCACCCCCCCTTATGACATGCTTCAGAAACGAAAAAAATGGTCCGTTTTCAAATGTTGCGTCTTTGAATGACAATCCACATTTGTACGTGGATAATCACTTTTAGAGCTAAAATTAGATGTTTAAAGTGATTTTCAAGCTTCCAGGGGCCCTAAACACAAGATTTGAGAAATGGGTAAAAGTGAATGAAAATGGCCAATTTACTCACTCTGAGGCCTTAAAAGGTGTTTCTCCTCCACGGAAAGTGAATAAAATAACATTTGGATGCCTTTATTGTTCAATCAAAAACGCCCGTTTTTTGGTGAAAAAGATAACCACACCCCTTACGACATGCTTCTGAAACTAAAAAAATGGTTCATTTTCAAATGTTGCGTCTTTGAACCACAATTAACATTGTACGTGGATAATCACTTTTAGAGATAAAATGAGATGTTTAAAGTGATTTTCAAGCTTCCAGGGGCCCTAAACACGAGATTTGAGAAATGGGTAAACGTGAAAGAAAATGGCCAATTTACTCACTCTGCGGCCTTAAAAAGTGTTTCTCCTCCACAGAAAGTGAATAAAATACCATTTGGATGACTTTATTATTCAATCAAAAACGCCCGTTTTTTGCTGAAAAAGATAACCACCCCCCCTTACGACATGCTTCAGAAACGAAAAAAATGGTCCATTTTCAAATGTTGCGTCTTTGAACTACAATTCACATTTGTACGTGGATGATCACTTTTAGAGATAAAATTAGATGTTTAAAGTGATTTACAAGCTTCCAGGGGCCCTAACCACAAGATATGAGGAATGGGTAAATATGAATGAAAATGGCCAATTTATTCACTCTGAGGCCTTAAAAAGTTTTTCTCCACTCCAGAAAGTGAATTAAATAACATTCGTAGGCCTTTATTGTTCAATCAAAAACGCCCGATTTTTGACGAAAGAGATAACCACCCCCCCTTACGACATGCTTCAGAAACTAAAAAAATTGTCCATTTTCAAATGTTGCCTCTTTGAACTACAATTCACATTTGTACGTGGAAAAGCACTTTTAAAGATCAAATGAGATGTTTAAAGTGATTTTCATGCTTCCAGGGGCCTTAAACACAAGATTTGAGGAATGGGTAAAAGTGAATGAAAATGGCCAATTTACTCACTCTGAGGCCTTAAAAAGTGTTTCTCCTCCACGGGAAGTGAATTAAATAACATTTTAGGCCTTTATTGTTCAAGCGAAAATGCCCGATTATTGACGAAAGAGATAACCACCCCCCCCCCTTACGACATGCTTCAGAAACGAAAAAAATTGGTCCGTTTTCAAATGTTGCGTCTTTGAATGACAATCCACATTTGTACGTGGATAATCACTTTTAGAGCTAAAATTAGATGTTTAAAGTGATTTTCAAGCTTCCAGGGGCCCTAAACACGAGATTTGAGAAATGGGTAAACATGAATGAAAATGGCCAATTTACTCACTCTGCGGCCTTAAAAAGTGTTTCTCCTCCACGGAAAGTGAATAAAATTACATTTGGATCCCTTTATTGTTCAATCAAAAACGCCCGTTTTTTGGTGAAAAAGATAACCACACCCCTTACGACATGCTTCAGAAACGAAAAAAATGGTCCATTTTCAAATGTTGCGTCTTTGAACTACAATTCACATTTGTACGTGGATAATCACTTTTAGAGATAAAATTAGATGTTTAAAGTGATTTACAAGCTTCCAGGGGCCCTAAACACAAGATATGAGAAATGGGTAAATATGAATGAAAATGGCCAATTTATTCACTCTGAGGCCTTAAAAAGTTTTTCTCCACTCCAGAAAGTGAATTAAATAACATTTGTAGACCTTTATTGTTCAATCAAAAACGCCTGATTTTTGACGAAAGAGATAACCAACCCCCCTTACGACATGCTTCAGAAACGAAAAAAATGGTTCATTTTCAAATGTTGCATCTTTGAACGACAATCCACATTTGTACGTGGATAAACACTTTTAGAGATAAAATTAGATGTTTAAAGTGATTTTCAAGCTTCCAGGGGCCCTAAACACAAGATTTGAGAAATGGGTAAAAGTGAATGAAAATGGCCAATTTACTCACTCTGAGGCCTTAAAAAGTGTTTCTCCTCCACGGGAAGTGAATTAAATAACATTTTAGGCCTTTATTGTTCAAGTGAAAACGCCCGGTTATTGACAAAAGAGATAACCACCCCCCCTTACGACATGCTTCAGAAACGAAAAAAATGGTCCGTTTTCAAATGTTGCGTCTTTGAATGACAATCCACATTTGTACGTGGATAATCACTTTTAGAGCTAAAATTAGATGTTTAAAGTGATTTTCAAGCTTCCAGGGGCCTTAAACACAAGATTTGAGGAATGGGTAAAAGTGAATAAAAATGGCCAATTTACTCACTCTGAGGCCTTAAAAAGTGTTTCTCCTCCACGGGAAGTGAATTAAATAACATTTTAGGCCTTTATTGTTCAAGCGAAAACGCCCGATTAATGACGAAAGAGATAACCACCCCCCCTTACGACATGCTTCAGAAACGAAAAAAATGGTCCGTTTTCAAATGTTGCGTCTTTGAATGACAATCCACATTTGTACGTGGATAATCACTTTTAGAGCTAAAATTAGATGTTTAAAGTGATTTTCAAGCTTCCAGGGGCCCTAAACACGAGATTTGAGAAATGGGTAAACACGAATGAAAATGGCCAATTTACTCACTCTGCGGCCTTAAAAAGTGTTTCTCCTCCACGGAAAGTGAATAAAATAACATTTGGATGCCTTTATTGTTCAATCAAAAACGCCCGTTTTTTTGGTGAAAAAGATAACCACACCCCTTACGACATGCTTCAGAAACGGAAAAAATGGTCCATTTTCAAATGTTGCGTCTTTGAACTACAATTCACATTTGTACGTGGATAATCACTTTTAGAGATAAAATTAGATGTTTAAAGTGATTTACAAGCTTCCAGGGGCCCTAAACACAAGATATGAGGAATGGGTAAATATGAATGAAAATGGCCAATTTATTCACTCTGAGGCCTTAAAAAGTTTTTCTCCACTCCAGAAAGTGAATTAAATACCATTTGTAGACCTTTATTGTTCAATCAAAAACGCCCGATTTTTTATGAAAGAGATAACCACCCCCCCCTTACGACATGCTTCAGAAACTAAAAAAATGGTCTGTTTTCAAATGTTGCGTCTTTGAACTACAATTCACATTTGTACGTGGATAATCACTTTTAGAGATAAAATTAGATGTTTAAAGTGATTTTCAAGCTTCCAGGGGCCCTAAACACAAGATTTGAGAAATGGGTAAAAGTGAATGAAAATGGCCAATTTACTCACTCTGAGGCCTTAAAAAGTGTTTCTCCTCCACGGGAAGTGAATTAAATACCATTTGGAGGCCTTTATTGTTCAAGCGAAAACGCCTGATTTTTGATGAAAGAGATAACCACCCCCCCTTACGACATGCTTCTGAAACTAAAAAAATGGTTCATTTTCAAATGTTGCGTCTTTGAACCACAATTAACATTGTACGTGGATAATCACTTTTAGAGATAAAATGAGATGTTTAAAGTGATTTTCAAGCTTCCAGGGGCCCTAAACACGAGATTTGAGAAATGGGTAAACGTGAATGAAAATGGTCAATTTACTCACTCTGCGGCCTTAAAAAGTGTTTCTCCTCCACGGAAAGTTAATAAAATAACATTTGGATGCCTTTATTGTTCAATCAAAAACACCCGTTTTTTAGTGAAAAAGATAACCACCCCCCCTTACGACATGCTTCAGAAACGGAAAAACGGTCCATTTTCAAATGTTGCGTCTTTGAACTACAATTCACATTTGTACGTGGATAATCACTTTTAGAGATAAAATTAGATGTTTAAAGTGATTTACAAGCTTCCAGGGGCCCTAAACACAAGATATGAGGAATGGGTAAATATGAATGAAAATGGCCAATTTATTCACTCTGAGGCCTTAAAATGTTTTTCTCCACTCCAGAAAGTGAATTAAATAACATTTGTGGGCCTTTATTGTTCAATCAAAAACGCCCGATTTTTGACGAAAGAGATAACCACCCCCCCTTACGACATGCTTCAGAAACTAAAAAAATGGTCTGTTTTCAAATGTTGCCTCTTTGAACTACAATTCACATTTGTACGTGGAAAAGCACTTTTAAAGATCAAATGAGATGTTTAAAGTGATTTTCATGCTTCCAGGGGCTTTAAACACAAGATTTGAGGAATGGGTAAAAGTGAATGAAAATGGCCAATTTACTCACTCTGAGGCCTTAAAAAGTGTTTCTCCTCCACGGGAAGTGAATTAAATAACATTTTAGGCCTTTATTGTTCAAGCGAAAACGCCCGATTATTGACGAAAGAGATAACCACCCCCCCTTACGACATGCTTCAGAAACGAAAAAAATGGTCCGTTTTCAAATGATGCGTCTTTGAATGACAATCCACATTTGTACGTGGATAATCACTTTTAGAGCTAAAATTAGATGTTTAAAGTGATTTTCAAGCTTCCAGGGGCCCTAAACACAAGATATGAGGAATGGGTAAATATGAATGAAAATGGCCAATTTATTCACTCTGAGGCCTTAAAAAGTTTTTCTCCACTCCAGAAAGTGAATTAAATAACATTTGGAGGCCTTTATTGTTCAATCAAAAATGCCCGATTTTTGACGAAAGAGATAACCACCCCCCCTTACGACATGCTTCAGAAACTAAAAAAATGGTCCGTTTTCAAATGTTGCCTCTTTGAACTACAATTCCCATTTGTACGTGGATAATCACTTTTAGAGATAAAATGAGATGTTTAAAGTGATTTTCATGCTTCCAGGGGCTTTAAACACAAGATTTAAGGAATGGGTAAAAGTGAATGAAAATGGCCTATTTACTCACTCTGAGGCCTTAAAAAGTGTTTCTCCTCCACGGGAAGTGAATTAAATAACATTTTAGGCCTTTATTGTTCAAGCGAAAACGCCTGATTATTGACGAAAGAGATAACCACCCCCCCTTACGACATGCTTCAGAAACGAAAAAAATGGTCCGTTTTCAAATGTTGCGTCTTTGAATGACAATCCACATTTGTACGTGGATAATCACTTTTAGAGCTAAAATTAGATGTTTAAAGTGATTTTCAAGCTTCCAGGGGCCCTAAACACAAGATTTGAGAAATGGGTAAAAGTGAATGAAAATGGCCAATTTACTCACTCTGAGGCCTTAAAAAGTGTTTCTCCTCCACGGGAAGTGAATTAAATACCATTTGGAGGCCTTTATTGTTCAAGCGAAAACGCCTGATTTTTGATGAAAGAGATAACCACCCCCGCTTACGACATGCTTCTGAAACTAAAAAAATGGTTCATTTTCAAATGTTGCGCCTTTGAACCACAATTAACATTGTACGTGGATAATCACTTTTAGAGATAAAATTAGATGTTTAAAGTGATTTACGAGCTTCCAGGGGCCCTAAACACAAGATATGAGGAATGGGTAAGTAAATATGAATGAAAATGGCCAATTTATTCACTCTGAGGCTTTAAAATGTTTTTCTCCACTCCAGAAAGTGAATTAAATAACATTTGTGGGCCTTTATTGTTCAATCAAAAACGCCCGATTTTTGACGAAAGAGATAACCACCCCCCCTTACGACATGCTTCAGAAACTAAAAAAATGGTCTGTTTTCAAATGTTGCCTCTTTGAACTACAATTCACATTTGTACGTGGAAAAGCACTTTTAAAGATCAAATGAGATGTTTAAAGTGATTTTCATGCTTCCAGGGGCCTTAAACACAAGATTTGAGGAATGGGTAAAAGTGAATGAAAATGGCCAATTTACTCACTCTGAGGCCTTAAAAAGGGTTTCTCCTCCACGGGAAGTGAATTAAATAACATTTTAGGCCTTTATTGTTCAAGCGAAAACGCCCGATTAATGACGAAAGAGATAACCACCCCCCCTTACGACATGCTTCAGAAACGAAAAAAATGGTCCGTTTTCAAATGTTGCGTCTTTGAATGACAATCCACATTTGTACGTGGATAATCACTTTTAGAGCTAAAATTAGATGTTTAAAATGATTTTCAAGCTTCCAGGGGCCCTAAACACGAGATTTGAGAAATGGGTAAACATGAATGAAAATGGCCAATTTACTCACTCTGCGGCCTTAAAAAGTGTTTCTCCTCCACGGAAAGTGAATAAAATTACATTTGGATGCCTTTATTGTTCAATCAAAAACGCCCGTTTTTTGGTGAAAAAGATAACCACACCCCTTACGACATGCTTCAGAAACGAAAAAAATGGTCCATTTTCAAATGTTGCGTCTTTGAACTACAATTCACATTTGTACGTGGATAATCACTTTTAGAGATAAAATTAGATGTTTAAAGTGATTTACAAGCTTCCAGGGGCCCTAAACAGAAGATATGAGAAATGGGTAAATATGAATGAAAATGGCCAATTTATTCACTCTGAGGCCTTAAAAAGTTTTTCTCCACTCCAGATAGTGAATTAAATAACATTTGTAGACCTTTATTGTTCAATCAAAAACGCCTGATTTTTGACGAAAGAGATAACCAACCCCCCTTACGACATGCTTCAGAAACGAAAATATGGTTCATTTTCAAATGTTGCATCTTTGAACGACAATCCACATTTGTACGTGGATAAACACTTTTAGAGATAAAATTAGATGTTTAAAGTGATTTTCACGCTTCCAGGGCCCCTAAACACAAGATTTGAGAAATGGGTAAAAGTGAATGAAAATGGCCAATTTACTCACTCTGAGGCCTTAAAAAGTGTTTCTCCTCCACGGGAAGTGAATTAAATAACATTTTAGGCCTTTATTGTTCAAGCGAAAACGCCCGATTAATGACGAAAGAGATAACCAACCCCCCTTACGACATGCTTCAGAAACGAAAATATGGTTCATTTTCAAATGTTGCATCTTTGAACGACAATCCACATTTGTACGTGGATAAACACTTTTAGAGATAAAATTAGATGTTTAAAGTGATTTTCAAGCTTCCAGGGGCCTTAAACACAAGATTTGAGGAATGGGTAAAAGTGAATGAAAATGGCCAATTTACTCACTCTGAGGCCTTAAAAAGTGTTTCTCCTCCACGGGAAGTGAATTAAATAACATTTTAGGCCTTTATTGTTCAAGCGAAAACGCCCGATTAATGACGAAAGAGATAACCACCCCCCCCTTACGACATGCTTCAGAAACGAAAAAAATGGTCCGTTTTCAAATGTTGCGTCTTTGAATGACAATCCACATTTGTACGTGGATAATCACTTTTAGAGCTAAAATTAGATGTTTAAAGTGATTTTCAAGCTTCCAGGGGCCCTAAACACGAGATTTGAGAAATGGGTAAACACGAATGAAAATGGCCAATTTACTCACTCTGCGGCCTTAAAAAGTGTTTCTCCTCCACGGAAAGTGAATAAAATAACATTTGGATGTCTTTATTGTTCAATCAAAAACGCCCGTTTTTTTGGTGAAAAAGATAACCACACCCCTTACGACATGCTTCAGAAACGAAAAAAATGGTCCATTTTCAAATGTTGCGTCTTTGAACTACAATTCACATTTGTACGTGGATAATCACTTTTAGAGATAAAATTAGATGTTTAAAGTGATTTACAAGCTTCCAGGGGCCCTAAACACAAGATATGAGGAATGGGTAAATATGAATGAAAATGGCCAATTTATTCACTCTGAGGCCTTAAAAAGTTTTTCTCCACTCCAGAAAGTGAATTAAATAACATTTGTAGACCTTTATTGTTCAATCAAAAACGCCCGATTTTTTATGAAAGAGATAACCACCCCCCCTTACGACATGCTTCAGAAACGAAAAAAATGGTTCATTTTCAAATGTTGCATCTTTGAACGACAATCCACATTTGTACGTGGATAAACACTTTTAGAGATAAAATTAGATGTTTAAAGTGATTTTCAAGCTTCCAGGGGCCCTAAACACAAGATTTGAGAAATGGGTAAAAGTGAATGAAAATGGCCAATTTACTCACTCTGAGGCCTTAAAAAGTGTTTCTCCTCCACGGGAAGTGAATTAAATACCATTTGGAGGCCTTTATTGTTCAAGCGAAAACGCCTGATTTTTGATGAAAGATATAACCACCCCCCTTTACGACATGCTTCTGAAACTAAAAAAATGGTTCATTTTCAAATGTTGCGTCTTTGAACCACAATTAACATTGTACATGGATAATCACTTTTAGAGATAAAATGAGATGTTTAAAGTGATTTTCAAGCTTCCAGGGGCCCTAAACACGAGATTTGAGAAATGGGTAAACGTGAATGAAAATGGTCAATTTACTCACTCTGCGGCCTTAAAAAGTGTTTCTCCTCCACGGAAAGTTAATAAAATAACATTTGGATGCCTTTATTGTTCAATCAAAAACACCCGTTTTTTAGTGAAAAAGATAACCACCCCCCCTTACGACATGCTTCAGAAACGAAAAAAATGGTCCATTTTCAAATGTTGCGTCTTTGAACTACAATTCACATTTGTACGTGGATAATCACTTTTAGAGATAAAATTAGATGTTTAAAGTGATTTACAAGCTTCCAGGGGCCCTAAACACGAGATATGAGGAATGGGTAAATATGAATGAAAATGGCCAATTTATTCACTCTGAGGCCTTAAAATGTGTTTCTCCACTCCAGAAAGTGAATTAAATAACATTTGTGGGCCTTTATTGTTCAATCAAAAACGCCCGATTTTTGACGAAAGAGATAACCACCCCCCCTTACGACATGCTTCAGAAACTAAAAAAATGGTCTGTTTTCAAATGTTGCCTCTTTGAACTACAATTCACATTTGTACGTGGAAAAGCACTTTTAAAGATCAAATGAGATGTTTAAAGTGATTTTCATGCTTCCAGGGGCTTTAAACACAAGATTTGAGGAATGGGTAAAAGTGAATGAAAATGGCCAATTTACTCACTCTGAGGCCTTAAAAAGTGTTTCTCCTCCACGGAAAGTGAATAAAATAACATTTGGATGCCTTTATTGTTCAATCAAAAACGCCCGTTTTTTGGTGAAAAAGATAACCACACCCCTTACGACATGCTTCTGAAACTAAAAAAATGGTTCATTTTCAAATGTTGCGTCTTTGAACCACAATTAACATTGTACGTGGATAATCACTTTTAGAGATAAAATGAGATGTTTAAAGTGATTTTCAAGCTTCCAGGGGCCCTAAACACGAGATTTGAGAAATGGGTAAACGTGAATGAAAATGGCCAATTTACTCACTCTGCGGCCTTAAAAAGTGTTTCTCCTCCACGGAAAGTGAATAAAATAACATTTGGATGACTTTATTATTCAATCAAAAACGCCCGTTTTTTGCTGAAAAAGATAACCACCCCCCCTTACGACATGCTTCAGAAACGAAAAAAATGGTCCATTTTCAAATGTTGCGTCTTTGAACTACAATTCACATTTGTACGTGGATGATCACTTTTAGAGATAAAATTAGATGTTTAAAGTGATTTACAAGCTTCCAGGGGCCCTAACCACAAGATATGAGGAATGGGTAAATATGAATGAAAATGGCCAATTTATTCACTCTGAGGCCTTAAAAAGTTTTTCTCCACTCCAGAAAGTGAATTAAATAACATTTGTAGGCCTTTATTGTTCAATCAAAAACGCCCGATTTTTGACGAAAGAGATAACCACCCCCCCTTACGACATGCTTCAGAAACTAAAAAAATTGTCCGTTTTCAAATGTTGCCTCTTTGAACTACAATTCACATTTGTACGTGGAAAAGCACTTTTAAAGATCAAATGAGATGTTTAAAGTGATTTTCATGCTTCCAGGGGCCTTAAACACAAGATTTGAGGAATGGGTAAAAGTGAATGAAAATGGCCAATTTACTCACTCTGAGGCCTTAAAAAGTGTTTCTCCTCCACGGGAAGTGAATTAAATAACATTTTAGGCCTTTATTGTTCAAGCGAAAACGCCCGATTATTGACGAAAGAGATAACCACCCCCCCCTTACGACATGCTTCAGAAACGAAAAAAATGGTCCGTTTTCAAATGTTGCGTCTTTGAATGACAATCCACATTTGTACGTGGATAATCACTTTTAGAGCTAAAATTAGATGTTTAAAGTGATTTTCAAGCTTCCAGGGGCCCTAAACACGAGATTTGAGAAATGGGTAAACATGAATGAAAATGGCCAATTTACTCACTCTGCGGCCTTAAAAAGTGTTTCTCCTCCACGGAAAGTGAATAAAATTACATTTTGGATGCCTTTATTGTTCAATCAAAAACGCCCGTTTTTTGGTGAAAAAGATAACCACACCCATTACGACATGCTTCAGAAACGAAAAAAATGGTCCATTTTCAAATGTTGCGTCTTTGAACTACAATTCACATTTGTACGTGGATAATCACTTTTAGAGATAAAATTAGATGTTTAAAGTGATTTTCAAGCTTCCAGGGGCCCTAAACACAAGATTTGAGAAATGGGTAAAAGTGAATGAAAATGGCCAATTTACTCACCCTGAGGCCTTAAAAAGTGTTTCTCCTCCACGGGAAGTGAATTAAATAACATTTTAGGCCTTTATTGTTCAAGTGAAAACGCCCGATTATTGACGAAAGAGATAACCACCCCCCTTACGACATGCTTCAGAAACGAAAAAAATGGTCCGTTTTCAAATGTTGCGTCTTTGAATGACAATCCACATTTGTACGTGGATAATCACTTTTAGAGCTAAAATTAGATGTTTAAAGTGATTTTCAAGCTTCCAGGGGCCTTAAACACAAGATTTGAGGAATGGGTAAAAGTGAATGAAAATGGCCAATTTACTCACTCTGAGGCCTTAAAAAGTGTTTCTCCTCCACGGGAAGTGAATTAAATAACATTTTAGGCCTTTATTGTTCAATCAAAAACGCCCGTTTTTTTGGTGAAAAAGATAAACACACCCCTTACGACATGCTTCAGAAACGAAAAAAATGGTCCATTTTCAAATGTTGCGTCTTTGAACTACAATTCACATTTGTACGTGGATAATCACTTTTAGAGATAAAATTAGATGTTTAAAGTGATTTACAAGCTTCCAGGGGCCCTAAACACAAGATATGAGGAATGGGTAAATATGAATGAAAATGGCCAATTTATTCACTCTGAGGCCTTAAAAAGTTTTTCTCCACTCCAGAAAGTGAATTAAATAACATTTGTAGACCTTTATTGTTCAATCAAAAACGCCCGATTTTTTATGAAAGAGATAACCACCCCCCCCTTACGACATGCTTCAGAAACTAAAAAAATGGTCTGTTTTCAAATGTTGCCTCTTTGAACTACAATTCACATTTGTACGTGGATAATCACTTTTAGAGCTAAAATTAGATGTTTAAAGTGATTTTCAAGCTTCCAGGGGCCCTAAACACAAGATTTGAGAAATGGGTAAAAGTGAATGAAAATGGCCAATTTACTCACTCTGAGGCCTTAAAAAGTGTTTCTCCTCCACGGGAAGTGAATTAAATACCATTTGGAGGCCTTTATTGTTCAAGCGAAAACGCCTGATTTTTGATGAAAGAGATAACCACCCCCCCTTACGACATGCTTCTGAAACTAAAAAAATGGTTCATTTTCAAATATTGCGTCTTTGAACCACAATTAACATTGTACGTGGATAATCACTTTTAGAGATAAAATGAGATGTTTAAAGTGATTTTCAAGCTTCCAGGGGCCCTAAACACGAGATTTGAGAAATGGGTAAACGTGAATGAAAATGGTCAATTTACTCACTCTGCGGCCTTAAAAAGTGTTTCTCCTCCACGGAAAGTTAATACAATAACATTTGGATGCCTTTATTGTTCAATCAAAAACACCCGTTTTTTTGTGAAAAAGATAACCACCCCCCCTACGACATGCTTCAGAAACGAAAAAAATGGTCCATTTTCAAATGTTGCGTCTTTGAACTACAATTCACATTTGTACGTGGATAATCACTTTTAGAGATAAAATTAGATGTTTAAAGGGATTTACATGCTTCCAGGGGCCCTAAACACAAGATATGAGGAATGGGTAAATATGAATGAAAATGGCCAATTTATTCACTCTGAGGCCTTAAAATGTTTTTCTCCACTCCAGAAAGTGAATTAAATAACATTTGTGGGCCTTTATTGTTCAATCAAAAACGCCCGATTTTTGACGAAAGAGATAACCACCCCCCCTTACGACATGCTTCAGAAACTAAAAAAATGGTCTGTTTTCAAATGTTGCCTCTTTGAACTACAATTCACATTTGTACGTGGAAAAGCACTTTTAAAGATCAAATGAGATGTTTAAAGTGATTTTCATGCTTCCAGGGGCTTTAAACACAAGATTTGAGGAATGGGTAAAAGTGAATGAAAATGGCCAATTTACTCACTCTGAGGCCTTAAAAAGTGTTTCTCCTCCACGGGAAGTGAATTAAATAACATTTTAGACCTTTATTGTTCAAGCGAAAACGCCCGATTATTGGCGAAAGAGATAACCACCCCCCCTTACGACATGCTTCAGAAACGAAAAAAATAGTCCGTTTTCAAATGTTGCGTCTTTGAATGACAATCCACATTTGTACGTGGATAATCACTTTTAGAGCTAAAATTAGATGTTTAAAGTGATTTTCAAGCTTCCAGGGGCCCTAAACACAAGATTTGAGAAATGGGTAAAAGTGAATGAAAATGGCCAATTTACTCACTCTGAGGCCTTAAAAAGTGTTTCTCCTCCACGGGAACTGAATTAAATACCATTTGGAGGCCTTTATTGTTCAAGCGAAAACGCCTGATTTTTGATGAAAGAGATAACCACCCCCCCTTACGACATGCTTCTGAAACTAAAAAAATGGTTCATTTTCAAATGTTGCGTCTTTGAACCACAATTAACATTGTACGTGGATAATCACTTTTAGAGATAAAATGAGATGTTTAAAGTGATTTTCAAGCTTCCAGGGGCCCTAAACACGAGATTTGAGAAATGGGTAAACGTGAATGAAAATGGTCAATTTACTCACTCTGCGGCCTTAAAAAGTGTTTCTCCTCCACGGAAAGTTAATAAAATAACATTTGGATGCCTTTATTGTTCAATCAAAAACACCCGTTTTTTAGTGAAAAAGATAACCACCCCCCCTTACGACATGCTTCAGAAACGAAAAAAATGGTCCATTTTCAAATGTTGCGTCTTTGAACTACAATTCACATTTGTACGTGGATAATCACTTTTAGAGATAAAATTAGATGTTTAAAGTGATTTACAAGCTTCCAGGGGCCCTAAACACAAGATATGAGGAATGGGTAAATATGAATGAAAATGGCCAATTTATTCACTCTGAGGCCTTAAAATGTTTTTCTCCACTCCAGAAAGTGAATTAAATAACATTTGTGGGCCTTTATTGTTCAATCAAAAACGCCCGATTTTTGACGAAAGAGATAACCACCCCCCCTTACGACATGCTTCAGAAACTAAAAAAATGGTCTGTTTTCAAATGTTGCCTCTTTCAACTACAATTCACATTTGTACGTGGAAAAGCACTTTTAAAGATCAAATGAGATGTTTAAAGTGATTTTCATGCTTCCAGGGGCTTTAAACACAAGATTTGAGGAATGGGTAAAAGTGAATGAAAATGGCCAATTTACTCACTCTGAGGCCTTAAAAAGTGTTTCTCCTCCACGGAAAGTGAATAAAATAACATTTGGATGCCTTTATTGTTCAATCAAAAACGCCCGTTTTTTGGTGAAAAAGATAACCACACCCCTTACGACATGCTTCTGAAACTAAAAAAATGGTTCATTTTCAAATGTTGCGTCTTTGAACCACAATTAACATTGTACGTGGATAATCACTTTTAGAGATAAAATGAGATGTTTAAAGTGATTTTCAAGCTTCCAGGGGCCCTAAACACGAGATTTGAGAAATGGGTAAACGTGAATGAAAATGGCCAATTTACTCACTCTGCGGCCTTAAAAAGTGTTTCTCCTCCACGGAAAGTGAATAAAATAACATTTGGATGACTTTATTATTCAATCAAAAACGCCCGTTTTTTGCTGAAAAAGATAACCACCCCCCCTTACGACATGCTTCAGAAACGAAAAAAATGGTCAATTTTCAAATGTTGCGTCTTTGAACTACAATTCACATTTGTACGTGGATGATCACTTTTAGAGATAAAATTAGATGTTTAAAGTGATTTACAAGCTTCCAGGGGCCCTAACCACAAGATATGAGGAATGGGTAAATATGAATGAAAATGGCCAATTTATTCACTCTGAGGCCTTAAAAAGTTTTTCTCCACTCCAGAAAGTGAATTAAATAACATTTGTAGGCCTTTATTGTTCAATCAAAAACGCCCGATTTTTGACGAAAGAGATAACCACCCCCCCTTACGACATGCTTCAGAAACTAAAAAAATTGTCCGTTTTCAAATGTTGCCTCTTTGAACTACAATTCACATTTGTACGTGGAAAAGCACTTTTAAAGATCAAATGAGATGTTTAAAGTGATTTTCATGCTTCCAGGGGCCTTAAACACAAGATTTGAGGAATGGGTAAAAGTGAATGAAATTGGCCAATTTACTCACTCTGAGGCCTTAAAAAGTGTTTCTCCTCCACGGGAAGTGAATTAAATAACATTTTAGGCCTTTATTGTTCAAGCGAAAACGCCCTATTATTGACGAAAGAGATAACCACCCCCCCTTACGACATGCTTCAGAAACGAAAAAAATGGTCCGTTTTCAAATGTTGCGTCTTTGAATGACAATCCACATTTGTACGTGGATAATCACTTTTAGAGCTAAAATTAGATGTTTAAAGTGATTTTCAAGCTTCCAGGGGCCCTAAACACGAGATTTGAGAAATGGGTAAACATGAATGAAAATGGCCAATTTACTCACTCTGCGGCCTTAAAAAGTGTTGCTCCTCCACGGAAAGTGAATAAAATTACATTTTGGATGCCTTTATTGTTCAATCAAAAACGCCCGTTTTTTGGTGAAAAAGATAACCACACCCCTTACGACATGCTTCAGAAATGAAAAAAATGGTCCATTTTCAAATGTTGCGTCTTTGAACTACAATTCACATTTGTACGTGGATAATCACTTTTAGAGATAAAATTAGATGTTTAAAGTGATTTACAAGCTTCCAGGGGCCCTAAACACAAGATATGAGAAATGGGTAAATATGAATGAAAATGGCCAATTTATTCACTCTGAGGCCTTAAAAAGTTTTTCTCCACTCCAGAAAGTGAATTAAATAACATTTGTAGACCTTTATTGTTCAATCAAAAACGCCTGATTTTTGACGAAAGAGATAACCAACCCCCCTTACGACATGCTTCAGAAACGAAAAAAATGGTTCATTTTCAAATGTTGCATCTTTGAACGACAATCCACATTTGTACGTGGATAAACACTTTTAGAGATAAAATTAGATGTTTAAAGTGATTTTCAAGCTTCCAGGGGCCCTAAACACAAGATTTGAGAAATGGGTAAAAGTGAATGAAAATGGCCAATTTACTCACTCTGAGGCCTTAAAAAGTGTTTCTCCTCCACGGGAAGTGAATTAAATAACATTTTAGGCCTTTATTGTTCAAGTGAAAACGCCCGATTATTGACGAAAGAGATAACCACCCCCCCCTTACGACATGCTTCAGAAACGAAAAAAAAGGTCCGTTTTCAAATGTTGCGTCTTTGAATGACAATCCACATTTGTACGTGGATAATCACTTTTAGAGCTAAAATTAGATGTTTAAAGTGATTTTCAAGCTTCCAGGGGCCTTAAACACAAGATTTGAGGAATGGGTAAAAGTGAATGAAAATGGCCAATTTACTCACTCTGAGGCCTTAAAAAGTGTTTCTCCTCCACGGGAAGTGAATTAAATAACATTTTAGGCCTTTATTGTTCAAGCGAAAACGCCTGATTAATGACGAAAGAGATAACCACCCCCCCCTTACGACATGCTTCAGAAACGAAAAAAATGGTCCGTTTTCAAATGTTGCGTCTTTGAATGAAAATCCACATTTGTACGTGGATAATCACTTTTAGAGCTAAAATTAGATGTTTAAAGTGATTTTCAAGCTTCCAGGGGCCCTAAACACGAGATTTGAGAAATGGGTAAACGTGAATGAAAATGGCCAATTTACTCACTCTGCGGCCTTAAAAAGTGTTTCTCCTCCACGGAAAGTGAATAAACTAACATTTGGATGCCTTTATTGTTCAATCAAAAACGCCTGTTTTTTGGTGAAAAAGATAACCACCCCCCCTTACGACATGCTTCAGAAACGAAAAAAATGGTCCATTTTCAAATGTTGCGTCTTTGAACTACAATTCACATTTGTACGTGGATGATCACTTTTAGAGATAAAATGAGATGTTTAAAGTGATTTACAAGCTTCCAGGGGCCCTAAACACAAGATATGAGGAATGGGTAAATATGAATGAAAATGGCCAATTTATTCACTCTGAGGCCTTAAAAAGTTTTTCTCCACTCCAGAAAGTGAATTAAATAACATTTGTAGACCTTTATTGTTCAATCAAAAACGCCCGATTTTTTATGAAAGAGATAACCACCCCCTCCTTACGACATGCTTCAGAAACGAAAAAAATGGTTCATTTTCAAATGTTGCATCTTTGAACGACAATCCACATTTGTACGTGGATAAACACTTTTAGAGATAAAATTAGATGTTTAAAGTGATTTTCAAGCTTCCAGGGGCCCTAAACACAAGATATGAGGAATGGGTAAAAGTGAATGAAAATGGCCAATTTACTCACTCTGAGGCCTTAAAAAGTGTTTCTCCTCCACGGGAAGTGAATTAAATAACATTTTAGGCCTTTATTGTTCAAGCGAAAACGCCCGATTATTGACGGAAGAGATAACCACCCCCCCTTACGACATGCTTCAGAAACTAAAAAAATGGTCTGTTTTCAAATGTTGCCTCTTTGAACTACAATTCTCATTTGTACGTGGAAAAGCACTTTTAAAGATCAAATGAGATGTTTAAAGTGATTTTCATGCTTCCAGGGGCTTTAAACACAAGATTTGAGGAATGGGTAAAAGTGAATGAAAATGGCCAATTTACTCACTCTGAGGCCTTAAAAAGTGTTTCTCCTCCACGGGAAGTGAATTAAATAACATTTTAGGCCTTTATTGTTCAAGCGAAAACGCCCGATTATTGACGGAAGAGATAACCACCCCCCCTTACGACATGCTTCAGAAACGAAAAAAATGGTCCGTTTTCAAATGTTGCGTCTTTGAATGACAATCCACATTTGTACGTGGATAATCACTTTTAGAGCTAAAATTAGATGTTTAAAGTGATTTTCAAGCTTCCAGGGGCCCTAAACACAAGATTTGAGAAATGGGTAAAAGTGAATGAAAATGGCCAATTTATTCACTCTGAGGCCTTAAAATGTGTTTCTTCACTCCAGAAAGTGAATTAAATAACATTTGTGGGCCTTTATTGTTCAATCAAAAACGCCCGATTTTTGACGAAAGAGATAACCACCCCCCCTTACGACATGCTTCAGAAACTAAAAAAATGGTCTGTTTTCAAATGTTGCCTCTTTGAACTACAATTCACATTTGTACGTGGAAAAGCACTTTTAAAGATCAAATGAGATGTTTAAAGTGATTTTCATGCTTCCAGGGGCTTTAAACACAAGATTTGAGGAATGGGTAAAAGTGAATGAAAATGGCCAATTTACTCACTCTGAGGCCTTAAAAAGTGTTTCTCCTCCACGGAAAGTGAATAAAATAACATTTGGATGCCTTTATTGTTCAATCAAAAACGCCCGTTTTTTGGTGAAAAAGATAACCACACCCCTTACGACATGCTTCTGAAACTAAAAAAATGGTTCATTTTCAAATGTTGCGTCTTTGAACCACAATTAACATTGTACGTGGATAATCACTTTTAGAGATAAAATGAGATGTTTAAAGTGATTTTCAAGCTTCCAGGGGCCCTAAACACGAGATTTGAGAAATGGGTAAACGTGAATGAAAATGGCCAATTTACTCACTCTGCGGCCTTAAAAAGTGTTTCTCCTCCACGGAAAGTGAATAAAATAACATTTGGATGACTTTATTATTCAATCAAAAACGCCCGTTTTTTGCTGAAAAAGATAACCACCCCCCCTTACGACATGCTTCAGAAACGAAAAAAATGGTCCATTTTCAAATGTTGCGTCTTTGAACTACAATTCACATTTGTACGTGGATGATCACTTTTAGAGATAAAATTAGATGTTTAAAGTGATTTACAAGCTTCCAGGGGCCCTAACCACAAGATATGAGGAATGGGTAAATATGAATGAAAATGGCCAATTTATTCACTCTGAGGCCTTAAAAAGTTTCTCTCCACTCCAGAAAGTGAATTAAATAACATTTGTAGGCCTTTATTGTTCAATCAAAAACGCCCGATTTTTGACGAAAGAGATAACCACCCCCCCTTACGACATGGTTCAGAAACTAAAAAAATTGTCCGTTTTCAAATGTTGCCTCTTTGAACTACAATTCACATTTGTACGTGGAAAAGCACTTTTAAAGATCAAATGAGATGTTTAAAGTGATTTTCATGCTTCCAGGGGCCTTAAACACAAGATTTGAGGAATGGGTAAAAGTGAATGAAAATGGCCAATTTACTCACTCTGAGGCCTTAAAAAGTGTTTCTCCTCCACGGGAAGTGAATTAAATAACATTTTAGGCCTTTATTGTTCAAGCGAAAACGCCCGATTATTGACGAAAGAGATAACCACCCCCCCTTACGACATGCTTCAGAAACGAAAAAAATGGTCCGTTTTCAAATGTTGCGTCTTTGAATGACAATCCACATTTGTACGTGGATAATCACTTTTAGAGCTAAAATTAGATGTTTAAAGTGATTTTCAAGCTTCCAGGGGCCCTAAACACGAGATTTGAGAAATGGGTAAACATGAATGAAAATGGCCAATTTACTCACTCTGCGGCCTTAAAAAGTGTTTCTCCTCCACGGAAAGTGAATAAAATTACATTTTGGATGCCTTTATTGTTCAATCAAAAACGCCCGTTTTTTGGTGAAAAAGATAACCACACCCATTACGACATGCTTCAGAAACGAAAAAAATGGTCCATTTTCAAATGTTGCGTCTTTGAACTACAATTCACATTTGTACGTGGATAATCACTTTTAGAGATAAAATTAGATGTTTAAAGTGATTTACAAGCTTCCAGGGGCCCTAAACACAAGATATGAGAAATGGGTAAATATGAATGAAAATGGCCAATTTATTCACTCTGAGGCCTTAAAAAGTTTTTCTCCACTCCAGAAAGTGAATTAAATAACATTTGTAGACCTTTATTGTTCAATCAAAAACGCCTGATTTTTGACGAAAGAGATAACCAACCCCCCTTACGACATGCTTCAGAAACGAAAAAAATGGTTCATTTTCAAATGTTGCATCTTTGAACGACAATCCACATTTGTACGTGGATAAACACTTTTAGAGATAAAATTAGATGTTTAAAGTGATTTTCAAGCTTCCAGGGGCCCTAAACACAAGATTTGAGAAATGGGTAAAAGTGAATGAAAATGGCCAATTTACTCACCCTGAGGCCTTAAAAAGTGTTTCTCCTCCACGGGAAGTGAATTAAATAACATTTTAGGCCTTTATTGTTCAAGTGAAAACGCCCGATTATTGACGAAAGAGATAACCACCCCCCCTTACGACATGCTTCAGAAACGAAAAAAATGGTCCGTTTTCAAATGTTGCGTCTTTGAATGACAATCCACATTTGTACGTGGATAATCACTTTTAGAGCTAAAATTAGATGTTTAAAGTGATTTTCAAGCTTCCAGGGGCCTTAAACACAAGATTTGAGGAATGGGTAAAAGTGAATGAAAATGGCCAATTTACTCACTCTGAGGCCTTAAAAAGTGTTTCTCCTCCACGGGAAGTGAATTAAATAACATTTTAGGCCTTTATTGTTCAAGCGAAAACGCCCGATTAATGACGAAAGAGATAACCACCCCCCCCTTACGACATGCTTCAGAAACGAAAAAAATGGTCCGTTTTCAAATGTTGCGTCTTTGAATGACAATCCACATTTGTACGTGGATAATCACTTTTAGAGCTAAAATTAGATGTTTAAAGTGATTTTCAAGCTTCCAGGGGCCCTAAACACGAGATTTGAGAAATGGGTAAACACGAATGAAAATGGCCAATTTACTCACTCTGCGGCCTTAAAAAGTGTTTCTCCTCCACGGAAAGTGAATAAAATAACATTTGGATGCCTTTATTGTTCAATCAAAAACGCCCGTTTTTTTGGTGAAAAAGATAACCACACCCCTTACGACATGCTTCAGAAACGAAAAAAATGGTCCATTTTCAAATGTTGCGTGTTTGAACTACAATTCACATTTGTACGTGGATAATCACTTTTAGAGATAAAATAAGATGTTTAAAGTGATTTACAAGCTTCCAGGGGCCCTAAACACAAGATATGAGGAATGGGTAAATATGAATGAAAATGGCCAATTTATTCACTCTGAGGCCTTAAAAAGTTTTACTCCACTCCAGAAAGTGAATTAAATAACATTTGTAGACCTTTATTGTTCAATCAAAAACGCCCGATTTTTTATGAAAGAGATAACCACCCCCCCCTTACGACATGCTTCAGAAACTAAAAAAATGGTCTGTTTTCAAATGTTGCCTCTTTGAACTACAATTCACATTTGTACGTGGATAATCACTTTTAGAGATAAAATTAGATGTTTAAAGTGATTTACAAGCTTCCAGGGGCCCTAAACACAAGATATGAGGAATGGGTAAATATGAATGAAAATGGCCAATTTATTCACTCTGAGGCCTTAAAAAGTTTTACTCCACTCCAGAAAGTGAATTAAATAACATTTGTAGACCTTTATTGTTCAATCAAAAACGCCCGATTTTTTATTAAAGAGATAACCACCCCCCCTTACGACATGCTTCAGAAACGAAAAAAATGGTTCATTTTCAAATGTTGCATCTTTGAACGACAATCCACATTTGTACGTGGATAAACACTTTTAGAGATAAAATTAGATGTTTAAAGTGATTTTCAAGCTTCCAGGGGCCCTAAACACAAGATTTGAGAAATGGGTAAAAGTGAATGAAAATGGCCAATTTACTCACTCTGAGGCCTTAAAAAGTGTTTCTCCTCCACGGGAAGTGAATTAAATACCATTTGGAGGCCTTTATTGTTCAAGCGAAAACGCCTGATTTTTGATGAAAGAGATAACCACCCCCCCTTACGACATGCTTCTGAAACTAAAAAAATGGTTCATTTTCAAATGTTGCGTCTTTGAACCACAATGAACATTGTACGTGGATAATCACTTTTAGAGATAAAATGAGATGTTTAAAGTGATTTTCAAGCTTCCAGGGGCCCTAAACACGAGATTTGAGAAATGGGTAAACGTGAATGAAAATGGTCAATTTACTCACTCTGCGGCCTTAAAAAGTGTTTCTCCTCCACGGAAAGTTAATAAAATAACATTTGGATGCCTTTATTGTTCAATCAAAAACACCCGTTTTTTAGTGAAAAAGATAACCACCCCCCCTTACGACATGCTTCAGAAACGAAAAAAATGGTCCATTTTCAAATGTTGCGTCTTTGAACTACAATTCACATTTGTACGTGGATAATCACTTTTAGAGATAAAATTAGATGTTTAAAGTGATTTACAAGCTTCCAGGGGCCCTAAACACAAGATATGAGGAATGGGTAAATATGAATGAAAATGGCCAATTTATTCACACTGAGGCCTTAAAATGTTTTTCTCCACTCCAGAAAGTGAATTAAATAACATTTGTGGGCCTTTATTGTTCAATCAAAAACGCCCGATTTTTGACGAAAGAGATAACCACCCCCCCTTACGACATGCTTCAGAAACTAAAAAAATGGTCTGTTTTCAAATGTTGCCTCTTTGAACTACAATTCACATTTGTACGTGGAAAAGCACTTTTAAAGATCAAATGAGATGTTTAAAGTGATTTTCATGCTTCCAGGGGCTTTAAACACAAGATTTGAGGAATGGGTAAAAGTGAATGAAAATGGCCAATTTACTCACTCTGAGGCCTTAAAAAGTGTTTCTCCTCCACGGAAAGTGAATAAAATAACATTTGGATGCCTTTATTGTTCAATCAAAAACGCCCGTTTTTTGGTGAAAAAGATAACCACACCCCTTACGACATGCTTCTGAAACTAAAAAAATGGTGCATTTTCAAATGTTGCGTCTTTGAACCACAATTAACATTGTACGTGGATAATCACTTTTAGAGATAAAATGAGATGTTTAAAGTGATTTTCAAGCTTCCAGGGGCCCTAAACACGAGATTTGAGAAATGGGTAAACGTGAATGAAAATGGCCAATTTACTCACTCTGCGGCCTTAAAAAGTGTTTCTCCTCCACGGAAAGTGAATAAAATAACATTTGGATGACTTTATTATTCAATCAAAAACGCCCGTTTTTTGCTGAAAAAGATAACCACCCCCCCTTACGACATGCTTCAGAAACGAAAAAAATGGTCCATTTTCAAATGTTGCGTCTTTGAACTACAATTCACATTTGTACGTGGATGATCACTTTTAGAGATAAAATTAGATGTTTAAAGTGATTTACAAGCTTCCAGGGGCCCTAACCACAAGATATGAGGAATGGGTAAATATGAATGAAAATGGCCAATTTATTCACTCTGAGGCCTTAAAAAGTTTTTCTCCACTCCAGAAAGTGAATTAAATAACATTTGTAGGCCTTTATTGTTCAATCAAAAACGCCCGATTTTTGACGAAAGAGATAACCACCCCCCCTTACGACATGCTTCAGAAACTAAAAAAATTGTCCGTTTTCAAATGTTGCCTCTTTAAACTACAATTCACATTTGTACGTGGAAAAGCACTTTTAAAGATCAAATGAGATGTTTAAAGTGATTTTCATGCTTCCAGGGGCCTTAAACACAAGATTTGAGGAATGGGTAAAAGTGAATGAAAATGGCCAATTTACTCACTCTGAGGCCTTAAAAAGGGTTTCTCCTCCACGGGAAGTGAATTAAATAACATTTTAGGCCTTTATTGTTCAAGCGAAAACGCCCGATTATTGACGAAAGAGATAACCACCCCCCCTTACGACATGCTTCAGAAACGAAAAAAATGGTCCGTTTTCAAATGTTGCGTCTTTGAATGACAATTCACATTTGTACGTGGATAATCACTTTTAGAGCTAAAATTAGATGTTTAAAGTGATTTTCAAGCTTCCAGGGGCCCTAAACACGAGATTTGAGAAATGGGTAAACATGAATGAAAATGGCCAATCTACTCACTCTGCGGCCTTAAAAAGTGTTGCTCCTCCACTGAAAGTGAATAAAATTACATTTTGGATGCCTTTATTGTTCAATCAAAAACGCCCGTTTTTTGGTGAAAAAGATAACCACACCCCTTACGACATGCTTCAGAAATGAAAAAAATGGTCCATTTTCAAATGTTGCGTCTTTGAACTACAATTCACATTTGTACGTGGATAATCACTTTTAGAGATAAAATTAGATGTTTAAAGTGATTTACAAGCTTCCAGGGGCCCTAAACACAAGATATGAGAAATGGGTAAATATGAATGAAAATGGCCAATTTATTCACTCTGAGGCCTTAAAAAGTTTTTCTCCACTCCAGAAAGTGAATTAAATAACATCTGTAGACCTTTATTGTTCAATCAAAAACGCCTGATTTTTGACGAAAGAGATAACCAACCCCCCTTACGAGATGCTTCAGAAACGAAAAAAATGGTTCATTTTCAAATGTTGCATCTTTGAACGACAATCCACATTTGTACGTGGATAAACACTTTTAGAGATAAAATTAGATGTTTAAAGTGATTTTCAAGCTTCCAGGGGCCCTAAACACAAGATTTGAGAAATGGGTAAAAGTGAATGAAAATGGCCAATTTACTCACTCTGAGGCCTTAAAAAGTGTTTCTCCTCCACGGGAAGTGAATTAAATAACATTTTAGGCCTTTATTGTTCAAGTGAAAACGCCCGATTATTGACGAAAGAGATAACCACCCCCCCTTACGACATGCTTCAGAAACGAAAAAAAAGGTCCGTTTTTAAATGTTGCGTCTTTGAATGACAATCCACATTTGTACGTGGATAATCACTTTTAGAGCTAAAATTAGATGTTTAAAGTGATTTTCAAGCTTCCAGGGGCCTTAAACACAAGATTTGAGGAATGGGTAAAAGTGAATGAAAATGGCCAATTTACTCACTCTGAGGCCTTAAAAAGTGTTTCTCCTCCACGGGAAGTGAATTAAATAACATTTTAGGCCTTTATTGTTCAAGCGAAAACGCCCGATTAATGACGAAAGAGATAACCACCCCCCCCTTACGACATGCTTCAGAAACGAAAAAAATGGTCCGTTTTCAAATGTTGCGTCTTTGAATGAAAATCCACATTTGTACGTGGATAATCACTTTTAGAGCTAAAATTAGATGTTTAAAGTGATTTTCAAGCTTCCAGGGGCCCTAAACACGAGATTTGAGAAATGGGTAAACGTGAATGAAAATGGCCAATTTACTCACTCTGCGGCCTTAAAAAGTGTTTCTCCTCCACGGAAAGTGAATAAACTAACATTTGGATGCCTTTATTGTTCAATCAAAAACGCCTGTTTTTTGGTGAAAAAGATAACCACCCCCCCTTACGACATGCTTCAGAAACGAAAAAAATGGTCCATTTTCAAATGTTGCGTCTTTGAACTACAATTCACATTTGTACGTGGATGATCACTTTTAGAGATAAAATGAGATGTTTAAAGTGATTTACAAGCTTCCAGGGGCCCTAAACACAAGATATGAGGAATGGGTAAATATGAATGAAAATGGCCAATTTATTCACTCTGAGGCCTTAAAAAGTTTTTCTCCACTCCAGAAAGTGAATTAAATAACATTTGTAGACCTTTATTGTTCAATCAAAAACGCCCGATTTTTTATGAAAGAGATAACCACCCCCTCCTTACGACATGCTTCAGAAACGAAAAAAATGGTTCATTTTCAAATGTTGCATCTTTGAACGACAATCCACATTTGTACGTGGATAAACACTTTTAGAGATAAAATTAGATGTTTAAAGTGATTTTCAAGCTTCCAGGGGCCCTAAACACAAGATATGAGGAATGGGTAAAAGTGAATGAAAATGGCCAATTTACTCACTCTAAGCCCTTAAAAAGTGTTTCTCCTCCACGGGAAGTGAATTAAATAACATTTTAGGCCTTTATTGTTCAAGCGAAAACGCCCGATTATTGACGGAAGAGATAACCACCCCCCCTTACGACATGCTTCAGAAACGAAAAAAATGGTCCGTTTTCAAATGTTGCGTCTTTGAATGACAATCCACATTTGTACGTGGATAATCACTTTTAGAGCTAAAATTAGATGTTTAAAGTGATTTTCAAGCTTCCAGGGGCCCTAAACACAAGATTTGAGAAATGGGTAAAAGTGAATGAAAATGGCCAATTTACTCACTCTGAGGCCTTAAAAAGTGTTTCTCCTCCACGGGAAGTGAATTAAATACCATTTGGAGGCTTTTATTGTTCAAGCGAAAACGCCTGATTTTTGATGAAAGAGATAACCACCCCCCCTTACGACATGCTTCTGAAACTAAAAAAATGGTTCATTTTCAAATGTTGCGTCTTTGAACCACAATTAACATTGTACGTGGATAATCACTTTTAGAGATAAAATGAGATGTTTAAAGTGATTTTCAAGCTTCCAGGGGCCCTAAACACGAGATTTGAGAAATGGGTAAACGTGAATGAAAATGGTCAATTTACTCACTCTGCGGCCTTAAAAAGTGTTTCTCCTCCACGGAAAGTTAATAAAATAACATTTGGATGCCTTTATTGTTCAATCAAAAACACCCGTTTTTTAGTGAAAAAGATAACCACCCCCCCCTTACGACATGCTTCAGAAACGAAAAAAATGGTCCATTTTCAAATGTTGCGTCTTTGAACTACAATTCACATTTGTACGTGGATAATCACTTTTAGAGATAAAATTAGATGTTTAAAGTGATTTACAAGCTTCCAGGGGCCCTAAACACAAGATATGAGGAATGGGTAAATATGAATGAAAATGGCCAATTTATTCACTCTGAGGCCTTAAAATGTTTTTCTCCACTCCAGAAAGTGAATTAAATAACATTTGTGGGCCTTTATTGTTCAATCAAAAACGCCCGATTTTTGACGAAAGAGATAACCACCCCCCCCTTACGACATGCTTCAGAAACTAAAAAAATGGTCTGTTTTCAAATGTTGCCTCTTTGAACTACAATTCACATTTGTACGTGGAAAAGCACTTTTAAAGATCAAATGAGATGTTTAAAGTGATTTTCATGCTTCCAGGGGCTTTAAACACAAGATTTGAGGAATGGGTAAAAGTGAATGAAAATGGCCAATTTACTCACTCTGAGGCCTTAAAAAGTGTTTCTCCTCCACGGAAAGTGAATAAAATAACATTTGGATGCCTTTATTGTTCAATCAAAAACGCCCGTTTTTTGGTGAAAAAGATAACCACACCCCTTACGACATGCTTCTGAAACTAAAAAAATGGTTCATTTTCAAATGTTGCGTCTTTGAACCACAATTAACATTGTACGTGGATAATCACTTTTAGAGATAAAATGAGATGTTTAAAGTGATTTTCAAGCTTCCAGGGGCCCTAAACACGAGATTTGAGAAATGGGTAAACGTGAATGAAAATGGCCAATTTACTCACTCTGCGGCCTTAAAAAGTGTTTCTCCTCCACGGAAAGTGAATAAAATAACATTTGGATGACTTTATTATTCAATCAAAAACGCCCGTTTTTTGCTGAAAAAGATAACCACCCCCCCTTACGACATGCTTCAGAAACGAAAAAAATGGTCCATTTTCAAATGTTGCGTCTTTGAACTACAATTCACATTTGTACGTGGATGATCACTTTTAGAGATAAAATTAGATGTTTAAAGTGATTTACAAGCTTCCAGGGGCCCTAACCACAAGATATGAGGAATGGGTAAATATGAATGAAAATGGCCAATTTATTCACTCTGAGGCCTTAAAAAGTTTTTCTCCACTCCAGAAAGTGAATTAAATAACATTTGTAGGCCTTTATTGTTCAATCAAAAACGCCCGATTTTTGACGAAAGAGATAACCACCCCCCCTTACGACATGCTTCAGAAACTAAAAAAATTGTCCGTTTTCAAATGTTGCCTCTTTGAACTACAATTCACATTTGTACGTGGAAAAGCACTTTTAAAGATCAAATGAGATGTTTAAAGTGATTTTCATGCTTCCAGGGGCCTTAAACACAAGATTTGAGGAATGGGTAAAAGTGAATGAAAATGGCCAATTTACTCACTCTGAGGCCTTAAAAAGTGTTTCTCCTCCACGGGAAGTGAATTAAATAACATTTTAGGCCTTTATTGTTCAAGCGAAAACGCCCGATTATTGACGAAAGAGATAACCACCCCCCCTTACGACATGCTTCAGAAACGAAAAAAATGGTCCGTTTTCAAATGTTGCGTCTTTGAATGACAATCCACATTTGTACGTGGATAATCACTTTTAGAGCTAAAATTAGATGTTTAAAGTGATTTTCAAGCTTCCAGGGGCCCTAAACACGAGATTTGAGAAATGGGTAAACATGAATGAAAATGGCCAATTTACTCACTCTGCGGCCTTAAAAAGTGTTGCTCCTCCACGGAAAGTGAATAAAATTACATTTTGGATGCCTTTATTGTTCAATCAAAAACGCCCGTTTTTTGGTGAAAAAGATAACCACACCCCTTACGACATGCTTCAGAAATGAAAAAAATGGTCCATTTTCAAATGTTGTGTCTTTGAACTACAATTCACATTTGTACGTGGATAATCACTTTTAGAGATAAAATTAGATGTTTAAAGTGATTTACAAGCTTCCAGGGGCCCTAAACACAAGATATGAGAAATGGGTAAATATGAATGAAAATGGCCAATTTATTCACTCTGAGGCCTTAAAAAGTTTTTCTCCACTCCAGAAAGTGAATTAAATAACATTTGTAGACCTTTATTGTTCAATCAAAAACGCCTGATTTTTGACGAAAGAGATAACCAACCCCCCTTACGACATGCTTCAGAAACGAAAAAAATGGTTCATTTTCAAATGTTGCATCTTTGAACGACAATCCACATTTGTACGTGGATAAACACTTTTAGAGATAAAATTAGATGTTTAAAGTGATTTTCAAGCTTCCAGGGGCCCTAAACACAAGATTTGAGAAATGGGTAAAAGTGAATGAAAATGGCCAATTAACTCACTCTGAGGCCTTAAAAAGTGTTTCTCCTCCACGGGAAGTGAATTAAATAACATTTTAGGCCTTTATTGTTCAAGCGAAAACGCCCGATTAATGACGAAAGAGATAACCACCCCCCCCTTACGACATGCTTCAGAAACGAAAAAAATGGTCCGTTTTCAAATGTTGCGTCTTTGAATGACAATCCACATTTGTACGTGGATAATCACTTTTAGAGCTAAAATTAGATGTTTAAAGTGATTTTCAAGCTTCCAGGGGCCCTAAACACGAGATTTGAGAAATGGGTAAACGTGAATGAAAATGGCCAATTTACTCACTCTGCGGCCTTAAAAAGTGTTTCTCCTCCACGGAAAGTGAATAAACTAACATTTGGATGCCTTTATTGTTCAATCAAAAACGCCTGTTTTTTGGTGAAAAAGATAACCACCCCCCCTTACGACATGCTTCAGAAACGAAAAAAATGGTCCATTTTCAAATGTTGCGTCTTTGAACTACAATTCACATTTGTACGTGGATGATCACTTTTAGAGATAAAATGAGATGTTTAAAGTGATTTACAAGCTTCCAGGGGCCCTAAACACAAGATATGAGGAATGGGTAAATATGAATGAAAATGGCCAATTTATTCACTCTGAGGCCTTAAAAAGTTTTTCTCCACTCCAGAAAGTGAATTAAATAACATTTGTAGACCTTTATTGTTCAATCAAAAACGCCCGATTTTTTATGAAAGAGATAACCACCCCCTCCTTACGACATGCTTCAGAAACGAAAAAAATGGTTCATTTTTAAATGTTGCATCTTTGAACGACAATCCACATTTGTACGTGGATAAACACTTTTAGAGATAAAATTAGATGTTTAAAGTGATTTTCAAGCTTCCAGGGGCCCTAAACACAAGATATGAGGAATGGGTAAAAGTGAATGAAAATGGCCAATTTACTCACTCTGAGGCCTTAAAAAGTGTTTCTCCTCCACGGGAAGTGAATTAAATAACATTTTAGGCCTTTATTGTTCAAGCGAAAACGCCCGATTATTGACGGAAGAGATAACCACCCCCCCTTACGACATGCTTCAGAAACTAAAAAAATGGTCTGTTTTCAAATGTTGCCTCTTTGAACTACAATTCTCATTTGTACGTGGAAAAGCACTTTTAAAGATCAAATGAGATGTTTAAAGTGATTTTCATGCTTCCAGGGGCTTTAAACACAAGATTTGAGGAATGGGTAAAAGTGAATGAAAATGGCCAATTTACTCACTCTGAGGCCTTAAAAAGTGTTTCTCCTCCACGGGAAGTGAATTAAATAACATTTTAGGCCTTTATTGTTCAAGCGAAAACGCCCGATTATTGACGGAAGAGATAACCACCCCCCCTTACGACATGCTTCAGAAACGAAAAAAATGGTCCGTTTTCAAATGTTGCGTCTTTGAATGACAATCCACATTTGTACGTGGATAATCACTTTTAGAGCTAAAATTAGATGTTTAAAGTGATTTTCAAGCTTCCAGGGGCCCTAAACACAAGATTTGAGAAATGGGTAAAAGTGAATGAAAATGGCCAATTTACTCACTCTGAGGCCTTAAAAGGTGTTTCTCCTCCACAGGAAGTGAATTAAATACCATTTGGAGGCCTTTATTGTTCAAGCGAAAACGCCTGATTTTTGATGAAAGAGATAACCACCCCCCCTTACGACATGCTTCTGAAACTAAAAAAATGGTTCATTTTCAAATGTTGCGTCTTTGAACCACAATTAACATTGTACGTGGATAATCACTTTTAGAGATAAAATGAGATGTTTAAAGTGATTTTCAAGCTTCCAGGGGCCCTAAACACGAGATTTGAGAAATGGGTAAACGTGAATGAAAATGGTCAATTTACTCACTCTGCGGCCTTAAAAAGTGTTTCTCCTCCACGGAAAGTTAATAAAATAACATTTGGATGCCTTTATTGTTCATTTAAAAACACCCGTTTTTTAGTGAAAAAGATACCCACCCCCCCTTACGACATGCTTCAGAAACGAAAAAAATGGTCCATTTTCAAATGTTGCGTCTTTGAACTACAATTCACATTTGTACGTGGATAATCACTTTTAGAGATAAAATTAGATGTTTAAAGTGATTTACAAGCTTCCAGGGGCCCTAAACACAAGATATGAGGAATGGGTAAATATGAATGAAAATGGCCAATTTATTCACTCTGAGACCTTAAAATGTGTTTCTCCACTCCAGAAAGTGAATTAAATAACATTTGTGGGCCTTTATTGTTCAATCAAAAACGCCCGATTTTTGACGAAAGAGATAACCACCCCCCCTTACGACATGCTTCAGAAACTAAAAAAATGGTCTGTTTTCAAATGTTGCCTCTTTGAACTACAATTCACATTTGTACGTGGAAAAGCACTTTTAAAGATCAAATGAGATGTTTAAAGTGATTTTCATGCTTCCAGGGGCTTTAAACACAAGATTTGAGGAATGGGTAAAAGTGAATGAAAATGGCCAATTTACTCACTCTGAGGCCTTAAAAAGTGTTTCTCCTCCACGGGAAGTGAATTAAATAACATTTTAGGCCTTTATTGTTCAAGCGAAAACGCCCGATTATTGACGAAAGAGATAACCACCCCCCCTTACGACATGCTTCAGAAACGAAAAAAATGGTCCGTTTTCAAATGTTGCGTCTTTGAATGACAATCCACATTTGTACGTGGATAATCACTTTTAGAGCTAAAATTAGATGTTTAAAGTGATTTTCAAGCTTCCAGGGGCCCTAAACACGAGATTTGAGAAATGGGTAAACATGAATGAAAATGGCCAATTTACTCACTCTGCGGCCTTAAAAAGTGTTTCTCCTCCACGGAAAGTGAATAAAATTACATTTTGGATGCCTTTATTGTTCAATCAAAAACGCCCGTTTTTTGGTGAAAAAGATAACCACACCCCTTACGACATGCTTCAGAAACGAAAATAATGGTCCATTTTCAAATGTTGCGTCTTTGAACTACAATTCACATTTGTACGTGGATAATCACTTTTAGAGATAAAATTAGATGTTTAAAGTGATTTACAAGCTTCCAGGGGCCCTAAACACAAGATATGAGAAATGGGTAAATATGAATGAAAATGGCCAATTTATTCACTCTGAGGCCTTAAAAAGTTTTTCTCCACGCCAGAAAGTGAATTAAATAACATTTGTAGACCTTTATTGTTCAATCAAAAACGCCTGATTTTTGACGAAAGAGATAACCAACCCCCCTTACGACATGCTTCAGAAACGAAAAAAATGGTTCATTTTCAAATGTTGCATCTTTGAACGACAATCCACATTTGTACGCGGATAAACACTTTTAGAGATAAAATTAGATGTTTAAAGTGATTTTCAAGCTTCCAGGGGCCCTAAACACAAGATTTGAGAAATGGGTAAAAGTGAATGAAAATGGCCAATTTACTCACTCTGAGGCCTTAAAAAGTGTTTCTCCTCCACGGGAAGTGAATTAAATAACATTTTAGGCCTTTATTGTTCAAGTGAAAACGCCCGATTATTGACGAAAGAGATAAACACCCCCCCTTACGACATGCTTCAGAAACGAAAAAAATGGTCCATTTTCAAATGTTGCGTCTTTGAATGACAATCCACATTTGTACGTGGATAATCACTTTTAGAGCTAAAATTAGATGTTTAAAGTGATTTTCAAGCTTCCAGGGGCCTTAAACACAAGATTTGAGGAATGGGTAAAAGTGAATGAAAATGGCCAATTTACTCACTCTGAGGCCTTAAAAAGTGTTTCTCCTCCACGGGAAGTGAATTAAATAACATTTTAGGCCTTTATTGTTCAAGCGAAAACGCCCGATTAATGACGAAAGAGATAACCACCCCCCCTTACGACATGCTTCAGAAACTAAAAAAATGGTCTGTTTTCAAATGTTGCCTCTTTGAACTACAATTCACATTTGTACGTGGAAAAGCACTTTTAAAGATCAAATGAGATGTTTAAAGTGATTTTCATGCTTCCAGGGGCTTTAAACACAAGATTTGAGGAATGGGTAAAAGTGAATGAAAATGGCCAATTTACTCACTCTGAGGCCTTAAAAAGTGTTTCTCCTCCACGGAAAGTGAATAAAATAACATTTGGATGCCTTTATTGTTCAATCAAAAACGCCCGATTTTTGGTGAAAAAGATAACCACACCCCTTACGACATGCTTCTGAAACTAAAAAAATGGTTCATTTTCAAATGTTGCGTCTTTGAACCACAATTAACATTGTACGTGGATAATCACTTTTAGAGATAAAATGAGATGTTTAAAGTGATTTTCAAGCTTCCAGGGGCCCTAAACACGAGATTTGAGAAATGGGTAAACGTGAATGAAAATGGCCAATTTACTCACTCTGCGGCCTTAAAAAGTGTTTCTCCTCCACGGAAAGTGAATAAAATAACATTTGGATGACTTTATTATTCAATCAAAAACGCCCGTTTTTTGCTGAAAAAGATAACCACCCCCCCTTACGACATGCTTCAGAAACGAAAAAAATGGTCCATTTTCAAATGTTGCGTCTTTGAACTACAATTCACATTTGTACGTGGATGATCACTTTTAGAGATAAAATTAGATGTTTAAAGTGATTTACAAGCTTCCAGGGGCCCTAACCACAAGATATGAGGAATGGGTAAATATGAATGAAAATGGCCAATTTATTCACTCTGAGGCCTTAAAAAGTTTTTCTCCACTCCAGAAAGTGAATTAAATAACATTTGTAGGCCTTTATTGTTCAATCAAAAACGCCCGATTTTTGACGAAAGAGATAACCACCCCCCCTTACGACATGCTTCAGAAATTAAAAAAATTGTCCGTTTTCAAATGTTGCCTCTTTGAACTACAATTCACATTTGTACGTGGAAAAGCACTTTTAAAGATCAAATGAGATGTTTAAAGTGATTTTCATGCTTCCAGGGGCCTTAAACACAAGATTTGAGGAATGGGTAAAAGTGAATGAAAATGGCCAATTTACTCACTCTGAGGCCTTAAAAAGTGTTTCTCCTCCACGGGAAGTGAATTAAATAACATTTTAGGCCTTTATTGTTCAAGCGAAAACGCCCGATTATTGACGAAAGAGATAACCACCCCCCCTTACGACATGCTTCAGAAACGAAAAAAATGGTCCGTTTTCAAATGTTGCGTCTTTGAATGACAATCCACATTTGTACGTGGATAATCACTTTTAGAGCTAAAATTAGATGTTTAAAGTGATTTTCAAGCTTCCAGGGGCCCTAAACACGAGATTTGAGAAATGGGTAAACATGAATGAAAATGGCCAATTTACTCACTCTGCGGCCTTAAAAAGTGTTTCTCCTCCACGGAAAGTGAATAAAATTACATTTTGGATGCCTTTATTGTTCAATCAAAAACGCCCGTTTTTTGGTGAAAAAGATAACCACACCCCTTACGACATGCTTCAGAAACGAAAAAAATGGTCCATTTTCAAATGTTGCGTCTTTGAACTACAATTCACATTTGTACGTGGATAATCACTTTTAGAGATAAAATTAGATGTTTAAAGTGATTTACAAGCTTCCAGGGGCCCTAAACACAAGATATGAGAAATGGGTAAATATGAATGAAAATGGCCAATTTATTCACTCTGAGGCCTTAAAAAGTTTTTCTCCACTCCAGAAAGTGAATTAAATAACATTTGTAGACCTTTATTGTTCAATCAAAAACGCCTGATTTTTGACGAAAGAGATAACCAACCCCCTTACGACATGCTTCAGAAACGAAAAAAATGGTTCATTTTCAAATGTTGCATCTTTGAACGACAATCCACATTTGTACGTGGATAAACACTTTTAGAGATAAAATTAGATGTTTAAAGTGATTTTCAAGCTTCCAGGGGCCCTAAACACAAGATTTGAGAAATGGGTAAAAGTGAATGAAAATGGCCAATTTACTCACTCTGAGGCCTTAAAAAGTGTTTCTCCTCCACGGGAAGTGAATTAAATAACATTTTAGGCCTTTATTGTTCAAGTGAAAACGCCCGATTATTGACGAAAGAGATAAACACCCCCCCTTACGACATGCTTCAGAAACGAAAAAAATGGTCCGTTTTCAAATGTTGCGTCTTTGAATGACAATCCACATTTGTACGTGGATAATCACTTTTAGAGCTAAAATTAGATGTTTAAAGTGATTTTCAAGCTTCCAGGGGCCTTAAACACAAGATTTGAGGAATGGGTAAAAGTGAATGAAAATGGCCAATTTACTCACTCTGAGGCCTTAAAAAGTGTTTCTCCTCCACGGGAAGTGAATTAAATAACATTTTAGGCCTTTATTGTTCAAGCGAAAACGCCCGATTAATGACGAAAGAGATAACCACCCCCCCCCCTTACGACATGCTTCAGAAACGAAAAAAATGGTCCGTTTTCAAATGTTGCGTCTTTGAATGACAATCCACATTTGTACGTGGATAATCACTTTTAGAGCTAAAATTAGATGTTTAAAGTGATTTTCAAGCTTCCAGGGGCCCTAAACACGAGATTTGAGAAATGGGTAAACGTGAATGAAAATGGCCAATTTACTCACTCTGCGGCCTTAAAAAGTGTTTCTCCTCCACGGAAAGTGAATAAACTAACATTTGGATGCCTTTATTGTTCAATCAAAAACGCCCGTTTTTTGGTGAAAAAGATAACCACCCCCCCTTACGACATGCTTCAGAAACGAAAAAAATGGTCCATTTTCAAATGTTGCGTCTTTGAACTACAATTCACATTTGTACGTGGATAATCACTTTTAGAGATAAAATTAGATGTTTAAAGTGATTTACAAGCTTCCAGGGGCCCTAAACACAAGATATGAGGAATGGGTAAATATGAATGAAAATGGCCAATTTATTCACTCTGAGGCCTTAAAATGTGTTTCTCCACTCCAGAAAGTGAATTAAATAACATTTGTGGGCCTTTATTGTTCAATCAAAAACGCCCGATTTTTGACGAAAGAGATAACCACCCCCCCTTACGACATGCTTCAGAAACTAAAAAAATGGTCTGTTTTCAAATGTTGCCTCTTTGAACTACAATTCACATTTGTACGTGGAAAAGCACTTTTAAAGATCAAATGAGATGTTTAAAGTGATTTTCATGCTTCCAGGGGCTTTAAACACAAGATTTGAGGAATGGGTAAAAGTGAATGAAAATGGCCAATTTACTCACTCTGAGGCCTTAAAAAGTGTTTCTCCTCCACGGGAAGTGAATTAAATAACATTTTAGGCCTTTATTGTTCAAGCGAAAACGCCCGATTATTGACGAAAGAGATAACCACACCCCTTACGACATGCTTCAGAAACGAAAAAAATGGTCCATTTTCAAATGTTGCGTCTTTGAACTACAATTCACATTTGTACGTGGATAATCACTTTTAGAGATAAAATTAGATGTTTAAAGTGATTTACAAGCTTCCAGGGGCCCTAAACACAAGATATGAGAAATGGGTAAATATGAATGAAAATGGCCAATTTATTCACTCTGAGGCCTTAAAAAGTGTTTCTCCTCCACGGGTAGTGAATTAAATAACATTTTAGGCCTTTATTGTTCAAGTGAAAACGCCCGATTATTGACGAAAGAGATAAACACCCCCCCTTACGTCATGCTTCAGAAACGAAAAAAATGGTCCGTTTTCAAATGTTGCGTCTTTGAATGACAATCCACATTTGTACGTGGATAATCACTTTTAGAGCTAAAATTAGATGTTTAAAGTGATTTTCAAGCTTCCAGGGGCCTTAAACACAAGATTTGAGGAATGGGTAAAAGTGAATGAAAATGGCCAATTTACTCACTCTGAGGCCTTAAAAAGTGTTTCTCCTCCACGGGAAGTGAATTAAATAACATTTTAGGCCTTTATTGTTCAAGCGAAAACGCCCGATTAATGACGAAAGAGATAACCACCCCCCCTTACGACATGCTTCAGAAACTAAAAAAATGGTCTGTTTTCAAATGTTGCCTCTTTGAACTACAATTCACATTTGTACGTGGAAAAGCACTTTTAAAGATCAAATGAGATGTTTAAAGTGATTTTCATGCTTCCAGGGGCTTTAAACACAAGATTTGAGGAATGGGTAAAAGTGAATGAAAATGGCCAATTTACTCACTCTGAGGCCTTAAAAAGTGTTTCTCCTCCACGGAAAGTGAATAAAATAACATTTGGATGCCTTTATTGTTCAATCAAAAACGCCCGTTTTTTGGTGAAAAAGATAACCACACCCCTTACGACATGCTTCTGAAACTAAAAAAATGGTTCATTTTCAAATGTTGCGTCTTTGAACCACAATTAACATTGTACGTGGATAATCACTTTTAGAGATAAAATGAGATGTTTAAAGTGATTTTCAAGCTTCCAGGGGCCCTAAACACGAGATTTGAGAAATGGGTAAACGTGAATGAAAATGGTCAATTTACTCACTCTGCGGCCTTAAAAAGTGTTTCTCCTCCACGGAAAGTTAATAAAATAACATTTGGATGCCTTTATTGTTCAATCAAAAACACCTGTTTTTTAGTGAAAAAGATAACCACCCCCCCTTACGACATGCTTCAGAAACGAAAAAAATGGTCCATTTTCAAATGTTGCGTCTTTGAACTACAATTCACATTTGTACGTGGATAATCACTTTTAGAGATAAAATTAGATGTTTAAAGTGATTTACAAGCTTCCAGGGGCCCTAAACACAAGATATGAGGAATGGGTAAATATGAATGAAAATGGCCAATTTATTCACTCTGAGGCCTTAAAATGTGTTTCTCCACTCCAGAAAGTGAATTAAATAACATTTGTGGGCCTTTATTGTTCAATCAAAAATGCCCGATTTTTGACGAAAGAGATAACCACCCCCCCTTACGACATGCTTCAGAAACTAAAAAAATGGTCTGTTTTCAAATGTTGCCTCTTTGAACTACAATTCACATTTGTACGTGGAAAAGCACTTTTAAAGATCAAATGAGATGTTTAAAGTGATTTTCATGCTTCCAGGGGCTTTAAACACAAGATTTGAGGAATGGGTAAAAGTGAATGAAAATGGCCAATTTACTCACTCTGAGGCCTTAAAAAGTGTTTCTCCTCCACGGGAAGTGAATTAAATAACATTTTAGGCCTTTATTGTTCAAGCGAAAACGCCCGATTATTGACGAAAGAGATAACCACCCCCCCTTACGACATGCTTCAGAAACGAAAAAAATGGTCCGTTTTCAAATGTTGCGTCTTTGAATGACAATCCACATTTGTACGTGGATAATCACTTTTAGAGCTAAAATTAGATGTTTAAAGTGATTTTCAAGCTTCCAGGGGCCCTAAACACGAGATTTGAGAAATGGGTAAACATGAATGAAAATGGCCAATTTACTCACTCTGCGGCCTTAAAAAGTGTTTCTCCTCCACGGAAAGTGAATAAAATTACATTTTGGATGCCTTTATTGTTCAATCAAAAACGCCCGTTTTTTGGTGAAAAAGATAACCACACCCCTTACGACATGCTTCAGAAACGAAAATAATGGTCCATTTTCAAATGTTGCGTCTTTGAACTACAATTCACATTTGTACGTGGATAATCACTTTTAGAGATAAAATTAGATGTTTAAAGTGATTTACAAGCTTCCAGGGGCCCTAAACACAAGATATGAGAAATGGGTAAATATGAATGAAAATGGCCAATTTATTCACTCTGAGGCCTTAAAAAGTTTTTCTCCACGCCAGAAAGTGAATTAAATAACATTTGTAGACCTTTATTGTTCAATCAAAAACGCCTGATTTTTGACGAAAGAGATAACCAACCCCCCTTACGACATGCTTCAGAAACGAAAAAAATGGTTCATTTTCAAATGTTGCATCTTTGAACGACAATCCACATTTGTACGCGGATAAACACTTTTAGAGATAAAATTAGATGTTTAAAGTGATTTTCAAGCTTCCAGGGGCCCTAAACACAAGATTTGAGAAATGGGTAAAAGTGAATGAAAATGGCCAATTTACTCACTCTGAGGCCTTAAAAAGTGTTTCTCCTCCACGGGAAGTGAATTAAATAACATTTTAGGCCTTTATTGTTCAAGTGAAAACGCCCGATTATTGACGAAAGAGATAAACACCCCCCCTTACGACATGCTTCAGAAACGAAAAAAATGGTCCATTTTCAAATGTTGCGTCTTTGAATGACAATCCACATTTGTACGTGGATAATCACTTTTAGAGCTAAAATTAGATGTTTAAAGTGATTTTCAAGCTTCCAGGGGCCTTAAACACAAGATTTGAGGAATGGGTAAAAGTGAATGAAAATGGCCAATTTACTCACTCTGAGGCCTTAAAAAGTGTTTCTCCTCCACGGGAAGTGAATTAAATAACATTTTAGGCCTTTATTGTTCAAGCGAAAACGCCCGATTAATGACGAAAGAGATAACCACCCCCCCTTACGACATGCTTCAGAAACTAAAAAAATGGTCTGTTTTCAAATGTTGCCTCTTTGAACTACAATTCACATTTGTACGTGGAAAAGCACTTTTAAAGATCAAATGAGATGTTTAAAGTGATTTTCATGCTTCCAGGGGCTTTAAACACAAGATTTGAGGAATGGGTAAAAGTGAATGAAAATGGCCAATTTACTCACTCTGAGGCCTTAAAAAGTGTTTCTCCTCCACGGAAAGTGAATAAAATAACATTTGGATGCCTTTATTGTTCAATCAAAAACGCCCGATTTTTGGTGAAAAAGATAACCACACCCCTTACGACATGCTTCTGAAACTAAAAAAATGGTTCATTTTCAAATGTTGCGTCTTTGAACCACAATTAACATTGTACGTGGATAATCACTTTTAGAGATAAAATGAGATGTTTAAAGTGATTTTCAAGCTTCCAGGGGCCCTAAACACGAGATTTGAGAAATGGGTAAACGTGAATGAAAATGGCCAATTTACTCACTCTGCGGCCTTAAAAAGTGTTTCTCCTCCACGGAAAGTGAATAAAATAACATTTGGATGACTTTATTATTCAATCAAAAACGCCCGTTTTTTGCTGAAAAAGATAACCACCCCCCCTTACGACATGCTTCAGAAACGAAAAAAATGGTCCATTTTCAAATGTTGCGTCTTTGAACTACAATTCACATTTGTACGTGGATGATCACTTTTAGAGATAAAATTAGATGTTTAAAGTGATTTACAAGCTTCCAGGGGCCCTAACCACAAGATATGAGGAATGGGTAAATATGAATGAAAATGGCCAATTTATTCACTCTGAGGCCTTAAAAAGTTTTTCTCCACTCCAGAAAGTGAATTAAATAACATTTGTAGGCCTTTATTGTTCAATCAAAAACGCCCGATTTTTGACGAAAGAGATAACCACCCCCCCTTACGACATGCTTCAGAAATTAAAAAAATTGTCCGTTTTCAAATGTTGCCTCTTTGAACTACAATTCACATTTGTACGTGGAAAAGCACTTTTAAAGATCAAATGAGATGTTTAAAGTGATTTTCATGCTTCCAGGGGCCTTAAACACAAGATTTGAGGAATGGGTAAAAGTGAATGAAAATGGCCAATTTACTCACTCTGAGGCCTTAAAAAGTGTTTCTCCTCCACGGGAAGTGAATTAAATAACATTTTAGGCCTTTATTGTTCAAGCGAAAACGCCCGATTATTGACGAAAGAGATAACCACCCCCCCTTACGACATGCTTCAGAAACGAAAAAAATGGTCCGTTTTCAAATGTTGCGTCTTTGAATGACAATCCACATTTGTACGTGGATAATCACTTTTAGAGCTAAAATTAGATGTTTAAAGTGATTTTCAAGCTTCCAGGGGCCCTAAACACGAGATTTGAGAAATGGGTAAACATGAATGAAAATGGCCAATTTACTCACTCTGCGGCCTTAAAAAGTGTTTCTCCTCCACGGAAAGTGAATAAAATTACATTTTGGATGCCTTTATTGTTCAATCAAAAACGCCCGTTTTTTGGTGAAAAAGATAACCACACCCCTTACGACATGCTTCAGAAACGAAAAAAATGGTCCATTTTCAAATGTTGCGTCTTTGAACTACAATTCACATTTGTACGTGGATAATCACTTTTAGAGATAAAATTAGATGTTTAAAGTGATTTACAAGCTTCCAGGGGCCCTAAACACAAGATATGAGAAATGGGTAAATATGAATGAAAATGGCCAATTTATTCACTCTGAGGCCTTAAAAAGTTTTTCTCCACTCCAGAAAGTGAATTAAATAACATTTGTAGACCTTTATTGTTCAATCAAAAACGCCTGATTTTTGACGAAAGAGATAACCAACCCCCTTACGACATGCTTCAGAAACGAAAAAAATGGTTCATTTTCAAATGTTGCATCTTTGAACGACAATCCACATTTGTACGTGGATAAACACTTTTAGAGATAAAATTAGATGTTTAAAGTGATTTTCAAGCTTCCAGGGGCCCTAAACACAAGATTTGAGAAATGGGTAAAAGTGAATGAAAATGGCCAATTTACTCACTCTGAGGCCTTAAAAAGTGTTTCTCCTCCACGGGAAGTGAATTAAATAACATTTTAGGCCTTTATTGTTCAAGTGAAAACGCCCGATTATTGACGAAAGAGATAAACACCCCCCCTTACGACATGCTTCAGAAACGAAAAAAATGGTCCGTTTTCAAATGTTGCGTCTTTGAATGACAATCCACATTTGTACGTGGATAATCACTTTTAGAGCTAAAATTAGATGTTTAAAGTGATTTTCAAGCTTCCAGGGGCCTTAAACACAAGATTTGAGGAATGGGTAAAAGTGAATGAAAATGGCCAATTTACTCACTCTGAGGCCTTAAAAAGTGTTTCTCCTCCACGGGAAGTGAATTAAATAACATTTTAGGCCTTTATTGTTCAAGCGAAAACGCCAGATTAATGACGAAAGAGATAACCACCCCCCCCTTACGACATGCTTCAGAAACGAAAAAAATGGTCCGTTTTCAAATGTTGCGTCTTTGAATGACAATCCACATTTGTACGTGGATAATCACTTTTAGAGCTAAAATTAGATGTTTAAAGTGATTTTCAAGCTTCCAGGGGCCCTAAACACGAGATTTGAGAAATGGGTAAACACGAATGAAAATGGCCAATTTACTCACTCTGCGGCCTTAAAAAGTGTTTCTCCTCCACGGAAAGTGAATAAAATAACATTTGGATGCCTTTATTGTTCAATCAAAAACGCCCGTTTTTTTGGTGAAAAAGATAACCACACCCCTTACGACATGCTTCAGAAACGAAAAAAATGGTCCATTTTCAAATGTTGCGTCTTTGAACTACAATTCACATTTGTACGTGGATAATCACTTTTAGAGATAAAATTAGATGTTTAAAGTGATTTACAAGCTTCCAGGGGCCCTAAACACAAGATATGAGGAATGGGTAAATATGAATGAAAATGGCCAATTTATTCACTCTGAGGCCTTAAAAAGTTTTTCTCCACTCCAGAAAGTGAATTAAATAACATTTGTAGACCTTTATTGTTCAATCACAAACGCCCGATTTTTTATGAAAGAGATAACCACCCCCCCCTTACGACATGCTTCAGAAACTAAAAAAATGGTCTGTTTTCAAATGTTGCCTCTTTGAACTACAATTCACATTTGTACGTGGATAATCACTTTTAGAGATAAAATTAGATGTTTAAAGTGATTTACAAGCTTCCAGGGGCCCTAAACACAAGATATGAGGAATGGGTAAATATGAATGAAAATGGCCAATTTATTCACTCTGAGGCCTTAAAAAGTTTTTCTCCACTCCAGAAAGTGAATTAAATAACATTTGTAGACCTTTATTGTTCAATCAAAAACGCCCGATTTTTTATGAAAGAGATAACCACCCCCCCTTACGACATGCTTCAGAAACGAAAAAAATGGTTCATTTTCAAATGTTGCATCTTTGAACGACAATCCACATTTGTACGTGGATAAACACTTTTAGAGATAAAATTAGATGTTTAAAGTGATTTTCAAGCTTCCAGGGGCCCTAAACACAAGATTTGAGAAATGGGTAAAAGTGAATGAAAATGGCCAATTTATTCACTCTGAGGCCTTAAAATGTTTTTCTCCACTCCAGAAAGTGAATTAAATAACATTTGTGGGCCTTTATTGTTCAATCAAAAACGCCCGATTTTTGACGAAAGAGATAACCACCCCCCCTTACGACATGCTTCAGAAACTAAAAAAATGGTCTGTTTTCAAATGTTGCCTCTTTGAACTACAATTCACATTTGTACGTGGAAAAGCACTTTTAAAGATCAAATGAGATGTTTAAAGTGATTTTCATGCTTCCAGGGGCTTTAAACACAAGATTTGAGGAATGGGTAAAAGTGAATGAAAATGGCCAATTTACTCACTCTGAGGCCTTAAAAAGTGTTTCTCCTCCACGGGAAGTGAATTAAATAACATTTTAGGCCTTTATTGTTCAAGCGAAAATGCCCAATTATTGACGAAAGAGATAACCACCCCCCCTTACGACATGCTTCAGAAACGAAAAAAATGGTCCGTTTTCAAATGTTGCGTCTTTGAATGACAATCCACATTTGTACGTGGATAATCACTTTTAGAGCTAAAATTAGATGTTTAAAGTGATTTTCAAGCTTCCAGGGGCCCTAAACACAAGATATGAGGAATGGGTAAATATGAATGAAAATGGCCAATTTATTCACTCTGAGGCCTTAAAAAGTTTTTCTCCACTCCAGAAAGTGAATTAAATAACATTTGGAGGCCTTTATTGTTCAATCAAAAATGCCCGATTTTTGACGAAAGAGATAACCACCCCCCCTTACGACATGCTTCAGAAACTAAAAAAATGGTCTGTTTTCAAATGTTGCCTCTTTGAACTACAATTCACATTTGTACGTGGAAAAGCACTTTTAAAGATCAAATGAGATGTTTAAAGTGATTTTCATGCTTCCAGGGGCTTTAAACACAAGATTTGAGGAATGGGTAAAAGTGAATGAAAATGGCCAATTTACTCACTCTGAGGCCTTAAAAAGTGTTTCTCCTCCACGGGAAGTGAATTAAATAACATTTTAGGCCTTTATTGTTCAAGCGAAAACGCCCAATTATTGACGAAAGAGATAACCACCCCCCCTTACGACATGCTTCAGAAACGAAAAAAATGGTCCGTTTTCAAATGTTGCGTCTTTGAATGACAATCCACATTTGTACGTGGATAATCACTTTTAGAGCTAAAATTAGATGTTTAAAGTGATTTTCAAGCTTCCAGGGGCCCTAAACACAAGATATGAGGAATGGGTAAATATGAATGAAAATGGCCAATTTATTCACTCTGAGGCCTTAAAAAGTTTTTCTCCACTCCAGAAAGTGAATTAAATAACATTTGGAGGCCTTTATTGTTCAATCAAAAATGCCCGATTTTTGACGAAAGAGATAACCACCCCCCCTTACGACATGCTTCAGAAACTAAAAAAATGGTCCGTTTTCAAATGTTGCCTCTTTGAACTACAATTCACATTTGTACGTGGATAATCACTTTTAGAGATAAAATGAGATGTTTAAAGTGATTTTCAAGCTTCCAGGGGCCTTAAACACAAGATTTGAGGAATGGGTAAAAGTGAATGAAAATGGCCAATTTACTCACTCTGAGGCCTTAAAAAGTGTTTCTCCTCCACGGGAAGTGAATTAAATAACATTTTAGGCCTTTATTGTTCAAGCGAAAACGCCCGATTATTGACGAAAGAGATAACCACCCCCCCTTACGACATGCTTCAGAAACGAAAAAAATGGTCCGTTTTCAAATGTTGCGTCTTTGAATGACAATCCACATTTGTACGTGGATAATCACTTTTAGAGCTAAAATTAGATGTTTAAAGTGATTTTCAAGCTTCCAGGGGCCCTAAACACAAGATTTGAGAAATGGGTAAAAGTGAATGAAAATGGCCAATTTACTCACTCTGAGGCCTTAAAAAGTGTTTCTCCTCCACGGGAAGTGAATTAAATACCATTTGGAGGCCTTTATTGTTCAAGCGAAAACGCCTGATTTTTGATGAAAGAGATAACCACCCCCCCTTACGACATGCTTCTGAAACTAAAAAAATGGTTCATTTTCAAATGTTGCGTCTTTGAACCACAATTAACATTGTACGTGGATAATCACTTTTAGAGATAAAATGAGATGTTTAAAGTGATTTTCAAGCTTCCAGGGGCCCTAAACACGAGATTTGAGAAATGGGTAAACGTGAATGAAAATGGTCAATTTACTCACTCTGCGGCCTTAAAAAGTGTTTCTCCTCCACGGAAAGTTAATAAAATAACATTTGGATGCCTTTATTGTTCAATCAAAAACACCCGTTTTTTAGTGAAAAAGATAACCACCCCCCCTTACGACATGCTTCAGAAACGAAAAAAATGGTCCATTTTCAAATGTTGCGTCTTTGAACTACAATTCACATTTGTACGTGGATAATCCCTTTTAGAGATAAAATTAGATGTTTAAAGTGATTTACAAGCTTCCAGGGGCCCTAAACACAAGATATGAGGAATGGGTAAATATGAATGAAAATGGCCAATTTATTCACTCTGAGGCCTTAAAATGTTTTTCTCCACTCCAGAAAGTGAATTAAATAACATTTGTGGGCCTTTATTGTTCAATCAAAAACGCCCGATTTTTGACGAAAGAGATAACCACCCCCCCTTACGACATGCTTCAGAAACTAAAAAAATGGTCTGTTTTCAAATGTTGCCTCTTTGAACTACAATTCACATTTGTACGTGACAAAGCACTTTTAAAGATCAAATGAGATGTTTAAAGTGATTTTCTTGCTTCCAGGGGCTTTAAACACAAGATTTGAGGAATGGGTAAAAGTGAATGAAAATGGCCAATTTACTCACTCTGAGGCCTTAAAAAGTGTTTCTCCTCCACGGGAAGTGAATTAAATAACATTTTAGGCCTTTATTGTTCAAGCGAAAACGCCCGATTATTGACGAAAGAGATAACCACCCCCCCTTACGACATGCTTCAGAAACGAAAAAAATGGCCCGTTTTCAAATGTTGCGTCTTTGAATGACAATCCACATTTGTACGTGGATAATCACTTTTAGAGCTAAAATTAGATGTTTAAAGTGATTTTCAAGCTTCCAGGGGCCCTAAACACAAGATATGAGGAATGGGTAAATATGAATGAAAATGGCCAATTTATTCACTCTGAGGCCTTAAAAAGTTTTTCTCCACTCCAGAAAGTGAATTAAATAACATTTGGAGGCCTTTATTGTTCAATCAAAAATGCCCGATTTTTGACGAAAGAGATAACCACCCCCCCTTACGACATGCTTCAGAAACTAAAAAAATGGTCCGTTTTCAAATGTTGCCTCTTTGAACTACAATTCACATTTGTACGTGGATAATCACTTTTAGAGATAAAATGAGATGTTTAAAGTGATTTTCATGCTTCCAGGGGCTTTAAACACAAGATTTGAGGAATGGGTAAAAGTGAATGAAAATGGCCAATTTACTCACTCTGAGGCCTTAAAAAGTGTTTCTCCTCCACGGGAAGTGAATTAAATAACATTTTAGGCCTTTATTGTTCAAGCGAAAACGCCCGATTATTGACGAAAGAGATAACCACCCCCCCTTACGACATGCTTCAGAAACGAAAAAAATGGTCCGTTTTCAAATGTTGCGTCTTTGAATGACAATCCACATTTGTACGTGGATAATCACTTTTAGAGCTAAAATTAGATGTTTAAAGTGATTTTGAAGCTTCCAGGGGCCCTAAACACAAGATTTGAGAAATGGGGAAAAGTGAATGAAAATGGCCAATTTACTCACTCTGAGGCCTTAAAAAGTGTTTCTCCTCCACGGGAAGTGAATTAAATACCATTTGGAGGCCTTTATTGTTCAAGCGAAAACGCCTGATTTTTGATGAAAGAGATAACCACCCCCCCTTACGACATGCTTCTGAAACTAAAAAAATGGTTCATTTTCAAATGTTGCGTCTTTGAACCACAATTAACATTGTACGTGGATAATCACTTTTAGAGATAAAATGAGATGTTTAAAGTGATTTTCAAGCTTCCAGGGGCCCTAAACACGAGATTTGAGAAATGGGTAAACGTGAATGAAAATGGTCAATTTACTCACTCTGCGGCCTTAAAAAGTGTTTCTCCTCCACGGAAAGTTAATAAAATAACATTTGGATGCCTTTATTGTTCAATCAAAAACACCCGTTTTTTAGTGAAAAAGATAACCACCCCCCCTTACGACATGCTTCAGAAACGAAAAAAATGGTCCATTTTCAAATGTTGCGTCTTTGAACTACAATTCACATTTGTACGTGGATAATCACTTTTAGAGATAAAATTAGATGTTTAAAGTGATTTACAAGCTTCCAGGGGCCCTAAACACAAGATATGAGGAATGGGTAAGTAAATATGAATGAAAATGGCCAATTTATTCACTCTGAGGCCTTAAAATGTTTTTCTCCACTCCAGAAAGTGAATTAAATAACATTTGTGGGCCTTTATTGTTCAATCAAAAACGCCCAATTTTTGACGAAAGAGATAACCACCCCCCCTTACGACATGCTTCAGAAACTAAAAAAATGGTCTGTTTTCAAATGTTGCCTCTTTGAACTACAATTCACATTTGTACGTGGAAAAGCACTTTTAAAGATCAAATGAGATGTTTAAAGTGATTTTCATGCTTCCAGGGGCTTTAAACACAAGATTTGAGGAATGGGTAAAAGTGAATGAAAATGGCCAATTTACTCACTCTGAGGCCTTAAAAAGTGTTTCTCCTCCACGGGAAGTGAATTAAATAACATTTTAGGCCTTTATTGTTCAAGCGAAAACGCCCGATTATTGACGAAAGAGATAACCACCCCCCCTTACGACATGCTTCAGAAACGAAAAAAATGGTCCGTTTTCAAATGTTGCGTCTTTGAATGACAATCCACATTTGTACGTGGATAATCACTTTTAGAGCTAAAATTAGATGTTTAAAGTGATTTTCAAGCTTCCAGGGGCCCTAAACACAAGATATGAGGAATGGGTAAATATGAATGAAAATGGCCAATTTATTCACTCTGAGGCCTTAAAAAGTTTTTCTCCACTCCAGAAAGTGAATTACATAACATTTGTAGGCCTTTATTGTTCAATCAAAAACGCCCGATTTTTGACGAAAGAGATAACCACCCCCCCTTACGACATGCTTCAGAAACTAAAAAAATGGTCCGATTTCAAATGTTGCCTCTTTGAACTACAATTCACATTTGTACGTGGAAAAGCACTTTTAAAGATCAAATGAGATGTTTAAAGTGATTTTCATGCTTCCAGGGGCCTTAAACACAAGATTTGAGGAATGGGTAAAAGTGAATGAAAATGGCCAATTTACTCACTCTGAGGCCTTAAAAAGTGTTTCTCCTCCACGGGAAGTGAATTAAATACCATTTGGAGGCCTTTATTGTTCAAGCGAAAACGCCTGATTTTTGATGAAAGAGATAACCACCCCCCCCTTACGACATGCTTCAGAAACGAAAAAAATGGTCCGTTTTCAAATGTTGCGTCTTTGAATGACAATCCACATTTGTACGTGGATAATCACTTTTAGAGCTAAAATTAGATGTTTAAAGTGATTTTCAAGCTTCCAGGGGCCCTAAACACGAGATTTGAGAAATGGGTAAACATGAATGAAAATGGCCAATTTACTCACTCTGCGGCCTTAAAAAGTGTTTCTCCTCCACGGAAAGTGAATAAAATTACATTTGGATGCCTTTATTGTTCAATCAAAAACGCCCGTTTTTTGGTGAAAAAGATAACCACACCCCTTACGACATGCTTCAGAAACGAAAAAAATGGTCCATTTTCAAATGTTGCGTCTTTGAACTACAATTCACATTTGTACGTGGATAATCACTTTTAGAGATAAAATTAGATGTTTAAAGTGATTTACAAGCTTCCAGGGGCCCTAAACACAAGATATGAGAAATGGGTAAATATGAATGAAAATGGCCAATTTATTCACTCTGAGGCCTTAAAAAGTTTTTCTCCACTCCAGAAAGTGAATTAAATAACATTTGTAGACCTTTATTGTTCAATCAAAAACGCCTGATTTTTGACGAAAGAGATAACCAACCCCCCTTACGACATGCTTCAGAAACGAAAAAAATGGTTCATTTTCAAATGTTGCATCTTTGAACGACAATCCACATTTGTACGTGGATAAACACTTTTAGAGATAAAATTAGATGTTTAAAGTGATTTACAAGCTTCCAGGGGCCCTAAACACAAGATATGAGGAATGGGTAAATATGAATGAAAATGGCCAATTTATTCACTCTGAGGCCTTAAAAAGTTTTTCTCCACTCCAGAAAGTGAATTAAATACCATTTGGAGGCCTTTATTGTTCAAGCGAAAACGCCTGATTTTTGATGAAAGAGATAACCACCCCCCCTTACGACATGCTTCTGAAACTAAAAAAATGGTTCATTTTCAAATGTTGCGTCTTTGAACCACAATTAACATTGTACGTGGATAATCACTTTTAGAGATAAAATGAGACGTTTAAAGTGATTTTCAAGCTTCCAGGGGCCCTAAACACGAGATTTGAGAAATGGGTAAACGTGAATGAAAATGGTCAATTTACTCACTCTGCGGCCTTAAAAAGTGTTTCTGCTCCGCGGAAAGTTAATAAAATAACATTTGGATGCCTTTATTGTTCAATCAAAAACACCCGTTTTTTAGTGAAAAAGATAACCACCCCCCCTTACGACATGCTTCAGAAACAAAAAAAATGGTCCATTTTCAAATGTTGCGTCTTTGAACTACAATTCACATTTGTACGTGGATAATCACTTTTAGAGATAAAATTAGATGTTTAAAGTGATTTACAAGCTTCCAGGGGCCCTAAACACAAGATATGAGGAATGGGTAAATATGAATGAAAATGGCCAATTTATTCACTCTGAGGCCTTAAAATGTTTTTCTCCACTCCAGAAAGTGAATTAAATAACATTTGTGGGCCTTTATTGTTCAATCAAAAACGCCCGATTTTTGACGAAAGAGATAACCACCCCCCCTTACGACATGCTTCAGAAACTAAAAAATTGGTCTGTTTTCAAATGTTGCCTCTTTGAACTACAATTCACATTTGTACGTGGAAAAGCACTTTTAAAGATCAAATGAGATGTTTAAAGTGATTTTCATGCTTCCAGGGGCTTTAAACACAAGATTTGAGGAATGGGTAAAAGTGAATGAAAATGGCCAATTTACTCACTCTGAGGCCTTAAAAAGTGTTTGTCCTCCACGGAAAGTGAATAAAATAACATTTGGATGCCTTTATTGTTCAATCAAAAACGCCCGTTTTTTGGTGAAAAAGATAACCACACCCCTTACGACATGCTTCTGAAACTAAAAAAATGGTTCATTTTCAAATGTTGCGTCTTTGAACCACAATTAACATTGTACGTGGATAATCACTTTTAGAGATAAAATGAGATGTTTAAAGTGATTTTCAAGCTTCCAGGGGCCCTAAACACGAGATTTGAGAAATGGGTAAACGTGAATGAAAATGGCCAATTTACTCACTCTGCGGCCTTAAAAAGTGTTTCTCCTCCACGGAAAGTGAATAAAATAACATTTGGATGACTTTATTATTCAATCAAAAACGCCCGTTTTTTGATGAAAAAGATAACCACCCCCCCTTACGACATGCTTCAGAAACGAAAAAAATGGTCCATTTTCAAATGTTGCGTCTTTGAACTACAATTCACATTTGTACGTGGATGATCACTTTTAGAGATAAAATTAGATGTTTAAAGTGATTTACAAGCTTCCAGGGGCCCTAACCACAAGATATGAGGAATGGGTAAATATGAATGAAAATGGCCAATTTATTCACTCTGAGGCCTTAAAAAGTTTTTCTCCACTCCAGAAAGTGAATTAAATAACATTTGTAGGCCTTTATTGTTCAATCAAAAACGCCCGATTTTTGACGAAAGAGATAACCACCCCCCCTTACGACATGCTTCAGAAACTAAAAAAATTGTCCGTTTTCAAATGTTGCCTCTTTGAACTACAATTCACATTTGTACGTGGATAATCACTTTTAGAGATAAAATGAGATGTTTAAAGTGATTTTCAAGCTTCCAGGGGCCCTAAACACGAGATTTGAGAAATGGGTAAACGTGAATGAAAATGGCCAATTTACTCACTCTGCGGCCTTAAAAAGTGTTTCTCCTCCACGGAAAGTGAATAAAATAACATTTGGATGACTTTATTATTCAATCAAAAACGCCCGTTTTTTGATGAAAAAGATAACCACCCCCCCTTACGACATGCTTCAGAAACGAAAAAAATGGTCCATTTTCAAATGTTGCGTCTTTGAACTACAATTCACATTTGTACGTGGATGATCACTTTTAGAGATAAAATTAGATGTTTAAAGTGATTTACAAGCTTCCAGGGGCCCTAACCACAAGATATGAGGAATGGGTAAATATGAATGAAAATGGCCAATTTATTCACTCTGAGGCCTTAAAAAGTTTTTCTCCACTCCAGAAAGTGAATTAAATAACATTTGTAGGCCTTTATTGTTCAATCAAAAACGCCCGATTTTTGACGAAAGAGATAACCACCCCCCCTTACGACATGCTTCAGAAACTAAAAAAATTGTCCGTTTTCAAATGTTGCCTCTTTGAACTACAATTCACATTTGTACGTGGAAAAGCACTTTTAAAGATCAAATGAGATGTTTAAAGTGATTTTCATGCTTCCAGGGGCCTTAAACACAAGATTTGAGGAATGGGTAAAAGTGAATGAAAATGGCCAATTTACTCACTCTGAGGCCTTAAAAAGTGTTTCTCCTCCACGGGAAGTGAATTAAATAACATTTTAGGCCTTTATTGTTCAATCAAAAACGCCCGTTTTTTTATGAAAGAGATAACCACCCCCCCCTTACGACATGCTTCAGAAACTAAAAAAATGGTCTGTTTTCAAATGTTGCCTCTTTGAACTACAATTCACATTTGTACGTGGATAATCACTTTTAGAGATAAAATTAGATGTTTAAAGTGATTTACAAGCTTCCAGGGGCCCTAAACACAAGATATGAGGAATGGGTAAATATGAATGAAAATGGCCAATTTATTCACTCTGAGGCCTTAAAAAGTTTTTCTCCACTCCAGAAAGTGAATTAAATAACATTTGTAGACCTTTATTGTTCAATCAAAAACGCCCGATTTTTTATGAAAGAGATAACCACCCCCCCTTACGACATGCTTCAGAAACGAAAAAAATGGTTCATTTTCAAATGTTGCATCTTTGAACGACAATCCACATTTGTACGTGGATAAACACTTTTAGAGATAAAATTAGATGTTTAAAGTGATTTTCAAGCTACCAGGGGCCCTAAACACAAGATTGAGAAATGGGTAAAAGTGAATGAAAATGGCCAATTTACTCACTCTGAGGCCTTAAAAAGTGTTTCTCCTCCACGGGAAGTGAAGTAAATACCATTTGGAGGCCTTTATTGTTCAAGCGAAAACGCCCGATTATTGACGAAAGAGATAACCACCCCCCCTTACGACATGCTTCAGAAACGAAAAAAATGGTCCGTTTTCAAATGTTGCGTCTTTGAATGACAATCCACATTTGTACGTGGATAATCACTTTTAGAGCTAAAATTAGATGTTTAAAGTGATTTTCAAGCTTCCAGGGGCCCTAAACACAAGATTTGAGAAATGGGTAAAAGTGAATGAAAATGGCCAATTTACTCACTCTGAGGCCTTAAAAAGTGTTTCTCCTCCACGGGAAGTGAATTAAATACCATTTGGAGGCCTTTATTGTTCAAGCGAAAACGCCTGATTTTTGATGAAAGAGATAACCACCCCCCCTTACGACATGCTTCTGAAACTAAAAAAATGGTTCATTTTCAAATGTTGCGTCTTTGAACTACAATTCACATTTGTACGTGGATAATCACTTTTAGGGATAAAATTAGATGTTTAAAGTGATTTACAAGCTTCCAGGGGCCCTAAACACAAGATATGAGGAATGGGTAAATATGAATGAAAATGGCCAATTTATTCACTCTGAGGCCTTAAAAAGTTTTTCTCCACTCCAGAAAGTGAATTAAATAACATTTGTAGACCTTTATTGTTCAATCAAAAACGCCCGATTTTTTATGAAAGAGATAACCACCCCCCCTTACGACATGCTTCAGAAACGAAAAAAATGGTTCATTTTCAAATGTTGCATCTTTGAACGACAATCCACATTTGTACGTGGATAAACACTTTTAGAGATAAAATTAGATGTTTAAAGTGATTTTCAAGCTTCCAGGGGCCCTAAACACAAGATTGAGAAATGGGTAAAAGTGAATGAAAATGGCCAATTTACTCACTCTGAGGCCTTAAAAAGTGTTTCTCCTCCACGGGAAGTGAAGTAAATACCATTTGGAGGCCTTTATTGTTCAAGCGAAAACGCCCGATTATTGACGAAAGAGATAACCACCCCCCCTTACGACATGCTTCAGAAACGAAAAAAATGGTCCGTTTTCAAATGTTGCGTCTTTGAATGACAATCCACATTTGTACGTGGATAATCACTTTTAGAGCTAAAATTAGATGTTTAAAGTGATTTTCAAGCTTCCAGGGGCCCTAAACACAAGATTTGAGAAATGGGTAAAAGTTAATGAAAATGGCCAATTTACTCACTCTGAGGCCTTAAAAAGTGTTTCTCCTCCACGGGAAGTGAATTAAATACCATTTGGAGGCCTTTATTGTTCAAGCGAAAACGCCTGATTTTTGATGAAAGAGATAACCACCCCCCCTTACGACATGCTTCTGAAACTAAAAAAATGGTTCATTTTCAAATGTTGCGTCTTTGAACTACAATTCACATTTGTACGTGGATAATCACTTTTAGAGATAAAATTAGATGTTTAAAGTGATTTACAAGCTTCCAGGGGCCCTAAACACAAGATATGAGGAATGGGTAAATATGAATGAAAATGGCCAATTTATTCACTCTGAGGCCTTAAAAAGTTTTTCTCCACTCCAGAAAGTGAATTAAATAACATTTGTAGACCTTTATTGTTCAATCAAAAACGCCCGATTTTTTATGAAAGAGATAACCACCCCCCCTTACGACATGCTTCAGAAACTAAAAAAATGGTCTGTTTTCAAATGTTGCCTCTTTGAACTACAATTCACATTTGTACGTGGATAATCACTTTTAGAGATAAAATTAGATGTTTAAAGTGATTTACAAGCTTCCAGGGGCCCTAAACACAAGATATGAGGAATGGGTAAATATGAATGAAAATGGCCAATTTATTCACTCTGAGGCCTTAAAAAGTTTTTCTCCACTCCAGAAAGTGAATTAAATAACATTTGTAGACCTTTATTGTTCAATCAAAAACGCCCGATTTTTTATGAAAGAGATAACCACCCCCCCTTACGACATGCTTCAGAAACGAAAAAAATGGTTCATTTTCAAATGTTGCATCTTTGAACGACAATCCACATTTGTACGTGGATAAACACTTTTAGAGATAAAATTAGATGTTTAAAGTGATTTTCAAGCTTCCAGGGGCCCTAAACACAAGATTGAGAAATGGGTAAAAGTGAATGAAAATGGCCAATTTACTCACTCTGAGGCCTTAAAAAGTGTTTCTCCTCCACGGGAAGTGAATTAAATACCATTTGGAGGCCTTTATTGTTCAAGCGAAAACGCCCGATTATTGACGAAAGAGATAACCACCCCCCCTTACGACATGCTTCAGAAACGAAAAAAATGGTCCGTTTTCAAATGTTGCGTCTTTGAATGACAATCCACATTTGTACGTGGATAATCACTTTTAGAGCTAAAATTAGATGTTTAAAGTGATTTTCAAGCTTCCAGGGGCCCTAAACACAAGATTTGAGAAATGGGTAAAAGTGAATGAAAATGGCCAATTTACTCACTCTGAGGCCTTAAAAAGTGTTTCTCCTCCACGGGAAGTGAATTAAATACCATTTGGAGGCCTTTATTGTTCAAGCGAAAACGCCTGATTTTTGATGAAAGAGATAACCACCCCCCCTTACGACATGCTTCTGAAACTAAAAAAATGGTTCATTTTCAAATGTTGCGTCTTTGAACCACAATTAACATTGTACGTGGATAATCACTTTTAGAGATAAAATGAGATGTTTAAAGTGATTTTCAAGCTTCCAGGGGCCCTAAACACGAGATTTGAGAAATGGGTAAACGTGAATGAAAATGGTCAATTTACTCACTCTGCGGCCTTAAAAAGTGTTTCTCTTTCACGGAAAGTTAATAAAATAACATTTGGATGCCTTTATTGTTCAATCAAAAACACCCGTTTTTTAGTGAAAAAGATAACCACCCCCCCTTACGACATGCTTCAGAAACGAAAAAAATGGTCCATTTTCAAATGTTGCGTCTTTAAACTACAATTCACATTTGTACGTGGATAATCACTTTTAGAGATAAAATTAGATGTTTAAAGTGATTTACAAGCTTCCAGGGGCCCTAAACACAAGATATGAGGAATGGGTAAATATGAATGAAAATGGCCAATTTATTCACTCTGAGGCCTTAAAATGTTTTTCTCCACTCCAGAAAGTGAATTAAATAACATTTGTGGGCCTTTATTGTTCAATCAAAAACGCCCGATTTTTGACGAAAGAGATAACCACCCCCCCTTACGACATGCTTCAGAAACTAAAAAAATGATCTGTTTTCAAATGTTGCCTCTTTGAACTACAATTCACATTTGTACGTGGAAAAGCACTTTTAAAGATCAAATGAGATGTTTAAAGTGATTTTCATGCTTCCAGGGGCTTTAAACACAAGATTTGAGGAATGGGTAAAAGTGAATGAAAATGGCCAATTTACTCACTCTGAGGCTTTAAAAAGTGTTTCTCCTCCACGGGAAGTGAATTAAATAACATTTTAGGCCTTTATTGTTCAAGCGAAAACGCCCGATTATTGACGAAAGAGATAACCACCCCCCCTTACGACATGCTTCAGAAACGAAAAAAATGGTCCGTTTTCAAATGTTGCGTCTTTGAATGACAATCCACATTTGTACGTGGATAATCACTTTTAGAGCTAAAATTAGATGTTTAAAGTGATTTTCAAGCTTCCAGGGGCCCTAAACACAAGATATGAGGAATGGGTAAATATGAATGAAAATGACCAATTTATTCACTCTGAGGCCTTAAAAAGTTTTTCTCCACTCCAGAAAGTGAATTAAATAACATTTGGAGGCCTTTATTGTTCAATCAAAAATGCCCGATTTTTGACGAAAGAGATAACCACCCCCCCTTACGACATGCTTCAGAAACTAAAAAAATGGTCCGTTTTCAAATGTTGCCTCTTTGAACTACAATTCACATTTGTACGTGGATAATCACTTTTAGAGATAAAATGAGATGTTTAAAGTGATTTTCATGCTTCCAGGGGCTTTAAACACAAGATTTGAGGAATGGGTAAAAGTGAATGAAAATGGCCAATTTACTCACTCTGAGGCCTTAAAAAGTGTTTCTCCTCCACGGGAAGTGAATTAAATAACATTTTAGGCCTTTATTGTTCAAGCGAAAACGCCCGATTATTGACGAAAGAGATAACCACCCCCCCTTACGACATGCTTCAGAAACGAAAAAAATGGTCCGTTTTCAAATGTTGCGTCTTTGAATGACAATCCACATTTGTACGTGGATAATCACTTTTAGAGCTAAAATTAGATGTTTAAAGTGATTTTCAAGCTTCCAGGGGCCCTAAACACAAGATTTGAGAAATGGGTAAAAGTGAATGAAAATGGCCAATTTACTCACTCTGAGGCCTTAAAAAGTGTTTCTCCTCCACGGGAAGTGAATTAAATAACATTTTAGGCCTTTATTGTTCAAGTGAAAACGCCCGATTATTGACGAAAGAGATAACCACCCCCCCTTACGACATGCTTCAGAAACGAAAAAAATGGTCCGTTTTCAAATGTTGCGTCTTTGAACCACAATTAACATTGTACGTGGATAATCACTTTTAGAGATAAAATGAGATGTTTAAAGTGATTTTCAAGCTTCCAGGGGCCCTAAACACGAGATTTGAGAAATGGGTAAACGTGAATGAAAATGGTCAATTTACTCACTCTGCGGCCTTAAAAAGTGTTTCTCCTCCACGGAAAGTTAATAAAATAACATTTGGATGCCTTTATTGTTCAATCAAAGACACCCGTTTTTTAGTGAAAAAGATAACCACCCCCCCTTACGACATGCTTCAGAAACGAAAAAAATGGTCCATTTTCAAATGTTGCGTCTTTGAACTACAATTCACCTTTGTACGTGGATAATCACTTTTAGAGATAAAATTAGATGTTTAAAGTGATTTACAAGCTTCCAGGGGCCCTAAACACAAGATATGAGAAATGGGTAAATATGAATGAAAATGGCCAATTTATTCACTCTGAGGCCTTAAAAAGTTTTTCTCCACTCCAGAAAGTGAATTAAATAACATTTGTAGACCTTTATTGTTCAATCAAAAACACCTGATTTTTGACGAAAGAGATAACCAACCCCCCTTACGACATGCTTCAGAAACGAAAAAAATGGTTCATTTTCAAATGTTGCATCTTTGAACGACTATCCACATTTGTACGTGGATAATCACTTTTAGAGCTAAAATTAGATGTTTAAAGTGATTTTCAAGCTTCCAGGGGCCCTAAACACAAGATTTGAGAAATGGGTAAAAGTGAATAAAAATGGCCAATTTACTCACTCTGAGGCCTTAAAAAGTGTTTCTCCTCCACGGGAAGTGAATTAAATAACATTTTAGGCCTTTATTGTTCAAGTGAAAACGCCTGATTATTGACGAAAGAGATAACCACCCCCCCTTACGACATGCTTCAGAAACGAAAAAAATGGTCCGTTTTCAAATGTTGCGTCTTTGAATGACAATCCACATCTGTACGTGGATAATCACTTTTAGAGCTAAAATTAGATGTTTAAAGTGATTTTCAAGCTTCCAGGGGCCCTAAACACAAGATTTGAGAAATGGGTAAAAGTGACTGAAAATGGCCAATTTACTCACTCTGAGGCCTTAAAAAGTGTTTCTCCTCCACGGGAAGTGAATTAAATACCATTTGGAGGCCTTTATTGTTCAAGCAAAAACGCCCATTTTTGGTGAAAAAGATAACCACCCCCCCTTACGACATGCTTCAGAAACAAAAACAAATGGTCCATTTTCAAATGTTGCGTCTTTTGAACTACAATTAACATTGTACGTGGATAATCACTTTTAGAGATAAAATGAGATGTTTAAAGTGATTTTCAAGCTTCCAGGGGCCCTAAACACGAGATTTGAAAAATGGGTAACCGTGAATGAAAATGGCCAATTTTTTCACTCTGCGGCCTTAAAAAGTGTTTCTCCTCCACGGAAAGTGAATAAAATAACATTTGGATACCTTTATTGTTCAATCAAAAACGCCTGTTTTTTGGTGAAAAAGATAACCACCCCCCCTTACGACATGCTTCAGAAACGAAAAAAATGGTTCATTTTCAAATGTTGCGTCTTTGAACCACAATTAACATTGTACGTGGATAATCACTTTTAGAGATAAAATGAGATGTTTAAAGTGATTTTCAAGCTTCCAGGGGCCCTAAACACGAGATTTGAGAAATGGGTAAACGTGAATGAAAATGGTCAATTTACTCACTCTGCGGCCTTAAAAAGTGTTTCTCTTTCACGGAAAGTTAATAAAATAACATTTGGATGCCTTTATTGTTCAATCAAAAACACCCGTTTTTTAGTGAAAAAGATAACCACCCCCCCTTACGACATGCTTCAGAAACGAAAAAAATGGTCCATTTTCAAATGTTGCGTCTTTAAACTACAATTCACATTTGTACGTGGATAATCACTTTTAGAGATAAAATTAGATGTTTAAAGTGATTTACAAGCTTCCAGGGGCCCTAAACACAAGATATGAGGAATGGGTAAATATGAATGAAAATGGCCAATTTATTCACTCTGAGGCCTTAAAATGTTTTTCTCCACTCCAGAAAGTGAATTAAATAACATTTGTGGGCCTTTATTGTTCAATCAAAAACGCCCGATTTTTGACGAAAGAGATAACCACCCCCCCTTACGACATGCTTCAGAAACTAAAAAAATGATCTGTTTTCAAATGTTGCCTCTTTGAACTACAATTCACATTTGTACGTGGAAAAGCACTTTTAAAGATCAAATGAGATGTTTAAAGTGATTTTCATGCTTCCAGGGGCTTTAAACACAAGATTTGAGGAATGGGTAAAAGTGAATGAAAATGGCCAATTTACTCACTCTGAGGCTTTAAAAAGTGTTTCTCCTCCACGGGAAGTGAATTAAATAACATTTTAGGCCTTTATTGTTCAAGCGAAAACGCCCGATTATTGACGAAAGAGATAACCACCCCCCCTTACGACATGCTTCAGAAACGAAAAAAATGGTCCGTTTTCAAATGTTGCGTCTTTGAATGACAATCCACATTTGTACGTGGATAATCACTTTTAGAGCTAAAATTAGATGTTTGAAGTGATTTTCAAGCTTCCAGGGGCCCTAAACACAAGATATGAGGAATGGGTAAATATGAATGAAAATGACCAATTTATTCACTCTGAGGCCTTAAAAAGTTTTTCTCCACTCCAGAAAGTGAATTAAATAACATTTGGAGGCCTTTATTGTTCAATCAAAAATGCCCGATTTTTGACGAAAGAGATAACCACCCCCCCTTACGACATGCTTCAGAAACTAAAAAAATGGTCCGTTTTCAAATGTTGCCTCTTTGAACTACAATTCACATTTGTACGTGGATAATCACTTTTAGAGATAAAATGAGATGTTTAAAGTGATTTTCATGCTTCCAGGGGCTTTAAACACAAGATTTGAGGAATGGGTAAAAGTGAATGAAAATGGCCAATTTACTCACTCTGAGGCCTTAAAAAGTGTTTCTCCTCCACGGGAAGTGAATTAAATAACATTTTAGGCCTTTATTGTTCAAGCGAAAACGCCCGAATATTGACGAAAGAGATAACCACCCCCCCTTACGACATGCTTCAGAAACGAAAAAAATGGTCCGTTTTCAAATGTTGCGTCTTTGAATGACAATCCACATTTGTACGTGGATAATCACTTTTAGAGCTAAAATTAGATGTTTAAAGTGATTTTCAAGCTTCCAGGGGCCCTAAACACAAGATTTGAGAAATGGGTAAAAGTGAATGAAAATGGCCAATTTACTCACTCTGCGGCCTTAAAAAGTGTTTCTCCTCCACGGAAAGTTAATAAAATAACATTTGGATGCCTTTATTGTTCAATCAAAGACACCCGTTTTTTAGTGAAAAAGATAACCACCCCCCCTTACGACATGCTTCAGAAACGAAAAAAATGGTCCATTTTCAAATGTTGCGTCTTTGAACTACAATTCACATTTGTACGTGGATAATCACTTTTAGAGATAAAATTAGATGTTTAAAGTGATTTACAAGCTTCCAGGGGCCCTAAACACAAGATATGAGAAATGGGTAAATATGAATGAAAATGGCCAATTTATTCACTCTGAGGCCTTAAAAAGTTTTTCTCCACTCCAGAAAGTGAATTAAATAACATTTGTAGACCTTTATTGTTCAATCAAAAACACCTGATTTTTGACGAAAGAGATAACCAACCCCCCTTACGACATGCTTCAGAAACGAAAAAAATGGTTCATTTTCAAATGTTGCATCTTTGAACGACTATCCACATTTGTACGTGGATAATCACTTTTAGAGCTAAAATTAGATGTTTAAAGTGATTTTCAAGCTTCCAGGGGCCCTAAACACAAGATTTGAGAAATGGGTAAAAGTGAATAAAAATGGCCAATTTACTCACTCTGAGGCCTTAAAAAGTGTTTCTCCTCCACGGGAAGTGAATTAAATAACATTTTAGGCCTTTATTGTTCAAGTGAAAACGCCTGATTATTGACGAAAGAGATAACCACCCCCCCTTACGACATGCTTCAGAAACGAAAAAAATGGTCCGTTTTCAAATGTTGCGTCTTTGAATGACAATCCACATTTGTACGTGGATAATCACTTTTAGAGCTAAAATTAGATGTTTAAAGTGATTTTCAAGCTTCCAGGGGCCTTAAACACAAGATTTGAGGAATGGGTAAAAGTGAATGAAAATGGCCAATTTACTCACTCTGAGGCCTTAAAAAGTGTTTCTCCTCCACGGGAAGTGAATTAAATAACATTTTAGACCTTTATTGTTCAAGCGAAAACGCCCGATTAATGACGAAAGAGATAACCACCCCCCCCTTACGACATGCTTCTGAAACGAAAAAAATGGTCCGTTTTCAAATGTTGCGTCTTTGAATGACAATCCTCATTTGTACGTGGATAATCACTTTTAGAGCTAAAATTAGATGTTTAAAGTGATTTTCAAGCTTCCAGGGGCCCTAAACACGAGATTTGAGAAATGGGTAAACACGAATGAAAATGGCCAATTTACTCACTCTGCGGCCTTAAAAAGTGTTTCTCCTCCACGGAAAGTGAATAAAATAACATTTGGATGCCTTTATTGTTCAATCAAAAACGCCCGTTTTTTTGGTGAAAAAGATAACCACACCCCTTACGACATGCTTCAGAAACGAAAAAAATGGTCCATTTTCAAATGTTGCGTCTTTGAACTACAATTCACATTTGTACGTGGATAATCACTTTTAGAGATAAAATTAGATGTTTAAAGTGATTTACAAGCTTCCAGGGGCCCTAAACACAAGATATGAGGAATGGGTAAATATGAATAAAAATGGCCAATTTATTCACTCTGAGGCCTTAAAAAGTTTTTCTCCACTCCAGAAAGTGAATTAAATAACATTTGTAGACCTTTATTGTTCAATCAAAAACGCCCGATTTTTTATGAAAGAGATAACCACCCCCCCCTTACGACATGCTTCAGAAACTAAAAAAATGGTCTGTTTTCAAATGTTGCCTCTTTGAACTACAATTCACATTTGTACGTGGATAATCACTTTTAGAGATAAAATTAGATGTTTAAAGTGATTTACAAGCTTCCAGGGGCCCTAAACACAAGATATGAGGAATGGGTAAATATGAATGAAAATGGCCAATTTATTCACTCTGAGGCCTTAAAAAGTTTTTCTCCACTCCAGAAATTGAATTAAATAACATTTGTAGACCTTTATTGTTCAATCAAAAACGCACGATTTTTTATGAAAGAGATAACCACCCCCCCTTACGACATGCTTCAGAAACGAAAAAAATGGTTCATTTTCAAATGTTGCATCTTTGAACGACAATCCACATTTGTACGTGGATAAACACTTTTAGAGATAAAATTAGATGTTTAAAGTGATTTTCAAGCTTCCAGGGGCCCTAAACACAAGATTGAGAAATGGGTAAAAGTGAATGAAAATGGCCAATTTACTCACTCTGAGGCCTTAAAAAGTGTTTCTCCTCCACGGGAAGTGAATTAAATAACATTTTAGGCCTTTATTGTTCAAGCGAAAACGCCCGATTATTGACGAAAGAGATAACTACCCCCCCTTACGACATGCTTCAGAAACGAAAAAAATGGTCCATTTTCAAATGTTGCGTCTTTGAATGACAATCCACATTTGTACGTGGATAATCACTTTTAGAGCTAAAATTAGATGTTTAAAGTGATTTTCAAGCTTCCAGGGGCCCTAAACACAAGATTTGAGAAATGGGTAAAAGTGAATGAAAATGGCCAATTTACTCACTCTGATGCCTTAAAAAGTGTTTCTCCTCCACGGGAAGTGAATTAAATACCATTTGGAGGCCTTTATTGTTCAAGCGAAAACGCCTGATTTTTGATGAAAGAGATAACCACCCCCCCTTACGACATGCTTCTGAAACTAAAAACATGGTTCATTTTCAAATGTTGCGTCTTTGAACCACAATTAACATTGTACGTGGATAATCACTTTTAGAGATAAAATGAGATGTTTAAAGTGATTTTCAAGCTTCCAGGGGCCCTAAACACGAGATTTGAGAAATGGGTAAACGTGAATGAAAATGGTCAATTTACTCACTCTGCGGCCTTAAAAAGTGTTTCTCCTCCACGGAAAGTTAATAAAATAACATTTGGATGCCTTTATTGTTCAATCAAAAACACCCGTTTTTTAGTGAAAAAGATAACCACCCCCCTTACGACATGCTTCAGAAACGAAAAAAATGGTCTATTTTCAAATGTTGCGTCTTTGAACTACAATTCACATTTGTACGTGGATAATCACTTTTAGAGATAAAATTAGATGTTTAAAGTGATTTACAAGCTTCCAGGGGCCCTAAACACAAGATATGAGGAATGGGTAAATATGAATGAAAATGGCCAATTTATTCACTCTGAGGCCTTAAAAAGTTTTTCTCCACTCCAGAAAGTGAATTAAATAACATTTGTAGACCTTTATTGTTCAATCAAAAACGCCCGATTTTTTATGAAAGAGATAACCACCCCCCCCTTACGACATGCTTCAGAAACTAAAAAAATGGTCTGTTTTCAAATGTTGCCTCTTTGAACTACAATTCACATTTGTACGTGGATAATCACTTTTAGAGATAAAATTAGATGTTTAAAGTGATTTACAAGCTTCCAGGGGCCCTAAACACAAGATATGAGGAATGGGTAAATATGAATGAAAATGGCCAATTTATTCACTCTGAGGCCTTAAAAAGTTTTTCTCCACTCCAGAAATTGAATTAAATAACATTTGTAGACCTTTATTGTTCAATCAAAAACGCACGATTTTTTATGAAAGAGATAACCACCCCCCCTTACGACATGCTTCAGAAACGAAAAAAATGGTTCATTTTCAAATGTTGCATCTTTGAACGACAATCCACATTTGTACGTGGATAAACACTTTTAGAGATAAAATTAGATGTTTAAAGTGATTTTCAAGCTTCCAGGGGCCCTAAACACAAGATTGAGAAATGGGTAAAAGTGAATGAAAATGGCCAATTTACTCACTCTGAGGCCTTAAAAAGTGTTTCTCCTCCACGGGAAGTGAATTAAATAACATTTTAGGCCTTTATTGTTCAAGCGAAAACGCCCGATTATTGACGAAAGAGATAACTACCCCCCCTTACGACATGCTTCAGAAACGAAAAAAATGGTCCGTTTTCAAATGTTGCGTCTTTGAATGACAATCCACATTTGTACGTGGATAATCACTTTTAGAGCTAAAATTAGATGTTTAAAGTGATTTTCAAGCTTCCAGGGGCCCTAAACACAAGATTTGAGAAATGGGTAAAAGTGAATGAAAATGGCCAATTTACTCACTCTGAGGCCTTAAAAAGTGTTTCTCCTCCACGGGAAGTGAATTAAATACCATTTGGAGGCCTTTATTGTTCAAGCGAAAACGCCTGATTTTTGATGAAAGAGATAACCACCCCCCCTTACGACATGCTTCTGAAACTAAAAACATGGTTCATTTTCAAATGTTGCGTCTTTGAACCACAATTAACATTGTACGTGGATAATCACTTTTAGAGATAAAATGAGATGTTTAAAGTGATTTTCAAGCTTCCAGGGGCCCTAAACACGAGATTTGAGAAATGGGTAAACGTGAATGAAAATGGTCAATTTACTCACTCTGCGGCCTTAAAAAGTGTTTCTCCTCCACGGAAAGTTAATAAAATAACATTTGGATGCCTTTATTGTTCAATCAAAAACACCCGTTTTTTAGTGAAAAAGATAACCACCCCCCTTACGACATGCTTCAGAAACGAAAAAAATGGTCCATTTTCAAATGTTGCGTCTTTGAACTACAATTCACATTTGTACGTGGATAATCACTTTTAGAGATAAAATTAGATGTTTAAAGTGATTTACAAGCTTCCAGGGGCCCTAAACACAAGATATGAGGAATGGGTAAATATGAATGAAAATGGCCAATTTATTCACTCTGAGGCCTTAAAATGTTTTTCTCCACTCCAGAAAGTGAATTAAATAACATTTGTGGGCCTTTATTGTTCAATCAAAAACGCCCGATTTTTGACGAAAGAGATAACCACCCCCCCTTACGACATGCTTCAGAAACTAAAAAAATGGTCTGTTTTCAAATGTTGCCTCTTTGAACTACAATTCACATTTGTACGTGGAAAAGCACTTTTAAAGATCAAATGAGATGTTTAAAGTGATTTTCATGCTTCCAGGGGCTTTAAACACAAGATTTGAGGAATGGGTAAAAGTGAATGAAAATGGCCAATTTACTCACTCTGAGGCCTTAAAAAGTGTTTCTCCTCCACGGGAAGTGAATTAAATAACATTTTAGGCCTTTATTGTTCAAGCGAAAATGCCCGATTATTGACGAAAGAGATAACCACCCCCCCTTACGACATGCTTCAGAAACGAAAAAAATGGTCCGTTTTCAAATGTTGCGTCTTTGAATGACAATCCACATTTGTACGTGGATAATCACTTTTAGAGCTAAAATTAGATGTTTAAAGTGATTTTCAAGCTTCCAGGGGCCCTAAACACAAGATATGAGGAATGGGTAAATATGAATGAAAATGGCCAATTTATTCACTCTGAGGCCTTAAAAAGTTTTTCTCCACTCCAGAAAGTGAATTAAATAACATTTGGAGGCCTTTATTGTTCAATCAAAAATGCCCGATTTTTGACGAAAGAGATAACCACCCCCCCTTACGACATGCTTCAGAAACTAAAAAAATGGTCCGTTTTCAAATGTTGCCTCTTTGAACTACAATTCACATTTGTACGTGGATAATCACTTTTAGAGATAAAATGAGATGTTTAAAGTGATTTTCATGCTTCCAGGGGCTTTAAACACAAGATTTGAGGAATGGGTAAAAGTGAATGAAAATGGCCAATTTACTCACTCTGAGGCCTTAAAAAGTGTTTCTCCTCCACGGGAAGTGAATTAAATAACATTTTAGGCCTTTATTGTTCAAGCGAAAACGCCCGATTATTGACGAAAGAGATAACCACCCCCCCTTACGACATGCTTCAGAAACGAAAAAAATGGTCCGTTTTCAAATGTTGCGTCTTTGAATGACAATCCACATTTGTACGTGGATAATCACTTTTAGAGCTAAAATTAGATGTTTAAAGTGATTTTCAAGCTTCCAGGGGCCCTAAACACAAGATTTGAGAAATGGGTAAAAGTGAATGAAAATGGCCAATTTACTCACTCTGAGGCCTTAAAAAGTGTTTCTCCTCCCCGGGAAGTGAATTAAATAACATTTTAGGCCTTTATTGTTCAAGTGAAAACGCCCGATTATTGACGAAAGAGAAAACCACCCCCCCTTACGACATGCTTCAGAAACGAAAAAAATGGTCCGTTTTCAAATGTTGCGTCTTTGAACCACAATTAACATTGTACGTGGATAATCACTTTTAGAGATAAAATGAGATGTTTAAAGTGATTTTCAAGCTTCCAGGGGCCCTAAACACGAGATTTGAGAAATGGGTAAACGTGAATGAAAATGGTCAATTTACTCACTCTGCGGCCTTAAAAAGTGTTTCTCCTCCACGGAAAGTTAATAAAATAACATTTGGATGCCTTTATTGTTCAATCAAAGACACCCGTTTTTTAGTGAAAAAGATAACCACCCCCCCTTACGACATGCTTCAGAAACGAAAAAAATGGTCCATTTTCAAATGTTGCGTCTTTGAACTACAATTCACATTTGTACGTGGATAATCACTTTTAGAGATAAAATTAGATGTTTAAAGTGATTTACAAGCTTCCAGGGGCCCTAAACACAAGATATGAGGAATGGGTAAGTAAATATGAATGAAAATGGCCAATTTATTCACTCTGAGGCCTTAAAATGTTTTTCTCCACTCCAGAAAGTGAATTAAATAACATTTGTGGGCCTTTATTGTTCAATCAAAAACGCCCGATTTTTGACGAAAGAGATAACCACCCCCCCTTACGACATGCTTCAGAAACTAAAAAAATGGTCTGTTTTCAAATGTTGCCTCTTTGAACTACAATTCACATTTGTACGTGGAAAAGCACTTTTAAAGATCAAATGAGATGTTTAAAGTGATTTTCATGCTTCCAGGGGCTTTAAACACAAGATTTGAGGAATGGGTAAAAGTGAATGAAAATGGCCAATTTACTCACTCTGAGGCCTTAAAAAGTGTTTCTCCTCCACGGGAAGTGAATTAAATAACATTTTAGGCCTTTATTGTTCAAGCGAAAACGCCCGATTATTGACGAAAGAGATAACCACCCCCCCCTTACGACATGCTTCAGAAACGAAAAAAATGGTCCGTTTTCAAATGTTGCGTCTTTGAATGACAATCCACATTTGTACGTGGATAATCACTTTTAGAGCTAAAATTAGATGTTTAAAGTGATTTTCAAGCTTCCAGGGGCCCTAAACACAAGATATGAGGAATGGGTAAATATGAATGAAAATGGCCAATTTATTCACTCTGAGGCCTTAAAAAGTTTTTCTCCACTCCAGAAAGTGAATTAAATAACATTTGGAGGCCTTTATTGTTCAATCAAAAATGCCCGATTTTTGACGAAAGAGATAACCACCCCCCCCTTACGACATGCTTCAGAAACTAAAAAAATGGTCCGTTTTCAAATGTTGCCTCTTTGAACTACAATTCACATTTGTACGTGGATAATCACTTTTAGAGATAAAATGAGATGTTTAAAGTGATATTCATGCTTCCAGGGGCTTTAAACACAAGATTTGAGGAATGGGTAAAAGTGAATGAAAATGGCCAATTTACTCACTCTGAGGCCTTAAAAAGTGTTTCTCCTCCACGGGAAGTGAATTAAATAACATTTTAGGCCTTTATTGTTCAAGCGAAAACGCCCGATTATTGACGAAAGAGATAACCACCCCCCCTTACGACATGCTTCAGAAACGAAAAAAATGGTCCGTTTTCAAATGTTGCGTCTTTGAATGACAATCCACATTTGTACGTGGATAATCACTTTTAGAGCTAAAATTAGATGTTTAAAGTGATTTTCAAGCTTCCAGGGGCCCTAAACACAAGATTTGAGAAATGGGTAAAAGTGAATGAAAATGGCCAATTTACTCACTCTGAGGCCTTAAAAAGTGTTTCTCCTCCACGGGAAGTGAATTAAATAACATTTTAGGCCTTTATTGTTCAAGTGAAAACGCCCGATTATTGACGAAAGAGATAACCACCCCCCCTTACGACATGCTTCAGAAACGAAAAAAATGGTCCGTTTTCAAATGTTGCGTCTTTGAACCACAATTAACATTGTACGTGGATAATCACTTTTAGAGATAAAATTAGATGTTTAAAGTGATTTTCAAGCTTCCAGGGGCCCTAAACACGAGATTTGAGAAATGGGTAAACGTGAATGAAAATGGTCAATTTACTCACTCTGCGGCCTTAAAAAGTGTTTCTCCTCCACGGAAAGTTAATAAAATAACATTTGGATGCCTTTATTGTTCAATCAAAGACACCCGTTTTTTAGTGAAAAAGATAACCACCCCCCCTTACGACATGCTTCAGAAACGAAAAAAATGGTCCATTTTCAAATGTTGCGTCTTTGAACTACAATTCACATTTGTACGTGGATAATCACTTTTAGAGATAAAATTAGATGTTTAAAGTGATTTACAAGCTTCCAGGGGCCCTAAACACAAGATATGAGGAATGGGTAAGTAAATATGAATGAAAATGGCCAATTTATTCACTCTGAGGCCTTAAAATGTTTTTCTCCACTCCAGAAAGTGAATTAAATAACATTTGTGGGCCTTTATTGTTCAATCAAAAACGCCCGATTTTTGACGAAAGAGATAACCACCCCCCCTTACGACATGCCTCAGAAACGAAAAAAATGGTCTGTTTTCAAATGATGCCTCTTTGAACTACAATTCACATTTGTACGTGGAAAAGCACTTTTAAAGATCAAATGAGATGTTTAAAGTGATTTTCATGCTTCCAGGGGCTTTAAACACAAGATTTGAGGAATGGGTAAAAGTGAATGAAAATGGCCAATTTACTCACTCTGAGGCCTTAAAAAGTGTTTCTCCTCCACGGGAAGTGAATTAAATAACATTTTAGGCCTTTATTGTTCAAGCGAAAACGCCCGATTATTGACGAAAGAGATAACCACCCCCCCTTACGACATGCTTCAGAAACGAAAAAAATGGTCCGTTTTCAAATGTTGCGTCTTTGAATGACAATCCACATTTGCACGTGGATAATCACTTTTAGAGCTAAAATTAGATGTTTAAAGTGATTTTCAAGCTTCCAGGGGCCCTAAACACAAGATATGAGGAATGGGTAAATATGAATGAAAATGGCCAATTTATTCACTCTGAGGCCTTAAAAAGTTTTTCTCCACTCCAGAAAGTGAATTAAATAACATTTGGAGGCCTTTATTGTTCAATCAAAAATGCCCGATTTTTGACGAAAGAGATAACCACTCCCCCTTACGACATGCTGCAGAAACTAAAAAAATGGTCCGTTTTCAAATGTTGCCTCTTTGAACTACAATTCACATTTGTACATGGAAAAGCACTTTTAAAGATCAAATGAGATGTTTAAAGTGATTTTCATGCTTCCAGGGGCCTTAAACACAAGATTTGAGGAATGGGTAAAAGTGAATGAAAATGGCTAATTTACTCACTCTGAGGCCTTAAAAAGTGTTTCTCCTCCACGGGAAGTGAATTAAATAACATTTTAGGCCTTTATTGTTCAAGCGAAAACGCCCGATTAATGACGAAAGAGATAACCACCCCCCCTTACGACATGCTTCAGAAACGAAAAAAATGGTCCGTTTTCAAATGTTGCGTCTTTGAATGACAATCCACATTTGTACGTGGATAATCACTTTTAGAGCTAAAATTAGATGTTTAAAGTGATTTTCAAGCTTCCAGGGGCCCTAAACACGAGATTTGAGAAATGGGTAAACATGAATGAAAATGGCCAATTTACTCACTCTGCGGCCTTAAAAAGTGTTTCTCCTCCACGGAAAGTGAATAAAATTACATTTGGATGCCTTTATTGTTCAATCAAAAACGCCCGTTTTTTGGTGAAAAAGATAACCACACCCCTTACGACATGCTTCAGAAACGAAAAAAATGGTCCATTTTCAAATGTTGCGTCTTTGAACTACAATTCACATTTGTACGTGGATAATCACTTTTAGAGATAAAATTAGATGTTTAAAGTGATTTACAAGCTTCCAGGGGCCCTAAACACAAGATATGAGAAATGGGTAAATATGAATGAAAATGGCCAATTTATTCACTCTGAGGCCTTAAAAAGTTTTTCTCCACTCCAGAAAGTGAATTAAATAACATTTGTAGACCTTTATTGTTCAATCAAAAACACCTGATTTTTGACGAAAGAGATAACCAACCCCCCTTACGACATGCTTCAGAAACGAAAAAAATGGTTCATTTTCAAATGTTGCATCTTTGAACGACAATCCACATTTGTACGTGGATAAACACTTTTAGAGATAAAATTAGATGTTTAAAGTGATTTTCAAGCTTCCAGGGGCCCTAAACACAAGATTTGAGAAATGGGTAAAAGTGAATGAAAATGGCCAATTTACTCACTCTGAGGCCTTAAAAAGTGTTTCTCCTCCACGGGAAGTGAATTAAATAACATTTTAGGCCTTTATTGTTCAAGTGAAAACGCCCGATTATTGACGAAAGAGATAACCACCCCCCCTTACGACATGCTTCAGAAACGAAAAAAATGGTCCGTTTTCAAATGTTGCGTCTTTGAATGACAATCCACATTTGTACGTGGATAATCACTTTTAGAGCTAGAATTAGATGTTTAAAGTGATTTTCAAGCTTCCAGGGGCCCTAAACACGAGATTTGAGAAATGGGTAAACATGAATGAAAATGGCCAATTTACTCACTCTGCGGCCTTAAAAAGTGTTTCTCCTCCACGGAAAGTGAATAAAATTACATTTGGATGCCTTTATTGTTCAATCAAAAACGCCCGTTTTTTGGTGAAAAAGATAACCACACCCCTTACGACATGCTTCAGAAACGAAAAAAATGGTCCATTTTCAAATGTTGCGTCTTTGAACTACAATTCACATTTGTACGTGGATAATCACTTTTAGAGATAAAATTAGATGTTTAAAGTGATTTACAAGCTTCCAGGGGCCCTAAACACAAGATATGAGAAATGGGTAAATATGAATGAAAATGGCCAATTTATTCACTCTGAGGCCTTAAAAAGGTTTTCTCCACTCCAGAAAGTGAATTAAATAACATTTGTAGACCTTTATTGTTCAATCAAAAACGCCTGATTTTTGACGAAAGAGATAACCAACCCCCCTTACGACATGCTTCAGAAACGAAAAAAATGGTTCATTTTCAAATGTTGCATCTTTGAACGACAATCCACATTTGTACGTGGATAAACACTTTTAGAGATAAAATTAGATGTTTAAAGTGATTTTCAAGCTTCCAGGGGCCCTAAACACAAGATTTGAGAAATGGGTAAAAGTGAATGAAAATGGCCAATTTACTCACTCTGAGGCCTTAAAAAGTGTTTCTCCTCCACGGGAAGTGAATTAAATAACATTTTAGGTCTTTATTGTTCAAGTGAAAACGCCCGATTATTGACGAAAGAGATAACCACCCCCCCTTACGACATGCTTCAGAAACGAAAAAAATGGTCCGTTTTCAAATGTTGCGTCTTTGAATGACAATCCACATTTGTACGTGGATAATCACTTTTAGAGCTAAAATTAGATGTTTAAAGTGATTTTCAAGCTTCCAGGGGCCTTAAACACAAGATTTGAGGAATGGGTAAAAGTGAATGAAAATGGCCAATTTACTCACTCTGAGGCCTTAAAAAGTGTTTCTCCTCCACGGGAAGTGAATTAAAAAACATTTTAGGCCTTTATTGTTCAAGCGAAAACGCCTGATTAATGACGAAAGAGATAACCACCCCCCCCTTACGACATGCTTCAGAAAGGAAAAAAATGGTCCGTTTTCAAATGTTGCGTCTTTGAATGACAATCCACATTTGTACGTGGATAATCACTTTTAGAGCTAAAATTAGATGTTTAAAGTGATTTTCAAGCTTCCAGGGGCCCTAAACACGAGATTTGAGAAATGGGTAAACACCAATGAAAATGGCCAATTTACTCACTCTGCGGCCTTAAAAAGTGTTTCTCCTCCACGGAAAGTGAATAAAATAACATTTGGATGCCTTTATTGTTCAATCAAAAACACCCGTTTTTTTGGTGAAAAAGATAACCACACCCCTTACGACATGCTTCAGAAACGAAAAAAATGGTCCATTTTCAAATGTTGCGTCTTTGAACTACAATTCACATTTGTACGTGGATAATCACTTTTAGAGATAAAATTAGATGTTTAAAGTGATTTACAAGCTTCCAGGGGCCCTAAACACAAGATATGAGGAATGGGTAAATATGAATGAAAATGGCCAATTTATTCACTCTGAGGCCTTAAAAAGTTTTTCTCCACTCCAGAAAGTGAATTAAATAACATTTGTAGACCTTTATTGTTCAATCAAAAACGCCCGATTTTTTATGAAAGATATAACCAACCCCCCTTACGACATGCTTCAGAAACGAAAAAATGGTTCATTTTCAAATGTTGCATCTTTGAACGACAATCCACATTTGTACGTGGATGATCACTTTTAGAGATAAAATTAGATGTTTAAAGTGATTTACAAGCTTCCAGGGGCCCTAACCACAAGATATGAGGAATGGGTAAATATGAATGAAAATGGCCAATTTATTCACTCTGAGGCCTTAAAAAGTTTTTCTCCACTCCAGAAAGTGAATTAAATAACATTTGTAGGTCTTTATTGTTCAAGCGAAAACGCCTGATTTTTGATGAAAGAGATAACCACCCCCCCTTACGACATGCTTCTGAAACTAAAAAAATGGTTCATTTTCAAATGTTGCGTCTTTGAACCACAATTAACATTGTACGTGGATAATCACTTTTAGAGATAAAATGAGATGTTTAAAGTGATTTTCAAGCTTCCAGGGGCCCTAAACACGAGATTTGAGAAATGGGTAAACGTGAATGAAAATGGTCAATTTACTCACTCTGCGGCCTTAAAAAGTGTTTCTCCTCCACGGAAAGTAAATAAAATAACATTTGGATGCCTTTATTGTTCAATCAAAAACACCTGTTTTTTTGTGAAAAAGATAACCACCCCCCCTTACGACATGCTTCAGAAACGAAAAAAATGGTCCATTTTCAAATGTTGCGTCTTTGAACTACAATTCACATTTGTACGTGGATAATCACTTTTAGAGATAAAATTAGATGTTTAAAGTGATTTACAAGCTTCCAGGGGCCCTAAACACAAGATATGAGGAATGGGTAAATATGAATGAAAATGGCCAATTTATTCACTCTGAGGCCTTAAAATGTGTTTCTCCACTCCAGAAAGTGAATTAAATAACATTTGTGGGCCTTTATTGTTCAATCAAAAACGCCCGATTTTTGACGAAAGAGATAACCACCCCCCCTTACGACATGCTTCAGAAACTAAAAAAATGGTCTGTTTTCAAATGTTGCCTCTTTGAACTACAATTCACATTTGTACGTGGAAAAGCACTTTTAAAGATCAAATGAGATGTTTAAAGTGATTTTCATGCTTCCAGGGGTTTTAACACAAGATTTGAGGAATGGGTAAAAGTGAATGAAAATGGCCAATTTACTCACTCTGAGGCCTTAAAAAGTGTTTCTCCTCCACGGGAAGTGAATTAAATAACATTTTAGGCCTTTATTGTTCAAGCGAAAATGCCCGATTATTGACGAAAGAGATAACCACCCCCCCTTACGACATGCTTCAGAAACGAAAAAAATGGTCCGTTTTCAAATGTTGCGTCTTTGAATGACAATCCACATTTGTACGTGGATAATCACTTTTAGAGCTAAAATTAGATGTTTAAAGTGATTTTCAAGCTTCCAGGGGCCCTAAACACAAGATTTGAGAAATGGGTAAAAGTGAATGAAAATGGCCAATTTACTCACTCTGAGGCCTTAAAAAGTGTTTCTCCTCAACGGGAAGTGAATTAAATAACATTTGTAGGCCTTTATTGTTCAAGCGAAAACGCCCGATTAATGACGAAAGAGATAACCACCCCCCCTTACGACGCTTCAGAAACGAAAAAAATGGTCCGTTTTCAAATGTTGCGTCTTTGAATGACAATCCACATTTGTACGTGGATAATCACTTTTAGAGCTAAAATTAGATGTTTAAAGTGATTTTCAAGCTTCCAGGGGCCCTAAACACAAGATTTGAGAAATGGGTAAAATTGAATGAAAATGGCCAATTTACTCACTCTGAGGCCTTAAAAAGTGTTTCTCCTCCACGGGAAGTGAATTAAATACCATTTGGAGGCCTTTATTGTTCAAGCAAAAACGCTTAATTTTTGATGAAAGAGATAACCACCCCCCCTTACGACATGCTTCTGAAACTAAAAAAATGGTTCATTTTCAAATGTTGCGTCTTTGAACCACAATTAACATTGTACGTGGATAATCACTTTTAGAGATAAAATGAGATGTTTAAAGTGATTTTCAAGCTTCCAGGGGCCCTAAACACGAGATTTGAGAAATGGGTAAACGTGAATGAAAATGGCCAATTTACTCACTCTGCGGCCTTAAAAAGTGTTTCTCCTCCACAGAAAGTGTATAAAATAACATTTGGATGCCTTTATTGTTCAATCAAAAACGCCTGTTTTTTGGTGAAAAAGATAACCACCCCCCTTACGACATGCTTCAGAAACGAAAAAAATGGTCCATTTTCAAATGTTGCGTCTTTGAACTACAATTCACATTTGTACGTGGATAATCACTTTTAGAGATAAAATTAGATGTTTAAAGTGATTTACAAGCTTCCAGGGGCCCTAAACACAAGATTTGAGAAATGGGTAAAAGTGAATGAAAATGGCCAATTTATTCACTCTGAGGCCTTAAAATGTTTTTCTCCACTCCAGAAAGTGAATTAAATAACATTTGTAGACCTTTATTGTTCAATCAAAAACACCCGATTTTTGACGAAAGAGATAACCAACCCCCCTTACGACATGCTTCAGAAACGAAAAAAATGGTTCATTTTCAAATGTTGCATCTTTGAACGACAATCCACATTTGTACGTGGATAAACACTTTTAGAGATAAAATTAGATGTTTAAAGTGATTTTCAAGCTTCCAGGGGCCCTAAACACAAGATTTGAGAAATGGGTAAAAGTGAATGAAAATGGCCAATTTACTCACTCTGAGGCCTTAAAAAGTGTTTCTCCTCAACGGGAAGTGAATTAAATAACATTTGTAGGCCTTTATTGTTCAAGCGAAAACGCCCGATTATTGACGAAAGAGATAACCACCCCCCTTACGACGCTTCAGAAACGAAAAAAATGGTCCGTTTTCAAATGTTGCGTCTTTGAATGACAATCCACATTTGTACGTGGATAATCACTTTTAGAGCTAAAATTAGATGTTTAAAGTGATTTTCAAGCTTCCAGGGGCCCTAAACACAAGATTTGAGAAATGGGTAAAAGTGAATGAAAATGGCCAATTTACTCACTCTGAGGCCTTAAAAAGTGTTTCTCCTCCACGGGAAGTGAATTAAATACCATTTGGAGGCCTTTATTGTTCAATCAAAAACGCCCGATTTTTGACGAAAGAGATAACCACCCCCCCTTACGACATGCTTCAGAAACTAAAAAAATGGTTATTTTCAAATGTTGCGTCTTTGAACTACAATTAACATTGTACGTGGATAATCACTTTTAGAGATAAAATGAGATGTTTAAAGTGATTTTCAAGCTTCCAGGGGCCCTAAACACGAGATTTGAGAAATGGGTAAACGTGAATGAAAATGGCCAATTTATTCACTCTGCGGCCTTAAAAAGTGTTTCTCCTCCACGGAAAGTGAATAAAATAACATTTGGATGCCTTTATTGTTCAATCAAAAACGCCCGTTTTTTGGTGAAAACGATAACCACCCCCCCTTACGACATGCTTCAGAAACGAAAAAAATGGTCCATTTTCAAATGTTGCGTCTTTGAACTACAATTCACATTTGTACGTGGATGATCACTTTTAGAGATAAAATTAGATGTTTAAAGTGATTTACAAGCTTCCAGGGGCCCTAACCACAAGATATGAGGAATGGGTAAATATGAATGAAAATGGCCAATTTATTCACTCTGAGGCCTTAAAAAGTTTTTCTCCACTCCAGAAATTGAATTAAATAACATTTGTAGGTCTTTATTGTTCAAGCGAAAACGCCTGATTTTTGATGAAAGAGATAACCACCCCCCCTTACGACATGCTTCTGAAACTAAAAAAATGGTTCATTTTCAAATGTTGCGTCTTTGAACTACAATTAACATTGTACGTGGATAATCACTTTTAGAGCTAAAATGAGATGTTTAAAGTGATTTTCAAGCTTCCAGGGGCCCTAAACACGAGATTTGAGAAATGGGTAAACGTGAATGAAAATGGCCAATTTACTCACTCTGCGGCCTTAAAAAGTGTTTCTCCTCCACGGAAAGTGAATAAACTAACATTTGGATGCCTTTATTGTTCAATCAAAAACGCCCGTTTTTTGGTGAAAAAGATAACCACCCCCCCTTACGACATGCTTCAGAAACGAAAAAAATGGTCCATTTTCAAATGTTGCGTCTTTGAACTACAATTCACATTTGTACGTGGATGATCACTTTTAGAGATAAAATTAGATGTTTAAAGTGATTCACAAGCTTCCAGGGGCCCTAAACACAAGATATGAGGAATGGGTAAATATGAATGAAAATGGCCAATTTATTCACTCTGAGGCCTTAAAAAGTTTTTCTCCACTCCAGAAAGTGAATTAAATAACATTTGTAGGCCTTTATTTTTCAATCAAAAACGCCCGATTTTTGACGAAAGAGATAACCACCCCCCCTTACGACATGCTTCAGAAACTAAAAAAATGGTCCGTTTTCAAATGTTGCCTCTTTGAACTACAATTCACATTTGTACGTGGAAAAGCACTTTTAAAGATCAAATGAGATGTTTAAAGTGATTTTCATGCTTCCAGGGGCCTTAAACACAAGATTTGAGGAATGGGTAAAAGTGAATGAAAATGGCCAATTTACTCACTCTGAGGCCTTACAAAGTGTTTCTCCTCCACTGGAAGTGAATTAAATAACATTTGGAGGCCTTTATTGTTCAATCAAAAATGCCAGTTTTTTGGTGAAAGAGATAACCACCCCCCCTTACGACATGCTTCAGAAACGAAAAAAAATGGTCCATTTTCAAATGTTGCGTCTTTGAACTACAATTCACATTTGTACGTGGATATTCACTTTTAGAGATAAAATTAGATGTTTAAAGTGATTTACAAGCTTCCAGGGGCCCTAAACACAAGATATGAGGAATGGGTAAATATGAATGAAAATGGCCAATTTATTCACTCTGAGGCCTTAAAAAGTTTTTCTCCACTCCAGAAAGTGAATTAAATAACATTTGTAGACCTTTATTGTTCAATCAAAAACGCCCGATTTTTGATAAAAGAGATAACCACCCCCCCTTACGACATGCTTCATTAACGAAAAAAATGGTTCATTTTCAAATGTTGCATCTTTGAACGACAATCCACATTTGTAAATGGTCAATTTACTCACTCTGCGGCCTTAAAAAGTGTTTCTCCTCCACGGAAAGTGAATAAAATAACATTTGGATGCCTTTATTGTTCAATCAAAAACGCCCGTTTTTTGGCGAAAAAAGATAACCACACCCCTTACGACATGCTTCAGAAACGAAAAAAATGGTTCCTTTTCAAATGTTGCATCTTTGAACGACAATCCACATTTGTACGTGGATAAACACTTTTAGAGATAAAATTAGATGTTTAACGTGATTTTCAAGCTTCCAGGGGCCCTAAACACAAGATTTGAGAAATGGGTAAAAGTGAATGAAAATGGCCAATTTACTCACTCTGAGGCCTTAAAAAGTGTTTCTCCTCAACGGGAAGTGAATTAAATAACATTTGTAGGCCTTTATTGTTCAAGCGAAAACGCCCGATTATTGACGAAAGAGATAACCACCCCCCTTACGACATGCTTCAGAAACGAAAAAAATGGTCCGTTTTCAAATGTTGCGTCTTTGAATGACAATCCACATTTGTACGTGGATAATCACTTTTAGAGCTAAAATTAGATGTTTAAAGTGATTTTCAAGCTTCCAGGGGCCCTAAACACAAGATTTGAGAAATGGGTAAAAGTGAATGAAAATGGCCAATTTACTCACTCTGAGGCCTTAAAAAGTGTTTCTCCTCCACGGGAAGTGAATTAAATACCATTTGGAGGCCTTTATTGTTCAAGCGAAAACGCCTGATTTTTGATGAAAGAGATAACTACCCCCCCTTACGACATGCTTCTGAAACTAAAAAAATGGTTCATTTTCAAATGTTGCGTCTTTGAACTACAATTAACATTGTACGTGGATAATCACTTTTAGAGATAAAATGAGATGTTTAAAGTGATTTTCAAGCTTCCAGGGGCCCTAAACACGAGATTTGAGAAATGGGTAAACGTGAATGAAAATGGCCAATTTACTCACTCTGCGGCCTTAAAAAGTGTTTCTCCTCCACGGAAAGTGAATAAAATAACATTTGGATGCCTTTATTGTTCAACCAAAAACGCCCGTTTTTTGGTGAAAAAAATAACCACCCCCCCTTACGACATGCTTCAGAAACGAAAAAAATGTTCCATTTTCAAATGTTGCGTCTTTGAACTACAATTCACATTTGTACATGGATGATCACTTTTAGAGATGAAATTAGATGTTTAAAGTGATTTACAAGCTTCCAGGGGCCCTAAACACAAGATATGAGGAATGGGTAAATATGAATGAAAATGGCCAATTTATTCACTCTGAGGCCTTAAAAAGTTTTTCTCCACTCCAGAAAGTGAATTAAATAACATTTGTAGGCCTTTATTGTTCAATCAAAAACGCCCGATTTTTGACGAAAGAGATAACCACCCCCCCTTACGACATGCTTCAGAAACTAAAAAAATGGTCCGTTTTCAAATGTTGCCTCTTTGAACTACAATTCACATTTGTACGTGGAAAAGCACTTTTAAAGATCAAATGAGATGTTTAAAGTGATTTTCATGCTTCCAGGGGCCCTAAACACAAGATTTGAGGAATGGGTAAAAGTGAATTAAAATGGCCAATTTACTCACTCTGAGGCCTTAAAAAGTGTTTCTCCTCCACGGGAAGTGAATTAAATAACATTTGTAGGCCTTTATTGTTCAAGCGAAAACGCCCGATTAGTGACGAAAGAGATAACCACCCCCCCTTACGACATGCCTCAGAAACGAAAAAAATGGTCCGTTTTCAAATGTTGCGTCTTTGAATGACAATCCACATTTGTACGTGGATAATCACTTTTAGAGCTAAAATTAGATGTTTAAAGTGATTTTCAAGCTTCCAGGGGCCCTAAACACAAGATTTGAGAAATGGGTAAAAGTGAATGAAAATGGCCAATTTACTCACTCTGAGGCCTTAAAAAGGGTTTCTCCTCCACGGGAAGTGAATTAAATACCATTTGGAGGCCTTTATTGTTCAAGCGAAAACGCCTGATTTTTGATGAAAGAGATAACCACCCCCCCTTACGACATGCTTCAGAAACGAAAAAAATGGTTCATTTTCAAATGTTGCATCTTTGAACGACAATCCACATTTGTACGTGGATAAACACTTTTAGAGATAAAATTAGATGTTTAAAGTGATTTTCAAGCTTCCAGGGGCCCTAAACACAAGATTTGAGAAATGGGTAAAAGTGAATGAAAATGGCCAATTTACTCACTCTGAGGCCTTAAAAAGTGTTTCTCCTCAACGGGAAGTGAATTAAATAACATTTGTAGGCCTTTATTGTTCAAGCGAAAACGCCCGATTATTGACGAAAGAGATAACCACCCCCCTTACGACGCTTCAGAAACGAAAAAAATGGTCCGTTTTCAAATGTTGCGTCTTTGAATGACAATCCACATTTGTACGTGGATAATCACTTTTAGAGCTAAAATTAGATGTTTAAAGTGATTTTCAAGCTTCCAGGGGCCCTAAACACAAGATTTGAGAAATGGGTAAAAGTGAATGAAAATGGCCAATTTACTCACTCTGAGGCCTTAAAAAGTGTTTCTCCTCCACGGGAAGTGAATTAAATACCATTTGGAGGCCTTTATTGTTCAATCAAAAACGCCCGATTTTTGACGAAAGAGATAACCACCCCCCCCTTACGACATGCTTCAGAAACTAAAAAAATGGTTCATTTTCAAATGTTGCGTCTTTGAACTACAATTAACATTGTACGTGGATAATCACTTTTAGAGATAAAATGAGATGTTTAAAGTGATTTACAAGCTTCCAGGGGCCCTAACCACAAGATATGAGGAATGGGTAAATATGAATGAAAATGGCCAATTTATTCACTCTGAGGCCTTAAAAAGTTTTTCTCCACTCCAGAAAGTGAATTAAATAACATTTGTAGGCCTTTATTGTTCAAGCGAAAACGCCTGATTTTTGATGAAAGAGATAACCACCCCCCCTTACGACATGCTTCTGAAACTAAAAAAATGGTTCATTTTCAAATGTTGCGTCTTTGAACTACAATTAACATTGTACGTGGATAATCACTTTTAGAGCTAAAATGAGATGTTTAAAGTGATTTTCAAGCTTCCAGGGGCCCTAAACACGAGATTTGAGAAATGGGTAAACGTGAATGAAAATGGCCAATTTACTCACTCTGCGGCCTTAAAAAGTGTTTCTCCTCCACGGAAAGTGAATAAACTAACATTCGGATGCCTTTATTGTTCAATCAAAAACGCCCGTTTTTTGGTGAAAAAGATAACCACCCCCCCTTACGACATGCTTCAGAAACGAAAAAAATGGTCCATTTTCAAATGTTGCGTCTTTGAACTACAATTCACATTTGTACGTGGATGATCACTTTTAGAGATAAAATTAGATGTTTAAAGTGATTTACAAGCTTCCAGGGGCCCTAAACACAAGATATGAGGAATGGGTAAATATGAATGAAAATGGCCAATTTATTCACTCTGAGGCCTTAAAAAGTTTTTCTCCACTCCAGAAAGTGAATTAAATAACATTTGTAGGCCTTTATTTTTCAATCAAAAACGCCCGATTTTTGACGAAAGAGATAACCACCCCCCCTTACGACATGCTTCAGAAACTAAAAAAATGGTCCGTTTTCAAATGTTGCCTCTTTGAACTACAATTCACATTTGTACGTGGAAAAGCACTTTTAAAGATCAAATGAGATGTTTAAAGTGATTTTCATGCTTCCAGGGGCCTTAAACACAAGATTTGAGGAATGGGTAAAAGTGAATGAAAATGGCCACTTTACTCACTCTGAGGCCTTACAAAGTGTTTCTCCTCCACTGGAAGTGAATTAAATAACACTTGGAGGGCTTTATTGTTCAATCAAAAATGCCAGTTTTTTGGTGAAAGAGATAACCACCCCCCCTTACGACATGCTTCAGAAACGAAAAAAATGGTCCATTTTCAAATGTTGCGTCTTTGAACTACAATTCACATTTGTACGTGGATATTCACTTTTAGAGATAAAATTAGATGTTTAAAGTGATTTACAAGCTTCCAGGGGCCCTAAACACAAGATATGAGGAATGGGTAAATATGAATGAAAATGTCCAATTTATTCACTCTGAGGCCTTAAAAAGTTTTTCTCCACTCCAGAAAGTGAATTAAATAACATTTGTAGGCCTTTATTGTTCAATCAAAAACGCCCGATTTTTGATAAAAGAGATAACCACCCCCCCTTACGACATGCTTCATTAACGAAAAAAATGGTTCATTTTCAAATGTTGCATCTTTGAACGACAATCCACATTTGTACGTGGATAAACACTTTTAGAGATAAAATTAGATGTTTAAAGTGATTTTCAAGCTTCCAGGGGCCCTAAACACAAGATTTGAGAAATGGGTAAAAGTGAATGAAAATGGCCAATTTACTCACTCTGAGGCCTTAAAAAGTGTTTCTCCTCCACGGGAAGTGAATTAAATACCATTTGGAGGCCTTTATTGTTCAAGCGAAAACGCCTGATTTTTGATGAAAGAGATAACCACCCCCCCTTACGACATGCTTCTGAAACTAAAAAAATGGTTCATTTTCAAATGTTGCGTCTTTGAACCACAATTAACATTGTACGTGGATAATCACTTTTAGAGATAAAATGAGATGTTTAAAGTGATTTTCAAGCTTCCAGGGGCCCTAAACACGAGATTTGAGAAATGGGTAAACGTGAATGAAAATGGTCAATTTACTCACTCTGCGGCCTTAAAAAGTGTTTCTCCTCCACGGAAAGTGAATAAAATAACATTTGGATGCCTTTATTGTTCAATCAAAAACGCCCGTTTTTTGGTGAAAAAGATAACCACCCCCCCTTACGACATGCTTCAGAAATGAAAAAAATGGTCCATTTTCAAATGTTGCGTCTTTGATCTACAATTCACATTTGCACGTGGATAATCACTTTTAGAGATAAAATTAGATGTTTAAAGTGATTTACAAGCTTCCAGGGGCCCTAAACACAAGATATGAGGAATGGGTAAATATGAATGAAAATAGCCAATTTATTCACTCTGAGGCCTTAAAAAGTTTTTCTCCACTCCAGAAAGTGAATTAAATAACATTTGTAGACCTTTATTGTTCAATCAAAAACGCCCGATTTTTGACGAAAGAGATAACCAACCCCCCTTATGACATGCTTCAGAAACGAAAAAAATGGTTCCTTTTCAAATGTTGCATCTTTGAACGACAATCCACATTTGTACGTGGATAAACACTTTTAGAGATAAAATTAGATGTTTAAAGTGATTTTCAAGCTTCCAGGGGCCCTAAACACAAGATTTGAGAAATGGGTAAAAGTGAATGAAAATGGCCCATTTACTCACTCTGAGGCCTTAAAAAGTGTTTCTCCTCAACGGGAAGTGAATTAAATAACATTTGTAGGCCTTTATTGTTCAAGCGAAAACGCCCGATTATTGACGAAAGAGATAACCACCCCCCTTATGACATGCTTCAGAAACGAAAAAAATGGTCCGTTTTCAAATGTTGCGTCTTTGAATGACAATCCACATTTGTACGTGGATAATCACTTTTAGAGCTAAAATTAGATGTTTAAAGTGATTTTCAAGCTTCCAGGGGCCCTAAACACAAGATTTGAGAAATGGGTAAAAGTGAATGAAAATGGCCAATTTACTCACTCTGAGGCCTTAAAAAGTGTTTCTCCTCCACGGGAAGTGAATTAAATACCATTTGGAGGCCTTTATTGTTCAAGCGAAAACGCCTGATTTTTGATGAAAGAGATAACTACCCCCCCTTACGACATGCTTCTGAAACTAAAAAAATGGTTCATTTTCAAATGTTGCGTCTTTGAACTACAATTAACATTGTACGTGGATAATCACTTTTAGAGATAAAATGAGATGTTTAAAGTGATTTTCAAGCTTCCAGGGGCCCTAAACACGAGATTTGAGAAATGGGTAAACGTGAATGAAAATGGCCAATTTACTCACTCTGCGGCCTTAAAAAGTGTTTCTCCTCCACGGAAAGTGAATAAAATAACATTTGGATGCCTTTATTGTTCAATCAAAAACGCCCGTTTTTTGGTGAAAAAGATAACCACACCCCTTACGACATGCTTCAGAAACGAAAAAAATGGTTCATTTTCAAATGTTGCGTCTTTGATCTACAATTCACATTTGTACGTGGATAATCACTTTTAGAGATAAAATTAGATGTTTAAAGTGATTTACAAGCTTCCAGGGGCCCTAAACACAAGATATGAGGAATGGGTAAATATGAATGAAAATAGCCAATTTATTCACTCTGAGGCCTTAAAAAGTTTTTCTCCACTCCAGAAAGTGAATTAAATAACATTTGTAGACCTTTATTGTTCAATCAAAAACGCCCGATTTTTGACGAAAGAGATAACCAACCCCCCTTACGACATGCTTCAGAAACGAAAAAAATGGTTCCTTTTCAAATGTTGCATCTTTGAACGACAATCTACATTTGTACGTGGATAAACACTTTTAGAGGTAAAATTAGATGTTTAAAGTGATTTTCAAGCTTCCAGGGGCCCTAAACACAAGATTTGAGAAATGGGTAAAAGTGAATGAAAATGGCCAATTTACTCACTCTGAGGCCTTAAAAAGTGTTTCTCCTCCACGGGAAGTGAATTAAATACCATTTGGAGGCCTTTATTGTTCAAGCGAAAACGCCTGATTTTTGCTGAAAGAGATAACCACCCCCCCTTACAACATGCTTCTGAAACTAAAAAAATGGTTCATTTTCAAATGTTGCGTCTTTGAACCACAATTAACATTGTACGTGGATAATCACTTTTAGAGATAAAATGAGATGTTTAAAGTGATTTTCAAGCTTCCAGGGGCCCTAAACACGAGATTTGAGAAATGGGTAAACGTGAATGAAAATGGTCAATTTACTCACTCTGCGGCCTTAAAAAGTGTTTCTCCTCCACGGAAAGTAAATAAAATAACATTTGGATGCCTTTATTGTTCAATCAAAAACACCAGTTTTTTGGTGAAAAAGATAACCACCCCCCTTACGACATGCTTCAGAAACGGAAAAAATGGTCCATTTTCAAATGTTGCGTCTTTGAACTACAATTCACATTTGTACGTGGATAATCACTTTTAGAGATAAAATTAGATGTTTAAAGTGATTTACAAGCTTCCAGGGGCCCTAAACACAAGATATGAGGAATGGGTAAATATGAATGAAAATGGCCAATTTATTCACTCTGAGGCCTTAAAATGTTTTTCTCCACTCCAGAAAGTGAATTAAATAACATTTGTAGGCCTTTATTGTTCAATCAAAAACGCCCGATTTTTGACGAAAGAGATAACCACCCCCCCTTACGACATGCTTCAGAAACTAAAAAAATGGTCCGTTTTCAAATGTTGCCTCTTTGAACTACAATTCACATTTGTACGTGGAAAAGCACTTTTAAAGATCAAATGAGATGTTTAAAGTGATTTTCATGCTTCCAGGGGCCTTAAACACAAGATTTGAGGAATGGGTAAAAGTGAATGAAAATGGCCAATTTACTCACTCTGAGGCCTTAAAAAGTGTTTCTCCTCCACGGGAAGTGAATTAAATAACATTTTAGGCCTTTATTGTTCAAGCGAAAACGCCCGATTATTGACGAAAGAGATAACCACCCCCCCTTACGACATGCTTCAGAAACGAAAAAAAATGGTCCATTTTCAAATGTTGCGTCTTTGAACTACAATTCACATTTGTACGTGGATATTCACTTTTAGAGATAAAATTAGATGTTTAAAGTGATTTACAAGCTTCCAGGGGCCCTAAACACAAGATATGAGGAATGGGTAAATATGAATGAAAATGGCCAATTTATTCACTCTGAGGCCTTAAAAAGTTTTTCTCCACTCCAGAAAGTGAATTAAATAACATTTGTAGACCTTTATTGTTCAATCAAAAACGCCCGATTTTTGATAAAAGAGATAACCACCCCCCCTTACGACATGCTTCATTAACGAAAAAAATGGTTCATTTTCAAATGTTGCATCTTTGAACGACAATCCACATTTGTAAATGGTCAATTTACTCACTCTGCGGCCTTAAAAAGTGTTTCTCCTCCACGGAAAGTGAATAAAATAACATTTGGATGCCTTTATTGTTCAATCAAAAACGCCCGTTTTTTGGCGAAAAAAGATAACCACACCCCTTACGACATGCTTCAGAAACGAAAAAAATGGTTCCTTTTCAAATGTTGCATCTTTGAACGACAATCCACATTTGTACGTGGATAAACACTTTTAGAGATAAAATTAGATGTTTAACGTGATTTTCAAGCTTCCAGGGGCCCTAAACACAAGATTTGAGAAATGGGTAAAAGTGAATGAAAATGGCCAATTTACTCACTCTGAGGCCTTAAAAAGTGTTTCTCCTCAACGGGAAGTGAATTAAATAACATTTGTAGGCCTTTATTGTTCAAGCGAAAACGCCCGATTATTGACGAAAGAGATAACCACCCCCCTTACGACATGCTTCAGAAACGAAAAAAATGGTCCGTTTTCAAATGTTGCGTCTTTGAATGACAATCCACATTTGTACGTGGATAATCACTTTTAGAGCTAAAATTAGATGTTTAAAGTGATTTTCAAGCTTCCAGGGGCCCTAAACACAAGATTTGAGAAATGGGTAAAAGTGAATGAAAATGGCCAATTTACTCACTCTGAGGCCTTAAAAAGTGTTTCTCCTCCACGGGAAGTGAATTAAATACCATTTGGAGGCCTTTATTGTTCAAGCGAAAACGCCTGATTTTTGATGAAAGAGATAACTACCCCCCCTTACGACATGCTTCTGAAACTAAAAAAATGGTTCATTTTCAAATGTTGCGTCTTTGAACTACAATTAACATTGTACGTGGATAATCACTTTTAGAGATAAAATGAGATGTTTAAAGTGATTTTCAAGCTTCCAGGGGCCCTAAACACGAGATTTGAGAAATGGGTAAACGTGAATGAAAATGGCCAATTTACTCACTCTGCGGCCTTAAAAAGTGTTTCTCCTCCACGGAAAGTGAATAAAATAACATTTGGATGCCTTTATTGTTCAACCAAAAACGCCCGTTTTTTGGTGAAAAAAATAACCACCCCCCCTTACGACATGCTTCAGAAACGAAAAAAATGTTCCATTTTCAAATGTTGCGTCTTTGAACTACAATTCACATTTGTACATGGATGATCACTTTTAGAGATGAAATTAGATGTTTAAAGTGATTTACAAGCTTCCAGGGGCCCTAAACACAAGATATGAGGAATGGGTAAATATGAATGAAAATGGCCAATTTATTCACTCTGAGGCCTTAAAAAGTTTTTCTCCACTCCAGAAAGTGAATTAAATAACATTTGTAGGCCTTTATTGTTCAATCAAAAACGCCCGATTTTTGACGAAAGAGATAACCACCCCCCCTTACGACATGCTTCAGAAACTAAAAAAATGGTCCGTTTTCAAATGTTGCCTCTTTGAACTACAATTCACATTTGTACGTGGAAAAGCACTTTTAAAGATCAAATGAGATGTTTAAAGTGATTTTCATGCTTCCAGGGGCCCTAAACACAAGATTTGAGGAATGGGTAAAAGTGAATTAAAATGGCCAATTTACTCACTCTGAGGCCTTAAAAAGTGTTTCTCCTCCACGGGAAGTGAATTAAATAACATTTGTAGGCCTTTATTGTTCAAGCGAAAACGCCCGATTAGTGACGAAAGAGATAACCACCCCCCCTTACGACATGCCTCAGAAACGAAAAAAATGGTCCGTTTTCAAATGTTGCGTCTTTGAATGACAATCCACATTTGTACGTGGATAATCACTTTTAGAGCTAAAATTAGATGTTTAAAGTGATTTTCAAGCTTCCAGGGGCCCTAAACACAAGATTTGAGAAATGGGTAAAAGTGAATGAAAATGGCCAATTTACTCACTCTGAGGCCTTAAAAAGGGTTTCTCCTCCACGGGAAGTGAATTAAATACCATTTGGAGGCCTTTATTGTTCAAGCGAAAACGCCTGATTTTTGATGAAAGAGATAACCACCCCCCCTTACGACATGCTTCAGAAACGAAAAAAATGGTTCATTTTCAAATGTTGCATCTTTGAACGACAATCCACATTTGTACGTGGATAAACACTTTTAGAGATAAAATTAGATGTTTAAAGTGATTTTCAAGCTTCCAGGGGCCCTAAACACAAGATTTGAGAAATGGGTAAAAGTGAATGAAAATGGCCAATTTACTCACTCTGAGGCCTTAAAAAGTGTTTCTCCTCAACGGGAAGTGAATTAAATAACATTTGTAGGCCTTTATTGTTCAAGCGAAAACGCCCGATTATTGACGAAAGAGATAACCACCCCCCTTACGACGCTTCAGAAACGAAAAAAATGGTCCGTTTTCAAATGTTGCGTCTTTGAATGACAATCCACATTTGTACGTGGATAATCACTTTTAGAGCTAAAATTAGATGTTTAAAGTGATTTTCAAGCTTCCAGGGGCCCTAAACACAAGATTTGAGAAATGGGTAAAAGTGAATGAAAATGGCCAATTTACTCACTCTGAGGCCTTAAAAAGTGTTTCTCCTCCACGGGAAGTGAATTAAATACCATTTGGAGGCCTTTATTGTTCAATCAAAAACGCCCGATTTTTGACGAAAGAGATAACCACCCCCCCCTTACGACATGCTTCAGAAACTAAAAAAATGGTTCATTTTCAAATGTTGCGTCTTTGAACTACAATTAACATTGTACGTGGATAATCACTTTTAGAGATAAAATGAGATGTTTAAAGTGATTTACAAGCTTCCAGGGGCCCTAACCACAAGATATGAGGAATGGGTAAATATGAATGAAAATGGCCAATTTATTCACTCTGAGGCCTTAAAAAGTTTTTCTCCACTCCAGAAAGTGAATTAAATAACATTTGTAGGCCTTTATTGTTCAAGCGAAAACGCCTGATTTTTGATGAAAGAGATAACCACCCCCCCTTACGACATGCTTCTGAAACTAAAAAAATGGTTCATTTTCAAATGTTGCGTCTTTGAACTACAATTAACATTGTACGTGGATAATCACTTTTAGAGCTAAAATGAGATGTTTAAAGTGATTTTCAAGCTTCCAGGGGCCCTAAACACGAGATTTGAGAAATGGGTAAACGTGAATGAAAATGGCCAATTTACTCACTCTGCGGCCTTAAAAAGTGTTTCTCCTCCACGGAAAGTGAATAAACTAACATTCGGATGCCTTTATTGTTCAATCAAAAACGCCCGTTTTTTGGTGAAAAAGATAACCACCCCCCCTTACGACATGCTTCAGAAACGAAAAAAATGGTCCATTTTCAAATGTTGCGTCTTTGAACTACAATTCACATTTGTACGTGGATGATCACTTTTAGAGATAAAATTAGATGTTTAAAGTGATTTACAAGCTTCCAGGGGCCCTAAACACAAGATATGAGGAATGGGTAAATATGAATGAAAATGGCCAATTTATTCACTCTGAGGCCTTAAAAAGTTTTTCTCCACTCCAGAAAGTGAATTAAATAACATTTGTAGGCCTTTATTTTTCAATCAAAAACGCCCGATTTTTGACGAAAGAGATAACCACCCCCCCTTACGACATGCTTCAGAAACTAAAAAAATGGTCCGTTTTCAAATGTTGCCTCTTTGAACTACAATTCACATTTGTACGTGGAAAAGCACTTTTAAAGATCAAATGAGATGTTTAAAGTGATTTTCATGCTTCCAGGGGCCTTAAACACAAGATTTGAGGAATGGGTAAAAGTGAATGAAAATGGCCACTTTACTCACTCTGAGGCCTTACAAAGTGTTTCTCCTCCACTGGAAGTGAATTAAATAACACTTGGAGGGCTTTATTGTTCAATCAAAAATGCCAGTTTTTTGGTGAAAGAGATAACCACCCCCCCTTACGACATGCTTCAGAAACGAAAAAAATGGTCCATTTTCAAATGTTGCGTCTTTGAACTACAATTCACATTTGTACGTGGATATTCACTTTTAGAGATAAAATTAGATGTTTAAAGTGATTTACAAGCTTCCAGGGGCCCTAAACACAAGATATGAGGAATGGGTAAATATGAATGAAAATGTCCAATTTATTCACTCTGAGGCCTTAAAAAGTTTTTCTCCACTCCAGAAAGTGAATTAAATAACATTTGTAGGCCTTTATTGTTCAATCAAAAACGCCCGATTTTTGATAAAAGAGATAACCACCCCCCCTTACGACATGCTTCATTAACGAAAAAAATGGTTCATTTTCAAATGTTGCATCTTTGAACGACAATCCACATTTGTACGTGGATAAACACTTTTAGAGATAAAATTAGATGTTTAAAGTGATTTTCAAGCTTCCAGGGGCCCTAAACACAAGATTTGAGAAATGGGTAAAAGTGAATGAAAATGGCCAATTTACTCACTCTGAGGCCTTAAAAAGTGTTTCTCCTCCACGGGAAGTGAATTAAATACCATTTGGAGGCCTTTATTGTTCAAGCGAAAACGCCTGATTTTTGATGAAAGAGATAACCACCCCCCCTTACGACATGCTTCTGAAACTAAAAAAATGGTTCATTTTCAAATGTTGCGTCTTTGAACCACAATTAACATTGTACGTGGATAATCACTTTTAGAGATAAAATGAGATGTTTAAAGTGATTTTCAAGCTTCCAGGGGCCCTAAACACGAGATTTGAGAAATGGGTAAACGTGAATGAAAATGGTCAATTTACTCACTCTGCGGCCTTAAAAAGTGTTTCTCCTCCACGGAAAGTGAATAAAATAACATTTGGATGCCTTTATTGTTCAATCAAAAACGCCCGTTTTTTGGTGAAAAAGATAACCACCCCCCCTTACGACATGCTTCAGAAATGAAAAAAATGGTCCATTTTCAAATGTTGCGTCTTTGATCTACAATTCACATTTGCACGTGGATAATCACTTTTAGAGATAAAATTAGATGTTTAAAGTGATTTACAAGCTTCCAGGGGCCCTAAACACAAGATATGAGGAATGGGTAAATATGAATGAAAATAGCCAATTTATTCACTCTGAGGCCTTAAAAAGTTTTTCTCCACTCCAGAAAGTGAATTAAATAACATTTGTAGACCTTTATTGTTCAATCAAAAACGCCCGATTTTTGACGAAAGAGATAACCAACCCCCCTTATGACATGCTTCAGAAACGAAAAAAATGGTTCCTTTTCAAATGTTGCATCTTTGAACGACAATCCACATTTGTACGTGGATAAACACTTTTAGAGATAAAATTAGATGTTTAAAGTGATTTTCAAGCTTCCAGGGGCCCTAAACACAAGATTTGAGAAATGGGTAAAAGTGAATGAAAATGGCCCATTTACTCACTCTGAGGCCTTAAAAAGTGTTTCTCCTCAACGGGAAGTGAATTAAATAACATTTGTAGGCCTTTATTGTTCAAGCGAAAACGCCCGATTATTGACGAAAGAGATAACCACCCCCCTTATGACATGCTTCAGAAACGAAAAAAATGGTCCGTTTTCAAATGTTGCGTCTTTGAATGACAATCCACATTTGTACGTGGATAATCACTTTTAGAGCTAAAATTAGATGTTTAAAGTGATTTTCAAGCTTCCAGGGGCCCTAAACACAAGATTTGAGAAATGGGTAAAAGTGAATGAAAATGGCCAATTTACTCACTCTGAGGCCTTAAAAAGTGTTTCTCCTCCACGGGAAGTGAATTAAATACCATTTGGAGGCCTTTATTGTTCAAGCGAAAACGCCTGATTTTTGATGAAAGAGATAACTACCCCCCCTTACGACATGCTTCTGAAACTAAAAAAATGGTTCATTTTCAAATGTTGCGTCTTTGAACTACAATTAACATTGTACGTGGATAATCACTTTTAGAGATAAAATGAGATGTTTAAAGTGATTTTCAAGCTTCCAGGGGCCCTAAACACGAGATTTGAGAAATGGGTAAACGTGAATGAAAATGGCCAATTTACTCACTCTGCGGCCTTAAAAAGTGTTTCTCCTCCACGGAAAGTGAATAAAATAACATTTGGATGCCTTTATTGTTCAATCAAAAACGCCCGTTTTTTGGTGAAAAAGATAACCACACCCCTTACGACATGCTTCAGAAACGAAAAAAATGGTTCATTTTCAAATGTTGCGTCTTTGATCTACAATTCACATTTGTACGTGGATAATCACTTTTAGAGATAAAATTAGATGTTTAAAGTGATTTACAAGCTTCCAGGGGCCCTAAACACAAGATATGAGGAATGGGTAAATATGAATGAAAATAGCCAATTTATTCACTCTGAGGCCTTAAAAAGTTTTTCTCCACTCCAGAAAGTGAATTAAATAACATTTGTAGACCTTTATTGTTCAATCAAAAACGCCCGATTTTTGACGAAAGAGATAACCAACCCCCCTTACGACATGCTTCAGAAACGAAAAAAATGGTTCCTTTTCAAATGTTGCATCTTTGAACGACAATCTACATTTGTACGTGGATAAACACTTTTAGAGGTAAAATTAGATGTTTAAAGTGATTTTCAAGCTTCCAGGGGCCCTAAACACAAGATTTGAGAAATGGGTAAAAGTGAATGAAAATGGCCAATTTACTCACTCTGAGGCCTTAAAAAGTGTTTCTCCTCCACGGGAAGTGAATTAAATACCATTTGGAGGCCTTTATTGTTCAAGCGAAAACGCCTGATTTTTGCTGAAAGAGATAACCACCCCCCCTTACAACATGCTTCTGAAACTAAAAAAATGGTTCATTTTCAAATGTTGCGTCTTTGAACCACAATTAACATTGTACGTGGATAATCACTTTTAGAGATAAAATGAGATGTTTAAAGTGATTTTCAAGCTTCCAGGGGCCCTAAACACGAGATTTGAGAAATGGGTAAACGTGAATGAAAATGGTCAATTTACTCACTCTGCGGCCTTAAAAAGTGTTTCTCCTCCACGGAAAGTAAATAAAATAACATTTGGATGCCTTTATTGTTCAATCAAAAACACCAGTTTTTTGGTGAAAAAGATAACCACCCCCCTTACGACATGCTTCAGAAACGGAAAAAATGGTCCATTTTCAAATGTTGCGTCTTTGAACTACAATTCACATTTGTACGTGGATAATCACTTTTAGAGATAAAATTAGATGTTTAAAGTGATTTACAAGCTTCCAGGGGCCCTAAACACAAGATATGAGGAATGGGTAAATATGAATGAAAATGGCCAATTTATTCACTCTGAGGCCTTAAAATGTTTTTCTCCACTCCAGAAAGTGAATTAAATAACATTTGTAGGCCTTTATTGTTCAATCAAAAACGCCCGATTTTTGACGAAAGAGATAACCACCCCCCCTTACGACATGCTTCAGAAACTAAAAAAATGGTCCGTTTTCAAATGTTGCCTCTTTGAACTACAATTCACATTTGTACGTGGAAAAGCACTTTTAAAGATCAAATGAGATGTTTAAAGTGATTTTCATGCTTCCAGGGGCCTTAAACACAAGATTTGAGGAATGGGTAAAAGTGAATGAAAATGGCCAATTTACTCACTCTGAGGCCTTAAAAAGTGTTTCTCCTCCACGGGAAGTGAATTAAATAACATTTTAGGCCTTTATTGTTCAAGCGAAAACGCCCGATTATTGACGAAAGAGATAACCACCCCCCCTTACGACATGCTTCAGAAACTAAAAAAATGGTCCGTTTTCAAATGTTGCGTCTTTGAATGACAATCCACATTTGTATGTGGATAATCACTTTTAGAGCTAAAATTAGATGTTTAAAGTGATTTTCAAGCTTCCAGGGGCCCTAAACACAAGATTTGAGAAATGGGTAAAAGTGAATGAAAATGGCCAATTTACTCACTCTGAGGCCTTAAAAAGTGTTTCTCCTCCACGGGAAGTGAATTAAATAACATTTTAGGCCTTTATTGTTCAAGCGAAAACGCCCGATTAATGACGAAAGAGATAACCACCCCCCCTTACGACATGCTTCAGAAACGAAAAAAATGGTCCGTTTTCAAATGTTGCGTCTTTGAATGACAATCCACATTTGTACGTGGATAATCACTTTTAGAGCTAAAATTAGATGTTTAAAGTGATTTTCAAGCTTCCAGGGGCCCTAAACACAAGATTTGAGAAATGGGTAAAAGTGAATGAAAATGGCCAATTTACTCACTCTGAGGCCTTAAAAAGGGATTCTCCTCCACGGGAAGTGAATTAAATACCATTTGGAGGCCTTTATTGTTCAAGCGAAAACGCCTGATTTTTGATGAAAGAGATAACCACCCCCCCTTACGACATGCTTCTGAAACTAAAAAAATGGTTCATTTTCAAATGTTGCATCTTTGGACGACAATCCACATTTGTACGTGGATAAACACTTTTAGAGATAAAATTAGATGTTTAAAGTGATTTTCAAGCTTCCAGGGGCCCTAAACACAAGATTTGAGAAATGGGTAAAAGTGAATGAAAATGGCCAATTTACTCACTCTGAGGCCTTAAAAAGTGTTTCTCCTCCACGGGAAGTGAATTAAATACCATTTGGAGGCCTTTATTGTTCAATCAAAAATGCCCGTTTTTTGGTGAAAAAGATAACCACCCCCCCCTTACGACATGCTTCAGAAACTAAAAAAATGGTCCGTTTTCAAATGTTGCCTCTTTGAACTACAATTCACATTTGTACGTGGAAAAGCACTTTTAAAGATCAAATGAGATGTTTAAAGTGATTTTCATGCTTCCAGGGGCCTTAAACACAAGATTTGAGGAATGGGTAAAAGTGAATGAAAATGGCCAATTTACTCACTCTGAGGCCTTAAAAAGTGTTTCTCCTCCACGGGAAGTGAATTAAATAACATTTTAGGCCTTTATTGTTCAAGCGAAAACGCCCGATTAATGACGAAAGAGATAACCACCCCCCCTTACGACATGCTTCAGAAACGAAAAAAATGGTCCGTTTTCAAATGTTGCGTCTTTGAATGACAATCCACATTTGTAAGTGGATAATCACTTTTAGAGCTAAAATTAGATGTTTAAAGTGATTTTCAAGCTTCCAGGGGCCCTAAACACAAGATTTGAGAAATGGGTAAAAGTGAATGAAAATGGCCAATTTACTCACTCTGAGGCCTTAAAAAGTGTTTCTCCTCCACGGGAAGTGAATTAAATACCATTTGGAGGCCTTTATTGTTCAAGCGAAAACGCCTGATTTTTGATGAAAGAGATAACCCCCCCCCCTTACGACATGCTTCTGAAACTAAAAAAATGGTTCATTTTCAAATGTTGCGTCTTTGAACCACAATTAACATTGTACGTGGATAATCACTTTTAGAGTTAAAATGAGTTGTTTAAAGTGATTTTCAAGCTTCCAGGGGCCCTAAACACGAGATTTGAGAAATGGGTAAACATGAATGAAAATGGCCAATTTACTCACTCTGCGGCCTTAAAAAGTGTTTCTCCTCCACGGAAATTGAATAAAATAACATTTGGATGCCTTTATTGTTCAATCAAAAATGCCCGTTTTTTGGTGAAAAAGATAACCACACCCCTTACGACATGCTTCAGAAACGAAAAAAATGGTCCATTTTCAAATGTTGCGTCTTTGAACTACAATTCACATTTGTACGTGGATAATCACTTTTAGAGATAAAATTAGATGTTTAAAGTGATTTACAAGCTTCCAGGGGCCCTAAACACAAGATATGAGGAATGGGTAAATATGAATGAAAATGGACAATTTATTCACTCTGAGGCCTTAAAAAGTTTTTCTCCACTCCAGAAAGTGAATTAAATAACATTTGTAGACCTTTATTGTTCAATCAAAAACGCCCGATTTTTGATGAAAGAGATAACCACCCCCCCTTACGACATGCTTCATTAACGAAAAAAATGGTTCATTTTCAAATGTTGCATCTTTGAACGACAATCCACATTTGTACGTGGATAAACACTTTTAGAGGTAAAATTAGATGTTTAAAGTGATTTTCAAGCTTCCAGGGGCCCTAAACACAAGATTTGAGAAATGGGTAAAAGTGAATGAAAATGGCCAATTTACTCACTCTGAGGCCTTAAAAAGTGTTTCTCCTCCACGGGAAGTGAATTAAATACCATTTGGAGGCCTTTATTGTTCAAGCGAAAACGCCTGATTTTTGCTGAAAGAGATAACCACCCCCCCTAACGACCTGCTTCTGAAACTAAAAAAATGGTTCATTTTCAAATGTTGCGTCTTTGAACCACAATTAACATTGTACGTGGATAATCACTTTTAGAGATAAAATGAGATGTTTAAAGTGATTTTCAAGCTTCCAGGGGCCCTAAACACGAGATTTGAGAACAGGTAAACGTGAATGAAAATGGTCAATTTACTCACTCTGCGGCCTTAAAAAGTGTTTATCCTCCACGGAAAGTAAATAAAATAACATTTGGATGCCTTTATTGTTCAATCAAAAACGCCAGTTTTTTGGTGAAAAAGATAACCACCCCCCTTAGGACATGCTTCAGAAACGGAAAAAATGGTCCATTTTCAAATGTTGCGTCTTTGAACTACAATTCACATTTGTACGTGGATAATCACTTTTAGAGATAAAATTAGATGTTTAAAGTGATTTACAAGCTTCCAGGGGCCCTAAACACAAGATATGAGGAATGGGTAAATATGAATGAAAATGGCCAATTTATTCACTCTGAGGCCTTAAAATGTTTTTCTCCACTCCAGAAAGTGAATTAAATAACATTTGTAGGCCTTTATTGTTCAATCAAAAACGCCCGATTTTTGACGAAAGAGATAACCACCACCCCTTACGACATGCTTCAGAAACTAAAAAAATGGTCCGTTTTCAAATGTTGCCTCTTTGAACTACAATTCACATTTGTACGTGGAAAAGCACTTTTAAAGATCAAATGAGATGTTTAAAGTGATTTTCATGCTTCCAGGGGCCTTAAACACAAGATATGAGGAATGGGTAAAAGTGAATGAAAATGGCCAATTTACTCACTCTGAGGCCTTAAAAAGTGTTTCTCCTCCACGGGAAGTGAATTAAATAACATTTTAGGCCTTTATTGTTCAAGCGAAAACGCCCGATTATTGACGAAAGAGATAACCACCCCCCCTTACGACATGCTTCAGAAACGAAAAAAATGGTCCGTTTTGAAATGTTGCGTCTTTGAATGACAATCCACATTTGTATGTGGATAATCACTTTTAGAGCTAAAATTAGATGTTTAAAGTGATTTTCAAGCTTCCAGGGGCCCTAAACACAAGATTTGAGAAATGGGTAAAAGTGAATGAAAATGGCCAATTTACTCACTCTGAGGCCTTAAAAAGTGTTTCTCCTCCACGGGAAGTGAACTAAATACCATTTGGAGGCCTTTATTGTTCAAGCGAAAACGCCTGATTTTTGATGAAAGAGATAACCACCCCCCCTTACGACATGCTTCTGAAACTAAAAAAATGGTTCATTTTCAAATGTTGCGTCTTTGAACCACAATTAACATTGTACGTGGATAATCACTTTTAGAGATAAAATGAGATGTTTTAAGTGATTTTCAAGCTTCCAGGGGCCCTAAACACGAGATTTGAGAAATGGGTAAACGTGAATGAAAATGGCCAATTTGCTCACTCTGCGGCCTTAAAAAGTGTTTCTCCTCCACTGGAAGTGAATTAAATAACATTTGGAGGCCTTCATTGTTCAATCAAAAATGCCAGTTTTTTGATGAAAGAGATAGCCACCCCCCCTTACGACATGCTTCAGAAACTAAAAAAATGGTCCGTTTTCAAATGTTGCCTCTTTGAACTACAATTCACATTTGTACGTGGAAAAGCACTTTTAAAGATCAAATGAGATGTTTAAAGTGATTTTCATGCTTCCAGGGGCCTTAAACACAAGATTTGAGGAATGGGTAAAAGTGAATGAAAATGGCCAATTTACTCACTCTGAGGCCTTAAAAAGTGTTTCTCCTCCACTGGAAGTGAATTAAATAACATTTGGAGGCCTTCATTGTTCAATCAAAAATGCCAGTTTTTTGGTGAAAGAGATAACCACCCCCCCTTACGACATGCTTCAGAAACGAAAAAAATGGTCCATTTTCAAATGTTGCGTCTTTGAACTACAATTCACATTTGTACGTTGAAAAGCACTTTTAAAGATCAAATGAGATGTTTAAAGTGATTTTCATGCTTCCAGGGGCCCTAAACACAAGATTTGAGGAATGGGTAAAAGTGAATAAAAATGGCCAATTTACTCACACTGAGGCCTTAAAAAGTGTTACTCCTCCACGGGAAGTGAATTAAATAACATTTGTAGGGCTTTATTGTTCAAGCGAAAACGCCCGATTAGTGACGAAAGAGATAACCACCCCCCTTACGACATGCTTCAGAAACGAAAAAAATGGTCCGTTTTCAAATGTTGCATCTTTGAATGACAATCCACATTTGCACATGGATAAACACTTTTAGAGATAAAATTAGATGTTTAAAGTGATTTTCAAGCTTCCAGGGGCCCTAAACACAAGATTTGAGAAATGGGTAAACGTGAATGAAAATGGCCAATTTACTCACTCTGCGGCCTTAAAAAGTGTTTCTCCTCCACGGAAAGTGAATAAAATAACATTTGGATGCCTTTATTGTTCAATCAAAAACGCCCGTTTTTTGGTGAAAAAGATAACCACCCCCCCTTACGACATGCTTCAGAAACGAAAAAAATGGTCCATTTTCAAATGTTGCGTCTTTGAACTACAATTCACATTTGTACGTGGATGATCACTTTTAGAGATAAAATTAGATGTTTAAAGTGATTTACAAGCTTCCAGGGGCCCTAAACACAAGATATGAGGAATGGGTAAATATGAATGAAAATGGCCAATTTATTCACTCTGAGGCCTTAAAAAGTTTTTCTCCACTCCAGAAAGTGAATTAACTAACATTTGTAGGCCTTTATTGTTCAATCAAAAGCGCCCGATTTTTGACGAAAGAGATAACCACCCCCCCTTACGACATGCTTCAGAAACTAACAAAATGGTCCGTTTTCAAATGTTGCCTCTTTGAACTACAATTCACATTTGTACGTGGAAAAGCACTTTTAAAGATCAAATGAGATGTTTAAAGTGATTTTCATGGTTCCAGGGGCCTTAAACACAAGATTTGAGGAATGGGTAAAAGTGAATGAAAATGGCCAATTTACTCACTCTGAGGCCTTAAAAAGTGTTTCTCCTCCACTGGAAGTGAATTAAATAACATTTGGAGGCCTTTATTGTTCAATCAAAAATGCCAGTTTTTTGGTGAAAGAGATAACCACCCCCCCTTACGACATGCTTCAGAAACGAAAAAAATGGTCCATTTTCAAATGTTGCGTCTTTGAACTACAATTCACATTTGTACGTGGATGATCACTTTTAGAGATAAAATTAGATGTTTAAAGTGATTTACAAGCTTCCAGGGGCCCTAAACACAAGATATGAGGAATGGGTAAATATGAATGAAAATGGCCAATTTATTCACTCTGAGGCCTTAAAAAGTTTTTCTCCACTCCAGAAAGTGAATTAAATAACATTTGTAGGCCTTTATTATTCAATCAAAAACGCCCGATTTTTGACGAAAGAGATAACCACCCCCCCTTACGACATGCTTCATTAACGAAAAAAATGGTTCATTTTCAAATGTTGCATCTTTGAACGACAATCCACATTTGTACGTGGATAAACACTTTTAGAGGTAAAATTAGATGTTTAAAGTGATTTTCAAGCTTCCAGGGGCCCTAAACACAAGATTTGAGAAATGGGTAAAAGTGAATGAAAATGGCCAATTTACTCACTCTGAGGCCTTAAAAAGTGTTTCTCCTCCACGGGAAGTGAATTAAATACCATTTGGAGGCCTTTATTGTTCAAGCGAAAACGCCTGATTTTTGCTGAAAGAGATAACCACCCCCCTAACGACCTGCTTCTGAAACTAAAAAAATGGTTCATTTTCAAATGTTGCGTCTTTGAACCACAATTAACATTGTACGTGGATAATCACTTTTAGAGATAAAATGAGATGTTTAAAGTGATTTTCAAGCTTCCAGGGGCCCTAAACACGAGATTTGAGAACAGGTAAACGTGAATGAAAATGGTCAATTTACTCACTCTGCGGCCTTAAAAAGTGTTTCTCCTCCACGGAAAGTAAATAAAATAACATTTGGATGCCTTTATTGTTCAATCAAAAACGCCAGTTTTTTGGTGAAAAAGATAACCACCCCCCTTAGGACATGCTTCAGAAACGGAAAAAATGGTCCATTTTCAAATGTTGCGTCTTTGAACTACAATTCACATTTGTACGTGGATAATCACTTTTAGAGATAAAATTAGATGTTTAAAGTGATTTACAAGCTTCCAGGGGCCCTAAACACAAGATATGAGGAATGGGTAAATATGAATGAAAATGGCCAATTTATTCACTCTGAGGCCTTAAAATGTTTTTCTCCACTCCAGAAAGTGAATTAAATAACATTTGTAGGCCTTTATTGTTCAATCAAAAACGCCCGATTTTTGACGAAAGAGATAACCACCACCCCTTACGACATGCTTCAGAAACTAAAAAAATGGTCCGTTTTCAAATGTTGCCTCTTTGAACTACAATTCACATTTGTACGTGGAAAAGCACTTTTAAAGATCAAATGAGATGTTTAAAGTGATTTTCATGCTTCCAGGGGCCTTAAACACAAGATATGAGGAATGGGTAAAAGTGAATGAAAATGGCCAATTTACTCACTCTGAGGCCTTAAAAAGTGTTTCTCCTCCACGGGAAGTGAATTAAATAACATTTTAGGCCTTTATTGTTCAAGCGAAAACGCCCGATTATTGACGAAAGAGATAACCACCCCCCCTTACGACATGCTTCAGAAACGAAAAAAATGGTCCGTTTTGAAATGTTGCGTCTTTGAATGACAATCCACATTTGTATGTGGATAATCACTTTTAGAGCTAAAATTAGATGTTTAAAGTGATTTTCAAGCTTCCAGGGGCCCTAAACACAAGATTTGAGAAATGGGTAAAAGTGAATGAAAATGGCCAATTTACTCACTCTGAGGCCTTAAAAAGTGTTTCTCCTCCACGGGAAGTGAACTAAATACCATTTGGAGGCCTTTATTGTTCAAGCGAAAACGCCTGATTTTTGATGAAAGAGATAACCACCCCCCCTTACGACATGCTTCTGAAACTAAAAAAATGGTTCATTTTCAAATGTTGCGTCTTTGAACCACAATTAACATTGTACGTGGATAATCACTTTTAGAGATAAAATGAGATGTTTTAAGTGATTTTCAAGCTTCCAGGGGCCCTAAACACGAGATTTGAGAAATGGGTAAACGTGAATGAAAATGGCAAATTTGCTCACTCTGCGGCCTTAAAAAGTGTTTCTCCTCCACTGGAAGTGAATTAAATAACATTTGGAGGCCTTCATTGTTCAATCAAAAATGCCAGTTTTTTGATGAAAGAGATAACCACCCCCCCCCTTACGACATGCTTCAGAAACTAAAAAAATGGTCCGTTTTCAAATGTTGCCTCTTTGAACTACAATTCACATTTGTACGTGGAAAAGCACTTTTAAAGATCAAATGAGATGTTTAAAGTGATTTTCATGCTTCCAGGGGCCTTAAACACAAGATTTGAGGAATGGGTAAAAGTGAATGAAAATGGCCAATTTACTCACTCTGAGGCCTTAAAAAGTGTTTCTCCTCCACTGGAAGTGAATTAAATAACATTTGGAGGCCTTCATTGTTCAATCAAAAATGCCAGTTTTTTGGTGAAAGAGATAACCACCCCCCCTTACGACATGCTTCAGAAACGAAAAAAATGGTCCATTTTCAAATGTTGCGTCTTTGAACTACAATTCACATTTGTATGTTGAAAAGCACTTTTAAAGATCAAATGAGATGTTTAAAGTGATTTTCATGCTTCCAGGGGCCCTAAACACAAGATTTGAGGAATGGGTAAAAGTGAATAAAAATGGCCAATTTACTCACACTGAGGCCTTAAAAAGTGTTACTCCTCCACGGGAAGTGAATTAAATAACATTTGTAGGGCTTTATTGTTCAAGCGAAAACGCCCGATTAGTGACGAAAGAGATAACCACCCCCCTTACGACATGCTTCAGAAACGAAAAAAATGGTCCGTTTTCAAATGTTGCATCTTTGAATGACAATCCACATTTGCACATGGATAAACACTTTTAGAGATAAAATTAGATGTTTAAAGTGATTTTCAAGCTTCCAGGGGCCCTAAACACAAGATTTGAGAAATGGGTAAACGTGAATGAAAATGGCCAATTTACTCACTCTGCGGCCTTAAAAAGTGTTTCTCCTCCACGGAAAGTGAATAAAATAACATTTGGATGCCTTTATTGTTCAATCAAAAACGCCCGTTTTTTGGTGAAAAAGATAACCACCCCCCCTTACGACATGCTTCAGAAACGAAAAAAATGGTCCATTTTCAAATGTTGCGTCTTTGAACTACAATTCACATTTGTACGTGGATGATCACTTTTAGAGATAAAATTAGATGTTTAAAGTGATTTACAAGCTTCCAGGGGCCCTAAACACAAGATATGAGGAATGGGTAAATATGAATGAAAATGGCCAATTTATTCACTCTGAGGCCTTAAAAAGTTTTTCTCCACTCCAGAAAGTGAATTAACTAACATTTGTAGGCCTTTATTGTTCAATCAAAAGCGCCCGATTTTTGACGAAAGAGATAACCACCCCCCCTTACGACATGCTTCAGAAACTAACAAAATGGTCCGTTTTCAAATGTTGCCTCTTTGAACTACAATTCACATTTGTACGTGGAAAAGCACTTTTAAAGATCAAATGAGATGTTTAAAGTGATTTTCATGCTTCCAGGGGCCTTAAACACAAGATTTGAGGAATGGGTAAAAGTGAATGAAAATGGCCAATTTACTCACTCTGAGGCCTTAAAAAGTGTTTCTCCTCCACTGGAAGTGAATTAAATAACATTTGGAGGCCTTTATTGTTCAATCAAAAATGCCAGTTTTTTGGTGAAAGAGATAACCACCCCCCCTTACGACATGCTTCAGAAACGAAAAAAATGGTCCATTTTCAAATGTTGCGTCTTTGAACTACAATTCACATTTGTACGTGGATGATCACTTTTAGAGATAAAATTAGATGTTTAAAGTGATTTACAAGCTTCCAGGGGCCCTAAACACAAGATATGAGGAATGGGTAAATATGAATGAAAATGGCCAATTTATTCACTCTGAGGCCTTAAAAAGTTTTTCTCCACTCCAGAAAGTGAATTAAATAACATTTGTAGGCCTTTATTATTCAATCAAAAACGCCCGATTTTTGACGAAAGAGATAACCACCCCCCCTTACGACATGCTTCAGAAACTAAAAAAATGGTCCGTTTTCAAATGTTGCCTCTTTGAACTACAATTCACATTTGTACGTGGAAAAGCACTTTTAAAGATCAAATGAGATGTTTAAAGTGATTTTCATGCTTCCAGGGGCCCTAAACACAAGATTTGAGGAATGGGTAAAAGTGAATAAAAATGGCCAATTTACTCACTCTGAGGCCTTAAAAAGTGTTTCTCCTCCACGGGAAGTGAATTAAATAACATTTGTAGGCCTTTATTGTTCAAGCGAAAACGCCCGATTAGTGACGAAAGAGATAACCACCCCCCCTTACTACATGCTTCAGAAACGAAAAAAATGGTCCGTTTTCAAATGTTGCGTCTTTGAATGGCAATCCACATTTGTACGTGGATAATCACTTTTAGAGCTAAAATTAGATGTTTAAAGTGATTTTCAAGCTTCCAGGGGCCCTAAACACAAGATTTGAGAAATGGGTAAAAGTGAATGAAAATGGCCAATTTACTCACTCTGAGGCCTTAAAAAGGGTTTCTCCTCCACGGGAAGTGAATTAAATACCATTTGGAGGCCTTTATTGTTCAAGCGAAAACGCCTGATTTATGATGAAAGAGATAACCACCCCCCCTTACGACATGCTTCTGAAACTAAAAAAATGGTTCATTTTCAAATGTTGCATCTTTGGACGACAATCCACATTTGTACGTGGATAAACACTTTTAGAGATAAAATTAGATGTTTAAAGTGATTTTCAAGCTTCCAGGGGCCCTAAACACAAGATTTGAGAAATGGGTAAACGTGAATGAAAATGGCCAATTTACTCACTCTGAGGCCTTAAAAAGTTTTTCTCCACTCCAGAAAGTGAATTAAATAACATTTGTAGACCTTTATTGTTCAATCAAAAACGCCCGATTTTTTATGAAAGAGATAACCACCCCCCCTTACGACATGCTTCAGAAACTAAAAAAATGGTCTGTTTTCAAATGTTGCCTCTTTGAACTACAATTCACATTTGTACGTGGATAATCACTTTTAGAGATAAAATTAGATGTTTAAAGTGATTTACAAGCTTCCAGGGGCCTTAAACACAAGATATGAGGAATGGGTAAATATGAATGAAAATGGACAATTTATTCACTCTGAGGCCTTAAAAAGTTTTTCTCCACTCCAGAAAGTGAATTAAATAACATTTGTAGACCTTTATTGTTCAATCAAAAACGCCCGATTTTTGATGAAAGAGATAACCACCCCCCCTTACGACATGCTTCATTAACGAAAAAAATGGTTCATTTTCAAATGTTGCATCTTTGAACGACAATCTACATTTGTACGTGGATAAACACTTTTAGAGGTAAAATTAGATGTTTAAAGTGATTTTCAAGCTTCCAGGGGCCCTAAACACAAGATTTGAGAAATGGGTAAAAGTGAATGAAAATGGCCAATTTACTCACTCTGAGGCCTTAAAAAGTGTTTCTCCTCCACGGGAAGTGAATTAAATACCATTTGGAGGCCTTTATTGTTCAAGCGAAAACGCCTGATTTTTGCTGAAAGAGATAACCACCCCCCCTTACAACATGCTTCTGAAACTAAAAAAATGGTTCATTTTCAAATGTTGCGTCTTTGAACCACAATTAACATTGTACGTGGATAATCACTTTTAGAGATAAAATGAGATGTTTAAAGTGATTTTCAAGCTTCCAGGGGCCCTAAACACGAGATTTGAGAAATGGGTAAACGTGAATGAAAATGGTCAATTTACTCACTCTGCGGCCTTAAAAAGTGTTTCTCCTCCACGGAAAGTAAATAAAATAACATTTGGATGCCTTTATTGTTCAATCAAAAACACCAGTTTTTTGGTGAAAAAGATAACCACCCCCCGTACGACATGCTTCAGAAACGGAAAAAAAGGTCCATTTTCAAATGTTGCGTCTTTGAACTACAATTCACATTTGTACGTGGATAATCACTTTTAGAGATAAAATTAGATGTTTAAAGTGATTTACAAGCTTCCAGGGGCCCTAAACACAAGATATGAGGAATGGGTAAATATGAAGGAAAATGGCCAATTTATTCACTCTGAGGCCTTAAAATGTTTTTCTCCACTCCAGAAAGTGAATTAAATAACATTTGTAGGCCTTTATTGTTCAATCAAAAACGCCCGATTTTTGACGAAAGAGATAACCACCCCCCCTTACGACATGCTTCAGAAACTAAAAAAATGGTCCGTTTTCAAATGTTGCCTCTTTGAACTACAATTCACATTTGTACGTGGAAAAGCACTTTTAAAGATCAAATGAGATGTTTAAAGTGATTTTCATGCTTCCAGGGGCCTTAAACACAAGATTTGAGGAATGGGTAAAAGTGAATGAAAATGGCCAATTTACTCACTCTGAGGCCTTAAAAAGTGTTTCTCCTCCACGGGAAGTGAATTAAATAACATTTTAGGCCTTTATTGTTCAAGCGAAAACGCCCGATTATTGACGAAAGAGATAACCACCCCCCCTTACGACATGCTTCAGAAACTAAAAAAATGGTCCGTTTTCAAATGTTGCGTCTTTGAATGACAATCCACATTTGTATGTGGATAATCACTTTTAGAGCTAAAATTAGATGTTTAAAGTGATTTTCAAGCTTCCAGGGGCCCTAAACACAAGATTTGAGAAATGGGTAAAAGTGAATGAAAATGGCCAATTTACTCACTCTGAGGCCTTAAAAAGTGTTTCTCCTCCACGGGAAGTGAATTAAATAACATTTTAGGCCTTTATTGTTCAAGCGAAAACGCCCGATTAATGACGAAAGAGATAACCACCCCCCCTTACGACATGCTTCAGAAACGAAAAAAATGGTCCGTTTTCAAATGTTGCGTCTTTGAATGACAATCCACATTTGTACGTGGATAATCACTTTTAGAGCTAAAATTAGATGTTTAAAGTGATTTTCAAGCTTCCAGGGGCCCTAAACACAAGATTTGAGAAATGGGTAAAAGTGAATGAAAATGGCCAATTTACTCACTCTGAGGCCTTAAAAAGGGATTCTCCTCCACGGGAAGTGAATTAAATACCATTTGGAGGCCTTTATTGTTCAAGCGAAAACGCCTGATTTTTGATGAAAGAGATAACCACCCCCCCTTACGACATGCTTCTGAAACTAAAAAAATGGTTCATTTTCAAATGTTGCATCTTTGGACGACAATCCACATTTGTACGTGGATAAACACTTTTAGAGATAAAATTAGATGTTTAAAGTGATTTTCAAGCTTCCAGGGGCCCTAAACACAAGATTTGAGAAATGGGTAAAAGTGAATGAAAATGGCCAATTTACTCACTCTGAGGCCTTAAAAAGTGTTTCTCCTCCACGGGAAGTGAATTAAATACCATTTGGAGGCCTTTATTGTTCAATCAAAAATGCCCGTTTTTTGGTGAAAAAGATAACCACCCCCCCTTACGACATGCTTCAGAAACTAAAAAAATGGTCCGTTTTCAAATGTTGCCTCTTTGAACTACAATTCACATTTGTACGTGGAAAAGCACTTTTAAAGATCAAATGAGATGTTTAAAGTGATTTTCATGCTTCCAGGGGCCTTAAACACAAGATTTGAGGAATGGGTAAAAGTGAATGAAAATGGCCAATTTACTCCCTCTGAGGCCTTAAAAAGTGTTTCTCCTCCACGGGAAGTGAATTAAATAACATTTTAGGCCTTTATTGTTCAAGCGAAAACGCCCGATTAATGACGAAAGAGATAACCACCCCCCCTTACGACATGCTTCAGAAACGAAAAAAATGGTCCGTTTTCAAATGTTGCGTCTTTGAATGACAATCCACATTTGTAAGTGGATAATCACTTTTAGAGCTAAAATTAGATGTTTAAAGTGATTTTCAAGCTTCCAGGGGCCCTAAACACAAGATTTGAGAAATGGGTAAAAGTGAATGAAAATGGCCAATTTACTCACTCTGAGGCCTTAAAAAGTGTTTCTCCTCCACGGGAAGTGAATTAAATACCATTTGGAGGCCTTTATTGTTCAAGCGAAAACGCCTGATTTTTGATGAAAGAGATAACCCCCCCCCCTTACGACATGCTTCTGAAACTAAAAAAATGGTTCATTTTCAAATGTTGCGTCTTTGAACCACAATTAACATTGTACGTGGATAATCACTTTTAGAGTTAAAATGAGTTGTTTAAAGTGATTTTCAAGCTTCCAGGGGCCCTAAACACGAGATTTGAGAAATGGGTAAACATGAATGAAAATGGCCAATTTACTCACTCTGCGGCCTTAAAAAGTGTTTCTCCTCCACGGAAATTGAATAAAATAACATTTGGAGGCCTTTATTGTTCAATCAAAAATGCCCGTTTTTTGGTGAAAAAGATAACCACACCCCTTACGACATGCTTCAGAAACGAAAAAAATGGTCCATTTTCAAATGTTGCGTCTTTGAACTACAATTCACATTTGTACGTGGATAATCACTTTTAGAGATAAAATTAGATGTTTAAAGTGATTTACAAGCTTCCAGGGGCCCTAAACACAAGATATGAGGAATAGGTAAATATGAATGAAAATGGACAATTTATTCACTCTGAGGCCTTAAAAAGTTTTTCTCCACTCCAGAAAGTGAATTAAATAACATTTGTAGACCTTTATTGTTCAATCAAAAACGCCCGATTTTTGATGAAAGAGATAACCACCCCCCCTTACGACATGCTTCATTAACGAAAAAAATGGTTCATTTTCAAATGTTGCATCTTTGAACGACAATCCACATTTGTACGTGGATAAACACTTTTAGAGGTAAAATTAGATGTTTAAAGTGATTTTCAAGCTTCCAGGGGCCCTAAACACAAGATTTGAGAAATGGGTAAAAGTGAATCAAAATGGCCAATTTACTCACTCTGAGGCCTTAAAAAGTGTTTCTCCTCCACGGGAAGTGAATTAAATACCATTTGGAGGCCTTTATTGTTCAAGCGAAAACGCCTGATTTTTGCTGAAAGAGATAACCACCCCCCCTAACGACCTGCTTCTGAAACTAAAAAAATGGTTCATTTTCAAATGTTGCGTCTTTGAACCACAATTAACATTGTACGTGGATAATCACTTTTAGAGATAAAATGAGATGTTTAAAGTGATTTTCAAGCTTCCAGGGGCCCTAAACACGAGATTTGAGAACAGGTAAACGTGAATGAAAATGGTCAATTTACTCACTCTGCGGCCTTAAAAAGTGTTTCTCCTCCACGGAAAGTGAATAAAATAACATTTGAATGCCTTTATTGTTCAATCAAAAACGCCCGTTTTTTGGTGAAAAAGATAACCACCCCCCCTTACGACATGCTTCAGAAACGAAAAAAATGGTCCATTTTCAAATGTTGCGTCTTTGAACTACAATTCACATTTGTACGTGGATGATCACTTTTAGAGATAAAATTAGATGTTTAAAGTGATTTACAAGCTTCCAGGGGCCCTAAACACAAGATATGAGGAATGGGTAAATATGAATGAAAATGGCCAATTTATTCACTCTGAGGCCTTAAAAAGTTTTTCTCCACTCCAGAAAGTGAATTAACTAACATTTGTAGGCCTTTATTGTTCAATCAAAAGCGCCCGATTTTTGACGAAAGAGATAACCACCCCCCCTTACGACATGCTTCAGAAACTAACAAAATGGTCCGTTTTCAAATGTTGCCTCTTTGAACTACAATTCACATTTGTACGTGGAAAAGCACTTTTAAAGATCAAATGAGATGTTTAAAGTGATTTTCATGCTTCCAGGGGCCTTAAACACAAGATTTGAGGAATGGGTAAAAGTGAATGAAAATGGCCAATTTACTCACTCTGAGGCCTTAAAAAGTGTTTCTCCTCCACTGGAAGTGAATTAAATAACATTTGGAGGCCTTTATTGTTCAATCAAAAATGCCAGTTTTTTGGTGAAAGAGATAACCACCCCCCCTTACGACATGCTTCAGAAACGAAAAAAATGGTCCATTTTCAAATGTTGCGTCTTTGAACTACAATTCACATTTGTACGTGGATGATCACTTTTAGAGATAAAATTAGATGTTTAAAGTGATTTACAAGCTTCCAGGGGCCCTAAACACAAGATATGAGGAATGGGTAAATATGAATGAAAATGGCCAATTTATTCACTCTGAGGCCTTAAAAAGTTTTTCTCCACTCCAGAAAGTGAATTAAATAACATTTGTAGGCCTTTATTATTCAATCAAAAACGCCCGATTTTTGACGAAAGAGATAACCACCCCCCCTTACGACATGCTTCAGAAACTAAAAAAATGGTCCGTTTTCAAATGTTGCCTCTTTGAACTACAATTCACATTTGTACGTGGAAAAGCACTTTTAAAGATCAAATGAGATGTTTAAAGTGATTTTCATGCTTCCAGGGGCCCTAAACACAAGATTTGAGGAATGGGTAAAAGTGAATAAAAATGGCCAATTTACTCACTCTGAGGCCTTAAAAAGTGTTTCTCCTCCACGGGAAGTGAATTAAATAACATTTGTAGGCCTTTATTGTTCAAGCGAAAACGCCCGATTAGTGACGAAAGAGATAACCACCCCCCCTTACTACATGCTTCAGAAACGAAAAAAATGGTCCGTTTTCAAATGTTGCGTCTTTGAATGGCAATCCACATTTGTACGTGGATAATCACTTTTAGAGCTAAAATTAGATGTTTAAAGTGATTTTCAAGCTTCCAGGGGCCCTAAACACAAGATTTGAGAAATGGGTAAAAGTGAATGAAAATGGCCAATTTACTCACTCTGAGGCCTTAAAAAGGGTTTCTCCTCCACGGGAAGTGAATTAAATACCATTTGGAGGCCTTTATTGTTCAAGCGAAAACGCCTGATTTATGATGAAAGAGATAACCACCCCCCCTTACGACATGCTTCTGAAACTAAAAAAATGGTTCATTTTCAAATGTTGCATCTTTGGACGACAATCCACATTTGTACGTGGATAAACACTTTTAGAGATAAAATTAGATGTTTAAAGTGATTTTCAAGCTTCCAGGGGCCCTAAACACAAGATTTGAGAAATGGGTAAACGTGAATGAAAATGGCCAATTTACTCACTCTGAGGCCTTAAAAAGTTTTTCTCCACTCCAGAAAGTGAATTAAATAACATTTGTAGACCTTTATTGTTCAATCAAAAACGCCCGATTTTTTATGAAAGAGATAACCACCCCCCCTTACGACATGCTTCAGAAACTAAAAAAATGGTCTGTTTTCAAATGTTGCCTCTTTGAACTACAATTCACATTTGTACGTGGATAATCACTTTTAGAGATAAAATTAGATGTTTAAAGTGATTTACAAGCTTCCAGGGGCCTTAAACACAAGATATGAGGAATGGGTAAATATGAATGAAAATGGACAATTTATTCACTCTGAGGCCTTAAAAAGTTTTTCTCCACTCCAGAAAGTGAATTAAATAACATTTGTAGACCTTTATTGTTCAATCAAAAACGCCCGATTTTTGATGAAAGAGATAACCACCCCCCCTTACGACATGCTTCATTAACGAAAAAAATGGTTCATTTTCAAATGTTGCATCTTTGAACGACAATCTACATTTGTACGTGGATAAACACTTTTAGAGGTAAAATTAGATGTTTAAAGTGATTTTCAAGCTTCCAGGGGCCCTAAACACAAGATTTGAGAAATGGGTAAAAGTGAATGAAAATGGCCAATTTACTCACTCTGAGGCCTTAAAAAGTGTTTCTCCTCCACGGGAAGTGAATTAAATACCATTTGGAGGCCTTTATTGTTCAAGCGAAAACGCCTGATTTTTGCTGAAAGAGATAACCACCCCCCCTTACAACATGCTTCTGAAACTAAAAAAATGGTTCATTTTCAAATGTTGCGTCTTTGAACCACAATTAACATTGTACGTGGATAATCACTTTTAGAGATAAAATGAGATGTTTAAAGTGATTTTCAAGCTTCCAGGGGCCCTAAACACGAGATTTGAGAAATGGGTAAACGTGAATGAAAATGGTCAATTTACTCACTCTGCGGCCTTAAAAAGTGTTTCTCCTCCACGGAAAGTAAATAAAATAACATTTGGATGCCTTTATTGTTCAATCAAAAACACCAGTTTTTTGGTGAAAAAGATAACCACCCCCCGTACGACATGCTTCAGAAACGGAAAAAAAGGTCCATTTTCAAATGTTGCGTCTTTGAACTACAATTCACATTTGTACGTGGATAATCACTTTTAGAGATAAAATTAGATGTTTAAAGTGATTTACAAGCTTCCAGGGGCCCTAAACACAAGATATGAGGAATGGGTAAATATGAAGGAAAATGGCCAATTTATTCACTCTGAGGCCTTAAAATGTTTTTCTCCACTCCAGAAAGTGAATTAAATAACATTTGTAGGCCTTTATTGTTCAATCAAAAACGCCCGATTTTTGACGAAAGAGATAACCACCCCCCCTTACGACATGCTTCAGAAACTAAAAAAATGGTCCGTTTTCAAATGTTGCCTCTTTGAACTACAATTCACATTTGTACGTGGAAAAGCACTTTTAAAGATCAAATGAGATGTTTAAAGTGATTTTCATGCTTCCAGGGGCCTTAAACACAAGATTTGAGGAATGGGTAAAAGTGAATGAAAATGGCCAATTTACTCACTCTGAGGCCTTAAAAAGTGTTTCTCCTCCACGGGAAGTGAATTAAATAACATTTTAGGCCTTTATTGTTCAAGCGAAAACGCCCGATTATTGACGAAAGAGATAACCACCCCCCCTTACGACATGCTTCAGAAACTAAAAAAATGGTCCGTTTTCAAATGTTGCGTCTTTGAATGACAATCCACATTTGTATGTGGATAATCACTTTTAGAGCTAAAATTAGATGTTTAAAGTGATTTTCAAGCTTCCAGGGGCCCTAAACACAAGATTTGAGAAATGGGTAAAAGTGAATGAAAATGGCCAATTTACTCACTCTGAGGCCTTAAAAAGTGTTTCTCCTCCACGGGAAGTGAATTAAATAACATTTTAGGCCTTTATTGTTCAAGCGAAAACGCCGGATTAATGACGAAAGAGATAACCACCCCCCCTTACGACATGCTTCAGAAACGAAAAAAATGGTCCGTTTTCAAATGTTGCGTCTTTGAATGACAATCCACATTTGTACGTGGATAATCACTTTTAGAGCTAAAATTAGATGTTTAAAGTGATTTTCAAGCTTCCAGGGGCCCTAAACACAAGATTTGAGAAATGGGTAAAAGTGAATGAAAATGGCCAATTTACTCACTCTGAGGCCTTAAAAAGGGATTCTCCTCCACGGGAAGTGAATTAAATACCATTTGGAGGCCTTTATTGTTCAAGCGAAAACGCCTGATTTTTGATGAAAGAGATAACCACCCCCCCTTACGACATGCTTCTGAAACTAAAAAAATGGTTCATTTTCAAATGTTGCATCTTTGGACGACAATCCACATTTGTACGTGGATAAACACTTTTAGAGATAAAATTAGATGTTTAAAGTGATTTTCAAGCTTCCAGGGGCCCTAAACACAAGATTTGAGAAATGGGTAAAAGTGAATGAAAATGGCCAATTTACTCACTCTGAGGCCTTAAAAAGTGTTTCTCCTCCACGGGAAGTGAATTAAATACCATTTGGAGGCCTTTATTGTTCAATCAAAAATGCCCGTTTTTTGGTGAAAAAGATAACCACCCCCCCTTACGACATGCTTCAGAAACTAAAAAAATGGTCCGTTTTCAAATGTTGCCTCTTTGAACTACAATTCACATTTGTACGTGGAAAAGCACTTTTAAAGATCAAATGAGATGTTTAAAGTGATTTTCATGCTTCCAGGGGTCTTAAACACAAGATTTGAGGAATGGGTAAAAGTGAATGAAAATGGCCAATTTACTCCCTCTGAGGCCTTAAAAAGTGTTTCTCCTCCACGGGAAGTGAATTAAATAACATTTTAGGCCTTTATTGTTCAAGCGAAAACGCCCGATTAATGACGAAAGAGATAACCACCCCCCCTTACGACATGCTTCAGAAACGAAAAAAATGGTCCGTTTTCAAATGTTGCGTCTTTGAATGACAATCCACATTTGTAAGTGGATAATCACTTTTAGAGCTAAAATTAGATGTTTAAAGTGATTTTCAAGCTTCCAGGGGCCCTAAACACAAGATTTGAGAAATGGGTAAAAGTGAATGAAAATGGCCAATTTACTCACTCTGAGGCCTTAAAAAGTGTTTCTCCTCCACGGGAAGTGAATTAAATACCATTTGGAGGCCTTTATTGTTCAAGCGAAAACGCCTGATTTTTGATGAAAGAGATAACCCCCCCCCCTTACGACATGCTTCTGAAACTAAAAAAATGGTTCATTTTCAAATGTTGCGTCTTTGAACCACAATTAACATTGTACGTGGATAATCACTTTTAGAGTTAAAATGAGTTGTTTAAAGTGATTTTCAAGCTTCCAGGGGCCCTAAACACGAGATTTGAGAAATGGGTAAACATGAATGAAAATGGCCAATTTACTCACTCTGCGGCCTTAAAAAGTGTTTCTCCTCCACGGAAATTGAATAAAATAACATTTGGAGGCCTTTATTGTTCAATCAAAAATGCCCGTTTTTTGGTGAAAAAGATAACCACACCCCTTACGACATGCTTCAGAAACGAAAAAAATGGTCCATTTTCAAATGTTGCGTCTTTGAACTACAATTCACATTTGTACGTGGATAATCACTTTTAGAGATAAAATTAGATGTTTAAAGTGATTTACAAGCTTCCAGGGGCCCTAAACACAAGATATGAGGAATGGGTAAATATGAATGAAAATGGACAATTTATTCACTCTGAGGCCTTAAAAAGTTTTTCTCCACTCCAGAAAGTGAATTAAATAACATTTGTAGACCTTTATTGTTCAATCAAAAACGCCCGATTTTTGATGAAAGAGATAACCACCCCCCCTTACGACATGCTTCATTAACGAAAAAAATGGTTCATTTTCAAATGTTGCATCTTTGAACGACAATCCACATTTGTACGTGGATAAACACTTTTAGAGGTAAAATTAGATGTTTAAAGTGATTTTCAAGCTTCCAGGGGCCCTAAACACAAGATTTGAGAAATGGGTAAAAGTGAATCAAAATGGCCAATTTACTCACTCTGAGGCCTTAAAAAGTGTTTCTCCTCCACGGGAAGTGAATTAAATACCATTTGGAGGCCTTTATTGTTCAAGCGAAAACGCCTGATTTTTGCTGAAAGAGATAACCACCCCCCCTAACGACCTGCTTCTGAAACTAAAAAAATGGTTCATTTTCAAATGTTGCGTCTTTGAACCACAATTAACATTGTACGTGGATAATCACTTTTAGAGATAAAATGAGATGTTTAAAGTGATTTTCAAGCTTCCAGGGGCCCTAAACACGAGATTTGAGAACAGGTAAACGTGAATGAAAATGGTCAATTTACTCACTCTGCGGCCTTAAAAAGTGTTTCTCCTCCACGGAAAGTAAATAAAATAACATTTGGATGCCTTTATTGTTCAATCAAAAACGCCAGTTTTTTGGTGAAAAAGATAACCACCCCCCTTAGGACATGCTTCAGAAACGGAAAAAATGGTCCATTTTCAAATGTTGCGTCTTTGAACTACAATTCACATTTGTACGTGGATAATCACTTTTAGAGATAAAATTAGATGTTTAAAGTGATTTACAAGCTTCCAGGGGCCCTAAACACAAGATATGAGGAATGGGTAAATATGAATGAAAATGGCCAATTTATTCACTCTGAGGCCTTAAAATGTTTTTCTCCACTCCAGAAAGTGAATTAAATAACATTTGTAGGCCTTTATTGTTCAATCAAAAACGCCCGATTTTTGACGAAAGAGATAACCACCCCCCCTTACGACATGCTTCAGAAACTAAAAAAATGGTCCGTTTTCAAATGTTGCCTCTTTGAACTACAATTCACATTTGTACGTGGAAAAGCACTTTTAAAGATCAAATGAGATGTTTAAAGTGATTTTCATGCTTCCAGGGGCCTTAAACACAAGATATGAGGAATGGGTAAAAGTGAATGAAAATGGCCAATTTACTCACTCTGAGGCCTTAAAAAGTGTTTCTCCTCCACGGGAAGTGAATTAAATAACATTTTAGGCCTTTATTGTTCAAGCGAAAACGCCCGATTATTGACGAAAGAGATAACCACCCCCCCTTACGACATGCTTCAGAAACGAAAAAAATGGTCCGTTTTGAAATGTTGCGTCTTTGAATGACAATCCACATTTGTATGTGGATAATCACTTTTAGAGCTAAAATTAGATGTTTAAAGTGATTTTCAAGCTTCCAGGGGCCCTAAACACAAGATTTGAGAAATGGGTAAAAGTGAATGAAAATGGCCAATTTACTCACTCTGAGGCCTTAAAAAGTGTTTCTCCTCCACGGGAAGTGAACTAAATACCATTTGGAGGCCTTTATTGTTCAAGCGAAAACGCCTGATTTTTGATGAAAGAGATAACCACCCCCCCTTACGACATGCTTCTGAAACTAAAAAAATGGTTCATTTTCAAATGTTGCGTCTTTGAACCACAATTAACATTGTACGTGGATAATCACTTTTAGAGATAAAATGAGATGTTTTAAGTGATTTTCAAGCTTCCAGGGGCCCTAAACACGAGATTTGAGAAATGGGTAAACGTGAATGAAAATGGCCAATTTGCTCACTCTGCGGCCTTAAAAAGTGTTTCTCCTCCACTGGAAGTGAATTAAATAACATTTGGAGGCCTTCATTGTTCAATCAAAAATGCCAGTTTTTTGATGAAAGAGATAACCACCCCCCCCTTACGACATGCTTCAGAAACTAAAAAAATGGTCCGTTTTCAAATGTTGCCTCTTTGAACTACAATTCACATTTGTACGTGGAAAAGCACTTTTAAAGATCAAATGAGATGTTTAAAGTGATTTTCATGCTTCCAGGGGCCTTAAACACAAGATTTGAGGAATGGGTAAAAGTGAATGAAAATGGCCAATTTACTCACTCTGAGGCCTTAAAAAGTGTTTCTCCTCCACTGGAAGTGAATTAAATAACATTTGGAGGCCTTCATTGTTCAATCAAAAATGCCAGTTTTTTGGTGAAAGAGATAACCACCCCCCCTTACGACATGCTTCAGAAACGAAAAAAATGGTCCATTTTCAAATGTTGCGTCTTTGAACTACAATTCACATTTGTACGTTGAAAAGCACTTTTAAAGATCAAATGAGATGTTTAAAGTGATTTTCATGCTTCCAGGGGCCCTAAACACAAGATTTGAGGAATGGGTAAAAGTGAATAAAAATGGCCAATTTACTCACACTGAGGCCTTAAAAAGTGTTACTCCTCCACGGGAAGTGAATTAAATAACATTTGTAGGGCTTTATTGTTCAAGCGAAAACGCCCGATTAGTGACGAAAGAGATAACCACCCCCCTTACGACATGCTTCAGAAACGAAAAAAATGGTCCGTTTTCAAATGTTGCATCTTTGAATGACAATCCACATTTGCACATGGATAAACACTTTTAGAGATAAAATTAGATGTTTAAAGTGATTTTCAAGCTTCCAGGGGCCCTAAACACAAGATTTGAGAAATGGGTAAACGTGAATGAAAATGGCCAATTTACTCACTCTGCGGCCTTAAAAAGTGTTTCTCCTCCACGGAAAGTGAATAAAATAACATTTGGATGCCTTTATTGTTCAATCAAAAACGCCCGTTTTTTGGTGAAAAAGATAACCACCCCCCCTTACGACATGCTTCAGAAACGAAAAAAATGGTCCATTTTCAAATGTTGCGTCTTTGAACTACAATTCACATTTGTACGTGGATGATCACTTTTAGAGATAAAATTAGATGTTTAAAGTGATTTACAAGCTTCCAGGGGCCCTAAACACAAGATATGAGGAATGGGTAAATATGAATGAAAATGGCCAATTTATTCACTCTGAGGCCTTAAAAAGTTTTTCTCCACTCCAGAAAGTGAATTAACTAACATTTGTAGGCCTTTATTGTTCAATCAAAAGCGCCCGATTTTTGACGAAAGAGATAACCACCCCCCCTTACGACATGCTTCAGAAACTAACAAAATGGTCCGTTTTCAAATGTTGCCTCTTTGAACTACAATTCACATTTGTACGTGGAAAAGCACTTTTAAAGATCAAATGAGATGTTTAAAGTGATTTTCATGCTTCCAGGGGCCTTAAACACAAGATTTGAGGAATGGGTAAAAGTGAATGAAAATGGCCAATTTACTTACTCTGAGGCCTTAAAAAGTGTTTCTCCTCCACTGGAAGTGAATTAAATAACATTTGGAGGCCTTTATTGTTCAATCAAAAATGCCAGTTTTTTGGTGAAAGAGATAACCACCCCCCCTTACGACATGCTTCAGAAACGAAAAAAATGGTCCATTTTCAAATGTTGCGTCTTTGAACTACAATTCACATTTGTACGTGGATGATCACTTTTAGAGATAAAATTAGATGTTTAAAGTGATTTACAAGCTTCCAGGGGCCCTAAACACAAGATATGAGGAATGGGTAAATATGAATGAAAATGGCCAATTTATTCACTCTGAGGCCTTAAAAAGTTTTTCTCCACTCCAGAAAGTGAATTAAATAACATTTGTAGGCCTTTATTATTCAATCAAAAACGCCCGATTTTTGACGAAAGAGATAACCACCCCCCCTTACGACATGCTTCAGAAACTAAAAAAATGGTCCGTTTTCAAATGTTGCCTCTTTGAACTACAATTCACATTTGTACGTGGAAAAGCACTTTTAAAGATCAAATGAGATGTTTAAAGTGATTTTCATGCTTCCAGGGGCCCTAAACACAAGATTTGAGGAATGGGTAAAAGTGAATAAAAATGGCCAATTTACTCACTCTGAGGCCTTAAAAAGTGTTTCTCCTCCACGGGAAGTGAATTAAATAACATTTGTAGGCCTTTATTGTTCAAGCGAAAACGCCCGATTAGTGACGAAAGAGATAACCACCCCCCCTTACTACATGCTTCAGAAACGAAAAAAATGGTCCGTTTTCAAATGTTGCGTCTTTGAATGGCAATCCACATTTGTACGTGGATAATCACTTTTAGAGCTAAAATTAGATGTTTAAAGTGATTTTCAAGCTTCCAGGGGCCCTAAACACAAGATTTGAGAAATGGGTAAAAGTGAATGAAAATGGCCAATTTACTCACTCTGAGGCCTTAAAAAGGGTTTCTCCTCCACGGGAAGTGAATTAAATACCATTTGGAGGCCTTTATTGTTCAAGCGAAAACGCCTGATTTATGATGAAAGAGATAACCACCCCCCCTTACGACATGCTTCTGAAACTAAAAAAATGGTTCATTTTCAAATGTTGCATCTTTGGACGACAATCCACATTTGTACGTGGATAAACACTTTTAGAGATAAAATTAGATGTTTAAAGTGATTTTCAAGCTTCCAGGGGCCCTAAACACAAGATTTGAGAAATGGGTAAACGTGAATGAAAATGGCCAATTTACTCACTCTGCGGCCTTAAAAAGTGTTTCTCCTCCACGGAAAGTGAATAAAATAACATTTGGATGCCTTTATTGTTCAATCAAAAACGCCCGTTTTTTGGTGAAAAAGATAACCACCCCCCCTTACGACATGCTTCAGAAACGAAAAAAATGGTCCATTTTCAAATGTTGCGTCTTTGAACTACAATTCACATTTGTACGTGGATGATCACTTTTAGAGATAAAATTAGATGTTTAAAGTGATTTACAAGCTTCCAGGGGCCCTAAACACAAGATATGAGGAATGGGTAAATATGAATGAAAATGGCCAATTTATTCACTCTGAGGCCTTAAAAAGTTTTTCTCCACTTCAGAAAGTGAATTAAATAACATTTGTAGGCCTTTATTGTTCAATCAAAAACGCCCGATTTTTGACGAAAGAGATAACCACCCCCCCCTTACGACATGCTTCAGAAACTAAAAAAATGGTCCGTTTTCAAATGTTGCCTCTTTGAACTACAATTCACATTTGTACGTAGAAAAGCACTTTTAAAGATCAAATGAGATGTTTAAAGTGATTTTCATGCTTCCAGGGGCCTTAAACACAAGATTTGAGGAATGGGTAAAAGTGAATGAAAATGGCCAATTTACTCACTCTGAGGCCTTAAAAAGTGTTTCTCCTCCACTGGAAGTGAATTAAATAACATTTGGAGGCCTTTATTGTTCAATCAAAAATGCCAGTTTTTTGGTGAAAGAGATAACCACCCCCCTTACGACATGCTTCAGAAACGAAAAAAATGGTCCATTTTTAAATGTTGCGTCTTTGAACTACAATTCACATTTGTACGTGGATATTCACTTTTAGAGATAAAATTAGATGTTTAAAGTGATTTACAAGCTTCTAGGGGCCCTAAACACAAGATATGAGGAATGGGTAAATATGAATGAAAATGGCCAATTTATTCACTCTGAGGCCTTAAAAAGTTTTTCTCCACTCCAGAAAGTGAATTAAATAACATTTGTAGGCCTTTATTGTTCAATCAAAAACGCCCGATTTTTGACGAAAGAGATAACCACCCCCCCCTTACGACATGCTTCAGAAACTAAAAAAATGGTCCGTTTTCAAATGTTGCCTCTTTGAACTACAATTCACATTTGTACGTGGAAAAGCACTTTTAAAGATCAAATGAGATGTTTAAAGTGATTTTCATGCTTCCAGGGGCCTTAAACACAAGATTTGAGGAATGGGTAAAAGTGAATGAAAATGGCCAATTTACTCACTCTGAGGCCTTAAAAAGTGTTTCTCCTCCACTGGAAGTGAATTAAATAACATTTGGAGGCCTTTATTGTTCAATCAAAAATGCCAGTTTTTTGGTGAAAGAGATAACCACCCCCCCTTACGACATGCTTCAGAAACGAAAAAAATGGTCCGTTTTCAAATGTTGCGTCTTTGAATGACAATCCACATTTGTACGTGGATAATCACTTTTAGAGCTAAAATTAGATGTTTAAAGTGATTTTCAAGCTTCCAGGGGCCCTAAACACAAGATTTGAGAAATGGGTAAAAGTGAATGAAAATGGCCAATTTACTCACTCTGAGGCCTTAAAAAGGGTTTTTCCTCCACGGGAAGTGAATTAAATACCATTTGGATGCCTTTATTGTTCAATCAAAAACGCCCGTTTTTTGGTGAAAAAGATAACCACCCCCCCTTACGACATGCTTCAGAAACGAAAAAAATGTTCCATTTTCAAATGTTGCGTCTTTGAACTACAATTCACATTTGTACGTGGATGATCACTTTTAGAGATAAAATTAGATGTTAAAAGTGATTTACAAGCTTCCAGGGGCCCTAAACACAAGATATGAGGAATGGGTAAATATGAATGAAAATGGCCAATTTATTCACTCTGAGGCCTTAAAAAGTTTTTCTCCACTCCAGAAAGTGAATTAAATAACATTTGTAGGCCTTTATTATTCAATCAAAAACGCCCGATTTTTGACGAAAGAGATAACCACCCCCCCTTACGACATGCTTCAGAAACTAAAAAAATGGTCCGTTTTCAAATGTTGCCTCTTTGAACTACAATTCACATTTGTACGTGGAAAAGCACTTTTAAAGATCAAATGAGATGTTTAAAGTGATTTTCATGCTTCCAGGGGCCCTAAACACAAGATTTGAGGAATGGGTAAAAGTGAATAAAAATGGCCAATTTACTCACTCTGAGGCCTTAAAAAGTGTTTCTCCTCCACGGGAAGTGAATTAAATACCATTTGGAGGCCTTTATTGTTCAAGCGAAAATGCCCGATTAGTGACGAAAGAGATAACCACCCCCCCTTACGACATGCTTCAGAAACGAAAAAAATGGTCCGTTTTCAAATGTTGCGTCTTTGAATGACAATCCACATTTGTACGTGGATAATCACTTTTAGAGCTAAAATTAGATGTTTAAAGTGATTTTCAAGCTTCCAGGGGCCCTAAACACAAGATTTGAGAAATGGGTAAAAGTGAATGAAAATGGCCAATTTACTCACTCTGAGGCCTTAAAAAGGGTTTCTCCTCCACGGGAAGTGAATTAAATACCATTTGGAGGCCTTTATTGTTCAAGCGAAAACGCCTGATTTTTGATGAAAGAGATAACCACCCCGCCTTACGACATGCTTCTGAAACTAAAAAAATGGTTCATTTTCAAATGTTGCATCTTTGGACGACAATCCACATTTGTACGTGGATAAACACTTTTAGAGATAAAATTAGATGTTTAAAGTGATTTTCAAGCTTCCAGGGGCCCTAAACACAAGATTTGAGAAATGGGTAAACGTGAATGAAAATGGCCAATTTACTCACTCTGCGGCCTTAAAAAGTGTTTCTCCTCCACGGAAAGTGAATAAAATAACATTTGGATGCCTTTATTGTTCAATCAAAAACGCCCGTTTTTTGGTGAAAAAGATAACCACCCCCCCTTACGACATGCTTCAGAAACGAAAAAAATGGTCAATTTTCAAATGTTGCTTCTTTGAACTACAATTCACATTTGTACGTGGATGATCACTTTTAGAGATAAAATTAGATGTTTAAAGTGATTTACAAGCTTCCAGGGGCCCTTAACACAAGATATGAGGAATGGGTAAATATGAATGAAAATGGCCAATTTATTCACTCTGAGGCCTTAAAAAGTTTTTCTCCACTCCAGAAAGTGAATTAAATAACATTTGTAGGCCTTTATTGTTCAATCAAAAACGCCCGATTTTTGACGAAAGAGATAACCACCCCCCCCTTACGACATGCTTCAGAAACTAAAAAAATGGTCCGTTTTCAAATGTTGCCTCTTTGAACTACAATTCACATTTGTACATGGAAAAGCACTTTTAAAGATCAAATGAGATGTTTAAAGGGATTTTCATGCTTCCAGGGGCCTTAAACACAAGATTTGAGGAATGGGTAAAAGTGAATGAAAATGGCCAATTTACTCACTCTGAGGCCTTAAAAAGTGTTTCTCCTCCACTGGAAGTGAATGAAATAACATTTGGAGGCCTTTATTGTTCAATCAAAAATGCCAGTTTTTTGGTGAAAGAGATAACCACCCCCCTTACGACATGCTTCAGAAACGAAAAAAATGGTCCATTTTCAAATGTTGCCTCTTTGAACTACAATTCACATTTGTACGTGGAAAAGCACTTTTAAAGATCAAATGAGATGTTTAAAGTGATTTTCATGCTTCCAGGGGCCTTAAACACAAGATTTGAGGAATGGGTAAAAGTGAATGAAAATGGCCAATTTACTCACTCTGAGGCCTTAAAAAGTGTTTCTCCTCCACTGGAAGTGAATTAAATAACATTTGGAGGCCTTTATTGTTCAATCAAAAATGCCAGTTTTTTGGTGAAAGAGATAACCACTGAGGTTCCGTGTGAGACGGGACGGCACTTTTGAGTGGTGACGAATATGGATGAGTTTGGTATCTACGAACCGCAAATGACGAGTATAGTGGGTGTACGCAGTTTCGCTATGCAGCCACGTATGGTTCGTCTTATTTTTGGGTTTGTTCATCCGAACCCTCGGGTTCCATTTTAGATACAGCATCCATTTTGTTTCTTGCCCTCAGGTAGCCAGCGAACGGGCTTTGTCCGCCTCGTGACCCTGGGACTCCCAAGCTTACACGAGCGACACGTGTTTCTTTGAGGTGACTTTTACGATGAGGGAAGTGACACGACTAAGGCAGATGGCCCTGCTCGAGGCTCATCTTGCCGCGCCGGTCTATTGTTTCAGCCATGCATACATTAGACACGAGGTCTTTGACCCCTCTATCAAGTTTCCTTTATTGCTCCTAACACTCTTTTCTAACCTGTTGTGCATCCTTGTCCTTTCCTTGCATCTGTTTTTCGTCCTTCCTCTTAATGTGTTTACGGTTAGGATGAAATGTGTTTATTGCAGAGGAGATATGTTTTTACAGTTGGGAACCAGCAAGGCTGTTGTAATTGTGTTCCGGCCTCTTGAAACATGAACGCGACCCTTTTGAAGTTTATTGTGGGAACTGAGTTGTAACCTTTGTTCGCCATACTGTGGTATGGCAAAAACTTGTATAAAAGGACCGATCCACTTCTACAAATTTGAAGCAGTCTCCGAGAACCTACACGTTGTGTACTTCTTGTGACCTCTGTATCCCTGCAGTAAATAAACGCTGATCTCTGACGTCGCTGGAAGTGTCCCGTGTCTCTGTGTTTAGTACGCCAGAACAGGTAACCCACGAAGGTTTCAGGTGTTGTTCCCTGGCACCGCTGGGTCTTAAGAATAACCCAGTCCTTCAGTTGGCGCCCAATGTGGGGCGACATCAACGGTACCGGTCCAAAGCCCGACGATCGTGAGGAACTTCGTGTGAAATCTCCGAGGGAAGGTGCACCCCGCTTCATCGATCCAGTTGTCGAAATAAGTGGCCCGACGTCTTTTCCGCGAAGATCCCCGCCTCCTGACGGCTGCGACGGACCGATGCCCTGACTGTCGACCTGTTTTGGCGCCTGGCGTAGTCCTTTGTACGGCGAGACGATCAACGGGCCTTCCTGGTGACGCCATTGTTCTCTCAGTTAAGTATTTGTGGGTCGCTCCCAGTGTTGCTTTGTTGTCTGCATGGTTCCATAGCATTCGTGGTTCTTAGTTGTTGGGTTTTATTTGACGATTGCAATTGCCAAAAACCGAGGGTCTTGCATTTTTGCGAGGACATCGTAATTCGATAGCCCTTGAAGTTTGTATACTCGGTTAGTGTGCACGATGCCTGGCCGTAGTACTTTGGTTGGGTTTTTCAAATGTTGCAGCATGGATTCCCGGCTGGAGGATTCATGTCCGATACCTCCGGTTGGAACTCCAATTTACGAGCTCTATAGTCGTCATGGCGTGGGTCCTATCGTATATAATGAATATTGGGTCCGCTACACTAAAAATGATGGCGTCCTTAGTTGGCCATCTCATGGTAGTTTCGAAACTGCCGTTTTAGATAATTTGGAAGCTAAATTGTTTAAAAAGAAAGCTAGGCCGGCCATGTTTGATTCCTTACGGTTATGGCGGAAAGAGGCCAAGCAGAAAGAGATCAAACAGAGTAAGAAAAATAAAAGAGAAGGTGTTATTACGGTGATGCGGAATGCAGAACAGTATCAGTTAGACAAAGATGAGAAAGAGCAGGAAGTTAGTGCTCGGCTTCATCATATGGCAGTGGATAAATGTTATCCGGTGCTACCTTCTAATATCGATAAGACAGGAGAAGAAGCGATGGAGGATTCGCTCTTGTCTTATCTGTTGAAATCACCACCTCCCTATGCTCCCGATGTTATGGGTCCCGTGCATCCACCTCTTCCTCAACCCGCTGTTTTGGCGGCTGCTGGTCAGCCCGCCGTTCCTCCCGCTCTCCCAAATCCCCTTGGGTCACAGATCGTACATCCTCTTGTTCCGGCTTCTCTCCCTACTGCGCCTTTCCAAGTCCCTCCTCAGCCTGTCGTTCCCGCTACTCCTGCTGCCGCGTCTATTTCTACTGTTTCCACCCCTATTGTTGCTGCGCCTGCATCTTCTTCCTCTTCTCCTTCTGTTCGTAGTCATCTCCTGACTGCCGTTGCTACTCTTTATTCTCCGCTTTTTGGGCCGATACTCGGCTCGACTCTTTCAGATGTCGCTCAAAGGCGCAGTCAGCTTCCTGATGGTAGGGAACGTGAATCGTTGGTGAAAATGGCACGTAGATGGATTCGTAATCCTGTTAAATACACCTCACGTATAGTGTTTGAAACGTTTTCTCAGTTTAATGTGCCCACGCAACGATTCGTGTTTGAGGAACTGTGTAAATCGTTGAAGGAGGAGTGGGATGATGATGTGGCTGATAATGTACCGTCTGAGGTTTCTGAGCTACAGCATCGGTTCGCCACGGGTGTAATCGTAGGTGACAAAGTTCGAGAGGCTCTAGAGCGCTTGTTATCCTTTCGATGTACAGTGCAACCTCGTGCGTTGTTTAAGGAAGAGACTGCAGACTGGATGGCACAACCTGGTCAATATCCTATGCGGGAAGTCCCCCCAGTGTGGATGCCAGGTGATCCTAATGCTAACCCAGCTGTCCCAGGCCGTTTCCAGAGAGTGTGGATACACCTCCCTTGGAAACGATCGGAAGTTTTACAAGTGAAGCAATCCTTGCCTGATCCCCGTAAAAATCCTGCAGGTTATTATAAGGAGCTGTCCCAATTGGTGGATGCTACCGTTATGAACCTAGCTGATATCGACATGTTGTTTGGCAATGTGGTGCCTCAGCCGATTTGGGCGAAAATTCGTCACGAGAATCACGCAGCCGAGTTAGGCGGTGACTGGGCTGCCCTTACGGCGGCAGACGCCCAGCAGGTCGGTGGGGCTAAGCCTGAACAGCTTATTGTGGCTTTGCCTCAGAGGATAATTACTCTCATGAAAACGCTTATGCCAGCGATGCGCGTCAATTGGGACAAATTATCGGCGTGCAAGCAAAAGAGGGATGAAAGCGTTTCTGATTTCTTTACGAGATTTGAGGAAGCGTTTGTTGACCATAGTGGTCAGGACATGGGTTCCGAGGGTGGTCAGCGGCTGTTCATCGATAAGTTTGTATCGAACTTGTTGCCTGACCTTAGCAACAAGTTGAAGAATTCTGAGAGTTCGTGGGCTGTTTCTACCACCGCTCAAATATTAGCTACGGCCCAATATTACGAAAATAGAGAAAAGGAGGAAAGTGAGCGTGCAGATAAGAAAACGAAGGATCTTAAAACCAAGGTCTTATTGCAGCAAGCCTATCCTCCGCGCTCGAATTTCAGTGATACACAGCAGCTAAATCGATCACAATCACAGTTCTCCAGATCGCAGACGCGAAATGCCTCTCCCGCACCTCGCTTTGTGTTGGGATATAATCAATGCGCATATTGTCGTGGGGAGGGCCATCTGAAGTTTGATTGTCCGGTTCTCCGTGATAGGAACAATGGTGTGTCGGCTCGAGGAGGACGTAGTGGTCCTCAACAGGCTTCCCGTGGTAGAGGTCGTGGAGTTACCCAGAATCAGGCCGAACGTTTTGCCACGTCTTCGGACTCACACAATTGTTTCGATCGGCGCGAACCATCGTCCGGTCGGTCTGCACAGTATCATGTGGATGACTGTTACGTTGAGTGTGATGTTGATATGGACGGTATCTACTAGGACAGCCATAGACAAAGGAAGGGAGAAGTATCAGTTCCGGTTGATCAGAGAGGGCCTTATGTTGCAGTAGCCACTTTGGGCGTCGTTGAGCCTTTTCTGTTGGACACTGGTGCAGCAAAAAGTTCCATCATGCATTCGAAACTCCCTGGCGCGCCTTTGTCTGGCTTAACGAATGTTTCCGTTGGATTTTCTGGCGCCCCCGTTAGCAATCCAGTTTCTAGCCCCTTGCCCCTTACAATTGGGTCTCATGAGCTAGAAGCTCCTTTGATTTTGACTACTGGTTGTGGTGAGAATCTTTTGGGCTTGGATTTGTTGAAAAGGTTACATGCGACTTTGTACTGTTCTCCTACGGGTGTGGTGCTTACGTTGGGTAAGAGCGTGATTTCCCCTATGTATTTATCGATCGATAAGCTCCCACCGGAATTGAGTTCTCTTCCGGTCTCCTTGTGGGCGACAGGTCCCAATGACGTGGGCCTGCTGGATATACCACCTTATGTTGTTCAATTGAAAGTTGGTGCGCGCTTGCCGCGCATACCCCAGTATCGTATTTCCCTTGATGGTGAACGGGCACTATTAGCGATCATTTACGATCTGATCGGTAAAGATGTTATTGAGGAGACACGGGGTAATGTGTGCAATAGTCCCGTGTTGCCTATTCTGAAACGAACGGATCCCTCCAAGCCTCCCGTGTACCGTCTAGTTATCGACTTACGGGAAGTCAATAAAGTCGTTGTTCCGCAGTTTCCTGTGGTGCCAGACATTACAGCTTTACTCACTCTGATTCCAGCCACTGCATCATGGTTCTCGGTAATCGATCTGAAGAATGCGTTCTTTAGCATTCCGATTGCTGAGGAAAGCAGAGATTTGTTCGGTTTCTCATTAGGTGGTCGCAGCTTCAGGTTCAAACGTGCACCACAGGGCTACTGTGAGAGTCCATCAATCTACAGCCAAGCTCTTAAGAGTCAACTTGATGCATTTGTGTTACCGGCTGGTGCGGCCTTGATTCAGTACGTTGATGATCTATTGGTAGCTGCTGACACTGAACAGCTTTGTAGAGCTGCTACAGTGTCACTGTTACAGCATCTTTGCGCCTTACATCATAAAGTGTCACCTTCCAAACTGCAATATTGTTGTCAAGAAGTAACCTATCTAGGTCACTTATTGTCAAAGGCGGGCAGAAGGTTGACCCCTGAAAGAATTGCAGCAATTGCTCGAATGACTGTGCCAACAACTCAGAGAGATGTGCGTGCCTTTCTAGGTATCACGTCATACTGCAGACAGTGGATCCCGAACTTTTCACTGTTAGCGAAGCCATTGGTAGCTCTCACGTGCAAGGACGTTTCGACTCCTTTGCCATGGACGAAGGAATGTCAGAAAAGTTTTTCTGAACTACGTGATGCACTGTGTTCGGCTCCTGTGTTAGGTACTCCTGATTACAGTAAGCCTTTCACATTATACGTCCACGAGAGGGACGGTTGTGCGTTGAGTGTTTTAACGCAACAATTTGGTGGTAAGCAGCGTCCGTGTGCATATTTTTCCTCGACCTTAGACCCGGTAGCTAGAGCGTTGCCGAGTTGCTTGAGGGCGACAGCGGCAGCGGCGGCGTCTATTCGGCAGTCCGCAGGTCTGGTCATGGATAATATGCTCATAGTGATGGTTCCGCATGCAGTTGATACGCTCTTGAATCGGACAAAGACTCAACATCTGACGAGTGCAAGGTTGTCTGGGTACGAGCTGACCCTTTTGGCAAGTCATATACAGATCAAACGTTGTAATGTACTGAATCCGGCGACATTGTTGCCGATTAATATGGAATCAGATGATGTGCTGCCACATGATTGTTATTTACGGACTGAGGAAGAAACAAAAGGTCGTGTGGACCTGAAAAACACTCCCTTGGCAGATCCCGATGGTACCTTGTATGTGGATGGCTCGTGTTTTAAATTGCCGAATGGCGATGTGACGACTGCGTACGCTGTGGTGACGTTGAGCACGGTTGTGGAAACTGCGAGATTGAACCAGAATTCAGCACAAGCGGCAGAGTTAATTGCATTGACAAGAGCGTGTGTTCTGTCGAAGGGAAAGCGAGTGAATGTGTTTACTGACAGTCAGTACGCATTTGGTGTTGCGCATAATTTTGGAAGATTGTGGAGAGAAAGAGGATTTATGACATCGCATGGTACGAAGATCCAACACGGGCAGCTCGTGAATGATCTTTTGGATGCACTTACATTGCCTAAACAAGTGGCGATCGTTAAATGTAGTGCACATCGGAAAGTGACGGATGATGTTGGTCGTGGTAATGCGTTTGCGGATGAGATTGCTAAGGAAACGGCTAAGAATCTTGCGACTCGAATGTATGTCACGAGTTCATTGAGGTGGCCGACGGAGACTGGTATGTGTGAAAATACTGTTGAGAGTGTGAAAGCAATTCAGAACGAAGCTACTAAAGCTGAAAAGACCAAGTGGAAAGAAAGTACAGGAAGATTTGATATGCATGGATGTTGGGTTGACCTGAAGGAATGTCAGAGGTGGATGTTACCAGATGCGTACGTATTAGCTGTAGTGACGATGGGTCATGGGTTGTCACATATTAGTGCGAAAGGAATATGTAAGTTCTTGTCCCCTGTATGGAGGAATGAGGGTATTGCTAAGTGTGCCGAGAGAGTGGTTAAGAATTGTATGGTGTGTTTGATGCACAATCCCGGAAGGGGCACCCCCACTCCACCTGGTCATTTCGCTCCTCCTGCTTGTCCCTTTGAGGTTATCCAGCTGGACTTTATCCATATGGAGAGATGCAATAACCTGAAGTATGTTTTGGTTGTGGTTTGCGCGTTCTCCAGATGGATTGAGGCCTATCCTCTTAAGGATAATACTGCCCTGTCCACAGCAAAAATCCTGCTGAAGGAGTACTTTCCTAGGTACGGAATGCCACGGATTGTGTGGTCGGATAATGGAAGCGAGTTTGTGGGAAGTGTAATGCAGAGTGTGTGTAAGGGCCTGGGAATTCGTCAAAAATTCCATAGTGCTAATCATCCTCAGGCAGCGGGTTTGGTTGAAGGGTACAATGGTACCCTGAAGCTAAAACTCGCTAAGATTCAAGCTACGACTGGTCTATCATGGCCTGATGCCTTGCCTCTGGCTCTCCTATCGACCAGAGCGACCGTACACTCTCGAGTAGGGCTTAGCCCATATGAGATTGTGTTCGGTCGCCCTGCGAATATTTGGGGAGTCCCGAGGCCGAGGGCTTTTGATAGTCTTGAGTATCCAATGTTAATTGATTACTTGCATGATTTGACCACTAAACTACGGTTAATCCATCAACAGGTCTTTGAAGCTCTACCGGCGCAGACAGAGGGTCCTGGACACCAGCTTCGGCCAGGGGACTGGGTTGTTACCCGAAATTTCGGTCGGAAACGTAACTTGGAGCCAAGATTCGTCGGACCCTTTCAAGTCTTGTTGACAACGAGGACAGCGGTTCGACTGGAGGGCCGGAAGAACTGGGTCCATGCCAGCCACACAAAAAAGGTACCGATCCCCTTACCAACAGACGGTTGGGTGAGGACTGGGATTTCGGCCACAGAAACTGAGACTCCTTTGCACTTTGTGCCGTTTAGCGACGCTCAACTTGTGGGGGAGGATTTGTCACTGCCAAACCCACATGTGGAGTCATCAGTAGCAGAGAACCCAAGGTCTGACTCGTTGTCCACTTCATCGAACACTGTTGCGCCAGCTGAACAATTGTTTATAGAGCAAACTCGACCTGGAAGAAGTCGATACTTTCTTCGTTCAAGGACTAATAAAAATTAGTAGTATATTTGTTTTTTTGATGTTACGAATATTATGGACAATTATATCCTTTCTTTTTGAGTTCTTATGTGCTTTTCCACTGCTAAGAGATTTGTAATAAAACTGAACGTTTCGAGGAAACCTCTCCATCCGGGTTACCGTAGGGCCGTGCGGGTACTCCTTTCTGTTTAGCAGGTTTCTGACGTTAGGTCGGTTACTTTTGTCGATCTCTGGGAACTCCTGGGGATTGATAATCGCTACTCAGAACGAAGTGCGTCAAGTACGTCACGGACGGTTTGTAGAGGATGGCATTCTCTAAGCTGTTGGAAGTAGAAAGGATGTCGGCACAGAGATTAGAGCTATGGAGGGTTGTACGAACAAAATGTTTTCTGTTTCAGGTGTTTCTACTGTTCCTGACCGTATCTATGTTATTGGTGGGTGGAGTGTATTTTGGAGTACCGTTGTTATTACCTTCTGTTTCACCTACCTTTTCTCCTAAACTAAGTTCCCTCACCACTGTCTCCCCACATTCCTTTCATCCTTTGCCTCAACATGAGCAGGTTAGACGTGCGGAATTCATGAATAATTCCTTTGTTCAACTCCTACATCAGCATCAGTTGGTGGTAAATACTACCAATTGTTGGGTATGTGGGTTAATGCCACATACCATGGATAGGGGTATCCCGTATTTGGTCCTTCCTTACAGCTCCCAGGGTTCAGCTCGAGCATTCCAAACTATGTTCCGTAGTGCACTAGATTCCTACCCCAGTCGAGAGCCACGGTCTGTCAATTTTGGTCCTGGGCCGTATCACAAGCCTTTGGCGATAGCAATAGCGGATCTGGATAGAGATGTTTTTGATGCATCACTCATTCCAGATGAAGAAGTGCAGGCCTATAAGGATCTGAGCGAGGCTGAGTATAGTACGTCAGTGGGTGATAGACAGCTTAAGAGCTCGTCCCCAATATGGATTGTACCACACCTTGGTAATTTCTGGTTGAAAGGCCTGGGTCGAAATCCGAGAGCACAACTTGGGAACAGTGCTTGCACTGATACGTATGTTCTACCGATGCTCTCCTCCCCTGTTTTTCTGACTGCTAAGGGCACTTATTTTGTATGTTATGAACGCGCATATACATGGTTACCCCGCGATTTTTCGGGTACCTGTTATATTGCGAATCTTTTACCACCGACTTTCACGGTTGCTTCAGACTACCACAAAACTAGAGTCGTGAGAGGCGTTATTAGCAAGGAGGATACTGCTGGTCAAGAAGCAGGAGACTTCTTTAAGGGTTTCTTGCCGTTTTGGGGACCTATGGTTAATAGTAGGAACCTAAGACAGTTGACCCGTGTAGTTGAGTCGACTGCTAATATTACTGCAAATGCCCTTGGTAATTTAACAGCTGAACTACAGGCGGATAGACTCATGACGTTGCAGAACCGCATGGTTCTAGACGTTGTTCTTGCAGATAGAGGGGGTGTGTGTAAAGTTATCCATTCGAGTTGTTGCATTTTTATTCCTGACAATGCTCCAACTGTTTACCAAGCCATCTCGAAGTTGCACAAGATTTCCGAGTCCATACACGTGGACGAAGGTAATTGGACGCTCCTAGGATGGTTTTGGGGCCTGATGTCAACCTGGGGTTGGAAGATTCTAATGATCGTAGGGGTTGTTGTAACGTTTCTGTTCACGTGTTGTCTTTGTGTACAGTGTGGTCCTGCCTTATGTGGCCTATGTGCTACGACGTGTATAAGGCGGCCATCTGTTACCAAGGAGACGTTGATGAATAGAATGATGTTCCAGCAGCAGCTGAACGATCTGATGAATATTGATATAGATTCCGATCTTGACTAGTGCTTGCCTACATGAGGGCAAAAGGAGCGTCTGAGGTTCCGTGTGAGACGGGACGGCACTTTTGAGTGGTGACGAATATGGATGAGTTTGGTATCTACGAACCGCAAATGACGAGTATAGTGGGTGTACGCAGTTTCGCTATGCAGCCACGTATGGTTCGTCTTATTTTTGGGTTTGTTCATCCGAACCCTCGGGTTCCATTTTAGATACAGCATCCATTTTGTTTCTTGCCCTCAGGTAGCCAGCGAACGGGCTTTGTCCGCCTCGTGACCCTGGGACTCCCAAGCTTACACGAGGGACACGTGTTTCTTTGAGGTGACTTTTACGATGAGGGAAGTGACACGACTAAGGCAGATGGCCCTGCTCGAGGCTCATCTTGCCGCGCCGGTCTATTGTTTCAGCCATGCATACATTAGACACGAGGTCTTTGACCCCTCTATCAAGTTTCCTTTATTGCTCCTAACACTCTTTTCTAACCTGTTGTGCATCCTTGTCCTTTCCTTGCATCTGTTTTTCGTCCTTCCTCTTAATGTGTTTACGGTTAGGATGAAATGTGTTTATTGCAGAGGAGATATGTTTTTACAGTTGGGAACCGGCAAGGCTGTTGTAATTGTGTTCCGGCCTCTTGAAACATGAACGCGACCCTTTTGAAGTTTATTGTGGGAACTGAGTTGTAACCTTTGTTCGCCATACTGTGGTATGGCAAAAACTTGTATAAAAGGACCGCTCCACTTCTACAAATTTGAAGCAGTCTCCGAGAACCTACACGTTGTGTACTTCTTGTGACCTCTGTATCCCTGCAGTAAATAAACGCTGATCTCTGACGTCGCTGGAAGTGTCCCGTGTCTCTGTGTTTAGTACGCCAGAACAGGTAACCCACGAAGGTTTCAGGTGTTGTTCCATGGCACCGCTGGGTCTTAAGAATAACCCAGTCCTTCACCACCCCCCCTTACGACATGCTTCAGAAACAAAAAAAATGCTCCATTTTCAAATGTTGCGTCTTTGAACTACAATTCACATTTGTACGTGGATATTCACTTTTAGAGATAAAATTAGGTGTTTAAAGTGATTTACAAGCTTCCAGGGGCCCAAAACACAAGATATGAGGAATGGGTAAATATGAATGAAAATGGACAATTTATTCACTCTGAGGCCTTAAAAAGTTTTTCTCCACTCCAGAAAGTGAATTAAATAACATTTGTAGGCCTTTATTGTTCAATCAAAAACGCCCGATTTTTGACGAAAGAGATAACCACCCCCCCTTACGACATGCTTCAGAAACTAAAAAAATGGTCCGTTTTCAAATGTTGCCTCTTTGAACTACAATTCACATTTGTACGTGGAAAAGCACTTTTAAAGATCAAATGAGATGTTTAAAGTGATTTTCATGCTTCCAGGGGACTTAAACACAAGATTTGAGGAATGGGTAAAAGTGAATGAAAATGGCCAATTTACTCACTCTGAGGCCTTAAAAAGTTTTTCTCCTCCACGGAAAGTAAAAAAATAACATTTGGATGCCTTTATTGTTCAATCAAAAACGCCCATTTTTTGGTGAAAAAGATAACCACCCCCCCTTACGACATGCTTCAGAAACGAAAAAAATGTTCCATTTTCAAATGTTGCGTCTTTGAACTACAATTCACATTTGTACGTGGATGATCACTTTTAGAGATAAAATTAGATGTTTAAAGTGATTTACAAGCTTCCAGGGGCCCTGAACACAAGATATGAGGAATGGGTAAATATGAATGAAACTGGCCAATTTATTCACTCTGAGGCCTTAAAAAGTTTTTCTCCACTCCAGAAAGTGAATTAAATAACATTTGTAGGCCTTTATTGTTCAATCAAAAACGCCCGATTTTTGACGAAAGAGATAACCACCCCCCCTTACGACATGCTTCAGAAACTAAAAAAATGGTCCGTTTTCAAATGTTGCCTCTTTGAACTACAATTCACATTTGTACGTGGAAAAGCACTTTTAAAGATCAAATGAGATGTTTAAAGTGATTTTCATGCTTCCAGGGGACTTAAACACAAGATTTGAGGAATGGGTAAAAGTGAATGAAAATTGTCAATTTACTCACTCTGAGGCCTTAAACAGTGTTTCTCTTCCACGGGAAGTGAATTAAATAACATTTGTAGGCCTTTATTGTTCAAGCGAAAACGCCCGATTATTGACGAAAGAGATAACCACCCCCCCTTACGACATGCTTCAGAAACGAAAAAAATGGTCCGTTTTCAAATGTTGCGTCTTTGAATGACAATCCACATTTGTACGTGGGTAATCACTTTTAGAGATAAAGTGAGATGTTTAAAGTGATTTTCAAGCTTCCAGGGGCCCTAAACACAAGATTTGAGAAATGGGTAAAAGTGAATGAAAATGGCCAATTTACTCACTCTGAGGCCTTAAAAAGTGTTTCTCCTCCACGGGAAGTGAATTAAATACCATTTGGAGGCCTTTATTGTTCAAGCGAAAACGCCTGATTTTTGATGAAAGAGATAACCACCCCCCCTTACGACATGCTTCTGAAACTAAAAAAATGGTTCATTTTCAAATGTTGCGTCTTTGAACCACAATTAACATTGTACGTGGATAATCACTTTTAGAGATAAAATGAGATGTTTAAAGTGATTTTCAAGCTTCCAGGGGCCCTAAACACGAGATTTGAGAAATGGGTAAACGTGAATGAAAATGGTCAATTTACTCACTCTGCGGCCTTAAAAAGTGTTTCTCCTCCACGGAAAGTGAATAAAATAACATTTGGATGCCTTTATTGTTCAATCAAAAACGCCCGTTTTTTGGTGAAAAAGATAACCACCCCCCCTTACGACATGCTTCAGAAACGAAAAAAACTGGTCCATTTTCAAATGTTGCGTCTTTGAACTACAATTCACATTTGTACGTGGATGATCACTTTTAGAGATAAAATTAGATGTTTAAAGTGATTTACAAGCTTCCAGGGGCCCTAAACACAAGATATGAGGAATGGGTAAATATGAATGAAAATGGCCAATTTATTCACTCTGAGGCCTTAAAAAGTTTTTCTCCACTCCAGAAAGTGAATTAAATAACATTTGTAGGCCTTTATTGTTCAATCAAAAACGCCCGATTTTTGACGAAAGAGATAACCACCCCCCCTTACGACATGCTTCAGAAACTAAAAAAATGGTCCGTTTTCAAATGTTGCCTCTTTGAACTACAATTCACATTTGTACGTGGAAAAGCACTTTTAAAGATCAAATGAGATGTTTAAAGTGATTTTCATGCTTCCAGGGGCCTTAAACACAAGATTTGAGGAATGGGTAAAAGTGAATGAAAATGGCAAATTTACTCACTCTGAGGCCTTAAAAAGTGTTTCTCCTCCACGGGACGTGAATTAAATAACATTTTAGGCCTTTACTGTTCAAGCGAAAACGCCTGATTTTTGATGAAAGAGATAACCCCCCCCCTTACGACATGCTTCTGAAACTAAAAAAATGGTTCATTTTCAAATGTTGCGTCTTTGAACTACAATTCACATTTGTACGTGAATGATCACTTTTAGAGATAAAATTAGATGTTTAAAGTGATTTACAAGCTTCCAGGGGCCCTAACCACAAGATATGAGGAATGGGTAAATATGAATGAAAATGGCCAATTTATTCACTCTGAGGCCTTAAAAAGTTTTTCTCCACTCCAGAAAGTGAATTAAATAACATTTGTAGGCCTTTATTGTTCAAGCGAAAACGCCTGATTTTTGATGAAAGAGATAACCACCCCCCCTTACGACATGCTTCTGAAACTAAAAAAATGGTTCATTTTCAAATGTTGCGTCTTTGAACTACAATTAACATTGTACGTGGATAATCACTTTTAGAGCTAAAATGAGATGTTTAAAGTGATTTTCAAGCTTCCAGGGGCCCTAAACACGAGATTTGAGAAAAGGGTAAACGTGAATGAAAATGGCCAATTTACTCACTCTGCGGCCTTAAAAAGTGTTTCTCCTCCACGGAAAGTGAATAAACTAACATTTGGATGCCTTTATTGTTCAATCAAAAACGCCCGTTTTTTGGTGAAAAAGATAACCACCCCCCCTTACGACATGCTTCAGCAACTAAAAAAATGGTCCGTTTTCAAATGTTGCCTCTTTGAACTACAATTCACATTTGTACGTGGAAAAGCACTTTTAAAGATAAAATTAGATGTTTAAAGTGATTTACAAGCTTCCAGGGGCCCTAAACACAAGATATGAGGAATGGGTAAATATGAATGAAAATGGCCAATTTATTCACTCTGAGGCCTTAAAAAGTTTTTCTCCACTCCAGAAAGTGAATTAAATAACATTTGTAGGCCTTTATTGTTCAATCAAAAACGCCCGATTTTTGATGAAAGAGATAACCACCCACCCTTACGACATGCTTCATTAACGAAAAAAATGGTTCATTTTCAAATGTTGCATCTTTGAACGACAATCCACATTTGAACGTGGATAAACACTTTTAGAGATAAAATTAGATGTTTAAAGTGATTTTCAAGCTTCCAGGGGCCCTAAACACAAGATTTGAGAAATGGGTAAAAGTGAATGAAAATGGCCAATTTACTCACTCTGAGGCCTTAAAAAGTGTTTCTCCTCCACGGGAAGTGAATTAAATACCATTTGGAGGCCTTTATTGTTCAAGCGAAAACACCTGATTTTTGATGAAAGAGATAACCACCCCCCCTTACGACATGCTTCTGAAACTAAAAAAATGGTTCATTTTCAAATGTTGCGTCTTTGAACCACAATTAACATTGTACGTGGATAATCACTTTTAGAGATAAAATGAGATGTTTAAAGTGATTTTCAAGCTTCCAGGGGCCCTAAACACGAGATTTGAGAAATGGGTAAACGTGAATGAAAATGGTCAATTTACTCACTCTGCGGCCTTAAAAAGTGTTTCTCCTCCACGGAAAGTGAATAAAATAACATTTGGATGCCTTTATTGTTCAATCAAAAACGCCCGTTTTTTGGTGAAAAAGATAACCACCCCCCCTTACGACATGCTTCAGAAACGAAAAAAATGGTCCATTTTCAAATGTTGCGTCTTTGAACTACAATTCACATTTGTACGTGGAAAAGCACTTTTAACCCCTTCGGTGCTCATGACGGAACGGTTCCGTCATGAGCCACTGTTGAGCTGTGCTCATGACGGAACCGTTCCGTCATGACCACGCCCGCGCAAGAAACCGTCAGCACAGCGGCGGAATTTGCGCAGCATGGAAGGGGTTAAAGATCAAATGAGATGTTTAAAGTGATTTTCATGCTTCCAGGGGCCTTAAACACAAGATTTGAGGAATGGGTAACAGTGAATGAAAATGGCCAATTTACTCACTCTGAGGCCTTAAAAAGTGGTTCTCCTCCACTGGAAGTGAATTAAATAACATTTGGAGGCCTTTATTGTTCAATCAAAAATGCCAGTTTTTTGGTGAAAGAGATAACCACCCCCCCTTACGACATGCTTCAGAAACGAAAAAAATGAACCATTTTCAAATGTTGCGTCTTTGAACTACAATTCACATTTGTACGTGGATATTCACTTTTAGAGATAAAATTAGATGTTTAAAGTGATTTACAAGCTTCCAGGGGCCCTAAACACAAGATATATGAGGAATGGGTAAATATGAATGAAAATGGCCAATTTATTCACTCTGAGGCCTTAAAAAGTTTTTCTCCACTCCAGAAAGTGAATTAAATAACATTTGTAGGCCTTTATTGTTCAATCAAAAACGCCCGATTTTTGACGAAAGAGATAACCACCACCCCTTACGACATGCTTCAGAAACTAAAAAAATGGTCCGTTTTCAAATGTTGCCTCTTTGAACTACAATTCACATTTGTACGTGGAAAAGCACTTTTAAAGATCAAATGAGATGTTTAAAGTGATTTTCATGCTTCCAGGGGACTTAAACACAAGATTTGAGGAATGGGTAAAAGTGAATGAAAATGGCCAATTTACTCACTCTGAGGCCTTAAAAAGTTTTTCTCCTCCACGGAAAGTAAAAAAATAACATTTGGATGCCTTTATTGTTCAATCAAAAACGCCCGTTTTTTGGTGAAAAAGATAACCACCCCCCCTTACGACATGCTTCAGAAACGAAAAAAATGTTCCATTTTCAAATGTTGCGTCTTTGAACTACAATTCACATTTGTACGTGGATGATCACTTGTAGAGATAAAATTAGATGTTTAAAGTGATTTACAAGCTTCCAGGGGCCCTAAACACAAGATATGAGGAATGGGTAAATATGAATGAAACTGGCCAATTATTCACTCTGAGGCCTTAAAAAGTTTTTCTCCACTCCAGAAAGTGAATTAAATAACATTTGTAGGCCTTTATTGTTCAATCAAAAACGCCCGATTTTTGACAAAAGAGATAACCACCCCCCCTTACGACATGCTTCAGAAACGAAAAAAATGGTCCGTTTTCAAATGTTGCGTCTTTGAATGACAATCCACATTTGTACGTGGGTAATCACTTTTAGAGATAAAGTGAGATGTTTAAAGTGATTTTCAAGCTTCCAGGGGCCCTAAACACAAGATTTGAGGAATGGGTAAATATGAATGAAAATGGCCAATTTATTCACTCTGAGGCCTTAAAAAGTTTTTCTCCACTCCAGAAAGTGAATTAAATAACATTTGTAGGCCTTTATTGTTCAATCAAAAACGCCCGATTTTTGATGAAAGAGATAACCCCCCCCCTTACGACATGCTTCATTAACGAAAAAAATGGTTCATTTTCAAATGTTGCATCTTTGAACGACAATCCACATTTGAACGTGGATAAACACTTTTAGAGATAAAATTAGATGTTTAAAGTGATTTTCAAGCTTCCAGGGGCCCTAAACACAAGATTTGAGAAATGGGTAAAAGTGAATGAAAATGGCCAATTTACTCACTCTGAGGCCTTAAAAAGTGTTTCTCCTCCACGGGAAGTGAATTAAATACCATTTGGAGGCCTTTATTGTTCAAGCGAAAACGCCTGATTTTTGATGAAAGAGATAACCACCCCCCCTTACGACATGCTTCTGAAACTAAAAAAATGGTTCATTTTCAAATGTTGCGTCTTTGAACCACAATTAACATTGTACGTGGATAATCACTTTTAGAGATAAAATGAGATGTTTAAAGTGATTTACAAGCTTCCAGGGGCCCTAAACACAAGATATATGAGGAATGGGTAAATATGAATGAAAATGGCCAATTTACTCACTCTGAGGCCTTTAAAAGTGTTTCTCCTCCACGGGAAGTGAATTAAATACCATTTGGAGGCCTTTATTGTTCAAGCGAAAACGCCTGATTTTTGATGAAAGAGATAACCACCCCCGCTTACGACATGCTTCTGAAACTAAAAAAATGGTCCATTTTCAAATGTTGCGTCTTTGAACTACAATTCACATTTGTACGTGGATATTCACTTTTAGAGATAAAATTAGATGTTTAAAGTGATTTACAAGCTTCCAGGGGCCCTAAACACAAGATATGAGGAATGGGTAAATATGAATGAAAATGGCCAATTTATTCACTCTGAGGCCTTAAAAAGTTTTTCTCCACTCCAGAAAGTGAATTAAATAACATTTGTAGGCCTTTATTGTTCAATCAAAAACGCCCGATTTTTGATGAAAGAGATAACCCCCCCCTTACGACATGCTTCATTAACGAAAAAAATGGTTCATTTTCAAATGTTGCATCTTTGAACGACAATCCACATTTGAACGTGGATAAACACTTTTAGAGATAAAATTAGATGTTTAAAGTGATTTTCAAGCTTCCAGGGGCCCTAAACACAAGATTTGAGAAATGGGTAAAAGTGAATGAAAATGGCCAATTTACTCACTCTGAGGCCTTAAAAAGTGTTTCTCCTCCACGGGAAGTGAATTAAATACCATTTGGAGGCCTTTATTGTTCAAGCGAAAACGCCTGATTTTTGATGAAAGAGATAACCACCCCCCCTTACGACATGCTTCTGAAACTAAAAAAATGGTTCATTTTCAAATGTTGCGTCTTTGAACCACAATTAACATTGTACGTGGATAATCACTTTTAGAGATAAAATGAGATGTTTAAAGTGATTTACAAGCTTCCAGGGGCCCTAAACACAAGATATATGAGGAATGGGTAAATATGAATGAAAATGGCCAATTTATTCACTCTGAGGCCTTAAAAAGTTTTTCTCCACTCCAGAAAGTGAATTAAATAACATTTGTAGGCCTTTATTGTTCAATCAAAAACGCCCGATTTTTGACGAAAGAGATAACCACCACCCCTTACGACATGCTTCAGAAACTAAAAAAATGGTCCGTTTTCAAATGTTGCCTCTTTGAACTACAATTCACATTTGTACGTGGAAAAGCACTTTTAAAGATCAAATGAGATGTTTAAAGTGATTTTCATGCTTCCAGGGGACTTAAACACAAGATTTGAGGAATGGGTAAAAGTGAATGAAAATGGCCAATTTACTCACTCTGAGGCCTTAAAAAGTTTTTCTCCTCCACGGAAAGTAAAAAAATAACATTTGGATGCCTTTATTGTTCAATCAAAAACGCCCGTTTTTTGGTGAAAAAGATAACCACCCCCCCTTACGACATGCTTCAGAAACGAAACAAATGTTCCATTTTCAAATGTTGCGTCTTTGAACTACAATTCACATTTGTACGTGGATGATCACTTGTAGAGATAAAATTAGATGTTTAAAGTGATTTACAAGCTTCCAGGGGCCCTAAACACAAGATATGAGGAATGGGTAAATATGAATGAAACTGGCCAATTATTCACTCTGAGGCCTTAAAAAGTTTTTCTCCACTCCAGAAAGTGAATGAAATAACATTTGTAGGCCTTTATTGTTCAATCAAAAACGCCCGATTTTTGACAAAAGAGATAACCACCCCCCCTTACGACATGCTTCAGAAACGAAAAAAATGGTCCGTTTTCAAATGTTGCGTCTTTGAATGACAATCCACATTTGTACGTGGGTAATCACTTTTAGAGATAAAGTGAGATGTTTAAAGTGATTTTCAAGCTTCCAGGGGCCCTAAACACAAGATTTGAGAAATGGGTAAAAGTGAATGAAAATGGCCAATTTACTCACTCTGAGGCCTTTAAAAGTGTTTCTCCTCCACGGGAAGTGAATTAAATACCATTTGGAGGCCTTTATTGTTCAAGCGAAAACGCCTGATTTTTGATGAAAGAGATAACCACCCCCGCTTACGACATGCTTCTGAAACTAAAAAAATGGTCCATTTTCAAATGTTGCGTCTTTGAACTACAATTCACATTTGTACGTGGATATTCACTTTTAGAGATAAAATTAGATGTTTAAAGTGATTTACAAGCTTCCAGGGGCCCTAAACACAAGATATGAGGAATGGGTAAATATGAATGAAAATGGCCAATTTATTCACTCTGAGGCCTTAAAAAGTTTTTCTCCACTCCAGAAAGTGAATTAAATAACATTTGTAGGCCTTTATTGTTCAATCAAAAACGCCCGATTTTTGATGAAAGAGATAACCCCCCCCCTTACGACATGCTTCATTAACGAAAAAAATGGTTCATTTTCAAATGTTGCATCTTTGAACGACAATCCACATTTGAACGTGGATAAACACTTTTAGAGATAAAATTAGATGTTTAAAGTGATTTTCAAGCTTCCAGGGGCCCTAAACACAAGATTTGAGAAATGGGTAAAAGTGAATGAAAATGGCCAATTTACTCACTCTGAGGCCTTAAAAAGTGTTTCTCCTCCACGGGAAGTGAATTAAATACCATTTGGAGGCCTTTATTGTTCAAGCGAAAACGCCTGATTTTTGATGAAAGAGATAACCACCCCCCCTTACGACATGCTTCTGAAACTAAAAAAATGGTTCATTTTCAAATGTTGCGTCTTTGAACCACAATTAACATTGTACGTGGATAATCACTTTTAGAGATAAAATGAGATGTTTAAAGTGATTTACAAGCTTCCAGGGGCCCTAAACACAAGATATATGAGGAATGGGTAAATATGAATGAAAATGGCCAATTTATTCACTCTGAGGCCTTAAAAAGTGTTTCTCCTCCACTGGAAGTGAATTAAATAACATTTGGAGGCCTTTATTGTTCAATCAAAAATGCCAGTTTTTTGGTGAAAGAGATAACCACCCCCCCCCCTCACGACATGCTTCAGAAACGAAAAAAATGAACCATTTTCAAATGTTGCGTCTTTGAACTACAATTCACATTTGTACTTGGATATTCACTTTTAGAGATAAAATTAGATGTTTAAAGTGATTTACAAGCTTCCAGGGGCCCTAAACACAAGATATGAGGAATGGGTAAATATGAATGAAAATGGCCAATTTATTCACTCTGAGGCCTTAAAAAGTTTTTCTCCACTCCAGAAAGTGAATTAAATAACATTTGTAGGCCTTTATTGTTCAATCAAAAACGCCCGATTTTTGACGAAAGAGATAACCACCCCCCCCCTTACGACATGCTTCAGAAACTAAAAAAATGGTCCGTTTTCAAATGTTGCCTCTTTGAACTACAATTCACATTTGTACGTGGAAAAGCACTTTGAAAGATCAAATGAGATGTTTAAAGTGATTTTCATGCTTCCAGGGGCCTTAAACACAAGATTTGAGGAATGGGTAAAAGTGAATGAAAATGGCCAATTTACTCACTCTGAGGCCTTAAAAAGTGTTTCTCCTCCACTGGAAGTGAATTAAATACCATTTGGAGGCCTTTATTGTTCAATCAAAAATGCCAGTTTTTTGGTGAAAGAGATAACCACCCCCCCTTACGACATGCTTCAGAAACGAAAAAAATGAACCATTTTCAAATGTTGCGTCTTTGAACTACAATTCACATTTGTACGTGGATATTCACTTTTAGAGATAAAATTAGATGTTTAAAGTGATTTACAAGCTTCCAGGGGCCCTAAACACAAGATATGAGGAATGGGTAAATATGAATGAAAATGGCCAATTTATTCACTCTGAGGCCTTAAAAAGTTTTTCTCCACTCCAGAAAGTGAATTAAATAACATTTGTAGGCCTTTATTGTTCAATCAAAAACGCCCGATTTTTGACGAAAGAGATAACCACCACCCCTTACGACATGCTTCAGAAACTAAAAAAATGGTCCGTTTTCAAATGTTGCCTCTTTGAACTACAATTCACATTTGTACGTGGACAAGCACTTTTAAAGATCAAATGAGATGTTTAAAGTGATTTTCATGCTTCCAGGGGACTTAAACACAAGATTTGAGGAATGGGTAAAAGTGAATGAAAATGGCCAATTTACTCACTCTGAGGCCTTAAAAAGTTTTTCTCCTCCACGGAAAGTAAAAAAATAACATTTGGATGCCTTTATTGTTCAATCAAAAACGCCCGTTTTTTGGTGAAAAAGATAACCACCCCCCCTTACGACATGCTTCAGAAACGAAAAAAATGTTCCATTTTCAAATGTTGCGTCTTTGAACTACAATTCACATTTGTACGTGGATGATCACTTTTAGAGATAAAATTAGATGTTTAAAGTGATTTACAAGCTTCCAGGGGCCCTAAACACAAGATATGAGGAATGGGTAAATATGAATGAAACTGGCCAATTATTCACTCTGAGGCCTTAAAAAGTTTTTCTCCACTCCAGAAAGTGAATTAAATAACATTTGTAGGCCTTTATTGTTCAATCAAAAACGCCCGATTTTTGACAAAAGAGATAACCACCCCCCCTTACGACATGCTTCAGAAACTAAATAAATGGTCCGTTTTCAAATGTTGCCTCTTTGAACTACAATTCACATTTGTACGTGGAAAAGCACTTTTAAAGATCAAATGAGATGTTTAAAGTGATTTTCATGCTTCCAGGGGACTTAAACACAAGATTTGAGGAATGGGTAAAAGTGAATGAAAATGGCCAATTTACTCACTCTGAGGCCTTAAACAGTGTTTCTCTTCCACGGGAAGTGAATTAAATAACATTTGTAGGCCTTTATTGTTCAAGCGAAAACGCCCGATTATTGACGAAAGAGATAACCACCCCCCCTTACGACATGCTTCAGAAACGAAAAAAATGGTCCGTTTTCAAATGTTGCGTCTTTGAATGACAATCCACATTTGTACGTGGGTAATCACTTTTAGAGATAAAGTGAGATGTTTAAAGTGATTTTCAAGCTTCCAGGGGCCCTAAACACAAGATTTGAGAAATGGGTAAAAGTGAATGAAAATGGCCAATTTACTCACTCTGAGGCCTTTAAAAGTGTTTCTCCTCCACGGGAAGTGAATTAAATACCATTTGGAGGCCTTTATTGTTCAAGCGAAAACGCCTGATTTTTGATGAAAGAGATAACCACCCCCGCTTACGACATGCTTCTGAAACTAAAAAAATGGTCCATTTTCAAATGTTGCGTCTTTGAACTGCAATTCACATTTGTACGTGGATATTCACTTTTAGAGATAAAATTAGATGTTTAAAGTGATTTACAAGCTTCCAGGGGCCCTAAACACAAGATATGAGGAATGGGTAAATATGAATGAAAATGGCCAATTTATTCACTCTGAGGCCTTAAAAAGTTTTTCTCCACTCCAGAAAGTGAATTAAATAACATTTGTAGGCCTTTATTGTTCAATCAAAAACGCCCGATTTTTGATGAAAGAGATAACCCCCCCCCTTACGACATGCTTCATTAACGAAAAAAATGGTTCATTTTCAAATGTTGCATCTTTGAACGATAATCCACATTTGAACGTGGATAAACACTTTTAGAGATAAAATTAGATGTTTAAAGTGATTTTCAAGCTTCCAGGGGCCCTAAACACAAGATTTGAGAAATGGGTAAAAGTGAATGAAAATGGCCAATTTACTCACTCTGAGGCCTTAAAAAGTGTTTCTCCTCCACGGGAAGTGAATTAAATACCATTTGGAGGCCTTTATTGTTCAAGCGAAAACGCCTGATTTTTGATGAAAGAGATAACCACCCCCCCTTACGACATGCTTCTGAAACTAAAAAAATGGTTCATTTTCAAATGTTGCGTCTTTGAACCACAATTAACATTGTACGTGGATAATCACTTTTAGAAATAAAATGAGATGTTTAAAGTGATTTACAAGCTTCCAGGGGCCCTAAACACAAGATATATGAGGAATGGGTAAATATGAATGAAAATGGCCAATTTATTCACTCTGAGGCCTTAAAAAGTGTTTCTCCTCCACTGGAAGTGAATTAAATAACATTTGGAGGCCTTTATTGTTCAATCAAAAACGCCCGATTTTTGACGAAAGAGATAACCACCCCCCCCCTTACGACATGCTTCAGAAACTAAAAAAATGGTCCGTTTTCAAATGTTGCCTCTTTGAACTACAATTCACATTTGTACGTGGAAAAGCACTTTGAAAGATCAAATGAGATGTTTAAAGTGATTTTCATGCTTCCAGGGGCCTTAAACACAAGATTTGAGGAATGGGTAAAAGTGAATGAAAATGGCCAATTTACTCACTCTGAGGCCTTAAAAAGTGTTTCTCCTCCACTGGAAGTGAATTAAATACCATTTGGAGGCCTTTATTGTTCAATCAAAAATGCCAGTTTTTTGGTGAAAGAGATAACCACCCCCCCTTACGACATGCTTCAGAAACGAAAAAAATGAACCATTTTCAAATGTTGCGTCTTTGAACTACAATTCACATTTGTACGTGGATATTCACTTTTAGAGATAAAATTAGATGTTTAAAGTGATTTACAAGCTTCCAGGGGCCCTAAACACAAGATATGAGGAATGGGTAAATATGAATGAAAATGGCCAATTTATTCACTCTGAGGCCTTAAAAAGTTTTTCTCCACTCCAGAAAGTGAATTAAATAACATTTGTAGGCCTTTATTGTTCAATCAAAAACGCCCGATTTTTGACGAAAGAGATAACCACCACCCCTTACGACATGCTTCAGAAACTAAAAAAATGGTCCGTTTTCAAATGTTGCCTCTTTGAACTACAATTCACATTTGTACGTGGACAAGCACTTTTAAAGATCAAATGAGATGTTTAAAGTGATTTTCATGCTTCCAGGGGACTTAAACACTAGATTTGAGGAATGGGTAAAAGTGAATGAAAATGGCCAATTTACTCACTCTGAGGCCTTAAAAAGTTTTTCTCCTCCACGGAAAGTAAAAAAATAACATTTGGATGCCTTTATTGTTCAATCAAAAACACCCGTTTTTTGGTGAAAAAGATAACCACCCCCCCTTACGACATGCTTCAGAAACGAAAAAAATGTTCCATTTTCAAATGTTGCGTCTTTGAACTACAATTCACATTTGTACGTGGATGATCACTTTTAGAGATAAAATTAGATGTTTAAAGTGATTTACAAGCTTCCAGGGGCCCTAAACACAAGATATGAGTAATGGGTAAATATGAATGAAACTGGCCAATTATTCACTCTGAGGCCTTAAAAAGTTTTTCTCCACTCCAGAAAGTGAATTAAATAACATTTGTAGGCCTTTATTGTTCAATCAAAAATGCCCGATTTTTGACAAAAGAGATAACCACCCCCCCTTACGACATGCTTCAGAAACTAAATAAATGGTCCGTTTTCAAATGTTGCCTCTTTGAACTACAATTCACATTTGTACGTGGAAAAGCACTTTTAAAGATCAAATGAGATGTTTAAAGTGATTTTCATGCTTCCAGGGGACTTAAACACAAGATTTGAGGAATGGGTAAAAGTGAATGAAAATGGCCAATTTACTCACTCTGAGGCCTTAAACAGTGTTTCTCTTCCACGGGAAGTGAATTAAATAACATTTGTAGGCCTTTATTGTTCAAGCGAAAACGCCCGATTATTGACGAAAGAGATAACCACCCCCCCTTACGACATGCTTCAGAAACGAAAAAAATGGTCCGTTTTCAAATGTTGCGTCTTTGAATGACAATCCACATTTGTACGTGGGTAATCACTTTTAGAGATAAAGTGAGATGTTTAAAGTGATTTTCAAGCTTCCAGGGGCCCTAAACACAAGATTTGAGAAATGGGTAAAAGTGAATGAAAATGGCCAATTTACTCACTCTGAGGCCTTTAAAAGTGTTTCTCCTCCACGGGAAGTGAATTAAATACCATTTGGAGGCCTTTATTGTTCAAGCGAAAACGCCTGATTTTTGATGAAAGAGATAACCACCCCCGCTTACGACATGCTTCTGAAACTAAAAAAATGGTTCATTTTCAAATGTTGAGTCTTTGAACTACAATTAACATTGTACGTGGATATTCACTTTTAGAGATAAAATGAGATGTTTAAAGTGATTTTCAAGCTTCCAGGGGCCCTAAACACGAGATTTGAGAAATGGGTAAACGAGAATGAAAATGGCCAATTTACTCACTCTGCGGCCTTAAAAAGTGTTTCTCCTCCACGGAAAGTGAATAAAATAACATTTGGATGCCTTTATTTTTCAATCAAAAACGCCCGTTTTTTGGTGAAAAAGATAACCACCCCCCCTTACGACATGCTTCAGAAACGAAAAAAATGTTCCATTTTCAAATGTTGCGTCTTTGAACTACTATTCACATTTGTACGTGGATGATCACTTTTAGAGATAAAATTAGATGTTTAAAGTGATTTACAAGCTTTCAGGGGCCCTAAACACAAGATATGAGGAATGGGTAAATATGAATGAAAATGGCCAATTTATTCACTCTGAGGCCTTAAAAAGTTTTTCTCCACTCCAGAAAGTGAATTAAATAACATTTGTAGACCTTTATTGTTCAATCAAAAACGCCCAATTTTTGACGAAGAGATAACCACCGCCCCCTTACGACATGCTTCAAAAACAAAAAAAATGGTTCATTTTCAAATGTTGCATCTTTGAACGACAATCCACATTTGTACGTGGATAATCACTTTTAGAGTTAAAATGAGTTGTTTAAAGTGATTTTCAAGCTTCCAGGGGCCCTAAACACGAGATTTGAGAAATGGGTAAACATGAATGAAAATGGCCAATTTACTCACTCTGCGGCCTTAAAAAGTGTTTCTCCTCCACGGAAAGTGAATAAAATAACATTTGGATGCCTTTATTGTTCAATCAAAAACGCCCGTTTTTTGGTGAAAACGATAACCACCCCCCCTTACGACATGCTTCAGAAACGAAAAAAAATGGACCATTTTCAAATGTTGCGTCTTTGAACTACAATTCACATTTGTACGTGAATGATCACTTTTAGAGATAAAATTAGATGTTTAAAGTGATTTACAAGCTTCCAGGGGCCCTAACCACAAGATATGAGGAATGGGTAAATATGAATGAAAATGGCCAATTTATTCACTCTGAGGCCTTAAAAAGTTTTTCTCCACTCCAGAAAGTGAATTAAATAACATTTGTAGGCCTTTATTGTTCAAGCGAAAACGCCTGATTTTTGATGAAAGAGATAACCACCCCCCCTTACGACATGCTTCTGAAACTAAAAAAAATGGTTCATTTTCAAATGTTGCGTCTTTGAACTACAATTAACATTGTACGTGGATAATCACTTTTAGAGCTAAAATGAGATGTTTAAAGTGATTTTCAAGCTTCCAGGGGCCCTAAACACGAGATTTGAGAAATGGGTAAACGTGAATGAAAATGGCCAATTTACTCACTCTGCGGCCTTAAAAAGTGTTTCTCCTCCACGGAAAGTGAATAAACTAACATTTGGATGCCTTTATTGTTCAATCAAAAACGCCCGTTTTTTGGTGAAAAAGATAACCGCCCCCCCTTACGACATGCTTCAGAAACGAAAAAAATGGTCCATTTTCAAATGTTGCGTCTTTGAACTACAATTCACATTTGTACGTGGATGATCACTTTTAGAGATAAAATTAGATGTTTAAAGTGATTTACAAGATTCCAGGGGCCCTAAACACAAGATATGAGGAATGGGTAAATATAAATGAAAATGGCCAATTTATTCACTCTGAGGCCTTAAAAAGTTTTTCTCCACTCCAGAAAGTGAATTAAATAACATTTGTAGGCCTTTATTTTTCAATCAAAAACGCCCGATTTTTGATGAAAGAGATAACCACCCCCCCTTACGACATGCTTCAGAAACTAAAAAAATGGTCCGTTTTCAAATGTTGCCTCTTTGAACTACAATTCACATTTGTACGTGGAAAAGCACTTTTAAAGATCAAATGAGATGTTTAAAGTGATTTTCATGCTTCCAGGGGCCTTAAACACAAGATTTGAGGAATGGGTAAACGTGAATGAAAATGGCCAATTTACTCACTCTGAGGCCTTAAAAAGTGTTTCTCCTCCACTGGAAGTGAATTAAATAACATTTGGAGGCCTTTATTGTTCAATCAAAAATGCCAGTTTTTTGGTGAAAGAGATAACCACCCCCCCTTACGACATGCTTCAGAAACGAAAAAAAATGGTCCATTTTCAAATGTTGCGTCTTTGAACTACAATTCACATTTGTACGTGGATATTCACTTTTAGAGATAAAATTAGATGTTTAAAGTGATTTACAAGCTTCCAGGGGCCCTAAACACAAGATATGAGGAATGGGTAAATATGAATGAAAATGGCCAATTTATTCACTCTGAGGCCTTAAAAAGTTTTTCTCCACTCCAGAAAGTGAATTAAATAACATTTGTAGGCCTTTATTGTTCAATCAAAAACGCCCGATTTTTGATGAAAGAGATAACCACCCCCCCTTACGACATGCTTCATTAACGAAAAAAATGGTTCATTTTCAAATGTTGCATCTTTGAACGACAATCCACATTTGAACGTGGATAAACACTTTTAGAGATAAAATTAGATGTTTAAAGTGATTTTCAAGCTTCCAGGGGCCCTAAACACAAGATTTGAGAAATGGGTAAAAGTGAATGAAAATGGCCAATTTACTCACTCTGAGGCCTTAAAAAGTGTTTCTCCTCCACGGGAAGTGAATTAAATACCATTTGGAGGCCTTTATTGTTCAAGCGAAAACGCCTGATTTTTGATGAAAGAGATAACCACCCCCCCTTACGACATGCTTCTGAAACTAAAAAAATGGTTCATTTTCAAATGTTGCGTCTTTGAACCACAATTAACATTGTACGTGGATAATCACTTTTAGAGATAAAATGAGATGTTTAAAGTGATTTTCAAGCTTCCAGGGGCCCTAAACACGAGATTTGAGAAATGGGTAAACGTGAATGAAAATGGTCAATTTACTCACTCTGCGGCCTTAAAAAGTGTTTCTCCTCCACGGAAAGTGAATTAAATAACATTTGGAGGCCTTTATTGTTCAATCAAAAATGACAGTTTTTTGGTGAAAGAGATAACCACCCCCCCTTACGACATGCTTCAGAAACGAAAAAAATGAACCATTTTCAAATGTTGCGTCTTTGAACTACAATTCACATTTGTACGTGGATATTCACTTTTAGAGATAAAATTAGATGTTTAAAGTGATTTACAAGCTTCCAGGGGCCCTAAACACAAGATATGAGGAATGGGTAAATATGAATGAAAATGGCCAATTTATTCACTCTGAGGCCTTAAAAAGTTTTTCTCCACTCCAGAAAGTGAATTAAATAACATTTGTAGGCCTTTATTGTTCAATCAAAAACGCCCGATTTTTGACGAAAGAGATAACCACCCCCCCCTTACGACATGCTTCAGAAACTAAAAAAATGGTCCGTTTTCAAATGTTGCCTCTTTGAACTACAATTCACATTTGTACGTGGACAAGCACTTTTAAAGATCAAATGAGATGTTTAAAGTGATTTTCATGCTTCCAGGGGACTTAAACACAAGATTTGAGGAATGGGTAAAAGTGAATGAAAATGGCCAATTTACTCACTCTGAGGCCTTAAAAAGTTTTTCTCCTCCACGGAAAGTAAAAAAATAACATTTGGATGCCTTTATTGTTCAATCAAAAACGCCCGTTTTTTGGTGAAAAAGATAACCACCCCCCCTTACGACATGCTTCAGAAACGAAAAAAATGTTCCATTTTCAAATGTTGCGTCTTTGAACTACAATTCACATTTGTACGTGGATGATCACTTTTAGAGATAAAATTAGATGTTTAAAGTGATTTACAAGCTTCCAGGGGCCCTAAACACAAGATATGAGGAATGGGTAAATATGAATGAAACTGGCCAATTATTCACTCTGAGGCCTTAAAAAGTTTTTCTCCACTCCAGAAAGTGAATTAAATAACATTTGTAGGCCTTTATTGTTCAATCAAAAACGCCCGATTTTTGACAAAAGAGATAACCACCCCCCCTTACGACATGCTTCAGAAACTAAATAAATGGTCCGTTTTCAAATGTTGCCTCTTTGAACTACAATTCACATTTGTACGTGGAAAAGCACTTTTAAAGATCAAATGAGATGTTTAAAGTGATTTTCATGCTTCCAGGGGCCTTAAACACAAGATTTGAGGAATGGGTAAAAGTGAATGAAAATGGCCAATTTACTCACTCTGAGGCCTTAAAAAGTGTTTCTCCTCCACTGGAAGTGAATTAAATACCATTTGGAGGCCTTTATTGTTCAATCAAAAATGCCAGTTTTTTGGTGAAAGAGATAACCACCCCCCCTTACGACATGCTTCAGAAACGAAAAAAATGAACCATTTTCAAATGTTGCGTCTTTGAACTACAATTCACATTTGTACGTGGATATTCACTTTTAGAGATAAAATTAGATGTTTAAAGTGATTTACAAGCTTCCAGGGGCCCTAAACACAAGATATGAGGAATGGGTAAATATGAATGAAAATGGCCAATTTATTCACTCTGAGGCCTTAAAAAGTTTTTCTCCACTCCAGAAAGTGAATTAAATAACATTTGTAGGCCTTTATTGTTCAATCAAAAACGCCCGATTTTTGACGAAAGAGATAACCACCACCCCTTACGACATGCTTCAGAAACTAAAAAAATGGTCCGTTTTTAAATGTTGCCTCTTTGAACTACAATTCACATTTGTACGTGGACAAGCACTTTTAAAGATCAAATGAGATGTTTAAAGTGATTTTCATGCTTCCAGGGGACTTAAACACAAGATTTGAGGAATGGGTAAAAGTGAATGAAAATGGCCAATTTACTCACTCTGAGGCCTTAAAAAGTTTTTCTCCTCCACGGAAAGTAAAAAAATAACATTTGGATGCCTTTATTGTTCAATCAAAAACGCCCGTTTTTTGGTGAAAAAGATAACCACCCCCCCTTACGACATGCTTCAGAAACGAAAAAAATGTTCCATTTTCAAATGTTGCGTCTTTGAACTACAATTCACATTTGTACGTGGATGATCACTTTTAGAGATAAAATTAGATGTTTAAAGTGATTTACAAGCTTCCAGGGGCCCTAAACACAAGATATGAGGAATGGGTAAATATGAATGAAACTGGCCAATTATTCACTCTGAGGCCTTAAAAAGTTTTTCTCCACTCCAGAAAGTGAATTAAATAACATTTGTAGGCCTTTATTGTTCAATCAAAAACGCCCGATTTTTGACAAAAGAGATAACCACCCCCCCTTACGACATGCTTCAGAAACTAAATAAATGGTCCGTTTTCAAATGTTGCCTCTTTGAACTACAATTCACATTTGTACGTGGAAAAGCACTTTTAAAGATCAAATGAGATGTTTAAAGTGATTTTCATGCTTCCAGGGGACTTAAACACAAGATTTGAGGAATGGGTAAAAGTGAATGAAAATGGCCAATTTACTCACTCTGAGGCCTTACAAAGTGTTTCTCCTCCACTGGAAGTGAATTAAATAACATTTGGAGGCCTTTATTGTTCAATCAAAAATGCCAGTTTTTTGGTGAAAGAGATAACCACCCCCCCTTACGACATGCTTCAGAAACGAAAAAAAATGGTCCATTTTCAAATGTTGCGTCTTTGAACTACAATTCACATTTGTACGTGGATATTCACTTTTAGAGATAAAATTAGATGTTTAAAGTGATTTACAAGCTTCCAGGGGCCCTAAACACAAGATATGAGGAATGGGTAAATATGAATGAAAATGGCCAATTTATTCACTCTGAGGCCTTAAAAAGTTTTTCTCCACTCCAGAAAGTGAATTAAATAACATTTGTAGACCTTTATTGTTCAATCAAAAACGCCCGATTTTTGATAAAAGAGATAACCACCCCCCCTTACGACATGCTTCATTAACGAAAAAAATGGTTCATTTTCAAATGTTGCATCTTTGAACGACAATCCACATTTGTAAATGGTCAATTTACTCACCCTGAGGCCTTAAACAGTGTTTCTCTTCCACGGGAAGTGAATTAAATAACATTTGTAGGCCTTTATTGTTCAAGCGAAAACGCCCGATTATTGACGAAAGAGATAACCACCCCCCCTTACGACATGCTTCAGAAACGAAAAAAATGGTCCGTTTTCAAATGTTGCGTCTTTGAATGACAATCCACATTTGTACGTGGGTAATCACTTTTAGAGATAAAGTGAGATGTTTAAAGTGATTTTCAAGCTTCCAGGGGCCCTAAACACGAGATTTGAGAAATGGGTAAACGAGAATGAAAATGGCCAATTTACTCACTCTGCGGCCTTAAAAAGTGTTTCTCCTCCACGGAAAGTGAATAAAATAACATTTGGATGCCTTTATTTTTCAATCAAAAACGCCCGTTTTTTGGTGAAAAAGATAACCACCCCCCCTTACGACATGCTTCAGAAACGAAAAAAATGTTCCATTTTCAAATGTTGCGTCTTTGAACTACTATTCACATTTGTACGTGGATGATCACTTTTAGAGATAAAATTAGATGTTTAAAGTGATTTACAAGCTTCCAGGGGCCCTAAACACAAGATATGAGGAATGGGTAAATATGAATGAAAATGGCCAATTTATTCACTCTGAGGCCTTAAAAAGTTTTTCTCCACTCCAGAAAGTGAATTAAATAACATTTGTAGACCTTTATTGTTCAATCAAAAACGCCCAATTTTTGACGAAGAGATAACCACCCCCCCTTACGACATGCTTCAGAAACAAAAAAAATGGTTCATTTTCAAATGTTGCATCTTTGAACGACAATCCACATTTGTACGTGGATAATCACTTTTAGAGTTAAAATGAGTTGTTTAAAGTGATTTTCAAGCTTTTAGGGGCCCTAAACACGAGATTTGAGAAATGGGTAAACATGAATGAAAATGGCCAATTTACTCACTCTGCGGCCTTAAAAAGTGTTTCTCCTCCACGGAAAGTGAATAAAATAACATTTGGATGCCTTTATTGTTCAATCAAAAACGCCCGTTTTTTGGTGAAAACGATAACCACCCCCCTTACGACATGCTTCAGAAACGAAAAAAATGGTCCATTTTCAAATGTTGCGTCTTTGAACTACAATTCACATTTGTACGTGAATGATCACTTTTAGAGATAAAATTAGATGTTTAAAGTGATTTACAAGCTTCCAGGGGCCCTAACCACAAGATATGAGGAATGGGTAAATATGAATGAAAATGGCCAATTTATTCACTCTGAGGCCTTAAAAAGTTTTTCTCCACTCCAGAAAGTGAATTAAATAACATTTGTAGGCCTTTATTGTTCAAGCGAAAACGCCTGATTTTTGATGAAAGAGATAACCACCCCCCCTTACGACATGCTTCTGAAACTAAAAAAATGGTTCATTTTCAAATGTTGCGTCTTTGAACTACAATTAACATTGTACGTGGATAATCACTTTTAGAGCTAAAATGAGATGTTTAAAGTGATTTTCAAGCTTCCAGGGGCCCTAAACACGAGATTTGAGAAATGGGTAAACGTGAATGAAAATGGCCAATTTACTCACTCTGCGGCCTTAAAAAGTGTTTCTCCTCAGCGGGAAGTGAATTAAATAACATTTGTAGGCCTTTATTGTTCAAGCGAAAACGCCCGATTATTGACGAAAGAGATAACGCCCCCCTTACGACATGCTTCAAAAACGAAAAAAATGGTCCATTTTCAAATGTTGCGTCTTTGAACTACAATTCACATTTGTACGTGGATATTCACTTTTAGAGATAAAATTAGATGTTTAAAGTGATTTACAAGCTTCCAGGGGCCCTAAACACAAGATATGAGGAATGGGTAAATATGAATGAAAATGGCCAATTTATTCACTCTGAGGCCTTAAAAAGTTTTTCTCCACTCCAGAAAGTGAATTAAATAACATTTGTAGGCCTTTATTGTTCAATCAAAAACGCCCGATTTTTGATGAAAGAGATAACCACCCCCCCTTACGACATGCTTCATTAACGAAAAAAATGGTTCATTTTCAAATGTTGCATCTTTGAACGACAATCCACATTTGAACGTGGATAAACACTTTTAGAGATAAAATTAGATGTTTAAAGTGATTTTCAAGCTTCCAGGGGCCCTAAACACAAGATTTGAGAAATGGGTAAAAGTGAATGAAAATGGCCAATTTACTCACTCTGAGGCCTTAAAAAGTGTTTCTCCTCCACGGGAAGTGAATTAAATACCATTTGGAGGCCTTTATTGTTCAAGCGAAAACGCCTGATTTTTGATGAAAGAGATAACCACCCCCCCTTACGACATGCTTCTGAAACTAAAAAAATGGTTCATTTTCAAATGTTGCGTCTTTGAACCACAATTAACATTGTACGTGGATAATCACTTTTAGAGATAAAATGAGATGTTTAAAGTGATTTTCAAGCTTCCAGGGGCCCTAAACACGAGATTTGAGAAATGGGTAAACGTGAATGAAAATGGTCAATTTACTCACTCTGCGGCCTTAAAAAGTGTTTCTCCTCCACGGAAAGTGAATTAAATAACATTTGGAGGCCTTTATTGTTCAATCAAAAATGACAGTTTTTTGGTGAAAGAGATAACCACCCCCCCTTACGACATGCTTCAGAAACGAAAAAAATGAACCATTTTCAAATGTTGCGTCTTTGAACTACAATTCACATTTGTACGTGGATATTCACTTTTAGAGATAAAATTAGATGTTTAAAGTGATTTACAAGCTTCCAGGGGCCCTAAACACAAGATATGAGGAATGGGTAAATATGAATGAAAATGGCCAATTTATTCACTCTGAGGCCTTAAAAAGTTTTTCTCCACTCCAGAAAGTGAATTAAATAACATTTGTTGGCCTTTATTGTTCAATCAAAAACGCCCGATTTTTGACGAAAGAGATAACCACCACCCCTTACGACATGCTTCAGAAACTAAAAAAATGGTCCGTTTTCAAATGTTGCCTCTTTGAACTACAATTCACATTTGTACGTGGAAAAGCACTTTTAAAGATCAAATGAGATGTTTAAAGTGATTTTCATGCTTCCAGGGGACTTAAACACAAGATTTGAGGAATGGGTAAAAGTGAATGAAAATGGCCAATTTACTCACTCTGAGGCCTTAAAAAGTTTTTCTCCTCCACGGAAAGTAAAAAAATAACATTTGGATGCCTTTATTGTTCAATCAAAAACGCCCGTTTTTTGGTGAAAAAGATAACCACCCCCCCTTACGACATGCTTCAGAAACGAAAAAAATGTTCCATTTTCAAATGTTGCGTCTTTGAACTACAATTCACATTTGTACGTGGATGATCACTTTTAGAGATAAAATTAGATGTTTAAAGTGATTTACAAGCTTCCAGGGGCCCTAAACACAAGATATGAGGAATGGGTAAATATGAATGAAACTGGCCAATTATTCACTCTGAGGCCTTAAAAAGTTTTTCTCCACTCCAGAAAGTGAATTAAATAACATTTGTAGGCCTTTATTGTTCAATCAAAAACGCCCGATTTTTGACAAAAGAGATAACCACCCCCCCTTACGACATGCTTCAGAAACTAAAAAAATGGTCCGTTTTCAAATGTTGCCTCTTTGAACTACAATTCACTTTTGTACGTGGAAAAGCACTTTTAAAGATCAAATGAGATGTTTAAAGTGATTTTCATGCTTCCAGGGGACTTAAACACAAGATTTGAGGAATGGGTAAAAGTGAATGAAAATGGCCAATTTACTCACTCTGAGGCCTTAAACAGTGTTTCTCTTCCACGGGAAGTGAATTAAATAACATTTGTAGGCCTTTATTGTTCAAGCAAAAACGCCCGATTATTGACGAAAGAGATAACCACCCCCCCTTACGACATGCTTCAGAAACGAAAAAAATGGTCCGTTTTCAAATGTTGCGTCTTTGAATGACAATCCACATTTGTACGTGGGTAATCACTTTTAGAGATAAAGTGAGATGTTTAAAGTGATTTTCAAGCTTCCAGGGGCCCTAAACACAAGATTTGAGAAAATGGTAAAAGTGAATGAAAATGGCCAATTTACTCACTCTGAGGCCTTTAAAAGTGTTTCTCCTCCACGGGAAGTGAATTAAATACCATTTGGAGGCCTTTATTGTTCAAGCGAAAACGCCTGATTTTTGATGAAAGAGATAACCACCCCCGCTTACGACATGCTTCTGAAACTAAAAAAATGGTTCATTTTCAAATGTTGAGTCTTTGAACTACAATTAACATTGTACGTGGATATTCACTTTTAGAGATAAAATGAGATGTTTAAAGTGATTTTCAAGCTTCCAGGGGCCCTAAACACGAGATTTGAGAAATGGGTAAACGTGAATGAAAATGGCCAATTTACTCACTCTGAGGCCTTAAAAAGTGTTTCTCCTTCACGGAAAGTGAATAAAATAACATTTGGATGCCTTTATTGTTCAATCAAAAACGCCCGTTTTTTGGTGAAAAAGATAACCACCCCCCCTTACGACATGCTTCACAAACGAAAAAAATGGTCCATTTTCAAATGTTGCGTCTTTGAACTACAATTCACATTTGTACGTGGATGATCACTTTTAGAGATAAATTTAGATGTTTAAAGTGATTTACAAGCTTCCAGGGGCCCTAAACACAAGATATGAGGAATGGGTAAATATGAATGAAAATGGCCAATTTATTCACTCTGAGGCCTTAAAAAGTTTTTCTCCACTCCAGAAAGTGAATTAAATAACATTTGGAGGCCTTTATTGTTCAATCAAAAACGCCCGATATTTGACGAAAGAGATAACCACCCCCCCTTACGACATGCTTCAGAAACTAAAAAAATGGTCCGTTTTCAAATGTTGCCTCTTTGAACTACAATTCACATTTGTACGTGGAAAAGCACTTTTAAAGATCAAATGAGATGTTTAAAGTGATTTTCATGCTTCCAGGGGCCTTAAACACAAGATTTGAGGAATGGGTAAAAGTGAATGAAAATGGCCAATTTACTCACTCTGAGGCCTTAAAAAGTGTTTCTCCTCCACGGGAAGTGAATTAAATAACATTTGTAGGCCTTTATTGTTCAAGCGAAAACGCCTGATTTTTGATGAAAGAGATAACCACCCCCCCTTACGACATGCTTCTGAAACTAAAAAAATGGTTCATTTTCAAATGTTGCGTCTTTGAACCACAATTAACATTGTACGTGGATAATCACTTTTAGAGATAAAATGAGATGTTTAAAGTGATTTTCAAGCTTCCAGGGGCCCTAAACACGAGATTTGAGAAATGGGTAAACGTGAATGAAAATGGCCAATTTACTCACTCTGCGGCCTTAAAAAGTGTTTCTCCTCCACGGAAAGTGAATAAAATAACATTTGGATGCCTTTATTGTTCAATCAAAAACGCCCGTTTTTTGGTGAAAAAGATAACCACCCCCCCTTACGACATGCTTCAGAAACAAAAAAAATGGTCCATTTTCAAATGTTGCGTCTTTGAACTACAATTCACATTTGTACGTGGATAATCACTTTTAGAGATAAAATTAGATGTTTAAAGTGATTTACAAGCTTCCAGGGGCCCTACACACAAGATATGAGGAATTGGTAAATATGAATGAAAATGGCCAATTTATTCACTCTGAGGCCTTAAAAAGTTTTTCTCCACTCCAGAAAGTGAATTAAATAACATTTGTAGACCTTTATTGTTCAATCAAAAACGCCCGATTTTTGACGAAAGAGATAACCACCCCACCTTACGACATGCTTCAGAAACAAAAAAATGGTTCATTTTCAAATGTTGCATCTTTGAACGACAATCCACATTTGTACGTGGATAAACACTTTTAGAGATAAAATTAGATGTTTAAAGTGATTTTCAAGCTTCCAGGGGCCCTAAACACAAGATTTGAGAAATGGGTAATAGTGAATGAAAATGGCCAATTTACTCACTCTGAGGCCTTAAAAAGTGTTTCTCCTCCACGGGAAGTGAATTAAATACCATTTGGAGGCCTTTATTGTTCAAGTGAAAACGCCTGATTTTTGATGAAAGAGATAACCACCCCCCCTTACGACATGCTTCTGAAACTAAAAAAATGGTTCATTTTCAAATGTTGCGTCTTTTGATCTACAATTAACATTGTACGTGTATAATCACTTTTAGAGATAAAATGAGATGTATAAAGTGATTTTCAAGCTTCCAGGGGCCCTAAATACGAGATTTGAGAAATGGGTAAACGTGAATGAAAATGGCCAATTTACTCACTCTGCGGCCTTAAAAAGTGTTTCTCCTCCACGGAAAGTGAATAAAATAACATTTGGATGCCTTTATTGTTCAATCAAAAACGCCCGTTTTTTGGTGAAAAAGATAACCACCCCCCCTTACGACATGCTTCAGAAACGAAAAAAATGGTCCATTTTCAAATGTTGCGTCTTTGAACTACAATTCACATTTGTACATGGATGATCACTTTTAGAGATAAAATTAGATGTTTAAAGTGATTTACAAGCTTCCAGGGGCCCTAAACACAAGATATGAGGAATGGGTAAATATGAATGAAAATTGCCAATTTATTCACTCTGAGGCCTTAAAAAGTTTTTCTCCACTCCAGAAAGTGAATTAAATAACATTTGTAGACCTTTATTGTTCAATCAAAAACGCCCGATTTTTGACGAAGAGATAACCACCCCCCCTTACGACATGCTTCAGAAACAAAAAAAATGGTTCATTTTCAAATGTTGCATCTTTGAACGACGATCCACATTTGTACGTGGATAAACACTTTTAGAGATAAAATTAGATGTTTAAAGTGATTTTCAAGCTTCCAGGGGCCCTAAACACAAGATTTGAGAAATGGGTAAAAGTGAATGAAAATGGCCAATTTACTCACTCTGAGGCCTTAAAAAGTGTTTCTCCTCAACGGGAAGTGAATTAAATAACATTTGTAGGCCTTTATTGTTCAAGCGAAAACGCCCGATTATTGACGAAAGAGATAACCACCCCCCCTTACGACATGCTTCAGAAACGAAAAAAATGGTCCGTTTTCAAATGTTGCGTCTTTGAATGACAATCCACATTTGTACGTGGATAATCACTTTTAGAGCTAAAATTAGATGTTTAAAGTGATTTTCAAGCTTCCAGGGGCCCTAAACACAAGATTTGAGAAATGGGTAAAAGTGAATGAAAATGGCCAATTTACTCACTCTGAGGCCTTAAAAAGTGTTTCTCCTCCACGGGTAGTGAATTAAATACCATTTGGAGGCCTTTATTGTTCAAGCGAAAACGCCTGATTTTTGATGAAAGAGATAACCACCCCCCCTTACGACATGCTTCAGAAACAAAAAAAATGTTACATTTTCAAATGTTGCGTCTTTGAACTACAATTCACATTTGTACGTGGATGATCACTTTTAGAGATAAAATTAGATGTTTAAAGTGATTTACAAGCTTCCAGGGGCCCTAAACACAAGATATGAGGAATAGGTAAATATGAATGAAAATGGCCAATTTATTCACTCTGAGGCCTTAAAAAGTGTTTCTCCTCCACGGGAAGTGAATTAAATAACATTTGTAGGCCTTTATTGTTCAATTGAAAACGCCTGATTATTGACGAAAGAGATAACCACCCCCCCTTACGACATGCTTCAGAAACGAAAAAAATGGTCCGTTTTCAAATGTTGCGTCTTTGAATGACAATCCACATTTGTATGTGGATAATCACTTTTAGAGCTAAAATTAGATGTTTAAAGTGATTTTCAAGCTTCCAGGGGCCCTAAATACAAGATTTGAGAAATGGGTAAAAGTGAATGAAAATGGCCAATTTACTCACTCTGAGGCCTTAAAAAGTGTTTCTACTCCACGGGAAGTGAATTAAATAACATTTGGAGGCCTTTATTGTTCAAGCGAAAACGCCTGATTTTTGATGAAAGAGATAACCACCCCCCCCTTACGACATGCTTCAGAAACGAAAAAAATGGTCCATTTTCAAATGTTGCGTCTTTGAACCACAATTTACATTGTACGTGGATAATCATTTTTAAAGATAAAATGAGTTGTTTAAAGTGATTTTCAAGCTTCCAGGGGCCCTCAACACGAGATTTGAGAAATGGGTAAACGTGAATGAAAATGGCCAATTTACTCACTCTGCGGCCTTAAAAAGTGTTTCTCCTCCACGGAAAGTGCAATCAAATAACATTTGGATGCCTTCATTGTTCAATCAAAAACGCCCGTTTTTTGGTGAAAAAGATAACCATCCCCCCTTACGACATGCTTCAGAAACGAAAACAATGGTCCATTTTCAAATGTTGCTTCTTTGAACTACAATTCACATTTGTACGTGGATAATCACTTTTAGAGATAAAATTAGATGTTTAAAGTGATTTACAAGCTTCCAGGGGCCCTAAACACAAGATATGAGGAACCGGTAAATATGAATGAAAATGGCCAATTTATTCACTCTGAGGCCTTAAAAAGTTTTTCTCCACTCCAGAAAGTGAATTCAATAACATTTGTAGACCTTTATTGTTCAATCAAAAACGCCCGATTATTGACGAAAGAGATAACCACCCCCCCTTACGACATGCTTCAGAAACCAAAAAAATGGTTCATTTTCAAATGTTGCATCTTTGAACGACAATCCACATTTGTACGTGGATAAACACTTTTAGAGATAAAATTAGATGTTTAAAGTGATTTACAAGCTTCCAGGGGCCCTAAACACAAGATATTAGGAATGGGTAAATATGAATGAAAATGGCCAATTTATTCACTCGGAGGCCTTAAAAAGTTTTTCTCCACTCCAGAAAGTGAATTAAATAACATTTGTAGGCCTTTATTGTTCAAGCGAAAACGCCCGATTATTGACGAAAGAGATAACCACCCCCCCTTACGACATGCTTCAGAAACTAAAAAAATGGTCTGTTTTCAAATGTTGCCACTTTGAACTACAATTCACATTTGTACGTGGATAATCACTTTTAGAGCTAAAATTAGATGTTTAAAGTGATTTTCAAGCTTCCAGGGGCCCTAAACACAAGATTTGAGAAATGGGTAAAAGTGAATGAAAATGGCCAATTTACTCACTCTGCGGCCTTAAAAAGTGTTTCTCCTCCACGGAAAGTGAATAAAATAACATTTGGATGCCTTTATTGTTCAATCAAAAACGCCCGTTTTTTAGTGAAAAAGATAACCACCCCCCTTACGACATGCTTCAGAAACGAAAAAAATGGTCCATTTTCAAATGTTGCGTCTTTGAACTACAATTCACATTTGTACGTGGATGATCACTTTTAGAGCTAAAATTAGATGTTTAAAGTGATTTTCAAGCTTCCAGGGGCCCTAAACACAAGATTTGAGAAATGGGTAAAAGTGAATGAAAATGGCCAATTTACTCACTCTGAGGCCTTTAAAAGTGTTTCTCCTCCACGGGAAGTGAATTAAATACCATTTGGAGGCCTTTATTGTTCAAGCGAAAACGCCTGATTTTTGATGAAAGAGATAACCACCCCCGCTTACGACATGCTTCTGAAACTAAAAAAATGGTTCATTTTCAAATGTTGAGTCTTTGAACTACAATTAACATTGTACGTGGATATTCACTTTTAGAGATAAAATGAGATGTTTAAAGTGATTTTCAAGCTTCCAGGGGCCCTAAACACGAGATTTGAGAAATGGGTAAACGTGAATGAAAATGGCCAATTTACTCACTCTGAGGCCTTAAAAAGTGTTTCTCCTTCACGGAAAGTGAATAAAATAACATTTGGATGCCTTTATTGTTCAATCAAAAACGCCCGTTTTTTGGTGAAAAAGATAACCACCCCCCCTTACGACATGCTTCACAAACGAAAAAAATGGTCCATTTTCAAATGTTGCGTCTTTGAACTACAATTCACATTTGTACGTGGATGATCACTTTTAGAGATAAATTTAGATGTTTAAAGTGATTTACAAGCTTCCAGGGGCCCTAAACACAAGATATGAGGAATGGGTAAATATGAATGAAAATGGCCAATTTATTCACTCTGAGGCCTTAAAAAGTTTTTCTCCACTCCAGAAAGTGAATTAAATAACATTTGGAGGCCTTTATTGTTCAATCAAAAACGCCCGATATTTGACGAAAGAGATAACCACCCCCCCTTACGACATGCTTCAGAAACTAAAAAAATGGTCCGTTTTCAAATGTTGCCTCTTTGAACTACAATTCACATTTGTACGTGGAAAAGCACTTTTAAAGATCAAATGAGATGTTTAAAGTGATTTTCATGCTTCCAGGGGCCTTAAACACAAGATTTGAGGAATGGGTAAAAGTGAATGAAAATGGCCAATTTACTCACTCTGAGGCCTTAAAAAGTGTTTCTCCTCCACGGGAAGTGAATTAAATAACATTTGTAGGCCTTTATTGTTCAAGCGAAAACGCCTGATTTTTGATGAAAGAGATAACCACCCCCCCTTACGACATGCTTCTGAAACTAAAAAAATGGTTCATTTTCAAATGTTGCGTCTTTGAACCACAATTAACATTGTACGTGGATAATCACTTTTAGAGATAAAATGAGATGTTTAAAGTGATTTTCAAGCTTCCAGGGGCCCTAAACACGAGATTTGAGAAATGGGTAAACGTGAATGAAAATGGCCAATTTACTCACTCTGCGGCCTTAAAAAGTGTTTCTCCTCCACGGAAAGTGAATAAAATAACATTTGGATGCCTTTATTGTTCAATCAAAAACGCCCGTTTTTTGGTGAAAAAGATAACCACCCCCCCTTACGACATGCTTCAGAAACAAAAAAAATGGTCCATTTTCAAATGTTGCGTCTTTGAACTACAATTCACATTTGTACGTGGATAATCACTTTTAGAGATAAAATTAGATGTTTAAAGTGATTTACAAGCTTCCAGGGGCCCTACACACAAGATATGAGGAATTGGTAAATATGAATGAAAATGGCCAATTTATTCACTCTGAGGCCTTAAAAAGTTTTTCTCCACTCCAGAAAGTGAATTAAATAACATTTGTAGACCTTTATTGTTCAATCAAAAACGCCCGATTTTTGACGAAAGAGATAACCACCCCACCTTACGACATGCTTCAGAAACAAAAAAATGGTTCATTTTCAAATGTTGCATCTTTGAACGACAATCCACATTTGTACGTGGATAAACACTTTTAGAGATAAAATTAGATGTTTAAAGTGATTTTCAAGCTTCCAGGGGCCCTAAACACAAGATTTGAGAAATGGGTAATAGTGAATGAAAATGGCCAATTTACTCACTCTGAGGCCTTAAAAAGTGTTTCTCCTCCACGGGAAGTGAATTAAATACCATTTGGAGGCCTTTATTGTTCAAGTGAAAACGCCTGATTTTTGATGAAAGAGATAACCACCCCCCCTTACGACATGCTTCTGAAACTAAAAAAATGGTTCATTTTCAAATGTTGCGTCTTTTGATCTACAATTAACATTGTACGTGTATAATCACTTTTAGAGATAAAATGAGATGTATAAAGTGATTTTCAAGCTTCCAGGGGCCCTAAATACGAGATTTGAGAAATGGGTAAACGTGAATGAAAATGGCCAATTTACTCACTCTGCGGCCTTAAAAAGTGTTTCTCCTCCACGGAAAGTGAATAAAATAACATTTGGATGCCTTTATTGTTCAATCAAAAACGCCCGTTTTTTGGTGAAAAAGATAACCACCCCCCCTTACGACATGCTTCAGAAACGAAAAAAATGGTCCATTTTCAAATGTTGCGTCTTTGAACTACAATTCACATTTGTACATGGATGATCACTTTTAGAGATAAAATTAGATGTTTAAAGTGATTTACAAGCTTCCAGGGGCCCTAAACACAAGATATGAGGAATGGGTAAATATGAATGAAAATTGCCAATTTATTCACTCTGAGGCCTTAAAAAGTTTTTCTCCACTCCAGAAAGTGAATTAAATAACATTTGTAGACCTTTATTGTTCAATCAAAAACGCCCGATTTTTGACGAAGAGATAACCACCCCCCCTTACGACATGCTTCAGAAACAAAAAAAATGGTTCATTTTCAAATGTTGCATCTTTGAACGACGATCCACATTTGTACGTGGATAAACACTTTTAGAGATAAAATTAGATGTTTAAAGTGATTTTCAAGCTTCCAGGGGCCCTAAACACAAGATTTGAGAAATGGGTAAAAGTGAATGAAAATGGCCAATTTACTCACTCTGAGGCCTTAAAAAGTGTTTCTCCTCAACGGGAAGTGAATTAAATAACATTTGTAGGCCTTTATTGTTCAAGCGAAAACGCCCGATTATTGACGAAAGAGATAACCACCCCCCCTTACGACATGCTTCAGAAACGAAAAAAATGGTCCGTTTTCAAATGTTGCGTCTTTGAATGACAATCCACATTTGTACGTGGATAATCACTTTTAGAGCTAAAATTAGATGTTTAAAGTGATTTTCAAGCTTCCAGGGGCCCTAAACACAAGATTTGAGAAATGGGTAAAAGTGAATGAAAATGGCCAATTTACTCACTCTGAGGCCTTAAAAAGTGTTTCTCCTCCACGGGTAGTGAATTAAATACCATTTGGAGGCCTTTATTGTTCAAGCGAAAACGCCTGATTTTTGATGAAAGAGATAACCACCCCCCCTTACGACATGCTTCAGAAACAAAAAAAATGTTACATTTTCAAATGTTGCGTCTTTGAACTACAATTCACATTTGTACGTGGATGATCACTTTTAGAGATAAAATTAGATGTTTAAAGTGATTTACAAGCTTCCAGGGGCCCTAAACACAAGATATGAGGAATAGGTAAATATGAATGAAAATGGCCAATTTATTCACTCTGAGGCCTTAAAAAGTGTTTCTCCTCCACGGGAAGTGAATTAAATAACATTTGTAGGCCTTTATTGTTCAATTGAAAACGCCTGATTATTGACGAAAGAGATAACCACCCCCCCTTACGACATGCTTCAGAAACGAAAAAAATGGTCCGTTTTCAAATGTTGCGTCTTTGAATGACAATCCACATTTGTATGTGGATAATCACTTTTAGAGCTAAAATTAGATGTTTAAAGTGATTTTCAAGCTTCCAGGGGCCCTAAATACAAGATTTGAGAAATGGGTAAAAGTGAATGAAAATGGCCAATTTACTCACTCTGAGGCCTTAAAAAGTGTTTCTACTCCACGGGAAGTGAATTAAATAACATTTGGAGGCCTTTATTGTTCAAGCGAAAACGCCTGATTTTTGATGAAAGAGATAACCACCCCCCCCTTACGACATGCTTCAGAAACGAAAAAAATGGTCCATTTTCAAATGTTGCGTCTTTGAACCACAATTTACATTGTACGTGGATAATCATTTTTAAAGATAAAATGAGTTGTTTAAAGTGATTTTCAAGCTTCCAGGGGCCCTCAACACGAGATTTGAGAAATGGGTAAACGTGAATGAAAATGGCCAATTTACTCACTCTGCGGCCTTAAAAAGTGTTTCTCCTCCACGGAAAGTGAATAAAATAACATTTGGATGCCTTTATTGTTCAATCAAAAACGCCCGTTTTTTGGTGAAAAAGATAACCATCCCCCCTTACGACATGCTTCAGAAACGAAAACAATGGTCCATTTTCAAATGTTGCTTCTTTGAACTACAATTCACATTTGTACGTGGATAATCACTTTTAGAGATAAAATTAGATGTTTAAAGTGATTTACAAGCTTCCAGGGGCCCTAAACACAAGATATGAGGAACCGGTAAATATGAATGAAAATGGCCAATTTATTCACTCTGAGGCCTTAAAAAGTTTTTCTCCACTCCAGAAAGTGAATTCAATAACATTTGTAGACCTTTATTGTTCAATCAAAAACGCCCGATTATTGACGAAAGAGATAACCACCCCCCCTTACGACATGCTTCAGAAACCAAAAAAATGGTTCATTTTCAAATGTTGCATCTTTGAACGACAATCCACATTTGTACGTGGATAAACACTTTTAGAGATAAAATTAGATGTTTAAAGTGATTTACAAGCTTCCAGGGGCCCTAAACACAAGATATTAGGAATGGGTAAATATGAATGAAAATGGCCAATTTATTCACTCGGAGGCCTTAAAAAGTTTTTCTCCACTCCAGAAAGTGAATTAAATAACATTTGTAGGCCTTTATTGTTCAAGCGAAAACGCCCGATTATTGACGAAAGAGATAACCACCCCCCCTTACGACATGCTTCAGAAACTAAAAAAATGGTCTGTTTTCAAATGTTGCCACTTTGAACTACAATTCACATTTGTACGTGGATAATCACTTTTAGAGCTAAAATTAGATGTTTAAAGTGATTTTCAAGCTTCCAGGGGCCCTAAACACAAGATTTGAGAAATGGGTAAAAGTGAATGAAAATGGCCAATTTACTCACTCTGCGGCCTTAAAAAGTGTTTCTCCTCCACGGAAAGTGAATAAAATAACATTTGGATGCCTTTATTGTTCAATCAAAAACGCCCGTTTTTTAGTGAAAAAGATAACCACCCCCCTTACGACATGCTTCAGAAACGAAAAAAATGGTCCATTTTCAAATGTTGCGTCTTTGAACTACAATTCACATTTGTACGTGGATGATCACTTTTAGAGCTAAAATTAGATGTTTAAAGTGATTTTCAAGCTTCCAGGGGCCCTAAACACAAGATTTGAGAAATGGGTAAAAGTGAATGAAAATGGCCAATTTACCCACTCTGAGGCCTTAAAAAGTGTTTCTCCTCAGCGGGAAGTGAATTAAATAACATTTGTAGGCCTTTATTGTTCAAGCGAAAACGCCCGATTATTGACGAAAGAGATAACGCCCCCCTTACGACATGCTTCAGAAACGAAAAAAATGGTCCGTTTTCAAATGTTGCGTCTTTGAACGACAATCCACATTTGTACGTGGCTAATCACTTTTAGAGCTAAAATTAGATGTTTAAAGTGATTTTCAAGCTTCCAGGGGCCCTAAATACAAGATTTGAGAAATGGGTAAAAGTGAATGAAAATGGCCAATTTACTCACTCTGAGGCCTTAAAAAGTGTTTCTACTCCACGGGAAGTGAATTAAATAACATTTGGAGGCCTTTATTGTTCAAGCGAAAACGCCTGATTTTTGATGAAAGAGATAACCACCCCCCCCTTACGACATGCTTCAGAAACGAAAAAAATGGTCCATTTTCAAATGTTGCGTCTTTGAACCACAATTAACATTGTACGTGGATAATCACTTTTAAAGATAAAATGAGTTGTTTAAAGTGATTTTCAAGCTTCCAGGGGCCCTCAACACGAGATTTGAGAAATGGGTAAACGTGAATGAAAATGGCCAATTTACTCACTCTGCGGCCTTAAAAAGTGTTTCTCCTCCACGGAAAGTGAATAAAATAACATTTGGATGCCTTCATTGTTCAATCAAAAACGCCAGTTTTTTGGTGAAAAAGATAACCATCCCCCCTTACGACATGCTTCAGAAACGAAAAAAATGGTCCATTTTCAAATGTTGCTTCTTTGAACTACAATTCACATTTGTACGTGGATAATCACTTTTAGAGATAAAATTAGATGTTTAAAGTGATTTACAAGCTACCAGGGGCCCTAAACACAAGATATGAGGAACGGGTAAATATGAATGAAAATGGCCAATTTATTCACTCTGAGGCCTTAAAAAGTTTTTCTCCACTCCAGAAAGTGAATTCAATAACATTTGTAGACCTTTATTGTTCAATCAAAAACGCCCGATTATTGACGAAAGAGATAACCACCCCCCCCTTACGACATGCTTCAGAAACAAAAAAAATGGTTCATTTTCAGATGTTGCATCTTTGAACGACAATCCACATTTGTACGTGGATAAACACTTTTAGAGATAAAATTAGATGTTGAAAGTGATTTTCAAGCTTCCAGGGGCCCTAAACACAAGATTTGAGAAATGGGTAAAAGTGAATGAAAATGGCCAATTTACTCACTCTGAGGCCTTAAAAAGTGTTTCTCCTCAACAGGAAGTGAATTAAATAACATTTGGATGCCTTTATTGTTCAATCAAAAACGCCCTTTTTTTGGTGAAAAAGATAACCACCCCCCCTTACGACATGCTTCAGAAACGAAAAAAATGGTCCATTTTCAAATGTTGCGTCTTTGAACTACAATTCACATTTGTACGTGGATGATCACTTTTAGAGATAAAATTAGATGTTTAAAGTGATTTACAAGCTTCCAGGGGCCCTAAACACAAGATATTAGGAATGGGTAAATATGAATGAAATTGGCCAATTTATTCACTCTGAGGCCTTAAAAAGTTTTTCTCCACTCCAGAAAGTGAATTAAATAACATTTGTAGGCCTTTATTGTTCAAGCGAAAACGCCCGATTATTGACGAAAGAGATAACCACCCCCCCTTACGACATGCTTCAGAAACTAAAAAAATGGTCCGTTTTCAAATGTTGCCACTTTGAACTACAATTCACATTTGTACGTGGATAATCACTTTTAGAGCTAAAATTAGATGTTTAAAGTGATTTTCAAGCTTCCAGGGGCCCTAAACACAAGATTTGAGAAATGGGTAAAAGTGAATGAAAATGGCCAATTTACTCACTCTGCGGCCTTAAAAAGTGTTTCTCCTCTACGGGAAGTGAATAAAATAACATTTGGATGCCTTTATTGTTCAATCAAAAACGCCCGTTTTTTAGTGAAAAAGATAACCACCCCCCTTACGACATGCTTCAGAAACGAAAAAAATGGTCCACTTTCAAATGTTGCGTCTTTGAACTACAATTCACATTTGTACGTGGATGATCACTTTTAGAGATAAAATTAGATGTTTAAAGTGATTTACAAGCTTCCAGGGGCCCTAAACACAAGATATGAGGAATGGGTAAATATGAATGAAAATGGCCAATTTATTCACTCTGAGGCCTTGAAAAGTTTTTCTCCACTCCAGAAAGTGAATTAAATAATATTTGTAGGCCTTTATTGTTCAATCAAAAACTCCCGATTTTTGACGAAAGAGATAACCACCCCCCCTTACGACATGCTTAAGAAACTAAAAAAATGGTCCGTTTTCAAATGTTGCCTCTTTGAACTACAATTCACATTTGTACGTGGAAAAGCACTTTTAAAGATCAAATGAGATGTTTAAAGTGATTTTCATGCTTCCAGGGGCCTTAAACACAAGATTTGAGGAATGGGCAAAAGTGAATGAAAATGGCCAATTTACTCACTCTGAGGCCTTAAAAAGTGTTTCTCCTCCACGGGAAGTGAATTAAATAACATTTGTAGGCCTTTATTGTTCAAGCGAAAACGCCCGATTATTGACGAAAGAGATAACCACCCCTCCTTATGACATGCTTCAGAAACGAAAAAAATGGTCCGTTTTCAAATGTTGCGTCTTTGAATGACAATCCACATTTGTACGTGGATAATCACTTTTAGAGCTAAAATTAGATGTTTAAAGTGATTTTCAAGCTTCCAGGGGCCCTAAACCCAAGATTTGAGAAATGGGTAAAAGTGAATGAAAATGGCCAATTTACTCACTCTGAGGCCTTAAAAAGTGTTTCTCCTCCACGGGAAGTGAATTAAATACCATTTGGAGGCCTATATTGTTCAAGCGAAAACGCCTGATTTTCGATGAAAGAGATAACCACCCCCCCTTACGACATGCTTCTGAAACTAAAAAAATGGTTCATTTTCAAATGTTGCGTCTTTGAACCACAATTAACATTGTACGTGGATAATCACTTTTAGAGATAAAATGAGATGTTTGAAGTGATTTTCAAGCTTCCAGGGGCCCTAAACACGAGATTTGAGAAATGGGTAAACGTGAATGAAAATGGCCAATTTACTCACTCTGCGGCCTTAAAAAGTGTTTCTCCTCCACGGAAAGTGAATAAAATAACATTTGGATGCCTTTATTGTTCAAGCGAAAACGCCTGATTTTTGATGAAAGAGATAACCACCCCCCCTTACGACATGCTTCTGAAACTAAAAAAATGGTTCATTTTCAAATGTTGCGTCTTTGAACCACAATTAACATTGTACGTGGATAATCACTTTTAGAGATAAAATGAGATGTTTAAAGTGATTTTCAAGCTTCCAGGGACCCTAAACACGAGATTTGAGAAATGGGTAAACGTGAATGAAAATGGCCAATTTACTCACTCTGCGGCCTTAAAAAGTGTTTCTCCTCCACGGAAAGTGAATAAAATAGCATTTGGATGCCTTTATTGTTCAAGCGAAAACGCCTGATTTTTGATGAAAGAGATAACCACCCCCCCTTACGACATGCTTCTGAAACTAAAAAAATGGTTCATTTTCAAATGTTGCGTCTTTGAACTACAATTAACATTGTACGTGGATATTCACTTTTAGAGATAAAATGAGATGTTTAAAGTGATTTTCAAGTTTCCAGGGTCCCTAAACACGAGATTTGAGAAATGGGTAAACGTGAATGAAAATGGCCAATTTACTCACTCTGCGGCCTTAAAAAGTGTTTCTCCTCCACGGAAAGTGAATAAAATAACATTTGGATGCCTTTATTGTTCAATCAAAAACGCCCGTTTTTTGGTGAAAAAGATAACCACCCCCCCTTACGACATGCTTCAGAAACAAAAAAAATGGTCCATTTTCAAATGTTGCGTCTTTGAACTACAATTCACATTTGTACGTGGATAATCACTTTTAGAGATAAAATTAGATGTTTAAAGTGATTTACAAGCTTCCAGGGGCCCTAAACACAAGATATTAGGAATGGGTAAATATGAATGAAAATGGCCAATTTATTCACTCGGAGGCCTTAAAAAGTTTTTCTCCACTCCAGAAAGTGAATTAAATACCATTTGTAGGCCTTTATTGTTCAAGCGAAAACGCCCGATTATTGACGAAAGAGATAACCACCCCCCCTTACGACATGCTTCAGAAACCAAAAAAATGGTTCATTTTCAAATGTTGCATCTTTGAACGACAATCCACATTTGTACGTGGATAAACACTTTTAGAGATAAAATTAGATGTTTAAAGTGATTTTCAAGCTTCCAGGGGCCCTAAACACAAGATTTGAGAAATGGGTAAAAGTGAATGAAAATGGCCAATTTACTCACTCTGAGGCCTTAAAAAGTGTTTCTCCTCAACAGGAAGTGAATTAAATAACATTTGGATGCCTTTATTGTTCAATCAAAAACGCCCTTTTTTTGGTGAAAAAGATAACCACCCCCCCTTACGACATGCTTCAGAAACGAAAAAAATGGTCCATTTTCAAATGTTGCGTCTTTGAACTACAATTCACATTTGTACGTGGATGATCACTTTTAGAGATAAAATTAGATGTTTAAAGTGATTTACAAGCTTCCAGGGGCCCTAAACACAAGATATTAGGAATGGGTAAATATGAATGAAAATGGCCAATTTATTCACTCGGAGGCCTTAAAAAGTTTTTCTCCACTCCAGAAAGTGAATTAAATAACATTTGTAGGCCTTTATTGTTCAAGCGAAAACGCCCGATTATTGACGAAAGAGATAACCACCCCCCTTACGACATGCTTCAGAAACTAAAAAAATGGTCTGTTTTCAAATGTTGCCACTTTGAACTACAATTCACATTTGTACGTGGATAATCACTTTTAGAGCTAAAATTAGATGTTTAAAGTGATTTTCAAGCTTCCAGGGGCCCTAAACACAAGATTTGAGAAATGGGTAAAAGTGAATGAAAATGGCCAATTTACTCACTCTGCGGCCTTAAAAAGTGTTTCTCCTCCACGGAAAGTGAATAAAATAACATTTGGATGCCTTTATTGTTCAATCAAAAACGCCCGTTTTTTGGTGAAAAAGATAACCACCCCCCTTACGACATGCTTCAGAAACGAAAAAAATGGTCCATTTTCAAATGTTGCGTCTTTGAACTACAATTCACATTTGTACGTGGATGATCACTTTTAGAGATAAAATTAGATGTTTAAAGTGATTTACAAGCTTCCAGGGGCCCTAAACACAAGATATGAGGAATAGGTAAATATGAATGAAAATGGCCAATCTATTCACTCTGAGGCCTTAAAAAGTGTTTCTCCTCCACGGGAAGTGAATTAAATAACATTTGTAGGCCTTTATTGTTCAATTGAAAATGCCTGATTATTGACGAAAGAGATAACCACCCCCCCTTACGACATGCTTCAGAAACGAAAAAAATGGTCCGTTTTCAAATGTTGCGTCTTTGAATGACAATCCACATTTGTACGTGGATAATCACTTTTAGAGCTAAAATTAGATGTTTAAAGTGATTTTCAAGCTTCCAGGGGCCCTAAACACAAGATTTGAGAAATGGGTAAAAGTGAATGAAAATGGCCAATTTACTCACTCTGAGGCCTTAAAAAGTGTTTCTCCTCAGCGGGAAGTGAATTAAATAACATTTGTAGGCCTTTATTGTTCAAGCGAAAACGCCCGATTATTGACGAAAGAGATAACGCCCCCCTTACGACATGCTTCAGAAACGAAAAAAATGGTCCGTTTTCAAATGTTGCGTCTTTGAACGACAATCCACATTTGTACGTGGCTAATCACTTTTAGAGCTAAAATTAGATGTTTAAAGTGATTTTCAAGCTTCCAGGGGCCCTAAATACAAGATTTGAGAAATGGGTAAAAGTGAATGAAAATGGCCAATTTACTCACTCTGAGGCCTTAAAAAGTGTTTCTACTCCACGGGAAGTGAATTAAATAACATTTGGAGGCCTTTATTGTTCAAGCGAAAACGCCTGATTTTTGATGAAAGAGATAACCACCCCCCCCTTACGACATGCTTCAGAAACGAAAAAAATGGTCCATTTTCAAATGTTGCGTCTTTGAACCACAATTAACATTGTACGTGGATAATCACTTTTAAAGATAAAATGAGTTGTTTAAAGTGATTTTCAAGCTTCCAGGGGCCCTCAACACGAGATTTGAGAAATGGGTAAACGTGAATGAAAATGGCCAATTTACTCACTCTGCGGCCTTAAAAAGTGTTTCTCCTCCACGGAAAGTGAATAAAATAACATTTGGATGCCTTCATTGTTCAATCAAAAACGCCAGTTTTTTGGTGAAAAAGATAACCATCCCCCCTTACGACATGCTTCAGAAACGAAAAAAATGGTCCATTTTCAAATGTTGCTTCTTTGAACTACAATTCACATTTGTACGTGGATAATCACTTTTAGAGATAAAATTAGATGTTTAAAGTGATTTACAAGCTACCAGGGGCCCTAAACACAAGATATGAGGAACGGGTAAATATGAATGAAAATGGCCAATTTATTCACTCTGAGGCCTTAAAAAGTTTTTCTCCACTCCAGAAAGTGAATTCAATAACATTTGTAGACCTTTATTGTTCAATCAAAAACGCCCGACTATTGACGAAAGAGATAACCACCCCCCCTTACGACATGCTTCAGAAACAAAAAAAATGGTTCATTTTCAAATGTTGCATCTTTGAACGACAATCCACATTTGTACGTGGATAAACACTTTTAGAGATAAAATTAGATGTTTAAAGTGATTTTCAAGCTTCCAGGGGCCCTAAACACAAGATTTGAGAAATGGGTAAAAGTGAATGAAAATGGCCAATTTACTCACTCTGAGGCCTTAAAAAGTGTTTCTCCTCAACAGGAAGTGAATTAAATAACATTTGGATGCCTTTATTGTTCAATCAAAAACGCCCTTTTTTTGGTGAAAAAGATAACCATCCCCCCTTACGACATGCTTCAGAAACGAAAAAAATGGTCGATTTTCAAATGTTGCTTCTTTGAACTACAATTCACATTTGTACGTGGATAATCACTTTTAGAGATAAAATTAGATGTTTAAAGTGATTTACAAGCTACCAGGGGCCCTAAACACAAGATATGAGGAACGGGTAAATATGAATGAAAATGGCCAATTTATTCACTCTGAGGCCTTAAAAAGTTTTTCTCCACTCCAGAAAGTGAATTCAATAACATTTGTAGACCTTTATTGTTCAATCAAAAACGCCCGATTATTGACGAAAGAGATAACCACCCCCCCTTACGACATGCTTCAGAAACGAAAAAAATGGTCCGTTTTCAAATGTTGCCACTTTGAACTACAATTCACATTTGTACGTGGATAATCACTTTTAGAGCTAAAATTTGATGTTTAAAGTGATTTTCAAGCTTCCAGGGGCCCTAAACACAAGATTTGAGAAATGGGTAAAAGTGAATGAAAATGGCCAATTTACTCACTCTGCGGCCTTAAAAAGTGTTTCTCCTCCAAGGAAAGTGAATAAAATAACATTTGGATGCCTTTATTGTTCAATCAAAAACGCCCGTTTTTTAGTGAAAAAGATAACCACCCCCCTTACGACATGCTTCAGAAACGAAAAAAATGGTCCACTTTCAAATGTTGCGTCTTTGAACTACAATTCACATTTGTACGTGGATGATCACTTTTAGAGATAAAATTAGATGTTTAAAGTGATTTACAAGCTTCCAGGGGCCCTAAACACAAGATATGAGGAATGGTTAAATATGAATGAAAATGGCCAATTTATTCACTCTGAGGCCTTGAAAAGTTTTTCTCCACTCCAGAAAGTGAATTAAATAATATTTGTAGGCCTTTATTGTTCAATCAAAAACTCCCGATTTTTGACGAAAGAGATAACCACCCCCCCTTACGACATGCTTAAGAAACTAAAAAAATGGTCCGTTTTCAAATGTTGCCTCTTTGAACTACAATTCACATTTGTACGTGGAAAAGCACTTTTAAAGATCAAATGAGATGTTTAAAGTGATTTTCATGCTTCCAGGGGCCTTAAACACAAGATTTGAGGAATGGGTAAAAGTGAATGAAAATGGCCAATTTACTCACTCTGAGGCCTTAAAAAGTGTTTCTCCTCCACGGGAAGTGAATTAAATAACATTTGTAGGCCTTTATTGTTCAAGCGAAAACGCCCGATTATTGACGAAAGAGATAACCACCCCTCCTTATGACATGCTTCAGAAACGAAAAAAATGGTCCGTTTTCAAATGTTGCGTCTTTGAATGACAATCCACATTTGTACGTGGATAATCACTTTTAGAGCTAAAATTAGATGTTTAAAGTGATTTTCAAGCTTCCAGGGGCCCTAAACCCAAGATTTGAGAAATGGGTAAAAGTGAATGAAAATGGCCAATTTACTCACTCTGAGGCCTTAAAAAGTGTTTCTCCTCCACGGGAAGTGAATTAAATACCATTTGGAGGCCTATATTGTTCAAGCGAAAACGCCTGATTTTCGATGAAAGAGATAACCACCCCCCCTTACGACATGCTTCTGAAACTAAAAAAATGGTTCATTTTCAAATGTTGCGTCTTTGAACCACAATTAACATTGTACGTGGATAATCACTTTTAGAGATAAAATGAGATGTTTGAAGTGATTTTCAAGCTTCCAGGGGCCCTAAACACGAGATTTGAGAAATGGGTAAACGTGAATGAAAATGGCCAATTTACTCACTCTGCGGCCTTAAAAAGTGTTTCTCCTCCACGGAAAGTGAACAAAATAACATTTGGATGCCTTTATTGTTCAAGCGAAAACGCCTGATTTTTGATGAAAGAGATAACCACCCCCCCTTACGACATGCTTCTGAAACTAAAAAAATGGTTCATTTTCAAATGTTGCGTCTTTGAACTACAATTAACATTGTACGTGGATATTCACTTTTAGAGATAAAATGAGATGTTTAAAGTGATTTTCAAGTTTCCAGGGTCCCTAAACACGAGATTTGAGAAATGGGTAAACGTGAATGAAAATGGCCAATTTACTCACTCTGCGGCCTTAAAAAGTGTTTCTCCTCCACGGAAAGTGAATAAAATAACATTTGGATGCCTTTATTGTTCAATCAAAAACGCCCGTTTTTTGGTGAAAAAGATAACCACCCCCCCTTACGACATGCTTCAGAAACAAAAAAAATGGTCCATTTTCAAATGTTGCGTCTTTGAACTACAATTCACATTTGTACGTGGATAATCACTTTTAGAGATAAAATTAGATGTTTAAAGTGATTTACAAGCTTCCAGGGGCCCTAAACACAAGATATTAGGAATGGGTAAATATGAATGAAAATGGCCAATTTATTCACTCGGAGGCCTTAAAAAGTTTTTCTCCACTCCAGAAAGTGAATTAAATAACATTTGTAGGCCTTTATTGTTCAAGCGAAAACGCCCGATTATTGACGAAAGAGATAACCACCCCCCCTTACGACATGCTTCAGAAACTAAAAAAATGGTCTGTTTTCAAATGTTGCCACTTTGAACTACAATTCACATTTGTACGTGGATAATCACTTTTAGAGCTAAAATTAGATGTTTAAAGTGATTTTCAAGCTTCCAGGGGCCCTAAACACAAGATTTGAGAAATGGGTAAAAGTGAATGAAAATGGCCAATTTACTCACTCTGCGGCCTTAAAAAGTGTTTCTCCTCCACGGAAAGTGAATAAAATAACATTTGGATGCCTTTATTGTTCAAGCGAAAATGCCTGATTTTTGATGAAAGAGATAACCACCCCCCCTTACGACATGCTTCAGAAACGAAAAAAATGGTCCGTTTTGAAATGTTGCGTCTTTGAATGACAATCCACATTTGTACGTGGATAATCACTTTTAGAGCTAAAATTAGATGTTTAAAGTGATTTTCAAGCTTCCAGGGGCCCTAAACACAAGATTTGAGAAATGGGTAAAAGTGAATGAAAATGGCCAATTTTCTCACTCTGAGGCCTTAAAAAGTGTTTCTCCTCAACGGGAAGTGAATTAAATAACATTTGTAGGCCTTTATTGTTCAAGCGAAAACGCCCGATTATTGACGAAAGAGATAACCCCCCCTTACGACATGCTTCAGAAACGAAAAAAATGGTCTGTTTTCAAATGTTGCGTCTTTGAACGACAATCCACATTTGTACGTGGCTAATCACTTTTAGAGCTAAAATTAGATGTTTAAAGTGATTTTCAAGCTTCCAGGGGCCCTAAATACAAGATTTGAGAAATGGGTAAAAGTGAATGAAAATGGCCAATTTACTCACTCTGAGGCCTTAAAAAGTGTTTCTACTCCACGGGAAGTGAATTAAATAACATTTGGAGGCCTTTATTGTTCAAGCGAAAACGCCTGATTTTTGATGAAAGAGATAACCACCCCCCCCTTACGACATGCTTCAGAAACGAAAAAAATGGTCCATTTTCAAATGTTGCGTCTTTGAACCACAATTAACATTGTACGTGGATAATCACTTTTAAAGATAAAATGAGTTGTTTAAAGTGATTTTCAAGCTTCTAGGGGCCCTCAACACGAGATTTGAGAAATGGGTAAACGTGAATGAAAATGGCCAATTTACTCACTCTGCGGCCTTAAAAAGTGTTTCTCCTCCACGGAAAGTGAATAAAATAACATTTGGATGCCTTCATTGTTCAATCAAAAACGCCCGTTTTTTGGTGAAAAAGATAACCATCCCCCCTTACGACATGCTTCAGAAACGAAAAAAATGGTCCATTTTCAAATGTTGCTTCTTTGAACTACAATTCACATTTGTACGTGGATAATCACTTTTATAGATAAAATTAGATGTTTAAAGTGATTTACAAGCTTCCAGGGGCCCTAAACACAAGATATGAGGAACGGGTAAATATGAATGAAAATGGCAAATTTATTCACTCCGAGGCCTTAAAAAGTTTTTCTCCAAATCCAGAAAGTGAATTCAATAACATTTGTAGACCTTTATTGTTCAATCAAAAACGCCCGATTATTGACGAAAGAGATAACCACCCCCCCTTACGACATGCTTCAGAAACAAAAAAAATGGTTCATTTTCAAATGTTGCATCTTTGAACGACAATCCACATTTGTACGTGGATAAACACTTTTAGAGATAAAATTAGATGTTTAAAGTGATTTTCAAGCTTCCAGGGGCCCTAAACACAAGATTTGAGAAATGGGTAAAAGTGAATGAAAAGGGCCAATTTACTCACTCTGAGGCCTTAAAAAGTGTTTCTCCTCAACAGGAAGTGAATTAAATAACATTTGTAGGCCTTTATTGTTCAAGCGAAAACGCCCGATTATTGACGAAAGAGATAACCACCCCCCCTTACGACATGCTTCAGAAACGAAAAAAATGGTCCGTTTTCAAATGTTGCGTCTTTAAATGACAATCCACATTTGTACGTGGATAATCACTTTTAGAGCTAAAATTAGATGTTTAAAGTGATTTTCAAGCTTCCAGGGGCCCTAAACACAAGATTTGAGAAATGGGTAAAGGTGAATGAAAATGGCCAATTTACTCACTCTGAGGCCTTAAAAAGTATTTCTCCTCCACGGGAAGTGAATTAAATACCATTTGGAGGCCTTTATTGTTAAAGCGAAAACGCCTGATTTTTGATGAAAGAGATAACCACCCCCCCTTACGACATGCTTCTGAAACTAAAAAAATGGTTCATTTTCAAATGTTGCGTCTTTGAACTACAATTAACATTGTACGTGGATAATCACTTTTAGAGATAAAATGAGATGTTTAAAGTGATTTTCAAGCTACTAGGGGCCCTAAACACGAGATTTGAGAAATGGGTAAACGTGAATGAAAATGGCCAATTTACTCACTCTGCGGCCTTAAAAAGTGTTTCTCCTCCGCGGAGAGTGAATAAAATAACATTTGGATGCCTTTATTGTTCAATCAAAAACGCCCGTTTTTTGGTGAAAAAGATAACCACCCCCCCTTACGACATGCTTCAGAAACGAAAAAAATGGTCCATTTTCAAATGTTGCGTCTTTGAACCACAATTAACATTGTACGTGGATAATCACTTTTAAAGATAACATGAGTTGTTTAAAGTGATTTTCAAGCTTCCAGGGGCCCTCAACACGAGATTTGAGAAATGGGTAAACGTGAATGAAAATGGCCAATTTACTCACTCTGCGGCCTTAAAAAGTGTTTCTCCTCCACGGAAAGTGAATAAAATAACATTTGGATGCCTTCATTGTTCAATCAAAAACGCCCGTTTTTTGGTGAAAAAGATAACCATCCCCCCTTACGACATGCTTCAGAAACGAAAAAAATGGTCCATTTTCAAATGTTGCTTCTTTGAACTACAATTCACATTTGTACGTGGATAATCACTTTTAGAGATAAAATTAGATGTTTAAAGTGATTTACAAGCTTCCAGGGGCCCTAAACACAAGATATTAGGAATGGGTAAATATGAATGAAAATGGCCAATTTATTCATTCTGAGGCCTTAAAAAGTTTTTCTCCACTCCAGAAAGTGAATTAAATAACATTTGTAGACCTTTATTGTTCAAGCGAAAACGCCCGATTATTGACGAAAGAGATAACCACCCCCCCTTACGACATGCTTCAGAAACTAAAAAAATGGTCCGTTTTCAAATGTTGCCACTTTGAACGACAATCCACATTTGTACGTGGATAAACACTTTTAGAGATAAAATTAGATGTTTAAAGTGATTTTCAAGCTTCCAGGGGCCCTAAACACAAGATTTGAGAAATGGGTAAAAGTGAATGAAAATGGCCAATTTACTCACTCTGCGGCCTTAAAAAGTGTTTCTCCTCCACGGAAAGTGAATAAAATAACATTTGGATGCCTTTATTGTTCAATCAAAAACGCCCGTTTTTTGGTGAAAAAGATAACCACCCCCCTTACGACATGCTTCAGAAACTAAAAAAATGGTCCACTTTCAAATGTTGCGTCTTTGAACTACAATTCACATTTGTACGTGGATGATCACTTTTAGAGATAAAATTAGATGTTTAAAGTGATTTACAAGCTTCCAGGGGCCCTAAACACAAGATATGAGGAATGGGTAAATATGAATGAAAATGGCCAATTTATTCACTCTGAGGCCTTGAAAAGTTTTTCTCCACTCCAGAAAGTGAATTAAATAATATTTGTAGGCCTTTATTGTTCAATCAAAAACTCCCGATTTTTGACGAAAGAGATAACCACCCCCCCTTACGACATGCTTAAGAAACTAAAAAAATGGTCCGTTTTCAAATGTTGCCTCTTTGAACTACAATTCACATTTGTACGTGGAAAAGCACTTTTAAAGATCAAATGAGATGTTTAAAGTGATTTTCATGCTTCCAGGGGCCTTAAACACAAGATTTGAGGAATGGGTAAAAGTGAATGAAAATTGCCAATTTATTCACTCTGAGGCCTTAAAAAGTGTTTCTCCTCCACGGGAAGTGAATTAAATACCATTTGGAGGCCTTTATTGTTCAAGCGAAAACGCCTGATTTTCGATGAAAGAGATAACCACCCCCCCTTACGACATGCTTCTGAAACTAAAAAAATGGTTCATTTTCAAATGTTGCGTCTTTGAACCACAATTAACATTGTACGTGGATAATCACTTTTAGAGATAAAATGAGATGTTTAAAGTGATTTTCAAGCTTCCAGGGGCCCTAAACACGAGATTTGAGAAATGGGTAAACGTGAATGAAAATGGCCAATTTACTCACTCTGCGGCCTTAAAAAGTGTTTCTCCTTCACGGAAAGTGAATAAAATAACATTTGGATGCCTTTATTGTTCAAGCGAAAACGCCTGATTTTTGATGAAAGAGATAACCACCCCCCCTTACGACATGCTTCTGAAACTAAAAAAATGGTTCATTTTCAAATGTTGCGTCTTTGAACCACAATTAACATTGTACGTGGATAATCACTTTTAGAGATAAAATGAGATGTTTAAAGTGATTTTCAAGCTTCCAGGGACCCTAAACACGAGATTTGAGAAATGGGTAAACGTGAATGAAAATGGCCAATTTACTCACTCTGCGGCCTTAAAAAGTGTTTCTCCTCCACGGAAAGTGAATAAAATAACATTTGGATGCCTTTATTGTTCAAGCGAAAACGCCTGATTTTTGATGAAAGAGATAACCACCCCCCCTTACGACATGCTTCTGAAACTAAAAAAATGGTTCATTTTCAAATGTTGCGTCTTTGAACTACAATTAACATTGTACGTGGATATTCACTTTTAGAGATAAAATGAGATGTTTAAAGTGATTTTCAAGTTTCCAGGGTCCCTAAACACGAGATTTGAGAAATGGGTAAACGTGAATGAAAATGGCCAATTTACTCACTCTGCGGCCTTAAAAAGTGTTTCTCCTCCACGGAAAGTGAATAAAATAACATTTGGATGCCTTTATTGTTCAATCAAAAACGCCCGTTTTTTGGTGAAAAAGATAACCACCCCCCCTTACGACATGCTTCAGAAACAAAAAAAATGGTCCATTTTCAAATGTTGCGACTTTGAACTACAATTCACATTTGTACGTGGATAATCACTTTTAGAGATAAAATTAGATGTTTAAAGTGATTTACAAGCTTCCAGGGGCCCTAAACACAAGATATTAGGAATGGGTAAATATGAATGAAAATGGCCAATTTATTCACTCGGAGGCCTTAAAAAGTTTTTCTCCACTCCAGAAAGTGAATTAAATAACATTTGTAGGCCTTTATTGTTCAAGCGAAAACGCCCGATTATTGACGAAAGAGATAACCACCCCCCCTTACGACATGCTTCAGAAACTAAAAAAATGGTCTGTTTTCAAATGTTGCCACTTTGAACTACAATTCACATTTGTACGTGGATAATCACTTTTAGAGCTAAAATTAGATGTTTAAAGTGATTTTCAAGCTTCCAGGGGCCCTAAACACAAGATTTGAGAAATGGGTAAAAGTGAATGAAAATGGCCAATTTACTCACTCTGCGGCCTTAAAAAGTGTTTCTCCTCCACGGAAAGTGAATAAAATAACATTTGGATGCCTTTATTGTTCAAGCGAAAATGCCTGATTTTTGATGAAAGAGATAACCACCCCCCCTTACGACATGCTTCAGAAACGAAAAAAATGGTCCGTTTTGAAATGTTGCGTCTTTGAATGACAATCCACATTTGTACGTGGATAATCACTTTTAGAGCTAAAATTAGATGTTTAAAGTGATTTTCAAGCTTCCAGGGGCCCTAAACACAAGATTTGAGAAATGGGTAAAAGTGAATGAAAATGGCCAATTTTCTCACTCTGAGGCCTTAAAAAGTGTTTCTCCTCAACGGGAAGTGAATTAAATAACATTTGTAGGCCTTTATTGTTCAAGCGAAAACGCCCGATTATTGACGAAAGAGATAACCCCCCCTTACGACATGCTTCAGAAACGAAAAAAATGGTCCGTTTTCAAATGTTGCGTCTTTGAACGACAATCCACATTTGTACGTGGCTAATCACTTTTAGAGCTAAAATTAGATGTTTAAAGTGATTTTCAAGCTTCCAGGGGCCCTAAACACAAGATTTGAGAAATGGGTAAAAGTGAATGAAAATGGCCAATTTACTCACTCTGAGGCCTTAAAAAGTGTTTCTACTCCACGGGAAGTGAATTAAATAACATTTGGAGGCCTTTATCGTTCAAGCGAAAACGCCTGATTTTTGATGAAAGAGATAACCACCCCCCCCTTACGACATGCTTCAGAAACGAAAAAAATGGTCCATTTTCAAATGTTGCGTCTTTGAACCACAATTAACATTGTACGTGGATAATCACTTTTAAAGATAAAATGAGTTGTTTAAAGTGATTTTCAAGCTTCTAGGGGCCCTCAACACGAGATTTGAGAAATGGGTAAACGTGAATGAAAATGGCCAATTTACTCACTCTGCGGCCTTAAAAAGTGTTTCTCCTCCACGGAAAGTGAATAAAATAACATTTGGATGCCTTCATTGTTCAATCAAAAACGCCCGTTTTTTGGTGAAAAAGATAACCATCCCCCCTTACGACATGCTTCAGAAACGAAAAAAATGGTCCATTTTCAAATGTTGCTTCTTTGAACTACAATTCACATTTGTACGTGGATAATCACTTTTATAGATAAAATTAGATGTTTAAAGTGATTTACAAGCTTCCAGGGGCCCTAAACACAAGATATGAGGAACGGGTAAATATGAATGAAAATGGCAAATTTATTCACTCCGAGGCCTTAAAAAGTTTTTCTCCAAATCCAGAAAGTGAATTCAATAACATTTGTAGACCTTTATTGTTCAATCAAAAACGCCCGATTATTGACGAAAGAGATAACCACCCCCCCTTACGACATGCTTCAGAAACAAAAAAAATGGTTCATTTTCAAATGTTGCATCTTTGAACGACAATCCACATTTGTACGTGGATAAACACTTTTAGAGATAAAATTAGATGTTTAAAGTGATTTTCAAGCTTCCAGGGGCCCTAAACACAAGATTTGAGAAATGGGTAAAAGTGAATGAAAAGGGCCAATTTACTCACTCTGAGGCCTTAAAAAGTGTTTCTCCTCAACAGGAAGTGAATTAAATAACATTTGTAGGCCTTTATTGTTCAAGCGAAAACGCCCGATTATTGACGAAAGAGATAACCACCCCCCCTTACGACATGCTTCAGAAACGAAAAAAATGGTCCGTTTTCAAATGTTGCGTCTTTAAATGACAATCCACATTTGTACGTGGATAATCACTTTTAGAGCTAAAATTAGATGTTTAAAGTGATTTTCAAGCTTCCAGGGGCCCTAAACACAAGATTTGAGAAATGGGTAAAGGTGAATGAAAATGGCCAATTTACTCACTCTGAGGCCTTAAAAAGTGTTTCTCCTCCACGGGAAGTGAATTAAATACCATTTGGAGGCCTTTATTGTTAAAGCGAAAACGCCTGATTTTTGATGAAAGAGATAACCACCCCCCCTTACGACATGCTTCTGAAACTAAGAAAATGGTTCATTTTCAAATGTTGCGTCTTTGAACTACAATTAACATTGTACGTGGATAATCACTTTTAGAGATAAAATGAGATGTTTAAAGTGATTTTCAAGCTTCCAGGGGCCCTAAACACGAGATTTGAGAAATGGGTAAACGTGAATGAAAATGGCCAATTTACTCACTCTGCGGCCTTAAAAAGTGTTTCTCCTCCACGGAGAGTGAATAAAATAACATTTGGATGCCTTTATTGTTCAATCAAAAACGCCCGTTTTTTGGTGAAAAAGATAACCACCCCCCCTTACGACATGCTTCAGAAACGAAAAAAATGGTCCATTTTCAAATGTTGCGTCTTTGAACCACAATTAACATTGTACGTGGATAATCACTTTTAAAGATAAAATGAGTTGTTTAAAGTGATTTTCAAGCTTCCAGGGGCCCTCAACACGAGATTTGAGAAATGGGTAAACGTGAATGAAAATGGCCAATTTACTCACTCTGCGGCCTTAAAAAGTGTTTCTCCTCCACGGAAAGTGAATAAAATAACATTTGGATGCCTTCATTGTTCAATCAAAAACGCCCGTTTTTTGGTGAAAAAGATAACCATCCCCCCTTACGACATGCTTCAGAAACGAAAAAAATGGTCCATTTTCAAATGTTGCTTCTTTGAACTACAATTCACATTTGTACGTGGATAATCACTTTTAGAGATAAAATTAGATGTTTAAAGTGATTTACAAGCTTCCAGGGGCCCTAAACACAAGATATTAGGAATGGGTAAATATGAATGAAAATGGCCAATTTATTCATTCTGAGGCCTTAAAAAGTTTTTCTCCACTCCAGAAAGTGAATTAAATAACATTTGTAGGCCTTTATTGTTCAAGCGAAAACGCCCGATTATTGACGAAAGAGATAACCACCCCCCCTTACGACATGCTTCAGAAACTAAAAAAATGGTCCGTTTTCAAATGTTGCCACTTTGAACGACAATCCACATTTGTACGTGGATAAACACTTTTAGAGATAAAATTAGATGTTTAAAGTGATTTTCAAGCTTCCAGGGGCCCTAAACACAAGATTTGAGAAATGGGTAAAAGTGAATGAAAATGGCCAATTTACTCACTCTGCGGCCTTAAAAAGTGTTTCTCCTCCACGGAAAGTGAATAAAATAACATTTGGATGCCTTTATTGTTCAATCAAAAACGCCCGTTTTTTGGTGAAAAAGATAACCACCCCCCTTACGACATGCTTCAGAAACTAAAAAAATGGTCCACTTTCAAATGTTGCGTCTTTGAACTACAATTCACATTTGTACGTGGATGATCACTTTTAGAGATAAAATTAGATGTTTAAAGTGATTTACAAGCTTCCAGGGACCCTAAACACAAGATATGAGGAATGGGTAAATATGAATGAAAATGGCCAATTTATTCACTCTGAGGCCTTGAAAAGTTTTTCTCCACTCCAGAAAGTGAATTAAATAATATTTGTAGGCCTTTATTGTTCAATCAAAAACTCCCGATTTTTGACGAAAGAGATAACCACCCCCCCTTACGACATGCTTAAGAAACTAAAAAAATGGTCCGTTTTCAAATGTTGCCTCTTTGAACTACAATTCACATTTGTACGTGGAAAAGCACTTTTAAAGATCAAATGAGATGTTTAAAGTGATTTTCATGCTTCCAGGGGCCTTAAACACAAGATTTGAGGAATGGGTAAAAGTGAATGAAAATGGCCAATTTATTCACTCTGAGGCCTTAAAAAGTGTTTCTCCTCCACGGGAAGTGAATTAAATACCATTTGGAGGCCTTTATTGTTCAAGCGAAAACGCCTGATTTTCGATGAAAGAGATAACCACCCCCCCTTACGACATGCTTCTGAAACTAAAAAAATGGTTCATTTTCAAATGTTGCGTCTTTGAACCACAATTAACATTGTACGTGGATAATCACTTTTAAAGATCAAATGAGATGTTTAAAGTGATTTTCAAGCTTCCAGGGGCCCTAAACACAAGATTTGAGAAATGGGTAAAAGTGAATGAAAATGGCCAATTTTCTCACTCTGAGGCCTTAAAAAGTGTTTCTCCTCAACGGGAAGTGAATTAAATAACATTTGTAGGCCTTTATTGTTCAAGCGAAAACGCCCGATTATTGACGAAAGAGATAACCCCCCCTTACGACATGCTTCAGAAACGAAAAAAATGGTCCGTTTTCAAATGTTGCGTCTTTGAACGACAATCCACATTTGTACGTGGCTAATCACTTTTAGAGCTAAAATTAGATGTTTAAAGTGATTTTCAAGCTTCCAGGGGCCCTAAATTCAAGATTTGAGAAATGGGTAAAAGTGAATGAAAATGGCCAATTTACTCACTCTGAGGCCTTAAAAAGTGTTTCTACTCCACGGGAAGTGAATTAAATAACATTTGGAGGCCTTTATTGTTCAAGCGAAAACGCCTGATTTTTGATGAAAGAGATAACCACCCCCCCCTTACGACATGCTTCAGAAACGAAAAAAATGGTCCATTTTCAAATGTTGCGTCTTTGAACCACAATTAACATTGTACGTGGATAATCACTATTAAAGATAAAATGAGTTGTTTAAAGTGATTTTCAAGCTTCTAGGGGCCCTCAACACGAGATTTGAGAAATGGGTAAACGTGAATGAAAATGGCCAATTTACTCACTCTGCGGCCTTAAAAAGTGTTTCTCCTCCACGGAAAGTGAATAAAATAACATTTGGGTGCCTTCATTGTTCAATCAAAAACGCCCGTTTTTTGGTGAAAAAGATAACCATCCCCCCTTACGACATGCTTCAGAAACGAAAAAAATGGTCCATTTTCAAATGTTGCTTCTTTGAACTACAATTCACATTTGTACGTGGATAATCACTTTTATAGATAAAATTAGATGTTTAAAGTGATTTACAAGCTTCCAGGGGCCCTAAACACAAGATATGAGGAACGGGTAAATATGAATGAAAATGGCAAATTTATTCACTCTGAGGCCTTAAAAAGTTTTTCTCCAAATCCAGAAAGTGAATTCAATAACATTTGTAGACCTTTATTGTTCACTCTAAAACGCCCGATTATTGACGAAAGAGATAACCACCCCCCCTTACGACATGCTTCAGAAACAAAAAAAATGGTTCATTTTCAAATGTTGCATCTTTGAACGACAATCCACATTTGTACGTGGATAAACACTTTTAGAGATAAAATTAGATGTTTAAAGTGATTTTCAAGCTTCCAGGGGCCCTAAACACAAGATTTGAGAAATGGGTAAAAGTGAATGAAAAGGGCCAATTTACTCACTCTGAGGCCTTAAAAAGTGTTTCTCCTCAACAGGAAGTGAATTAAATAACATTTGTAGGCCTTTATTGTTCAAGCGAAAACGCCCGATTATTGACGAAAGAGATAACCACCCCCCCTTACGACATGCTTCAGAAACGAAAAAAATGGTCCGTTTTCAAATGTTGCGTCTTTGAATGACAATCCACATTTGTACGTGGATAATCACTTTTAGAGCTAAAATTAGATGTTTGAAGTGATTTTCAAGCTTCCAGGGGCCCTAAACACAAGATTTGAGAAATGGGTAAAAGTGAATGAAAATGGCCAATTTACTCACTCTGAGGCCTTAAAAAGTGTTTCTCCTCCACGGGAAGTGAATTAAATACCATTTGGAGGCCTTTATTGTTCAAGCGAAAACCCCTGATTTTTGATGAAAGAGATAACCACCCCCCCTTACGACATGCTTCTGAAACTAAAAAAATGGTTCATTTTCAAATGTTGCGTCTTTTGAACTACAATTAACATTGTACGTGGATAATCACTTTTAGAGATAAAATGAGATGTTTAAAGTGATTTTCAAGCTTCCAGGGGCCCTAAACACGAGATTTGAAAAATGGGTAACCGTGAATGAAAATGGCCAAATTTTTCACTCTGCGGCCTTAAAAAGTGTTTCTCCTCCACGGAAAGTGAATAAAATAACATTTGGATGCCTTTATTGTGCAATCAAAAACGCCCGTTTTTTGGTGAAAAAGATAACCACCCCCCCTTACGACATGCTTCAGAAACAAAAAAAATGGTCCATTTTCAAATGTTGCGTCTTTGAACTACAATTCACATTTGTATGTGGATAATCACTTTTAGAGATAAAATTAGATGTTTAAAGTGATTTACAAGCTTCCAGGGGCCCTAAACACAAGATATGAGGAATGGGTAAATATGAATGAAAATGGCCAATTTATTCACTCTGAGGCCTTAAAAAGTGTTTCTCCACTCCAGAAAGTGAATTAAATAACATTTGTAGACCTTTCTTGTTCAATCAAAAACGCCCGATTTTTGACGAAAGAGATAACCACCCCCCCTTACGACATGCTTCAGAAACAAAAAAAATGGTTCATTTTCAAATGTTGCATCTTTGAACGACAATCCACATTTGTACGTGGATAAACACTTTTAGAGATAAAATTAGATGTTTAAAGTGATTTACAAGCTTCCAGGGGCCCTAAACACAAGATATGAGAATGGGTAAATATGAATGAAAATGGCCAATTTATTCACTCTGAGGCCTTAAAAAGTTTTTCTCCACTCCAGAAAGTGAATTAAATAACATTTGTAGGCCTTTATTGTTCAATCAAAAACGCCCGATTTTTGACGAAAGAGATAACCACCCCCCCTTACGACATGCTTCAGAAACTAAAAAAATGGTCCGTTTTTAAATGTAGCCGCTTTGAACTACAATTCACATTTGTACGTGGAAAAGCACTTTTAAAGATCAAATGAGATGTTTAAAGTGATTTTCATGCTTCCAGGGGCCTTAAACACAAGATTTGAGGAATGGGTAAAAGTGAATGAAAATGGTCAATTTACTCACTCTGAGGCCTTAAAAAGTGTTTCTCCTCCACGGGAAGTGAATTAAATAACATTTGTAGGCCTTTATTGTTCAAGCGAAAACGCCCGATTATTGACGAAAGAGATAACCACCCCCCCTTACGACATGCTTCAGAAACGTAAAAAATGGCCCGTTTTCAAATGTTGCGTCTTTGAATGACAATCCACATTTGTACGTGGATAATCACTTTTAGAGCTCAAATTAGATGTTAACGTGATTTTCAAGCTTCCAGGGGCCCTAAACACAAGATTTGAGAAATGGGTAAAAGTGAATGAAAATGGCCAATTTACTCACTCTGAGGCCTTAAAAAGTGTTTCTCCTCAACGGGAAGTGAATTAAATACCATTTGGAGGCCTTTATTGTTCAAGCGAAAACGCCTGATTTTTGATGAAAGAGATAACCACCCCCCCTTACGACATGCTTCTGAAACTAAAAAAATAGTTCATTTTCAAATGTTGCATCTTTGAACTACAATTAATATTGTACGTGGATAATCACTTTTAGAGCTAAAATGAGATGTTTAAAGTGATTTTCAAGCTTCCAGGGGCCCTAAACACGAGATTTGAGAAATGGGTAAACGTGAATGAAAATGGCCAATTTACTCACTCTGCGGCCGTAAAAAGTGTTTCTCCTTCACGGAAAGTGAATAAAATAACATTTGGATGCCTTTATTGTTCAATCAAAAACGCCCGTTTTTTGGTGAAAAAGATAACCACCCCCCCTTACGACATGCTTCAGAAACGAAAAAAATGTTCCATTTTCAAATGTTGCGTCTTTTAACTACAATTCACATTTGTACGTGGATGATCACTTTTAGAGATAAAATTAGATGTTTAAAGTGATATACAAGCTTCCAGGGGCCCTAAACACAAGATATGAGGAATGGGTAAATATGAATGAAAATGGCCAATTTATTCACTCCGAGGCCTTAAAAAGTTTTTCTCCACTCCAGAAAGTGAATTAAATAACATTTGGATGCCTTTATTGTTCAATCAAAAACGCCCGTTTTTTGGTGAAAACGATAACCACCCCCCCTTACGACATGCTTCAGAAACGAAAAAAAAATTCCATTTTCAAATGTTGCGTCTTTGAACTACAATTCACATTTGTACGTGGACGATCACTTTTAGAGATAAAATTAGATGTTTAAAGTGATTTACAAGCTTCCAGGGGCCCTAAACACAAGATATGAGGAATGGGTAAATATGAATGAAAATGGCCAATTTATTCACTCTGAGGCCTTAAAAAGTTTTTCTCCACTCCAGAAAGTGAATTAAATAACATTTGTAGGCCTTTATTGTTCAATCAAAAACGCCCGATTTTTGACGAAAGAGATAACCACCCCCCCTTACGACATGCTTCAGAAACTAAAAAAATAGTCAGTTTTCAAATGTTGCCTCTTTGAACTACAATTCACATTTGTACGTGGAAAAGCACTTTTAAAGATCAAATGAGATGTTTAAAGTGATTTTCATGCTTCCAGGGGCCATAAACACAAGATTTGAGGAATGGGTAAAAGTGAATGAAAATGGCCAATTTACTCACTCTGAGGCCTTAAAAAGTGTTTCTCCTCCACGGAAAGTGAATAAAATAACATTTGGATGCCTTTATTGTTCAATCAAAAACGCCCGTTTTTTGGTGAAAAAGATAACCACCCCCCCTTACGACATGCTTCAGAAACAAAAAAAAATGGTCCATTTTCAAATGTTGCGTCTTTGAACTACAATTCACATTTGTACGTGGATAATCACTTTTAGAGATAAAATTAGATGTTTAAAGTGATTTACAAGCTTCCAGGGGCCCTAAACTCAAGATATGAGGAATGGGTAAATATGAATGAAAATGGCCAATTTATTCACTCTGAGGCCTTAAAAAGTTTTTCTCCACTCCAGAAAGTGAATTAAATAACATTTGTAGACCTTTATTGTTCAATCAAAAACGTCCGATTTTTGACGAAAGAGATAACCACCCCCCCTTACAACATGCTTCAGAAACAAAAAAAATGGTCCGTTTTCAAATGTTGCGTCTTTGAATGACAATCCACATTTGTACGTGGGTAATCACTTTTAGAGATAAAGTGAGATGTTTAAAGTGATTTTCAAGCTTCCAGGGGCCCTAAACACAAGATTTGAGGAATGGTTAAAGTGAATGAAAATGGCCAATTTACTCACTCTGAGGCCTTAAAAAGTGTTTCTCCTCCACGGGAAGTGAATTAAATAACATTTGGAGGCCTTTATTGTTCAAGCGAAAACGCCTGAGTTTTTGATGAAAGAGATAAGCACCCCCCTTACGACATGCTTCTGAAACTAAAAAAATTGGTTTATTTTCAAATGTTGCGTCTTTTGAACTACAATTAACATTGTACGTGGATAATCACTTTTAGAGATAAAATGAGATGTTTAAAGTGATTTTCAAGCTTCCAGGGGCCCTAAACACGAGATTTGAGAAATGGGTAAACATGAATGAAAATGGCCAATTTACTCACTCTGCGGCCTTAAAAAGTGTTTCTCCTCCACGGAAAGTGAATAAAATAACATTTGGATGCCTTTATTGTTCAATCAAAAACGCCCGTTTTTTGGTGAAAAAGATAACCACCCCCCCTTACGACATGCTTCAGAAACGAAAAAAATGGTCCATTTTCAAATGTTGCGTCTTTGAACTACAATTCACATTTGTACGTGGATGATCACTTTTAGAGATAAAATTAGATGTTTAAAGTGATTTACAAGCTTCCAGGGGCCCTAAACACAAGATATGAGGAATGGGTAAATATGAATGAAACTGGCCAATTTATTCACTCTGAGGCCTTAAAAAGTTTTTCTCCACTCCAGAAAGTGAATTACATAACATTTGTAGGCCTTTATTGTTCAATCAAAAACGCCCGATTTTTGACGAAAGAGATAACCACCCCCCCTTACGACATGCTTCAGAAACTAAAAAAATGGTCCGATTTCAAATGTTGCCTCTTTGAACTACAATTCACATTTGTACGTGGAAAAGCACTTTTAAAGATCAAATGAGATGTTTAAAGTGATTTTCATGCTTCCAGGGGCCTTAAACACAAGATTTGAGGAATGGGTAAAAGTAAATGAAAATGGCCAATTTACTCACTCTGAGGCCTTAAAAAGTGTTTCTCCTCCACGGGAAGTGAATTAAATACCATTTGGAGGTCTTTATTGTTCAAGCGAAAACGCCTGATTTTTGATGAAAGAGATAACCACCCCCCCTTACGACATGCTTCTGAAACTAAAAAAATGGTTCATTTTTAAATTTTGCCTCTTTGAACTACAATTCACATTTGTACGTGGAAAAGCACTTTTAAAGATCAAATGAGATGTTTAAAGTGATTTTCATGCTTCCAGGGGCCTTAAACACAAGATTTGAGGAATGGGTAAAAGTGAATGAAAATGGCCAATTTACTCACTCTGAGGCCTTAAAAAGTGTTTCTCCTCCACGGGAAGTGAATTAAATAACATTTGTAGGCCTTTATTGTTCAAGCGAAAACGCACGATTATTGACGAAAGAGATAACCACCCCCCCTTACGACATGCTTCAGAAACGAAAAAAATGGTCCGTTTTCAAATGTTGCGTCTTTGAACGACAATCCACATTTGTACGTGGATAAACACTTTTAGAGCTAAAATTAGATGTTTAAAGTGATTTTCAAGCTTCCAGGGGCCCTAAACACAAGATTTGAGAAATGGGTAAAAGTGAATGAAAATGGCCAATTTACTCACTCTGAGGCCTTAAAAAGTGTTTCTCCTCCACGGGAAGTGAATTAAATACCATTTGGAGGTCTTTATTGTTCAAGCAAAAACGCCTGATTTTTGATGAAAGAGATAACCACCCCCCCTTACGACATGCTTCTGAAACTAAAAAAATGGTTCATTTTTAAATGTTGCGTCTTTGAACCACAATTAACATTGTACGTGGATAATCACTTTTAGAGATAAAATGAGATGTTTAAAGTGATTTTCAAGCTTCCAGGGGCCCTAAACACGAGATTTGAGAAATGGGTAAACGTGAATGAAAATGGCCAATTTACTCACTCTGCGGCCTTAAAAAGTGTTTCTCCTCCACGGAAAGTGAATAAAATAACATTTGGATGCCTTTATTGTTCAATCAAAAACGCCAGTTTTTTGGTGAAAAAGATAACCACCCCCCCTTACGACATGCTTCAGAAACGAAAAAAATGGTCCATTTTCAAATGTTGCGTCTTTGAACTACAATTCACATTTGTACGTGGATAATAACTTTTAGAGATAAAATTAGATGTTTAAAGTGATTTACAAGCTTCCAGGGGCCCTAAACACAAGATATGAGGAATGGGTAAATATGAATGAAAATGGCCAATTTATTCACTCTGAGGCCTTAAAAAGTTTTTCTCCACTCCAGAAAGTGAATTAAATAACATTTGTAGACCTTTATTGTTCAATCAAAAACGCCCGATTTTTGACGAAAGAGATAACCACCCCCCCTTACGACATGCTTCAAAAACAAAAAAAATGGTTCATTTTCAAATGTTGCATCTTTGAACGACAATCCACATTTGTACGTGGATAAACACTTTTAGAGATAAAATTAGATGTTTAAAGTGATTTTCAAGCTTCCAGGGGCCCTAAACACAAGATTTGAGAAATGGGTAAAAGTGAATGAAAATGGCCAATTTACTCACTCTGAGGCCTTAAAAAGTGTTTCTCCTCAACGGGAAGTGAATTAAATAACATTTGTAGGCCTTTATTGTTCAAGCGAAAACGCCCGATTATTGACGAAAGAGATAACCACCCCCCCTTACGACATGCTTCAGAAACGAAAAAAATGGTCCGTTTTCAAATGTTGCGTCTTTGAATGACAATCCACATTTGTACGTGGATAATCACTTTTAGAGCTAAAATTAGATGTTTAAAGTGATTTTCAAGCTTCCAGGGGCCCTAAACACAAGATTTGAGAAATGGGTAAAAGTGAATGAAAATGGCCAATTTACTCACTCTGAGGCCTTAAAAAGTGTTTCTCCTCCACGGGAAGTGAATTAAATACCATTTGGAGGCCTTTATTGTTCAAGCAAAACCCCTGATTTTTGATGAAAGAGATAACCACCCCCCCTTACGACATGCTTCTGAAACTAAAAAAATGGTTCATTTTCAAATGTTGCGTCTTTTGAACTACAATTAACATTGTACGTGGATAATCACTTTTAGAGATAAAATGAGATGTTTAAAGTGATTTTCAAGCTTCCAGGGGCCCTAAACACGAGATTTGAAAAATGGGTAACCGTGAATGAAAATGGCCAATTTTTTCACTCTGCGGCCTTAAAAAGTGTTTCTCCTCCACGGAAAGTGAATAAAATAACATTTGGATGCCTTTATTGTTCAATCAAAAACGCCCGTTTTTTGGTGAAAAAGATAACCACCCCCCCTTACGACATGCTTCAGAAACAAAAAAAATGGTCCATTTTCAAATGTTGCGTCTTTGAACTTCAATTCACATTTGTACGTGGATAATCACTTTTAGAGATAAAATTAGATGTTTAAAGTGATTTACAAGCTTCCAGGGGCCCTAAACACAAGATATGAGGAATGGGTAAATATGAATGAAAATGGCCAATTTATTCACTCTGAGGCCTTAAATAGTGTTTCTCCACTCCAGAAAGTGAATTAAATAACATTTGTAGACCTTTATTGTTCAATCAAAAACGCCCGATTTTTGACGAAAGAGATAACCACCCCCCCTTACGACATGCTTCAGAAACAAAAAAAATGGTTCATTTTCAAATGTTGCATCTTTGAACGACAATCCACATTTGTACGTGGATAAACACTTTTAGAGATAAAATTAGATGTTTAAAGTGATTTACAAGCTTCCAGGGGCCCTAAACACAAGATATGAGGAATGGGTAAATATGAATGAAAATGGCCAATTTATTCACTCTGAGGCCTTAAAAAGTTTTTCTCCACTCCAGAAAGTGAATTAAATAACATTTGTAGGCCTTTATTGTTCAATCAAAAACGCCCGATTTTTGACGAAAGAGATAACCACCCCCCCTTACGACATGCTTCAGAAACTAAAAAAATGGTCCGTTTTTAAATGTAGCCTCTTTGAACTACAATTCACATTTGTACGTGGAAAAGCACTTTTAAAGATCAAATGAGATGTTTAAAGTGATTTTCATGCTTCCAGGGGCCTTAAACACAAGATTTGAGGAATGGGTAAAAGTGAATGAAAATGGTCAATTTACTCACTCTGAGGCCTTAAAAAGTGTTTCTCCTCCACGGGAAGTGAATTAAATAACATTTGTAGGCCTTTATTGTTCAAGCGAAAACGCCCGATTATTGACGAAAGAGATAACCACCCCCCCTTACGACATGCTTCAGAAACGTAAAAAATGGCCCGTTTTCAAATGTTGCGTCTTTGAATGACAATCCACATTTGTACGTGGATAATCACTTTTAGAGCTAAAATTAGATGTTAACGTGATTTTCAAGCTTCCAGGGGCCCTAAACACAAGATTTGAGAAATGGGTAAAAGTGAATGAAAATGGCCAATTTACTCACTCTGAGGCCTTAAAAAGTGTTTCTCCTCCACGGAAAGTGAATAAAATAACATTTCGATGCCTTTATTGTTCAATCAAAAACGCCCGTTTTTTGGTGAAAAAGATAACCACCACCCCTTACGACATGCTTCAGAAACAAAAAAAATGGTCCATTTTCAAATGTTGCGTCTTTGAACTACAATTCACATTTGTACGTGGATAATCACTTTTAGAGATAAAATTAGATGTTTAAAGTGATTTACAAGCTTCCAGGGGCCCTAAACACAAGATATGAGGAATGGGTAAATATGAATGAAAATGGCCAATTTATTCACTCTGAGGCCTTAAATAGTGTTTCTCCACTCCAGAAAGTGAATTAAATAACATTTGTAGACCTTTATTGTTCAATCAAAAACGCCCGATTTTTGACGAAAGAGATAACCACCCCCCCTTACGACATGCTTCAGAAACAAAAAAAATGGTTCATTTTCAAATGTTGCATCTTTGAACGACAATCCACATTTGTACGTGGATAAACACTTTTAGAGATAAAATTAGATGTTTAAAGTGATTTACAAGCTTCCAGGGGCCCTAAACACAAGATATGAGGAATGGGTAAATATGAATGAAAATGGCCAATTTATTCACTCTGAGGCCTTAAAAAGTTTTTCTCCACTCCAGAAAGTGAATTAAATAACATTTGTAGGCCTTTATTGTTCAATCAAAAACGCCCGATTTTTGACGAAAGAGATAACCACCCCCCCTTACGACATGCTTCAGAAACTAAAAAAATGGTCCGTTTTTAAATGTAGCCTCTTTGAACTACAATTCACATTTGTACGTGGAAAAGCACTTTTAAAGATCAAATGAGATGTTTAAAGTGATTTTCATGCTTCCAGGGGCCTTAAACACAAGATTTGAGGAATGGGTAAAAGTGAATGAAAATGGCCAATTTACTCACTCTGAGGCCTTAAAAAGTGTTTCTCCTCCACGGGAAGTGAATTAAATAACATTTGTAGGCCTTTATTGTTCAAGCGAGAACGCCCGATTATTGACGAAAGAGATAACCACCCCCCCTTACGACATGCTTCAGAAACGAAAAAAATGGTCCGTTTTCAAATGTTGCATCTTTGAATGACAATCCACATTTGTACGTGGATAATCACTTTTAGAGCTAAAATTAGATGTTTAAAGTGATTTTCAAGCTTCCAGGGGCCCTAAACACAAGATTTGAGAAATGGGTAAAAGTGAATGAAAATGGCCAATTTACTCACTCTGAGGCCTTAAAAAGTGTTTCTCCTCCACGGGAAGTGAATTAAATACCATTTGGAGGCCTTTATTGTTCAAGCGAAAACCCCTGATTTTTGATGAAAGAGATAACCACCCCCCCTTACGACATGCTTCTGAAACTAAAAAAATGGTTCATTTTCAAATGTTGCGTCTTTGAACCACAATTAACATTGTACGTGGATAATCACTTTTAGAGATAAAATGAGATGTTTAAAGTGATTTTCAAGCTTCCAGGGGCCCTAAACACGAGATTTGAAAAATGGGTAACCGTGAATGAAAATGGCCAATTTTTTCACTCTGCGGCCTTAAAAAGTGTTTCTCCTCCACGGAAAGTGAATAAAATAACATTTGGATGCCTTTATTGTGCAATCAAAAACGCCCGTTTTTTGGTGAAAAAGATAACCACCCCCCCTTACGACATGCTTCAGAAACAAAAAAAATGGTCCATTTTCAAATGTTGCGTCTTTGAACTACAATTCACATTTGTACGTGGATAATCACTTTTAGAGATAAAATTAGATGTTTAAAGTGATTTACAAGCTTCCAGGGGCCCTAAACACAAGATATGAGGAATGGGTAAATATGAATGAAAATGGCCAATTTATTCACTCTGAGGCCTTAAAAAGTGTTTCTCCACTCCAGAAAGTGAATTAAATAACATTTGTAGACCTTTATTGTTCAATCAAAAACGCCCGATTTTTGACGAAAGAGATAACCACCCCCCCTTACGACATGCTTCAGAAACAAAAAAAATGGTTCATTTTCAAATGTTGCATCTTTGAACGACAATCCACATTTGTACGTGGATAAACACTTTTAGAGATAAAATTAGATGTTTAAAGTGATTTACAAGCTTCCAGGGGCCCTAAACACAAGATATGAGAATGGGTAAATATGAATGAAAATGGCCAATTTATTCACTCTGAGGCCTTAAAAAGTTTTTCTCCACTCCAGAAAGTGAATTAAATAACATTTGTAGGCCTTTATTGTTCAATCAAAAACGCCCGATTTTTGACGAAAGAGATAACACCCCCCCTTACGACATGCTTCAGAAACTAAAAAAATGGTCCGTTTTTAAATGTAGCCGCTTTGAACTACAATTCACATTTGTACGTGGAAAAGCACTTTTAAAGATCAAATGAGATGTTTAAAGTGATTTTCATGCTTCCAGGGGCCTTAAACACAAGATTTGAGGAATGGGTAAAAGTGAATAAAAATGGTCAATTTACTCACTCTGAGGCCTTAAAAAGTGTTTCTCCTCCACGGGAAGTGAATTAAATAACATTTGTAGGCCTTTATTGTTCAAGCGAAAACGCCCGATTATTGACGAAAGAGATAACCACCCCCCCTTACGACATGCTTCAGAAACGTAAAAAATGGCCCGTTTTCAAATGTTGCGTCTTTGAATGACAATCCACATTTGTACGTGGATAATCACTTTTAGAGCTCAAATTAGATGTTAACGTGATTTTCAAGCTTCCAGGGGCCCTAAACACAAGATTTGAGAAATGGGTAAAAGTGAATGAAAATGGCCAATTTACTCACTCTGAGGCCTTAAAAAGTGTTTCTCCTCAATGGGAAGTGAATTAAATACCATTTGGAGGCCTTTATTGTTCAAGCGAAAACGCCTGATTTTTGATGAAAGAGATAACCACCCCCCCTTACGACATGCTTCTGAAACTAAAAAAATAGTTCATTTTCAAATGTTGCATCTTTGAACTACAATTAATATTGTACGTGGATAATCACTTTTAGAGCTAAAATGAGATGTTTAAAGTGATTTTCAAGCTTCCAGGGGCCCTAAACACGAGATTTGAGAAATGGGTAAACGTGAATGAAAATGGCCAATTTACTCACTCTGCGGCCTTAAAAAGTGTTTCTCCTTCACGGAAAGTGAATAAAATAACATTTGGATGCCTTTATTGTTCAATCAAAAACGCCCGTTTTTTGGTGAAAAAGATAACCACCCCCCCTTACGACATGCTTCAGAAACGAAAAAAATGTTCCATTTTCAAATGTTGCGTCTTTGAACTACAATTCACATTTGTACGTGGATGATCACTTTTAGAGATAAAATTAGATGTTTAAAGTGATATACAAGCTTCCAGGGGCCCTAAACACAAGATATGAGGAATGGGTAAATATGAATGAAAATGGCCAATTTATTCACTCCGAGGCCTTAAAAAGTTTTTCTCCACTCCAGAAAGTGAATTAAATAACATTTGGATGCCTTTATTGTTCAATCAAAAACGCCCGTTTTTTGGTGAAAACGATAACCACCCCCCCTTACGACATGCTTCAGAAACGAAAAAAAAATTCCATTTTCAAATGTTGCGTCTTTGAACTACAATTCACATTTGTTCGTGGACGATCACTTTTAGAGATAAAATTAGATGTTTAAAGTGATTTACAAGCTTCCAGGGGCCCTAAACACAAGATATGAGGAATGGGTAAATATGAATGAAAATGGCCAATTTATTCACTCTGAGGCCTTAAAAAGTTTTTCTCCACTCCAGAAAGTGAATTAAATAACATTTGTAGGCCTTTATTGTTCAATCAAAAACGCCCGATTTTTGACGAAAGAGATAACCACCCCCCCTTACGACATGCTTCAGAAACTAAAAAAATGGTCAGTTTTCAAATGTTGCCTCTTTGAACTACAATTCACATTTGTACGTGGAAAAGCACTTTTAAAGATCAAATGAGATGTTTAAAGTGATTTTCATGCTTCCAGGGGCCATAAACACAAGATTTGAGGAATGGGTAAAAGTGAATGAAAATGGCCAATTTACTCACTCTGAGGCCTTAAAAAGTGTTTCTCCTCCACGGGAAGTGAATTAAATACCATTTGGAGGTCTTTATTGTTCAAGCGAAAACGCCTGATTTTTGATGAAAGAGATAACCACCCCCCCTTACGACATGCTTCTGAAACTAAAAAAATGGTTCATTTTCAACTGTTGCGTCTTTGAACCACAATTAACATTGTACGTGGATAATCACTTTTAGAGATAAAATGAGATGTTTAAAGTGATATTCAAGCTTCCAGGGGCCCTAAACACGAGATTTGAGAAATGGGTAAACGTGAATGAAAATGGCCAATTTACTCACTCTGCGGCCTTAAAAAGTGTTTCTCCTCCACGGAAAGTGAATAAAATAACATTTGGATGCCTTTATTGTTCAATCAAAAACACCCGTTTTTTGGTGAAAAAGATAACCACCCCCCCTTACGACATGCTTCAGAAACAAAAAAAAATGGTCCATTTTCAAATGTTGCGTCTTTGAACTACAATTCACATTTGTACGTGGACGATCACTTTTAGAGATAAAATTAGATGTTTAAAGTGATTTACAAGCTTCCAGGGGCCCTAAACACAAGATATGAGGAATGGGTAAATATGAATGAAAATGGCCAATTTATTCACTCTGAGGCCTTAAAAAGTTTTTCTCCACTCCAGAAAGTGAATTAAATAACATTTGTAGGCCTTTATTGTTCAATCAAAAACGCCCGATTTTTGACGAAAGAGATAACCACCCCCCCTTACGACATGCTTCAGAAACTAAAAAAATGGTCAGTTTTCAAATGTTGCCTCTTTGAACTACAATTCACATTTGTACGTGGAAAAGCACTTTTAAAGATCAAATGAGATGTTTAAAGTGATTTTCATGCTTCCAGGGGCCATAAACACAAGATTTGAGGAATGGGTAAAAGTGAATGAAAATGGCCAATTTACTCACTCTGAGGCCTTAAAAAGTGTTTCTCCTCCACGGGAAGTGAATTAAATACCATTTGGAGGTCTTTATTGTTCAAGCGAAAACGCCTGATTTTTGATGAAAGAGATAACCACCCCCCCTTACGACATGCTTCTGAAACTAAAAAAATGGTTCATTTTCAAATGTTGCGTCTTTGAACCACAATTAACATTGTACGTGGATAATCACTTTTAGAGATAAAATGAGATGTTTAAAGTGATATTCAAGCTTCCAGGGGCCCTAAACACGAGATTTGAGAAATGGGTAAACGTGAATGAAAATGGCCAATTTACTCACTCTGCGGCCTTAAAAAGTGTTTCTCCTCCACGGAAAGTGAATAAAATAACATTTGGATGCCTTTATTGTTCAATCAAAAACGCCCATTTTTTGGTGAAAAAGATAACCACCCCCCCTTACGACATGCTTCAGAAACAAAAAAAAATGGTCCATTTTCAAATGTTGCGTCTTTGAACTACAATTCACATTTGTACGTGGATAATCACTTTTAGAGATAAAATTAGATGTTTAAAGTGATTTACAAGCTTCCAGGGGCCCTAAACTCAAGATATGAGGAATGGGTAAATATGAATGAAAATGGCCAATTTATTCACTCTGAGGCCTTAAAAAGTTTTTCTCCACTCCAGAAAGTGAATTAAATAACATTTGTAGACCTTTATTGTTCAATCAAAAACGCCCGATTTTTGACGAAAGAGATAACCACCCCCCCTTACAACATGCTTCAGAAACAAAAAAAATGGTCCGTTTTCAAATGTTGCGTCTTTGAATGACAATCCACATTTGTACGTGGGTAATCACTTTTAGAGATAAAGTGAGATGTTTAAAGTGATTTTCAAGCTTCCAGGGGCCCTAAACACAAGATTTGAGGAATGGTTAAAGTGAATGAAAATGGCCAATTTACTCACTCTGAGGCCTTAAAAAGTGTTTCTCCTCCACGGGAAGTGAATTAAATAACATTTGGAGGCCTTTATTGTTCAAGCGAAAACGCCTGAGTTTTTGATGAAAGAGATAAGCACCCCCCTTACGACATGCTTCTGAAACTAAAAAAATTGGTTTATTTTCAAATGTTGCGTCTTTTGAACTACAATTAACATTGTACGTGGATAATCACTTTTAGAGATAAAATGAGATGTTTAAAGTGATTTTCAAGCTTCCAGGGGCCCTAAACACGAGATTTGAGAAATGGGTAAACATGAATGAAAATGGCCAATTTACTCACTCTGCGGCCTTAAAAAGTGTTTCTCCTCCACGGAAAGTGAATAAAATAACATTTGGATGCCTTTATTGTTCAATCAAAAACGCCCGTTTTTTGGTGAAAAAGATAACCACCCCCCCTTACGACATGCTTCAGAAACGAAAAAAAATGGTCCATTTTCAAATGTTGCGTCTTTGAACTACAATTCACATTTGTACGTGGATGATCACTTTTAGAGATAAAATTAGATGTTTAAAGTGATTTACAAGCTTCCAGGGGCCCTAAACACAAGATATGAGGAATGGGTAAATATGAATGAAACTGGCCAATTTATTCACTCTGAGGCCTTAAAAAGTTTTTCTCCACTCCAGAAAGTGAATTACATAACATTTGTAGGCCTTTATTGTTCAATCAAAAACGCCCGATTTTTGACGAAAGAGATAACCACCCCCCCTTACGACATGCTTCAGAAACGAAAAAAATGGTCCATTTTCAAATGTTGCGTCTTTGAACTACAATTCACATTTGTACGTGGATAATAACTTTTAGAGATAAAATTAGATGTTTAAAGTGATTTACAAGCTTCCAGGGGCCCTAAACACAAGATATGAGGAATGGGTAAATATGAATGAAAATGGCCAATTTATTCACTCTGAGGCCTTAAAAAGTTTTTCTCCACTCCAGAAAGTGAATTAAATAACATTTGTAGACCTTTATTGTTCAATCAAAAACGCCCGATTTTTGACGAAAGAGATAACCACCCCCCCTTACGACATGCTTCAAAAACAAAAAAAATGGTTCATTTTCAAATGTTGCATCTTTGAACGACAATCCACATTTGTACGTGGATAAACACTTTTAGAGATAAAATTAGATGTTTAAAGTGATTTTCAAGCTTCCAGGGGCCCTAAACACAAGATTTGAGAAATGGGTAAAAGTGAATGAAAATGGCCAATTTACTCACTCTGAGGCCTTAAAAAGTGTTTCTCCTCAACGGGAAGTGAATTAAATAACATTTGTAGGCCTTTATTGTTCAAGCGAAAACGCCCGATTATTGACGAAAGAGATAACCACCCCCCCTTACGACATGCTTCAGAAACGAAAAAAATGGTCCGTTTTCAAATGTTGCGTCTTTGAATGACAATCCACATTTGTACGTGGATAATCACTTTTAGAGCTAAAATTAGATGTTTAAAGTGATTTTCAAGCTTCCAGGGGCCCTAAACACAAGATTTGAGAAATGGGTAAAAGTGAATGAAAATGGCCAATTTACTCACTCTGAGGCCTTAAAAAGTGTTTCTCCTCCACGGGAAGTGAATTAAATACCATTTGGAGGCCTTTATTGTTCAAGCAAAACCCCTGATTTTTGATGAAAGAGATAACCACCCCCCCTTACGACATGCTTCTGAAACTAAAAAAATGGTTCATTTTCAAATGTTGCGTCTTTTGAACTACAATTAACATTGTACGTGGATAATCACTTTTAGAGATAAAATGAGATGTTTAAAGTGATTTTCAAGCTTCCAGGGGCCCTAAACACGAGATTTGAAAAATGGGTAACCGTGAATGAAAATGGCCAATTTTTTCACTCTGCGGCCTTAAAAAGTGTTTCTCCTCCACGGAAAGTGAATAAAATAACATTTGGATGCCTTTATTGTTCAATCAAAAATGCCCGTTTTTTGGTGAAAAAGATAACCACCCCCCCTTACGACATGCTTCAGAAACAAAAAAAATGGTCCATTTTCAAATGTTGCGTCTTTGAACTTCAATTCACATTTGTACGTGGATAATCACTTTTAGAGATAAAATTAGATGTTTAAAGTGATTTACAAGCTTCCAGGGGCCCTAAACACAAGATATGAGGAATGGGTAAATATGAATGAAAATGGCCAATTTATTCACTCTGAGGCCTTAAATAGTGTTTCTCCACTCCAGAAAGTGAATTAAATAACATTTGTAGACCTTTATTGTTCAATCAAAAACGCCCGATTTTTGACGAAAGAGATAACCACCCCCCCTTACGACATGCTTCAGAAACAAAAAAAATGGTTCATTTTCAAATGTTGCATCTTTGAACGACAATCCACATTTGTACGTGGATAAACACTTTTAGAGATAAAATTAGATGTTTAAAGTGATTTACAAGCTTCCAGGGGCCCTAAACACAAGATATGAGGAATGGGTAAATATGAATGAAAATGGCCAATTTATTCACTCTGAGGCCTTAAAAAGTTTTTCTCCACTCCAGAAAGTGAATTAAATAACATTTGTAGGCCTTTATTGTTCAATCAAAAACGCCCGATTTTTGACGAAAGAGATAACCACCCCCCCTTACGACATGCTTCAGAAACTAAAAAAATGGTCCGTTTTTAAATGTAGCCTCTTTGAACTACAATTCACATTTGTACGTGGAAAAGCACTTTTAAAGATCAAATGAGATGTTTAAAGTGATTTTCATGCTTCCAGGGGCCTTAAACACAAGATTTGAGGAATGGGTAAAAGTGAATGAAAATGGTCAATTTACTCACTCTGAGGCCTTAAAAAGTGTTTCTCCTCCACGGGAAGTGAATTAAATAACATTTGTAGGCCTTTATTGTTCAAGCGAAAACGCCCTATTATTGACGAAAGAGATAACCACCCCCCCTTACGACATGCTTCAGAAACGTAAAAAATGGCCCGTTTTCAAATGTTGCGTCTTTGAATGACAATCCACATTTGTACGTGGATAATCACTTTTAGAGCTAAAATTAGATGTTAACGTGATTTTCAAGCTTCCAGGGGCCCTAAACACAAGATTTGAGAAATGGGTAAAAGTGAATGAAAATGGCCAATTTACTCACTCTGAGGCCTTAAAAAGTGTTTCTCCTCCACGGAAAGTGAATAAAATAACATTTGGATGCCTTTATTGTGCAATCAAAAACGCCCGTTTTTTGGTGAAAAAGATAACCACCCCCCCTTACGACATGCTTCAGAAACAAAAAAAATGGTCCATTTTCAAATGTTGCGTCTTTGAACTACAATTCACATTTGTACGTGGATAATCACTTTTAGAGATAAAATTAGATGTTTAACGTGATTTACAAGCTTCCAGGGGCCCTAAACACAAGATATGAGGAATGGGTAAATATGAATGAAAATGGCCAATTTATTCACTCTGAGGCCTTAAAAAGTGTTTCTCCACTCCAGAAAGTGAATTAAATAACATTTGTAGACCTTTATTGTTCAATCAAAAACGCCCGATTTTTGACGAAAGAGATAACCACCCCCCCTTACGACATGCTTCAGAAACAAAAAAAATGGTTCATTTTCAAATGTTGCATCTTTGAACGACAATCCACATTTGTACGTGGATAAACACTTTTAGAGATAAAATTAGATGTTTAAAGTGATTTACAAGCTTCCAGGGGCCCTAAACACAAGATATGAGGAATGGGTAAATATGAATGAAAATGGCCAATTTATTCACTCTGAGGCCTTAAAAAGTTTTTCTCCACTCCAGAAAGTGAATTAAATAACATTTGTAGGCCTTTATTGTTCAATCAAAAACGCCCGATTTTTGACGAAAGAGATAACCACCCCCCCTTACGACATGCTTCAGAAACTAAAAAAATGGTCCGTTTTTAAATGTAGCCTCTTTGAACTACAATTCACATTTGTACGTGGAAAAGCACTTTTAAAGATCAAATGAGATGTTTAAAGTGATTTTCATGCTTCCAGGGGCCTTAAACACAAGATTTGAGGAATGGGTAAAAGTGAATGAAAATGGCCAATTTACTCACTCTGAGGCCTTAAAAAGTGTTTCTCCTCCACGGGAAGTGAATTAAATAACATTTGTAGGCCTTTATTGTTCAAGCGAGAACGCCCGATTATTGACGAAAGAGATAACCACCCCCCCTTACGACATGCTTCAGAAACGAAAAAAATGGTCCGTTTTCAAATGTTGCATCTTTGAATGACAATCCACATTTGTACGTGGATAATCACTTTTAGAGCTAAAATTAGATGTTTAAAGTGATTTTCAAGCTTCCAGGGGCCCTAAACACAAGATTTGAGAAATGGGTAAAAGTGAATGAAAATGGCCAATTTACTCACTCTGAGGCCTTAAAAAGTGTTTCTCCTCCACGGGAAGTGAATTAAATACCATTTGGAGGCCTTTATTGTTCAAGCGAAAACCCCTGATTTTTGATGAAAGAGATAACCACCCCCCCTTACGACATGCTTCTGAAACTAAAAAAATGGTTCATTTTCAAATGTTGCGTCTTTTGAACTACAATTAACATTGTACGTGGATAATCACTTTTAGAGATAAAATGAGATGTTTAAAGTGATTTTCAAGCTTCCAGGGGCCCTAAACACGAGATTTGAAAAATGGGTAACCGTGAATGAAAATGGCCAATTTTTTCACTCTGCGGCCTTAAAAAGTGTTTCTCCTCCACGGAAAGTGAATAAAATAACATTTGGATGCCTTTATTGTGCAATCAAAAACGCCCGTTTTTTGGTGAAAAAGATAACCACCCCCCCTTACGACATGCTTCAGAAACAAAAAAAATGGTCCATTTTCAAATGTTGCGTCTTTGAACTACAATTCACATTTGTACGTGGATAATCACTTTTAGAGATAAAATTAGATGTTTAAAGTGATTTACAAGCTTCCAGGGGCCCTAAACACAAGATATGAGGAATGGGTAAATATGAATGAAAATGGCCAATTTATTCACTCTGAGGCCTTAAAAAGTGTTTCTCCACTCCAGAAAGTGAATTAAATAACATTTGTAGACCTTTATTGTTCAATCAAAAACGCCCGATTTTTGACGAAAGAGATAACCACCCCCCCTTACGACATGCTTCAGAAACAAAAAAAATGGTTCATTTTCAAATGTTGCATCTTTGAACGACAATCCACATTTGTACGTGGATAAACACTTTTAGAGATAAAATTAGATGTTTAAAGTGATTTACAAGCTTCCAGGGGCCCTAAACACAAGATATGAGAATGGGTAAATATGAATGAAAATGGCCAATTTATTCACTCTGAGGCCTTAAAAAGTTTTTCTCCACTCCAGAAAGTGAATTAAATAACATTTGTAGGCCTTTATTGTTCAATCAAAAACGCCCGATTTTTGACGAAAGAGATAACACCCCCCCTTACGACATGCTTCAGAAACTAAAAAAATGGTCCGTTTTTAAATGTAGCCGCTTTGAACTACAATTCACATTTGTACGTGGAAAAGCACTTTTAAAGATCAAATGAGATGTTTAAAGTGATTTTCATGCTTCCAGGGGCCTTAAACACAAGATTTGAGGAATGGGTAAAAGTGAATAAAAATGGTCAATTTACTCACTCTGAGGCCTTAAAAAGTGTTTCTCCTCCACGGGAAGTGAATTAAATAACATTTGTAGGCCTTTATTGTTCAAGCGAAAACGCCCGATTATTGACGAAAGAGATAACCACCCCCCCTTACGACATGCTTCAGAAACGTAAAAAATGGCCCGTTTTCAAATGTTGCGTCTTTGAATGACAATCCACATTTGTACGTGGATAATCACTTTTAGAGCTCAAATTAGATGTTAACGTGATTTTCAAGCTTCCAGGGGCCCTAAACACAAGATTTGAGAAATGGGTAAAAGTGAATGAAAATGGCCAATTTACTCACTCTGAGGCCTTAAAAAGTGTTTCTCCTCAACGGGAAGTGAATTAAATACCATTTGGAGGCCTTTATTGTTCAAGCGAAAACGCCTGATTTTTGATGAAAGAGATAACCACCCCCCCTTACGACATGCTTCTGAAACTAAAAAAATAGTTCATTTTCAAATGTTGCATCTTTGAACTACAATTAATATTGTACGTGGATAATCACTTTTAGAGCTAAAATGAGATGTTTAAAGTGATTTTCAAGCTTCCAGGGGCCCTAAACACGAGATTTGAGAAATGGGTAAACGTGAATGAAAATGGCCAATTTACTCACTCTGCGGCCTTAAAAAGTGTTTCTCCTTCACGGAAAGTGAATAAAATAACATTTGGATGCCTTTATTGTTCAATCAAAAACGCCCGTTTTTTGGTGAAAAAGATAACCACCCCCCCTTACGACATGCTTCAGAAACGAAAAAAATGTTCCATTTTCAAATGTTGCGTCTTTGAACTACAATTCACATTTGTACGTGGATGATCACTTTTAGAGATAAAATTAGATGTTTAAAGTGATATACAAGCTTCTAGGGGCCCTAAACACAAGATATGAGGAATGGGTAAATATGAATGAAAATGGCCAATTTATTCACTCCGAGGCCTTAAAAAGTTTTTCTCCACTCCAGAAAGTGAATTAAATAACATTTGGATGCCTTTATTGTTCAATCAAAAACGCCCGTTTTTTGGTGAAAACGATAACCACCCCCCCTTACGACATGCTTCAGAAACGAAAAAAAAATTCCATTTTCAAATGTTGCGTCTTTGAACTACAATTCACATTTGTACGTGGACGATCACTTTTAGAGATAAAATTAGATGTTTAAAGTGATTTACAAGCTTCCAGGGGCCCTAAACACAAGATATGAGGAATGGGTAAATATGAATGAAAATGGCCAATTTATTCACTCTGAGGCCTTAAAAAGTTTTTCTCCACTCCAGAAAGTGAATTAAATAACATTTGTAGGCCTTTATTGTTCAATCAAAAACGCCCGATTTTTGACGAAAGAGATAACCACCCCCCCTTACGACATGCTTCAGAAACTAAAAAAATGGTCAGTTTTCAAATGTTGCCTCTTTGAACTACAATTCACATTTGTACGTGGAAAAGCACTTTTAAAGATCAAATGAGATGTTTAAAGTGATTTTCATGCTTCCAGGGGCCATAAACACAAGATTTGAGGAATGGGTAAAAGTGAATGAAAATGGCCAATTTACTCACTCTGAGGCCTTAAAAAGTGTTTCTCCTCCACGGGAAGTGAATTAAATACCATTTGGAGGTCTTTATTGTTCAAGCGAAAACGCCTGATTTTTGATGAAAGAGATAACCACCCCCCCTTACGACATGCTTCTGAAACTAAAAAAATGGTTCATTTTCAAATGTTGCGTCTTTGAACCACAATTAACATTGTACGTGGATAATCACTTTTAGAGATAAAATGAGATGTTTAAAGTGATTTTCAAGCTTCCAGGGGCCCTAAACACGAGATTTGAGAAATGGGTAAACGTGAATGAAAATGGCCAATTTACTCACTCTGCGGCCTTAAAAAGTGTTTCTCCTCCACGGAAAGTGAATAAAATAACATTTGGATGCCTTTATTGTTCAATCAAAAACGCCCGTTTTTTGGTGAAAAAGATAACCACCCCCCCTTACGACATGCTTCAGAAACAAAAAAAAATGGTCCATTTTCAAATGTTGCGTCTTTGAACTACAATTCACATTTGTACGTGGATAATCACTTTTAGAGATAAAATTAGATATTTAAAGTGATTTACAAGCTTCCAGGGGCCCTAAACTCAAGATATGAGGAATGGGTAAATATGAATGAAAATGGCCAATTTATTCACTCTGAGGCCTTAAAAAGTTTTTCTCCACTCCAGAAAGTGAATTAAATAACATTTGTAGACCTTTATTGTTCAATCAAAAACGCCCGATTTTTGACGAAAGAGATAACCACCCCCCCTTACAACATGCTTCAGAAACAAAAAAAATGGTCCGTTTTCAAATGTTGCGTCTTTGAATGACAATCCACATTTGTACGTGGGTAATCACTTTTAGAGATAAAGTGAGATGTTTAAAGTGATTTTCAAGCTTCCAGGGGCCCTAAACACAAGATTTGAGGAATGGTTAAAGTGAATGAAAATGGCCAATTTACTCACTCTGAGGCCTTAAAAAGTGTTTCTCCTCCACGGGAAGTGAATTAAATAACATTTGGAGGCCTTTATTGTTCAAGCGAAAACGCCTGATTTTTGATGAAAGAGATAAGCACCCCCCTTACGACATGCTTCTGAAACTAAAAAAATTGGTTTATTTTCAAATGTTGCGTCTTTTGAACTACAATTAACATTGTACGTGGATAATCACTTTTAGAGATAAAATGAGATGTTTAAAGTGATTTTCAAGCTTCCAGGGGCCCTAAACACGAGATTTGAGAAATGGGTAAACATGAATGAAAATGGCCAATTTACTCACTCTGCGGCCTTAAAAAGTGTTTCTCCTCCACGGAAAGTGAATAAAATAACATTTGGATGCCTTTATTGTTCAATCAAAAACGCCCGTTTTTTGGTGAAAAAGATAACCACCCCCCCTTACGACATGCTTCAGAAACGAAAAAAATGGTCCATTTTCAAATGTTGCGTCTTTGAACTACAATTCACATTTGTACGTGGATGATCACTTTTAGAGATAAAATTAGATGTTTAAAGTGATTTACAAGCTTCCAGGGGCCCTAAACACAAGATATGAGGAATGGGTAAATATGAATGAAACTGGCCAATTTATTCACTCTGAGGCCTTAAAAAGTTTTTCTCCACTCCAGAAAGTGAATTACATAACATTTGTAGGCCTTTATTGTTCAATCAAAAACGCCCGATTTTTGACGAAAGAGATAACCACCCCCCCTTACGACATGCTTCAGAAACTAAAAAAATGGTCCGATTTCAAATGTTGCCTCTTTGAACTACAATTCACATTTGTACGTGGAAAAGCACTTTTAAAGATCAAATGAGATGTTTAAAGTGATTTTCATGCTTCCAGGGGCCTTAAACACAAGATTTGTGAATGGGTAAAAGTAAATGAAAATGGCCAATTTACTCACTCTGAGGCCTTAAAAAGTGTTTCTCCTCCACGGGAAGTGAATTAAATACCATTTGGAGGTCTTTATTGTTCAAGCGAAAACGCCTGATTTTTGATGAAAGAGATAACCACCCCCCCTTACGACATGCTTCTGAAACTAAAAAAATGGTTCATTTTTAAATGTTGCCTCTTTGAACTACAATTCACATTTGTACGTGGAAAAGCACTTTTAAAGATCAAATGAGATGTTTAAAGTGATTTTCATGCTTCCAGGGGCCTTAAACACAAGATTTGAGGAATGGGTAAAAGTGAATGAAAATGGCCAATTTACTCACTCTGAGGCCTTAAAAAGTGTTTCTCCTCCACGGGAAGTGAATTAAATAACATTTGTAGGCCTTTATTGTTCAAGCGAAAACGCACGATTATTGACGAAAGAGATAACCACCCCCCCTTACGACATGCTTCAGAAACGAAAAAAATGGTCCGTTTTCAAATGTTGCGTCTTTGAACGACAATCCACATTTGTACGTGGATAAACACTTTTAGGGCTAAAATTAGATGTTTAAAGTGATTTTCAAGCTTCCAGGGGCCCTAAACACAAGATTTGAGAAGTGGGTAAAAGTGAATGAAAATGGCCAATTTACTCACTCTGAGGCCTTAAAAAGTGTTTCTCCTCCACGGGAAGTGAATTAAATACCATTTGGAGGTCTTTATTGTTCAAGCAAAAACGCCTGATTTTTGATGAAAGAGATAACCACCCCCCCTTACGACATGCTTCTGAAACTAAAAAAATGGTTCATTTTTAAATGTTGCGTCTTTGAACCACAATTAACATTGTACGTGGATAATCACTTTTAGAGATAAAATGAGATGTTTAAAGTGATTTTCAAGCTTCCAGGGGCCCTAAACACGAGATTTGAGAAATGGGTAAACGTGAATGAAAATGGCCAATTTACTCACTCTGCGGCCTTAAAAAGTGTTTCTCCTCCACGGAAAGTGAATAAAATAACATTTGGATGCCTTTATTGTTCAATCAAAAACGCCAGTTTTTTGGTGAAAAAGATAACCACCCCCCCTTACGACATGCTTCAGAAACGAAAAAAATGGTCCATTTTCAAATGTTGCGTCTTTGAACTACAATTCACATTTGTACGTGGATAATAACTTTTAGAGATAAAATTAGATGTTTAAAGTGATTTACAAGCTTCCAGGGGCCCTAAACACAAGATATGAGGAATGGGTAAATATGAATGAAAATGGCCAATTTATTCACTCTGAGGCCTTAAAAAGTTTTTCTCCACTCCAGAAAGTGAATTAAATAACATTTGTAGACCTTTATTGTTCAATCAAAAACGCCCGATTGTTGACGAAAGAGATAACCACCCCCCCTTACGACATGCTTCAGAAACAAAAAAAATGGTTCATTTTCAAATGTTGCATCTTTGAACGACAATCCACATTTGTACGTGGATAAACACTTTTAGAGATAAAATTAGATGTTTAAAGTGATTTTCAAGCTTCCAGGGGCCCTAAACACAAGATTTGAGAAATGGGTAAAAGTGAATGAAAATGGCCAATTTACTCACTCTGAGGCCTTAAAAAGTGTTTCTCCTCAACGGGAAGTGAATTAAATAACATTTGTAGGCCTTTATTGTTCAAGCGAAAACGCCCGATTATTGACGAAAGAGATAACCACCCCCCCTTACGACATGCTTCAGAAACGAAAAAAATGGTCCGTTTTCAAATGTTGCGTCTTTGAATGACAATCCACATTTGTACGTGGATAATCACTTTTAGAGCTAAAATTAGATGTTTAAAGTGATTTTCAAGCTTCCAGGGGCCCTAAACACAAGATTTGAGAAATGGGTAAAAGTGAATGAAAATGGCCAATTTACTCACTCTGAGGCCTTAAAAAGTGTTTCTCCTCCACGGGAAGTGAATTAAATACCATTTGGAGGCCTTTATTGTTCAAGCAAAACCCCTGATTTTTGATGAAAGAGATAACCACCCCCCCTTACGACATGCTTCTGAAACTAAAAAAATGGTTCATTTTCAAATGTTGCGTCTTTTGAACTACAATTAACATTGTACGTGGATAATCACTTTTAGAGATAAAATGAGATGTTTAAAGTGATTTTCAAGCTTCCAGGGGCCCTAAACACGAGATTTGAAAAATGGGTAACCGTGAATGAAAATGGCCAATTTTTTCACTCTGCGGCCTTAAAAAGTGTTTCTCCTCCACGGAAAGTGAATAAAATAACATTTGGATGCCTTTATTGTTCAATCAAAAACGCCCGTTTTTTGGTGAAAAAGATAACCACCCCCCCTTACGACATGCTTCAGAAACAAAAAAAATGGTCCATTTTCAAATGTTGCGTCTTTGAACTTCAATTCACATTTGTACGTGGATAATCACTTTTAGAGATAAAATTAGATGTTTAAAGTGATTTACAAGCTTCCAGGGGCCCTAAACACAAGATATGAGGAATGGGTAAATATGAATGAAAATGGCCAATTTATTCACTCTGAGGCCTTAAATAGTGTTTCTCCACTCCAGAAAGTGAATTAAATAACATTTGTAGACCTTTATTGTTCAATCAAAAACGCCCGATTTTTGACGAAAGAGATAACCACCCCCCCTTACGACATGCTTCAGAAACAAAAAAAATGGTTCATTTTCAAATGTTGCATCTTTGAACGACAATCCACATTTGTACGTGGATAAACACTTTTAGAGATAAAATTAGATGTTTAAAGTGATTTACAAGCTTCCAGGGGCCCTAAACACAAGATATGAGGAATGGGTAAATATGAATGAAAATGGCCAATTTATTCACTCTGAGGCCTTAAAAAGTTTTTCTCCACTCCAGAAAGTGAATTAAATAACATTTGTAGGCCTTTATTGTTCAATCAAAAACGCCCGATTTTTGACGAAAGAGATAACCACCCCCCCTTACGACATGCTTCAGAAACTAAAAAAATGGTCCGTTTTTAAATGTAGCCTCTTTGAACTACAATTCACATTTGTACGTGGAAAAGCACTTTTAAAGATCAAATGAGATGTTTAAAGTGATTTTCATGCTTCCAGGGGCCTTAAACACAAGATTTGAGGAATGGGTAAAAGTGAATGAAAATGGCCAATTTACTCACTCTGAGGCCTTAAAAAGTGTTTCTCCTCCACGGGAAGTGAATTAAATAACATTTGTAGGCCTTTATTGTTCAAGCGAAAACGCCCGATTATTGACGAAAGAGATAACCACCCCCCCTTACGACATGCTTCAGAAACGTAAAAAATGGCCCGTTTTCAAATGTTGCGTCTTTGAATGACAATCCACATTTGTACGTGGATAATCACTTTTAGAGCTAAAATTAGATGTTAACGTGATTTTCAAGCTTCCAGGGGCCCTAAACACAAGATTTGAGAAATGGGTAAAAGTGAATGAAAATGGCCAATTTACTCACTCTGAGGCCTTAAAAAGTGTTTCTCCTCCACGGAAAGTGAATAAAATAACATTTCGATGCCTTTATTGTTCAATCAAAAACGCCCGTTTTTTGGTGAAAAAGATAACCACCCCCCCTTACGACATGCTTCAGAAACAAAAAAAATGGTCCATTTTCAAATGTTGCGTCTTTGAACTACAATTCACATTTGTACGTGGATAATCACTTTTAGAGATAAAATTAGATGTTTAAAGTGATTTACAAGCTTCCAGGGGCCCTAAACACAAGATATGAGGAATGGGTAAATATGAATGAAAATGGCCAATTTATTCACTCTGAGGCCTTAAAAAGTGTTTCTCCTCAACGGGAAGTGAATTAAATAACATTTGTAGGCCTTTATTGTTCAAGCGAAAACGCCCGATTATTGACGAAAGAGATAACCACCCCCCCTTATGACATGCTTCAGAAACGAAAAAAATGGTCCGTTTTCAAATGTTGCATCTTTGAATGACAATCCACATTTGTACGTGGATAATCACTTTTAGAGCTAAAATTAGATGTTTAAAGTGATTTTCAAGCTTCCAGGGGCCCTAAACACAAGATTTGAGAAATGGGTAAAAGTGAATGAAAATGGCCAATTTACTCACTCTGAGGCCTTAAAAAGTGTTTCTCCTCCACGGGAAGTGAATTAAATACCATTTGGAGGCCTTTATTGTTCAAGCGAAAACGCCTGATTTTTGATGAAAGAGATAACCACCCCCCCTTACGACATGCTTCAGAAACAAAAAAAATGGTCCATTTTCAAATGTTGCGTCTTTGAACTTCAATTCACATTTGTACGTGGATAATCACTTTTAGAGATAAAATTAGATGTTTAAAGTGATTTACAAGCTTCCAGGGGCCCTAAACACAAGATATGAGGAATGGGTAAATATGAATGAAAATGGCCAATTTATTCACTCTGAGGCCTTAAATAGTGTTTCTCCACTCCAGAAAGTGAATTAAATAACATTTGTAGACCTTTATTGTTCAATCAAAAACGCCCGATTTTTGACGAAAGAGATAACCACCCCCCCTTACGACATGCTTCAGAAACAAAAAAAATGGTTCATTTTCAAATGTTGCATCTTTGAACGACAATCCACATTTGTACGTGGATAAACACTTTTAGAGATAAAATTAGATGTTTAAAGTGATTTACAAGCTTCCAGGGGCCCTAAACACAAGATATGAGGAATGGGTAAATATGAATGAAAATGGCCAATTTATTCACTCTGAGGCCTTAAAAAGTTTTTCTCCACTCCAGAAAGTGAATTAAATAACATTTGTAGGCCTTTATTGTTCAATCAAAAACGCCCGATTTTTGACGAAAGAGATAACCACCCCCCCTTACGACATGCTTCAGAAACTAAAAAAATGGTCCGTTTTTAAATGTAGCCTCTTTGAACTACAATTCACATTTGTACGTGGAAAAGCACTTTTAAAGATCAAATGAGATGTTTAAAGTGATTTTCATGCTTCCAGGGGCCTTAAACACAAGATTTGAGGAATGGGTAAAAGTGAATGAAAATGGTCAATTTACTCACTCTGAGGCCTTAAAAAGTGTTTCTCCTCCACGGGAAGTGAATTAAATAACATTTGTAGGCCTTTATTGTTCAAGCGAAAACGCCCGATTATTGACGAAAGAGATAACCACCCCCCCTTACGACATGCTTCAGAAACGTAAAAAATGGCCCGTTTTCAAATGTTGCGTCTTTGAATGACAATCCACATTTGTACGTGGATAATCACTTTTAGAGCTAAAATTAGATGTTAACGTGATTTTCAAGCTTCCAGGGGCCCTAAACACAAGATTTGAGAAATGGGTAAAAGTGAATGAAAATGGCCAATTTACTCACTCTGAGGCCTTAAAAAGTGTTTCTCCTCCACGGAAAGTGAATAAAATAACATTTCGATGCCTTTATTGTTCAATCAAAAACGCCCGTTTTTTGGTGAAAAAGATAACCACCCCCCCTTACGACATGCTTCAGATACAAAAAAAATGGTCCATTTTCAAATGTTGCGTCTTTGAACTACAATTCACATTTGTACGTGGATAATCACTTTTAGAGATAAAATTAGATGTTTAAAGTGATTTACAAGCTTCCAGGGGCCCTAAACACAAGATATGAGGAATGGGTAAATATGAATGAAAATGGCCAATTTATTCACTCTGAGGCCTTAAAAAGTTTTTCTCCACTCCAGAAAGTGAATTAAATAACATTTGTAGGCCTTTATTGTTCAATCAAAAACGCCCGATTTTTGACGAAAGAGATAACCACCCCCCCTTACGACATGCTTCAGAAACTAAAAAAATGGTCCGTTTTTAAATGTAGCCTCTTTGAACTACAATTCACATTTGTACGTGGAAAAGCACTTTTAAAGATCAAATGAGATGTTTAAAGTGATTTTCATGCTTCCAGGGGCCTTAAACACAAGATTTGAGGAATGGGTAAAAGTGAATGAAAATGGCCAATTTACTCACTCTGAGGCCTTAAAAAGTGTTTCTCCTCCACGGGAAGTGAATTAAATAACATTTGTAGGCCTTTATTGTTCAAGCGAGAACGCCCGATTATTGACGAAAGAGATAACCACCCCCCCTTACGACATGCTTCAGAAACAAAAAAAATGGTTCTTTTTCAAATATTGCATCTTTGAACGACAATCCACATTTGTACGTGGATAAACACTTTTAGAGATAAAATGAGATGTTTAAAGTGATTTTCAAGCTTCCAGGGGCCCTAAACACAAGATTTGATAAATGTGAAAAAGTGAATGAAAATGGCCAAATTACTCACTCTGAGGCCTTAAAAAGTGTTTCTCCTCAACGGGAAGTGAATTAAATAACATTTGTAGGCCTTTATTGTTCAAGCGAAAACGCCCGATTATTGACGAAAGAGATAACCACCCCCCCTTATGACATGCTTCAGAAACGAAAAAAATGGTCCGTTTTCAAATGTTGCATCTTTGAATGACAATCCACATTTGTACGTGGATAATCACTTTTAGAGCTAAAATTAGATGTTTAAAGTGATTTTCAAGCTTCCAGGGGCCCTAAACACAAGATTTGAGAAATGGGTAAAAGTGAATGAAAATGGCCAATTTACTCACTCTGAGGCCTTAAAAAGTGTTTCTCCTCCACGGGAAGTGAATTAAATACCATTTGGAGGCCTTTTTTGTTCAAGCGAAAACGCCTGATTTTTGATGAAAGAGATAACCACCCCCCCTTACGACATGCTTCTGAAACAAAAAAAATGGTTCATTTTCAAATGTTGCGTCTTTTGAACTACAATTAACATTGTACGTGGATAATCACTTTTAGAGATAAAATGAGATGTTTAAAGTGATTTTCAAGCTTCCAGGGGCCCTAAACACGAGATTTGAAAAATGGGTAACCGTGAATGAAAATGGCCAATTTTTTCACTCTGCGGCCTTAAAAAGTGTTTCTCCTCCACGGAAAGTGAATAAAGTAACATTTGGATGCCTTTATTGTTCAATCAAAAACGCCCGTTTTTTGGTGAAAAAGATAACCACCCCCCCTTACGACATGCTTCAGAAACGAAAAAAATGGTCCATTTTCAAATGTTGCGTCTTTGAACTACAATTCACATTTGTACGTGGATAATCACTTTTAGAGATAAAATTAGATGTTTAAAGTGATTTACAAGCTTCCAGGGGCCCTAAACACAAGATATGAGGAATGGGTAAATATGAATGAAAATGGCCAATTTATTCACTCTGAGGCCTTAAAAAGTTTTTCTCCACTCCAGAAAGTGAATTAAATAACATTTGTAGGCCTTTATTGTTAAATCAAAAACGCCGGATTTTTGACGAAAGAGATAACCACCCCCCCCTTACGACATGCTTCAGAAACTAAAAAAATGGTCCGTTTTTAAATGTAGCCTCTTTGAACTACAATTCACATTTGTACGTGGAAAAGCACTTTTAAAGATCAAATGAGATGTTTAAAGTGATTTTCATGCTTCCAGGGGCCTTAAACACAAGATTTGAGGAATGGGTAAAAGTGAATGAAAATGGTCAATTTACTCACTCTGAGGCCTTAAAAAGTGTTTCTCCTCCACGGGAAGTGAATTAAATAACATTTGTAGGCCTTTATTGTTCAAGCGAAAACGCCCGATTATTGACGAAAGAGATAACCACCCCCCCTTACGACATGCTTCAGAAACGTAAAAAATGGCCCGTTTTCAAATGTTGCGTCTTTGAATGACAATCCACATTTGTACGTGGATAATCACTTTTTGAGCTAAAATTAGATGTTTAAAGTGATTTTCAAGCTTCCAGGGGCCCTAAACACAAGATTTGAGAAATGGGTAAAAGTGAATGAAAATGGCCAATTTACTCAATCTGGGGCCTTAAAAAGTGTTTCTCCTCCACGGGAAGTGAATTAAATACCATTTGGAGGTCTTTATTGTTCAAGCGAAAACGCCTGATTTTTGATGAAAGAGATAACCACCCCCCCTTACGACATGCTTCTGAAACTAAAAAAATGGTTCATTTTTAAATGTTGCGTCTTTGAACCACAATTAACATTGTACGTGGATAATCACTTTTAGAGATAAAATGAGATGTTTAAAGTGATTTTCAAGCTTCCAGGGGCCCTAAACACGAGATTTGAGAAATGGGTAAACATGAATGAAAATGGCCAATTTACACACTCTGCGGCCTTAAAAAGTGTTTCTCCTCCACGGAAAGTGAATAAAATAACATTTGGATGCCTTTATTGTTCAATCAAAAACGCCAGTTTTTTGGTGAAAAAGATAACCACCCCCCCTTACGACATGCTTCAGAAACGAAAAAAATGGTCCATTTTCAAATGTTGCGTCTTTGAACTACAATTCACATTTGTACGTGGATAATCACTTTTAGAGATAAAATTAGATGTTTAAAGTGATTTACAAGCTTCCAGGGGCCCTAAACACAAGATATGAGGAATGGGTAAATATGAATGAAATTGGCCAATTTATTCACTCTGAGGCCTTAAAAAGTTTTTCTCCACTCCAGAAAGTGAATTAAATAACATTTGTAGACCTTTATTGTTCAATCAAAAACGCCCGATTTTTGACGAAAGAGATAACCACCCCCCCTTACGACATGCTTCAGAAACAAAAAAAATGGTTCATTTTCAAATGTTGCATCTTTGAACGACAATCCACATTTGTACGTGGATAAACACTTTTAGAGATAAAATTAGATGTTTAAAGTGATTTTCAAGCTTCCAGGGGCCCTAAACACAAGATTTGAGAAATGGGTAAAAGTGAATGAAAATGGCCAATTTACTCACTCTGAGGCCTTAAAAAGTGTTTCTCCTCAACGGGAAGTGAATTAAATAACATTTGTAGGCCTTTATTGTTCAAGCGAAAACGCCCGATTATTGACGAAAGAGATAACCACCCCCCCTTACGACATGCTTCAGAAACGAAAAAAATGGTCCGTTTTCAAATGTTGCGTCTTTGAATGACAATCCACATTTGTACGTGGATAATCACTTTTAGAGCTAAAATTAGATGTTTAAAGTGATTTTCAAGCTTCCAGGGGCCCTAAACACAAGATTTGAGAAATGGGTAAAAGTGAATGAAAATGGCCAATTTACTCACTCTGAGGCCTTAAAAAGTGTTTCTCCTCCACGGGAAGTGAATTAAATACCATTTGGAGGCCTTTATTGTTCAAGCGAAAACCCCTGATTTTTGATGAAAGAGATAACCACCCCCCCTTACGACATGCTTCTGAAACTAAAAAAATGGTTCATTTTCAAATGTTGCGTCTTTTGAACTACAATTAACATTGTACGTGGATAATCACTTTTAGAGATAAAATGAGATGTTTAAAGTGATTTTCAAGCTTCCAGGGGCCCTAAACACGAGATTTGAAAAATGGGTAACCGTGAATGAAAATGGCCAATTTACTCACTCTGAGGCCTTAAAAAGTGTTTCTCCTCCACGGAAAGTGAATAAAATAACATTTGGATGCCTTTATTGTTCAATCAAAAACGCCCGTTTTTTGGTGAAAAAGATAACCACCCCCCCTTACGACATGCTTCAGAAACAAAAAAAATGGTCCATTTTCAAATGTTGCGTCTTTGAACTTCAATTCACATTTGTACGTGGATAATCACTTTTAGAGATAAAATTAGATGTTTAAAGTGATTTACAAGCTTCCAGGGGCCCTAAACACAAGATATGAGAATGGGTAAATATGAATGAAAATGGCCAATTTATTCACTCTGAGGCCTTAAAAAGTTTTTCTCCACTCCAGAAAGTGAATTAAATAACATTTGTAGGCCTTTATTGTTCAATCAAAAACGCCCGATTTTTGACGAAAGAGATAACCACCCCCCCTTACGACATGCTTCAGAAACTAAAAAAATGGTCCGTTTTTAAATGTAGCCTCTTTGAACTACAATTCACATTTGTACGTGGAAAAGCACTTTTAAAGATCAAATGAGATGTTTAAAGTGATTTTCATGCTTCCAGGGGCCTTAAACACAAGATTTGAGGAATGGGTAAAAGTGAATGAAAATGGTCAATTTACCCACTCTGAGGCCTTAAAAAGTGTTTCTCCTCCACGGGAAGTGAATTAAATAACATTTGTAGGCCTTTATTGTTCAAGCGAAAACGCCCGATTATTGACGAAAGAGATAACCACCCCCCCTTACGACATGCTTCAGAAACGTAAAAAATGGCCCGTTTTCAAATGTTGCGTCTTTGAATGACAATCCACATTTGTACGTGGATAATCACTTTTAGAGCTAAAATTAGATGTTAACGTGATTTTCAAGCTTCCAGGGGCCCTAAACACAAGATTTGAGAAATGGGTAAAAGTGAATGAAAATGGCCAATTTACTCACTCTGAGGCCTTAAAAAGTGTTTCTCCTCCACGGAAAGTGAATAAAATAACATTTCGATGCCTTTATTGTTCAATCAAAAACGCCCGTTTTTTGGTGAAAAAGATAACCACCCCCCCTTACGACATGCTTCAGAAACAAAAAAAATGTTCAATTTCAAATGTTGCGTCTTTGAACTACAATTCACATTTGTACGTGGATAATCACTTTTAGAGATAAAATTAGATGTTTCAAGTGATTTACAAGCTTCCAGGGGCCCTAAACACAAGATATGAGGAATGGGTAAATATGAATGAAAATGGCCAATTTATTCACTCTGAGGCCTTAAAAAGTTTTTCTCCACTCAAGAAAGTGAATTAAATAAGATTTGTAGGCCTTTATTGTTCAATCAAAAACGCCCGATTTTTGACGAAAGAGATAACCACCCCCCCTTACGACATGCTTCAGAAACTAAAAAAATGGTCCGTTTTCAAATGTTGCCTCTTTGAACTACAATTCACATTTGTACGTGGAAAAGCACTTTTAAAGATCAAATGAGATGTTTAAAGTGATTTTCATGCTTCCACGGGCCTTAAACACAAGATTTGAGGAATGGGTAAAAGTGAATGAAAATGGCCAATTTACTCACTCTGAGGCCTTAAAAAGTGTTTCTCCTCCACGGAAAGTGAATAAAATAACATTTGGATGCCTTTATTGTTCAATCAAAAACGCCCGTTTTTGGTGAAAAAGATAACCACCCACCCTTACGACATGCTTCAGAAACAAAAAAAATGGTCCATTTTCAAATGTTGCGTCTTTGAACTACATTTCACATTTGTACGTGGATAATCACTTTTAGAGATAAAATTAGATGTTTAAAGTGATTTACAAGCTTCCAGGGGCCCTAAACACAAGATATGAGGAATGGGTAAATATGAATGAAAATGGCCAATTTATTCACTCTGAGGCCTTAAAAAGTGTTTCTCCTCCACGGAAAGTGAATAAAATAACATTTGGATGCCTTTATTGTTCAATCAAAAACGCCCGTTTTTGGTGAAAAAGATAACCACCCACCCTTACGACATGCTTCAGAAACAAAAAAAATGGTCCATTTTCAAATGTTGCGTCTTTGAACTACATTTCACATTTGTACGTGGATAATCACTTTTAGAGATAAAATTAGATGTTTAAAGTGATTTACAAGCTTCCAGGGGCCCTAAACACAAGATATGAGGAATGGGTAAATATGAATGAAAATGGCCAATTTATTCACTCTGAGGCCTTAAAAAGTTTTTCTCCACTCCAGAAAGTGAATTAAATAACATTTGTAGACCTTTATTGTTCAATCAAAAACGCCCGATTTTTGACGAAAGAGATAACCACCCCCCCTTACGACATGCTTCAGAAACAAAAAAAATGGTTCATTTTCAAATGTTGCATCTTTGAACGACAATCCACATTTGTACGTGGATAAACACTTTTAGAGATAAAATTAGATGTTTAAAGTGATTTTCAAGCTTCCAGGGGCCCTAAACACACGATTTGAGAAATGGGTAAAAGTGAATGAAAATGGCCAATTTACTCACTCTGAGGCCTTAAAAAGTGTTTCTCCTCAACGGGAAGTGAATTAAATAACATTTGTAGGCCTTTATTGTTCAAGCGAAAACGCCCGATTATTGACGAAAGAGATAACCACCCCCCCTTACGACATGCTTCAGAAACGAAAAAAATGGTCCGTTTTCAAATGTTGCGTCTTTGAATGACAATCCACATTTGTACGTGGATAATCACTTTTAGAGCTAAAATTAGATGTTTAAAGTGATTTTCAAGCTTCCAGGGGCCCTAAACACAAGATTTGAGAAATGGGTAAAAGTGAATGAAAATGGCCAATTTACTCACTCTGAGGCCTTAAAAAGTGTTTCTCCTCCACGGGAAGTGAATTAAATACCATTTGGAGGCCTTTATTGTTCAAGCGAAAACCCCTGATTTTTGATGAAAGAGATAACCACCCCCCCTTACGACATGCTTCTGAAACTAAAAAAATGGTTCATTTTCAAATGTTGCGTCTTTTGAACTACAATTAACATTGTACGTGGATAATCACTTTTAGAGATAAAATGAGATGTTTAAAGTGATTTTCAAGCTTCCAGGGGCCCTAAACACGAGATTTGAAAAATGGGTAACCGTGAATGAAAATGGCCAATTTTTTCACTCTGCGGCCTTAAAAAGTGTTTCTCCTCCACGGAAAGTGAATAAAATAACATTTGGATGCCTTTATTGTTCAATCAAAAACGCCCGTTTTTTGGTGAAAAAGATAACCACCCCCCCTTACGACATGCTTCAGAAACAAAAAAAATGGTCCATTTTCAAATGTTGCGTCTTTGAACTACAATTCACATTTGTACGTGGATAATCACTTTTAGAGATAAAATTATATGTTTAAAGTGATTTACAAGCTTCCAGGGGCCCTAAACACAAGATATGAGGAATGGGTAAATATGAATGAAAATGGCCAATTTATTCACTCTGAGGCCTTAAAAAGTGTTTCTCCACTCCAGAAAGTGAATTAAATAACATTTGTAGACCTTTATTGTTCAATCAAAAACGCCCGATTTTTGACGAAAGAGATAACCACCCCCCCTTACGACATGCTTCAGAAACAAAAAAAATGGTTCATTTTCAAATGTTGCATCTTTGAACGACAATCCACATTTGTACGTGGATAAACACTTTTAGAGATAAAATTAGATGTTTAAAGTGATTTACAAGCTTCCAGGGGCCCTAAACACAAGATATGAGGAATGGGTAAATATGAATGAAAATGGCCAATTTATTCACTCTGAGGCCTTAAAAAGTTTTTCTCCACTCCAGAAAGTGAATTAAATAACATTTGTAGGCCTTTATTGTTCAATCAAAAACGCCCGATTTTTGACGAAAGAGATAACCACCCCCCCTTACGACATGCTTCAGAAACTAAAAAATGGTCCGTTTTTAAATGTAGCCTCTTTGAACTACAATTCACATTTGTACGTGGAAAAGCACTTTTAAAGATCAAATGAGATGTTTAAAGTGATTTTCATGCTTCCAGGGGCCTTAAACACAAGATTTGAGGAATGGGTAAAAGTGAATGAAAATGGTCAATTTACTCACTCTGAGGCCTTAAAAAGTGTTTCTCCTCCACGGGAAGTGAATTAAATAACATTTGTAGGCCTTTATTGTTCAAGCGAAAACGCCCGATTATTGACGAAAGAGATAACCACCCCCCCTTACGACATGCTTCAGAAACGTAAAAAATGGCCCGTTTTCAAATGTTGCGTCTTTGAATGACAATCCACATTTGTACGTGGATAATCACTTTTAGAGATAAAATGAGATGTTTAAAGTGATTTACAAGCTTCCAGGGGCCCTAAACACAAGATATGAGGAATGGGTAAATATGAATGAAAATGGCCAATTTATTCACTCTGAGGCCTTAAAAAGTTTTTCTCCACTCCAGAAAGTGAATTAAATAACATTTGTAGGCCTTTATTGTTCAATCAAAAACGCCTGATTTTTGACGAAAGAGATAACCACCCCCCTTACGACATGCTTCAGAAACTAAAAAAATGGTCCGTTTTTAAATGTAGCCTCTTTGAACTACAATTCACATTTGTACGTGGAAAAGCACTTGTAAAGATCAAATGAGATGTTTAAAGTGATTTTCATGCTTCCAGGGGCCTTAAACACAAGATTTGAGGAATGGGTAAAAGTGAATGAAAATGGTCAATTTACTCACTCTGAGGCCTTAAAAAGTGTTTCTCCTCCACGGGAAGTGAATTAAATAACATTTGTAGGCCTTTATTGTTCAAGCGAAAACGCCCGATTATTGACGAAAGAGATAACCACCCCCCCTTACGACATGCTTCAGAAACGTAAAAAATGGCCCGTTTTCAAATGTTGCGTCTTTGAATGACAATCCACATTTGTACGTGGATAATCACTTTTAGAGATAAAATTAGATGTTTAAAGTGATTTACAAGCTTCCAGGGGCCCTAAACACAAGATATGAGGAATGGGTAAATATGAATGAAAATGGCCAATTTATTCACTCTGAGGCCTTAAAAAGTTTTTCTCCACTCCAGAAAGTGAATTAAATACCATTTGTAGGCCTTTATTGTTCAATCAAAAACGCCCGATTTTTGACGGAAGAGATAACCACCCCCCCTTACGACATGCTTCAGAAACTAAAAAAATGGTCCGTTTTTAAATGTAGCCTCTTTGAACTACAATTCACATTTGTACGTGGAAAAGCACTTTTAAAGATCAAATGAGATGTTTAAAGTGATTTTCATGCTTCCAGGGGCCTTAAACACAAGATTTGAGGAATGGGTAAAAGTGAATGAAAATGGTCAATTTACTCACTCTGAGGCCTTAAAAAGTGTTTCTCCTCCACGGGAAGTGAATTAAATAACATTTGTAGGCCTTTATTGTTCAAGCGAAAACGCCCGATTATTGACGAAAGAGATAACCACCCCCCCTTACGACATGCTTCAGAAACGTAAAAAATGGCCCGTTTTCAAATGTTGCGTCTTTGAATGACAATCCACATTTGTACGTGGATAATCACTTTTAGAGATAAAATTAGATGTTTAAAGTGATTTACAAGCTTCCAGGGGCCCTAAACACAAGATATGAGGAATGGGTAAATATGAATGAAAATGGCCAATTTATTCACTCTGAGGCCTTAAAAAGTTTTTCTCCACTCCAGAAAGTGAATTAAATACCATTTGTAGGCCTTTATTGTTCAATCAAAAACGCCCGATTTTTGACGAAAGAGATAACCACCCCCCCCTTACGACATGCTTCAGAAACTAAAAAAATGGTCCGTTTTCAAATGTTGCCTCTTTGAACTACAATTCACATTTGTACGTGGAAAAGCACTTTTAAAGATCAAATGAGATGTTTAAAGTGATTTTCATGCTTCCACGGGCCTTAAACACAAGATTTGAGGAATGGGTAAAAGTGAATGAAAATGGCCAATTTACTCACTCTGAGGCCTTAAAAAGTGTTTCTCCTCCACGGGAAGTGAATTAAATACCATTTGGAGGTCTTTATTGTTCAAGCGAAAACGCCCGATTATTGACGAAAGAGATAACCACCCCCCCTTACGACATGCTTCAGAAACAAAAAAAATGGTTCATTTTCAAATGTTGCATCTTTGAACGACAATCCACATTTGTACGTGGATAAACACTTTTAGAGATAAAATTAGATGTTTAAAGTGATTTTCAAGCTTCCAGGGGCCCTAAACACAAGATTTGAGAAATGGGTAAAAGTGAATGAAAATGGCCAATTTACTCACTCTGAGGCCTTAAAAAGTGTTTCTCCTCAACGGGAAGTGAATTAAATAACATTTGTAGGCCTTTATTGTTCAAGCGAAAACGCCCGATTATTGACGAAAGAGATAACCACCCCCCCTTACGACATGCTTCAGAAACGAAAAAAATGGTCCGTTTTCAAATGTTGCGTCTTTGAATGACAATCCACATTTGTACGTGGATAATCACTTTTAGAGCTAAAATTAGATGTTTAAAGTGATTTTCAAGCTTCCAGGGGCCCTAAACACAAGATTTGAGAAATGGGTAAAAGTGAATGAAAATGGCCAATTTACTCACTCTGAGGCCTTAAAAAGTGTTTCTCCTCCACGGGAAGTGAATTAAATACCATTTGGAGGCCTTTATTGTTCAAGCGAAAACCCCTGATTTTTGATGAAAGAGATAACCACCCCCCCTTACGACATGCTTCTGAAACTAAAAAAATGGTTCATTTTCAAATGTTGCGTCTTTTGAACTACAATTAACATTGTACGTGGATAATCACTTTTAGAGATAAAATGAGATGTTTAAAGTGATTTTCAAGCTTCCAGGGGCCCTAAACACGAGATTTGAAAAATGGGTAACCGTGAATGAAAATGGCCAATTTTTTCACTCTGCGGCCTTAAAAAGTGTTTCTCCTCCACGGAAAGTGAATAAAATAACATTTGGATGCCTTTATTGTTCAATCAAAAACGCCCGTTTTTTGGTGAAAAAGATAACCACCCCCCCTTACGACATGCTTCAGAAACAAAAAAAATGGTCCATTTTCAAATGTTGCGTCTTTGAACTACAATTCACATTTGTACGTGGATAATCACTTTTAGAGATAAAATTATATGTTTAAAGTGATTTACAAGCTTCCAGGGGCCCTAAACACAAGATATGAGGAATGGGTAAATATGAATGAAAATGGCCAATTTATTCACTCTGAGGCCTTAAAAAGTGTTTCTCCACTCCAGAAAGTGAATTAAATAACATTTGTAGACCTTTATTGTTCAATCAAAAACGCCCGATTTTTGACGAAAGAGATAACCACCCCCCCTTACGACATGCTTCAGAAACAAAAAAAATGGTTCATTTTCAAATGTTGCATCTTTGAACGACAATCCACATTTGTACGTGGATAAACACTTTTAGAGATAAAATTAGATGTTTAAAGTGATTTACAAGCTTCCAGGGGCCCTAAACACAAGATATGAGGAATGGGTAAATATGAATGAAAATGGCCAATTTATTCACTCTGAGGCCTTAAAAAGTTTTTCTCCACTCCAGAAAGTGAATTAAATAACATTTGTATGCCTTTATTGTTCAATCAAAAACGCCCGATTTTTGACGAAAGAGATAACCATCCCCCCTTACGACATGCTTCAGAAACTAAAAAATGGTCCGTTTTTAAATGTAGCCTCTTTGAACTACAATTCACATTTGTACGTGGAAAAGCACTTTTAAAGATCAAATGAGATATTTAAAGTGATTTTCATGCTTCCAGGGGCCTTAAACACAAGATTTGAGGAATGGGTAAAAGTGAATGAAAATGGTCAATTTACTCACTCTGAGGCCTTAAAAAGTGTTTCTCCTCCACGGGAAGTGAATTAAATAACATTTGTAGGCCTTTATTGTTCAAGCGAAAACGCCCGATTATTGACGAAAGAGATAACCACCCCCCCTTACGACATGCTTCAGAAACGTAAAAAATGGCCCGTTTTCAAATGTTGCGTCTTTGAATGACAATCCACATTTGTACGTGGATAATCACTTTTAGAGATAAAATTAGATGTTTAAAGTGATTTACAAGCTTCCAGGGGCCCTAAACACAAGATATGAGGAATGGGTAAATATGAATGAAAATGGCCAATTTATTCACTCTGAGGCCTTAAAAAGTTTTTCTCCACTCCAGAAAGTGAATTAAATAACATTTGTAGGCCTTTATTGTTCAATCAAAAACGCCCGATTTTTGACGAAAGAGATAACCACCCCCCCTTACGACATGCTTCAGAAACAAATGGTCCGTTTTTAAATGTAGCCTCTTTGAACTACAATTCACATTTGTACGTGGAAAAGCACTTGTAAAGATCAAATGAGATGTTTAAAGTGATTTTCATGCTTCCAGGGGCCTTAAACACAAGATTTGAGGAATGGGTAAAAGTGAATGAAAATGGTCAATTTACTCACTCTGAGGCCTTAAAAAGTGTTTCTCCTCCACGGGAAGTGAATTAAATAACATTTGTAGGCCTTTATTGTTCAAGCGAAAACGCCCGATTATTGACGAAAGAGATAACCACCCCCCCTTACGACATGCTTCAGAAACAAAAAAAATGGTTCATTTTCAAATGTTGCATCTTTGAACGACAATCCACATTTGTACGTGGATAAACACTTTTAGAGATAAAATTAGATGTTTAAAGTGATTTTCAAGCTTCCAGGGGCCCTAAACACAAGATTTGAGAAATGGGTAAAAGTGAATGAAAATGGCCAATTTACTCACTCTGAGGCCTTAAAAAGTGTTTCTCCTCAACGGGAAGTGAATTAAATAACATTTGTAGGCCTTTATTGTTCAAGCGAAAACGCCCGATTATTGACGAAAGAGATAACCACCCCCCCTTACGACATGCTTCAGAAACGAAAAAAATGGTCCGTTTTCAAATGTTGCGTCTTTGAATGACAATCCACATTTGTACGTGGATAATCACTTTTAGAGCTAAAATTAGATGTTTAAAGTGATTTTCAAGCTTCCAGGGGCCCTAAACACAAGATTTGAGAAATGGGTAAAAGTGAATGAAAATGGCCAATTTACTCACTCTGAGGCCTTAAAAAGTGTTTCTCCTCCACGGGAAGTGAATTAAATACCATTTGGAGGCCTTTATTGTTCAAGCAAAACCCCTGATTTTTGATGAAAGAGATAACCACCCCCCCTTACGACATGCTTCTGAAACTAAAAAAATGGTTCATTTTCAAATGTTGCGTCTTTTGAACTACAATTAACATTGTACGTGGATAATCACTTTTAGAGATAAAATGAGATGTTTAAAGTGATTTTCAAGCTTCCAGGGGCCCTAAACACGAGATTTGAAAAATGGGTAACCGTGAATGAAAATGGCCAATTTTTTCACTCTGCGGCCTTAAAAAGTGTTTCTCCTCCACGGAAAGTGAATAAAATAACATTTGGATGCCTTTATTGTTCAATCAAAAACGCCCGTTTTTTGGTGAAAAAGATAACCACCCCCCCTTACGACATGCTTCAGAAACAAAAAAAATGGTCCATTTTCAAATGTTGCGTCTTTGAACTTCAATTCACATTTGTACGTGGATAATCACTTTTAGAGATAAAATTAGATGTTTAAAGTGATTTACAAGCTTCCAGGGGCCCTAAACACAAGATATGAGGAATGGGTAAATATGAATGAAAATGGCCAATTTATTCACTCTGAGGCCTTAAATAGTGTTTCTCCACTCCAGAAAGTGAATTAAATAACATTTGTAGACCTTTATTGTTCAATCAAAAACGCCCGATTTTTGACGAAAGAGATAACCACCCCCCCTTACGACATGCTTCAGAAACAAAAAAAATGGTTCATTTTCAAATGTTGCATCTTTGAACGACAATCCACATTTGTACGTGGATAAACACTTTTAGAGATAAAATTAGATGTTTAAAGTGATTTACAAGCTTCCAGGGGCCCTAAACACAAGATATGAGGAATGGGTAAATATGAATGAAAATGGCCAATTTATTCACTCTGAGGCCTTAAAAAGTTTTTCTCCACTCCAGAAAGTGAATTAAATAACATTTGTAGGCCTTTATTGTTCAATCAAAAACGCCCGATTTTTGACGAAAGAGATAACCACCCCCCCTTACGACATGCTTCAGAAACTAAAAAAATGGTCCGTTTTTAAATGTAGCCTCTTTGAACTACAATTCACATTTGTACGTGGAAAAGCACTTTTAAAGATCAAATGAGATGTTTAAAGTGATTTTCATGCTTCCAGGGGCCTTAAACACAAGATTTGAGGAATGGGTAAAAGTGAATGAAAATGGCCAATTTACTCACTCTGAGGCCTTAAAAAGTGTTTCTCCTCCACGGGAAGTGAATTAAATAACATTTGTAGGCCTTTATTGTTCAAGCGAAAACGCCCGATTATTGACGAAAGAGATAACCACCCCCCCTTACGACATGCTTCAGAAACGTAAAAAATGGCCCGTTTTCAAATGTTGCGTCTTTGAATGACAATCCACATTTGTACGTGGATAATCACTTTTAGAGCTAAAATTAGATGTTAACGTGATTTTCAAGCTTCCAGGGGCCCTAAACACAAGATTTGAGAAATGGGTAAAAGTGAATGAAAATGGCCAATTTACTCACTCTGAGGCCTTAAAAAGTGTTTCTCCTCCACGGAAAGTGAATAAAATAACATTTCGATGCCTTTATTGTTCAATCAAAAACGCCTGTTTTTTGGTGAAAAAGATAACCACCCCCCCTTACGACATGCTTCAGAAACAAAAAAAATGGTCCATTTTCAAATGTTGCGTCTTTGAACTACAATTCACATTTGTACGTGGATAATCACTTTTAGAGATAAAATTAGATGTTTAAAGTGATTTACAAGCTTCCAGGGGCCCTAAACACAAGATATGAGGAATGGGTAAATATGAATGAAAATGGCCAATTTATTCACTCTGAGGCCTTAAAAAGTGTTTCTCCTCAACGGGAAGTGAATTAAATAACATTTGTAGGCCTTTATTGTTCAAGCGAAAACGCCCGATTATTGACGAAAGAGATAACCACCCCCCCTTATGACATGCTTCAGAAACGAAAAAAATGGTCCGTTTTCAAATGTTGCATCTTTGAATGACAATCCACATTTGTACGTGGATAATCACTTTTAGAGCTAAAATTAGATGTTTAAAGTGATTTTCAAGCTTCCAGGGGCCCTAAACACAAGATTTGAGAAATGGGTAAAAGTGAATGAAAATGGCCAATTTACTCACTCTGAGGCCTTAAAAAGTGTTTCTCCTCCACGGGAAGTGAATTAAATACCATTTGGAGGCCTTTATTGTTCAAGCGAAAACGCCTGATTTTTGATGAAAGAGATAACCACCCCCCCTTACGACATGCTTCAGAAACAAAAAAAATGGTCCATTTTCAAATGTTGCGTCTTTGAACTTCAATTCACATTTGTACGTGGATAATCACTTTTAGAGATAAAATTAGATGTTTAAAGTGATTTACAAGCTTCCAGGGGCCCTAAACACAAGATATGAGGAATGGGTAAATATGAATGAAAATGGCCAATTTATTCACTCTGAGGCCTTAAATAGTGTTTCTCCACTCCAGAAAGTGAATTAAATAACATTTGTAGACCTTTATTGTTCAATCAAAAACGCCCGATTTTTGACGAAAGAGATAACCACCCCCCCTTACGACATGCTTCAGAAACAAAAAAAATGGTTCATTTTCAAATGTTGCATCTTTGAACGACAATCCACATTTGTACGTGGATAAACACTTTTAGAGATAAAATTAGATGTTTAAAGTGATTTACAAGCTTCCAGGGGCCCTAAACACAAGATATGAGGAATGGGTAAATATGAATGAAAATGGCCAATTTATTCACTCTGAGGCCTTAAAAAGTTTTTCTCCACTCCAGAAAGTGAATTAAATAACATTTGTAGGCCTTTATTGTTCAATCAAAAACGCCCGATTTTTGACGAAAGAGATAACCACCCCCCCTTACGACATGCTTCAGAAACTAAAAAAATGGTCCGTTTTTAAATGTAGCCTCTTTGAACTACAATTCACATTTGTACGTGGAAAAGCACTTTTAAAGATCAAATGAGATGTTTAAAGTGATTTTCATGCTTCCAGGGGCCTTAAACACAAGATTTGAGGAATGGGTAAAAGTGAATGAAAATGGTCAATTTACTCACTCTGAGGCCTTAAAAAGTGTTTCTCCTCCACGGGAAGTGAATTAAATAACATTTGTAGGCCTTTATTGTTCAAGCGAAAACGCCCGATTATTGACGAAAGAGATAACCACCCCCCCTTACGACATGCTTCAGAAACGTAAAAAATGGCCCGTTTTCAAATGTTGCGTCTTTGAATGACAATCCACATTTGTACGTGGATAATCACTTTTAGAGCTAAAATTAGATGTTAACGTGATTTTCAAGCTTCCAGGGGCCCTAAACACAAGATTTGAGAAATGGGTAAAAGTGAATGAAAATGGCCAATTTACTCACTCTGAGGCCTTAAAAAGTGTTTCTCCTCCACGGAAAGTGAATAAAATAACATTTCGATGCCTTTATTGTTCAATCAAAAACGCCCGTTTTTTGGTGAAAAAGATAACCACCCCCCCTTACGACATGCTTCAGATACAAAAAAAATGGTCCATTTTCAAATGTTGCGTCTTTGAACTACAATTCACATTTGTACGTGGATAATCACTTTTAGAGATAAAATTAGATGTTTAAAGTGATTTACAAGCTTCCAGGGGCCCTAAACACAAGATATGAGGAATGGGTAAATATGAATGAAAATGGCCAATTTATTCACTCTGAGGCCTTAAAAAGTTTTTCTCCACTCCAGAAAGTGAATTAAATAACATTTGTAGGCCTTTATTGTTCAATCAAAAACGCCCGATTTTTGACGAAAGAGATAACCACCCCCCCTTACGACATGCTTCAGAAACTAAAAAAATGGTCCGTTTTTAAATGTAGCCTCTTTGAACTACAATTCACATTTGTACGTGGAAAAGCACTTTTAAAGATCAAATGAGATGTTTAAAGTGATTTTCATGCTTCCAGGGGCCTTAAACACAAGATTTGAGGAATGGGTAAAAGTGAATGAAAATGGCCAATTTACTCACTCTGAGGCCTTAAAAAGTGTTTCTCCTCCACGGGAAGTGAATTAAATAACATTTGTAGGCCTTTATTGTTCAAGCGAGAACGCCCGATTATTGACGAAAGAGATAACCACCCCCCCTTACGACATGCTTCAGAAACAAAAAAAATGGTTCTTTTTCAAATATTGCATCTTTGAACGACAATCCACATTTGTACGTGGATAAACACTTTTAGAGATAAAATGAGATGTTTAAAGTGATTTTCAAGCTTCCAGGGGCCCTAAACACAAGATTTGATAAATGTGAAAAAGTGAATGAAAATGGCCAAATTACTCACTCTGAGGCCTTAAAAAGTGTTTCTCCTCAACGGGAAGTGAATTAAATAACATTTGTAGGCCTTTATTGTTCAAGCGAAAACGCCCGATTATTGACGAAAGAGATAACCACCCCCCCTTATGACATGCTTCAGAAACGAAAAAAATGGTCCGTTTTCAAATGTTGCATCTTTGAATGACAATCCACATTTGTACGTGGATAATCACTTTTAGAGCTAAAATTAGATGTTTAAAGTGATTTTCAAGCTTCCAGGGGCCCTAAACACAAGATTTGAGAAATGGGTAAAAGTGAATGAAAATGGCCAATTTACTCACTCTGAGGCCTTAAAAAGTGTTTCTCCTCCACGGGAAGTGAATTAAATACCATTTGGAGGCCTTTTTTGTTCAAGCGAAAACGCCTGATTTTTGATGAAAGAGATAACCACCCCCCCCTTACGACATGCTTCAGAAACTAAAAAAATGGTCCGTTTTTAAATGTAGCCTCTTTGAACTACAATTCACATTTGTACGTGGAAAAGCACTTTTAAAGATCAAATGAGATGTTTAAAGTGATTTTCATGCTTCCAGGGGCCTTAAACACAAGATTTGAGGAATGGGTAAAAGTGAATGAAAATGGTCAATTTACTCACTCTGAGGCCTTAAAAAGTGTTTCTCCTCCACGGGAAGTGAATTAAATAACATTTGTAGGCCTTTATTGTTCAAGCGAAAACGCCCGATTATTGACGAAAGAGATAACCACCCCCCCTTACGACATGCTTCAGAAACGTAAAAAATGGCCCGTTTTCAAATGTTGCGTCTTTGAATGACAATCCACATTTGTACGTGGATAATCACTTTTTGAGCTAAAATTAGATGTTTAAAGTGATTTTCAAGCTTCCAGGGGCCCTAAACACAAGATTTGAGAAATGGGTAAAAGTGAATGAAAATGGCCAATTTACTCAATCTGGGGCCTTAAAAAGTGTTTCTCCTCCACGGGAAGTGAATTAAATACCATTTGGAGGTCTTTATTGTTCAAGCGAAAACGCCTGATTTTTGATGAAAGAGATAACCACCCCCCCTTACGACATGCTTCTGAAACTAAAAAAATGGTTCATTTTTAAATGTTGCGTCTTTGAACCACAATTAACATTGTACGTGGATAATCACTTTTAGAGATAAAATGAGATGTTTAAAGTGATTTTCAAGCTTCCAGGGGCCCTAAACACGAGATTTGAGAAATGGGTAAACATGAATGAAAATGGCCAATTTACACACTCTGCGGCCTTAAAAAGTGTTTCTCCTCCACGGAAAGTGAATAAAATAACATTTGGATGCCTTTATTGTTCAATCAAAAACGCCAGTTTTTTGGTGAAAAAGATAACCACCCCCCCTTACGACATGCTTCAGAAACGAAAAAAATGGTCCATTTTCAAATGTTGCGTCTTTGAACTACAATTCACATTTGTACGTGGATAATCACTTTTAGAGATAAAATTAGATGTTTAAAGTGATTTACAAGCTTCCAGGGGCCCTAAACACAAGATATGAGGAATGGGTAAATATGAATGAAATTGGCCAATTTATTCACTCTGAGGCCTTAAAAAGTTTTTCTCCACTCCAGAAAGTGAATTAAATAACATTTGTAGACCTTTATTGTTCAATCAAAAACGCCCGATTTTTGACGAAAGAGATAACCACCCCCCCTTACGACATGCTTCAGAAACAAAAAAAATGGTTCATTTTCAAATGTTGCATCTTTGAACGACAATCCACATTTGTACGTGGATAAACACTTTTAGAGATAAAATTAGATGTTTAAAGTGATTTTCAAGCTTCCAGGGGCCCTAAACACAAGATTTGAGAAATGGGTAAAAGTGAATGAAAATGGCCAATTTACTCACTCTGAGGCCTTAAAAAGTGTTTCTCCTCAACGGGAAGTGAATTAAATAACATTTGTAGGCCTTTATTGTTCAAGCGAAAACGCCCGATTATTGACGAAAGAGATAACCACCCCCCCTTACGACATGCTTCAGAAACGAAAAAAATGGTCCGTTTTCAAATGTTGCGTCTTTGAATGACAATCCACATTTGTACGTGGATAATCACTTTTAGAGCTAAAATTAGATGTTTAAAGTGATTTTCAAGCTTCCAGGGGCCCTAAACACAAGATTTGAGAAATGGGTAAAAGTGAATGAAAATGGCCAATTTACTCACTCTGAGGCCTTAAAAAGTGTTTCTCCTCCACGGGAAGTGAATTAAATACCATTTGGAGGCCTTTATTGTTCAAGCGAAAACCCCTGATTTTTGATGAAAGAGATAACCACCCCCCCTTACGACATGCTTCTGAAACTAAAAAAATGGTTCATTTTCAAATGTTGCGTCTTTTGAACTACAATTAACATTGTACGTGGATAATCACTTTTAGAGATAAAATGAGATGTTTAAAGTGATTTTCAAGCTTCCAGGGGCCCTAAACACGAGATTTGAAAAATGGGTAACCGTGAATGAAAATGGCCAATTTTTTCACTCTGCGGCCTTAAAAAGTGTTTCTCCTCCACGGAAAGTGAATAAAATAACATTTGGATGCCTTTATTGTTCAATCAAAAACGCCCGTTTTTTGGTGAAAAAGATAACCACCCCCCCTTACGACATGCTTCAGAAACAAAAAAAATGGTCCATTTTCAAATGTTGCGTCTTTGAACTTCAATTCACATTTGTACGTGGATAATCACTTTTAGAGATAAAATTAGATGTTTAAAGTGATTTACAAGCTTCCAGGGGCCCTAAACACAAGATATGAGAATGGGTAAATATGAATGAAAATGGCCAATTTATTCACTCTGAGGCCTTAAAAAGTTTTTCTCCACTCCAGAAAGTGAATTAAATAACATTTGTAGGCCTTTATTGTTCAATCAAAAACGCCCGATTTTTGACGAAAGAGATAACCACCCCCCCTTACGACATGCTTCAGAAACTAAAAAAATGGTCCGTTTTTAAATGTAGCCTCTTTGAACTACAATTCACATTTGTACGTGGAAAAGCACTTTTAAAGATCAAATGAGATGTTTAAAGTGATTTTCATGCTTCCAGGGGCCTTAAACACAAGATTTGAGGAATGGGTAAAAGTGAATGAAAATGGTCAATTTACCCACTCTGAGGCCTTAAAAAGTGTTTCTCCTCCACGGGAAGTGAATTAAATAACATTTGTAGGCCTTTATTGTTCAAGCGAAAACGCCCGATTATTGACGAAAGAGATAACCACCCCCCCTTACGACATGCTTCAGAAACGTAAAAAATGGCCCGTTTTCAAATGTTGCGTCTTTGAATGACAATCCACATTTGTACGTGGATAATCACTTTTAGAGCTAAAATTAGATGTTAACGTGATTTTCAAGCTTCCAGGGGCCCTAAACACAAGATTTGAGAAATGGGTAAAAGTGAATGAAAATGGCCAATTTACTCACTCTGAGGCCTTAAAAAGTGTTTCTCCTCCACGGAAAGTGAATAAAATAACATTTCGATGCCTTTATTGTTCAATCAAAAACGCCCGTTTTTTGGTGAAAAAGATAACCACCCCCCCTTACGACATGCTTCAGAAACAAAAAAAATGTTCAATTTCAAATGTTGCGTCTTTGAACTACAATTCACATTTGTACGTGGATAATCACTTTTAGAGATAAAATTAGATGTTTCAAGTGATTTACAAGCTTCCAGGGGCCCTAAACACAAGATATGAGGAATGGGTAAATATGAATGAAAATGGCCAATTTATTCACTCTGAGGCCTTAAAAAGTTTTTCTCCACTCAAGAAAGTGAATTAAATAAGATTTGTAGGCCTTTATTGTTCAATCAAAAACGCCCGATTTTTGACGAAAGAGATAACCACCCCCCCTTACGACATGCTTCAGAAACTAAAAAAATGGTCCGTTTTCAAATGTTGCCTCTTTGAACTACAATTCACATTTGTACGTGGAAAAGCACTTTTAAAGATCAAATGAGATGTTTAAAGTGATTTTCATGCTTCCACGGGCCTTAAACACAAGATTTGAGGAATGGGTAAAAGTGAATGAAAATGGCCAATTTACTCACTCTGAGGCCTTAAAAAGTGTTTCTCCTCCACGGAAAGTGAATAAAATAACATTTGGATGCCTTTATTGTTCAATCAAAAACGCCCGTTTTTGGTGAAAAAGATAACCACCCACCCTTACGACATGCTTCAGAAACAAAAAAAATGGTCCATTTTCAAATGTTGCGTCTTTGAACTACATTTCACATTTGTACGTGGATAATCACTTTTAGAGATAAAATTAGATGTTTAAAGTGATTTACAAGCTTCCAGGGGCCCTAAACACAAGATATGAGGAATGGGTAAATATGAATGAAAATGGCCAATTTATTCACTCTGAGGCCTTAAAAAGTGTTTCTCCTCCACGGAAAGTGAATAAAATAACATTTGGATGCCTTTATTGTTCAATCAAAAACACCCGTTTTTGGTGAAAAAGATAACCACCCACCCTTACGACATGCTTCAGAAACAAAAAAAATGGTCCATTTTCAAATGTTGCGTCTTTGAACTACATTTCACATTTGTACGTGGATAATCACTTTTAGAGATAAAATTAGATGTTTAAAGTGATTTACAAGCTTCCAGGGGCCCTAAACATAAGATATGAGGAATGGGTAAATATGAATGAAAATGGCCAATTTATTCACTCTGAGGCCTTAAAAAGTTTTTCTCCACTCCAGAAAGTGAATTAAATAACATTTGTAGACCTTTATTGTTCAATCAAAAACGCCCGATTTTTGACGAAAGAGATAACCACCCCCCCTTACGACATGCTTCAGAAACAAAAAAAATGGTTCATTTTCAAATGTTGCATCTTTGAACGACAATCCACATTTGTACGTGGATAAACACTTTTAGAGATAAAATTAGATGTTTAAAGTGATTTTCAAGCTTCCAGGGGCCCTAAACACACGATTTGAGAAATGGGTAAAAGTGAATGAAAATGGCCAATTTACTCACTCTGAGGCCTTAAAAAGTGTTTCTCCTCAACGGGAAGTGAATTAAATAACATTTGTAGGCCTTTATTGTTCAAGCGAAAACGCCCGATTATTGACGAAAGAGATAACCACCCCCCCTTACGACATGCTTCAGAAACGAAAAAAATGGTCCGTTTTCAAATGTTGCGTCTTTGAATGACAATCCACATTTGTACGTGGATAATCACTTTTAGAGCTAAAATTAGATGTTTAAAGTGATTTTCAAGCTTCCAGGGGCCCTAAACACAAGATTTGAGAAATGGGTAAAAGTGAATGAAAATGGCCAATTTACTCACTCTGAGGCCTTAAAAAGTGTTTCTCCTCCACGGGAAGTGAATTAAATACCATTTGGAGGCCTTTATTGTTCAAGCGAAAACCCCTGATTTTTGATGAAAGAGATAACCACCCCCCCTTACGACATGCTTCTGAAACTAAAAAAATGGTTCATTTTCAAATGTTGCGTCTTTTGAACTACAATTAACATTGTACGTGGATAATCACTTTTAGAGATAAAATGAGATGTTTAAAGTGATTTTCAAGCTTCCAGGGGCCCTAAACACGAGATTTGAAAAATGGGTAACCGTGAATGAAAATGGCCAATTTTTTCACTCTGCGGCCTTAAAAAGTGTTTCTCCTCCACGGAAAGTGAATAAAATAACATTTGGATGCCTTTATTGTTCAATCAAAAACGCCCGTTTTTTGGTGAAAAAGATAACCACCCCCCCTTACGACATGCTTCAGAAACAAAAAAAATGGTCCATTTTCAAATGTTGCGTCTTTGAACTACAATTCACATTTGTACGTGGATAATCACTTTTAGAGATAAAATTATATGTTTAAAGTGATTTACAAGCTTCCAGGGGCCCTAAACACAAGATATGAGGAATGGGTAAATATGAATGAAAATGGCCAATTTATTCACTCTGAGGCCTTAAAAAGTGTTTCTCCACTCCAGAAAGTGAATTAAATAACATTTGTAGACCTTTATTGTTCAATCAAAAACGCCCGATTTTTGACGAAAGAGATAACCACCCCCCCTTACGACATGCTTCAGAAACAAAAAAAATGGTTCATTTTCAAATGTTGCATCTTTGAACGACAATCCACATTTGTACGTGGATAAACACTTTTAGAGATAAAATTAGATGTTTAAAGTGATTTACAAGCTTCCAGGGGCCCTAAACACAAGATATGAGGAATGGGTAAATATGAATGAAAATGGCCAATTTATTCACTCTGAGGCCTTAAAAAGTTTTTCTCCACTCCAGAAAGTGAATTAAATAACATTTGTAGGCCTTTATTGTTCAATCAAAAACGCCCGATTTTTGACGAAAGAGATAACCACCCCCCCTTACGACATGCTTCAGAAACTAAAAAATGGTCCGTTTTTAAATGTAGCCTCTTTGAACTACAATTCACATTTGTACGTGGAAAAGCACTTTTAAAGATCAAATGAGATGTTTAAAGTGATTTTCATGCTTCCAGGGGCCTTAAACACAAGATTTGAGGAATGGGTAAAAGTGAATGAAAATGGTCAATTTACTCACTCTGAGGCCTTAAAAAGTGTTTCTCCTCCACGGGAAGTGAATTAAATAACATTTGTAGGCCTTTATTGTTCAAGCGAAAACGCCCGATTATTGACGAAAGAGATAACCACCCCCCCTTACGACATGCTTCAGAAACATAAAAAATGGCCCGTTTTCAAATGTTGCGTCTTTGAATGACAATCCACATTTGTACGTGGATAATCACTTTTAGAGATAAAATGAGATGTTTAAAGTGATTTACAAGCTTCCAGGGGCCCTAAACACAAGATATGAGGAATGGGTAAATATGAATGAAAATGGCCAATTTATTCACTCTGAGGCCTTAAAAAGTTTTTCTCCACTCCAGAAAGTGAATTAAATAACATTTGTAGGCCTTTATTGTTCAATCAAAAACGCCTGATTTTTGACGAAAGAGATAACCACCCCCCTTACGACATGCTTCAGAAACTAAAAAAATGGTCCGTTTTTAAATGTAGCCTCTTTGAACTACAATTCACATTTGTACGTGGAAAAGCACTTGTAAAGATCAAATGAGATGTTTAAAGTGATTTTCATGCTTCCAGGGGCCTTAAACACAAGATTTGAGGAATGGGTAAAAGTGAATGAAAATGGTCAATTTACTCACTCTGAGGCCTTAAAAAGTGTTTCTCCTCCACGGGAAGTGAATTAAATAACATTTGTAGGCCTTTATTGTTCAAGCGAAAACGCCCGATTATTGACGAAAGAGATAACCACCCCCCCTTACGACATGCTTCAGAAACGTAAAAAATGGCCCGTTTTCAAATGTTGCGTCTTTGAATGACAATCCACATTTGTACGTGGATAATCACTTTTAGAGATAAAATTAGATGTTTAAAGTGATTTACAAGCTTCCAGGGGCCCTAAACACAAGATATGAGGAATGGGTAAATATGAATGAAAATGGCCAATTTATTCACTCTGAGGCCTTAAAAAGTTTTTCTCCACTCCAGAAAGTGAATTAAATACCATTTGTAGGCCTTTATTGTTCAATCAAAAACGCCCGATTTTTGACGGAAGAGATAACCACCCCCCCTTACGACATGCTTCAGAAACTAAAAAAATGGTCCGTTTTTAAATGTAGCCTCTTTGAACTACAATTCACATTTGTACGTGGAAAAGCACTTTTAAAGATCAAATGAGATGTTTAAAGTGATTTTCATGCTTCCAGGGGCCTTAAACACAAGATTTGAGGAATGGGTAAAAGTGAATGAAAATGGTCAATTTACTCACTCTGAGGCCTTAAAAAGTGTTTCTCCTCCACGGGAAGTGAATTAAATAACATTTGTAGGCCTTTATTGTTCAAGCGAAAACGCCCGATTATTGACGAAAGAGATAACCACCCCCCCTTACGACATGCTTCAGAAACGTAAAAAATGGCCCGTTTTCAAATGTTGCGTCTTTGAATGACAATCCACATTTGTACGTGGATAATCACTTTTAGAGATAAAATTAGATGTTTAAAGTGATTTACAAGCTTCCAGGGGCCCTAAACACAAGATATGAGGAATGGGTAAATATGAATGAAAATGGCCAATTTATTCACTCTGAGGCCTTAAAAAGTTTTTCTCCACTCCAGAAAGTGAATTAAATACCATTTGTAGGCCTTTATTGTTCAATCAAAAACGCCCGATTTTTGACGAAAGAGATAACCACCCCCCCCTTACGACATGCTTCAGAAACTAAAAAAATGGTCCGTTTTCAAATGTTGCCTCTTTGAACTACAATTCACATTTGTACGTGGAAAAGCACTTTTAAAGATCAAATGAGATGTTTAAAGTGATTTTCATGCTTCCACGGGCCTTAAACACAAGATTTGAGGAATGGGTAAAAGTGAATGAAAATGGCCAATTTACTCACTCTGAGGCCTTAAAAAGTGTTTCTCCTCCACGGGAAGTGAATTAAATACCATTTGGAGGTCTTTATTGTTCAAGCGAAAACGCCCGATTATTGACGAAAGAGATAACCACCCCCCCTTACGACATGCTTCAGAAACAAAAAAAATGGTTCATTTTCAAATGTTGCATCTTTGAACGACAATCCACATTTGTACGTGGATAAACACTTTTAGAGATAAAATTAGATGTTTAAAGTGATTTTCAAGCTTCCAGGGGCCCTAAACACAAGATTTGAGAAATGGGTAAAAGTGAATGAAAATGGCCAATTTACTCACTCTGAGGCCTTAAAAAGTGTTTCTCCTCAATGGGAAGTGAATTAAATAACATTTGTAGGCCTTTATTGTTCAAGCGAAAACGCCCGATTATTGACGAAAGAGATAACCACCCCCCCTTACGACATGCTTCAGAAACGAAAAAAATGGTCCGTTTTCAAATGTTGCGTCTTTGAATGACAATCCACATTTGTACGTGGATAATCACTTTTAGAGCTAAAATTAGATGTTTAAAGTGATTTTCAAGCTTCCAGGGGCCCTAAACACAAGATTTGAGAAATGGGTAAAAGTGAATGAAAATGGCCAATTTACTCACTCTGAGGCCTTAAAAAGTGTTTCTCCTCCACGGGAAGTGAATTAAATACCATTTGGAGGCCTTTATTGTTCAAGCGAAAACCCCTGATTTTTGATGAAAGAGATAACCACCCCCCCTTACGACATGCTTCTGAAACTAAAAAAATGGTTCATTTTCAAATGTTGCGTCTTTTGAACTACAATTAACATTGTACGTGGATAATCACTTTTAGAGATAAAATGAGATGTTTAAAGTGATTTTCAAGCTTCCAGGGGCCCTAAACACGAGATTTGAAAAATGGGTAACCGTGAATGAAAATGGCCAATTTTTTCACTCTGCGGCCTTAAAAAGTGTTTCTCCTCCACGGAAAGTGAATAAAATAACATTTGGATGCCTTTATTGTTCAATCAAAAACGCCCGTTTTTTGGTGAAAAAGATAACCACCCCCCCTTACGACATGCTTCAGAAACAAAAAAAATGGTCCATTTTCAAATGTTGCGTCTTTGAACTACAATTCACATTTGTACGTGGATAATCACTTTTAGAGATAAAATTATATGTTTAAAGTGATTTACAAGCTTCCAGGGGCCCTAAACACAAGATATGAGGAATGGGTAAATATGAATGAAAATGGCCAATTTATTCACTCTGAGGCCTTAAAAAGTGTTTCTCCACTCCAGAAAGTGAATTAAATAACATTTGTAGACCTTTATTGTTCAATCAAAAACGCCCGATTTTTGACGAAAGAGATAACCACCCCCCCTTACGACATGCTTCAGAAACAAAAAAAATGGTTCATTTTCAAATGTTGCATCTTTGAACGACAATCCACATTTGTACGTGGATAAACACTTTTAGAGATAAAATTAGATGTTTAAAGTGATTTACAAGCTTCCAGGGGCCCTAAACACAAGATATGAGGAATGGGTAAATATGAATGAAAATGGCCAATTTATTCACTCTGAGGCCTTAAAAAGTTTTTCTCCACTCCAGAAAGTGAATTAAATAACATTTGTATGCCTTTATTGTTCAATCAAAAACGCCCGATTTTTGACGAAAGAGATAACCATCCCCCCTTACGACATGCTTCAGAAACTAAAAAATGGTCCGTTTTTAAATGTAGCCTCTTTGAACTACAATTCACATTTGTACGTGGAAAAGCACTTTTAAAGATCAAATGAGATATTTAAAGTGATTTTCATGCTTCCAGGGGCCTTAAACACAAGATTTGAGGAATGGGTAAAAGTGAATGAAAATGGTCAATTTACTCACTCTGAGGCCTTAAAAAGTGTTTCTCCTCCACGGGAAGTGAATTAAATAACATTTGTAGGCCTTTATTGTTCAAGCGAAAACGCCCGATTATTGACGAAAGAGATAACCACCCCCCCTTACGACATGCTTCAGAAACGTAAAAAATGGCCCGTTTTCAAATGTTGCGTCTTTGAATGACAATCCACATTTGTACGTGGATAATCACTTTTAGAGATAAAATTAGATGTTTAAAGTGATTTACAAGCTTCCAGGGGCCCTAAACACAAGATATGAGGAATGGGTAAATATGAATGAAAATGGCCAATTTATTCACTCTGAGGCCTTAAAAAGTTTTTCTCCACTCCAGAAAGTGAATTAAATAACATTTGTAGGCCTTTATTGTTCAATCAAAAACGCCCGATTTTTGACGAAAGAGATAACCACCCCCCCTTACGACATGCTTCAGAAACAAATGGTCCGTTTTTAAATGTAGCCTCTTTGAACTACAATTCACATTTGTACGTGGAAAAGCACTTGTAAAGATCAAATGAGATGTTTAAAGTGATTTTCATGCTTCCAGGGGCCTTAAACACAAGATTTGAGGAATGGGTAAAAGTGAATGAAAATGGTCAATTTACTCACTCTGAGGCCTTAAAAAGTGTTTCTCCTCCACGGGAAGTGAATTAAATAACATTTGTAGGCCTTTATTGTTCAAGCGAAAACGCCCGATTATTGACGAAAGAGATAACCACCCCCCCCTTACGACATGCTTCAGAAACGAAAAAAATGGTCCGTTTTCAAATGTTGCGTCTTTGAATGACAATCCACATTTGTACGTGGATAATCACTTTTAGAGCTAAAATTAGATGTTTAAAGTGATTTTCAAGCTTCCAGGGGCCCTAAACACAAGATTTGAAAAATGGGTAACCGTGAATGAAAATGGCCAATTTTTTCACTCTGCGGCCTTAAAAAGTGTTTCTCCTCCACGGAAAGTGAATAAAATAACATTTGGATGCCTTTATTGTTCAATCAAAAACGCCCTTTTTTTGGTGAAAAAGATAACCACCCCCCCTTACGACATGCTTCAGAAACGAAAAAAATGGTCCATTTTCAAATGTTGCGTCTTTGAACTACAATTCACATTTGTACGTGGATGATCACTTTTAGAGATAAAATTAGATGTTTAAAGTGATTTACAAGCTTCCAGGGGCCCTAAACACAAGATATTAGGAATGGGTAAATATGAATGAAAATGGCCAATTTATTCACTCTGAGGCCTTAAAATGTGTTTCTCCACTCCAGAAAGTGAATTAAATAATATTTGTAGGCCTTTATTGTTCAAGCGAAAACGCCCGATTATTGACCAATGAGATAACCACCCCCCCTTACGACATGCTTCAGAAACTAAAAAAATGGTCCGTTTTCAAATGTTGCCACTTTGAACTACAATTCACATTTGTACGTGGATAATCACTTTTAGAGCTAAAATTAGATGTTTAAAGTGATTTTCAAGCTTCCAGGGGCCCTAAACACAAGATTTGAGAAATGGGTAAAAGTGAATGAAAATGGCCAATTTACTCACTCTGCGGCCTTAAAAAGTGTTTCTCCTCCACGGAAAGTGAATAAAATAGCATTTGGATGCCTTTAATGTTCAATCAAAAACGCCCGTTTTTTGGTGAAAAAGATAACCACCCCCCCTTACGACATGCTTAAGAAACTAAAAAAATGGTCCGTTTTCAAATGTTGCCTCTTTGAACTACAATTCACATTTGTACGTGGAAAAGCACTTTTAAAGATCAAATGAGATGTTTAAAGTGATTTTCATGCTTCCAGGGGCCTTAAACACAAGATTTGAGGAATGGGTAAAAGTGAATGAAAATGGCCAATTTACTCACTCTGAGGCCTTAAAAAGTGTTTCTCCTCCACGGGAAGTGAATTAAATAACATTTGTAGGCCTTTATTGTTCAAGCGAAAACGCCCGATTATTGACGAAAGAGATAACCACCCCTCCTTATGACATGCTTCAGAAACGAAAAAAATGGTCCGTTTTCAAATGTTGCGTCTTTGAATGACAATCCACATTTGTACGTGGATAATCACTTTTAGAGCTAAAATTAGATGTTTAAAGTGATTTTCAAGCTTCCAGGGGCCCTAAACACAAGATTTGAGAAATGGGTAAAAGTGAATGAAAATGGCCAATTTACTCACTCTGAGGCCTTAAAAAGTGTTTCTCCTCCACGGGAAGTGAATTAAATACCATTTGGAGGCCTTTATTGTTCAAGCGAAAACGCCTGATTTTCGATGAAAGAGATAACCACCCCCCCTTACGACATGCTTCTGAAACTAAAAAAATGGTTCATTTTCAAATGTTGCGTCTTTGAACCACAATCCACATTTGTACGTGGATAAACACTTTTAGAGATAAAATTAGATGTTTAAAGTGATTTACAAGCTTCCAGGGGCCCTAAACACAAGATATGAGGAATGGGTAAATATGAATGAAAATGGCCAATTTATTCACTCTGAGGCCTTAAAAAGTTTTTCTCCACTCCAGAAAGTGAATTAAATAACATTTGTAGGCCTTTATTGTTCAATCAAAAACGCCCGATTTTTGACGAAAGAGATAACCACCCCCCCTTACGACATGCTTCAGAAACTAAAAAATGGTCCGTTTTTAAATGTAGCCTCTTTGAACTACAATTCACATTTGTACGTGGAAAAGCACTTTTAAAGATCAAATGAGATGTTTAAAGTGATTTTCATGCTTCCAGGGGCCTTAAACACAAGATTTGAGGAATGGGTAAAAGTGAATGAAAATGGTCAATTTACTCACTCTGAGGCCTTAAAAAGTGTTTCTCCTCCACGGGAAGTGAATTAAATAACATTTGTAGGCCTTTATTGTTCAAGCGAAAACGCCCGATTATTGACGAAAGAGATAACCACCCCCCCTTACGACATGCTTCAGAAACGTAAAAAATGGCCCGTTTTCAAATGTTGCGTCTTTGAATGACAATCCACATTTGTACGTGGATAATCACTTTTAGAGATAAAATGAGATGTTTAAAGTGATTTACAAGCTTCCAGGGGCCCTAAACACAAGATATGAGGAATGGGTAAATATGAATGAAAATGGCCAATTTATTCACTCTGAGGCCTTAAAAAGTTTTTCTCCACTCCAGAAAGTGAATTAAATAACATTTGTAGGCCTTTATTGTTCAATCAAAAACGCCTGATTTTTGACGAAAGAGATAACCACCCCCCTTACGACATGCTTCAGAAACTAAAAAAATGGTCCGTTTTTAAATGTAGCCTCTTTGAACTACAATTCACATTTGTACGTGGAAAAGCACTTGTAAAGATCAAATGAGATGTTTAAAGTGATTTTCATGCTTCCAGGGGCCTTAAACACAAGATTTGAGGAATGGGTAAAAGTGAATGAAAATGGTCAATTTACTCACTCTGAGGCCTTAAAAAGTGTTTCTCCTCCACGGGAAGTGAATTAAATAACATTTGTAGGCCTTTATTGTTCAAGCGAAAACGCCCGATTATTGACGAAAGAGATAACCACCCCCCCTTACGACATGCTTCAGAAACGTAAAAAATGGCCCGTTTTCAAATGTTGCGTCTTTGAATGACAATCCACATTTGTACGTGGATAATCACTTTTAGAGATAAAATTAGATGTTTAAAGTGATTTACAAGCTTCCAGGGGCCCTAAACACAAGATATGAGGAATGGGTAAATATGAATGAAAATGGCCAATTTATTCACTCTGAGGCCTTAAAAAGTTTTTCTCCACTCCAGAAAGTGAATTAAATACCATTTGTAGGCCTTTATTGTTCAATCAAAAACGCCCGATTTTTGACGGAAGAGATAACCACCCCCCCTTACGACATGCTTCAGAAACTAAAAAAATGGTCCGTTTTTAAATGTAGCCTCTTTGAACTACAATTCACATTTGTACGTGGAAAAGCACTTTTAAAGATCAAATGAGATGTTTAAAGTGATTTTCATGCTTCCAGGGGCCTTAAACACAAGATTTGAGGAATGGGTAAAAGTGAATGAAAATGGTCAATTTACTCACTCTGAGGCCTTAAAAAGTGTTTCTCCTCCACGGGAAGTGAATTAAATAACATTTGTAGGCCTTTATTGTTCAAGCGAAAACGCCCGATTATTGACGAAAGAGATAACCACCCCCCCTTACGACATGCTTCAGAAACGTAAAAAATGGCCCGTTTTCAAATGTTGCGTCTTTGAATGACAATCCACATTTGTACGTGGATAATCACTTTTAGAGATAAAATTAGATGTTTAAAGTGATTTACAAGCTTCCAGGGGCCCTAAACACAAGATATGAGGAATGGGTAAATATGAATGAAAATGGCCAATTTATTCACTCTGAGGCCTTAAAAAGTTTTTCTCCACTCCAGAAAGTGAATTAAATACCATTTGTAGGCCTTTATTGTTCAATCAAAAACGCCCGATTTTTGACGAAAGAGATAACCACCCCCCCCTTACGACATGCTTCAGAAACTAAAAAAATGGTCCGTTTTCAAATGTTGCCTCTTTGAACTACAATTCACATTTGTACGTGGAAAAGCACTTTTAAAGATCAAATGAGATGTTTAAAGTGATTTTCATGCTTCCACGGGCCTTAAACACAAGATTTGAGGAATGGGTAAAAGTGAATGAAAATGGCCAATTTACTCACTCTGAGGCCTTAAAAAGTGTTTCTCCTCCACGGGAAGTGAATTAAATACCATTTGGAGGTCTTTATTGTTCAAGCGAAAACGCCCGATTATTGACGAAAGAGATAACCACCCCCCCTTACGACATGCTTCAGAAACAAAAAAAATGGTTCATTTTCAAATGTTGCATCTTTGAACGACAATCCACATTTGTACGTGGATAAACACTTTTAGAGATAAAATTAGATGTTTAAAGTGATTTTCAAGCTTCCAGGGGCCCTAAACACAAGATTTGAGAAATGGGTAAAAGTGAATGAAAATGGCCAATTTACTCACTCTGAGGCCTTAAAAAGTGTTTCTCCTCAATGGGAAGTGAATTAAATAACATTTGTAGGCCTTTATTGTTCAAGCGAAAACGCCCGATTATTGACGAAAGAGATAACCACCCCCCCTTACGACATGCTTCAGAAACGAAAAAAATGGTCCGTTTTCAAATGTTGCGTCTTTGAATGACAATCCACATTTGTACGTGGATAATCACTTTTAGAGCTAAAATTAGATGTTTAAAGTGATTTTCAAGCTTCCAGGGGCCCTAAACACAAGATTTGAGAAATGGGTAAAAGTGAATGAAAATGGCCAATTTACTCACTCTGAGGCCTTAAAAAGTGTTTCTCCTCCACGGGAAGTGAATTAAATACCATTTGGAGGCCTTTATTGTTCAAGCGAAAACCCCTGATTTTTGATGAAAGAGATAACCACCCCCCCTTACGACATGCTTCTGAAACTAAAAAAATGGTTCATTTTCAAATGTTGCGTCTTTTGAACTACAATTAACATTGTACGTGGATAATCACTTTTAGAGATAAAATGAGATGTTTAAAGTGATTTTCAAGCTTCCAGGGGCCCTAAACACGAGATTTGAAAAATGGGTAACCGTGAATGAAAATGGCCAATTTTTTCACTCTGCGGCCTTAAAAAGTGTTTCTCCTCCACGGAAAGTGAATAAAATAACATTTGGATGCCTTTATTGTTCAATCAAAAACGCCCGTTTTTTGGTGAAAAAGATAACCACCCCCCCTTACGACATGCTTCAGAAACAAAAAAAATGGTCCATTTTCAAATGTTGCGTCTTTGAACTACAATTCACATTTGTACGTGGATAATCACTTTTAGAGATAAAATTATATGTTTAAAGTGATTTACAAGCTTCCAGGGGCCCTAAACACAAGATATGAGGAATGGGTAAATATGAATGAAAATGGCCAATTTATTCACTCTGAGGCCTTAAAAAGTGTTTCTCCACTCCAGAAAGTGAATTAAATAACATTTGTAGACCTTTATTGTTCAATCAAAAACGCCCGATTTTTGACGAAAGAGATAACCACCCCCCCTTACGACATGCTTCAGAAACAAAAAAAATGGTTCATTTTCAAATGTTGCATCTTTGAACGACAATCCACATTTGTACGTGGATAAACACTTTTAGAGATAAAATTAGATGTTTAAAGTGATTTACAAGCTTCCAGGGGCCCTAAACACAAGATATGAGGAATGGGTAAATATGAATGAAAATGGCCAATTTATTCACTCTGAGGCCTTAAAAAGTTTTTCTCCACTCCAGAAAGTGAATTAAATAACATTTGTATGCCTTTATTGTTCAATCAAAAACGCCCGATTTTTGACGAAAGAGATAACCATCCCCCCTTACGACATGCTTCAGAAACTAAAAAATGGTCCGTTTTTAAATGTAGCCTCTTTGAACTACAATTCACATTTGTACGTGGAAAAGCACTTTTAAAGATCAAATGAGATATTTAAAGTGATTTTCATGCTTCCAGGGGCCTTAAACACAAGATTTGAGGAATGGGTAAAAGTGAATGAAAATGGTCAATTTACTCACTCTGAGGCCTTAAAAAGTGTTTCTCCTCCACGGGAAGTGAATTAAATAACATTTGTAGGCCTTTATTGTTCAAGCGAAAACGCCCGATTATTGACGAAAGAGATAACCACCCCCCCTTACGACATGCTTCAGAAACGTAAAAAATGGCCCGTTTTCAAATGTTGCGTCTTTGAATGACAATCCACATTTGTACGTGGATAATCACTTTTAGAGATAAAATTAGATGTTTAAAGTGATTTACAAGCTTCCAGGGGCCCTAAACACAAGATATGAGGAATGGGTAAATATGAATGAAAATGGCCAATTTATTCACTCTGAGGCCTTAAAAAGTTTTTCTCCACTCCAGAAAGTGAATTAAATAACATTTGTAGGCCTTTATTGTTCAATCAAAAACGCCCGATTTTTGACGAAAGAGATAACCACCCCCCCTTACGACATGCTTCAGAAACAAATGGTCCGTTTTTAAATGTAGCCTCTTTGAACTACAATTCACATTTGTACGTGGAAAAGCACTTGTAAAGATCAAATGAGATGTTTAAAGTGATTTTCATGCTTCCAGGGGCCTTAAACACAAGATTTGAGGAATGGGTAAAAGTGAATGAAAATGGTCAATTTACTCACTCTGAGGCCTTAAAAAGTGTTTCTCCTCCACGGGAAGTGAATTAAATAACATTTGTAGGCCTTTATTGTTCAAGCGAAAACGCCCGATTATTGACGAAAGAGATAACCACCCCCCCCTTACGACATGCTTCAGAAACGAAAAAAATGGTCCGTTTTCAAATGTTGCGTCTTTGAATGACAATCCACATTTGTACGTGGATAATCACTTTTAGAGCTAAAATTAGATGTTTAAAGTGATTTTCAAGCTTCCAGGGGCCCTAAACACAAGATTTGAAAAATGGGTAACCGTGAATGAAAATGGCCAATTTTTTCACTCTGCGGCCTTAAAAAGTGTTTCTCCTCCACGGAAAGTGAATAAAATAACATTTGGATGCCTTTATTGTTCAATCAAAAACGCCCTTTTTTTGGTGAAAAAGATAACCACCCCCCCTTACGACATGCTTCAGAAACGAAAAAAATGGTCCATTTTCAAATGTTGCGTCTTTGAACTACAATTCACATTTGTACGTGGATGATCACTTTTAGAGATAAAATTAGATGTTTAAAGTGATTTACAAGCTTCCAGGGGCCCTAAACACAAGATATTAGGAATGGGTAAATATGAATGAAAATGGCCAATTTATTCACTCTGAGGCCTTAAAATGTGTTTCTCCACTCCAGAAAGTGAATTAAATAATATTTGTAGGCCTTTATTGTTCAAGCGAAAACGCCCGATTATTGACCAATGAGATAACCACCCCCCCTTACGACATGCTTCAGAAACTAAAAAAATGGTCCGTTTTCAAATGTTGCCACTTTGAACTACAATTCACATTTGTACGTGGATAATCACTTTTAGAGCTAAAATTAGATGTTTAAAGTGATTTTCAAGCTTCCAGGGGCCCTAAACACAAGATTTGAGAAATGGGTAAAAGTGAATGAAAATGGCCAATTTACTCACTCTGCGGCCTTAAAAAGTGTTTCTCCTCCACGGAAAGTGAATAAAATAGCATTTGGATGCCTTTAATGTTCAATCAAAAACGCCCGTTTTTTGGTGAAAAAGATAACCACCCCCCCTTACGACATGCTTAAGAAACTAAAAAAATGGTCCGTTTTCAAATGTTGCCTCTTTGAACTACAATTCACATTTGTACGTGGAAAAGCACTTTTAAAGATCAAATGAGATGTTTAAAGTGATTTTCATGCTTCCAGGGGCCTTAAACACAAGATTTGAGGAATGGGTAAAAGTGAATGAAAATGGCCAATTTACTCACTCTGAGGCCTTAAAAAGTGTTTCTCCTCCACGGGAAGTGAATTAAATAACATTTGTAGGCCTTTATTGTTCAAGCGAAAACGCCCGATTATTGACGAAAGAGATAACCACCCCTCCTTATGACATGCTTCAGAAACGAAAAAAATGGTCCGTTTTCAAATGTTGCGTCTTTGAATGACAATCCACATTTGTACGTGGATAATCACTTTTAGAGCTAAAATTAGATGTTTAAAGTGATTTTCAAGCTTCCAGGGGCCCTAAACACAAGATTTGAGAAATGGGTAAAAGTGAATGAAAATGGCCAATTTACTCACTCTGAGGCCTTAAAAAGTGTTTCTCCTCCACGGGAAGTGAATTAAATACCATTTGGAGGCCTTTATTGTTCAAGCGAAAACGCCTGATTTTCGATGAAAGAGATAACCACCCCCCCTTACGACATGCTTCTGAAACTAAAAAAATGGTTCATTTTCAAATGTTGCGTCTTTGAACCACAATTAACATTGTACGTGGATAATCACTTTTAGAGATAAAATGAGATGTTTAAAGTGATTTTCAAGCTTCCAGGGGCCCTAAACACGAGATTTGAGAAATGGGTAAACGTGAATGAAAATGGCCAATTTACTCACTCTGCGGCCTTAAAAAGTGTTTCTCCTCCACGGAAAGTGAATAAAATAACATTTGGATGCCTTTATTGTTCAAGCGAAAACGCCTGATTTTTGATGAAAGAGATAACCACCCCCCCTTACGACATGCTTCTGAAACTAAAAAAATGGTTCATTTTCAAATGTTGCGTCTTTTGAACTACAATTAACATTGTACGTGGATAATCACTTTTAGAGATAAAATGAGATGTTTAAAGTGATTTTCAAGCTTCCAGGGGCCCTAAACACGAGATTTGAAAAATGGGTAACCGTGAATGAAAATGGCCAATTTTTTCACTCTGCGGCCTTAAAAAGTGTTTCTCCTCCACGGAAAGTGAATAAAATAACATTTGGATGCCTTTATTGTTCAATCAAAAACGCCCTTTTTTTGGTGAAAAAGATAACCACCCCCCTTACGACATGCTTCAGAAACGAAAAAAATGGTCCATTTTCAAATGTTGCGTCTTTGAACTACAATTCACATTTGTACGTGGATGATCACTTTTAGAGATAAAATTAGATGTTTAAAGTGATTTACAAGCTTCCAGGGGCCCTAAACACAAGATATGAGGAATGGGTAAATATGAATGAAAATGGCCAATTTATTCACTCTGAGGCCTTAAAAAGTTTTTCTCCACTCCAGAAAGTGAATTAAATAATATTTGTAGGCCTTTATTGTTCAATCAAAAACTCCCGATTTTTGACGAAAGAGATAACCACCCCCCCTTACGACATGCTTAAGAAACTAAAAAAATGGTCCGTTTTCAAATGTTGCCTCTTTGAACTACAATTCACATTTGTACGTGGAAAAGCACTTTTAAAGATCAAATGAGATGTTTAAAGTGATTTTCATGCTTCCAGGGGCCTTAAACACAAGATTTGAGGAATGGGTAAAAGTGAATGAAAATGGCCAATTTACTCACTCTGAGGCCTTAAAAAGTGTTTCTCCTCCACGGGAAGTGAATTAAATAACATTTGGATGCCTTTATTGTTCAAGCGAAAACGCCTGATTTTTGATGAAAGAGATAACCACCCCCCCTTACGACATGCTTCTGAAACTAAAAAAATGGTTCATTTTCAAATGTTGCGTCTTTTGAACTACAATTAACATTGTACGTGGATAATCACTTTTAGAGATAAAATGAGATGTTTAAAGTGATTTTCAAGCTTCCAGGGGCCCTAAACACGAGATTTGAAAAATGGGTAACCGTGAATGAAAATGGCCAATTTTTTCACTCTGCGGCCTTAAAAAGTGTTTCTCCTCCACGGAAAGTGAATAAAATAACATTTGGATGCCTTTATTGTTCAATCAAAAACGCCCTTTTTTTGGTGAAAAAGATAACCACCCCCCTTACGACATGCTTCAGAAACGAAAAAAATGGTCCATTTTCAAATGTTGCGTCTTTGAACTACAATTCACATTTGTACGTGGATGATCACTTTTAGAGATAAAATTAGATGTTTAAAGTGATTTACAAGCTTCCAGGGGCCCTAAACACAAGATATGAGGAATGGGTAAATATGAATGAAAATGGCCAATTTATTCACTCTGAGGCCTTAAAAAGTTTTTCTCCACTCCAGAAAGTGAATTAAATAATATTTGTAGGCCTTTATTGTTCAATCAAAAACTCCCGATTTTTGACGAAAGAGATAACCACCCCCCCTTACGACATGCTTAAGAAACTAAAAAAATGGTCCGTTTTCAAATGTTGCCTCTTTGAACTACAATTCACATTTGTACGTGGAAAAGCACTTTTAAAGATCAAATGAGATGTTTAAAGTGATTTTCATGCTTCCAGGGGCCTTAAACACAAGATTTGAGGAATGGGTAAAAGTGAATGAAAATGGCCAATTTACTCACTCTGAGGCCTTAAAAAGTGTTTCTCCTCCACGGGAAGTGAATTAAATAACATTTGTAGGCCTTTATTGTTCAAGCGAAAACGCCCGATTATTGACGAAAGAGATAACCACCCCTCCTTATGACATGCTTCAGAAACGAAAAAAATGGTCCGTTTTCAAATGTTGCGTCTTTGAATGACAATCCACATTTGTACGTGGATAATCACTTTTAGAGCTAAAATTAGATGTTTAAAGTGATTTTCAAGCTTCCAGGGGCCCTAAACACAAGATTTGAGAAATGGGTAAAAGTGAATGAAAATGGCCAATTTACTCACTCTGAGGCCTTAAAAAGTGTTTCTCCTCCACGGGAAGTGAATTAAATACCATTTGGAGGCCTTTATTGTTCAAGCGAAAACGCCTGATTTTCGATGAAAGAGATAACCACCCCCCCTTACGACATGCTTCTGAAACTAAAAAAATGGTTCATTTTCAAATGTTGCGTCTTTGAACCACAATTAACATTGTACGTGGATAATCGCTTTTTGAGATAAAATGAGATGTTTAAAGTGATTTTCAAGCTTCCAGGGGCCCTAAACACGAGATTTGAGAAATGGGTAAACGTGAATGAAAATGGCCAATTTACTCACTCTGCGGCCTTAAAAAGTGTTTCTCCTCCACGGAAAGTGAATAAAATAACATTTGGATGCCTTTATTGTTCAAGCGAAAACGCCTGATTTTTGATGAAAGAGATAACCACCCCCCCTTACGACATGCTTCTGAAACTAAAAAAATGGTTCATTTTCAAATGTTGCGTCTTTGAACTACAATTAACATTGTACGTGGATATTCACTTTTAGAGATAAAATGAGATGTTTAAAGTGATTTTCAAGTTTCCAGGGTCCCTAAACACGAGATTTGAGAAATGGGTAAACGTGAATGAAAATGGCCAATTTACTCACTCTGCGGCCTTAAAAAGTGTTTCTCCTCCACGGAAAGTGAATAAAATAACATTTGGATGCCTTTATTGTTCAATCAAAAACGCCCGTTTTTTGGTGAAAAAGATAACCACCCCCCCTTACGACATGCTTCAGAAACAAAAAAATGTTCCATTTTCAAATGTTGCGTCTTTGAACTACAATTCACATTTGTACGTGGATGATCACTTTTAGAGATAAAATTAGATGTTTAAAGTGATTTACAAGCTTCCAGGGGCCCTAAACACAAGATATGAGGAATGGGTAAATATGAATGAAAATGGCCAATTTATTCACTCTGAGGCCTTAAAAAGTGTTTCTCCTCCACGGGAAGTGAATTAAATAACATTTGTAGGCCTTTATTGTTCAATTGAAAACGCCTGATTATTGACGAAAGAGATAACCACCCCCCCTTACGACATGCTTCAGAAACGAAAAAAATGGTCCGTTTTCAAATGTTGCGTCTTTGAATGACAATCCACATTTGTACGTGGATAATCACTTTTAGAGCTAAAATTAGATGTTTAAAGTGATTTTCAAGCTTCCATGGGCCCTAAACACAAGATTTGAGAAATGGGTAAAAGTGAATGAAAATGGCCAATTTACTCACTCTGAGGCCTTAAAAAGTGTTTCTCCTCAACGGGAAGTGAATTAAATAACATTTGTAGGCCTTTATTGTTCAAGCGAAAACGCCCGATTATTGACGAAAGAGATAACCCCCCCCTTACGACATGCTTCAGAAACGAAAAAAATGGTCCGTTTTCAAATGTTGCGTCTTTGAACGACAATCCACATTTGTACGTGGCTAATCACTTTTAGAGCTAAAATTAGATGTTTAAAGTGATTTTCAAGCTTCCAGGGGCCCTAAATACAAGATTTGAGAAATGGGTAAAAGTGAATGAAAATGGCCAATTTACTCACTCTGAGGCCTTAAAAAGTGTTTCTACTCCACGGGAAGTGAATTAAATAACATTTGGAGGCCTTTATTGTTCAAGCGAAAACGCCTGATTTTTGATGAAAGAGATAACCACCCCCCCCTTACGACATGCTTCAGAAACGAAAAAAATGGTCCATTTTCAAATGTTGCGTCTTTGAACCACAATTAACATTGTACGTGGATAATCACTTTTAAAGATAAAATGAGTTGTTTAAAGTGATTTTCAAGCTTCTAGGGGCCCTCAACACGAGATTTGAGAAATGGGTAAACGTGAATGAAAATGGCCAATTTACTCACTCTGCGGCCTTAAAAAGTGTTTCTCCTCCACGGAAAGTGAATAAAATAACATTTGGATGCCTTCATTGTTCAATCAAAAACGCCCGTTTTTTGGTGAAAAAGATAACCATCCCCCCTTACGACATGCTTCAGAAACGAAAAAAATGGTCCATTTTCAAATGTTGCTTCTTTGAACTACAATTCACATTTGTACGTGGATAATCACTTTTATAGATAAAATTAGATGTTTAAAGTGATTTACAAGCTTCCAGGGGCCCTAAACACAAGATATGAGGAACGGGTAAATATGAATGAAAATGGCAAATTTATTCACTCTGAGGCCTTAAAAAGTTTTTCTCCAAATCCAGAAAGTGAATTCAATAACATTTGTAGACCTTTATTGTTCAATCAAAAACGCCCGATTATTGACGAAAGAGATAACCACCCCCCCTTACGACATGCTTCAGAAACGAAAAAAATGGTCCGTTTTCAAATGTTGCGTCTTTCAATGACAATCCACATTTGTACGTGGATAATCACTTTTAGAGCTAAAATTAGATGTTTAAAGTGATTTTCAAGCTTCCAGGGGCCCTAAACACAAGATTTGAGAAATGGGTAAAAGTGAATGTAAATGGCCAATTTACTCACTCTGAGGCCTTAAAAAGTGTTTCTCCTCCACGGGAAGTGAATTAAATACCATTTGGAGGCCTTTATTGTTAAAGCGAAAACGCCTGATTTTTGATGAAAGAGATAACCACCCCCCCTTACGACATGCTTCTGAAACTAAAAAAATGGTTCATTTTCAAATGTTGCGTCTTTGAACTACAATTAACATTGTACGTGGATAATCACTGTTAGAGATAAAATGAGATGTTTAAAGTGATTTTCAAGCTTCCAGGGGCCCTAAACACAAGATTTGAGAAATGGGTAAACGTGAATGAAAATGGCCAATTTACTCACTCTGCGGCCTTAAAAAGTGTTTCTCCTCCACGGAGAGTGAATAAAATAACATTTGGATGCCTTTATTGTTCAATCAAAAACGCCCGTTTTTTGGTGAAAAAGATAACCACCCCCCCTTACGACATGCTTCAGAAACGAAAAAAATGGTCCATTTTCAAATGTTGCGTCTTTGAACTACAATTCACATTTGTACGTGGATGATCACTTTTAGAGATAAAATTAGATGTTTAAAGTGATATACAAGCTTCCAGGGGCCCTAAACACAAGATATGAGGAATGGGTAAATATGAATGAAAATGGCCAATTTATTCACTCCGAGGCCTTAAAAAGTTTTTCTCCACTCCAGAAAGTGAATTAAATAACATTTGTAGGCCTTTATTGTTCAATCAAAAACGCCCGATTTTTGACAAAAGAGATAACCACCCCCCCTTACGACATGCTTCAGAAACTAAAAAAATGGTCCGTTTTCAAATGTTGCCTCTTTGAACTACAATTCACATTTGTACGTGGAAAAACACTTTTAAAGATCAAATGAGATGTTTAAAGTGATTTTCATGCTTCCAGGGGCCTTAAACACAAGATTTGAGGTATGGGTAAAAGTGAATGAAAATGGCCAATTTACTCACTCTGAGGCCTTAAAAAGTGTTTCTCCTCCACGGGAAGTGAATTAAATACCATTTGGAGGCCTTTATTGTTCAAGCGAAAACGCCTGATTTTTGATGAAAGAGATAACCACCCCCCCTTACGACATGCTTCTGAAACTAAAAAAATAGTTCATTTTCAAATGTTGCGTCTTTGAACTACAATTAATATTGTACGTGGATAATCACTTTTAGAGCTAAAATGAGATGTTTAAAGTGATTTTCAAGCTTCCAGGGGCCCTAAACACGAGATTTGAGAAATGGGTAAAAGTGAATGAAAATGGCCAATTTACTCACTCTGAGGCCTTAAAAAGTGTTTCTCCTCCACGGAAAGTGAATAAAATAACATTTCGATGCCTTTATTGTTCAATCAAAAACGCCCGTTTTTTGGTGAAAAAGATAACCACCCCCCCTTACGACATGCTTCAGAAACAAAAAAAATGGTCAATTTCAAATGTTGCGTCTTTGAACTACAATTCACATTTGTACGTGGATAATCACTTTTAGAGATAAAATTAGATGTTTCAAGTGATTTACAAGCTTCCAGGGGCCCTAAACACAAGATATGAGGAATGGGTAAATATGAATGAAAATGGCCAATTTATTCACTCTGAGGCCTTAAAAAGTTTTTCTCCACTCAAGAAAGTGAATTAAATAAGATTTGTAGGCCTTTATTGTTCAATCAAAAACGCCCGATTTTTGACGAAAGAGATAACCACCCCCCCCTTACGACATGCTTCAGAAACTAAAAAAATGGTCCGTTTTCAAATGTTGCCTCTTTGAACTACAATTCACATTTGTACGTGGAAAAGCACTTTTAAAGATCAAATGAGATGTTTAAAGTGATTTTCATGCTTCCACGGGCCTTAAACACAAGATTTGAGGAATGGGTAAAAGTGAATGAAAATGGCCAATTTACTCACTCTGAGGCCTTAAAAAGTGTTTCTCCTCCACGGGAAGTGAATTAAATACCATTTGGAGGTCTTTATTGTTCAAGCGAAAACGCCCGATTATTGACGAAAGAGATAACCACCCCCCCTTACGACATGCTTCAGAAACAAAAAAAATGGTTCATTTTCAAATGTTGCATCTTTGAACGAGAATCCACATTTGTACGTGGATAAACACTTTTAGAGATAAAATTAGATGTTTAAAGTGATTTTCAAGCTTCCAGGGGCCCTAAACACAAGATTTGAGAAATGGGTAAAAGTGAATGAAAATGGCCAATTTACTCACTCTGAGGCCTTAAAAAGTGTTTCTCCTCAACGGGAAGTGAATTAAATAACATTTGTAGGCCTTTATTGTTCAAGCGAAAACGCCCGATTATTGACGAAAGAGATAACCACCCCCCCTTACGACATGCTTCAGAAACGAAAAAAATGGTCCGTTTTCAAATGTTGCGTCTTTGAATGACAATCCACATTTGTACGTGGATAATCAGTTTTAGAGCTAAAATTAGATGTTTAAAGTGATTTTCAAGCTTCCAGGGGCCCTAAACACAAGATTTGAGAAATGGGTAAAAGTGAATGAAAATGGCCAATTTACTCACTCTGAGGCCTTAAAAAGTGTTTCTCCTCCACGGGAAGTGAATTAAATACCATTTGGAGGCCTTTATTGTTCAAGCGAAAACCCCTGATTTTTGATGAAAGAGATAACCACCCCCCCTTACGACATGCTTCTGAAACTAAAAAAATGGTTCATTTTCAAATGTTGCGTCTTTTGAACTACAATTAACATTGTACGTGGATAATCACTTTTAGAGATAAAATGAGATGTTTAAAGTGATTTTCAAGCTTCCAGGGGCCCTAAACAGGAGATTTGAAAAATGGGTAACCGTGAATGAAAATGGCCAATTTTTTCACTCTGCGGCCTTAAAAAGTGTTTCTCCTCCACGGAAAGTGAATAAAATAACATTTGGATGCCTTTATTGTTCAATCAAAAACGCCCGTTTTTTGGTGAAAAAGATAACCACCCCCCCTTACGACATGCTTCAGAAACAAAAAAAATGGTCCATTTTCAAATGTTGCGTCTTTGAACTACAATTCACATTTGTACGTGGATAATCACTTTTAGAGATAAAATTATATGTTTAAAGTGATTTACAAGCTTCCAGGGGCCCTAAACACAAGATATGAGGAATGGGTAAATATGAATGAAAATGGCCAATTTATTCACTCTGAGGCCTTAAAAAGTGTTTCTCCACTCCAGAAAGTGAATTAAATAACATTTGTAGACCTTTATTGTTCAATCAAAAACGCCCGATTTTTGACGAAAGAGATAACCACCCCCCCTTACGACATGCTTCAGAAACAAAAAAAATGGTTCATTTTCAAATGTTGCATCTTTGAACGACAATCCACATTTGTACGTGGATAAACACTTTTAGAGATAAAATTAGATGTTTAAAGTGATTTACAAGCTTCCAGGGGCCCTAAACACAAGATATGAGGAATGGGTAAATATGAATGAAAATGGCCAATTTATTCACTCTGAGGCCTTAAAAAGTTTTTCTCCACTCCAGAAAGTGAATTAAATAACATTTGTAGGCCTTTATTGTTCAATCAAAAACGCCCGATTTTTGACGAAAGAGATAACCACCCCCCCTTACGACATGCTTCAGAAACTAAAAAATGGTCCGTTTTTAAATGTAGCCTCTTTGAACTACAATTCACATTTGTACGTGGAAAAGCACTTTTAAAGATCAAATGAGATATTTAAAGTGATTTTCATGCTTCCAGGGGCCTTAAACACAAGATTTGAGGAATGGGTAAAAGTGAATGAAAATGGTCAATTTACTCACTCTGAGGCCTTAAAAAGTGTTTCTCCTCCACGGGAAGTGAATTAAATAACATTTGTAGGCCTTTATTGTTCAAGCGAAAACGCCCGATTATTGACGAAAGAGATAACCACCCCCCCTTACGACATGCTTCAGAAACGTAAAAAATGGCCCGTTTTCAAATGTTGCGTCTTTGAATGACAATCCACATTTGTACGTGGATAATCACTTTTAGAGATAAAATTAGATGTTTAAAGTGATTTACAAGCTTCCAGGGGCCCTAAACACAAGATATGAGGAATGGGTAAATATGAATGAAAATGGCCAATTTATTCACTCTGAGGCCTTAAAAAGTTTTTCTCCACTCCAGAAAGTGAATTAAATAACATTTGTAGGCCTTTATTGTTCAATCAAAAACGCCCGATTTTTGACGAAAGAGATAACCACCCCCCCTTACGACATGCTTCAGAAACTAAAAAAATGGTCCGTTTTTAAATGTAGCCTCTTTGAACTACAATTCACATTTGTACGTGGAAAAGCACTTGTAAAGAACAAATGAGATGTTTAAAGTGATTTTCATGCTTCCAGGGGCCTTAAACACAAGATTTGAGGAATGGGTAAAAGTGAATGAAAATGGTCAATTTACTCACTCTGAGGCCTTAAAAAGTGTTTCTCCTCCACGGGAAGTGAATTAAATAACATTTGTAGGCCTTTATTGTTCAAGCGAAAACGCCCGATTATTGACGAAAGAGATAACCACCCCCCCCTTACGACATGCTTCAGAAACGAAAAAAATGGTCCGTTTTCAAATGTTGCGTCTTTGAATGACAATCCACATTTGTACGTGGATAATCACTTTTAGAGCTAAAATTAGATGTTTAAAGTGATTTTCAAGCTTCCAGGGGCCCTAAACACAAGATTTGAAAAATGGGTAACCGTGAATGAAAATGGCCAATTTTTTCACTCTGCGGCCTTAAAAAGTGTTTCTCCTCCACGGAAAGTGAATAAAATAACATTTGGATGCCTTTATTGTTCAATCAAAAACGCCCTTTTTTTGGTGAAAAAGATAACCACCCCCCCTTACGACATGCTTCAGAAACGAAAAAAATGGTCCATTTTCAAATGTTGCGTCTTTGAACTACAATTCACATTTGTACGTGGATGATCACTTTTAGAGATAAAATTAGATGTTTAAAGTGATTTACAAGCTTCCAGGGGCCCTAAACACAAGATATTAGGAATGGGTAAATATGAATGAAAATGGCCAATTTATTCACTCTGAGGCCTTAAAATGTGTTTCTCCACTCCAGAAAGTGAATTAAATAATATTTGTAGGCCTTTATTGTTCAAGCGAAAACGCCCGATTATTGACGAAAGAGATAACCACCCCCCCTTACGACATGCTTCAGAAACTAAAAAAATGGTCCGTTTTCAAATGTTGCCACTTTGAACTACAATTCACATTTGTACGTGGATAATCACTTTTAGAGCTAAAATTAGATGTTTAAAGTGATTTTCAAGCTTCCAGGGGCCCTAAACACAAGATTTGAGAAATGGGTAAAAGTGAATGAAAATGGCCAATTTACTCACTCTGCGGCCTTAAAAAGTGTTTCTCCTCCACGGAAAGTGAATAAAATAGCATTTGGATGCCTTTAATGTTCAATCAAAAACGCCCGTTTTTTGGTGAAAAAGATAACCACCCCCCCTTACGACATGCTTAAGAAACTAAAAAAATGGTCCGTTTTCAAATGTTGCCTCTTTGAACTACAATTCACATTTGTACGTGGAAAAGCACTTTTAAAGATCAAATGAGATGTTTAAAGTGATTTTCATGCTTCCAGGGGCCTTAAACACAAGATTTGAGGAATGGGTAAAAGTGAATGAAAATGGCCAATTTACTCACTCTGAGGCCTTAAAAAGTGTTTCTCCTCCACGGGAAGTGAATTAAATAACATTTGTAGGCCTTTATTGTTCAAGCGAAAACGCCCGATTATTGACGAAAGAGATAACCACCCCTCCTTATGACATGCTTCAGAAACGAAAAAAATGGTCCGTTTTCAAATGTTGCGTCTTTGAATGACAATCCACATTTGTACGTGGATAATCACTTTTAGAGCTAAAATTAGATGTTTAAAGTGATTTTCAAGCTTCCAGGGGCCCTAAACACAAGATTTGAGAAATGGGTAAAAGTGAATGAAAATGGCCAATTTACTCACTCTGAGGCCTTAAAAAGTGTTTCTCCTCCACGGGAAGTGAATTAAATACCATTTGGAGGCCTTTATTGTTCAAGCGAAAACGCCTGATTTTCGATGAAAGAGATAACCACCCCCCCTTACGACATGCTTCTGAAACTAAAAAAATGGTTCATTTTCAAATGTTGCGTCTTTGAACCACAATTAACATTGTACGTGGATAATCACTTTTAGAGATAAAATGAGATGTTTAAAGTGATTTTCAAGCTTCCAGGGGCCCTAAACACGAGATTTGAGAAATGGGTAAACGTGAATGAAAATGGCCAATTTACTCACTCTGCGGCCTTAAAAAGTGTTTCTCCTCCACGGAAAGTGAATAAAATAACATTTGGATGCCTTTATTGTTCAAGCGAAAACGCCTGATTTTTGATGAAAGAGATAACCACCCCCCCTTACGACATGCTTCTGAAACTAAAAAAATGGTTCATTTTCAAATGTTGCGTCTTTTGAACTACAATTAACATTGTACGTGGATAATCACTTTTAGAGATAAAATGAGATGTTTAAAGTGATTTTCAAGCTTCCAGGGGCCCTAAACACGAGATTTGAAAAATGGGTAACCGTGAATGAAAATGGCCAATTTTTTCACTCTGCGGCCTTAAAAAGTGTTTCTCCTCCACGGAAAGTGAATAAAATAACATTTGGATGCCTTTATTGTTCAATCAAAAACGCCCTTTTTTTGGTGAAAAAGATAACCACCCCCCTTACGACATGCTTCAGAAACGAAAAAAATGGTCCATTTTCAAATGTTGCGTCTTTGAACTACAATTCACATTTGTACGTGGATGATCACTTTTAGAGATAAAATTAGATGTTTAAAGTGATTTACAAGCTTCCAGGGGCCCTAAACACAAGATATGAGGAATGGGTAAATATGAATGAAAATGGCCAATTTATTCACTCTGAGGCCTTAAAAAGTTTTTCTCCACTCCAGAAAGTGAATTAAATAATATTTGTAGGCCTTTATTGTTCAAGCGAAAACGCCTGATTTTTGATGAAAGAGATAACCACCCCCCCCTTACGACATGCTTCAGAAACGAAAAAAATGGTCCATTTTCAAATGTTGCGTCTTTGAACCACAATTAACATTGTACGTGGATAATCACTTTTAAAGATAAAATGAGTTGTTTAAAGTGATTTTCAAGCTTCTAGGGGCCCTCAACACGAGATTTGAGAAATGGGTAAACGTGAATGAAAATGGCCAATTTACTCACTCTGCGGCCTTAAAAAGTGTTTCTCCTCCACGGAAAGTGAATAAAATAACATTTGGATGCCTTCATTGTTCAATCAAAAACGCCCGTTTTTTGGTGAAAAAGATAACCATCCCCCCTTACGACATGCTTCAGAAACGAAAAAAATGGTCCATTTTCAAATGTTGCTTCTTTGAACTACAATTCACATTTGTACGTGGATAATCACTTTTATAGATAAAATTAGATGTTTAAAGTGATTTACAAGCTTCCAGGGGCCCTAAACACAAGATATGAGGAACGGGTAAATATGAATGAAAATGGCAAATTTATTCACTCTGAGGCCTTAAAAAGTTTTTCTCCAAATCCAGAAAGTGAATTCAATAACATTTGTAGACCTTTATTGTTCAATCAAAAACGCCCGATTATTGACGAAAGAGATAACCACCCCCCCTTACGACATGCTTCAGAAACGAAAAAAATGGTCCGTTTTCAAATGTTGCGTCTTTCAATGACAATCCACATTTGTACGTGGATAATCACTTTTAGAGCTAAAATTAGATGTTTAAAGTGATTTTCAAGCTTCCAGGGGCCCTAAACACAAGATTTGAGAAATGGGTAAAAGTGAATGTAAATGGCCAATTTACTCACTCTGAGGCCTTAAAAAGTGTTTCTCCTCCACGGGAAGTGAATTAAATACCATTTGGAGGCCTTTATTGTTAAAGCGAAAACGCCTGATTTTTGATGAAAGAGATAACCACCCCCCCTTACGACATGCTTCTGAAACTAAAAAAATGGTTCATTTTCAAATGTTGCGTCTTTGAACTACAATTAACATTGTACGTGGATAATCACTGTTAGAGATAAAATGAGATGTTTAAAGTGATTTTCAAGCTTCCAGGGGCCCTAAACACAAGATTTGAGAAATGGGTAAACGTGAATGAAAATGGCCAATTTACTCACTCTGCGGCCTTAAAAAGTGTTTCTCCTCCACGGAGAGTGAATAAAATAACATTTGGATGCCTTTATTGTTCAATCAAAAACGCCAGTTTTTTGGTGAAAAAGATAACCACCCCCCCTTACGACATGCTTCAGAAACGAAAAAAATGGTCCATTTTCAAATGTTGCGTCTTTGAACTACAATTCACATTTGTACGTGGATGATCACTTTTAGAGATAAAATTAGATGTTTAAAGTGATATACAAGCTTCCAGGGGCCCTAAACACAAGATATGAGGAATGGGTAAATATGAATGAAAATGGCCAATTTATTCACTCCGAGGCCTTAAAAAGTTTTTCTCCACTCCAGAAAGTGAATTAAATAACATTTGTAGGCCTTTATTGTTCAATCAAAAACGCCCGATTTTTGACAAAAGAGATAACCACCCCCCCTTACGACATGCTTCAGAAACTAAAAAAATGGTCCGTTTTCAAATGTTGCCTCTTTGAACTACAATTCACATTTGTACGTGGAAAAACACTTTTAAAGATCAAATGAGATGTTTAAAGTGATTTTCATGCTTCCAGGGGCCTTAAACACAAGATTTGAGGTATGGGTAAAAGTGAATGAAAATGGCCAATTTACTCACTCTGAGGCCTTAAAAAGTGTTTCTCCTCCACGGGAAGTGAATTAAATACCATTTGGAGGCCTTTATTGTTCAAGCGAAAACGCCTGATTTTTGATGAAAGAGATAACCACCCCCCCTTACGACATGCTTCTGAAACTAAAAAAATAGTTCATTTTCAAATGTTGCGTCTTTGAACTACAATTAATATTGTACGTGGATAATCACTTTTAGAGCTAAAATGAGATGTTTAAAGTGATTTTCAAGCTTCCAGGGGCCCTAAACACGAGATTTGAGAAATGGGTAAAAGTGAATGAAAATGGCCAATTTACTCACTCTGAGGCCTTAAAAAGTGTTTCTCCTCCACGGAAAGTGAATAAAATAACATTTCGATGCCTTTATTGTTCAATCAAAAACGCCCGTTTTTTGGTGAAAAAGATAACCACCCCCCCTTACGACATGCTTCAGAAACAAAAAAAATGGTCAATTTCAAATGTTGCGTCTTTGAACTACAATTCACATTTGTACGTGGATAATCACTTTTAGAGATAAAATTAGATGTTTCAAGTGATTTACAAGCTTCCAGGGGCCCTAAACACAAGATATGAGGAATGGGTAAATATGAATGAAAATGGCCAATTTATTCACTCTGAGGCCTTAAAAAGTTTTTCTCCACTCAAGAAAGTGAATTAAATAAGATTTGTAGGCCTTTATTGTTCAATCAAAAACGCCCGATTTTTGACGAAAGAGATAACCACCCCCCCCTTACGACATGCTTCAGAAACTAAAAAAATGGTCCGTTTTCAAATGTTGCCTCTTTGAACTACAATTCACATTTGTACGTGGAAAAGCACTTTTAAAGATCAAATGAGATGTTTAAAGTGATTTTCATGCTTCCACGGGCCTTAAACACAAGATTTGAGGAATGGGTAAAAGTGAATGAAAATGGCCAATTTACTCACTCTGAGGCCTTAAAAAGTGTTTCTCCTCCACGGGAAGTGAATTAAATACCATTTGGAGGTCTTTATTGTTCAAGCGAAAACGCCCGATTATTGACGAAAGAGATAACCACCCCCCCTTACGACATGCTTCAGAAACAAAAAAAATGGTTCATTTTCAAATGTTGCATCTTTGAACGACAATCCACATTTGTACGTGGATAAACACTTTTAGAGATAAAATTAGATGTTTAAAGTGATTTTCAAGCTTCCAGGGGCCCTAAACACAAGATTTGAGAAATGGGTAAAAGTGAATGAAAATGGCCAATTTACTCACTCTGAGGCCTTAAAAAGTGTTTCTCCTCAACGGGAAGTGAATTAAATAACATTTGTAGGCCTTTATTGTTCAAGCGAAAACGCCCGATTATTGACGAAAGAGATAACCACCCCCCCTTACGACATGCTTCAGAAACGAAAAAAATGGTCCGTTTTCAAATGTTGCGTCTTTGAATGACAATCCACATTTGTACGTGGATAATCACTTTTAGAGCTAAAATTAGATGTTTAAAGTGATTTTCAAGCTTCCAGGGGCCCTAAACACAAGATTTGAGAAATGGGTAAAAGTGAATGAAAATGGCCAATTTACTCACTCTGAGGCCTTAAAAAGTGTTTCTCCTCCACGGGAAGTGAATTAAATACCATTTGGAGGCCTTTATTGTTCAAGCGAAAACCCCTGATTTTTGATGAAAGAGATAACCACCCCCCCTTACGACATGCTTCTGAAACTAAAAAAATGGTTCATTTTCAAATGTTGCGTCTTTTGAACTACAATTAACATTGTACGTGGATAATCACTTTTAGAGATAAAATGAGATGTTTAAAGTGATTTTCAAGCTTCCAGGGGCCCTAAACAGGAGATTTGAAAAATGGGTAACCGTGAATGAAAATGGCCAATTTTTTCACTCTGCGGCCTTAAAAAGTGTTTCTCCTCCACGGAAAGTGAATAAAATAACATTTGGATGCCTTTATTGTTCAATCAAAAACGCCCGTTTTTTGGTGAAAAAGATAACCACCCCCCCTTACGACATGCTTCAGAAACAAAAAAAATGGTCCATTTTCAAATGTTGCGTCTTTGAACTACAATTCACATTTGTACGTGGATAATCACTTTTAGAGATAAAATTATATGTTTAAAGTGATTTACAAGCTTCCAGGGGCCCTAAACACAAGATATGAGGAATGGGTAAATATGAATGAAAATGGCCAATTTATTCACTCTGAGGCCTTAAAAAGTGTTTCTCCACTCCAGAAAGTGAATTAAATAACATTTGTAGACCTTTATTGTTCAATCAAAAACGCCCGATTTTTGACGAAAGAGATAACCACCCCCCCTTACGACATGCTTCAGAAACAAAAAAAATGGTTCATTTTCAAATGTTGCATCTTTGAACGACAATCCACATTTGTACGTGGATAAACACTTTTAGAGATAAAATTAGATGTTTAAAGTGATTTACAAGCTTCCAGGGGCCCTAAACACAAGATATGAGGAATGGGTAAATATGAATGAAAATGGCCAATTTATTCACTCTGAGGCCTTAAAAAGTTTTTCTCCACTCCAGAAAGTGAATTAAATAACATTTGTAGGCCTTTATTGTTCAATCAAAAACGCCCGATTTTTGACGAAAGAGATAACCACCCCCCCTTACGACATGCTTCAGAAACTAAAAAATGGTCCGTTTTTAAATGTAGCCTCTTTGAACTACAATTCACATTTGTACGTGGAAAAGCACTTTTAAAGATCAAATGAGATATTTAAAGTGATTTTCATGCTTCCAGGGGCCTTAAACACAAGATTTGAGGAATGGGTAAAAGTGAATGAAAATGGTCAATTTACTCACTCTGAGGCCTTAAAAAGTGTTTCTCCTCCACGGGAAGTGAATTAAATAACATTTGTAGGCCTTTATTGTTCAAGCGAAAACGCCCGATTATTGACGAAAGAGATAACCACCCCCCCTTACGACATGCTTCAGAAACGTAAAAAATGGCCCGTTTTCAAATGTTGCGTCTTTGAATGACAATCCACATTTGTACGTGGATAATCACTTTTAGAGATAAAATTAGATGTTTAAAGTGATTTACAAGCTTCCAGGGGCCCTAAACACAAGATATGAGGAATGGGTAAATATGAATGAAAATGGCCAATTTATTCACTCTGAGGCCTTAAAAAGTTTTTCTCCACTCCAGAAAGTGAATTAAATAACATTTGTAGGCCTTTATTGTTCAATCAAAAACGCCCGATTTTTGACGAAAGAGATAACCACCCCCCCTTACGACATGCTTCAGAAACTAAAAAAATGGTCCGTTTTTAAATGTAGCCTCTTTGAACTACAATTCACATTTGTACGTGGAAAAGCACTTGTAAAGATCAAATGAGATGTTTAAAGTGATTTTCATGCTTCCAGGGGCCTTAAACACAAGATTTGAGGAATGGGTAAAAGTGAATGAAAATGGTCAATTTACTCACTCTGAGGCCTTAAAAAGTGTTTCTCCTCCACGGGAAGTGAATTAAATAACATTTGTAGGCCTTTATTGTTCAAGCGAAAACGCCCGATTATTGACGAAAGAGATAACCACCCCCCCCTTACGACATGCTTCAGAAACGAAAAAAATGGTCCGTTTTCAAATGTTGCGTCTTTGAATGACAATCCACATTTGTACGTGGATAATCACTTTTAGAGCTAAAATTAGATGTTTAAAGTGATTTTCAAGCTTCCAGGGGCCCTAAACACAAGATTTGAAAAATGGGTAACCGTGAATGAAAATGGCCAATTTTTTCACTCTGCGGCCTTAAAAAGTGTTTCTCCTCCACGGAAAGTGAATAAAATAACATTTGGATGCCTTTATTGTTCAATCAAAAACGCCCTTTTTTTGGTGAAAAAGATAACCACCCCCCCTTACGACATGCTTCAGAAACGAAAAAAATGGTCCATTTTCAAATGTTGCGTCTTTGAACTACAATTCACATTTGTACGTGGATGATCACTTTTAGAGATAAAATTAGATGTTTAAAGTGATTTACAAGCTTCCAGGGGCCCTAAACACAAGATATTAGGAATGGGTAAATATGAATGAAAATGGCCAATTTATTCACTCTGAGGCCTTAAAATGTGTTTCTCCACTCCAGAAAGTGAATTAAATAATATTTGTAGGCCTTTATTGTTCAAGCGAAAACGCCCGATTATTGACGAAAGAGATAACCACCCCCCCTTACGACATGCTTCAGAAACTAAAAAAATGGTCCGTTTTCAAATGTTGCCACTTTGAACTACAATTCACATTTGTACGTGGATAATCACTTTTAGAGCTAAAATTAGATGTTTAAAGTGATTTTCAAGCTTCCAGGGGCCCTAAACACAAGATTTGAGAAATGGGTAAAAGTGAATGAAAATGGCCAATTTACTCACTCTGCGGCCTTAAAAAGTGTTTCTCCTCCACGGAAAGTGAATAAAATAGCATTTGGATGCCTTTAATGTTCAATCAAAAACGCCCGTTTTTTGGTGAAAAAGATAACCACCCCCCCTTACGACATGCTTAAGAAACTAAAAAAATGGTCCGTTTTCAAATGTTGCCTCTTTGAACTACAATTCACATTTGTACGTGGAAAAGCACTTTTAAAGATCAAATGAGATGTTTAAAGTGATTTTCATGCTTCCAGGGGCCTTAAACACAAGATTTGAGGAATGGGTAAAAGTGAATGAAAATGGCCAATTTACTCACTCTGAGGCCTTAAAAAGTGTTTCTCCTCCACGGGAAGTGAATTAAATAACATTTGTAGGCCTTTATTGTTCAAGCGAAAACGCCCGATTATTGACGAAAGAGATAACCACCCCTCCTTATGACATGCTTCAGAAACGAAAAAAATGGTCCGTTTTCAAATGTTGCGTCTTTGAATGACAATCCACATTTGTACGTGGATAATCACTTTTAGAGCTAAAATTAGATGTTTAAAGTGATTTTCAAGCTTCCAGGGGCCCTAAACACAAGATTTGAGAAATGGGTAAAAGTGAATGAAAATGGCCAATTTACTCACTCTGAGGCCTTAAAAAGTGTTTCTCCTCCACGGGAAGTGAATTAAATACCATTTGGAGGCCTTTATTGTTCAAGCGAAAACGCCTGATTTTCGATGAAAGAGATAACCACCCCCCCTTACGACATGCTTCTGAAACTAAAAAAATGGTTCATTTTCAAATGTTGCGTCTTTGAACCACAATTAACATTGTACGTGGATAATCACTTTTAGAGATAAAATGAGATGTTTAAAGTGATTTTCAAGCTTCCAGGGGCCCTAAACACGAGATTTGAGAAATGGGTAAACGTGAATGAAAATGGCCAATTTACTCACTCTGCGGCCTTAAAAAGTGTTTCTCCTCCACGGAAAGTGAATAAAATAACATTTGGATGCCTTTATTGTTCAAGCGAAAACGCCTGATTTTTGATGAAAGAGATAACCACCCCCCCTTACGACATGCTTCTGAAACTAAAAAAATGGTTCATTTTCAAATGTTGCGTCTTTTGAACTACAATTAACATTGTACGTGGATAATCACTTTTAGAGATAAAATGAGATGTTTAAAGTGATTTTCAAGCTTCCAGGGGCCCTAAACACGAGATTTGAAAAATGGGTAACCGTGAATGAAAATGGCCAATTTTTTCACTCTGCGGCCTTAAAAAGTGTTTCTCCTCCACGGAAAGTGAATAAAATAACATTTGGATGCCTTTATTGTTCAATCAAAAACGCCCTTTTTTTGGTGAAAAAGATAACCACCCCCCTTACGACATGCTTCAGAAACGAAAAAAATGGTCCATTTTCAAATGTTGCGTCTTTGAACTACAATTCACATTTGTACGTGGATGATCACTTTTAGAGATAAAATTAGATGTTTAAAGTGATTTACAAGCTTCCAGGGGCCCTAAACACAAGATATGAGGAATGGGTAAATATGAATGAAAATGGCCAATTTATTCACTCTGAGGCCTTAAAAAGTTTTTCTCCACTCCAGAAAGTGAATTAAATAATATTTGTAGGCCTTTATTGTTCAATCAAAAACTCCCGATTTTTGACGAAAGAGATAACCACCCCCCCTTACGACATGCTTAAGAAACTAAAAAAATGGTCCGTTTTCAAATGTTGCCTCTTTGAACTACAATTCACATTTGTACGTGGAAAAGCACTTTTAAAGATCAAATGAGATGTTTAAAGTGATTTTCATGCTTCCAGGGGCCTTAAACACAAGATTTGAGGAATGGGTAAAAGTGAATGAAAATGGCCAATTTACTCACTCTGAGGCCTTAAAAAGTGTTTCTCCTCCACGGGAAGTGAATTAAATAACATTTGTAGGCCTTTATTGTTCAAGCGAAAACGCCCGATTATTGACGAAAGAGATAACCACCCCTCCTTATGACATGCTTCAGAAACGAAAAAAATGGTCCGTTTTCAAATGTTGCGTCTTTGAATGACAATCCACATTTGTACGTGGATAATCACTTTTAGAGCTAAAATTAGATGTTTAAAGTGATTTTCAAGCTTCCAGCGGCCCTAAACACAAGATTTGAGAAATGGGTAAAAGTGAATGAAAATGGCCAATTTACTCACTCTGAGGCCTTAAAAAGTGTTTCTCCTCCACGGGAAGTGAATTAAATACCATTTGGAGGCCTTTATTGTTCAAGCGAAAACGCCTGATTTTCGATGAAAGAGATAACCACCCCCCCTTACGACATGCTTCTGAAACTAAAAAAATGGTTCATTTTCAAATGTTGCGTCTTTGAACCACAATTAACATTGTACGTGGATAATCGCTTTTTGAGATAAAATGAGATGTTTAAAGTGATTTTCAAGCTTCCAGGGGCCCTAAACACGAGATTTGAGAAATGGGTAAACGTGAATGAAAATGGCCAATTTACTCACTCTGCGGCCTTAAAAAGTGTTTCTCCTCCACGGAAAGTGAATAAAATAACATTTGGATGCCTTTATTGTTCAAGCAAAAACGCCTGATTTTTGATGAAAGAGATAACCACCCCCCCTTACGACATGCTTCTGAAACTAAAAAAATGGTTCATTTTCAAATGTTGCGTCTTTGAACTACAATTAACATTGTACGTGGATATTCACTTTTAGAGATAAAATGAGATGTTTAAAGTGATTTTCAAGTTTCCAGGGTCCCTAAACACGAGATTTGAGAAATGGGTAAACGTGAATGAAAATGGCCAATTTACTCACTCTGCGGCCTTAAAAAGTGTTTCTCCTCCACGGAAAGTGAATAAAATAACATTTGGATGCCTTTATTGTTCAATCAAAAACGCCCGTTTTTTGGTGAAAAAGATAACCACCCCCCCTTACGACATGCTTCAGAAACAAAAAAAATGTTCCATTTTCAAATGTTGCGTCTTTGAACTACAATTCACATTTGTACGTGGATGATCACTTTTAGAGATAAAATTAGATGTTTAAAGTGATTTACAAGCTTCCAGGGGCCCTAAACACAAGATATGAGGAATGGGTAAATATGAATGAAAATGGCCAATTTATTCACTCTGAGGCCTTAAAAAGTGTTTCTCCTCCACGGGAAGTGAATTAAATAACATTTGTAGGCCTTTATTGTTCAATTGAAAACGCCTGATTATTGACGAAAGAGATAACCACCCCCCCTTACGACATGCTTCAGAAACGAAAAAAATGGTCCGTTTTCAAATGTTGCGTCTTTGAATGACAATCCACATTTGTACGTGGATAATCACTTTTAGAGCTAAAATTAGATGTTTAAAGTGATTTTCAAGCTTCCATGGGCCCTAAACACAAGATTTGAGAAATGGGTAAAAGTGAATGAAAATGGCCAATTTACTCACTCTGAGGCCTTAAAAAGTGTTTCTCCTCAACGGGAAGTGAATTAAATAACATTTGTAGGCCTTTATTGTTCAAGCGAAAACGCCCGATTATTGACGAAAGAGATAACCCCCCCTTACGACATGCTTCAGAAACGAAAAAAATGGTCCGTTTTCAAATGTTGCGTCTTTGAACGACAATCAACATTTGTACGTGGCTAATCACTTTTAGAGCTAAAATTAGATGTTTAAAGTGATTTTCAAGCTTCCAGGGGCCCTAAATACAAGATTTGAGAAATGGGTAAAAGTGAATGAAAATGGCCAATTTACTCACTCTGAGGCCTTAAAAAGTGTTTCTACTCCACGGGAAGTGAATTAAATAACATTTGGAGGCCTTTATTGTTCAAGCGAAAACGCCTGATTTTTGATGAAAGAGATAACCACCCCCCCCTTACGACATGCTTCAGAAACGAAAAAAATGGTCCATTTTCAAATGTTGCGTCTTTGAACCACAATTAACATTGTACGTGGATAATCACTTTTAAAGATAAAATGAGTTGTTTAAAGTGATTTTCAAGCTTCTAGGGGCCCTCAACACGAGATTTGAGAAATGGGTAAACGTGAATGAAAATGGCCAATTTACTCACTCTGCGGCCTTAAAAAGTGTTTCTCCTCCACGGAAAGTGAATAAAATAACATTTGGATGCCTTCATTGTTCAATCAAAAACGCCCGTTTTTTGGTGAAAAAGATAACCATCCCCCCTTACGACATGCTTCAGAAACGAAAAAAATGGTCCATTTTCAAATGTTGCTTCTTTGAACTACAATTCACATTTGTACGTGGATAATCACTTTTATAGATAAAATTAGATGTTTAAAGTGATTTACAAGCTTCCAGGGGCCCTAAACACAAGATATGAGGAACGGGTAAATATGAATGAAAATGGCAAATTTATTCACTCTGAGGCCTTAAAAAGTTTTTCTCCAAATCCAGAAAGTGAATTCAATAACATTTGTAGACCTTTATTGTTCAATCAAAAACGCCCGATTATTGACGAAAGAGATAACCACCCCCCCTTACGACATGCTTCAGAAACGAAAAAAATGGTCCGTTTTCAAATGTTGCGTCTTTAAATGACAATCCACATTTGTACGTGGATAATCACTTTTAGAGCTAAAATTAGATGTTTAAAGTGATTTTCAAGCTTCCAGGGGCCCTAAACACAAGATTTGAGAAATGGGTAAAAGTGAATGTAAATGGCCAATTTACTCACTCTGAGGCCTTAAAAAGTGTTTCTCCTCCACGGGAAGTGAATTAAATACCATTTGGAGGCCTTTATTGTTAAAGCGAAAACGCCTGATTTTTGATGAAAGAGATAACCACCCCCCCTTACGACATGCTTCTGAAACTAAAAAAATGGTTCATTTTCAAATGTTGCGTCTTTGAACTACAATTAACATTGTACGTGGATAATCACTGTTAGAGATAAAATGAGATGTTTAAAGTGATTTTCAAGCTTCCAGGGGCCCTAAACACAAGATTTGAGAAATGGGTAAACGTGAATGAAAATGGCCAATTTACTCACTCTGCGGCCTTAAAAAGTGTTTCTCCTCCACGGAGAGTGAATAAAATAACATTTGGATGCCTTTATTGTTCAATCAAAAACGCCCGTTTTTTGGTGAAAAAGATAACCACCCCCCCTTACGACATGCTTCAGAAACGAAAAAAATGGTCCATTTTCAAATGTTGCGTCTTTGAACTACAATTCACATTTGTACGTGGATGATCACTTTTAGAGATAAAATTAGATGTTTAAAGTGATATACAAGCTTCCAGGGGCCCTAAACACAAGATATGAGGAATGGGTAAATATGAATGAAAATGGCCAATTTATTCACTCCGAGGCCTTAAAAAGTTTTTCTCCACTCCAGAAAGTGAATTAAATAACATTTGTAGGCCTTTATTGTTCAATCAAAAACGCCAGATTTTTGACAAAAGAGATAACCACCCCCCCTTACGACATGCTTCAGAAACTAAAAAAATGGTCCGTTTTCAAATGTTGCCTCTTTGAACTACAATTCACATTTGTACGTGGAAAAACACTTTTAAAGATCAAATGAGATGTTTAAAGTGATTTTCATGCTTCCAGGGGCCTTAAACACAAGATTTGAGGTATGGGTAAAAGTGAATGAAAATGGCCAATTTACTCACTCTGAGGCCTTAAAAAGTGTTTCTCCTCCACGGGAAGTGAATTAAATACCATTTGGAGGCCTTTATTGTTCAAGCGAAAACGCCTGATTTTTGATGAAAGAGATAACCACCCCCCCTTACGACATGCTTCTGAAACTAAAAAAATAGTTCATTTTCAAATGTTGCGTCTTTGAACTACAATTAATATTGTACGTGGATAATCACTTTTAGAGCTAAAATGAGATGTTTGAAGTGATTTTCAAGCTTCCAGGGGCCCTAAACACGAGATTTGAGAAATGGGTAAAAGTGAATGAAAATGGCCAATTTACTCACTCTGCGGCCTTAAAAAGTGTTTCTCCTTCACGGAAAGTGAATAAAATAACATTTGGATGCCTTTATTGTTCAATCAAAAATGCCCGTTTTTTGGTGAAAAAGATAACCACCCCCCCGTACGACATGCTTCAGAAACGAAAAAAATGTTCCATTTTCAAATGTTGCGTCTTTGAACTACAATTCACATTTGTACGTGGATGATCACTTTTAGAGATAAAATTAGATGTTTAAAGTGATTTACAAGCTTCCAGGGGCCCTAAACACAAGATATGAGGAATGGGTAAATATGAATGAAAATGGCCAATTTATTCACTCTGAGGCCTTAAAAAGTTTTTCTCCACTCCAGACAAGTGAATTAAATAACATTTGTAGGCCTTTATTGTTCAATCAAAAACGCCCGATTTTTGACGAAAGGGATAACCACCCCCCCTTACGACATGCTTCAGAAACTAAAAAAATGGTCCGTTTTCAAATGTTGCCTCTTTGAACTACAATTCACATTTGTACGTGGAAAAGCACTTTTAAAGATCAAATGAGATGTTTAAAGTGATTTTCATGCTTCCAGGGGCCATAAACACAAGATTTGAGGAATGGGTAAAAGTGAATGAAAATGGCCAATTTACTCACTCTGAGGCCTTAAAAAGTGTTTCTCCTCCACGGGAAGTGAATTAAATACCATTTGGAGGTCTTTATTGTTCAAGCGAAAACGCCTGATTTTTGATGAAAGAGATAACCACCCCCCCTTACGACATGCCTCTGAAACTAAAAAAATGGTTCATTTTCAAATGTTGCGTCTTTGAATCACAATTAACATTGTACGTGGATAATCACTTTTAGAGATAAAATGAGATGTTTAAAGTGATTTTCAAGCTTCCAGGGGCCCTAAACACGAGATTTGAGAAATGGGTAAACGTGAATGAAAATGGCCAATTTATTCACTCTGAGGCCTTAAAAAGTTTTTCTCCACTCCAGAAAGTGAATTAAATAACATTTGTAGACCTTTATTGTTCAATCAAAAACGCCCGATTTTTGACGAAAGAGATAACCACCCCCCCTTACGACATGCTTCAGAAACAAAAAAAATGGTCCGTTTTCAAATGTTGCGTCTTTGAATGACAATCCACATTTGTACGTGGGTAATCACTTTTAGAGATAAAGTGAGATGTTTAAAGTGATTTTCAAGCTTCCAGGGGCCCTAAACACAAGATTTGAGGAATGGTTAAAGTGAATGAAAATGGCCAATTTACTCACTCTTAGGCCTTAAAAAGTGTTTCTCCTCCACGGGAAGTGAATTAAATAACATTTGGAGGCCTTTATTGTTCAAGCGAAAACGCCTGATTTTTGATGAAAGAGATAACCACCCCCCCTTACGACATGCTTCTGAAACTAAAAAAATTGGTTCATTTTCAAATGTTGCGTCTTTTGAACTACAATTAACATTGTACGTGGATAATCACTTTTAGAGATAAAATGAGATGTTTAAAGTGATTTTTAAGCTTCCAGGGGCCCTAAACACGAGATTTGAGAAATGGGTAAACATGAATGAAAATGGCCAATTTACTCACTCTGCGGCCTTAAAAAGTGTTTCTCCTCCACGGAAAGTGAATAAAATAACATTTGGATGCCTTTATTGTTCAATCAAAAACGCCCGTTTTTTGGTGAAAAAGATAACCACCCCCCCTTACGACATGCTTCAGAAACGAAAAAAATGTTCCATTTTCAAATGTTGCGTCTTTGAACTACAATTCACATTTGTACGTGGATGATCACTTTTAGAGATAAAATTAGATGTTTAAAGTGATTTACAAGCTTCCAGGGGCCCTAAACACAAGATATGAGGAATGGGTAAATATGAATGAAACTGGCCAATTTATTCACTCTGAGGCCTTAAAAAGTTTTTCTCCACTCCAGAAAGTGAATTACATAACATTTGTAGGCCTTTATTGTTCAATCAAAAACGCCCGATTTTTGACGAAAGAGATAACCACCCCCCCTTACGACATGCTTCAGAAACTAAAAAAATGGTCCGATTTCAAATGTTGCCTCTTTGAACTACAATTCACATTTGTACGTGGAAAAGCACTTTTAAAGATCAAATGAGATGTTTAAAGTGATTTTCATGCTTCCAGGGGCCTTAAACACAAGATTTGAGGAATGGGTAAAAGTGAATGAAAATGGCCAATTTACTCACTCTGAGGCCTTAAAAAGTGTTTCTCCTCCACGGGAAGTGAATTAAATACCATTTGGAGGTCTTTATTGTTCAAGCGAAAACGCATGATTTTTGATGAAAGAGATAACCACCCCCCCTTACGACATGCTTCTGAAACTAAAAAAATGGTTCATTTTTAAATGTTGCCTCTTTGAACTACAATTCACATTTGTACGTGGAAAAGCACTTTTAAAGATCAAATGAGATGTTTAAAGTGATTTTCATGCTTCCAGGGGCCTTAAACACAAGATTTGAGGAATGGGTAAAAGTGAATGAAAATGGCCAATTTACTCACTCTGAGGCCTTAAAAAGTGTTTCTCCTCCACGGGAAGTGAATTAAATACCATTTGGAGGTCTTTATTGTTCAAGCGAAAACGCATGATTTTTGATGAAAGAGATAACCACCCCCCCTTACGACATGCTTCTGAAACTAAAAAAATGGTTCATTTTTAAATGTTGCCTCTTTGAACTACAATTCACATTTGTACGTGGAAAAGCACTTTTAAAGATCAAATGAGATGTTTAAAGTGATTTTCATGCTTCCAGGGGCCTTAAACACAAGATTTGAGGAATGGGTAAAAGTGAATGAAAATGGCCAATTTACTCACTCTGAGGCCTTAAAAAGTGTTTCTCCTCCACGGGAAGTGAATTAAATAACATTTGTAGGCCTTTATTGTTCAAGCGAAAACGCACGATTATTGACGAAAGAGATAACCACCCCCCCTTACGACATGCTTCAGAAACGAAAAAAATGGTCCGTTTTCAAATGTTGCGTCTTTTGAACTACAATTAACATTGTACGTGGATAATCACTTTTAGAGATAAAATGAGATGTTTAAAGTGATTTTCAAGCTTCCAGGGGCCCTAAACACGAGATTTGAGAAATGGGTACACGTGAATGAAAATGGCCAATTTACTCACTCTGCGGCCTTAAAAAGTGTTTCTCCTCCACGGAAAGTGAATAAAATAACATTTGGATGCCTTTATTGTTCAATCAAAAACGCCAGTTTTTTGGTGAAAAAGATAACCACCCCCCCTTACGACATGCTTCAGAAACGAAAAAAATGGTCCATTTTCAAATGTTGCGTCTTTGAACTACAATTCACATTTGTACGTGGATAATCACTTTTAGAGATAAAATTAGATGTTTAAAGTGATTTACAAGCTTCCAGGGGCCCTAAACACAAGATATGAGGAATGGGTAAATATGAATGAAAATGGCCAATTTATTCACTCTGAGGCCTTAAAAAGTGTTTCTCCTCAACGGGAAGTGAATTAAATAACATTTGTAGGCCTTTATTGTTCAAGCGAAAACGCCCGATTATTGACGAAAGAGATAACCACCCCCCCTTACGACATGCTTCAGAAACGAAAAAAATGGTCCGTTTTCAAATGTTGCGTCTTTGAATGACAATCCACATTTGTACGTGGATATTCACTTTTAGAGCTAAAATTAGATGTTTAAAGTGATTTTCAAGCTTCCAGGGGCCCTAAACACAAGATATGAGGAACGGGTAAATATGAATGAAAATGGCAAATTTATTCACTCTGAGGCCTTAAAAAGTTTTTCTCCAACTCCAGAAAGTGAATTCAATAACATTTGTAGACCTTTATTGTTCAATCAAAAACGCCCGATTATTGATGAAAGAGATAACCACCCCCCCTTACGACATGCTTCAGAAACAAAAAAAATGGTTCATTTTCAAATGTTGCATCTTTGAACGACAATCCACATTTGTACGTGGATAAACACTTTTAGAGATAAAATTAGATGTTTAAAGTGATTTTCAAGCTTCCAGGGGCCCTAAACACAAGATTTGAGAAATGGGTAAAAGTGAATGAAAATGGCCAATTTACTCACTCTGAGGCCTTAAAAAGTGTTTCTCCTCAACAGGAAGTGAATTAAATAACATTTGTAGGCCTTTATTGTTCAAGCGAAAACGCCCGATTATTGACGAAAGAGATAACCCCCCCTTACGACATGCTTCAGAAACGAAAAAAATGGTCCGTTTTCAAATGTTGCGTCTTTGAACGACAATCCACATTTGTACGTGGCTAATCACTTTTAGAGCTAAAATTAGATGTTTAAAGTGATTTTCAAGCTTCCAGGGGCCCTAAACACAAGATATGAGGAATGGGTAAATATGAATGAAAATGGCCAATTTATTCACTCTGAGGCCTTAAAAAGTGTTTCTCCTCAACGGGAAGTGAATTAAATAACATTTGTAGGCCTTTATTGTTCAAGCGAAAACGCCCGATTATTGACGAAAGAGATAACCACCCCCCCTTACGACATGCTTCAGAAACGAAAAAAATGGTCCGTTTTCAAATGTTGCGTCTTTGAATGACAATCCACATTTGTACGTGGATAATCACTTTTAGAGCTAAAATTAGATGTTTAAAGTGATTTTCAAGCTTCCAGGGGCCCTAAACACAAGATATGAGGAACGGGTAAATATGAATGAAAATGGCAAATTTATTCACTCTGAGGCCTTAAAAAGTTTTTCTCCAACTCCAGAAAGTGAATTCAATAACATTTGTAGACCTTTATTGTTCAATCAAAAACGCCCGATTATTGATGAAAGAGATAACCACCCCCCCTTACGACATGCTTCAGAAACAAAAAAAATGGTTCATTTTCAAATGTTGCATCTTTGAACGACAATCCACATTTGTACGTGGATAAACACTTTTAGAGATAAAATTAGATGTTTAAAGTGATTTTCAAGCTTCCAGGGGCCCTAAACACAAGATTTGAGAAATGGGTAAAAGTGAATGAAAATGGCCAATTTACTCACTCTGAGGCCTTAAAAAGTGTTTCTCCTCAACAGGAAGTGAATTAAATAACATTTGTAGGCCTTTATTGTTCAAGCGAAAACGCCTGATTATTGACGAAAGAGATAACCACCCCCCCTTACGACATGCTTCAGAAACGAAAAAAATGGTCCGTTTTCAAATGTTGCGTCTTTGAATGACAATCCACATTTGTACGTGGATAATCACTTTTAGAGCTAAAATTAGATGTTTAAAGTGATTTTCAAGCTTCCAGGGGCCCTAAACACAAGATTTGAGAAATGGGTAAAAGTGAATGAAAATGGCCAATTTACTCACTCTGAGGCCTTAAAAAGTGTTTCTCCTCAACGGGAAGTAAATTAAATAACATTTGTAGGCCTTTATTGTTCAAGCGAAAACGCCCGATTATTGACGAAAGAGATAACCCCCCCTTACGACATGCTTCAGAAACGAAAAAAATGGTCCGTTTTCAAATGTTGCGTCTTTGAACGACAATCCACATTTGTACGTGGCTAATCACTTTTAGAGCTAAAATTAGATGTTTAAAGTGATTTTCAAGCTTCCAGGGGCCCTAAATACAAGATTTGAGAAATGGGTAAAAGTGAATGAAAATGGCCAATTTACTCACTCTGAGGCCTTAAAAAGTGTTTCTACTCCACGGGAAGTGAATTAAATAACATTTGGAGGCCTTTATTGTTCAAGCGAAAACGCCTGATTTTTGATGAAAGAGATAACCACCCCCCCCTTACGACATGCTTCAGAAACGAAAAAAATGGTCCATTTTCAAATGTTGCGTCTTTGAACCACAATTAACATTGTACGTGGATAATCACTTTTAAAGATAAAATGAGTTGTTTAAAGTGATTTTCAAGCTTCTAGGGGCCCTCAACACGAGATTTGAGAAATGGGTAAACGTGAATGAAAATGGCCAATTTACTCACTCTGCGGCCTTAAAAAGTGTTTCTCCTCCACGGAAAGTGAATAAAATAACATTTGGATGCCTTCATTGTTCAATCAAAAACGCCCGTTTTTTGGTGAAAAAGATAACCATCCCCCCTTACGACATGCTTCAGAAACGAAAAAAATGGTCCATTTTCAAATGTTGCTTCTTTGAACTACAATTCACATTTGTACGTGGATGATCACTTTTAGAGATAAAATTAGATGTTTAAAGTGATTTACAAGCTTCCAGGGGCCCTAAACACAAGATATGAGGAATGGGTAAATATGAATGAAAATGGCCAATTTATTCACTCTGAGGCCTTAAAAAGTTTTTCTCCACTCCAGAAAGTGAATTAAATAACATTTGTAGGCCTTTATTGTTCAATCAAAAACGCCCGATTTTTGACGAAAGGGATAACCACCCCCCCTTACGACATGCTTCAGAAACTAAAAAAATGGTCCGTTTTCAAATGTTGCCTCTTTGAACTACAATTCACATTTGTACGTGGAAAAGCACTTTTAAAGATCAAATGAGATGTTTAAAGTGATTTTCATGCTTCCAGGGGCCATAAACACAAGATTTGAGGAATGGGTAAAAGTGAATGAAAATGGCCAATTTACTCACTCTGAGGCCTTAAAAAGTGTTTCTCCTCCACGGGAAGTGAATTAAATACCATTTGGAGGTCTTTATTGTTCAAGCGAAAACGCCTGATTTTTGATGAAAGAGATAACCACCCCCCCTTACGACATGCCTCTGAAACTAAAAAAATGGTTCATTTTCAAATGTTGCGTCTTTGAACCACAATTAACATTGTACGTGGATAATCACTTTTAGAGATAAAATGAGATGTTTAAAGTGATTTTCAAGCTTCCAGGGGCCCTAAACACGAGATTTGAGAAATGGGTAAACGTGAATGAAAATGGCCAATTTATTCACTCTGAGGCCTTAAAAAGTTTTTCTCCACTCCAGAAAGTGAATTAAATAACATTTGTAGACCTTTATTGTTCAATCAAAAACGCCCGATTTTTGACGAAAGAGATAACCACCCCCCCTTACGACATGCTTCAGAAACAAAAAAAATGGTCCGTTTTCAAATGTTGCGTCTTTGAATGACAATCCACATTTGTACGTGGGTAATCACTTTTAGAGATAAAGTGAGATGTTTAAAGTGATTTTCAAGCTTCCAGGGGCCCTAAACACAAGATTTGAGGAATGGTTAAAGTGAATGAAAATGGCCAATTTACTCACTCTTAGGCCTTAAAAAGTGTTTCTCCTCCACGGGAAGTGAATTAAATAACATTTGGAGGCCTTTATTGTTCAAGCGAAAACGCCTGATTTTTGATGAAAGAGATAACCACCCCCCCTTACGACATGCTTCTGAAACTAAAAAAATTGGTTCATTTTCAAATGTTGCGTCTTTTGAACTACAATTAACATTGTACGTGGATAATCACTTTTAGAGATAAAATGAGATGTTTAAAGTGATTTTCAAGCTTCCAGGGGCCCTAAACACGAGATTTGAGAAATGGGTAAACATGAATGAAAATGGCCAATTTACTCACTCTGCGGCCTTAAAAAGTGTTTCTCCTCCACGGAAAGTGAATAAAATAACATTTGGATGCCTTTATTTTTCAATCAAAAACGCCCGTTTTTTGGTGAAAAAGATAACCACCCCCCCTTACGACATGCTTCAGAAACGAAAAAAATGGTCCATTTTCAAATGTTGCGTCTTTGAACTACAATTCACATTTGTACGTGGATGATCACTTTTAGAGATAAAATTAGATGTTTAAAGTGATTTACAAGCTTCCAGGGGCCCTAAACACAAGATATGAGGAATGGGTAAATATGAATGAAACTGGCCAATTTATTCACTCTGAGGCCTTAAAAAGTTTTTCTCCACTCCAGAAAGTGAATTACATAACATTTGTAGGCCTTTATTGTTCAATCAAAAACGCCCGATTTTTGACGAAAGAGATAACCACCCCCCCTTACGACATGCTTCAGAAACTAAAAAAATGGTCCGATTTCAAATGTTGCCTCTTTGAACTACAATTCACATTTGTACGTGGAAAAGCACTTTTAAAGATCAAATGAGATGTTTAAAGTGATTTTCATGCTTCCAGGGGCCTTAAACACAAGATTTGAGGAATGGGTAAAAGTGAATGAAAATGGCCAATTTACTCACTCTGAGGCCTTAAAAAGTGTTTCTCCTCCACGGGAAGTGAATTAAATACCATTTGGAGGTCTTTATTGTTCAAGCGAAAACGCATGATTTTTGATGAAAGAGATAACCACCCCCCCTTACGACATGCCTCTGAAACTAAAAAAATGGTTCATTTTCAAATGTTGCGTCTTTGAACCACAATTAACATTGTACGTGGATAATCACTTTTAGAGATAAAATGAGATGTTTAAAGTGATTTTCAAGCTTCCAGGGGCCCTAAACACGAGATTTGAGAAATGGGTAAACGTGAATGAAAATGGCCAATTTATTCACTCTGAGGCCTTAAAAAGTTTTTCTCCACTCCAGAAAGTGAATTAAATAACATTTGTAGACCTTTATTGTTCAATCAAAAACGCCCGATTTTTGACGAAAGAGATAACCACCCCCCCTTACGACATGCTTCAGAAACAAAAAAAATGGTCCGTTTTCAAATGTTGCGTCTTTGAATGACAATCCACATTTGTACGTGGGTAATCACTTTTAGAGATAAAGTGAGATGTTTAAAGTGATTTTCAAGCTTCCAGGGGCCCTAAACACAAGATTTGAGGAATGGTTAAAGTGAATGAAAATGGCCAATTTACTCACTCTTAGGCCTTAAAAAGTGTTTCTCCTCCACGGGAAGTGAATTAAATAACATTTGGAGGCCTTTATTGTTCAAGCGAAAACGCCTGATTTTTGATGAAAGAGATAACCACCCCCCCTTACGACATGCTTCTGAAACTAAAAAAATTGGTTCATTTTCAAATGTTGCGTCTTTTGAACTACAATTAACATTGTACGTGGATAATCACTTTTAGAGATAAAATGAGATGTTTAAAGTGATTTTCAAGCTTCCAGGGGCCCTAAACACGAGATTTGAGAAATGGGTAAACATGAATGAAAATGGCCAATTTACTCACTCTGCGGCCTTAAAAAGTGTTTCTCCTCCACGGAAAGTGAATAAAATAACATTTGGATGCCTTTATTTTTCAATCAAAAACGCCCGTTTTTTGGTGAAAAAGATAACCACCCCCCCTTACGACATGCTTCAGAAACGAAAAAAATGGTCCATTTTCAAATGTTGCGTCTTTGAACTACAATTCACATTTGTACGTGGATGATCACTTTTAGAGATAAAATTAGATGTTTAAAGTGATTTACAAGCTTCCAGGGGCCCTAAACACAAGATATGAGGAATGGGTAAATATGAATGAAACTGGCCAATTTATTCACTCTGAGGCCTTAAAAAGTTTTTCTCCACTCCAGAAAGTGAATTACATAACATTTGTAGGCCTTTATTGTTCAATCAAAAACGCCCGATTTTTGACGAAAGAGATAACCACCCCCCCTTACGACATGCTTCAGAAACTAAAAAAATGGTCCGATTTCAAATGTTGCCTCTTTGAACTACAATTCACATTTGTACGTGGAAAAGCACTTTTAAAGATCAAATGAGATGTTTAAAGTGATTTTCATGCTTCCAGGGGCCTTAAACACAAGATTTGAGGAATGGGTAAAAGTGAATGAAAATGGCCAATTTACTCACTCTGAGGCCTTAAAAAGTGTTTCTCCTCCACGGGAAGTGAATTAAATACCATTTGGAGGTCTTTATTGTTCAAGCGAAAACGCATGATTTTTGATGAAAGAGATAACCACCCCCCCTTACGACATGCTTCTGAAACTAAAAAAATGGTTCATTTTTAAATGTTGCCTCTTTGAACTACAATTCACATTTGTACGTGGAAAAGCACTTTTAAAGATCAAATGAGATGTTTAAAGTGATTTTCATGCTTCCAGGGGCCTTAAACACAAGATTTGAGGAATGGGTAAAAGTGAATGAAAATGGCCAATTTACTCACTCTGAGGCCTTAAAAAGTGTTTCTCCTCCACGGGAAGTGAATTAAATACCATTTGGAGGTCTTTATTGTTCAAGCGAAAACGCATGATTTTTGATGAAAGAGATAACCACCCCCCCTTACGACATGCTTCTGAAACTAAAAAAATGGTTCATTTTTAAATGTTGCCTCTTTGAACTACAATTCACATTTGTACGTGGAAAAGCACTTTTAAAGATCAAATGAGATGTTTAAAGTGATTTTCATGCTTCCAGGGGCCTTAAACACAAGATTTGAGGAATGGGTAAAAGTGAATGAAAATGGCCAATTTACTCACTCTGAGGCCTTAAAAAGTGTTTCTCTTCCACGGGAAGTGAATTAAATAACATTTGTAGGCCTTTATTGTTCAAGCGAAAACGCACGATTATTGACGAAAGAGATAACCCCCCCCTTACGACATGCTTCAGAAACGAAAAAAATGGTCCGTTTTCAAATGTTGCGTCTTTTGAACTACAATTAACATTGTACGTGGATAATCACTTTTAGAGATAAAATGAGATGTTTAAAGTGATTTTCAAGCTTCCAGGGGCCCTAAACACGAGATTTGAGAAATGGGTACACGTGAATGAAAATGGCCAATTTACTCACTCTGCGGCCTTAAAAAGTGTTTCTCCTCCACGGAAAGTGAATAAAATAACATTTGGATGCCTTTATTGTTCTATCAAAAACGCCAGTTTTTTGGTGAAAAAGATAACCACCCCCCCTTACGACATGCTTCAGAAACGAAAAAAATGGTCCATTTTCAAATGTTGCGTCTTTGAACTACAATTCACATTTGTACGTGGATAATCACTTTTAGAGATAAAATTAGATGTTTAAAGTGATTTACAAGCTTCCAGGGGCCCTAAACACAAGATATGAGGAATGGGTAAATATGAATGAAAATGGCCAATTTATTCACTCTGAGGCCTTAAAAAGTGTTTCTCCTCAACGGGAAGTGAATTAAATAACATTTGTAGGCCTTTATTGTTCAAGCGAAAACGCCTGATTATTGACGAAAGAGATAACCACCCCCCCTTACGACATGCTTCAGAAACGAAAAAAATGGTCCGTTTTCAAATGTTGCGTCTTTGAATGACAATCCACATTTGTACGTGGATATTCACTTTTAGAGCTAAAATTAGATGTTTAAAGTGATTTTCAAGCTTCCAGGGGCCCTAAACACAAGATATGAGGAACGGGTAAATATGAATGAAAATGGCAAATTTATTCACTCTGAGGCCTTAAAAAGTTTTTCTCCAACTCCAGAAAGTGAATTCAATAACATTTGTAGACCTTTATTGTTCAATCAAAAACGCCCGATTATTGATGAAAGAGATAACCACCCCCCCTTACGACATGCTTCAGAAACAAAAAAAATGGTTCATTTTCAAATGTTGCATCTTTGAACGACAATCCACATTTGTACGTGGATAAACACTTTTAGAGATAAAATTAGATGTTTAAAGTGATTTTCAAGCTTCCAGGGGCCCTAAACACAAGATTTGAGAAATGGGTAAAAGTGAATGAAAATGGCCAATTTACTCACTCTGAGGCCTTAAAAAGTGTTTCTCCTCAACAGGAAGTGAATTAAATAACATTTGTAGGCCTTTATTGTTCAAGCGAAAACGCCCGATTATTGACGAAAGAGATAACCCCCCCTTACGACATGCTTCAGAAACGAAAAAAATGGTCCGTTTTCAAATGTTGCGTCTTTGAACGACAATCCACATTTGTACGTGGCTAATCACTTTTAGAGCTAAAATTAGATGTTTAAAGTGATTTTCAAGCTTCCAGGGGCCCTAAACACAAGATATGAGGAATGGGTAAATATGAATGAAAATGGCCAATTTATTCACTCTGAGGCCTTAAAAAGTGTTTCTCCTCAACGGGAAGTGAATTAAATAACATTTGTAGGCCTTTATTGTTCAAGCGAAAACGCCCGATTATTGACGAAAGAGATAACCACCCCCCCTTACGACATGCTTCAGAAACGAAAAAAATGGTCCGTTTTCAAATGTTGCGTCTTTGAATGACAATCCACATTTGTACGTGGATAATCACTTTTAGAGCTAAAATTAGATGTTTAAAGTGATTTTCAAGCTTCCAGGGGCCCTAAACACAAGATATGAGGAACGGGTAAATATGAATGAAAATGGCAAATTTATTCACTCTGAGGCCTTAAAAAGTTTTTCTCCAACTCCAGAAAGTGAATTCAATAACATTTGTAGACCTTTATTGTTCAATCAAAAACGCCCGATTATTGATGAAAGAGATAACCACCCCCCCTTACGACATGCTTCAGAAACAAAAAAAATGGTTCATTTTCAAATGTTGCATCTTTGAACGACAATCCACATTTGTACGTGGATAAACACTTTTAGAGATAAAATTAGATGTTTAAAGTGATTTTCAAGCTTCCAGGGGCCCTAAACACAAGATTTGAGAAATGGGTAAAAGTGAATGAAAATGGCCAATTTACTCACTCTGAGGCCTTAAAAAGTGTTTCTCCTCAACAGGAAGTGAATTAAATAACATTTGTAGGCCTTTATTGTTCAAGCGAAAACGCCTGATTATTGACGAAAGAGATAACCACCCCCCCTTACGACATGCTTCAGAAACGAAAAAAATGGTCCGTTTTCAAATGTTGCGTCTTTGAATGACAATCCACATTTGTACGTGGATAATCACTTTTAGAGCTAAAATTAGATGTTTAAAGTGATTTTCAAGCTTCCAGGGGCCCTAAACACAAGATTTGAGAAATGGGTAAAAGTGAATGAAAATGGCCAATTTACTCACTCTGAGGCCTTAAAAAGTGTTTCTCCTCAACGGGAAGTAAATTAAATAACATTTGTAGGCCTTTATTGTTCAAGCGAAAACGCCCGATTATTGACGAAAGAGATAACCCCCCCTTACGACATGCTTCAGAAACGAAAAAAATGGTCCGTTTTCAAATGTTGCGTCTTTGAACGACAATCCACATTTGTACGTGGCTAATCACTTTTAGAGCTAAAATTAGATGTTTAAAGTGATTTTCAAGCTTCCAGGGGCCCTAAATACAAGATTTGAGAAATGGGTAAAAGTGAATGAAAATGGCCAATTTACTCACTCTGAGGCCTTAAAAAGTGTTTCTACTCCACGGGAAGTGAATTAAATAACATTTGGAGGCCTTTATTGTTCAAGCGAAAACGCCTGATTTTTGATGAAAGAGATAACCACCCCCCCCTTACGACATGCTTCAGAAACGAAAAAAAATGGTCCATTTTCAAATGTTGCGTCTTTGAACCACAATTAACATTGTACGTGGATAATCACTTTTAAAGATAAAATGAGTTGTTTAAAGTGATTTTCAAGCTTCTAGGGGCCCTCAACACGAGATTTGAGAAATGGGTAAACGTGAATGAAAATGGCCAATTTACTCACTCTGCGGCCTTAAAAAGTGTTTCTCCTCCACGGAAAGTGAATAAAATAACATTTGGATGCCTTCATTGTTCAATCAAAAACGCCCGTTTTTTGGTGAAAAAGATAACCATCCCCCCTTACGACATGCTTCAGAAACGAAAAAAATGGTCCATTTTCAAATGTTGCTTCTTTGAACTACAATTCACATTTGTACGTGGATAATCACTTTTATAGATAAAATTAGATGTTTAAAGTGATTTACAAGCTTCCAGGGGCCCTAAACACAAGATTTGAGAAATGGGTAAAAGTGAATGAAAATTGCCAATTTACTCACTCTGAGGCCTTAAAAAGTGTTTCTCCTCAACAGGAAGTGAATTAAATAACATTTGTAGGCCTTTATTGTTCAAGCGAAAACGCCCGATTATTGACGAAAGAGATAACCACCCCCCCTTACGACATGCTTCAGAAGATATGAGGAACGGGTAAATATGAATGAAAATGGCAAATTTATTCACTCTGAGGCCTTAAAAAGTTTTTCTCCAAATCCAGAAAGTGAATTCAATAACATTTGTAGACCTTTATTGTTCAATCAAAAACGTCCGATTATTGACGAAAGAGATAACCACCCCCCCTTACGACATGCTTCAGAAACAAAAAAATGGTTCATTTTCAAATGTTGCATCTTTGAACGACAATCCACATTTGTACGTGGATAAACACTTTTAGAGATAAAATTAGATGTTTAAAGTGATTTTCAAGCTTCCAGGGGCCCTAAACACAAGATTTGAGAAATGGGTAAAAGTGAATGAAAATTGCCAATTTACTCACTCTGAGGCCTTAAAAAGTGTTTCTCCTCAACAGGAAGTGAATTAAATAACATTTGTAGGCCTTTATTGTTCAAGCGAAAACGCCCGATTATTGACGAAAGAGATAACCACCCCCCCTTACGACATGCTTCAGAAACGAAAAAAATGGTCCGTTTTCAAATGTTGCGTCTTTAAATGACAATCCACATTTGTACGTGGATAATCACTTTTAGAGCTAAAATTAGATGTTTAAAGTGATTTTCAAGCTTCCAGGGGCCCTAAACACAAGATATGAGGAACGGGTAAATATGAATGAAAATGGCCAATTTACTCACTCTGAGGCCTTAAAAAGTGTTTCTCCTCCACGGGAAGTGAATTAAATACCATTTGGAGGCCTTTATTGTTAAAGCGAAAACGCCTGATTTTTGATGAAAGAGATAACCACCCCCCCTTACGACATGCTTCTGAAACTAAAAAAATGGTTCATTTTCAAATGTTGCGTCTTTGAACTACAATTAACATTGTACGTGGATAATCACTTTTAGAGATAAAATGAGATGTTTAAAGTGATTTTCAAGCTTCCAGGGGCCCTAAACACGAGATTTGAGAAATGGGTAAACGTGAATGAAAATGGCCAATTTACTCACTCTGCGGCCTTAAAAAGTGTTTCTCCACTCCAGAAAGTGAATTAAATAACATTTGTAGGCCTTTATTGTTCAATCAAAAACGCCCGATTTTTGACGAAAGAGATAACCACCCCCCCTTACGACATGCTTCAGAAACTAAAAAAATGGTCCGTTTTCAAATGTTGCCTCTTTGAACTACAATTCACATTTGTACGTGGAAAAGCACTTTTAAAGATCAAATGAGATGTTTAAAGTGATTTTCATGCTTCCAGGGGCCTTAAACACAAGATTTGAGGTATGGGTAAAAGTGAATGAAAATGGCCAATTTACTCACTCTGAGGCCTTAAAAAGTGTTTCTCCTCCACGGGAAGTGAATTAAATACCATTTGGAGGCCTTTATTGTTCAAGCGAAAACGCCTGATTTTTGATGAAAGAGATAACCACCCCCCCTTACGACATGCTTCTGAAACTAAAAAAATAGTTCATTTTCAAATGTTGCGTCTTTGAACTACAATTAATATTGTACGTGGATAATCACTTTTAGAGCTAAAATGAGATGTTTAAAGTGATTTTCAAGCTTCCAGGGGCCCTAAACACGAGATTTGAGAAATGGGTAAACGTGAATGAAAATGGCCAATTTACTCACTCTGCGGCCTTAAAAAGTGTTTCTCCTTCACGGAAAGTGAATAAAATAACATTTGGATGCCTTTATTGTTCAATCAAAAACGCCCGTTTTTTGGTGAAAAAGATAACCACCCCCCCTTACGACATGCTTCAGAAACGAAAAAAATGTTCCATTTTCAAATGTTGCGTCTTTGAACTACAATTCACATTTGTACGTGGATGATCACTTTTAGAGATAAAATTAGATGTTTAAAGTGATTTACAAGCTTCCAGGGGCCCTAAACACAAGATATGAGGAATGGGTAGATATGAATGAAAATGGCCAATTTATTCACTCTGAGGCCTTAAAAAGTTTTTCTCCACTCCAGAAAGTGAATTAAATAACATTTGTAGGCCTTTATTGTTCAATCAAAAACGCCCGATTTTTGACGAAAGGGATAACCACCCCCCTTACGACATGCTTCAGAAACTAAAAAAATGGTCCGTTTTCAAATGTTGCCTCTTTGAACTACAATTCACATTTGTACGTGGAAAAGCACTTTTAAAGATCAAATGAGATGTTTAAAGTGATTTTCATGCTTCCAGGGGCCATAAACACAAGATTTGAGGAATGGGTAAAAGTGAATGAAAATGGCCAATTTACTCACTCTGAGGCCTTAAAAAGTGTTTCTCCTCCACGGGAAGTGAATTAAATACCATTTGGAGGTCTTTATTGTTCAAGCGAAAACGCCTGATTTTTGATGAAAGAGATAACCACCCCCCCTTACGACATGCTTCTGAAACTAAAAAAATGGTTCATTTTCAAATGTTGCGTCTTTGAACCACAATTAACATTGTACGTGGATAATCACTTTTAGAGATAAAATGAGATTTTTAAAGTGATTTTCAAGCTTCCAGGGGCCCTAAACACGAGATTTGAGAAATGGGTAAACGTGAATGAAAATGGCCAATTTACTCACTCTGCGGCCTTAAAAAGTGTTTCTCCTCCACGGAAAGTGAATAAAATAACATTTGGATGCCTTTATTGTTCAATCAAAAACGCCCGTTTTTTGGTGAAAAAGATAACCACCCCCCCTTACGACATGTTTCAGAAACAAAAAAAATGGTCCATTTTCAAATGTTGCGTCTTTGAACTACAATTCACATTTGTACGTGGATAATCACTTTTAGAGATAAAATTAGATGTTTAAAGTGATTTACAAGCTTCCAGGGGCCCTAAACTCAAGATATGAGGAATGGGTAAATATGAATGAAAATGGCCAATTTATTCACTCTGAGGCCTTAAAAAGTTTTTCTCCACTCCAGAAAGTGAATTAAATAACATTTGTAGACCTTTATTGTTCAATCAAAAACGCCCGATTTTTGACGAAAGAGATAACCACCCCCCTTACGACATGCTTCAGAAACAAAAAAAATGGTCCGTTTTCAAATGTTGCGTCTTTGAATGACAATCCACATTTGTACGTGGGTAATCACTTTTAGAGATAAAGTGAGATGTTTAAAGTGATTTTCAAGCTTCCAGGGGCCCTAAACACAAGATTTGAGGAATGGTTAAAGTGAATGAAAATGGCCAATTTACTCACTCTTAGGCCTTAAAAAGTGTTTCTCCTCCACGGGAAGTGAATTCAATAACATTTGGAGGCCTTTATTGTTCAAGCGAAAACGCCTGATTTTTGATGAAAGAGATAACCACCCCCCCTTACGACATGCTTCTGAAACTAAAAAAATTGGTTCATTTTCAAATGTTGCGTCTTTTGAACTACAATTAACATTGTACGTGGATAATCACTTTTAGAGATAAAATGAGATGTTTAAAGTGATTTTCAAGCTTCCAGGGGCCCTCAACACGAGATTTGAGAAATGGGTAAACATGAATGAAAATGGCCAATTTACTCACTCTGCGGCCTTAAAAAGTGTTTCTCCTCCACGGAAAGTGAATAAAATAACATTTGGATGCCTTTATTGTTCAATCAAAAACGCCCGTTTTTTGGTGAAAAAGATAACCACCCCCCCTTACGACATGCTTCAGAAACGAAAAAAATGGTCCATTTTCAAATGTTGCGTCTTTGAACTACAATTCACATTTGTACGTGGATGATCACTTTTAGAGATAAAATTAGATGTTTAAAGTGATTTACAAGCTTCCAGGGGCCCTAAACACAAGATATGAGGAATGGGTAAATATGAATGAAACTGGCCAATTTATTCACTCTGAGGCCTTAAAAAGTTTTTCTCCACTCCAGAAAGTGAATTACATAACATTTGTAGGCCTTTATTGTTCAATCAAAAACGCCCGATTTTTGACGAAAGAGATAACCACCCCCCTTACGACATGCTTCAGAAACTAAAAAAATGGTCCGATTTCAAATGTTGCCTCTTTGAACTACAATTCACATTTGTACGTGGAAAAGCACTTTTAAAGATCAAATGAGATGTTTAAAGTGATTTTCATGCTTCCAGGGGCCTTAAACACAAGATTTGAGGAATGGGTAAAAGTGAATGAAAATGGCCAATTTACTCACTCTTAGGCCTTAAAAAGTGTTTCTCCTCCACGGGAAGTGAATTAAATAACATTTGGAGGCCTTTATTGTTCAAGCGAAAACGCCTGATTTTTGATGAAAGAGATAACCACCCCCCCTTACGACATGCTTCTGAAACTAAAAAAATTGGTTCATTTTCAAATGTTGCGTCTTTTGAACTACAATTAACATTGTACGTGGATAATCACTTTTAGAGATAAAATGAGATGTTTAAAGTGATTTTCAAGCTTCCAGGGGCCCTAAACACGAGATTTGAGAAATGGGTAAACATGAATGAAAATGGCCAATTTACCCACTCTGCGGCCTTAAAAAGTGTTTCTCCTCCACGGAAAGTGAATAAAATAACATTTGGATGCCTTTATTGTTCAATCAAAAACGCCAGTTTTTTGGTGAAAAAGATAACCACCCCCCCTTACGACATGCTTCAGAAACGAAAAAAATGGTCCATTTTCAAATGTTGCGTCTTTGAACTACAATTCACATTTGTACGTGGATGATCACTTTTATAGATAAAATTAGATGTTTAAAGTGATTTACAAGCTTCCAGGGGCCCTAAACACAAGATATGAGGAACGGGTAAATATGAATGAAAATGGCAAATTTATTCACTCTGAGGCCTTAAAAAGTTTTTCTCCAAATCCAGAAAGTGAATTCAATAACATTTGTAGACCTTTATTGTTCAATCAAAAACGCCCGATTATTGACGAAAGAGATAACCACCCCCCCTTACGACATGCTTCAGAAACAAAAAAAATGGTTCATTTTCAAATGTTGCATCTTTGAACGATAATCCACATTTGTACGTGGATAAACACTTTTAGAGATAAAATTAGATGTTTAAAGTGATTTTCAAGCTTCCAGGGGCCCTAAACACAAGATTTGAGAAATGGGTAAAAGTGAATGAAAATTGCCAATTTACTCACTCTGAGGCCTTAAAAAGTGTTTCTCCTCAACAGGAAGTGAATTAAATAACATTTGTAGGCCTTTATTGTTCAAGCGAAAACGCCCGATTATTGACGAAAGAGATAACCACCCCCCCTTACGACATGCTTCAGAAACGAAAAAAATGGTCCGTTTTCAAATGTTGCGTCTTTAAATGACAATCCACATTTGTACGTGAATAATCACTTTTAGAGCTAAAATTAGATGTTTAAAGTGATTTTCAAGCTTCCAGGGGCCCTAAACACAAGATTTGAGAAATGGGTAAAAGTGAATGAAAATGGCCAATTTACTCACTCTGAGGCCTTAAAAAGTGTTTCTCCTCCACGGGAAGTGAATTAAATACCATTTGGAGGCCTTTATTGTTAAAGCGAAAACGCCTGATTTTTGATGAAAGAGATAACCACCCCCCCTTACGACATGCTTCTGAAACTAAAAAAATGGTTCATTTTCAAATGTTGCGTCTTTGAACTACAATTAACATTGTACGTGGATAATCACTTTTAGAGATAAAATGAGATGTTTAAAGTGATTTTCAAGCTTCCAGGGGCCCTAAACACGAGATTTGAGAAATGGGTAAACGTGAATGAAAATGGCCAATTTACTCACTCTGCGGCCTTAAAAAGTGTTTCTCCTCCACGGAGAGTGAATAAAATAACATTTGGATGCCTTTATTGTTCAATCAAAAACGCCCGTTTTTTGGTGAAAAAGATAACCACCCCCCCTTACGACATGCTTCAGAAACGAAAAAAATGGTCCATTTTCAAATGTTGCGTCTTTGAACTACAATTCACATTTGTACGTGGATGATCACTTTTAGAGATAAAATTAGATGTTTAAAGTGATATACAATCTTCCAGGGGCCCTAAACACAAGATATGAGGAATGGGTAAATATGAATGAAAATGGCCAATTTATTCACTCCGAGGCCTTAAAAAGTTTTTCTCCACTCCAGAAAGTGAATTAAATAACATTTGTAGGCCTTTATTGTTCAATCAAAAACGCCCGATTTTTGACGAAAGAGATAACCACCCCCCCTTACGACATGCTTCAGAAACTAAAAAAATGGACCGTTTTCAAATGTTGCCTCTTTGAACTACAATTCACATTTGTACGTGGAAAAGCACTTTTAAAGATCAAATGAGATGTTTAAAGTGATTTTCATGCTTCCAGGGGCCATAAACACAAGATTTGAGGAATGGGTAAAAGTGAATGAAAATGGCCAATTTACTCACTCTGAGGCCTTAAAAAGTGTTTCTCCTCCACGGGAAGTGAATTAAATACCATTTGGAGGTCTTTATTGTTCAAGCGAAAACGCCTGATTTTTGATGAAAGAGATAACCACCCCCCCTTACGACATGCTTCTGAAACTAAAAAAATGGTTCATTTTCAAATGTTGCGTCTTTGAACCACAATTAACATTGTACGTGGATAATCACTTTTAGAGATAAAATGAGATGTTTAAAGTGATTTTCAAGCTTCCAGGGGCCCTAAACACGAGATTTGAGAAATGGGTAAACGTGAATGAAAATGGCCAATTTACTCACTCTGCGGCCTTAAAAAGTGTTTCTCCTCGACGGAAAGTGAATAAAATAACATTTGGATGCCTTTATTGTTCAATCAAAAACGCCCGTTTTTTGGTGAAAAAGATAACCACCCCCCCTTACGACATGCTTCAGAAACAAAAAAAATGGTCCATTTTCAAATGTTGCGTCTTTGAACTACAATTCACATTTGTACGTGGATAATCACTTTTAGAGATAAAATTAGATGTTTAAAGTGATTTACAAGCTTCCAGGGGCCATAAACTCAAGATATGAGGAATGGGTAAATATGAATGAAAATGGCCAATTTATTCACTCTGAGGCCTTAAAAAGTTTTTCTCCACTCCAGAAAGTGAATTAAATAACATTTGTAGACCTTTATTGTTCAATCAAAAACGCCCGATTTTTGACGAAAGAGATAACCACCCCCCCTTACGACATGCTTCAGAAACAAAAAAAATGGTCCGTTTTCAAATGTTGCGTCTTTGAATGACAATCCACATTTGTACGTGGGTAATCACTTTTAGAGATAAAGTGAGATGTTTAAAGTGATTTTCAAGCTTCCAGGGGCCCTAAACACAAGATTTGAGGAATGGTTAAAGTGAATGAAAATGGCCAATTTACTCACTCTTAGGCCTTAAAAAGTGTTTCTCCTCCACGGGAAGTGAATTAAATAACATTTGGAGGCCTTTATTGTTCAAGCGAAAACGCCTGATTTTTGATGAAAGAGATAACCACCCCCCCTTACGACATGCTTCTGAAACTAAAAAAATTGGTTCATTTTCAAATGTTGCGTCTTTTGAACTACAATTAACATTGTACGTGGATAATCACTTTTAGAGATAAAATGAGATGTTTAAAGTGATTTTCAAGCTTTCAGGGGCCCTAAACACGAGATTTGAGAAATGGGTAAACATGAATGAAAATGGCCAATTTACCCACTCTGCGGCCTTAAAAAGTGTTTCTCCTCCACGGAAAGTGAATAAAATAACATTTGGATGCCTTTATTGTTCAATCAAAAACGCCCGTTTTTTGGTGAAAAAGATAACCACCCCCCCTTACGACATGCTTCAGAAACGAAAAAAATGGTCCATTTTCAAATGTTGCGTCTTTGAACTACAATTCACATTTGTACGTGGATGATCACTTTTAGAGATAAAATTAGATGTTTAAAGTGATTTACAAGCTTCCAGGGGCCCTAAACACAAGATATGAGGAATGGGTAAATATGAATGAAACTGGCCAATTTATTCACTCTGAGGCCTTAAAAAGTTTTTCTCCACTCCAGAAAGTGAATTACATAACATTTGTAGGCCTTTATTGTTCAATCAAAAACGCCCGATTTTTGACGAAAGAGATAACCACCCCCCCTTACGACATGCTTCAGAAACTAAAAAAATGGTCCGATTTTAAATGTTGCCTCTTTGAACTACAATTCACATTTGTACGTGGAAAAGCACTTTTAAAGATCAAATGAGATGTTTAAAGTGATTTTCATGCTTCCAGGGGCCTTAAACACAAGATTTGAGGAATGGGTAAAAGTGAATGAAAATGGCCAATTTACTCACTCTTAGGCCTTAAAAAGTGTTTCTCCTCCACGGGAAGTGAATTAAATAACATTTGGAGGCCTTTATTGTTCAAGCGAAAACGCCTGATTTTTGATGAAAGAGATAACCACCCCCCCTTACGACATGCTTCTGAAACTAAAAAAATTGGTTCATTTTCAAATGTTGCGTCTTTTGAACTACAATTAACATTGTACGTGGATAATCACTTTTAGAGATAAAATGAGATGTTTAAAGTGATTTTCAAGCTTCCAGGGGCCCTAAACACGAGATTTGAGAAATGGGTAAACATGAATGAAAATGGCCAATTTACCCACTCTGCGGCCTTAAAAAGTGTTTCTCCTCCACGGAAAGTGAATAAAATAACATTTGGATGCCTTTATTGTTCAATCAAAAACGCCCGTTTTTTGGTGAAAAAGATAACCACCCCCCCTTACGACATGCTTCAGAAACGAAAAAAATGGTCCATTTTCAAATGTTGCGTCTTTGAACTACAATTCACATTTGTACGTGGATGATCACTTTTAGAGATAAAATTAGATGTTTAAAGTGATTTACAAGCTTCCAGGGGCCCTAAACACAAGATATGAGGAATGGGTAAATATGAATGAAACTGGCCAATTTATTCACTCTGAGGCCTTAAAAAGTTTTTCTCCACTCCAGAAAGTGAATTACATAACATTTGTAGGCCTTTATTGTTCAATCAAAAACGCCCGATTTTTGACGAAAGAGATAACCACCCCCCCTTACGACATGCTTCAGAAACTAAAAAAATGGTCCGATTTTAAATGTTGCCTCTTTGAACTACAATTCACATTTGTACGTGGAAAAGCACTTTTAAAGATCAAATGAGATGTTTAAAGTGATTTTCATGCTTCCAGGGGCCTTAAACACAAGATTTGAGGAATGGGTAAAAGTGAATGAAAATGGCCAATTTACTCACTCTGAGGCCTTAAAAAGTGTTTCTCCTCCACGGGAAGTGAATTAAATACCATTTGGAGGTCTTTATTGTTCAAGCGAAAACGCCTGATTTTTGATGAAAGAGATAACCACCCCCCCTTACGACATGCTTCAGAAACAAAAAAAATGGTCCATTTTCAAATGTTGCGTCTTTGAACTACAATTCACATTTGTACGTGGATAATCACTTTTAGAGATAAAATTAGATGTTTAAAGTGATTTACAAGCTTCCAGGGGCCCTAAACACGAGATTTGAGAAATGGGTAAACGTGAATGAAAATGGCCAATTTACTCACTCTGCGGCCTTAAAAAGTGTTTCTCCTCCACGGAAAGTGAATAAAATAACATTTGGATGCCTTTATTGTTCAATAAAAAACGCCCGTTTTTTGGTGAAAAAGATAACCACCCCCCCTTACGACATGCTTCAGAAACAAAAAAAATGGTCCATTTTCAAATGTTGCGTCTTTGAACTACAATTCACATTTGTACGTGGATAATCACTTTTAGAGATAAAATTAGATGTTTAAAGTGATTTACAAGCTTCCAGGGGCCATAAACTCAAGATATGAGGAATGGGTAAATATGAATGAAAATGGCCAATTTATTCACTCTGAGGCCTTAAAAAGTTTTTCTCCACTCCAGAAAGTGAATTAAATAACATTTGTAGACCTTTATTGTTCAATCAAAAACGCCCGATTTTTGACGAAAGAGATAACCACCCCCCCTTACGACATGCTTCAGAAACAAAAAAAATGGTCCGTTTTCAAATGTTGCGTCTTTGAATGACAATCCACATTTGTACGTGGGTAATCACTTTTAGAGATAAAGTGAGATGTTTAAAGTGATTTACAAGCTTCCAGGGGCCCTAAACACGAGATTTGAGAAATGGGTAAACGTGAATGAAAATGGCCAATTTACTCACTCTGCGGCCTTAAAAAGTGTTTCTCCTCCACGGAAAGTGAATAAAATAACATTTGGATGCCTTTATTGTTCAATCAAAAACGCCCGTTTTTTGGTGAAAAAGATAACCACCCCCCCTTACGACATGCTTCAGAAACAAAAAAAATGGTCCATTTTCAAATGTTGCGTCTTTGAACTACAATTCACATTTGTACGTGGATAATCACTTTTAGAGATAAAATTAGATGTTTAAAGTGATTTACAAGCTTCCAGGGGCCCTAAACACAAGATATGAGGAATGGGTAAATATGAATGAAACTGGCCAATTTATTCACTCTGAGGCCTTAAAAAGTTTTTCTCCACTCCAGAAAGTGAATTACATAACATTTGTAGGCCTTTATTGTTCAATCAAAAACGCCCGATTTTTGACGAAAGAGATAACCACCCCCCCTTACGACATGCTTCAGAAACTAAAAAAATGGTCCGATTTTAAATGTTGCCTCTTTGAACTACAATTCACATTTGTACGTGGAAAAGCACTTTTAAAGATCAAATGAGATGTTTAAAGTGATTTTCATGCTTCCAGGGGCCTTAAACACAAGATTTGAGGAATGGGTAAAAGTGAATGAAAATGGCCAATTTACTCACTCTTAGGCCTTAAAAAGTGTTTCTCCTCCACGGGAAGTGAATTAAATAACATTTGGAGGCCTTTATTGTTCAAGCGAAAACGCCTGATTTTTGATGAAAGAGATAACCACCCCCCCTTACGACATGCTTCTGAAACTAAAAAAATTGGTTCATTTTCAAATGTTGCGTCTTTTGAACTACAATTAACATTGTACGTGGATAATCACTTTTAGAGATAAAATGAGATGTTTAAAGTGATTTTCAAGCTTCCAGGGGCCCTAAACACGAGATTTGAGAAATGGGTAAACATGAATGAAAATGGCCAATTTACCCACTCTGCGGCCTTAAAAAGTGTTTCTCCTCCACGGAAAGTGAATAAAATAACATTTGGATGCCTTTATTGTTCAATCAAAAACGCCCGTTTTTTGGTGAAAAAGATAACCACCCCCCCTTACGACATGCTTCAGAAACGAAAAAAATGGTCCATTTTCAAATGTTGCGTCTTTGAACTACAATTCACATTTGTACGTGGATGATCACTTTTAGAGATAAAATTAGATGTTTAAAGTGATTTACAAGCTTCCAGGGGCCCTAAACACAAGATATGAGGAATGGGTAAATATGAATGAAACTGGCCAATTTATTCACTCTGAGGCCTTAAAAAGTTTTTCTCCACTCCAGAAAGTGAATTACATAACATTTGTAGGCCTTTATTGTTCAATCAAAAACGCCCGATTTTTGACGAAAGAGATAACCACCCCCCCTTACGACATGCTTCAGAAACTAAAAAAATGGTCCGATTTTAAATGTTGCCTCTTTGAACTACAATTCACATTTGTACGTGGAAAAGCACTTTTAAAGATCAAATGAGATGTTTAAAGTGATTTTCATGCTTCCAGGGGCCTTAAACACAAGATTTGAGGAATGGGTAAAAGTGAATGAAAATGGCCAATTTACTCACTCTGAGGCCTTAAAAAGTGTTTCTCCTCCACGGGAAGTGAATTAAATACCATTTGGAGGTCTTTATTGTTCAAGCGAAAACGCCTGATTTTTGATGAAAGAGATAACCACCCCCCCTTACGACATGCTTCAGAAACAAAAAAAATGGTCCATTTTCAAATGTTGCGTCTTTGAACTACAATTCACATTTGTACGTGGATAATCACTTTTAGAGATAAAATTAGATGTTTAAAGTGATTTACAAGCTTCCAGGGGCCCTAAACACGAGATTTGAGAAATGGGTAAACGTGAATGAAAATGGCCAATTTACTCACTCTGCGGCCTTAAAAAGTGTTTCTCCTCCACGGAAAGTGAATAAAATAACATTTGGATGCCTTTATTGTTCAATCAAAAACGCCCGTTTTTTGGTGAAAAAGATAACCACCCCCCCTTACGACATGCTTCAGAAACAAAAAAAATGGTCCATTTTCAAATGTTGCGTCTTTGAACTACAATTCACATTTGTACGTGGATAATCACTTTTAGAGATAAAATTAGATGTTTAAAGTGATTTACAAGCTTCCAGGGGCCATAAACTCAAGATATGAGGAATGGGTAAATATGAATGAAAATGGCCAATTTATTCACTCTGAGGCCTTAAAAAGTTTTTCTCCACTCCAGAAAGTGAATTAAATAACATTTGTAGACCTTTATTGTTCAATCAAAAACGCCCGATTTTTGACGAAAGAGATAACCACCCCCCCTTACGACATGCTTCAGAAACAAAAAAAATGGTCCGTTTTCAAATGTTGCGTCTTTGAATGACAATCCACATTTGTACGTGGGTAATCACTTTTAGAGATAAAGTGAGATGTTTAAAGTGATTTTCAAGCTTCCAGGGGCCCTAAACACAAGATTTGAGGAATGGTTAAAGTGAATGAAAATGGCCAATTTACTCACTCTTAGGCCTTAAAAAGTGTTTCTCCTCCACGGGAAGTGAATTAAATAACATTTGGAGGCCTTTATTGTTCAAGCGAAAACGCCTGATTTTTGATGAAAGAGATAACCACCCCCCCTTACGACATGTTTCTGAAACTAAAAAAATTGGTTCATTTTCAAATGTTGCGTCTTTTGAACTACAATTAACATTGTACGTGGATAATCACTTTTAGAGATAAAATGAGATGTTTAAAGTGATTTTCAAGCTTCCAGGGGCCCTAAACACGAGATTTGAGAAATGGGTAAACATGAATGAAAATGGCCAATTTACCCACTCTGCGGCCTTAAAAAGTGTTTCTCCTCCACGGAAAGTGAATAAAATAACATTTGGATGCCTTTATTGTTCAATCAAAAACGCCCGTTTTTTGGTGAAAAAGATAACCACCCCCCCTTACGACATGCTTCAGAAACGAAAAAAATGGTCCATTTTCAAATGTTGCGTCTTTGAACTACAATTCACATTTGTACGTGGATGATCACTTTTAGAGATAAAATTAGATGTTTAAAGTGATTTACAAGCTTCCAGGGGCCCTAAACACAAGATATGAGGAATGAGTAAATATGAATGAAACTGGCCAATTTATTCACTCTGAGGCCTTAAAAAGTTTTTCTCCACTCCAGAAAGTGAATTACATAACATTTGTAGGCCTTTATTGTTCAATCAAAAACGCCCGATTTTTGACGAAAGAGATAACCACCCCCCCTTACGACATGCTTCAGAAACTAAAAAAATGGTCCGATTTTAAATGTTGCCTCTTTGAACTACAATTCACATTTGTACGTGGAAAAGCACTTTTAAAGATCAAATGAGATGTTTAAAGTGATTTTCATGCTTCCAGGGGCCTTAAACACAAGATTTGAGGAATGGGTAAAAGTGAATGAAAATGGCCAATTTACTCACTCTTAGGCCTTAAAAAGTGTTTCTCCTCCACGGGAAGTGAATTAAATAACATTTGGAGGCCTTTATTGTTCAAGCGAAAACGCCTGATTTTTGATGAAAGAGATAACCACCCCCCCTTACGACATGCTTCAGAAACGAAAAAAATGGTCCATTTTCAAATGTTGCGTCTTTGAACTACAATTCACATTTGTACGTGGATGATCACTTTTAGAGATAAAATTAGATGTTTAACCCCTTCAGTGCCCGCCCCTTTCCCCGCCCAGTGCCGGCCGTTGCATTAGCGGGCGGGGTCTATGACGAGCTGGACTCGTCATGGGCACAGCGCCACCGCGGCCCATGACGAGTCCAGCTCGTCATGGGCACTGAAGGGGTTAAAGTGATTTACAAGCTTCCAGGGGCCCTAAACACAAGATATGAGGAATGGGTAAATATGAATGAAACTGGCCAATTTATTCACTCTGAGGCCTTAAAAAGTTTTTCTCCACTCCAGAAAGTGAATTACATAACATTTGTAGGCCTTTATTGTTCAATCAAAAACGCCCGATTTTTGACGAAAGAGATAACCACCCCCCCTTACGACATGCTTCAGAAACTAAAAAAATGGTCCGATTTTAAATGTTGCCTCTTTGAACTACAATTCACATTTGTACGTGGAAAAGCACTTTTAAAGATCAAATGAGATGTTTAAAGTGATTTTCATGCTTCCAGGGGCCTTAAACACAAGATTTGAGGAATGGGTAAAAGTGAATGAAAATGGCCAATTTACTCACTCTGAGGCCTTAAAAAGTGTTTCTCCTCCACGGGAAGTGAATTAAATACCATTTGGAGGTCTTTATTGTTCAAGCGAAAACGCCTGATTTTTGATGAAAGAGATAACCACCCCCCCTTACGACATGCTTCTGAAACTAAAAAAATGGTTCATTTTTAAATGTTGCCTCTTTGAACTACAATTCACATTTGTACGTGGAAAAGCACTTTTAAAGATCAAATGAGATGTTTAAAGTGATTTTCATGCTTCCAGGGGCCTTAAACACAAGATTTGAGGAATGGGTAAAAGTGAATGAAAATGGCCAATTTACTCACTCTGAGGCCTTAAAAAGTGTTTCTCCTCCACGGGAAGTGAATTAAATAACAGTTGTAGGCCTTTATTGTTCAAGCGAAAACGCCCGATTATTGACGAAAGAGATTAACCACCCCCCCTTACGACATGCTTCAGAAACGTAAAAAATGGCCCGTTTTCAAATGTTGCGTCTTTGAATGACAATCCACATTTGTACGTGGATAATCACTTTTAGAGCTAAAATTAGATGTTAACGTGATTTTCAAGCTTCCAGGGGCCCTAAACACAAGATTTGAGAAATGGGTAAAAGTGAATGAAAATGGCCAATTTACTCACTCTGAGGCCTTAAAAAGTGTTTCTCCTCCACGGGAAGTGAATTAAATACCATTTGGAGGCCTTTATTGTTCAAGCGAAAACGCACGATTATTGACGAAAGAGATAACCACCCCCCCTTACGACATGCTTCAGAAACGAAAAAAATGGTCCGTTTTCAAATGTTGCGTCTTTTGAACTACAATTAACATTGTACGTGGATAATCACTTTTAGAGATAAAATGAGATGTTTAAAGTGATTTTCAAGCTTCCAGGGGCCCTAAACACGAGATTTGAGAAATGGGTACACGTGAATGAAAAATGGCCAATTTACTCACTCTGCGGCCTTAAAAAGTGTTTCTCCTCCACGGAAAGTGAATAAAATAACATTTGGATGCCTTTATTGTTCAATCAAAAACGCCAGTTTTTTGGTGAAAAAGATAACCACCCCCCCCTTACGACATGCTTCAGAAACGAAAAAAATGGTCCATTTTCAAATGTTGCGTCTTTGAACTACAATTCACATTTGTACGTGGATTATCACTTTTAGAGATAAAATTAGATGTTTAAAGTGATTTACAAGCTTCCAGGGGCCCTAAACACAAGATATGAGGAATGGGTAAATATGAATGAAAATGGCCAATTTATTCACTCTGAGGCCTTAAAAAGTGTTTCTCCTCAACGGGAAGTGAATTAAATAACATTTGTAGGCCTTTATTGTTCAAGCGAAAACGCCCGATTATTGACGAAAGAGATAACCACCCCCCCTTACGACATGCTTCAGAAACGAAAAAAATGGTCCGTTTTCAAATGTTGCGTCTTTGAATGACAATCCACATTTGTACGTGGATAATCACTTTTAGAGCTAAAATTAGATGTTTAAAGTGATTTTCAAGCTTCCAGGGGCCCTAAACACAAGATATGAGGAACGGGTAAATATGAATGAAAATGGCAAATTTATTCACTCTGAGGCCTTAAAAAGTTTTTCTCCAACTCCAGAAAGTGAATTCAATAACATTTGTAGACCTTTATTGTTCAATCAAAAACGCCCGATTATTGACGAAAGAGATAACCACCCCCCCTTACGACATGCTTCAGAAACAAAAAAAATGGTTCATTTTCAAATGTTGCATCTTTGAACGACAATCCACATTTGTACGTGGATAAACACTTTTAGAGATAAAATTAGATGTTTAAAGTGATTTTCAAGCTTCCAGGGGCCCTAAACACAAGATTTGAGAAATGGGTAAAAGTGAATGAAAATGGCCAATTTACTCACTCGGAGGCCTTAAAAAGTGTTTCTCCTCAACAGGAAGTGAATTAAATAACATTTGTAGGCCTTTATTGTTCAAGCGAAAACGCCTGATTATTGACGAAAGAGATAACCACCCCCCCTTACGACATGCTTCAGAAACGAAAAAAATGGTCCGTTTTCAAATGTTGCGTCTTTGAATGACAATCCACATTTGTACGTGGATAATCACTTTTAGAGCTAAAATTAGATGTTTAAAGTGATTTTCAAGCTTCCAGGGGCCCTAAACACAAGATTTGAGAAATGGGTAAAAGTGAATGAAAATGGCCAATTTACTCACTTTGAGGCCTTAAAAAGTGTTTCTCCTAAACGGGAAGTGAATTAAATAACATTTGTAGGCCTTTATTGTTCAAGCGAAAACGCCCGATTATTGACGAAAGAGATAACCCCCCCCTTACGACATGCTTCAGAAATGAAAAAAATGGTCCGTTTTCAAATGTTGCGTCTTTGAACGACAATCCACATTTGTACGTGGCTAATCACTTTTAGAGCTAAAATTAGATGTTTAAAGTGATTTTCAAGCTTCCAGGGGCCCTAAATACAAGATTTGAGAAATGGGTAAAAGTGAATGAAAATGGCCAATTTACTCACTCTGAGGCCTTAAAAAGTGTTTCTACTCCACGGGAAGTGAATTAAATAACATTTGGAGGCCTTTATTGTTCAAGCGAAAACGCCTGATTTTTGATGAAAGAGATAACCACCCCCCCCTTACGACATGCTTCAGAAACGAAAAAAATGGTCCATTTTCAAATGTTGCGTCTTTGAACCACAATTAACATTGTACGTGGATAATCACTTTTAAAGATAAAATGAGTTGTTTAAAGTGATTTTCAAGCTTCTAGGGGCCCTCAACACGAGATTTGAGAAATGGGTAAACGTGAATGAAAATGGCCAATTTACTCACTCTGCGGCCTTAAAAAGTGTTTCTCCTCCACGGAAAGTGAATAAAATAACATTTGGATGCCTTCATTGTTCAATCAAAAACGCCCGTTTTTTGGTGAAAAAGATAACCATCCCTCCTTACGACATGCTTCAGAAACGAAAAAAATGGTCCATTTTCAAATGTTGCTTCTTGGAACTACAATTCACATTTGTACGTGGATAATCACTTTTATAGATAAAATTAGATGTTTAAAGTGATTTACAAGCTTCCAGGGGCCCTAAACACAAGATATGAGGAACGGGTAAATATGAATGAAAATGGCAAATTTATTCACTCTGAGGCCTTAAAAAGTTTTTCTCCAAATCCAGAAAGTGAATTCAATAACATTTGTAGACCTTTATTGTTCAATCAAAAACGCCCGATTATTGACGAAAGAGATAACCACCCCCCCTTACGACATGCTTCAGAAACAAAAAAAATGGTTCATTTTCAAATGTTGCATCTTTGAACGACAATCCACATTTGTACGTGGATAAACACTTTTAGAGATAAAATTAGATGTTTAAAGTGATTTTCAAGCTTCCAGGGGCCCTAAACACAAGATTTGAGAAATGGGTAAAAGTGAATGAAAATGGCCAATTTACTCACTCTGAGGCCTTAAAAAGTGTTTCTCCTCAACAGGAAGTGAATTAAATAACATTTGTAGGCCTTTATTGTTCAAGCGAAAACGCCCGATTATTGACGAAAGAGATAACCACCCCCCCTTACGACATGCTTCAGAAACGAAAAAAATGGTCCGTTTTCAAATGTTGCGTCTTTAAATGACAATCCACATTTGTACGTGGATAATCACTTTTAGAGCTAAAATTAGATGTTTAAAGTGATTTTCAAGCTTCCAGGGGCCCTAAACACAAGATTTGAGAAATGGGTAAAAGTGAATGAAAATGGCCAATTTACTCACTCTGAGGCCTTAAAAAGTGTTTCTCCTCCACGGGAAGTGAATTAAATACCATTTGGAGGCCTTTATTGTTAAAGCGAAAACGCCTGATTTTTGATGAAAGAGATAACCACCCCCCCTTACGACATGCTTCTGAAACTAAAAAAATGGTTCATTTTCAAATGTTGCGTCTTTGAACTACAATTACCATTGTACGTGGATAATCACTTTTAGAGATAAAATGAGATGTTTAAAGTGATTTTCAAGCTTCCAGGGGCCCTAAACACGAGATTTGAGAAATGGGTAAATGTGAATGAAAATGGCCAATTTACTCACTCTGCGGCCTTAAAAAGTGTTTCTCCTCCACGGAGAGTGAATAAAATAACATTTGGATGCCTTTATTGTTCAATCAAAAACGCCCGTTTTTTGGTGAAAAAGATAACCACCCCCCCTTACGACATGCTTCAGAAACGAAAAAAATGGTCCATTTTCAAATGTTGCGTCTTTGAACTACAATCCACATTTGTACGTGGATGATCACTTTTAGAGATAAAATTAGATGTTTAAAGTGATATACAAGCTTCCAGGGGCCCTAAACACAAGATATGAGGAATGGGTAAATATGAATGAAAATGGCCAATTTATTCACTCCGAGGCCTTAAAAAGTTTTTCTCCACTCCAGAAAGTGAATTAAATAACATTTGTAGGCCTTTATTGTTCAATCAAAAACGCCCGATTTTTGACGAAAGAGATAACCACCCCCCCTTACGACATGCTTCAGAAACTAAAAAAATGGTCCGTTTTCAAATGTTGCCTCTTTGAACTACAATTCACATTTGTACGTGGAAAAGCACTTTTAAAGATCAAATGAGATGTTTAAAGTGATTTTCATGCTTCCAGGGGCCTTAAACACAAGATTTGAGGTATGGGTAAAAGTGAATGAAAATGGCCAATTTACTCACTCTGAGGCCTTAAAAAGTGTTTCTCCTCCACGGGAAGTGAATTAAATACCATTTGGAGGCCTTTATTGTTCAAGCGAAAACGCCTGATTTTTGATGAAAGAGATAACCACCCCCCCTTACGACATGCTTCTGAAACTAAAAAAATAGTTCATTTTCAAATGTTGCGTCTTTGAACTACAATTAATATTGTACGTGGATAATCACTTTTAGAGCTAAAATGAGATGTTTAAAGTGATTTTTAAGCTTCCAGGGGCCCTAAACACGAGATTTGAGAAATGGGTAAACGTGAATGAAAATGGCCAATTTACTCTTTCTGCGGCCTTAAAAAGTGTTTCTCCTTGACGGAAAGTGAATAAAATAACATTTGGATGCCTTTATTGTTCAATCAAAAACGCCCGTTTTTTGGTGAAAAAGATAACCACCCCCCCCTTACGACATGCTTCAGAAACGAAAAAAATGTTCCATTTTCAAATGTTGCGTCTTTGAACTACAATTCACATTTGTACGTGGATGATCACTTTTAGAGATAAAATTAGATGTTTAAAGTGATTTACAAGCTTCCTGGGGCCCTAAACACAAGATATGAGGAATGGGTAAATATGAATGAAAATGGCCAATTTATTCACTCTGAGGCCTTAAAAAGTTTTTCTCCACTCCAGAAAGTGAATTAAATAACATTTGTAGGCCTTTATTGTTCAATCAAAAACGCCCGATTTTTGACGAAAGGGATAACCACCCCCCTTACGACATGCTTCAGAAACTAAAAAAATGGTCCGTTTTCAAATGTTGCCTCTTTGAACTACAATTCACATTTGTACGTGGAAAAGCACTTTTAAAGATCAAATGAGATGTTTAAAGTGATTTTCATGCTTCCAGGGGCCATAAACACAAGATTTGAGGAATGGGTAAAAGTGAATGAAAATGGCCAATTTACTCACTCTGAGGCCTTAAAAAGTGTTTCTCCTCCACGGGAAGTGAATTAAATACCATTTGGAGGTCTTTATTGTTCAAGCGAAAACGCCTGATTTTTGATGAAAGAGATAACCACCCCCCTTACGACATGCTTCTGAAACTAAAAAAGTGGTTCATTTTCAAATGTTGCGTCTTTGAACCACAATTAACATTGTACGTGGATAATCACTTTTAGAGATAAAATGAGATGTTTAAAGTGATTTTCAAGCTTCCAGGGGCCCTAAACACGAGATTTGAGAAATGGGTAAACGTGAATGAAAATGGCCAATTTACTCACTCTGCGGCCTTAAAAAGTGTTTCTCCTCCACGGAAAGTGAATAAAATAACATTTGGATGCCTTTATTGTTCAAGCGAAAACGCCTGATTTTTGATGAAAGAGATAACCACCCCCCCTTACGACATGCTTCAGAAACGAAAAAAATGGTCCATTTTCAAATGTTGCGTCTTTGAACTACAATTCACATTTGTACGTGGATAATCACTTTTAGAGATAAAATTAGATGTTTAAAGTGATATACAAGCTTCCAGGGGCCCTAAACTCAAGATATGAGGAATGGGTAAATATGAATGAAAATGGCCAATTTATTCACTCTGAGGCCTTAAAAAGTTTTTCTCCACTCCAGAAAGTGAATTAAATTACATTTGTAGACCTTTATTGTTCAATCAAAAACGCCCGATTTTTGACGAAAGAGATAACCACCCCCCCTTACGACATGCTTCAGAAACTAAAAAAATGGTCCGTTTTCAAATGTTGCGTCTTTGAATGACAATCCACATTTGTACGTGGGTAATCACTTTTAGAGATAAAGTGAGATGTTTAAAGTGATTTTCATGCTTCCAGGGGCCTTAAACACAAGATTTGAGGTATGGGTAAAAGTGAATGAAAATGGCCAATTTACTCACTCTGAGGCCTTAAAAAGTGTTTCTCCTCCACGGGAAGTGAATTAAATACCATTTGGAGGCCTTTATTGTTCAAGCGAAAACGTCTGATTTTTGATGAAAGAGATAACCACCCCCCCTTACGACATGCTTCTGAAACTAAAAAAATAGTTCATTTTCAAATGTTGCGTCTTTGAACTACAATTAACATTGTACGTGGATAATCACTTTTAGAGCTAAAATGAGATGTTTAAAATGATTTTCAAGCTTCCAGGGGCCCTAAACACGAGATTTGAGAAATGGGTAAACGTGAATGAAAATGGCCAATTTACTCACTCTGCGGCCTTAAAAAGTGTTTCTCCTTCACGGAAAGTGAATAAAATAACATTTGGATGCCTTTATTGTTCAATCAAAAACGCCCGTTTTTTGGTGAAAAAGATAACCACCCCCCCTTACGACATGCTTCAGAAACGAAAAAAATGTTCCATTTTCAAATGTTGCGTCTTTGAACTACAATTCACATTTGTACGTGGATGATCACTTTTAGAGATAAAATTAGATGTTTAAAGTGATTTACAAGCTTCCAGGGGCCCTAAACACAAGATATGAGGAATGGGTAAATATGAATGAAAATGGCCAATTTATTCACTCTGAGGCTTTAAAAAGTTTTTCTCCACTCCAGAAAGTGAATTAAATAACATTTGTAGGCCTTTATTGTTCAATCAAAAACGCCCGATTTTTGACGAAAGAGATAACCACCCCCCCTTACGACATGCTTCAGAAACTAAAAAAATGGTCCGTTTTCAAATGTTGCCTCTTTGAACTACAATTCACATTTGTACGTGGAAAAGCACTTTTAAAGATCAAATGAGATGTTTAAAGTGATTTTCATGCTTCCAGGGGCCATAAACACAAGATTTGAGGAATGGGTAAAAGTGAATGAAAATGGCCAATTTACTCACTCTGAGGCCTTAAAAAGTGTTTCTCCTCCACGGGAAGGGAATTAAATACCATTTGGAGGTCTTTATTGTTCAAGCGAAAACGCCTGATTTTTGATGAAAGAGATAACCACCCCCCCTTACGACATGCTTCTGAAACTAAAAAAATAGTTCATTTTCAAATGTTGCGTCTTTGAACTACAATTAACATTGTACGTGGATAATCACTTTTAGAGCTAAAATGAGATGTTTAAAGTGATTTTCAAGCTTCCAGGGGCCCTAAACACGAGATTTGAGAAATGGGTAAACGTGAATGAAAATGGCCAATTTACTCACTCTGCGGCCTGAAAAAGTGTTTCTCCTTCACGGAAAGTGAATAAAATAACATTTGGATGCCTTTATTGTTCAATCAAAAACGCTCGTTTTTTGGTGAAAAAGATAACCACCCCCCCTTACGACATGCTTCAGAAACGTAAAAAATGTTCCATTTTCAAATGTTGCGTCTTTGAGCTACAATTCACATTTGTACGTGGATGATCACTTTTAGAGATAAAATTAGATGTTTAAAGTGATTTACAAGCTTCCAGGGGCCCTAAACACAAGATATGAGGAATGGGTAAATATGAATGAAAATGGCCAATTTATTCACTCTGAGGCCTTAAAAAGTTTTTCTCCACTCCAGAAAGTGAATTAAATAACATTTGTAGGCCTTTATTGTTCAATCAAAAACGCCCGATTTTTGACGAAAGAGATAACCACCCCCCCTTACGACATGCTTCAGAAACTAAAAAACATGGTCCGTTTTCAAATGTTGCCTCTTTGAACTACAATTCACATTTGTACGTGGAAAAGCACTTTTAAAGATCAAATGAGATGTTTAAAGTGATTTTCATGCTTCCAGGGGCCATAAACACAAGATTTGAGGAATGGGTAAAAGTGAATGAAAATGGCCAATTTACTCACTCTGAGGCCTTAAAAAGTGTTTCTCCTCCACGGGAAGTGAATTAAATACCATTTGGAGGTCTTTATTGTTCAAGCGAAAACGCCTGATTTTTGATGAAAGAGATAACCACCCCCCCTTACGACATGCTTCTGAAACTAAAAAAATGGTTCATTTTCAAATGTTGCGTCTTTGAACCACAATTAACATTGTAATTGGATAATCACTTTTAGAGATAAAATGAGATGTTTAAAGTAATTTTCAAGCTTCCAGGGGCCCTAAACACGAGATTTGAGAAATGGGTAAACGTGAATGAAAATGGCCAATTTACTCACTCTGCGGCCTTAAAAAGTGTTTCTCCTCCACGGAAAGTGAATAAAATAACATTTGGATGCCTTTATTGTTCAATCAAAAACGCCCGTTTTTTGGTGAAAAAGATAACCACCCCCCTTACGACATGCTTCAGAAACAAAAAAAATGGTCCATTTTCAAATGTTGCGTCTTTGAACTACAATTCACATTTGTACGTGGATAATCACTTTTAGAGATAAAATTAGATGTTTAAAGTGATTTACAAGCTTCCAGGGGCCCTAAACTCAAGATATGAGGAATGGGTAAATATGAATGAAAATGGCCAATTTATTCACTCTGAGACCTTAAAAAGTTTTTCTCCACTCCAGAAAGTGAATTACATAACATTTGTAGACCTTTATTGTTCAATCAAAAACGCCCGATTTTTGACGAAAGAGATAACCACCCCCCCTTACGACATGCTTCAGAAACAAAAAAAATGGTCCGTTTTCAAATGTTGCGTCTTTGAATGACAATCCACATTTGTACGTGGGTAATCACTTTTAGAGATAAAGTGAGATGTTTAAAGTGATTTTCAAGCTTCCAGGGGCCCTAAACACAAGATTTGAGGAATGGTTAAAGTGAATGAAAATGGCCAATTTACTCACTCTGAGGCCTTAAAAAGTGTTTCTCCTCCACGGGAAGTGAATTAAATAACATTTGGAGGCCTTTATTGTTCAAGCGAAAACGCCTGATTTTTGATGAAAGAGATAAGCAGCCCCCCTTACGACATGCTTCTGAAACTAAAAAAATTGGTTCATTTTCAAATGTTGCGTCTTTTGAACTACAATTAACATTGTACGTGGATAATCACTTTTAGAGATAAAATGAGATGTTTAAAGTGATTTTCAAGCTTCCAGGGGCCCTAAACACGAGATTTGAGAAATGGGTAAACATGAATGAAAATGGCCAATTTACTCACTCTGCGGCCTTAAAAAGTGTTTCTCCTCCACGGAAAGTGAATAAAATAACATTTGGATGCCTTTATTGTTCAATCAAATACGCCCGTTTTTTGGTGAAAAAGATAACCACCCCCCCTTACGACATGCTTCAGAAACGAAAAAAATGGTCCATTTTCAAATGTTGCGTCTGTGAACTACAATTCACATTTGTACGTGGATGATCACTTTTAGAGATAAAATTAGATGTTTAAAGTGATTTACAAGCTTCCAGGGGCCCTAAACACAAGATATGAAGAATGGGTAAATATGAATGAAACTGGCCAATTTATTCACTCTGAGGCCTTAAAAAGTTTTTCTCCACTCCAGAAAGTGAATTACATAACATTTGTAGGCCTTTATTGTTCAATCAAAAACGCCCGATTTTTGCCGAAAGAGATAACCACCCCCCCTTACGACATGCTTCAGAAACTAAAAAAATGGTCCGATTTCAAATGTTGCCTCTTTGAACTACAATTCACATTTGTACGTGGAAAAGCACTTTTAAAGATCAAATGAGATGTTTAAAGTGATTTTCATGCTTCCAGGGGCCTTAAACACAAGATTTGAGGAATGGGTAAAAGTGAATGAAAATGGCCAATTTACTCACTCTGAGGCCTTAAAAAGTGTTTCTCCTCCACGGGAAGTGAATTAAATAACATTTGTAGGCCTTTATTGTTCAAGCGAAAACGCACGATTATTGACGAAAGAGATAACCACCCCCCCTTACGACATGCTTCAGAAACGAAAAAAATGGTCCGTTTTCAAATGTTGCGTCTTTGAACGACAATCCACATTTGTACGTGGATAAACACTTTTAGAGCTAAAATTAGATGTTTAAAGTGATTTTCAAGCTTCCAGGGGCCCTAAACACAAGATTTGAGAAATGGGTAAAAGTGAATGAAAATGGCCAATTTACTCACTCTGAGGCCTTAAAAAGTGTTTCTCCTCCACGGGAAGTGAATTAAATACCATTTGGAGGTCTTTATTGTTCAAGCGAAAACGCACGATTATTGACGAAAGAGATAACCACCCCCCCTTACGACATGCTTCTGAAACTAAAAAAATGGTTCATTTTTAAATGTTGCGTCTTTGAACCACAATTAACATTGTACGTGGATAATCACTTTTAGAGATAAAATGAGATGTTTAAAGTGATTTTCAAGCTTCCAGGGGCCCTAAACACGAGATTTGAGAAATGGGTAAACGTGAATGAAAATGGCCAATTTACTCACTCTGCGGCCTTAAAAAGTGTTTCTCCTCCACGGAAAGTGAATAAAATAACATTTGGATGCCTTTATTGTTCAATCAAAAACGCCAGTTTTTTGGTGAAAAAGATAACCACCCCCCCTTACGACATGCTTCAGAAACGAAAAAAATGGTCCATTTTCAAATGTTGCGTCTTTGAACTACAATTCACATTTGTACGTGGATAATCACTTTTAGAGATAAAATTAGATGTTTAAAGTGATTTACAAGCTTCCAGGGGCCCTAAACACAAGATATGAGGAATGGGTAAATATGAATGAAAATGGCCAATTTATTCACTCTGAGGCCTTAAAAAGTGTTTCTCCTCAACGGGAAGTGAATTAAATAACATTTGTAGGCCTTTATTGTTCAAGCGAAAACGCCCGATTATTGACGAAAGAGATAACCACCCCCCCTTATGACATGCTTCAGAAACGAAAAAAATGGTCCGTTTTCAAATGTTGCGTCTTTGAATGACAATCCACATTTGTACGTGGATAATCACTTTTAGAGCTAAAATTAGATGTTTAAAGTGATTTTCAAGCTTCCAGGGGCCCTAAACACAAGATTTGGGAAATGGGTAAAAGTGAATGAAAATGGCCAATTTACTCACTCTGAGGCCTTAAAAAGTGTTTCTCCTCCACGGGAAGTGAATTAAATACCATTTGGAGGCCTTTATTGTTCAAGCGAAAACGCCTGATTTTTGATGAAAGAGATAACCACCCCCCCTTACGACATGCTTCTGAAACTAAAAAATGGTTCATTTTCAAATGTTGCATCTTTTGAACTACAATTAACATTGTACGTGGATAATCACTTTTAGAGATAAAATGAGATGTTTAAAGTGATTTTCAAGCTTCCAGGGGCCCTAAACACGAGATTTGAAAAATGGGTAACCGTGAATGAAAATGGCCAATTTTTTCACTCTGCGGCCTTAAAAAGTGTTTCTCCTCCACGGAAAGTGAATAAAGTAACATTTGGATGCCTTTATTGTTCAATCAAAAACGCCCGTTTTTTGGTGAAAAAGATAACCACCCCCCCCTTACGACATGCTTCAGAAACGAAAAAAATGGTCCATTTTCAAATGTTGCGTCTTTGAACTACAATTCACATTTGTACGTGGATGATCACTTTTAGAGATAAAATTAGATGTTTAAAGTGATTTACAAGCTTCCAGGGGCCCTAAACACAAGATATGAGGAATGGGTAAATATGAATGAAAATGGCCAATTTATTCACTCTGAGGCCTTAAAAAGTTTTTCTCCACTCCAGAAAGTGAATTAAATAACATTTGTAGGCCTTTATTGTTAAATCAAAAACGCCGGATTTTTGACGAAAGAGATAACCACCCCCCCCTTACGACATGCTTCAGAAACTAAAAAAATGGTCCGTTTTTAAATGTAGCCTCTTTGAACTACAATTCACATTTGTACGTGGAAAAGCACTTTTAAAGATCAAATGAGATGTTTAAAGTGATTTTCATGCTTCCAGGGGCCTTAAACACAAGATTTGAGGAATGGGTAAAAGTGAATGAAAATGGCCAATTTACTCACTCTGAGGCCTTAAAAAGTGTTTCTCCTCCACGGGAAGTGAATTAAATAACATTTGTAGGCCTTTATTGTCCAAGCGAAAACGCCCGATTATTGACGAAAGAGATAACCACCCCCCCTTACGACATGCTTCAGAAACGTAAAAAATGGCCCGTTTTCAAATGTTGCGTCTTTGAATGACAATCCACATTTGTACGTGGATAATCACTTTTAGAGCTAAAATTAGATGTTTAAAGTGATTTTCAAGCTTCCAGGGGCCCTAAACACAAGATTTGAGAAATGGGTAAAAGTGAATGAAAATGGCCAATTTACTCACTCTGAGGCCTTAAAAAGTGTTTCTCCTCCACGGAAAGTGAATAAAATAACATTTGGATGCCTTTATTGTTCAATCAAAAACGCCCGTTTTTTGGAGAAAAAGATAACAACCCCCCCTTACGACATGCTTCAGAAACACAAAAAATGGTCCATTTTCAAATGTTGCGTCTTTGAACTACAATTCACATTTGTACGTGGATAATCACTTTTAGAGATAAAATTAGATGTTTAAAGTGATTTACAAGCTTCCAGGGGCCCTAAACACAAGATATGAGGAATGGGTAAATATGAATGAAAATGGCCAATTTATTCACTCTGAGGCCTTAAAAAGTTTTTCTCCACTCCAGAAAGTGAATTAAATAACATTTGTAGGCCTTTATTGTTCAATCAAAAACGCCCGATTTTTGACGAAAGAGATAACCACCCCCCCTTACGACATGCTTCAGAAACTAAAAAAATGGTCCGTTTTTAAATGTAGCCTCTTTGAACTACAATTCACATTTGTACGTGGAAAAGCACTTTTAAAGATCAAATGAGATGTTTAAAGTGATTTTCATGCTTCCAGGGGCCTTAAACACAAGATTTGAGGAATTGGTAAAAGTGAATGAAAATGGTCAATTTACTCACTCTGAGGCCTTAAAAAGTGTTTCTCCTCCACGGGAAGTGAATTAAATAACATTTGTAGGCCTTTATTGTTCAAGCGAAAACGCCCGATTATTGACGAAAGAGATAACCACCCCCCCTTACGACATGCTTCAGAAACGTAAAAAATGGCCCGTTTTCAAATGTTGCGTCTTTGAATGACAATCCACATTTGTACGTGGATAATCACTTTTAGAGATAAAATTAGATGTTTAAAGTGATTTACAAGCTTCCAGGGGCCCTAAACACAAGATATGAGGAATGGGTAAATATGAATGAAAATGGCCAATTTATTCACTCTGAGGCCTTAAAAAGTTTTTCTCCACTCCAGAAAGTGAATTAAATAACATTTGTAGGCCTTTATTGTTCAATCAAAAACGCCCGATTTTTGACGAAAGAGATAACCACCCCCCCTTACGACATGCTTCAGAAACTAAAAAAATGGTCCGTTTTTAAATGTAGCCTCTTTGAACTACAATTCACATTTGTACGTGGAAAAGCACTTTTAAAGATCAAATGAGATGTTTAAAGTGATTTTCATGCTTCCAGGGGCCTTAAACACAAGATTTGAGGAATGGGTAAAAGTGAATGAAAATGGTCAATTTACTCACTCTGAGGCCTTAAAAAGTGTTTCTCCTCCACGGGAAGTGAATTAAATAACATTTGTAGGCCTTTATTGTTCAAGCGAAAACGCCCGATTATTGACGAAAGAGATAACCACCCCCCCTTACGACATGCTTCAGAAACGAAAAAAATGGTCCGTTTTCAAATGTTGCGTCTTTGAATGACAATCCACATTTGTACGTGGATAATCACTTTTAGAGCTAAAATTAGATGTTTAAAGTGATTTTCAAGCTTCCAGGGGCCCTAAACACAAGATTTGAGAAATGGGTAAAAGTGAATGAAAATGGCCAATTTACTCACTCTGAGGCCTTAAAAAGTGTTTCTCCTCCACGGGAAGTGAATTAAATACCATTTGGAGGCCTTTATTGTTCAAGCGAAAACCCCTGATTTTTGATGAAAGAGATAACCACCCCCCCTTACGACATGCTTCTGAAACTGAAAAAATGGTTCATTTTCAAAAGTTGCGTCTTTGAACTACAATTAACATTGTACGTGGATAATCACTTTTAGAGATAAAATGAGATGTTTAAAGTGATTTTCAAGCTTCCAGGGGCCCTAAACACGAGATTTGAAAAATGGGTAACCGTGAATGAAAATGGCCAATTTTTTCACTCTGCGGCCTTAAAAAGTGTTTCTCCTCCACGGAAAGTGAATAAAATAACATTTGGATGCCTTTATTGTTCAAGCGAAAACGCCTGATTTTTGATGAAAGAGATAACCACCCCCCCTTACGACATGCTTCTGAAACTAAAAAAAATGGTTCATTTTCAAATGTTGCGTCTTTGAACTACAATTAACATTGTACGTGGATATTCACTTTTAGAGATAAAATGAGATGTTTAAAGTGATTTTCAAGTTTCCAGGGTCCCTAAACACGAGATTTGAGAAATGGGTAAACGTGAATGAAAATGGCCAATTTACTCACTCTGCGGCCTTAAAAAGTGTTTCTCCTCCACGGAAAGTGAATAAAATAACATTTGGATGCCTTTATTGTTCAATCAAAAACGCCCGTTTTTTGGTGAAAAAGATAACCACCCCCCCTTACGACATGCTTCAGAAACGAAAAAAATGGTCCATTTTCAAATGTTGCGTCTTTGAACTACAATTCACATTTGTACGTAGATGATTACTTTTAGAGATAAAATTAGATGTTTAAAGTGATTTACAAGCTTTCAGGGGCCCTAAACACAAGATATGAGGAATGGGTAAATATGAATGAAGATGGCCAATTTATTCACTCTGAGGCCTTAAAAAGTGTTTCTCCTCCACGGGAAGTGAATTAAATAACATTTGTAGGCCTTTATTGTTCAATTGAAAACGCCTGATTATTGACGAAAGAGATAACCACCCCCCCTTACGACATGCTTCAGAAACGAAAAAAATGGTCCGTTTTCAAATGTTGCGTCTTTGAATGACAATCCACATTTGTACGTGGATAATCACTTTTAGAGCTAAAATTAGATGTTTAAAGTGATTTTCAAGCTTCCAGGGGCCCTAAACACAAGATTTGAGAAATGGGTAAAAGTGAATGAAAATGGCCAATTTTCTCACTCTGAGGCCTTAAAAAGTGTTTCTCCTCAACGGGAAGTGAATTAAATAACATTTGTAGGCCTTTATTGTTCAAGCGAAAACGCCCGATTATTGACGAAAGAGATAACCCCCCCTTACGACATGCTTCAGAAACGAAAAAAATGGTCCGTTTTCAAATGTTGCGTCTTTGAACGACAATCCACATTTGTACGTGGCTAATCACTTTTAGAGCTAAAATTAGATGTTTAAAGTGATTTTCAAGCTTCCAGGGGCCCTAAATACAAGATTTGAGAAATGGGTAAAAGTGAATGAAAATGGCCAATTTACTCACTCTGAGGCCTTAAAAAGTGTTTCTACTCCACGGGAAGTGAATTAAATAACATTTGGAGGCCTTTATTGTTCAAGCGAAAACGCCTGATTTTTGATGAAAGAGATAACCACCCCCCCCTTACGACATGCTTCAGAAACGAAAAAAATGGTCCATTTTCAAATGTTGCGTCTTTGAACCACAATTAACATTGTACGTGGATAATCACTTTTAAAGATAAAATGAGTTGTTTAAAGTGATTTTCAAGCTTCTAGGGGCCCTCAACACGAGATTTGAGAAATGGGTAAACGTGAATGAAAATGGCCAATTTACTCACTCTGCGGCCTTAAAAAGTGTTTCTCCTCCACGGAAAGTGAATAAAATAACATTTGGATGCCTTCATTGTTCAATCAAAAACGCCCGTTTTTTGGTGAAAAAGATAACCATCCCCCCTTACGACATGCTTCAGAAACGAAAAAAATGGTCCATTTTCAAATGTTGCTTCTTTGAACTACAATTCACATTTGTACGTGGATAATCACTTTTATAGATAAAATTAGATGTTTAAAGTGATTTACAAGCTTCCAGGGGCCCTAAACACAAGATATGAGGAACGGGTAAATATGAATGAAAATGGCAAATTTATTCACTCTGAGGCCTTAAAAAGTTTTTCTCCAAATCCAGAAAGTGAATTCAATAACATTTGTAGACCTTTATTGTTCAATCAAAAACGCCCGATTATTGACGAAAGAGATAACCCCCCCCCCTTACGACATGCTTCAGAAACAAAAAAAATGGTTCATTTTCAAATGTTGCATCTTTGAACGACAATCCACATTTGTACGTGGATAAACACTTTTAGAGATAAAATTAGATGTTTAAAGTGATTTTCAAGCTTCCAGGGGCCCTAAACACAAGATTTGAGAAATGGGTAAAAGTGAATGAAAAGGGCCAATTTACTCTCTCTGAGGCCTTAAAAAGTGTTTCTCCTCAATAGGAAGTGAATTAAATAACATTTGTAGGCCTTTATTGTTCAAGCGAAAACGCCCGATTATTGACGAAAAAGATAACCACCCCCCCTTACGACATGCTTCAGAAACGAAAAAAATGGTCCGTTTTCAAATGTTGCGTCTTTAAATGACAATCCACATTTGTACGTGGATAATCACTTTTAGAGCTAAAATTAGATGTTTAAAGTGATTTTCAAGCTTCCAGGGGCCCTAAACACAAGATTTGAGAAATGGGTAAAAGTGAATGAAAATGGCCAATTTACTCACTCTGAGGCCTTAAAAAGTGTTTCTCCTCCACGGGAAGTGAATTAAATACCATTTGGAGGCCTTTATTGTTAAAGCGAAAACGCCTGATTTTTGATGAAAGAGATAACCACCCCCCCTTACGACATGCTTCTGAAACTAAAAAAATGGTTCATTTTCAAATGTTGCGTCTTTGAACTACAATTAACATTGTACATGGATAATCACTTTTAGAGATAAAATGAGATGTTTAAAGTGATTTTCAAGCTTCCAGGGGCCCTAAACACGAGATTTGAGAAATGGGTAAACGTGAATGAAAATGGCCAATTTACTCACTCTGCGGCCTTAAAAAGTGTTTCTCCTCCACGGAGAGTGAATAAAATAACATTTGGATGCCTTTATTGTTCAATCAAAAACGCCCGTTTTTTGGTGAAAAAGATAACCACCCCCCCTTACGACATGCTTCAGAAACGAAAAAAATGGTCCATTTTCAAATGTTGCGTCTTTGAACCACAATTAACATTGTACGTGGATAATCACTTTTAAAGATAAAATGAGTTGTTTAAAGTGATTTTCAAGCTTCCAGGGGCCCTCAACACGAGATTTGAGAAATGGGTAAACGTGAATGAAAATGGCCAATTTACTCACTCTGCGGCCTTAAAAAGTGTTTCTCCTCCACGGAAAGTGAATAAAATAACATTTGGATGCCTTCATTGTTCAATCAAAAACGCCCGTTTTTTGGTGAAAAAGATAACCATCCCCCCTTACGACATGCTTCAGAAACGAAAAAAATGGTCCATTTTCAAATGTTGCTTCTTTGAACTACAATTCACATTTGTACGTGGATAATCACTTTTAGAGATAAAATTAGATGTTTAAAGTGATTTACAAGCTACCAGGGGCCCTAAACACAAGATATGAGGAACGGGTAAATATGAATGAAAATGGCCAATTTATTCACTCTGAGGCCTTAAAAAGTTTTTCTCCACTCCAGAAAGTGAATTAAATACCATTTGGAGGCCTTTATTGTTCAAGCGAAAACGCCTGATTTTCGATGAAAGAGATAACCACCCCCCCTTACGACATGCTTCTGAAACTAAAAAAATGGTTCATTTTCAAATGTTGCGTCTTTGAACCACAATTAACATTGTACGTGGATAATCACTTTTAGAGATAAAATTAGATGTTTAAAGTGATTTTCAAGCTTCCAGGGGCCCTAAACACGAGATTTGAGAAATGGGTAAACGTGAATGAAAATGGCCAATTTACTCACTCTGCGGCCTTAAAAAGTGTTTCTCCTCCACGGAAAGTGAATAAAATAACATTTGGATGCCTTTATTGTTCAAGCGAAAACGCCTGATTTTTGATGAAAGAGATAACCACCCCCCCTTACGACATGCTTCTGAAACTAAAAAAATGGTTCATTTTCAAATGTTGCGTCTTTGAACTACAATTAACATTGTACGTGGATATTCACTTTTAGAGATAAAATGAGATGTTTAAAGTGATTTTCAAGTTTCCAGGGTCCCTAAACACGAGATTTGAGAAATGGGTAAACGTGAATGAAAATGGCCAATTTACTCACTCTGAGGCCTTAAAAAGTGTTTCTCCTCAACAGGAAGTGAATTAAATAACATTTGGATGCCTTTATTGTTCAATCAAAAACGCCCTTTTTTTGGTGAAAAAGATAACCACCCCCCCTTACGACATGCTTCAGAAACGAAAAAAATGGTCCATTTTCAAATGTTGCGTCTTTGAACTACATTTCACATTTGTACGTGGATGATCACTTTTAGAGATAAAATTAGATGTTTAAAGTGATTTACAAGCTTCCAGGGGCCCTAAACACAAGATATTAGGAATGGGTAAATATGAATGAAAATGGCCAATTTATTCACTCTGAGGCCTTAAAAAGTTTTTCTCCACTCCAGAAAGTGAATTAAATAACATTTGTAGGCCTTTATTGTTCAAGCGAAAACGCCCGATTATTGACGAAAGAGATAACCACCCCCCCTTACGACATGCTTCAGAAACTAAAAAAATGGTCCGTTTTCAAATGTTGCCACTTTGAACTACAATTCACATTTGTACGTGGATAATCACTTTTAGAGCTAAAATTAGATGTTTAAAGTGATTTTCAAGCTTCCAGGGGCCCTAAACACAAGATTTGAGAAATGGGTAAAAGTGAATGAAAATGGCCAATTTACTCACTCTGCGGCCTTAAAAAGTGTTTCTCCTCCACGGAAAGTGAATAAAATAACATTTGGATGCCTTTATTGTTCAATCAAAAACGCCCGTTTTTTGGTGAAAAAGATAACCACCCCCCCTTACGACATGCTTCAGAAACGAAAAAAATGGTCCATTTTCAAATGTTGCGTCTTCGAACTACAATTCACATTTGTACGTGGATGATCACTTTATATTTGTAGGCCTTTATTGTTCAATCAAAAACTCCAGATTTTTGACGAAAGAGATAACCACCCCCCCTTACGACATGCTTAAGAAACTAAAAAAATGGTCCGTTTTCAAATGTTGCCTCTTTGAACTACAATTCACATTTGTACGTGGAAAAGCACTTTTAAAGATCAAATGAGATGTTTAAAGTGATTTTCATGCTTCCAGGGGCCTTAAACACAAGATTTGAGGAATGGGTAAAAGTGAATGAAAATGGCCAATTTATTCACTCTGAGGCCTTAAAAAGTGTTTCTCCTCCACGGGAAGTGAATTAAATAACATTTGTAGGCCTTTATTGTTCAATTGAAAACGCCTGATTATTGACGAAAGAGATAACCACCCCCCCCTTACGACATGCTTCAGAAACGAAAAAAATGGTCCGTTTTCAAATGTTGCGTCTTTGAATGACAATCCACATTTGTACGTGGATAATCACTTTTAGAGCTAAAATTAGATGTTTAAAGTGATTTTCAAGCTTCCAGGGGCCCTAAACACAAGATTTGAGAAATGGGTAAAAGTGAATGAAAATGGCCAATTTACTCACTCTGAGGCCTTAAAAAGTGTTTCTCCTCCACGGGAAGTGAATTAAATACCATTTGGAGGCCTTTATTGTTCAAGCGAAAACGCCTGATTTTCGATGAAAGAGATAACCACCCCCCCTTACGACATGCTTCTGAAACTAAAAAAATGGTTCATTTTCAAATGTTGCGTCTTTGAACCACAATTAACATTGTACGTGGATAATCACTTTTAGAGATAAAATGAGATGTTTAAAGTGATTTTCAAGCTTCCAGGGGCCCTAAACACGAGATTTGAGAAATGGGTAAACGTGAATGAAAATGGCCAATTTACTCACCCTGCGGCCTTAAAAAGTGTTTCTCCTCCACGGAAAGTGAATAAAATAACATTTGGATGCCTTTATTGTTCAAGCGAAAACGCCTGATTTTTGATGAAAGAGATAACCACCCCCCCTTACGACATGCTTCTGAAACTAAAAAAATGGTTCATTTTCAAATGTTGCGTCTTTGAACCACAATTAACATTGTACGTGGATAATCACTTTTAGAGATAAAATGAGATGTTTAGAGTGATTTTCAAGCTTCCAGGGACCCTAAACACGAGATTTGAGAAATGGGTAAACGTGAATGAAAATGGCCAATTTACTCACTCTGTGGCCTTAAAAAGTGTTTCTCCTCCACGGAAAGTGAATAAAATAACATTTGGATGCCTTTATTGTTCAATCAAAAACGCCCGTTTTTTGGTGAAAAAGATAACCACCCCCCCCTTACGACATGCTTCAGAAACAAAAAAAATGTTCCATTTTGAAATGTTGCGTCTTTCAACTACAATTCACATTTGTACGTGGATGATCACTTTTAGAGATAAAATTAGATGTTTAAAGTGATTTACAAGCTTCCAGGGGCCCTAAACACAAGATATGAGGAATGGGTAAATATGAATGAAAATGGCCAATTTATTCACTCTGAGGCCTTAAAAAGTGTTTCTCCTCCACGGGAAGTGAATTAAATAACATTTGTAGGCCTTTGTTGTTCAATTGAAAACGCCTGATTATTGACGAAAGAGATAACCACCCCCCCTTACGACATGCTTCAGAAACGAAAAAAATGGTCCGTTTTCAAATGTTGCGTCTTTGAATGACAATCCACATTTGTACGTGGATAATCACTTTTAGAGCTAAAATTAGATGTTTAAAGTGATTTTCAAGCTTCCAGGGGCCCTAAACACAAGATTTGAGAAATGGGTAAAAGTGAATGAAAATGGCCAATTTACTCACTCTGAGGCCTTAAAAAGTGTTTCTACTCCACGGGAAGTGAATTAAATAACATTTGGAGGCCTTTATTGTTCAAGCGAAAACGCCTGATTTTTGATGAAAGAGATAACCACCCCCCCCCTTACGACATGCTTCAGAAACGAAAAAAATGGTCCATTTTCAAATGTTGCGTCTTTGAACCACAATTAACATTGTACGTGGATAATCACTTTTAAAGATAAAATGAGTTGTTTAAAGTGATTTTCAAGCTTCTAGGGGCCCTCAACACGAGATTTGAGAAATGGGTAAACGTGAATGAAAATGGCCAATTTACTCACTCTGCGGCCTTAAAAAGTGTTTCTCCTCCACGGAAAGTGAATAAAATAACATTTGGGTGCCTTCATTGTTCAATCAAAAACGCCCGTTTTTTGGTGAAAAAGATAACCATCCCCCCTTACGACATGCTTCAGAAACGAAAAAAATGGTCCATTTTCAAATGTTGCTTCTTTGAACTACAATTCACATTTGTACGTGGATAATCACTTTTATAGATAAAATTAGATGTTTAAAGTGATTTACAAGCTTCCAGGGGCCCTAAACACAAGATATGAGGAACGGGTAAATATGAATGAAAATGGCAAATTTATTCCCTCTGAGGCCTTAAAAAGTTTTTCTCCAAATCCAGAAAGTGAATTCAATAACATTTGTAGACCTTTATTGTTCAATCAAAAACGCCCGATTATTGACGAAAGAGATAACCACCCCCCCTTACGACATGCTTCAGAAACAAAAAAAATGGTTCATTTTCAAATGTTGCATCTTTGAACGACAATCCACATTTGTACGTGGATAAACACTTTTAGAGATAAAATTAGATGTTTAAAGTGATTTTCAAGCTTCCAGGGGCCCTAAACACAAGATTTGAGAAATGGGTAAAAGTGAATGAAAAGGGCCAATTTACTCACTCTGAGGCCTTAAAAAGTGTTTCTCCTCAACAGGAAGTGAATTAAATAACATTTGTAGGCCTTTATTGTTCAAGCGAAAACGCCCGATTATTGACGAAAGAGATAACCACCCCCCCTTACGACATGCTTCAGAAACGAAAAAAATGGTCCGTTTTCAAATGTTGCGTCTTTAAATGACAATCCACATTTGTACGTGGATAATCACTTTTACAGCTAAAATTAGATGTTTAAAGTGATTTTCAAGCTTCCAGGGGCCCTAAACACAAGATTTGAGAAATGGGTAAAAGTGAATGAAAATGGCCAATTTACTCACTCTGAGGCCTTAAAAAGTGTTTCTCCTCCACGGGAAGTGAATTAAATACCATTTGAAGGCCTTTATTGTTAAAGCGAAAACGCCTGATTTTTGATGAAAGAGATAACCACCCCCCCTTACGACATGCTTCTGAAACTAAAAAAATGGTTCATTTTCAAATGTTGCGTCTTTGAACTGCAATTAACATTGTACGTGGATAATCACTTTTAGAGATAAAATGAGATGTTTAAAGTGATTTTCAAGCTTCCAGGGGCCCTAAACACGAGATTTGAGAAATGGGTAAACGTGAATGAAAATGGCCAATTTACTCACTCTGCGGCCTTAAAAAGTGTTTCTCCTCCACGGAGAGTGAATAAAATAACATTTGGATGCCTTTATTGTTCAATCAAAAACGCCCGTTTTTTGGTGAAAAAGATAACCACCCCCCCTTACGACATGCTTCAGAAACGAAAAAAATGGTCCATTTTCAAATGTTGCGTCTTCGAACTACAATTCACATTTGTACGTGGATGATCACTTTTAGAGATAAAATTAGATGTTTAAAGTGATATACAAGCTTCCAGGGGCCCTAAACACAAGATATGAGGAATGGGTAAATATGAATGAAAATGGCCAATTTATTCACTCCGAGGCCTTAAAAAGTTTTTCTCCACTCCAGAAAGTGAATTAAATAACATTTGTAGGCCTTTATTGTTCAATCAAAAACGCCCGATTTTTGACGAAAGAGATAACCACCCCCCCTTACGACATGCTTCAGAAACTAAAAAAATGGTCCGTTTTCAAATGTTGCCTCTTTGAACTACAATTCACATTTGTACGTGGAAAAGCACTTTTAAAGATCAAATGAGATGTTTAAAGTGATTTTCATGCTTCCAGGGGCCTTAAACACAAGATTTGAGGTATGGGTAAAAGTGAATGAAAATGGCCAATTTACTATCTCTGAGGCCTTAAAAAGTGTTTCTCCTCAACGGGAAGTGAATTAAATACCATTTGGAGGCCTTTATTGTTCAAGCAAAAACGCCTGATTTTTGATGAAAGAGATAACCACCCCCCCTTACGACATGCTTCTGAAACTAAAAAAATAGTTCATTTACAAATGTTGCGTCTTTGAACTACAATTAATATTGTACGTGGATAATCACTTTTAGAGCTAAAATGAGATGTTTAAAGTGATTTTCAAGCTTCCAGGGGCCCTAAACACGAGATTTGAGAAATGGGTAAACGTGAATGAAAATGGCCAATTTACTCACTCTGCGGCCTTAAAAAGTGTTTCTCCTTCACGGAAAGTGAATAAAATAACATTTGGATGCCTTTATTGTTCAATCAAAAACGCCCGTTTTTTGGTGAAAAAGATAACCACCCCCCCTTACGACATGCTTCAGAAACGAAAAAAATGTTCCATTTTCAAATGTTGCGTCTTTGAACTACAATTCACATTTGTACGTGGATGATCACTTTTAGAGATAAAATTAGATGTTTAAAGTGATATACAAGCTTCCAGGGGCCCTAAACACAAGATATGAGGAATGGGTAAATATGAATGAAAATGGCCAATTTATTCACTCCGAGGCCTTAAAAAGTTTTTCTCCACTCCAGAAAGTGAATTAAATAACATTTGGATGCCTTTATTGTTCAATCAAAAACGCCCGTTTTTTGGTGAAAACGATAACCACCCCCCCTTACGACATGCTTCAGAAACGAAAAAAAAATTCCATTTTCAAATGTTGCGTCTTTGAACTACAATTCACATTTGTACGTGGACGATCACTTTTAGAGATAAAATTAGATGTTTAAAGTGATTTACAAGCTTCCAGGGGCCCTAAACACAAGATATGAGGAATGGGTAAATATGAATGAAAATGGCCAATTTATTCACTCTGAGGCCTTAAAAAGTTTTTCTCCACTCCAGAAAGTGAATTAAATAACATTTGTAGGCCTTTATTGTTCAATCAAAAACGCCCGATTTTTGACGAAAGAGATAACCACCCCCCCTTACGACATGCTTCAGAAACTAAAAAAATGGTCCGTTTTCAAATGTTGCCTCTTTGAACTACAATTCACATTTGTACGTGGAAAAGCACTTTTAAAGATCAAATGAGATGTTTAAAGTGATTTTCATGCTTCCAGGGGCCATAAACACAAGATTTGAGGAATGGGTAAAAGTGAATGAAAATGGCCAATTTACTCACTCTGAGGCCTTAAAAAGTGTTTCTCCTCCACGGGAAGTGAATTAAATACCATTTGGAGGTCTTTATTGTTCAAGCGAAAACGCCTGATTTTTGATGAAAGAGATAACCACCCCCCCTTACGACATGCTTCTGAAACTAAAAAAATGGTTCATTTTCAAATGTTGCGTCTTTGAACCACAATTAACATTGTACGTGGATAATCACTTTTAGAGATAAAATGAGATGTTTAAAGTGATTTTCAAGCTTCCAGGGGCCCTAAACACGAGATTTGAGAAATGGGTAAACGTGAATGAAAATGGCCAATTTACTCACTCTGCGGCCTTAAAAAGTGTTTCTCCTCCACGGAGAGTGAATAAAATAACATTTGGATGCCTTTATTGTTCAATCAAAAACGCCCGTTTTTTGGTGAAAAAGATAACCACCCCCCCTTACGACATGCTTCAGAAACGAAAAAAATGGTCCATTTTCAAATGTTGCGTCTTCGAACTACAATTCACATTTGTACGTGGATGATCACTTTTAGAGATAAAATTAGATGTTTAAAGTGATATACAAGCTTCCAGGGGCCCTAAACACAAGATATGAGGAATGGGTAAATATGAATGAAAATGGCCAATTTATTCACTCCGAGGCCTTAAAAAGTTTTTCTCCACTCCAGAAAGTGAATTAAATAACATTTGTAGGCCTTTATTGTTCAATCAAAAACGCCCGATTTTTGACGAAAGAGATAACCACCCCCCCTTACGACATGCTTCAGAAACTAAAAAAATGGTCCGTTTTCAAATGTTGCCTCTTTGAACTACAATTCACATTTGTACGTGGAAAAGCACTTTTAAAGATCAAATGAGATGTTTAAAGTGATTTTCATGCTTCCAGGGGCCTTAAACACAAGATTTGAGGTATGGGTAAAAGTGAATGAAAATGGCCAATTTACTATCTCTGAGGCCTTAAAAAGTGTTTCTCCTCAACGGGAAGTGAATTAAATACCATTTGGAGGCCTTTATTGTTCAAGCAAAAACGCCTGATTTTTGATGAAAGAGATAACCACCCCCCCTTACGACATGCTTCTGAAACTAAAAAAATAGTTCATTTACAAATGTTGCGTCTTTGAACTACAATTAATATTGTACGTGGATAATCACTTTTAGAGCTAAAATGAGATGTTTAAAGTGATTTTCAAGCTTCCAGGGGCCCTAAACACGAGATTTGAGAAATGGGTAAACGTGAATGAAAATGGCCAATTTACTCACTCTGCGGCCTTAAAAAGTGTTTCTCCTTCACGGAAAGTGAATAAAATAACATTTGGATGCCTTTATTGTTCAATCAAAAACGCCCGTTTTTTGGTGAAAAAGATAACCACCCCCCCTTACGACATGCTTCAGAAACGAAAAAAATGTTCCATTTTCAAATGTTGCGTCTTTGAACTACAATTCACATTTGTACGTGGATGATCACTTTTAGAGATAAAATTAGATGTTTAAAGTGATATACAAGCTTCCAGGGGCCCTAAACACAAGATATGAGGAATGGGTAAATATGAATGAAAATGGCCAATTTATTCACTCCGAGGCCTTAAAAAGTTTTTCTCCACTCCAGAAAGTGAATTAAATAACATTTGGATGCCTTTATTGTTCAATCAAAAACGCCCGTTTTTTGGTGAAAACGATAACCACCCCCCCTTACGACATGCTTCAGAAACGAAAAAAAAATTCCATTTTCAAATGTTGCGTCTTTGAACTACAATTCACATTTGTACGTGGACGATCACTTTTAGAGATAAAATTAGATGTTTAAAGTGATTTACAAGCTTCCAGGGGCCCTAAACACAAGATATGAGGAATGGGTAAATATGAATGAAAATGGCCAATTTATTCACTCTGAGGCCTTAAAAAGTTTTTCTCCACTCCAGAAAGTGAATTAAATAACATTTGTAGGCCTTTATTGTTCAATCAAAAACGCCCGATTTTTGACGAAAGAGATAACCACCCCCCCTTACGACATGCTTCAGAAACTAAAAAAATGGTCCGTTTTCAAATGTTGCCTCTTTGAACTACAATTCACATTTGTACGTGGAAAAGCACTTTTAAAGATCAAATGAGATGTTTAAAGTGATTTTCATGCTTCCAGGGGCCATAAACACAAGATTTGAGGAATGGGTAAAAGTGAATGAAAATGGCCAATTTACTCACTCTGAGGCCTTAAAAAGTGTTTCTCCTCCACGGGAAGTGAATTAAATACCATTTGGAGGTCTTTATTGTTCAAGCGAAAACGCCTGATTTTTGATGAAAGAGATAACCACCCCCCCTTACGACATGCTTCTGAAACTAAAAAAATGGTTCATTTTCAAATGTTGCGTCTTTGAACCACAATTAACATTGTACGTGGATAATCACTTTTAGAGATAAAATGAGATGTTTAAAGTGATTTTCAAGCTTCCAGGGGCCCTAAACACGAGATTTGAGAAATGGGTAAACGTGAATGAAAATGGCCAATTTACTCACTCTGCGGCCTTAAAAAGTGTTTCTCCTCCACGGAAAGTGAATAAAATAACATTTGGATGCCTTTATTGTTCAATCAAAAACGCCCGTTTTTTGGTGAAAAAGATAACCACCCCCCCTTACGACATGCTTCAGAAACAAAAAAAATGTTCCATTTTCAAATGTTGCGTCTTTCAACTACAATTCACATTTGTACGTGGATGATCACTTTTAGAGATAAAATTAGATGTTTAAAGTGATTTACAAGCTTCCAGGGGCCCTAAACACAAGATATGAGGAATGGGTAAATATGAATGAAAATGGCCAATTTATTCACTCTGAGGCCTTAAAAAGTGTTTCTCCTCCACGGGAAGTGAATTAAATAACATTTGTAGGCCTTTATTGTTCAATTGAAAACGCCTGATTATTGACGAAAGAGATAACCACCCCCCCTTACGACATGCTTCAGAAACGAAAAAAATGGTCCGTTTTCAAATGTTGCGTCTTTGAATGACAATCCACATTTGTACGTGGATAATCACTTTTAGAGCTAAAATTAGATGTTTAAAGTGATTTTCAAGCTTCCAGGGGCCCTAAACACAAGATTTGAGAAATGGGTAAAAGTGAATGAAAATGGCCAATTTTCTCACTCTGAGGCCTTAAAAAGTGTTTCTCCTCAACGGGAAGTGAATTAAATAACATTTGTAGGCCTTTATTGTTCAAGCGAAAACGCCCGATTACTGACGAAAGAGATAACCCCCCCTTACGACATGCTTCAGAAACGAAAAAAATGGTCCGTTTTCAAATGTTGCGTCTTTGAACGACAATCCACATTTGTACGTGGCTAATCACTTTTAGAGCTATAATTAGATGTTTAAAGTGATTTTCAAGCTTCCAGGGGCCCTAAATTCAAGATTTGAGAAATGGGTAAAAGTGAATGAAAATGGCCAATTTACTCACTCTGAGGCCTTAAAAAGTGTTTCTACTCCACGGGAAGTGAATTAAATAACATTTGGAGGCCTTTATTGTTCAAGCGAAAACGCCTGATTTTTGATGAAAGAGATAACCACCCCCCCTTACGACATGCTTCAGAAACGAAAAAAATGGTCCATTTTCAAATGTTGCGTCTTTGAACTACAATTAACATTGTACGTGGATAATCACTTTTAGAGATAAAATGAGATGTTTAAAGTGATTTTCAAGCTTCCAGGGGCCCTAAACACAAGATTTGAGAAATGGGTAAAAGTGAATGAAAAGGGCCAATTTACTCACTCTGAGGCCTTAAAAAGTGTTTCTCCTCAACAGGAAGTGAATTAAATAACATTTGTAGGCCTTTATTGTTCAAGCGAAAACGCCCGATTATTGACGAAAGAGATAACCACCCCCCCTTACGACATGCTTCAGAAACGAAAAAAATGGTCCGTTTTCAAATGTTGCGTCTTTAAATGACAATCCACATTTGTACGTGGATAATCACTTTTAGAGCTAAAATTAGATGTTTAAAGTGATTTTCAAGCTTCCAGGGGCCCTAAACACAAGATTTGAGAAATGGGTAAAAGTGAATGAAAATGGCCAATTTACTCACTCTGAGGCCTTAAAAAGTGTTTCTCCTCCACGGGAAGTGAATTAAATACCATTTGAAGGCCTTTATTGTTAAAGCGAAAACGCCTGATTTTTGATGAAAGAGATAACCACCCCCCCTTACGACATGCTTCTGAAACTAAAAAAATGGTTCATTTTCAAATGTTGCGTCTTTGAACTACAATTAACATTGTACGTGGATAATCACTTTTAGAGATAAAATGAGATGTTTAAAGTGATTTTCAAGCTTCCAGGGGCCCTAAACACGAGATTTGAGAAATGGGTAAACGTGAATGAAAATGGCCAATTTACTCACTCTGCGGCCTTAAAAAGTGTTTCTCCTCCACGGAGAGTGAATAAAATAACATTTGGATGCCTTTATTGTTCAATCAAAAACGCCCGTTTTTTGGTGAAAAAGATAACCACCCCCCCTTACGACATGCTTCAGAAACGAAAAAAATGGTCCATTTTCAAATGTTGCGTCTTCGAACTACAATTCACATTTGTACGTGGATGATCACTTTTAGAGATAAAATTAGATGTTTAAAGTGATATACAAGCTTCCAGGGGCCCTAAACACAAGATATGAGGAATGGGTAAATATGAATGAAAATGGCCAATTTATTCACTCCGAGGCCTTAAAAAGTTTTTCTCCACTCCAGAAAGTGAATTAAATAACATTTGTAGGCCTTTATTGTTCAATCAAAAACGCCCGATTTTTGACGAAAGAGATAACCACCCCCCCTTACGACATGCTTCAGAAACTAAAAAAATGGTCCGTTTTCAAATGTTGCCTCTTTGAACTACAATTCACATTTGTACGTGGAAAAGCACTTTTAAAGATCAAATGAGATGTTTAAAGTGATTTTCATGCTTCCAGGGGCCTTAAACACAAGATTTGAGGTATGGGTAAAAGTGAATGAAAATGGCCAATTTACTCACTCTGAGGCCTTAAAAAGTGTTTCTCCTCAACGGGAAGTGAATTAAATACCATTTGGAGGCCTTTATTGTTCAAGCGAAAACGCCTGATTTTTGATGAAAGAGATAACCACCCCCCCTTACGACATGCTTCTGAAACTAAAAAAATAGTTCATTTTCAAATGTTGCGTCTTTGAACAACAATTAATATTGTACGTGGATAATCACTTTTAGAGCTAAAATGAGATGTTTAAAGTGATTTTCAAGCTTCCAGGGGCCCTAAACACGAGATTTGAGAAATGGGTAAACGTGAATGAAAATGGCCAATTTACTCACTCTGCGGCCTTAAAAAGTGTTTCTCCTTCACGGAAAGTGAATAAAATAACATTTGGATGCCTTTATTGTTCAATCAAAAACGCCCGTTTTTTGGTGAAAAAGATAACCACCCCCCCTTACGACATGCTTCAGAAACGAAAAAAATGGTCCATTTTCAAATGTTGCGTCTTCGAACTACAATTCACATTTGTACGTGGATGATCACTTTTAGAGATAAAATTAGATGTTTAAAGTGATATACAAGCTTCCAGGGGCCCTAAACACAAGATATGAGGAATGGGTAAATATGAATGAAAATGGCCAATTTATTCACTCCGAGGCCTTAAAAAGTTTTTCTCCACTCCAGAAAGTGAATTAAATAACATTTGTAGGCCTTTATTGTTCAATCAAAAACGCCCGATTTTTGACGAAAGAGATAACCACCCCCCCTTACGACATGCTTCAGAAACTAAAAAAATGGTTCATTTTCAAATGTTGCATCTTTGAACGACAATCCACATTTGTACGTGGATAAACACTTTTAGAGATAAAATTAGATGTTTAAAGTGATTTTCAAGCTTCCAGGGGCCCTAAACACAAGATTTGAGAAATGGGTAAAAGTGAATGAAAATGGCCAATTTTCTCACTCTGAGGCCTTAAAAAGTGTTTCTCCTCAACGGGAAGTGAATTAAATAACATTTGTAGGCCTTTATTGTTCAAGCGAAAACGCCCGATTACTGACGAAAGAGATAACCCCCCCTTACGACATGCTTCAGAAACGAAAAAAATGGTCCGTTTTCAAATGTTGCGTCTTTGAACGACAATCCACATTTGTACGTGGCTAATCACTTTTAGAGCTATAATTAGATGTTTAAAGTGATTTTCAAGCTTCCAGGGGCCCTAAATTCAAGATTTGAGAAATGGGTAAAAGTGAATGAAAATGGCCAATTTACTCACTCTGAGGCCTTAAAAAGTGTTTCTACTCCACGGGAAGTGAATTAAATAACATTTGGAGGCCTTTATTGTTCAAGCGAAAACGCCTGATTTTTGATGAAAGAGATAACCACCCCCCCTTACGACATGCTTCAGAAACGAAAAAAATGGTCCATTTTCAAATGTTGCGTCTTTGAACTACAATTAACATTGTACGTGGATAATCACTTTTAGAGATAAAATGAGATGTTTAAAGTGATTTTCAAGCTTCCAGGGGCCCTAAACACAAGATTTGAGAAATGGGTAAAAGTGAATGAAAAGGGCCAATTTACTCACTCTGAGGCCTTAAAAAGTGTTTCTCCTCAACAGGAAGTGAATTAAATAACATTTGTAGGCCTTTATTGTTCAAGCGAAAACGCCCGATTATTGACGAAAGAGATAACCACCCCCCCTTACGACATGCTTCAGAAACGAAAAAAATGGTCCGTTTTCAAATGTTGCGTCTTTAAATGACAATCCACATTTGTACGTGGATAATCACTTTTAGAGCTAAAATTAGATGTTTAAAGTGATTTTCAAGCTTCCAGGGGCCCTAAACACAAGATTTGAGAAATGGGTAAAAGTGAATGAAAATGGCCAATTTACTCACTCTGAGGCCTTAAAAAGTGTTTCTCCTCCACGGGAAGTGAATTAAATACCATTTGAAGGCCTTTATTGTTAAAGCGAAAACGCCTGATTTTTGATGAAAGAGATAACCACCCCCCCTTACGACATGCTTCTGAAACTAAAAAAATGGTTCATTTTCAAATGTTGCGTCTTTGAACTACAATTAACATTGTACGTGGATAATCACTTTTAGAGATAAAATGAGATGTTTAAAGTGATTTTCAAGCTTCCAGGGGCCCTAAACACGAGATTTGAGAAATGGGTAAACGTGAATGAAAATGGCCAATTTACTCACTCTGCGGCCTTAAAAAGTGTTTCTCCTCCACGGAGAGTGAATAAAATAACATTTGGATGCCTTTATTGTTCAATCAAAAACGCCCGATTTTTGACGAAAGAGATAACCACCCCCCCTTACGACATGCTTCAGAAACGAAAAAAATGGTCCATTTTCAAATGTTGCGTCTTCGAACTACAATTCACATTTGTACGTGGATGATCACTTTTAGAGATAAAATTAGATGTTTAAAGTGATATACAAGCTTCCAGGGGCCCTAAACACAAGATATGAGGAATGGGTAAATATGAATGAAAATGGCCAATTTATTCACTCCGAGGCCTTAAAAAGTTTTTCTCCACTCCAGAAAGTGAATTAAATAACATTTGTAGGCCTTTATTGTTCAATCAAAAACGCCCGATTTTTGACGAAAGAGATAACCACCCCCCCTTACGACATGCTTCAGAAACTAAAAAAATGGTCCGTTTTCAAATGTTGCCTCTTTGAACTACAATTCACATTTGTACGTGGAAAAGCACTTTTAAAGATCAAATGAGATGTTTAAAGTGATTTTCATGCTTCCAGGGGCCTTAAACACAAGATTTGAGGTATGGGTAAAAGTGAATGAAAATGGCCAATTTACTCACTCTGAGGCCTTAAAAAGTGTTTCTCCTCAACGGGAAGTGAATTAAATACCATTTGGAGGCCTTTATTGTTCAAGCGAAAACGCCTGATTTTTGATGAAAGAGATAACCACCCCCCCTTACGACATGCTTCTGAAACTAAAAAAATAGTTCATTTTCAAATGTTGCGTCTTTGAACAACAATTAATATTGTACGTGGATAATCACTTTTAGAGCTAAAATGAGATGTTTAAAGTGATTTTCAAGCTTCCAGGGGCCCTAAACACGAGATTTGAGAAATGGGTAAACGTGAATGAAAATGGCCAATTTACTCACTCTGCGGCCTTAAAAAGTGTTTCTCCTTCACGGAAAGTGAATAAAATAACATTTGGATGCCTTTATTGTTCAATCAAAAACGCCCGTTTTTTGGTGAAAAAGATAACCACCCCCCCTTACGACATGCTTCAGAAACGAAAAAAATGGTCCATTTTCAAATGTTGCGTCTTCGAACTACAATTCACATTTGTACGTGGATGATCACTTTTAGAGATAAAATTAGATGTTTAAAGTGATATACAAGCTTCCAGGGGCCCTAAACACAAGATATGAGGAATGGGTAAATATGAATGAAAATGGCCAATTTATTCACTCCGAGGCCTTAAAAAGTTTTTCTCCACTCCAGAAAGTGAATTAAATAACATTTGTAGGCCTTTATTGTTCAATCAAAAACGCCCGATTTTTGACGAGAGATAACCACCCCCCCTTACGACATGCTTCAGAAACTAAAAAAATGGTCCGTTTTCAAATGTTGCCTCTTTGAACTACAATTCACATTTGTACGTGGAAAAGCACTTTTAAAGATCAAATGAGATGTTTAAAGTGATTTTCATGCTTCCAGGGGCCTTAAACACAAGATTTGAGGTATGGGTAAAAGTGAATGAAAATGGCCAATTTACTCACTCTGAGGCCTTAAAAAGTGTTTCTCCTCCACGGGAAGTGAATTAAATACCATTTGAAGGCCTTTATTGTTAAAGCGAAAACGCCTGATTTTTGATGAAAGAGATAACCACCCCCCCTTACGACATGCTTCTGAAACTAAAAAAATGGTTCATTTTCAAATGTTGCGTCTTTGAACTACAATTAACATTGTACGTGGATAATCACTTTTAGAGATAAAATGAGATGTTTAAAGTGATTTTCAAGCTTCCAGGGGCCCTAAACACGAGATTTGAGAAATGGGTAAACGTGAATGAAAATGGCCAATTTACTCACTCTGCGGCCTTAAAAAGTGTTTCTCCTCCACGGAGAGTGAATAAAATAACATTTGGATGCCTTTATTGTTCAATCAAAAACGCCCGTTTTTTGGTGAAAAAGATAACCACCCCCCCTTACGACATGCTTCAGAAACGAAAAAAATGGTCCATTTTCAAATGTTGCGTCTTCGAACTACAATTCACATTTGTACGTGGATGATCACTTTTAGAGATAAAATTAGATGTTTAAAGTGATATACAAGCTTCCAGGGGCCCTAAACACAAGATATGAGGAACGGGTAAATATGAATGAAAATGGCAAATTTATTCCCTCTGAGGCCTTAAAAAGTTTTTCTCCAAATCCAGAAAGTGAATTCAATAACATTTGTAGACCTTTATTGTTCAATCAAAAACGCCCGATTATTGACGAAAGAGATAACCACCCCCCCTTACGACATGCTTCAGAAACAAAAAAAATGGTTCATTTTCAAATGTTGCATCTTTGAACGACAATCCACATTTGTACGTGGATAAACACTTTTAGAGATAAAATTAGATGTTTAAAGTGATTTTCAAGCTTCCAGGGGCCCTAAACACAAGATTTGAGAAATGGGTAAAAGTGAATGAAAATGGCCAATTTTCTCACTCTGAGGCCTTAAAAAGTGTTTCTCCTCAACGGGAAGTGAATTAAATAACATTTGGAGGCCTTTATTGTTCAAGCGAAAACGCCCGATTACTGACGAAAGAGATAACCCCCCCTTACGACATGCTTCAGAAACGAAAAAAATGGTCCGTTTTCAAATGTTGCGTCTTTGAACGACAATCCACATTTGTACGTGGCTAATCACTTTTAGAGCTATAATTAGATGTTTAAAGTGATTTTCAAGTTTCCAGGGGCCCTAAATTCAAGATTTGAGAAATGGGTAAAAGTGAATGAAAATGGCCAATTTACTCACTCTGAGGCCTTAAAAAGTGTTTCTACTCCACGGGAAGTGAATTAAATAACATTTGGAGGCCTTTATTGTTCAAGCGAAAACGCCTGATTTTTGATGAAAGAGATAACCACCCCCCCTTACGACATGCTTCAGAAACGAAAAAAATGGTCCATTTTCAAATGTTGCGTCTTTGAACTACAATTAACATTGTACGTGGATAATCACTTTTAGAGATAAAATGAGATGTTTAAAGTGATTTTCAAGCTTCCAGGGGCCCTAAACACAAGATTTGAGAAATGGGTAAAAGTGAATGAAAAGGGCCAATTTACTCACTCTGAGGCCTTAAAAAGTGTTTCTCCTCAACAGGAAGTGAATTAAATAACATTTGTAGGCCTTTATTGTTCAAGCGAAAACGCCCGATTATTGACGAAAGAGATAACCACCCCCCCTTACGACATGCTTCAGAAACGAAAAAAATGGTCCGTTTTCAAATGTTGCGTCTTTAAATGACAATCCACATTTGTACGTGGATAATCACTTTTAGAGCTAAAATTAGATGTTTAAAGTGATTTTCAAGCTTCCAGGGGCCCTAAACACAAGATTTGAGAAATGGGTAAAAGTGAATGAAAATGGCCAATTTACTCACTCTGAGGCCTTAAAAAGTGTTTCTCCTCCACGGGAAGTGAATTAAATACCATTTGAAGGCCTTTATTGTTAAAGCGAAAACGCCTGATTTTTGATGAAAGAGATAACCACCCCCCCTTACGACATGCTTCTGAAACTAAAAAAATGGTTCATTTTCAAATGTTGCGTCTTTGAACTACAATTAACATTGTACGTGGATAATCACTTTTAGAGATAAAATGAGATGTTTAAAGTGATTTTCAAGCTTCCAGGGGCCCTAAACACGAGATTTGAGAAATGGGTAAACGTGAATGAAAATGGCCAATTTACTCACTCTGCGGCCTTAAAAAGTGTTTCTCCTCCACGGAGAGTGAATAAAATAACATTTGGATGCCTTTATTGTTCAATCAAAAACGCCCGATTTTTGACGAAAGAGATAACCACCCCCCCTTACGACATGCTTCAGAAACGAAAAAAATGGTCCATTTTCAAATGTTGCGTCTTCGAACTACAATTCACATTTGTACGTGGATGATCACTTTTAGAGATAAAATTAGATGTTTAAAGTGATATACAAGCTTCCAGGGGCCCTAAACACAAGATATGAGGAATGGGTAAATATGAATGAAAATGGCCAATTTATTCACTCCGAGGCCTTAAAAAGTTTTTCTCCACTCCAGAAAGTGAATTAAATAACATTTGTAGGCCTTTATTGTTCAATCAAAAACGCCCGATTTTTGACGAAAGAGATAACCACCCCCCCTTACGACATGCTTCAGAAACTAAAAAAATGGTCCGTTTTCAAATGTTGCCTCTTTGAACTACAATTCACATTTGTACGTGGAAAAGCACTTTTAAAGATCAAATGAGATGTTTAAAGTGATTTTCATGCTTCCAGGGGCCTTAAACACAAGATTTGAGGTATGGGTAAAAGTGAATGAAAATGGCCAATTTACTCACTCTGAGGCCTTAAAAAGTGTTTCTCCTCAACGGGAAGTGAATTAAATACCATTTGGAGGCCTTTATTGTTCAAGCGAAAACGCCTGATTTTTGATGAAAGAGATAACCACCCCCCCTTACGACATGCTTCTGAAACTAAAAAAATAGTTCATTTTCAAATGTTGCGTCTTTGAACTACAATTAATATTGTACGTGGATAATCACTTTTAGAGCTAAAATGAGATGTTTAAAGTGATTTTCAAGCTTCCAGGGGCCCTAAACACGAGATTTGAGAAATGGGTAAACGTGAATGAAAATGGCCAATTTACTCACTCTGCGGCCTTAAAAAGTGTTTCTCCTTCACGGAAAGTGAATAAAATAACATTTGGATGCCTTTATTGTTCAATCAAAAACGCCCGTTTTTTGGTGAAAAAGATAACCACCCCCCCTTACGACATGCTTCAGAAACGAAAAAAATGGTCCATTTTCAAATGTTGCGTCTTCGAACTACAATTCACATTTGTACGTGGATGATCACTTTTAGAGATAAAATTAGATGTTTAAAGTGATATACAAGCTTCCAGGGGCCCTAAACACAAGATATGAGGAATGGGTAAATATGAATGAAAATGGCCAATTTATTCACTCCGAGGCCTTAAAAAGTTTTTCTCCACTCCAGAAAGTGAATTAAATAACATTTGTAGGCCTTTATTGTTCAATCAAAAACGCCCGATTTTTGACGAAAGAGATAACCACCCCCCCTTACGACATGCTTCAGAAACTAAAAAAATGGTCCGTTTTCAAATGTTGCCTCTTTGAACTACAATTCACATTTGTACGTGGAAAAGCACTTTTAAAGATCAAATGAGATGTTTAAAGTGAATTTCATGCTTCCAGGGGCCTTAAACACAAGATTTGAGGTATGGGTAAAAGTGAATGAAAATGGCCAATTTACTCACTCTGAGGCCTTAAAAAGTGTTTCTCCTCCACGGGAAGTGAATTAAATACCATTTGAAGGCCTTTATTGTTAAAGCGAAAACGCCTGATTTTTGATGAAAGAGATAACCACCCCCCCTTACGACATGCTTCTGAAACTAAAAAAATGGTTCATTTTCAAATGTTGCGTCTTTGAACTACAATTAACATTGTACGTGGATAATCACTTTTAGAGATAAAATGAGATGTTTAAAGTGATTTTCAAGCTTCCAGGGGCCCTAAACACGAGATTTGAGAAATGGGTAAACGTGAATGAAAATGGCCAATTTACTCACTCTGCGGCCTTAAAAAGTGTTTCTCCTCCACGGAGAGTGAATAAAATAACATTTGGATGCCTTTATTGTTCAATCAAAAACGCCCGTTTTTTGGTGAAAAAGATAACCACCCCCCCTTACGACATGCTTCAGAAACGAAAAAAATGGTCCATTTTCAAATGTTGCGTCTTCGAACTACAATTCACATTTGTACGTGGATGATCACTTTTAGAGATAAAATTAGATGTTTAAAGTGATATACAAGCTTCCAGGGGCCCTAAACACAAGATATGAGGAACGGGTAAATATGAATGAAAATGGCAAATTTATTCCCTCTGAGGCCTTAAAAAGTTTTTCTCCAAATCCAGAAAGTGAATTCAATAACATTTGTAGACCTTTATTGTTCAATCAAAAACGCCCGATTATTGACGAAAGAGATAGCCACCCCCCCTTACGACATGCTTCAGAAACAAAAAAAATGGTTCATTTTCAAATGTTGCATCTTTGAACGACAATCCACATTTGTACGTGGATAAACACTTTTAGAGATAAAATTAGATGTTTAAAGTGATTTTCAAGCTTCCAGGGGCCCTAAACACAAGATTTGAGAAATGGGTAAAAGTGAATGAAAAGGGCCAATTTACTCACTCTGAGGCCTTAAAAAGTGTTTCTCCTCAACAGGAAGTGAATTAAATAACATTTGTAGGCCTTTATTGTTCAAGCGAAAACGCCCGATTATTGACGAAAGAGATAACCACCCCCCCTTACGACATGCTTCAGAAACGAAAAAAATGGTCCGTTTTCAAATGTTGCGTCTTTAAATGACAATCCACATTTGTACGTGGATAATCACTTTTACAGCTAAAATTAGATGTTTAAAGTGATTTTCAAGCTTCCAGGGGCCCTAAACACAAGATTTGAGAAATGGGTAAAAGTGAATGAAAATGGCCAATTTACTCACTCTGAGGCCTTAAAAAGTGTTTCTCCTCCACGGGAAGTGAATTAAATACCATTTGAAGGCCTTTATTGTTAAAGCGAAAACGCCTGATTTTTGATGAAAGAGATAACCACCCCCCCTTACGACATGCTTCTGAAACTAAAAAAATGGTTCATTTTCAAATGTTGCGTCTTTGAACTGCAATTAACATTGTACGTGGATAATCACTTTTAGAGATAAAATGAGATGTTTAAAGTGATTTTCAAGCTTCCAGGGGCCCTAAACACGAGATTTGAGAAATGGGTAAACGTGAATGAAAATGGCCAATTTACTCACTCTGCGGCCTTAAAAAGTGTTTCTCCTCCACGGAGAGTGAATAAAATAACATTTGGATGCCTTTATTGTTCAATCAAAAACGCCCGTTTTTTGGTGAAAATGATAACCACCCCCCCTTACGACATGCTTCAGAAACGAAAAAAATGGTCCATTTTCAAATGTTGCGTCTTCGAACTACAATTCACATTTGTACGTGGATGATCACTTTTAGAGATAAAATTAGATGTTTAAAGTGATATACAAGCTTCCAGGGGCCCTAAACACAAGATATGAGGAATGGGTAAATATGAATGAAAATGGCCAATTTATTCACTCCGAGGCCTTAAAAAGTTTTTCTCCACTCCAGAAAGTGAATTAAATAACATTTGTAGGCCTTTATTGTTCAATCAAAAACGCCCGATTTTTGACGAAAGAGATAACCACCCCCCCTTACGACATGCTTCAGAAACTAAAAAAATGGTCCGTTTTCAAATGTTGCCTCTTTGAACTACAATTCACATTTGTACGTGGAAAAGCACTTTTAAAGATCAAATGAGATGTTTAAAGTGATTTTCATGCTTCCAGGGGCCTTAAACACAAGATTTGAGGTATGGGTAAAAGTGAATGAAAATGGCCAATTTACTCACTCTGCGGCCTTAAAAAGTGTTTCTCCTTCACGGAAAGTGAATAAAATAACATTTGGATGCCTTTATTGTTCAATCAAAAACGCCCGTTTTTTGGTGAAAAAGATAACCACCCCCCCTTACGACATGCTTCAGAAACGAAAAAAATGTTCCATTTTCAAATGTTGCGTCTTTGAACTACAATTCACATTTGTACGTGGATGATCACTTTTAGAGATAAAATTAGATGTTTAAAGTGATATACAAGCTTCCAGGGGCCCTAAACACAAGATATGAGGAATGGGTAAATATGAATGAAAATGGCCAATTTATTCACTCCGAGGCCTTAAAAAGTTTTTCTCCACTCCAGAAAGTGAATTAAATAACATTTGGATGCCTTTATTGTTCAATCAAAAACGCCCGTTTTTTGGTGAAAACGATAACCACCCCCCCTTACGACATGCTTCAGAAACGAAAAAAAAATTCCATTTTCAAATGTTGCGTCTTTGAACTACAATTCACATTTGTACGTGGACGATCACTTTTAGAGATAAAATTAGATGTTTAAAGTGATTTACAAGCTTCCAGGGGCCCTAAACACAAGATATGAGGAATGGGTAAATATGAATGAAAATGGCCAATTTATTCACTCTGAGGCCTTAAAAAGTTTTTCTCCACTCCAGAAAGTGAATTAAATAACATTTGTAGGCCTTTATTGTTCAATCAAAAACGCCCGATTTTTGACGAAAGAGATAACCACCCCCCCTTACGACATGCTTCAGAAACTAAAAAAATGGTCCGTTTTCAAATGTTGCCTCTTTGAACTACAATTCACATTTGTACGTGGAAAAGCACTTTTAAAGATCAAATGAGATGTTTAAAGTGATTTTCATGCTTCCAGGGGCCATAAACACAAGATTTGAGGAATGGGTAAAAGTGAATGAAAATGGCCAATTTACTCACTCTGAGGCCTTAAAAAGTGTTTCTCCTCCACGGGAAGTGAATTAAATACCATTTGGAGGTCTTTATTGTTCAAGCGAAAACGCCTGATTTTTGATGAAAGAGATAACCACCCCCCCTTACGACATGCTTCTGAAACTAAAAAAATGGTTCATTTTCAAATGTTGCGTCTTTGAACCACAATTAACATTGTACGTGGATAATCACTTTTAGAGATAAAATGAGATGTTTAAAGTGATTTTCAAGCTTCCAGGGGCCCTAAACACGAGATTTGAGAAATGGGTAAACGTGAATGAAAATGGCCAATTTACTCACTCTGCGGCCTTAAAAAGTGTTTCTCCTCCACGGAAAGTGAATAAAATAACATTTGGATGCCTTTATTGTTCAATCAAAAACGCCCGTTTTTTGGTGAAAAAGATAACCACCCCCCCTTACGACATGCTTCAGAAACGAAAAAAATGGTCCATTTTCAAATGTTGCGTCTTCGAACTACAATTCACATTTGTACGTGGATGATCACTTTTAGAGATAAAATTAGATGTTTAAAGTGATATACAAGCTTCCAGGGGCCCTAAACACAAGATATGAGGAACGGGTAAATATGAATGAAAATGGCAAATTTATTCCCTCTGAGGCCTTAAAAAGTTTTTCTCCAAATCCAGAAAGTGAATTCAATAACATTTGTAGACCTTTATTGTTCAATCAAAAACGCCCGATTATTGACGAAAGAGATAACCACCCCCCCTTACGACATGCTTCAGAAACAAAAAAAATGGTTCATTTTCAAATGTTGCATCTTTGAACGACAATCCACATTTGTACGTGGATAAACACTTTTAGAGATAAAATTAGATGTTTAAAGTGATTTTCAAGCTTCCAGGGGCCCTAAACACAAGATTTGAGAAATGGGTAAAAGTGAATGAAAATGGCCAATTTTCTCACTCTGAGGCCTTAAAAAGTGTTTCTCCTCAACGGGAAGTGAATTAAATAACATTTGTAGGCCTTTATTGTTCAAGCGAAAACGCCCGATTACTGACGAAAGAGATAACCCCCCCTTACGACATGCTTCAGAAACGAAAAAAATGGTCCGTTTTCAAATGTTGCGTCTTTGAACGACAATCCACATTTGTACGTGGCTAATCACTTTTAGAGCTATAATTAGATGTTTAAAGTGATTTTCAAGCTTCCAGGGGCCCTAAATTCAAGATTTGAGAAATGGGTAAAAGTGAATGAAAATGGCCAATTTACTCACTCTGAGGCCTTAAAAAGTGTTTCTACTCCACGGGAAGTGAATTAAATAACATTTGGAGGCCTTTATTGTTCAAGCGAAAACGCCTGATTTTTGATGAAAGAGATAACCACCCCCCCTTACGACATGCTTCAGAAACGAAAAAAATGGTCCATTTTCAAATGTTGCGTCTTTGAACTACAATTAACATTGTACGTGGATAATCACTTTTAGAGATAAAATGAGATGTTTAAAGTGATTTTCAAGCTTCCAGGGGCCCTAAACACAAGATTTGAGAAATGGGTAAAAGTGAATGAAAAGGGCCAATTTACTCACTCTGAGGCCTTAAAAAGTGTTTCTCCTCAACAGGAAGTGAATTAAATAACATTTGTAGGCCTTTATTGTTCAAGCGAAAACGCCCGATTATTGACGAAAGAGATAACCACCCCCCCTTACGACATGCTTCAGAAACGAAAAAAATAGTCCGTTTTCAAATGTTGCGTCTTTAAATGACAATCCACATTTGTACGTGGATAATCACTTTTAGAGCTAAAATTAGATGTTTAAAGTGATTTTCAAGCTTCCAGGGGCCCTAAACACAAGATTTGAGAAATGGGTAAAAGTGAATGAAAATGGCCAATTTACTCACTCTGAGGCCTTAAAAAGTGTTTCTCCTCCACGGGAAGTGAATTAAATACCATTTGAAGGCCTTTATTGTTAAAGCGAAAACGCCTGATTTTTGATGAAAGAGATAACCACCCCCCCTTACGACATGCTTCTGAAACTAAAAAAATGGTTCATTTTCAAATGTTGCGTCTTTGAACTACAATTAACATTGTACGTGGATAATCACTTTTAGAGATAAAATGAGATGTTTAAAGTGATTTTCAAGCTTCCAGGGGCCCTAAACACGAGATTTGAGAAATGGGTAAACGTGAATGAAAATGGCCAATTTACTCACTCTGCGGCCTTAAAAAGTGTTTCTCCTCCACGGAGAGTGAATAAAATAACATTTGGATGCCTTTTTGTTCAATCAAAAACGCCCGATTTTTGACGAAAGAGATAACCACCCCCCCTTACGACATGCTTCAGAAATGAAAAAAATGGTCCATTTTCAAATGTTGCGTCTTCGAACTACAATTCACATTTGTACGTGGATGATCACTTTTAGAGATAAAATTAGATGTTTAAAGTGATATACAAGCTTCCAGGGGCCCTAAACACAAGATATGAGGAATGGGTAAATATGAATGAAAATGGCCAATTTATTCACTCCGAGGCCTTAAAAAGTTTTTCTCCACTCCAGAAAGTGAATTAAATAACATTTGTAGGCCTTTATTGTTCAATCAAAAACGCCCGATTTTTGACGAAAGAGATAACCACCCCCCCTTACGACATGCTTCAGAAACTAAAAAAATGGTCCGTTTTCAAATGTTGCCTCTTTGAACTACAATTCACATTTGTACGTGGAAAAGCACTTTTAAAGATCAAATGAGATGTTTAAAGTGATTTTCATGCTTCCAGGGGCCTTAAACACAAGATTTGAGGTATGGGTAAAAGTGAATGAAAATGGCCAATTTACTCACTCTGAGGCCTTAAAAAGTGTTTCTCCTCAACGGGAAGTGAATTAAATACCATTTGGAGGCCTTTATTGTTCAAGCGAAAACGCCTGATTTTTGATGAAAGAGATAACCACCCCCCCTTACGACATGCTTCTGAAACTAAAAAAATAGTTCATTTTCAAATGTTGCGTCTTTGAACTACAATTAATATTGTACGTGGATAATCACTTTTAGAGCTAAAATGAGATGTTTAAAGTGATTTTCAAGCTTCCAGGGGCCCTAAACACGAGATTTGAGAAATGGGTAAACGTGAATGAAAATGGCCAATTTACTCACTCTGCGGCCTTAAAAAGTGTTTCTCCTTCACGGAAAGTGAATAAAATAACATTTGGATGCCTTTATTGTTCAATCAAAAACGCCCGTTTTTTGGTGAAAAAGATAACCACCCCCCCTTACGACATGCTTCAGAAACGAAAAAAATGGTCCATTTTCAAATGTTGCGTCTTCGAACTACAATTCACATTTGTACGTGGATGATCACTTTTAGAGATAAAATTAGATGTTTAAAGTGATATACAAGCTTCCAGGGGCCCTAAACACAAGATATGAGGAATGGGTAAATATGAATGAAAATGGCCAATTTATTCACTCCGAGGCCTTAAAAAGTTTTTCTCCACTCCAGAAAGTGAATTAAATAACATTTGTAGGCCTTTATTGTTCAATCAAAAACGCCCGATTTTTGACGAAAGAGATAACCACCCCCCCTTACGACATGCTTCAGAAACTAAAAAAATGGTCCGTTTTCAAATGTTGCCTCTTTGAACTACAATTCACATTTGTACGTGGAAAAGCACTTTTAAAGATCAAATGAGATGTTTAAAGTGAATTTCATGCTTCCAGGGGCCTTAAACACAAGATTTGAGGTATGGGTAAAAGTGAATGAAAATGGCCAATTTACTCACTCTGAGGCCTTAAAAAGTGTTTCTCCTCCACGGGAAGTGAATTAAATACCATTTGAAGGCCTTTATTGTTAAAGCGAAAACGCCTGATTTTTGATGAAAGAGATAACCACCCCCCCTTACGACATGCTTCTGAAACTAAAAAAATGGTTCATTTTCAAATGTTGCGTCTTTGAACTACAATTAACATTGTACGTGGATAATCACTTTTAGAGATAAAATGAGATGTTTAAAGTGATTTTCAAGCTTCCAGGGGCCCTAAACACGAGATTTGAGAAATGGGTAAACGTGAATGAAAATGGCCAATTTACTCACTCTGCGGCCTTAAAAAGTGTTTCTCCTCCACGGAGAGTGAATAAAATTACATTTGGATGCCTTTATTGTTCAATCAAAAACGCCCGTTTTTTGGTGAAAAAGATAACCACCCCCCCTTACGACATGCTTCAGAAACGAAAAAAATGGTCCATTTTCAAATGTTGCGTCTTCGAACTACAATTCACATTTGTACGTGGATGATCACTTTTAGAGATAAAATTAGATGTTTAAAGTGATATACAAGCTTCCAGGGGCCCTAAACACAAGATATGAGGAACGGGTAAATATGAATGAAAATGGCAAATTTATTCCCTCTGAGGCCTTAAAAAGTTTTTCTCCAAATCCAGAAAGTGAATTCAATAACATTTGTAGACCTTTATTGTTCAATCAAAAACGCCCGATTATTGACGAAAGAGATAACCACCCCCCCTTACGACATGCTTCAGAAACGAAAAAAATGGTCCGTTTTCAAATGTTGCGTCTTTAAATGACAATCCACATTTGTACGTGGATAATCACTTTTACAGCTAAAATTAGATGTTTAAAGTGATTTTCAAGCTTCCAGGGGCCCTAAACACAAGATTTGAGAAATGGGTAAAAGTGAATGAAAATGGCCAATTTACTCACTCTGAGGCCTTAAAAAGTGTTTCTCCTCCACGGGAAGTGAATTAAATACCATTTGAAGGCCTTTATTGTTAAAGCGAAAACGCCTGATTTTTGATGAAAGAGATAACCACCCCCCCTTACGACATGCTTCTGAAACTAAAAAAATGGTTCATTTTCAAATGTTGCGTCTTTGAACTGCAATTAACATTGTACGTGGATAATCACTTTTAGAGATAAAATGAGATGTTTAAAGTGATTTTCAAGCTTCCAGGGGCCCTAAACACGAGATTTGAGAAATGGGTAAACGTGAATGAAAATGGCCAATTTACTCACTCTGCGGCCTTAAAAAGTGTTTCTCCTCCACGGAGAGTGAATAAAATAACATTTGGATGCCTTTATTGTTCAATCAAAAACGCCCGTTTTTTGGTGAAAATGATAACCACCCCCCCTTACGACATGCTTCAGAAACGAAAAAAATGGTCCATTTTCAAATGTTGCGTCTTCGAACTACAATTCACATTTGTACGTGGATGATCACTTTTAGAGATAAAATTAGATGTTTAAAGTGATATACAAGCTTCCAGGGGCCCTAAACACAAGATATGAGGAATGGGTAAATATGAATGAAAATGGCCAATTTATTCACTCCGAGGCCTTAAAAAGTTTTTCTCCACTCCAGAAAGTGAATTAAATAACATTTGTAGGCCTTTATTGTTCAATCAAAAACGCCCGATTTTTGACGAAAGAGATAACCACCCCCCCTTACGACATGCTTCAGAAACTAAAAAAATGGTCCGTTTTCAAATGTTGCCTCTTTGAACTACAATTCACATTTGTACGTGGAAAAGCACTTTTAAAGATCAAATGAGATGTTTAAAGTGATTTTCATGCTTCCAGGGGCCTTAAACACAAGATTTGAGGTATGGGTAAAAGTGAATGAAAATGGCCAATTTACTCACTCTGCGGCCTTAAAAAGTGTTTCTCCTTCACGGAAAGTGAATAAAATAACATTTGGATGCCTTTATTGTTCAATCAAAAACGCCCGTTTTTTGGTGAAAAAGATAACCACCCCCCCTTACGACATGCTTCAGAAACGAAAAAAATGTTCCATTTTCAAATGTTGCGTCTTTGAACTACAATTCACATTTGTACGTGGATGATCACTTTTAGAGATAAAATTAGATGTTTAAAGTGATATACAAGCTTCCAGGGGCCCTAAACACAAGATATGAGGAATGGGTAAATATGAATGAAAATGGCCAATTTATTCACTCCGAGGCCTTAAAAAGTTTTTCTCCACTCCAGAAAGTGAATTAAATAACATTTGGATGCCTTTATTGTTCAATCAAAAACGCCCGTTTTTTGGTGAAAACGATAACCACCCCCCCTTACGACATGCTTCAGAAACGAAAAAAAAATTCCATTTTCAAATGTTGCGTCTTTGAACTACAATTCACATTTGTACGTGGACGATCACTTTTAGAGATAAAATTAGATGTTTAAAGTGATTTACAAGCTTCCAGGGGCCCTAAACACAAGATATGAGGAATGGGTAAATATGAATGAAAATGGCCAATTTATTCACTCTGAGGCCTTAAAAAGTTTTTCTCCACTCCAGAAAGTGAATTAAATAACATTTGTAGGCCTTTATTGTTCAATCAAAAACGCCCGATTTTTGACGAAAGAGATAACCACCCCCCCTTACGACATGCTTCAGAAACTAAAAAAATGGTCCGTTTTCAAATGTTGCCTCTTTGAACTACAATTCACATTTGTACGTGGAAAAGCACTTTTAAAGATCAAATGAGATGTTTAAAGTGATTTTCATGCTTCCAGGGGCCATAAACACAAGATTTGAGGAATGGGTAAAAGTGAATGAAAATGGCCAATTTACTCACTCTGAGGCCTTAAAAAGTGTTTCTCCTCCACGGGAAGTGAATTAAATACCATTTGGAGGTCTTTATTGTTCAAGCGAAAACGCCTGATTTTTGATGAAAGAGATAACCACCCCCCCTTACGACATGCTTCTGAAACTAAAAAAATGGTTCATTTTCAAATGTTGCGTCTTTGAACCACAATTAACATTGTACGTGGATAATCACTTTTAGAGATAAAATGAGATGTTTAAAGTGATTTTCAAGCTTCCAGGGGCCCTAAACACGAGATTTGAGAAATGGGTAAACGTGAATGAAAATGGCCAATTTACTCACTCTGCGGCCTTAAAAAGTGTTTCTCCTCCACGGAAAGTGAATAAAATAACATTTGGATGCCTTTATTGTTCAATCAAAAACGCCCGTTTTTTGGTGAAAAAGATAACCACCCCCCCTTACGACATGCTTCAGAAACGAAAAAAATGGTCCATTTTCAAATGTTGCGTCTTCGAACTACAATTCACATTTGTACGTGGATGATCACTTTTAGAGATAAAATTAGATGTTTAAAGTGATATACAAGCTTCCAGGGGCCCTAAACACAAGATATGAGGAACGGGTAAATATGAATGAAAATGGCAAATTTATTCCCTCTGAGGCCTTAAAAAGTTTTTCTCCAAATCCAGAAAGTGAATTCAATAACATTTGTAGACCTTTATTGTTCAATCAAAAACGCCCGATTATTGACGAAAGAGATAACCACCCCCCCTTACGACATGCTTCAGAAACAAAAAAAATGGTTCATTTTCAAATGTTGCATCTTTGAACGACAATCCACATTTGTACGTGGATAAACACTTTTAGAGATAAAATTAGATGTTTAAAGTGATTTTCAAGCTTCCAGGGGCCCTAAACACAAGATTTGAGAAATGGGTAAAAGTGAATGAAAATGGCCAATTTTCTCACTCTGAGGCCTTAAAAAGTGTTTCTCCTCAACGGGAAGTGAATTAAATAACATTTGTAGGCCTTTATTGTTCAAGCGAAAACGCCCGATTACTGACGAAAGAGATAACCCCCCCTTACGACATGCTTCAGAAACGAAAAAAATGGTCCGTTTTCAAATGTTGCGTCTTTGAACGACAATCCACATTTGTACGTGGATGATCACTTTTAGAGATAAAATTAGATGTTTAAAGTGATATACAAGCTTCCAGGGGCCCTAAACACAAGATATGAGGAACGGGTAAATATGAATGAAAATGGCAAATTTATTCCCTCTGAGGCCTTAAAAAGTTTTTCTCCAAATCCAGAAAGTGAATTCAATAACATTTGTAGACCTTTATTGTTCAATCAAAAACGCCCGATTATTGACGAAAGAGATAACCACCCCCCCTTACGACATGCTTCAGAAACAAAAAAAATGGTTCATTTTCAAATGTTGCATCTTTGAACGACAATCCACATTTGTACGTGGATAAACACTTTTAGAGATAAAATTAGATGTTTAAAGTGATTTTCAAGCTTCCAGGGGCCCTAAACACAAGATTTGAGAAATGGGTAAAAGTGAATGAAAATGGCCAATTTTCTCACTCTGAGGCCTTAAAAAGTGTTTCTCCTCAACGGGAAGTGAATTAAATAACATTTGTAGGCCTTTATTGTTCAAGCGAAAACGCCCGATTACTGACGAAAGAGATAACCCCCCCTTACGACATGCTTCAGAAACGAAAAAAATGGTCCGTTTTCAAATGTTGCGTCTTTGAACGACAATCCACATTTGTACGTGGCTAATCACTTTTAGAGCTATAATTAGATGTTTAAAGTGATTTTCAAGCTTCCAGGGGCCCTAAATTCAAGATTTGAGAAATGGGTAAAAGTGAATGAAAATGGCCAATTTACTCACTCTGAGGCCTTAAAAAGTGTTTCTACTCCACGGGAAGTGAATTAAATAACATTTGGAGGCCTTTATTGTTCAAGCGAAAACGCCTGATTTTTGATGAAAGAGATAACCACCCCCCCTTACGACATGCTTCAGAAACGAAAAAAATGGTCCATTTTCAAATGTTGCGTCTTTGAACTACAATTAACATTGTACGTGGATAATCACTTTTAGAGATAAAATGAGATGTTTAAAGTGATTTTCAAGCTTCCAGGGGCCCTAAACACAAGATTTGAGAAATGGGTAAAAGTGAATGAAAAGGGCCAATTTACTCACTCTGAGGCCTTAAAAAGTGTTTCTCCTCAACAGGAAGTGAATTAAATAACATTTGTAGGCCTTTATTGTTCAAGCGAAAACGCCCGATTATTGACGAAAGAGATAACCACCCCCCCTTACGACATGCTTCAGAAACGAAAAAAATAGTCCGTTTTCAAATGTTGCGTCTTTAAATGACAATCCACATTTGTACGTGGATAATCACTTTTAGAGCTAAAATTAGATGTTTAAAGTGATTTTCAAGCTTCCAGGGGCCCTAAACACAAGATTTGAGAAATGGGTAAAAGTGAATGAAAATGGCCAATTTACTCACTCTGAGGCCTTAAAAAGTGTTTCTCCTCCACGGGAAGTGAATTAAATACCATTTGAAGGCCTTTATTGTTAAAGCGAAAACGCCTGATTTTTGATGAAAGAGATAACCACCCCCCCTTACGACATGCTTCTGAAACTAAAAAAATGGTTCATTTTCAAATGTTGCGTCTTTGAACTACAATTAACATTGTACGTGGATAATCACTTTTAGAGATAAAATGAGATGTTTAAAGTGATTTTCAAGCTTCCAGGGGCCCTAAACACGAGATTTGAGAAATGGGTAAACGTGAATGAAAATGGCCAATTTACTCACTCTGCGGCCTTAAAAAGTGTTTCTCCTCCACGGAGAGTGAATAAAATAACATTTGGATGCCTTTATTGTTCAATCAAAAACGCCCGATTTTTGACGAAAGAGATAACCACCCCCCCTTACGACATGCTTCAGAAACGAAAAAAATGGTCCATTTTCAAATGTTGCGTCTTCGAACTACAATTCACATTTGTACGTGGATGATCACTTTTAGAGATAAAATTAGATGTTTAAAGTGATATACAAGCTTCCAGGGGCCCTAAACACAAGATATGAGGAATGGGTAAATATGAATGAAAATGGCCAATTTATTCACTCCGAGGCCTTAAAAAGTTTTTCTCCACTCCAGAAAGTGAATTAAATAACATTTGTAGGCCTTTATTGTTCAATCAAAAACGCCCGATTTTTGACGAAAGAGATAACCACCCCCCCTTACGACATGCTTCAGAAACTAAAAAAATGGTCCGTTTTCAAATGTTGCCTCTTTGAACTACAATTCACATTTGTACGTGGAAAAGCACTTTTAAAGATCAAATGAGATGTTTAAAGTGATTTTCATGCTTCCAGGGGCCTTAAACACAAGATTTGAGGTATGGGTAAAAGTGAATGAAAATGGCCAATTTACTCACTCTGAGGCCTTAAAAAGTGTTTCTCCTCAACGGGAAGTGAATTAAATACCATTTGGAGGCCTTTATTGTTCAAGCGAAAACGCCTGATTTTTGATGAAAGAGATAACCACCCCCCCTTACGACATGCTTCTGAAACTAAAAAAATAGTTCATTTTCAAATGTTGCGTCTTTGAACTACAATTAATATTGTACGTGGATAATCACTTTTAGAGCTAAAATGAGATGTTTAAAGTGATTTTCAAGCTTCCAGGGGCCCTAAACACGAGATTTGAGAAATGGGTAAACGTGAATGAAAATGGCCAATTTACTCACTCTGCGGCCTTAAAAAGTGTTTCTCCTTCACGGAAAGTGAATAAAATAACATTTGGATGCCTTTATTGTTCAATCAAAAACGCCCGTTTTTTGGTGAAAAAGATAACCACCCCCCCTTACGACATGCTTCAGAAACGAAAAAAATGGTCCATTTTCAAATGTTGCGTCTTCGAACTACAATTCACATTTGTACGTGGATGATCACTTTTAGAGATAAAATTAGATGTTTAAAGTGATATACAAGCTTCCAGGGGCCCTAAACACAAGATATGAGGAATGGGTAAATATGAATGAAAATGGCCAATTTATTCACTCCGAGGCCTTAAAAAGTTTTTCTCCACTCCAGAAAGTGAATTAAATAACATTTGTAGGCCTTTATTGTTCAATCAAAAACGCCCGATTTTTGACGAAAGAGATAACCACCCCCCTTACGACATGCTTCAGAAACTAAAAAAATGGTCCGTTTTCAAATGTTGCCTCTTTGAACTACAATTCACATTTGTACGTGGAAAAGCACTTTTAAAGATCAAATGAGATGTTTAAAGTGAATTTCATGCTTCCAGGGGCCTTAAACACAAGATTTGAGGTATGGGTAAAAGTGAATGAAAATGGCCAATTTACTCACTCTGAGGCCTTAAAAAGTGTTTCTCCTCCACGGGAAGTGAATTAAATACCATTTGAAGGCCTTTATTGTTAAAGCGAAAACGCCTGATTTTTGATGAAAGAGATAACCACCCCCCCTTACGACATGCTTCTGAAACTAAAAAAATGGTTCATTTTCAAATGTTGCGTCTTTGAACTACAATTAACATTGTACGTGGATAATCACTTTTAGAGATAAAATGAGATGTTTAAAGTGATTTTCAAGCTTCCAGGGGCCCTAAACACGAGATTTGAGAAATGGGTAAACGTGAATGAAAATGGCCAATTTACTCACTCTGCGGCCTTAAAAAGTGTTTCTCCTCCACGGAGAGTGAATAAAATTACATTTGGATGCCTTTATTGTTCAATCAAAAACGCCCGTTTTTTGGTGAAAAAGATAACCACCCCCCCTTACGACATGCTTCAGAAACGAAAAAAATGGTCCATTTTCAAATGTTGCGTCTTCGAACTACAATTCACATTTGTACGTGGATGATCACTTTTAGAGATAAAATTAGATGTTTAAAGTGATATACAAGCTTCCAGGGGCCCTAAACACAAGATATGAGGAACGGGTAAATATGAATGAAAATGGCAAATTTATTCCCTCTGAGGCCTTAAAAAGTTTTTCTCCAAATCCAGAAAGTGAATTCAATAACATTTGTAGACCTTTATTGTTCAATCAAAAACGCCCGATTATTGACGAAAGAGATAACCACCCCCCCTTACGACATGCTTCAGAAACAAAAAAAATGGTTCATTTTCAAATGTTGCATCTTTGAACGACAATCCACATTTGTACGTGGATAAACACTTTTAGAGATAAAATTAGATGTTTAAAGTGATTTTCAAGCTTCCAGGGGCCCTAAACACAAGATTTGAGAAATGGGTAAAAGTGAATGAAAAGGGCCAATTTACTCACTCTGAGGCCTTAAAAAGTGTTTCTCCTCAACAGGAAGTGAATTAAATAACATTTGTAGGCCTTTATTGTTCAAGCGAAAACGCCCGATTATTGACGAAAGAGATAACCACCCCCCCTTACGACATGCTTCAGAAACGAAAAAAATGGTCCGTTTTCAAATGTTGCGTCTTTAAATGACAATCCACATTTGTACGTGGATAATCACTTTTACAGCTAAAATTAGATGTTTAAAGTGATTTTCAAGCTTCCAGGGGCCCTAAACACAAGATTTGAGAAATGGGTAAAAGTGAATGAAAATGGCCAATTTACTCACTCTGAGGCCTTAAAAAGTGTTTCTCCTCCACGGGAAGTGAATTAAATACCATTTGAAGGCCTTTATTGTTAAAGCGAAAACGCCTGATTTTTGATGAAAGAGATAACCACCCCCCCTTACGACATGCTTCTGAAACTAAAAAAATGGTTCATTTTCAAATGTTGCGTCTTTGAACTGCAATTAACATTGTACGTGGATAATCACTTTTAGAGATAAAATGAGATGTTTAAAGTGATTTTCAAGCTTCCAGGGGCCCTAAACACGAGATTTGAGAAATGGGTAAACGTGAATGAAAATGGCCAATTTACTCACTCTGCGGCCTTAAAAAGTGTTTCTCCTCCACGGAGAGTGAATAAAATAACATTTGGATGCCTTTATTGTTCAATCAAAAACGCCCGTTTTTTGGTGAAAATGATAACCACCCCCCCTTACGACATGCTTCAGAAACGAAAAAAATGGTCCATTTTCAAATGTTGCGTCTTCGAACTACAATTCACATTTGTACGTGGATGATCACTTTTAGAGATAAAATTAGATGTTTAAAGTGATATACAAGCTTCCAGGGGCCCTAAACACAAGATATGAGGACTGGGTAAATATGAATGAAAATGGCCAATTTATTCACTCCGAGGCCTTAAAAAGTTTTTCTCCACTCCAGAAAGTGAATTAAATAACATTTGTAGGCCTTTATTGTTCAATCAAAAACGCCCGATTTTTGACGAAAGAGATAACCACCCCCCCTTACGACATGCTTCAGAAACTAAAAAAATGGTCCGTTTTCAAATGTTGCCTCTTTGAACTACAATTCACATTTGTACGTGGAAAAGCACTTTTAAAGATCAAATGAGATGTTTAAAGTGATTTTCATGCTTCCAGGGGCCTTAAACACAAGATTTGAGGTATGGGTAAAAGTGAATGAAAATGGCCAATTTACTCACTCTGAGGCCTTAAAAAGTGTTTCTCCTCAACGGGAAGTGAATTAAATACCATTTGGAGGCCTTTATTGTTCAAGCGAAAACGCCTGATTTTTGATGAAAGAGATAACCACCCCCCCTTACGACATGCTTCTGAAACTAAAAAAATAGTTCATTTTCAAATGTTGCGTCTTTGAACTACAATTAATATTGTACGTGGATAATCACTTTTAGAGCTAAAATGAGATGTTTAAAGTGATTTTCAAGCTTCCAGGGGCCCTAAACACGAGATTTGAGAAATGGGTAAACGTGAATGAAAATGGCCAATTTACTCACTCTGCGGCCTTAAAAAGTGTTTCTCCTTCACGGAAAGTGAATAAAATAACATTTGGATGCCTTTATTGTTCAATCAAAAACGCCCGTTTTTTGGTGAAAAAGATAACCACCCCCCCTTACGACATGCTTCAGAAACGAAAAAAATGTTCCATTTTCAAATGTTGCGTCTTTGAACTACAATTCACATTTGTACGTGGATGATCACTTTTAGAGATAAAATTAGATGTTTAAAGTGATATACAAGCTTCCAGGGGCCCTAAACACAAGATATGAGGAATGGGTAAATATGAATGAAAATGGCCAATTTATTCACTCCGAGGCCTTAAAAAGTTTTTCTCCACTCCAGAAAGTGAATTAAATAACATTTGGATGCCTTTATTGTTCAATCAAAAACGCCCGTTTTTTGGTGAAAACGATAACCACCCCCCCTTACGACATGCTTCAGAAACGAAAAAAAAATTCCATTTTCAAATGTTGCGTCTTTGAACTACAATTCACATTTGTACGTGGACGATCACTTTTAGAGATAAAATTAGATGTTTAAAGTGATTTACAAGCTTCCAGGGGCCCTAAACACAAGATATGAGGAATGGGTAAATATGAATGAAAATGGCCAATTTATTCACTCTGAGGCCTTAAAAAGTTTTTCTCCACTCCAGAAAGTGAATTAAATAACATTTGTAGGCCTTTATTGTTCAATCAAAAACGCCCGATTTTTGACGAAAGAGATAACCACCCCCCCTTACGACATGCTTCAGAAACTAAAAAAATGGTCCGTTTTCAAATGTTGCCTCTTTGAACTACAATTCACATTTGTACGTGGAAAAGCACTTTTAAAGATCAAATGAGATGTTTAAAGTGATTTTCATGCTTCCAGGGGCCATAAACACAAGATTTGAGGAATGGGTAAAAGTGAATGAAAATGGCCAATTTACTCACTCTGAGGCCTTAAAAAGTGTTTCTCCTCCACGGGAAGTGAATTAAATACCATTTGGAGGTCTTTATTGTTCAAGCGAAAACGCCTGATTTTTGATGAAAGAGATAACCACCCCCCCTTACGACATGCTTCTGAAACTAAAAAAATGGTTCATTTTCAAATGTTGCGTCTTTGAACCACAATTAACATTGTACGTGGATAATCACTTTTAGAGATAAAATGAGATGTTTAAAGTGATTTTCAAGCTTCCAGGGGCCCTAAACACGAGATTTGAGAAATGGGTAAACGTGAATGAAAATGGCCAATTTACTTACTCTGCGGCCTTAAAAAGTGTTTCTCCTCCACGGAAAGTGAATAAAATAACATTTGGATGCCTTTATTGTTCAATCAAAAACGCCCGTTTTTTGGTGAAAAAGATAACCACCCCCCCTTACGACATGCTTCAGAAACAAAAAAAATGTTCCATTTTCAAATGTTGCGTCTTTCAACTACAATTCACATTTGTACGTGGATGATCACTTTTAGAGATAAAATTAGATGTTTAAAGTGATTTACAAGCTTCCAGGGGCCCTAAACACAAGATATGAGGAATGGGTAAATATGAATGAAAATGGCCAATTTATTCACTCTGAGGCCTTAAAAAGTGTTTCTCCTCCACGGGTAGTGAATTAAATAACATTTGTAGGCCTTTATTGTTCAATTGAAAACGCCTGATTATTGACGAAAGAGATAACCACCCCCCCTTACGACATGCTTCAGAAACGAAAAAAATGGTCCGTTTTCAAATGTTGCGTCTTTGAATGACAATCCACATTTGTACGTGGATAATCACTTTTAGAGCTAAAATTAGATGTTTAAAGTGATTTTCAAGCTTCCAGGGGCCCTAAACACAAGATTTGAGAAATGGGTAAAAGTGAATGAAAATGGCCAATTTTCTCACTCTGAGGCCTTAAAAAGTGTTTCTCCTCAACGGGAAGTGAATTAAATAACATTTGTAGGCCTTTATTGTTCAAGCGAAAACGCCCGATTACTGACGAAAGAGATAACCCCCCCTTACGACATGCTTCAGAAACGAAAAAAATGGTCCGTTTTCAAATGTTGCGTCTTTGAACGACAATCCACATTTGTACGTGGCTAATCACTTTTAGAGCTATAATTAGATGTTTAAAGTGATTTTCAAGCTTCCAGGGGCCCTAAATTCAAGATTTAAGAAATGGGTAAAAGTGAGTGAAAATGGCCAATTTACTCACTCTGAGGCCTTAAAAAGTGTTTCTACTCCACGGGAAGTGAATTAAATAACATTTGGAGGCCTTTATTGTTCAAGCGAAAACGCCTGATTTTTGATGAAAGAGATAACCACCCCCCCTTACGACATGCTTCAGAAACGAAAAAAATGGTCCATTTTCAAATGTTGCGTCTTTGAACTACAATTAACATTGTACGTGGATAATCACTTTTAGAGATAAAATGAGATGTTTAAAGTGATTTTCAAGCTTCCAGGGGCCCTAAACACAAGATTTGAGAAATGGGTAAAAGTGAATGAAAAGGGCCAATTTACTCACTCTGAGGCCTTAAAAAGTGTTTCTCCTCAACAGGAAGTGAATTAAATAACATTTGTAGGCCTTTATTGTTCAAGCGAAAACGCCCGATTATTGACAAAAGAGATAACCACCCCCCCTTACGACATGCTTCAGAAACGAAAAAAATGGTCCGTTTTCAAATGTTGCGTCTTTAAATGACAATCCACATTTGTACGTGGATAATCACTTTTAGAGCTAAAATTAGATGTTTAAAGTGATTTTCAAGCTTCCAGGGGCCCTAAACACAAGATTTGAGAAATGGGTAAAAGTGAATGAAAATGGCCAATTTACTCACTCTGAGGCCTTAAAAAGTGTTTCTCCTCCACGGGAAGTGAATTAAATACCATTTGAAGGCCTTTATTGTTAAAGCGAAAACGCCTGATTTTTGATGAAAGAGATAACCACCCCCCCTTACGACATGCTTCTGAAACTAAAAAAATGGTTCATTTTCAAATGTTGCGTCTTTGAACTACAATTAACATTGTACGTGGATAATCACTTTTAGAGATAAAATGAGATGTTTAAAGTGATTTTCAAGCTTCCAGGGGCCCTAAACACGAGATTTGAGAAATGGGTAAACGTGAATGAAAATGGCCAATTTACTCACTCTGCGGCCTTAAAAAGTGTTTCTCCTCCACGGAGAGTGAATAAAATAACATTTGGATGCCTTTATTGTTCAATCAAAAACGCCCGTTTTTTGGTGAAAAAGATAACCACCCCCCTTACGACATGCTTCAGAAACGAAAAAAATGGTCCATTTTCAAATGTTGCGTCTTCGAACTACAATTCACATTTGTACGTGGATGATCACTTTTAGAGATAAAATTAGATGTTTAAAGTGATATACAAGCTTCCAGGGGCCCTAAACACAAGATATGAGGAATGGGTAAATATGAATGAAAATGGCCAATTTATTCACTCCGAGGCCTTAAAAAGTTTTTCTCCACTCCAGAAAGTGAATTAAATAACATTTGTAGGCCTTTATTGTTCAATCAAAAACGCCCGATTTTTGACGAAAGAGATAACCACCCCCCCTTACGACATGCTTCAGAAACTAAAAAAATGGTCCGTTTTCAAATGTTGCCTCTTTGAACTACAATTCACATTTGTACGTGGAAAAGCACTTTTAAAGATCAAATGAGATGTTTAAAGTGATTTTCATGCTTCCAGGGGCCTTAAACACAAGATTTGAGGTATGGGTAAAAGTGAATGAAAATGGCCAATTTACTCACTCTGAGGCCTTAAAAAGTGTTTCTCCTCAACGGGAAGTGAATTAAATACCATTTGGAGGCCTTTATTGTTCAAGCGAAAACGCCTGATTTTTGATGAAAGAGATAACCACCCCCCCTTACGACATGCTTCTGAAACTAAAAAAATAGTTCATTTTCAAATGTTGCGTCTTTGAACTACAATTAATATTGTACGTGGATAATCACTTTTAGAGCTAAAATGAGATGTTTAAAGTGATTTTCAAGCTTCCAGGGGCCCTAAACACGAGATTTGAGAAATGGGTAAACGTGAATGAAAATGGCCAATTTACTCACTCTGCGGCCTTAAAAAGTGTTTCTCCTTCACGGAAAGTGAATAAAATAACATTTGGATGCCTTTATTGTTCAATCAAAAACGCCCGTTTTTTGGTGAAAAAGATAACCACCCCCCCTTACGACATGCTTCAGAAACGAAAAAAATGGTCCATTTTCAAATGTTGCGTCTTCGAACTACAATTCACATTTGTACGTGGATGATCACTTTTAGAGATAAAATTAGATGTTTAAAGTGATATACAAGCTTCCAGGGGCCCTAAACACAAGATATGAGGAATGGGTAATTATGAATGAAAATGGCCAATTTATTCACTCCGAGGCCTTAAAAAGTTTTTCTCCACTCCAGAAAGTGAATTAAATAACATTTGTAGGCCTTTATTGTTCAATCAAAAACGCCCGATTTTTGACGAAAGAGATAACCACCCCCCCTTACGACATGCTTCAGAAACTAAAAAAATGGTCCGTTTTCAAATGTTGCCTCTTTGAACTACAATTCACATTTGTACGTGGAAAAGCACTTTTAAAGATCAAATGAGATGTTTAAAGTGATTTTCATGCTTCCAGGGGCCTTAAACACAAGATTTGAGGTATGGGTAAAAGTGAATGAAAATGGCCAATTTACTCACTCTGAGGCCTTAAAAAGTGTTTCTCCTCCACGGGAAGTGAATTAAATACCATTTGAAGGCCTTTATTGTTAAAGCGAAAACGCCTGATTTTTGATGAAAGAGATAACCACCCCCCCTTACGACATGCTTCTGAAACTAAAAAAATGGTTCATTTTCAAATGTTGCGTCTTTGAACTACAATTAACATTGTACGTGGATAATCACTTTTAGAGATAAAATGAGATGTTTAAAGTGATTTTCAAGCTTCCAGGGGCCCTAAACACGAGATTTGAGAAATGGGTAAACGTGAATGAAAATGGCCAATTTACTCACTCTGCGGCCTTAAAAAGTGTTTCTCCTCCACGGAGAGTGAATAAAATAACATTTGGATGCCTTTATTGTTCAATCAAAAACGCCCGTTTTTTGGTGAAAAAGATAACCACCCCCCCTTACGACATGCTTCAGAAACGAAAAAAATGGTCCATTTTCAAATGTTGCGTCTTCGAACTACAATTCACATTTGTACGTGGATGATCACTTTTAGAGATAAAATTAGATGTTTAAAGTGATATACAAGCTTCCAGGGGCCCTAAACACAAGATATGAGGAACGGGTAAATATGAATGAAAATGGCAAATTTATTCCCTCTGAGGCCTTAAAAAGTTTTTCTCCAAATCCAGAAAGTGAATTCAATAACATTTGTAGACCTTTATTGTTCAATCAAAAACGCCCGATTATTGACGAAAGAGATAACCACCCCCCCTTACGACATGCTTCAGAAACAAAAAAAATGGTTCATTTTCAAATGTTGCATCTTTGAACGACAATCCACATTTGTACGTGGATAAACACTTTTAGAGATAAAATTAGATGTTTAAAGTGATTTTCAAGCTTCCAGGGGCCCTAAACACAAGATTTGAGAAATGGGTAAAAGTGAATGAAAAGGGCCAATTTACTCACTCTGAGGCCTTAAAAAGTGTTTCTCCTCAACAGGAAGTGAATTAAATAACATTTGTAGGCCTTTATTGTTCAAGCGAAAACGCCCGATTATTGACGAAAGAGATAACCACCCCCCCTTACGACATGCTTCAGAAACGAAAAAAATGGTCCGTTTTCAAATGTTGCGTCTTTAAATGACAATCCACATTTGTATGTGGATAATCACTTTTACAGCTAAAATTAGATGTTTAAAGTGATTTTCAAGCTTCCAGGGGCCCTAAACACAAGATTTGAGAAATTGGTAAAAGTGAATGAAAATGGCCAATTTACTCACTCTGAGGCCTTAAAAAGTGTTTCTCCTCCACGGGAAGTGAATTAAATACCATTTGAAGGCCTTTATTGTTAAAGCGAAAACGCCTGATTTTTGATGAAAGAGATAACCACCCCCCCTTACGACATGCTTCTGAAACTAAAAAAATGGTTCATTTTCAAATGTTGCGTCTTTGAACTGCAATTAACATTGTACGTGGATAATCACTTTTAGAGATAAAATGAGATGTTTAAAGTGATTTTCAAGCTTCCAGGGGCCCTAAACACGAGATTTGAGAAATGGGTAAACGTGAATGAAAATGGCCAATTTACTCACTCTGCGGCCTTAAAAAGTGTTTCTCCTCCACGGAGAGTGAATAAAATAACATTTGGATGCCTTTATTGTTCAATCAAAAACGCCCGTTTTTTGGTGAAAAAGATAACCACCCCCCCTTACGACATGCTTCAGAAACGAAAAAAATGGTCCATTTTCAAATGTTGCGTCTTCGAACTACAATTCACATTTGTACGTGGATGATCACTTTTAGAGATAAAATTAGATGTTTAAAGTGATATACAAGCTTCCAGGGGCCCTAAACACAAGATATGAGGAATGGGTAAATATGAATGAAAATGGCCAATTTATTCACTCCGAGGCCTTAAAAAGTTTTTCTCCACTCCAGAAAGTGAATTAAATAACATTTGTAGGCCTTTATTGTTCAATCAAAAACGCCCGATTTTTGACGAAAGAGATAACCACCCCCCCTTACGACATGCTTCAGAAACTAAAAAAATGGTCCGTTTTCAAATGTTGCCTCTTTGAACTACAATTCACATTTGTACGTGGAAAAGCACTTTTAAAGATCAAATGAGATGTTTAAAGTGATTTTCATGCTTCCAGGGGCCTTAAACACAAGATTTGAGGTATGGGTAAAAGTGAATGAAAATGGCCAATTTACTCACTCTGAGGCCTTAAAAAGTGTTTCTCCTCAACGGGAAGTGAATTAAATACCATTTGGAGGCCTTTATTGTTCAAGCGAAAACGCCTGATTTTTGATGAAAGAGATAACCACCCCCCCTTACGACATGCTTCTGAAACTAAAAAAATAGTTCATTTTCAAATGTTGCGTCTTTGAACTACAATTAATATTGTAAGTGGATAATCACTTTTAGAGCTAAAATGAGATGTTTAAAGTGATTTTCAAGCTTCCAGGGGCCCTAAACACGAGATTTGAGAAATGGGTAAACGTGAATGAAAATGGCCAATTTACTCACTCTGCGGCCTTAAAAAGTGTTTCTCCTCCACGGAGAGTGAATAAAATAACATTTGGATGCCTTTATTGTTCAATCAAAAACGCCCGTTTTTTGGTGAAAAAGATAACCACCCCCCCTTACGACATGCTTCAGAAACGAAAAAAATGGTCCATTTTCAAATGTTGCGTCTTCGAACTACAATTCACATTTGTACGTGGATGATCACTTTTAGAGATAAAATTAGATGTTTAAAGTGATATACAAGCTTCCAGGGGCCCTAAACACAAGATATGAGGAATGGGTAAATATGAATGAAAATGGCCAATTTATTCACTCCGAGGCCTTAAAAAGTTTTTCTCCACTCCAGAAAGTGAATTAAATAACATTTGTAGGCCTTTATTGTTCAATCAAAAACGCCCGATTTTTGACGAAAGAGATAACCACCCCCCCTTACGACATGCTTCAGAAACTAAAAAAATGGTCCGTTTTCAAATGTTGCCTCTTTGAACTACAATTCACATTTGTACGTGGAAAAGCACTTTTAAAGATCAAATGAGATGTTTAAAGTGATTTTCATGCTTCCAGGGGCCTTAAACACAAGATTTGAGGTATGGGTAAAAGTGAATGAAAAGGGCCAATTTACTCACTCTGAGGCCTTAAAAAGTGTTTCTCCTCAACAGGAAGTGAATTAAATAACATTTGTAGGCCTTTATTGTTCAAGCGAAAACGCCCGATTATTGACGAAAGAGATAACCACCCCCCCTTACGACATGCTTCAGAAACGAAAAAAATGGTCCGTTTTCAAATGTTGCGTCTTTAAATGACAATCCACATTTGTACGTGGATAATCACTTTTAGAGCTAAAATTAGATGTTTAAAGTGATTTTCAAGCTTCCAGGGGCCCTAAACACGAGATTTGAGAAATGGGTAAACATGAATGAAAATGGCCAATTTACTCACTCTGAGGCCTTAAAAAGTGTTTCTCCTCCACGGGAAGTGAATTAAATACCATTTGAAGGCCTTTATTGTTAAAGCGAAAACGCCTGATTTTTGATGAAAGAGATAACCACCCCCCTTACGACATGCTTCTGAAACTAAAAAAATGGTTCATTTTCAAATGTTGCGTCTTTGAACTACAATTAACATTGTACGTGGATAATCACTTTTAGAGATAAAATGAGATGTTTAAAGTGATTTTCAAGCTTCCAGGGGCCCTAAACACGAGATTTGAGAAATGGGTAAACGTGAATGAAAATGGCCAATTTACTCACTCTGCGGCCTTAAAAAGTGTTTCTCCTCCACGGAAAGTGAATAAAATAACATTTGGATGCCTTTATTGTTCAATCAAAAACGCCCGTTTTTTGGTGAAAAAGATAACCACCCCCCCTTACGACATGCTTCAGAAACAAAAAAAAATGGTCCATTTTCAAATGTTGCGTCTTTGAACTACAATTCACATTTGTACGTGGATAATCACTTTTAGAGATAAAATTAGATGTTTAAAGTGATTTACAAGCTTCCAGGGGCCCTAAACTCAAGATATGAGGAATGGGTAAATATGAATGAAAATGGCCAATTTATTCACTCTGAGGCCTTAAAAAGTTTTTCTCCACTCCAGAAAGTGAATTAAATAACATTTGTAGGCCTTTATTGTTCAATCAAAAACGCCCGATTTTTGACGAAAGAGATAACCACCCCCCCTTACGACATGCTTCAGAAACAAAAAAAATGGCCCGTTTTCAAATGTTGCGTCTTTGAATGACAATCCACATTTGTACGTGGGTAATCACTTTTAGAGATAAAGTGAGATGTTTAAAGTGATTTTCAAGCTTCCAGGGGCCCTAAACACAAGATTTGAGGAATGGTTAAAGTGAATGAAAATGGCCAATTTACTCACTCTGAGGCCTTAAAAAGTGTTTCTCCTCCACGGGAAGTGAATTAAATAACATTTGGAGGCCTTTATTGTTCAAGCGAAAACGCCTGATTTTTGATGAAAGAGATAAGCACCCCCCTTACGACATGCTTCTGAAACTAAAAAAATTGGTTTATTTTCAAATGTTGCGTCTTTTGAACTACAATTAACATTGTACGTGGATAATCACTTTTAGAGATAAAATGAGATGTTTAAAGTGATTTTCAAGCTTCCAGGGGCCCTAAACACGAGATTTGAGAAATGGGTAAACATGAATGAAAATGGCCAATTTACTCACTCTGAGGCCTTAAAAAGTGTTTCTCCTCCACGGGAAGTGAATTAAATACCATTTGAAGGCCTTTATTGTTAAAGCGAAAACGCCTGATTTTTGATGAAAGAGATAACCACCCCCCTTACGACATGCTTCTGAAACTAAAAAAATGGTTCATTTTCAAATGTTGCGTCTTTGAACTACAATTAACATTGTACGTGGATAATCACTTTTAGAGATAAAATGAGATGTTTAAAGTGATTTTCAAGCTTCCAGGGGCCCTAAACACGAGATTTGAGAAATGGGTAAACGTGAATGAAAATGGCCAATTTACTCACTCTGCGGCCTTAAAAAGTGTTTCTCCTCCACGGAGAGTGAATAAAATAACATTTGGATGCCTTTATTGTTCAATCAAAAACGCCCGTTTTTTGGTGAAAAAGATAACCACCCCCCCTTACGACATGCTTCAGAAACGAAAAAAATGGTCCATTTTCAAATGTTGCGTCTTCGAACTACAATTCACATTTGTACGTGGATGATCACTTTTAGAGATAAAATTAGATGTTTAAAGTGATATACAAGCTTCCAGGGGCCCTAAACACAAGATATGAGGAACGGGTAAATATGAATGAAAATGGCAAATTTATTCCCTCTGAGGCCTTAAAAAGTTTTTCTCCAAATCCAGAAAGTGAATTCAATAACATTTGTAGACCTTTATTGTTCAATCAAAAACGCCCGATTATTGACGAAAGAGATAACCACCCCCCCTTACAACATGCTTCAGAAACAAAAAAAATGGTTCATTTTCAAATGTTGCATCTTTGAACGACAATCCACATTTGTACGTGGATAAACACTTTTAGAGATAAAATTAGATGTTTAAAGTGATTTTCAAGCTTCCAGGGGCCCTAAACACAAGATTTGAGAAATGGGTAAAAGTGAATGAAAAGGGCCAATTTACTCACTCTGAGGCCTTAAAAAGTGTTTCTCCTCAACAGGAAGTGAATTAAATAACATTTGTAGGCCTTTATTGTTCAAGCGAAAACGCCCGATTATTGACGAAAGAGATAACCACCCCCCCTTACGACATGCTTCAGAAACGAAAAAAATGGTCCGTTTTCAAATGTTGCGTCTTTAAATGACAATCCACATTTGTACGTGGATAATCACTTTTACAGCTAAAATTAGATGTTTAAAGTGATTTTCAAGCTTCCAGGGGCCCTAAACACAAGATTTGAGAAATGGGTAAAAGTGAATGAAAATGGCCAATTTACTCACTCTGAGGCCTTAAAAAGTGTTTCTCCTCCACGGGAAGTGAATTAAATACCATTTGAAGGCCTTTATTGTTAAAGCGAAAACGCCTGATTTTTGATGAAAGAGATAACCACCCCCCCTTACGACATGCTTCTGAAACTAAAAAAATGGTTCATTTTCAAATGTTGCGTCTTTGAACTGCAATTAACATTGTACGTGGATAATCACTTTTAGAGATAAAATGAGATGTTTAAAGTGATTTTCAAGCTTCCAGGGGCCCTAAACACGAGATTTGAGAAATGGGTAAACGTGAATGAAAATGGCCAATTTACTCACTCTGCGGCCTTAAAAAGTGTTTCTCCTCCACGGAGAGTGAATAAAATAACATTTGGATGCCTTTATTGTTCAATCAAAAACGCCCGATTTTTGACGAAAGAGATAACCACCCCCCCTTACGACATGCTTCAGAAACTAAAAAAATGGTCCGTTTTCAAATGTTGCCTCTTTGAACTACAATTCACATTTGTACGTGGAAAAGCACTTTTAAAGATCAAATGAGATGTTTAAAGTGATTTTCATGCTTCCAGGGGCCTTAAACACAAGATTTGAGGTATGGGTAAAAGTGAATGAAAATGGCCAATTTACTCACTCTGAGGCCTTAAAAAGTGTTTCTCCTCAACGGGAAGTGAATTAAATACCATTTGGAGGCCTTTATTGTTCAAGCGAAAACGCCTGATTTTTGATGAAAGAGATAACCACCCCCCCTTACGACATGCTTCTGAAGCTAAAAAAATAGTTCATTTTCAAATGTTGCGTCTTTGAACTACAATTAATATTGTACGTGGATAATCACTTTTAGAGCTAAAATGAGATGTTTAAAGTGATTTTCAAGCTTCCAGGGGCCCTAAACACGAGATTTGAGAAATGGGTAAACGTGAATGAAAATGGCCAATTTACTCACTCTGCGGCCTTAAAAAGTGTTTCTCCTTCACGGAAAGTGAATAAAATAACATTTGGATGCCTTTATTGTTCAATCAAAAACGCCCGTTTTTTGGTGAAAAAGATAACCACCCCCCCTTACGACATGCTTCAGAAACGAAAAAAATGTTCCATTTTCAAATGTTGCGTCTTTGAACTACAATTCACATTTGTACGTGGATGATCACTTTTAGAGATAAAATTAGATGTTTAAAGTGATATACAAGCTTCCAGGGGCCCTAAACACAAGATATGAGGAATAGGTAAATATGAATGAAAATGGCCAATTTATTCACTCCGAGGCCTTAAAAAGTTTTTCTCCACTCCAGAAAGTGAATTAAATAACATTTGGATGCCTTTATTGTTCAATCAAAAACGCCCGTTTTTTGGTGAAAACGATAACCACCCCCCCTTACGACATACTTCAGAAACGAAAAAAAAAATCCATTTTCAAATGTTGCGTCTTTGAACTACAATTCACATTTGTACGTGGACGATCACTTTTAGAGATAAAATTAGATGTTTAAAGTGATTTACAAGCTTCCAGGGGCCCTAAACACAAGATATGAGGAATGGGTAAATATGAATGAAAATGGCCAATTTATTCACTCTGAGGCCTTAAAAAGATTTCTCCACTCCAGAAAGTGAATTAAATAACATTTGTAGGCCTTTATTGTTCAATCAAAAACGCCCGATTTTTGACGAAAGAGATAACCACCCCCCCTTACGACATGCTTCAGAAACTAAAAAAATGGTCCGTTTTCAAATGTTGCCTCTTTGAACTACAATTCACATTTGTACGTGGAAAAGCACTTTTAAAGATCAAATGAGATGTTTAAAGTGATTTTCATGCTTCCAGGGGCCATAAACACAAGATTTGAGGAATGGGTAAAAGTGAATGAAAATGGCCAATTTACTCACTCTGAGGCCTTAAAAAGTGTTTCTCCTCCACGGGAAGTGAATTAAATACCATTTGGAGGTCTTTATTGTTCAAGCGAAAACGCCTGATTTTTGATGAAAGAGATAACCACCCCCCCTTACGACATGCTTCTGAAACTAAAAAAATGGTTCATTTTCAAATGTTGCGTCTTTGAACCACAATTAACATTGTACGTGGATAATCACTTTTAGAGATAAAATGAGATGTTTAAAGTGATTTTCAAGCTTCCAGGGGCCCTAAACACGAGATTTGAGAAATGGGTAAACGTGAATGAAAATGGGCAATTTACTCACTCTGCGGCCTTAAAAAGTGTTTCTCCTCCACGGAAAGTGAATAAAATAACATTTGGATGCCTTTATTGTTCAATCAAAAACGCCCGTTTTTTGGTGAAAAAGATAACCACCCCCCCTTACGACATGCTTCAGAAACAAAAAAAATGTTCCATTTTCAAATGTTGCGTCTTTCAACTACAATTCACATTTGTACGTGGATAAAATTAGATGTTTAAAGTGATTTACAAGCTTCCAGGGGCCCTAAACACAAGATTTGAGAAATGGGTAAATATGAATGAAAATGGCCAATTTATTCACTCTGAGGCCTTAAAAAGTGTTTCTCCTCCACGAGAAGTGAATTAAATAACATTTGTAGGCCTTTATTGTTCAATTGAAAACGCCTGATTATTGACGAAAGAGATAACCACCCCCCCTTACGACATGCTTCAGAAACGAAAAAAATGGTCCGTTTTCAAATGTTGCGTCTTTGAATGACAATCCACATTTGTACGTGGATAATCACTTTTAGAGCTAAAATTAGATGTTTAAAGTGATTTTCAAGCTTCCAGGGGCCCTAAACACAAGATTTGAGAAATGGGTAAAAGTGAATGAAAATGGCCAATTTTCTCACTCTGAGGCCTTAAAAAGTGTTTCTCCTCAACGGGAAGTGAATTAAATAACATTTGTAGGCCTTTATTGTTCAAGCGAAAACGCCCGATTACTGACGAAAGAGATAACCCCCCCTTACGACATGCTTCAGAAACGAAAAAAATGGTCCGTTTTCAAATGTTGCGTCTTTGAACGACAATCCACATTTGTACGTGGCTAATCACTTTTAGAGCTATAATTAGATGTTTAAAGTGATTTTCAAGCTTCCAGGGGCCCTAAATTCAAGATTTGAGAAATGGGTAAAAGTGAATGAAAATGGCCAATTTACTCACTCTGAGGCCTTAAAAAGTGTTTCTACTCCACGGGAAGTGAATTAAATAACATTTGGAGGCCTTTATTGTTCAAGCGAAAACGCCTGATTTTTGATGAAAGAGATAACCACCCCCCCTTACGACATGCTTCAGAAACGAAAAAAATGGTCCATTTTCAAATGTTGCGTCTTTGAACTACAATTAACATTGTACGTGGATAATCACTTTTAGAGATAAAATGAGATGTTTAAAGTGATTTTCAAGCTTCCAGGGGCCCTAAACACAAGATTTGAGAAATGGGTAAAAGTGAATGAAAAGGGCCAATTTACTCACTCTGAGGCCTTAAAAAGTGTTTCTCCTCAACAGGAAGTGAATTAAATAACATTTGTAGGCCTTTATTGTTCAAGCGAAAACGCCCGATTATTGACGAAAGAGATAACCACCCCCCCTTACGACATGCTTCAGAAACGAAAAAAATGGTCCGTTTTCAAATGTTGCGTCTTTAAATGACAATCCACATTTGTACGTGGATAATCACTTTTAGAGCTAAAATTAGATGTTTAAAGTGATTTTCAAGCTTCCAGGGGCCCTAAACACAAGATTTGAGAAATGGGTAAAAGTGAATGAAAATGACCAATTTACTCACTCTGAGGCCTTAAAAAGTGTTTCTCCTCCACGGGAAGTGAATTAAATACCATTTGAAGGCCTTTATTGTTAAAGCGAAAACGCCTGATTTTTGATGAAAGAGATAACCACCCCCCCTTACGACATGCTTCTGAAACTAAAAAAATGGTTCATTTTCAAATGTTGCGTCTTTGAAGTACAATTAACATTGTACGTGGATAATCACTTTTAGAGATAAAATGAGATGTTTAAAGTGATTTTCAAGCTTCCAGGGGCCCTAAACACGAGATTTGAGAAATGGGTAAACGTGAATGAAAATGGCCAATTTACTCACTCTGCGGCCTTAAAAAGTGTTTCTCCTCCACGGAGAGTGAATAAAATAACATTTGGATGCCTTTATTGTTCAATCAAAAACGCCCGTTTTTTGGTGAAAAAGATAACCACCCCCCCTTACGACATGCTTCAGAAACGAAAAAAATGGTCCATTTTCAAATATTGCGTCTTCGAACTACAATTCACATTTGTACGTGGATGATCACTTTTAGAGATAAAATTAGATGTTTAAAGTGATATACAAGCTTCCAGGGGCCCTAAACACAAGATATGAGGAATGGGTAAATATGAATGAAAATGGCCAATTTATTCACTCCGAGGCCTTAAAAAGTTTTTCTCCACTCCAGAAAGTGAATTAAATAACATTTGTAGGCCTTTATTGTTCAATCAAAAACGCCCGATTTTTGACGAAAGAGATAACCACCCCCCCTTACGACATGCTTCAGAAACTAAAAAAATGGTCCGTTTTCAAATGTTGCCTCTTTGAACTACAATTCACATTTGTACGTGGAAAAGCACTTTTAAAGATCAAATGAGATGTTTAAAGTGATTTTCATGCTTCCAGGGGCCTTAAACACAAGATTTGAGGTATGGGTAAAAGTGAATGAAAATGGCCAATTTACTCACTCTGAGGCCTTAAAAAGTGTTTCTCCTCAACGGGAAGTGAATTAAATACCATTTGGAGGCCTTTATTGTTCAAGCGAAAACGCCTGATTTTTGATGAAAGAGATAACCACCCCCCCTTACGACATGCTTCTGAAACTAAAAAAATAGTTCATTTTCAAATGTTGCGTCTTTGAACTACAATTAATATTGTACGTGGATAATCACTTTTAGAGCTAAAATGAGATGTTTAAAGTGATTTTCAAGCTTCCAGGGGCCCTAAACACGAGATTTGAGAAATGGGTAAACGTGAATGAAAATGGCCAATTTACTCACTCTGCGGCCTTAAAAAGTGTTTCTCCTTCACGGAAAGTGAATAAAATAACATTTGGATGCCTTTATTGTTCAATCAAAAACGCCCGTTTTTTGGTGAAAAAGATAACCACCCCCCCTTACGACATGCTTCAGAAACGAAAAAAATGGTCCATTTTCAAATGTTGCGTCTTCGAACTACAATTCACATTTGTACGTGGATGATCACTTTTAGAGATAAAATTAGATGTTTAAAGTGATATACAAGCTTCCAGGGGCCCTAAACACAAGATATGAGGAATGGGTAAATATGAATGAAAATGGCCAATTTATTCACTCCGAGGCCTTAAAAAGTTTTTCTCCACTCCAGAAAGTGAATTAAATAACATTTGTAGGCCTTTATTGTTCAATCAAAAACGCCCGATTTTTGACGAAAGAGATAACCACCCCCCCTTACGACATGCTTCAGAAACTAAAAAAATGGTCCGTTTTCAAATGTTGCCTCTTTGAACTACAATTCACATTTGTACGTGGAAAAGCACTTTTAAAGATCAAATGAGATGTTTAAAGTGATTTTCATGCTTCCAGGGGCCTTAAACACAAGATTTGAGGTATGGGTAAAAGTGAATGAAAATGGCCAATTTACTCACTCTGAGGCCTTAAAAAGTGTTTCTCCTCAACGGGAAGTGAATTAAATACCATTTGGAGGCCTTTATTGTTCAAGCGAAAACGCCTGATTTTTGATGAAAGAGATAACCACCCCCCCTTACGACATGCTTCTGAAACTAAAAAAATAGTTCATTTTCAAATGTTGCGTCTTTGAACTACAATTAATATTGTACGTGGATAATCACTTTTAGAGCTAAAATGAGATGTTTAAAGTGATTTTCAAGCTTCCAGGGGCCCTAAACACGAGATTTGAGAAATGGGTAAACGTGAATGAAAATGGCCAATTTACTCACTCTGCGGCCTTAAAAAGTGTTTCTCCTTCACGGAAAGTGAATAAAATAACATTTGGATGCCTTTATTGTTCAATCAAAAACGCCCGTTTTTTGGTGAAAAAGATAACCACCCCCCCTTACGACATGCTTCAGAAACGAAAAAAATGTTCCATTTTCAAATGTTGCGTCTTTGAACTACAATTCACATTTGTACGTGGATGATCACTTTTAGAGATAAAATTAGATGTTTAAAGTGATATACAAGCTTCCAGGGGCCCTAAACACAAGATATGAGGAATGGGTAAATATGAATGAAAATGGCCAATTTATTCACTCCGAGGCCTTAAAAAGTTTTTCTCCACTCCAGAAAGTGAATTAAATAACATTTGGATGCCTTTATTGTTCAATCAAAAACGCCCGTTTTTTGGTGAAAACGATAACCACCCCCCCTTACGACATGCTTCAGAAACGAAAAAAAAATTCCATTTTCAAATGTTGCGTCTTTGAACTACAATTCACATTTGTACGTGGACGATCACTTTTAGAGATAAAATTAGATGTTTAAAGTGATTTACAAGCTTCCAGGGGCCCTAAACACAAGATATGAGGAATGGGTAAATATGAATGAAAATGGCCAATTTATTCACTCTGAGGCCTTAAAAAGTTTTTCTCCACTCCAGAAAGTGAATTAAATAACATTTGTAGGCCTTTATTGTTCAATCAAAAACGCCCGATTTTTGACGAAAGAGATAACCACCCCCCCTTACGACATGCTTCAGAAACTAAAAAAATGGTCCGTTTTCAAATGTTGCCTCTTTGAACTACAATTCACATTTGTACGTGGAAAAGCACTTTTAAAGATCAAATGAGATGTTTAAAGTGATTTTCATGCTTCCAGGGGCCATAAACACAAGATTTGAGGAATGGGTAAAAGTGAATGAAAATGGCCAATTTACTCACTCTGAGGCCTTAAAAAGTGTTTCTCCTCCACGGGAAGTGAATTAAATACCATTTGGAGGTCTTTATTGTTCAAGCGAAAACGCCTGATTTTTGATGAAAGAGATAACCACCCCCCCTTACGACATGGTTCTGAAACTAAAAAAATGGTTCATTTTCAAATGTTGCGTCTTTGAACCACAATTAACATTGTACGTGGATAATCACTTTTAGAGATAAAATGAGATGTTTAAAGTGATTTTCAAGCTTCCAGGGGCCCTAAACATGAGATTTGAGAAATGGGTAAACGTGAATGAAAATGGCCAATTTACTCACTCTGCGGCCTTAAAAAGTGTTTCTCCTCCACGGAAAGTGAATAAAATAACATTTGGATGCCTTTATTGTTCAATCAAAAACGCCCGTTTTTTGGTGAAAAAGATAACCACCCCCCCTTACGACATGCTTCAGAAACAAAAAAAAATGGTCCATTTTCAAATGTTGCGTCTTTGAACTACAATTCACATTTGTACGTGGATAATCACTTTTAGAGATAAAATTAGATGTTTAAAGTGATTTACAAGCTTCCAGGGGCCCTAAACTCAAGATATGAGGAATGGGTAAATATGAATGAAAATGGCCAATTTATTCACTCTGAGGCCTTAAAAAGTTTTTCTCCACTCCAGAAAGTGAATTAAATAACATTTGTAGACCTTTATTGTTCAATCAAAAACGCCCGATTTTTGACGAAAGAGATAACCACCCCCCCTTACGACATGCTTCAGAAACAAAAAAAATGGCCCGTTTTCAAATGTTGCGTCTTTGAATGACAATCCACATTTGTACGTGGGTAATCACTTTTAGAGATAAAGTGAGATGTTTAAAGTGATTTTCAAGCTTCCAGGGGCCCTAAACACAAGATTTGAGGAATGGTTAAAGTGAATGAAAATGGCCAATTTACTCACTCTGAGGCCTTAAAAAGTGTTTCTCCTCCACGGGAAGTGAATTAAATAACATTTGGAGGCCTTTATTGTTCAAGCGAAAACGCCTGATTTTTGATGAAAGAGATAAGCACCCCCCTTACGACATGCTTCTGAAACTAAAAAAATTGGTTTATTTTCAAATGTTGCGTCTTTTGAACTACAATTAACATTGTACGTGGATAATCACTTTTAGAGATAAAATGAGATGTTTAAAGTGATTTTCAAGCTTCCAGGGGCCCTAAACACGAGATTTGAGAAATGGGTAAACATGAATGAAAATGGCCAATTTACTCACTCTGAGGCCTTAAAAAGTGTTTCTCCTCCACGGGAAGTGAATTAAATACCATTTGAAGGCCTTTATTGTTAAAGCGAAAACGCCTGATTTTTGATGAAAGAGATAACCACCCCCCCTTACGACATGCTTCTGAAACTAAAAAAATGGTTCATTTTCAAATGTTGCGTCTTTGAACTACAATTAACATTGTACGTGGATAATCACTTTTAGAGATAAAATGAGATGTTTAAAGTGATTTTCAAGCTTCCAGGGGCCCTAAACACGAGATTTGAGAAATGGGTAAACGTGAATGAAAATGGCCAATTTACTCACTCTGCGGCCTTAAAAAGTGTTTCTCCTCCACGGAGAGTGAATAAAATAACATTTGGATGCCTTTATTGTTCAATCAAAAACGCCCGTTTTTTGGTGAAAAAGATAACCACCCCCCCTTACGACATGCTTCAGAAACGAAAAAAATGGTCCATTTTCAAATGTTGCGTCTTCGAACTACAATTCACATTTGTACGTGGATGATCACTTTTAGAGATAAAATTAGATGTTTAAAGCGATATACAAGCTTCCAGGGGCCCTAAACACAAGATATGAGGAATGGGTAAATATGAATGAAAATGGCCAATTTATTCACTCCGAGGCCTTAAAAAGTTTTTCTCCACTCCAGAAAGTGAATTAAATAACATTTGTAGGCCTTTATTGTTCAATCAAAAACGCCCGATTTTTGACGAAAGAGATAACCACCCCCCCCTTACGACATGCTTCAGAAACTAAAAAAATGGTCCGTTTTCAAATGTTGCCTCTTTGAACTACAATTCACATTTGTACGTGGAAAAGCACTTTTAAAGATCAAATGAGATGTTTAAAGTGATTTTCATGCTTCCATGGGCCTTAAACACAAGATTTGAGGTATGGGTAAAAGTGAATGAAAATGGCCAATTTACTCACTCTGAGGCCTTAAAAAGTGTTTCTCCTCAACGGGAAGTGAATTAAATACCATTTGGAGGCCTTTATTGTTCAAGCGAAAACGCCTGATTTTTGATGAAAGAGATAACCACCCCCCCTTACGACATGCTTCTGAAACTAAAAAAATAGTTCATTTTCAAATGTTGCGTCTTTGAACTACAATTAATATTGTACGTGGATAATCACTTTTAGAGCTAAAATAAGATGTTTAAAGTGATTTTCAAGCTTCCAGGGGCCCTAAACACGAGATTTGAGAAATGGGTAAACGTGAATGAAAATGGCCAATTTACTCACTCTGCGGCCTTAAAAAGTGTTTCTCCTTCACGGAAAGTGAATAAAATAACATTTGGATGCCTTTATTGTTCAATCAAAAACGCCCGTTTTTTGGTGAAAAAGATAACCACCCCCCCTTACGACATGCTTCAGAAACGAAAAAAATGTTCCATTTTCAAATGTTGCGTCTTTGAACTACAATTCACATTTGTACGTGGATGATCACTTTTAGAGATAAAATTAGATGTTTAAAGTGATATACAAGCTTCCAGGGGCCCTAAACACAAGATATGAGGAATGGGTAAATATGAATGAAAATGGCCAATTTATTCACTCCGAGGCCTTAAAAAGTTTTTCTCCACTCCAGAAAGTGAATTAAATAACATTTGGATGCCTTTATTGTTCAATCAAAAACGCCCGTTTTTTGGTGAAAACGATAACCACCCCCCCTTACGACATGCTTCAGAAACGAAAAAAAAATTCCATTTTCAAATGTTGCGTCTTTGAACTACAATTCACATTTGTACGTGGACGATCACTTTTAGAAATAAAATTAGATGTTTAAAGTGATTTACAAGCTTCCAGGGGCCCTAAACACAAGATATGAGGAATGGGTAAATATGAATGAAAATGGCCAATTTATTCACTCTGAGGCCTTAAAAAGTTTTTCTCCACTCCAGAAAGTGAATTAAATAACATTTGTAGGCCTTTATTGTTCAATCAAAAACGCCCGATTTTTGACGAAAGAGATAACCACCCCCCCTTACGACATGCTTCAGAAACTAAAAAAATGGTCCGTTTTCAAATGTTGCCTCTTTGAACTACAATTCACATTTGTACGTGGAAAAGCACTTTTAAAGATAAAATGAGATGTTTAAAGTGATTTTCAAGCTTCCAGGGGCCCTAAACACGAGATTTGAGAAATGGGTAAACGTGAATGAAAATGGCCAATTTACTCACTCTGCGGCCTTAAAAAGTGTTTCTCCTCCACGGAAAGTGAATAAAATAACATTTGGATGCCTTTATTGTTCAATCAAAAACGCCCGTTTTTTGGTGAAAAAGATAACCACCCCCCCTTACGACATGCTTCAGAAACAAAAAAAATGGTCCATTTTCAAATGTTGCGTCTTTGAACTACAATTCACATTTGTACGTGGATGATCACTTTTAGAGATAAAATTAGATGTTTAAAGTGATATACAAGCTTCCAGGGGCCCTAAACACAAGATATGAGGAATGGGTAAATATGAATGAAAATGGCCAATTTATTCACTCCGAGGCCTTAAAAAGTTTTTCTCCACTCCAGAAAGTGAATTAAATAACATTTGGATGCCTTTATTGTTCAATCAAAAACGCCCGTTTTTTGGTGAAAACGATAACCACCCCCCCTTACGACATGCTTCAGAAACGAAAAAAAAATTCCATTTTCAAATGTTGCGTCTTTGAACTACAATTCACATTTGTACGTGGACGATCACTTTTAGAGATAAAATTAGATGTTTAAAGTGATTTACAAGCTTCCAGGGGCCCTAAACACAAGATATGAGGAATGGGTAAATATGAATGAAAATGGCCAATTTATTCACTCTGAGGCCTTAAAAAGTTTTTCTCCACTCCAGAAAGTGAATTAAATAACATTTGTAGGCCTTTATTGTTCAATCAAAAACGCCCGATTTTTGACGAAAGAGATAACCACCCCCCCTTACGACATGCTTCAGAAACTAAAAAAATGGTCCGTTTTCAAATGTTGCCTCTTTGAACTACAATTCACATTTGTACGTGGAAAAGCACTTTTAAAGATCAAATGAGATGTTTAAAGTGATTTTCATGCTTCCAGGGGCCATAAACACAAGATTTGAGGAATGGGTAAAAGTGAATGAAAATGGCCAATTTACTCACTCTGAGGCCTTAAAAAGTGTTTCTCCTCCACGGGAAGTGAATTAAATACCATTTGGAGGTCTTTATTGTTCAAGCGAAAACGCCTGATTTTTGATGAAAGAGATAACCACCCCCCCTTACGACATGGTTCTGAAACTAAAAAAATGGTTCATTTTCAAATGTTGCGTCTTTGAACCACAATTAACATTGTACGTGGATAATCACTTTTAGAGATAAAATGAGATGTTTAAAGTGATTTTCAAGCTTCCAGGGGCCCTAAACATGAGATTTGAGAAATGGGTAAACGTGAATGAAAATGGCCAATTTACTCACTCTGCGGCCTTAAAAAGTGTTTCTCCTCCACGGAAAGTGAATAAAATAACATTTGGATGCCTTTATTGTTCAATCAAAAACGCCCGTTTTTTGGTGAAAAAGATAACCACCCCCCCTTACGACATGCTTCAGAAACAAAAAAAAATGGTCCATTTTCAAATGTTGCGTCTTTGAACTACAATTCACATTTGTACGTGGATAATCACTTTTAGAGATAAAATTAGATGTTTAAAGTGATTTACAAGCTTCCAGGGGCCCTAAACTCAAGATATGAGGAATGGGTAAATATGAATGAAAATGGCCAATTTATTCACTCTGAGGCCTTAAAAAGTTTTTCTCCACTCCAGAAAGTGAATTAAATAACATTTGTAGACCTTTATTGTTCAATCAAAAACGCCCGATTTTTGACGAAAGAGATAACCACCCCCCCTTACGACATGCTTCAGAAACAAAAAAAATGGCCCGTTTTCAAATGTTGCGTCTTTGAATGACAATCCACATTTGTACGTGGGTAATCACTTTTAGAGATAAAGTGAGATGTTTAAAGTGATTTTCAAGCTTCCAGGGGCCCTAAACACAAGATTTGAGGAATGGTTAAAGTGAATGAAAATGGCCAATTTACTCACTCTGAGGCCTTAAAAAGTGTTTCTCCTCCACGGGAAGTGAATTAAATAACATTTGGAGGCCTTTATTGTTCAAGCGAAAACGCCTGATTTTTGATGAAAGAGATAAGCACCCCCCTTACGACATGCTTCTGAAACTAAAAAAATTGGTTTATTTTCAAATGTTGCGTCTTTTGAACTACAATTAACATTGTACGTGGATAATCACTTTTAGAGATAAAATGAGATGTTTAAAGTGATTTTCAAGCTTCCAGGGGCCCTAAACACGAGATTTGAGAAATGGGTAAACATGAATGAAAATGGCCAATTTACTCACTCTGAGGCCTTAAAAAGTGTTTCTCCTCCACGGGAAGTGAATTAAATACCATTTGAAGGCCTTTATTGTTAAAGCGAAAACGCCTGATTTTTGATGAAAGAGATAACCACCCCCCCTTACGACATGCTTCTGAAACTAAAAAAATGGTTCATTTTCAAATGTTGCGTCTTTGAACTACAATTAACATTGTACGTGGATAATCACTTTTAGAGATAAAATGAGATGTTTAAAGTGATTTTCAAGCTTCCAGGGGCCCTAAACACGAGATTTGAGAAATGGGTAAACGTGAATGAAAATGGCCAATTTACTCACTCTGCGGCCTTAAAAAGTGTTTCTCCTCCACGGAGAGTGAATAAAATAACATTTGGATGCCTTTATTGTTCAATCAAAAACGCCCGTTTTTTGGTGAAAAAGATAACCACCCCCCCTTACGACATGCTTCAGAAACGAAAAAAATGGTCCATTTTCAAATGTTGCGTCTTCGAACTACAATTCACATTTGTACGTGGATGATCACTTTTAGAGATAAAATTAGATGTTTAAAGCGATATACAAGCTTCCAGGGGCCCTAAACACAAGATATGAGGAATGGGTAAATATGAATGAAAATGGCCAATTTATTCACTCCGAGGCCTTAAAAAGTTTTTCTCCACTCCAGAAAGTGAATTAAATAACATTTGTAGGCCTTTATTGTTCAATCAAAAACGCCCGATTTTTGACGAAAGAGATAACCACCCCCCCCTTACGACATGCTTCAGAAACTAAAAAAATGGTCCGTTTTCAAATGTTGCCTCTTTGAACTACAATTCACATTTGTACGTGGAAAAGCACTTTTAAAGATCAAATGAGATGTTTAAAGTGATTTTCATGCTTCCATGGGCCTTAAACACAAGATTTGAGGTATGGGTAAAAGTGAATGAAAATGGCCAATTTACTCACTCTGAGGCCTTAAAAAGTGTTTCTCCTCAACGGGAAGTGAATTAAATACCATTTGGAGGCCTTTATTGTTCAAGCGAAAACGCCTGATTTTTGATGAAAGAGATAACCACCCCCCCTTACGACATGCTTCTGAAACTAAAAAAATAGTTCATTTTCAAATGTTGCGTCTTTGAACTACAATTAATATTGTACGTGGATAATCACTTTTAGAGCTAAAATAAGATGTTTAAAGTGATTTTCAAGCTTCCAGGGGCCCTAAACACGAGATTTGAGAAATGGGTAAACGTGAATGAAAATGGCCAATTTACTCACTCTGCGGCCTTAAAAAGTGTTTCTCCTTCACGGAAAGTGAATAAAATAACATTTGGATGCCTTTATTGTTCAATCAAAAACGCCCGTTTTTTGGTGAAAAAGATAACCACCCCCCCTTACGACATGCTTCAGAAACGAAAAAAATGTTCCATTTTCAAATGTTGCGTCTTTGAACTACAATTCACATTTGTACGTGGATGATCACTTTTAGAGATAAAATTAGATGTTTAAAGTGATATACAAGCTTCCAGGGGCCCTAAACACAAGATATGAGGAATGGGTAAATATGAATGAAAATGGCCAATTTATTCACTCCGAGGCCTTAAAAAGTTTTTCTCCACTCCAGAAAGTGAATTAAATAACATTTGGATGCCTTTATTGTTCAATCAAAAACGCCCGTTTTTTGGTGAAAACGATAACCACCCCCCCTTACGACATGCTTCAGAAACGAAAAAAAAATTCCATTTTCAAATGTTGCGTCTTTGAACTACAATTCACATTTGTACGTGGACGATCACTTTTAGAAATAAAATTAGATGTTTAAAGTGATTTACAAGCTTCCAGGGGCCCTAAACACAAGATATGAGGAATGGGTAAATATGAATGAAAATGGCCAATTTATTCACTCTGAGGCCTTAAAAAGTTTTTCTCCACTCCAGAAAGTGAATTAAATAACATTTGTAGGCCTTTATTGTTCAATCAAAAACGCCCGATTTTTGACGAAAGAGATAACCACCCCCCCTTACGACATGCTTCAGAAACTAAAAAAATGGTCCGTTTTCAAATGTTGCCTCTTTGAACTACAATTCACATTTGTACGTGGAAAAGCACTTTTAAAGATAAAATGAGATGTTTAAAGTGATTTTCAAGCTTCCAGGGGCCCTAAACACGAGATTTGAGAAATGGGTAAACGTGAATGAAAATGGCCAATTTACTCACTCTGCGGCCTTAAAAAGTGTTTCTCCTCCACGGAAAGTGAATAAAATAACATTTGGATGCCTTTATTGTTCAATCAAAAACGCCCGTTTTTTGGTGAAAAAGATAACCACCCCCCCTTACGACATGCTTCAGAAACAAAAAAAATGGTCCATTTTCAAATGTTGCGTCTTTGAACTACAATTCACATTTGTACATGGATAATCACTTTTAGAGATAAAATTAGATGTTTAAAGTGATTTACAAGCTTCCAGGGGCCCTAAACTCAAGATATTAGGAATGGGTAAATATGAATGAAAATGGCCAATTTATTCACTCTGAGGCCTTAAAAAGTTTTTCTCCACTCCAGAAAGTGAATTAAATAACATTTGTAGACCTTTATTGTTCAATCAAAAACGCCCGATTTTTGACGAAAGAGATAACCACCCCCCCTTACGACATGCTTCAGAAACAAAAAAAATGGTCCGTTTTCAAATGTTGCGTCTTTGAATGACAATCCACATTTGTACGTGGGTAATCACTTTTAGAGATAAAGTGAGATGTTTAAAGTGATTTTCAAGCTTCCAGGGGCCCTAAACACAAGATTTGAGGAATGGTTAAAGTGAATGAAAATGGCCAATTTACTCACTCTGAGGCCTTAAAAAGTGTTTCTCCTCCACGGGAAGTGAATTAAATAACATTTGGAGGCCTTTATTGTTCAAGCGAAAACGCCTGATTTTTGATGAAAGAGATAAGCACCCCCCTTACGACATGCTTCTGAAACTAAAAAAATTGGTTTATTTTCAAATGTTGCGTCTTTTGAACTACAATTAACATTGTACGTGGATAATCACTTTTAGAGATAAAATGAGATGTTTAAAGTGATTTTCAAGCTTCCAGGGGCCCTAAACACGACATTTGAGAAATGGGTAAACATGAATGAAAATGGCCAATTTACTCACTCTGAGGCCTTAAAAAGTGTTTCTCCTCCACGGGAAGTGAATTAAATACCATTTGAAGGCCTTTATTGTTAAAGCGAAAACGCCTGATTTTTGATGAAAGAGATAACCACCCCCCCTTACGACATGCATCTGAAACTAAAAAAATGGTTCATTTTCAAATGTTGCGTCTTTGAACTACAATTAACATTGTACGTGGATAATCACTTTTAGAGATAAAATGAGATGTTTAAAGTGATTTTCAAGCTTCCAGGGGCCCTAAACACGAGATTTGAGAAATGGGTAAACGTGAATGAAAATGGCCAATTTACTCACTCTGCGGCCTTAAAAAGTGTTTCTCCTCCACGGAGAGTGAATAAAATAACATTTGGATGCCTTTATTGTTCAATCAAAAACGCCCGTTTTTTGGTGAAAAAGATAACCACCCCCCCTTACGACATGCTTCAGAAACGAAAAAAATGGTCCATTTTCAAATGTTGCGTCTTCGAACTACAATTCACATTTGTACGTGGATGATCACTTTTAGAGATAAAATTAGATGTTTAAAGTGATATACAAGCTTCCAGGGGCCCTAAACACAAGATATGAGGAATGGGTAAATATGAATGAAAATGGCCAATTTATTCACTCCGAGGCCTTAAAAAGTTTTTCTCCACTCCAGAAAGTGAATTAAATAACATTTGTAGGCCTTTATTGTTCAATCAAAAACGCCCGATTTTTGACGAAAGAGATAACCACCCCCCCTTACGACATGCTTCAGAAACTAAAAAAATGGTCCGTTTTCAAATGTTGCCTCTTTGAACTACAATTCACATTTGTACGTGGAAAAGCACTTTTAAAGATCAAATGAGATGTTTAAAGTGATGTTCATGCTTCCATGGGCCTTAAACACAAGATTTGAGGTATGGGTAAAAGTGAATGAAAATGGCCAATTTACTCACTCTGAGGCCTTAAAAAGTGTTTCTCCTCAACGGGAAGTGAATTAAATACCATTTGGAGGCCTTTATTGTTCAAGCGAAAACGCCTGATTTTTGATGAAAGAGATAACCACCCCCCCTTACGACATGCTTCTGAAACTAAAAAAATAGTTCATTTTCAAATGTTGCGTCTTTGAACTACAATTAATATTGTACGTGGATAATCACTTTTAGAGCTAAAATAAGATGTTTAAAGTGATTTTCAAGCTTCCAGGGGCCCTAAACACGAGATTTGAGAAATGGGTAAACGTGAATGAAAATGGCCAATTTACTCACTCTGCGGCCTTAAAAAGTGTTTCTCCTTCACGGAAAGTGAATAAAATAACATTTGGATGCCTTTATTGTTCAATCAAAAACGCCCGTTTTTTGGTGAAAAAGATAACCACCCCCTCTTACGACATGCTTCAGAAGCGAAAAAAATGTTCCATTTTCAAATGTTGCGTCTTTGAACTACAATTCACATTTGTACGTGGATGATCACTTTTAGAGATAAAATTAGATGTTTAAAGTGATATACAAGCTTCCAGGGGCCCTAAACACAAGATATGAGGAATGGGTAAATATGAATGAAAATGGCCAATTTATTCACTCCGAGGCCTTAAAAAGTTTTTCTTCACTCCAGAAAGTGAATTAAATAACATTTGGATGCCTTTATTGTTCAATCAAAAACGCCCGTTTTTTGGTGAAAACGATAACCACCCCCCCTTACGACATGCTTCAGAAACGAAAAAAAAATTCCATTTTCAAATGTTGCGTCTTTGAACTACAATTCACATTTGTACGTGGACGATCACTTTTAGAAATAAAATTAGATGTTTAAAGTGATTTACAAGCTTCCAGGGGCCCTAAACACAAGATATGAGGAATGGGTAAATATGAATGAAAATGGCCAATTTATTCACTCTGAGGCCTTAAAAAGTTTTTCTCCACTCCAGAAAGTGAATTAAATAACATTTGTAGGCCTTTATTGTTCAATCAAAAACGCCTGATTTTTGACGAAAGAGATAACCACCCCCCCTTACGACATGCTTCAGAAACTAAAAAAATGGTCCGTTTTCAAATGTTGCCTCTTTGAACTACAATTCACATTTGTACGTGGAAAAGCACTTTTAAAGATCAAATGAGATGTTTAAAGTGATTTTCATGCTTCCAGGGGCCATAAACACAAGATTTGAGGAATGGGTAAAAGTGAATGAAAATGGCCAATTTACTCACTCTGAGGCCTTAAAAAGTGTTTCTCCTCCACGGGAAGTGAATTAAATACCATTTGGAGGTCTTTATTGTTCAAGCGAAAACGCCTGATTTTTGATGAAAGAGATAACCACCCCCCCTTACGACATGCTTCTGAAACTAAAAAAATGGTTCATTTTCAAATGTTGCGTCTTTGAACCACAATTAACATTGTACGTGGATAATCACTTTTAGAGATAAAATGAGATGTTTAAAGTGATTTTCAAGCTTCCAGGGGCCCTAAACACGAGATTTGAGAAATGGGTAAACGTGAATGAAAATGGCCAATTTACTCACTCTGCGGCCTTAAAAAGTGTTTCTCCTCCACGGAAAGTGAATAAAATAACATTTGGATGCCTTTATTGTTCAATCAAAAACGCCCGTTTTTTGGTGAAAAAGATAACCACCCCCCCTTACGACATGCTTCAGAAACAAAAAAAATGGTCCATTTTCAAATGTTGCGTCTTTGAACTACAATTCACATTTGTACATGGATAATCACTTTTAGAGATAAAATTAGATGTTTAAAGTGATTTACAAGCTTCCAGGGGCCCTAAACTCAAGATATGAGGAATGGGTAAATATGAATGAAAATGGCCAATTTATTCACTCTGAGGCCTTAAAAAGTTTTTCTCCACTCCAGAAAGTGAATTAAATAACATTTGTAGACCTTTATTGTTCAATCAAAAACGCCCGATTTTTGACGAAAGAGATAACCACCCCCCCTTACGACATGCTTCAGAAACAAAAAAAATGGTCCGTTTTCAAATGTTGCGTCTTTGAATGACAATCCACATTTGTACGTGGGTAATCACTTTTAGAGATAAAGTGAGATGTTTAAAGTGATTTTCAAGCTTCCAGGGGCCCTAAACACAAGATTTGAGGAATGGTTAAAGTGAATGAAAATGGCCAATTTACTCACTCTGAGGCCTTAAAAAGTGTTTCTCCTCCACGGGAAGTGAATTAAATAACATTTGGAGGCCTTTATTGTTCAAGCGAAAACGCCTGATTTTTGATGAAAGAGATAAGCACCCCCCTTATGACATGCTTCTGAAACTAAAAAAATTGGTTTATTTTCAAATGTTGCGTCTTTTGAACTACAATTAACATTGTACGTGGATAATCACTTTTAGAGATAAAATGAGATGTTTAAAGTGATTTTCAAGCTTCCAGGGGCCCTAAACACGAGATTTGAGAAATGGGTAAACATGAATGAAAATGGCCAATTTACTCACTCTGCGGCCTTAAAAAGTGTTTCTCCTCCACGGAAAGTGAATAAAATAACATTTGGATGCCTTTCTTGTTCAATCAAAAACGCCCGTTTTTTGGTGAAAAAGATAACCACCCCCCCTTACGACATGCTTCAGAAACGAAAAAAATGGTCCATTTTCAAATGTTGCGTCTTTGAACTACAATTCACATTTGTACGTGGATGATCACTTTTAGAGATAAAATTAGATGTTTAAAGTGATTTACAAGCTTCCAGGGGCCCTAAACACAAGATATGAGGAATGGGTAAATATGAATGAAACTGGCCAATTTATTCACTCTGAGGCCTTAAAAAGTTTTTCTCCACTCCAGAAAGTGAATTACATAACATTTGTAGGCCTTTATTGTTCAATCAAAAACGCCCGATTTTTGACGAAAGAGATAACCACCCCCCCTTACGACATGCTTCAGAAACTAAAAAAATGGTCCGATTTCAAATGTTGCCTCTTTGAACTACAATTCACATTTGTACGTGGAAAAGCACTTTTAAAGATCAAATGAGATGTTTAAAGTGATTTTCATGCTTCCAGGGGCCTTAAACACAAGATTTGAGGAATGGGTAAAAGTAAATGAAAATGGCCAATTTACTCACTCTGAGGCCTTAAAAAGTGTTTCTCCTCCACGGGAAGTGAATTAAATACCATTTGGAGGTCTTTATTGTTCAAGCGAAAACGCCTGATTTTTGATGAAAGAGATAACCACCCCCCCTTACGACATGCTTCTGAAACTAAAAAAATGGTTCATTTTTAAATGTTGCCTCTTTGAACTACAATTAATATTGTACGTGGATAATCACTTTTAGAGCTAAAATGAGATGTTTAAAGTGATTTTCAAGCTTCCAGGGGCCCTAAACACGAGATTTGAGAAATGGGTAAACGTGAATGAAAATGGCCAATTTACTCACTCTGAGGCCTTAAAAAGTGTTTCTCCTCAACGGGAAGTGAATTAAATAACATTTGTAGGCCTTTATTGTTCAAGCGAAAACGCACGATTATTGACGAAAGAGATAACCACCCCCCCTTACGACATGCTTCAGAAACGAAAAAAATGGTCCGTTTTCAAATGTTGCGTCTTTGAACGACAATCCACATTTGTACGTGGATAAACACTTTTAGAGCTAAAATTAGATGTTTAAAGTGATTTTCAAGCTTCCAGGGGCCCTAAACACAAGATTTGAGAAATGGGTAAAAGTGAATGAAAATGGCCAATTTACTCACTCTGAGGCCTTAAAAAGTGTTTCTCCTCCACGGGAAGTGAATTAAATACCATTTGGAGGTCTTTATTGTTCAAGCAAAAACGCCTGATTTTTGATGAAAGAGATAACCACCCCCCCTTACGACATGCTTCTGAAACTAAAAAAATGGTTCATTTTTAAATGTTGCGTCTTTGAACCACAATTAACATTGTACGTGGATAATCACTTTTAGAGATAAAATTAGATGTTTAAAGTGATTTACAAGCTTCCAGGGGCCCTAAACACAAGATATGAGGAATGGGTAAATATGAATGAAAATGGCCAATTTATTCACTCTGAGGCCTTAAAAAGTTTTTCTCCACTCCAGAAAGTGAATTAAATAACATTTGTAGACCTTTATTGTTCAATCAAAAACGCCCGATTTTTGACGAAAGAGATAACCACCCCCCCTTACGACATGCTTCAGAAACCAAAAAAATGGTTCATTTTCAAATGTTGCATCTTTGAACGACAATCCACATTTGTACGTGGATAAACACTTTTAGAGATAAAATTAGATGTTTAAAGTGATTTTCAAGCTTCCAGGGGCCCTAAACACAAGATTTGAGAAATGGGTAAAAGTGAATGAAAATGGCCAATTTACTCACTCTGAGGCCTTAAAAAGTGTTTCTCCTCAACGGGAAGTGAATTAAATAACATTTGTAGGCCTTTATTGTTCAAGCGAAAACGCCCGATTATTGACGAAAGAGATAACCACCCCCCCTTACGACATGCTTCAGAAACGAAAAAAATGGTCCGTTTTCAAATGTTGCGTCTTTGAATGACAATCCACATTTGTACGTGGATAATCACTTTTAGAGCTAAAATTAGATGTTTAAAGTGATTTTCAAGCTTCCAGGGGCCCTAAACACAAGATTTGAGAAATGGGTAAAAGTGAATGAAAATGGCCAATTTACTCACTCTGAGGCCTTAAAAAGTGTTTCTCCTCCACGGGAAGTGAATTAAATACCATTTGGAGGCCTTTATTGTTCAAGCAAAAACGCCCGTTTTTTGGTGAAAAAGATAACCACCCCCCCTTACGACATGCTTCAGAAACAAAAGAAATGGTCCATTTTCAAATGTTGCGTCTTTGAACTTCAATTCACATTTGTACGTGGATAATCACTTTTAGAGATAAAATTAGATGTTTAAAGTGATTTACAAGCTTCCAGGGGCCCTAAACACAAGATATGAGGAATGGGTAAATATGAATGAAAATGGCCAATTTATTCACTCTGAGGCCTTAAAAAGTGTTTCTCCACTCCAGAAAGTGAATTAAATAACATTTGTAGACCTTTATTGTTCAATCAAAAACGCCCGATTTTTGACGAAAGAGATAACCAACCCCCTTACGACATGCTTCAGAAACAAAAAAAATGGTTCATTTTCAAATGTTGCATCTTTGAACGACAATCCACATTTGTACGTGGATAAACACTTTTAGAGATAAAATTAGATGTTTAAAGTGATTTACAAGCTTCCAGGGGCCCTAAACACAAGATATGAGGAATGGGTAAATATGAATGAAAATGGCCAATTTATTCACTCTGAGGCCTTAAAAAGTTTTTCTCCACTCCAGAAAGTGAATTAAATAACATTTGTAGGCCTTTATTGTTCAATCAAAAACGCCCGATTTTTGACGAAAGAGATAACCACCCCCCCTTACGACATGCTTCAGAAACTAAAAAAATGGTCCGTTTTTAAATGTAGCCTCTTTGAACTACAATTCACATTTGTACGTGGAAAAGCACTTTTAAAGATCAAATGAGATGTTTAAAGTGATTTTCATGCTTCCAGGGGCCTTAAACACAAGATTTGAGGAATTGGTAAAAGATAATGAAAATGGTCAATTTACTCACTCTGAGGCCTTAAAAAGTGTTTCTCCTCCACGGGAAGTGAATTAAATAACATTTGTAGGCCTTTATTGTTCAATCAAAAACGCCCGTTTTTTGGTGAAAAAGATAACCACCCCCCCTTACGACATGCTTCAGAAACAAAAAAAATGGTCCATTTTCAAATGTTGCGTCTTTGAACTACAATTCACATTTGTACGTGGATAATCACTTTTAGAGATAAAATTAGATGTTTAAAGTGATTTACAAGCTTCCAGGGGCCCTAAACACAAGATATGAGGAATGGGTAAATATGAATGAAAATGGCCAATTTATTCACTCTGAGGCCTTAAAAAGTGTTTCTCCTCAACGGGAAGTGAATTAAATAACTTTTGTAGGCCTTTATTGTTCAAGCGAAAACGCCCGATTATTGACGAAAGAGATAACCACCCCCCCTTATGACATGCTTCAGAAACGAAAAAAATGGTCCGTTTTCAAATGTTGCATCTTTGAATGACAATCCACATTTGTACGTGGATAATCACTTTTAGAGCTAAAATTAGATGTTTAAAGTGATTTTCAAGCTTCCAGGGGCCCTAAACACAAGATTTGAGAAATGGGTAAAAGTGAATGAAAATGGCCAATTTACTCACTCTGAGGCCTTAAAAAGTGTTTCTCCTCCACGGGAAGTGAATTAAATACCATTTTGAGGCCTTTATTGTTCAAGCGAAAACGCCTGATTTTTGATGAAAGAGATAACCACCCCCCCTTACGACATGCTTCTGAAACAAAAAAAATGGTTCATTTTCAAATGTTGCGTCTTTTGAACTACAATTAACATTGTACGTGGATAATCACTTTTAGAGATAAAATGAGATGTTTAAAGTGATTTTCAAGCTTCCAGGGGCCCTAAACACGAGATTTGAAAAATGGGTAACCGTGAATGAAAATGGCCAATTTTTTCACTCTGCGGCCTTAAAAAGTGTTTCTCCTCCACGGAAAGTGAATAAAGTAACATTTGGATGCCTTTATTGTTCAATCAAAAACGCCCGTTTTTTGGTGAAAAAGATAACCACCCCCCCTTACGACATGCTTCAGAAACGAAAAAAATGGTCCATTTTCAAATGTTGCGTCTTTGAACTACAATTCACATTTGTACGTGGATAATCACTTTTAGAGATAAAATGAGATGTTTAAAGTGATTTTCAAGCTTCCAGGGGCCCTAAACACGAGATTTGAAAAATGGGTAACCGTGAATGAAAATGGCCAATTTTTTCACTCTGCGGCCTTAAAAAGTGTTTCTCCTCCACGGAAAGTGAATAAAATAACATTTGGATGCCTTTATTGTTCAATCAAAACCGCCCGTTTTTTGGTGAAAAAGATAACCACCCCCCCTTACGACATGCTTCAGAAACGAAAAAAATGGTCCATTTTCAAAGGTTGCGTCTTTGAACTACAATTCACATTTGTACGTGGATGATCACTTTTAGAGATAAAATTAGATGTTTAAAGTGATTTACAAGCTTCCAGGGGCCCTAAACACAAGATATGAGGAATGGGTAAATATGAATGAAAATGGCCAATTTATTCACTCTGAGGCCTTAAAAAGTTTTTCTCCACTCCAAAAAGTGAATTAAATAACATTTGTAGGCCTTTATTGTTAAATCAAAAACGCCGGATTTTTGACGAAAGAGATAACCACCCCCCCCTTACGACATGCTTCAGAAACTAAAAAAATGGTCCGTTTTTAAATGTAGCCTCTTTGAACTACAATTCACATTTGTACGTGGAAAAGCACTTTTAAAGATCAAATGAGATGTTTAAAGTGATTTTCATGCTTCCAGGGGCCTTAAACACAAGATTTGAGGAATGGGTAAAAGTGAATGAAAATGGTCAATTTACTCACTCTGAGGCCTTAAAAAGTGTTTTTCCTCCACGGGAAGTGAATTAAATAACATTTGTAGGCCTTTATTGTTCAAGCGAAAACGCCCGATTATTGACGAAAGAGATAACCACCCCCCCTTACGACATGCTTCAGAAACGTAAAAAATGGCCCGTTTTCAAATGTTGCGTCTTTGAATGACAATCCACATTTGTACGTGGATAATCACTTTTAGAGCTAAAATTAGATGTTTAAAGTGATTTTCAAGCTTCCAGGGGCCCTAAACACAAGATTTGAGAAATGGGTAAAAGTGAATGAAAATGGCCAATTTACTCACTCTGGGGCCTTAAAAAGTGTTTCTCCTCCACGGGAAGTGAATTAAATACCATTTGGAGGTCTTTATTGTTCAAGCGAAAACGCCTGATTTTTGATGAAAGAGATAACCACCCCCCCTTACGACATGCTTCTGAAACTAAAAAAATGGTTCATTTTTAAATGTTGCGTCTTTGAACCACAATTAACATTGTACGTGGATAATCACTTTTAGAGATAAAATGAGATGTTTAAAGTGATTTTCAAGCTTCCAGCGGCCCTAAACACGAGATTTGAGAAATGGGTAAACATGAATGAAAATGGCCAATTTACTCACTCTGCGGCCTTAAAAAGTGTTTCTCCTCCACGGAAAGTGAATAAAATAACATTTGGATGCCTTTATTGTTCAATCAAAAACGCCAGTTTTTTGGTGAAAAAGATAACCACCCCCCCTTACGACATGCTTCAGAAACGAAAAAAATGGTCCATTTTCAAATGTTGCGTCTTTGAACTACAATTCACATTTGTACGTGGATAATCACTTTTAGAGATAAAATTAGATGTTTAAAGTGATTTACAAGCTTCCAGGGGCCCTAAACCCAAGATATGAGGAATGGGTAAATATGAATGAAAATGGCCAATTTATTCACTCTGAGGCCTTAAAAAGTTTTTCTCCACTCCAGAAAGTGTATTAAATAACATTTGTAGACCTTTATTGTTCAATCAAAAACGCCCGATTTTTGACGAAAGAGATAACCACCCCCCCTTACGACATGCTTCAGAAACAAAAAAAATGGTTCATTTTCAAATGTTGCATCTTTGAACGACAATCCACATTTGTACGTGGATAAACACTTTTAGAGATAAAATTAGATGTTTAAAGTGATTTTCAAGCTTCCAGGGGCCCTAAACACAAGATTTGAGAAATGGGTAAAAGTGAATGAAAATGGCCAATTTACTCACTCTGAGGCCTTAAAAAGTGTTTCTCCTCAACGGGAAGTGAATTAAATAACATTTGTAGGCCTTTATTGTTCAAGCGAAAACGCCCGATTATTGACGAAAGAGATAACCACCCCCCCTTACGACATGCTTCAGAAACGAAAAAAATGGTCCGTTTTCAAATGTTGCGTCTTTGAATGACAATCCACATTTGTACGTGGATAATCACTTTTAGAGCTAAAATTAGATGTTTAAAGTGATTTTCAAGCTTCCAGGGGCCCTAAACACAAGATTTGAGAAATGGGTAAAAGTGAATGAAAATGGCCAATTTACTCACTCTGAGGCCTTAAAAAGTGTTTCTCCTCCACGGGAAGTGAATTAAATACCATTTGGAGGCCTTTATTGTTCAAGCGAAAACCCCTGATTTTTGATGAAAGAGATAACCACCCCCCTTACGACATGCTTCTGAAACTAAAAAAATGGTTTATTTTCAAATGTTGCGTCTTTTGAACTACAATTAACATTGTACGTGGATAATCACTTTTAGAGATAAAATGAGACGTTTAAAGTGATTTTCAAGCTTCCAGGGGCCCTAAACACAAGATTTGAAAAATGGGTAACCGTGAATGAAAATGGCCAATTTTTTCACTCTGCGGCCTTAAAAAGTGTTTCTCCTCCACGGAAAGTGAATAAAATAACATTTGGATGCCTTTATTGTTCAATCAAAAACGCCCGTTTTTTGGTGAAAAAGATAACCACCCCCCCTTACGACATGCTTCAGAAACAAAAAAAATGGTCCATTTTCAAATGTTGCGTCTTTGAACTTCAATTCACATTTGTACGTGGATAATCACTTTTAGAGATAAAATTAGATGTTTAAAGTGATTTACAAGCTTCCAGGGGCCCTAAACACAAGATATGAGGAATGGGTACATATGAATGAAAATGGCCAATTTATTCCTCTGAGGCCTTAAAAAGTGTTTCTCCACTCCAGAAAGTGAATTAAATAACATTTGTAGGCCTTTATTGTTCAATCAAAAACGCCCGATTTTTGACAAAAGAGATAACCACCCCCCCTTACGACATGCTTCAGAAACTAAAAAAATGGTCCGTTTTTAAATGTAGCCTCTTTGAACTACAATTCACATTTGTACGTGGAAAAGCACTTTTAAAGATCAAATGAGATGTTTAAAGTGATTTTCATGCTTCCAGGGGCCTTAAACACAAGATTTGAGGAATAGGTAAAAGTGAATGAAAATGGTCAATTTACTCACTCTGAGGCCTTAAAAAGTGTTTCTCCTCCACGGGAAGTGAATTAAATAACATTTGTAGGCCTTTATTGTTCAAGCAAAAACGCCCGATTATTGACGAAAGAGATAACCACCCCCCCTTACGACATGCTTCAGAAACGTAAAAAATGGCCCGTTTTCAAATGTTGCGTCTTTGAATGACAATCCACATTTGTACGTGGATAATCACTTTTAGAGATAAAATTAGATGTTTAAAGTGATTTACAAGCTTCCAGGGGCCCTAAACACAAGATATGAGGAATGGGTAAATATGAATGAAAATGGCCAATTTATTCACTCTGAGGCCTTAAAAAGTTTTTCTCCACTCCAGAAAGTGAATTAAATAACATTTGTAGGCCTTTATTGTTCAATCAAAAACGCCCGATTTTTGACGGAAGAGATAACCACCCCCCCTTACGACATGCTTCAGAAACTAAAAAAATGGTCCGTTTTTAAATGTAGCCTCTTTGAACTACAATTCACATTTGTACGTGGAAAAGCACTTTTAAAGATCAAATGAGATGTTTAAAGTGATTTTCATGCTTCCAGGGGCCTTAAACACAAGATTTGAGGAATGGGTAAAAGTGAATGAAAATGGTCAATTTACTCACTCTGAGGCCTTAAAAGTGTTTCTCCTCCACGGGAAGTGAATTAAATAACATTTGTAGGCCTTTATTGTTCAAGCGAAAACGCCCGATTATTGACGAAAGAGATAACCACCCCCCCTTACGACATGCTTCAGAAACGAAAAAAATGGTCCGTTTTCAAATGTTGCGTCTTTGAATGACAATCCACATTTGTACGTGGATAATCACTTTTAGAGCGAAAATTAGATGTTTAAAGTGATTTTCAAGCTTCCAGGGGCCCTAAACACAAGATTTGAGAAATGGGTAAAAGTGAATGAAAATGGCCAATTTACTCACTCTGAGGCCTTAAAAAGTGTTTCTCCTCCACGGGAAGTGAATTAAATACCATTTGGAGGCCTTTATTGTTCAAGCGAAAACCCCTGATTTTTGATGAAAGAGATAACCACCCCCCCTTACGACATGCTTCTGAAACTAAAAAAATGGTTCATTTTCAAATGTTGCGTCTTTTGAACTACAATTAACATTGTACGTGGATAATCACTTTTAGAGATAAAATGAGATGTTTAAAGTGATTTTCAAGCTTCCAGGGGCCCTAAACACGAGATTTGAAAAATGGGTAACCGTGAATGAAAATGGCCAATTTTTTCACTCTGCGGCCTTAAAAAGTGTTTCTCCTCCACGGAAAGTGAATAAAATAACATTTGGATGCCTTTATTGTTCAATCAAAAACGCCCGTTTTTTGGTGAAAAAGATAACCACCCCCCCTTACGACATGCTTCAGAAACAAAAAAAATGGTCCATTTTCAAATGTTGCGTCTTTGAACTACAATTCACATTTGTACGTGGATAATCACTTTTAGAGATAAAATTAGATGTTTAAAGTGATTTACAAGCTTCCAGGGGCCCTAAACACAAGATATGAGGAATGGGTAAATATGAATGAAAATGGCCAATTTATTCACTCTGAGGCCTTAAAAAGTGTTTCTCCACTCCAGAAAGTGAATTAAATAACATTTGTAGACCTTTATTGTTCAATCAAAAACGCCCGATTTTTGACGAAAGAGATAACCACCCCCCCTTACGACATGCTTCAGAAACAAAAAAAATGGTTCATTTTCAAATGTTGCATCTTTGAACGACAATCCACATTTGTACGTGGATAAACACTTTTAGAGATAAAATTAGATGTTTAAAGTGATTTACAAGCTTCCAGGGGCCCTAAACACAAGATATGAGAATGGGTAAATATGAATGAAAATGGCCAATTTATTCACTCTGAGGCCTTAAAAAGTTTTTCTCCACTCCAGAAAGTGAATTAAATAACATTTGTAGGCCTTTATTGTTCAATCAAAAACGCCCGATTTTTGACGAAAGAGATAACCACCCCCCCTTACGACATGCTTCAGAAACTAAAAAAATGGTCCGTTTTTAAATGTAGCCTCTTTGAACTACAATTCACATTTGTACGTGGAAAAGCACTTTTAAAGATCAAATGAGATGTTTAAAGTGATTTTCATGCTTCCAGGGGCCTTAAACACAAGATTTGAGGAATGGGTAAAAGTGAATGAAAATGGTCAATTTACTCACTCTGAGGCCTTAAAAAGTGTTTCTCCTCCACGGGAAGTGAATTAAATAACATTTGTAGGCCTTTATTGTTCAAGCGAAAACGCCCGATTATTGACGAAAGAGATAACCACCCCCCCTTACGACATGCTTCAGAAACGTAAAAAATGGCCCGTTTTCAAATGTTGTGTCTTTGAATGACAATCCACATTTGTACGTGGATAATCACTTTTAGAGCTAAAATTAGATGTTAACGTGATTTTCAAGCTTCCAGGGGCCCTAAACACAAGATTTGAGAAATGGGTAAAAGTGAATGAAAATGGCCAATTTACTCACTCTGAGGCCTTAAAAAGTGTTTCTCCTCCACGGAAAGTGAATAAAATAACATTTCGATGCCTTTATTGTTCAATCAAAAACGCCCGTTTTTTGGTGAAAAAGATAACCACCCCCCCTTACGACATGCTTCAGAAACAAAAAAAATGGTCCATTTTCAAATGTTGCGTCTTTGAACTACAATTCACATTTGTACGTGGATAATCACTTTTAGAGATAAAATTAGATGTTTAAAGTGATTTTCAAGCTTTCAGGGGCCCTAAACACAAGATTTGAGGAATGGGTAAAAGTGAATGAAAATGGCCAATTTACTCACTCTGAGGCCTTAAAAAGTGTTTCTCCTCCACGGGAAGTGAATTAAATACCATTCGGAGGTCTTTATTGTTCAAGCGAAAACGCCTGATTTTTGATGAAAGAGATAACCACCCCCCTTACGACATGCTTCTGAAACTGAAAAAATGGTTCATTTTCAAATGTTGCGTCTTTGAACCACAATTAACATTTGTACGTGGATAAACACTTTTAGAGCTAAAATTAGATGTTTAAAGTGATTTTCAAGCTTCCAGGGGCCCTAAACACGAGATTTGAGAAATGGGTAAACGTGAATGAAAATGGCCAATTTACTCACTCTGCGGCCTTAAAAAGTGTTTCTCCTCCACGGAAAGTGAATAAAATAACATTTGGATGCCTTTATTGTTCAATCAAAAACGCCCGTTTTTGGTGAAAAAGATAACCACCCACCCTTACGACATGCTTCAGAAACAAAAAAAATGGTCCATTTTCAAATGTTGCGTCTTTGAACTACATTTCACATTTGTACGTGGATAATCACTTTTAGAGATAAAATTAGATGTTTAAAGTGATTTACAAGCTTCCAGGGGCCCTAAACACAAGATATGAGGAATGGGTAAATATGAATGAAAATGGCCAATTTATTCACTCTGAGGCCTTAAAAAGTTTTTCTCCACTCCAGAAAGTGAATTAAATAACATTTGTAGACCTTTATTGTTCAATAAAAAACGCCCGATTTTTGACGAAAGAGATAACCACCCCCCCTTACGACATGCTTCAGAAACAAAAAAAATGGTTCATTTTCAAATGTTGCATCTTTGAACGACAATCCACATTTGTACGTGGATAAACACTTTTAGAGATAAAATTAGATGTTTAAAGTGATTTACAAGCTTCCAGGGGCCCTAAACTCAAGATATGAGGAATGGGTAAATATGAATGAAAATGGCCAATTTATTCACTCTGAGGCCTTAAAAAGTTTTTCTCCACTCCAGAAAGTGAATTAAATAACATTTGTAGGCCTTTATTGTTCAATCAAAAACGCCCGATTTTTGACGAAAGAGATAACCACCCCCCCTTACGACATGCTTCAGAAACTAAAAAAATGGTCCGTTTTTAAATGTAGCCTCTTTGAACTACAATTCACATTTGTACGTGGAAAAGCACTTTTAAAGATCAAATGAGATGTTTAAAGTGATTTTCATGCTTCCAGGGGCCTTAAACACAAGATTTGAGGAATGGGTAAAAGTGAATGAAAATGGTCAATTTACTCACTCTGAGGCCTTAAAAAGTGTTTCTCCTCCACGGGAAGTGAATTAAATAACATTTGTAGGCCTTTATTGTTCAAGCGAAAACGCCCGATTATTGACGAAAGAGATAACCACCCCCCCTTACGACATGCTTCAGAAACGAAAAAAATGGTCCGTTTTCAAATGTTGCGTCTTTGAATGACAATCCACATTTGTATGTGGATAATCACTTTTAGAGATAAAATTAGATGTTTAAAGTGATTTACAAGCTTCCAGGGGCCCTAAACACAAGATATGAGGAATGGGTAAATATGAATGAAAATGGCCAATTTATTCACTCTGAGGCCTTAAAAAGTTTTTCTCCACTCCAGAAAGTGAATTAAATAACATTTGTAGGCCTTTATTGTTCAATCAAAAACGCCCGATTTTTGACGGAAGAGATAACCACCCCCCCTTACGACATGCTTCAGAAACTAAAAAAATGGTCCGTTTTTAAATGTAGCCTCTTTGAACTACAATTCACATTTGTACGTGGAAAAGCACTTTTAAAGATCAAATGAGATGTTTAAAGTGATTTTCATGCTTCCAGGGGCCTTAAACACAAGATTTGAGGAATGGGTAAAAGTGAATGAAAATGGTCAATTTACTCACTCTGAGGCCTTAAAAAGTGTTTCTCCTCCACGGGAAGTGAATTAAATAACATTTGTAGGCCTTTATTGTTCAAGCAAAAACGCCCGATTATTGACGAAAGAGATAACCACCCCCCCTTACGACATGCTTCAGAAACGTAAAAAATGGCCCGTTTTCAAATGTTGCGTCTTTGAATGACAATCCACATTTGTACGTGGATAATCACTTTTAGAGATAAAATTAGATGTTTAAAGTGATTTACAAGCTTCCAGGGGCCCTAAACACAAGATATGAGGAATGGGTAAATATGAATGAAAATGGCCAATTTATTCACTCTGAGGCCTTAAAAAGTTTTTCTCCACTCCAGAAAGTGAATTAAATAACATTTGTAGACCTTTATTGTTCAATCAAAAACGCCCGATTTTTGACGAAAGAGATAACCACCCCCCCTTACGACATGCTTCAGAAACAAAAAAAATGGTTCATTTTCAAATGTTGCATCTTTGAACGACAATCCACATTTGTACGTGGATAAACACTTTTAGAGATAAAATTAGATGTTTAAAGTGATTTTCAAGCTTCCAGAGGCCCTAAACACAAGATTTGAGAAATGGGTAAAAGTGAATGAAAATGGCCAATTTACTCACTCTGAGGCCTTAAAAAGTGTTTCTCCTCAACGGGAAGTGAATTAAATAACATTTGTAGGCCTTTATTGTTCAAGCGAAAACGCCCGATTATTGACAAAAGAGATAACCACCCCCCCTTACGACATGCTTCAGAAACTAAAAAAATGGTCCGTTTTTAAATGTAGCCTCTTTGAACTACAATTCACATTTGTACGTGGAAAAGCACTTTTAAAGATCAAATGAGATGTTTAAAGTGATTTTCATGCTTCCAGGGGCCTTAAACACAAGATTTGAGGAATGGGTAAAAGTGAATGAAAATGGTCAATTTACTCACTCTGAGGCCTTAAAAAGTGTTTCTCCTCCACGGGAAGTGAATTAAATAACATTTGTAGGCCTTTATTGTTCAAGCGAAAACGCCCGATTATTGACGAAAGAGATAACCACCCCCCCTTACGACATGCTTCAGAAACGTAAAAAATGGCCCGTTTTCAAATGTTGCGTCTTTGAATGACAATCCACATTTGTATGTGGATAATCACTTTTAGAGATAAAATTAGATGTTTAAAGTGATTTACAAGCTTCCAGGGGCCCTAAACACAAGATATGAGGAATGGGTAAATATGAATGAAAATGGCCAATTTATTCACTCTGAGGCCTTAAAAAGTTTTTCTCCACTCCAGAAAGTGAATTAAATAACATTTGTAGGCCTTTATTGTTCAATCAAAAACGCCCGATTTTTGACGGAAGAGATAACCACCCCCCCTTACGACATGCTTCAGAAACTAAAAAAATGGTCCGTTTTTAAATGTAGCCTCTTTGAACTACAATTCACATTTGTACGTGGAAAAGCACTTTTAAAGATCAAATGAGATGTTTAAAGTGATTTTCATGCTTCCAGGGGCCTTAAACACAAGATTTGAGGAATGGGTAAAAGTGAATGAAAATGGTCAATTTACTCACTCTGAGGCCTTAAAAAGTGTTTCTCCTCCACGGGAAGTGAATTAAATACCATTTGGAGGCCTTTATTGTTCAAGCGAAAACGCCCGATTATTGACGAAAGAGATAACCACCCCCCCTTACGACATGCTTCTGAAACTAAAAAAATGGTCCGTTTTCAAATGTTGCGTCTTTGAATGACAATCCACATTTGTACGTGGATAATCACTTTTAGAGCGAAAATTAGATGTTTAAAGTGATTTTCAAGCTTCCAGGGGCCCTAAACACAAGATTTGAGAAATGGGTAAAAGTGAATGAAAATGGCCAATTTACTCACTCTGAGGCCTTAAAAAGTGTTTCTCCTCCACGGGAAGAGAATTAAATACCATTTGGAGGCCTTTATTGTTCAAGCGAAAACCCCTGATTTTTGATGAAAGAGATAACCACCCCCCCTTACGACATGCTTCTGAAACTAAAAAAATGGTTCATTTTCAAATGTTGCGTCTTTTGAACTACAATTAACATTGTACGTGGATAATCACTTTTAGAGATAAAATGAGATGTTTAAAGTGATTTTCAAGCTTCCAGGGGCCCTAAACACGAGATTTGAAAAATGGGTAACCGTGAATGAAAATGGCCAATTTTTTCACTCTGCGGCCTTAAAAAGTGTTTCTCCTCCACGGAAAGTGAATAAAATAACATTTGGATGCCTTTATTGTTCAATCAAAAACGCCCGATTTTTGACGAAAGAGATAACCACCCCCCCTTACGACATGCTTCAGAAACAAAAAAAATGGTTCATTTTCAAATGTTGCATCTTTGAACGACAATCCACATTTGTACGTGGATAAACACTTTTAGAGATAAAATTAGATGTTTAAAGTGATTTACAAGCTTCCAGGGGCCCTAAACACAAGATATGAGAATGGGTAAATATGAATGAAAATGGCCAATTTATTCACTCTGAGGCCTTAAAAAGTTTTTCTCCACTCCAGAAAGTGAATTAAATAACATTTGTAGGCCTTTATTGTTCAATCAAAAACGCCCGATTTTTGACGAAAGAGATAACCACCCCCCCTTACGACATGCTTCAGAAACTAAAAAAATGGTCCGTTTTTAAATGTAGCCTCTTTGAACTACAATTCACATTTGTACGTGGAAAAGCACTTTTAAAGATCAAATGAGATGTTTAAAGTGATTTTCATGCTTCCACGGGCCTTAAACACAAGATTTGAGGAATGGGTAAAAGTGAATGAAAATGGCCAATTTACTCACTCTGAGGCCTTAAAAAGTGTTTCTCCTCCACGGGAAGTGAATTAAATACCATTTGGAGGTCTTTATTGTTCAAGCGAAAACGCCTGATTTTTGATGAAAGAGATAACCACCCCCCTTACGACATGCTTCTGAAACTGAAAAAATGGTTCATTTTCAAATGTTGCGTCTTTGAACCACAATTAACATTTGTACGTGGATAAACACTTTTAGAGCTAAAATTAGATGTTTAAAGTGATTTTCAAGCTTCCAGGGGCCCTAAACACGAGATTTGAGAAATGGGTAAACGTGAATGAAAATGGCCAATTTACTCACTCTGCGGCCTTAAAAAGTGTTTCTCCTCCACGGAAAGTGAATAAAATAACATTTGGATGCCTTTATTGTTCAATCAAAAACGCCCGTTTTTGGTGAAAAAGATAACCACCCACCCTTACGACATGCTTCAGAAACAAAAAAAATGGTTCATTTTCAAATGTTGCATCTTTGAACGACAATCCACATTTGCACGTGGATAAACACTTTTAGAGATAAAATTAGATGTTTAAAGTGATTTTCAAGCTTCCAGAGGCCCTAAACACAAGATTTGAGAAATGGGTAAAAGTGAATGAAAATGGCCAATGTACTCACTCTGAGGCCTTAAAAAGTGTTTCTCCTCAACGGGAAGTGAATTAAATAACATTTGTAGGCCTTTATTGTTCAAGCGAAAACGCCCGATTATTGACGAAAGAGATAACCACCCCCCCTTACGACATGCTTCAGAAACGAAAAAAATGGTCCATTTTCAAATGTTGCGTCTTTGAATGACAATCCACATTTGTACGTGGATAATCACTTTTAGAGCTAAAATTAGATGTTTAAAGTGATTTTCAAGCTTCCAGGGGCCCTAAACACAAGATTTGAGAAATGGGTAAAAGTGAATGAAAATGGCCAATTTACTCACTCTGAGGCCTTAAAAAGTGTTTCTCCTCCACGGGAAGTGAATTAAATACCATTTGGAGGCCTTTATTGTTCAAGCAAAACCCCTGATTTTTGATGAAAGAGATAACCACCCCCCCTTACGACATGCTTCTGAAACTAAAAAAATGGTTCATTTTCAAATGTTGCGTCTTTTGAACTACAATTAACATTGTACGTGGATAATCACTTTTAGAGATAAAATGAGATGTTTAAAGTGATTTTCAAGCTTCCAGGGGCCCTAAACACGAGATTTGAAAAATGGGTAACCGTGAATGAAAATGGCCAATTTTTTCACTCTGCGGCCTTAAAAAGTGTTTCTCCTCCACGGAAAGTGAATAAAATAACATTTGGATGCCTTTATTGTTCAATCAAAAACGCCCGTTTTTTGGTGAAAAAGATAACCACCCCCCCTTACGACATGCTTCAGAAACAAAAAAAATGGTCCATTTTCAAATGTTGCGTCTTTGAACTTCAATTCACATTTGTACGTGGATAATCACTTTTAGAGATAAAATTAGATGTTTAAAGTGATTTACAAGCTTCCAGGGGCCCTAAACACAAGATATGAGGAATGGGTAAATATGAATGAAAATGGCCAATTTATTCACTCTGAGGCCTTAAAAAGTGTTTCTCCACTCCAGAAATTGAATTAAATAACATTTGTAGACCTTTATTGTTCAATAAAAAACGCCCGATTTTTGACGAAAGAGATAACCACCCCCCCTTACGACATGCTTCAGAAACAAAAAAAATGGTTCATTTTCAAATGTTGCATCTTTGAACGACAATCCACATTTGTACGTGGATAAACACTTTTAGAGATAAAATTAGATGTTTAAAGTGATTTACAAGCTTCCAGGGGCCCTAAACTCAAGATATGAGGAATGGGTAAATATGAATGAAAATGGCCAATTTATTCACTCTGAGGCCTTAAAAAGTTTTTCTCCACTCCAGAAAGTGAATTAAATAACATTTGTAGGCCTTTATTGTTCAATCAAAAACGCCCGATTTTTGACGAAAGAGATAACCACCCCCCCTTACGACATGCTTCAGAAACTAAAAAAATGGTCCGTTTTTAAATGTAGCCTCTTTGAACTACAATTCACATTTGTACGTGGAAAAGCACTTTTAAAGATCAAATGAGATGTTTAAAGTGATTTTCATGCTTCCAGGGGCCTTAAACACAAGATTTGAGGAATGGGTAAAAGTGAATGAAAATGGTCAATTTACTCACTCTGAGGCCTTAAAAAGTGTTTCTCCTCCACGGGAAGTGAATTAAATAACATTTGTAGGCCTTTATTGTTCAAGCGAAAACGCCCGATTATTGACGAAAGAGATAACCACCCCCCCTTACGACATGCTTCAGAAACGTAAAAAATGGCCCGTTTTCAAATGTTGCGTCTTTGAATGACAATCCACATTTGTACGTGGATAATCACTTTTAGAGCTAAAATTAGATGTTAACGTGATTTTCAAGCTTCCAGGGGCCCTAAACACAAGATTTGAGAAATGGGTAAAAGTGAATGAAAATGGCCAATTTACTCACTCTGAGGCCTTAAAAAGTGTTTCTCCTCCACGGAAAGTGAATAAAATAACATTTCGATGCCTTTATTGTTCAATCAAAAACGCCCGTTTTTTGGTGAAAAAGATAACCACCCCCCCTTACGACATGCTTCAGAAACAAAAAAAATGGTCCATTTTCAAATGTTGCGTCTTTGAACTACAATTCACATTTGTACGTGGATAATCACTTTTAGAGATAAAATTAGATGTTTAAAGTGATTTTCAAGCTTTCAGGGGCCCTAAACACAAGATTTGAGGAATGGGTAAAAGTGAATGAAAATGGCCAATTTACTCACTCTGAGGCCTTAAAAAGTGTTTCTCCTCCACGGGAAGTGAATTAAATACCATTCGGAGGTCTTTATTGTTCAAGCGAAAACGCCTGATTTTTGATGAAAGAGATAACCACCCCCCTTACGACATGCTTCTGAAACTGAAAAAATGGTTCATTTTCAAATGTTGCGTCTTTGAACCACAATTAACATTTGTACGTGGATAAACACTTTTAGAGCTAAAATTAGATGTTTAAAGTGATTTTCAAGCTTCCAGGGGCCCTAAACACGAGATTTGAGAAATGGGTAAACGTGAATGAAAATGGCCAATTTACTCACTCTGCGGCCTTAAAAAGTGTTTCTCCTTCACGGAAAGTGAATAAAATAACATTTGGATGCCTTTATTGTTCAATCAAAAACGCCCGTTTTTGGTGAAAAAGATAACCACCCACCCTTACGACATGCTTCAGAAACAAAAAAAATGGTCCATTTTCAAATGTTGCGTCTTTGAACTACATTTCACATTTGTACGTGGATAATCACTTTTAGAGATAAAATTAGATGTTTAAAGTGATTTACAAGCTTCCAGGGGCCCTAAACACAAGATATGAGGAATGGGTAAATATGAATGAAAATGGCCAATTTATTCACTCTGAGGCCTTAAAAAGTTTTTCTCCACTCCAGAAAGTGAATTAAATAACATTTGTAGACCTTTATTGTTCAATCAAAAACGCCCGATTTTTGACGAAAGAGATAACCACCCCCCCTTACGACATGCTTCAGAAACAAAAAAAATGGTTCATTTTCAAATGTTGCATCTTTGAACGACAATCCACATTTGTACGTGGATAAACACTTTTAGAGATAAAATTAGATGTTTAAAGTGATTTTCAAGCTTCCAGAGGCCCTAAACACAAGATTTGAGAAATGGGTAAAAGTGAATGAAAATGGCCAATGTACTCACTCTGAGGCCTTAAAAAGTGTTTCTCCTCAACGGGAAGTGAATTAAATAACATTTGTAGGCCTTTATTGTTCAAGCGAAAACGCCCGATTATTGACGAAAGAGATAACCACCCCCCCTTACGACATGCTTCAGAAACGAAAAAAATGGTCCATTTTCAAATGTTGCGTCTTTGAATGACAATCCACATTTGTACGTGGATAATCACTTTTAGAGCTAAAATTAGATGTTTAAAGTGATTTTCAAGCTTCCAGGGGCCCTAAACACAAGATTTGAGAAATGGGTAAAAGTGAATGAAAATGGCCAATTTACTCACTCTGAGGCCTTAAAAAGTGTTTCTCCTCCACGGGAAGTGAATTAAATACCATTTGGAGGCCTTTATTGTTCAAGCAAAACCCCTGATTTTTGATGAAAGAGATAACCACCCCCCCTTACGACATGCTTCTGAAACTAAAAAAATGGTTCATTTTCAAATGTTGCGTCTTTTGAACTACAATTAACATTGTACGTGGATAATCACTTTTAGAGATAAAATGAGATGTTTAAAGTGATTTTCAAGCTTCCAGGGGCCCTAAACACGAGATTTGAAAAATGGGTAACCGTGAATGAAAATGGCCAATTTTTTCACTCTGCGGCCTTAAAAAGTGTTTCTCCTCCACGGAAAGTGAATAAAATAACATTTGGATGCCTTTATTGTTCAATCAAAAACGCCCGTTTTTTGGTGAAAAAGATAACCACCCCCCCTTACGACATGCTTCAGAAACAAAAAAAATGGTCCATTTTCAAATGTTGCGTCTTTGAACTTCAATTCACATTTGTACGTGGATAATCACTTTTAGAGATAAAATTAGATGTTTAAAGTGATTTACAAGCTTCCAGGGGCCCTAAACACAAGATATGAGGAATGGGTAAATATGAATGAAAATGGCCAATTTATTCACTCTGAGGCCTTAAAAAGTGTTTCTCCACTCCAGAAATTGAATTAAATAACATTTGTAGACCTTTATTGTTCAATAAAAAACGCCCGATTTTTGACGAAAGAGATAACCACCCCCCCTTACGACATGCTTCAGAAACAAAAAAAATGGTTCATTTTCAAATGTTGCATCTTTGAACGACAATCCACATTTGTACGTGGATAAACACTTTTAGAGATAAAATTAGATGTTTAAAGTGATTTACAAGCTTCCAGGGGCCCTAAACTCAAGATATGAGGAATGGGTAAATATGAATGAAAATGGCCAATTTATTCACTCTGAGGCCTTAAAAAGTTTTTCTCCACTCCAGAAAGTGAATTAAATAACATTTGTAGGCCTTTATTGTTCAATCAAAAACGCCCGATTTTTGACGAAAGAGATAACCACCCCCCCTTACGACATGCTTCAGAAACTAAAAAAATGGTCCGTTTTTAAATGTAGCCTCTTTGAACTACAATTCACATTTGTACGTGGAAAAGCACTTTTAAAGATCAAATGAGATGTTTAAAGTGATTTTCATGCTTCCAGGGGCCTTAAACACAAGATTTGAGGAATGGGTAAAAGTGAATGAAAATGGTCAATTTACTCACTCTGAGGCCTTAAAAAGTGTTTCTCCTCCACGGGAAGTGAATTAAATAACATTTGTAGGCCTTTATTGTTCAAGCGAAAACGCCCGATTATTGACGAAAGAGATAACCACCCCCCCTTACGACATGCTTCAGAAACGTAAAAAATGGCCCGTTTTCAAATGTTGCGTCTTTGAATGACAATCCACATTTGTACGTGGATAATCACTTTTAGAGCTAAAATTAGATGTTAACGTGATTTTCAAGCTTCCAGGGGCCCTAAACACAAGATTTGAGAAATGGGTAAAAGTGAATGAAAATGGCCAATTTACTCACTCTGAGGCCTTAAAAAGTGTTTCTCCTCCACGGAAAGTGAATAAAATAACATTTCGATGCCTTTATTGTTCAATCAAAAACGGCCGTTTTTTGGTGAAAAAGATAACCACCCCCCCTTACGACATGCTTCAGAAACAAAAAAAATGGTCCATTTTCAAATGTTGCGTCTTTGAACTACAATTCACATTTGTACGTGGATAATCACTTTTAGAGATAAAATTAGATGTTTAAAGTGATTTTCAAGCTTCCAGGGGCCCTAAACACAAGATTTGAGAAATGGGTAAAAGTGAATGAAAATGGCCAATTTACTCACTCTGAGGCCTTAAAAAGTGTTTCTCCTCCACGGGAAGTGAATTAAATACCATTTGGAGGCCTTTATTGTTCAAGCGAAAACGCCTGATTTTTGATGAAAGAGATAACCACCCCCCCTTACGACATGCTTCTGAAACAAAAAAAATGGTTCATTTTCAAATGTTGCGTCTTTTGAACTACAATTAACATTGTACGTGGATAATCACTTTTAGAGATAAAATGAGATGTTTAAAGTGATTTTCAAGCTTCCAGGGGCCCTAAACACGAGATTTGAAAAATGGGTAACCGTGAATGAAAATGGCCAATTTTTTCACTCTGCGGCCTTAAAAAGTGTTTCTCCTCCACGGAAAGTGAATAAAGTAACATTTGGATGCCTTTATTGTTCAATCAAAAACGCCCGTTTTTTGGTGAAAAAGATAACCACCCCCCCTTACGACATGCTTCAGAAACGAAAAAAATGGTCCATTTTCAAATGTTGCGTCTTTGAACTACAATTCACATTTGTACGTGGATAATCACTTTTAGAGATAAAATGAGATGTTTAAAGTGATTTTCAAGCTTCCAGGGGCCCTAAACACGAGATTTGAAAAATGGGTAACCGTGAATGAAAATGGCCAATTTTTTCACTCTGCGGCCTTAAAAAGTGTTTCTCCTCCACGGAAAGTGAATAAAATAACATTTGGATGCCTTTATTGTTCAATCAAAACCGCCCGTTTTTTGGTGAAAAAGATAACCACCCCCCCTTACGACATGCTTCAGAAACGAAAAAAATGGTCCATTTTCAAAGGTTGCGTCTTTGAACTACAATTCACATTTGTACGTGGATGATCACTTTTAGAGATAAAATTAGATGTTTAAAGTGATTTACAAGCTTCCAGGGGCCCTAAACACAAGATATGAGGAATGGGTAAATATGAATGAAAATGGCCAATTTATTCACTCTGAGGCCTTAAAAAGTTTTTCTCCACTCCAGAAAGTGAATTAAATAACATTTGTAGGCCTTTATTGTTAAATCAAAAACGCCGGATTTTTGACGAAAGAGATAACCACCCCCCCCTTACGACATGCTTCAGAAACTAAAAAAATGGTCCGTTTTTAAATGTAGCCTCTTTGAACTACAATTCACATTTGTACGTGGAAAAGCACTTTTAAAGATCAAATGAGATGTTTAAAGTGATTTTCATGCTTCCAGGGGCCTTAAACACAAGATTTGAGGAATGGGTAAAAGTGAATGAAAATGGTCAATTTACTCACTCTGAGGCCTTAAAAAGTGTTTCTCCTCCACGGGAAGTGAATTAAATAACATTTGTAGGCCTTTATTGTTCAAGCGAAAACGCCCGATTATTGACGAAAGAGATAACCACCCCCCCTTACGACAAGCTTCAGAAACGTAAAAAATGGCCCGTTTTCAAATGTTGCGTCTTTGAATGACAATCCACATTTGTACGTGGATAATCACTTTTAGAGCTAAAATTAGATGTTTAAAGTGATTTTCAAGCTTCCAGGGGCCCTAAACACAAGATTTGAGAAATGGGTAAAAGTGAATGAAAATGGCCAATTTACTCACTCTGGGGCCTTAAAAAGTGTTTCTCCTCCACGGGAAGTGAATTAAATACCATTTGGAGGTCTTTATTGTTCAAGCGAAAACGCCTGATTTTTGATGAAAGAGATAACCACCCCCCCTTACGACATGCTTCTGAAACTAAAAAAATGGTTAATTTTTAAATGTTGCGTCTTTGAACCACAATTAACATTGTACGTGGATAATCACTTTTAGAGATAAAATGAGATGTTTAAAGTGATTTTCAAGCTTCCAGGGGCCCTAAACACGAGATTTGAGAAATGGGTAAACATGAATGAAAATGGCCAATTTACTCACTCTGCGGCCTTAAAAAGTGTTTCTCCTCCACGGAAAGTGAATAAAATAACATTTGGATGCCTTTATTGTTCAATCAAAAACGCCAGTTTTTTGGTGAAAAAGATAACCACCCCCCCCTTACGACATGCTTCAGAAACGAAAAAAATGGTCCATTTTCAAATGTTGCCTATTTGAACTACTATTCACATTTGTACGTGGATAATCACTTTTAGAGATAAAATTAGATGTTTAAAGTGATTTACAAGCTTCCAGGGGCCCTAAACACAAGATATGAGGAATGGGTAAATATGAATGAAAATGGCCAATTTATTCACTCTGAGGCCTTAAAAAGTTTTTCTCCACTCCAGAAAGTGAATTAAATAACATTTGTAGACCTTTATTGTTCAATCAAAAACGCCCGATTTTTGACGAAAGAGATAACCACCCCCCCTTACGACATGCTTCAGAAACAAAAAAAATGGTTCATTTTCAAATGTTGCATCTTTGAACGACAATCCACATTTGTACGTGGATAAACACTTTTAGAGATAAAATTAGATGTTTAAAGTGATTTTCAAGCTTCCAGGGGCCCTAAACACAAGATATGAGAATGGGTAAATATGAATGAAAATGGCCAATTTATTCACTCTGAGGCCTTAAAAAGTTTTTCTCCACTCCAGAAAGTGAATTAAATAACATTTGTAGGCCTTTATTGTTCAATCAAAAACGCCCGATTTTTGACGAAAGAGATAACCACCCCCCCTTACGACATGCTTCAGAAACTAAAAAAATGGTCCGTTTTTAAATGTAGCCTCTTTGAACTACAATTCACATTTGTACGTGGAAAAGCACTTTTAAAGATCAAATGAGATGTTTAAAGTGATTTTCATGCTTCCAGGGGCCTTAAACACAAGATTTGAGGAATGGGTAAAAGTGAATGAAAATGGTCAATTTACTCACTCTGAGGCCTTAAAAAGTGTTTCTCCTCCACGGGAAGTGAATTAAATAACATTTGTAGGCCTTTATTGTTCAAGCGAAAACGCCCGATTATTGACGAAAGAGATAACCACCCCCCCTTACGACATGCTTCAGAAACGTAAAAAATGGCCCGTTTTCAAATGTTGCGTCTTTGAATGACAATCCACATTTGTACGTGGATAATCACTTTTAGAGCTAAAATTAGATGTTAACGTGATTTTCAACCTTCCAGGGGCCCTAAACACAAGATTTGAGAAATGGGTAAAAGTTAATGAAAATGGCCAATTTACTCACTCTGAGGCCTTAAAAAGTGTTTCTCCTCCACGGAAAGTGAATAAAATAACATTTTGATGCCTTTATTGTTCAATCAAAAACGCCCGTTTTTTGGTGAAAAAGATAACCACCCCCCCTTACGACATGCTTCAGAAACAAAAAAAATGGTCAATTTCAAATGTTGCGTCTTTGAACTACAATTCACATTTGTACGTGGATAATCACTTTTAGAGATAAAATTAGATGTTTCAAGTGATTTACAAGCTTCCAGGGGCCCTAAACACAAGATATGAGGAATGGGTAAATATGAATGAAAATGGCCAATTTATTCACTCTGAGGCCTTAAAAAGTTTTTCTCCACTCAAGAAAGTGAACTAAATAAGATTTGTAGGCCTTTATTGTTCAATCAAAAACGCCCGATTTTTGACGAAAGAGATAACCACCCCCCCTTACGACATGCTTCAGAAACTAAAAAAATGGTCCGTTTTCAAATGTTGCCTCTTTGAACTACAATTCACATTTGTACGTGGAAAAGCACTTTTAAAGATCAAATGAGATGTTTAAAGTGATTTTCATGCTTCCACGGGCCTTAAACACAAGATTTGAGGAATGGGTAAAAGTGAATGAAAATGGCCAATTTACTCACTCTGAGGCCTTAAAAAGTGTTTCTCCTCCACGGAAAGTGAATTAAATACCATTTGGAGGTCTTTATTGTTCAAGCGAAAACGCCTGATTTTTGATGAAAGAGATAACCACTCCCCCTTACGACATGCTTCTGAAACTGAAAAAATGGTTCATTTTCAAATGTTGCGTCTTTGAACCACAATTAACATTTGTACGTGGATAAACACTTTTAGAGCTAAAATTAGATGTTTAAAGTGATTTTCAAGCTTCCAGGGGCCCTAAACACGAGATTTGAGAAATGGGTAAACGTGAATGAAAATGGCCAATTTACTCACTCTGCGGCCTTAAAAAGTGTTTCTCCTCCACGGAAAGTGAATAAAATAACATTTGGATGCCTTTATTGTTCAATCAAAAACGCCCGTTTTTGGTGAAAAAGATAACCACCCACCCTTACGACATGCTTCAGAAACAAAAAAAATGGTCCATTTTCAAATGTTGCGTCTTTGAACTACATTTCACATTTGTACGTGGATAATCACTTTTAGAGATAAAATTAGATGTTTAAAGTGATTTACAAGCTTCCAGGGGCCCTAAACACAAGATATGAGGAATGGGTAAATATGAATGAAAATGGCCAATTTATTCACTCTGAGGCCTTAAAAAGTTTTTCTCCACTCCAGAAAGTGAATTAAATAACATTTGTAGACCTTTATTGTTCAATCAAAAATGCCCGATTTTTGACGAAAGAGATAACCACCCCCCCTTACGACATGCTTCAGAAACAAAAAAAATGGTTCATTTTCAAATGTTGCATCTTTGAACGACAATCCACATTTGTACGTGGATAAACACTTTTAGAGATAAAATTAGATGTTTAAAGTGATTTTCAAGCTTCCAGGGGCCCTAAACACAAGATTTGAGAAATGGGTAAAAGTGAATGAAAATGGCCAATTTACTCACTCTGAGGCCTTAAAAAGTGTTTCTCCTCAACGGGAAGTGAATTAAATAACATTTGTAGGCCTTTATTGTTCAAGCGAAAACGCCCGATTATTGACGAAAGAGATAACCACCCCCCCTTACGACATGCTTCAGAAACGAAAAAAATGGTCCGTTTTCAAATGTTGCGTCTTTGAATGACAATCCACATTTGTACGTGGATAATCACTTTTAGAGCTAAAATTAGATGTTTAAAGTGATTTTCAAGCTTCCAGGGGCCCTAAACACAAGATTTGAGAAATGGGTAAAAGTGAATGAAAATGGCCAATTTACTCACTCTGAGGCCTTAAAAAGTGTTTCTCCTCCACGGGAAGTGAATTAAATACCATTTGGAGGCCTTTATTGTTCAAGCGAAAACGCCTGATTTTTGATGAAAGAGATAACCACCCCCCCTTACGACATGCTTCCGAAACTAAAAAAATGGTCCATTTTCAAATGTTGCGTCTTTGAACTACAATTCACATTTGTACGTGGATAATCACTTTTAGAGATAAAATTATATGTTTAAAGTGATTTACAAGCTTCCAGGGGCCCTAAACACAAGATATGAGGAATGGGTAAATATGAATGAAAATGGCCAATTTATTCACTCTGAGGCCTTAAAAAGTGTTTCTCCACTCCAGAAAGTGAATTAAATAACATTTGTAGACCTTTATTGTTCAATCAAAAACGCCCGATTTTTGACGAAAGAGATAACCACCCCCCCTTACGACATGCTTCAGAAACAAAAAAATGGTTCATTTTCAAATGTTGCATCTTTGAACGACAATCCACATTTGTACGTGAATAAACACTTTTAGAGATAAAATTAGATGTTTAAAGTGATTTACAAGCTTCCAGGGGCCCTAAACACAAGATATGAGGAATGGGTAAATATGAATGAAAATGGCCAATTTATTCACTCTGAGGCCTTAAAAAGTTTTTCTCCACTCCAGAAAGTGAATTAAATAACATTTGTAGGCCTTTATTGTTCAATCAAAAACGCCCGATTTTTGACGAAAGAGATAACCACCCCCCCTTACGACATGCTTCAGAAACTAAAAAATGGTCCGTTTTTAAATGTAGCCTCTTTGAACTACAATTCACATTTGTACGTGGAAAAGCACTTTTAAAGATCAAATGAGATGTTTAAAGTGATTTTCATGCTTCCAGGGGCCTTAAACACAAGATTTGAGGAATGGGTAAAAGTGAATGAAAATGGTCAATTTACTCACTCTGAGGCCTTAAAAAGTGTTTCTCCTCCACGGGAAGTGAATTAAATAACATTTGTAGGCCTTTATTGTTCAAGCGAAAACGCCAGATTATTGACGAAAGAGATAACCACCCCCCCTTACGACATGCTTCAGAAACGTAAAAAATGGCCCGTTTTCAAATGTTGCGTCTTTGAATGACAATCCACATTTGTACGTGGATAATCACTTTTAGAGATAAAATTAGATGTTTAAAGTGATTTACAAGCTTCCAGGGGCCCTAAACACAAGATATGAGGAATGGGTAAATATGAATGAAAATGGCCAATTTATTCACTCTGAGGCCTTAAAAAGTTTTTCTCCACTCCAGAAAGTGAATTAAATAACATTTGTAGGCCTTTATTGTTCAATCAAAAACGCCCGATTTTTGACGGAAGAGATAACCACCCCCCCTTACGACATGCTTCAGAAACTAAAAAAATGGTCCGTTTTTAAATGTAGCCTCTTTGAACTACAATTCACATTTGTACGTGGAAAAGCACTTTTAAAGATCAAATGAGATGTTTAAAGTGATTTTCATGCTTCCAGGGGCCTTAAACACAAGATTTGAGGAATGGGTAAAAGTGAATGAAAATGGTCAATTTACTCACTCTGAGGCCTTAAAAAGTGTTTCTCCTCCACGGGAAGTGAATTAAATAACATTTGTAGGCCTTTATTGTTCAAGCGAAAACGCCCGATTATTGACGAAAGAGATAACCACCCCCCCTTACGACATGCTTCAGAAACGAAAAAAATGGTCCGTTTTCAAATGTTGCGTCTTTGAATGACAATCCACATTTGTACGTGGATAATCACTTTTAGAGCTAAAATTAGATGTTTAAAGTGATTTTCAAGCTTCCAGGGGCCCTAAACACAAGATTTGAGAAATGGGTAAAAGTGAATGAAAATGGCCAATTTACTCACTCTGAGGCCTTAAAAAGTGTTTCTCCTCCACGGGAAGTGAATTAAATACCATTTGGAGGCCTTTATTGTTCAAGCGAAAACCCCTGATTTTTTATGAAAGAGATAACCACCCCCCCTTACGACATGCTTCTGAAACTGAAAAAATGGTTCATTTTCAAATGTTGCGTCTTTTGAACTACAATTAACATTGTACGTGGATAATCACTTTTAGAGATAAAATGAGATGTTTAAAGTGATTTTCAAGCTTCCAGGGGCCCTAAACACGAGATTTGAAAAATGGGTAACCGTGAATGAAAATGGCCAATTTTTTCACTCTGCGGCCTTAAAAAGTGTTTCTCCTCCACGGAAAGTGAATAAAATAACATTTGGATGCCTTTATTGTTCAATCAAAAACGCCCGTTTTTTGGTGAAAAAGATAACCACCCCCCCTTACGACATGCTTCAGAAACAAAAAAAATGGTCCATTTTCAAATGTTGCGTCTTTGAACTACAATTCACATTTGTACGTGGATAATCACTTTTAGAGATAAAATTAGATGTTTAAAGTGATTTACAAGCTTCCAGGGGCCCTAAACACAAGATATGAGGAATGGGTAAATATGAATGAAAATGGCCAATTTATTCACTCTGAGGCCTTAAAAAGTGTTTCTCCACTCCAGAAAGTGAATTAAATAACATTTGCAGACCTTTATTGTTCAATCAAAAACGCCCGATTTTTGACGAAAGAGATAACCACCCCCCCTTACGACATGCTTCAGAAACAAAAAAAATGGTTCATTTTCAAATGTTGCATCTTTGAACGACAATCCACATTTGTACGTGGATAAACACTTTTAGAGATAAAATTAGATGTTTAAAGTGATTTACAAGCTTCCAGGGGCCCTAAACACAAGATATGAGGAATGGGTAAATATGAATGAAAATGGCCAATTTATTTACTCTGAGGCCTTAAAAAGTTTTTCTCCACTCCAGAAAGTGAATTAAATAACATTTGTAGGCCTTTATTGTTCAATCAAAAACGCCCGATTTTTGACGAAAGAGATAACCACCCCCCCTTACGACATGCTTCAGAAACTAAAAAAATGGTCCGTTTTTAAATGTAGCCTCTTTGAACTACAATTCACATTTGTACGTGGAAAAGCACTTTTAAAGATCAAATGAGATGTTTAAAGTGATTTTCATGCTTCCAGGGGCCTTAAACACAAGATTTGAGGAATGGGTAAAAGTGAATGAAAATGGTCAATTTACTCACTCTGAGGCCTTTAAAAGTGTTTCTCCTCCACGGGAAGTGAATTAAATAACATTTGTAGGCCTTTATTGTTCAAGCGAAAACGCCCGATTATTGACGAAAGAGATAACCACCCCCCCTTACGACATGCTTCAGAAACGAAAAAAATGGTCCGTTTTCAAATGTTGCGTCTTTGAATGACAATCCACATTTGTACGTGGATAATCACTTTTAGAGCTAAAATTAGATGTTTAAAGTGATTTTCAAGCTTCCAGGGGCCCTAAACACAAGATTTGAGAAATGGGTAAAAGTGAATAAAATAACATTTCGATGCCTTTATTGTTCAATCAAAAACGCCCGTTTTTTGGTGAAAAAGATAACCACGACATGCTTCAGAAACAAAAAAAATGGTCCATTTTCAAATGTTGCGTCTTTGAACTACAATTCACATTTGTACGTGGATAATCACTTTTAGAGATAAAATTAGATGTTTAAAGTGATTTACAAGCTTCCAGGGGCCCTAAACACAAGATATGAGGAATGGGTAAATATGAATGAAAATGGCCAATTTATTCACTCTGAGGCCTTAAAAAGTGTTTCTCCACTCCAGAAAGTGAATTAAATAACATTTGTAGACCTTTATTGTTCAATCAAAAATGCCCGATTTTTGACGAAAGAGATAACCACCCCCCCTTACGACATGCTTCAGAAACAAAAAAAATGGTTCATTTTCAAATGTTGCATCTTTGAACTACAATTCACATTTGTACGTGGAAAAGCACTTTTAAAGATCAAATGAGATGTTTAAAGTGATTTTCATGCTTCCAGGGGCCTTAAACACAAGATTTGAGGAATGGGTAAAAGTGAATGAAAATGGTCAATTTACTCACTCCGAGGCCTTAAAAAGTGTTTCTCCTCCACGGGAAGTGAATTAAATAACATTTGTAGGCCTTTATTGTTCAAGCGAAAACGCCAGATTATTGACGAAAGAGATAACCACCCCCCCTTACGACATGCTTCAGAAACGTAAAAAATGGCCCGTTTTCAAATGTTGCGTCTTTGAATGACAATCCACATTTGTACGTGGATAATCACTTTTAGAGATAAAATTAGATGTTTAAAGTGATTTACAAGCTTCCAGGGGCCCTAAACACAAGATATGAGGAATGGGTAAATATGAATGAAAATGGCCAATTTATTCACTCTGAGGCCTTAAAAAGTTTTTCTCCACTCCAGAAAGTGAATTAAATAACATTTGTAGGCCTTTATTGTTCAATCAAAAACGCCCGATTTTTGACGGAAGAGATAACCACCCCCCCTTACGACATGCTTCAGAAACTAAAAAAATGGTCCGTTTTTAAATGTAGCCTCTTTGAACTACAATTCACATTTGTACGTGGAAAAGCACTTTTAAAGATCAAATGAGATGTTTAAAGTGATTTTCATGCTTCCAGGGGCCTTAAACACAAGATTTGAGGAATGGGTAAAAGTGAATGAAAATGGTCAATTTACTCACTCTGAGGCCTTAAAAAGTGTTTCTCCTCCACGGAAAGTGAATAAAATAACATTTGGATGCCTTTATTGTTCAATCAAAAACGCCCGTTTTTGGTGAAAAAGATAACCACCCACCCTTACGACATGCTTCAGAAACAAAAAAAATGGTCCATTTTCAAATGTTGCGTCTTTGAACTACATTTCACATTTGTACGTGGATAATCACTTTTAGAGATAAAATTAGATGTTTAAAGTGATTTACAAGCTTCCAGGGGCCCTAAACACAAGATATGAGGAATGGGTAAATATGAATGAAAATGGCCAATTTATTCACTCTGAGGCCTTAAAAAGTGTTTCTCCACTCCAGAAAGTGAATTAAATAACATTTGTAGACCTTTATTGTTCAATCAAAAACGCCCGATTTTTGACGAAAGAGATAACCACCCCCCCTTACGACATGCTTCAGAAACAAAAAAAATGGTTCATTTTCAAATGTTGCATCTTTGAACGACAATCCACATTTGTACGTGGATAAACACTTTTAGAGATAAAATTAGATGTTTAAAGTGATTTTCAAGCTTCCAGAGGCCCTAAACACAAGATTTGAGAAATGGGTAAAAGTGAATGAAAATGGCCAATTTACTCACTCTGAGGCCTTAAAAAGTGTTTCTCCTCAACGGGAAGTGAATTAAATAACATTTGTAGGCCTTTATTGTTCAAGCGAAAACGCCCGATTATTGACAAAAGAGATAACCACCCCCCCTTACGACATGCTTCAGAAACTAAAAAAATGGTCCGTTTTTAAATGTAGCCTCTTTGAACTACAATTCACATTTGTACGTGGAAAAGCACTTTTAAAGATCAAATGAGATGTTTAAAGTGATTTTCATGCTTCCAGGGGCCTTAAACACAAGATTTGAGGAATGGGTAAAAGTGAATGAAAATGGTCAATTTACTCACTCTGAGGCCTTAAAAAGTGTTTCTCCTCCACGGGAAGTGAATTAAATAACATTTGTAGGCCTTTATTGTTCAAGCGAAAACGCCCGATTATTGACGAAAGAGATAACCACCCCCCCTTACGACATGCTTCAGAAACGAAAAAAATGGTCCGTTTTCAAATGTTGCGTCTTTGAATGACAATCCACATTTGTATGTGGATAATCACTTTTAGAGATAAAATTAGATGTTTAAAGTGATTTACAAGCTTCCAGGGGCCCTAAACACAAGATATGAGGAATGGGTAAATATGAATGAAAATGGCCAATTTATTCACTCTGAGGCCTTAAAAAGTTTTTCTCCACTCCAGAAAGTGAATTAAATAACATTTGTAGGCCTTTATTGTTCAATCAAAAACGCCCGATTTTTGACGGAAGAGATAACCACCCCCCCTTACGACATGCTTCAGAAACTAAAAAAATGGTCCGTTTTTAAATGTAGCCTCTTTGAACTACAATTCACATTTGTACGTGGAAAAGCACTTTTAAAGATCAAATGAGATGTTTAAAGTGATTTTCATGCTTCCAGGGGCCTTAAACACAAGATTTGAGGAATGGGTAAAAGTGAATGAAAATGGTCAATTTACTCACTCTGAGGCCTTAAAAAGTGTTTCTCCTCCACGGGAAGTGAATTAAATAACATTTGTAGGCCTTTATTGTTCAAGCAAAAACGCCCGATTATTGACGAAAGAGATAACCACCCCCCCTTACGACATGCTTCAGAAACGTAAAAAATGGCCCGTTTTCAAATGTTGCGTCTTTGAATGACAATCCACATTTGTACGTGGATAATCACTTTTAGAGATAAAATTAGATGTTTAAAGTGATTTACAAGCTTCCAGGGGCCCTAAACACAAGATATGAGGAATGGGTAAATATGAATGAAAATGGCCAATTTATTCACTCTGAGGCCTTAAAAAGTTTTTCTCCACTCCAGAAAGTGAATTAAATAACATTTGTAGACCTTTATTGTTCAATCAAAAACGCCCGATTTTTGACGAAAGAGATAACCACCCCCCCTTACGACATGCTTCAGAAACAAAAAAAATGGTTCATTTTCAAATGTTGCATCTTTGAACGACAATCCACATTTGTACGTGGATAAACACTTTTAGAGATAAAATTAGATGTTTAAAGTGATTTTCAAGCTTCCAGAGGCCCTAAACACAAGATTTGAGAAATGGGTAAAAGTGAATGAAAATGGCCAATTTACTCACTCTGAGGCCTTAAAAAGTGTTTCTCCTCAACGGGAAGTGAATTAAATAACATTTGTAGGCCTTTATTGTTCAAGCGAAAACGCCCGATTATTGACAAAAGAGATAACCACCCCCCCTTACGACATGCTTCAGAAACTAAAAAAATGGTCCGTTTTTAAATGTAGCCTCTTTGAACTACAATTCACATTTGTACGTGGAAAAGCACTTTTAAAGATCAAATGAGATGTTTAAAGTGATTTTCATGCTTCCAGGGGCCTTAAACACAAGATTTGAGGAATGGGTAAAAGTGAATGAAAATGGTCAATTTACTCACTCTGAGGCCTTAAAAAGTGTTTCTCCTCCACGGGAAGTGAATTAAATAACATTTGTAGGCCTTTATTGTTCAAGCGAAAACGCCCGATTATTGACGAAAGAGATAACCACCCCCCCTTACGACATGCTTCAGAAACGTAAAAAATGGCCCGTTTTCAAATGTTGCGTCTTTGAATGACAATCCACATTTGTATGTGGATAATCACTTTTAGAGATAAAATTAGATGTTTAAAGTGATTTACAAGCTTCCAGGGGCCCTAAACACAAGATATGAGGAATGGGTAAATATGAATGAAAATGGCCAATTTATTCACTCTGAGGCCTTAAAAAGTTTTTCTCCACTCCAGAAAGTGAATTAAATAACATTTGTAGGCCTTTATTGTTCAATCAAAAACGCCCGATTTTTGACGGAAGAGATAACCACCCCCCCTTACGACATGCTTCAGAAACTAAAAAAATGGTCCGTTTTTAAATGTAGCCTCTTTGAACTACAATTCACATTTGTACGTGGAAAAGCACTTTTAAAGATCAAATGAGATGTTTAAAGTGATTTTCATGCTTCCAGGGGCCTTAAACACAAGATTTGAGGAATGGGTAAAAGTGAATGAAAATGGTCAATTTACTCACTCTGAGGCCTTAAAAAGTGTTTCTCCTCCACGGGAAGTGAATTAAATACCATTTGGAGGCCTTTATTGTTCAAGCGAAAACGCCCGATTATTGACGAAAGAGATAACCACCCCCCCTTACGACATGCTTCTGAAACTAAAAAAATGGTCCGTTTTCAAATGTTGCGTCTTTGAATGACAATCCACATTTGTACGTGGATAATCACTTTTAGAGCGAAAATTAGATGTTTAAAGTGATTTTCAAGCTTCCAGGGGCCCTAAACACAAGATTTGAGAAATGGGTAAAAGTGAATGAAAATGGCCAATTTACTCACTCTGAGGCCTTAAAAAGTGTTTCTCCTCCACGGGAAGTGAATTAAATACCATTTGGAGGCCTTTATTGTTCAAGCGAAAACCCCTGATTTTTGATGAAAGAGATAACCACCCCCCCTTACGACATGCTTCTGAAACTAAAAAAATGGTTCATTTTCAAATGTTGCGTCTTTTGAACTACAATTAACATTGTACGTGGATAATCACTTTTAGAGATAAAATGAGATGTTTAAAGTGATTTTCAAGCTTCCAGGGGCCCTAAACACGAGATTTGAAAAATGGGTAACCGTGAATGAAAATGGCCAATTTTTTCACTCTGCGGCCTTAAAAAGTGTTTCTCCTCCACGGAAAGTGAATAAAATAACATTTGGATGCCTTTATTGTTCAATCAAAAACGCCCGATTTTTGACGAAAGAGATAACCACCCCCCCTTACGACATGCTTCAGAAACAAAAAAAATGGTTCATTTTCAAATGTTGCATCTTTGAACGACAATCCACATTTGTACGTGGATAAACACTTTTAGAGATAAAATTAGATGTTTAAAGTGATTTACAAGCTTCCAGGGGCCCTAAACACAAGATATGAGAATGGGTAAATATGAATGAAAATGGCCAATTTATTCACTCTGAGGCCTTAAAAAGTTTTTCTCCACTCCAGAAAGTGAATTAAATAACATTTGTAGGCCTTTATTGTTCAATCAAAAACGCCCGATTTTTGACGAAAGAGATAACCACCCCCCCTTACGACATGCTTCAGAAACTAAAAAAATGGTCCGTTTTTAAATGTAGCCTCTTTGAACTACAATTCACATTTGTACGTGGAAAAGCACTTTTAAAGATCAAATGAGATGTTTAAAGTGATTTTCATGCTTCCACGGGCCTTAAACACAAGATTTGAGGAATGGGTAAAAGTGAATGAAAATGGCCAATTTACTCACTCTGAGGCCTTAAAAAGTGTTTCTCCTCCACGGGAAGTGAATTAAATACCATTTGGAGGTCTTTATTGTTCAAGCGAAAACGCCTGATTTTTGATGAAAGAGATAACCACCCCCCTTACGACATGCTTCTGAAACTGAAAAAATGGTTCATTTTCAAATGTTGCGTCTTTGAACCACAATTAACATTTGTACGTGGATAAACACTTTTAGAGCTAAAATTAGATGTTTAAAGTGATTTTCAAGCTTCCAGGGGCCCTAAACACGAGATTTGAGAAATGGGTAAACGTGAATGAAAATGGCCAATTTACTCACTCTGCGGCCTTAAAAAGTGTTTCTCCTCCACGGAAAGTGAATAAAATAACATTTGGATGCCTTTATTGTTCAATCAAAAACGCCCGTTTTTGGTGAAAAAGATAACCACCCACCCTTACGACATGCTTCAGAAACAAAAAAAATGGTCCATTTTCAAATGTTGCGTCTTTGAACTACATTTCACATTTGTACGTGGATAATCACTTTTAGAGATAAAATTAGATGTTTAAAGTGATTTACAAGCTTCCAGGGGCCCTAAACACAAGATATGAGGAATGGGTAAATATGAATGAAAATGGCCAATTTATTCACTCTGAGGCCTTAAAAAGTTTTTCTCCACTCCAGAAAGTGAATTAAATAACATTTGTAGACCTTTATTGTTCAATCAAAAACGCCCGATTTTTGACGAAAGAGATAACCACCCCCCCTTACGACATGCTTCAGAAACAAAAAAAATGGTTCATTTTCAAATGTTGCATCTTTGAACGACAATCCACATTTGCACGTGGATAAACACTTTTAGAGATAAAATTAGATGTTTAAAGTGATTTTCAAGCTTCCAGAGGCCCTAAACACAAGATTTGAGAAATGGGTAAAAGTGAATGAAAATGGCCAATGTACTCACTCTGAGGCCTTAAAAAGTGTTTCTCCTCCACGGGAAGTGAATTAAATACCATTTGGAGGCCTTTATTGTTCAAGCGAAAACCCCTGATTTTTGATGAAAGAGATAACCACCCCCCCTTACGACATGCTTCTGAAACTGAAAAAATGGTTCATTTTCAAATGTTGCGTCTTTTGAACTACAATTAACATTGTACGTGGATAATCACTTTTAGAGATAAAATGAGATGTTTAAAGTGATTTTCAAGCTTCCAGGGGCCCTAAACACGAGATTTGAAAAATGGGTAACCGTGAATGAAAATGGCCAATTTTTTCACTCTGCGGCCTTAAAAAGTGTTTCTCCTCCACGGAAAGTGAATAAAATAACATTTGGATGCCTTTATTGTTCAATCAAAAACGCCCGTTTTTTGGTGAAAAAGATAACCACCCCCCCTTACGACATGCTTCAGAAACAAAAAAAATGGTCCATTTTCAAATGTTGCGTCTTTGAACTACAATTCACATTTGTACGTGGATAATCACTTTTAGAGATAAAATTAGATGTTTAAAGTGATTTACAAGCTTCCAGGGGCCCTAAACACAAGATATGAGGAATGGGTAAATATGAATGAAAATGGCCAATTTATTCACTCTGAGGCCTTAAAAAGTGTTTCTCCACTCCAGAAAGTGAATTAAATAACATTTGCAGACCTTTATTGTTCAATCAAAAACGCCCGATTTTTGACGAAAGAGATAACCACCCCCCCTTACGACATGCTTCAGAAACAAAAAAAATGGTTCATTTTCAAATGTTGCATCTTTGAACGACAATCCACATTTGTACGTGGATAAACACTTTTAGAGATAAAATTAGATGTTTAAAGTGATTTACAAGCTTCCAGGGGCCCTAAACACAAGATATGAGGAATGGGTAAATATGAATGAAAATGGCCAATTTATTTACTCTGAGGCCTTAAAAAGTTTTTCTCCACTCCAGAAAGTGAATTAAATAACATTTGTAGGCCTTTATTGTTCAATCAAAAACGCCCGATTTTTGACGAAAGAGATAACCACCCCCCCTTACGACATGCTTCAGAAACTAAAAAAATGGTCCGTTTTTAAATGTAGCCTCTTTGAACTACAATTCACATTTGTACGTGGAAAAGCACTTTTAAAGATCAAATGAGATGTTTAAAGTGATTTTCATGCTTCCAGGGGCCTTAAACACAAGATTTGAGGAATGGGTAAAAGTGAATGAAAATGGTCAATTTACTCACTCTGAGGCCTTTAAAAGTGTTTCTCCTCCACGGGAAGTGAATTAAATAACATTTGTAGGCCTTTATTGTTCAAGCGAAAACGCCCGATTATTGACGAAAGAGATAACCACCCCCCCTTACGACATGCTTCAGAAACGAAAAAAATGGTCCGTTTTCAAATGTTGCGTCTTTGAATGACAATCCACATTTGTACGTGGATAATCACTTTTAGAGCTAAAATTAGATGTTTAAAGTGATTTTCAAGCTTCCAGGGGCCCTAAACACAAGATTTGAGAAATGGGTAAAAGTGAATAAAATAACATTTCGATGCCTTTATTGTTCAATCAAAAACGCCCGTTTTTTGGTGAAAAAGATAACCACGACATGCTTCAGAAACAAAAAAAATGGTCCATTTTCAAATGTTGCGTCTTTGAACTACAATTCACATTTGTACGTGGATAATCACTTTTAGAGATAAAATTAGATGTTTAAAGTGATTTACAAGCTTCCAGGGGCCCTAAACACAAGATATGAGGAATGGGTAAATATGAATGAAAATGGCCAATTTATTCACTCTGAGGCCTTAAAAAGTGTTTCTCCACTCCAGAAAGTGAATTAAATAACATTTGTAGACCTTTATTGTTCAATCAAAAATGCCCGATTTTTGACGAAAGAGATAACCACCCCCCCTTACGACATGCTTCAGAAACAAAAAAAATGGTTCATTTTCAAATGTTGCATCTTTGAACTACAATTCACATTTGTACGTGGAAAAGCACTTTTAAAGATCAAATGAGATGTTTAAAGTGATTTTCATGCTTCCAGGGGCCTTAAACACAAGATTTGAGGAATGGGTAAAAGTGAATGAAAATGGTCAATTTACTCACTCCGAGGCCTTAAAAAGTGTTTCTCCTCCACGGGAAGTGAATTAAATAACATTTGTAGGCCTTTATTGTTCAAGCGAAAACGCCAGATTATTGACGAAAGAGATAACCACCCCCCCTTACGACATGCTTCAGAAACGTAAAAAATGGCCCGTTTTCAAATGTTGCGTCTTTGAATGACAATCCACATTTGTACGTGGATAATCACTTTTAGAGATAAAATTAGATGTTTAAAGTGATTTACAAGCTTCCAGGGGCCCTAAACACAAGATATGAGGAATGGGTAAATATGAATGAAAATGGCCAATTTATTCACTCTGAGGCCTTAAAAAGTTTTTCTCCACTCCAGAAAGTGAATTAAATAACATTTGTAGGCCTTTATTGTTCAATCAAAAACGCCCGATTTTTGACGGAAGAGATAACCACCCCCCCTTACGACATGCTTCAGAAACTAAAAAAATGGTCCGTTTTTAAATGTAGCCTCTTTGAACTACAATTCACATTTGTACGTGGAAAAGCACTTTTAAAGATCAAATGAGATGTTTAAAGTGATTTTCATGCTTCCAGGGGCCTTAAACACAAGATTTGAGGAATGGGTAAAAGTGAATGAAAATGGTCAATTTACTCACTCTGAGGCCTTAAAAAGTGTTTCTCCTCCACGGAAAGTGAATAAAATAACATTTGGATGCCTTTATTGTTCAATCAAAAACGCCCGTTTTTGGTGAAAAAGATAACCACCCACCCTTACGACATGCTTCAGAAACAAAAAAAATGGTCCATTTTCAAATGTTGCGTCTTTGAACTACATTTCACATTTGTACGTGGATAATCACTTTTAGAGATAAAATTAGATGTTTAAAGTGATTTACAAGCTTCCAGGGGCCCTAAACACAAGATATGAGGAATGGGTAAATATGAATGAAAATGGCCAATTTATTCACTCTGAGGCCTTAAAAAGTGTTTCTCCACTCCAGAAAGTGAATTAAATAACATTTGTAGACCTTTATTGTTCAATCAAAAACGCCCGATTTTTGACGAAAGAGATAACCACCCCCCCTTACGACATGCTTCAGAAACAAAAAAAATGGTTCATTTTCAAATGTTGCATCTTTGAACGACAATCCACATTTGTACGTGGATAAACACTTTTAGAGATAAAATTAGATGTTTAAAGTGATTTTCAAGCTTCCAGAGGCCCTAAACACAAGATTTGAGAAATGGGTAAAAGTGAATGAAAATGGCCAATTTACTCACTCTGAGGCCTTAAAAAGTGTTTCTCCTCAACGGGAAGTGAATTAAATAACATTTGTAGGCCTTTATTGTTCAAGCGAAAACGCCCGATTATTGACAAAAGAGATAACCACCCCCCCTTACGACATGCTTCAGAAACTAAAAAAATGGTCCGTTTTTAAATGTAGCCTCTTTGAACTACAATTCACATTTGTACGTGGAAAAGCACTTTTAAAGATCAAATGAGATGTTTAAAGTGATTTTCATGCTTCCAGGGGCCTTAAACACAAGATTTGAGGAATGGGTAAAAGTGAATGAAAATGGTCAATTTACTCACTCTGAGGCCTTAAAAAGTGTTTCTCCTCCACGGGAAGTGAATTAAATAACATTTGTAGGCCTTTATTGTTCAAGCGAAAACGCCCGATTATTGACGAAAGAGATAACCACCCCCCCTTACGACATGCTTCAGAAACGAAAAAAATGGTCCGTTTTCAAATGTTGCGTCTTTGAATGACAATCCACATTTGTATGTGGATAATCACTTTTAGAGATAAAATTAGATGTTTAAAGTGATTTACAAGCTTCCAGGGGCCCTAAACACAAGATATGAGGAATGGGTAAATATGAATGAAAATGGCCAATTTATTCACTCTGAGGCCTTAAAAAGTTTTTCTCCACTCCAGAAAGTGAATTAAATAACATTTGTAGGCCTTTATTGTTCAATCAAAAACGCCCGATTTTTGACGGAAGAGATAACCACCCCCCCTTACGACATGCTTCAGAAACTAAAAAAATGGTCCGTTTTTAAATGTAGCCTCTTTGAACTACAATTCACATTTGTACGTGGAAAAGCACTTTTAAAGATCAAATGAGATGTTTAAAGTGATTTTCATGCTTCCAGGGGCCTTAAACACAAGATTTGAGGAATGGGTAAAAGTGAATGAAAATGGTCAATTTACTCACTCTGAGGCCTTAAAAAGTGTTTCTCCTCCACGGGAAGTGAATTAAATAACATTTGTAGGCCTTTATTGTTCAAGCAAAAACGCCCGATTATTGACGAAAGAGATAACCACCCCCCCTTACGACATGCTTCAGAAACGTAAAAAATGGCCCGTTTTCAAATGTTGCGTCTTTGAATGACAATCCACATTTGTACGTGGATAATCACTTTTAGAGATAAAATTAGATGTTTAAAGTGATTTACAAGCTTCCAGGGGCCCTAAACACAAGATATGAGGAATGGGTAAATATGAATGAAAATGGCCAATTTATTCACTCTGAGGCCTTAAAAAGTTTTTCTCCACTCCAGAAAGTGAATTAAATAACATTTGTAGACCTTTATTGTTCAATCAAAAACGCCCGATTTTTGACGAAAGAGATAACCACCCCCCCTTACGACATGCTTCAGAAACAAAAAAAATGGTTCATTTTCAAATGTTGCATCTTTGAACGACAATCCACATTTGTACGTGGATAAACACTTTTAGAGATAAAATTAGATGTTTAAAGTGATTTTCAAGCTTCCAGAGGCCCTAAACACAAGATTTGAGAAATGGGTAAAAGTGAATGAAAATGGCCAATTTACTCACTCTGAGGCCTTAAAAAGTGTTTCTCCTCAACGGGAAGTGAATTAAATAACATTTGTAGGCCTTTATTGTTCAAGCGAAAACGCCCGATTATTGACAAAAGAGATAACCACCCCCCCTTACGACATGCTTCAGAAACTAAAAAAATGGTCCGTTTTTAAATGTAGCCTCTTTGAACTACAATTCACATTTGTACGTGGAAAAGCACTTTTAAAGATCAAATGAGATGTTTAAAGTGATTTTCATGCTTCCAGGGGCCTTAAACACAAGATTTGAGGAATGGGTAAAAGTGAATGAAAATGGTCAATTTACTCACTCTGAGGCCTTAAAAAGTGTTTCTCCTCCACGGGAAGTGAATTAAATAACATTTGTAGGCCTTTATTGTTCAAGCGAAAACGCCCGATTATTGACGAAAGAGATAACCACCCCCCCTTACGACATGCTTCAGAAACGTAAAAAATGGCCCGTTTTCAAATGTTGCGTCTTTGAATGACAATCCACATTTGTATGTGGATAATCACTTTTAGAGATAAAATTAGATGTTTAAAGTGATTTACAAGCTTCCAGGGGCCCTAAACACAAGATATGAGGAATGGGTAAATATGAATGAAAATGGCCAATTTATTCACTCTGAGGCCTTAAAAAGTTTTTCTCCACTCCAGAAAGTGAATTAAATAACATTTGTAGGCCTTTATTGTTCAATCAAAAACGCCCGATTTTTGACGGAAGAGATAACCACCCCCCCTTACGACATGCTTCAGAAACTAAAAAAATGGTCCGTTTTTAAATGTAGCCTCTTTGAACTACAATTCACATTTGTACGTGGAAAAGCACTTTTAAAGATCAAATGAGATGTTTAAAGTGATTTTCATGCTTCCAGGGGCCTTAAACACAAGATTTGAGGAATGGGTAAAAGTGAATGAAAATGGTCAATTTACTCACTCTGAGGCCTTAAAAAGTGTTTCTCCTCCACGGGAAGTGAATTAAATACCATTTGGAGGCCTTTATTGTTCAAGCGAAAACGCCCGATTATTGACGAAAGAGATAACCACCCCCCCTTACGACATGCTTCTGAAACTAAAAAAATGGTCCGTTTTCAAATGTTGCGTCTTTGAATGACAATCCACATTTGTACGTGGATAATCACTTTTAGAGCGAAAATTAGATGTTTAAAGTGATTTTCAAGCTTCCAGGGGCCCTAAACACAAGATTTGAGAAATGGGTAAAAGTGAATGAAAATGGCCAATTTACTCACTCTGAGGCCTTAAAAAGTGTTTCTCCTCCACGGGAAGTGAATTAAATACCATTTGGAGGCCTTTATTGTTCAAGCGAAAACCCCTGATTTTTGATGAAAGAGATAACCACCCCCCCTTACGACATGCTTCTGAAACTAAAAAAATGGTTCATTTTCAAATGTTGCGTCTTTTGAACTACAATTAACATTGTACGTGGATAATCACTTTTAGAGATAAAATGAGATGTTTAAAGTGATTTTCAAGCTTCCAGGGGCCCTAAACACGAGATTTGAAAAATGGGTAACCGTGAATGAAAATGGCCAATTTTTTCACTCTGCGGCCTTAAAAAGTGTTTCTCCTCCACGGAAAGTGAATAAAATAACATTTGGATGCCTTTATTGTTCAATCAAAAACGCCCGATTTTTGACGAAAGAGATAACCACCCCCCCTTACGACATGCTTCAGAAACAAAAAAAATGGTTCATTTTCAAATGTTGCATCTTTGAACGACAATCCACATTTGTACGTGGATAAACACTTTTAGAGATAAAATTAGATGTTTAAAGTGATTTACAAGCTTCCAGGGGCCCTAAACACAAGATATGAGAATGGGTAAATATGAATGAAAATGGCCAATTTATTCACTCTGAGGCCTTAAAAAGTTTTTCTCCACTCCAGAAAGTGAATTAAATAACATTTGTAGGCCTTTATTGTTCAATCAAAAACGCCCGATTTTTGACGAAAGAGATAACCACCCCCCCTTACGACATGCTTCAGAAACTAAAAAAATGGTCCGTTTTTAAATGTAGCCTCTTTGAACTACAATTCACATTTGTACGTGGAAAAGCACTTTTAAAGATCAAATGAGATGTTTAAAGTGATTTTCATGCTTCCACGGGCCTTAAACACAAGATTTGAGGAATGGGTAAAAGTGAATGAAAATGGCCAATTTACTCACTCTGAGGCCTTAAAAAGTGTTTCTCCTCCACGGGAAGTGAATTAAATACCATTTGGAGGTCTTTATTGTTCAAGCGAAAACGCCTGATTTTTGATGAAAGAGATAACCACCCCCCTTACGACATGCTTCTGAAACTGAAAAAATGGTTCATTTTCAAATGTTGCGTCTTTGAACCACAATTAACATTTGTACGTGGATAAACACTTTTAGAGCTAAAATTAGATGTTTAAAGTGATTTTCAAGCTTCCAGGGGCCCTAAACACGAGATTTGAGAAATGGGTAAACGTGAATGAAAATGGCCAATTTACTCACTCTGCGGCCTTAAAAAGTGTTTCTCCTCCACGGAAAGTGAATAAAATAACATTTGGATGCCTTTATTGTTCAATCAAAAACGCCCGTTTTTGGTGAAAAAGATAACCACCCACCCTTACGACATGCTTCAGAAACAAAAAAAATGGTCCATTTTCAAATGTTGCGTCTTTGAACTACATTTCACATTTGTACGTGGATAATCACTTTTAGAGATAAAATTAGATGTTTAAAGTGATTTACAAGCTTCCAGGGGCCCTAAACACAAGATATGAGGAATGGGTAAATATGAATGAAAATGGCCAATTTATTCACTCTGAGGCCTTAAAAAGTTTTTCTCCACTCCAGAAAGTGAATTAAATAACATTTGTAGACCTTTATTGTTCAATCAAAAACGCCCGATTTTTGACGAAAGAGATAACCACCCCCCCTTACGACATGCTTCAGAAACAAAAAAAATGGTTCATTTTCAAATGTTGCATCTTTGAACGACAATCCACATTTGCACGTGGATAAACACTTTTAGAGATAAAATTAGATGTTTAAAGTGATTTTCAAGCTTCCAGAGGCCCTAAACACAAGATTTGAGAAATGGGTAAAAGTGAATGAAAATGGCCAATGTACTCACTCTGAGGCCTTAAAAAGTGTTTCTCCTCAACGGGAAGTGAATTAAATAACATTTGTAGGCCTTTATTGTTCAAGCGAAAACGCCCGATTATTGACGAAAGAGATAACCACCCCCCCTTACGACATGCTTCAGAAACGAAAAAAATGGTCCATTTTCAAATGTTGCGTCTTTGAATGACAATCCACATTTGTACGTGGATAATCACTTTTAGAGCTAAAATTAGATGTTTAAAGTGATTTTCAAGCTTCCAGGGGCCCTAAACACAAGATTTGAGAAATGGGTAAAAGTGAATGAAAATGGCCAATTTACTCACTCTGAGGCCTTAAAAAGTGTTTCTCCTCCACGGGAAGTGAATTAAATACCATTTGGAGGCCTTTATTGTTCAAGCAAAACCCCTGATTTTTGATGAAAGAGATAACCACCCCCCCTTACGACATGCTTCTGAAACTAAAAAAATGGTTCATTTTCAAATGTTGCGTCTTTTGAACTACAATTAACATTGTACGTGGATAATCACTTTTAGAGATAAAATGAGATGTTTAAAGTGATTTTCAAGCTTCCAGGGGCCCTAAACACGAGATTTGAAAAATGGGTAACCGTGAATGAAAATGGCCAATTTTTTCACTCTGCGGCCTTAAAAAGTGTTTCTCCTCCACGGAAAGTGAATAAAATAACATTTGGATGCCTTTATTGTTCAATCAAAAACGCCCGTTTTTTGGTGAAAAAGATAACCACCCCCCCTTACGACATGCTTCAGAAACAAAAAAAATGGTCCATTTTCAAATGTTGCGTCTTTGAACTTCAATTCACATTTGTACGTGGATAATCACTTTTAGAGATAAAATTAGATGTTTAAAGTGATTTACAAGCTTCCAGGGGCCCTAAACACAAGATATGAGGAATGGGTAAATATGAATGAAAATGGCCAATTTATTCACTCTGAGGCCTTAAAAAGTGTTTCTCCACTCCAGAAATTGAATTAAATAACATTTGTAGACCTTTATTGTTCAATAAAAAACGCCCGATTTTTGACGAAAGAGATAACCACCCCCCCTTACGACATGCTTCAGAAACAAAAAAAATGGTTCATTTTCAAATGTTGCATCTTTGAACGACAATCCACATTTGTACGTGGATAAACACTTTTAGAGATAAAATTAGATGTTTAAAGTGATTTACAAGCTTCCAGGGGCCCTAAACTCAAGATATGAGGAATGGGTAAATATGAATGAAAATGGCCAATTTATTCACTCTGAGGCCTTAAAAAGTTTTTCTCCACTCCAGAAAGTGAATTAAATAACATTTGTAGGCCTTTATTGTTCAATCAAAAACGCCCGATTTTTGACGAAAGAGATAACCACCCCCCCTTACGACATGCTTCAGAAACTAAAAAAATGGTCCGTTTTTAAATGTAGCCTCTTTGAACTACAATTCACATTTGTACGTGGAAAAGCACTTTTAAAGATCAAATGAGATGTTTAAAGTGATTTTCATGCTTCCAGGGGCCTTAAACACAAGATTTGAGGAATGGGTAAAAGTGAATGAAAATGGTCAATTTACTCACTCTGAGGCCTTAAAAAGTGTTTCTCCTCCACGGGAAGTGAATTAAATAACATTTGTAGGCCTTTATTGTTCAAGCGAAAACGCCCGATTATTGACGAAAGAGATAACCACCCCCCCTTACGACATGCTTCAGAAACGTAAAAAATGGCCCGTTTTCAAATGTTGCGTCTTTGAATGACAATCCACATTTGTACGTGGATAATCACTTTTAGAGCTAAAATTAGATGTTAACGTGATTTTCAAGCTTCCAGGGGCCCTAAACACAAGATTTGAGAAATGGGTAAAAGTGAATGAAAATGGCCAATTTACTCACTCTGAGGCCTTAAAAAGTGTTTCTCCTCCACGGAAAGTGAATAAAATAACATTTCGATGCCTTTATTGTTCAATCAAAAACGCCCGTTTTTTGGTGAAAAAGATAACCACCCCCCCTTACGACATGCTTCAGAAACAAAAAAAATGGTCCATTTTCAAATGTTGCGTCTTTGAACTACAATTCACATTTGTACGTGGATAATCACTTTTAGAGATAAAATTAGATGTTTAAAGTGATTTTCAAGCTTCCAGGGGCCCTAAACACAAGATTTGAGGAATGGGTAAAAGTGAATGAAAATGGCCAATTTACTCACTCTGAGGCCTTAAAAAGTGTTTCTCCTCCACGGGAAGTGAATTAAATACCATTTGGAGGTCTTTATTGTTCAAGCGAAAACGCCTGATTTTTGATGAAAGAGATAACCACCCCCCTTACGACATGCTTCTGAAACTGAAAAAATGGTTTATTTTCAAATGTTGCGTCTTTGAACCACAATTAACATTTGTACGTGGATAAACACTTTTAGAGCTAAAATTAGATGTTTAAAGTGATTTTCAAGCTTCCAGGGGCCCTAAACACGAGATTTGAGAAATGGGTAAACGTGAATGAAAATGGCCAATTTACTCACTCTGCGGCCTTAAAAAGTGTTTCTCCTCCACGGAAAGTGAATAAAATAACATTTGGATGCCTTTATTGTTCAATCAAAAACGCCCGTTTTTGGTGAAAAAGATAACCACCCACCCTTACGACATGCTTCAGAAACAAAAAAAATGGTCCATTTTCAAATGTTGCGTCTTTGAACTACATTTCACATTTGTACGTGGATAATCACTTTTAGAGATAAAATTAGATGTTTAAAGTGATTTACAAGCTTCCAGGGGCCCTAAACACAAGATATGAGGAATGGGTAAATATGAATGAAAATGGCCAATTTATTCACTCTGAGGCCTTAAAAAGTTTTTCTCCACTCCAGAAAGTGAATTAAATAACATTTGTAGACCTTTATTGTTCAATCAAAAACGCCCGATTTTTGACGAAAGAGATAACCACCCCCCCTTACGACATGCTTCAGAAACAAAAAAAATGGTTCATTTTCAAATGTTGCATCTTTGAACGACAATCCACATTTGTACGTGTATAAACACTTTTAGAGATAAAATTAGATGTTTAAAGTGATTTTCAAGCTTCCAGAGGCCCTAAACACAAGATTTGAGAAATGGGTAAAAGTGAATGAAAATGGCCAATGTACTCACTCTGAGGCCTTAAAAAGTGTTTCTCCTCAACGGGAAGTGAATTAAATAACATTTGTAGGCCTTTATTGTTCAAGCGAAAACGCCCGATTATTGACGAAAGAGATAACCACCCCCCCTTACGACATGCTTCAGAAACGAAAAAAATGGTCCATTTTCAAATGTTGCGTCTTTGAATGACAATCCACATTTGTACGTGGATAATCACTTTTAGAGCTAAAATTAGATGTTTAAAGTGATTTTCAAGCTTCCAGGGGCCCTAAACACAAGATTTGAGAAATGGGTAAAAGTGAATGAAAATGGCCAATTTACTCACTCTGAGGCCTTAAAAAGTGTTTCTCCTCCACGGGAAGTGAATTAAATACCATTTGGAGGCCTTTATTGTTCAAGCAAAACCCCTGATTTTTGATGAAAGAGATAACCACCCCCCCTTACGACATGCTTCTGAAACTAAAAAAATGGTTCATTTTCAAATGTTGCGTCTTTTGAACTACAATTAACATTGTACGTGGATAATCACTTTTAGAGATAAAATGAGATGTTTAAAGTGATTTTCAAGCTTCCAGGGGCCCTAAACACGAGATTTGAAAAATGGGTAACCGTGAATGAAAATGGCCAATTTTTTCACTCTGCGGCCTTAAAAAGTGTTTCTCCTCCACGGAAAGTGAATAAAATAACATTTGGATGCCTTTATTGTTCAATCAAAAACGCCCGTTTTTTGGTGAAAAAGATAACCACCCCCCCTTACGACATGCTTCAGAAACAAAAAAAATGGTCCATTTTCAAATGTTGCGTCTTTGAACTTCAATTCACATTTGTACGTGGATAATCACTTTTAGAGATAAAATTAGATGTTTAAAGTGATTTACAAGCTTCCAGGGGCCCTAAACACAAGATATGAGGAATGGGTAAATATGAATGAAAATGGCCAATTTATTCACTCTGAGGCCTTAAAAAGTGTTTCTCCACTCCAGAAATTGAATTAAATAACATTTGTAGACCTTTATTGTTCAATAAAAAACGCCCGATTTTTGACGAAAGAGATAACCACCCCCCCTTACGACATGCTTCAGAAACAAAAAAAATGGTTCATTTTCAAATGTTGCATCTTTGAACGACAATCCACATTTGTACGTGGATAAACACTTTTAGAGATAAAATTAGATGTTTAAAGTGATTTACAAGCTTCCAGGGGCCCTAAACTCAAGATATGAGGAATGGGTAAATATGAATGAAAATGGCCAATTTATTCACTCTGAGGCCTTAAAAAGTTTTTCTCCACTCCAGAAAGTGAATTAAATAACATTTGTAGGCCTTTATTGTTCAATCAAAAACGCCCGATTTTTGACGAAAGAGATAACCACCCCCCCTTACGACATGCTTCAGAAACTAAAAAAATGGTCCGTTTTTAAATGTAGCCTCTTTGAACTACAATTCACATTTGTACGTGGAAAAGCACTTTTAAAGATCAAATGAGATGTTTAAAGTGATTTTCATGCTTCCAGGGGCCTTAAACACAAGATTTGAGGAATGGGTAAAAGTGAATGAAAATGGTCAATTTACTCACTCTGAGGCCTTAAAAAGTGTTTCTCCTCCACGGGAAGTGAATTAAATAACATTTGTAGGCCTTTATTGTTCAAGCGAAAACGCCCGATTATTGACGAAAGAGATAACCACCCCCCCTTACGACATGCTTCAGAAACGTAAAAAATGGCCCGTTTTCAAATGTTGCGTCTTTGAATGACAATCCACATTTGTACGTGGATAATCACTTTTAGAGCTAAAATTAGATGTTAACGTGATTTTCAAGCTTCCAGGGGCCCTAAACACAAGATTTGAGAAATGGGTAAAAGTGAATGAAAATGGCCAATTTACTCACTCTGAGGCCTTAAAAAGTGTTTCTCCTCCACGGAAAGTGAATAAAATAACATTTCGATGCCTTTATTGTTCAATCAAAAACGGCCGTTTTTTGGTGAAAAAGATAACCACCCCCCCTTACGACATGCTTCAGAAACAAAAAAAATGGTCCATTTTCAAATGTTGCGTCTTTGAACTACAATTCACATTTGTACGTGGATAATCACTTTTAGAGATAAAATTAGATGTTTAAAGTGATTTTCAAGCTTCCAGGGGCCCTAAACACAAGATTTGAGAAATGGGTAAAAGTGAATGAAAATGGCCAATTTACTCACTCTGAGGCCTTAAAAAGTGTTTCTCCTCCACGGGAAGTGAATTAAATACCATTTGGAGGCCTTTATTGTTCAAGCGAAAACGCCTGATTTTTGATGAAAGAGATAACCACCCCCCCTTACGACATGCTTCTGAAACAAAAAAAATGGTTCATTTTCAAATGTTGCGTCTTTTGAACTACAATTAACATTGTACGTGGATAATCACTTTTAGAGATAAAATGAGATGTTTAAAGTGATTTTCAAGCTTCCAGGGGCCCTAAACACGAGATTTGAAAAATGGGTAACCGTGAATGAAAATGGCCAATTTTTTCACTCTGCGGCCTTAAAAAGTGTTTCTCCTCCACGGAAAGTGAATAAAGTAACATTTGGATGCCTTTATTGTTCAATCAAAAACGCCCGTTTTTTGGTGAAAAAGATAACCACCCCCCCTTACGACATGCTTCAGAAACGAAAAAAATGGTCCATTTTCAAATGTTGCGTCTTTGAACTACAATTCACATTTGTACGTGGATAATCACTTTTAGAGATAAAATGAGATGTTTAAAGTGATTTTCAAGCTTCCAGGGGCCCTAAACACGAGATTTGAAAAATGGGTAACCGTGAATGAAAATGGCCAATTTTTTCACTCTGCGGCCTTAAAAAGTGTTTCTCCTCCACGGAAAGTGAATAAAATAACATTTGGATGCCTTTATTGTTCAATCAAAACCGCCCGTTTTTTGGTGAAAAAGATAACCACCCCCCCTTACGACATGCTTCAGAAACGAAAAAAATGGTCCATTTTCAAAGGTTGCGTCTTTGAACTACAATTCACATTTGTACGTGGATGATCACTTTTAGAGATAAAATTAGATGTTTAAAGTGATTTACAAGCTTCCAGGGGCCCTAAACACAAGATATGAGGAATGGGTAAATATGAATGAAAATGGCCAATTTATTCACTCTGAGGCCTTAAAAAGTTTTTCTCCACTCCAGAAAGTGAATTAAATAACATTTGTAGGCCTTTATTGTTAAATCAAAAACGCCGGATTTTTGACGAAAGAGATAACCACCCCCCCCTTACGACATGCTTCAGAAACTAAAAAAATGGTCCGTTTTTAAATGTAGCCTCTTTGAACTACAATTCACATTTGTACGTGGAAAAGCACTTTTAAAGATCAAATGAGATGTTTAAAGTGATTTTCATGCTTCCAGGGGCCTTAAACACAAGATTTGAGGAATGGGTAAAAGTGAATGAAAATGGTCAATTTACTCACTCTGAGGCCTTAAAAAGTGTTTCTCCTCCACGGGAAGTGAATTAAATAACATTTGTAGGCCTTTATTGTTCAAGCGAAAACGCCCGATTATTGACGAAAGAGATAACCACCCCCCCTTACGACATGCTTCAGAAACGTAAAAAATGGCCCGTTTTCAAATGTTGCGTCTTTGAATGACAATCCACATTTGTACGTGGATAATCACTTTTAGAGCTAAAATTAGATGTTTAAAGTGATTTTCAAGCTTCCAGGGGCCCTAAACACAAGATTTGAGAAATGGGTAAAAGTGAATGAAAATGGCCAATTTACTCACTCTGGGGCCTTAAAAAGTGTTTCTCCTCCACGGGAAGTGAATTAAATACCATTTGGAGGTCTTTATTGTTCAAGCGAAAACGCCTGATTTTTGATGAAAGAGATAACCACCCCCCCTTACGACATGCTTCTGAAACTAAAAAAATGGTTAATTTTTAAATGTTGCGTCTTTGAACCACAATTAACATTGTACGTGGATAATCACTTTTAGAGATAAAATGAGATGTTTAAAGTGATTTTCAAGCTTCCAGGGGCCCTAAACACGAGATTTGAGAAATGGGTAAACATGAATGAAAATGGCCAATTTACTCACTCTGCGGCCTTAAAAAGTGTTTCTCCTCCACGGAAAGTGAATAAAATAACATTTGGATGCCTTTATTGTTCAATCAAAAACGCCAGTTTTTTGGTGAAAAAGATAACCACCCCCCCCTTACGACATGCTTCAGAAACGAAAAAAATGGTCCATTTTCAAATGTTGCGTCTTTGAACTACAATTCACATTTGTACGTGGATAATCACTTTTAGAGATAAAATTAGATGTTTAAAGTGATTTACAAGCTTCCAGGGGCCCTAAACACAAGATATGAGGAATGGGTAAATATGAATGAAAATGGCCAATTTATTCACTCTGAGGCCTTAAAAAGTTTTTCTCCACTCCAGAAAGTGAATTAAATAACATTTGTAGACCTTTATTGTTCAATCAAAAACGCCCGATTTTTGACGAAAGAGATAACCACCCCCCCTTACGACATGCTTCAGAAACAAAAAAAATGGTTCATTTTCAAATGTTGCATCTTTGAACGACAATCCACATTTGTACGTGGATAAACACTTTTAGAGATAAAATTAGATGTTTAAAGTGATTTTCAAGCTTCCAGGGGCCCTAAACACAAGATATGAGAATGGGTAAATATGAATGAAAATGGCCAATTTATTCACTCTGAGGCCTTAAAAAGTTTTTCTCCACTCCAGAAAGTGAATTAAATAACATTTGTAGGCCTTTATTGTTCAATCAAAAACGCCCGATTTTTGACGAAAGAGATAACCACCCCCCCTTACGACATGCTTCAGAAACTAAAAAAATTGTCCGTTTTTAAATGTAGCCTCTTTGAACTACAATTCACATTTGTACGTGGAAAAGCACTTTTAAAGATCAAATGAGATGTTTAAAGTGATTTTCATGCTTCCAGGGGCCTTAAACACAAGATTTGAGGAATGGGTAAAAGTGAATGAAAATGGTCAATTTACTCACTCTGAGGCCTTAAAAAGTGTTTCTCCTCCACGGAAAGTGAATTAAATACCATTTGGAGGTCTTTATTGTTCAAGCGAAAACGCCTGATTTTTGATGAAAGAGATAACCACCCCCCCTTACGACATGCTTCTGAAACTGAAAAAATGGTTCATTTTCAAATGTTGCGTCTTTGAACCACAATTAACATTTGTACGTGGATAAACACTTTTAGAGCTAAAATTAGATGTTTAAAGTGATTTTCAAGCTTCCAGGGGCCCTAAACACGAGATTTGAGAAATGGGTAAACGTGAATGAAAATGGCCAATTTACTCACTCTGCGGCCTTAAAAAGTGTTTCTCCTCCACGGAAAGTGAATAAAATAACATTTGGATGCCTTTATTGTTCAATCAAAAACGCCCGTTTTTGGTGAAAAAGATAACCACCCACCCTTACGACATGCTTCAGAAACAAAAAAAATGGTCCATTTTCAAATGTTGCGTCTTTGAACTACATTTCACATTTGTACGTGGATAATCACTTTTAGAGATAAAATTAGATGTTTAAAGTGATTTACAAGCTTCCAGGGGCCCTAAACACAAGATATGAGGAATGGGTAAATATGAATGAAAATGGCCAATTTATTCACTCTGAGGCCTTAAAAAGTTTTTCTCCACTCCAGAAAGTGAATTAAATAACATTTGTAGACCTTTATTGTTCAATCAAAAATGCCCGATTTTTGACGAAAGAGATAACCACCCCCCCTTACGACATGCTTCAGAAACAAAAAAAATGGTTCATTTTCAAATGTTGCATCTTTGAACGACAATCCACATTTGTACGTGGATAAACACTTTTAGAGATAAAATTAGATGTTTAAAGTGATTTTCAAGCTTCCAGGGGCCCTAAACACAAGATTTGAGAAATGGGTAAAAGTGAATGAAAATGGCCAATTTACTCACTCTGAGGCCTTAAAAAGTGTTTCTCCTCAACGGGAAGTGAATTAAATAACATTTGTAGGCCTTTATTGTTCAAGCGAAAACGCCCGATTATTGACGAAAGAGATAACCACCCCCCCTTACGACATGCTTCAGAAACGAAAAAAATGGTCCGTTTTCAAATGTTGCGTCTTTGAATGACAATCCACATTTGTACGTGGATAATCACTTTTAGAGCTAAAATTAGATGTTTAAAGTGATTTTCAAGCTTCCAGGGGCCCTAAACACAAGATTTGAGAAATGGGTAAAAGTGAATGAAAATGGCCAATTTACTCACTCTGAGGCCTTAAAAAGTGTTTCTCCTCCACGGGAAGTGAATTAAATACCATTTGGAGGCCTTTATTGTTCAAGCGAAAACGCCTGATTTTTGATGAAAGAGATAACCACCCCCCCTTACGACATGCTTCCGAAACTAAAAAAATGGTCCATTTTCAAATGTTGCGTCTTTGAACTACAATTCACATTTGTACGTGGATAATCACTTTTAGAGATAAAATTATATGTTTAAAGTGATTTACAAGCTTCCAGGGGCCCTAAACACAAGATATGAGGAATGGGTAAATATGAATGAAAATGGCCAATTTATTCACTCTGAGGCCTTAAAAAGTGTTTCTCCACTCCAGAAAGTGAATTAAATAACATTTGTAGACCTTTATTGTTCAATCAAAAACGCCCGATTTTTGACGAAAGAGATAACCACCCCCCCTTACGACATGCTTCAGAAACAAAAAAATGGTTCATTTTCAAATGTTGCATCTTTGAACGACAATCCACATTTGTACGTGAATAAACACTTTTAGAGATAAAATTAGATGTTTAAAGTGATTTACAAGCTTCCAGGGGCCCTAAACACAAGATATGAGGAATGGGTAAATATGAATGAAAATGGCCAATTTATTCACTCTGAGGCCTTAAAAAGTTTTTCTCCACTCCAGAAAGTGAATTAAATAACATTTGTAGGCCTTTATTGTTCAATCAAAAACGCCCGATTTTTGACGAAAGAGATAACCACCCCCCCTTACGACATGCTTCAGAAACTAAAAAATGGTCCGTTTTTAAATGTAGCCTCTTTGAACTACAATTCACATTTGTACGTGGAAAAGCACTTTTAAAGATCAAATGAGATGTTTAAAGTGATTTTCATGCTTCCAGGGGCCTTAAACACAAGATTTGAGGAATGGGTAAAAGTGAATGAAAATGGTCAATTTACTCACTCTGAGGCCTTAAAAAGTGTTTCTCCTCCACGGGAAGTGAATTAAATAACATTTGTAGGCCTTTATTGTTCAAGCGAAAACGCCAGATTATTGACGAAAGAGATAACCACCCCCCCTTACGACATGCTTCAGAAACGTAAAAAATGGCCCGTTTTCAAATGTTGCGTCTTTGAATGACAATCCACATTTGTACGTGGATAATCACTTTTAGAGATAAAATTAGATGTTTAAAGTGATTTACAAGCTTCCAGGGGCCCTAAACACAAGATATGAGGAATGGGTAAATATGAATGAAAATGGCCAATTTATTCACTCTGAGGCCTTAAAAAGTTTTTCTCCACTCCAGAAAGTGAATTAAATAACATTTGTAGGCCTTTATTGTTCAATCAAAAACGCCCGATTTTTGACGGAAGAGATAACCACCCCCCCTTACGACATGCTTCAGAAACTAAAAAAATGGTCCGTTTTTAAATGTAGCCTCTTTGAACTACAATTCACATTTGTACGTGGAAAAGCACTTTTAAAGATCAAATGAGATGTTTAAAGTGATTTTCATGCTTCCAGGGGCCTTAAACACAAGATTTGAGGAATGGGTAAAAGTGAATGAAAATGGTCAATTTACTCACTCTGAGGCCTTAAAAAGTGTTTCTCCTCCACGGGAAGTGAATTAAATAACATTTGTAGGCCTTTATTGTTCAAGCGAAAACGCCCGATTATTGACGAAAGAGATAACCACCCCCCCTTACGACATGCTTCAGAAACGAAAAAAATGGTCCGTTTTCAAATGTTGCGTCTTTGAATGACAATCCACATTTGTACGTGGATAATCACTTTTAGAGCTAAAATTAGATGTTTAAAGTGATTTTCAAGCTTCCAGGGGCCCTAAACACAAGATTTGAGAAATGGGTAAAAGTGAATGAAAATGGCCAATTTACTCACTCTGAGGCCTTAAAAAGTGTTTCTCCTCCACGGGAAGTGAATTAAATATCATTTGGAGGCCTTTATTGTTCAAGCGAAAACCCCTGATTTTTTATGAAAGAGATAACCACCCCCCCTTACGACATGCTTCTGAAACTGAAAAAATGGTTCATTTTCAAATGTTGCGTCTTTTGAACTACAATTAACATTGTACGTGGATAATCACTTTTAGAGATAAAATGAGATGTTTAAAGTGATTTTCAAGCTTCCAGGGGCCCTAAACACGAGATTTGAAAAATGGGTAACCGTGAATGAAAATGGCCAATTTTTTCACTCTGCGGCCTTAAAAAGTGTTTCTCCTCCACGGAAAGTGAATAAAATAACATTTGGATGCCTTTATTGTTCAATCAAAAACGCCCGTTTTTTGGTGAAAAAGATAACCACCCCCCCTTACGACATGCTTCAGAAACAAAAAAAATGGTCCATTTTCAAATGTTGCGTCTTTGAACTACAATTCACATTTGTACGTGGATAATCACTTTTAGAGATAAAATTATATGTTTAAAGTGATTTACAAGCTTCCAGGGGCCCTAAACACGAGATTTGAAAAATGGGTAACCGTGAATGAAAATGGCCAATTTTTTCACTCTGCGGCCTTAAAAAGTGTTTCTCCTCCACGGAAAGTGAATAAAATAACATTTGGATGCCTTTATTGTTCAATCAAAAACGCCCGTTTTTTGGTGAAAAAGATAACCACCCCCCCTTACGACATGCTTCAGAAACAAAAAAAATGGTCCATTTTCAAATGTTGCGTCTTTGAACTACAATTCACATTTGTACGTGGATAATCACTTTTAGAGATAAAATTAGATGTTTAAAGTGATTTACAAGCTTCCAGGGGCCCTAAACACAAGATATGAGGAATGGGTAAATATGAATGAAAATGGCCAATTTATTCACTCTGAGGCCTTAAAAAGTGTTTCTCCACTCCAGAAAGTGAATTAAATAACATGTGCAGACCTTTATTGTTCAATCAAAAACGCCCGATTTTTGACGAAAGAGATAACCACCCCCCCTTACGACATGCTTCAGAAACAAAAAAAATGGTTCATTTTCAAATGTTGCATCTTTGAACGACAATCCACATTTGTACGTGGATAAACACTTTTAGAGATAAAATTAGATGTTTAAAGTGATTTACAAGCTTCCAGGGGCCCTAAACACAAGATATGAGGAATGGGTAAATATGAATGAAAATGGCCAATTTATTTACTCTGAGGCCTTAAAAAGTTTTTCTCCACTCCAGAAAGTGAATTAAATAACATTTGTAGGCCTTTATTGTTCAATCAAAAACGCCCGATTTTTGACGAAAGAGATAACCACCCCCCCTTACGACATGCTTCAGAAACTAAAAAAATGGTCCGTTTTTAAATGTAGCCTCTTTGAACTACAATTCACATTTGTACGTGGAAAAGCACTTTTAAAGATCAAATGAGATGTTTAAAGTGATTTTCATGCTTCCAGGGGCCTTAAACACAAGATTTGAGGAATGGGTAAAAGTGAATGAAAATGGTCAATTTACTCACTCTGAGGCCTTTAAAAGTGTTTCTCCTCCACGGGAAGTGAATTAAATAACATTTGTAGGCCTTTATTGTTCAAGCGAAAACGCCCGATTATTGACGAAAGAGATAACCACCCCCCCTTACGACATGCTTCAGAAACGAAAAAAATGGTCCGTTTTCAAATGTTGCGTCTTTGAATGACAATCCACATTTGTACGTGGATAATCACTTTTAGAGCTAAAATTAGATGTTTAAAGTGATTTTCAAGCTTCCAGGGGCCCTAAACACAAGATTTGAGAAATGGGTAAAAGTGAATAAAATAACATTTCGATGCCTTTATTGTTCAATCAAAAACGCCCGTTTTTTGGTGAAAAAGATAACCACGACATGCTTCAGAAACAAAAAAAATGGTCCATTTTCAAATGTTGCGTCTTTGAACTACAATTCACATTTGTACGTGGATAATCACTTTTAGAGATAAAATTAGATGTTTAAAGTGATTTACAAGCTTCCAGGGGCCCTAAACACAAGATATGAGGAATGGGTAAATATGAATGAAAATGGCCAATTTATTCACTCTGAGGCCTTAAAAAGTGTTTCTCCACTCCAGAAAGTGAATTAAATAACATTTGTAGACCTTTATTGTTCAATCAAAAATGCCCGATTTTTGACGAAAGAGATAACCACCCCCCCTTACGACATGCTTCAGAAACAAAAAAAATGGTTCATTTTCAAATGTTGCATCTTTGAACTACAATTCACATTTGTACGTGGAAAAGCACTTTTAAAGATCAAATGAGATGTTTAAAGTGATTTTCATGCTTCCAGGGGCCTTAAACACAAGATTTGAGGAATGGGTAAAAGTGAATGAAAATGGTCAATTTACTCACTCCGAGGCCTTAAAAAGTGTTTCTCCTCCACGGGAAGTGAATTAAATAACATTTGTAGGCCTTTATTGTTCAAGCGAAAACGCCAGATTATTGACGAAAGAGATAACCACCCCCCCTTACGACATGCTTCAGAAACGTAAAAAATGGCCCGTTTTCAAATGTTGCGTCTTTGAATGACAATCCACATTTGTACGTGGATAATCACTTTTAGAGATAAAATTAGATGTTTAAAGTGATTTACAAGCTTCCAGGGGCCCTAAACACAAGATATGAGGAATGGGTAAATATGAATGAAAATGGCCAATTTATTCACTCTGAGGCCTTAAAAAGTTTTTCTCCACTCCAGAAAGTGAATTAAATAACATTTGTAGGCCTTTATTGTTCAATCAAAAACGCCCGATTTTTGACGGAAGAGATAACCACCCCCCCTTACGACATGCTTCAGAAACTAAAAAAATGGTCCGTTTTTAAATGTAGCCTCTTTGAACTACAATTCACATTTGTACGTGGAAAAGCACTTTTAAAGATCAAATGAGATGTTTAAAGTGATTTTCATGCTTCCAGGGGCCTTAAACACAAGATTTGAGGAATGGGTAAAAGTGAATGAAAATGGTCAATTTACTCACTCTGAGGCCTTAAAAAGTGTTTCTCCTCCACGGAAAGTGAATAAAATAACATTTGGATGCCTTTATTGTTCAATCAAAAACGCCCGTTTTTGGTGAAAAAGATAACCACCCACCCTTACGACATGCTTCAGAAACAAAAAAAATGGTCCATTTTCAAATGTTGCGTCTTTGAACTACATTTCACATTTGTACGTGGATAATCACTTTTAGAGATAAAATTAGATGTTTAAAGTGATTTACAAGCTTCCAGGGGCCCTAAACACAAGATATGAGGAATGGGTAAATATGAATGAAAATGGCCAATTTATTCACTCTGAGGCCTTAAAAAGTTTTTCTCCACTCCAGAAAGTGAATTAAATAACATTTGTAGACCTTTATTGTTCAATCAAAAATGCCCGATTTTTGACGAAAGAGATAACCACCCCCCCTTACGACATGCTTCAGAAACAAAAAAAATGGTTCATTTTCAAATGTTGCATCTTTGAACGACAATCCACATTTGTACGTGGATAAACACTTTTAGAGATAAAATTAGATGTTTAAAGTGATTTTCAAGCTTCCAGGGGCCCTAAACACAAGATTTGAGAAATGGGTAAAAGTGAATGAAAATGGCCAATTTACTCACTCTGAGGCCTTAAAAAGTGTTTCTCCTCAACGGGAAGTGAATTAAATAACATTTGTAGGCCTTTATTGTTCAAGCGAAAACGCCCGATTATTGACGAAAGAGATAACCACCCCCCCTTACGACATGCTTCAGAAACGAAAAAAATGGTCCGTTTTCAAATGTTGCGTCTTTGAATGACAATCCACATTTGTACGTGGATAATCACTTTTAGAGCTAAAATTAGATGTTTAAAGGGATTTTCAAGCTTCCAGGGGCCCTAAACACAAGATTTGAGAAATGGGTAAAAGTGAATGAAAATGGCCAATTTACTCACTCTGAGGCCTTAAAAAGTGTTTCTCCTCCACGGGAAGTGAATTAAATACCATTTGGAGGCCTTTATTGTTCAAGCGAAAACGCCTGATTTTTGATGAAAGAGATAACCACCCCCCCTTACGACATGCTTCCGAAACTAAAAAAATGGTCCATTTTCAAATGTTGCGTCTTTGAACTACAATTCACATTTGTACGTGGATAATCACTTTTAGAGATAAAATTATATGTTTAAAGTGATTTACAAGCTTCCAGGGGCCCTAAACACAAGATATGAGGAATGGGTAAATATGAATGAAAATGGCCAATTTATTCACTCTGAGGCCTTAAAAAGTGTTTCTCCACTCCAGAAAGTGAATTAAATAACATTTGTAGACCTTTATTGTTCAATCAAAAACGCCCGATTTTTGACGAAAGAGATAACCACCCCCCCTTACGACATGCTTCAGAAACAAAAAAAATGGTTCATTTTCAAATGTTGCATCTTTGAACGACAATCCACATTTGTACGTGAATAAACACTTTTAGAGATAAAATTAGATGTTTAAAGTGATTTACAAGCTTCCAGGGGCCCTAAACACAAGATATGAGGAATGGGTAAATATGAATGAAAATGGCCAATTTATTCACTCTGAGGCCTTAAAAAGTTTTTCTCCACTCCAGAAAGTGAATTAAATAACATTTGTAGGCCTTTATTGTTCAATCAAAAACGCCCGATTTTTGACGAAAGAGATAACCACCCCCCCTTACGACATGCTTCAGAAACTAAAAAATGGTCCGTTTTTAAATGTAGCCTCTTTGAACTACAATTCACATTTGTACGTGGAAAAGCACTTTTAAAGATCAAATGAGATGTTTAAAGTGATTTTCATGCTTCCAGGGGCCTTAAACACAAGATTTGAGGAATGGGTAAAAGTGAATGAAAATGGTCAATTTACTCACTCTGAGGCCTTAAAAAGTGTTTCTCCTCCACGGGAAGTGAATTAAATAACATTTGTAGGCCTTTATTGTTCAAGCGAAAACGCCAGATTATTGACGAAAGAGATAACCACCCCCCCTTACGACATGCTTCAGAAACGTAAAAAATGGCCCGTTTTCAAATGTTGCGTCTTTGAATGACAATCCACATTTGTACGTGGATAATCACTTTTAGAGATAAAATTAGATGTTTAAAGTGATTTACAAGCTTCCAGGGGCCCTAAACACAAGATATGAGGAATGGGTAAATATGAATGAAAATGGCCAATTTATTCACTCTGAGGCCTTAAAAAGTTTTTCTCCACTCCAGAAAGTGAATTAAATAACATTTGTAGGCCTTTATTGTTCAATCAAAAACGCCCGATTTTTGACGGAAGAGATAACCACCCCCCCTTACGACATGCTTCAGAAACTAAAAAAATGGTCCGTTTTTAAATGTAGCCTCTTTGAACTACAATTCACATTTGTACGTGGAAAAGCACTTTTAAAGATCAAATGAGATGTTTAAAGTGATTTTCATGCTTCCAGGGGCCTTAAACACAAGATTTGAGGAATGGGTAAAAGTGAATGAAAATGGTCAATTTACTCACTCTGAGGCCTTAAAAAGTGTTTCTCCTCCACGGGAAGTGAATTAAATAACATTTGTAGGCCTTTATTGTTCAAGCGAAAACGCCCGATTATTGACGAAAGAGATAACCACCCCCCCTTACGACATGCTTCAGAAACGAAAAAAATGGTCCGTTTTCAAATGTTGCGTCTTTGAATGACAATCCACATTTGTACGTGGATAATCACTTTTAGAGCTAAAATTAGATGTTTAAAGTGATTTTCAAGCTTCCAGGGGCCCTAAACACAAGATTTGAGAAATGGGTAAAAGTGAATGAAAATGGCCAATTTACTCACTCTGAGGCCTTAAAAAGTGTTTCTCCTCCACGGGAAGTGAATTAAATACCATTTGGAGGCCTTTATTGTTCAAGCGAAAACCCCTGATTTTTGATGAAAGAGATAACCACCCCCCCTTACGACATGCTTCTGAAACTGAAAAAATGGTTCATTTTCAAATGTTGCGTCTTTTGAACTACAATTAACATTGTACGTGGATAATCACTTTTAGAGATAAAATGAGATGTTTAAAGTGATTTTCAAGCTTCCAGGGGCCCTAAACACGAGATTTGAAAAATGGGTAACCGTGAATGAAAATGGCCAATTTTTTCACTCTGCGGCCTTAAAAAGTGTTTCTCCTCCACGGAAAGTGAATAAAATAACATTTGGATGCCTTTATTGTTCAATCAAAAACGCCCGTTTTTTGGTGAAAAAGATAACCACCCCCCCTTACGACATGCTTCAGAAACAAAAAAAATGGTCCATTTTCAAATGTTGCGTCTTTGAACTACAATTCACATTTGTACGTGGATAATCACTTTTAGAGATAAAATTAGATGTTTAAAGTGATTTACAAGCTTCCAGGGGCCCTAAACACAAGATATGAGGAATGGGTAAATATGAATGAAAATGGCCGATTTATTCACTCTGAGGCCTTAAAAAGTGTTTCTCCACTCCAGAAAGTGAATTAAATAACATTTGCAGACCTTTATTGTTCAATCAAAAACGCCCGATTTTTGACGAAAGAGATAACCACCCCCCCTTACGACATGCTTCAGAAACAAAAAAAATGGTTCATTTTCAAATGTTGCATCTTTGAACGACAATCCACATTTGTACGTGGATAAACACTTTTAGAGATAAAATTAGATGTTTAAAGTGATTTACAAGCTTCCAGGGGCCCTAAACACAAGATATGAGGAATGGGTAAATATGAATGAAAATGCCCAATTTATTTACTCTGAGGCCTTAAAAAGTTTTTCTCCACTCCAGAAAGTGAATTAAATAACATTTGTAGGCCTTTATTGTTCAATCAAAAACGCCCGATTTTTGACGAAAGAGATAACCACCCCCCCTTACGACATGCTTCAGAAACTAAAAAAATGGTCCGTTTTTAAATGTAGCCTCTTTGAACTACAATTCACATTTGTACGTGGAAAAGCACTTTTAAAGATCAAATGAGATGTTTAAAGTGATTTTCATGCTTCCAGGGGCCTTAAACACAAGATTTGAGGAATGGGTAAAAGTGAATGAAAATGGTCAATTTACTCACTCTGAGGCCTTAAAAAGTGTTTCTCCTCCACGGGAAGTGAATTAAATAACATTTGTAGGCCTTTATTGTTCAAGCGAAAACGCCCGATTATTGACGAAAGAGATAACCACCCCCCCTTACGACATGCTTCAGAAACGAAAAAAATGGTCCGTTTTCAAATGTTGCGTCTTTGAAGGACAATCCACATTTGTACGTGGATAATCACTTTTAGAGCTAAAATTAGATGTTTAAAGTGATTTTCAAGCTTCCAGGGGCCCTAAACACAAGATTTGAGAAATGGGTAAAAGTGAATAAAATAACATTTCGATGCCTTTATTGTTCAATCAAAAACGCCCGTTTTTTGGTGAAAAAGATAACCACGACATGCTTCAGAAACAAAAAAAATGGTCCATTTTCAAATGTTGCGTCTTTGAACTACAATTCACATTTGTACGTGGATAATCACTTTTAGAGATAAAATTAGATGTTTAAAGTGATTTACAAGCTTCCAGGGGCCCTAAACACAAGATATGAGGAATGGGTAAATATGAATGAAAATGGCCAATTTATTCACTCTGAGGCCTTAAAAAGTGTTTCTCCACTCCAGAAAGTGAATTAAATAACATTTGTAGACCTTTATTGTTCAATCAAAAACGCCCGATTTTTGACGAAAGAGATAACCACCCCCCCTTACGACATGCTTCAGAAACAAAAAAAATGGTTCATTTTCAAATGTTGCATCTTTGAACGACAATCCACATTTGTACGTGAATAAACACTTTTAGAGATAAAATTAGATGTTTAAAGTGATTTACAAGCTTCCAGGGGCCCTAAACACAAGATATGGGGAATGGGTAAATATGAATGAAAATGGCCAATTTATTCACTCTGAGGCCTTAAAAAGTTTTTCTCCACTCCAGAAAGTGAATTAAATAACATTTGTAGGCCTTTATTGTTCAATCAAAAACGCCCGATTTTTGACGAAAGAGATAACCACCCCCCCTTACGACATGCTTCAGAAACTAAAAAATGGTCCGTTTTTAAATGTAGCCTCTTTGAACTACAATTCACATTTGTACGTGGAAAAGCACTTTTAAAGATCAAATGAGATGTTTAAAGTGATTTTCATGCTTCCAGGGGCCTTAAACACAAGATTTGAGGAATGGGTAAAAGTGAATGAAAATGGTCAATTTACTCACTCTGAGGCCTTAAAAAGTGTTTCTCCTCCACGGGAAGTGAATTGAATAACATTTGTAGGCCTTTATTGTTCAAGCGAAAACGCCCGATTATTGACGAAAGAGATAACCACCCCCCCTTACGACATGCTTCAGAAACGTAAAAAATGGCCCGTTTTCAAATGTTGCGTCTTTGAATGACAATCCACATTTGTACGTGGATAATCACTTTTAGAGATAAAATTAGATGTTTAAAGTGATTTACAAGCTTCCAGGGGCCCTAAACACAAGATATGAGGAATGGGTAAATATGAATGAAAATGGCCAATTTATTCACTCTGAGGCCTTAAAAAGTTTTTCTCCACTCCAGAAAGTGAATTTAATAACATTTGTAGGCCTTTATTGTTCAATCAAAAACGCCCGATTTTTGACGGAAGAGATAACCACCCCCCCTTACGACATGCTTCAGAAACTAAAAAAATGGTCCGTTTTTAAATGTAGCCTCTTTGAACTACAATTCACATTTGTACGTGGAAAAGCACTTTTAAAGATCAAATGAGATGTTTAAAGTGATTTTCATGCTTCCAGGGGCCTTAAACACAAGATTTGAGGAATGGGTAAAAGTGAATGAAAATGGTCAATTTACTCACTCTGAGGCCTTAAAAAGTGTTTCTCCTCCACGGGAAGTGAATTAAATAACATTTGTAGGCCTTTATTGTTCAAGCGAAAACGCCCGATTATTGACGAAAGAGATAACCACCCCCCCTTACGACATGCTTCAGAAACGTAAAAAATGGCCCGTTTTCAAATGTTGCGTCTTTGAATGACAATCCACATTTGTACGTGGATAATCACTTTTAGAGCTAAAATTAGATGTTAACGTGATTTTCAAGCTTCCAGGGGCCCTAAACACAAGATTTGAGAAATGGGTAAAAGTGAATGAAAATGGCCAATTTACTCACTCTGAGGCCTTAAAAAGTGTTTCTCCTCCACGGAAAGTGAATAAAATAACATTTCGATGCCTTTATTGTTCAATCAAAAACGCCCGTTTTTTGGTGAAAAAGATAACCACCCCCCCTTACGACATGCTTCAGAAACAAAAAAAATGGTCCATTTTCAAATGTTGCGTCTTTGAACTACAATTCACATTTGTACGTGGATAATCACTTTTAGAGATAAAATTAGATGTTTCAAGTGATTTACAAGCTTCCAGGGGCCCTAAACACAAGATATGAGGAATGGGTAAATATGAATGAAAATGGCCAATTTATTCACTCTGAGGCCTTAAAAAGTTTTTCTCCACTCAAGAAAGTGAATTAAATAAGATTTGTAGGCCTTTATTGTTCAATCAAAAACGCCCGATTTTTGACGAAAGAGATAACCAGCCCCCTTACGACATGCTTCAGAAACTAAAAAAATGGTCCGTTTTCAAATGTTGCCTCTTTGAACTACAATTCACATTTGTACGTGGAAAAGCACTTTTAAAGATCAAATGAGATGTTTAAAGTGATTTTCATGCTTCCACGGGCCTTAAACACAAGATTTGAGGAATGGGTAAAAGTGAATGAAAATGGCCAATTTACTCACTCTGAGGCCTTAAAAAGTGTTTCTCCTCCACGGGAAGTGAATTAAATACCATTTGGAGGTCTTTATTGTTCAAGCGAAAACGCCCGATTATTGACGAAAGAGATAACCACCCCCCCTTACGACATGCTTCAGAAACAAAAAAAATGGTTCATTTTCAAATGTTGCATCTTTGAACGACAATCCACATTTGTACGTGGATAAACACTTTTAGAGATAAAATTAGATGTTTAAAGTGATTTTCAAGCTTCCAGGGGCCCTAAACACAAGATTTGAGAAATGGGTAAAAGTGAATGAAAATGGCCAATTTACTCACTCTGAGGCCTTAAAAAGTGTTTCTCCTCAACGGGAAGTGAATTAAATAACATTTGTAGGCCTTTATTGTTCAAGCGAAAACGCCCGATTATTGACGAAAGAGATAACCACCCCCCCTTACGACATGCTTCAGAAACGAAAAAAATGGTCCGTTTTCAAATGTTGCGTCTTTGAATGACAATCCACATTTGTACGTGGATAATCACTTTTAGAGCTAAAATTAGATGTTTAAAGTGATTTTCAAGCTTCCAGGGGCCCTAAACACAAGATTTGAGAAATGGGTAAAAGTGAATGAAAATGGCCAATTTACTCACTCTGAGGCCTTAAAAAGTGTTTTTCCTCCACGGGAAGTGAATTAAATACCATTTGGAGGCCTTTATTGTTCAAGCGAAAACCCCTGATTTTTGATGAAAGAGATAACCACCCCCCCTTACGACATGCTTCTGAAACTAATAAAATAGTTCATTTTCAAATGTTGCGTCTTTTGAACTACAATTAACATTGTACGTGGATAATCACTTTTAGAGATAAAATGAGATGTTTAAAGTGATTTTCAAGCTTCCAGGGGCCCTAAACACGAGATTTGAAAAATGGGTAACCGTGAATGAAAATGGCCAATTTTTTCACTCTGCGGCCTTAAAAAGTGTTTCTCCTCCACGGAAAGTGAATAAAATAACATTTGGATGCCTTTATTGTTCAATCAAAAACGCCCGTTTTTTGGTGAAAAAGATAACCACCCCCCCTTACGACATGCTTCAGAAACAAAAAAAATGGTCCATTTTCAAATGTTGCGTCTTTGAACTACAATTCACATTTGTACGTGGATAATCACTTTTAGAGATAAAATTATATGTTTAAAGTGATTTACAAGCTTCCAGGGGCCCTAAACACAAGATATGAGGAATGGGTAAATATGAATGAAAATGGCCAATTTATTCACTCTGAGGCCTTAAAAAGTGTTTCTCCACTCCAGAAAGTGAATTAAATAACATTTGTAGACCTTTATTGTTCAATCAAAAACGCCCGATTTTTGACGAAAGAGATAACCACCCCCCCTTACGACATGCTTCAGAAACAAAAAAAATGGTTCATTTTCAAATGTTGCATCTTTGAACGACAATCCACATTTGTACGTGGATAAACACTTTTAGAGATAAAATTAGATGTTTAAAGTGATTTACAAGCTTCCAGGGGCCCTAAACACAAGATATGAGGAATGGGTAAATATGAATGAAAATGGCCAATTTATTCACTCTGAGGCCTTAAAAAGTTTTTCTCCACTCCAGAAAGTGAATTAAATAACATTTGTAGGCCTTTATTGTTCAATCAAAAACGCCCGATTTTTGACGAAAGAGATAACCACCCCCCCTTACGACATGCTTCAGAAACTAAAAAATGGTCCGTTTTTAAATGTAGCCTCTTTGAACTACAATTCACATTTGTACGTGGAAAAGCACTTTTAAAGATCAAATGAGATATTTAAAGTGATTTTCATGCTTCCAGGGGCCTTAAACACAAGATTTGAGGAATGGGTAAAAGTGAATGAAAATGGTCAATTTACTCACTCTGAGGCCTTAAAAAGTGTTTCTCCTCCACGGGAAGTGAATTAAATAACATTTGTAGGCCTTTATTGTTCAAGCGAAAACGCCCGATTATTGACGAAAGAGATAACCACCCCCCCTTACGACATGCTTCAGAAACGTAAAAAATGGCCCATTTTCAAATGTTGCGTCTTTGAATGACAATCCACATTTGTACGTGGATAATCACTTTTAGAGATAAAATTAGATGTTCAAAGTGATTTACAAGCTTCCAGGGGCCCTAAACACAAGATATGAGGAATGGGTAAATATGAATGAAAATGGCCAATTTATTCACTCTGAGGCCTTAAAAAGTTTTTCTCCACTCCAGAAAGTGAATTAAATAACATTTGTAGGCCTTTATTGTTCAATCAAAAACGCCCGATTTTTGACGAAAGAGATAACCACCCCCCCTTACGACATGCTTCAGAAACTAAAAAAATGGTCCGTTTTTAAATGTAGCCTCTTTGAACTACAATTCACATTTGTACGTGGAAAAGCACTTGTAAAGATCAAATGAGATGTTTAAAGTGATTTTCATGCTTCCAGGGGCCTTAAACACAAGATTTGAGGAATGGGTAAAAGTGAATGAAAATGGTCAATTTACTCACTCTGAGGCCTTAAAAAGTGTTTCTCCTCCACGGGAAGTGAATTAAATAACATTTGTAGGCCTTTATTGTTCAAGCGAAAACGCCCGATTATTGACGAAAGAGATAACCACCCCCCCCCTTACGACATGCTTCAGAAACGAAAAAAATGGTCCGTTTTCAAATGTTGCGTCTTTGAATGACAATCCACATTTGTACGTGGATAATCACTTTTAGAGCTAAAATTAGATGTTTAAAGTGATTTTCAAGCTTCCAGGGGCCCTAAACACAAGATTTGAGAAATGGGTAAAAGTGAATGAAAATGGCCAATTTACTCACTCTGAGGCCTTAAAAAGTGTTTCTCCTCCACGGGAAGTGAATTAAATACCATTTGGAGGCCTTTATTGTTCAAGCGAAAACCCCTGATTGTTGATGAAAGAGATAACCACCCCCCCTTACGACATGCTTCTGAAACTAAAAAAATGGTTCATTTTCAAATGTTGCGTCTTATGAACTACAATTAACATTGTACGTGGATAATCACTTTTAGAGATAAAATGAGATGTTTAAAGTGATTTTCAAGCTTCCAGGGGCCCTAAACACGAGATTTGAAAAATGGGTAACCGTGAATGAAAATGGCCAATTTTTTCACTCTGCGGCCTTAAAAAGTGTTTCTCCTCCACGGAAAGTGAATAAAATAACATTTGGATGCCTTTATTGTTCAATCAAAAACGCCCTTTTTTTGGTGAAAAAGATAACCACCCCCCCTTACGACATTCTTCAGAAACGAAAAAAATGGTCCATTTTCAAATGTTGCGTCTTTGAACTACAATTCACATTTGTACGTGGATGATCACTTTTAGAGATAAAATTAGATGTTTAAAGTGATTTACAAGCTTCCAGGGGCCCTAAACACAAGATATTAGGAATGGGTAAATATGAATGAAAATGGCCAATTTATTCACTCTGAGGCCTTAAAAAGTTTTTCTCCACTCCAGAAAGTGAATTAAATAACATTTGTAGGCCTTTATTGTTCAAGCGAAAACGCCCAATTATTGACGAAAGAGATAACCACCCCCCCTTACGACATGCTTCAGAAACTAAAAAAAGGTCCGTTTTCAAATGTTGCCACTTTGAACTACAATTCACATTTGTACGTGGATAATCACTTTTAGAGCTAAAATTAGATGTTTAAAGTGATTTTCAAGCTTCCAGGGGCCCTAAACACAAGATTTGAGAAATGGGTAAAAGTGAATGAAAATGGCCAATTTACTCACTCTGCGGCCTTAAAAAGTGTTTCTCCTCCACGGAAAGTGAATAAAATAACATTTGGATGCCTTTATTGTTCAATCAAAAACGCTCGTTTTTTGGTGAAAAAGATAACCACCCCCCTTACGACATGCTTCAGAAACGAAAAAAAATGGTCCACTTTCAAATGTTGCGTCTTTGAACTACAATTCACATTTGTACGTGGATGATCACTTTTAGAGATAAAATTAGATGTTTAAAGTGATTTACAAGCTTCCAGGGGCCCTAAACACAAGATATGAGGAATGGGTAAATATGAATGAAAATGGCCAATTTATTCACTCTGAGGCCTTGAAAAGTTTTTCTCCACTCCAGAAAGTGAATTAAATAATATTTGTAGGCCTTTATTGTTCAATCAAAAACTCCCGATTTTTGACGAAAGAGATAACCACCCCCCCTTACGACATGCTTAAGAAACTAAAAAAATGGTCCGTTTTCAAATGTTGCCTCTTTGAACTACAATTCACATTTGTACGTGGAAAAGCACTTTTAAAGATCAAATGAGATGTTTAAAGTGATTTTCATGCTTCCAGGGGCCTTAAACACAAGATTTGAGGTATGGGTAAAAGTGAATGAAAATGGCCAATTTACTCACTCTGAGGCCTTAAAAAGTGTTTCTCCTCCACGGGAAGTGAATTAAATACCATTTGGAGGCCTTTATTGTTCAAGCGAAAACGCCTGATTTTCGATGAAAGAGATAACCACCCCCCCTTACGACATGCTTCTGAAACTAAAAAAATGGTTCATTTTCAAATGTTGCGTCTTTGAACCACAATTAACATTGTACGTGGATAATCACTTTTAGAGATAAAATGAGATGTTTAAAGTGATTTTCAAGCTTCCAGGGGCCCTAAACACGAGATTTGAGAAATGGGTAAACGTGAATGAAAATGGCCAATTTACTCACTCTGCGGCCTTAAAAAGTGTTTCTCCTCCACGGAAAGTGAATAAAATAACATTTGGATGCCTTTATTGTTCAAGCGAAAACGCCTGATTTTTGATGAAAGAGATAACCACCCCCCCTTACGACATGCTTCTGAAACTAAAAAAATGGTTCATTTTCAAATGTTGCGTCTTTGAACTACAATTAACATTGTACGTGGATATTCACTTTTAGAGATAAAATGAGATGTTTAAAGTGATTTTCAAGTTTCCAGGGTCCCTAAACACGAGATTTGAGAAATGGGTAAACGTGAATGAAAATGGCCAATTTACTCACTCTGCGGCCTTAAAAAGTGTTTCTCCTCCACGGAAGGTGAATAAAATAACATTTGGATGCCTTTATTGTTCAATCAAAAACGCCCGTTTTTTGGTGAAAAAGATAACCACCCCCCCTTACGACATGCTTCAGAAACAAAAAAAATGTTCCATTTTCAAATGTTGCGTCTTTGAACTACAATTCACATTTGTACGTGGATGATCACTTTTAGAGATAAAATTAGATGTTTAAAGTGATTTACAAGCTTCCAGGGGCCCTAAACACAAGATATGAGGAATGGGTAAATATGAATGAAAATGGCCAATTTATTCACTCTGAGGCCTTAAAAAGTGTTTCTCCTCCACGGGAAGTGAATTAAATAACATTTGTAGGCCTTTATTGTTCAATTGAAAACGCCTGATTATTGACGAAAGAGATAACCACCCCCCCTTACGACATGCTTCAGAAACGAAAAAAATGGTCCGTTTTCAAATGTTGCGTCTTTGAATGACAATCCACATTTGTACGTGGATAATCACTTTTAGAGCTAAAATTAGATGTTTAAAGTGATTTTCAAGCTTCCATGGGCCCTAAACACAAGATTTGAGAAATGGGTAAAAGTGAATGAAAATGGCCAATTTACTCACTCTGAGGCCTTAAAAAGTGTTTCTCCTCAACGGGAAGTGAATTAAATAACATTTGTAGGCCTTTATTGTTCAAGCGAAAACGCCCGATTATTGACGAAAGAGATAACCCCCCCCTTACGACATGCTTCAGAAACGAAAAAAATGGTCCGTTTTCAAATGTTGCGTCTTTGAACGACAATCCACATTTGTACGTGGCTAATCACTTTTAGAGCTAAAATTAGATGTTTAAAGTGATTTTCAAGCTTCCAGGGGCCCTAAATACAAGATTTGAGAAATGGGTAAAAGTGAATGAAAATGGCCAATTTACTCACTCTGAGGCCTTAAAAAGTGTTTCTCCTCAACGGGAAGTGAATTAAATAACATTTGTAGGCCTTTATTGTTCAAGCAAAAACGCCCGATTATTGACGAAAGAGATAACCACCCCCCCTTACGACATGCTTCAGAAACGAAAAAAATGGTCCGTTTTCAAATGTTGCGTCTTTGAATGACAATCCACATTTGTACGTGGATAATCACTTTTAGAGCTAAAATTAGATGTTTAAAGTGATTTTCAAGCTTCCAGGGGCCCTAAACACAAGATTTGAGAAATGGGTAAAAGTGAATGAAAATGGCCAATTTATTCACTCTGAGGCCTTAAAAAGTGTTTCTCCACTCCAGAAAGTGAATTAAATAACATTTGTAGACCTTTATTGTTCAATCAAAAACGCCCGATTTTTGACGAAAGAGATAACCACCCCCCCTTACGACATGCTTCAGAAACAAAAAAAATGGTTTATTTTCAAATGTTGCATCTTTGAACGACAATCCACATTTGTACGTGGATAAACACTTTTAGAGATAAAATTAGATGTTTAAAGTGATTTACAAGCTTCCAGGGGCCCTAAACACAAGATATGAGGAATGGGTAAATATGAATGAAAATGGCCAATTTATTCACTCTGAGGCCTTAAAAAGTTTTTCTCCACTCCAGAAAGTGAATTAAATAACATTTGTAGGCCTTTATTGTTCAATCAAAAACGCCCGATTTTTGACGAAAGAGATAACCACCCCCCCTTACGACATGCTTCAGAAACTAAAAAATGGTCCGTTTTTAAATGTAGCCTCTTTGAACTACAATTCACATTTGTACGTGGAAAAGCACTTTTAAAGATCAAATGAGATGTTTAAAGTGATTTTCATGCTTCCAGGGGCCTTAAACACAAGATTTGAGGAATGGGTAAAAGTGAATGAAAATGGTCAATTTACTCACTCTGAGGCCTTAAAAAGTGTTTCTCCTCCACGGGAAGTGAATTAAATAACATTTGTAGGCCTTTATTGTTCAAGCGAAAACGCCCGATTATTGATGAAAGAGATAACCACCCCCCCTTACGACATGCTTCAGAAACGTAAAAAATGGCCCGTTTTCAAATGTTGCGTCTTTGAATGACAATCCACATTTGTACGTGGATAATCACTTTTAGAGATAACATTAGATGTTTAAAGTGATTTACAAGCTTCCAGGGGCCCTAAACACAAGATATGAGGAATGGGTAAATATGAACGAAAATGGCCAATTTATTCACTCTGAGGCCTTAAAAAGTTTTTCTCCACTCCAGAAAGTGAATTAAATAACATTTGTAGGCCTTTATTGTTCAATCAAAAACGCCCGATTTTTGACGAAAGAGATAACCACCCCCCCTTACGACATGCTTCAGAAACTAAAAAAATGGTCCGTTTTTAAATGTAGCCTCTTTGAACTACAAGTCACATTTGTACGTGGAAAAGCACTTGTAAAGATCAAATGAGATGTTTAAAGTGATTTTCATGCTTCCAGGGGCCTTAAACACAAGATTTGAGGAATGGGTAAAAGTGAATGAAAATGGTCAATTTACTCACTCTGAGGCCTTAAAAAGTGTTTCTCCTCCACGGGAAGTGAATTAAATAACATTTGTAGGCCTTTATTGTTCAAGCGAAAACGCCCGATTATTGACGAAAGAGATAACCACCCCCCTTACGACATGCTTCAGAAACGAAAAAAATGGTCCGTTTTCAAATGTTGCGTCTTTGAATGACAATCCACATTTGTACGTGGATAATCACTTTTAGAGCTAAAATTAGATGTTTAAAGTGATTTTCAAGCTTCCAGGGGCCCTAAACACAAGATTTGAGAAATGGGTAAAAGTGAATGAAAATGGCCAATTTACTCACTCTGAGGCCTTAAAAAGTGTTTCTCCTCCACGGGAAGTGAATTAAATACCATTTGGAGGCCTTTATTGTTCAAGCGAAAACCCCTGATTTTTGATGAAAGAGATAACCACCCCCCCTTACGACATGCTTCTGAAACTAAAAAAATGGTTCATTTTCAAATGTTGCGTCTTTTGAACTACAATTAACATTGTACGTGGATAATCACTTTTAGAGATAAAATGAGATGTTTAAAGTGATTTTCAAGCTTCCAGGGGCCCTAAACACAAGATTTGAGAAATGGGTAAAAGTGAATGAAAATGGCCAATTTACTCACTCTGCGGCCTTAAAAAGTGTTTCTCCTCCACGGAAAGTGAATAAAATAACATTTGGATGCCTTTATTGTTCAATCAAAAACGCCCGTTTTTTGGTGAAAAAGATAACCACCCCCCTTACGACATGCTTCAGAAACGAAAAAAAATGGTCCACTTTCAAATGTTGCGTCTTTGAACTACAATTCACATTTGTACGTGGATGATCACTTTTAGAGATAAAATTAGATGTTTAAAGTGATTTACAAGCTTCCAGGGGCCCTAAACACGAGATTTGAAAAATGGGTAACCGTGAATGAAAATGGCCAATTCTTTCACTCTGAGGCCTTGAAAAGTTTTTCTCCACTCCAGAAAGTGAATTAAATAATATTTGTAGGCCTTTATTGTTCAATCAAAAACTCCCGATTTTTGACGAAAGAGATAACCACCCCCCCTTACGACATGCTTAAGAAACTAAAAAAATGGTCCGTTTTCAAATGTTGCCTCTTTGAACTACAATTCACATTTGTACGTGGAAAAGCACTTTTAAAGATCAAATGAGATGTTTAAAGTGATTTTCATGCTTCCAGGGGCCTTAAACACAAGATTTGAGGAATGGGTAACAGTGAATGAAAATGGCCAATTTACTCACTCTGAGGCCTTAAAAAGTGTTTCTCCTCCACGGGAAGTGAATTAAATAACATTTGTAGGCCTTTATTGTTCAAGCGAAAACGCCCGATTATTGACGAAAGAGATAACCACCCCTCCTTATGACATGCTTCAGAAACGAAAAAAATGGTCCGTTTTCAAATGTTGCGTTTTTGAATGACAATCCACATTTGTACGTGGATAATCACTTTTAGAGCTAAAATTAGATGTTTAAAGTGATTTTCAAGCTTCCAGGGGCCCTAAACACAAGATTTGAGAAATGGGTAAAAGTGAATGAAAATGGCCAATTTACTCACTCTGAGGCCTTAAAAAGTGTTTCTCCTCCACGGGAAGTGAATTAAATACCATTTGGAGGCCTTTATTGTTCAAGCGAAAACGCCTGATTTTCGATGAAAGTGATAACCACCCCCCCTTACGACATGCTTCTGAAACTAAAAAAATTGTTCATTTTCAAATGTTGCGTCTTTGAACCACAATTAACATTGTACGTGGATAATCGCTTTTTGAGATAAAATGAGATGTTTAAAGTGATTTTCAAGCTTCCAGGGGCCCTAAACACGAGATTTGAGAAATGGGTAAACGTGAATGAAAATGGCCAATTTACTCACTCTGCGGCCTTAAAAAGTGTTTCTCCTCCACGGAAAGTGAGTAAAATAACATTTGGATGCCTTTATTGTTCAAGCGAAAACGCCTGATTTTTGATGAAAGAGATAACCACCCCCCCTTACGACATGCTTCTGAAACTAAAAAAACTGTTCATTTTCAAATGTTGCGTCTTTGAACTACAATTAACATTGTACGTGGATATTCACTTTTAGAGATAAAATGAGATGTTTAAAGTGATTTTCAAGTTTCCAGGGTCCCTAAACACGAGATTTGAGAAATGGGTAAACGTGAATGAAAATGGCCAATTTACTCACTCTGCGGCCTTAAAAAGTGTTTCTCCTCCACGGAAAGTGAATAAAATAACATTTGGATGCCTTTATTGTTCAATCAAAAACGCCCGTTTTTTGGTGAAAAAGATAACCACCCCCCCTTACGACATGCTTCAGAAACAAAAAAAATGTTCCATTTTCAAATGTTGCGTCTTTGAACTACAATTCACATTTGTACGTGGATGATCACTTTTAGAGATAAAATTAGATGTTTAAAGTGATTTACAAGCTTCCAGGGGCCCTAAACACAAGATATGAGGAATGGGTAAATATGAATGAAAATGGCCAATTTATTCACTCTGAGGCCTTAAAAAGTGTTTCTCCTCCACGGGAAGTGAATTAAATAACATTTGTAGGCCTTTATTGTTCAATTGAAAACGCCTGATTATTGACGAAAGAGAGAACCACCCCCCCTTACGACATGCTTCAGAAACGAAAAAAATGGTCCGTTTTCAAATGTTGCGTCTTTGAATGACAATCCACATTTGTACGTGGATAATCACTTTTAGAGCTAAAATTAGATGTTTAAAGTGATTTTCAAGCTTCCATGGGCCCTAAACACAAGATTTGAGAAATGGGTAAAAGTGAATGAAAATGGCCAATTTACTCACTCTGAGGCCTTAAAAAGTGTTTCTCCTCAACGGGAAGTGAATTAAATAACATTTGTAGGCCTTTATTGTTCAAGCGAAAACGCCCGATTATTGACGAAAGAGATAACCCCCCCCTTACGACATGCTTCAGAAACGAAAAAAATGGTCCGTTTTCAAATGTTGCGTCTTTGAACGACAATCCACATTTGTACGTGGCTAATCACTTTTAGAGCTAAAATTAGATGTTTAAAGTGATTTTCAAGCTTCCAGGGGCCCTAAATACAAGATTTGAGAAATGGGTAAAAGTGAATGAAAATGGCCAATTTACTCACTCTGAGGCCTTAAAAAGTGTTTCTCCTCAACGGGAAGTGAATTAAATAACATTTGTAGGCCTTTATTGTTCAAGCAAAAACGCCCGATTATTGACGAAAGAGATAACCACCCCCCCTTACGACATGCTTCAGAAACGAAAAAAATGGTCCGTTTTCAAATGTTGCGTCTTTGAATGACAATCCACATTTGTACGTGGATAATCACTTTTAGAGCTAAAATTAGATGTTTAAAGTGATTTTCAAGCTTCCAGGGGCCCTAAACACAAGATTTGAGAAATGGGTAAAAGTGAATGAAAATGGCCAATTTATTCACTCTGAGGCCTTAAAAAGTGTTTCTCCACTCCAGAAAGTGAATTAAATAACATTTGTAGACCTTTATTGTTCAATCAAAAACGCCCGATTTTTGACGAAAGAGATAACCACCCCCCCTTACGACATGCTTCAGAAACAAAAAAAATGGTTTATTTTCAAATGTTGCATCTTTGAACGACAATCCACATTTGTACGTGGATAAACACTTTTAGAGATAAAATTAGATGTTTAAAGTGATTTACAAGCTTCCAGGGGCCCTAAACACAAGATATGAGGAATGGGTAAATATGAATGAAAATGGCCAATTTATTCACTCTGAGGCCTTAAAAAGATTTTCTCCACTCCAGAAAGTGAATTAAATAACATTTGTAGGCCTTTATTGTTCAATCAAAAACGCCCGATTTTTGACGAAAGAGATAACCACCCCCCCTTACGACATGCTTCAGAAACTAAAAAATGGTCCGTTTTTAAATGTAGCCTCTTTGAACTACAATTCACATTTGTACGTGGAAAAGCACTTTTAAAGATCAAATGAGATGTTTAAAGTGATTTTCATGCTTCCAGGGGCCTTAAACACAAGATTTGAGGAATGGGTAAAAGTGAATGAAAATGGTCAATTTACTCACTCTGAGGCCTTAAAAAGTGTTTCTCCTCCACGGGAAGTGAATTAAATAACATTTGTAGGCCTTTATTGTTCAAGCGAAAACGCCCGATTATTGATGAAAGAGATAACCACCCCCCCTTACGACATGCTTCAGAAACGTAAAAAATGGCCCGTTTTCAAATGTTGCGTCTTTGAATGACAATCCACATTTGTACGTGGATAATCACTTTTAGAGATAAAATTAGATGTTTAAAGTGATTTACAAGCTTCCAGGGGCCCTAAACACAAGATATGAGGAATGGGTAAATATGAACGAAAATGGCCAATTTATTCACTCTGAGGCCTTAAAAAGTTTTTCTCCACTCCAGAAAGTGAATTAAATAACATTTGTAGGCCTTTATTGTTCAATCAAAAACGCCCGATTTTTGACGAAAGAGATAACCACCCCCCCTTACGACATGCTTCAGAAACTAAAAAAATGGTCCGTTTTTAAATGTAGCCTCTTTGAACTACAAGTCACATTTGTACGTGGAAAAGCACTTGTAAAGATCAAATGAGATGTTTAAAGTGATTTTCATGCTTCCAGGGGCCTTAAACACAAGATTTGAGGAATGGGTAAAAGTGAATGAAAATGGTCAATTTACTCACTCTGAGGCCTTAAAAAGTGTTTCTCCTCCACGGGAAGTGAATTAAATAACATTTGTAGGCCTTTATTGTTCAAGCGAAAACGCCCGATTATTGACGAAAGAGATAACCACCCCCCTTACGACATGCTTCAGAAACGAAAAAAATGGTCCGTTTTCAAATGTTGCGTCTTTGAATGACAATCCACATTTGTACGTGGATAATCACTTTTAGAGCTAAAATTAGATGTTTAAAGTGATTTTCAAGCTTCCAGGGGCCCTAAACACAAGATTTGAGAAATGGGTAAAAGTGAATGAAAATGGCCAATTTACTCACTCTGAGGCCTTAAAAAGTGTTTCTCCTCCACGGGAAGTGAATTAAATACCATTTGGAGGCCTTTATTGTTCAAGCGAAAACCCCTGATTTTTGATGAAAGAGATAACCACCCCCCCTTACGACATGCTTCTGAAACTAAAAAAATGGTTCATTTTCAAATGTTGCGTCTTTTGAACTACAATTAACATTGTACGTGGATAATCACTTTTAGAGATAAAATGAGATGTTTAAAGTGATTTTCAAGCTTCCAGGGGCCCTAAACACAAGATTTGAGAAATGGGTAAAAGTGAATGAAAATGGCCAATTTACTCACTCTGCGGCCTTAAAAAGTGTTTCTCCTCCACGGAAAGTGAATAAAATAACATTTGGATGCCTTTATTGTTCAATCAAAAACGCCCGTTTTTTGGTGAAAAAGATAACCACCCCCCTTACGACATGCTTCAGAAACGAAAAAAAATGGTCCACTTTCAAATGTTGCGTCTTTGAACTACAATTCACATTTGTACGTGGATGATCACTTTTAGAGATAAAATTAGATGTTTAAAGTGATTTACAAGCTTCCAGGGGCCCTAAACACGAGATTTGAAAAATGGGTAACCGTGAATGAAAATGGCCAATTCTTTCACTCTGAGGCCTTGAAAAGTTTTTCTCCACTCCAGAAAGTGAATTAAATAATATTTGTAGGCCTTTATTGTTCAATCAAAAACTCCCGATTTTTGACGAAAGAGATAACCACCCCCCCTTACGACATGCTTAAGAAACTAAAAAAATGGTCCGTTTTCAAATGTTGCCTCTTTGAACTACAATTCACATTTGTACGTGGAAAAGCACTTTTAAAGATCAAATGAGATGTTTAAAGTGATTTTCATGCTTCCAGGGGCCTTAAACACAAGATTTGAGGAATGGGTAAAAGTGAATGAAAATGGCCAATTTACTCACTCTGAGGCCTTAAAAAGTGTTTCTCCTCCACGGGAAGTGAATTAAATAACATTTGTAGGCCTTTATTGTTCAAGCGAAAACGCCCGATTATTGACGAAAGAGATAACCACCCCTCCTTATGACATGCTTCAGAAACGAAAAAAATGGTCCGTTTTCAAATGTTGCGTTTTTGAATGACAATCCACATTTGTACGTGGATAATCACTTTTAGAGCTAAAATTAGATGTTTAAAGTGATTTTCAAGCTTCCAGGGGCCCTAAACACAAGATTTGAGAAATGGGTAAAAGTGAATGAAAATGGCCAATTTACTCACTCTGAGGCCTTAAAAAGTGTTTCTCCTCCACGGGAAGTGAATTAAATACCATTTGGAGGCCTTTATTGTTCAAGCGAAAACGCCTGATTTTCGATGAAAGTGATAACCACCCCCCCTTACGACATGCTTCTGAAACTAAAAAAATGGTTCATTTTCAAATGTTGCGTCTTTGAACCACAATTAACATTGTACGTGGATAATCGCTTTTTGAGATAAAATGAGATGTTTAAAGTGATTTTCAAGCTTCCAGGGGCCCTAAACACGAGATTTGAGAAATGGGTAAACGTGAATGAAAATGGCCAATTTACTCACTCTGCGGCCTTAAAAAGTGTTTCTCCTCCACGGAAAGTGAGTAAAATAACATTTGGATGCCTTTATTGTTCAAGCGAAAACGCCTGATTTTTGATGAAAGAGATAACCACCCCCCCTTACGACATGCTTCTGAAACTAAAAAAACTGTTCATTTTCAAATGTTGCGTCTTTGAACTACAATTAACATTGTACGTGGATATTCACTTTTAGAGATAAAATGAGATGTTTAAAGTGATTTTCAAGTTTCCAGGGTCCCTAAACACGAGATTTGAGAAATGGGTAAACGTGAATGAAAATGGCCAATTTACTCACTCTGCGGCCTTAAAAAGTGTTTCTCCTCCACGGAAAGTGAATAAAATAACATTTGGATGCCTTTATTGTTCAATCAAAAACGCCCGTTTTTTGGTGAAAAAGATAACCACCCCCCCTTACGACATGCTTCAGAAACAAAAAAAATGTTCCATTTTCAAATGTTGCGTCTTTGAACTACAATTCACATTTGTACGTGGATGATCACTTTTAGAGATAAAATTAGATGTTTAAAGTGATTTACAAGCTTCCAGGGGCCCTAAACACAAGATATGAGGAATGGGTAAATATGAATGAAAATGGCCAATTTATTCACTCTGAGGCCTTAAAAAGTGTTTCTCCTCCACGGGAAGTGAATTAAATAACATTTGTAGGCCTTTATTGTTCAATTGAAAACGCCTGATTATTGACGAAAGAGAGAACCACCCCCCCTTACGACATGCTTCAGAAACGAAAAAAATGGTCCGTTTTCAAATGTTGCGTCTTTGAATGACAATCCACATTTGTACGTGGATAAACACTTTTAGAGCTAAAATTAGATGTTTAAAGTGATTTTCAAGCTTCCATGGGCCCTAAACACAAGATTTGAGAAATGGGTAAAAGTGAATGAAAATGGCCAATTTACTCACTCTGAGGCCTTAAAAAGTGTTTCTCCTCAACGGGAAGTGAATTAAATAACATTTGTAGGCCTTTATTGTTCAAGCGAAAACGCCCGATTATTGACGAAAGAGATAACCCCCCCCTTACGACATGCTTCAGAAACGAAAAAAATGGTCCGTTTTCAAATGTTGCGTCTTTGAACGACAATCCACATTTGTACGTGGCTAATCACTTTTAGAGCTAAAATTAGATGTTTAAAGTGATTTTCAAGCTTCCAGGGGCCCTAAATACAAGATTTGAGAAATGGGTAAAAGTGAATGTAAATGGCCAATTTACTCACTCTGAGGCCTTAAAAAGTGTATCTACTCCACGGGAAGTGAATTAAATAACATTTGGAGGCCTTTATTGTTCAAGCGAAAACGCCTGATTTTTGATGAAAGAGATAACCACCCCCCCCTTACGACATGCTTCAGAAACGAAAAAAATGGTCCATTTTCAAATGTTGCGTCTTTGAACCACAATTAACATTGTACGTGGATAATCACTTTTAAAGATAAAATGAGTTGTTTAAAGTGATTTTCAAGCTTCTAGGGGCCCTCAACACGAGATTTGAGAAATGGGTAAACGTGAATGAAAATGGCCAATTTACTCACTCTGCGGCCTTAAAAAGTGTTTCTCCTCCACGGAAAGTGAATAAAATAACATTTGGATGCCTTCATTGTTCAATCAAAAACGCCCGTTTTTTGGTGAAAAAGATAACCATCCCCCCTTACGACATGCTTCAGAAACGAAAAAAATGGTCCATTTTCAAATGTTGCTTCTTTGAACTACAATTCACATTTGTACGTGGATAATCACTTTTATAGATAAAATTAGATGTTTAAAGTGATTTACAAGCTTCCAGGGGCCCTAAACACAAGATATGAGGAACGGGTAAATATGAATGAAAATGGCACATTTATTCACTCTGAGGCCTTAAAAAGTTTTTCTCCAAATCCAGAAAGTGAATTCAATAACATTTGTAGACCTTTATTGTTCAATCAAAAACGCCCGATTATTGACGAAAGAGATAACCACCCCCCCTTACGACATGCTTCAGAAACAAAAAAAATGGTTCATTTTCAAATGTTGCATCTTTGAACGACAATCCACATTTGTACGTGGATAAACACTTTTAGAGATAAAATTAGATGTTTAAAGTGATTTTCAAGCTTCCAGGGGCCCTAAACACAAGATTTGAGAAATGGGTAAAAGTGAATGAAAATTGCCAATTTACTCACTCTGAGGCCTTAAAAAGTGTTTCTCCTCAACAGGAAGTGAATTAAATAACATTTGTAGGCCTTTATTGTTCAAGCGAAAACGCCCGATTATTGACGAAAGAGATAACCACCCCCCCTTACGACATGCTTCAGAAACGAAAAAAATGGTCCGTTTTCAAATGTTGCGTCTTTAAATGACAATCCACATTTGTACGTGGATAATCACTTTTAGAGCTAAAATTAGATGTTTAAAGTGATTTTCAAGCTTCCAGGGGCCCTAAACACAAGATTTGAGAAATGGGTAAAAGTGAATGAAAATGGCCAATTTACTCACTCTGAGGCCTTAAAAAGTGTTTCTCCTCCACGGGAAGTGAATTAAATACCATTTGGAGGCCTTTATTTTTAAAGCGAAAACGCCTGATTTTTGATGAAAGAGATAACCACCCCCCCTTACGACATGCTTCTGAAACTAAAAAAATGGTTCATTTTCAAATGTTGCGTCTTTGAACTACAATTAACATTGTACGTGGATAATCACTTTTAGAGATAAAATGAGATGTTTAAAGTGATTTTCAAGCTTCCAGGGGCCCTAAACACGAGATTTGAGAAATGGGTAAACGTGACTGAAAATGGCCAATTTACTCACTCTGCGGCCTTAAAAAGTGTTTCTCCTCCACGGAGAGTGAATAAAATAACATTTGGATGCCTTTATTGTTCAATCAAAAACGCCCGTTTTTTGGTGAAAAAGATACCCACCCCCCCTTACGACATGCTTCAGAAACAAAAAAAATGGTCCATTTTCAAATGTTGCGTCTTTGAACTTCAATTCACATTTGTACGTGGATAATCACTTTTAGAGATAAAATTAGATGTTTAAAGTGATTTACAAGCTTCCAGGGGCCCTAAACACAAGATATGAGGAATGGGTAAATATGAATGAAAATGGCCAATTTATTCACTCTGAGGCCTTAAAAAGTTTTTCTCCACTCCAGAAAGTGAATTAAATAACATTTGTAGGCCTTTATTGTTCAATCAAAAATGCCCGATTTTTGACGAAAGAGATAACCACCCCCCCTTACGACATGCTTCAGAAACTAAAAAAATGGTCCGTTTTCAAATGTTGCCTCTTTGAACTACAATTCACATTTGTACGTGGAAAAGCACTTTTAAAGATCAAATGAGATGTTTAAAGTGATTTTCATGCTTCCAGGGGCCTTAAACACAAGATTTGAGGTATGGGTAAAAGTGAATGAAAATGGCCAATTTACTCACTCTGAGGCCTTAAAAAGTGTTTCTCCTCCACGGGAAGTGAATTGAATACCATTTGGAGGCCTTTATTGTTCAAGCGAAAACGCCTGATTTTTGATGAAAGAGATAACCACCCCCCCTTACGACATGCTTCTGAAACTAAAAAAATAGTTCATTTTCAAATGTTGCGTCTTTGAACCACAATTAACATTGTACGTGGATAATCACTTTTAGAGATAAAATTAGATGTTTAAAGTGATTTACAAGCTTCCAGGGGCCCTAAACACAAGATATGAGGAATGGGTAGATATGAATGAAAAAGGCCAATTTATTCACTCTGAGGCCTTAAAAAGTTTTTCTCCACTCCAGAAAGTGAATTAAATAACATTTGTAGGCCTTTATTGTTCAATCAAAAACGCCCGATTTTTGACGAAAGGGATAACCACCCCCCTTACGACATGCTTCAGAAACTAAAAAAATGGTCCGTTTTCAAATGTTGCCTCTTTGAACTACAATTCACATTTGTACGTGGAAAAGCACTTTTAAAGATCAAATGAGATGTTTAAAGTGATTTTCATGCTTCCAGGGGCCATAAACACAAGATTTGAGGAATGGGTAAAAGTGAATGAAAATGGCCAATTTACTCACTCTGAGGCCTTAAAAAGTGTTTCTCCTCCACGGGAAGTGAATTAAATACCATTTGGAGGTCTTTATTGTTCAAGCGAAAACGCCTGATTTTTGATGAAAGAGATAACCACCCCCCCTTACGACATGCTTCTGAAACTAAAAAAATGGTTCATTTTCAAATGTTGCGTCTTTGAACCACAATTAACATTGTACGTGGATAATCACTTTTAGAGATAAAATGAGATGTTTAAAGTGATTTTCAAGCTTCCAGGGGCCCTAAACACGAGATTTGAGAAATGGGTAAACGTGAATGAAAATGGCCAATTTACTCACTCTGCGGCCTTAAAAAGTGTTTCTCCTCCACGGAAAGTGAATAAAATAACATTTGGATGCCTTTATTGTTCAATCAAAAACGCCCGTTTTTTGGTGAAAAAGATAACCACCCCCCCTTACGACATGCTTCAGAAACAAAAAAAATGGTCCATTTTCAAATGTTGCGTCTTTGAACTACAATTCACATTTGTACGTGGATAATCACTTTTAGAGATAAAATTAGATGTTTAAAGTGATTTACAAGCTTCCAGGGGCCCTAAACTCAAGATATGAGGAATGGGTAAATATGAATGAAAATGGCCAATTTATTCACTCTGAGGCCTTAAAAAGTTTTTCTCCACTCCAGAAAGTGAATTAAATAACATTTGTAGACCTTTATTGTTCAATCAAAAACGCCCGATTTTTGACGAAAGAGATAACCACCCCCCCTTACGACATGCTTCAGAAACAAAAAAAATGGTCCGTTTTCAAATGTTGCGTCTTTGAATGACAATCCACATTTGTACGTGGGTAATCACTTTTAGAGATAAAGTGAGATGTTTAAAGTGATTTTCAAGCTTCCAGGGGCCCTAAACACAAGATTTGAGGAAAGGTTAAAGTGAATGAAAATGGCCAATTTACTCACTCTTAGGCCTTAAAAAGTGTTTCTCCTCCACGGGAAGTGAATTAAATAACATTTGGAGGCCTTTATTGTTCAAGCGAAAACGCCTGATTTTTGATGAAAGAGATAACCACCCCCCCTTACGACATGCTTCTGAAACTAAAAAAATTGGTTCATTTTCAAATGTTGCGTCTTTTGAACTACAATTAACATTGTACGTGGATAATCACTTTTAGAGATAAAATGAGATGTTTAAAGTGATTTTCAAGCTTCCAGGGGCCCTAAACACGAGATTTGAGAAATGGGTAAACATGAATGAAAATGGCCAATTTACTCACTCTGCGGCCTTAAAAAGTGTTTCTCCTCCACGGAAAGTGAATAAAATAACATTTGGATGCCTTTATTGTTCAATCAAAAACACCCGTTTTTTGGTGAAAAAGATAACCACCCCCCCTTACGACATGCTTCAGAAACGAAAAAAATGGTCCATTTTCAAATGTTGCGTCTTTGAACTACAATTCACATTTGTACATGGATGATCACTTTTAGAGATAAAATTAGATGTTTAAAGTGATTTACAAGCTTCCAGGGGCCCTAAACACAAGATATGAGGAATGGGTAAATATGAATGAAACTGGCCAATTTATTCACTCTGAGGCCTTAAAAAGTTTTTCTCCACCCCAGAAAGTGAATTACATAACATTTGTAGGCCTTTATTGTTCAATCAAAAACGCCCGATTTTTGACGAAAGAGATAACCACCCCCCCTTACGACATGCTTCAGAAACTAAAAAAATGGTCCGATTTCAAATGTTGCCTCTTTGAACTACAATTCACATTTGTACGTGGAAAAGCACTTTTAAAGATCAAATGAGATGTTTAAAGTGATTTTCATGCTTCCAGGGGCCTTAAACACAAGATTTGAGGAATGGGTAAAAGTGAATGAAAATGGCCAATTTACTCACTCTGAGGCCTTAAAAAGTGTTTCTCCTCCACGGGAAGTGAATTAAATACCATTTGGAGGTCTTTATTGTTCAAGCGAAAACGCCTGATTTTTGATGAAAGAGATAACCACCCCCCCTTACGATATGCTTCTGAAACTAAAAAAATGGTTCATTTTTAAATGTTGCCTCTTTGAACTACAATTCACATTTGTACGTGGAAAAGCACTTTTAAAGATCAAATGAGATGTTTAAAGTGATTTTCATGCTTCCAGGGGCCTTAAACACAAGATTTGAGGAATGGGTAAAAGTGAATGAAAATGGCCAATTTACTCACTCTGAGGCCTTAAAAAGTGTTTCTCCTCCACGGGAAGTGAATTAAATAACATTTGTAGGCCTTTATTGTTCAAGCAAAAACGCCCGATTATTGACGAAAGAGATAACCACCCCCCCTTACGACATGCTTCAGAAACGTAAAAAATGGCCCGTTTTCAAATGTTGCGTCTTTGAATGACAATCCACATTTGTACGTGGATAATCACTTTTAGAGCTAAAATTAGATGTTAACGTGATTTTCAAGCTTCCAGGGGCCCTAAACACAAGATTTGAGAAATGGGTAAAAGTGAATGAAAATGGCCAATTTACTCACTCTGAGGCCTTAAAAAGTGTTTCTCCTCCACGGGAAGTGAATTAAATACCATTTGGAGGCCTTTATTGTTCAAGCGAAAATGCACGATTATTGACGAAAGAGATAACCACCCCCCCTTACGACATGCTTCAGCAACGAAAAAAATGGTCCGTTTTCAAATGTTGCGTCTTTTGAACTACAATTAACATTGTACGTGGATAATCACTTTTAGAGATAAAATGAGATGTTTAAAGTGATTTTCAAGCTTCCAGGGGCCCTAAACACGAGATTTGAGAAATGGGTACACGTGAATGAAAAATGGCCAATTTACTCACTCTGCGGCCTTAAAAAGTGTTTCTCCTCCACGGAAAGTGAATAAAATAACATTTGGATGCCTTTATCGTTCAATCAAAAACGCCAGTTTTTTGGTGAAAAAGATAACCACCCCCCCTTACGACATGCTTCAGAAACGAAAAAAATGGTCCATTTTCAAATGTTGCGTCTTTGAACTACAATTCACATTTGTACGTGGATAATCACTTTTAGAGATAAAATTAGATGTTTAAAGTGATTTACAAGCTTCCAGGGGCCCTAAACACAAGATATGAGGAATGGGTAAATATGAATGAAAATGGCCAATTTATTCACTCTGAGGCCTTAAAAAGTGTTTCTCCTCAACGGGAAGTGAATTAAATAACATTTGTAGGCCTTTATTGTTCAAGCGAAAACGCCAGATTATTGACGAAAGAGATAACCACCCCCCCTTACGACATGCTTCAGAAACGAAAAAAATGGTCCGTTTTCAAATGTTGCGTCTTTGAATGACAATCCACATTTGTACGTGGATAATCACTTTTAGAGCTAAAATTAGATGTTTAAAGTGATTTTCAAGCTTCCAGGGGCCCTAAACACAAGATATGAGGAACGGGTAAATATGAATGAAAATGGCAAATTTATTCACTCTGAGGCCTTAAAAAGTTTTTTTCCAACTCCAGAAAGTGAATTCAATAACATTTGTAGACCTTTATTGTTCAATCAAAAACGCCCGATTATTGACGAAAGAGATAACCACCCCCCCTTAAGACATGCTTCAGAAACAAAAAAAATGGTTCATTTTCAAATGTTGCATCTTTGAACGACAATCCACATTTGTACGTGGATAAACACTTTTAGAGATAAAATTAGATGTTTAAAGTGATTTTCAAGCTTCCAGGGGCCCTAAACACAAGATTTGAGAAATGGGTAAAAGTGAATGAAAATGGCCAATTTACTCACTCTGAGGCCTTAAAAAGTGTTTCTCCTCAACAGGAAGTGAATTAAATAACATTTGTAGGCCTTTATTGTTCAAGCGAAAACGCCTGATTATTGACGAAAGAGATAACCACCCCCCCTTACGACATGCTTCAGAAACGAAAAAAATGGTCCGTTTTCAAATGTTGCGTCTTTGAACGACAATCCACATTTGTACGTGGATAATCACTTTTAGAGCTAAAATTAGATGTTTAAAGTGATTTTCAAGCTTCCAGGGGCCCTAAATACAAGATTTGAGAAATGGGTAAAAGTGAATGAAAATGGCCAATTTACTCACTCTGAGGCCTTAAAAAGTGTTTCTACTCCACGGGAAGTGAATTAAATAACATTTGGAGGCCTTTATTGTTCAAGCGAAAACGCCTGATTTTTGATGAAAGAGATAACCACCCCCCCCTTACGACATGCTTCAGAAACGAAAAAAATGGTCCATTTTCAAATGTTGCGTCTTTGAACCACAATTAACATTGTACGTGGATAATCACTTTTAAAGATAAAATGAGTTGTTTAAAGTGATTTTCAAGCTTCTAGGGGCCCTCAACACGAGATTTGAGAAATGGGTAAACGTGAATGAAAATGGCCAATTTACTCACTCTGCGGCCTTAAAAAGTGTTTCTCCTCCACGGAAAGTGAATAAAATAACATTTGGATGCCTTCATTGTTCAATCAAAAACGCCCGTTTTTTGGTGAAAAAGATAACCATCCCCCCTTACGACATGCTTCAGAAACGAAAAAAATGGTCCATTTTCAAATGTTGCTTCTTTGAACTACAATTCACATTTGTACGTGGATAATCACTTTTATAGATAAAATTAGATGTTTAAAGTGATTTACAAGCTTCCAGGGGCCCTAAACACAAGATATGAGGAACGGGTAAATATGAATGAAAATGGCAAATTTATTCACTCTGAGGCCTTAAAAAGTTTTTCTCCAAATCCAGAAAGTGAATTCAATAACATTTGTAGACCTTTATTGTTCAATCAAAAACGCCCGATTATTGACGAAAGAGATAACCACCCCCCCTTACGACATGCTTCAGAAACAAAAAAAATGGTTCATTTTCAAATGTTGCATCTTTGAACGACAATCCACATTTGTACGTGGATAAACACTTTTAGAGATAAAATTAGATGTTTAAAGTGATTTTCAAGCTTCCAGGGGCCCTAAAGACAAGATTTGAGAAATGGGTAAAAGTGAATGAAAATTGCCAATTTACTCACTCTGAGGCCTTAAAAAGTGTTTCTCCTCAACAGGAAGTGAATTAAATAACATTTGTAGGCCTTTATTGTTCAAGCGAAAACGCCTGATTATTGACGAAAGAGATAACCACCCCCCCTTATGACATGCTTCAGAAACGAAAAAAATGGTCCGTTTTCAAATGTTGCGTCTTTAAATGACAATCCACATTTGTACGTGGATAATCACTTTTAGAGCTAAAATTAGATGTTTAAAGTGATTTTCAAGCTTCCAGGGGCCCTAAACACAAGATTTGAGAAATGGGTAAAAGTGAATGAAAATGGCCAATTTACTCACTCTGAGGCCTTAAAAAGTGTTTCTCCTCCACGGGAAGTGAATTAAATACCATTTGGAGGCCTTTATTGTTAAAGCGAAAACGCCTGATTTTTGATGAAAGAGATAACCACCCCCCCTTACGACATGCTTCTGAAACTAAAAAAATGGTTCATTTTCAAATGTTGCGTCTTTGAACTACAATTAACATTGTACGTGGATAATCACTTTTAGAGATAAAATGAGATGTTTAAAGTGATTTTCAAGCTTCCAGGGGCCCTAAACACGAGATTTGAGAAATGGGTAAACGTGAATGAAAATGGCCAATTTACTCACTCTGCGGCCTTAAAAAGTGTTTCTCCTCCACGGAGAGTGAATAAAATAACATTTGGATGCCTTTATTGTTCAATCAAAAACGCCCGTTTTTTGGTGAAAAAGATAACCACCCCCCCTTACGACATGCTTCAGAAACGAAAAAAATGTTCCATTTTCAAATGTTGCGTCTTTGAACTACAATTCACATTTGTACGTGGATGATCACTTTTAGAGATAAAATTAGATGTTTAAAGTGATATACAAGCTTCCAGGCGCCCTAAACACAAGATATGAGGAATGGGTAAATATGAATGAAAATGGCCAATTTATTCACTCTGAGGCCTTAAAAAGTTTTTCTCCACTCCAGAAAGTGAATTAAATAACATTTGTAGGCCTTTATTGTTCAATCAAAAACGCCCGATTTTTGACGAAAGAGATAACCACCCCCCCTTACGACATGCTTCAGAAACTAAAAAAATGGTCCGTTTTCAAATGTTGCCTCTTTGAACTACAATTCACATTTGTACGTGGAAAAGCACTTTTAAAGATCAAATGAGATGTTTAAAGTGATTTTCATGCTTCCTGGGGCCTTAAACACAAGATTTGAGGTATGGGTAAAAGTGAATGAAAATGGCCAATTTACTCACTCTGAGGCCTTAAAAAGTGTTTCTCCTCCACGGGAAGTGAATTAAATACCATTTGGAGGCCTTTATTGTTCAAGCGAAAACGCCTGATTTTTGATGAAAGAGATAACCACCCCCCCTTACGACATGCTTCTGAAACTAAAAAAATAGTTCATTTTCAAATGTTGCGTCTTTGAACTACAATTAATATTGTACGTGGATAATCACTTTTAGAGCTAAAATGAGATGTTTAAAGTGATTTTCAAGCTTCCAGGGGCCCTAAACACGAGATTTGAGAAATGGGTAAACGTGAATGAAAATGGCCAATTTACTCACTCTGCGGCCTTAAAAAGTGTTTCTCCTTCACGGAAAGTGAATAAAATAACATTTGGATGCCTTTATTGTTCAATCAAAAACGCCCGTTTTTTGGTGAAAAAGATAACCACCCCCCCTTACGACATGCTTCAGAAACAAAAAAAATGGTCCATTTTCAAATGTTGCGTCTTTGAACTACAATTCACATTTGTACGTGGATAATCACTTTTAGAGATAAAATTAGATGTTTAAAGTGATTTACAAGCTTCCAGGGGCCCTAAACTCAAGATATGAGGAATGGGTAAATATGAATGAAAATGGCCAATTTATTCACTCTGAGGCCTTAAAAAGTTTTTCTCCACTCCAGAAAGTGAATTAAATAACATTTGTAGACCTTTATTGTTCAATCAAAAACGCCCGATTTTTGACGAAAGAGATAACCACCCCCCCTTACGACATGCTTCAGAAACAAAAAAAATGGTCCGTTTTCAAATGTTGCGTCTTTGAATGACAATCCACATTTGTACGTGGGTAATCACTTTTAGAGATAAAGTGAGATGTTTAAAGTGATTTTCAAGCTTCCAGGGGCCCTAAACACAAGATTTGAGGAATGGTTAAAGTGAATGAAAATGGCCAATTTACTCACTCTTAGGCCTTAAAAAGTGTTTCTCCTCCACGGGAAGTGAATTAAATAACATTTGGAGGCCTTTATTGTTCAAGCGAAAACGCCTGATTTTTGATGAAAGAGATAACCACCCCCCCTTACGACATGCTTCTGAAACTAAAAAAATTGGTTCATTTTCAAATATTGCGTCTTTTGAACTACAATTAACATTGTACGTGGATAATCACTTTTAGAGATAAAATGAGATGTTTAAAGTGATTTTCAAGCTTCCAGGGGCCCTAAACACGAGATTTGAGAAATGGGTAAACATGAATGAAAATGGCCAATTTACCCACTCTGCGGCCTTAAAAAGTGTTTCTCCTCCACGGAAAGTGAATAAAATAACATTTGGATGCCTTTATTGTTCAATCAAAAACGCCCGTTTTTTGGTGAAAAAGATAACCACCCCCCCTTACGACATGCTTCAGAAACGAAAAAAATGGTCCATTTTCAAATGTTGCGTCTTTGAACTACAATTCACATTTGTACGTGGATGATCACTTTTAGAGATAAAATTAGATGTTTAAAGTGATTTACAAGCTTCCAGGGGCCCTAAACACAAGATATGAGGAATGGGTAAATATGAATGAAACTGGCCAATTTATTCACTCTGAGGCCTTAAAAAGTTTTTCTACAATCCAGAAAGTGAATTACATAACATTTGTAGGCCTTTATTGTTCAATCAAAAACGCCCGATTTTTGACGAAAGAGATAACCACCCCCCCTTACGACATGCTTCAGAAACTAAAAAAATGGTCCGATTTCAAATGTTGCCTCTTTGAACTACAATTCACATTTGTACGTGGAAAAGCACTTTTAAAGATCAAATGAGATGTTTAAAGTGATTTTCATGCTTCCAGGGGCCTTAAACACAAGATTTGAGGAATGGGTAAAAGTGAATGAAAATGGCCAATTTACTCACTCTGAGGCCTTAAAAAGTGTTTCTCCTCCACGGGAAGTGAATTAAATACCATTTGGAGGTCTTTATTGTTCAAGCGAAAACGCCTGATTTTTGATGAAAGAGATAACCACCCCCCCTTACGACATGCTTCTGAAACTAAAAAAATGGTTCATTTTTAAATGTTGCCTCTTTGAACTACAATTCACATTTGTACGTGGAAAAGCACTTTTAAAGATCAAATGAGGTGTTTAAAGTGATTTTCATGCTTCCAGGGGCCTTAAACACAAGATTTGAGGAATGGGTAAAAGTGAATGAAAATGGCCAATTTACTCACTCTGAGGCCTTAAAAAGTGTTTCTCCTCCACGGGAAGTGAATTAAATAACATTTGTAGGCCTTTATTGTTCAAGCAAAAACGCCCGATTATTGACGAAAGAGATAACCACCCCCCCTTACGACATGCTTCAGAAACGTAAAAAATGGCCCGTTTTCAAATGTTGCGTCTTTGAATGACAATCCACATTTGTACGTGGATAATCACTTTTAGAGCTAAAATTAGATGTTAACGTGATTTTCAAGCTTCCAGGGGCCCTAAACACAAGATTTGAGAAATGGGTAAAAGTGAATGAAAATGGCCAATTTACTCACTCTGAGGCCTTAAAAAGTGTTTCTCCTCCACGGGAAGTGAATTAAATACCATTTGGAGGCCTTTATTGTTCAAGCGAAAACGCACGATTATTGACGAAAGAGATAACCACCCCCCCTTACGACATGCTTCAGAAACGAAAAAAATGGTCCGTTTTCAAATGTTGCGTCTTTTGAACTACAATTAACATTGTACGTGGATAATCACTTTTAGAGATAAAATGAGATGTTTAAAGTGATTTTCAAGCTTCCAGGGGCCCTAAACACGAGATTTGAGAAATGGGTACACGTGAATGAAAAATGGCCAATTTACTCACTCTGCGGCCTTAAAAAGTGTTTCTCCTCCACGGAAAGTGAATAAAATAACATTTGGATGCCTTTATTGTTCAATCAAAAACGCCAGTTTTTTGGTGAAAAAGATAACCACCCCCCCTTACGACATGCTTCAGAAACGAAAAAAATGGTCCATTTTCAAATGTTGCGTCTTTGAACTACAATTCACATTTGTACGTGGATAATCACTTTTAGAGATAAAATTAGATGTTTAAAGTGATTTACAAGCTTCCAGGGGCCCTAAACACAAGATATGAGGAATGGGTAAATATGAATGAAAATGGCCAATTTATTCACTCTGAGGCCTTAAAAAGTGTTTCTCCTCAACGGGAAGTGAATTAAATAACATTTGTAGGCCTTTATTGTTCAAGCGAAAACGCCCGATTATTGACGAAAGAGATAACCACCCCCCCTTACGACATGCTTCAGAAACGAAAAAAATGGTCCGTTTTCAAATGTTGCGTCTTTGAATGACAATCCACATTTGTACGTGGATAATCACTTTTAGAGCTAAAATTAGATGTTTAAAGTGATTTTCAAGCTTCCAGGGGCCCTAAACACAAGATATGAGGAACGGGTAAATATGAATGAAAATGGCAAATTTATTCACTCTGAGGCCTTAAAAAGTTTTTCTCCAACTCCAGAAAGTGAATTCAATAACATTTGTAGACCTTTATTGTTCAATCAAAAACGCCCGATTATTGACGAAAGAGATAACCACCCCCCCTTACGACATGCTTCAGAAACAAAAAAAATGGTTCATTTTCAAATGTTGCATCTTTGAACGACAATCCACATTTGTACGTGGATAAACACTTTTAGAGATAAAATTAGATGTTTAAAGTGATTTTCAAGCTTCCAGGGGCCCTAAACACAAGATTTGAGAAATGGGTAAAAGTGAATGAAAATGGCCAATTTACTCACTCTGAGGCCTTAAAAAGTGTTTCTCCTCAACAGGAAGTGAATTAAATAACATTTGTAGGCCTTTATTGTTCAAGCGAAAACGCCTGATTATTGACGAAAGAGATAACCACCCCCCCCTTACGACATGCTTCAGAAACGAAAAAAATGGTCCGTTTTCAAATGTTGCGTCTTTGAATGACATTCCACATTTGTACGTGGATAATCACTTTTAGAGCTAAAATTAGATGTTTAAAGTGATTTTCAAGCTTCCAGGGGCCCTAAACACAAGATTTGAGAAATGGGTAAAAGTGAATGAAAATGGCCAATTTACTCACTCTGAGGCCTTAAAAAGTGTTTCTCCTCAACGGGAAGTGAATTAAATAACATTTGTAGGCCTTTATTGTTCAAGCGAAAACGCCCGATTATTGACGAAAGAGATAACCCCCCCCTTACGACATGCTTCAGAAACGAAAAAAATGGTCCGTTTTCAAATGTTGCGTCTTTGAACGACAATCCACATTTGTACGTGGCTAATCACTTTTAGAGCTAAAATTAGATGTTTAAAGTGATTTTCAAGCTTCCAGGGGCCCTAAATACAAGATTTGAGAAATGGGTAAAAGTGAATGAAAATGGCCAATTTACTCACTCTGAGGCCTTAAAAAGTGTTTCTACTCCACGGGAAGTGAATTAAATAACATTTGGAGGCCTTTATTGTTCAAGCGAAAACGCCTGATTTTTGATGAAAGAGATAACCACCCCCCCCTTACGACATGCTTCAGAAACGAAAAAAATGGTCCATTTTCAAATGTTGCGTCTTTGAACCACAATTAACATTGTACGTGGATAATCACTTTTAAAGATAAAATGAGTTGTTTAAAGTGATTTTCAAGCTTCTAGGGGCCCTCATTACGAGATTTGAGAAATGGGTAAACGTGAATGAAAATGGCCAATTTACTCACTCTGCGGCCTTAAAAAGTGTTTCTCCTCCACGGAAAGTGAATAAAATAACATTTGGATGCCTTCATTGTTCAATCAAAAACGCCCGTTTTTTGGTGAAAAAGATAACCATCCCCCCTTACGACATGCTTCAGAAACGAAAAAAATGGTCCATTTTCAAATGTTGCTTCTTTGAACTACAATTCACATTTGTACGTGGATAATCACTTTTATAGATAAAATTAGATGTTTAAAGTGATTTACAAGCTTCCAGGGGCCCTAAACACAAGATATGAGGAACGGGTAAATATGAATGAAAATGGCAAATTTATTCACTCTGAGGCCTTAAAAAGTTTTTCTCCAAATCCAGAAAGTGAATTCAATAACATTTGTAGACCTTTATTGTTCAATCAAAAACGCCCGATTATTGACGAAAGAGATAACCACCCCCCCTTACGACATGCTTCAGAAACAAAAAAAATGGTTCATTTTCAAATGTTGCATCTTTGAACGACAATCCACATTTGTACGTGGATAAACACTTTTAGAGATAAAATTAGATGTTTAAAGTGATTTTCAAGCTTCCAGGGGCCCTAAACACAAGATTTGAGAAATGGGTAAAAGTGAATGAAAATTGCCAATTTACTCACTCTGAGGCCTTAAAAAGTGTTTCTCCTCAACAGGAAGTGAATTAAATAACATTTGTAGGCCTTTATTGTTCAAGCGAAAACGCCCGATTATTGACGAAAGAGATAACCACCCCCCCTTACGACATGCTTCAGAAACGAAAAAAATGGTCCGTTTTCAAATGTTGCGTCTTTAAATGACAATCCACATTTGTACGTGGATAATCACTTTTAGAGCTAAAATTAGATGTTTAAAGTGATTTTCAAGCTTCCAGGGGCCCTAAACACAAGATTTGAGAAATGGGTAAAAGTGAATGAAAATGGCCAATTTACTCACTCTGAGGCCTTAAAAAGTGTTTCTCCTCCACGGGAAGTGAATTAAATACCATTTGGAGGCCTTTATTGTTAAAGCGAAAACGCCTGATTTTTGATGAAAGAGATAACCACCCCCCCTTACGACATGCTTCTGAAACTAAAAAAATGGTTCATTTTCAAATGTTGCGTCTTTGAACTACAATTAACATTGTACGTGGATAATCACTTTTAGAGATAAAATGAGATGTTTAAAGTGATTTTCAAGCTTCCAGGGGCCCTAAACACGAGATTTGAGAAATGGGTAAACGTGAATGAAAATGGCCAATTTACTCACTCTGCGGCCTTAAAAAGTGTTTCTCCTCCACGGAGAGTGAATAAAATAACATTTGGATGCCTTTATTGTTCAATCAAAAACGCCCGTTTTTTGGTGAAAAAGATAACCACCCCCCCTTACGACATGCTTCAGAAACGAAAAAAATGTTCCATTTTCAAATGTTGCGTCTTTCAACTACAATTCACATTTGTACGTGGATGATCACTTTTAGAGCTAAAATTAGATGTTTAAAGTGATTTTCAAGCTTCCAGGGGCCCTAAACACAAGATTTGAGAAATGGGTAAAAGTGAATGAAAATGGCCAATTTACTCACTCTGAGGCCTTAAAAAGTGTTTCTCCTCCACGGGAAGTGAATTAAATACCATTTGGAGGCCTTTATTGTTAAAGCGAAAACGCCTGATTTTTGATGAAAGAGATAACCACCCCCCCTTACGACATGCTTCTGAAACTAAAAAAATGGTTCATTTTCAAATGTTGCGTCTTTGAACTACAATTAACATTGTACGTGGATAATCACTTTTAGAGATAAAATGAGATGTTTAAAGTGATTTTCAAGCTTCCAGGGGCCCTAAACACGAGATTTGAGAAATGGGTAAACGTGAATGAAAATGGCCAATTTACTCACTCTGCGGCCTTAAAAAGTGTTTCTCCTCCACGGAGAGTGAATAAAATAACATTTGGATGCCTTTATTGTTCAATCAAAAACGCCCGTTTTTTGGTGAAAAAGATAACCACCCCCCCTTACGACATGCTTCAGAAACGAAAAAAATGTTCCATTTTCAAATGTTGCGTCTTTCAACTACAATTCACATTTGTACGTGGATGATCACTTTTAGAGATAAAATTAGATGTTTAAAGTGATATACAAGCTTCCAGGGGCCCTAAACACAAGATATGAGGAATGGGTAAATATGAATGAAAATGGCCAATTTATTCACTCCGAGGCCTTAAAAAGTTTTTCTCCTCCACGGGAAGTGAATTAAATACCATTTGGAGGCCTTTATTGTTAAAGCGAAAACGCCCGATTATTGACGAAAGAGATAACCACCCCCCCTTACGACATGCTTCAGAAACGAAAAAAATGGTCCGTTTTCAAATGTTGCGTCTTTAAATGACAATCCACATTTGTACGTGGATAATCACTTTTAGAGCTAAAATTAGATGTTTAAAGTGATTTTCAAGCTTCCAGGGGCCCTAAACACAAGATTTGAGAAATGGGTAAAAGTGAATGAAAATGGCCAATTTACTCACTCTGAGGCCTTAAAAAGTGTTTCTCCTCCACGGGAAGTGAATTAAATACCATTTGGAGGCCTTTATTGTTAAAGCGAAAACGCCTGATTTTTGATGAAAGAGATAACCACCCCCCCTTACGACATGCTTCTGAAACTAAAAAAATGGTTCATTTTCAAATGTTGCGTCTTTGAACTACAATTAACATTGTACGTGGATAATCACTTTTAGAGATAAAATGAGATGTTTAAAGTGATTTTCAAGCTTCCAGGGGCCCTAAACACGAGATTTGAGAAATGGGTAAACGTGAATGAAAATGGCCAATTTACTCACTCTGCGGCCTTAAAAAGTGTTTCTCCTCCACGGAGAGTGAATAAAATAACATTTGGATGCCTTTATTGTTCAATCAAAAACGCCCGTTTTTTGGTGAAAAAGATAACCACCCCCCCTTACGACATGCTTCAGAAACGAAAAAAATGTTCCATTTTCAAATGTTGCGTCTTTCAACTACAATTCACATTTGTACGTGGATGATCACTTTTAGAGATAAAATTAGATGTTTAAAGTGATATACAAGCTTCCAGGGGCCCTAAACACAAGATATGAGGAATGGGTAAATATGAATGAAAATGGCCAATTTATTCACTCCGAGGCCTTAAAAAGTTTTTCTCCACTCCAGAAAGTGAATTAAATAACATTTGTAGGCCTTTATTGTTCAATCAAAAACGCCCGATTTTTGACGAAAGAGATAACCACCCCCCCTTACGACATGCTTCAGAAACTAAAAAAATGGTCCGTTTTCAAATGTTGCCTCTTTGAACTACAATTCACATTTGTACGTGGAAAAGCACTTTTAAAGATCAAATGAGATGTTTAAAGTGATTTTCATGCTTCCAGGGGCCTTAAACACAAGATTTGAGGTATGGGTAAAAGTGAATGAAAATGGCCAATTTACTCACTCTGAGGCCTTAAAAAGTGTTTCTCCTCCACGGGAAGTGAATTAAATACCATTTGGAGGCATTTATTGTTCAAGCGAAAACGCCTGATTTTTGATGAAAGAGATAACCACCCCCCCTTACGACATGCTTCTGAAACTAAAAAAATAGTTCATTTTCAAATGTTGCGTCTTTGAACTACAATTAATATTGTACGTGGATAATCACTTTTAGAGCTAAAATGAGATGTTTAAAGTGATTTTCAAGCTTCCAGGGGCCCTAAACACGAGATTTGAGAAATGGGTAAACGTGAATGAAAATGGCCAATTTACTCACTCTGCGGCCTTAAAAAGTGTTTCTCCTCCACGGGAAGTGAATTAAATAACATTTGTAGGCCTTTATTGTTCAATTGAAAACGCCTGATTATTGACGAAAGAGAGAACCACCCCCCCTTACGACATGCTTCAGAAACGAAAAAAATGGTCCGTTTTCAAATGTTGCGTCTTTGAATGACAATCCACATTTGTACGTGGATAATCACTTTTAGAGCTAAAATTAGATGTTTAAAGTGATTTTCAAGCTTCCATGGGCCCTAAACACAAGATTTGAGAAATGGGTAAAAGTGAATGAAAATGGCCAATTTACTCACTCTGAGGCCTTAAAAAGTGTTTCTCCTCAACGGGAAGTGAATTAAATAACATTTGTAGGCCTTTATTGTTCAAGCGAAAACGCCCGATTATTGACGAAAGAGATAACCCCCCCCTTACGACATGCTTCAGAAACGAAAAAAATGGTCCGTTTTCAAATGTTGCGCCTTTGAACGACAATCCACATTTGTACGTGGCTAATCACTTTTAGAGCTAAAATTAGATGTTTAAAGTGATTTTCAAGCTTCCAGGGGCCCTAAATACAAGATTTGAGAAATGGGTAAAAGTGAATGAAAATGGCCAATTTACTCACTCTGAGGCCTTAAAAAGTGTATCTACTCCACGGGAAGTGAATTAAATAACATTTGGAGGCCTTTATTGTTCAAGCGAAAACGCCTGATTTTTGATGAAAGAGATAACCACCCCCCCCTTACGACATGCTTCAGAAACGAAAAAAATGGTCCATTTTCAAATGTTGCGTCTTTGAACCACAATTAACATTGTACGTGGATAATCACTTTTAAAGATAAAATGAGTTGTTTAAAGTGATTTTCAAGCTTCTAGGGGCCCTCAACACGAGATTTGAGAAATGGGTAAACGTGAATGAAAATGGCCAATTTACTCACTCTGCGGCCTTAAAAAGTGTTTCTCCTCCACGGAAAGTGAATAAAATAACATTTGGATGCCTTCATTGTTCAATCAAAAACGCCCGTTTTTTGGTGAAAAAGATAACCATCCCCCCTTACGACATGCTTCAGAAACGAAAAAAATGGTCCATTTTCAAATGTTGCTTCTTTGAACTACAATTCACATTTGTACGTGGATAATCACTTTTATAGATAAAATTAGATGTTTAAAGTGATTTACAAGCTTCCAGGGGCCCTAAACACAAGATATGAGGAACGGGTAAATATGAATGAAAATGGCATATTTATTCACTCTGAGGCCTTAAAAAGTTTTTCTCCAAATCCAGAAAGTGAATTCAATAACATTTGTAGACCTTTATTGTTCAATCAAAAACGCCCGATTATTGACGAAAGAGATAACCACCCCCCCTTACGACATGCTTCAGAAACAAAAAAAATGGTTCATTTTCAAATGTTGCATCTTTGAACGACAATCCACATTTGTACGTGGATAAACACTTTTAGAGATAAAATTAGATGTTTAAAGTGATTTTCAAGCTTCCAGGGGCCCTAAACACAAGATTTGAGAAATGGGTAAAAGTGAATGAAAATTGCCAATTTACTCACTCTGAGGCCTTAAAAAGTGTTTCTCCTCAACAGGAAGTGAATTAAATAACATTTGTAGGCCTTTATTGTTCAAGCGAAAACGCCCGATTATTGACGAAAGAGATAACCACCCCCCCTTACGACATGCTTCAGAAACGAAAAAAATGGTCCGTTTTCAAATGTTGCGTCTTTAAATGACAATCCACATTTGTACGTGGATAATCACTTTTAGAGCTAAAATTAGATGTTTAAAGTGATTTTCAAGCTTCCAGGGGCCCTAAACACAAGATTTGAGAAATGGGTAAAAGTGAATGAAAATGGCCAATTTACTCACTCTGAGGCCTTAAAAAGTGTTTCTCCTCCACGGGAAGTGAATTAAATACCATTTGGAGGCCTTTATTTTTAAAGCGAAAACGCCTGATTTTTGATGAAAGAGATAACCACCCCCCCTTACGACATGCTTCTGAAACTAAAAAAATGGTTCATTTTCAAATGTTGCGTCTTTGAACTACAATTAACATTGTACGTGGATAATCACTTTTAGAGATAAAATGAGATGTTTAAAGTGATTTTCAAGCTTCCAGGGGCCCTAAACACGAGATTTGAGAAATGGGTAAACGTGAATGAAAATGGCCAATTTACTCACTCTGCGGCCTTAAAAAGTGTTTCTCCTCCACGGAGAGTGAATAAAATAACATTTGGATGCCTTTATTGTTCAATCAAAAACGCCCGTTTTTTGGTGAAAAAGATACCCACCCCCCTTACGACATGCTTCAGAAACGAAAAAAATGGTCCATTTTCAAATGTTGCGTCTTTGAACTACAATTCACATTTGTACGTGGATGATCACTTTTAGAGATTAAATTAGATGTTTAAAGTGATATACAAGCTTCCAGGGGCCCTAAACACAAGATATGAGGAATGGGTAAATATGAATGAAAATGGCCAATTTATTCACTCCGAGGCCTTAAAAAGTTTTTCTCCACTCCAGAAAGTGAATTAAATAACATTTGTAGGCCTTTATTGTTCAATCAAAAATGCCCGATTTTTGACGAAAGAGATAACCACCCCCCCTTACGACATGCTTCAGAAACTAAAAAAATGGTCCGTTTTCAAATGTTGCCTCTTTGAACTACAATTCACATTTGTACGTGGAAAAGCACTTTTAAAGATCAAATGAGATGTTTAAAGTGATTTTCATGCTTCCAGGGGCCTTAAACACAAGATTTGAGGTATGGGTAAAAGTGAATGAAAATGGCCAATTTACTCACTCTGAGGCCTTAAAAAGTGTTTCTCCTCCACGGGAAGTGAATTAAATACCATTTGGAGGCCTTTATTGTTCAAGCGAAAACGCCTGATTTTTGATGAAAGAGATAACCACCCCCCCTTACGACATGCTTCTGAAACTAAAAAAATAGTTCATTTTCAAATGTTGCGTCTTTGAACTACAATTAATATTGTACGTGGATAATCACTTTTAGAGCTAAAATGAGATGTTTAAAGTGATTTTCAAGCTTCCAGGGGCCCTAAACACGAGATTTGAGAAATGGGTAAACGTGAATGAAAATGGCCAATTTACTCACTCTGCGGCCTTAAAAAGTGTTTCTCCTTCACGGAAAGTGAATAAAATAACATTTGGATGCCTTTATTGTTCAATCAAAAACGCCCGTTTTTTGGTGAAAAAGATAACCACCCCCCCTTACGACATGCTTCAGAAACGAAAAAAATGTTCCATTTTCAAATGTTGCGTCTTTGAACTACAATTCACATTTGTACGTGGATGATCACTTTTAGAGATAAAATTAGATGTTTAAAGTGATTTACAAGCTTCCAGGGGCCCTAAACACAAGATATGAGGAATGGGTAGATATGAATGAAAAAGGCCAATTTATTCACTCTGAGGCCGTAAAAAGTTTTTCTCCACTCCAGAAAGTGAATTAAATAACATTTGTAGGCCTTTATTGTTCAATCAAAAACGCCCGATTTTTGACGAAAGGGATAACCACCCCCCTTACGACATGCTTCAGAAACTAAAAAAATGGTCCGTTTTCAAATGTTGCCTCTTTGAACTACAATTCACATTTGTACGTGGAAAAGCACTTTTAAAGATCAAATGAGATGTTTAAAGTGATTTTCATGCTTCCAGGGGCCATAAACACAAGATTTGAGGAATGGGTAAAAGTGAATGAAAATGGCCAATTTACTCACTCTGAGGCCTTAAAAAGTGTTTCTCCTCCACGGGAAGTGAATAAAATAACATTTGGATGCCTTTATTGTTCAATCAAAAACGCCCGTTTTTTGGTGAAAAAGATAACCACCCCCCCTTACGACATGCTTCAGAAACAAAAAAAATGGTCCATTTTCAAATGTTGCGTCTTTGAACTACAATTCACATTTGTACGTGGATAATCACTTTTAGAGATAAAATTAGATGTTTAAAGTGATTTACAAGCTTCCAGGGGCCCTAAACTCAAGATATGAGGAATGGGTAAATATGAATGAAAATGGCCAATTTATTCACTCTGAGGCCTTAAAAAGTTTTTCTCCACTCCAGAAAGTGAATTAAATAACATTTGTAGACCTTTATTGTTCAATCAAAAACGCCCGATTTTTGACGAAAGAGATAACCACCCCCCCTTACGACATGCTTCAGAAACAAAAAAAATGGTCCGTTTTCAAATGTTGCGTCTTTGAATGACAATCCACATTTGTACGTGGGTAATCACTTTTAGAGATAAAGTGAGATGTTTAAAGTGATTTTCAAGCTTCCAGGGGCCCTAAACACAAGATTTGAGGAATGGTTAAAGTGAATGAAAATGGCCAATTTACTCACTCTTAGGCCTTAAAAAGTGTTTCTCCTCCACGGGAAGTGAATTAAATAACATTTGGAGGCCTTTATTGTTCAAGCGAAAACGCCTGATTTTTGATGAAAGAGATAACCACCCCCCCTTACGACATGCTTCTGAAACTAAAAAAATTGGTTCATTTTCAAATGTTGCGTCTTTTGAACTACAATTAACATTGTACGTGGATAATCACTTTTAGAGATAAAATGAGATGTTTAAAGTGATTTTCAAGCTTCCAGGGGCCCTAAACACGAGATTTGAGAAATGGGTAAACATGAATGAAAATGGCCAATTTACTCACTCTGCGGCCTTAAAAAGTGTTTCTCCTCCACGGAAAGTGAATAAAATAACATTTGGATGCCTTTATTGTTCAATCAAAAACGCCCGTTTTTTGGTGAAAAAGATAACCACCCCCCCTTACGACATGCTTCAGAAACGAAAAAAATGGTCCATTTTCAAATGTTGCGTCTTTGAACTACAATTCACATTTGTACATGGATGATCACTTTTAGAGATAAAATTAGATGTTTAAAGTGATTTACAAGCTTCCAGGGGCCCTAAACACAAGATATGAGGAATGGGTAAATATGAATGAAACTGGCCAATTTATTCACTCTGAGGCCTTAAAAAGTTTTTCTCCACTCCAGAAAGTGAATTACATAACATTTGTAGGCCTTTATTGTTCAATCAAAAACGCCCGATTTTTGACGAAAGAGATAACCACCCCCCCTTACGACATGCTTCAGAAACTAAAAAAATGGTCCGATTTCAAATGTTGCCTCTTTGAACTACAATTCACATTTGTACGTGGAAAAGCACTTTTAAAGATCAAATGAGATGTTTAAAGTGATTTTCATGCTTCCAGGGGCCTTAAACACAAGATTTGAGGAATGGGTAAAAGTGAATGAAAATGGCCAATTTACTCACTCTGAGGCCTTAAAAAGTGTTTCTCCTCCACGGGAAGTGAATTAAATACCATTTGGAGGTCTTTATTGTTCAAGCGAAAACGCCTGATTTTTGATGAAAGAGATAACCACCCCCCCTTACGATATGCTTCTGAAACTAAAAAAATGGTTCATTTTTAAATGTTGCCTCTTTGAACTACAATTCACATTTGTACGTGGAAAAGCACTTTTAAAGATCAAATGAGATGTTTAAAGTGATTTTCATGCTTCCAGGGGCCTTAAACACAAGATTTGAGGAATGGGTAAAAGTGAATGAAAATGGCCAATTTACTCACTCTGAGGCCTTAAAAAGTGTTTCTCCTCCACGGGAAGTGAATTAAATAACATTTGTAGGCCTTTATTGTTCAAGCAAAAACGCCCGATTATTGACGAAAGAGATAACCACCCCCCCTTACGACATGCTTCAGAAACGTAAAAAATGGCCCGTTTTCAAATGTTGCGTCTTTGAATGACAATCCACATTTGTACGTGGATAATCACTTTTAGAGCTAAAATTAGATGTTAACGTGATTTTCAAGCTTCCAGGGGCCCTAAACACAAGATTTGAGAAATGGGTAAAAGTGAATGAAAATGGCCAATTTACTCACTCTGAGGCCTTAAAAAGTGTTTCTCCTCCACGGGAAGTGAATTAAATACCATTTGGAGGCCTTTATTGTTCAAGCGAAAATGCACGATTATTGACGAAAGAGATAACCACCCCCCCTTACGACATGCTTCAGAAACGAAAAAAATGGTCCGTTTTCAAATGTTGCGTCTTTTGAACTACAATTAACATTGTACGTGGATAATCACTTTTAGAGATAAAATGAGATGTTTAAAGTGATTTTCAAGCTTCCAGGGGCCCTAAACACGAGATTTGAGAAATGGGTACACGTGAATGAAAAATGGCCAATTTACTCAGTCTGCGGCCTTAAAAAGTGTTTCTCCTCCACGGAAAGTGAATAAAATAACATTTGGATGCCTTTATCGTTCAATCAAAAACGCCAGTTTTTTGGTGAAAAAGATAACCACCCCCCCTTACGACATGCTTCAGAAACGAAAAAAATGGTCCATTTTCAAATGTTGCGTCTTTGAACTACAATTCACATTTGTACGTGGATAATCACTTTTAGAGATAAAATTAGATGTTTAAAGTGATTTACAAGCTTCCAGGGGCCCTAAACACAAGATATGAGGAATGGGTAAATATGAATGAAAATGGCCAATTTATTCACTCTGAGGCCTTAAAAAGTGTTTCTCCTCAACGGGAAGTGAATTAAATAACATTTGTAGGCCTTTATTGTTCAAGCGAAAACGCCAGATTATTGACGAAAGAGATAACCACCCCCCCTTACGACATGCTTCAGAAACGAAAAAAATGGTCCGTTTTCAAATGTTGCGTCTTTGAATGACAATCCACATTTGTACGTGGATAATCACTTTTAGAGCTAAAATTAGATGTTTAAAGTGATTTTCAAGCTTCCAGGGGCCCTAAACACAAGATATGAGGAACGGGTAAATATGAATGAAAATGGCAAATTTATTCACTCTGAGGCCTTAAAAAGTTTTTCTCCAACTCCAGAAAGTGAATTCAATAACATTTGTAGACCTTTATTGTTCAATCAAAAACGCCCGATTATTGACGAAAGAGATAACCCCCCCCCCTTACGACATGCTTCAGAAACAAAAAAAATGGTTCATTTTCAAATGTTGCATCTTTGAACGACAATCCACATTTGTACGTGGATAAACACTTTTAGAGATAAAATTAGATGTTTAAAGTGATTTTCAAGCTTCCAGGGGCCCTAAACACAAGATTTGAGAAATGGGTAAAAGTGAATGAAAATGGCCAATTTACTCACTCTGAGGCCTTAAAAAGTGTTTCTCCTCAACAGGAAGTGAATTAAATAACATTTGTAGGCCTTTATTGTTCAAGCGAAAACGCCTGATTATTGACGAAAGAGATAACCACCCCCCCTTACGACATGCTTCAGAAACGAAAAAAATGGTCCGTTTTCAAATGTTGCGTCTTTGAACGACAATCCACATTTGTACGTGGATAATCACTTTTAGAGCTAAAATTAGATGTTTAAAGTGATTTTCAAGCTTCCAGGGGCCCTAAATACAAGATTTGAGAAATGGGTAAAAGTGAATGAAAATGGCCAATTTACTCACTCTGAGGCCTTAAAAAGTGTTTCTACTCCACGGGAAGTGAATTAAATAACATTTGGAGGCCTTTATTGTTCAAGCGAAAACGCCTGATTTTTGATGAAAGAGATAACCACCCCCCCCTTACGACATGCTTCAGAAACGAAAAAAATGGTCCATTTTCAAATGTTGCGTCTTTGAACCACAATTAACATTGTACGTGGATAATCACTTTTAAAGATAAAATGAGTTGTTTAAAGTGATTTTCAAGCTTCTAGGGGCCCTCAACACGAGATTTGAGAAATGGGTAAACGTGAATGAAAATGGCCAATTTACTCACTCTGCGGCCTTAAAAAGTGTTTCTCCTCCACGGAAAGTGAATAAAATAACATTTGGATGCCTTCATTGTTCAATCAAAAACGCCCGTTTTTTGGTGAAAAAGATAACCATCCCCCCTTACGACATGCTTCAGAAACGAAAAAAATGGTCCATTTTCAAATGTTGCTTCTTTGAACTACAATTCACATTTGTACGTGGATAATCACTTTTATAGATAAAATTAGATGTTTAAAGTGATTTACAAGCTTCCAGGGGCCCTAAACACAAGATATGAGGAACGGGTAAATATGAATGAAAATGGCAAATTTATTCACTCTGAGGCCTTAAAAAGTTTTTCTCCAAATCCAGAAAGTGAATTCAATAACATTTGTAGACCTTTATTGTTCAATCAAAAACGCCCGATTATTGACGAAAGAGATAACCACCCCCCCTTACGACATGCTTCAGAAACAAAAAAAATGGTTCATTTTCAAATGTTGCATCTTTGAACGACAATCCACATTTGTACGTGGATAAACACTTTTAGAGATAAAATTAGATGTTTAAAGTGATTTTCAAGCTTCCAGGGGCCCTAAAGACAAGATTTGAGAAATGGGTAAAAGTGAATGAAAATTGCCAATTTACTCACTCTGAGGCCTTAAAAAGTGTTTCTCCTCAACAGGAAGTGAATTAAATAACATTTGTAGGCCTTTATTGTTCAAGCGAAAACGCCCGATTATTGACGAAAGAGATAACCACACCCCCTTACGACATGCTTCAGAAACGAAAAAAATGGTCCGTTTTCAAATGTTGCGTCTTTAAATGACAATCCACATTTGTACGTGGATAATCACTTTTAGAGCTAAAATTAGATGTTTAAAGTGATTTTCAAGCTTCCAGGGGCCCTAAACACAAGATTTGAGAAATGGGTAAAAGTGAATGAAAATGGCCAATTTACTCACTCTGAGGCCTTAAAAAGTGTTTCTCCTCCACGGGAAGTGAATTAAATACCATTTGGAGGCCTTTATTGTTAAAGCGAAAACGCCTGATTTTTGATGAAAGAGATAACCACCCCCCCTTACGACATGCTTCTGAAACTAAAAAAATGGTTCATTTTCAAATGTTGCGTCTTTGAACTACAATTAACATTGTACGTGGATAATCACTTTTAGAGATAAAATGAGATGTTTAAAGTGATTTTCAAGCTTCCAGGGGCCCTAAACACGAGATTTGAGAAATGGGTAAACGTGAATGAAAATGGCCAATTTACTCACTCTGCGGCCTTAAAAAGTGTTTCTCCTCCACGGAGAGTGAATAAAATAACATTTGGATGCCTTTATTGTTCAATCAAAAACGCCCGTTTTTTGGTGAAAAAGATAACCACCCCCCCTTACGACATGCTTCAGAAACGAAAAAAATGTTCCATTTTCAAATGTTGCGTCTTTGAACTACAATTCACATTTGTACGTGGATGATCACTTTTAGAGATAAAATTAGATGTTTAAAGTGATATACAAGCTTCCAGGCGCCCTAAACACAAGATATGAGGAATGGGTAAATATGAATGAAAATGGCCAATTTATTCACTCTGAGGCCTTAAAAAGTTTTTCTCCACTCCAGAAAGTGAATTAAATAACATTTGTAGGCCTTTATTGTTCAATCAAAAACGCCCGATTTTTGACGAAAAAGATAACCACCCCCCCTTACGACATGCTTCAGAAACTAAAAAAATGGTCCGTTTTCAAATGTTGCCTCTTTGAACTACAATTCACATTTGTACGTGGAAAAGCACTTTTAAAGATCAAATGAGATGTTTAAAGTGATTTTCATGCTTCCTGGGGCCTTAAACACAAGATTTGAGGTATGGGTAAAAGTGAATGAAAATGGCCAATTTACTCACTCTGAGGCCTTAAAAAGTGTTTCTCCTCCACGGGAAGTGAATTAAATACCATTTGGAGGCCTTTATTGTTCAAGCGAAAACGCCTGATTTTTGATGAAAGAGATAACCACCCCCCCTTACGACATGCTTCTGAAACTAAAAAAATAGTTCATTTTCAAATGTTGCGTCTTTGAACTACAATTAATATTGTACGTGGATAATCACTTTTAGAGCTAAAATGAGATGTTTAAAGTGATTTTCAAGCTTCCAGGGGCCCTAAACACGAGATTTGAGAAATGGGTAAACGTGAATGAAAATGGCCAATTTACTCACTCTGCGGCCTTAAAAAGTGTTTCTCCTTCACGGAAAGTGAATAAAATAACATTTGGATGCCTTTATTGTTCAATCAAAAACGCCCGTTTTTTGGTGAAAAAGATAACCACCCCCCCTTACGACATGCTTCAGAAACAAAAAAAATGGTCCATTTTCAAATGTTGCGTCTTTGAACTACAATTCACATTTGTACGTGGATAATCACTTTTAGAGATAAAATTAGATGTTTAAAGTGATTTACAAGCTTCCAGGGGCCCTAAACTCAAGATATGAGGAAAGGGTAAATATGAATGAAAATGGCCAATTTATTCACTCTGAGGCCTTAAAAAGTTTTTCTCCACTCCAGAAAGTGAATTAAATAACATTTGTAGACCTTTATTGTTCAATCAAAAACGCCCGATTTTTGACGAAAGAGATAACCACCCCCCCTTACGACATGCTTCAGAAACAAAAAAAATGGTCCGTTTTCAAATGTTGCGTATTTGAATGACAATCCACATTTGTACGTGGGTAATCACTTTTAGAGATAAAGTGAGATGTTTAAAGTGATTTTCAAGCTTCCAGGGGCCCTAAACACAAGATTTGAGGAATGGTTAAAGTGAATGAAAATGGCCAATTTACTCACTCTTAGGCCTTAAAAAGTGTTTCTCCTCCACGGGAAGTGAATTAAATAACATTTGGAGGCCTTTATTGTTCAAGCGAAAACGCCTGATTTTTGATGAAAGAGATAACCACCCCCCCTTACGACATGCTTCTGAAACTAAAAAAATTGGTTCATTTTCAAATATTGCGTCTTTTGAACTACAATTAACATTGTACGTGGATAATCACTTTTAGAGATAAAATGAGATGTTTAAAGTGATTTTCAAGCTTCCAGGGGCCCTAAACACGAGATTTGAGAAATGGGTAAACATGAATGAAAATGGCCAATTTACCCACTCTGCGGCCTTAAAAAGTGTTTCTCCTCCACGGAAAGTGAATAAAATAACATTTGGATGCCTTTATTGTTCAATCAAAAACGCCCGTTTTTTGGTGAAAAAGATAACCACCCCCCCTTACGACATGCTTCAGAAACGAAAAAAATGGTCCATTTTCAAATGTTGCGTCTTTGAACTACAATTCACATTTGTACGTGGATGATCACTTTTAGAGATAAAATTAGATGTTTAAAGTGATTTACAAGCTTCCAGGGGCCCTAAACACAAGATATGAGGAATGGGTAAATATGAATGAAACTGGCCAATTTATTCACTCTGAGGCCTTAAAAAGTTTTTCTACAATCCAGAAAGTGAATTACATAACATTTGTAGGCCTTTATTGTTCAATCAAAAACGCCCGATTTTTGACGAAAGAGATAACCACCCCCCCTTACGACATGCTTCAGAAACTAAAAAAATGGTCCGATTTCAAATGTTGCCTCTTTGAACTACAATTCACATTTGTACGTGGAAAAGCACTTTTAAAGATCAAATGAGATGTTTAAAGTGATTTTCATGCTTCCAGGGGCCTTAAACACAAGATTTGAGGAATGGGTAAAAGTGAATGAAAATGGCCAATTTACTCACTCTGAGGCCTTAAAAAGTGTTTCTCCTCCACGGGAAGTGAATTAAATACCATTTGGAGGTCTTTATTGTTCAAGCGAAAACGCCTGATTTTTGATGAAAGAGATAACCACCCCCCCTTACGACATGCTTCTGAAACTAAAAAAATGGTTCATTTTTAAATGTTGCCTCTTTGAACTACAATTCACATTTGTACGTGGAAAAGCACTTTTAAAGATCAAATGAGATGTTTAAAGTGATTTTCATGCTTCCAGGGGCCTTAAACACAAGATTTGAGGAATGGGTAAAAGTGAATGAAAATGGCCAATTTACTCACTCTGAGGCCTTAAAAAGTGTTTCTCCTCCACGGGAAGTGAATTAAATAACATTTGTAGGCCTTTATTGTTCAAGCAAAAACGCCCGATTATTGACGAAAGAGATAACCACCCCCCCTTACGACATGCTTCAGAAACGTAAAAAATGACCCGTTTTCAAATGTTGCGTCTTTGAATGACAATCCACATTTGTACGTGGATAATCACTTTTAGAGCTAAAATTAGATGTTAACGTGATTTTCAAGCTTCCAGGGGCCCTAAACACAAGATTTGAGAAATGGGTAAAAGTGAATGAAAATGGCCAATTTACTCACTCTGAGGCCTTAAAAAGTGTTTCTCCTCCACGGGAAGTGAATTAAATACCATTTGGAGGCCTTTATTGTTCAAGCGAAAACGCACGATTATTGACGAAAGAGATAACCACCCCCCCTTACGACATGCTTCAGAAACGAAAAAAATGGTCCGTTTTCAAATGTTGCGTCTTTTGAACTACAATTAACATTGTACGTGGATAATCACTTTTAGAGATAAAATGAGATGTTTAAAGTGATTTTCAAGCTTCCAGGGGCCCTAAACACGAGATTTGAGAAATGGGTACACGTGAATGAAAAATGGCCAATTTACTCACTCTGCGGCCTTAAAAAGTGTTTCTCCTCCACGGAAAGTGAATAAAATAACATTTAGATGCCTTTATTGTTCAATCAAAAACGCCAGTTTTTTGGTGAAAAAGATAACCACCCCCCCTTACGACATGCTTCAGAAACGAAAAAAATGGTCCATTTTCAAATGTTGCGTCTTTGAACTACAATTCACATTTGTACGTGGATAATCACTTTTAGAGATAAAATTAGATGTTTAAAGTGATTTACAAGCTTCCAGGGGCCCTAAACACAAGATATGAGGAATGGGTAAATATGAATGAAAATGGCCAATTTATTCACTCTGAGGCCTTAAAAAGTGTTTCTCCTCAACGGGAAGTGAATTAAATAACATTTGTAGGCCTTTATTGTTCAAGCGAAAACGCCCGATTATTGACGAAAGAGATAACCACCCCCCCTTACGACATGCTTCAGAAACGAAAAAAATGGTCCGTTTTCAAATGTTGCGTCTTTGAATGACAATCCACATTTGTACGTGGATAATCACTTTTAGAGCTAAAATTAGATGTTTAAAGTGATTTTCAAGCTTCCAGGGGCCCTAAACACAAGATATGAGGAACGGGTAAATATGAATGAAAATGGCAAATTTATTCACTCTGAGGCCTTAAAAAGTTTTTCTCCAACTCCAGAAAGTGAATTCAATAACATTTGTAGACCTTTATTGTTCAATCAAAAACGCCCGATTATTGACGAAAGAGATAACCACCCCCCCTTACGACATGCTTCAGAAACAAAAAAAATGGTTCATTTTCAAATGTTGCATCTTTGAACGACAATCCACATTTGTACGTGGATAAACACTTTTAGAGATAAAATTAGATGTTTAAAGTGATTTTCAAGCTTCCAGGGGCCCTAAACACAAGATTTGAGAAATGGGTAAAAGTGAATGAAAATGGCCAATTTACTCACTCTGAGGCCTTAAAAAGTGTTTCTCCTCAACAGGAAGTGAATTAAATAACATTTGTAGGCCTTTATTGTTCAAGCGAAAACGCCTGATTATTGACGAAAGAGATAACCACCCCCCCTTACGACATGCTTCAGAAACGAAAAAAATGGTCCGTTTTCAAATGTTGCGTCTTTGAATGACATTCCACATTTGTACGTGGATAATCACTTTTAGAGCTAAAATTAGATGTTTAAAGTGATTTTCAAGCTTCCAGGGGCCCTAAACACAAGATTTGAGAAATGGGTAAAAGTGAATGAAAATGGCCAATTTACTCACTCTGAGGCCTTAAAAAGTGTTTCTCCTCAACGGGAAGTGAATTAAATAACATTTGTAGGCCTTTATTGTTCAAGCGAAAACGCCCGATTATTGACGAAAGAGATAACCCCCCCCTTACGACATGCTTCAGAAACGAAAAAAATGGTCCGTTTTCAAATGTTGCGTCTTTGAACGACAATCCACATTTGTACGTGGCTAATCACTTTTAGAGCTAAAATTAGATGTTTAAAGTGATTTTCAAGCTTCCAGGGGCCCTAAATACAAGATTTGAGAAATGGGTAAAAGTGAATGAAAATGGCCAATTTACTCACTCTGAGGCCTTAAAAAGTGTTTCTACTCCACGGGAAGTGAATTAAATAACATTTGGAGGCCTTTATTGTTCAAGCGAAAACGCCTGATTTTTGATGAAAGAGATAACCACCCCCCCCTTACGACATGCTTCAGAAACGAAAAAAATGGTCCATTTTCAAATGTTGCGTCTTTGAACCACAATTAACATTGTACGTGGATAATCACTTTTAAAGATAAAATGAGTTGTTTAAAGTGATTTTCAAGCTTCTAGGGGCCCTCAACACGAGATTTGAGAAATGGGTAAACGTGAATGAAAATGGCCAATTTACTCACTCTGCGGCCTTAAAAAGTGTTTCTCCTCCACGGAAAGTGAATAAAATAACATTTGGATGCCTTCATTGTTCAATCAAAAACGCCCGTTTTTTGGTGAAAAAGATAACCATCCCCCCTTACGACATGCTTCAGAAACGAAAAAAATGGTCCATTTTCAAATGTTGCTTCTTTGAACTACAATTCACATTTGTACGTGGATAATCACTTTTATAGATAAAATTAGATGTTTAAAGTGATTTACAAGCTTCCAGGGGCCCTAAACACAAGATATGAGGAACGGGTAAATATGAATGAAAATGGCAAATTTATTCACTCTGAGGCCTTAAAAAGTTTTTCTCCAAATCCAGAAAGTGAATTCAATAACATTTGTAGACCTTTATTGTTCAATCAAAAACGCCCGATTATTGACGAAAGAGATAACCACCCCCCCTTACGACATGCTTCAGAAACAAAAAAAATGGTTCATTTTCAAATGTTGCATCTTTGAACGACAATCCACATTTGTACGTGGATAAACACTTTTAGAGATAAAATTAGATGTTTAAAGTGATTTTCAAGCTTCCAGGGGCCCTAAACACAAGATTTGAGAAATGGGTAAAAGTGAATGAAAATTGCCAATTTACTCACTCTGAGGCCTTAAAAAGTGTTTCTCCTCAACAGGAAGTGAATTAAATAACATTTGTAGGCCTTTATTGTTCAAGCGAAAACGCCCGATTATTGACGAAAGAGATAACCACCCCCCCTTACGACATGCTTCAGAAACGAAAAAAATGGTCCGTTTTCAAATGTTGCGTCTTTAAATGACAATCCACATTTGTACGTGGATAATCACTTTTAGAGCTAAAATTAGATGTTTAAAGTGATTTTCAAGCTTCCAGGGGCCCTAAACACAAGATTTGAGAAATGGGTAAAAGTGAATGAAAATGGCCAATTTACTCACTCTGAGGCCTTAAAAAGTGTTTCTCCTCCACGGGAAGTGAATTAAATACCATTTGGAGGCCTTTATTGTTAAAGCGAAAACGCCTGATTTTTGATGAAAGAGATAACCACCCCCCCTTACGACATGCTTCTGAAACTAAAAAAATGGTTCATTTTCAAATGTTGCGTCTTTGAACTACAATTAACATTGTACGTGGATAATCACTTTTAGAGATAAAATGAGATGTTTAAAGTGATTTTCAAGCTTCCAGGGGCCCTAAACACGAGATTTGAGAAATGGGTAAACGTGAATGAAAATGGCCAATTTACTCACTCTGCGGCCTTAAAAAGTGTTTCTCCTCCACGGAGAGTGAATAAAATAACATTTGGATGCCTTTATTGTTCAATCAAAAACGCCCGTTTTTTGGTGAAAAAGATAACCACCCCCCCTTACGACATGCTTCAGAAACGAAAAAAATGTTCCATTTTCAAATGTTGCGTCTTTCAACTACAATTCACATTTGTACGTGGATGATCACTTTTAGAGATAAAATTAGATGTTTAAAGTGATATACAAGCTTCCAGGGGCCCTAAACACAAGATATGAGGAATGGGTAAATATGAATGAAAATGGCCAATTTATTCACTCCGAGGCCTTAAAAAGTTTTTCTCCACTCCAGAAAGTGAATTAAATAACATTTGTAGGCCTTTATTGTTCAATCAAAAACGCCCGATTTTTGACGAAAGAGATAACCACCCCCCCTTACGACATGCTTCAGAAACTAAAAAAATGGTCCGTTTTCAAATGTTGCCTCTTTGAACTACAATTCACATTTGTACGTGGAAAAGCACTTTTAAAGATCAAATGAGATGTTTAAAGTGATTTTCATGCTTCCAGGGGCCTTAAACACAAGATTTGAGGTATGGGTAAAAGTGAATGAAAATGGCCAATTTACTCACTCTGAGGCCTTAAAAAGTGTTTCTCCTCCACGGGAAGTGAATTAAATACCATTTGGAGGCCTTTATTGTTCAAGCGAAAACGCCTGATTTTTGATGAAAGAGATAACCACCCCCCCTTACGACATGCTTCTGAAACTAAAAAAATAGTTCATTTTCAAATGTTGCGTCTTTGAACTACAATTAATATTGTACGTGGATAATCACTTTTAGAGCTAAAATGAGATGTTTAAAGTGATTTTCAAGCTTCCAGGGGCCCTAAACACGAGATTTGAGAAATGGGTAAACGTGAATGAAAATGGCCAATTTACTCACTCTGCGGCCTTAAAAAGTGTTTCTCCTTCACGGAAAGTGAATAAAATAACATTTGGATGCCTTTATTGTTCAATCAAAAACGCCCGTTTTTTGGTGAAAAAGATAACCACCCCCCCTTACGACATGCTTCAGAAACAAAAAAAATGGTCCATTTTCAAATGTTGCGTCTTTGAACTACAATTCACATTTGTATGTGGATAATCACTTTTAGAGATAAAATTAGATGTTTAAAGTGATTTACAAGCTTCCAGGGGCCCTAAACTCAAGATATGAGGAATGGGTAAATATGAATGAAAATGGCCAATTTATTCACTCTGAGGCCTTAAAAAGTTTTTCTCCACTCCAGAAAGTGAATTAAATAACATTTGTAGACCTTTATTGTTCAATCAAAAACGCCCGATTTTTGACGAAAGAGATAACCACCCCCCCTTACGACATGCTTCAGAAACAAAAAAAATGGTCCGTTTTCAAATGTTGCGTCTTTGAATGACAATCCACATTTGTACGTGGGTAATCACTTTTAGAGATAAAGTGAGATGTTTAAAGTGATTTTCAAGCTTCCAGGGGCCCTAAACACAAGATTTGAGGAATGGTTAAAGTGAATGAAAATGGCCAATTTACTCACTCTTAGGCCTTAAAAAGTGTTTCTCCTCCACGGGAAGTGAATTAAATAACATTTGGAGGCCTTTATTGTTCAAGCGAAAACGCCTGATTTTTGATGAAAGAGATAACCACCCCCCCTTACGACATGCTTCTGAAACTAAAAAAATTGGTTCATTTTCAAATGTTGCGTCTTTTGAACTACAATTAACATTGTACGTGGATAATCACTTTTAGAGATAAAATGAGATGTTTAAAGTGATTTTCAAGCTTCCAGGGGCCCTAAACACGAGATTTGAGAAATGGGTAAACATGAATGAAAATGGCCAATTTATTCACTCTGAGGCCTTAAAATGTTTTTCTCCACTCCAGAAAGTGAATTAAATAACATTTGTAGGCCTTTATTGTTCAATCAAAAACGCCCGATTTTTGACGAAAGAGATAACCACCCCCCCTTACGACATGCTTCAGAAACTAAAAAAATGGTCCGATTTCAAATGTTGCCTCTTTGAACTACAATTCACATTTGTACGTGGAAAAGCACTTTTAAAGATCAAATGAGATGTTTAAAGTGATTTTCATGCTTCCAGGGGCCTTAAACACAAGATTTGAGGAATGGGTAAAAGTGAATGAAAATGGCCAATTTACTCACTCTGAGGCCTTAAAAAGTGTTTCTCCTCCACGGGAAGTGAATTAAATACCATTTGGAGGTCTTTATTGTTCAAGCGAAAACGCCTGATTTTTGATGAAAGAGATAACCACCCCCCCTTACGACATGCTTCTGAAACTAAAAAAATGGTTCTTTTTTAAATGTTGCCTCTTTGAACTACAATTCACATTTGTACGTGGAAAAGCACTTTTAAAGATCAAATGAGATGTTTAAAGTGATTTTCATGCTTCCAGGGGCCTTAAACACAAGATTTGAGGAATGGGTAAAAGTGAATGAAAATGGCCAATTTACTCACTCTGAGGCCTTAAAAAGTGTTTCTCCTCCACGGGAAGTGAATTAAATAACATTTGTAGGCCTTTATTGTTCAAGCGAAAACGCCCGATTATTGACGAAAGAGATAACCACCCCCCCTTACGACATGCTTCAGAAACGTAAAAAATGGCCCGTTTTCAAATGTTGCGTCTTTGAATGACAATCCACATTTGTACGTGGATAATCACTTTTAGAGCTAAAATTAGATGTTAACGTGATTTTCAAGCTTCCAGGGGCCCTAAACACAAGATTTGAGAAATGGGTAAAAGTGAATGAAAATGGCCAATTTACTCACTCTGAGGCCTTAAAAAGTGTTTCTCCTCCACGGGAAGTGAATTAAATACCATTTGGAGGCCTTTATTGTTCAAGCGAAAACGCACGATTATTGACGAAAGAGATAACCACCCCCCCTTACGACATGCTTCAGAAACGAAAAAAATGGTCCGTTTTCAAATGTTGCGTCTTTTGAACTACAATTAACATTGTACGTGGATAATCACTTTTAGAGATAAAATGAGATGTTTAAAGTGATTTTCAAGCTTCCAGGGGCCCTAAACACGAGATTTGAGAAATGGGTACACGTGAATGAAAAATGGCCAATTTACTCACTCTGCGGCCTTAAAAAGTGTTTCTCCTCCACGGAAAGTGAATAAAATAACATTTGGATGCCTTTATTGTTCAATCAAAAACGCCAGTTTTTTGGTGAAAAAGATAACCACCCCCCCTTACGACATGCTTCAGAAACGAAAAAAATGGTCCATTTTCAAATGTTGCGTCTTTGAACTACAATTCACATTTGTACGTGGATAATCACTTTTAGAGATAAAATTAGATGTTTAAAGTGATTTACAAGCTTCCAGGGGCCCTAAACACAAGATATGAGGAATGGGTAAATATGAATGAAAATGGCCAATTTATTCACTCTGAGGCCTTAAAAAGTGTTTCTCCTCAACGGGAAGTGAATTAAATAACATTTGTAGGCCTTTATTGTTCAAGCGAAAACGCCCGATTATTGACGAAAGAGATAACCACCCCCCCTTACGACATGCTTCAGAAACGAAAAAAATGGTCCGTTTTCAAATGTTGCGTCTTTGAATGACAATCCACATTTGTACGTGGATAATCACTTTTAGAGCTAAAATTAGATGTTTAAAGTGATTTTCAAGCTTCCAGGGGCCCTAAACACAAGATATGAGGAACGGGTAAATATGAATGAAAATGGCAAATTTATTCACTCTGAGGCCTTAAAAAGTTTTTCTCCAACTCCAGAAAGTGAATTCAATAACATTTGTAGACCTTTATTGTTCAATCAAAAACGCCCGATTATTGACGAAAGAGATAACCACCCCCCCTTACGACATGCTTCAGAAACAAAAAAAATGGTTCATTTTCAAATGTTGCATCTTTGAACGACAATCCACATTTGTACGTGGATAAACACTTTTAGAGATAAAATTAGATGTTTAAAGTGATTTTCAAGCTTCCAGGGGCCCTAAACACAAGATTTGAGAAATGGGTAAAAGTGAATGAAAATCGCCAATTTACTCACTCTGAGGCCTTAAAAAGTGTTTCTCCTCAACAGGAAGTGAATTAAATAACATTTGTAGGCCTTTATTGTTCAAGCGAAAACGCCTGATTATTGACGAAAGAGATAACCACCCCCCCTTACGACATGCTTCAGAAACGAAAAAAATGGTCCGTTTTCAAATGTTGTGTCTTTGAATGACAATCCACATTTGTACGTGGATAATCACTTTTAGAGCTAAAATTAGATGTTTAAAGTGATTTTCAAGCTTCCAGGGGCCCTAAACACAAGATTTGAGAAATGGGTAAAAGTGAATGAAAATGGCCAATTTACTCACTCTGAGGCCTTAAAAAGTGTTTCTCCTCAACGGGAAGTGAATTAAATAACATTTGTAGGCCTTTATTGTTCAAGCGAAAACGCCCGATTATTGACGAAAGAGATAACCCCCCCCTTACGACATGCTTCAGAAACGAAAAAAATGGTCCGTTTTCAAATGTTGCGTCTTTGAACGACAATCCACATTTGTACGTGGCTAATCACTTTTAGAGCTAAAATTAGATGTTTAAAGTGATTTTCAAGCTTCCAGGGGCCCTAAATACAAGATTTGAGAAATGGGTAAAAGTGAATGAAAATGGCCAATTTACTCACTCTGAGGCCTTAAAAAGTGTTTCTACTCCACGGGAAGTGAATTAAATAACATTTGGAGGCCTTTATTGTTCAAGCGAAAACGCCTGATTTTTGATGAAAGAGATAACCACCCCCCCCCTTACGACATGCTTCAGAAACGAAAAAAATGGTCCATTTTCAAATGTTGCGTCTTTGAACCACAATTAACATTGTACGTGGATAATCACTTTTAAAGATAAAATGAGTTGTTTAAAGTGATTTTCAAGCTTCTAGGGGCCCTCAACACGAGATTTGAGAAATGGGTAAACGTGAATGAAAATGGCCAATTTACTCACTCTGCGGCCTTAAAAAGTGTTTCTCCTCCACGGAAAGTGAATAAAATAACATTTGGATGCCTTCATTGTTCAATCAAAAACGCCCGTTTTTTGGTGAAAAAGATAACCATCCCCCCTTACGACATGCTTCAGAAACGAAAAAAATGGTCCATTTTCAAATGTTGCTTCTTTGAACTACAATTCACATTTGTACGTGGATAATCACTTTTATAGATAAAATTAGATGTTTAAAGTGATTTACAAGCTTCCAGGGGCCCTAAACACAAGATATGAGGAACGGGTAAATATGAATGAAAATGGCAAATTTATTCACTCTGAGGCCTTAAAAAGTTTTTCTCCAAATCCAGAAAGTGAATTCAATAACATTTGTAGACCTTTATTGTTCAATCAAAAACGCCCGATTATTGACGAAAGAGATAACCACCCCCCCTTACGACATGCTTCAGAAACAAAAAAAATGGTTCATTTTCAAATGTTGCATCTTTGAACGACAATCCACATTTGTACGTGGATAATCACTTTTAGAGATAAAATTAGATGTTTAAAGTGATTTTCAAGCTTCCAGGGGCCCTAAACACAAGATTTGAGAAATGGGTAAAAGTGAATGAAAATGGCCAATTTACTCACTCTGAGGCCTTAAAAAGTGTTTCTCCTCAACAGGAAGTGAATTAAATAACATTTGTAGGCCTTTATTGTTCAAGCGAAAACGCCCGATTATTGACGAAAGAGATAACCACCCCCCCTTACGACATGCTTCAGAAACGAAAAAAATGGTCCGTTTTCAAATGTTGCGTCTTTAAATGACAATCCACATTTGTACGTGGATAATCACTTTTAGAGCTAAAATTAGATGTTTAAAGTGATTTTCAAGCTTCCAGGGGCCCTAAACACAAGATTTGAGAAATGGGTAAAAGTGAATGAAAATGGCCAATTTACTCACTCTGAGGCCTTAAAAAGTGTTTCTCCTCCACGGGAAGTGAATTAAATACCATTTGGAGGCCTTTATTGTTAAAGCGAAAACGCCTGATTTTTGATGAAAGAGATAACCACCCCCCCTTACGACATGCTTCTGAAACTAAAAAAATGGTTCATTTTCAAATGTTGCGTCTTTGAACTACAATTAACATTGTACGTGGATAATCACTTTTAGAGATAAAATGAGATGTTTAAAGTGATTTTCAAGCTTCCAGGGGCCCTAAACACGAGATTTGAGAAATGGGTAAACGTGAATGAAAATGGCCAATTTACTCACTCTGCGGCCTTAAAAAGTGTTTCTCCTCCACGGAGAGTGAATAAAATAACATTTGGATGCCTTTATTGTTCAATCAAAAACGCCCGTTTTTTGGTGAAAAAGATAACCACCCCCCCTTACGACATGCTTCAGAAACGAAAAAAATGGTCCATTTTCAAATGTTGCGTCTTTGAACTACAATTCACATTTGTACGTGGATGATCACTTTTAGAGATAAAATTAGATGTTTAAAGTGATATACAAGCTTCCAGGGGCCCTAAACACAAGATATGAGGAATGGGTAAATATGAATGAAAATGGCCAATTTATTCACTCCGAGGCCTTAAAAAGTTTTTCTCCACTCCAGAAAGTGAATTAAATAACATTTGTAGGCCTTTATTGTTCAATCAAAAACGCCCGATTTTTGACGAAAGAGATAACCACCCCCCCTTACGACATGCTTCAGAAACTAAAAAAATGGTCCGTTTTCAAATGTTGCCTCTTTGAACTACAATTCACATTTGTACGTGGAAAAGCACTTTTAAAGATCAAATGAGATGTTTAAAGTGATTTTCATGCTTCCAGGGGCCTTAAACACAAGATTTGAGGTATGGGTAAAAGTGAATGAAAATGGCCAATTTACTCACTCTGAGGCCTTAAAAAGTGTTTCTCCTCCACGGGAAGTGAATTAAATACCATTTGGAGGCCTTTATTGTTCAAGCGAAAACGCCTGATTTTTGATGAAAGAGATAACCACCCCCCCTTACGACATGCTTCTGAAACTAAAAAAATAGTTCATTTTCAAATGTTGCGTCTTTGAACTACAATTAATATTGTACGTGGATAATCACTTTTAGAGCTAAAATGAGATGTTTAAAGTGATTTTCAAGCTTCCAGGGGCCCTAAACACGAGATTTGAGAAATGGGTAAACGTGAATGAAAATGGCCAATTTACTCACTCTGCGGCCTTAAAAAGTGTTTCTCCTTGACGGAAAGTGAATAAAATAACATTTGGATGCCTTTATTGTTCAATCAAAAACGCCCGTTTTTTGGTGAAAAAGATAACCACCCCCCCTTACGACATGCTTCAGAAACGAAAAAAATGTTCCATTTTCAAATGTTGCGTCTTTGAACTACAATTCACATTTGTACGTGGATGATCACTTTTAGAGATAAAATTAGATGTTTAAAGTGATTTACAAGCTTCCAGGGGCCCTAAACACAAGATATGAGGAATGGGTAAATATGAATGAAAATGGCCAATTTATTCACTCTGAGGCCTTAAAAAGTTTTTCTCCACTCCAGAAAGTGAATTAAATACCATTTGTAGGCCTTTATTGTTCAATCAAAAATGCCCGATTTTTGACGAAAGGGATAACCACCCCCCTTACGACATGCTTCAGAAACTAACAAAATGGTCCGTTTTCAAATGTTGCCTCTTTTAACTACAATTCACATTTGTACGTGGAAAAGCACTTTTAAAGATCAAATGAGATGTTTAAAGTGATTTTCATGCTTCCAGGGGCCATAAACACAAGATTTGAGGAATGGGTAAAAGTGAATGAAAATGGCCAATTTACTCACTCTGAGGCCTTAAAAAGTGTTTCTCCTCCACGGGAAGTGAATTAAATACCATTTGTAGGCCTTTATTGTTCAAGCGAAAACGCACGATTATTGACGAAAGAGATAACCACCCCCCCTTACGACATGCTTCAGAAACGAAAAAAATGGTCCGTTTTCAAATGTTGCGTCTTTTGAACTACAATTAACATTGTACGTGGATAATCACTTTTAGAGATAAAATGAGATGTTTAAAGTGATTTTCAAGCTTCCAGGGGCCCTAAACACGAGATTTGAGAAATGGGTACACGTGAATGAAAAATGGCCAATTTACTCACTCTGCGGCCTTAAAAAGTGTTTCTCCTCCACGGAAAGTGAATAAAATAACATTTGGATGCCTTTATTGTTCAATCAAAAACGCCAGTTTTTTGGTGAAAAAGATAACCACCCCCCCTTACGACATGCTTCAGAAACGAAAAAAATGGTCCATTTTCAAATGTTGCGTCTTTAAACTACAATTCACATTTGTACGTGGATAATCACTTTTAGAGATAAAATTAGATGTTTAAAGTGATTTACAAGCTTCCAGGGGCCCTAAACACAAGATATGAGGAATGGGTAAATATGAATGAAAATGGCCAATTTATTCACTCTGAGGCCTTAAAAAGTGTTTCTCCTCAACGGGAAGTGAATTAAATAACATTTGTAGGCCTTTATTGTTCAAGCGAAAACGCCCGATTATTGACGAAAGAGATAACCACCCCCCCTTACGACATGCTTCAGAAACGAAAAAAATGGTCCGTTTTCAAATGTTGCGTCTTTGAATGACAATCCACATTTGTACGTGGATAATCACTTTTAGAGCTAAAATTAGATGTTTAAAGTGATTTTCAAGCTTCCAGGGGCCCTAAACACAAGATATGAGGAACGGGTAAATATGAATGAAAATGGCAAATTTATTCACTCTGAGGCCTTAAAAAGTTTTTCTCCAACTCCAGAAAGTGAATTCAATAACATTTGTAGACCTTTATTGTTCAATCAAAAACGCCCGATTATTGACGAAAGAGATAACCACCCCCCCTTACGACATGCTTCAGAAACAAAAAAAATGGTTCATTTTCAAATGTTGCATCTTTGAACGACAATCCACATTTGTACGTGGATAAACACTTTTAGAGATAAAATTAGATGTTTAAAGTGATTTTCAAGCTTCCAGGGGCCCTAAACACAAGATTTGAGAAATGGGTAAAAGTGAATGAAAATGGCCAATTTACTCACTCTGAGGCCTTAAAAAGTGTTTCTCCTCAACAGGAAGTGAATTAAATAACATTTGTAGGCCTTTATTGTTCAAGCGAAAACGCCCGATTATTGACGAAAGAGATAACCCCCCCCTTACGACATGCTTCAGAAACGAAAAAAATGGTCCGTTTTCAAATGTTGCATCTTTGAACGACAATCCACATTTGTACGTGGATAAACACTTTTAGAGATAAAATTAGATGTTTAAAGTGATTTTCAAGCTTCCAGGGGCCCTAAACACAAGATTTGAGAAATGGGTAAAAGTGAATGAAAATGGCCAATTTACTCACTCTGAGGCCTTAAAAAGTGTTTCTCCTCCACGGGAAGTGAATTAAATACCATTTGGAGGCCTTTATTGTTCAAGCGAAAACGCACGATTATTGACGAAAGAGATAACCACCCCCCCTTACGACATGCTTCAGAAACGAAAAAAATGGTCCGTTTTCAAATGTTGCGTCTTTTGAACTACAATTAACATTGTACGTGGATAATCACTTTTAGAGATAAAATGAGATGTTTAAAGTGATTTTCAAGCTTCCAGGGGCCCTAAACACGAGATTTGAGAAATGGGTAAAAGTGAATGAAAATGGCCAATTTACTCACTCTGAGGCCTTAAAAAGTGTTTCTCCTCCACGGGAAGTGAATTAAATACCATTTGGAGGCCTTTATTGTTCAAGCGAAAACGCCTGATTTTTGATGAAAGAGATAACCACCCCCCCTTACGACATGCTTCAGAAACGAAAAAAATGGTCCATTTTCAAATGTTGCGTCTTTGAACTACAATTCACATTTGTACGTGGATGATCACTTTTAGAGATAAAATTAGATGTTTAAAGTGATATACAAGCTTCCAGGGGCCCTAAACACAAGATATGAGGAATGGGTAAATATGAATGAAAATGGCCAATTTATTCACTCCGAGGCCTTAAAAACTTAAAAAGTTTTTCTCCACTCCAGAAAGTGAATTAAATAACATTTGTAGGCCTTTATTGTTCAATCAAAAACGCCCGATTTTTGACGAAAGAGATAACCACCCCCCCTTACGACATGCTTCAGAAACTAAAAAAATGGTCCGTTTTCAAATGTTGCCTCTTTGAACTACAATTCACATTTGTACGTGGAAAAGCACTTTTAAAGATCAAATGAGATGTTTAAAGTGATTTTCATGCTTCCAGGGGCCTTAAACACAAGATTTGAGGTATGGGTAAAAGTGAATGAAAATGGCCAATTTACTCACTCTGAGGCCTTAAAAAGTGTTTCTCCTCCACGGGAAGTGAATTAAATACCATTTGGAGGCCTTTATTGTTCAAGCGAAAACGCCTGATTTTTGATGAAAGAGATAACCACCCCCCCTTACGACATGCTTCTGAAACTAAAAAAATAGTTCATTTTCAAATGTTGCGTCTTTGAACTACAATTAACATTGTACGTGGATAATCACTTTTAGAGCTAAAATGAGATGTTTAAAGTGATTTTCAAGCTTCCAGGGGCCCTAAACACGAGATTTGAGAAATGGGTAAACGTGAATGAAAATGGCCAATTTACTCACTCTGCGGCCTTAAAAAGTGTTTCTCCTTCACGGAAAGTGAATAAAATAACATTTGGATGCCTTTATTGTTCAATCAAAAACGCCCGTTTTTTGGTGAAAAAGATAACCACCCCCCCTTACGACATGCTTCAGAAACGAAAAAAATGTTCCATTTTCAAATGTTGCGTCTTTGAACTACAATTCACATTTGTACGTGGATGATCACTTTTAGAGATAAAATTAGATGTTTAAAGTGATTTACAAGCTTCCAGGGGCCCTAAACACAAGATTTGAGGAATGGGTAAATATGAATGAAAATGGCCAATTTATTCACTCTGAGGCCTTAAAAAGTTTTTCTCCACTCCAGAAAGTGAATTAAATAACATTTGTAGGCCTTTATTGTTCAATCAAAAACGCCCGATTTTTGACGAAAGAGATAACCACCCCCCCTTACGACATGCTTCAGAAACTAAAAAAATGGTCCGTTTTCAAATGTTGCCTCTTTGAACTACAATTCACATTTGTACGTGGAAAAGCACTTTTAAAGATCAAATGAGATGTTTAAAGTGATTTTCATGCTTCCAGGGGCCATAAACACAAGATTTGAGGAATGGGTAAAAGTGAATGAAAATGGCCAATTTACTCACTCTGAGGCCTTAAAAAGTGTTTCTCCTCCACGGGAAGGGAATTAAATACCATTTGGAGGTCTTTATTGTTCAAGCGAAAACGCCTGATTTTTGATGAAAGAGATAACCACCCCCCCTTACGACATGCTTCTGAAACTAAAAAAATAGTTCATTTTCAAATGTTGCGTCTTTGAACTACAATTAACATTGTACGTGGATAATCACTTTTAGAGCTAAAATGAGATGTTTAAAGTGATTTTCAAGCTTCCAGGGGCCCTAAACACGAGATTTGAGAAATGGGTAAACGTGAATGAAAATGGCCAATTTACTCACTCTGCGGCCTGAAAAAGTGTTTCTCCTTCACGGAAAGTGAATAAAATAACATTTGGATGCCTTTATTGTTCAATCAAAAACGCCCGTTTTTTGGTGAAAAAGATAACCACCCCCCCTTACGACATGCTTCAGAAACGAAAAAAATGTTCCATTTTCAAATGTTGCGTCTTTGAACTACAATTCACATTTGTACGTGGATGATCACTTTTAGAGATAAAATTAGATGTTTAAAGTGATTTACAAGCTTCCAGGGGCCCTAAACACAAGATATGAGGAATGGGTAAATATGAATGAAAATGGCCAATTTATTCACTCTGAGGCCTTAAAAAGTTTTTCTCCACTCCAGAAAGTGAATTAAATAACATTTGTAGGCCTTTATTGTTCAATCGAAAACGCCCGATTTTTGACGAAAGAGATAACCACCCCCCCTTACGACATGCTTCAGAAACTAAAAAAATGGTCCGTTTTCAAATGTTGCCTCTTTGAACTACAATTCACATTTGTACGTGGAAAAGCACTTTCAAAGATCAAATGAGATGTTTAAAGTGATTTTCATGCTTCCAGGGGCCATAAACACAAGATTTGAGGAATGGGTAAAAGTGAATGAAAATGGCCAATTTACTCACTCTGAGGCCTTAAAAAGTGTTTCTCCTCCACGGGAAGTGAATTAAATACCATTTGGAGGTCTTTATTGTTCAAGCGAAAACGCCTGATTTTTGATGAAAGAGATAACCACCCCCCCTTACGACATGCTTCTGAAACTAAAAAAATGGTTCATTTTCAAATGTTGCGTCTTTGAACCACAATTAACATTGTACGTGGATAATCACTTTTAGAGATAAAATGAGATGTTTAAAGTGATTTTCAAGCTTCCAGGGGCCCTAAACACGAGATTTGAGAAATGGGTAAACGTGAATGAAAATGGCCAATTTACTCACTCTGCGGCCTTAAAAAGTGTTTCTCCTCCACGGAAAGTGAATAAAATAACATTTGGATGCCTTTATTGTTCAATCAAAAACGCCCGTTTTTTGGTGAAAAAGATAACCACCCCCCCTTACGACATGCTTCAGAAACGAAAAAAATGGTCCATTTTCAAATGTTGCATCTTTGAACTACAATTCACATTTGTACGTGGATGATCACTTTTAGAGATGAAATTAGATGTTTAAAGTGATTTACAAGCTTCCAGGGGCCCTAAACACAAGATATGAGGAATGGGTAAATATGAATGAAAATGGGCAATTTATTCACTCTGAGGCCTTAAAAAGTTTTTCTCCACTCCAGAAAGTGAATTAAATAACATTTGTAGGCCTTTATTGTTCAATCAAAAACGCCCGATTTTTGACGAAAGAGATAACCACCCCCCCTTACGACATGCTTCAGAAACTAAAAAAATGGTCCGTTTTCAAATGTTGCCTCTTTGAACTACAATTCACATTTGTACGTGGAAAAGCACTTTTAAAGATCAAATGAGATGTTTAAAGTGATTTTCATGCTTCCAGGGGCCTTAAACACAAGATTTGAGGTATGGGTAAAAGTGAATGAAAATGGCCAATTTACTCACTCTGAGGCCTTAAAAAGTGTTTCTCCTCCACGGGAAGTGAATTAAATACCATTTGGAGGCCTTTATTGTTCAAGCGAAAACGCCTGATTTTTGATGAAAGAGATAACCACCCCCCCTTACGACATGCTTCTGAAACTAAAAAAATAGTTCATTTTCAAATGTTGCGTCTTTGAACTACAATTAACATTGTACGTGGATAATCACTTTTAGAGCTAAAATGAGATGTTTAAAGTGATTTTCAAGCTTCCAGGGGCCCTAAACATGAGATTTGAGAAATGGGTAAACGTGAATGAAAATGGCCAATTAACTCACTCTGCGGCCTAAAAAGTGTTTCTCCTTCACGGAAAGTGAATAAAATAACATTTGGATGCCTTTATTGTTCAATCAAAAACGCCCGTTTTTTGGTGAAAAAGATAACCACCCCCCCTTACGACATGCTTCAGAAACGAAAAAAATGTTCCATTTTCAAATGTTGCGTCTTTGAACTACAATTCACATTTGTACGTGGATGATCACTTTTAGAGATAAAATTAGATGTTTAAAGTGATTTACAAGCTTCCAGGGGCCCTAAACACAAGATATGAGGAATGGGTAAATATGAATGAAAATGGCCAATTTATTCACTCTGAGGCCTTAAAAAGTTTTTCTCCACTCCAGAAAGTGAATTAAATAACATTTGTAGGCCTTTATTGTTCAATCAAAAACGCCCGATTTTTGACGAAAGAGATAACCACCCCCCCTTACGACATGCTTCAGAAACAAAAAAAATGGTCCGTTTTCAAATGTTGCGTCTTTGAATGACAATCCACATTTGTACGTGGGTAATCACTTTTAGAGATAAAGTGAAATGTTTAAAGTGATTTTCAAGCTTCCAGGGGCCCTAAACACAAGATTTGAGGAATGGTTAAAGTGAATGAAAATGGCCAATTTACTCACTCTGAGGCCTTAAAAAGTGTTTCTCCTCCACGGGAAGTGAATTAAATAACATTTGGAGGCCTTTATTGTTCAAGCGAAAACGCCTGATTTTTGATGAAAGAGATAAGCACCCCCCCTTACGACATGCTTCTGAAACTAAAAAAATTGGTTCATTTTCAAATGTTGCGTCTTTTGAACTACAATTAACATTGTACGTGGATAATCACTTTTAGAGATAAAATGAGATATTTAAAGTGATTTTCAAGCTTCCAGGGGCCCTAAACACGAGATTTGAGAAATGGGTAAACATGAATGAAAATGGCCAAATTACTCACTCTGCGGCCTTAAAAAGTGTTTCTCCTCCACGGAAAGTGAATAAAATAACATTTGGATGCCTTTATTGTTCAATCAAAAACGCCCGTTTTTTGGTGAAAAAGAAAACCACCCCCCCTTACGACATGCTTCAGAAACGAAAAAAATGGTCCATTTTCAAATGTTGCGTCTGTGAACTACAATTCACATTTGTACGTGGATGATCACTTTTAGAGATAAAATTAGATGTTTAAAGTGATTTACAAGCTTCCAGGGGCCCTAAACACAAGATATGAGGAATGGGTAAATATGAATGAAACTGGCCAATTTATTCACTCTGAGGCCTTAAAAAGTTTTTCTCCACTCCAGAAAGTGAATTACATAACATTTGTAGGCCTTTATTGTTCAATCAAAAACGCCCGATTTTTGACGAAAGAGATAACCACCCCCCCTTACGACATGCTTCAGAAACTAAAAAAATGGTCCGATTTCAAATGTTGCCTCTTTGAACTACAATTCACATTTGTGCGTGGAAAAGCACTTTTAAAGATCAAATGAGATGTTTAAAGTGATTTTCATGCTTCCAGGGGCCTTAAACACAAGATTTGAGGAATGGGTAAAAGTAAATGAAAATGGCCAATTTACTCACTCTGAGGCCTTAAAAAGTGTTTCTCCTCCACGGGAAGTGAATTAAATACCATTTGGAGGTCTTTATTGTTCAAGCGAAAACGCTTGATTTTTGATGAAAGAGATAACCACCCCCCCTTACGACATGCTTCTGAAACTAAAAAAATGGTTCATTTTTAAATGTTGCCTCTTTGAACTACAATTCACATTTGTACGTGGAAAAGCACTTTTAAAGATCAAATGAGATGTTTAAAGTGATTTTCATGCTTCCAGGGGCCTTAAACACAAGATTTGAGGAATGGGTAAAAGTGAATGAAAATGGCCAATTTACTCACTCTGAGGCCTTAAAAAGTGTTTCTCCTCCACGGGAAGTGAATTAAATAACATTTGTAGGCCTTTATTGTTCAAGCGAAAACGCACGATTATTGACGAAAGAGATAACCACCCCCCCTTACGACATGCTTCAGAAACGAAAAAAATGGTCCGTTTTCAAATGTTGCGTCTTTGAACGACAATCCACATTTGTACGTGGATAAACACTTTTAGAGCTAAAATTAGATGTTTAAAGTGATTTTCAAGCTTCCAGGGGCCCTAAACACAAGATTTGAGAAATGGGTAAAAGTGAATGAAAATGGCCAATTTACTCACTCTGAGGCCTTAAAAAGTCTTTCTCCTCCACGGGAAGTGAATTAAATACCATTTGGAGGTCTTTATTGTTCAAGCGAAAACGCCTGATTTTTGATGAAAGAGATAACCACCCCCCCTTACGACATGCTTCTGAAACTAAAAAAATGGTTCATTTTTAAATGTTGCGTCTTTGAACCACAATTAACATTGTACGTGGATAATCACTTTTAGAGATAAAATGAGATGTTTAAAGTGATTTTCAAGCTTCCAGGGGCCCTAAACACGAGATTTGAGAAATGGGTAAACGTGAATGAAAATGGCCAATTTACCCACTCTGCGGCCTTAAAAAGTGTTTCTCCTCCACGGGAAGTGAATTAAATAACATTTGTAGGCCTTTATTGTTCAAGCGAAAACGCACGATTATTGACGAAAGAGATAACCACCCCCCCTTACGACATGCTTCAGAAACGAAAAAAATGGTCCGTTTTCAAATGTTGCGTCTTTGAACGACAATCCACATTTGTACGTGGATAAACACTTTTAGAGCTAAAATTAGATGTTTAAAGTGATTTTCAAGCTTCCAGGGGCCCTAAACACAAGATTTGAGAAATGGGTAAAAGTGAATGAAAATGGCCAATTTACTCACTCTGAGGCCTTAAAAAGTGTTTCTCCTCCACGGGAAGTGAATTAAATAACATTTGGAGGTCTTTATTGTTCAAGCGAAAACGCCTGATTTTTGATGAAAGAGATAACCACCCCCCTTACGACATGCTTCTGAAACTAAAAAAATGGTTCATTTTTAAATGTTGCGTCTTTGAACCACAATTAACATTGTACGTGGATAATCACTTTTAGAGATAAAATGAGATGTTTAAAGTGATTTTCAAGCTTCCAGGGGCCCTAAACACGAGATTTGAGAAATGGGTAAACGTGAATGAAAATGGACAATTTACTCACTCTGCGGCCTTAAAAAGTGTTTCTCCTCCACGGAAAGTGAATAAAATAACATTTGGATGCCTTTATTGTTCAATCAAAAACGCCAGTTTTTTGGTGAAAAAGATAACCACCCCCCCTTACGACATGCTTCAGAAACGAAAAAAATGGTCCATTTTCAAATGTTGCGTCTTTGAACTACAATTCACATTTGTACGTGGATAATCACTTTTAGAGATAAAATTAGATGTTTAAAGTGATTTACAAGCTTCCAGGGGCCCTAAACACAAGATATGAGGAATGGGTAAATATGAATGAAAATGGCCAATTTATTCACTCTGAGGCCTTAAAAAGTGTTTCTCCTCAACGGGAAGTGAATTAAATAACATTTGTAGGCCTTTATTGTTCAAGCGAAAACGCCCGATTATTGACGAAAGAGATAACCACCCCCCCTTATGACATGCTTCAGAAACGAAAAAAATGGTCCGTTTTCAAATGTTGCGTCTTTGAATGACAATCCACATTTGTACGTGGATAATCACTTTTAGAGCTAAAATTAGATGTTTAAAGTTATTTTCAAGCTTCCAGGGGCCCTAAACACAAGATTTGAGAAATGGGTAAAAGTGAATGAAAATGGCAAATTTACTCACTCTGAGGCCTTAAAAAGTGTTTCTCCTCCACGGGAAGTGAATTAAATACCATTTGGAGGCCTTTATTGTTCAAGCGAAAACGCTTGATTTTTGATGAAAGAGATAACCACCCCCCCTTACGACATGCTTCTGAAACTAAAAAAATAGTTCATTTTCAAATGTTGCGTCTTTGAACTACAATTAACATTGTACGTGGATAATCACTTTTAGAGCTAAAATGAGATGTTTAAAGTGATTTTCAAGCTTCCAGGGGCCCTAAACACGAGATTTGAGAAATGGGTAAACGTGAATGAAAATGGCCAATTTACTCACTCTGCGGCCTTAAAAAGTGTTTCTCCTTCACGGAAAGTGAATAAAATAACATTTGGATGCCTTTATTGTTCAATCAAAAACGCCCGTTTTTTGGTGAAAAAGATAACCACCCCCCCTTACGACATGCTTCAGAAACGAAAAAAATGTTCCATTTTCAAATGTTGCGTCTTTGAACTACAATTCACATTTGTACGTGGATGATCACTTTTAGAGATAAAATTAGATGTTTAAAGCGATTTACAAGCTTCCAGGGGCCCTAAACACAAGATATGAGGAATGGGTAAATATGAATGAAAATGGCCAATTTATTCACTCTGAGGCCTTAAAAAGTTTTTCTCCACTCCAGAAAGTGAATTAAATAACATTTGTAGGCCTTTATTGTTCAATCAAAAACGCCCGATTTTTGACGAAAGAGATAACCACCCCCCCTTACGACATGCTTCAGAAACGAAAAAAATGGTCCGTTTTCAAATGTTGCGTCTTTGAACGACAATCCACATTTGTACGTGGATAAACACTTTTAGAGCTAAAATTAGATGTTTAAAGTGATTTTCAAGCTTCCAGGGGCCCTAAACACAAGATTTGAGAAATGGGTAAAAGTGAATGAAAATGGCCAATTTACTCACTCTGAGGCCTTAAAAAGTGTTTCTCCTCCACGGGAAGTGAATTAAATACCATTTGGAGGTCTTTATTGTTCAAGCGAAAACGCCTGATTTTTGATGAAAGAGATAACCACCCCCCCTTACGACATGCTTCTGAAACTAAAAAAATGGTTCATTTTTAAATGTTGCGTCTTTGAACCACAATTAACATTGTACGTGGATAATCACTTTTAGAGATAAAATGAGATGTTTAAAGTGATTTTCAAGCTTCCAGGGGCCCTAAACACGAGATTTGAGAAATGGGTAAACGTGAATGAAAATGGCCAATTTACTCACTCTGCGGCCTTAAAAAGTGTTTCTCCTCCACGGGAAGTGAATTAAATAACATTTGTAGGCCTTTATTGTTCAAGCGAAAACGCATGATTATTGACGAAAGAGATAACCACCCCCCCTTACGACATGCTTCAGAAACTAAAAAAATGGTCCGTTTTCAAATGTTGCCTCTTTGAACTACAATTCACATTTGTACGTGGAAAAGCACTTTTAAAGATCAAATGAGATGTTTAAAGTGATTTTCATGCTTCCAGGGGCCATAAACACAAGATTTGAGGAATGGGTAAAAGTGAATGAAAATGGCCAATTTACTCACTCTGAGGCCTTAAAAAGTGTTTCTCCTCCACGGGAAGGGAATTAAATACCATTTGGAGGTCTTTATTGTTCAAGCGAAAACGCCTGATTTTTGATGAAAGAGATAACCACCCCCCCTTACGACATGCTTCTGAAACTAAAAAAATAGTTCATTTTCAAATGTTGCGTCTTTGAACTACAATTCACATTTGTACGTGGATGATCACTTTTAGAGATGAAATTAGATGTTTAAAGTGACTTACAAGCTTCCAGGGGCCCTAAACACAAGATATGAGGAATGGGTAAATATGAATGAAAATGGCCAATTTATTCACTCTGAGGCCTTAAAAAGTTTTTCTCCACTCCAGAAAGTGAATTAAATAACATTTGTAGGCCTTTATTGTTCAATCAAAAACGCCCGATTTTTGACGAAAGAGATAACCCCCCCCCCCTTACGACATGCTTCAGAAACTAAAAAAATGGTCCGTTTTCAAATGTTGCCTCTTTGAACTACAATTCACATTTGTACGTGGAAAAGCACTTGTAAAGATCAAATGAGATGTTTAAAGTGATTTGCATGCTTCCAGGGGCCTTAAACACAAGATTTGAGGAATGGGTAAAAGTGAATGAAAATGGCCAATTTACTCACTCTGAGGCCTTAAAAAGTGTTTCTCCTCCACGGGAAGTGAATTAAATACCATTTGGAGGTCTTTATTGTTCAAGCGAAAACGCCTGATTTTTGATGAAAGAGATAACCACCCCCCCTTACGACATGCCTCTGAAACTGAAAAAATGGTTCATTTTCAAATGTTGCGTCTTTGAACCACAATTAACATTTGTACGTGGATAAACACTTTTAGAGCTAAAATTAGATGTTTAAAGTGATTTTCAAGCTTCCAGAGGCCCTAAACACGAGATTTGAGAAATGGGTAAACGTGAATGAAAATGGCCAATTTACTCACTCTGCGGCCTTAAAAAGTGTTTCTCCTCCACGGAAAGTGAATAAAATAACATTTGGATGCCTTTATTGTTCAATCAAAAACGCCCGTTTTTGGTGAAAAAGATAACCACCCCCCCTTACTACATGCTTCAGAAACAAAAAAAATTGTCCATTTTCAAATGTTGCGTCTTTGAACTACAATTCACATTTGTACGTGGATAATCACTTTTAGAGATAAAATTAGATGTTTAAAGTGATTTACAAGCTTCCAGGGGCCCTAAACACAAGATATGAGGAATGGGTAAAAGTGAATGAAAATGGCCAATTTACTCACTCTGAGGCCTTAAAAAGTGTTTCTCCTCCACGGGAAGTGAATTAAATACCATTTGGAGGTCTTTATTGTTCAAGCGAAAACGCCTGATTTTTGATGAAAGAGATAACCACCCCCCCTTACGACATGCTTCTGAAACTAAAAAAATGGTTCATTTTCAAATGTTGCGTCTTTTGAACTACAATTAACATTGTACGTGGATAATCACTTTTAGAGATAAAATGAGATGTTTAAAGTGATTTTCAAGCTTCCAGGGGCCCTAAACACGAGATTTGAGAAATGGGTAACCGTGAATGAAAATGGCCAATTTACTCACTCTGCGGCCTTAAAAAGTGTTTCTCCTCCACGGAAAGTGAATAAAATAACATTTGGATGCCTTTATTGTTCAATCAAAAACGCCCGTTTTTTGGTGAAAAAGATAACCACCCCCCTTACGACATGCTTCAGAAACGAAAAAAATGGTCCATTTTCAAATGTTGCGTCTTTGAACTACAATTCACATTTGTACGTGGAAAAGTACTTTTAAAGATCAAATGAGATGTTTAAAGTGATTTTCATGCTTCCAGGGGCCTTAAACACAAGATTTGAGGAATGGGTAAAAGTGAATGAAAATGGCCAATTTACTCACTCTGAGGCCTTAAAAAGTGTTTCTCCTCCACGGGAAGTGAATTAAATAAGATTTGTAGGCCTTTATTGTTCAAGCGAAAACGCCCGAATATTGACGAAAGAGATAACCACCCCCCCCTTACGACATGCTTCAGAAACGAAAAAAATGGTCCGTTTTCAAATGTTGCGTCTTTGAATGACAATCCACATTTGTACGTGGATAATCACTTTTAGAGCTAAAATTAGATGTTTAAAGTGATTTTCAAGCTTCCAGGGGCCCTAAACACAAGATTTGAGAAATGGGTAAAAGTGAATGAAAATGGCCAATTTACTCACTCTGAGGCCTTAAAAAGTGTTTCTCCTCCACGGGAAGTGAATTAAATACCATTTGGAGGTCTTTATTGTTCAAGCGAAAACGCCTGATTTTTGATGAAAGAGATAACCACCCCCCCTTACGACATGCCTCTGAAACTGAAAAAATGGTTCATTTTCAAATGTTGCGTCTTTGAACCACAATTAACATTTGTACGTGGATAAACACTTTTAGAGCTAAAATTAGATGTTTAAAGTGATTTTCAAGCTTCCAGAGGCCCTAAACACGAGATTTGAGAAATGGGTAAACGTGAATGAAAATGGCCAATTTACTCACTCTGCGGCCTTAAAAAGTGTTTCTCCTCCACGGAAAGTGAATAAAATAACATTTGGATGCCTTTATTGTTCAATCAAAAACGCCCGTTTTTGGTGAAAAAGATAACCACCCCCCCTTACGACATGCTTCAGAAACAAAAAAAATTGTCCATTTTCAAATGTTGCGTCTTTTAACTACAATTCACATTTGTACGTGGATAATCACTTTTAGAGATAAAATTAGATGTTTAAAGTGATTTACAAGCTTCCAGGGGCCCTAAACACAAGATATGAGGAATGGGTAAATATGAATGAAAATGGCCAATTTATTCACTCCGAGGCCTTAAAAAGTTTTTCTCCACTCCAGAAAGTGAATTAAATAACATTTGTAGGCCTTTATTGTTCAATCAAAAACGCCCGATTTTTGACGAAAGAGATAACCACCCCCCCTTACGACATGCTTCAGAAACTAAAAAAATGGTTCATTTTCAAATGTTGCGTCTTTTGAACTACAATTAACATTGTACGTGGATAATCACTTTTAGAGATAAAATGAGATGTTTAAAGTGATTTTCAAGCTTCCAGGGGCCCTAAACACGAGATTTGAAAAATGGGTAACCGTGAATGAAAATGGCCAATTTTTTCACTCTGCGGCCTTAAAAAGTGTTTCTCCTCCACGGAAAGTGAATAAAATAACATTTGGATGCCTTTATTGTTCAATCAAAAACGCCCGTTTTTTGGTGAAAAAGATAACCACCCCCCCCTTACGACATGCTTCAGAAACGAAAAAAATGGTCCATTTTCAAATGTTGCGTCTTTGAACTACAATTCACATTTGTACGTGGATGATCACTTTTAGAGATGAAATTAGATGTTTAAAGTGATTTACAAGCTTCCAGGGGCCCTAAACACAAGATATGAGGAATGGGTAAATATGAATGAAAATGGCCAATTTATTCACTCTGAGGCCTTAAAAAGTTTTTCTCCACTCCAGAAAGTGAATTAAATAACATTTGTAGGCCTTTATTGTTCAATCAAAAACGCCCGATTTTTGACGAAAGAGATAACCACCCCCCCTTACGACATGCTTCAGAAACTAAAAAAATGGTCCGTTTTCAAATGTTGCCTCTTTGAACTACAATTCACATTTGTACGTGGAAAAGCACTTGTAAAGATCAAATGAGATGTTTAAAGTGATTTGCATGCTTCCAGGGGCCTTAAACACAAGATTTGAGGAATGGGTAAAAGTGAATGAAAATGGCCAATTTACTCACTCTGAGGCCTTAAAAAGTGTTTCTCCTCCACGGGAAGTGAATTAAATACCATTTGGAGGTCTTTATTGTTCAAGCGAAAACGCCTGATTTTTGATGAAAGAGATAACCACCCCCCCTTACGACATGCCTCTGAAACTGAAAAAATGGTTCATTTTCAAATGTTGCGTCTTTGAACCACAATTAACATTTGTACGTGGATAAACACTTTTAGAGATAAAATTAGATGTTTAAAGTGATTTTCAAGCTTCCAGAGGCCCTAAACACGAGATTTGAGAAATGGGTAAACGTGAATGAAAATGGCCAATTTACTCACTCTGCGGCCTTAAAAAGTGTTTCTCCTCCACGGAAAGTGAATAAAATAAAATTTGGATGCCTTTATTGTTCAATCAAAAACGCCCGTTTTTGGTGAAAAAGATAACCATCCCCCCTTACGACATGCTTCAGAAACAAAAAAAATTGTCCATTTTCAAATGTTGCGTCTTTGAACTACAAATCACATTTGTACGTGGATAATCACTTTTAGAGATAAAATTAGATGTTTAAAGTGATTTACAAGCTTCCAGGGGCCCTAAACACAAGATATGAGGAATGAGTAAATATGAATGAAAATGGCCAATTTATTCACTCTGAGGCCTTAAAAATTTTTCTCCACCCCAGAAAGTGAATTAAATAACATTTGTAGACCTTTATTGTTCAATCAAAAACGCCCGATTTTTGACGAAAGAGATAACCACCCCCCCCTTACGACATGCTTCAGAAACAAAAAAAATGGTTCATTTTCAAATGTTGCATCTTTGAACGACAATCCACATTTGTACGTGGATAAACACTTTTAGAGATAAAATTAGATGTTTAAAGTGATTTTCAAGCTTCCAGGGGCCCTAAACACAAGATTTGAGAAATGGGTAAAATTGAATGAAAATGGCCAATTTACTCACTCTGAGGCCTTAAAAAGTGTTTCTCCTCAACGGGAAGTGAATTAAATAACATTTGTAGGCCTTTATTGTTCAAGCGAAAACGCCCGATTATTGACGAAAGAGATAACCACCCCCCCTTACGACATGCTTCAGAAACGAAAAAAATGGTCCGTTTTCAAATGTTGCGTCTTTGAATGACAATCCACATTTGTACGTGGATAATCACTTTTAGAGCTAAAATTAGATGTTTAAAGTGATTTGCATGCTTCCAGGGGCCTTAAACACAAGATTTGAGGAATGGGTAAAAGTGAATGAAAATGGCCAATTTACTCACTCTGAGGCCTTAAAAAGTGTTTCTCCTCCACGGGAAGTGAATTAAATACCATTTGGAGGTCTTTATTGTTCAAGCGAAAACACCTGATTTTTGATGAAAGAGATAACCACCCCCCCTTACGACATGCCTCTGAAACTGAAAAAATGGTTCATTTTCAAATGTTGCGTCTTTGAACCACAATTAACATTTGTACGTGGATAAACACTTTTAGAGCTAAAATTAGATGTTTAAAGTGATTTTCAAGCTTCCAGAGGCCCTAAACACGAGATTTGAGAAATGGGTAAACGTGAATGAAAATGGCCAATTTACTCACTCTGCGGCCTTAAAAAGTGTTTCTCCTCCACGGAAAGTGAATAAAATAACATTTGGATGCCTTTATTGTTCAATCAAAAACGCCCGTTTTTGGTGAAAAAGATAACCACCCCCCCTTACGACATGCTTCAGAAACAAAAAAAATTGTCCATTTTCAAATGTTGCGTCTTTGAACTACAATTCACATTTGTACGTGGATAATCACTTTTAGAGATAAAATTAGATGTTTAAAGTGATTTACAAGCTTCCAGGGGCCCTAAACACAAGATATGAGGAATGGGTAAATATGAATGAAAATGGCCAATTTATTCACTCTGAGGCCTTAAAAGTTTTTCTCCACTCCAGAAAGTGAATTAAATAACATTTGTAGACCTTTATTGTTCAATCAAAAACACCCGATTTTTGACGAAAGAGATAAACACCCCCCCTTACGACATGCTTCAGAAACAAAAAAAATGGTTCATTTTCAAATGTTGCATCTTTGAACGACAATCCACATTTGTACGTGGATAAACACTTTTAGAGATAAAATTAGATGTTTAAAGTGATTTTCAAGCTTCCAGGGGCCCTAAACACAAGATTTGAGAAATGGGTAAAAGTGAATGAAAATGGCCCATTTACTCACTCTGAGGCCTTAAAAAGTGTTTCTCCTCAACGGGAAGTGAATTAAATACCATTTGTAGGCCTTTATTGTTCAAGCGAAAACGCCCGATTATTGACGAAAGAGATAACCACCCCCCCTTACGACATGCTTCAGAAACGAAAAAAATGGTCCGTTTTCAAATGTTGCGTCTTTGAATGACAATCCACATTTGTACGTGGATAATCACTTTTAGAGCTAAAATTAGATGTTTAAAGTGATTTTCAAGCTTCCAGGGGCCCTAAACACAAGATTTGAGAAATGGGTAAAAGTGAATGAAAATGGCCAATTTACTCACTCTGAGGCCTTAAAAAGTGTTTCTCCTCCACGGAAAGTGAATAAAATAACATTTGGATGCCTTTATTGTTCAATCAAAAACGCCCGTTTTTTGGTGAAAAAGATAACCACCCCCCCCTTACGACATGCTTCAGAAACGAAAAAAATGGTCCATTTTCAAATGTTGCGTCTTTGAACTACAATTCACATTTGTACGTGGATGATCACTTTTAGAGATGAAATTAGATGTTTAACCCCTTCCCTGCTCATGACGGAACCGTTCCGTCATGAGCCACGGTTGTCGTGTGCTCATGACGGAACGGTTCCGTCATGACAATCCTGCCGGCGGCCGCTCCGCCTGCGCGGCGCTGTTTCCCCGCCTGTGCGGGGCGACAACGCAAATGGGCGGAGTCATGACGGAACCGTTCCGTCATGAGCACAGCTCAACTGTGGCTCATGACGGAGCGGCTCCGTCATGAGCACAGGCCCGCCGCGCTGCCCCCCTGCCCCCCCCAGCGCTGCAGCGGAATGTCCGCAGCAGCGAAGGGGTTAAAGTGATTTACAAGCTTCCAGGGGCCCTAAACACAAGATATGAGGAATGGGTAAATATGAATGAAAATGGCCAATTTATTCACTCTGAGGCCTTAAAAAGTTTTTCTCCACTCCAGAAAGTGAATTAAATAACATTTGTAGGCCTTTATTGTTCAATCAAAAACGCCCGATTTTTGACGAAAGAGATAACCACCCCCCCTTACGACATGCTTCAGAAACTAAAAAAATGGTCCGTTTTCAAATGTTGCCTCTTTGAACTACAATTCACATTTGTACGTGGAAAAGCACTTGTAAAGATCAAATGAGATGTTTAAAGTGATTTGCATGCTTCCAGGGGCCTTAAACACAAGATTTGAGGAATGGGTAAAAGTGAATGAAAATGGCCAATTTACTCACTCTGAGGCCTTAAAAAGTGTTTCTCCTCCACGGGAAGTGAATTAAATACCATTTGGAGGTCTTTATTGTTCAAGCGAAAACGCCTGATTTTTGATGAAAGAGATAACCACCCCCCCTTACGACATGCCTCTGAAACTGAAAAAATGGTTCATTTTCAAATGTTGCGTCTTTGAACCACAATTAACATTTGTACGTGGATAAACACTTTTAGAGCTAAAATTAGATGTTTAAAGTGATTTTCAAGCTTCCAGAGGCCCTAAACACGAGATTTGAGAAATGGGTAAACGTGAATGAAAATGGCCAATTTACTCACTCTGCGGCCTTAAAAAGTGTTTCTCCTCCACGGAAAGTGAATAAAATAAAATTTGGATGCCTTTATTGTTCAATCAAAAACGCCCGTTTTTGGTGAAAAAGATAACCACCCCCCCTTACGACATGCTTCAGAAACAAAAAAAATTGTCCATTTTCAAATGTTGCGTCTTTGAACTACAATTCACATTTGTACGTGGATAATCACTTTTAGAGATAAAATTAGATGTTTAAAGTGATTTACAAGCTTCCAGGGGCCCTAAACACAAGATATGAGGAATGGGTAAATATGAATGAAAATGGCCAATTTATTCACTCTGAGGCCTTAAAAATTTTTCTCCACTCCAGAAAGTGAATTAAATAACATTTGTAGACCTTTATTGTTCAATCAAAAACGCCCGATTTTTGACGAAAGAGATAACCACCCCCCCTTACGACATGCTTCAGAAACAAAAAAAATGGTTCATTTTCAAATGTTGCATCTTTGAACGACAATCCACATTTGTACGTGGATAAACACTTTTAGAGATAAAATTAGATGTTTAAAGTGATTTTCAAGCTTCCAGGGGCCCTAAACACAAGATTTGAGAAATGGGTAAAAGTGAATGAAAATGGCCAATTTACTCACTCTGAGGCCTTAAAAAGTGTTTCTCCTCCACGGGAAGTGAATTAAATACCATTTGGAGGCCTTTATTGTTCAAGCGAAAACGCCTGATTTTTGATGAAAGAGATAACCACCCCCCCTTACGACATGCTTCTGAAACTAAAAAAATGGTTCATTTTCAAATGTTGCGTCTTTTGAACTACAATTAACATTGTACGTGGATAATCACTTTTAGAGATAAAATGAGATGTTTAAAGTGATTTTCAAGCTTCCAGGGGCCCTAAACACGAGATTTGAAAAATGGGTAAAAGTGAATGAAAATGGCCAATTTTTTCACTCTGCGGCCTTAAAAAGTGTTTCTCCTCCACGGAAAGTGAATAAAATAACATTTGGATGCCTTTATTGTTCAATCAAAAACGCCCGTTTTTTTGTGAAAAAGATAACCACCCCCCCTTACAACATGCTTCAGAAACTAAAAAAATGGTCTGTTTTCAAATGTTGCCTCTTTGAACTACAATTCACATTTGTACGTGGAAAAGCACTTTTAAAGATCAAATGAGATGTTTAAAGTGATTTGCATGCTTCCAGGGGCCTTAAACACAAGATTTGAGGAATGGGTAAAAGTGAATGAAAATGGCCAATTTACTCACTCTGAGGCCTTAAAAAGTGTTTCTCCTCCACGGGAAGTGAATTAAATACCATTTGGAGGTCTTTATTGTTCAAGCGAAAACGCCTGATTTTTGATGAAAGAGATAACCACCCCCCCTTACGACATGCTTCTGAAACTGAAAAAATGGTTCATTTCCAAATGTTGCGTCTTTGAACCACAATTAACATTTGTACGTGGATAAACACTTTTAGAGCTAAAATTTTATGTTTAAAGTGATTTTCAAGCTTCCCGGGGCCCTAAACACGAGATTTGAGAAATGGGTAAATGTGAATGAAAATGGCCAATTTACTCACTCTGCGGCCTTAAAAAGTGTTTCTCCTCCACGGAAAGTGAATAAAATAACATTTGGATGCCTTTATTGTTCAATCAAAAACGCCCATTTTTGGTGAAAAAGATAACCACCCCCCCTTACGACATGCTTCAGAAACAAAAAAAATGGTCCATTTTCAAATGTTGCGTCTTTGAACTACAATTCACATTTGTACGTGGATAATCACTTTTAGAGATAAAATTAGATGTTTAAAGTGATTTACAAGCTTCCAGGGGCCCTAAACACAAGATATGAGTAATGGGTAAAAGTGAATGAAAATGGCCAATTTACTCACTCTGAGGCCTTAAAAAGTGTTTCTCCTCCACGGGAAGTGAATTAAATACCATTTGGAGGCCTTTATTGTTCAAGCGAAAACGCCTGATTTTTGTTGAAAGAGATAACCACGCCCCCTTACGACATGCTTCTGAAACTAAAAAAATGGTTCATTTTCAAATGTTGCGTCTTTTGAACTACAATTAACATTGTACGTGGATAATCACTTTTAGAGATAAAATGAGATGTTTAAAGTGATTTTCAAGCTTCCAGGGGCCCTAAACACGAGATTTGAAAAATGGGTAACCGTGAATGAAAATGGCCAATTTTTTCACTCTGCGGCCTTAAAAAGTGTTCCTCCTCCACGGAAAGTGAATAAAATAACATTTGGATGCCTTTATTGTTCAATCAAAAACGCCCGTTTTTTGGTGAAAAAGATAACCACCCCCCCTTACGACATGCTTCAGAAACGAAAAAAATGGTCCATTTTCAAATGTTGCGTCTTTGAACTACAATTCACATTTGTACGTGGATGATCACTTTTAGAGATGAAATTAGATGTTTAAAGTGATTTACAAGCTTCCAGGGGCCCTAAACACAAGATATGAGGAATGGGTAAATATGAATGAAAATGGCCAATTTATTCACTCTGAGGCCTTAAAAAGTTTTTCTCCACTCCAGAAAGTGAATTAAATAACATTTGTAGGCCTTTATTGTTCAATCAAAAACGCCCGATTTTTGACGAAAGAGATAACCACCCCCCCTTACGACATGCTTCAGAAACTAAAAAAATGGTCCGTTTTCAAATGTTGCCTCTTTGAACTACAATTCACATTTGTACGTGGAAAAGCACTTGTAAAGATCAAATGAGATGTTTAAAGTGATTTGCATGCTTCCAGGGGCCTTAAACACAAGATTTGAGGAATGGGTAAAAGTGAATGAAAATGGCCAATTTACTCACTCTGAGGCCTTAAAAAGTGTGTCTCCTCCACGGGAAGTGAATTAAATACCATTTGGAGGTCTTTATTGTTCAAGCGAAAACGCCTGATTTTTGATGAAAGAGATAACCACCCCCCCTTACGACATGCCTCTGAAACTGAAAAAATGGTTCATTTTCAAATGTTGCGTCTTTGAACCACAATTAACATTTGTACGTGGATAAACACTTTTAGAGCTAAAATTAGATGTTTAAAGTGATTTTCAAGCTTCCAGAGGCCCTAAACACGAGATTTGAGAAATGGGTAAACGTGAATGAAAATGGCCAATTTACTCACTCTGCGGCCTTAAAAAGTGTTTCTCCTCCACGGAAAGTGAATAAAATAACATTTGGATGCCTTTATTGATCAATCAAAAACGCCCGTTTTTGGTGAAAAAGATAACCACCCCCCCTTACGACATGCTTCAGAAACAAAAAAAATTGTCCATTTTCAAATGTTGCGTCTTTGAACTACAATTCACATTTGTACGTGGATAATCACTTTTAGAGATAAAATTAGATGTTTAAAGTGATTTACAAGCTTCCAGGGGCCCTAAACACAAGATATGAGGAATGGGTAAAAGTGAATGAAAATGGCCAATTTACTCACACTGAGGCCTTAAAAAGTGTTTCTCCTCAACGGGAAGTGAATTAAATAACATTTGTAGGCCTTTATTGTTCAAGCGAAAACGCCCGATTATTGACGAAAGAGATAACCACCCCCCCTTACGACATGCTTCAGAAACTAAAAAAATGGTTCATTTTCAAATGTTGCGTCTTTTGAACTACAATTAACATTGTACGTGGATAATCACTTTTAGAGATAAAATGAGATGTTTAAAGTGATTTTCAAGCTTCCAGGGGCCCTAAACACGAGATTTGAAAAATGGGTAACCGTGAATGAAAATGGCCAATTTTTTCACTCTGCGGCCTTAAAAAGTGTTCCTCCTCCACGGAAAGTGAATAAAATAACATTTGGATGCCTTTATTGTTCAATCAAAAACGCCCGTTTTTTGGTGAAAAAGATAACCACCCCCCCTTACGACATGCTTCAGAAACGAAAAAAATGGTCCATTTTCAAATGTTGCGTCTTTGAACTACAATTCACATTTGTACGTGGATGATCACTTTTAGAGATGAAATTAGATGTTTAAAGTGATTTACAAGCTTCCAGGGGCCCTAAACACAAGATATGAGGAATGGGTAAATATGAATGAAAATGGCCAATTTATTCACTCTGAGGCCTTAAAAAGTTTTTCTCCACTCCAGAAAGTGAATTAAATAACATTTGTAGGCCTTTATTGTTCAATCAAAAACGCCCGATTTTTGACGAAAGAGATAACCACCCCCCCTTACGACATGCTTCAGAAACTAAAAAAATGGTCCGTTTTCAAATGTTGCCTCTTTGAACTACAATTCACATTTGTACGTGGAAAAGCACTTGTAAAGATCAAATGAGATGTTTAAAGTGATTTGCATGCTTCCAGGGGCCTTAAACACAAGATTTGAGGAATGGGTAAAAGTGAATGAAAATGGCCAATTTACTCACTCTGAGGCCTTAAAAAGTGTGTCTCCTCCACGGGAAGTGAATTAAATACCATTTGGAGGTCTTTATTGTTCAAGCGAAAACGCCTGATTTTTGATGAAAGAGATAACCACCCCCCCTTACGACATGCCTCTGAAACTGAAAAAATGGTTCATTTTCAAATGTTGCGTCTTTGAACCACAATTAACATTTGTACGTGGATAAACACTTTTAGAGCTAAAATTAGATGTTTAAAGTGATTTTCAAGCTTCCAGAGGCCCTAAACACGAGATTTGAGAAATGGGTAAAAGTGAATGAAAATGGCCAATTTACTCACTCTGCGGCCTTAAAAAGTGTTTCTCCTCCACGGAAAGTGAATAAAATAACATTTGGATGCCTTTATTGTTCAATCAAAAACGCCCGTTTTTTGGTGAAAAAGATAACCACCCCCCCTTACGACATGCTTCAGAAACGAAAAAAATGGTCCATTTTCAAATGTTGCGTCTTTGAACTACAATTCACATTTGTACGTGGATGATCACTTTTAGAGATGAAATTAGATGTTTAAAGTGATTTACAAGCTTCCAGGGGCCCTAAACACAAGATATGAGGAATGGGTAAATATGAATGAAAATGGCCAATTTATTCACTCTGAGGCCTTAAAAAGTTTTTCTCCACTCCAGAAAGTGAATTAAATAACATTTGTAGGCCTTTATTGTTCAATCAAAAACGCCCGATTTTTGACGAAAGAGATAACCACCCCCCCTTACGACATGCTTCAGAAACTAAAAAAATGGTCCGTTTTCAAATGTTGCCTCTTTGAACTACAATTCACATTTGTACGTGGAAAAGCACTTGTAAAGATCAAATGAGATGTTTAAAGTGATTTGCATGCTTCCAGGGGCCTTAAACACAAGATTTGAGGAATGGGTAAAAGTGAATGAAAATGGCCAATTTACTCACTCTGAGGCCTTAAAAAGTGTGTCTCCTCCACGGGAAGTGAATTAAATACCATTTGGAGGTCTTTATTGTTCAAGCGAAAACGCCTGATTTTTGATGAAAGAGATAACCACCCCCCCTTACGACATGCCTCTGAAACTGAAAAAATGGTTCATTTTCAAATGTTGCGTCTTTGAACCACAATTAACATTTGTACGTGGATAAACACTTTTAGAGCTAAAATTAGATGTTTAAAGTGATTTTCAAGCTTCCAGAGGCCCTAAACACGAGATTTGAGAAATGGGTAAACGTGAATGAAAATGGCCAATTTACTCACTCTGCGGCCTTAAAAAGTGTTTCTCCTCCACGGAAAGTGAATAAAATAACATTTGGATGCCTTTATTGATCAATCAAAAACGCCCGTTTTTGGTGAAAAAGATAACCACCCCCCCTTACGACATGCTTCAGAAACAAAAAAAATTGTCCATTTTCAAATGTTGCGTCTTTGAACTACAATTCACATTTGTACGTGGATAATCACTTTTAGAGATAAAATTAGATGTTTAAAGTGATTTACAAGCTTCCAGGGGCCCTAAACACAAGATATGAGGAATGGGTAAAAGTGAATGAAAATGGCCAATTTACTCACACTGAGGCCTTAAAAAGTGTTTCTCCTCAACGGGAAGTGAATTAAATAACATTTGTAGGCCTTTATTGTTCAAGCGAAAACGCCCGATTATTGACGAAAGAGATAACCACCCCCCCTTACGACATGCTTCAGAAACTAAAAAAATGGTTCATTTTCAAATGTTGCGTCTTTTGAACTACAATTAACATTGTACGTGGATAATCACTTTTAGAGATAAAATGAGATGTTTAAAGTGATTTTCAAGCTTCCAGGGGCCCTAAACACGAGATTTGAAAAATGGGTAACCGTGAATGAAAATGGCCAATTTTTTCACTCTGCGGCCTTAAAAAGTGTTCCTCCTCCACGGAAAGTGAATAAAATAACATTTGGATGCCTTTATTGTTCAATCAAAAACGCCCGTTTTTTGGTGAAAAAGATAACCACCCCCCCTTACGACATGCTTCAGAAACGAAAAAAATGGTCCATTTTCAAATGTTGCGTCTTTGAACTACAATTCACATTTGTACGTGGATGATCACTTTTAGAGATGAAATTAGATGTTTAAAGTGATTTACAAGCTTCCAGGGGCCCTAAACACAAGATATGAGGAATGGGTAAATATGAATGAAAATGGCCAATTTATTCACTCTGAGGCCTTAAAAAGTTTTTCTCCACTCCAGAAAGTGAATTAAATAACATTTGTAGGCCTTTATTGTTCAATCAAAAACGCCCGATTTTTGACGAAAGAGATAACCACCCCCCCTTACGACATGCTTCAGAAACTAAAAAAATGGTCCGTTTTCAAATGTTGCCTCTTTGAACTACAATTCACATTTGTACGTGGAAAAGCACTTGTAAAGATCAAATGAGATGTTTAAAGTGATTTGCATGCTTCCAGGGGCCTTAAACACAAGATTTGAGGAATGGGTAAAAGTGAATGAAAATGGCCAATTTACTCACTCTGAGGCCTTAAAAAGTGTGTCTCCTCCACGGGAAGTGAATTAAATACCATTTGGAGGTCTTTATTGTTCAAGCGAATACGCCTGATTTTTGATGAAAGAGATAACCACCCCCCCTTACGACATGCCTCTGAAACTGAAAAAATGGTTCATTTTCAAATGTTGCGTCTTTGAACCACAATTAACATTTGTACGTGGATAAACACTTTTAGAGCTAAAATTAGATGTTTAAAGTGATTTTCAAGCTTCCAGAGGCCCTAAACACGAGATTTGAGAAATGGGTAAACGTGAATGAAAATGGCCAATTTACTCACTCTGCGGCCTTAAAAAGTGTTTCTCCTCCACGGAAAGTGAATAAAATAACATTTGGATGCCTTTATTGTTCAATCAAAAACGCCCGTTTTTGGTGAAAAAGATAACCACCCCCCCTTACGACATGCTTCAGAAACAAAAAAAATTGTCCATTTTCAAATGTTGCGTCTTTGAACTACAATTCACATTTGTACGTGGATAATCACTTTTAGAGATAAAATTAGATGTTTAAAGTGATTTACAAGCTTCCAGGGGCCCTAAACACAAGATATGAGGAATGGGTAAAAGTGAATGAAAATGGCCAATTTACTCACTCTGAGGCCTTAAAAAGTGTTTCTCCTCAACGGGAAGTGAATTAAATAACATTTGTAGGCCTTTATTGTTCAAGCGAAAACGCCCGATTATTGACGAAAGAGATAACCACCCCCCCTTACGACATGCTTCAGAAACGAAAAAAATGGTCCGTTTTCAAATGTTGCGTCTTTGAATGACAATCCACATTTGTACGTGGATAATCACTTTTAGAGCTAAAATTAGATGTTTAAAGTGATTTTCAAGCTTCCAGGGGCCCTAAACACAAGATTTGAGAAATGGGTAAAAGTGAATGAAAATGGCCAATTTACTCACTCTGAGGCCTTAAAAAGTGTTTCTCCTCCACGGGAAGTGAATTAAATACCATTTGGAGGCCTTTATTGTTCAAGCGAAAATGCCTGATTTTTGATGAAAGAGATAACCACCCCCCCTTACGACATGCTTCTGAAACTAAAAAAATGGTTCATTTTCAAATGTTGCGTCTTTTGAACTACAATTAACATTGTACGTGGATAATCACTTTTAGAGATAAAATGAGATGTTTAAAGTGATTTTCAAGCTTCCAGGGGCCCTAAACACGAGATTTGAAAAATGGGTAACCGTGAATGAAAATGACCAATTTTTTCACTCTGCGGCCTTAAAAAGTGTTTCTCCTCCACGGAAAGTGAATAAAATAACATTTGGATGCCTTTATTGTTCAATCAAAAACGCCCGTTTTTTGGTGAAAAAGATAACCACCCCCCCCCTTACGACATGCTTCAGAAACGAAAAAAATGGTCCATTTTCAAATGTTGCGTCTTTGAACTACAATTCACATTTGTACGTGGATGATCACTTTTAGAGATGAAATTAGATGTTTAAAGTGATTTACAAGCTTCCAGGGGCCCTAAACACAAGATATGAGGAATGGGTAAATATGAATGAAAATGGCCAATTTATTCACTCTGAGGCCTTAAAAAGTTTTTCTCCACACCAGAAAGTGAATTAAATAACATTTGTAGGCCTTTATTGTTCAATCAAAAACGCCCGATTTTTGACGAAAGAGATAACCACCCCCCCTTACGACATGCTTCAGAAACTAAAAAAATGGTCCGTTTTCAAATGTTGCCTCTTTGAACTACAATTCACATTTGTACGTGGAAAAGCACTTGTAAAGATCAAATGAGATGTTTAAAGTGATTTGCATGCTTCCAGGGGCCTTAAACACAAGATTTGAGGAATGGGTAAAAGTGAATGAAAATGGCCAATTTACTCACTCTGAGGCCTTAAAAAGTGTTTCTCCTCCACGGGAAGTGAATTAAATACCATTTGGAGGTCTTTATTGTTCAAGCGAAAACGCCTGATTTTTGATGAAAGAGATAACCACCCCCCCTTACGACATGCCTCTGAAACTGAAAAAATTGTTCATTTTCAAATGTTGCGTCTTTGAACCACAATTAACATTTGTACGTGGATAAACACTTTTAGAGCTAAAATTAGATGTTTAAAGTGATTTTCAAGCTTCCAGAGGCCCTAAACACGAGATTTGAGAAATGGGTAAACGTGAATGAAAATGGCCAATTTACTCACTCTGCGGCCTTAAAAAGTGTTTCTCCTCCACGGAAAGTGAATAAAATAAAATTTGGATGCCTTTATTGTTCAATCAAAAACGCCCGTTTTTGGTGAAAAAGATAACCACCCCCCCTTACGACATGCTTCAGAAACAAAAAAAATTGTCCATTTTCAAATGTTGCGTCTTTGAACTACAATTCACATTTGTACGTGGATAATCACTTTTAGAGATAAAATTAGATGTTTAAAGTGATTTACAAGCTTCCAGGGGCCCTAAACACAAGATATGAGGAATGGGTAAATATGAATGAAAATGGCCAATTTATTCACTCTGAGGCCTTAAAATTTTTTCTCCACTCCAGAAAGTGAATTAAATAACATTTGTAGACCTTTATTGTTCAATCAAAAACGCCCGATTTTTGACGAAAGAGATAACCACCCCCCCTTACGACATGCTTCAGAAACAAAAAAAATGGTTCATTTTCAAATGTTGCATCTTTGAACGACAATCCACATTTGTACGTGGATAAACACTTTTAGAGATAAAATTAGATGTTTAAAGTGATTTTCAAGCTTCCAGGGGCCCTAAACACAAGATTTGAGAAATGGGTAAAAGTGAATGAAAATGGCCAATTTACTCACTCTGAGGCCTTAAAAAGTGTTTCTCATCAACGGGAAGTGAATTAAATAACATTTGTAGGCCTTTATTGTTCAAGCGAAAACGCCCGATTATTGACGAAAGAGATAACCACCCCCCCTTACGACATGCTTCAGAAACGAAAAAAATGGTCCGTTTTCAAATGTTGCGTCTTTGAATGACAATCCACATTTGTACGTGGATAATCACTTTTAGAGCTAAAATTAGATGTTTAAAGTGATTTTCAAGCTTCCAGGGGCCCTAAACACAAGATTTGAGAAATGGGTAAAAGTGAATGAAAATGGCCAATTTACTCACTCTGAGGCCTTAAAAAGTGTTTCTCCTCCACGGAAAGTGAATAAAATAACATTTGGATGCCTTTATTGTTCAATCAAAAACGCCCGTTTTTGGTGAAAAAGATAACCACCCCCCTTACGACATGCTTCAGAAACAAAAAAAATTGTCCATTTTCAAATGTTGCGTCTTTGAACTACAATTCACATTTGTACGTGGATAATCACTTTTAGAGCTAAAATTAGATGTTTAAAGTGATTTTCAAGCTTCCAGGGGCCCTAAACACAAGATTTGAGAAATGGGTAAAAGTGAATGAAAATGGCCAATTTACTCACTCTGAGGCCTTAAAAAGTGTTTCTCCTCCACGGGAAGTGAATTAAATACCATTTGGAGGCCTTTATTGTTCAAGCGAAAATGCCTGATTTTTGATGAAAGAGATAACCACCCCCCCTTACGACATGCTTCTGAAACTAAAAAAATGGTTCATTTTCAAATGTTGCGTCTTTTGAACTACAATTAACATTGTACGTGGATAATCACTTTTAGAGATAAAATGAGATGTTTAAAGTGATTTTCAAGCTTCCAGGGGCCCTAAACACGAGATTTGAAAAATGGGTAACCGTGAATGAAAATGACCAATTTTTTCACTCTGCGGCCTTAAAAAGTGTTTCTCCTCCACGGAAAGTGAATAAAATAACATTTGGATGCCTTTATTGTTCAATCAAAAACGCCCGTTTTTTGGTGAAAAAGATAACCACCCCCCCCTTACGACATGCTTCAGAAATGAAAAAAATGGTCCATTTTCAAATGTTGCGTCTTTGAACTACAATTCACATTTGTACGTGGATAATCACTTTTAGAGATAAAATTAGATGTTTAAAGTGATTTACAAGCTTCCAGGGGCCCTAAACACAAGATATGAGGAATGGGTAAATATGAATGAAAATGGCCAATTTATTCACTCTGAGGCCTTAAAAAGTTTTTCTCCACTCCAGAAAGTGAATTAAATAACATTTGTAGGCCTTTATTGTTCAATCAAAAACGCCCGATTTTTGACGAAAGAGATAACCACCCCCCCTTACGACATGCTTCAGAAACTAAAAAAATGGTCCGTTTTCAAATGTTGCCTCTTTGAACTACAATTCACATTTGTACGTGGAAAAGCACTTGTAAAGATCAAATGAGATGTTTAAAGTGATTTGCATGCTTCCAGGGGCCCTAAACACAAGATTTGAGGAATGGGTAAAAGTGAATGAAAATGGCCAATTTACTCACTCTGAGGCCTTAAAAAGTGTTTCTCCTCCACGGGAAGTGAATTAAATACCATTTGGAGGTCTTTATTGTTCAAGCGAAAACGCCTGATTTTTGATGAAAGAGATAACCACCCCCCCTTACGACATGCCTCTGAAACTGAAAAAATTGTTCATTTTCAAATGTTGCGTCTTTGAACCACAATTAACATTTGTACGTGGATAAACACTTTTAGAGCTAAAATTAGATGTTTAAAGTGATTTTCAAGCTTCCAGAGGCCCTAAACACGAGATTTGAGAAATGGGTAAACGTGAATGAAAATGGCCAATTTACTCACTCTGCGGCCTTAAAAAGTGTTTCTCCTCCACGGAAAGTGAATAAAATAAAATTTGGATGCCTTTATTGTTCAATCAAAAACGCCCGTTTTTGGTGAAAAAGATAACCACCCCACCTTACGACATGCTTCAGAAACAAAAAAAATTGTCCATTTTCAAATGTTGCGTCTTTGAACTACAATTCACATTTGTACGTGGATAATCACTTTTAGAGATAAAATTAGATGTTTAAAGTGATTTACAAGCTTCCAGGGGCCCTAAACACAAGATATGAGGAATGGGTAAATATGAATGAAAATGGCCAATATATTCACTCTGAGGCCTTAAAATTTTTTCTCCACTCCAGAAAGTGAATTAAATAACATTTGTAGACCTTTATTGTTCAATCAAAAACGCCCGATTTTTGACGAAAGAGATAACCACCCCCCCTTACGACATGCTTCAGAAACAAAAAAAAAATGGTTCATTTTCAAATGTTGCATCTTTGAACGACAATCCACATTTGTACGTGGATAAACACTTTTAGAGATAAAATTAGATGTTTAAAGTGATTTTCAAGCTTCCAGGGGCCCTAAACACAAGATTTGAGAAATGGGTAAAAGTGAATGAAAATGGCCAATTTACTCACTCTGAGGCCTTAAAAAGTGTTTCTCCTCAACGGGAAGTGAATTAAATAACATTTGTAGGCCTTTATTGTTCAAGCGAAAACGCCCGATTATTGACGAAAGAGATAACCACCCCCCCTTACGACATGCTTCAGAAACGAAAAAAATGGTCCGTTTTCAAATGTTGCGTCTTTGAAAGACAATCCACATTTGTACGTGGATAATCACTTTTAGAGCTAAAATTAGATGTTTAAAGTGATTTTCAAGCTTCCAGGGGCCCTAAACACAAGATTTGAGAAATGGGTAAAAGTGAATGAAAATGGCCAATTTACTCACTCTGAGGCCTTAAAAAGTGTTTCTCCTCCACGGGAAGTGAATTAAATACCATTTGGAGGCCTTTATTGTTCAAGCGAAAACGCCTGATTTTTGATGAAAGAGATAACCACCCCCCCTTACGACATGCTTCTGAAACTAAAAAAATGGTTCATTTTCAAATGTTGCGTCTTTTGAACTACAATTCACATTTGTACGTGGAAAAGCACTTTTAAATATCAAATGAGATGTTTAAAGTGATTTGCATGCTTCCAGGGGCCTTAAACACAAGATTTGAGGAATGGGTAAAAGTGAATGAAAATGGCCAATTTACTCACTCTGAGGCCTTAAAAAGTGTTTCTCCTCCACGGGAAGTGAATTAAATACCATTTGGAGGTCTTTATTGTTCAAGCGAAAACGCCTGATTTTTGATGAAAGAGATAACCACCCCCCCTTATGACATGCTTCTGAAACTGAAAAAATGGTTCATTTTCAAATGTTGCGTCTTTGAACCACAATTAACATTTGTACGTGGATAAACACTTTTAGAGCTAAAATTAGATGTTTAAAGTGATTTTCAAGCTTCCCGGGGCCCTAAACACGAGATTTGAGAAATGGGTAAACGTGAATGAAAATGGCCAATTTACTCACTCTGCGGCCTTAAAAAGTGTTTCTCCTCCACGGAAAGTGAATAAAATAACATTTGGATTCCTTTATTGTTCAATCAAAAACGCCCATTTTTGGTGAAAAAGATAACCACCCCCCTTACGACATGCTTCAGAAACAAAAAAAATGGTCCATTTTCAAATGTTGCGTCTTTGAACTACAATTCACATTTGTACGTGGATAATCACTTTTAGAGATAAAATTAGATGTTTAAAGTGATTTACAAGCTTCCAGGGGCCCTAAACACAAGATATGAGTAATGGGTAAATATGAATGAAAATGGCCAATTTATTCACTCTGAGGCCTTAAAAAGTTTTTCTCGACTCCAGAAAGTGAATTAAATAACATTTGTAGACCTTTATTGTTCAATCAAAAACGCCCGATTTTTGACGAAAGAGATAACCACCCCCCTTACGACATGCTTCAGAAACAAAAAAAATTGTCCATTTTCAAATGTTGCGTCTTTGAACTACAATTCACATTTGTACGTGGATAATCACTTTTAGAGATAAAATTAGATGTTTAAAGTGATTTACAAGCTTCCAGGGGCCCTAAACACAAGATATGAGGAATGGGTAAAAGTGAATGAAAATGGCCAATTTACTCACTCTGAGGCCTTAAAAAGTGTTTCTCCTCAACGGGAAGTGAATTAAATAACATTTGTAGGCCTTTATTGTTCAAGCGAAAACGCCCGATTATTGACGAAAGAGATAACCACCCCCTCTTACGACATGCTTCAGAAACGAAAAAAATGGTCCGTTTTCAAATGTTGCGTCTTTGAATGACAATCCACATTTGTACGTGGATAATCACTTTTAGAGCTAAAATTAGATGTTTAAAGTGATTTTCAAGCTTCCAGGGGCCCTAAACACAAGATTTGAGAAATGGGTAAAAGTGAATGAAAATGGCCAATTTACTCACTCTGAGGCCTTAAAAAGTGTTTCTCCTCCACGGGAAGTGAATTAAATACCATTTGGAGGCCTTTATTGTTCAAGCGAAAACGCCTGATTTTTGATGAAAGAGATAACCACCCCCCCTTACGACATGCTTCTGAAACTAAAAAAATGGTTCATTTTCAAATGTTGCGTCTTTTGAACTACAATTAACATTGTACGTGGATAATCACTTTTAGAGATAAAATGAGATGTTTAAAGTGATTTTCAAGCTTCCAGGGGCCCTAAACACGAGATTTGAAAAATGGGTAACCGTGAATGAAAATGGCCAATTTTTTCACTCTGCGGCCTTAAAAAGTGTTTCTCCTCCACGGAAAGTGAATAAAATAACATTTGGATGCCTTTATTGTTCAATCAAAAACGCCCGTTTTTTGGTAGAAAAGATAACCACCCCCCCCTTACGACATGCTTCAGAAACGAAAAAAATGGTCCATTTTCAAATGTTGCGTCTTTGAACTACAATTCACATTTGTACGTGGATGATCACTTTTAGAGATGAAATTAGATGTTTAAAGTGATTTACAAGCTTCCAGGGGCCCTAAACACAAGATATGAGGAATGGGTAAATATGAATGAAAATGGCCAATTTATTCACTCTGAGGCCTTAAAAAGTTTTTCTCCACTCCAGAAAGTGAATTAAATAACATTTGTAGGCCTTTATTGTTCAATCAAAAACGCCCGATTTTTGACGAAAGAGATAACCACCCCCCCTTACGACATGCTTCAGAAACTAAAAAAATGGTCCGTTTTCAAATGTTGCCTCTTTGAACTACAATTCACATTTGTACATGGATAATCACTTTTAGAGATAAAATTAGATGTTTAAAGTGATTTACAAGCTTCCAGGGGCCCTAAACACAAGATATGAGGAATGGGTAAAAGTGAATGAAAATGGCCAATTTACTCACACTGAGGCCTTAAAAAGTGTTTCTCCTCCACGGGAAGTGAATTAAATACCATTTGGAGGTCTTTATTGTTCAAGCGAAAACGCCTGATTTTTGATGAAAGAGATAACCACCCCCCCTTACGACATGCCTCTGAAACTGAAAAAATTGTTCATTTTCAAATGTTGCGTCTTTGAACCACAATTAACATTTGTACGTGGATAAACACTTTTAGAGCTAAAATTAGATGTTTAAAGTGATTTTCAAGCTTCCAGAGGCCCTAAACACGAGATTTGAGAAATGGGTAAACGTGAATGAAAATGGCCAATTTACTCACTCTGCGGCCTTAAAAAGTGTTTCTCCTCCACGGAAAGTGAATAAAATAAAATTTGGATGCCTTTATTGTTCAATCAAAAACGCCCGTTTTTGGTGAAAAAGATAACCACCCCCCCTTACGACATGCTTCAGAAACAAAAAAAATTGTCCATTTTCAAATGTTGCGTCTTTGAACTACAATTCACATTTGTACGTGGATAATCACTTTTAGAGATAAAATTAGATGTTTAAAGTGATTTACAAGCTTCCAGGGGCCCTAAACACAAGATATGAGGAATGGGTAAATATGAATGAAAATGGCCAATTTATTCACTCTGAGGCCTTAAAATTTTTTCTCCACTCCAGAAAGTGAATTAAATAACATTTGTAGACCTTTATTGTTCAATCAAAAACGCCCGATTTTTGACGAAAGAGATAACCACCCCCCCTTACGACATGCTTCAGAAACAAAAAAAATGGTTCATTTTCAAATGTTGCATCTTTGAACGACAATCCACATTTGTACGTGGATAAACACTTTTAGAGATAAAATTAGATGTTTAAAGTGATTTTCAAGCTTCCAGGGGCCCTAAACACAAGATTTGAGAAATGGGTAAAAGTGAATGAAAATGGCCAATTTACTCACTCTGAGGCCTTAAAAAGTGTTTCTCATCAACGGGAAGTGAATTAAATAACATTTGTAGGCCTTTATTGTTCAAGCGAAAACGCCCGATTATTGACGAAAGAGATAACCACCCCCCCTTACGACATGCTTCAGAAACGAAAAAAATGGTCCGTTTTCAAATGTTGCGTCTTTGAATGACAATCCACATTTGTACGTGGATAATCACTTTTAGAGCTAAAATTAGATGTTTAAAGTGATTTTCAAGCTTCCAGGGGCCCTAAACACAAGATTTGAGAAATGGGTAAAAGTGAATGAAAATGGCCAATTTACTCACTCTGAGGCCTTAAAAAGTGTTTCTCCTCCACGGAAAGTGAATAAAATAACATTTGGATGCCTTTATTGTTCAATCAAAAACGCCCGTTTTTGGTGAAAAAGATAACCACCCCCCCTTACGACATGCTTCAGAAACAAAAAAAATTGTCCATTTTCAAATGTTGCGTCTTTGAACTACAATTCACATTTGTACGTGGATAATCACTTTTAGAGCTAAAATTAGATGTTTAAAGTGATTTTCAAGCTTCCAGGGGCCCTAAACACAAGATTTGAGAAATGGGTAAAAGTGAATGAAAATGGCCAATTTTTTCACTCTGCGGCCTTAAAAAGTGTTTCTCCTCCACGGAAAGTGAATAAAATAACATTTGGATGCCTTTATTGTTCAATCAAAAACGCCCGTTTTTTGGTGAAAAAGATAACCACCCCCCCCTTACGACATGCTTCAGAAACGAAAAAAATGGTCCATTTTCAAATGTTGCGTCTTTGAACTACAATTCACATTTGTACGTGGATGATCACTTTTAGAGATGAAATTAGATGTTTAAAGTGATTTACAAGCTTCCAGGGGCCCTAAACACAAGATATGAGGAATGGGTAAATATGAATGAAAATGGCCAATTTATTCACTCTGAGGCCTTAAAAAGTTTTTCTCCACTCCAGAAAGTGAATTAAATAACATTTGTAGGCCTTTATTGTTCAATCAAAAACGCCCGATTTTTGACGAAAGAGATAACCACCCCCCCTTACGACATGCTTCAGAAACTAAAAAAATGGTCCGTTTTCAAATGTTGCCTCTTTGAACTACAATTCACATTTGTACGTGGAAAAGCACTTGTAAAGATCAAATGAGATGTTTAAAGTGATTTGCATGCTTCCAGGGGCCCTAAACACAAGATTTGAGGAATGGGTAAAAGTGAATGAAAATGGCCAATTTACTCACTCTGAGGCCTTAAAAAGTGTTTCTCCTCCACGGGAAGTGAATTAAATACCATTTGGAGGTCTTTATTGTTCAAGCGAAAACGCCTGATTTTTGATGAAAGAGATAACCACCCCCCCTTACGACATGCCTCTGAAACTGAAAAAATTGTTCATTTTCAAATGTTGCGTCTTTGAACCACAATTAACATTTGTACGTGGATAAACACTTTTAGAGCTAAAATTAGATGTTTAAAGTGATTTTCAAGCTTCCAGAGGCCCTAAACACGAGATTTGAGAAATGGGTAAACGTGAATGAAAATGGCCAATTTACTCACTCTGCGGCCTTAAAAAGTGTTTCTCCTCCACGGAAAGTGAATAAAATAAAATTTGGATGCCTTTATTGTTCAATCAAAAACGCCCGTTTTTGGTGAAAAAGATAACCACCCCCCCTTACGACATGCTTCAGAAACAAAAAAAATGGTCCATTTTCAAATGTTGCGTCTTTGAACTACAATTCACATTTGTACGTGGATAATCACTTTTAGAGATAAAATTAGATGTTTAAAGTTATTTACAAGCTCCCAGGGGCCCTAAACACAAGATATGAGGAATGGGTAAATATGAATGAAAATGGCCAATATATTCACTCTGAGGCCTTAAAATTTTTTCTCCACTCCAGAAAGTGAATTAAATAACATTTGTAGACCTTTATTGTTCAATCAAAAACGCCCGATTTTTGACGAAAGAGATAACCACCCCCCCTTACGACATGCTTCAGAAACAAAAAAAATGGTTCATTTTCAAATGTTGCATCTTTGAACGACAATCCACATTTGTACGTGGATAAACACTTTTAGAGATAAAATTAGATGTTTAAAGTGATTTTCAAGCTTCCAGGGGCCCTAAACACAAGATTTGAGAAATGGGTAAAAGTGAATGAAAATGGCCAATTTACTCACTCTGAGGCCTTAAAAAGTGTTTCTCCTCAACGGGAAGTGAATTAAATAACATTTGTAGGCCTTTATTGTTCAAGCGAAAACGCCCGATTATTGACGAAAGAGATAACCACCCCCCCTTACGACATGCTTCAGAAACGAAAAAAATGGTCCGTTTTCAAATGTTGCGTCTTTGAAAGACAATCCACATTTGTACGTGGATAATCACTTTTAGAGCTAAAATTAGATGTTTAAAGTGATTTTCAAGCTTCCAGGGGCCCTAAACACAAGATTTGAGAAATGGGTAAAAGTGAATGAAAATGGCCAATTTACTCACTCTGAGGCCTTAAAAAGTGTTTCTCCTCCACGGGAAGTGAATTAAATACCATTTGGAGGCCTTTATTGTTCAAGCGAAAACGCCTGATTTTTGATGAAAGAGATAACCACCCCCCCTTACGACATGCTTCTGAAACTAAAAAAATGGTTCATTTTCAAATGTTGCGTCTTTTGAACTACAATTCACATTTGTACGTGGAAAAGCACTTTTAAATATCAAATGAGATGTTTAAAGTGATTTGCATGCTTCCAGGGGCCTTAAACACAAGATTTGAGGAATGGGTAAAAGTGAATGAAAATGGCCAATTTACTCACTCTGAGGCCTTAAAAAGTGATTCTCCTCCACGGGAAGTGAATTAAATACCATTTGGAGGTCTTTATTGTTCAAGCGAAAACGCCTGATTTTTGATGAAAGAGATAACCACCCCCCCTTACGACATGCTTCTGAAACTGAAAAAATGGTTCATTTTCAAATGTTGCGTCTTTGAACCACAATTAACATTTGTACGTGGATAAACACTTTTAGAGCTAAAATTAGATGTTTAAAGTGATTTTCAAGCTTCCAGAGGCCCTAAACACGAGATTTGAGAAATGGGTAAACGTGAATGAAAATGGCCAATTTACTCACTCTGCGGCCTTAAAAAGTGTTTCTCCTCCACGGAAAGTGAATAAAATAACATTTGGATGCCTTTATTGTTCAATCAAAAACGCCCGTTTTTGGTGAAAAAGATAACCACCCCCCCTTACGACATGCTTCAGAAACAAAAAAAATTGTCCATTTTCAAATGTTGCGTCTTTGAACTACAATTCACATTTGTACGTGGATAATCACTTTTAGAGATAAAATTAGATGTTTAAAGTGATTTACAAGCTTCCAGGGGCCCTAAACACAAGATATGAGGAATGGGTAAAAGTGAATGAAAATGGCCAATTTACTCACTCTGAGGCCTTAAAAAGTGTTTCTCCTCAACGGGAAGTGAATTAAATAACATTTGTAGGCCTTTATTGTTCAAGCGAAAACGCCCGATTATTGACGAAAGAGATAACCACCCCCCCTTACGACATGCTTCAGAAACGAAAAAAATGGTCCGTTTTCAAATGTTGCGTCTTTGAATGACAATCCACATTTGTACGTGGATAATCACTTTTAGAGCTAAAATTAGATGTTTAAAGTGATTTTCAAGCTTCCAGGGGCCCTAAACACAAGATTTGAGAAATGGGTAAAAGTGAATGAAAATGGCCAATTTACTCACTCTGAGGCCTTAAAAAGTGTTTCTCCTCCACGGGAAGTGAATTAAATACCATTTGGAGGCCTTTATTGTTCAAGCGAAAATGCCTGATTTTTGATGAAAGAGATAACCACCCCCCCTTACGACATGCTTCTGAAACTAAAAAAATGGTTCATTTTCAAATGTTGCGTCTTTTGAACTACAATTAACATTGTACGTGGATAATCACTTTTAGAGATAAAATGAGATGTTTAAAGTGATTTTCAAGCTTCCAGGGGCCCTAAACACGAGATTTGAAAAATGGGTAACCGTGAATGAAAATGACCAATTTTTTCACTCTGCGGCCTTAAAAAGTGTTTCTCCTCCACGGAAAGTGAATAAAATAACATTTGGATGCCTTTATTGTTCAATCAAAAACGCCCGTTTTTTGGTGAAAAAGATAACCACCCCCCCCTTACGACATGCTTCAGAAACGAAAAAAATGGTCCATTTTCAAATGTTGCGTCTTTGAACTACAATTCACATTTGTACGTGGATGATCACTTTTAGAGATGAACTTAGATGTTTAAAGTGATTTACAAGCTTCCAGGGGCCCTAAACACAAGATATGAGGAATGGGTAAATATGAATGAAAATGGCCAATTTATTCACTCTGAGGCCTTAAAAAGTTTTTCTCCACTCCAGAAAGTGAATTAAATAACATTTGTAGGCCTTTATTGTTCAATCAAAAACGCCCGATTTTTGACGAAAGAGATAACCACCCCCCCTTACGACATGCTTCAGAAACTAAAAAAATGGTCCGTTTTCAAATGTTGCCTCTTTGAACTACAATTCACATTTGTACGTGGAAAAGCACTTGTAAAGATCAAATGAGATGTTTAAAGTGATTTGCATGCTTCCAGGGGCCTTAAACACAAGATTTGAGGAATGGGTAAAAGTGAATGAAAATGGCCAATTTACTCACTCTGAGGCCTTAAAAAGTGTTTCTCCTCCACGGGAAGTGAATTAAATACCATTTGGAGGTCTTTATTGTTCAAGCGAAAACGCCTGATTTTTGATGAAAGAGATAACCACCCCCCCTTACGACATGCCTCTGAAACTGAAAAAATTGTTCATTTTCAAATGTTGCGTCTTTGAACCACAATTAACATTTGTACGTGGATAAACACTTTTAGAGCTAAAATTAGATGTTTAAAGTGATTTTCAAGCTTCCAGAGGCCCTAAACACGAGATTTGAGAAATGGGTAAACGTGAATGAAAATGGCCAATTTACTCACTCTGCGGCCTTAAAAAGTGTTTCTCCTCCACGGAAAGTGAATAAAATAAAATTTGGATGCCTTTATTGTTCAATCAAAAACGCCCGTTTTTGGTGAAAAAGATAACCACCCCCCCTTACGACATGCTTCAGAAACAAAAAAAATTGTCCATTTTCAAATGTTGCGTCTTTGAACTACAATTCACATTTGTACGTGGATAATCACTTTTAGAGATAAAATTAGATGTTTAAAGTGATTTACAAGCTTCCAGGGGCCCTAAACACAAGATATGAGGAATGGGTAAATATGAATGAAAATGGCCAATTTATTCACTCTGAGGCCTTAAAATTTTTTCTCCACTCCAGAAAGTGAATTAAATAACATTTGTAGACCTTTATTGTTCAATCAAAAACGCCCGATTTTTGACGAAAGAGATAACCACCCCCCCTTACGACATGCTTCAGAAACAAAAAAAATGGTTCATTTTCAAATGTTGCATCTTTGAACGACAATCCACATTTGTACGTGGATAAACACTTTTAGAGATAAAATTAGATGTTTAAAGTGATTTTCAAGCTTCCAGGGGCCCTAAACACAAGATTTGAGAAATGGGTAAAAGTGAATGAAAATGGCCAATTTACTCACTCTGAGGCCTTAAAAAGTGTTTCTCATCAACGGGAAGTGAATTAAATAACATTTGTAGGCCTTTATTGTTCAAGCGAAAACGCCCGATTATTGACGAAAGAGATAACCACCCCCCCTTACGACATGCTTCAGAAACGAAAAAAATGGTCCGTTTTCAAATGTTGCGTCTTTGAATGACAATCCACATTTGTACGTGGATAATCACTTTTAGAGCTAAAATTAGATGTTTAAAGTGATTTTCAAGCTTCCAGGGGCCCTAAACACAAGATTTGAGAAATGGGTAAAAGTGAATGAAAATGGCCAATTTACTCACTCTGAGGCCTTAAAAAGTGTTTCTCCTCCACGGAAAGTGAATAAAATAACATTTGGATGCCTTTATTGTTCAATCAAAAACGCCCGTTTTTGGTGAAAAAGATAACCACCCCCCCTTACGACATGCTTCAGAAACAAAAAAAATTGTCCATTTTCAAATGTTGCGTCTTTGAACTACAATTCACATTTGTACGTGGATAATCACTTTTAGAGCTAAAATTAGATGTTTAAAGTGATTTTCAAGCTTCCAGGGGCCCTAAACACAAGATTTGAGAAATGGGTAAAAGTGAATGAAAATGGCCAATTTACTCACTCTGAGGCCTTAAAAAGTGTTTCTCCTCCACGGGAAGTGAATTAAATACCATTTGGAGGCCTTTATTGTTCAAGCGAAAATGCCTGATTTTTGATGAAAGAGATAACCACCCCCCCTTACGACATGCTTCTGAAACTAAAAAAATGGTTCATTTTCAAATGTTGCGTCTTTTGAACTACAATTAACATTGTACGTGGATAATCACTTTTAGAGATAAAATGAGATGTTTAAAGTGATTTTCAAGCTTCCAGGGGCCCTAAACACGAGATTTGAAAAATGGGTAACCGTGAATGAAAATGACCAATTTTTTCACTCTGCGGCCTTAAAAAGTGTTTCTCCTCCACGGAAAGTGAATAAAATAACATTTGGATGCCTTTATTGTTCAATCAAAAACGCCCGTTTTTTGGTGAAAAAGATAACCACCCCCCCCTTACGACATGCTTCAGAAATGAAAAAAATGGTCCATTTTCAAATGTTGCGTCTTTGAACTACAATTCACATTTGTACGTGGATGATCACTTTTAGAGATGAAATTAGATGTTTAAAGTGATTTACAAGCTTCCAGGGGCCCTAAACACAAGATATGAGGAATGGGTAAATATGAATGAAAATGGCCAATTTATTCACTCTGAGGCCTTAAAAAGTTTTTCTCCACTCCAGAAAGTGAATTAAATAACATTTGTAGGCCTTTATTGTTCAATCAAAAACGCCCGATTTTTGACGAAAGAGATAACCACCCCCCCTTACGACATGCTTCAGAAACTAAAAAAATGGTCCGTTTTCAAATGTTGCCTCTTTGAACTACAATTCACATTTGTACGTGGAAAAGCACTTGTAAAGATCAAATGAGATGTTTAAAGTGATTTGCATGCTTCCAGGGGCCCTAAACACAAGATTTGAGGAATGGGTAAAAGTGAATGAAAATGGCCAATTTACTCACTCTGAGGCCTTAAAAAGTGTTTCTCCTCCACGGGAAGTGAATTAAATACCATTTGGAGGTCTTTATTGTTCAAGCGAAAACGCCTGATTTTTGATGAAAGAGATAACCACCCCCCCTTACGACATGCCTCTGAAACTGAAAAAATTGTTCATTTTCAAATGTTGCGTCTTTGAACCACAATTAACATTTGTACGTGGATAAACACTTTTAGAGCTAAAATTAGATGTTTAAAGTGATTTTCAAGCTTCCAGAGGCCCTAAACACGAGATTTGAGAAATGGGTAAACGTGAATGAAAATGGCCAATTTACTCACTCTGCGGCCTTAAAAAGTGTTTCTCCTCCACGGAAAGTGAATAAAATAAAATTTGGATGCCTTTATTGTTCAATCAAAAACGCCCGTTTTTGGTGAAAAAGATAACCACCCCACCTTACGACATGCTTCAGAAACAAAAAAAATTGTCCATTTTCAAATGTTGCGTCTTTGAACTACAATTCACATTTGTACGTGGATAATCACTTTTAGAGATAAAATTAGATGTTTAAAGTGATTTACAAGCTTCCAGGGGCCCTAAACACAAGATATGAGGAATGGGTAAATATGAATGAAAATGGCCAATATATTCACTCTGAGGCCTTAAAATTTTTTCTCCACTCCAGAAAGTGAATTAAATAACATTTGTAGACCTTTATTGTTCAATCAAAAACGCCCGATTTTTGACGAAAGAGATAACCACCCCCCCTTACGACATGCTCCAGAAACAAAAAAAATGGTTCATTTTCAAATGTTGCATCTTTGAACGACAATCCACATTTGTACGTGGATAAACACTTTTAGAGATAAAATTAGATGTTTAAAGTGATTTTCAAGCTTCCAGGGGCCCTAAACACAAGATTTGAGAAATGGGTAAAAGTGAATGAAAATGGCCAATTTACTCACTCTGAGGCCTTAAAAAGTGTTTCTCCTCAACGGGAAGTGAATTAAATAACATTTGTAGGCCTTTATTGTTCAAGCGAAAACGCCCGATTATTGACGAAAGAGATAACCACCCCCCCTTACGACATGCTTCAGAAACGAAAAAAATGGTCCGTTTTCAAATGTTGCGTCTTTGAAAGACAATCCACATTTGTACGTGGATAATCACTTTTAGAGCTAAAATTAGATGTTTAAAGTGATTTTCAAGCTTCCAGGGGCCCTAAACACAAGATTTGAGAAATGGGTAAAAGTGAATGAAAATGGCCAATTTACTCACTCTGAGGCCTTAAAAAGTGTTTCTCCTCCACGGGAAGTGAATTAAATACCATTTGGAGGCCTTTATTGTTCAAGCGAAAACGCCTGATTTTTGATGAAAGAGATAACCACCCCCCCTTACGACATGCTTCTGAAACTAAAAAAATGGTTCATTTTCAAATGTTGCGTCTTTTGAACTACAATTCACATTTGTACGTGGAAAAGCACTTTTAAATATCAAATGAGATGTTTAAAGTGATTTGCATGCTTCCAGGGGCCTTAAACACAAGATTTGAGGAATGGGTAAAAGTGAATGAAAATGGCCAATTTACTCACTCTGAGGCCTTAAAAAGTGTTTCTCCTCCACGGGAAGTGAATTAAATACCATTTGGAGGTCTTTATTGTTCAAGCGAAAACGCCTGATTTTTGATGAAAGAGATAACCACCCCCCCTTATGACATGCTTCTGAAACTGAAAAAATGGTTCATTTTCAAATGTTGCGTCTTTGAACCACAATTAACATTTGTACGTGGATAAACACTTTTAGAGCTAAAATTAGATGTTTAAAGTGATTTTCAAGCTTCCCGGGGCCCTAAACACGAGATTTGAGAAATGGGTAAACGTGAATGAAAATGGCCAATTTACTCACTCTGCGGCCTTAAAAAGTGTTTCTCCTCCACGGAAAGTGAATAAAATAACATTTGGATTCCTTTATTGTTCAATCAAAAACGCCCATTTTTGGTGAAAAAGATAACCACCCCCCTTACGACATGCTTCAGAAACAAAAAAAATGGTCCATTTTCAAATGTTGCGTCTTTGAACTACAATTCACATTTGTACGTGGATAATCACTTTTAGAGATAAAATTAGATGTTTAAAGTGATTTACAAGCTTCCAGGGGCCCTAAACACAAGATATGAGTAATGGGTAAATATGAATGAAAATGGCCAATTTATTCACTCTGAGGCCTTAAAAAGTTTTTCTCGACTCCAGAAAGTGAATTAAATAACATTTGTAGACCTTTATTGTTCAATCAAAAACGCCCGATTTTTGACGAAAGAGATAACCACCCCCCTTACGACATGCTTCAGAAACAAAAAAAATTGTCCATTTTCAAATGTTGCGTCTTTGAACTACAATTCACATTTGTACGTGGATAATCACTTTTAGAGATAAAATTAGATGTTTAAAGTTATTTACAAGCTTCCAGGGGCCCTAAACACAAGATATGAGGAATGGGTAAAAGTGAATGAAAATGGCCAATTTACTCACTCTGAGGCCTTAAAAAGTGTTTCTCCTCAACGGGAAGTGAATTAAATAACATTTGTAGGCCTTTATTGTTCAAGCGAAAACGCCCGATTATTGACGAAAGAGATAACCACCCCCTCTTACGACATGCTTCAGAAACGAAAAAAATGGTCCGTTTTCAAATGTTGCGTCTTTGAATGACAATCCACATTTGTACGTGGATAATCACTTTTAGAGCTAAAATTAGATGTTTAAAGTGATTTTCAAGCTTCCAGGGGCCCTAAACACAAGATTTGAGAAATGGGTAAAAGTGAATGAAAATGGCCAATTTACTCACTCTGAGGCCTTAAAAAGTGTTTCTCCTCCACGGGAAGTGAATTAAATACCATTTGGAGGCCTTTATTGTTCAAGCGAAAACGCCTGATTTTTGATGAAAGAGATAACCACCCCCCCTTACGACATGCTTCTGAAACTAAAAAAATGGTTCATTTTCAAATGTTGCGTCTTTTGAACTACAATTAACATTGTACGTGGATAATCACTTTTAGAGATAAAATGAGATGTTTAAAGTGATTTTCAAGCTTCCAGGGGCCCTAAACACGAGATTTGAAAAATGGGTAACCGTGAATGAAAATGGCCAATTTTTTCACTCTGCGGCCTTAAAAAGTGTTTCTCCTCCACGGAAAGTGAATAAAATAACATTTGGATGCCTTTATTGTTCAATCAAAAACGCCCGTTTTTTGGTAGAAAAGATAACCACCCCCCCCTTACGACATGCTTCAGAAACGAAAAAAATGGTCCATTTTCAAATGTTGCGTCTTTGAACTACAATTCACATTTGTACGTGGATGATCACTTTTAGAGATGAAATTAGATGTTTAAAGTGATTTACAAGCTTCCAGGGGCCCTAAACACAAGATATGAGGAATGGGTAAATATGAATGAAAATGGCCAATTTATTCACTCTGAGGCCTTAAAAAGTTTTTCTCCACTCCAGAAAGTGAATTAAATAACATTTGTAGGCCTTTATTGTTCAATCAAAAACGCCCGATTTTTGACGAAAGAGATAACCACCCCCCCTTACGACATGCTTCAGAAACTAAAAAAATGGTCCGTTTTCAAATGTTGCCTCTTTGAACTACAATTCACATTTGTACATGGATAATCACTTTTAGAGATAAAATTAGATGTTTAAAGTGATTTACAAGCTTCCAGGGGCCCTAAACACAAGATATGAGGAATGGGTAAAAGTGAATGAAAATGGCCAATTTACTCACACTGAGGCCTTAAAAAGTGTTTCTCCTCCACGGGAAGTGAATTAAATACCATTTGGAGGCCTTTATTGTTCAAGCGAAAATGCCTGATTTTTGATGAAAGAGATAACCACCCCCCCTTACGACATGCTTCTGAAACTAAAAAAATGGTTCATTTTCAAATGTTGCGTCTTTTGAACTACAATTAACATTGTACGTGGATAATCACTTTTAGAGATAAAATGAGATGTTTAAAGTGATTTTCAAGCTTCCAGGGGCCCTAAACACGAGATTTGAAAAATGGGTAACCGTGAATGAAAATGACCAATTTTTTCACTCTGCGGCCTTAAAAAGTGTTTCTCCTCCACGGAAAGTGAATAAAATAACATTTGGATGCCTTTATTGTTCAATCAAAAACGCCCGTTTTTTGGTGAAAAAGATAACCACCCCCCCCTTACGACATGCTTCAGAAACGAAAAAAATGGTCCATTTTCAAATGATGCGTCTTTGAACTACAATTCACATTTGTACGTGGATGATCACTTTTAGAGATGAAATTAGATGTTTAAAGTGATTTACAAGCTTCCAGGGGCCCTAAACACAAGATATGAGGAATGGGTAAATATGAATGAAAATGGCCAATTTATTCACTCTGAGGCCTTAAAAAGTTTTTCTCCACTCCAGAAAGTGAATTAAATAACATTTGTAGGCCTTTATTGTTCAATCAAAAACGCCCGATTTTTGACGAAAGAGATAACCACCCCCCCTTACGACATGCTTCAGAAACTAAAAAAATGGTCCGTTTTCAAATGTTGCCTCTTTGAACTACAATTCACATTTGTACGTGGAAAAGCACTTGTAAAGATCAAATGAGATGTTTAAAGTGATTTGCATGCTTCCAGGGGCCTTAAACACAAGATTTGAGGAATGGGTAAAAGTGAATGAAAATGGCCAATTTACTCACTCTGAGGCCTTAAAAAGTGTTTCTCCTCCACGGGAAGTGAATTAAATACCATTTGGAGGTCTTTATTGTTCAAGCGAAAACGCCTGATTTTTGATGAAAGAGATAACCACCCCCCCTTACGACATGCCTCTGAAACTGAAAAAATTGTTCATTTTCAAATGTTGCGTCTTTGAACCACAATTAACATTTGTACGTGGATAAACACTTTTAGAGCTAAAATTAGATGTTTAAAGTGATTTTCAAGCTTCCAGAGGCCCTAAACACGAGATTTGAGAAATGGGTAAACGTGAATGAAAATGGCCAATTTACTCACTCTGCGGCCTTAAAAAGTGTTTCTCCTCCACGGAAAGTGAATAAAATAAAATTTGGATGCCTTTATTGTTCAATCAAAAACGCCCGTTTTTGGTGAAAAAGATAACCACCCCCCCTTACGACATGCTTCAGAAACAAAAAAAATTGTCCATTTTCAAATGTTGCGTCTTTGAACTACAATTCACATTTGTACGTGGATAATCACTTTTAGAGATAAAATTAGATGTTTAAAGTGATTTACAAGCTTCCAGGGGCCCTAAACACAAGATATGAGGAATGGGTAAATATGAATGAAAATGGCCAATTTATTCACTCTGAGGCCTTAAAATTTTTTCTCCACTCCAGAAAGTGAATTAAATAACATTTGTAGACCTTTATTGTTCAATCAAAAACGCCCGATTTTTGACGAAAGAGATAACCACCCCCCCTTACGACATGCTTCAGAAACAAAAAAAATGGTTCATTTTCAAATGTTGCATCTTTGAACGACAATCCACATTTGTACGTGGATAAACACTTTTAGAGATAAAATTAGATGTTTAAAGTGATTTTCAAGCTTCCAGGGGCCCTAAACACAAGATTTGAGAAATGGGTAAAAGTGAATGAAAATGGCCAATTTACTCACTCTGAGGCCTTAAAAAGTGTTTCTCATCAACGGGAAGTGAATTAAATAACATTTGTAGGCCTTTATTGTTCAAGCGAAAACGCCCGATTATTGACGAAAGAGATAACCACCCCCCCTTACGACATGCTTCAGAAACGAAAAAAATGGTCCGTTTTCAAATGTTGCGTCTTTGAATGACAATCCACATTTGTACGTGGATAATCACTTTTAGAGCTAAAATTAGATGTTTAAAGTGATTTTCAAGCTTCCAGGGGCCCTAAACACAAGATTTGAGAAATGGGTAAAAGTGAATGAAAATGGCCAATTTACTCACTCTGAGGCCTTAAAAAGTGTTTCTCCTCCACGGAAAGTGAATAAAATAACATTTGGATGCCTTTATTGTTCAATCAAAAACGCCCGTTTTTGGTGAAAAAGATAACCACCCCCCCTTACGACATGCTTCAGAAACAAAAAAAATTGTCCATTTTCAAATGTTGCGTCTTTGAACTACAATTCACATTTGTACGTGGATAATCACTTTTAGAGCTAAAATTAGATGTTTAAAGTGATTTTCAAGCTTCCAGGGGCCCTAAACACAAGATTTGAGAAATGGGTAAAAGTGAATGAAAATGGCCAATTTACTCACTCTGAGGCCTTAAAAAGTGTTTCTCCTCCACGGGAAGTGAATTAAATACCATTTGGAGGCCTTTATTGTTCAAGCGAAAATGCCTGATTTTTGATGAAAGAGATAACCACCCCCCCTTACGACATGCTTCTGAAACTAAAAAAATGGTTCATTTTCAAATGTTGCGTCTTTTGAACTACAATTAACATTGTACGTGGATAATCACTTTTAGAGATAAAATGAGATGTTTAAAGTGATTTTCAAGCTTCCAGGGGCCCTAAACACGAGATTTGAAAAATGGGTAACCGTGAATGAAAATGACCAATTTTTTCACTCTGCGGCCTTAAAAAGTGTTTCTCCTCCACGGAAAGTGAATAAAATAACATTTGGATGCCTTTATTGTTCAATCAAAAACGCCCGTTTTTGGTGAAAAAGATAACCACCCCCCCTTACGACATGCTTCAGAAACAAAAAAAATTGTCCATTTTCAAATGTTGCGTCTTTGAACTACAATTCACATTTGTACGTGGATGATCACTTTTAGAGATGAAATTAGATGTTTAAAGTGATTTACAAGCTTCCAGGGGCCCTAAACACAAGATATGAGGAATGGGTAAATATGAATGAAAATGGCCAATTTATTCACTCTGAGGCCTTAAAAAGTTTTTCTCCTCCACGGAAAGTGAATTAAATAACATTTGTAGGCCTTTATTGTTCAATCAAAAACGCCCGATTTTTGACGAAAGAGATAACCACCCCCCCTTACGACATGCTTCAGAAACTAAAAAAATGGTCCGTTTTCAAATGTTGCCTCTTTGAACTACAATTCACATTTGTACGTGGAAAAGCACTTGTAAAGATCAAATGAGATGTTTAAAGTGATTTGCATGCTTCCAGGGGCCCTAAACACAAGATTTGAGGAATGGGTAAAAGTGAATGAAAATGGCCAATTTACTCACTCTGAGGCCTTAAAAAGTGTTTCTCCTCCACGGAAAGTGAATAAAATAACATTTGGATGCCTTTATTGTTCAATCAAAAACGCCCGTTTTTTGGTGAAAAAGATAACCACCCCCCCCTTACGACATGCTTCAGAAACGAAAAAAATGGTCCATTTTCAAATGTTGCGTCTTTGAACTACAATTCACATTTGTACGTGGATGATCACTTTTAGAGATGAAATTAGATGTTTAAAGTGATTTACAAGCTTCCAGGGGCCCTAAACACAAGATATGAGGAATGGGTAAATATGAATGAAAATGGCCAATTTATTCACTCTGAGGCCTTAAAAAGTTTTTCTCCACTCCAGAAAGTGAATTAAATAACATTTGTAGGCCTTTATTGTTCAATCAAAAACGCCCGATTTTTGACGAAAGAGATAACCACCCCCCCTTACGACATGCTTCAGAAACTAAAAAAATGGTCCGTTTTCAAATGTTGCCTCTTTGAACTACAATTCACATTTGTACGTGGAAAAGCACTTGTAAAGATCAAATGAGATGTTTAAAGTGATTTGCATGCTTCCAGGGGCCCTAAACACAAGATTTGAGGAATGGGTAAAAGTGAATGAAAATGGCCAATTTACTCACTCTGAGGCCTTAAAAAGTGTTTCTCCTCCACGGGAAGTGAATTAAATACCATTTGGAGGTCTTTATTGTTCAAGCGAAAACGCCTGATTTTTGATGAAAGAGATAACCACCCCCCCTTACGACATGCCTCTGAAACTGAAAAAATTGTTCATTTTCAAATGTTGCGTCTTTGAACCACAATTAACATTTGTACGTGGATAAACACTTTTAGAGCTAAAATTAGATGTTTAAAGTGATTTTCAAGCTTCCAGAGGCCCTAAACACGAGATTTGAGAAATGGGTAAACGTGAATGAAAATGGCCAATTTACTCACTCTGCGGCCTTAAAAAGTGTTTCTCCTCCACGGAAAGTGAATAAAATAAAATTTGGATGCCTTTATTGTTCAATCAAAAACGCCCGTTTTTGGTGAAAAAGATAACCACCCCCCCTTACGACATGCTTCAGAAACAAAAAAAATTGTCCATTTTCAAATGTTGCGTCTTTGAACTACAATTCACATTTGTACGTGGATAATCACTTTTAGAGATAAAATTAGATGTTTAAAGTGATTTACAAGCTCCCAGGGGCCCTAAACACAAGATATGAGGAATGGGTAAATATGAATGAAAATGGCCAATATATTCACTCTGAGGCCTTAAAATTTTTTCTCCACTCCAGAAAGTGAATTAAATAACATTTGTAGACCTTTATTGTTCAATCAAAAACGCCCGATTTTTGACGAAAGAGATAACCACCCCCCCTTACGACATGCTTCAGAAACAAAAAAAATGGTTCATTTTCAAATGTTGCATCTTTGAACGACAATCCACATTTGTACGTGGATAAACACTTTTAGAGATAAAATTAGATGTTTAAAGTGATTTTCAAGCTTCCAGGGGCCCTAAACACAAGATTTGAGAAATGGGTAAAAGTGAATGAAAATGGCCAATTTACTCACTCTGAGGCCTTAAAAAGTGTTTCTCCTCAACGGGAAGTGAATTAAATAACATTTGTAGGCCTTTATTGTTCAAGCGAAAACGCCCGATTATTGACGAAAGAGATAACCACCCCCCCTTACGACATGCTTCAGAAACGAAAAAAATGGTCCGTTTTCAAATGTTGCGTCTTTGAAAGACAATCCACATTTGTACGTGGATAATCACTTTTAGAGCTAAAATTAGATGTTTAAAGTGATTTTCAAGCTTCCAGGGGCCCTAAACACAAGATTTGAGAAATGGGTAAAAGTGAATGAAAATGGCCAATTTACTCACTCTGAGGCCTTAAAAAGTGTTTCTCCTCCACGGGAAGTGAATTAAATACCATTTGGAGGCCTTTATTGTTCAAGCGAAAACGCCTGATTTTTGATGAAAGAGATAACCACCCCCCCTTACGACATGCTTCTGAAACTAAAAAAATGGTTCATTTTCAAATGTTGCGTCTTTTGAACTACAATTCACATTTGTACGTGGAAAAGCACTTTTAAATATCAAATGAGATGTTTAAAGTGATTTGCATGCTTCCAGGGGCCTTAAACACAAGATTTGAGGAATGGGTAAAAGTGAATGAAAATGGCCAATTTACTCACTCTGAGGCCTTAAAAAGTGTTTCTCCTCCACGGGAAGTGAATTAAATACCATTTGGAGGTCTTTATTGTTCAAGCGAAAACGCCTGATTTTTGATGAAAGAGATAACCACCCCCCCTTACGACATGCTTCTGAAACTGAAAAAATGGTTCATTTTCAAATGTTGCGTCTTTGAACCACAATTAACATTTGTACGTGGATAAACACTTTTAGAGCTAAAATTAGATGTTTAAAGTGATTTTCAAGCTTCCCGGGGCCCTAAACACGAGATTTGAGAAATGGGTAAACGTGAATGAAAATGGCCAATTTACTCACTCTGCGGCCTTAAAAAGTGTTTCTCCTCCACGGAAAGTGAATAAAATAACATTTGGATTCCTTTATTGTTCAATCAAAAACGCCCATTTTTGGTGAAAAAGATAACCACCCCCCTTACGACATGCTTCAGAAACAAAAAAAATGGTCCATTTTCAAATGTTGCGTCTTTGAACTACAATTCACATTTGTACGTGGATAATCACTTTTAGAGATAAAATTAGATGTTTAAAGTGATTTACAAGCTTCCAGGGGCCCTAAACACAAGATATGAGTAATGGGTAAATATGAATGAAAATGGCCAATTTATTCACTCTGAGGCCTTAAAAAGTTTTTCTCGACTCCAGAAAGTGAATTAAATAACATTTGTAGACCTTTATTGTTCAATCAAAAACGCCCGATTTTTGACGAAAGAGATAACCACCCCCCTTACGACATGCTTCAGAAACAAAAAAAATTGTCCATTTTCAAATGTTGCGTCTTTGAACTACAATTCACATTTGTACGTGGATAATCACTTTTAGAGATAAAATTAGATGTTTAAAGTGATTTACAAGCTTCCAGGGGCCCTAAACACAAGATATGAGGAATGGGTAAAAGTGAATGAAAATGGCCAATTTACTCACTCTGAGGCCTTAAAAAGTGTTTCTCCTCAACGGGAAGTGAATTAAATAACATTTGTAGGCCTTTATTGTTCAAGCGAAAACGCCCGATTATTGACGAAAGAGATAACCACCCCCTCTTACGACATGCTTCAGAAACGAAAAAAATGGTCCGTTTTCAAATGTTGCGTCTTTGAATGACAATCCACATTTGTACGTGGATAATCACTTTTAGAGCTAAAATTAGATGTTTAAAGTGATTTTCAAGCTTCCAGGGGCCCTAAACACAAGATTTGAGAAATGGGTAAAAGTGAATGAAAATGGCCAATTTACTCACTCTGAGGCCTTAAAAAGTGTTTCTCCTCCACGGGAAGTGAATTAAATACCATTTGGAGGCCTTTATTGTTCAAGCGAAAACGCCTGATTTTTGATGAAAGAGATAACCACCCCCCCTTACGACATGCTTCTGAAACTAAAAAAATGGTTCATTTTCAAATGTTGCGTCTTTTGAACTACAATTAACATTGTACGTGGATAATCACTTTTAGAGATAAAATGAGATGTTTAAAGTGATTTTCAAGCTTCCAGGGGCCCTAAACACGAGATTTGAAAAATGGGTAACCGTGAATGAAAATGGCCAATTTTTTCACTCTGCGGCCTTAAAAAGTGTTTCTCCTCCACGGAAAGTGAATAAAATAACATTTGGATGCCTTTATTGTTCAATCAAAAACGCCCGTTTTTTGGTAGAAAAGATAACCACCCCCCCCTTACGACATGCTTCAGAAACGAAAAAAATGGTCCATTTTCAAATGTTGCGTCTTTGAACTACAATTCACATTTGTACGTGGATGATCACTTTTAGAGATGAAATTAGATGTTTAAAGTGATTTACAAGCTTCCAGGGGCCCTAAACACAAGATATGAGGAATGGGTAAATATGAATGAAAATGGCCTATTTATTCACTCTGAGGCCTTAAAAATTTTTCTCCACTCCAGAAAGTGAATTAAATAACATTTGTAGACCTTTATTGTTCAATCAAAAACGCCCGATTTTTGACGAAAGAGATAACCACCCCCCCTTACGACATGCTTCAGAAACAAAAAAAATGGTTCATTTTCAAATGTTGCATCTTTGAACGACAATCCACATTTGTACGTGGATAAACACTTTTAGAGATAAAATTAGATGTTTAAAGTGATTTTCAAGCTTCCAGGGGCCCTAAACACAAGATTTGAGAAATGGGTAAAAGTGAATGAAAATGGCCAATTTACTCACTCTGAGGCCTTAAAAAGTGTTTCTCCTCAACGGGAAGTGAATTAAATAACATTTGTAGGCCTTTATTGTTCAAGCGAAAACGCCCGATTATTGACGAAAGAGATAACCACCCCCCCTTACGACATGCTTCAGAAACGAAAAAAATGGTCCGTTTTCAAATGTTGCGTCTTTGAACTACAATTCACATTTGTACGTGGATGATCACTTTTAGAGATGAAATTAGATGTTTAAAGTGATTTACAAGCTTCCAGGGGCCCTAAACACAAGATATGAGGAATGGGTAAATATGAATGAAAATGGCCAATTTATTCACTCTGAGGCCTTAAAAAGTTTTTCTCCACTCCAGAAAGTGAATTAAATAACATTTGTAGGCCTTTATTGTTCATTCAAAAACGCCCGATTTTTGACGAAAGAGATAACCACCCCCCTTACGACATGCTTCAGAAACTAAAAAAATGGTCCGTTTTCAAATGTTGCCTCTTTGAACTACAATTCACATTTGTACGTGGAAAAGCACTTGTAAAGATCAAATGAGATGTTTAAAGTGATTTGCATGCTTCCAGGGGCCTTAAACACAAGATTTGAGGAATGGGTAAAAGTGAATGAAAATGGCCAATTTACTCACTCTGAGGCCTTAAAAAGTGTTTCTCCTACACGGGAAGTGAATTAAATACCATTTGGAGGCCTTTATTGTTCAAGCGAAAACGCCTGATTTTTGATGAAAGAGATAACCACCCCCCCTTACGACATGCTTCTGAAACTAAAAAAATGGTTCATTTTCAAATGTTGCGTCTTTTGAACTACAATTAACATTGTACGTGGATAATCACTTTTAGAGATAAAATGAGATGTTTAAAGTGATTTTCAAGCTTCCAGGGGCCCTAAACACGAGATTTGAAAAATGGGTAACCGTGAATGAAAATGGCCAATTTTTTCACTCTGCGGCCTTAAAAAGTGTTTCTCCTCCACGGAAAGTGAATAAAATAACATTTGGATGCCTTTATTGTTCAATCAAAAACGTCCGTTTTTTGGTGAAAAAGATAACCACCCCCCCTTACGACATGCTTCAGAAACGAAAAAAATGGTCCATTTTCAAATGTTGCGTCTTTGAACTACAATTCACATTTGTACGTGGATGATCACTTTTAGAGATGAAATTAGATGTTTAAAGTGATTTACAAGCTTCCAGGGGCCCTAAACACAAGATATGAGGAATGGGTAAATATGAATGAAAATGGCCAATTTATTCACTCTGAGGCCTTAAAAAGTTTTTCTCCACTCCAGAAAGTGAATTAAATAACATTTGTAGGCCTTTATTGTTCAATCAAAAACTCCCAATTTTTGACGAAAGAGATAACCACCCCCCCCTTACGACATGCTTCAGAAACTAAAAAAATGGTCCGTTTTTAAATGTAGCCTCTTTGAACTACAATTCACATTTGTACGTGGAAAAGCACTTTTAAAGATCAAATGAGATGTTTAAAGTGATTTGCATGCTTCCAGGGGCCTTAAACACAAGATTTGAGGAATGGGTAAAAGTGAATGAAAATGGCCAATTTACTCACTCTGAGGCCTTAAAAAGTGTTCTCCTCCACGGGAAGTGAATTAAATACCATTTGGAGGTCTTTATTGTTCAAGCGAAAACGCCTGATTTTTGATGAAAGAGATAACCACCCCCCCTTACGACATGCTTCTGAAACTGAAAAAATGGTTCATTTTCAAATGTTGCGTCTTTGAACCACAATTAACATTTGTACGTGGATAAACACTTTTAGAGCTAAAATTAGATGTTTAAAGTGATTTTCAAGCTTCCCGGGGCCCTAAACACGAGATTTGAGAAATGGGTAAACGTGAATGAAAATGGCCAATTTACTCACTCTGCGGCCTTAAAAAGTGTTTCTCCTCCACGGAAAGTGAATAAAATAACATTTGGATGCCTTTATTGTTCAATCAAAAACGCCCGTTTTTGGTGAAAAAGATAACCACCCCCCCTTACGACATGCTTCAGAAACAAAAAAAATGGTCCATTTTCAAATGTTGCGTCTTTGAACTACAATTCACATTTGTACGTGGATAATCACTTTTAGAGATAAAATTAGATGTTTAAAGTGATTTACAAGCTTCCAGGGGCCCTAAACACAAGATATGAGGAATGGGTAAATATGAATGAAAATGGCCAATTTATTCACTTTGAGGCCTTAAAAAGTTTTTCTCCACTCCAGAAAGTGAATTAAATAACATTTGTAGACCTTTATTGTTCAATCAAAAACGCCCGATTTTTGACGAAAGAGATAACCACCCCCCCTTACGACATGCTTCAGAAACAAAAAAAATGGTTCATTTTCAAATGTTGCATCTTTGAACGACAATCCACATTTGTACGTGGATAAACACTTTTAGAGATAAAATTAGATGCTTAAAGTGATTTTCAAGCTTCCAGGGGCCCTAAACACAAGATTTGAGAAATGGGTAAAAGTGAATGAAAATGGCCAATTTTTTCACTCTGCGGCCTTAAAAAGTGTTTCTCCTCCACGGAAAGTGAATAAAATAACATTTGGATGCCTTTATTGTTCAATCAAAAACGCCCGTTTTTTGGTGAAAAAGATAACCACCCCCCCTTATGACATGCTTCAGAAACAAAAAAAATGGTCCGTTTTCAAATGTTGCCTCTTTGAACTACAATTCACATTTGTACGTGGAAAAGCACTTTTAAAGATCAAATGAGATGTTTAAAGTGATTTGCATGCTTCCAGGGGCCTTAAACACAAGATTTGAGGAATGGGTAAAAGTGAATGAAAATGGCCAATTTACTCACTCTGAGGCCTTAAAAAGTTTTTCTCCACTCCAGAAAGTGAATTAAATAACATTTGTAGACCTTTATTGTTCAATCAAAAACGCCCGATTTTTGACGAAAGAGATAACCACCCCCCCCTTACGACATGCTTCAGAAACAAAAAAAATGGTTCATTTTTAACTGTTGCGTCTTTGAATGACAATCCACATTTGTACGTGGATAATCACTTTTAGAGCTAAAATTAGATGTTTAAAGTGATTTTCAAGCTTCCAGGGGCCCTAAACACAAGATTTGAGAAATGGGTAAAAGTGAATGAAAATGGCCAATTTACTCACTCTGAGGCCTTAAAAAGTGTTTCTCCTCCACGGGAAGTGAATTAAATACCATTTGGAGGCCTTTATTGTTCAAGCGAAAACGCCTGATTTTTGATGAAAGAGATAACCACCCCCCCTTACGACATGCTTCCGAAACTAAAAAAATGGTTCATTTGCAAATGTTGCGTCTTTTGAACTACAATTAACAATGTACGTGGATAATCACTTTTAGAGATAAAATGAGATGTTTAAAGTGATTTTCAAGCTTCCAGGGGCCCTAAACACGAGATTTGAGAAATGGGTAAACGTGAATGAAAATGGCCAATTTACTCACTCTGCGGCCTTAAAAAGTGTTTCTCCTCCACGGAAAGTGAATAAAATAACATTTGGATGCCTTTATTGTTCAATCAAAAACGCCCGTTTTTTGGTGAAAAAGATAACCACCCCCCCCCTTACGACATGCTTCAGAAACGAAAAAAATGGTCCATTTTCAAATGTTGCGTCTTTGAACTACAATTCACATTTGTACGTGGAAAAGCGCTTTTAAAGATCAAATGAGATGTTTAAAGTGATTTTCATGCTTCCAGGGGCCTTAAACACATGATTTGAGGAATGGGTAAAAGTGAATGAAAATGGCCAATTTACTCACTCTGAGGCCTTAAAAAGTGTTTCTCCTCCACGGGAAGTGAATTAAATAACATTTGTAGGCCTTTATTGTTCAAGCGAAAACGCCCGATTATTGACAAAAGAGATAACCACCCCCCCTTACGACATGCTTCAGAAACGAAAAAAATGGTCCGTTTTCAAATGTTGCCTCTTTGAACTACAATTCACATTTGTACGTGGAAAAGCACTTTTAAAGATCAAATGAGATGTTTAAAGTGATTTTCATGCTTCCAGGGGCCTTAAACACAAGATTTGAGGAATGGGTAAAAGTGAATGAAAATGGCCAATTTACTCACTCTGAGGCCTTAAAAAGTTTTTCTCCACTCCAGAAAGTGAATTAAATAACATTTGTAGACCTTTATTGTTCAATCAAAAACGCCCGATTTTTGACGAAAGAGATAACCACCCCCCCTTACGACATGCTTCAGAAACAAAAAAAATGGTTCATTTTCAAATGTTGCGTCTTTGAATGACAATCCACATTTGTACGTGGATAATCACTTTTAGAGCTAAAATTAGATGTTTAAAGTGATTTTCAAGCTTCCAGGGGCCCTAAACACAAGATTTGAGAAATGGGTAAAAGTGAATGAAAATGGCCAATTCACTCCCTCTGAGGCCTTAAAAAGTGTTTCTCCTCCACGGGAAGTGAATTAAATACCATTTGGAGGCCTTTATTGTTCAAGCGAAAACGCCTGATTTTTGATGAAAGAGATAACCACCCCCCCTTACGACATGCTTCCGAAACTAAAAAAATAGTTCATTTTCAAATGTTGCGTCTTTTGAACTACAATTAACATTGTACGTGGAAAAGCACTTTTAAAGATCAAATGAGATGTTTAAAGTGATTTTCATGCTTCCAGGGGCCTTAAACACAAGATTTGAGGAATGGGTAAAAGTGAATGAAAATGGCCAATTTACTCACTCTGAGGCCTTAAAAAGTGTTTCTCCTCCACGGGAAGTGAATTAAATAACATTTGTAGGCCTTTATTGTTCAAACGAAAACGCCTGATTTTTGATGAAAGAGATAACCACCCCCCCTTACGACATGCTTCCGAAACTAAAAAAATGGTTCATTTTCAAATGTTGCGTCTTTTGAACTACAATTAACATTGTACGTGGATAATCACTTTTAGAGATAAAATGAGATGTTTAAAGTGATTTTCAAGCTTCCAGGGGCCCTAAACACGAGATTTGAGAAATGGGTAAACGTGAATGAAAATGGCCAATTTACTCACTCTGCGGCCTTAAAAAGTGTTTCTCCTCCACAGAAAGTGAATAAAATAACATTTGGATGCCTTTATTGTTCAATCAAAAACGCCCGTTTTTTGGTGAAAAAGATAACCACCCCCCCTTACGACATGCTTCAGAAACGAAAAAAATGGTCCATTTTCAAATGTTGCGTCTTTGAACTACAATTCACATTTGTACATGGAAAAGCGCTTTTAAAAATCAAATGAGATGTTTAAAGTGATTTTCATGCTTCCAGGGGCCTTAAACACATGATTTGAGGAATGGGTTAAAGTGAATGAAAATGGCCAATTTACTCACTCTGAGGCCTTAAAAAGTGTTTCTCCTCCACGGGAAGTGAATTAAATAACATTTGTAGGCCTTTATTGTTCAAGCGAAAACGCCCGATTATTGACAAAAGAGATAACCACCCCCCCTTACGACATGCTTCAGAAACGAAAAAAATGGTCCGTTTTCAAATGTTGCCTCTTTGAACTACAATTCACATTTGTACGTGGAAAAGCACTTTTAAAGATCAAATGAGATGTTTAAAGTGATTTTCATGCTTCCAGGGGCCTTAAACACAAGATTTGAGGAATGGGTAAACGTGAATGAAAATGGCCAATTTACTCACTCTGCGGCCTTAAAAAGTGTTTCTCCTCCACGGAAAGTGAATAAAATAACATTTGGATGCCTTTATTGTTCAATCAAAAACGCCTGTTTTTTGGTGAAAAAGATAACCACCCCCCCCTTACGACATGCTTCAGAAACGAAAAAAATGGTCCATTTTCAAATGTTGCGTCTTTGAACTACAATTCACATTTGTACGTGGAAAAGCGCTTTTAAAGATCAAATGAGATGTTTAAAGTGATTTTCATGCTTCCAGGGGCCTTAAACACATGATTTGAGGAATGGGTAAAAGTGAATGAAAATGGCCAATTTACTCACTCTGAGGCCTTAAAAAGTGTTTCTCCTCCACGGGAAGTGAATTAAATAACATTTGTAGGCCTTTATTGTTCAAGCGAAAACGCCCGATTATTGACAAAAGAGATAACCACCCCCCCTTACGACATGCTTCAGAAACGAAAAAAATGGTCCGTTTTCAAATGTTGCCTCTTTGAACTACAATTCACATTTGTACGTGGAAAAGCACTTTTAAAGATCAAATGAGATGTTTAAAGTGATTTTCATGCTTCCAGGGGCCTTAAACACAAGATATGAGGAATGGGTAAAGATGAATGAAAATGGCCAATTTATTCACTCTGAGGCCTTAAAAAGTTTTTCTCCACTCCAGAAAGTGAATTAAATAACATTTGTAGACCTTTATTGTTCAATCAAAAACGCCCGATTTTTGACGAAAGAGATAACCACCCCCCTTACGACATGCTTCAGAAACAAAAAAAATGGTTCATTTTCAAATGTTGCATCTTTGAACGACAATCCACATTTGTACGTGGATAAACACTTTTAGAGATAAAATTAGATGTTTAAAGTGATTTTCAAGCTTCCAGGGGCCCTAAACACAAGATTTGAGAAATGGGAAAAAGTGAATGAAAATGGCCAATTTACTCACTCTGAGGCCTTAAAAAGTGTTTCTCCTCAACGGGAAGTGAATTAAATACCATTTGGAGGCCTTTATTGTTCAAGCGAAAACGCCTGATTTTTGATGAAAGAGATAACCACCCCCCCTTACGACATGCTTCAGAAACTAAAAAAATGGTCCGTTTTCAAATGTTGCCTCTTTGAACTACAATTCACATTTGTACGTGGAAAAGCACTTTTAAAGATCAAATGAGATGTTTAAAGTGATTTTCATGCTTCCAGGGGCCTTAAACACAAGATTTGAGGAATGGGTAAAAGTGAATGAAAATGGCCAATTTACTCACTCTGAGGCCTTAAAAAGTGTTTCTCCTCCACGGGAAGTGAATTAAATAACATTTGTAGGCCTTTATTGTTCAAACGAAAACGCCTGATTTTGATGAAAGAGATAACCACCCCCCCTTACGACATGCTTCTGAAACTAAAAAAATGGTTCATTTTCAAATGTTGCGTCTTTGAACCACAATTAACATTGTACGTGGATAATCACTTTTAGAGATAAAATGAGATGTTTAAAGTGATTTTCAAGCTTCCAGGGGCCCTAAACACGAGATTTGAGAAATGGGTAAACGTGAATGAAAATGGCCAATTTACTCACTCTGCGTTCTTAAAAAGTGTTTCTCCTCCACGGAAAGTGAATAAAATAGCATTTGGATGCCTTTATTGTTCAATCAAAAACGCCCGTTTTTTGGTGAAAAAGATAACCACCCCCCCTTACGACATGCTTAGAAACGAAAAAAATGGTCCATTTTCAAATGTTGCGTCTTTGAACTACAATTCACATTTGTACGTGGATGATCACTTTTAGAGATGAAATTAGATGTTTAAAGTGATTTACAAGCTTCCAGGGGCCCTAAACACAAGATATGAGGAATGGGTAAATATGAATGAAAATGGCCAATTTATTCACTCTGAGGCCTTAAAAAGTTTTTCTCCACTCCAGAAAGTGAATTAAATAACATTTGTAGGCCTTTATTGTTCAATCAAAAACTCCCAATTTTTGACGAAAGAGATAACCACCCCCCCCTTACGACATGCTTCAGAAACTAAAAAAATGGTCCGTTTTTAAATGTAGCCTCTTTGAACTACAATTCACATTTGTACGTGGAAAAGCACTTTTAAAGATCAAATGAGATGTTTAAAGTGATTTTCATGCTTCCAGGGGCCTTAAACACAAGATTTGAGGAATGGGTAAAAGTGAATGAAAATGGCCAATTTACTCACTCTGAGGCCTTAAAAAGTGTTTCTCCTCCACGGGAAGTGAATTAAATACCATTATGAGGCCTTTATTGTTCAAGCGAAAACGCCTGATTTTTGATGAAAGAGATAACCACCCCCCCTTACGACATGCTTCTGAAACTAAAAAAATGGTTCATTTTCAAATGTTGCGTCTTTTGAACTACAATTAACATTGTACGTGGATAATCACTTTTAGAGATAAAATGAGATGTTTAAAGTGATTTTCAAGCTTCCAGGGGCCCTAAACACGAGATTTGAAAAATGGGTAACCGTGAATGAAAATGGCCAATTTTTTCACTCTGCGGCCTTAAAAAGTGTTTCTCCTCCACGGAAAGTGAATAAAATAACATTTGGATGCCTTTATTGTTCAATCAAAAACGCCCGTTTTTTGGTGAAAAAGATAACCACCCCCCCTTACGACATGCTTCAGAAACGAAAAAAATGGTCCATTTTCAAATGTTGCGTCTTTCAACTACAATTCACATTTGTACGTGGATGATCACTTTTAGAGATGAAATTAGATGTTTAAAGGGATTTACAAGCTTCCAGGGGCCCTAAACACAAGATATGAGGAATGGGTAAATATGAATGAAAATGGCCAATTTATTCACTCTGAGGCCTTAAAAAGTTTTTCTCCACTCCAGAAAGTGAATTAAATAACATTTGTAGACCTTTATTGTTCAATCAAAAACGCCCGATTTTTGACGAAAGAGATAACCACCCCCCCCTTACGACATGCTTCAGAAACAAAAAAAATGGTTCATTTTCAACTGTTGCGTCTTTGAATGACAATCCACATTTGTACGTGGATAATCACTTTTAGAGCTAAAATTAGATGTTTAAAGTGATTTTCAAGCTTCCAGGGGCCCTAAACACAAGATTTGAGAAATGGGTAAAAGTGAATGAAAATGGCCAATTTACTCACTCTGAGGCCTTAAAAAGTGTTTCTCCTCCACGGGAAGTGAATTAAATACCATTTGGAGGCCTTTATTGTTCAAGCGAAAACGCCTGATTTTTGATGAAAGAGATAACCACCCCCCCCTTACGACATGCTTCCGAAACTAAAAAAATGGTTCATTTGCAAATGTTGCGTCTTTTGAACTACAATTAACATTGTACGTGGATAATCACTTTTAGAGATAAAATGAGATGTTTAAAGTGATTTTCAAGCTTCCAGGGGCCCTAAACACGAGATTTGAGAAATGGGTAAACGTGAATGAAAATGGCCAATTTACTCACTCTGCGGCCTTAAAAAGTGTTTCTCCTCCACAGAAAGTGAATAAAATAACATTTGGATGCCTTTATTGTTCAATCAAAAACGCCCGTTTTTTGGTGAAAAAGATAACCACCCCCCCTTACGACATGCTTCAGAAACGAAAAAAATGGTCCATTTTCAAATGTTGCGTCTTTGAACTACAATTCACATTTGTACGTGGAAAAGCGCTTTTAAAGATCAAATGAGATGTTTAAAGTGATTTTCATGCTTCCAGGGGCCTTAAACACATGATTTGAGGAATGGGTAAAAGTGAATGAAAATGGCCAATTTACTCACTCTGAGGCCTTAAAAAGTGTTTCTCCTCCACGGGAAGTGAATTAAATAACATTTGTAGGCCTTTATTGTTCAAGCGAAAACGCCCGATTATTGACAACAGAGATAACCACCCCCCCTTACGACATGCTTCAGAAACGAAAAAAATGGTCCGTTTTCAAATGTTGCCTCTTTGAACTACAATTCACATTTGTACGTGGAAAAGCACTTTTAAAGATCAAATGTGATGTTTAAAGTGATTTTCATGCTTCCAGGGGCCTTAAACACAAGATTTGAGGAATGGGTAAAAGTGAATGAAAATGGCCAATTTACTCACTCTGAGGCCTTAAAAAGTGTTTCTCCTCCACGGGAAGTGAATTAAATACCATTTGGAGGTCTTTATTGTTCAAGCGAAAACGCCTGATTTTTGATGAAAGAGATAACCACCCCCCCTTACGACATGCTTCTGAAACTGAAAAAATGGTTCATTTTCAAATGTTGCGTCTTTGAACCACAATTCACATTTGTACGTGGATAATCACTTTTAGAGATAAAATTAGATGTTTAAAGTGATTTACAAGCTTCCCGGGGCCCTAAACACAAGATATGAGGAATGGGTAAATATGAATGAAAATGGCCAATTTATTCACTCTGAGGCCTTAAAAAGTTTTTCTCCACTCCAGAAAGTGAATTAAATAACATTTCTAGACCTTTATTGTTCAATCAAAAACGCCCGATTTTTGACGAAAGAGATAACCACCCCCCCTTACGACATGCTTCAGAAATAAAAAAAATGGTTCATTTTCAAATGTTGCATCTTTGAACGACAATCCACATTTGTACGTGGATAAACACTTTTAGAGATAAAGTTAGATGTTTAAAGTGATTTTCAAGCTTCCAGGGGCCCTAAACACAAGATTTGAGAAATGGGTAAAAGTGAATGAAAATGGCCAATTTACTCACTCTGAGGCCTTAAAAAGTGTTTCTCCTCCACGGGAAGTGAATTAAATACCATTTGGAGGCCTTTATTGTTCAAGCGAAAACGCCTGATTTTTGATGAAAGAGATAACCACCCCCCTTACGACATGCTTCTGAAACTAAAAAAATGGTTCATTTTCAAATGTTGCGTCTTTTGAACTACAATTAACATTGTACGTGGATAATCACTTTTAGAGATAAAATGAGATGTTTAAAGTGATTTTCAAGCTACCAGGGGCCCTAAACACGAGATTTGAAAAATGGGTAACCGTGAATGAAAATGGCCAATTTTTTCACTCTGCGGCCTTAAAAAGTGTTTCTCCTCCACGGAAAGTGAATAAAATAACATTTGGATGCCTTTATTGTTCAATCAAAAACGCCCGTTTTTTGGTGAAAAAGATAACCACCCCCCCTTACGACATGCTTCAGAAACGAAAAAAATGGTCCATTTTCAAATGTTGCGTCTTTCAACTACAATTCACATTTGTACGTGGATGATCACTTTTAGAGATGAAATTAGATGTTTAAAGTGATTTACAAGCTTCCAGGGGCCCTAAACACAAGATATGAGGAATGGGTAAATATGAATGAAAATGGCCAATTTATTCACTCTGAGGCCTTAAAAAGTTTTTCTCCACTCCAGAAAGTGAATTAAATAAAATTTGTAGGCCTTTATTGTTCAATCAAAAACGCCCGATTTTTGACGAAAGAGATAACCACCCCCCCTTACGACATGCTTCAGAAACTAAAAAAATGGTCCGTTTTCAAATGTTGCCTCTTTGAACTACAATTCACATTTGTACGTGGAAAAGCACTTGTAAAGATCAAATGAGATGTTTAAAGTGATTTGCATGCTTCCAGGGGCCTTAAACACAAGATTTGAGGAATGGGTAAAAGTGAATGAAAATGGCCAATTTACTCACTCTGAGGCCTTAAAAAGTGTTTCTCCTCCACGGGAAGTGAATTAAATACCATTTGGAGGTCTTTATTGTTCAAGCAAAAACGCCTGATTTTTGATGAAAGAGATAACCACCCCCCCTTACGACATGCCTCTGAAACTGAAAAAATGGCTCATTTTCAAATGTTGCGTCTTTGAAGCACAATTAACATTTGTACGTGGATAAACACTTTTAGAGCTAAAATTAGATGTTTAAAGTGATTTTCAAGCTTCCAGAGGCCCTAAACACGAGATTTGAGAAATGGGTAAACGTGAATGAAAATGGGCAATTTACTCACTCTGCGGCCTTAAAAAGTGTTTCTCCTCAACGGGAAGTGAATTAAATAACATTTGTAGGCCTTTATTGTTCAAGCGAAAACGCCCGATTATTGACGAAAGAGATAACCACCCCCCCTTACGACATGCTTCAGAAACGAAAAAAATGGTCCGTTTTCAAATGTTGCGTCTTTGAATGACAATCCACATTTGTACGTGGATAATCACTTTTAGAGCTAAAATTAGATGTTTAAAGTGATTTTCAAGCTTCCAGGGGCCCTAAACACAAGATTTGAGAAATGGGTAAAAGTGAATGAAAATGGCCAATTTACTCACTCTGAGGCCTTAATAAGTGTTTCTCCTCCACGGGAAGTGAATTAAATACCATTTGGAGGCCTTTATTGTTCAAGCGAAAACGCCTGATTTTTGGTGAAAGAGATAACCACCCCCCCTTACGAAATGCTTCTGAAACTAAAAAAATGGTTCATTTTCAAATGTTGCGTCTTTTGAACTACAATTAACATTGTACGTGGATAATCACTTTTAGAGATAAAATGAGATGTTTAAAGTGATTTTCAAGCTTCCAGGGGCCCTAAACACGAGATTTGAGAAATGGGTAACCGTGAATGAAAATGGCCAATTTACTCACTCTGCGGCCTTAAAAAGTGTTTCTCCTCCACGGAAAGTGAATACAATAACATTTGGATGCCTTTATTGTTCAATCAAAAACGCCCGTTTTTTGGTGAAAAAGATAACCACCCCCCCTTACGACATGCTTCAGAAACGAAAAAAATGGTCCATTTTCAAATGTTGCGTCTTTGAACTACAATTCACATTTGTACGTGGAATAGTACTTTTAAAGATCAAATGAGATGTTTAAAGTGATTTTCATGCTTCCAGGGGCCTTAAACACAAGATTTGAGGAATGGTTAAAAGTGAATGAAAATGGCCAATTTACTCACTCTGAGGCCTTAAAAAGTGTTTCTCCTCCACGGGAAGTGAATTAAATAAGATTTGTAGGCCTTTATTGTTCAAGCGAAAACGCCCGAATATTGACGAAAGAGATAACCACCCCCCCCTTACGACATGCTTCAGAAACGAAAAAAATGGTCCGTTTTCAAATGTTGCGTCTTTGAATGACAATCCACATTTGTACGTGGATAATCACTTTTAGAGCTAAAATTAGATGTTTAAAGTGATTTTCAAGCTTCCAGGGGTCCTAAACACAAGATTTGAGAAATGGGTAAAAGTGAATGAAAATGGCCAATTTACTCACTCTGAGGCCTTAATAAGTGTTTCTCCTCCACGGGAAGTGAATTAAATACCATTTGGAGGCCTTTATTGTTCAAGTGAAAACGCCTGATTTTTGATGAAAGAGATAACCACCCCCCCTTACGACATGCTTCTGAAACTAAAAAAATGGTTCATTTTCAAATGTTGCGTCTTTTGAACTACAATTAACATTGTACGTGGATAATCACTTTTAGAGATAAAATGAGATGTTTAAAGTGATTTTCAAGCTTCCAGGGGCCCTAAACACGAGATTTGAGAAATGGGTAACCGTGAATGAAAATGGCCAATTTACTCACTCTGAGGCCTTAAAAAGTGTTTCTCCTCAACGGGAAGTGAGTTAAATAACATTTGTAGGCCTTTATTGTTCAATCAAAAACGCCCGATTTTTGACGAAAGAGATAACCACCCCCCCTTACGACATGCTTCAGAAACTAAAAAAATGGTCCGTTTTCAAATGTTGCCTCTTTGAACTACAATTCACATTTGTACGTGGAAAAGCACTTTTAAAGATCAAATGAGATGTTTAAAGTGATTTTCATGCTTCCAGGGGCCTTAAACACAAGATTTGAGGAATGGGTAAAAGTGAATGAAAATGGCCAATTTACTCACTCTGAGGCCTTAAAAAGTGTTTCTCCTCCACGGGAAGTGAATTAAATACCATTTGGAGGTCTTTATTGTTCAAGCGAAAACGCCTGATTTTTGATGAAAGAGATAACCACCCCCCCTTACGACATGCTTCTGAAACTGAAAAAATGGTTCATTTTCAAATGTTGCGCCTTTGAACCACAATTCACATTTGTACGTGGATAATCACTTTTAGAGATAAAATTAGATGTTTAAAGTGATTTACAAGCTTCCAGGGGCCCTAAACACAAGATATGAGGAATGGGTAAATATGAATGAAAATGGCCAATTTATTCACTCTGAGGCCTTAAAAAGTTTTTCTCCACTCCAGAAAGTGAATTAAATAACATTTCTAGACCTTTATTGTTCAATCAAAAACGCCCGATTTTTGACGAAAGAGATAACCACCCCCCCTTACGACATGCTTCAGAAATAAAAAAAATGGTTCATTTTCAAATGTTGCATCTTTGAACGACAATCCACATTTGTACGTGGATAAACACTTTTAGAGATAAAGTTAGATGTTTAAAGTGATTTTCAAGCTTCCAGGGGCCCTAAACACAAGATTTGAGAAATGGGTAAAAGTGAATGAAAATGGCCAATTTACTCACTCTGAGGCCTTAAAAAGTGTTTCTCCTCCACGGGAAGTGAATTAAATACCATTTGGAGGCCTTTATTGTTCAAGCGAAAACGCCTGATTTTTGATGAAAGAGATAACCACCCCCCTTACGACATGCTTCTGAAACTAAAAAAATGGTTCATTTTCAAATGTTGCGTCTTTTGAACTACAATTAACATTGTACGTGGATAATCACTTTTAGAGATAAAATGAGATGTTTAAAGTGATTTTCAAGCTACCAGGGGCCCTAAACACGAGATTTGAAAAATGGGTAACCGTGAATGAAAATGGCCAATTTTTTCACTCTGCGGCCTTAAAAAGTGTTTCTCCTCCACGGAAAGTGAATAAAATAACATTTGGATGCCTTTATTGTTCAATCAAAAACGCCCGTTTTTTGGTGAAAAAGATAACCACCCCCCCTTACGACATGCTTCAGAAACGAAAAAAATGGTCCATTTTCAAATGTTGCGTCTTTCAACTACAATTCACATTTGTACGTGGATGATCACTTTTAGAGATGAAATTAGATGTTTAAAGTGATTTACAAGCTTCCAGGGGCCCTAAACACAAGATATGAGGAATGGGTAAATATGAATGAAAATGGCCAATTTATTCACTCTGAGGCCTTAAAAAGTTTTTCTCCACTCCAGAAAGTGAATTAAATAAAATTTGTAGGCCTTTATTGTTCAATCAAAAACGCCCGATTTTTGACGAAAGAGATAACCACCCCCCCTTACGACATGCTTCAGAAACTAAAAAAATGGTCCGTTTTCAAATGTTGCCTCTTTGAACTACAATTCACATTTGTACGTGGAAAAGCACTTGTAAAGATCAAATGAGATGTTTAAAGTGATTTGCATGCTTCCAGGGGCCTTAAACACAAGATTTGAGGAATGGGTAAAAGTGAATGAAAATGGCCAATTTACTCACTCTGAGGCCTTAAAAAGTGTTTCTCCTCCACGGGAAGTGAATTAAATACCATTTGGAGGTCTTTATTGTTCAAGCAAAAACGCCTGATTTTTGATGAAAGAGATAACCACCCCCCCTTACGACATGCCTCTGAAACTGAAAAAATGGTTCATTTTCAAATGTTGCGTCTTTGAAGCACAATTAACATTTGTACGTGGATAAACACTTTTAGAGCTAAAATTAGATGTTTAAAGTGATTTTCAAGCTTCCAGAGGCCCTAAACACGAGATTTGAGAAATGGGTAAACGTGAATGAAAATGGCCAATTTACTCACTCTGCGGCCTTAAAAAGTGTTTCTCCTCCACGGAAAGTGAATAAAATAACATTTGGATGCCTTTATTGTTCAATCAAAAACGCCCGTTTTTGGTGAAAAAGATAACCACCCCCCCTTACGACATGCTTCAGAAACAAAAAAAATTGTCCATTTTCAAATGTTGCGTCTTTGACCTACAATTCACATTTGTACGTGGATAATCACTTTTAGAGATGAAATTAGATGTTTAAAGTGATTTACAAGCTTCCAGGGGCCCTAAACACAAGATATGAGGAATGGGTAAATATGAATGAAAATGGCCAATTTATTCACTCTGAGGCCTTAAAAGTTTTTCTCCACTCCAGAAAGTGAATTAAATAACATTTGTAGACCTTTATTGTTCAATCAAAAACGCCCGATTTTTGACGAAAGAGATAACCACCCCCCCTTACGACATGCTTCAGAAACAAAAAAAATGGTTCATTTTCAAATGTTGCATCTTTGAACGACAATCCACATTTGTACGTGGATAAACACTTTTAGAGATAAAATTAGATGTTTAAAGTGATTTTCAAGCTTCCAGGGGCCCTAAACACAAGATTTGAGAAATGGGTAAAAGTGAATCAAAATGGCCAATTTACTCACTCTGAGGCCTTAAAAAGTGTTTCTCCTCAACAGGAAGTGAATTAAATAACATTTGTAAGCCTTTATTGTTCAAGCGAAAACGCCTGATTATTGACGAAAGAGATAACCACCCCCCCTTACGACATGCTTCAGAAACGAAAAAAATGGTCCGTTTTCAAATGTTGCGTCTTTGAATGACAATCCACATTTGTACGTGGATAATCACTTTTAGAGCTAAAATTAGATGTTTAAAGTGATTTTCAAGCTTCCAGGGGCCCTAAACACAAGATTTGAGAAATGGGTAAAAGTGAATGAAAATGGCCAATTTACTCACTCTGAGGCCTTAAAAAGTGTTTCTCCTCCACGGGAAGTGAATTAAATACCATTTGGAGGCCTTTATTGTTCAAGCGAAAACGCCTGATTTTTGATGAAAGAGATAACCACCCCCCCTTACGACATGCTTCTGAAACTAAAAAAATGGTTCATTTTCAAATGTTGCGTCTTTTGAACTACAATTAACATTGTACGTGGATAATCACTTTTAGAGATAAAATGAGATGTTTAAAGTGATTTTCAAGCTTCCAGGGGCCCTAAACACGAGATTTGAGAAATGGGTAACCGTGAATGAAAATGGCCAATTTACTCACTCTGCGGCCTTAAAAAGTGTTTCTCCTCCACGGAAAGTGAATAAAATAACATTTGGATGCCTTTATTGTTCAATCAAAAACGCCCGTTTTTTGGTGAAAAAGATAACCACCCCCCCTTACGACATGCTTCAGAAACGAAAAAAATGGTCCATTTTCAAATGTTGCGTCTTTGAACTACAATTCACATTTGTACGTGGAAAAGTACTTTTAAAGATCAAATGAGATGTTTAAAGTGATTTTCATGCTTCCAGGGGCCTTAAACACAAGATTTGAGGAATGGTTAAAAGTGAATGAAAATGGCCAATTTACTCACTCTGAGGCCTTAAAAAGTGTTTGTCCTCCACGGGAAGTGAATTAAATAAGATTTGTAGGCCTTTATTGTTCAAGCGAAAACGCCCGAATATTGACGAAAGAGATAACCACCCCCCCCTTACGACATGCTTCAGAAACGAAAAAAATGGTCCGTTTTCAAATGTTGCGTCTTTGAATGACAATCCACATTTGTACGTGGATAATCACTTTTAGAGCTAAAATTAGATGTTTAAAGTGATTTTCAAGCTTCCAGGGGTCCTAAACACAAGATTTGAGAAATGGGTAAAAGTGAATGAAAATGGCCAATTTACTCACTCTGAGGCCTTAATAAGTGTTTCTCCTCCACGGGAAGTGAATTAAATACCATTTGGAGGCCTTTATTGTTCAAGTGAAAACGCCTGATTTTTGATGAAAGAGATAACCACCCCCCCTTACGACATGCTTCTGAAACTAAAAAAATGGTTCATTTTCAAATGTTGCGTCTTTTGAACTACAATTAACATTGTACGTGGATAATCACTTTTAGAGATAAAATGAGATGTTTAAAGTGATTTTCAAGCTTCCAGGGGCCCTAAACACGAGATTTGAGAAATGGGTAACCGTGAATGAAAATGGCCAATTTACTCACTCTGAGGCCTTAAAAAGTGTTTCTCCTCAACGGGAAGTGAGTTAAATAACATTTGTAGGCCTTTATTGTTCAATCAAAAACGCCCGATTTTTGACGAAAGAGATAACCACCCCCCCTTACGACATGCTTCAGAAACTAAAAAAATGGTCCGTTTTCAAATGTTGCCTCTTTGAACTACAATTCACATTTGTACGTGGAAAAGCACTTTTAAAGATCAAATGAGATGTTTAAAGTGATTTTCATGCTTCCAGGGGCCTTAAACACAAGATTTGAGGAATGGGTAAAAGTGAATGAAAATGGCCAATTTACTCACTCTGAGGCCTTAAAAAGTGTTTCTCCTCCACGGGAAGTGAATTAAATACCATTTGGAGGTCTTTATTGTTCAAGCGAAAACGCCTGATTTTTGATGAAAGAGATAACCACCCCCCCTTACGACATGCTTCTGAAACTGAAAAAATGGTTCATTTTCAAATGTTGCGTCTTTGAACCACAATTCACATTTGTACGTGGATAATCACTTTTAGAGATAAAATTAGATGTTTAAAGTGATTTACAAGCTTCCAGGGGCCCTAAACACAAGATATGAGGAATGGGTAAATATGAATGAAAATGGCCAATTTATTCACTCTGAGGCCTTAAAAAGTTTTTCTCCACTCCAGAAAGTGAATTAAATAACATTTCTAGACCTTTATTGTTCAATCAAAAACGCCCGATTTTTGACGAAAGAGATAACCACCCCCCCTTACGACATGCTTCAGAAATAAAAAAAATGGTTCATTTTCAAATGTTGCATCTTTGAACGACAATCCACATTTGTACGTGGATAAACACTTTTAGAGATAAAGTTAGATGTTTAAAGTGATTTTCAAGCTTCCAGGGGCCCTAAACACAAGATTTGAGAAATGGGTAAAAGTGAATGAAAATGGCCAATTTACTCACTCTGAGGCCTTAAAAAGTGTTTCTCCTCCACGGGAAGTGAATTAAATACCATTTGGAGGCCTTTATTGTTCAAGCGAAAACGCCTGATTTTTGATGAAAGAGATAACCACCCCCCTTACGACATGCTTCTGAAACTAAAAAAATGGTTCATTTTCAAATGTTGCGTCTTTTGAACTACAATTAACATTGTACGTGGATAATCACTTTTAGAGATAAAATGAGATGTTTAAAGTGATTTTCAAGCTACCAGGGGCCCTAAACACGAGATTTGAAAAATGGGTAACCGTGAATGAAAATGGCCAATTTTTTCACTCTGCGGCCTTAAAAAGTGTTTCTCCTCCACGGAAAGTGAATAAAATAACATTTGGATGCCTTTATTGTTCAATCAAAAACGCCCGTTTTTTGGTGAAAAAGATAACCACCCCCCCTTACGACATGCTTCAGAAACGAAAAAAATGGTCCATTTTCAAATGTTGCGTCTTTCAACTACAATTCACATTTGTACGTGGATGATCACTTTTAGAGATGAAATTAGATGTTTAAAGTGATTTACAAGCTTCCAGGGGCCCTAAACACAAGATATGAGGAATGGGTAAATATGAATGAAAATGGCCAATTTATTCACTCTGAGGCCTTAAAAAGTTTTTCTCCACTCCAGAAAGTGAATTAAATAAAATTTGTAGGCCTTTATTGTTCAATCAAAAACGCCCGATTTTTGACGAAAGAGATAACCACCCCCCCTTACGACATGCTTCAGAAACTAAAAAAATGGTCCGTTTTCAAATGTTGCCTCTTTGAACTACAATTCACATTTGTACGTGGAAAAGCACTTGTAAAGATCAAATGAGATGTTTAAAGTGATTTGCATGCTTCCAGGGGCCTTAAACACAAGATTTGAGGAATGGGTAAAAGTGAATGAAAATGGCCAATTTACTCACTCTGAGGCCTTAAAAAGTGTTTCTCCTCCACGGGAAGTGAATTAAATACCATTTGGAGGTCTTTATTGTTCAAGCAAAAACGCCTGATTTTTGATGAAAGAGATAACCACCCCCCCTTACGACATGCCTCTGAAACTGAAAAAATGGTTCATTTTCAAATGTTGCGTCTTTGAAGCACAATTAACATTTGTACGTGGATAAACACTTTTAGAGCTAAAATTAGATGTTTAAAGTGATTTTCAAGCTTCCAGAGGCCCTAAACACGAGATTTGAGAAATGGGTAAACGTGAATGAAAATGGCCAATTTACTCACTCTGCGGCCTTAAAAAGTGTTTCTCCTCCACGGAAAGTGAATAAAATAACATTTGGATGCCTTTATTGTTCAATCAAAAACGCCCGTTTTTGGTGAAAAAGATAACCACCCCCCCTTACGACATGCTTCAGAAACAAAAAAAATTGTCCATTTTCAAATGTTGCGTCTTTGACCTACAATTCACATTTGTACGTGGATAATCACTTTTAGAGATGAAATTAGATGTTTAAAGTGATTTACAAGCTTCCAGGGGCCCTAAACACAAGATATGAGGAATGGGTAAATATGAATGAAAATGGCCAATTTATTCACTCTGAGGCCTTAAAAGTTTTTCTCCACTCCAGAAAGTGAATTAAATAACATTTGTAGACCTTTATTGTTCAATCAAAAACGCCCGATTTTTGACGAAAGAGATAACCACCCCCCCTTACGACATGCTTCAGAAACAAAAAAAATGGTTCATTTTCAAATGTTGCATCTTTGAACGACAATCCACATTTGTACGTGGATAAACACTTTTAGAGATAAAATTAGATGTTTAAAGTGATTTTCAAGCTTCCAGGGGCCCTAAACACAAGATTTGAGAAATGGGTAAAAGTGAATCAAAATGGCCAATTTACTCACTCTGAGGCCTTAAAAAGTGTTTCTCCTCAACAGGAAGTGAATTAAATAACATTTGTAAGCCTTTATTGTTCAAGCGAAAACGCCTGATTATTGACGAAAGAGATAACCACCCCCCCTTACGACATGCTTCAGAAACGAAAAAAATGTTCCGTTTTCAAATGTTGCGTCTTTGAATGACAATCCACATTTGTACGTGGATAATCACTTTTAGAGCTAAAATTAGATGTTTAAAGTGATTTTCAAGCTTCCAGGGGCCCTAAACACAAGATTTGAGAAATGGGTAAAAGTGAATGAAAATGGCCAATTTACTCACTCTGAGGCCTTAAAAAGTGTTTCTCCTCCACGGGAAGTGAATTAAATACCATTTGGAGGCCTTTATTGTTCAAGCGAAAACGCATGATTTTTGATGAAAGAGATAACCACCCCCCCTTACGACATGCTTCTGAAACTAAAAAAATGGTTCATTTTCAAATGTTGCGTCTTTTGAACTACAATTAACATTGTACGTGGATAATCACTTTTAGAGATAAAATGAGATGTTTAAAGTGATTTTCAAGCTTCCAGGGGCCCTAAACACGAGATTTGAAAAATGGGTAACCGTGAATGAAAATGGCCAATTTTTTCACTCTGCGGCCTTAAAAAGTGTTTCTCCTCCACGGAAAGTGAATAAAATAACATTTGGATGCCTTTATTGTTCAATCAAAAATGCCCGTTTTTTGGTGAAAAAGATAACCACCCCCCCCTTACGACATGCTTCAGAAACGAAAAAAATGGTCCATTTTCAAATGTTGCGTCTTTGAACTACAATTCACATTAGTACGTGGATGATCACTTTTAGAGATGAAATTAGATGTTTAAAGTGATTTACAAGCTTCCAGGGGCCCTAAACACAAGATATGAGGAATGGGTAAATATGAATGAAAATGGCCAATTTATTCACTCTGAGGCCTTAAAAAGTTTTTCTCCACTCCAGAAAGTGAATTAAATAACATTTGTAGGCCTTTATTGTTCAATCAAAAACGCCCGATTTTTGACGAAAGAGATAACCACCCCCCCTTACGACATGCTTCAGAAACTAAAAAAATGGTCCGTTTTCAAATGTTGCCTCTTTGAACTACAATTCACATTTGTACGTGGAAAAGCACTTGTAAAGATCAAATGAGATGTTTAAAGTGATTTTCAAGCTTCCAGGGGCCCTAAACACAAGATTTGAGAAATGGGTAAAAGTGAATGAAAATGGCCAATTTACTCACTCTGAGGCCTTAAAAGGTGTTTCTCCTCCACGGGAAGTGAATTAAATACCATTTGGAGGCCTTTATTGTTCAAGCGAAAACGCCTGATTTTTGATGAAAGAGATAACCACCCCCCCTTACGACATGCTTCTGAAACTGAAAAAATGGTTCATTTTCAAATGTTGCGTCTTTGAACCACAATTAACATTTGTACGTGGATAAACACTTTTAGAGCTAAAATTAGATGTTTAAAGTGATTTTCAAGCTTCCCGGGGCCCTAAACACGAGATTTGAGAAATGGGTAAACGTGAATGAAAATGGCCAATTTACTCACTCTGCGGCCTTAAAAAGTGTTTCTCCTCCACGGAAAGTGAATAAAATAACATTTGGATGCCTTTATTGTTCAATCAAAAACACCCGTTTTTGGTGAAAAAGATAACCACCCCCCCTTACGACATGCTTCAGAAACAAAAAAAATGGTCCATTTTCAAATGTTGCGTCTTTGAACTACAATTCACATTTGTACGTGGATAATCACTTTTAGAGATAAAATTAGATGTTTAAAGTGATTTACAAGCTTCCAGGGGCCCTAAACACAAGATATGAGGAATGGGTAAATATGAATGAAAATGGCCAATTTATTCACTCTGAGGCCTTAAAAAGTTTTTCTCCACTCCGGAAAGTGAATTAAATAACATTTGTAGACCTTTATTGTTCAATCAAAAACGCCCGATGTTTGACGAAAGAGATAACCACCCCCCCTTACGACATGCTTCAGAAACAAAAAAAATGGTTCATTTTCAAATGTTGCATCTTTGAACGACAATCCACATTTGTACGTGGATAAACACTTTTAGAGATAAAATGAGATGTTTAAAGTGATTTTCAAGCTTCCAGGGGCCCTAAACACGAGATTTGAGAAATGGGTAACCGTGAATGAAAATGGCCAATTTACTCACTCTGCGGCCTTAAAAAGTGTTTCTCCTCCACGGAAAGTGAATAAAATAACATTTGGATGCCTTTATTGTTCAATCAAAAACGCCCGTTTTTTGGTGAAAAAGATAACCACCCCCCCTTACGACATGCTTCAGAAACGAAAAAAATGTTCCATTTTCAAATGTTGCGTCTTTGAACTACAATTCACATTTGTACGTGAATGATCACTTTTAGAGATAAAATTAGATGTTTAAAGTGATTTACAAGCTTCCAGGGGCCCTAAACACAAGATATGAGGAATGGGTAAATATGAATGAAAATGGCCAATGTATTCACTCTGAGGCCTTAAAAAGTTTTTCTCCACTCCAGAAAGTGAATTAAATAACATTTTTAGGCCTTTATTGTTCAATCAAAAACGCCCGATTTTTGACGAAAGAGATAACCACCCCCCTTACGACATGCTTCAGAAACTAAAAAAATGGTCCGTTTTCAAATGTTGCCTCTTTGAACTACAATTCACATTTGTACGTGGAAAAGCACTTTTAAAGATCAAATGAGATGTTTAAAGTGATTTTCATGCTTCCAGGGGCCTTAAACACAAGATTTGAGGAATGGGTAAAAGTGAATGAAAATGGCCAATTTACTCACTCGGAGGCCTTAAAAAGTGTTTCTCCTCCACGGGAAGTGAATTAAATACCATTTGGAGGTCTTTATTGTTCAAGCGAAAACGCCTGATTTTTGATGAAAGAGATAACCACCCCCCCTTACGACATGCTTCTGAAACTGAAAAAATGGTTCATTTTCAAATGTTGCGTCTTTGAAGCACAATTAACATTTGTACGTGGATAAACACTTTTAGAGCTAAAATTAGATGTTTAGAGTGATTTTCAAGCTTCCAGGGGCCCTAAACACGAGATTTGAGAAATGGGTAAACGTGAATGAAAATGGCCAATTTACTCACTCTGCGGCCTTAAAAAGTGTTTCTCCTCCACGGAAAGTGAATAAAATAACATTTTGATGCCTTTATTGTTCAATCAAAAACGCCCGTTTTTGGTGAAAAGGATAACCACCCCCCCTTACGACATGCTTCAGAAACGAAAAAAATGGTCCGTTTTCAAATGTTGCGTCTTTGAATGACAATCCACATTTGTACGTGGATAATCACTTTTAGAGCTAAAATTAGATGTTTAAAGTGATTTTCAAGCTTCCAGGGGCCCTAAACACAAGATTTGAGAAATGGGTAAAAGTGAATGAAAATGGCCAATTTACTCACTCTGAGGCCTTAATAAGTGTTTCTCCTCCACGGGAAGTGAATTAAATACCATTTGGAGGCCTTTATTGTTCAAGCGAAAACGCCTGATTTTTGGTGAAAGAGATAACCACCCCCCCTTACGAAATGCTTCTGAAACTAAAAAAATGGTTCATTTTCAAATGTTGCGTCTTTTGAACTACAATTAACATTGTACGTGGATAATCACTTTTAGAGATAAAATGAGATGTTTAAAGTGATTTTCAAGCTTCCAGGGGCCCTAAACACGAGATTTGAGAAATGGGTAACCGTGAATGAAAATGGCCAATTTACTCACTCTGCGGCCTTAAAAAGTGTTTCTCCTCCACGGAAAGTGAATAAAATAACATTTGGATGCCTTTATTGTTCAATCAAAAACGCCCGTTTTTTGGTGAAAAAGATAACCACCCCCCTTACGACATGCTTCAGAAACGAAAAAAATGGTCCATTTTCAAATGTTGCGTCTTTGAACTACAATTCACATTTGTACGTGGAAAAGTACTTTTAAAGATCAAATGAGATGTTTAAAGTGATTTTCATGCTTCCAGGGGCCTTAAACACAAGATTTGAGGAATGGGTAAAAGTGAATGAAAATGGCCAATTTACTCACTCTGAGGCCTTAAAAAGTGTTTCTCCTCCACGGGAAGTGAATTAAATAAGATTTGTAGGCCTTTATTGTTCAAGCGAAAACGCCCGAATATTGACGAAAGAGATAACCACCCCCCCCTTACGACATGCTTCAGAAACGAAAAAAATGGTCCGTTTTCAAATGTTGCGTCTTTGAATGACAATCCACATTTGTACGTGGATAATCACTTTTAGAGCTAAAATTAGATGTTTAAAGTGATTTTCAAGCTTCCAGGGGCCCTAAACACAAGATTTGAGAAATGGGTAAAAGTGAATGAAAATGGCCAATTTACTCACTCTGAGGCCTTAATAAGTGTTTCTCCTCCACGGGAAGTGAATTAAATACCATTTGGAGGCCTTTATTGTTCAAGTGAAAACGCCTGATTTTTGATGAAAGAGATAACCACCCCCCCTTACGACATGCTTCTGAAACTAAAAAAATGGTTCATTTTCAAATGTTGCGTCTTTTGAACTACAATTAACATTGTACGTGGATAATCACTTTTAGAGATAAAATGAGATGTTTAAAGTGATTTTCAAGCTTCCAGGGGCCCTAAACACGAGATTTGAGAAATGGGTAACCGTGAATGAAAATGGCCAATTTACTCACTCTGCGGCCTTAAAAAGTGTTTCTCCTCCACGGAAAGTGAATAAAATAACATTTGGATGCCTTTATTGTTCAATCAAAAACGCCCGTTTTTTGGTGAAAAAGATAACCACCCCCCCTTACGACATGCTTCAGAAACGAAAAAAATATTCCATTTTCAAATGTTGCGCCTTTGAACTACAATTCACATTTGTACGTGAATGATCACTTTTAAAGATAAAATTAGATGTTTAAAGTGATTTACAAGCTTCCAGGGGCCCTAAACACAAGATATGAGGAATGGGTAAATATGAATGAAAATGGCCAATTTATTCACTCTGAGGCCTTAAAAAGTTTTTCTCCACTCCAGAAAGTGAATTAAATAACATTTTTAGGCCTTTATTGTTCAATCAAAAACGCCCGATTTTTGACGAAAGAGATAACCACCCCCCCCTTACGACATGCTTCAGAAACTAAAAAAATGGTCCGTTTTCAAATGTTGCCTCTTTGAACTACAATTCACATTTGTACGTGGAAAAGCCCTTTTAAAGATCAAATGAGATGTTTAAAGTGATTTTCATGCTTCCAGGGGCCTTAAACACAAGATTTGAGGAATGGGTAAAAGTGAATGAAAATGGCCAATTTACTCACTCTGAGGCCTTAAAAAGTGTTTCTCCTCCACGGGAAGTGAATTAAATACCATTTGGAGGTCTTTATTGTTCAAGCGAAAACGCCTGATTTTTGATGAAAGAGATAACCACCCCCCCTTACGACATGCTTCTGAAACTGAAAAAATGGTTCATTTTCAAATGTTGCGTCTTTGAACCACAATTAACATTTGTACGTGGATAAACACTTTTAGAGCTAAAATTAGATGTTTAAAGTGATTTTCAAGCTTCCAGGGGCCCTAAACACGAGATTTGAGAAATGGGTAAACGTGAATGAAAATGGCCAATTTACTCACTCTGCGGCCTTAAAAAGTGTTTCTCCTCCACGGAAAGTGAATAAAATAACATTTTGATGCCTTTCTTGTTCAATCAAAAACGCCCGTTTTTGGTGAAAAAGATAACCACCCCCCCTTACGACATGCTTCAGAAACAAAAAAAATGGTCCATTTTCAAATGTTGCGTCTTTGAACTACAATTCACATTTGTACGTGGATAATCACTTTTAGAGATAAAATTAGATGTTTAAAGTGATTTACAAGCTTCCAGGGGCCCTAAACACAAGATATGAGGAATGGGTAAATATGAATGAAAATGGCCAATTTATTCACTTTGAGGCCTTAAAAAGTTTTTCTCCACTCCAGAAATTGAATTAGATAACATTTGTAGACCTTTATTGTTCAATCAAAAACGCCCGATTTTTGACGAAAGAGATAACCACCCCCCCTTACGACATGCTTCAGAAACTAAAAAAATGGTTCATTTTCAAATGTTGCGTCTTTGAACTACAATTAACATTGTACGTGGATAATCACTTTTAGAGATAAAATGAGATGTTTAAAGTGATTTTCAAGCTTCCAGGGGCCCTAAACACGAGATTTGAAAAATGGGTAAACGTGAATGAAAATGGCCAATTTACTCACTCTGCGGCCTTAAAAAGTGTTTCTCCTCCACGGAAAGTGAATAAAATAACATTTGGATGCCTTTATTGTTCAATCAAAAACGCCCGTTTTTTGGTAAAAAAGATAACCACCCCCCCTTACGACATGCTTCAGAAACGAAAAAAATGGTCCATTTTCAAATGTTGCGTCTTTGAACTACAATTCACATTTGTACGTGGATGATCACTTTTAGAGATAAAATTAGATGTTTAAAGTGATTTACAAGCTTCCAGGGGCCCTAAACACAAGATAGGAGGAATGGGTAAATATGAATGAAAATGGCCAATTTATTCACTCTGAGGCCTTAAAAAGTTTTTCTCCACTCCAGAAAGTGAATTAAATAACATTTGTAGGCCTTTATTGTTCAATCAAAAACGCCCGATTTTTGACGAAAGAGATAACCACCCCCCCTTACGACATGCTTCAGAAACTAAAAAAATGGTCCGTTTTCAAATGTTGCCTCTTTGAACTACAATTCACATTTGTACGTGGAAAAGCACTTTTAAAGATCAAATGAGATGTTTAAAGTGATTTTCATGCTTCCAGGGGCCTTAAACACAAGATTTGAGGAATGGGTAAAAGTGAATGAAAATGGCCAATTTACTCACTCTGAGGCCTTAAAAAGTATTTCTCCTCCACGGGAAGTGAATTAAATACCATTTGGAGGTCTTTATTGTTCAAGCGAAAACGCCTGATTTTTGATGAAAGAGATAACCACCCCCCCTTACGACATGCTTCTGAAACTGAAAAAATGGTTCATTTTCAAATGTTGCGTCTTTGAACCACAATTCACATTTGTACGTGGATAATCACTTTTAGAGATAAAATTAGATGTTTAAAGTGATTTACAAGCTTCCAGGGGCCCTAAACACAAGATATGAGGAATGGGTAAATATGAATGAAAATGGCCAATTTATTCACTCTGAGGCCTTAAAAAGTTTTTCTCCACTCCAGAAAGTGAATTAAATAACATTTGTAGACCTTTATTGTTCAATCAAAAACGCCCGATTTTTGACGAAAGAGATAACCACCCCCCCTTACGACATGCTTCAGAAATAAAAAAAATGGTTCATTTTCAAATGTTGCATCTTTGAACGACAATCCACATTTGTACGTGGATAAACACTTTTAGAGATAAAGTTAGATGTTTAAAGTGATTTTCAAGCTTCCAGGGGCCCTAAACACAAGATTTGAGAAATGGGTAAAAGTGAATGAAAATGGCCAATTTACTCACTCTGAGGCCTTAAAAAGTGTTTCTCCTCAACGGGAAGTGAATTAAATAACATTTGTAGGCCTTTATTGTTCAAGCGAAAACGCCCGATTATTGACGAAAGAGATAACCACCCCCCCTTACGACATGCTTCAGAAACGAAAAAAATGGTCCGTTTTCAAATGTTGCGTCTTTGAATGACAATCCACATTTGTACGTGGATAATCACTTTTAGAGCTAAAATTAGATGTTTAAAGTGATTTTCAAGCTTCCAGGGGCCCTAAACACAAGATTTGAGAAATGGGTAAAAGTGAATGAAAATGGCCAATTTACTCACTCTGAGGCCTTAAAAAGTGTTTCTCCTCCACGGGAAGTGAATTAAATACCATTTGGAGGCCTTTATTGTTCAAGCGAAAACGCCTGATTTTTGATGAAAGAGATAATCACCCCCCCCTTACGACATGCTTCTGAAACTAAAAAAATGGTTCATTTTCAAATGTTGCGTCTTTTGAACTACAATTAACATTGTACGTGGATAATCACTTTTAGAGATAAAATGAGATGTTTAAAGTGATTTTCAAGCTACCAGGGGCACTAAACACGAGATTTGAAAAATGGGTAACCGTGAATGAAAATGGCCAATTTTTTCACTCTGCGGCCTTAAAAAGTGTTTCTCCTCCACGGAAAGTGAATAAAATAACATTTGGATGCCTTTATTGTTCAGTCAAAAACGCCCGTTTTTTGGTGAAAAAGATAACCACCCCCCCCTTACGACATGCTTCAGAAACGAAAAAAATGGTCCATTTTCAAATGTTGCGTCTTTGAACTACAATTAACATTGTACGTGGATAATCATTTTAGAGATAAAATGAGATGTTTAAAGTGATTTTCAAGCTTCCAGGGGCCCTAAACACGAGATTTGAGAAATGGGTAAACGTGAATGAAAATGGCCAATTTACTCACTCTGCGGCCTTAAAAAGTGTTTCTCCTCCACGGAAAGTGAATAAAATAACATTTGGATGCCTTTATTGTTCAATCAAAAACGCCCGTTTTTTGGTAAAAAAGATAACCACCCCCCCTTACGACATGCTTCAGAAACGAAAAAAATGGTCCATTTTCAAATGTTGCGTCTTTGAACTACAATTCACATTTGTACGTGGATGATCACTTTTAGAGATAAAATTAGATGTTTAAAGTGATTTACAAGCTTCCAGGGGCCCTAAACACAAGATAGGAGGAATGGGTAAATATGAATGAAAATGGCCAATTTATTCACTCTGAGGCCTTAAAAAGTTTTTCTCCACTCCAGAAAGTGAATTAAATAACATTTGTAGGCCTTTATTGTTCAATCAAAAACGCCCGATTTTTGACGAAAGAGATAACCACCCCCCCTTACGACATGCTTCAGAAACTAAAAAAATGGTCCGTTTTCAAATGTTGCCTCTTTGAACTACAATTCACATTTGTACGTGGAAAAGCACTTTTAAAGATCAAATGAGATGTTTAAAGTGATTTTCATGCTTCCAGGGGCCTTAAACACAAGATTTGAGGAATGGGTAAAAGTGAATGAAAATGGCCAATTTACTCACTCTGAGGCCTTAAAAAGTGTTTCTCCTCCACGGGAAGTGAATTAAATACCATTTGGAGGTCTTTATTGTTCAAGCGAAAACGCCTGATTTTTGATGAAAGAGATAACCACCCCCCCTTACGACATGCTTGTGAAACTGAAAAAATGGTTCATTTTCAAATGTTGCGTCTTTGAACCACAATTCACATTTGTACGTGGATAATCACTTTTAGAGATAAAATTAGATGTTTAAAGTGATTTACAAGCTTCCAGGGGCCCTAAACACAAGATATGAGGAATGGGTAAATATGAATGAAAATGGCCAATTTATTCACTCTGAGGCCTTAAAAAGTTTTTCTCCACTCCAGAAAGTGAATTAAATAACATTTGTAGACCTTTATTGTTCAATCAAAAACGCCCGATTTTTGACGAAAGAGATAACCACCCCCCCTTACGACATGCTTCAGAAATAAAAAAAATGGTTCATTTTCAAATGTTGCATCTTTGAACGACAATCCACATTTGTACGTGGATAAACACTTTTAGAGATAAAGTTAGATGTTTAAAGTGATTTTCAAGCTTCCAGTGGCCCTAAACACAAGATTTGAGAAATGGGTAAAAGTGAATGAAAATGGCCAATTTACTCACTCTGAGGCCTTAAAAAGTGTTTCTCCTCCACGGGAAGTGAATTAAATACCATTTGGAGGCCTTTATTGTTCAAGCGAAAACGCCTGATTTTTGATGAAAGAGATAACCACCCCCCCTTACGACATGCTTCTGAAACTAAAAAAATGGTTCATTTTCAAATGTTGCGTCTTTTGAACTACAATTAACATTGTACGTGGATAATCACTTTTAGAGATAAAATGAGATGTTTAAAGTGATTTTCAAGCTACCAGGGGCCCTAAACACGAGATTTGAAAAATGGGTAACCGTGAATGAAAATGGCCAATTTTTTCACTCTGCGGCCTTAAAAAGTGTTTCTCCTCCACGGAAAGTGAATAAAATAACATTTGGATGCCTTTATTGTTCAATCAAAAACGCCCGTTTTTTGGTGAAAAAGATAACCACCCCCCCTTACGACATGCTTCAGAAACGAAAAAAATGGTCCATTTTCAAATGTTGCGTCTTTCAACTACAATTCACATTTGTACGTGGATGATCACTTTTAGAGATGAAATTAGATGTTTAAAGTGATTTACAAGCTTCCAGGGGCCCTAAACACAAGATATGAGGAATGGGTAAATATGAATGAAAATGGCCAATTTATTCACTCTGAGGCCTTAAAAAGTTTTTCTCCACTCCAGAAAGTGAATTAAATAAAATTTGTAGGCCTTTATTGTTCAATCAAAAACGCCCGATTTTTGACGAAAGAGATAACCACCCCCCCTCACGACATGCTTCAGAAACTAAAAAAATGGTCCGTTTTCAAATGTTGCCTCTTTGAACTACAATTCACATTTGTACGTGGAAAAGCACTTGTAAAGATCAAATGAGATGTTTAAAGTGATTTGCATGCTTCCAGGGGCCTTAAACACAAGATTTGAGGAATGGGTAAAAGTGAATGAAAATGGCCAATTTACTCACTCTGAGGCCTTAAAAAGTGTTTCTCCTCCACGGGAAGTGAATTAAATACCATTTGGAGGTCTTTATTGTTCAAGCAAAAACGCCTGATTTTTGATGAAAGAGATAACCACCCCCCCTTACGACATGCCTCTGAAACTGAAAAAATGGTTCATTTTCAAATGTTGCGTCTTTGAAGCACAATTAACATTTGTACGTGGATAAACACTTTTAGAGCTAAAATTAGATGTTTAAAGTGATTTTCAAGCTTCCAGAGGCCCTAAACACGAGATTTGAGAAATGGGTAAACGTGAATGAAAATGGGCAATTTACTCACTCTGCGGCCTTAAAAAGTGTTTCTCCTCCACGGAAAGTGAATAAAAAAACATTTGGATGCCTTTATTGTTCAATCAAAAACGCCCGTTTTTTGGTGAAAAAGATAACCACCCCCCCTTACGACATGCTTCAGAAACGAAAAAAATGTTCCATTTTCAAATGTTGCGTCTTTGAACTACAATTCACATTTGTACGTGAATGATCACTTTTAGAGATAAAATTAGATGTTTAAAGTGATTTACAAGCTTCCAGGGGCCCTAAACACAAGATATGAGGAATGGGTAAATATGAATGAAAATGGCCAATTTATTCACTCTGAGGCCTTAAAAATTTTTCTCCACTCCAGAAAGTGAATTAAATAACATTTGTAGACCTTTATTGTTCAATCAAAAACGCCCGATTTTTGACGAAAGAGATAACCACCCCCCCCTTACGACATGCTTCAGAAACAAAAAAAATGGTTCATTTTCAAATGTTGCATCTTTGAACGACAATCCACATTTGTACGTGGATAAACACTTTTAGAGATAAAATTAGATGTTTAAAGTGATTTTCAAGCTTCCAGGGGCCCTAAACACAAGATTTGAGAAATGGGTAAAAGTGAATGAAAATGGCCAATTTACTCACTCTGAGGCCTTAAAAAGTGTTTCTCCTCAACGGGAAGTGAATTAAATAACATTTGTAGGCCTTTATTGTTCAAGCGAAAACGCCCGATTATTGACGAAAGAGATAACCACCCCCCCTTACGACATGCTTCAGAAACGAAAAAAATGGTCCGTTTTCAAATGTTGCGTCTTTGAATGACAATCCACATTTGTACGTGGATAATCACTTTTAGAGCTAAAATTAGATGTTTAAAGTGATTTTCAAGCTTCCAGGGGCCCTAAACACAAGATTTGAGAAATGGGTAAAAGTGAATGAAAATGGCCAATTTACTCACTCTGAGGCCTTAAAAAGTGTTTCTCCTCCACGGGAAGTGAATTAAATACCATTTGGAGGCCTTTATTGTTCAAGCGAAAACGCCTGATTTTTGATGAAAGAGATAACCACCCCCCCTTACGACATGCTTCTGAAACTAAAAAAATGGTTCATTTTCAAATGTTGCGTCTTTTGAACTACAATTAACATTGTACGTGGATAATCACTTTTAGAGATAAAATGAGATGTTTAAAGTGATTTTCAAGCTTCCAGGGGCCCTAAACACGAGATTTGAAAAATGGGTAACCGTGAATGAAAATGGCCAATTTTTTCACTCTGCGGCCTTAAAAAGTGTTTCTCCTCCACGGAAAGTGAATAAAATAACATTTGGATGCCTTTATTGTTCAATCAAAAACGCCCGTTTTTTGGTGAAAAAGATAACCACCCCCCCTTACGACATGCTTCAGAAACGAAAAAAATGGTCCATTTTCAAATGTTGCGTCTTTGAACTACAATTCACATTTGTACGTGGATGATCACTTTTAGAGATGAAATTAGATGTTTAAAGGGATTTACAAGCTTCCAGGGGCCCTAAACACAAGATATGAGGAATGGGTAAATATGAATGAAAATGGCCAATTTATTCACTCTGAGGCCTTAAAAAGTTTTTCTCCACTCCAGAAAGTGAATTAAATAACATTTGTAGGCCTTTATTGTTCAATCAAAAACTCCCAATTTTTGACGAAAGAGATAACCACCCCCCCCTTACGACATGCTTCAGAAACTAAAAAAATGGTCCGTTTTTAAATGTAGCCTCTTTGAACTACAATTCACATTTGTACGTGGAAAAGCACTTTTAAAGATCAAATGAGATGTTTAAAGTGATTTGCATGCTTCCAGGGGCCTTAAACACAAGATTTGAGGAATGGGTAAAAGTGAATGAAAATGGCCAATTTACTCACTCTGAGGCCTTAAAAAGTGTTTCTCCTCCACGGGAAGTGAATTAAATACCATTTGGAGGTCTTTATTGTTCAAGCGAAAACGCCTGATTTTTGATGAAAGAGATAACCACCCCCCCTTACGACATGCTTCTGAAACTGAAAAAATGGTTCATTTTCAAATGTTGCGTCTTTGAACCACAATTAACATTTGTACGTGGATAAACACTTTTAGAGCTAAAATTAGATGTTTAAAGTGATTTTCAAGCTTCCCGGGGCCCTAAACACGAGATTTGAGAAATGGGTAAACGTGAATGAAAATGGCCAATTTTCTCACTCTGCGGCCTTAAAAAGTGTTTCTCCTCCACGGAAAGTGAATAAAATAACATTTGGATGCCTTTATTGTTCAATCAAAAACGCCCGTTTTTGGTGAAAAAGATAACCACCCCCCCTTACGACATGCTTCAGAAACAAAAAAAATTGTCCATTTTCAAATGTTGCGTCTTTGACCTACAATTCACATTTGTACGTGGATAATCACTTTTAGAGATGAAATTAGATGTTTAAAGTGATTTACAAGCTTCCAGGGGCCCTAAACACAAGATATGAGGAATGGGTAAATATGAATGAAAATGGCCAATTTATTCACTCTGAGGCCTTAAAAGTTTTTCTCCACTCCAGAAAGTGAATTAAATAACATTTGTAGACCTTTATTGTTCAATCAAAAACGCCCGTTTTTTGGTGAAAAAGATAACCACCCCCCCTTACGACATGCTTCAGAAACAAAAAAAATGGTTCATTTTCAAATGTTGCATCTTTGAACGACAATCCACATTTGTACGTGGATAAACACTTTTAGAGATAAAGTTAGATGTTTAAAGTGATTTTCAAGCTTCCAGGGGCCCTAAACACAAGATTTGAGAAATGGGTAAAAGTGAATGAAAATGGCCAATTTACTCACTCTGAGGCCTTAAAAAGTGTTTCTCCTCAACGGGAAGTGAATTAAATAACATTTGTAGGCCTTTATTGTTCAAGCGAAAACGCCCGATTATTGACGAAAGAGATAACCACCCCCCCTTACGACATGCTTCAGAAACGAAAAAAATGGTCCGTTTTCAAATGTTGCGTCTTTGAATGACAATCCACATTTGTACGTGGATAATCACTTTTAGAGCTAAAATTAGATGTTTAAAGTGATTTTCAAGCTTCCAGGGGCCCTAAACACAAGATTTGAGAAATGGGTAAAAGTGAATGAAAATGGCCAATTTACTCACTCTGAGGCCTTAAAAAGTGTTTCTCCTCCACGGGAAGTGAATTAAATACCATTTGGAGGCCTTTATTGTTCAAGCGAAAACGCCTGATTTTTGATGAAAGAGATAATCACCCCCCCCTTACGACATGCTTCTGAAACTAAAAAAATGGTTCATTTTCAAATGTTGCGTCTTTTGAACTACAATTAACATTGTACGTGGATAATCACTTTTAGAGATAAAATGAGATGTTTAAAGTGATTTTCAAGCTACCAGGGGCACTAAACACGAGATTTGAAAAATGGGTAACCGTGAATGAAAATGGCCAATTTTTTCACTCTGCGGCCTTAAAAAGTGTTTCTCCTCCACGGAAAGTGAATAAAATAACATTTGGATGCCTTTATTGTTCAATCAAAAACGCCCGTTTTTTGGTGAAAAAGATAACCACCCCCCCCTTACGACATGCTTCAGAAACGAAAAAAATGGTCCATTTTCAAATGTTGCGTCTTTGAACTACAATTAACATTGTACGTGGATAATCACTTTTAGAGATAAAATGAGATGTTTAAAGTGATTTTCAAGCTTCCAGGGGCCCTAAACACGAGATTTGAGAAATGGGTAAACGTGAATGAAAATGGCCAATTTACTCACTCTGCGGCCTTAAAAAGTGTTTCTCCTCCACGGAAAGTGAATAAAATAACATTTGGATGCCTTTATTGTTCAATCAAAAACGCCCGTTTTTTGGTAAAAAAGATAACCACCCCCCCTTACGACATGCTTCAGAAACGAAAAAAATGGTCCATTTTCAAATGTTGCGTCTTTGAACTACAATTCACATTTGTACGTGGATGATCACTTTTAGAGATAAAATTAGATGTTTAAAGTGATTTACAAGCTTCCAGGGGCCCTAAACACAAGATAGGAGGAATGGGTAAATATGAATGAAAATGGCCAATTTATTCACTCTGAGGCCTTAAAAAGTTTTTCTCCACTCCAGAAAGTGAATTAAATAAAATTTGTAGGCCTTTATTGTTCAATCAAAAACGCCCGATTTTTGACGAAAGAGATAACCACCCCCCCTCACGACATGCTTCAGAAACTAAAAAAATGGTCCGTTTTCAAATGTTGCCTCTTTGAACTACAATTCACATTTGTACGTGGAAAAGCACTTGTAAAGATCAAATGAGATGTTTAAAGTGATTTGCATGCTTCCAGGGGCCTTAAACACAAGATTTGAGGAATGGGTAAAAGTGAATGAAAATGGCCAATTTACTCACTCTGAGGCCTTAAAAAGTGTTTCTCCTCCACGGGAAGTGAATTAAATACCATTTGGAGGTCTTTATTGTTCAAGCAAAAACGCCTGATTTTTGATGAAAGAGATAACCACCCCCCCTTACGACATGCCTCTGAAACTGAAAAAATGGTTCATTTTCAAATGTTGCGTCTTTGAAGCACAATTAACATTTGTACGTGGATAAACACTTTTAGAGCTAAAATTAGATGTTTAAAGTGATTTTCAAGCTTCCAGAGGCCCTAAACACGAGATTTGAGAAATGGGTAAACGTGAATGAAAATGGGCAATTTACTCACTCTGCGGCCTTAAAAAGTGTTTCTCCTCCACGGAAAGTGAATAAAAAAACATTTGGATGCCTTTATTGTTCAATCAAAAACGCCCGTTTTTTGGTGAAAAAGATAACCACCCCCCCTTACGACATGCTTCAGAAACGAAAAAAATGTTCCATTTTCAAATGTTGCGTCTTTGAACTACAATTCACATTTGTACGTGAATGATCACTTTTAGAGATAAAATTAGATGTTTAAAGTGATTTACAAGCTTCCAGGGGCCCTAAACACAAGATATGAGGAATGGGTAAATATGAATGAAAATGGCCAATTTATTCACTCTGAGGCCTTAAAAATTTTTCTCCACTCCAGAAAGTGAATTAAATAACATTTGTAGACCTTTATTGTTCAATCAAAAACGCCCGATTTTTGACGAAAGAGATAACCACCCCCCCTTACGACATGCTTCAGAAACAAAAAAAATGGTTCATTTTCAAATGTTGCATCTTTGAACGACAATCCACATTTGTACGTGGATAAACACTTTTAGAGATAAAATTAGATGTTTAAAGTGATTTTCAAGCTTCCAGGGGCCCTAAACACAAGATTTGAGAAATGGGTAAAAGTGAATGAAAATGGCCAATTTACTCACTCTGAGGCCTTAAAAAGTGTTTCTCCTCAACGGGAAGTGAATTAAATAACATTTGTAGGCCTTTATTGTTCAAGCGAAAACGCCCGATTATTGACGAAAGAGATAACCACCCCCCCTTACGACATGCTTCAGAAACGAAAAAAATGGTCCGTTTTCAAATGTTGCGTCTTTGAATGACAATCCACATTTGTACGTGGATAATCACTTTTAGAGCTAAAATTAGATGTTTAAAGTGATTTTCAAGCTTCCAGGGGCCCTAAACACAAGATTTGAGAAATGGGTAAAAGTGAATGAAAATGGCCAATTTACTCACTCTGAGGCCTTAAAAAGTGTTTCTCCTCCACGGGAAGTGAATTAAATACCATTTGGAGGCCTTTATTGTTCAAGCGAAAACGCCTGATTTTTGATGAAAGAGATAACCACCCCCCCTTACGACATGCTTCTGAAACTAAAAAAATGGTTCATTTTCAAATGTTGCGTCTTTTGAACTACAATTAACATTGTACGTGGATAATCACTTTTAGAGATAAAATGAGATGTTTAAAGTGATTTTCAAGCTTCCAGGGGCCCTAAACACGAGATTTGAAAAATGGGTAACCGTGAATGAAAATGGCCAATTTTTTCACTCTGCGGCCTTAAAAAGTGTTTCTCCTCCACGGAAAGTGAATAAAATAACATTTGGATGCCTTTATTGTTCAATCAAAAACGCCCGTTTTTTGGTGAAAAAGATAACCACCCCCCCTTACGACATGCTTCAGAAACGAAAAAAATGGTCCATTTTCAAATGTTGCGTCTTTGAACTACAATTCACATTTGTACGTGGATGATCACTTTTAGAGATGAAATTAGATGTTTAAAGGGATTTACAAGCTTCCAGGGGCCCTAAACACAAGATATGAGGAATGGGTAAATATGAATGAAAATGGCCAATTTATTCACTCTGAGGCCTTAAAAAGTTTTTCTCCACTCCAGAAAGTGAATTAAATAACATTTGTAGGCCTTTATTGTTCAATCAAAAACTCCCAATTTTTGACGAAAGAGATAACCACCCCCCCCTTACGACATGCTTCAGAAACTAAAAAAATGGTCCGTTTTTAAATGTAGCCTCTTTGAACTACAATTCACATTTGTACGTGGAAAAGCACTTTTAAAGATCAAATGAGATGTTTAAAGTGATTTGCATGCTTCCAGGGGCCTTAAACACAAGATTTGAGGAATGGGTAAAAGTGAATGAAAATGGCCAATTTACTCACTCTGAGGCCTTAAAAAGTGTTTCTCCTCCACGGGAAGTGAATTAAATACCATTTGGAGGTCTTTATTGTTCAAGCGAAAACGCCTGATTTTTGATGAAAGAGATAACCACCCCCCCTTACGACATGCTTCTGAAACTGAAAAAATGGTTCATTTTCAAATGTTGCGTCTTTGAACCACAATTAACATTTGTACGTGGATAAACACTTTTAGAGCTAAAATTAGATGTTTAAAGTGATTTTCAAGCTTCCCGGGGCCCTAAACACGAGATTTGAGAAATGGGTAAACGTGAATGAAAATGGCCAATTTACTCACTCTGCGGCCTTAAAAAGTGTTTCTCCTCCACGGAAAGTGAATAAAATAACATTTGGATGCCTTTATTGTTCAATCAAAAACGCCCGTTTTTGGTGAAAAAGATAACCACCCCCCCTTACGACATGCTTCAGAAACAAAAAAAATTGTCCATTTTCAAATGTTGCGTCTTTGACCTACAATTCACATTTGTACGTGGATAATCACTTTTAGAGATGAAATTAGATGTTTAAAGTGATTTACAAGCTTCCAGGGGCCCTAAACACAAGATATGAGGAATGGGTAAATATGAATGAAAATGGCCAATTTATTCACTCTGAGGCCTTAAAAGTTTTTCTCCACTCCAGAAAGTGAATTAAATAACATTTGTAGACCTTTATTGTTCAATCAAAAACGCCCGTTTTTTGGTGAAAAAGATAACCACCCCCCCTTACGACATGCTTCAGAAACAAAAAAAATGGTTCATTTTCAAATGTTGCATCTTTGAACGACAATCCACATTTGTACGTGGATAAACACTTTTAGAGATAAAATTAGATGTTTAAAGTGATTTTCAAGCTTCCAGGGGCCCTAAACACAAGATTTGAGAAATGGGTAAAAGTGAATGAAAATGGCCAATTTACTCACTTTGAGGCCTTAAAAAGTGTTTCTCCTCAACAGGAAGTGAATTAAATAACATTTGTAAGCCTTTATTGTTCAAGCGAAAACGCCCGATTATTGACGAAAGAGATAACCACCCCCCCTTACGACATGCTTCAGAAACGAAAAAAATGGTCCGTTTTCAAATGTTGCGTCTTTGAATGACAATCCACATTTGTACGTGGATAATCACTTTTAGAGCTAAAATTAGATGTTTAAAGTGATTTTCAAGCTTCCAGGGGCCCTAAACACAAGATTTGAGAAATGGGTAAAAGTGAATGAAAATGGCCAATTTACTCACTCTGAGGCCTTAAAAAGTGTTTCTCCTCCACGGGAAGTGAATTAAATACCATTTGGAGGCCTTTATTGTTCAAGCGAAAACGCCTGATTTTTGATGAAAGAGATAACCACCCCCCCTTACGACATGCTTCTGAAACTAAAAAAATGGTTCATTTTCAAATGTTGCGTCTTTTGAACTACAATTAACATTGTACGTGGATAATCACTTTTAGAGATAAAATGAGATGTTTAAAGTGATTTTCAAGCTTCCAGGGGCCCTAAACACGAGATTTGAAAAATGGGTAACCGTGAATGAAAATGGCCAATTTTTTCACTCTGCGGCCTTAAAAAGTGTTTCTCCTCCACGGAAAGTGAATAAAATAACATTTGGATGCCTTTATTGTTCAATCAAAAACGCCCGTTTTTTGGTGAAAAAGATAACCACCCCCCCCCTTACGACATGCTTCAGAAACGAAAAAAATGGTCCATTTTCAAATGTTGCGTCTTTGAACTACAATTCACATTTGTACGTGGATGATCACTTTTAGAGATGAAATTAGATGTTTAAAGTGATTTACAAGCTTCCAGGGGCCCTAAACACAAGATATGAGGAATGGGTAAATATGAATGAAAATGGCCAATTTATTCACTCTGAGGCCTTAAAAAGTTTTTCTCCACTCCAGAAAGTGAATTAAATAACATTTGTAGGCCTTTATTGTTCAATCAAAAACGCCCGATTTTTGACGAAAGAGATAACCACCCCCCCTTACGACATGCTTCAGAAACAAAAAAAATGGTCCGTTTTCAAATGTTGCCTCTTTGAACTACAATTCACATTTGTACGTGGAAAAGCACTTGTAAAGATCAAATGAGATGTTTAAAGTGATTTTCAAGCTTCCAGGGGCCCTAAACACAAGATTTGAGAAATGGGTAAAAGTGAATGAAAATGGCCAATTTACTCACTCTGAGGCCTTAAAAGGTGTTTCTCCTCCACGGGAAGTGAATTAAATACCATTTGGAGGCCTTTATTGTTCAAGCGAAAACGCCTGATTTTTGATGAAAGAGATAAACACCCCCCCTTACGACATGCTTCTGAAACTGAAAAAATGGTTCATTTTCAAATGTTGCGTCTTTGAACCACAATTAACATTTGTACGTGGATAAACACTTTTAGAGCTAAAATTAGATGTTTAAAGTGATTTTCAAGCTTCCCGGGGCCCTAAACACGAGATTTGAGAAATGGGTAAACGTGAATGAAAATGGCCAATTTACTCACTCTGCGGCCTTAAAAAGTGTTTCTCCTCCACGGAAAGTGAATAAAATAACATTTGGATGCCTTTATTGTTCAATCAAAAACACCCGTTTTTGGTGAAAAAGATAACCACCCCCCCTTACGACATGCTTCAGAAACAAAAAAAATGGTCCATTTTCAAATGTTGCGTCTTTGAACTACAATTCACATTTGTACGTGGATAATCACTTTTAGAGATAAAATTAGATGTTTAAAGTGATTTACAAGCTTCCAGGGGCCCTAAACACAAGATATGAGGAATGGGTAAATATGAATGAAAATGGCCAATTTATTCACTCTGAGGCCTTAAAAAGTTTTTCTCCACTCCAGAAAGTGAATTAAATAACATTTGTAGACCTTTATTGTTCAATCAAAAACGCCCGATTTTTGACGAAAGAGATAACCACCCCCCCTTACGACATGCTTCAGAAACAAAAAAAATGGTTCATTTTCAAATGTTGCATCTTTGAACGACAATCCACATTTGTACGTGGATAAACACTTTTAGAGATAAAATTAGATGTTTAAAGTGATTTTCAAGCTTCCAGGGGCCCTAAACACAAGATTTGAGAAATGGGTAAAAGTGAATGAAAATGGCCAATTTACTCACTCTGAGGCCTTAAAAAGTGTTTCTCCTCAACGGGAAGTGAATTAAATAACATTTTTAGGCCTTTATTGTTCAAGCGAAAACGCCCGATTATTGACGAAAGAGATAACCACCCCCCCTTACGACATGCTTCAGAAACGAAAAAAATGGTCCGTTTTCAAATGTTGCGTCTTTGAATGACAATCCACATTTGTACGTGGATAATCACTTTTAGAGCTAAAATTAGATGTATAAAGTGATTTTCAAGCTTCCAGGGGCCCTAAACACAAGATTTGAGAAATGGGTAAAAGCGAATGAAAATGGCCAATTTACTCACTCTGAGGCCTTAAAAAGTGTTTCTCCTCCACGGGAAGTGAATTAAATACCATTTGGAGGCCTTTATTGTTCAAGCGAAAACGCCTGATTTTTGATGAAAGAGATAACCACCCCCCCTTACGACATGCTTCTGAAACTAAAAAAATGGTTCATTTTCAAATGTTGCGTCTTTTGAACTACAATTAACATTGTACGTGGATAATCACTTTTAGAGATAAAATGAGATGTTTAAAGTGATTTTCAAGCTTCCAGGGGCCCTAAACACGAGATTTGAAAAATGGGTAACCGTGAATGAAAATGGCCAATTTTTTCACTCTGCGGCCTTAAAAAGTGTTTCTCCTCCACGGAAAGTGAATAAAATAACATTTGGATGCCTTTATTGTTCAATCAAAAACGCCCGTTTTTTGGTGAAAAAGATAACCACCCCCCCTTACGACATGCTTCAGAACCTAAAAAAATGGTCCGTTTTCAAATGTTGCCTCTTTGAACTACAATTCACATTTGTACGTGGAAAAGCACTTTTAAAGATCAAATGAGATGTTTAAAGTGATGTGCATGCTTCCAGGGGCCTTAAACACAAGATTTGAGGAATGGGTAAAAGTGAATGAAAATGGCCAATTTACTCGCTCTGAGGCCTTAAAAAGTGTTTCTCCTCCACGGGAAGTGAATTAAATACCATTTGGAGGCCTTTATTGTTCAAGCGAAAACGCCTGATTTTTGATGAAAGAGATAACCACCCCTCCTTATGACATGCTTCTGAAACTGAAAAAATGGTTCATTTTCAAATGTTGCGTCTTTTGAACTACAATTAACATTGTACGTGGATAATCACTTTTAGAGATAAAATGAGATGTTTAAAGTGATTTTCAAGCTTCCAGGGGCCCTAAACACGAGATTTGAAAAATGGGTAACCGTGAATGAAAATGGCCAATTTTTTCACTCTGCGGCCTTAAAAAGTGTTTCTCCTCCACGGAAAGTGAATAAAATAACATTTGGATGCCTTTATTGTTCAATCAAAAACGCCCGTTTTTTGGTGAAAAAGATAACCACCCCCCCCCTTACGACATGCTTCAGAAACGAAAAAAATGGTCCATTTTCAAATGTTGCGTCTTTGAACTACAATTCACATTTGTACGTGGATGATCACTTTTAGAGATGAAATTAGATGTTTAAAGTGATTTACAAGCTTCCAGGGGCCCTAAACACAAGATATGAGGAATGGGTAAATATGAATGAAAATGGCCAATTTATTCACTCTGAGGCCTTAAAAAGTTTTTCTCCACTCCAGAAAGTGAATTAAATAACATTTGTAGGCCTTTATTGTTCTGTGGAAATATGGATTTTTCTGGTCAGTTATGTCCCCTATCTTGGACCCCAACGGTTCCATGTGCATGTCACAAGTACATGTATGTTCCCTCCAGTTCCAGTTATGAAGACGCAAATACATGTGCGTCCACCGTCAACATGTCCTTTGACAGATCCGCCATGTATAGGCCGGATATCCCATTCCTAAATATGAAAGGCCATCGGCTTTATATGGTTCACTTATGCCACTTTACAGTCCAGGCAAGTAGGCCCTGATTCTGTCATCAAAACTCCTCTTGCCTTCTGCCTCTGAAAGCTCCAGCCCGAGCCTGCATCTGTGACCATGAACTTTGTCTCATTCTCTGCGCGGCTCACGAAGCCTGACATCAGCCTACTCTCTGCCAAGAACTGTATTTCACCTTCGAATTATCTGCTTCCCCCTCAGCCGATGCATTCCTGCCTAGTAGTTTAAGTAAACATTCTTCCAGTTACCAAGCAAAAAGGCCCATCTTCTCTGTCCTCATGCAAGTAATTCATAGCCCTGTTACCATGGAATATTCCTACCCCCTCGCATTCAGTGTAGACACTTAGACGCTTGTACCCGCACGCACAGTCAGTATAGAATAGATTCTGTCCGAGAGTCCCTCTTTTATGGATAACATAGTTCTTTAAACATAGGATGTTAGATATGATTTGGGATTAGGTTGACTTGACCCCCCAGACTTCTCGTCTCCACATATAGAGCTAAATGTCAAGTCCCCGTCACCCCCTAGTTACACGTCAATTACACGTCATACTGCTGCGCGCGCATCAATGCCAAGTATTATCTTATAGATCCACCTATGTATTACGTCATAACCAATCATGTTCCTTTTTACTCATTATTACACCCATTTTTCGGTTACGCAGACCAAACGTCAATGTCCTTATCAATTGTTACGCCTACTGTATTCACTTCATTGTAATGTATGTACTATAAAAGTTACTTCTTGTCAATAAAGTATGTACTTCACTTCCTGAACCCCCGTGGTGATGGAACTTGAAGCATCCGATTATAATCGATTATTGGAATAAAGCCCATTCTCGAAACTCTAATATCACGGATTCTGCCTCTCATTTCACTGAGCTATTTTATAATGTTTCTGTATCAAATTCAGTCCCGGTAAAGGAATTTTTATTTACCACATGATGGCGCCCGAACAGGGACACTTTCTCATCTCACGCGCCGGCGGTGCGTTGCAGGCCCGGTCTCCTGCCACAGCTGGACGGACAATAACGCGTACCAGCAGGATTTCCTGTATCCCCCTCCGGTCAAGCGGGGGCGACTGAGACTGCGATCAACACCCAGACGAGGCGGTGAGAAGTGCGAAGTATCCCGACCAGAGCCTAGCTGAGAGAGCAAGATCCGAGGTATACAGAGACCCACCAGTCCGAAGTCAAGCCCAGTGTCCGACGAGTCGAGTCGAGTCGAGTCCAGTCCGGTTCAAGTTCAAGTTACTGAGGCCTTCCGTTTCCGAAGCTACCCGGTGAGTACCATTGCTGGGGAGGCATTTCTGACGTGCACATAGGTTGTGCCGGTCAAGACGGGTTTGGGTACACAAATCCGGTCTGCACTGTTTTAGCAGTGTATCTGTACTGTTTAGCAGTATATCAAGTATTCCGAAGTATTCCGAAGTATCTAGTTATTGTCTAGTTATTGTCGAGAATTAAGCTTGGTGATTAGTTATGCAGACGATCATCATTGTTGTTTCAGTTAAAGGTTTAATGTTAAATGTTTAAAGTGTTTAAGTATGTTCTCTATATCGTGGTATGAATGACTGTTCATTATCGTGTTTATTGTATTAAGTCTGTTCAAATTCAAGTATCAGGTCAAAATCAAGTATAAGGTCAGTTCTCAATATGCCGCTCTTTTCGAAATTAAGACAGATCACTACCAGAAAAGGGGTTCTCGAAGAAGCCGTCCCTATTCCTCCTAGGGACACTCCAGGGCACTTTATGTATCACAAACATGGCTTAGACGCTATATTATTTCTTGATTTATGGGTAGACTATACCAAGGGATTACCAGAAAGTCAGAGGTGGCCCACAGCGGGGACCTGGGATGCAGAGTGCATCATGAAAGTCGAGGAAGAGTTATGGAAAAGAAAAGTCAGACAGTCACAGAAAGACGCCGTTGAATTATGGCGTAAAGAATCACATAGACGAACAGAAAAAGCACGTAGACAGGAAGAGAAGAGTAAAGAGAATTCCAATAAAGTTCGAGAGAATCTATTAATTGAGGAAGGTATCCGAGTGAAATCAGAACAAGTAGACAGACAAAGAAATGCCCTTATGAATGGTATGTATCCCCTTCTGGCCGAAGGATTACCTAAGGCTACTCCAGAGATACCGAAAGACTTGCCACCCCCATTATTCCCAATCAAGGTACATCCTAAGGGGCATCCTAGAACCGCAGAAGATGTTTTTCTTTCCTCATATTTAGATGACGCAGCTCCCGAGTATGCTAATTCCGCCCCACGTAGACCGCATACCAGGGAGGTCCAACGCCAAGATCCAGCACCCGTATCCCTGCAGCAACAAATCGAGTCACAAGTTCCGGCAAGCACATCTGTTTCTGCATCTGTTCCTACAAGTACTTCTATAGCTGAGTCCACACCTATAGTTGCTGTGTCACGTTCGACGAATCCTTTCACACCCGACGCCCCAGACGGGGCCACGGGAGGTGCTACCAATATTTTTTCTACGCCACCTAGAATAAATAAACTTATTTTCCAAGAGTCAGCGCATTCACGTACACCCAAATTCGTAAGTGATCGTACGCTTAAGGAACTTCTTATAGATTGTAGATATGACCCGGTGCTCGGTAAAGAGGACGAAATGATCCTGGCATCATTACGTATCAGACGAGCCGCAGGGTATTTAGCGAAGCTACCAGGAATGACTGCGCATCTAGATAAAATATATCATTTTGTTCAAACAGGGCGAGATCCAGAATGTATTAACAGAGCTATGGAATACCAGAAAGTAGAGATACAGGGGGAACTGTTGCGTTTCCTCATAAACTGTATGATCAGAAATCAAGACCGACCGGGGGTAGATCCGGAAGCAATGAAAATTCTTACAAAATGGAGCCAGAATATATCAGAAGGGAGACACGATAAGCAAAATTGTATAATAGCCATGTGCCGAAAGATCCGTAAAGAAATAGAACGCCTACACGAAGAGAGATTAGAGACAGACGAGTTCGAGCAAAGCGAGGAAGAAGGGTCAGGACTGCCCGCCGGACAGTCAGACACCATAGCCTATGTAGGTAGAGGAAGATCTTGTAATAGGAATCAGACTAGATGTCATACTGACCCAATACGTCCAATATGTCCAGATAATGACAGGAATTTCCAAATACCTATTATTAACATAAGGTCTAACGAGCATTCGTTCCAAACCGCCGACAAACTACTCCGAGAACGAAGGGGTTATCATTTTCTCGATTCTATGGACGAACAAGATTTAGCGAGGGCAGCTGTTCATTGGGTGGACAGTCCCGGAAAATATAGTGATGAGACAGTAGTACGCACATTTTTGAATCTCACCCCAGATGAGCAGAGGTTAGCTGGGATTTATATGATTCAACAACTCATTATACTATATCAGAGTCAGCATTCGGACCCTGGTCCCTTACCTGACATATTGACTGAATTGCTTATGAATAAATGGAGAGGTCCAGGTACCAAATTAATTAAAGAAATTCTAGTATCTAGAAAGCAGTATATTCTTTTTGTATGCTCAGAGCATGTCTCATTGCCTGTCAAGGAAAGAACGACGTATCACCTGGATAGACAGAATCCTTTACGAGAAGTACACCCAATAAAAGGCGAGGACAATCAGTTTAAACGTGTATTTGTATATACGCCTATATCGAAAATAGAATTGTTAGAAATGAAGAAAGTAGTACCCAGTCATGACAAGGACCCAGCGGGTTTTCACCGAGAAATTAAAGACATGTTACTCATGGGAGAGTATACCTACCCCGACATTATGACAATATTAAAGGTGTTGATGCCTGCTGGCATTTATGAGAAACTCAAGGAAAAAGAGTGGGAGGTAGGTGATCAAAAGATAGAATGGTCAGCATTAGAAGCAGAAGAAAGGGCCCGAGGTCCAGGTTCGGGGCTTGGGGACAAAACTAAAGCACTACCAGGTCTACTAGTACAGGTACTGCCACGTTTATTAACTACGAAAAAGGAAGATTGGGGTACAATTTCAGCCTGTAAACAGAAGCAAGATGAAGACACTAGCGATTACTATGCCCGATTCGAGAAATGTTTTGGTATAAATAGTGGCATAAAAGCAAGTAGCGAATCATACCCGCATCTGTTTGTAACAAAATTAGTGGAAAATGCCCTGCCCCCAGTAAAGAATAGAGTATTAAAATTCGAGAGTACCTGGCAAGGTAACACTCCAACACAAATGTTACAAATGTTACAGTACCACCACAATAGAATTAAAGAGGAACAAGAACATGAACACAGACGCATGAAAGACACGAAAATGAAAATGCTAGTTTCCCAGACAGTTCCAGCTGAAGGACATAAAAAGGGTATGACACATTCCGATTCAGCAGGACCTGTAAAAGGGACATGCAATTATTGTAAAAAGCCAAGTCATTACGTACACGATTGTCCAGTGCTAAAACATAATATCGCCATAGGTAAAACACAAGAAAGATCACGGCCACTAAGACAAGATCAGAATGAACAAGGAGCTACGCAGCATGCCCAGGCCATGCCAGCCGCACAACAGCCAATACAGTTTGTGCCAGCTGCACCACCGTTGCCTGTTGCTGCCACACAGACAACAACACGACAAATGTATCAGACTGCACAGTATGAATATCCGGAGTATCAACGTTACGCATGAACTAGCCTAGAGAGGGAAGTTGACTTACCCCTTATCGAGATTCCTGTAGATCAAGAAGGACCTTATGTACATAGTGAATTATTAGGTCAAGATAGAAAATTTTTACTCGATACAGGGGCAAGTCGAACAACTATAAAACGAAGTGAAGTCCCAGGGGCACCCCTCTCAGGCTCACAGAATATTTCCCTTGGTTTTTCAGGAAAACCTATTGTTAATGAAGTGTCACAGCCTCTTCCACTTACGATAGGACCTCTGACCCGAACTACAGATTTATTGCTTACTAAATCATGTCCAGAAAACTTGTTAGGAATAAAAACGTTGAAAGCCCTAGGAGCCATAATATGTTGTTCTCCGGAAGGAGTAAGGTTGTTTTTACGTGATTTTAAAGGTCACTATGTATCTAGAGACATGGATCCCCGACTGCAGACTTTACCTACACATCTATGGGCACAAGGCCCTACTGATGTTGGTTGCATGAATATTACACCATATCGAGTCACACTAAAGGCAGGAGTGGTGCTACCACGAATGCGACAATACAAGTTACCACCAGATGCTGTAACGGCTTTACTACAAATCATTGACGAGCTTATTGCCCAAGGAGTAGTTGTAGAAACAGACTCCAATGTATGTAATTCACCGATAATTCCGATTCTTAAACGAACAGATCCTACAGCTCCGCCAGTATATCGATTGGTTATTGATCTGCGCGAGTTAAACAAATGTATTGTGCCACAATTTCCTGTGGTCCCAGATATCTCGTCATTATTGACAGCTATTGATTCCGAAGCAACATTGTTTACTGTAATTGATCTCAAAAATGCCTTTTTCAGCGTCCCAATAGATCCGGAAAGCCAATATTTGTTCGGATTTAGTTTAAATGGGCGTAGCTTTAAATTCACCCGCGCACCTCAAGGATTTACAGAAAGCCCCAGCATCTATAGCCAAGCACTGAAACGAGAACTTGACAGTATCCACATGCCGGTTAACACTGCCCTGCTTCAATATGTCGATGATCTGCTGATCACCGCTAGAAGCGAACCCGAATGTGAGAAAGCATCACTGACAGTTTTACAATTTCTAGCCGAAAAGGGGCACAAGGTGTCCCCTTCTAAGCTGCAATTCTGTGTCCAGCGAGTTATTTATCTTGGTCACTCGCTGTCCAAGGAGGGAAGGCAGCTTACACCCGACCGCATTCAGTTAATTGCTAACATGTCAATACCCAAGACACAGAAGGAGGTGCGGGCTTTCATAGGCCTCACTTCATATTGTAGACAGTGGATCCCTCAGTATGCATTTCTAGCAAAACCACTCATTCAATTGACAACACAGGAGGCAGCCACACCGACTGTTCTCCCTTGGGCTCAGGAACACACACAAGCTTTTGAAAGCTTAAAGAAAGCTTTATGTCAAGCACCCGTTTTAGCAACGCCATGTTACAGAAAACAGTTTACACTCTTTGTTACAGAACGCGAAGGTACGGCCTTGTCAGTACTCACACAGGAACAAGCAGGAGCACACAAACCATGTGCTTATTTTTCTAGTACATTAGATCCCGTAGCTCAGGCTTTGCCTGCATGCCTAAAATCAGTAGCAGCAACAGCTTTAGCAATCAGACAAAGCGATGCCATAGTGTTAGGACATCCATTGACAGTTCAAGTACCACATGCAGTAGAGGTTCTTGTAAATAGAACGCAAACACAACACTTGACTGTAGCGCGACTTACAGGATACGAGCTTACATTGTTTCAGCCACATATAGAAATCAGACGCTGTAACACATTGAATCCTGCCACACTTTTACCAGTAGTCGGAACAGACCCACTAGCCCATGACTGTATTAAAGTTATTACAATAACAACAAAACCCAGACAAGACTTAACCGATGTCCCATTGTCAGATCCAGACCTGACCTTGTATGTAGATGGTTCATGCATGAGAACAAGTACAGGAGAGTTAGTAGCCGCCTACGCAGTCACAACAGATACTGAGGTCATTGAAACTAATCGTATAACTACTTTGTCAGCTCAAGCCGCAGAACTTATCGCTCTGACACAAGCCTGTATTCAAGCCACGAATAAAAAAGTCAACATATACACTGACTCACGTTATGCATTCGGAGTTGTACATGACTTCGGCGTGCTGTGGCGAGAGAGAGGTTATTTAACTTCCCACGGTGCCCACATTCAGCACGGACCCCTCATTCATGCATTATTAGATGCAATACATCTACCCACTGAAATATCAATTATGAAATGTAAGGCTCATACGAAGGTTACTGATATCATTTCCCAAGGCAATGATCTAGCCGACAGAACAGCTAAACTGATTGCTCAAACTCAAACCCCCGATATGACAAAGACAATAGTCCCGACACCGACACATTGTATGACAGTTAAAGATCCTACTCTTGACGTAATTGACATACAGACACATGCTACACCAGACGAAATAAAGAAATGGACTGAATTAGGAGGGATCCAAACGGACCAAGGATGGATGATGAAGGAAAGGTCTGTATGGTTCCTTCCTGATTCAATGGTCCAAGTTATAATTAACACTATACATAGTCCAGCACATCTAGGAGAAAAAGCTATGCTGGACAGCATTCAACGCATTTGGTTCAATAAACATTTACGAGCAGCAGCAAAACAAAAGGTCCGTACCTGTAAGATCTGTTGTCAGTTCAACCCAGGAAAAAGCGTTCCCGTAGAACAGGGTGGATTTCATACTCCTAATCATCCTTTTGAAGTACTCCAGATGGACTATATCCAGATGGAACGATGTCGAGGATTCAAATATGTTCTCGTAGTTGTCTGCGCTCTGTCCCGTTGGACGGAGGCATACCCGGTTTCAGATTACACTGCCCCGACTACTGCCAAACAGTTGGTTCGAGAATTCTTCCCACGATACGGTTTACCACGTGCTGTTTACTCAGATAACGGCCAGCCGTTCTCATCCGAATTAATGAAACACGTTTCACTTCTGTTAGGATATCAGTGGAAATTCCACTGTGTCCGACATCCCGAGGCAGCAGGTCTCGTAGAAAGACATAACCAGATACTGAAAATTAGAATGTCCAAAATATGCAGAGAGAAAGGTGTCGACTGGGTAGTAGCGTTACCAGTTGCACTCTTTTACATGAGAATGGTAGCACACTCTCGAACAGGGCTATCCCCGTATGAGGTGATCTTTGGTAGACCACCGAATATGTGGGGGACGCCTATACCACGTAAAATAACTGATATTGACTGTAATATGCTGACAGATTACTTGGCTTCCTTGATGTCTGCACTACAATCTTCTCGTTCACAGGTAGCTGCAGCCTTTCCCGACAACACTGAGGTGAAACCCCATGACGTTGTTCCGGGTAATCTTGTCTTTGTGAGGAATTTCGACCGAAAGACTCAGCTGGAGCCCAGGTGGAAAGCACCCAAGTTGGTCCTGTTGGCCACAAGAACAGCCGTGAAGATCGAGGGCCGCAAGGGCTGGATTCATTCAAGCCACATCAAGAAATGTCATGGACTATCTTCGGATATAGACATTGTGCCCTGCACTCCCTCACAGACTGATACAAAACTCCCTTTTGTTGAACCTAACAAATCTGAAAATTACAAACTAAAGCTTAGGCCCAACCAGTCGAGCAATTTGATTGTTTAAGTCCTCTCCAAGGTGAAGCGGTTGAATTGTCTCTGACATGTATCCCTTGGACCTGAGTAGAGAAAATACCCGAAAAATGTTGAAACGACAGGCGTATTGTAAATCACTGCGTAGCCACTGCATAGTGACATTATTAATTTTGTTTTTATTGAGTCTTTTAATAATTATTACAAGTATGTTGTTGCACATATATTACCCTATTTCTAGACATGTTTATAATGTTGCTGCTGAACATTCTTTTAGTGACTTACCTCCGCATGAATTGTCTTATAGACTTGCGCTGCGCAATAACACTTTCATTAGTATGTTACATCATTCCCATCAGACTAGTAATGCCACCAATTGTTGGGTGTGTGGCCGACTCCCTCCCTATCAGAATTATGAAGGAGTCCTGCCTTTCTTTCCACATCCATTTACACATAATGGCTCCTGTGGAGCATGGTTTAGCTTAATTAATTCCATAGACTCAGACACAGCAGTTTACCAAGATCATTGGGTATGGGGAAATCTGAACCTAGCTTTACTCAAGGTCTGTTACCCTGACAAGGAGGGTCGCCCCAAAAGAACAGGAACTGATCTAGAAAATGAAGTATATGGATTAGGTAATTTTACACCTAATCTCATGATTCTAAATGTCGTATCTGAAATTGAACTAGTCTTACCCACCATGTCAGTATTCCCAGCGAGGGGTGAATTATGTGTAAGAAAGGTTGGTTCCATACATATGGGCCATAGTAAATGCACTACTATGGTAGAATTCAGTGATCAAGGAAAATCTTCATTTAGAGCTTCTCGCCACTCCTACTTTATATGTGGTCAGACTGCATATATGCGTCTACCTCTAGATTGGGATGGTACCTGCTACATTGCATTCCTTTTGCCACCTGTTTTCCTAGCTCCTCCTGATTATTACAGAAATATTCATTTAGTACACAACAGAGAACGGAGAGATCTCCCCATTGTCGATTACACTGAGACGGCATGGGACAAGTATGTAGATTTTAATAAAGGCATCTTTCCCTATATAGGTACTGTTACTAATAGTAAGCTGATACGTAGATTAACTAGAACCCTTGAAGCAGTAGTGAATGAGACTATTTCCGCCTTAGGCAATTTAACGGAAGAGCAGTCTGCTATGCGGATTGTTGTGCTTCAAAATCGTCTTGTCCTTGACGTCATCCTGGCTGATAGGGGCGGAGCTTGTAGGGTCATCGGATCAAGCTGCTGCGTATTCATACCAGAAAATTCGCCATCTGTATATAAAGCCATCACTCGCCTTCATAAGATTGTAAGCCAGATACACCAGAACACAGGCACTTGGACTTGGTCCAGTTGGTTTTGGAATGCGGTATCAGCCTGGGGATGGAGAGTTTTATCCTTCCTAGGTATTGGCCTTCTCATACTATTCAGTTGCTGTCTATGTCTACAATGTGGACCAGCAATTTGTGGTCTGTGTGCCACATCGTGCATTCCACATCAAGATTTTCATTCAAGATCCCGGAAGAAGAAAGAAGAACAAATGATGCTATATGAACAGATCAATGGATTGATGAAGATTGATATCTCTTGAAGGGCAAGTAGGGGACAAGGAGGGAATGTGGAAATATGGATTTTTCTGGTCAGTTATGTCCCCTATCTTGGACCCCAACGGTTCCATGTGCATGTCACAAGTACATGTATGTTCCCTCCAGTTCCAGTTATGAAGACGCAAATACATGTGCGTCCACCGTCAACATGTCCTTTGACAGATCCGCCATGTATAGGCCGGATATCCCATTCCTAAATATGAAAGGCCATCGGCTTTATATGGTTCACTTATGCCACTTTACAGTCCAGGCAAGTAGGCCCTGATTCTGTCATCAAAACTCCTCTTGCCTTCTGCCTCTGAAAGCTCCAGCCCGAGCCTGCATCTGTGACCATGAACTTTGTCTCATTCTCTGCGCGGCTCACGAAGCCTGACATCAGCCTACTCTCTGCCAAGAACTGTATTTCACCTTCGAATTATCTGCTTCCCCCTCAGCCGATGCATTCCTGCCTAGTAGTTTAAGTAAACATTCTTCCAGTTACCAAGCAAAAAGGCCCATCTTCTCTGTCCTCATGCAAGTAATTCATAGCCCTGTTACCATGGAATATTCCTACCCCCTCGCATTCAGTGTAGACACTTAGACGCTTGTACCCGCACGCACAGTCAGTATAGAATAGATTCTGTCCGAGAGTCCCTCTTTTATGGATAACATAGTTCTTTAAACATAGGATGTTAGATATGATTTGGGATTAGGTTGACTTGACCCCCCAGACTTCTCGTCTCCACATATAGAGCTAAATGTCAAGTCCCCGTCACCCCCTAGTTACACGTCAATTACACGTCATACTGCTGCGCGCGCATCAATGCCAAGTATTATCTTATAGATCCACCTATGTATTACGTCATAACCAATCATGTTCCTTTTTACTCATTATTACACCCATTTTTCGGTTACGCAGACCAAACGTCAATGTCCTTATCAATTGTTACGCCTACTGTATTCACTTCATTGTAATGTATGTACTATAAAAGTTACTTCTTGTCAATAAAGTATGTACTTCACTTCCTGAACCCCCGTGGTGATGGAACTTGAAGCATCCGATTATAATCGATTATTGGAATAAAGCCCATTCTCGAAACTCTAATATCACGGATTCTGCCTCTCATTTCACTGAGCTATTTTATAATGTTTCTGTATCAAATTCAGTCCCGGTAAAGGAATTTTTATTTACCACAGTTCAATCAAAAACGCCCGATTTTTGACGAAAGAGATAACCACCCCCCCTTACGACATGCTTCAGAAACCAAAAAAATGGTCCGTTTTCAAATGTTGCCTCTTTGAACTACAATTCACATTTGTACGTGGAAAAGCACTTGTAAAGATCAAATGAGATGTTTAAAGTGATTTGCATGCTTCCAGGGGCCTTAAACACAAGATTTGAGGAATGGGTAAAAGTGAATGAAAATGGCCAATTTACTCACTCTGAGGCCTTAAAAAGTGTTTCTCCTCCACGGGAAGTGAATTAAATACCATTTGGAGGTCTTTATTGTTCAAGCGAAAACGCCTGATTTTTGATGAAAGAGATAACCACCCCCCCTTACAACATGCCTCTGAAACTGAAAAAATGGTTCATTTTCAAATGTTGCGTTTTTAAACCACAATTAACATTTGTACGTGGATAAACACTTTTAGAGCTAAAATTAGATGTTTAAAGTGATTTTCAAGCTTCCAGAGGCCCTAAACACGAGATTTGAGAAATGGGTAAACGTGAATGAAAATGGCCAATTTACTCACTCTGCGGCCTTAAAAAGTGTTTCTCCTCCACGGAAAGTGAATAAAATAACATTTGGATGCCTTTATTGTTCAATCAAAAACGCCCGTTTTTGGTGAAAAAGATAACCACCCCCCCTTACGACATGCTTCAGAAACAAAAAAAATTGTCCATTTTCAAATCTTGCGTCTTTGACCTACAATTCACATTTGTACGTGGATAATCACTTTTAGAGATGAAATTAGATGTTTAAAGTGATTTACAAGCTTCCAGGGGCCCTAAACACAAGATATGAGGAATGGGTAAATATGAATGAAAATGGCCAATTTATTCACTCTGAGGCCTTAAAAGTTTTTCTCCACTCCAGAAAGTGAATTAAATAACATTTGTAGACCTTTATTGTTCAATCAAAAACGCCCGATTTTTGACGAAAGAGATAACCACCCCCCTTACGACATGCTTCAGAAACAAAAAAAATGGTTCATTTTCAAATGTTGCATCTTTGAACGACAATCCACATTTGTACGTGGATAAACACTTTTAGAGATAAAATTAGACGTTTAAAGTGATTTTCAAGCTTCCAGGGGCCCTAAACACAAGATTTGAGAAATGGGTAAAAGTGAATGAAAATGGCCAATTTACTCACTCTGAGGCCTTAAAAAGTGTTTCTCCTCAACAGGAAGTGAATTAAATAACATTTGTAAGCCTTTATTGTTCAAGCGAAAACGCCCGATTATTGACGAAAGAGATAACCACCCCCCCTTACGACATGCTTCAGAAACGAAAAAAATGGTCCGTTTTCAAATGTTGCGTCTTTGAATGACAATCCACATTTGTACGTGGATAATCACTTTTAGAGCTAAAATTAGATGTTTAAAGTGATTTTCAAGCTTCCAGGGGCCCTAAACACAAGATTTGAGAAATGGGTAAAAGTGAATGAAAATGGCCAATTTACTCACTCTGAGGCCTTAAAAAGTGTTTCTCCTCCACGGGAAGTGAATTAAATACCATTTGGAGGCCTTTATTGTTCAAGCGAAAACGCCTGATTTTTGATGAAAGAGATAACCACCCCCCCTTACGACATGCTTCTGAAACTAAAAAAATGGTTCATTTTCAAATGTTGCGTCTTTTGAACTACAATTAACATTGTACGTGGATAATCACTTTTAGAGATAAAATGAGATGTTTAAAGTGATTTTCAAGCTTCCAGGGGCCCTAAACACGAGATTTGAAAAATGGGTAACCGTGAATGAAAATGGCCAATTTTTTCACTCTGCGGCCTTAAAAAGTGTTTCTCCTCCACGGAAAGTGAATAAAATACCATTTGGATGCCTTTATTGTTCAATCAAAAACGCCCGTTTTTTGGTGAAAAAGATAACCACCCCCCCCTTACGACATGCTTCAGAAACGAAAAAAATGGTCCATTTTCAAATGTTGCGTCTTTGAACTACAATTCACATTTGTACGTGGATGATCACTTTTAGAGATGAAATTAGATGTTAAAAGTGATTTACAAGCTTCCAGGGGCCCTAAACACAAGATATGAGGAATGGGTAAATATGAATGAAAATGGCCAATTTATTCACTCTGAGGCCTTAAAAAGTTTTTCTCCACTCCAGAAAGTGAATTAAATAACATTTGTAGGCCTTTATTGTTCAATCAAAAACGCCCGATTTTTGACGAAAGAGATAACCACCCCCCCTTACGACATGCTTCAGAAACTAAAAAAATGGTCCGTTTTCAAATGTTGCCTCTTTGAACTACAATTCACATTTGTACGTGGAAAAGCACTTGTAAAGATCAAATGAGATGTTTAAAGTGATTTGCATGCTTCCAGGGGCCTTAAACACAAGATTTGAGGAATGGGTAAAAGTGAATGAAAATGGCCAATTTACTCACTCTGAGGCCTTAAAAAGTGTTTCTCCTCCACGGGAAGTGAATTAAATACCATTTGGAGGTCTTTATTGTTCAAGCGAAAACGCCTGATTTTTGATGAAAGAGATAACCACCCCCCCTTACGACATGCCTCTGAAACTGAAAAAATGGTTCATTTTCAAATGTTGCGTCTTTGAACCACAATTAACATTTGTACGTGGATAAACACTTTTAGAGCTCAAATTAGATGTTTAAAGTGATTTTCAAGCTTCCAGAGGCCCTAAACACGAGATTTGAGAAATGGGTAAACGTGAATGAAAATGGCCAATTTACTCACTCTGCGGCCTTAAAAAGTGTTTCTCCTCCACGGAAAGTGAATAAAATAACATTTGGATGCCTTTATTGTTCAATCAAAAACGCCCGTTTTTGGTGAAAAAGATAACCACCCCCCCTTACGACATGCTTCAGAAACAAAAAAAATTGTCCATTTTCAAATGTTGCGTCTTTGAACTACAATTCACATTTGTACGTGGATGATCACTTTTAGAGATGAAATTAGATGTTTAAAGTGATTTACAAGCTTCCAGGGGCCCTAAACACAAGATATGAGGAATGGGTAAATATGAATGAAAATGGCCAATTTATTCACTCTGAGGCCTTAAAAAGTTTTTCTCCACTCCAGAAAGTGAATTAAATAACATTTGTAGGCCTTTATTGTTCAATCAAAAACTCCCAATTTTTGACGAAAGAGATAACCACCCCCCCCTTACGACATGCTTCAGAAACTAAAAAAATGGTCCGTTTTTAAATGTAGCCTCTTTGAACTACAATTCACATTTGTACGTGGAAAAGCACTTTTAAAGATCAAATGAGATGTTTAAAGTGATTTTCATGCTTCCAGGGGCCTTAAACAAAAGATTTGAGGAATGGGTAAAAGTGAATGAAAATGGCCAATTTACTCACTCTGAGGCCTTAAAAAGTGTTTCTCCTCCACGGGAAGTGAATTAAATAACATTTGTAGGCCTTTATTGTTCAAGCGAAAACGCCCGATTATTGACGAAAGAGATAACCACCCCCCCTTACGACATGCTTCAGAAACGTAAAAAATGGCCCGTTTTCAAATGTTGCGTCTTTGAATGACAATCCACATTTGTACGTGGATAATCACTTTTAGAGCTAAAATTAGATGTTTAAAGTGATTTTCAAGCTTCCAGGGGCCCTAAACACAAGATTTGAGAAATGGGTAAAAGTGAATGAAAATGGCCAATTTACTCACTCTGAGGCCTTAAAAAGTGTTTCTCCTCCACGGAAAGTGAATAAAATAACATTTGGATGCCTTTATTGTTCAATCAAAAACGCCCGTTTTTTGGTGAAAAAGATAACCACCCCCCCTTACGACATGCTTCAGAAACAAAAAAAATGGTCCATTTTCAAATGTTGCGTCTTTGAACTACAATTCACATTTGTACGTGGAAAATCACTTTTAGAGATACAATTAGATGTTTAAAGTGATTTACAAGCTTCCAGGGGCCCTAAACACAAGATATGAGGAATGGGTAAAGATGAATGAAAATGGCCAATTTATTCACTCTGAGGCCTTAAAAAGTTTTTCTCCACTCCAGAAAGTGAATTAAATAACATTTGTAGACCTTTATTGTTCAATCAAAAACGCCCGATTTTTGACGAAAGAGATAACCACCCCCCCTTACGACATGCTTCAGAAACAAAAAAAATGGTTCATTTTCAAATGTTGCATCTTTGAACGACAATCCACATTTGTACGTGGATAAACACTTTTAGAGATAAAATAGGATGTTTAAAGTGATTTTCAAGCTTCCAGGGGCCCTAAACACAAGATTTGAGAAATGGGAAAAAGTGAATGAAAATGGCCAATTTACTCACTCTGAGGCCTTAAAAAGTGTTTCTCCTCAACGGGAAGTGAATTAAATACCATTTGGAGGCCTTTATTGTTCAAGCGAAAACGCCTGATTTTTGATGAAAGAGATAACCACCCCCCCCTTACGACATGCTTCAGAAACTAAAAAAATGGTCCGTTTTCAAATGTTGCCTCTTTGAACTACAATTCACATTTGTACGTGGAAAAGCACTTTTAAAGATCAAATGAGATGTTTAAAGTGATTTTCATGCTTCCAGGGGCCTTAAACACAAGATTTGAGGAATGGGTAAAAGTGAATGAAAATGGCCAATTTACTCACTCTGAGGCCTTAAAAAGTTTTTCTCCACTCCAGAAAGTGAATTAAATAACATTTGTATACCTTTATTGTTCAATCAAAAACGCCCGATTTTTGACGAAAGAGATAACCACCCCCCCCTTACGACATGCTTCAGAAACAAAAAAAATGGTTCATTTGCAAATGTTGCGTCTTTGAATGACAATCCACATTTGTACGTGGATAATCACTTTTAGAGCTAAAATTAGATGTTTAAAGTGATTTTCAAGCTTCCAGGGGCCCTAAACACGAGATTTGAGAAATGGGTAAACGTGAATTAAAATGGCCAATTTACTCACTCTGCGGCCTTAAAAAGTGTTTCTCCTCCACGGAAAGTGAATAAAATACCATTTGGAGGCCTTTATTGTTCAAGCGAAAACGCCTGATTTTTGATGAAAGAGATAACCACCCCCCCTTACGACATGCTTCCGAAACTAAAAAAATGGTTCATTTTCAAATGTTGCGTCTTTTGAACTACAATTAACATTGTACGTGGATAATCACTTTAAGAGATAAAATGAGATGTTTAAAGTGATTTTCAAGCTTCCAGGGGCCCTAAACACGAGATTTGAGAAATGGGTAAACGTGAATGAAAATGGCCAATTTACTCACTCTGCGGCCTTAAAAAGTGTTTCTCCTCCACGGAAAGTGAATAAAATAACATTTGGATGCCTTTATTGTTCAATCTAAAACGCCCGTTTTTTGGTGAAAAAGATAACCACCCCCCCTTACGACATGCTTCAGAAACGAAAAAAATTGTCCATTTTTAAATGTTGCGTCTTTGAACTACAATTCACATTTGTACGTGGATAATCACTTTTAAAGATCAAATGAGATGTTTAAAGTGATTTTCATGCTTCCAGGGGCCTTAAACACATGATTTGAGGAATGGGTAAAAGTGAATGAAAATGGCCAATTTCCTCACTCTGAGGCCTTAAAAAGTGTTTCTCCTCCACGGGAAGTGAATTAAATAACATTTGTAGGCCTTTATTGTTCAAGCGAAAACGCCCGATTATTGACGAAAGAGATAACCACCCCCCCTTACGACATGCTTCAGAAACGAAAAAAATGGTCCGTTTTCAAATGTTGCGTCTTTGAATGACAATCCACATTTGTACGTGGATAATCACTTTTAGAGCTAAAATTAGATGTTTAAAGTGATTTTCAAGCTTCCAGAGGCCCTAAACACGAGATTTGAGAAATGGGTAAACGTGAATGAAAATGGCCAATTTACTCACTCTGCGGCCTTAAAAAGTGTTTCTCCTCCACGGAAAGTGAATAAAATAACATTTGGATGCCTTTATTGTTCAATCAAAAACGCCCGTTTTTGGTGAAAAAGATAACCACCCCCCCTTACGACATGCTTCAGAAACAAAAAAAATTGTCCATTTTCAAATCTTGCGTCTTTGACCTACAATTCACATTTGTACGTGGATAATCACTTTTAGAGATGAAATTAGATGTTTAAAGTGATTTACAAGCTTCCAGGGGCCCTAAACACAAGATATGAGGAATGGGTAAATATGAATGAAAATGGCCAATTTATTCACTCTGAGGCCTTAAAAGTTTTTCTCCACTCCAGAAAGTGAATTAAATAACATTTGTAGACCTTTATTGTTCAATCAAAAACGCCCGATTTTTGACGAAAGAGATAACCACCCCCCCTTACGACATGCTTCAGAAACAAAAAAAATGGTTCATTTTCAAATGTTGCATCTTTGAACGACAATCCACATTTGTACGTGGATAAACACTTTTAAAGATAAAATTAGATGTTTAAAGTGATTTTCAAGCTTCCAGGGGCCCTAAACACAAGATTTGAGAAATGGGTAAAAGTGAATGAAAATGGCCAATTTACTCACTCTGAGGCCTTAAAAAGTGTTTCTCCTCAACAGGAAGTGAATTAAATAACATTTGTAAGCCTTTATTGTTCAAGCGAAAACGCCCGATTATTGACGAAAGAGATAACCACCCCCCCTTACGACATGCTTCAGAAACGAAAAAAATGGTCCGTTTTCAAATGTTGCGTCTTTGAATGACAATCCACATTTGTACGTGGATAATCACTTTTAGAGCTAAAATTAGATGTTTAAAGTGATTTTCAAGCTTCCAGGGGCCCTAAACACAAGATTTGAGAAATGGGTAAAAGTGAATGAAAATGGCCAATTTACTCACTCTGAGGCCTTAAAAAGTGTTTCTCCTCCACGGGAAGTGAATTAAATACCATTTGGAGGCCTTTATTGTTCAAGCGAAAACGTCTGATTTTTGATGAAAGAGATAACCACCCCCCCTTACGACATGCTTCTGAAACTAAAAAAATGGTTCATTTTCAAATGTTGCGTCTTTTGAACTACAATTAACATTGTACGTGGATAATCACTTTTAGAGATAAAATGAGATGTTTAAAGTGATTTTCAAGCTTCCAGGGGCCCTAAACACGAGATTTGAAAAATGGGTAACCGTGAATGAAAATGGCCAATTTTTTCACTCTGCGGCCTTAAAAAGTGTTTCTCCTCCACGGAAAGTGAATAAAATACCATTTGGATGCCTTTATTGTTCAATCAAAAACGCCCGTTTTTTGGTGAAAAAGATAACCACCCCCCCCTTACGACATGCTTCAGAAACGAAAAAAATGGTCCATTTTCAAATGTTGCGTCTTTGAACTACAATTCACATTTGTACGTGGATGATCACTTTTAGAGATGAAATTAGATGTTTAAAGTGATTTACAAGCTTCCAGGGGCCCTAAACACAAGATATGAGGAATGGGTAAATATGAATGAAAATGGCCAATTTATTCACTCTGAGGCCTTAAAAAGTTTTTCTCCACTCCAGAAAGTGAATTAAATAACATTTGTAGGCCTTTATTGTTCAATCAAAAACGCCCGATTTTTGACGAAAGAGATAACCACCCCCCCTTACGACATGCTTCAGAAACTAAAAAAATGGTCCGTTTTCAAATGTTGCCTCTTTGAACTACAATTCACATTTGTACGTGGAAAAGCACTTGTAAAGATCAAATGAGATGTTTAAAGTGATTTGCATGCTTCCAGGGGCCTTAAACACAAGATTTGAGGAATGGGTAAAAGTGAATGAAAATGGCCAATTTACTCACTCTGAGGCCTTAAAAAGTGTTTCTCCTCCACGGGAAGTGAATTAAATACCATTTGGAGGTCTTTATTGTTCAAGCGAAAACGCCTGATTTTTGATGAAAGAGATAACCACCCCCCCTTACGACATGCCTCTGAAACTGAAAAAATGGTTCATTTTCAAATGTTGCGTCTTTGAACCACAATTAACATTTGTACGTGGATAAACACTTTTAGAGCTCAAATTAGATGTTTAAAGTGATTTTCAAGCTTCCAGAGGCCCTAAACACGAGATTTGAGAAATGGGTAAACGTGAATGAAAATGGCCAATTTACTCACTCTGCGGCCTTAAAAAGTGTTTCTCCTCCACGGAAAGTGAATAAAATAACATTTGGATGCCTTTATTGTTCAATCAAAAACGCCCGTTTTTGGTGAAAAAGATAACCACCCCCCCTTACGACATGCTTCAGAAACAAAAAAAATTGTCCATTTTCAAATGTTGCGTCTTTGAACTACAATTCACATTTGTACGTGGATGATCACTTTTAGAGATGAAATTAGATGTTTAAAGTGATTTACAAGCTTCCAGGGGCCCTAAACACAAGATATGAGGAATGGGTAAATATGAATGAAAATGGCCAATTTATTCACTCTGAGGCCTTAAAAAGTTTTTCTCCTCCACGGAAAGTGAATAAAATAACATTTGGATGCCTTTATTGTTCAATCAAAAACGCCCGTTTTTTGGTGAAAAAGATAACCACCCCCCCTTACGACATGCTTCAGAAACGAAAAAAATGGTCCATTTTCAAATGTTGCGTCTTTGAACTACAATTCACATTTGTAAGTGGAAAAGCACTTTTAAAGATCAAATGAGATGTTTAAAGTGATTTTCATGCTTCCAGGGGCCTTAAACACATGATTTGAGGAATGGGTAAAAGTGAATGAAAATGGCCAATTTACTCACTCTGAGGCCTTAAAAAGTGTTTCTCCTCCACGGGAAGTGAATTAAATAACATTTGTAGGCCTTTATTGTTCAAGCGAAAACGCCCGATTATTGACGAAAGAGATAACCACCCCCCCTTACGACATGCTTCAGAAACGTAAAAAATGGCCCGTTTTCAAATGTTGCGTCTTTGAATGACAATCCACATTTGTACGTGGATAATCACTTTTAGAGCTAAAATTAGATGTTTAAAGTGATTTTCAAGCTTCCAGGGGCCCTAAACACAAGATTTGAGAAATGGGTAAAAGTGAATGAAAATGGCCAATTTACTCACTCTGAGGCCTTAAAAAGTGTTTCTCCTCCACGGAAAGTGAATAAAATAACATTTGGATGCCTTTATTGTTCAATCAAAAACGCCCGTTTTTTGGTGAAAAAGATAACCACCCCCCCTTACGACATGCTTCAGAAACAAAAAAAATGGTCCATTTTCAAATGTTGCGTCTTTGAACTACAATTCACATTTGTACGTGGAAAATCACTTTTAGAGATACAATTAGATATTTAAAGTGATTTACAAGCTTCCAGGGGCCCTAAACACAAGATATGAGGAATGGGTAAAGATGAATGAAAATGGCCAATTTATTCACTCTGAGGCCTTAAAAAGTTTTTCTCCACTCCAGAAAGTGAATTAAATAACATTTGTAGACCTTTATTGTTCAATAAAAAACGCCCGATTTTTGACGAAAGAGATAACCACCCCCCCTTACGACATGCTTCAGAAACAAAAAAAATGGTTCATTTTCAAATGTTGCATCTTTGAACGACAATCCACATTTGTACGTGGAAAAGCACTTTTAAAGATCAAATGAGATGTTTAAAGTGATTTTCATGCTTCCAGGGGCCTTAAACACAAGATTTGAGGAATGGGTAAAAGTGAATGAAAATGGCCAATTTACTCACTCTGAGGCCTTAAAAAGTTTTTCTCCACTCCAGAAAGTGAATTAAATAACATTTGTAGACCTTTATTGTTCAATCAAAAACGCCCGATTTTTGATGAAAGAGATAACCACCCCCCCCTTACGACATGCTTCAGAAACAAAAAAAATGGTTCATTTTCAAATGTTGCGTCTTTGAATGACAATCCACATTTGTACGTGGATAATCACTTTTAGAGCTAAAATTAGATGTTTAAAGTGATTTTCAAGCTTCCAGGGGCCCTAAACACGAGATTTGAGAAATGGGTAAACGTGAATGAAAATGGCCAATTTACTCACTCTGCGGCCTTAAAAAGTGTTTCTCCTCCACGGAAAGTGAATAAAATACCATTTGGAGGCCTTTATTGTTCAAGCGAAAACGCCTGATTTTTGATGAAAGAGATAACCACCCCCCCTTACGACATGCTTCCGAAACTAAAAAAATGGTTCATTTTCAAATGTTGCGTCTTTTGAACTACAATTAACATTGTACGTGGATAATCACTTTTAGAGATAAAATGAGATGTTTAAAGTGATTTTCAAGCTTCCAGGGGCCCTAAACACGAGATTTGAGAAATGGGTAAACGTGAATGAAAATGGCCAATTTACTCACTCTGCGGCCTTAAAAAGTGTTTCTCCTCCACGGAAAGTGAATAAAATAACATTTTGATGCCTTTATTGTTCAATCAAAAACGCCCGTTTTTTGGTGAAAAAGATAACCACCCCCCCTTACGACATGCTTCAGAAACGAAAAAAATGGTCCATTTTCAAATGTTGCGTCTTTGAACTACAATTCACATTTGTAAGTGGAAAAGCACTTTTAAAGATCAAATGAGATGTTTAAAGTGATTTTCATGCTTCCAGGGGCCTTAAACACATGATTTGAGGAATGGGTAAAAGTGAATGAAAATGGCCAATTTACTCACTCTGAGGCCTTAAAAAGTGTTTCTCCTCCACGGGAAGTGAATTAAATAACATTTGTAGGCCTTTATTGTTCAAGCGAAAACGCCCGATTATTGACGAAAGAGATAACCACCCCCCCTTACGACATGCTTCAGAAACGAAAAAAATGGTCCGTTTTCAAATGTTGCGTCTTTGAATGACAATCCACATTTGTACGTGGATAATCACTTTTAGAGCTAAAATTAGATGTTTAAAGTGATTTTCAAGCTTCCAGGGGCCCTAAACACGAGATTTGAGAAATGGGTAACCGTGAATGAAAATGGCCAATTTACTCACTCTGCGGCCTTAAAAAGTGTTTCTCCTCCACGGAAAGTGAATAAAATAACATTTGGATGCCTTTATTGTTCAATCAAAAACGCCAGTTTTTTGGTGAAAAAGATAACCACCCCCCCTTACGACATGCTTCAGAAACGAAAAAAATGTTCCATTTTCAAATGTTGCGTCTTTGAACTACAATTCACATTTGTACGTGAATGATCACTTTTAGAGATAAAATTAGATGTTTAAAGTGATTTACAAGCTTCCAGGGGCCCTAAACACAAGATATGAGGAATGGGTAAATATGAATGAAAATGGCCAATTTATTCACTCTGAGGCCTTAAAAAGTTTTTCTCCACTCCAGAAAGTGAATTAAATAACATTTTTAGGCCTTTATTGTTCAATCAAAAACGCCCGATTTTTGACGAAAGAGATAACCACCCCCCTTACGACATGCTTCAGAAACTAAAAAAATGGTCCGTTTTCAAATGTTGCCTCTTTGAACTACAATTCACATTTGTACGTGGAAAAGCACTTTTAAAGATCAAATGAGATGTTTAAAGTGATTTTCATGCTTCCAGGGGCCTTAAACACAAGATTTGAGGAATGGGTAAAAGTGAATGAAAATGGCCAATTTACTCACTCGGAGGCCTTAAAAAGTGTTTCTCCTCCACGGGAAGTGAATTAAATACCATTTGGAGGTCTTTATTGTTCAAGCGAAAACGCCTGATTTTTGATGAAAGAGATAACCACCCCCCCTTACGACATGCTTCTGAAACTGAAAAAATGGTTCATTTTCAAATGTTGCGTCTTTGAACCACAATTAACATTTGTACGTGGATAATCACTTTTAGAGCTAAAATTAGATGTTTAAAGTGATTTTCAAGCTTCCAGGGGCCCTAAACACAAGATTTGAGAAATGGGTAAAAGTGAATGAAAATGGCCAATTTACTCACTCTGAGGCCTTAAAAAGTGTTTCTCCTCCACGGGAAGTGAATTAAATACCATTTGGAGGCCTTTATTGTTCAAGCGAAAACGCCTGATTTTTTATGAAAGAGATAACCACCCCCCCTTACGACATGCTTCCGAAACTAAAAAAATGGTTCATTTTCAAATGTTGCGTCTTTTGAACTACAATTAACATTGTACGTGGATAATCACTTTTAGAGATAAAATGAGATGTTTAAAGTGATTTTCAAGCTTCCAGGGGCCCTAAACACGAGATTTGAGAAATGGGTAAACGTGAATGAAAATGGCCAATTTACTCACTCTGCGGCCTTAAAAAGTGTTTCTCCTCCACGGAAAGTGAATAAAATAACATTTGGATGCCTTTATTGTTCAATCAAAAACGCCCGTTTTTTGGTGAAAAAGATAACCACCCCCCCCTTACGACATGCTTCAGAAACGAAAAAAATGGTCCATTTTCAAATGTTGCGTCTTTGAACTACAATTCACATTTGTACGTGGATGATCACTTTTAGAGATGAAATTAGATGTTTAAAGTGATTTACAAGCTTCCAGGGGCCCTAAACACAAGATATGAGGAATGGGTAAATATGAATGAAAATGGCCAATTTATTCACTCTGAGGCCTTAAAAAGTTTTTCTCCACTCCAGAAAGTGAATTAAATAACATTTGTAGACCTTTATTGTTCAATCAAAAACGCCCGATTTTTGACGAAAGAGATAACCACCCCCCCTTACGACATGCTTCAGAAACAAAAAAAATGGTTCATTTTCAAATGTTGCATCTTTGAACGACAATCCACATTTGTACGTGGATAAACACTTTTAGAGATAAAATTAGATGTTTAAAGTGATTTTCAAGCTTCCAGGGGCCCTAAACACAAGATTTGAGAAATGGGAAAAAGTGAATGAAAATGGCCAATTTACTCACTCTGAGGCCTTAAAAAGTGTTTCTCCTCAACGGGAAGTGAATTAAATACCATTTGGAGGCCTTTATTGTTCAAGCGAAAACGCCTGATTTTTGATGAAAGAGATAACCACCCCCCCCTTACGACATGCTTCAGAAACTAAAAAAATGGTCCGTTTTCAAATGTTGCCTCTTTGAACTACAATTCACATTTGTACGTGGAAAAGCACTTTTAAAGATCAAATGAGATGTTTAAAGTGATTTTCATGCTTCCAGGGGCCTTAAACACAAGATTTGAGGAATGGGTAAAAGTGAATGAAAATGGCCAATTTACTCACTCTGAGGCCTTAAAAAGTTTTTCTCCACTCCAGAAAGTGAATTAAATAACATTTGTAGACCTTTATTGTTCAATCAAAAACGCCCGATTTTTGACGAAAGAGATAACCACCCCCCCTTACGACATGCTTCAGAAACAAAAAAAATGGTTCATTTTCAAATGTTGCATCTTTGAACGACAATCCACATTTGTACGTGGATAAACACTTTTAAAGATAAAATTAGATGTTTAAAGTGATTTTCAAGCTTCCAGGGGCCCTAAACACAAGATTTGAGAAATGGGTAAAAGTGAATGAAAATGGCCAATTTACTCACTCTGAGGCCTTAAAAAGTGTTTCTCCTCAACAGGAAGTGAATTAAATAACATTTGTAAGCCTTTATTGTTCAAGCGAAAACGCCCGATTATTGACGAAAGAGATAATCACCCCCCCATACGACATGCTTCAGAAACGAAAAAAATGGTCCGTTTTCAAATGTTGCGTCTTTGAATGACAATCCACATTTGTACGTGGATAATCACTTTTAGAGCTAAAATTAGATGTTTAAAGTGATTTTCAAGCTTCCAGGGGCCCTAAACACAAGATTTGAGAAATGGGTAAAAGTGAATGAAAATGGCCAATTTACTCACTCTGAGGCCTTAAAAAGTGTTTCTCCTCCACGGGAAGTGAATTAAATACCATTTGGAGGCCTTTATTGTTCAAGCGAAAACGTCTGATTTTTGATGAAAGAGATAACCACCCACCCTTACGACATGCTTCTGAAACTAAAAAAATGGTTCATTTTCAAATGTTGCGTCTTTTGAACTACAATTAACATTGTACGTGGATAATCACTTTTAGAGATAAAATGAGATGTTTAAAGTGATTTTCAAGCTTCCAGGGGCCCTAAACACGAGATTTGAAAAATGGGTAACCGTGAATGAAAATGGCCAATTTTTTCACTCTGCGGCCTTAAAAAGTGTTTCTCCTCCACGGAAAGTGAATAAAATACCATTTGGATGCCTTTATTGTTCAATCAAAAACGCCCGTTTTTTGGTGAAAAAGATAACCACCCCCCCCTTACGACATGCTTCAGAAACGAAAAAAATGGTCCATTTTCAAATGTTGCGTCTTTGAACTACAATTCACATTTGTACGTGGATGATCACTTTTAGAGATGAAATTAGATGTTTAAAGTGATTTACAAGCTTCCAGGGGCCCTAAACACAAGATATGAGGAATGGGTAAATATGAATGAAAATGGCCAATTTATTCACTCTGAGGCCTTAAAAAGTTTTTCTCCACTCCAGAAAGTGAATTAAATAACATTTGTAGGCCTTTATTGTTCAATCAAAAACGCCCGATTTTTGACGAAAGAGATAACCACCCCCCCTTACGACATGCTTCAGAAACTAAAAAAATGGTCCGTTTTCAAATGTTGCCTCTTTGAACTACAATTCACATTTGTACGTGGAAAAGCACTTGTAAAGATCAAATGAGATGTTTAAAGTGATTTGCATGCTTCCAGGGGCCTTAAACACAAGATTTGAGGAATGGGTAAAAGTGAATGAAAATGGCCAATTTACTCACTCTGAGGCCTTAAAAAGTGTTTCTCCTCCACGGGAAGTGAATTAAATACCATTTGGAGGTCTTTATTGTTCAAGCGAAAACGCCTGATTTTTGATGAAAGAGATAACCACCCCCCCTTACGACATGCCTCTGAAACTGAAAAAATGGTTCATTTTCAAATGTTGCGTCTTTGAACCACAATTAACATTTGTACGTGGATAAACACTTTTAGAGCTCAAATTAGATGTTTAAAGTGATTTTCAAGCTTCCAGAGGCCCTAAACACGAGATTTGAGAAATGGGTAAACGTGAATGAAAATGGCCAATTTACTCACTCTGCGGCCTTAAAAAGTGTTTCTCCTCCACGGAAAGTGAATAAAATAACATTTGGATGCCTTTATTGTTCAATCAAAAACGCCCGTTTTTGGTGAAAAAGATAACCACCCCCCCTTACGACATGCTTCAGAAACAAAAAAAATTGTCCATTTTCAAATGTTGCGTCTTTGAACTACAATTCACATTTGTACGTGGATGATCACTTTTAGAGATGAAATTAGATGTTTAAAGTGATTTACAAGCTTCCAGGGGCCCTAAACACAAGATATGAGGAATGGGTAAATATGAATGAAAATGGCCAATTTATTCACTCTGAGGCCTTAAAAAGTTTTTCTCCTCCACGGAAAGTGAATAAAATAACATTTGGATGCCTTTATTGTTCAATCAAAAACGCCAGTTTTTTGGTGAAAAAGATAACCACCCCCCCTTACGACATGCTTCAGAAACTAAAAAAATGGTCCGTTTTCAAATGTTGCCTCTTTGAACTACAATTCACATTTGTACGTGGAAAAGCACTTGTAAAGATCAAATGAGATGTTTAAAGTGATTTGCATGCTTCCAGGGGCCTTAAACACAAGATTTGAGGAATGGGTAAAAGTGAATGAAAATGGCCAATTTACTCACTCTGAGGCCTTAAAAAGTGTTTCTCCTCCACGGGAAGTGAATTAAATACCATTTGGAGGTCTTTATTGTTCAAGCGAAAACGCCTGATTTTTGATGAAAGAGATAACCACCCCCCCTTACGACATGCCTCTGAAACTGAAAAAATGGTTCATTTTCAAATGTTGCGTCTTTGAACCACAATTAACATTTGTACGTGGATAAACACTTTTAGAGCTCAAATTAGATGTTTAAAGTGATTTTCAAGCTTCCAGAGGCCCTAAACACGAGATTTGAGAAATGGGTAAACGTGAATGAAAATGGCCAATTTACTCACTCTGCGGCCTTAAAAAGTGTTTCTCCTCCACGGAAAGTGAATAAAATAACATTTGGATGCCTTTATTGTTCAATCAAAAACGCCCGTTTTTGGTGAAAAAGATAACCACCCCCCCTTACGACATGCTTCAGAAACAAAAAAAATTGTCCATTTTCAAATGTTGCGTCTTTGAACTACAATTCACATTTGTACGTGGATGATCACTTTTAGAGATGAAATTAGATGTTTAAAGTGATTTACAAGCTTCCAGGGGCCCTAAACACAAGATATGAGGAATGGGTAAATATGAATGAAAATGGCCAATTTATTCACTCTGAGGCCTTAAAAAGTTTTTCTCCTCCACGGAAAGTGAATAAAATAACATTTGGATGCCTTTATTGTTCAATCAAAAACGCCCGTTTTTTGGTGAAAAAGATAACCACCCCCCCTTACGACATGCTTCAGAAACGAAAAAAATGTTCCATTTTCAAATGTTGCGTCTTTGAACTACAATTCACATTTGTACGGGAATGATCACTTTTAGAGATAAAATTAGATGTTTAAAGTGATTTACAAGCTTCCAGGGGCCCTAAACACAAGATATGAGGAATGGGTAAATATGAATGAAAATGGCCAATTTATTCACTCTGAGGCCTTAAAAAGTTTTTCTCCACTCCAGAAAGTGAATTAAATAACATTTTTAGGCCTTTATTGTTCAATCAAAAACGCCCGATTTTTGACGAAAGAGATAACCACCCCCCTTACGACATGCTTCAGAAACTAAAAAAATGGTCCGTTTTCAAATGTTGCCTCTTTGAACTACAATTCACATTTGTACGTGGAAAAGCACTTTTAAAGATCAAATGAGATGTTTAAAGTGATTTTCATGCTTCCAGGGGCCTTAAACACAAGATTTGAGGAATGGGTAAAAGTGAATGAAAATGGCCAATTTACTCACTCGGAGGCCTTAAAAAGTGTTTCTCCTCCACGGGAAGTGAATTAAATACCATTTGGAGGTCTTTATTGTTCAAGCGAAAACGCCTGATTTTTGATGAAAGAGATAACCACCCCCCCCTTACGACATGCTTCTGAAACTGAAAAAATGGTTCATTTTCAAATGTTGCGTCTTTGAACCACAATTAACATTTGTACGTGGATAATCACTTTTAGAGCTAAAATTAGATGTTTAAAGTGATTTTCAAGCTTCCAGGGGCCCTAAACACAAGATTTGAGAAATGGGTAAAAGTGAATGAAAATGGCCAATTTACTCACTCTGAGGCCTTAAAAAGTGTTTCTCCTCCACGGGAAGTGAATTAAATACCATTTGGAGGCCTTTATTGTTCAAGCGAAAACGCCTGATTTTTTATGAAAGAGATAACCACCCCCCCTTACGACATGCTTCCGAAACTAAAAAAATGGTTCATTTTCAAATGTTGCGTCTTTTGAACTACAATTAACATTGTACGTGGATAATCACTTTTAGAGATAAAATGAGATGTTTAAAGTGATTTTCAAGCTTCCAGGGGCCCTAAACACGAGATTTGAGAAATGGGTAAACGTGAATGAAAATGGCCAATTTACTCACTCTGCGGCCTTAAAAAGTGTTTCTCCTCCACGGAAAGTGAATAAAATAACATTTGGATGCCTTTATTGTTCAATCAAAAACGCCCGTTTTTTGGTGAAAAAGATAACCACCCCCCCTTACGACATGCTTCAGAAACGAAAAAAATGGTCCATTTTCAAATGTTGCGTCTTTGAACTACAATTCACATTTGTAAGTGGAAAAGCACTTTTAAAGATCAAATGAGATGTTTAAAGTGATTTTCATGCTTCCAGGGGCCTTAAACACATGATTTGAGGAATGGGTAAAAGTGAATGAAAATGGCCAATTTACTCACTCTGAGGCCTTAAAAAGTGTTTCTCCTCCACGGGAAGTGAATTAAATAACATTTGTAGGCCTTTATTGTTCAAGCGAAAACGCCCGATTATTGACGAAAGAGATAACCACCCCCCCTTACGACATGCTTCAGAAACGAAAAAAATGGTCCGTTTTCAAATGTTGCGTCTTTGAATGACAATCCACATTTGTACGTGGATAATCACTTTTAGAGCTAAAATTAGATGTTTAAAGTGATTTTCAAGCTTCCAGGGGCCCTAAACACGAGATTTGAGAAATGGGTAACCGTGAATGAAAATGGCCAATTTACTCACTCTGCGGCCTTAAAAAGTGTTTCTCCTCCACGGAAAGTGAATAAAATAACATTTGGATGCCTTTATTGTTCAATCAAAAACGCCAGTTTTTTGGTGAAAAAGATAACCACCCCCCCTTACGACATGCTTCAGAAACGAAAAAAATGTTCCATTTTCAAATGTTGCGTCTTTGAACTACAATTCACATTTGTACGTGAATGATCACTTTTAGAGATAAAATTAGATGTTTAAAGTGATTTACAAGCTTCCAGGGGCCCTAAACACAAGATATGAGGAATGGGTAAATATGAATGAAAATGGCCAATTTATTCACTCTGAGGCCTTAAAAAGTTTTTCTCCACTCCAGAAAGTGAATTAAATAACATTTTTAGGCCTTTATTGTTCAATCAAAAACGCCCGATTTTTGACGAAAGAGATAACCACCCCCCTTACGACATGCTTCAGAAACTAAAAAAATGGTCCGTTTTCAAATGTTGCCTCTTTGAACTACAATTCACATTTGTACGTGGAAAAGCACTTTTAAAGATCAAATGAGATGTTTAAAGTGATTTTCATGCTTCCAGGGGCCTTAAACACAAGATTTGAGGAATGGGTAAAAGTGAATGAAAATGGCCAATTTACTCACTCGGAGGCCTTAAAAAGTGTTTCTCCTCCACGGGAAGTGAATTAAATACCATTTGGAGGTCTTTATTGTTCAAGCGAAAACGCCTGATTTTTGATGAAAGAGATAACCACCCCCCCTTACGACATGCTTCTGAAACTGAAAAAATGGTTCATTTTCAAATGTTGCGTCTTTGAACCACAATTAACATTTGTACGTGGATAATCACTTTTAGAGCTAAAATTAGATGTTTAAAGTGATTTTCAAGCTTCCAGGGGCCCTAAACACAAGATTTGAGAAATGGGTAAAAGTGAATGAAAATGGCCAATTTACTCACTCTGAGGCCTTAAAAAGTGTTTCTCCTCCACGGAAAGTGAATAAAATAACATTTGGATGCCTTTATTGTTCAATCAAAAACGCCCGTTTTTTGGTGAAAAAGATAACCACCCCCCCTTACGACATGCTTCAGAAACAAAAAAAATGTTCCATTTTCAAATGTTGCGTCTTTGAACTACAATTCACATTTGTACGTGGATGATCACTTTTAGAGATAAAATTAGATGTTTAAAGTGATTTACAAGCTTCCAGGGGCCCTAAACACAAGATATGAGGAATGGGTAAATATGAATGAAAATGGCCAATTTATTCACTCTGAGGCCTTAAAAAGTTTTTCTCCACTCCAGAAAGTGAATTAAATAACATTTGTAGACCTTTATTGTTCAATCAAAAACGCCCGATTATTGACGAAAGAGAGAACCACCCCCCCTTACGACATGCTTCAGAAACAAAAAAAATGGTTCATTTTCAAATGTTGCATCTTTGAACGACAATCCACATTTGTAAGTGGATTAACACTTTTAGAGATAAAATTAGATGTTTAAAGTGATTTTCAAGCTTCCAGGGGCCCTAAACACAAGATTTGAGAAATGGGTAAAAGTGAATGAAAATGGCCAATTTACTCACTCTGAGGCCTTAAAAAGTGTTTCTCCTCCACGGGAAGTGAATTAAATACCATTTGGAGGCCTTTATTGTTCAAGCGAAAACGCCTGATTTTTTGATGAAAGAGATAACCACCCCCCTTACGACATGCTTCTGAAACTAAAAAAATGGGTTATTTTCAAATGTTGCGTCTTTGAACTACAATTAACATTGTACGTGGATAATCACTTTTAGAGATAAAATGAGATGTTTAAAGTGATTTTCAAGCTTCCAGGGGCCCTAAACACGAGATTTGAGAAATGGGTAAACGTGAATGAAAATGGCCAATTTACTCACTCTGCGGCCTTAAAAAGTGTTTCTCCTCCACGGAAAGTGAATAAAATAACATTTGGATGCCTTTATTGTTCAATCAAAAACGCCCGTTTTTTGGTGAAAAAGATAACCACCCCCCCTTACGACATGCTTCAGAAACAAAAAAAATGTTCCATTTTCAAATGTTGCGTCTTTGAACTACAATTCACATTTGTACGTGGATGATCACTTTTAGAGATAAAATTAGATGTTTAAAGTGATTTACAAGCTTCCAGGGGCCCTAAACACAAGATATGAGGAATGGGTAAATATGAATGAAAATGGCCAATTTATTCACTCTGAGGCCTTAAAAAGTGTTTCTCCTCCACGGGAAGTGAATTAAATAACATTTGTAGGCCTTTATTGTTCAATTGAAAACGCCTGATTATTGACGAAAGAGATAACCACCCCCCCTTACGACATGCTTCAGAAACGAAAAAATTGTCCGTTTTCAAATGTTGCGTCTTTGAATGACAATCCACATTTGTACGTGGATAATCACTTTTAGAGCTAAAATTAGATGTTTAAAGTGATTTTCAAGCTTCCATGGGCCCTAAACACAAGATTTGAGAAATGGTTAAAAGTGAATGAAAATGGCCAATTTACTCTCTCTGAGGCCTTAAAAAGTGTTTCTCCTCAACGGGAAGTGAATTAAATAACATTTGGATGCCTTTATTGTTCAATCAAAAACGCCCGTTTTTTGGTGAAAAAGATAACCACCCTTACGACATACTTCAGAAACGGAAAAAATGGTCCATTTTCAAATGTTGCGTCTTTGAACTACAATTCACATTTGTACGTGGATGATCACTTTTAGAGATAAAATTAGATGTTTAAAGTGATATACAAGCTTCCAGGGGCCCTAAACACAAGATATGAGGAATGGGTAAATATGAATGAAAATGGCCAATTTATTCACTCTGGGGCCTTAAAAAGTTTTTCTCCACTCCAGAAAGTGAATTAAATAACATTTTTAGGCCTTTATTGTTCAATCAAAAACGCCCGATTTTTGACGAAAGAGATAACCACCCCCCTTACGACATGCTTCAGAAACTAAAAAAATGGTCCGTTTTCAAATGTTGCCTCTTTGAACTACAATTCACATTTGTACGTGGAAAAGCACTTTTAAAGATCAAATGAGATGTTTAAAGTGATTTTCATGCTTCCAGGGGCCTTAAACACAAGATTTGAGGAATGGGTAAAAGTGAATGAAAATGGCCAATTTACTCACTCGGAGGCCTTAAAAAGTGTTTCTCCTCCACGGGAAGTGAATTAAATACCATTTGGAGGTCTTTATTGTTCAAGCGAAAACGCCTGATTTTTGATGAAAGAGATAACCACCCCCCCTTACGACATGCTTCTGAAACTGAAAAAATGGTTCATTTTCAAATGTTGCGTCTTTGAACCACAATTAACATTTGTACGTGGATAATCACTTTTAGAGCTAAAATTAGATGTTTAAAGTGATTTTCAAGCTTCCAGGGGCCCTAAACACAAGATTTGAGAAATGGGTAAAAGTGAATGAAAATGGCCAATTTACTCACTCTGAGGCCTTAAAAAGTGTTTCTCCTCCACGGAAAGTGAATAAAATAACATTTGGATGCCTTTATTGTTCAATCAAAAACGCCCGTTTTTTGGTGAAAAAGATAACCACCCCCCCTTACGACATGCTTCAGAAACAAAAAAAATGTTCCATTTTCAAATGTTGCGTCTTTGAACTACAATTCACATTTGTACGTGGATGATCACTTTTAGAGATAAAATTAGATGTTTAAAGTGATTTACAAGCTTCCAGGGGCCCTAAACACAAGATATGAGGAATGGGTAAATATGAATGAAAATGGCCAATTTATTCACTCTGAGGCCTTAAAAAGTTTTTCTCCACTCCAGAAAGTGAATTAAATAACATTTGTAGACCTTTATTGTTCAATCAAAAACGCCCGATTATTGACGAAAGAGAGAACCACCCCCCCTTACGACATGCTTCAGAAACAAAAAAAATGGTTCATTTTCAAATGTTGCATCTTTGAACGACAATCCACATTTGTAAGTGGATTAACACTTTTAGAGATAAAATTAGATGTTTAAAGTGATTTTCAAGCTTCCAGGGGCCCTAAACACAAGATTTGAGAAATGGGTAAAAGTGACTGAAAATGGCCAATTTCCTCACTCTGAGGCCTTAAAAAGTGTTTCTCCTCAACGGGAAGTGAATTAAATAACATTTGTAGGCCTTTATTGTTCAAGCGAAAACGCCTGATTATTGACGAAAGAGATAACCACCCCCCCTTACGACATGCTTCAGAAACAAAAAAAATGGTCCGTTTTCAAATGTTGCGTCTTTGAATGACAATCCACATTTGTACGTGGATAATCACTTTTAGAGCTAAAATTAGATGTTTAAAGTGATTTTCAAGCTTCCAGGGGCCCTAACTTTGAGAAATGGGTAAAAGTGAATGAAAATGGCCAATTTACTCACTCTGAGGCCTTAAAAAGTGTTTCTCCTCCACGGGAAGTGAATTAAATACCATTTGGAGGCCTTTATTGTTCAAGCGAAAACGCCTGATTTTTTGATGAAAGAGATAACCACCCCCCTTACGACATGCTTCTGAAACTAAAAAAATGGGTTATTTTCAAATGTTGCGTCTTTGAACTACAATTAACATTGTACGTGGATAATCACTTTTAGAGATAAAATGAGATGTTTAAAGTGATTTTCAAGCTTCCAGGGGCCCTAAACACGAGATTTGAGAAATGGGTAAACGTGAATGAAAATGGCCAATTTACTCACTCTGCGGCCTTAAAAAGTGTTTCTCCTCCACGGAAAGTGAATAAAATAACATTTGGATGCCTTTATTGTTCAATCAAAAACGCCCGTTTTTTGGTGAAAAAGATAACCACCCCCCCTTACGACATGCTTCAGAAACAAAAAAAATGTTCCATTTTCAAATGTTGCGTCTTTGAACTACAATTCACATTTGTACGTGGATGATCACTTTTAGAGATAAAATTAGATGTTTAAAGTGATTTACAAGCTTCCAGGGGCCCTAAACACAAGATATGAGGAATGGGTAAATATGAATGAAAATGGCCAATTTATTCACTCTGAGGCCTTAAAAAGTGTTTCTCCTCCACGGGAAGTGAATTAAATAACATTTGTAGGCCTTTATTGTTCAATTGAAAACGCCTGATTATTGACGAAAGAGATAACCACCCCCCCTTACGACATGCTTCAGAAACGAAAAAAATGGTCCGTTTTCAAATGTTGCGTCTTTGAATGACAATCCACATTTGTACGTGGATAATCACTTTTAGAGCTAAAATTAGATGTTTAAAGTGATTTTCAAGCTTCCATGGGCCCTAAACACAAGATTTGAGAAATGGGTAAAAGTGAATGAAAATGGCCAATTTACTCACTCTGAGGCCTTAAAAAGTGTTTCTCCTCAACGGGAAGTGAATTAAATAACATTTGGATGCCTTTATTGTTCAATCAAAAACGCCCGTTTTTTGGTGAAAAAGATAACCACCCTTACGACATACTTCAGAAACGGAAAAAATGGTCCATTTTCAAATGTTGCGTCTTTGAACTACAATTCACATTTGTACGTGGATGATCACTTTTAGAGATAAAATTAGATGTTTAAAGTGATATACAAGCTTCCAGGGGCCCTAAACACAAGATATGAGGAATGGGTAAATATGAATGAAAATGGCCAATTTATTCACTCCGAGGCCTTAAAAAGTTTTTCTCCACTCCAGAAAGTGAATTAAATAACGTTTGTAGTCCTTTATTGTTCAATCAAAAACGCCCGATTTTTGACGAAAGAGATAACCACCCCCCCTTACAACATGCTTCAGAAACTAAAAAAATGGTCTGTTTTCAAATGTAGCCTCTTTGAACTACAATTCACATTTGTACGTGGAAAAGCACTTTTAAAGATCAAATGAGATGTTTAAAGTGATTTTCATGCTTCCAGGGGCCTTAAACACAAGATTTGAGGTATGGGTAAAAGTAAATGAAAATGGCCAATTGACTCACTCTGAGGCCTTAAAAAGTGTTTCTCCTCAACGGGAAGTAAATTAAATACCATTTGGAGGCCTTTATTGTTCAAGCGAAAACGCCTGATTTTTGATGAAAGAGATAACCACCCCCCCTTACGACATGCTTCTGAAACTAAAAAAATGGTTCATTTTCAAATGTTGCGTCTTTTGAACTACAATTAACATTGTACGTGGATAATCACTTTTAGAGATAAAATGAGATGTTTAAAGTGATTTTCAAGCTTCCAGGGGCCCTAAACACGAGATTTGAGAAATGGGTAACCGTGAATAAAAATGGCCAATTTACTCACTCTGCGGCCTTAAAAAGTGTTTCTCCTCCACGGAAAGTGAATAAAATAACATTTGGATGCCTTTATTGTTCAATCAAAAACACCCGTTTTTTGGTGTAAAAGATAACCACCCCCCCTTACGACATGCTTCAGAAACGAAAAAAATGTTCCATTTTCAAATGTTGCGTCTTTGAACTACAATTCACATTTGTACGTGGATGATCACTTTTAGAGATAAAATTAGATGTTTAAAGTGATTTACAAGCTTCCAGGGGCCCTAAACACAAGATATGAGGAATGGGTAAATATGAATGAAAATGGCCAATTTATTCACTCTGAGGCCTTAAAAAGTTTTTCTCCACTCCAGAAAGTGAATTAAATAACATTTGTAGGCCTTTATTGTTCAATCAAAAGCGCCCGATTTTTGACGAAAGAGATAACCACCCCCCCTTACGACATGCTTCAGAAACTAAAAAAATGGTCCGTTTTCAAATGTTGCCTCTTTGAACTACAATTCACATTTGTACGTGGAAAAGCACTTGTAAAGATCAAATGAGATGTTTAAAGTGATTTGCATGCTTCCAGGGGCCTTAAACACAAGATTTGAGGAATGGGTAAAAGTGAATGAAAATGGCCAATTTACTCACTCTGAGGCCTTAAAAAGTGTTTCTCCTCCACGGGAAGTGAATTAAATACCATTTGGAGGTCTTTATTGTTCAAGCGAAAACGCCTGATTTTTGATGAAAGAGATAACCACCCCCCCTTACGACATGCCTCTGAAACTGAAAAAATGGTTCATTTTCAAATGTTGCGTCTTTGAACCACAATTAACATTTGTACGTGGATAAACACTTTTAGAGCTCAAATTAGATGTTTAAAGTGATTTTCAAGCTTCCAGAGGCCCTAAACACGAGATTTGAGAAATGGGTAAACGTGAATGAAAATGGCCAATTTACTCACTCTGCGGCCTTAAAAAGTGTTTCTCCTCCACGGAAAGTGAATAAAATAACATTTGGATGCCTTTATTGTTTAATCAAAAACGCCCGTTTTTGGTGAAAAAGATAACCACCCCCCCTTACGACATGCTTCAGAAACAAAAAAAATTGTCCATTTTCAAATGTTGCGTCTTTGAACTACAATTCACATTTGTACGTGGATGATCACTTTTAGAGATGAAATTAGATGTTTAAAGTGATTTACAAGCTTCCAGGGGCCCTAAACACAAGATATGAGGAATGGGTAAATATGAATGAAAATGGCCAATTTATTCACTCTGAGGCCTTAAAAAGTTTTTCTCCACTCCAGAAAGTGAATTAAATAACATTTGTAGGCCTTTATTGTTCAATCAAAAACTCCCAATTTTTGACGAAAGAGATAACCACCCCCCCCTTACGACATGCTTCAGAAACTAAAAAAATGGTCCGTTTTTAAATGTAGCCTCTTTGAACTACAATTCACATTTGTACGTGGAAAAGCACTTTTAAAGATCAAATGAGATGTTTAAAGTGATTTTCATGCTTCCAGGGGCCTTAAACACAAGATTTGAGGAATGGGTAAAAGTGAATGAAAATGGCCAATTTACTCACTCTGAGGCCTTAAAAAGTGTTTCTCCTCCACGGGAAGTGAATTAAATAACATTTGTAGGCCTTTATTGTTCAAGCGAAAACGCCTGATTTTTGATGAAAGAGATAACCACCCCCCCTTACGACATGCTTCTGAAACTAAAAAAATGGTTCATTTTCAAATGTTGCGTCTTTGAACCACAATTAACATTGTACGTGGATAACCACTTTTAGAGATAAAATGAGATGTTTAAAGTGATTTTCAAGCTTCCAGGGGCCCTAAACACGAGATTTGAGAAATGGGTAAACGTGAATGAAAATGGCCAATTTACTCACTCTGCGGCCTTAAAAAGTGTTTCTCCTCCACGGAAAGTGAATAAAATACCATTTGGAGGCCTTTATTGTTCAAGCGAAAACGCCTGATTTTTGATGAAAGAGATAACCACCCCCCCTTACGACATGCTTCCGAAACTAAAAAAATGGTTCATTTTCAAATGTTGCGTCTTTTGAACTACAATTAACATTGTACGTGGATAATCACTTTTAGAGATAAAATGAGATGTTTAAAGTGATTTTCAAGCTTCCAGGGGCCCTAAACACGAGATTTGAGAAATGGGTAAACGTGAATGAAAATGGCCAATTTACTCACTCTGCGGCCTTAAAAAGTGTTTCTCCTCCACGGAAAGTGAATAAAATAACATTTGGATGCCTTTATTGTTCAATCAAAAACGCCCGTTTTTTGGTGAAAAAGATAACCACCCCCCCTTACGACATGCTTCAGAAACGAAAAAAATGGTCCATTTTCAAATGTTGCGTCTTTGAACTACAATTCACATTTGTAAGTGGAAAAGCACTTTTAAAGATCAAATGAGATGTTTAAAGTGATTTTCATGCTTCCAGGGGCCTTAAACACATGATTTGAGGAATGGGTAAAAGTGAATGAAAATGGCCAATTTACTCACTCTGAGGCCTTAAAAAGTGTTTCTCCTCCACGGGAAGTGAATTAAATAACATTTGTAGGCCTTTATTGTTCAAGCGAAAACGCCCGATTATTGACGAAAGAGATAACCACCCCCCCTTACGACATGCTTCAGAAACGAAAAAAATGGTCCGTTTTCAAATGTTGCGTCTTTGAATGACAATCCACATTTGTACGTGGATAATCACTTTTAGAGCTAAAATTAGATGTTTAAAGTGATTTTCAAGCTTCCAGGGGCCCTAAACACGAGATTTGAGAAATGGGTAACCGTGAATGAAAATGGCCAATTTACTCACTCTGCGGCCTTAAAAAGTGTTTCTCCTCCACGGAAAGTGAATAAAATAACATTTGGATGCCTTTATTGTTCAATCAAAAACGCCAGTTTTTTGGTGAAAAAGATAACCACCCCCCCTTACGACATGCTTCAGAAACGAAAAAAATGTTCCATTTTCAAATGTTGCGTCTTTGAACTACAATTCACATTTGTACGTGAATGATCACTTTTAGAGATAAAATTAGATGTTTAAAGTGATTTACAAGCTTCCAGGGGCCCTAAACACAAGATATGAGGAATGGGTAAATATGAATGAAAATGGCCAATTTATTCACTCTGAGGCCTTAAAAAGTTTTTCTCCACTCCAGAAAGTGAATTAAATAACATTTTTAGGCCTTTATTGTTCAATCAAAAACGCCTGATTTTTGACGAAAGAGATAACCACCCCCCTTACGACATGCTTCAGAAACTAAAAAAATGGTCCGTTTTCAAATGTTGCCTCTTTGAACTACAATTCACATTTGTACGTGGAAAAGCACTTTTAAAGATCAAATGAGATGTTTAAAGTGATTTTCATGCTTCCAGGGGCCTTAAACACAAGATTTGAGGAATGGGTAAAAGTGAATGAAAATGGCCAATTTACTCACTCGGAGGCCTTAAAAAGTGTTTCTCCTCCACGGGAAGTGAATTAAATACCATTTGGAGGTCTTTATTGTTCAAGCGAAAACGCCTGATTTTTGATGAAAGAGATAACCACCCCCCCTTACGACATGCTTCTGAAACTGAAAAAATGGTTCATTTTCAAATGTTGCGTCTTTGAACCACAATTAACATTTGTACGTGGATAATCACTTTTAGAGCTAAAATTAGATGTTTAAAGTGATTTTCAAGCTTCCAGGGGCCCTAAACACAAGATTTGAGAAATGGGTAAAAGTGAATGAAAATGGCCAATTTACTCACTCTGAGGCCTTAAAAAGTGTTTCTCCTCCACGGGAAGTGAATTAAATACCATTTGGAGGCCTTTCTTGTTCAAGCGAAAACGCCTGATTTTTTATGAAAGAGATAACCACCCCCCCTTACGACATGCTTCCGAAACTAAAAAAATGGTTCATTTTCAAATGTTGCGTCTTTTGAACTACAATTAACATTGTACGTGGATAATCACTTTTAGAGATAAAATGAGATGTTTAAAGTGATTTTCAAGCTTCCAGGGGCCCTAAACACGAGATTTGAGAAATGGGTAAACGTGAATGAAAATGGCCAATTTACTCACTCTGCGGCCTTAAAAAGTGTTTCTCCTCCACGGAAAGTGAATAAAATAACATTTGGATGCCTTTATTGTTCAATCAAAAACGCCCGTTTTTTGGTGAAAAAGATAACCACCCCCCCTTACGACATGCTTCAGAAACGAAAAAAATGGTCCATTTTCAAATGTTGCGTCTTTGAACTACAATTCACATTTGTAAGTGGAAAAGCACTTTTAAAGATCAAATGAGATGTTTAAAGTGATTTTCATGCTTCCAGGGGCCTTAAACACATGATTTGAGGAATGGGTAAAAGTGAATGAAAATGGCCAATTTACTCACTCTGAGGCCTTAAAAAGTGTTTCTCCTCCACGGGAAGTGAATTAAATAACATTTGTAGGCCTTTATTGTTCAAGCGAAAACGCCCGATTATTGACGAAAGAGATAACCACCCCCCCTTACGACATGCTTCAGAAACGAAAAAAATGGTCCGTTTTCAAATGTTGCGTCTTTGAATGACAATCCACATTTGTACGTGGATAATCACTTTTAGAGCTAAAATTAGATGTTTAAAGTGATTTTCAAGCTTCCAGGGGCCCTAAACACGAGATTTGAGAAATGGGTAACCGTGAATGAAAATGGCCAATTTACTCACTCTGCGGCCTTAAAAAGTGTTTCTCCTCCACGGAAAGTGAATAAAATAACATTTGGATGCCTTTATTGTTCAATCAAAAACGCCAGTTTTTTGGTGAAAAAGATAACCACCCCCCCTTACGACATGCTTCAGAAACAAAAAAAATGTTCCATTTTCAAATGTTGCGTCTTTGAACTACAATTCACATTTGTACGTGGATGATCACTTTTAGAGATAAAATTAGATGTTTAAAGTGATTTACAAGCTTCCAGGGGCCCTAAACACAAGATATGAGGAATGGGTAAATATGAATGAAAATGGCCAATTTATTCACTCTGAGGCCTTAAAAAGTTTTTCTCCACTCCAGAAAGTGAATTAAATAACATTTGTAGACCTTTATTGTTCAATCAAAAACGCCCGATTTTTGACGAAAGAGATAACCACCCCCCCTTACGACATGCTTCAGAAACAAAAAAAATGGTTCATTTTCAAATGTTGCATCTTTGAACGACAATCCACATTTGTACGTGGATAAACACTTTTAGAGATAAAATTAGATGTTTAAAGTGATTTTCAAGCTTCCAGGGGCCCTAAACACAAGATTTGAGAAATGGGAAAAAGTGGATGAAAATGGCCAATTTACTCACTCTGAGGCCTTAAAAAGTGTTTCTCCTCAACGGGAAGTGAATTAAATACCATTTGGAGGCCTTTATTGTTCAAGCGAAAACGCCTGATTTTTGATGAAAGAGATAACCACCCCCCCCTTACGACATGCTTCAGAAACTAAAAAAATGGTCCGTTTTCAAATGTTGCCTCTTTGAACTACAATTCACATTTGTACGTGGAAAAGCACTTTTAAAGATCAAATGAGATGTTTAAAGTGATTTTCATGCTTCCAGGGGCCTTAAACACAAGATTTGAGGAATGGGTAAAAGTGAATGAAAATGGCCAATTTACTCACTCTGAGGCCTTAAAAAGTTTTTCTCCACTCCAGAAAGTGAATTAAATAACATTTGTAGACCTTTATTGTTCAATCAAAAACGCCCGATTTTTGACGAAAGAGATAACCACCCCCCCTTACGACATGCTTCAGAAACAAAAAAAATGGTTCATTTTCAAATGTTGCGTCTTTGAATGACAATCCACATTTGTACGTGGATAATCACTTTTAGAGCTAAAATTAGATGTTTAAAGTGATTTTCAAGCTTCCAGGGGCCCTAAACACAAGATTTGAGAAATGGGTAAAAGTGAATGAAAATGGCCAATTTACTCACTCTGAGGCCTTAAAAAGTGTTTCTCCTCCACGGGAAGTGAATTAAATACCATTTGGAGGCCTTTATTGTTCAAGCGAAAACGCCTGATTTTTGATGAAAGAGATAACCACCCCCCCTTACGACATGCTTCCGAAACTAAAAAAATGGTTCATTTTCAAATGTTGCGTCTTTTGAACTACAATTAACATTGTACGTGGATAATCACTTTTAGAGATAAAATGAGATGTTTAAAGTGATTTTCAAGCTTCCAGGGGCCCTAAACACGAGATTTGAGAAATGGGTAAACGTGAATGAAAATGGCCAATTTACTCACTCTGCGGCCTTAAAAAGTGTTTCTCCTCCACGGAAAGTGAATAAAATAACATTTGGATGCCTTTATTGTTCAATCAAAAACGCCCGTTTTTTGGTGAAAAAGATAACCACCCCCCCTTACGACATGCTTCAGAAACGAAAAAAATGGTCCATTTTCAAATGTTGCGTCTTTGAACTACAATTCACATTTGTAAGTGGAAAAGCACTTTTAAAGATCAAATGAGATGTTTAAAGTGATTTTCATGCTTCCAGGGGCCTTAAACACATGATTTGAGGAATGGGTAAAAGTGAATGAAAATGGCCAATTTACTCACTCTGAGGCCTTAAAAAGTGTTTCTCCTCCACGGGAAGTGAATTAAATAACATTTGTAGGCCTTTATTGTTCAAGCGAAAACGCCCGATTATTGACGAAAGAGATAACCACCCCCCCTTACGACATGCTTCAGAAACGAAAAAAATGGTCCGTTTTCAAATGTTGCGTCTTTGAATGACAATCCACATTTGTACGTGGATAATCACTTTTAGAGCTAAAATTAGATGTTTAAAGTGATTTTCAAGCTTCCAGGGGCCCTAAACACGAGATTTGAGAAATGGGTAACCGTGAATGAAAATGGCCAACTTACTCACTCTGCGGCCTTAAAAAGTGTTTCTCCTCCACGGAAAGTGAATAAAATAACATTTGGATGCCTTTATTGTTCAATCAAAAACGCCGGTTTTTTGGTGAAAAAGATAACCACCCCCCCTTACGACATGCTTCAGAAACGAAAAAAATGTTCCATTTTCAAATGTTGCGTCTTTGAACTACAATTCACATTTGTACGTGAATGATCACTTTTAGAGATAAAATTAGATGTTTAAAGTGATTTACAAGCTTCCAGGGGCCCTAAACACAAGATATGAGGAATGGGTAAATATGAATGAAAATGGCCAATTTATTCACTCTGAGGCCTTAAAAAGTTTTTCTCCACTCCAGAAAGTGAATTAAATAACATTTTTAGGCCTTTATTGTTCAATCAAAAACGCCCGATTTTTGACGAAAGAGATAACCACCCCCCTTACGACATGCTTCAGAAACTAAAAAAATGGTCCGTTTTCAAATGTTGCCTCTTTGAACTACAATTCACATTTGTACGTGGAAAAGCACTTTTAAAGATCAAATGAGATGTTTAAAGTGATTTTCATGCTTCCAGGGGCCTTAAACACAAGATTTGAGGAATGGGTAAAAGTGAATGAAAATGGCCAATTTACTCACTCGGAGGCCTTAAAAAGTGTTTCTCCTCCACGGGAAGTGAATTAAATACCATTTGGAGGTCTTTATTGTTCAAGAGAAAACGCCTGATTTTTGATGAAAGAGATAACCACCCCCCCTTACGACATGCTTCTGAAACTGAAAAAATGGTTCATTTTCAAATGTTGCGTCTTTGAACCACAATTAACATTTGTACGTGGATAATCACTTTTAGAGCTAAAATTAGATGTTTAAAGTGATTTTCAAGCTTCCAGGGGCCCTAAACACAAGATTTGAGAAATGGGTAAAAGTGAATGAAAATGGCCAATTTACTCACTCTGAGGCCTTAAAAAGTGTTTCTCCTCCACGGGAAGTGAATTAAATACCATTTGGAGGCCTTTATTGTTCAAGCGAAAACGCCTGATTTTTTATGAAAGAGATAACCACCCCCCCTTACGACATGCTTCCGAAACTAAAAAAATGGTTCATTTTCAAATGTTGCGTCTTTTGACCTACAATTAACATTGTACGTGGATAATCACTTTTAGAGATAAAATGATATGTTTAAAGTGATTTTCAAGCTTCCAGGGGCCCTAAACACGAGATTTGAGAAATGGGTAAACGTGAATGAAAATGGCCAATTTACTCACTCTGCGGCCTTAAAAAGTGTTTCTCCTCCACGGAAAGTGAATAAAATAACATTTGGATGCCTTTATTGTTCAATCAAAAACGCCCGTTTTTTGGTGAAAAAGATAACCACCCCCCCTTACGACATGCTTCAGAAACAAAAAAAATGTTCCATTTTCAAATGTTGCGTCTTTGAACTACAATTCACATTTGTACGTGGAGAAGTGTGGCTCACTGGTTAGAGTAGGCAGACCTGGAAGCAGAGGTCAGCCCGGGACCAGGGTTCAATTCCCGGCTCGGCTGGGTCTTGAGTCCATAAATTGTCCATGGACTCGATAATTCTCGCTCCAGTGCATACTTGATTCATGGGTTCACACTCTGCGACTCTGGGCAATAGCTTGCTTAATCTCCACAATGGCCCCTCGCGGCGGGATGCCTGGCTTTCACCTTGTGGATACCCTGCTGGGTTATCTCACAGGGGAATACCAGGACGGGTTCCCTAAGCAAGTGCTTAGAGACCGGTTGGTGATTTGCCCTATATAAATATCTGCACATTTACATTTACATCACTTTTAGAGATAAAATTAGATGTTTAAAGTGATTTACAAGCTTCCAGGGGCCCTAAACACAAGATATGAGGAATGGGTAAATATGAATGAAAATGGCCAATTTATTCACTCTGAGGCCTTAAAAAGTTTTTCTCCACTCCAGAAAGTGAATTAAATAACATTTGTAGACCTTTATTGTTCAATCAAAAACGCCCGATTATTGACGAAAGAGAGAACCACCCCCCCTTACGACATGCTTCAGAAACAAAAAAAATGGTTCATTTTCAAATGTTGCATCTTTGAACGACAATCCACATTTGTAAGTGGATTAACACTTTTAGAGATAAAATTAGATGTTTAAAGTGATTTTCAAGCTTCCAGGGGCCCTAAACACAAGATTTGAGAAATGGGTAAAAGTGACTGAAAATGGCCAATTTCCTCACTCTGAGGCCTTAAAAAGTGTTTCTCCTCAACAGGAAGTGAATTAAATAACATTTGTAGGCCTTTATTGTTCAAGCGAAAACGCCTGATTATTGACGAAAGAGATAACCACCCCCCCTTACGACATGCTTCAGAAACAAAAAAAATGGTCCGTTTTCAAATGTTGCGTCTTTGAATGACAATCCACATTTGTACGTGGATAATCACTTTTAGAGCTAAAATTAGATGTTTAAAGTGATTTTCAAGCTTCCAGGGGCCCTAAACACAAGATTTGAGAAATGGGTAAAAGTGAATGAAAATGGCCAATTTACTCACTCTGAGGCCTTAAAAAGTGTTTCTCCTCCACGGGAAGTGAATTAAATACCATTTGGAGGCCTTTATTGTTCAAGCGAAAACGCCTGATTTTTTGATGAAAGAGATAACCACCCCCCTTACGACATGCTTCTGAAACTAAAAAAATGGGTTATTTTCAAATGTTGCGTCTTTGAACTACAATTAACATTGTACGTGGATAATCACTTTTAGAGATAAAATGAGATGTTTAAAGTGATTTTCAAGCTTCCAGGGGCCCTAAACACGAGATTTGAGAAATGGGTAAACGTGAATGAAAATGGCCAATTTACTCACTCTGCGGCCTTAAAAAGTGTTTCTCCTCCACGGAAAGTGAATAAAATAACATTTGGATGCCTTTATTGTTCAATCAAAAACGCCCGTTTTTTGGTGAAAAAGATAACCACCCCCCCTTACGACATGCTTCAGAAACAAAAAAAATGTTCCATTTTCAAATGTTGCGTCTTTGAACTACAATTCACATTTGTACGTGGATGATCACTTTTAGAGATAAAATTAGATGTTTAAAGTGATTTACAAGCTTCCAGGGGCCCTAAACACAAGATATGAGGAATGGGTAAATATGAATGAAAATGGCCAATTTATTCACTCTGAGGCCTTAAAAAGTGTTTCTCCTCCACGGGAAGTGAATTAAATAACATTTGTAGGCCTTTATTGTTCAATTGAAAACGCCTGATTATTGACGAAAGAGATAACCACCCCCCCTTACGACATGCTTCAGAAATGAAAAAAATGGTCCGTTTTCAAATGTTGCGTCTTTGAATGACAATCCACATTTGTACGTGGATAATCACTTTTAGAGCTAAAATTAGATGTTTAAAGTGATTTTCAAGCTTCCATGGGCCCTAAACACAAGATTTGAGAAATGGGTAAAAGTGAATGAAAATGGCCAATTTACTCACTCTGAGGCCTTAAAAAGTGTTTCCCCTCAACGGGAAGTGAATTAAATAACATTTGGATGCCTTTATTGTTCAATCAAAAACGCCCGTTTTTTGGTGAAAAAGATAACCACCCTTACGACATACTTCAGAAACGGAAAAAATGGTCCATTTTCAAATGTTGCGTCTTTGAACTACAATTCACATTTGTACGTGGATGATCACTTTTAGAGATAAAATTAGATGTTTAAAGTGATATACAAGCTTCCAGGGGCCCTAAACACAAGATATGAGGAATGGGTAAATATGAATGAAAATGGCCAATTTATTCACTCCGAGGCCTTAAAAAGTTTTTCTCCACTCCAGAAAGTGAATTAAATAACGTTTGTAGTCCTTTATTGTTCAATCAAAAACGCCCGATTTTTGACGAAAGAGATAACCACCCCCCCTTACAACATGCTTCAGAAACTAAAAAAATGGTCTGTTTTCAAATGTAGCCTCTTTGAACTACAATTCACATTTGTACGTGGAAAAGCACTTTTAAAGATCAAATGAGATGTTTAAAGTGATTTTCATGCTTCCAGGGGCCTTAAACACAAGATTTGAGGTATGGGTAAAAGTAAATGAAAATGGCCAATTGACTCACTCTGAGGCCTTAAAAAGTGTTTCTCCTCAACGGGAAGTGAATTAAATACCATTTGGAGGCCTTTATTGTTCAAGCGAAAACGCCTGATTTTTGATGAAAGAGATAACCACCCCCCCTTACGACATGCTTCTGAAACTAAAAAAATGGTTCATTTTCAAATGTTGCGTCTTTTGAACTACAATTAACATTGTACGTGGATAATCACTTTTAGAGATAAAATGAGATGTTTAAAGTGATTTTCAAGCTTCCAGGGGCCCTAAACACGAGATTTGAGAAATGGGTAACCGTGAATGAAAATGGCCAATTTACTCACTCTGCGGCCTTAAAAAGTGTTTCTCCTCCACGGAAAGTGAATAAAATAACATTTGGATGCCTTTATTGTTCAATCAAAAACACCCGTTTTTTGGTGTAAAAGATAAACCCCCCCTTACGACATGCTTCAGAAACGAAAAAAATGTTCCATTTTCAAATGTTGCGTCTTTGAACTACAATTCACATTTGTACGTGGATGATCACTTTTAGAGATAAAATTAGATGTTTAAAGTGATTTACAAGCTTCCAGGGGCCCTAAACACAAGATATGAGGAATGGGTAAATATGAATGAAAATGGCCAATTTATTCACTCTGAGGCCTTAAAAAGTTTTTCTCCACTCCAGAAAGTGAATTAAATACCATTTGTAGGCCCTTATTGTTCAATCAAAAATGCCCGATTTTTGACGAAATAGATAACCACCCCCCCTTACGACATGCTTCAGAAACTAAAAAAATGGTCCGTTTTCAAATGTTGCCTCTTTGAACTCCAATTCACATTTGTACGTGGAAAAGCACTTTTAAAGATCAAATGAGATGTTTAAAGTGATTTTCATGCTTCCAGGGGCCTTAAACACAAGATTTGAGGAATGGGTAAAAGTCAATGAAAATGGCCAATTTACTCACTCTGAGGCCTTAAAAAGTTTTTCTCCACTCCAGAAAGTGAATTAAATAACATTTGTAGACCTTTATTGTTCAATCAAAAACGCCCGATTTTTGACGAAAGAGATAACCACCCCCCCCTTACGACATGCTTCAGAAACAAAAAAAATGGTTCATTTTCAAATGTTGCGTCTTTGAATGACAATCCACATTTGTATGTGGATAATCACTTTTAGAGCTAAAATTAGATGTTTAAAGTGATTTTCAAGCTTCCAGGGGCCCTAAACACGAGATTTGAGAAATGGGTAAACGTGAATGAAAATGGCCAATTTACTCACTCTGCGGCCTTAAAAAGTGTTTCTCCTCCACGGAAAGTAAATAAAATAACATTTTGATGCCTTTATTGTTCAATCAAAAACGCCCGTTTTTGGTGAAAAGGATAACCACCCCCCCTTACGACATGCTTCAGAAACGAAAAAAATGGTCCGTTTTCAAATGTTGCGTCTTTGAATGACAATCCACATTTGTACGTGGATAATCACTTTTAGAGCTAAAATTAGATGTTTAAAGTGATTTTCAAGCTTCCAGGGGCCCTAAACACAAGATTTGAGAAATGGGTAAAAGTGAATGAAAATGGCCAATTTTTTCACTCTGCGGCCTTAAAAAGTGTTTCTCCTCCACGGAAAGTGAATAAAATAACATTTGGATGCCTTTATTGTTCAATCAAAAACGCCCGTTTTTTGGTGAAAAAGATAACCACCCCCCCTTACGACATGCTTCAGAAACAAAAAAAATGTTCCATTTTCAAATGTTGCGTCTTTGAACTACAATTCACATTTGTACGTGGATGATCACTTTTAAAGATAAAATTAGATGTTTAAAGTGATTTACAAGCTTCCAGGGGCCCTAAACACAAGATATGAGGAATGGGTAAATATGAATGAAAATGGCCAATTTATTCACTCTGAGGCCTTAAAAAGTTTTTCTCCACTCCAGAAAGTGAATTAAATAACATTTGTAGACCTTTATTGTTCAATCAAAAACGCCCGATTATTGACGAAAGAGAGAACCACCCCCCCTTACGACATGCTTCAGAAACAAAAAAAATGGTTAATTTTCAAATGTTGCATCTTTGAACGACAATCCACATTTGTAAGTGGATAAACACTTTTAGAGATAAAATTAGATGTTTAAAGTGATTTTCAAGCTTCCAGGGGCCCTAAACACAAGATTTGAGAAATGGGTAAAAGTGACTGAAAATGGCCAATTTCCTCACTCTGAGGCCTTAAAAAGTGTTTCTCCTCAACGGGAAGTGAATTAAATAACATTTGTAGGCCTTTATTGTTCAAGCGAAAACGCCTGATTATTGACGAAAGAGATAACCACCCCCCCTTACGACATGCTTCAGAAACAAAAAAAATGGTCCGTTTTCAAATGTTGCGTCTTTGAATGACAATCCACATTTGTACGTGGATAATCACTTTTAGAGCTAAAATTAGATGTTTAAAGTGATTTTCAAGCTTCCAGGGGCCCTAAACACAAGATTTGAGAAATGGGTAAAAGTGAATGAAAATGGCCAATTTACTCACTCTGAGGCCTTAAAAAGTGTTTCTCCTCCACGGGAAGTGAATTAAATACCATTTGGAGGCCTTTACTGTTCAAGCGAAAACGCCTGATTTTTTGATGAAAGAGATAACCACCCCCCTTACGACATGCTTCTGAAACTAAAAAAATGGGTTATTTTCAAATGTTGCGTCTTTGAACTACAATTAACATTGTACGTGGATAATCACTTTTAGAGATAAAATGAGATGTTTAAAGTGATTTTCAAGCTTCCAGGGGCCCTAAACACGAGATTTGAGAAATGGGTAAATGTGAATGAAAATGGCCAATTTACTCACTCTGCGGCCTTAAAAAGTGTTTCTCCTCCATGGAAAGTGAATAAAATAACATTTGGATGCCTTTATTGTTCAATCAAAAACGCCCGTTTTTTGGTGAAAAAGATAACCACCCCCCCTTACGACATACTTCAGAAACGGAAAAAATGGTCCATTTTCAAATGTTGCGTCTTTGAACTACAATTCACATTTGTACGTGGATGATCACTTTTAGAGATAAAATTAGATGTTTAAAGTGATATACAAGCTTCCAGGGGCCCTAAACACAAGATATGAGGAATGGGTAAATATGAATGAAAATGGCCAATTTATTCACTCCGAGGCCTTAAAAAGTTTTTCTCCACTCCAGAAAGTGAATTAAATAACATTTGTAGTCCTTTATTGTTCAATCAAAAACGCCCGATTTTTGACGAAAGAGATAACCACCCCCCCTTACAACATGCTTCAGAAACTAAAAAAATGGTCTGTTTTCAAATGTAGCCTCTTTGAACTACAATTCACATTTGTACGTGGAAAAGCACTTTTAAAGATCAAATGAGATGTTTAAAGTGAGTTTCATGCTTCCAGGGGCCTTAAACACAAGATTTGAGGTATGGGTAAAAGTAAATGAAAATGGCCAATTTACTCACTCTGAGGCCTTAAAAAGTGTTTCTCCTCCACGGGAAGTGAATTAAATACCATTATGAGGCCTTTATTGTTCAAGCGAAAACGCCTGATTTTTGATGAAAGAGATAACCACCCCCTCTTACGACATGCTTCTGAAACTAAAAAAATGGTTCATTTTCAAATGTTGCGTCTTTGAACTACAATTAACATTGTACGTGGATATTCACTTTTAGAGATAAAATGAGATGTTTAAAGTGATTTTCAAGCTTCCAGGGGCCCTAAACACGAGATTTGAGAAATGGGTAAACGTGAATGAAAATGGCCAATTTACTCACTCTGCGGCCTTAAAAAGTGTTTCTCCTCCACGGAAAGTAAATAAAATAACATTTGGATGCCTTTATTGTTCAATCAAAAACGCCCGTTTTTTGGTGAAAAAGATAACCACCCCCCCTTACGACATGCTTCAGAAACAAAAAAAATGTTCCATTTTCAAATGTTGCGTCTTTGAACTACAATTCACATTTGTACGTGGATGATCACTTTTAAAGATAAAATTAGATGTTTAAAGTGATTTACAAGCTTCCAGGGGCCCTAAACACAAGATATGAGGAATGGGTAAATATGAATGAAAATGGCCAATTTATTCACTCTGAGGCCTTAAAAAGTTTTTCTCCACTCCAGAAAGTGAATTAAATAACATTTGTAGACCTTTATTGTTCAATCAAAAACGCCCGATTATTGACGAAAGAGAGAACCACCCCCCCTTACGACATGCTTCAGAAACAAAAAAAATGGTTAATTTTCAAATGTTGCATCTTTGAACGACAATCCACATTTGTAAGTGGATAAACACTTTTAGAGATAAAATTAGACGTTTAAAGTGATTTTCAAGCTTCCAGGGGCCCTAAACACAAGATTTGAGAAATGGGTAAAAGTGACTGAAAATGGCCAATTTCCTCACTCTGAGGCCTTAAAAAGTGTTTCTCCTCAACGGGAAGTGAATTAAATAACATTTGTAGGCCTTTATTGTTCAAGCGAAAACGCCTGATTATTGACGAAAGAGATAACCACCCCCCCTTACGACATGCTTCAGAAACAAAAAAAATGGTCCGTTTTCAAATGTTGCGTCTTTGAATGACAATCCACATTTGTACGTGGATAATCACTTTTAGAGCTAAAATTAGATGTTTAAAGTGATTTTCAAGCTTCCAGGGGCCCTAAACACAAGATTTGAGAAATGGGTAAAAGTGAATGAAAATGGCCAATTTACTCACTCTGAGGCCTTAAAAAGTGTTTCTCCTCCACGGGAAGTGAATTAAATACCATTTGGAGGCCTTTACTGTTCAAGCGAAAACGCCTGATTTTTTGATGAAAGAGATAACCACCCCCCTTACGACATGCTTCTGAAACTAAAAAAATGGGTTATTTTCAAATGTTGCGTCTTTGAACTACAATTAACATTGTACGTGGATAATCACTTTTAGAGATAAAATGAGATGTTTAAAGTGATTTTCAAGCTTCCAGGGGCCCTAAACACGAGATTTGAGAAATGGGTAAACGTGAATGAAAATGGCCAATTTACTCACTCTGCGGCCTTAAAAAGTGTTTCTCCTCCACGGAAAGTGAATAAAATAACATTTGGATGCCTTTATTGTTCAATCAAAAACGCCCGTTTTTTGGTGAAAAAGATAACCACCCCCCCTTACGACATACTTCAGAAACGGAAAAAATGGTCCATTTTCAAATGTTGCGTCTTTGAACTACAATTCACATTTGTACGTGGATGATCACTTTTAGAGATAAAATTAGATGGTTAAAGTGATATACAAGCTTCCAGGGGCCCTAAACACAAGATATGAGGAATGGGTAAATATGAATGAAAATGGCCAATTTATTCACTCCGAGGCCTTAAAAAGTTTTTCTCCACTCCAGAAAGTGAATTAAATAACATTTGTAGTCCTTTATTGTTCAATCAAAAACGCCCGATTTTTGACGAAAGAGATAACCACCCCCCCTTACAACATGCTTCAGAAACTAAAAAAATGGTCTGTTTTCAAATGTAGCCTCTTTGAACTACAATTCACATTTGTACGTGGAAAAGCACTTTTAAAGATCAAATGAGATGTTTAAAGTGATTTTCATGCTTCCAGGGGCCTTAAACACAAGATTTGAGGTATGGGTAAAAGTGAATGAAAATCGCCAATTTACTCACTCTGAGGCCTTAAACAGTGTTTCTCCTCCACGGGAAGTGAATTAAATAACATTTGTAGGCCTTTATTGTTCAAGCGAAAACGCCCGATTATTGACGAAAGAGATAACCACCCCCCCTTACGACATGCTTCAGTAACGAAAAAAATGGTCCGTTTTCAAATGTTGCGTCTTTGAATGACAATCCACATTTGTACGTGGGTAATCACTTTTAGAGATAAAGTGAGATGTTTAAAGTGATTTTCAAGCTTCCAGGGGCCCTAAACACAAGATTTGAGAAATGGGTAAAAGTGAATGAAAATGGCCAATTTACTCACTCTGAGGCCTTAAAAAGTGTTTCTCCTCCACGGGAAGTGAATTAAATACCATTTGGAGGCCTTTATTGTTCAAGCGAAAACGCCTGATTTTTGATGAAAGAGATAACCACCCCCGCTTACGACATGCTTCTGAAACTAAAAAAATGGTTCATTTTCAAATGTTGCGTCTTTGAACTACAATTAACATTGTACGTGGATATTCACTTTTAGAGATAAAATGAGATGTTTAAAGTGATTTTCAAGCTTCCAGGGGCCCTAAACACGAGATTTGAGAAATGGGTAAACGAGAATGAAAATGGCCAATTTACTCACTCTGCGGCCTTAAAAAGTGTTTCTCCTCCACGGAAAGTGAATAAAATAACATTTGGATGCCTTTATTGTTCAATCAAAAACACCCGTTTTTTGTTGAAAAAGATAACCACCCCCCCTTACGACATGCTTCAGAAACGAAAAAAAAAATCCATTTTCAAATGTTGCGTCTTTGAACTACAATTCACATTTGTACGTGGATGATCACTTTTAGAGATAAAATTAGATGTTTAAAGTGATTTACAAGCTTCCAGGGGCCCTAAACACAAGATATGAGGAATGGGTAAATATGAATGAAAATGGCCAATTTATTCACTCTGAGGCCTTAAAAAGTTTTTCTCCACTCCAGAAAGTGAATTAAATAACATTTGTAGACCTTTATTGTTCAATCAAAAACGCCCGATTATTGACGAAAGAGAGAACCACCCCCGCTTACGACATGCTTCTGAAACTAAAAAAATGGTTCATTTTTAAATGTTGCGTCTTTGAACTACAATTAACATTGTACGTGGATATTCACTTTTAGAGATAAAATGAGATGTTTAAAGTGATTTTCAAGCTTCCAGGGGCCCTAAACACGAGATTTGAGAAATGGGTAAACGAGAATGAAAATGGCCAATTTACTCACTCTGCGGCCTTAAAAAGTGTTTCTCCTCCACGGAAAGTGAATAAAATAACATTTGGATGCCTTTATTGTTCAATCAAAAACGCCCGTTTTTTGGTGAAAAAGATAACCACCCCCCCTTACGACATGCTTCAGAAACGGAAAAAATGGTCCATTTTCAAATGTTGCGTCTTTGAACTACAATTCACATTTGTACGTGGATGATCACTTTTAGAGATAAAATTAGATGTTTAAAGTGATATACAAGCTTCCAGGGGCCCTAAACACAAGATATGAGGAATGGGTAAATATGAATGAAAATGGCCAATTTATTCACTCCGAGGCCTTAAAAAGTTTTTCTCCACTCCAGAAAGTGAATTAAATAACATTTGTAGTCCTTTATTGTTCAATCAAAAACGCCCGATTTTTGACGAAAGAGATAACCACCCCCCTTACAACATGCTTCAGAAACTAAAAAAATGGTCTGTTTTCAAATGTAGCCTCTTTGAACTACAATTCACATTTGTACGTGGAAAAGCACTTTTAAAGATCAAATGAGATGTTTAAAGTGATTTTCATGCTTCCAGGGGCCTTAAACACAAGATTTGAGGTATGGGTAAAAGTAAATGAAAATGGCCAATTTACTCACTCTGAGGCCTTAAAAAGTGTTTCTCCTCCACGGGAAGTGAATTAAATACCATTATGAGGCCTTTATTGTTCAAGCGAAAACGCCTGATTTTTGATGAAAGAGATAACCACCCCCCCTTACGACATGCTTCTGAAACTAAAAAAATGGTTCATTTTCAAATGTTGCGTCTTTTGAACTACAATTAACATTGTACCTGGATAATCACTTTTAGAGATAAAATGAGATGTTTAAAGTGATTTTCAAGCTTCCAGGGGCCCTAAACACGAGATTTGAGAAATGGGTAACCGTGAATGAAAATGGCCAATTTACTCACTCTGCGGCCTTAAAAAGTATTTCTCCTCCACGGGAAGTGAATTAAATAACATTTGTAGGCCTTTATTGTTCAAGCGAAAACGCCCGATTATTGACGAAAGAGATAACCACCCCCCCTTACGACATGCTTCAGTAACGAAAAAAATGGTCCGTTTTCAAATGTTGCGTCTTTGAATGACAATCCACATTTGTACGTGGGTAATCACTTTTAGAGATAAAGTGAGATGTTTAAAGTGATTTTCAAGCTTCCAGGGGCCCTAAACACAAGATTTGAGAAATGGGTAAAAGTGAATGAAAATGGCCAATTTACTCACTCTGAGGCCTTAAAAAGTGTTTCTCCTCCACGGGAAGTGAATTAAATACCATTTGGAGGCCTTTATTGTTCAAGCGAAAACGCCTGATTTTTGATGAAAGAGATAACCACCCCCGCTTACGACATGCTTCTGAAACTAAAAAAATGGTTCATTTTCAAATGTTGCGTCTTTGAACTACAATTAACATTGTACGTGGATATTCACTTTTAGAGATAAAATGAGATGTTTAAAGTGATTTTCAAGCTTCCAGGGGCCCTAAACACGAGATTTGAGAAATGGGTAAACGAGAATGAAAATGGCCAATTTACTCACTCTGCGGCCTTAAAAAGTGTTTCTCCTCCACGGAAAGTGAATAAAATAACATTTGGATGCCTTTATTGTTCAATCAAAAACACCCGTTTTTTGCTGAAAAAGATAACCACCCCCCCTTACGACATGCTTCAGAAACGAAAAAAAAATTCCATTTTCAAATGTTGCGTCTTTGAACTACAATTCACATTTGTACGTGGATGATCACTTTTAGAGATAAAATTAGATGTTTAAAGTGATTTACAAGCTTCCAGGGGCCCTAAACACAAGATATGAGGAATGGGTAAATATGAATGAAAATGGCCAATTTATTCACTCTGAGGCCTTAAAGAACAAGTTACTAACCTTCGGTAACGATGTATCTGTAAGAAACATTAGTTAGTTAGATTCCTCACCTTAGAATATCCCCAGGCGTCAGACTGGATCCGGAAGATTTTTCGTCAGCAATACCCCTTGCGCGTCGCTAGGCGTCGTCTGCGGCTCCGCGTCCGTCGTCGGCGTCGTGCGCCGGGATGACGTCGTCGGAGTACTTAGACGCCGCCCTCGCGCGCTGACGTCAGTTCTTGTACATAGCCTTCCGCGCCAGGAACGCAGAGCCATGCAAAGACCGACACTGGTGCCAAAAATAAAATCTAGGGGCCTGAAAGGACAACCTTAACCCTAGATGTCAGTTCGCAGAACGGGGAGGATGGGAGGGTCGGTGAGGAATCTAACTAACTAATGTTTCTTACAGATACATCGTTACCGAAGGTTAGTAACTTGTTCATCTGAAAGAAACACGTTAGTTAGATTCCTCACCTTAGAATAGATACCCAAGCAATACCATCCCCGGTGGTGGGTCTGCGAACCAAGATCACACCAGAAAGTCCTGGAGGACAGAACGGCCAAAGAAGCCATCCCTCCGGACTTGGCTGTCAAGGCAATAATGCCTGGCAAACGTGTGTAGCGAAGCCCACGTCGCCGCCTGACAGATGTCCTGCAAAGGGACTCCCCGTCCCAAGGCAGTAGTAGCCGCTGTGGCCCGAGTAGAATGGGCGCGCAGCCCAACAGGAGGGTCCTTTTTAGCCAAGGAATAGCAGATTTTGATACACAAAACGACCCACCGAGAGATGGTTCGTTTGTGCACAGCTTTCCCCTTCTTAGCGCCCACGTACCCAACAAAAAGCTGGTCGTCCACCCGGAACTGTTTTGTGCGGTCCAGATAGAAGGAGAGCGCACGTTTTGGGTCCAGACGGTGGAGCCTCTCTTCCTCTTTGGAAGGATGCGGAGGCGGAAAGAAGGTGGGCAAGGTGACAGACTGCCCAAGGTGAAATGGAGTCACCACTTTAGGAAGAAAGGAGGGACGAGGCCGAAGGACAACCTTGTCCGGATGAACAGATAGAAAAGGAGGCTTTGAAGATAAAGCCTGGAGCTCACTCACCCGTCTAGCCGAGGTGATGGCTACCAGAAAAGCAGTCTTTAGAGTGAGAAGACGAAGAGGGCAATTGTGAAGAGGCTCAAAGGGAGCGCACATCAGGAATGTCAAAACCAGATTCAAGTCCCACTGAGGCATTACAAAAGGGACAGGAGGGAACGTGTGTGTAATGCCTTTGAGAAAGCGTGTAACCACAGGGGACTTGAAAAGAGAAGGCTGATCAGGAAGCCGCAAGAAGGCGGAGATGGCAGCAAGATAACCTTTCAGGGTGCCCAGGGCAGAGCCCTGCCGGGCCAGAGAAAGAAGGAAGAGGAGAACCTCAGAAAGAGGGGCGGAAAGGGGATCCACAGCCTTTGCTGTGCACCATGCCACAAATTTGTTCCACCGGCAGGCGTATACCGACTTTGTGGAGGGACGCCTGGCTGCCAGAATGATATCACAGACTTCAGGAGGCAAGTCAAATGGCATCAACTGCCGCCGCTCAATCTCCACGCATGGAGGTGGAGGCTGGACAGGTTCGGGTGGAGGACCGTCCCCTGCTGCTGCGACAGAAGATCCTCCCGAAGGGGCAGACGTATCGGGGGATCGGTCAACAGACTGAGTAGCTCGGGATACCAGTATCTTCGTGCCCAATCCGGAGCCACCAAGATGACTGTGGCCCGGTCGTGCCTGATCTTCCTCAGCACTCTGGGCAGAAGTGGTATAGGCGGAAAGGCGTACAACAGACCGCAACTCCACTCGTGACGAAAAGCGTCGCCGAGCGAGTGCCGCCTTGGAAATTCCAACGCGCAGAACTGCTGACATTGCGCGTTCTCTTCGGTGGCGAATAGATCTAACCAAGGCTCTCCCCACTGCTGAAAGAGGCCTTGCACCACTTCGGAGTTCAGACGCCATTCGTGATCCATCATGCACCGGCGGCTGAGTTCGTCTGCTCTGGCGTTCAGAGAGCCCGCCAGATGTTGAACCACCAGGGTGACGCCCTGGTGTTCCAGCCATGTCCAGAGGCGCAGAGCCTCCTGACAAAGGGTCCACGACCCCACCCCGCCCTGTTTGTTGCAGTACCACATGGCGGTGGTGTTGTCCGTGAACACCTGCACGACACTTCCCCTGACAGAGGGAAGGAAGGCTTTCAGTGCAAGCCGGATCGCTCTCAACTCCAACAGGTTGATGTGGAGGCGAGACTCCGCCGGAGACCAGAGGCCTCTGATCTCCGCCTCTCCCATATGGCCACCCCATCCCAAGAGGGACGCATCCGTCACTACGACATGCTCCGGTTGGGGAAGGGAGAGGCTCTTGCCCTTGACCCACTCGCGGTCCGTGAGCCACCACTGCAACTGCTGTGCAGTACCCTCCGAGATCAAGACATGGTCGGACAGGTTGCCGTGATGCTGGGCCCACTGAAACTTCAGGTCCCACTGCAGAGCCCGCATGCGCCGCCTGGCGTGATGCACTAGTAGGATGCAGGAGGCCATCAGCCCCAGAAGCCGCAACACTAACCTGACCGAAACCCGGGATAGAGGCCGAAAGATGGGAATCAGGGCCTGTATATCCCGGACCCGCTGTTCCGGTGGATGGACCCGGAACTGCGCCGAATCAAGAACCGCTCCGATGAAGAGGAGCTTCTGAGAGGGACTCAAGTGCGACTTCGGCACGTTGATGGAAAACCCCAGTAAATGCAGGAGATCCGCCGTAGTCTGGAGGTGGGAGACGACTGCCTGGGGCGAGCCCGCCTTCAACAACCAGTCGTCGAGATAGGGGAAGACTGGGACCCCTGATCTGCGCAGATGAGCTGCGACCACCGCCATCACTTTCGTGAACACCCGAGGGGCACTGGTGAGGCCGAAGGGGAGCACGGTAAACTGAAAATGCTCTTGGCCCACCGTGAACCGCAGGTAACGCCGGTGGGCCGGCAGGACGGGGATATGGAAATATGCGTCCTGCAAGTCCAACGCTACCATCCAGTCTCCAGGGTCTAGGGCAGCTAAAACCTGAGCCAACGTTAGCATCTTGAACCTTTCCTTTCGGAGGAAGGCATTGACGTTCCGGAGGTCCAAGATAGGGCGCAGGCCCCCCTGCCCTTCTTGGGAACCAGAAAGTAGTGGGAATAACAACCACGACCTACTTCTGGACTCGGAACGCGCTCGACGGCCCCCTTGGCCAAGAGAGCCGAAACTTCCTCGCGGAGAAGATCCAAATGATCCCCCGAGATACGGTGGTGCTGCGGTGGCATGGCTGGAGGGGTCGTCTCGAAGGGGAGGGAGTAGCCCCTTCGGACGATTTGCAGCACCCACCTGTCCGATGTTATGGACCGCCAGTGGAGCAGGTGATGGCGAACTCTGCCGCCCACTGGCGTGGTATGGGCCTGAAAGCTCGGACTAGGAAGGCTTTGAGGCGGATGCTGCCGGGGTGGATGTGGGCTGACCACGTCGGCCTCCATTTCCGCCACGGCGGAAGCCACGTCCACGACCGCGCGCAGGTTGGTTCTGCGGCTGGTGGCTTTGCGAACGTGAGGAGGCGCCCCTTCCTTGGCCACGAAAGGGGCGAAAAGCGGAGGTGTGCGCCCGCGGAGCCGAGAGGCCCAAGGACTTGGCCGTAGCCCGGGAGTCCTTAAAGCGGTTCAGCGCACTGTCCGCCTTCTCACCAAACAGGCGAGTGCCATCAAAGGGCATGTCCATGAGGGTGTTCTGGACATCCCCGGAAAATGACGTGGACCGCATCCAGGCATGGCGGCGGAGCGCCACCGTGGTGGAAATCGCCCGACCTAGCGAGTCCGTGGTGTCAAGCCCACATCTTATGGCGTGCCGTGCTGCATCCCTCCCATCGGCCAGAGCCTGGGTAAGACGCGTCCGGACCTCCTCCGGACACTGGGGCAGCACGTCCTCCACCGTATCCCACAGGGAATGGGAATAACGGTCCAATAGACAGGCGGTATTTAAAGACCGCAGGCCCAAACTAAGGGACGAGAACAGTTTCTTGCCAAACTGCTCGAGTCTCTTGGAATCCCGGTCCGGCGGAGCGGTCGGGAAGGAGGATTGGGAAGTAGAGGCCTGGATAACCAGACTCTCGGGGGTGGGGTGTTGGGACAGGAAGCTGGGGTCGCCCGGAGCAGGGCGGTGGCGCCTGGCAACGTTCCTATCCACAGGAGGAACTGTGGAGGGCTTGGACCAGGTGCCCTGCAGAACGTCAGTGAGGGCCTCGTTAAACGGCAGCAGAGGCTCAGTGGAGCTTGCTGAGGTTTGAAGCACCTCAGTGAGGATGTTGGTCCTCACAGCCACGGCAGGCAACTCGAGCCCAAGGGCCTCAGCCGCCTTGCGCAGCACCACAGAAAATGCTGCACCCTCCTCCGAAGCCACGGTCGGAGGAGAAGTGAATCCAGCGTCTGGCGAGGTGTCCAGCCCGCTGGCCTCCCCCAGTTCATCTGCCCAGTCCTGAGAAAGCTGTGACTGAACAGCCAGAGGGTCCTCGAACCCCTCCCAGTCGCCCCCTTCTTCCGATTCCTGATAAACAGGAGGAATGATCGGAACCGGACTGTAGAGATGGTAGGTCTCTAGCGGCGTCGGATGCGGCGTCGGCGGACGCCGTGCCGGCGTCGGGTCCGGATGAGGGCTAAACTGGGGCGTCGGCGTCACAGGCGTCGGCGTCGGCGGCGCCGGTGACGGCGTCGGTGGTTCAGGCGTCGGCGCCGGTGGAGGAGTGACAAGGTCAACCGGCGTCGACTGGGGCCCAGGCATGGGCCCCGCGGGGACCTGCGGCATCGAGACCGGAGTCGTCGACGGCGCCGGGGCCGGAGCCGCCGGCACGCGAGGTCGCCCAGTCGAGCCCGCGGGGCCCGAAGGCGCGCCAGCGGGCGTCGACGGCGGGGCCAGGCTCCTCATGGCCGAGAGGAAGGCACTGATCTCCGCCGGCGCCGCGTCAGCCCCAGGGACCGGAAGGTATGGGGGCGGACGCGGCACCTGCGGCTCCGCCGGAGCCGCGGGGGTGGAACCACTTGGACCCTCGGCCGAGTCGCGCGACCGGCGAGGGGAGTCCGAAGAGCGATGTCGCCTCTTGGACTTCTTTGAGTGTTTGGACTTACCCGACGACTTGGAGCCCGACGATCGATGGTGGCGTCAGCTAGGGCTCCGCGAGCGATCCTTGGACCTCCTCCTGGACCGGGATCGCGCACGACGCGGAGCCGAGTGGCGAAGCTCGAGAAGCTTGCGGGACCGCTCCCGCCTAGCCTTCGATGTCAAGGCCTGACAGTCGTTGCACGACTCCGCGTCGTGGTCGAGGCCTAAGCAGTAGAGGCACCGGCGGTGGTGATCGGTCACCGACATCAGTCGATGACAATCCTCACAAGCCTTGAACCCAGGCATCCTACCGGCACCAGATGTCGACAGACAAGGATCAAAAATGATCAAAAAGATTTAGTCAAAAAAGACTAAAAGGGGTAGCTCTCCCGGATCTGCGCTTACTGGCGCGGAAAAAAGAAGAACTGACGTCAGCGCGCGAGGGCGGCGTCTAAGTACTCCGACGACGTCATCCCGGCGCACGACGCCGACGACGGACGCGGAGCCGCAGACGACGCCTAGCGACGCGCAAGGGGTATTGCTGACGAAAAATCTTCCGGATCCAGTCTGACGCCTGGGGATATTCTAAGGTGAGGAATCTAACTAACGTGTTTCTTTCAGATAAGTTTTTCTCCACTCCAGAAAGTGAATTAAATAACATTTGTAGACCTTTATTGTTCAATCAAAAACGCCCGATTATTGACGAAAGAGAGAACCACCCCCGCTTACGACATGCTTCTGAAACTAAAAAAATGGTTCATTTTCAAATGTTGCGTCTTTGAACTACAATTAACATTGTAAGTGGATATTCACTTTTAGAGATAAAATGAGATGTTTAAAGTGATTTTCAAGCTTCCAGGGGCCCTAAACACGAGATTTGAGAAATGGGTAAACGAGAATGAAAATGGCCAATTTACTCACTCTGCGGCCTTAAAAAGTGTTTCTCCTCCACGGAAAGTGAATAAAATAACATTTGGATGCCTTTATTGTTCAATCAAAAACGCCCGTTTTTTGGTGAAAAAGATAACCACCCCCCCTTACGACATGCTTCAGAAACGGAAAAAATGGTCCATTTTCAAATGTTGCGTCTTTGAACTACAATTCACATTTGTACGTGGAAAAGCACTTTTAAAGATCAAATGAGATGTTTAAAGTGATTTTCATGCTTCCAGGGGCCTTAAACACAAGATTTGAGGTATGGGTAAAAGTAAATGAAAATGGCCAATTTACTCACTCTGAGGCCTTAAAAAGTGTTTCTCCTCCACGGGAAGTGAATTAAATACCATTATGAGGCCTTTATTGTTCAAGCGAAAACGCCTGATTTTTGATGAAAGAGATAACCACCCCCCCTTACGACATGCTTCTGAAACAAAAAAAATGGTTCATTTTCAAATGTTGCGTCTTTTGAACTACAATTAACATTGTACCTGGATAATCACTTTTAGAGATAAAATGAGATGTTTAAAGTGATTTTCAAGCTTCCAGGGGCCCTAAACACGAGATTTGAGAAATGGGTAACCGTGAATGAAAATGGCCAATTTACTCACTCTGCGGCCTTAAAAAGTGTTTCTCCTCCACGGGAAGTGAATTAAATAACATTTGTAGGCCTTTATTGTTCAAGCGAAAACGCCCGATTATTGACGAAAGAGATAACCACCCCCCCTTACGACATACTTCAGAAACGGAAAAAATGGTCCGTTTTCAAATGTTGCGTCTTTGAATGACAATCCACATTTGTACGTGGATAATCACTTTTAGAGCTAAAATTAGATGTTTAAAGTGATTTTCAAGCTTCCAGGGGCCCTAAACACAAGATTTGAGAAATGGGTAAAAGTGAATGAAAATGGCCAATTTACTCACTCTGAGGCCTTAAAAAGTGTTTCTCCTCCACGGGAAGTGAATTAAATACCATTTGGAGGCCTTTATTGTTCAAGCGAAAACGCCTGATTTTTTGATGAAAGAGATAACCACCCCCCTTACGACATGCTTCTGAAACTAAAAAAATGGGTTATTTTCAAATGTTGCGTCTTTGAACTACAATTAACATTGTACGTGGATAATCACTTTTAGAGATAAAATGAGATGTTTAAAGTGATTTTCAAGCTTCCAGGGGCCCTAAACACGAGATTTGAGAAATGGGTAAACGTGAATGAAAATGGCCAATTTACTCACTCTGCGGCCTTAAAAAGTGTTTCTCCTCCACGGAAAGTGAATAAAATAACATTTGGATGCCTTTATTGTTCAATCAAAAACGCCTGTTTTTTGGTGAAAAAGATAACCACCCCCCCTTACGACATACTTCAGAAACGGAAAAAATGGTCCATTTTCAAATGTTGCGTCTTTGAACTACAATTCACATTTGTACGTGGATGATCACTTTTAGAGATAAAATTAGATGTTTAAAGTGATATACAAGCTTCCAGCGGCCCTAAACACAAGATATGAGGAATGGGTAAATATGAATGAAAATGGCCAATTTATTCACTCCGAGGCCTTAAAAAGTTTTTCTCCACTCCAGAAAGTGAATTAAATAACATTTGTAGTCCTTTATTGTTCAATCAAAAACGCCCGATTTTTGACGAAAGAGATAACCACCCCCCCTTACAACATGCTTCAGAAACTAAAAAAATGGTCTGTTTTCAAATGTAGCCTCTTTGAACTACAATTCACATTTGTACGTGGAAAAGCACTTTTAAAGATCAAATGAGATGTTTAAAGTGATTTTCATGCTTCCAGGGGCCTTAAACACAAGATTTGAGGTATGGGTAAAAGTAAATGAAAATGGCCAATTTACTCACTCTGAGGCCTTAAAAAGTGTTTCTCCTCCACGGGAAGTGAATTAAATACCATTATGAGGCCTTTATTGTTCAAGCGAAAACGCCTGATTTTTGATGAAAGAGATAACCACCCCCTCTTACGACATGCTTCTGAAACTAAAAAAATGGTTCATTTTCAAATGTTGCGTCTTTGAACTACAATTAACATTGTACGTGGATATTCACTTTTAGAGATAAAATGAGATGTTTAAAGTGATTTTCAAGCTTCCAGGGGCCCTAAACACGAGATTTGAGAAATGGGTAAACGTGAATGAAAATGGCCAATTTACTCACTCTGCGGCCTTAAAAAGTGTTTCTCCTCCACGGAAAGTAAATAAAATAACATTTGGATGCCTTTATTGTTCAATCAAAAACGCCCGTTTTTTGGTGAAAAAGATAACCACCCCCCCTTACGACATGCTTCAGAAACGAAAAAAATGTTCCATTTTCAAATGTTGCGTCTTTGAACTACAATTCACATTTGTACGTGGATGATCACTTTTAGAGATAAAATTAGATGTTTAAAGTGATTTACAAGCTTCCAGGGGCCCTAAACACAAGATATGAGGAATGGGTAAATATGAATGAAACTGGCCAATTTATTCACTCTGAGGCCTTAAAAAGTTTTTCTCCACTCCAGAAAGTGAATTAAATAACATTTGTAGGCCTTTATTGTTCAATCAAAAACGCCCGATTTTTGACGAAAGAGATAACCACCCCCCCTTACGACATGCTTCAGAAACTAAAAAAATGGTCCGTTTTCAAATGTTGCCTCTTTGAACTACAATTCACATTTGTACGTGGAAAAGCACTTTTAAAGATCAAATGAGATGTTTAAAGTGATTTTCATGCTTCCAGGGGCCTTAAACACAAGATTTGAGGAATGGGTAAAAGTGAATGAAAATGGCCAATTTACTCACTCTGAGGCCTTAAACAGTGTTTCTCCTCCACGGGAAGTGAATTAAATAACATTTGTAGGCCTTTATTGTTCAAGCGAAAACGCCCGATTATTGACGAAAGAGATAACCACCCCCCCTTACGACATGCTTCAGTAACGAAAAAAATGGTCCGTTTTCAAATGTTGCGTCTTTGAATGACAATCCACATTTGTACGTGGGTAATCACTTTTAGAGATAAAGTGAGATGTTTAAAGTGATTTTCAAGCTTCCAGGGGCCCTAAACACAAGATTTGAGAAATGGGTAAAAGTGAATGAAAATGGCCAATTTACTCACTCTGAGGCCTTAAAAAGTGTTTCTCCTCCACGGGAAGTGAATTAAATACCATTTGGAGGCCTTTATTGTTCAAGCGAAAACGCCTGATTTTTGATGAAAGAGATAACCACCCCCGCTTACGACATGCTTCTGAAACTAAAAAAATGGTTCATTTTCAAATGTTGCGTCTTTGAACTACAATTAACATTGTACGTGGATATTCACTTTTAGAGATAAAATGAGATGTTTAAAGTGATTTTCAAGCTTCCAGGGGCCCTAAACACGAGATTTGAGAAATGGGTAAACGAGAATGAAAATGGCCAATTTACTCACTCTGCGGCCTTAAAAAGTGTTTCTCCTCCACGGAAAGTGAATAAAATAACATTTGGATGCCTTTATTGTTCAATCAAAAACACCCGTTTTTTGTTGAAAAAGATAACCACCCCCCCTTACGACATGCTTCAGAAACGAAAAAAAAATTCCATTTTCAAATGTTGCGTCTTTGAACTACAATTCACATTTGTACGTGGATGATCACTTTTAGAGATAAAATTAGATGTTTAAAGTGATTTACAAGCTTCCAGGGGCCCTAAACACAAGATATGAGGAATGGGTAAATATGAATGAAAATGGCCAATTTATTCACTCTGAGGCCTTAAAAAGTTTTTCTCCACTCCAGAAAGTGAATTAAATAACATTTGTAGACCTTTATTGTTCAATCAAAAACGCCCGATTATTGACGAAAGAGAGAACCACCCCCGCTTACGACATGCTTCTGAAACTAAAAAAATGGTTCATTTTCAAATGTTGCGTCTTTGAACTACAATTAACATTGTACGTGGATATTCACTTTTAGAGATAAAATGAGATGTTTAAAGTGATTTTCAAGCTTCCAGGGGCCCTAAACACGAGATTTGAGAAATGGGTAAACGAGAATGAAAATGGCCAATTTACTCACTCTGCGGCCTTAAAAAGTGTTTCTCCTCCACGGAAAGTGAATAAAATAACATTTGGATGCCTTTATTGTTCAATCAAAAACACCCGTTTTTTGTTGAAAAAGATAACCACCCCCCCTTACGACATGCTTCAGAAACGAAAAAAAAATTCCATTTTCAAATGTTGCGTCTTTGAACTACAATTCACATTTGTACGTGGATGATCACTTTTAGAGATAAAATTAGATGTTTAAAGTGATTTACAAGCTTCCAGGGGCCCTAAACACAAGATATGAGGAATGGGTAAATATGAATGAAAATGGCCAATTTATTCACTCTGAGGCCTTAAAAAGTTTTTCTCCACTCCAGAAAGTGAATTAAATAACATTTGTAGACCTTTATTGTTCAATCAAAAACGCCCGATTATTGACGAAAGAGAGAACCACCCCCGCTTACGACATGCTTCTGAAACTAAAAAAATGGTTCATTTTCAAATGTTGCGTCTTTGAACTACAATTAACATTGTACGTGGATATTCACTTTTAGAGATAAAATGAGATGTTTAAAGTGATTTTCAAGCTTCCAGGGGCCCTAAACACGAGATTTGAGAAATGGGTAAACGAGAATGAAAATGGCCAATTTACTCACTCTGCGGCCTTAAAAAGTGTTTCTCCTCCACGGAAAGTGAATAAAATAACATTTGGATGCCTTTATTGTTCAATCAAAAACGCCCGTTTTTTGGTGAAAAAGATAACCACCCCCCCTTACGACATGCTTCAGAAACGGAAAAAATGGTCCATTTTCAAATGTTGCGTCTTTGAACTACAATTCACATTTGTACGTGGATGATCACTTTTAGAGATAAAATTAGATGTTTAAAGTGATATACAAGCTTCCAGGGGCCCTAAACACAAGATATGAGGAATGGGTAAATATGAATGAAAATGGCCAATTTATTCACTCCGAGGCCTTAAAAAGTTTTTCTCCACTCCAGAAAGTGAATTAAATAACATTTGTAGTCCTTTATTGTTCAATCAAAAATGCCCGATTTTTGACGAAAGAGATAACCACCCCCCTTACAACATGCTTCAGAAACTAAAAAAATGGTCTGTTTTCAAATGTAGCCTCTTTGAACTACAATTCACATTTGTACGTGGAAAAGCACTTTTAAAGATCAAATGAGATGTTTAAAGTGATTTTCATGCTTCCAGGGGCCTTAAACATAAGATTTGAGGTATGGGTAAAAGTAAATGAAAATGGCCAATTTACTCACTCTGAGGCCTTAAAAAGTGTTTCTCCTCCACGGGAAGTGAATTAAATAACATTTGTAGGCCTTTATTGTTCAAGCGAGAATGCCCGATTATTGACGAAAGAGATAACCACCCCCCCTTACGACATACTTCAGAAACGGAAAAAATGGTCCGTTTTCAAATGTTGCGTCTTTGAATGACAATCCACATTTGTACGTGGATAATCACTTTTAGAGCTAAAATTAGATGTTTAAAGTGATTTTCAAGCTTCCAGGGGCCCTAAACACAAGATTTGAGAAATGGGTAAAAGTGAATGAAAATGGCCAATTTACTCACTCTGAGGCCTTAAAAAGTGTTTCTCCTCCACGGGAAGTGAATTAAATACCATTTGGAGGCCTTTATTGTTCAAGCGAAAACGCCTGATTTTTTGATGAAAGAGATAACCACCCCCCTTACGACATGCTTCTGAAACTAAAAAAATGGGTTATTTTCAAATGTTGCGTCTTTGAATGACAATCCACATTTGTACGTGGATAATCACTTTTAGAGATAAAATGAGATGTTTAAAGTGATTTTCAAGCTTCCAGGGGCCCTAAACACGAGATTTGAGAAATGGGTAACCGTGAATGAAAATGGCCAATTTACTCACTCTGCGGCCTTAAAAAGTGTTTCTCCTCCACGGGAAGTGAATTAAATAACATTTGTAGGCCTTTATTGTTCAAGCGAAAACGCCCGATTATTGACGAAAGAGATAACCACCCCCCCTTACGACATACTTCAGAAACGGAAAAAATGGTCCGTTTTCAAATGTTGCGTCTTTGAATGACAATCCACATTTGTACGTGGATAATCACTTTTAGAGCTAAAATTAGATGTTTAAAGTGATTTTCAAGCTTCCAGGGGCCCTAAACACAAGATTTGAGAAATGGGTAAAAGTGAATGAAAATGGCCAATTTACTCACTCTGAGGCCTTAAAAAGTGTTTCTCCTCCACGGGAAGTGAATTAAATACCATTTGGAGGCCTTTATTGTTCAAGCGAAAACGCCTGATTTTTTGATGAAAGAGATAACCACCCCCCTTACGACATGCTTCTGAAACTAAAAAAATGGGTTATTTTCAAATGTTGCGTCTTTGAACTACAATTAACATTGTACGTGGATAATCACTTTTAGAGATAAAATGAGATGTTTAAAGTGATTTTCAAGCTTCCAGGGGCCCTAAACACGAGATTTGAGAAATGGGTAAACGTGAATGAAAATGGCCAATTTACTCACTCTGCGGCCTTAAAAAGTGTTTCTCCTCCACGGAAAGTGAATAAAATAACATTTGGATGCCTTTATTGTTCAATCAAAAACGCCCGTTTTTTGGTGAAAAAGATAACCACCCCCCCTTACGACATACTTCAGAAACGGAAAAAATGGTCCATTTTCAAATGTTGCGTCTTTGAACTACAATTCACATTTGTACGTGGATGATCACTTTTAGAGATAAAATTAGATGTTTAAAGTGATATACAAGCTTCCAGGGGCCCTAAACACAAGATATGAGGAATGGGTAAATATGAATGAAAATGGCCAATTTATTCACTCCGAGGCCTTAAAAAGTTTTTCTCCACTCCAGAAAGTGAATTAAATAACATTTGTAGTCCTTTATTGTTCAATCAAAAACGCCCGATTTTTGACGAAAGAGATAACCACCCCCCCTTACAACATGCTTCAGAAACTAAAAAAATGTTCTGTTTTCAAATGTAGCCTCTTTGAACTACAATTCACATTTGTACGTGGAAAAGCACTTTTAAAGATCAAATGAGATGTTTAAAGTGATTTTCATGCTTCCAGGGGCCTTAAACACAAGATTTGAGGTATGGGTAAAAGTAAATGAAAATGGCCAATTTACTCACTCTGAGGCCTTAAAAAGTGTTTCTCCTCCACGGGAAGTGAATTAAATACCATTATGAGGCCTTTATTGTTCAAGCGAAAACGCCTGATTTTTGATGAAAGAGATAACCACCCCCTCTTACGACATGCTTCTGAAACTAAAAAAATGGTTCATTTTCAAATGTTGCGTCTTTGAACTACAATTAACATTGTACGTGGATATTCACTTTTAGAGATAAAATGAGATGTTTAAAGTGATTTTCAAGCTTCCAGGGGCCCTAAACACGAGATTTGAGAAATGGGTAAACGTGAATGAAAACGGCCAATTTACTCACTCTGCGGCCTTAAAAAGTGTTTCTCCTCCACGGAAAGTAAATAAAATAACATTTGGATGCCTTTATTGTTCAATCAAAAACGCCCGTTTTTTGGTGAAAAAGATAACCACCCCCCCTTACGACATGCTTCAGAAACGAAAAAAATGTTCCATTTTCAAATGTTGCGTCTTTGAACTACAATTCACATTTGTACGTGGATGATCACTTTTAGAGATAAAATTAGATGTTTAAAGTGATTTACAAGCTTCCAGGGGCCCTAAACACAAGATATGAGGAATGGGTAAATATGAATGAAACTGGCCAATTTATTCACTCTGAGGCCTTAAAAAGTTTTTCTCCACTCCAGAAAGTGAATTAAATAACATTTGTAGGCCTTTATTGTTCAATCAAAAACGCCCGATTTTTGACGAAAGAGATAACCACCCCCCCTTACGACATGCTTCAGAAACTAAAAAAATGGTCCGTTTTCAAATGTTGCCTCTTTGAACTACAATTCACATTTGTACGTGGAAAAGCACTTTTAAAGATCAAATGAGGTGTTTAAAGTGATTTTCATGCTTCCAGGGGCCTTAAACACAAGATTTGAGGAATGGGTAAAAGTGAATGAAAATGGCCAATTTACTCACTCTGAGGCCTTAAACAGTGTTTCTCCTCCACGGGAAGTGAATTAAATAACATTTGTAGGCCTTTATTGTTAAAGCGAAAACGCCCGATTATTGACGAAAGAGATAACCACCCCCCCTTACGACATGCTTCAGTAACGAAAAAAATGGTCCGTTTTCAAATGTTGCGTCTTTGAATGACAATCCACATTTGTACGTGGGTAATCACTTTTAGAGATAAAGTGAGATGTTTAAAGTGATTTTCAAGCTTCCAGGGGCCCTAAACACAAGATTTGAGAAATGGGTAAAAGTGAATGAAAATGGCCAATTTACTCACTCTGAGGCCTTAAAAAGTGTTTCTCCTCCACGGGAAGTGAATTAAATACCATTTGGAGGCCTTTATTGTTCAAGCGAAAACGCCTGATTTTTGATGAAAGAGATAACCACCCCCGCTTACGACATGCTTCTGAAACTAAAAAAATGGTTCATTTTCAAATGTTGCGTCTTTGAACTACAATTAACATTGTACGTGGATATTCACTTTTAGAGATAAAATGAGATGTTTAAAGTGATTTTCAAGCTTCCAGGGGCCCTAAACACGAGATTTGAGAAATGGGTAAACGAGAATGAAAATGGCCAATTTACTCACTCTGCGGCCTTAAAAAGTGTTTCTCCTCCACGGAAAGTGAATAAAATAACATTTGGATGCCTTTATTGTTCAATCAAAAACACCCGTTTTTTGTTGAAAAAGATAACCACCCCCCCTTACGACATGCTTCAGAAACGAAAAAAAAATTCCATTTTCAAATGTTGCGTCTTTGAACTACAATTCACATTTGTACGTGGATGATCACTTTTAGAGATAAAATTAGATGTTTAAAGTGATTTACAAGCTTCCAGGGGCCCTAAACACAAGATATGAGGAATGGGTAAATATGAATGAAAATGGCCAATTTATTCACTCTGAGGCCTTAAAAAGTTTTTCTCCACTCCAGAAAGTGAATTAAATAACATTTGTAGACCTTTATTGTTCAATCAAAAACGCCCGATTATTGACGAAAGAGAGAACCACCCCCGCTTACGACATGCTTCTGAAACTAAAAAAATGGTTCATTTTCAAATGTTGCGTCTTTGAACTACAATTAACATTGTACGTGGATATTCACTTTTAGAGATAAAATGAGATGTTTAAAGTGATTTTCAAGCTTCCAGGGGCCCTAAACACGAGATTTGAGAAATGGGTAAACGAGAATGAAAATGGCCAATTTACTCACTCTGCGGCCTTAAAAAGTGTTTCTCCTCCACGGAAAGTGAATAAAATAACATTTGGATGCCTTTATTGTTCAATCAAAAACACCCGTTTTTTGTTGAAAAAGATAACCACCCCCCCTTACGACATGCTTCAGAAACGAAAAAAAAATTCCATTTTCAAATGTTGCGTCTTTGAACTACAATTCACATTTGTACGTGGATGATCACTTTTAGAGATAAAATTAGATGTTTAAAGTGATTTACAAGCTTCCAGGGGCCCTAAACACAAGATATGAGGAATGGGTAAATATGAATGAAAATGGCCAATTTATTCACTCTGAGGCCTTAAAAAGTTTTTCTCCACTCCAGAAAGTGAATTAAATAACATTTGTAGACCTTTATTGTTCAATCAAAAACGCCCGATTATTGACGAAAGAGAGAACCACCCCCGCTTACGACATGCTTCTGAAACTAAAAAAATGGTTCATTTTCAAATGTTGCGTCTTTGAACTACAATTAACATTGTACGTGGATATTCACTTTTAGAGATAAAATGAGATGTTTAAAGTGATTTTCAAGCTTCCAGGGGCCCTAAACACGAGATTTGAGAAATGGGTAAACGAGAATGAAAATGGCCAATTTACTCACTCTGCGGCCTTAAAAAGTGTTTCTCCTCCACGGAAAGTGAATAAAATAACATTTGGATGCCTTTATTGTTCAATCAAAAACGCCCGTTTTTTGGTGAAAAAGATAACCACCCCCCCTTACGACATGCTTCAGAAACGGAAAAAATGGTCCATTTTCAAATGTTGCGTCTTTGAACTACAATTCACATTTGTACGTGGATGATCACTTTTAGAGATAAAATTAGATGTTTAAAGTGATATACAAGCTTCCAGGGGCCCTAAACACAAGATATGAGGAATGGGTAAATATGAATGAAAATGGCCAATTTATTCACTCCGAGGCCTTAAAAAGTTTTTCTCCACTCCAGAAAGTGAATTAAATAACATTTGTAGTCCTTTATTGTTCAATCAAAAATGCCCGATTTTTGACGAAAGAGATAACCACCCCCCTTACAACATGCTTCAGAAACTAAAAAAATGGTCTGTTTTCAAATGTAGCCTCTTTGAACTACAATTCACATTTGTACGTGGAAAAGCACTTTTAAAGATCAAATGAGATGTTTAAAGTGATTTTCATGCTTCCAGGGGCCTTAAACACAAGATTTGAGGTATGGGTAAAAGTAAATGAAAATGGCCAATTTACTCACTCTGAGGCCTTAAAAAGTGTTTCTCCTCCACGGGAAGTGAATTAAATACCATTATGAGGCCTTTATTGTTCAAGCGAAAACGCCTGATTTTTGATGAAAGAGATAACCACCCCCCCTTACGACATGCTTCTGAAACTAAAAAAATGGTTCATTTTCAAATGTTGCGTCTTTTGAACTACAATTAACATTGTACCTGGATAATCACTTTTAGAGATAAAATGAGATGTTTAAAGTGATTTTCAAGCTTCCTGGGGCCCTAAACACGAGATTTGAGAAATGGGTAACCGTGAATGAAAATGGCCAATTTACTCACTCTGCGGCCTTAAAAAGTGTTTCTCCTCCACGGGAAGTGAATTAAATAACATTTGTAGGCCTTTATTGTTCAAGCGAAAACGCCCGATTATTGACGAAAGAGATAACCACCCCCCCTTACGACATGCTTCAGTAACGAAAAAAATGGTCCGTTTTCAAATGTTGCGTCTTTGAATGACAATCCACATTTGTACGTGGGTAATCACTTTTAGAGATAAAGTGAGATGTTTAAAGTGATTTTCAAGCTTCCAGGGGCCCTAAACACAAGATTTGAGAAATGGGTAAAAGTGAATGAAAATGGCCAATTTACTCACTCTGAGGCCTTAAAAAGTGTTTCTCCTCCACGGGAAGTGAATTAAATACCATTTGGAGGCCTTTATTGTTCAAGCGAAAACGCCTGATTTTTGATGAAAGAGATAACCACCCCCGCTTACGACATGCTTCTGAAACTAAAAAAATGGTTCATTTTCAAATGTTGCGTCTTTGAACTACAATTAACATTGTACGTGGATATTCACTTTTAGAGATAAAATGAGATATTTAAAGTGATTTTCAAGCTTCCAGGGGCCCTAAACACGAGATTTGAGAAATGGGTAAACGAGAATGAAAATGGCCAATTTACTCACTCTGCGGCCTTAAAAAGTGTTTCTCCTCCACGGAAAGTGAATAAAATAACATTTGGATGCCTTTATTGTTCAATCAAAAACACCCGTTTTTTGTTGAAAAAGATAACCACCCCCCCTTACGACATGCTTCAGAAACGAAAAAAAAATTCCATTTTCAAATGTTGCGTCTTTGAACTACAATTCACATTTGTACGTGGATGATCACTTTTAGAGATAAAATTAGATGTTTAAAGTGATTTACAAGCTTCCAGGGGCCCTAAACACAAGATATGAGGAATGGGTAAATATGAATGAAAATGGCCAATTTATTCACTCTGAGGCCTTAAAAAGTTTTTCTCCACTCCAGAAAGTGAATTAAATAACATTTGTAGACCTTTATTGTTCAATCAAAAACGCCCGATTATTGACGAAAGAGAGAACCACCCCCGCTTACGACATGCTTCTGAAACTAAAAAAATGGTTCATTTTCAAATGTTGCGTCTTTGAACTACAATTAACATTGTAAGTGGATATTCACTTTTAGAGATAAAATGAGATGTTTAAAGTGATTTTCAAGCTTCCAGGGGCCCTAAACACGAGATTTGAGAAATGGGTAAACGAGAATGAAAATGGCCAATTTACTCACTCTGCGGCCTTAAAAAGTGTTTCTCCTCCACGGAAAGTGAATAAAATAACATTTGGATGCCTTTATTGTTCAATCAAAAACGCCCGTTTTTTGGTGAAAAAGATAACCACCCCCCCTTACGACATGCTTCAGAAACGGAAAAAATGGTCCATTTTCAAATGTTGCGTCTTTGAACTACAATTCACATTTGTACGTGGATGATCACTTTTAGAGATAAAATTAGATGTTTAAAGTGATATACAAGCTTCCAGGGGCCCTAAACACAAGATATGAGGAATGGGTAAATATGAATGAAAATGGCCAATTTATTCACTCCGAGGCCTTAAAAAGTTTTTCTCCACTCCAGAAAGTGAATTAAATAACATTTGTAGTCCTTTATTGTTCAATCAAAAATGCCCGATTTTTGACGAAAGAGATAACCACCCCCCTTACAACATGCTTCAGAAACTAAAAAAATGGTCTGTTTTCAAATGTAGCCTCTTTGAACTACAATTCACATTTGTACGTGGATATTCACTTTTAGAGATAAAATGAGATGTTTAAAGTGATTTTCAAGCTTCCAGGGGCCCTAAACACGAGATTTGAGAAATGGGTAAACGAGAATGAAAATGGCCAATTTACTCACTCTGCGGCCTTAAAAAGTGTTTCTCCTCCACGGAAAGTGAATAAAATAACATTTGGATGCCTTTATTGTTCAATCAAAAACACCCGTTTTTTGTTGAAAAAGATAACCACCCCCCCTTACGACATGCTTCAGAAACGAAAAAAAAATTCCATTTTCAAATGTTGCGTCTTTGAACTACAATTCACATTTGTACGTGGATGATCACTTTTAGAGATAAAATTAGATGTTTAAAGTGATATACAAGCTTCCAGGGGCCCTAAACACAAGATATGAGGAATGGGTAAATATGAATGAAAATGGCCAATTTATTCACTCTGAGGCCTTAAAAAGTTTTTCTCCACTCCAGAAAGTGAATTAAATAACATTTGTAGACCTTTATTGTTCAATCAAAAACGCCCGATTATTGACGAAAGAGAGAACCACCCCCGCTTATGACATGCTTCTGAAACTAAAAAAATGGTTCATTTTCAAATGTTGCGTCTTTGAACTACAATTAACATTGTACGTGGATATTCACTTTTAGAGATAAAATGAGATGTTTAAAGTGATTTTCAAGCTTCCAGGGGCCCTAAACACGAGATTTGAGAAATGGGTAAACGAGAATGAAAATGGCCAATTTACTCACTCTGCGGCCTTAAAAAGTGTTTCTCCTCCACGGAAAGTGAATAAAATAACATTTGGATGCCTTTATTGTTCAATCAAAAACGCCCGTTTTTTGGTGAAAAAGATAACCACCCCCCCTTACGACATGCTTCAGAAACGGAAAAAATGGTCCATTTTCAAATGTTGCGTCTTTGAACTACAATTCACATTTGTACGTGGATGATCACTTTTAGAGATAAAATTAGATGTTTAAAGTGATATACAAGCTTCCAGGGGCCCTAAACACAAGATATGAGGAATGGGTAAATATGAATGAAAATGGCCAATTTATTCACTCCGAGGCCTTAAAAAGTTTTTCTCCACTCCAGAAAGTGAATTAAATAACATTTGTAGTCCTTTATTGTTCAATCAAAAACGCCCGATTTTTGACGAAAGAGATAACCACCCCCCTTACAACATGCTTCAGAAATTAAAAAAATGGTCTGTTTTCAAATGTAGCCTCTTTGAACTACAATTCACATTTGTACGTGGAAAAGCACTTTTAAAGATCAAATGAGATGTTTAAAGTGATTTTCATGCTTCCAGGGGCCTTAAACACAAGATTTGAGGTATGGGTAAAAGTAAATGAAAATGGCCAATTTACTCACTCTGAGGCCTTAAAAAGTGTTTCTCCTCCACGGGAAGTGAATTAAATACCATTATGAGGCCTTTATTGTTCAAGCGAAAACGCCTGATTTTTGATGAAAGAGATAACCACCCGCCCTTACGACATGCTTCTGAAACTAAAAAAATGGTTCATTTTCAAATGTTGCGTCTTTTGAACTACAATTAACATTGTACCTGGATAATCACTTTTAGAGATAAAATGAGATGTTTAAAGTGATTTTCAAGCTTCCAGGGGCCCTAAACACGAGATTTGAGAAATGGGTAACCGTGAATGAAAATGGCCAATTTACTCACTCTGCGGCCTTAAAAAGTGTTTCTCCTCCACGGGAAGTGAATTAAATAACATTTGTAGGCCTTTATTGTTCAAGCGAAAACGCCCGATTATTGACGAAAGAGATAACCACCCCCCTTACGACATGCTTCAGTAACGAAAAAAATGGTCCGTTTTCAAATGTTGCGTCTTTGAATGACAATCCACATTTGTACGTGGGTAATCACTTTTAGAGATAAAGTGAGATGTTTAAAGTGATTTTCAAGCTTCCAGGGGCCCTAAACACAAGATTTGAGAAATGGGTAAAAGTGAATGAAAATGGCCAATTTACTCACTCTGAGGCCTTAAAAAGTGTTTCTCCTCCACGGGAAGTGAATTAAATACCATTTGGAGGCCTTTATTGTTCAAGCGAAAACGCCTGATTTTTGATGAAAGAGATAACCACCCCCGCTTACGACATGCTTCTGAAACTAAAAAAATGGTTCATTTTCAAATGTTGCGTCTTTGAACTACAATTAACATTGTACGTGGATATTCACTTTTAGAGATAAAATGAGATGTTTAAAGTGATTTTCAAGCTTCCAGGGGCCCTAAACACGAGATTTGAGAAATGGGTAAACGAGAATGAAAATGGCCAATTTACTCACTCTGCGGCCTTAAAAAGTGTTTCTCCTCCACGGAAAGTGAATAAAATAACATTTGGATGCCTTTATTGTTCAATCAAAAACACCCGTTTTTTGTTGAAAAAGATAACCACCCCCCCTTACGACATGCTTCAGAAACGAAAAAAAAAATCCATTTTCAAATGTTGCGTCTTTGAACTACAATTCACATTTGTACGTGGATGATCACTTTTAGAGATAAAATTAGATGTTTAAAGTGATTTACAAGCTTCCAGGGGCCCTAAACACAAGATATGAGGAATGGGTAAATATGAATGAAAATGGCCAATTTATTCACTCTGAGGCCTTAAAAAGTTTTTCTCCACTCCAGAAAGTGAATTAAATAACATTTGTAGACCTTTATTGTTCAATCAAAAACGCCCGATTATTGACGAAAGAGAGAACCACCCCCGCTTACGACATGCTTCTGAAACTAAAAAAATGGTTCATTTTCAAATGTTGCGTCTTTGAACTACAATTAACATTGTAAGTGGATATTCACTTTTAGAGATAAAATGAGATGTTTAAAGTGATTTTCAAGCTTCCAGGGGCCCTAAACACGAGATTTGAGAAATGGGTAAACGAGAATGAAAATGGCCAATTTACTCACTCTGCGGCCTTAAAAAGTGTTTCTCCTCCACGGAAAGTGAATAAAATAACATTTGGATGCCTTTATTGTTCAATCAAAAACGCCCGTTTTTTGGTGAAAAAGATAACCACCCCCCCTTACGACATGCTTCAGAAACGGAAAAAATGGTCCATTTTCAAATGTTGCGTCTTTGAACTACAATTCACATTTGTACGTGGATGATCACTTTTAGAGATAAAATTAGATGTTTAAAGTGATATACAAGCTTCCAGGGGCCCTAAACACAAGATATGAGGAATGGGTAAATATGAATGAAAATGGCCAATTTATTCACTCCGAGGCCTTAAAAAGTTTTTCTCCACTCCAGAAAGTGAATTAAATAACATTTGTAGTCCTTTATTGTTCAATCAAAAACGCCCGATTTTTGACGAAAGAGATAACCACCCCCCTTACAACATGCTTCAGAAACTAAAAAAATGGTCTGTTTTCAAATGTAGCCTCTTTGAACTACAATTCACATTTGTACGTGGAAAAGCACTTTTAAAGATCAAATGAGATGTTTAAAGTGATTTTCATGCTTCCAGGGGCCTTAAACACAAGATTTGAGGTATGGGTAAAAGTAAATGAAAATGGCCAATTTACTCACTCTGAGGCCTTAAAAAGTGTTTCTCCTCCACGGGAAGTGAATTAAATACCATTATGAGGCCTTTATTGTTCAAGCGAAAACGCCTGATTTTTGATGAAAGAGATAACCACCCCCCCTTACGACATGCTTCTGAAACAAAAAAAATGGTTCATTTTCAAATGTTGCGTCTTTTGAACTACAATTAACATTGTACCTGGATAATCACTTTTAGAGATAAAATGAGATGTTTAAAGTGATTTTCAAGCTTCCAGGGGCCCTAAACACGAGATTTGAGAAATGGGTAACCGTGAATGAAAATGGCCAATTTACTCACTCTGCGGCCTTAAAAAGTGTTTCTCCTCCAGGGAAAGTGAATAAAATAACATTTGGATGCCTTTATTGTTCAATCAAAAACGCCAGTTTTTTGGTGAAAAAGATAACCACCCCCTTACGACATGCTTCAGAAACGAAAAAAATGTTCCATTTTCAAATGTTGCGTCTTTGAACTACAATTCACATTTGTACGTGAATGATCACTTTTAGAGATAAAATTAGATGTTTAAAGTGATTTACAAGCTTCCAGGGGCCCTAAACACAAGATATGAGGAATGGGTAAATATGAATGAAAATGGCCAATTTATTCACTCTGAGGCCTTAAAAAGTTTTTCTCCACTCCAGAAAGTGAATTAAATAACATTTTTAAGGCCTTTATTGTTCAATCAAAAACGCCCGATTTGTGACGAAAGAGATAACCACCCCCCCTTACGACATGCTTCAGAAACTAAAAAAATGGTCCGTTTTCAAATGTTGCCTCTTTGAACTACAATTCACATTTGTACGTGGAAAAGCACTTTTAAAGATCAAATGAGATGTTTAAAGTGATTTTCATGCTTCCAGGGGCCTTAAACGCAAGATTTGAGGAATGGGTAAAAGTGAATGAAAATGGCCAATTTACTCACTCTGAGGCCTTAAAAAGTGTTTCTCCTCCACGGGAAGTGAATTAAATACCATTATGAGGCCTTTATTGTTCAAGCGAAAACGCCTGATTTTTGATGAAAGAGATAACCACCCCCCCTTACGACAAGCTTCAGAAACGAAAAAAAATTTCCATTTTCAAATGTTGCGTCTTTGAACTACAATTCACATTTGTACGTGGATGATCACTTTTAGAGATAAAATTAGATGTTTAAAGTGATTTACAAGCTTCCAGGGGCCCTAAACACAAGATATGAGGAATTGGTAAATATGAATGAAAATGGCCAATTTATTCACTCTGAGGCCTTAAAAAGTTTTTCTCCACTCCAGAAAGTGAATTAAATAACATTTGTAGGCCTTTATTGTTCAATCAAAAACGCGCGATTTTTGACGAAAGAGATAACCACCCCCCCTTACAACATGCTTCAGAAACTAAAAAAATTGTCCGTTTTCAAATGTTGCCTCTTTGAACTACAATTCACATTTGTACGTGGAAAAGCACTTTTAAAGATCAAATTAGATGTTTAAAGTGATTTTCATGCTTCCAGGGGCCTTAAACACAAGATTTGAGGAATGGGTAAAAGTGAATGAAAATGGCCAATTTACTCACTCTGAGGCCTTAAAAAGTGTTTCTCCTCCACGGGAAGTGAATTAAATAACATTTGTAGGCCTTTATTGTTCAAGCGAAAACGCCTGATTTTTGATGAAAGAGATAACCACCCCCCCTTACGACATGCTTCTGAAACTAAAAAAATGGTTCATTTTCAAATGTTGCGTCTTTGAACCACAATTAACATTGTACGTGGATAAACACTTTTAGAGATAAAATTAGATGTTTAAAGTGATTTTCAAGCTTCCCGGGGCCCTAAACACTAGATTTGAGAAATGGGTAAAAGTGAATGAAAATGGCCAATTTACTCACTCTGAGGCCTTAAAAAGTGTTTCTCCTCCACGGGAAGTGAATTAAATACCATTTGGAGGCCTTTATTGTTCAAGCGAAAACGCCTGATTTTTGATGAAAGAGATAACCACCCCCCCTTACGACATGCTTCCGAAACTAAAAAAATGGTTCATTTTCAAATGTTGCGTCTTTTGAACTACAATTAACATTGTACGTGGATAATCACTTTTAGAGATAAAATGAGATGTTTAAAGTGATTTTCAAGCTTCCAGGGGCCCTAAACACGAGATTTGAGAAATGGGTAAACGTGAATGAAAATGGCCAATTTACTCACTCTGCGGCCTTAAAAAGTGTTTCTCCTCCACGGAAAGTGAATAAAATAACATTTGGATGCCTTTATTGTTCAATCAAAAACGCCCGTTTTTTGGTGAAAAAGATAACCACCCCCCCTTACGACATGCTTCAGAAACGGAAAAAATGGTCCATTTTCAAATGTTGCGTCTTTGAACTACAATTCACATTTGTACGTGGATGATCACTTTTAGAGATAAAATTAGATGTTTAAAGTGATTTACAAGCTTCCAGGGGCCCTAAACACAAGATATGAGGAATGGGTAAATATGAATGAAAATGGCCAATTTATTCACTCTGAGGCCTTAAAAAGTTTTTCTCCACTCCAGAAAGTGAATTAAATAACATTTGTAGACCTTTATTGTTCAATCAAAAACGCCCGATTATTGACGAAAGAGAGAACCACCCCCGCTTACGACATGCTTCTGAAACTAAAAAAATGGTTCATTTTCAAATGTTGCGTCTTTGAACTACAATTAACATTGTACGTGGATATTCACTTTTAGAGATAAAATGAGATGTTTAAAGTGATTTTCAAGCTTCCAGGGGCCCTAAACACGAGATTTGAGAAATGGGTAAACGAGAATGAAAATGGCCAATTTACTCACTCTGCGGCCTTAAAAAGTGTTTCTCCTCCACGGAAAGTGAATAAAATAACATTTGGATGCCTTTATTGTTCAATCAAAAACGCCCGTTTTTTGGTGAAAAAGATAACCACCCCCCCTTACGACATGCTTCAGAAACGGAAAAAATGGTCCATTTTCAAATGTTGCGTCTTTGAACTACAATTCACATTTGTACGTGGATGATCACTTTTAGAGATAAAATTAGATGTTTAAAGTGATATACAAGCTTCCAGGGGCCCTAAACACAAGATATGAGGAATGGGTAAATATGAATGAAAATGGCCAATTTATTCACTCCGAGGCCTTAAAAAGTTTTTCTCCACTCCAGAAAGTGAATTAAATAACATTTGTAGTCCTTTATTGTTCAATCAAAAATGCCCGATTTTTGACGAAAGAGATAACCACCCCCCTTACAACATGCTTCAGAAACTAAAAAAATGGTCTGTTTTCAAATGTAGCCTCTTTGAACTACAATTCACATTTGTACGTGGAAAAGCACTTTTAAAGATCAAATGAGATGTTTAAAGTGATTTTCATGCTTCCAGGGGCCTTAAACACAAGATTTGAGGTATGGGTAAAAGTAAATGAAAATGGCCAATTTACTCACTCTGAGGCCTTAAAAAGTGTTTCTCCTCCACGGGAAGTGAATTAAATACCATTATGAGGCCTTTATTGTTCAAGCGAAAACGCCTGATTTTTGATGAAAGAGATAACCACCCCCCCTTACGACATGCTTCTGAAACTAAAAAAATGGTTCATTTTCAAATGTTGCGTCTTTTGAACTACAATTAACATTGTACCTGGATAATCACTTTTAGAGATAAAATGAGATGTTTAAAGTGATTTTCAAGCTTCCTGGGGCCCTAAACACGAGATTTGAGAAATGGGTAACCGTGAATGAAAATGGCCAATTTACTCACTCTGCGGCCTTAAAAAGTGTTTCTCCTCCACGGGAAGTGAATTAAATAACATTTGTAGGCCTTTATTGTTCAAGCGAAAACGCCCGATTATTGACGAAAGAGATAACCACCCCCCCTTACGACATGCTTCAGTAACGAAAAAAATGGTCCGTTTTCAAATGTTGCGTCTTTGAATGACAATCCACATTTGTACGTGGGTAATCACTTTTAGAGATAAAGTGAGATGTTTAAAGTGATTTTCAAGCTTCCAGGGGCCCTAAACACAAGATTTGAGAAATGGGTAAAAGTGAATGAAAATGGCCAATTTACTCACTCTGAGGCCTTAAAAAGTGTTTCTCCTCCACGGGAAGTGAATTAAATACCATTTGGAGGCCTTTATTGTTCAAGCGAAAACGCCTGATTTTTGATGAAAGAGATAACCACCCCCGCTTACGACATGCTTCTGAAACTAAAAAAATGGTTCATTTTCAAATGTTGCGTCTTTGAACTACAATTAACATTGTACGTGGATATTCACTTTTAGAGATAAAATGAGATGTTTAAAGTGATTTTCAAGCTTCCAGGGGCCCTAAACACGAGATTTGAGAAATGGGTAAACGAGAATGAAAATGGCCAATTTACTCACTCTGCGGCCTTAAAAAGTGTTTCTCCTCCACGGAAAGTGAATAAAATAACATTTGGATGCCTTTATTGTTCAATCAAAAACACCCGTTTTTTGTTGAAAAAGATAACCACCCCCCCTTACGACATGCTTCAGAAACGAAAAAAAAATTCCATTTTCAAATGTTGCGTCTTTGAACTACAATTCACATTTGTACGTGGATGATCACTTTTAGAGATAAAATTAGATGTTTAAAGTGATTTACAAGCTTCCAGGGGCCCTAAACACAAGATATGAGGAATGGGTAAATATGAATGAAAATGGCCAATTTATTCACTCTGAGGCCTTAAAAAGTTTTTCTCCACTCCAGAAAGTGAATTAAATAACATTTGTAGACCTTTATTGTTCAATCAAAAACTCCCGATTATTGACGAAAGAGAGAACCACCCCCGCTTACGACATGCTTCTGAAACTAAAAAAATGGTTCATTTTCAAATGTTGCGTCTTTGAACTACAATTAACATTGTAAGTGGATATTCACTTTTAGAGATAAAATGAGATGTTTAAAGTGATTTTCAAGCTTCCAGGGGCCCTAAACACGAGATTTGAGAAATGGGTAAACGAGAATGAAAATGGCCAATTTACTCACTCTGCGGCCTTAAAAAGTGTTTCTCCTCCACGGAAAGTGAATAAAATAACATTTGGATGCCTTTATTGTTCAATCAAAAACGCCCGTTTTTTGGTGAAAAAGATAACCACCCCCCCTTACGACATGCTTCAGAAACGGAAAAAATGGTCCATTTTCAAATGTTGCGTCTTTGAACTACAATTCACATTTGTACGTGGATGATCACTTTTAGAGATAAAATTAGATGTTTAAAGTGATATACAAGCTTCCAGGGGCCCTAAACACAAGATATGAGGAATGGGTAAATATGAATGAAAATGGCCAATTTATTCACTCCGAGGCCTTAAAAAGTTTTTCTCCACTCCAGAAAGTGAATTAAATAACATTTGTAGTCCTTTATTGTTCAATCAAAAACGCCCGATTTTTGACGAAAGAGATAACCACCCCCCTTACAACATGCTTCAGAAACTAAAAAAATGGTCTGTTTTCAAATGTAGCCTCTTTGAACTACAATTCACATTTGTACGTGGATATTCACTTTTAGAGATAAAATGAGATGTTTAAAGTGATTTTCAAGCTTCCAGGGGCCCTAAACACGAGATTTGAGAAATGGGTAAACGAGAATGAAAATGGCCAATTTACTCACTCTGCGGCCTTAAAAAGTGTTTCTCCTCCACGGAAAGTGAATAAAATAACATTTGGATGCCTTTATTGTTCAATCAAAAACACCCGTTTTTTGTTGAAAAAGATAACCACCCCCCCTTACGACATGCTTCAGAAACGAAAAAAAAATTCCATTTTCAAATGTTGCGTCTTTGAACTACAATTCACATTTGTACGTGGATGATCACTTTTAGAGATAAAATTAGATGTTTAAAGTGATTTACAAGCTTCCAGGGGCCCTAAACACAAGATATGAGGAATGGGTAAATATGAATGAAAATGGCCAATTTATTCACTCTGCGGCCTTAAAAAGTTTTTCTCCACTCCAGAAAGTGAATTAAATAACATTTGTAGACCTTTATTGTTCAATCAAAAACGCCCGATTATTGACGAAAGAGAGAACCACCCCCGCTTACGACATGCTTCTGAAACTAAAAAAATGGTTCATTTTCAAATGTTGCGTCTTTGAACTACAATTAACATTGTACGTGGATATTCACTTTTAGAGATAAAATGAGATGTTTAAAGTGATTTTCAAGCTTCCAGGGGCCCTAAACACGAGATTTGAGAAATGGGTAAACGAGAATGAAAATGGCCAATTTACTCACTCTGCGGCCTTAAAAAGTGTTTCTCCTCCACGGAAAGTGAATAAAATAACATTTGGATGCCTTTATTGTTCAATCAAAAACACCCGTTTTTTGTTGAAAAAGATAACCACCCCCCCTTACGACATGCTTCAGAAACGAAAAAAAAATTCCATTTTCAAATGTTGCGTCTTTGAACTACAATTCACATTTGTACGTGGATGATCACTTTTAGAGATAAAATTAGATGTTTAAAGTGATTTACAAGCTTCCAGGGGCCCTAAACACAAGATATGAGGAATGGGTAAATATGAATGAAAATGGCCAATTTATTCACTCTGAGGCCTTAAAAAGTTTTTCTCCACTCCAGAAAGTGAATTAAATAACATTTGTAGACCTTTATTGTTCAATCAAAAACGCCCGATTATTGACGAAAGAGAGAACCACCCCCGCTTACGACATGCTTCTGAAACTAAAAAAATGGTTCATTTTCAAATGTTGCGTCTTTGAACTACAATTAACATTGTACGTGGATATTCACTTTTAGAGATAAAATGAGATGTTTAAAGTGATTTTCAAGCTTCCAGGGGCCCTAAACACGAGATTTGAGAAATGGGTAAACGAGAATGAAAATGGCCAATTTACTCACTCTGCGGCCTTAAAAAGTGTTTCTCCTCCACGGAAAGTGAATAAAATAACATTTGGATGCCTTTATTGTTCAATCAAAAACGCCCGTTTTTTGGTGAAAAAGATAACCACCCCCCCTTACGACATGCTTCAGAAACGGAAAAAATGGTCCATTTTCAAATGTTGCGTCTTTGAACTACAATTCACATTTGTACGTGGATGATCACTTTTAGAGATAAAATTAGATGTTTAAAGTGATATACAAGCTTCCAGGGGCCCTAAACACAAGATATGAGGAATGGGTAAATATGAATGAAAATGGCCAATTTATTCACTCCGAGGCCTTAAAAAGTTTTTCTCCACTCCAGAAAGTGAATTAAATAACATTTGTAGTCCTTTATTGTTCAATCAAAAACGCCCGATTTTTGACGAAAGAGATAACCACCCCCCTTACAACATGCTTCAGAAACTAAAAAAATGGTCTGTTTTCAAATGTAGCCTCTTTGAACTACAATTCACATTTGTACGTGGAAAAGCACTTTTAAAGATCAAATGAGATGTTTAAAGTGATTTTCATGCTTCCAGGGGCCTTAAACACAAGATTTGAGGTATGGGTAAAAGTAAATGAAAATGGCCAATTTACTCACTCTGAGGCCTTAAAAAGTGTTTCTCCTCCACGGGAAGTGAATTAAATACCATTATGAGGCCTTTATTGTTCAAGCGAAAACGCCTGATTTTTGATGAAAGAGATAACCACCCCCCCTTACGACATGCTTCTGAAACTAAAAAAATGGTTCATTTTCAAATGTTGCGTCTTTTGAACTACAATTAACATTGTACCTGGATAATCACTTTTAGAGATAAAATGAGATGTTTAAAGTGATTTTCAAGCTTCCAGGGGCCCTAAACACGAGATTTGAGAAATGGGTAACCGTGAATGAAAATGGCCAATTTACTCACTCTGCGGCCTTAAAAAGTGTTTCTCCTCCACGGGAAGTGAATTAAATAACATTTGTAGGCCTTTATTGTTCAAGCGAAAACGCCCGATTATTGACGAAAGAGATAACCACCCCCCCTTACGACATACTTCAGAAACGGAAAAAATGGTCCGTTTTCAAATGTTGCGTCTTTGAATGACAATCCACATTTGTACGTGGATAATCACTTTTAGAGCTAAAATTAGATGTTTAAAGTGATTTTCAAGCTTCCAGGGGCCCTAAACACAAGATTTGAGAAATGGGTAAAAGTGAATGAAAATGGCCAATTTACTCACTCTGAGGCCTTAAAAAGTGTTTCTCCTCCACGGGAAGTGAATTAAATACCATTTGGAGGCCTTTATTGTTCAAGCGAAAACGCCTGATTTTTTGATGAAAGAGATAACCACCCCCCTTACGACATGCTTCTGAAACTAAAAAAATGGGTTATTTTCAAATGTTGCGTCTTTGAACTACAATTAACATTGTACGTGGATAATCACTTTTAGAGATAAAATGAGATGTTTAAAGTGATTTTCAAGCTTCCAGGGGCCCTAAACACAAGATTTGAGAAATGGGTAAAAGTGAATGAAAATGGCCAATTTACTCACTCTGAGGCCTTAAAAAGTGTTTCTCCTCCACGGAAAGTGAATAAAATAGCATTTGGATGCCTTTATTGTTCAATCAAAAACGCCCGTTTTTTGGTGAAAAAGATAACCACCCCCCCTTACGACATGCTTCAGAAACAAAAAAAATGGTCCATTTTCAAATGTTGCGTCTTTGAACTACAATTCACATTTGTACGTGGATAATCACTTTTAGAGATAAAATTAGATGTTTAAAGTGATTTACAAGCTTCCAGGGGCCCTAAACACAAGATATGAGGAATGGGTAAATATGAATGAAAATGGCCAATTTATTCACTCTGCGGCCTTAAAAAGTGTTTCTCCTCCACGGAAAGTGAATAAAATAACATTTGGATGCCTTTATTGTTCAATCAAAAACGCCTGTTTTTTGGTGAAAAAGATAACCACCCCCCCTTACGACATGCTTCTGAAACTAAAAAAATGGTTCATTTTCAAATGTTGCGTCTTTTGAACTACAATTAACATTGTACGTGGATAATCACTTTTAGAGATAAAATGAGATGTTTAAAGTGATTTTCAAGCTTCCAGGGGCCCTAAACACGAGATTTGAGAAATGGGTAACCGTGAATGAAAATGGCCAATTTACTCACTCTGCGGCCTTAAAAAGTGTTTCTCCTCCACGGAAAGTGAATAAAATAACATTTGGATGCCTTTATTGTTCAATCCAAAACGCCTGTTTTTTGGTGAAAAAGATAACCACCCCCCCTTACGACATGCCTCAGAAACGAAAAAAATATTCTATTTTCAAATGTTGCGTCTTTGAACTACAATTCACATTTGTACGTGAATGATCACTTTTAGAGATAAAATTAGATGTTTAAAGTGATTTACAAGCTTCCAGGGGCCCTAAACACAAGATATGAGGAATGGGTAAATATGAATGAAAATGGCCAATTTATTCACTCTGAGGCCTTAAAAAGTTTTTCTCCACTCCAGAAAGTGAATTAAATAACATTTTTAGGCCTTTATTGTTCAATCAAAAACGCCCGATTTTTTGACGAAAGAGATAACCACCCCCCCTTACGACATGCTTCAGAAACTAAAAAAATGGTTCATTTTCAAATGTTGCGTCTTTGAACCACAATTAACATTTGTACGTGGATAAACGCTTTTAGAGCTAAAATTAGATGTTTAAAGTGATTTTCAAGCTTCCAGGGGCCCTAAACACGAGATTTGAGAAATGGGTAACCGTGAATGAAAATGGCCAATTTACTCACTCTGCGGCCTTAAAAAGTGTTTCTCCTCCACGGAAAGTGAATAAAATAACATTTTGATGCCTTTATTGTTAAATCAAAAACGCCCGTTTTTGGTGAAAAAGATAACCACCCCCCCTTACGACATGCTTCAGAAACGAAAAAAATGGTCCGTTTTCAAATGTTGCGTCTTTGAATGACAATCCACATTTGTACGTGGATAATCACTTTTAGAGCTAAAATTAGATGTTTAAAGTGATTTTCAAGCTTCCAGGGGCCCTAAACACAAGATTTGAGAAATGGGTAAAAGTGAATGAAAATGGCCAATTTACTCACTCTGAGGCCTTAATAAGTGTTTCTCCTCCACGGGAAGTGAATTAAATACCATTTGGAGGTCTTTATTGTTCAAGCGAAAACGCCTGATTTTTGATGAAAGAGATAACCACCCCCCCTTACGACATGCTTCTGAAACTGAAAAAATGGTTCATTTTCAAATGTTGCGTCTTTGAACCACAATTAACATTTGTACGTGGATAAACACTTTTAGAGCTAAAATTACATGTTTAAAGTGATTTTCAAGCTTCCAGGGGCCCTAAACACGAGATATGAGAAATGGGTAAACGTGAATGAAAATGGCCAATTTACTCTCTCTGCGGCCTTAAAAAGTGTTTCTCCTCCACGGAAAGTGAATAAAATAACATTTTGATGCCTTTATTGTTCAATAAAAAACGCCCGTTTTTGGTGAAAAAGATAACCACCCCCCCTTACGACATGCTTCAGAAACGAAAAAAATGGTCTGTTTTCAAATGTTGCGTCTTTGAATGACAATCCACATTTGTACGTGGATAATCACTTTTAGAGCTAAAATTAGATGTTTAAAGTGATTTTCAAGCTTCCAGGGGCCCTAAACACAAGATTTGAGAAATGGGTAAAAGTGAATGAAAATGGCCAATTTACTCACTCTGAGGCCTTAATAAGTGTTTCTCCTCCACGGGAAGTGAATTAAATACCATTTGGAGGCCTTTATTGTTCAAGCGAAAACGCCTGATTTTTGATGAAAGAGATAACCACCCCCCCTTACGACATGCTTCTGAAACTAAAAAAATGGTTCATTTTCAAATATTGCGTCTTTTGAACTACAATTAACATTGTATGTGGATAATCACTTTTAGAGATAAAATGAGATGTTTAAAGTGATTTTCAAGCTTCCAGGGGCCCTAAACACGAGATTTGAGAAATGGGTAACCGTGAATGAAAATGGCCAATTTACTCACTCTGCGGCCTTAAAAAGTGTTTCTCCTCCAGGGAAAGTGAATAAAATAACATTTGGATGCCTTTATTGTTCAATCAAAAACGCCAGTTTTTTGGTGAAAAAGATAACCACCCCCTTACGACATGCTTCAGAAACGAAAAAAATGTTCCATTTTCAAATGTTGCGTCTTTGAACTACAATTCACATTTGTACGTGAATGATCACTTTTAGAGATAAAATTAGATGTTTAAAGTGATTTACAAGCTTCCAGGGGCCCTAAACACAAGATATGAGGAATGGGTAAATATGAATGAAAATGGCCAATTTATTCACTCTGAGGCCTTAAAAAGTTTTTCTCCACTCCAGAAAGTGAATTAAATAACATTTTTAAGGCCTTTATTGTTCAATCAAAAACGCCCGATTTGTGACGAAAGAGATAACCACCCCCCCTTACGACATGCTTCAGAAACTAAAAAAATGGTCCGTTTTCAAATGTTGCCTCTTTGAACTACAATTCACATTTGTACGTGGAAAAGCACTTTTAAAGATCAAATGAGATGTTTAAAGTGATTTTCATGCTTCCAGGGGCCTTAAACACAAGATTTGAGGAATGGGTAAAAGTGAATGAAAATGGCCAATTTACTCACTCTGAGGCCTTAAAAAGTGTTTCTCCTCCACGGGAAGTGAATTAAATACCATTATGAGGCCTTTATTGTTCAAGCGAAAACGCCTGATTTTTGATGAAAGAGATAACCACCCCCCCTTACGACAAGCTTCAGAAACGAAAAAAAATTTCCATTTTCAAATGTTGCGTCTTTGAACTACAATTCACATTTGTACGTGGATGATCACTTTTAGAGATAAAATTAGATGTTTAAAGTGATTTACAAGCTTCCAGGGGCCCTAAACACAAGATATGAGGAATTGGTAAATATGAATGAAAATGGCCAATTTATTCACTCTGAGGCCTTAAAAAGTTTTTCTCCACTCCAGAAAGTGAATTAAATAACATTTGTAGGCCTTTATTGTTCAATCAAAAACGCGCGATTTTTGACGAAAGAGATAACCACCCCCCCTTACAACATGCTTCAGAAACTAAAAAAATTGTCCGTTTTCAAATGTTGCCTCTTTGAACTACAATTCACATTTGTACGTGGAAAAGCACTTTTAAAGATCAAATTAGATGTTTAAAGTGATTTTCATGCTTCCAGGGGCCTTAAACACAAGATTTGAGGAATGGGTAAAAGTGAATGAAAATGGCCAATTTACTCACTCTGAGGCCTTAAAAAGTGTTTCTCCTCCACGGGAAGTGAATTAAATAACATTTGTAGGCCTTTATTGTTCAAGCGAAAACGCCTGATTTTTGATGAAAGAGATAACCACCCCCCCTTACGACATGCTTCTGAAACTAAAAAAATGGTTCATTTTCAAATGTTGCGTCTTTGAACCACAATTAACATTGTACGTGGATAAACACTTTTAGAGATAAAATTAGATGTTTAAAGTGATTTTCAAGCTTCCCGGGGCCCTAAACACTAGATTTGAGAAATGGGTAAAAGTGAATGAAAATGGCCAATTTACTCACTCTGAGGCCTTAAAAAGTGTTTCTCCTCCACGGGAAGTGAATTAAATACCATTTGGAGGCCTTTATTGTTCAAGCGAAAACGCCTGATTTTTGATGAAAGAGATAACCACCCCCCCTTACGACATGCTTCTGAAACTAAAAAAATGGTTCATTTTCAAATGTTGCGTCTTTTGAACTACAATTAACATTGTACGTGGATAATCACTTTTAGAGATAAAATGAGATGTTTAAAGTGATTTTCAAGCTTCCAGGGGCCCTAAACACGAGATTTGAGAAATGGGTAACCGTGAATGAAAATGGCCAATTTACTCACTCTGCGGCCTTAAAAAGTGTTTCTCCTCCACGGAAAGTGAATAAAATAACATTTTGATGCCTTTATTGTTCAATCAAAAACGCCCGTTTTTGGTGAAAAAGATAACCACCCCCCCTTACGACATGCCTCAGAAACGAAAAAAATGTTCTATTTTCAAATGTTGCGTCTTTGAACTACAATTCACATTTGTACGTGAATGATCACTTTTAGAGATAAAATTAGATGTTTAAAGTGATTTACAAGCTTCCAGGGGCCCTAAACACAAGATATGAGGAATGGGTAAATATGAATGAAAATGGCCAATTTATTCACTCTGAGGCCTTAAAAAGTTTTTCTCCACTCCAGAAAGTGAATTAAATAACATTTTTAGGCCTTTATTGTTCAATCAAAAACGCCCGATTTTTTGACGAAAGAGATAACCACCCCCCCTTACGACATGCTTCAGAAACTAAAAAAATGGTTCATTTTCAAATGTTGCGTCTTTGAACCACAATTAACATTTGTACGTGGATAAACACTTTTAGAGCTAAAATTAGATGTTTAAAGTGATTTTCAAGCTTCCAGGGGCCCTAAACACGAGATTTGAGAAATGGGTAACCGTGAATGAAAATGGCCAATTTACTCACTCTGCGGCCTTAAAAAGTGTTTCTCCTCCACGGAAAGTGAATAAAATAACATTTTGATGCCTTTATTGTTCAATCAAAAACGCCCGTTTTTGGTGAAAAAGATAACCACCCCCCCTTACGACATGCTTCAGAATTGAAAAAAATGGTCCGTTTTCAAATGTTGCGTCTTTGAATGACAATCCACATTTGAACGTGGATAATCACTTTTAGAGCTAAAATTAGATGTTTAAAGTGATTTTCAAGCTTCCAGGGGCCCTAAACACAAGATTTGAGAAATGGGTAAAAGTGAATGAAAATGGCCAATTTACTCACTCTGAGGCCTTAATAAGTGTTTCTCCTCCACGGGAAGTGAATTAAATACCATTTGGAGGTCTTTATTGTTCAAGCGAAAACGCCTGATTTTTGATGAAAGAGATAACCACCCCCCCTTACGACATGCTTCTGAAACTGAAAAAATGGTTCATTTTCAATTGTTGCGTCTTTGAACCACAATTAACATTTGTACGTGGATAAACACTTTTAGAGCTAAAATTACATGTTTAAAGTGATTTTCAAGCTTCCAGGGGCCCTAAACACGAGATATGAGAAATGGGTAAACGTGAATGAAAATGGCCAATTTACTCACTCTGCGGCCTTAAAAAGTGTTTCTCCTCCACGGAAAGTGAATAAAATAACATTTTGATGCCTTTATTGTTCAATCAAAAACGCCCGTTTTTGGTGAAAAAGATAACCACCCCCCCTTACGACATGCTTCAGAAACGAAAAAAATGGTCCGTTTTCAAATGTTGCGTCTTTGAATGACAATCCACATTTGTACGTGGATAATCACTTTTAGAGCTAAAATTAGATGTTTAAAGTGATTTTCAAGCTTCCAGGGGCCCTAAACACAAGATTTGAGAAATGGGTAAAAGTGAATGAAAATGGCCAATTTACTCACTCTGAGGCCTTAATAAGTGTTTCTCCTCCACGGGAAGTGAATTAAATACCATTTGGAGGCCTTTATTGTTCAAGCGAAAACGCCTGATTTTTGATGAAAGAGATAACCACCCCCCCTTACGACATGCTTCTGAAACTAAAAAAATGGTTCATTTTCAAATATTGCGTCTTTTGAACTACAATTAACATTGTACGTGGATAATCACTTTTAGAGATAAAATGAGATGTTTAAAGTGATTTTCAAGCTTCCAGGGGCCCTAAACACGAGATTTGAGAAATGGGTAACCGTGAATGAAAATGGCCAATTTACTCACTCTGCGGCCTTAAAAAGTGTTTCTCCTCCACGGAAAGTGAATAAAATAACATTTGGATGCCTTTATTGTTCAATCAAAAACGCCAGTTTTTTGGTGAAAAAGATAACCACCCCCTTACGACATGCTTCAGAAACGAAAAAAATGTTCCATTTTCAAATGTTGCGTCTTTGAACTACAATTCACATTTGTACGTGAATGATCACTTTTAGAGATAAAATTAGATGTTTAAAGTGATTTACAAGCTTCCAGGGGCCCTAAACACAAGATATGAGGAATGGGTAAATATGAATGAAAATGGCCAATTTATTCACTCTGAGGCCTTAAAAAGTTTTTCTCCACTCCAGAAAGTGAATTAAATAACATTTTTAAGGCCTTTATTGTTCAATCAAAAACGCCCGATTTTTGACGAAAGAGATAACCACCCCCCCTTACGACATGCTTCAGAAACTAAAAAAATGGTCCGTTTTCAAATGTTGCCTCTTTGAACTACAATTCACATTTGTACGTGGAAAAGCACTTTTAAAGATCAAATGAGATGTTTAAAGTGATTTTCATGCTTCCAGGGGCCTTAAACACAAGATTTGAGGAATGGGTAAAAGTGAATGAAAATGGCCAATTTACTCACTCTGAGGCCTTAAAAAGTGTTTCTCCTCCACGGGAAGTGAATTAAATAACATTTGTAGGCCTTTATTGTTCAATCGAAAACGCCCGATTATTGACGAAAGAGATAACCACCCCCCCTTACGACATGCTTCAGAAACGAAAAAAATGGTCCGTTTTCAAATGTTGCGTCTTTGAATGACAATCCACATTTGTACGTGGATAATCACTTTTAGAGCTAAAATTAGATGTTTAAAGTGATTTTCAAGCTTCCAGGGGCCCTAAACACAAGATTTGAGAAATGGGTAAAAGTGAATGAAAATGGCCAATTTACTCACTCTGAGGCCTTCATAAGTGTTTCTCCTCCACGGGAAGTGAATTAAATACCATTTGGAGGCCTTTATTGTTCAAGCGAAAACGCCTGATTTTTGATGAAAGAGATAACCACCCCCCCTTACGACATGCTTCTGAAACTAAAAAAATGGTTCATTTTCAAATGTTGCGTCTTTTGAACTACAATTAACATTGTACGTGGATAATCACTTTTAGAGATAAAATGAGATGTTTAAAGTGATTTTCAAGCTTCCAGGGGCCCTAAACACGAGATTTGAGAAATGGGTAACCGTGAATGAAAATGGCTAATTTACTCACTCTGCGGCCTTAAAAAGTGTTTCTCCTCCACGGAAAGTGAATAAAATAACATTTGGATGCCTTTATTGTTCAATCCAAAACGCCTGTTTTTTGGTGAAAAAGATAACCACCCCCCCTTACGACATGCCTCAGAAACGAAAAAAATGTTCTATTTTCAAATGTTGCGTCTTTGAACTACAATTAACATTGTACGTGGATAATCACTTTTAGAGATAAAATTAGATGTTTAAAGTGATTTACAAGCTTCCAGGGGCCCTAAACACAAGATATGAGGAATGGGTAAATATGAATGAAAATGGCCAATTTATTCACTCTGAGGCCTTAAAAAGTTTTTCTCCACTCCAGAAAGTGAATTAAATAACATTTTTAGGCCTTTATTGTTCAATCAAAAACGCCCGATTTTTTGACGAAAGAGATAACCACCCCCCTTACGACATGCTTCAGAAACTAAAAAAATGGTTCATTTTCAAATGTTGCGTCTTTGAACCACAATTAACATTTGTACGTGGATAAACACTTTTAGAGCTAAAATTAGATGTTTAAAGTGATTTTCAAGCTTCCAGGGGCCCTAAACACGAGATTTGAGAAATGGGTAACCGTGAATGAAAATGGCCAATTTACTCACTCTGCGGCCTTAAAAAGTGTTTCTCCTCCACGGAAAGTGAATAAAATAACATTTTGATGCCTTTATTGTTCAATCAAAAACGCCCGTTTTTGGTGAAAAAGATAACCACCCCCCCTTACGACATGCTTCAGAATTGAAAAAAATGGTCCGTTTTCAAATGTTGCGTCTTTGAATGACAATCCACATTTGTACGTGGATAATCACTTTTAGAGCTAAAATTAGATGTTTAAAGTGATTTTCAAGCTTCCAGGGGCCCTAAACACAAGATTTGAGAAATGGGTAAAAGTGAATGAAAATGGCCAATTTACTCACTCTGAGGCCTTAATAAGTGTTTCTCCTCCACGGGAAGTGAATTAAATACCATTTGGAGGTCTTTATTGTTCAAGCGAAAACGCCTGATTTTTGATGAAAGAGATAACCACCCCCCCTTACGACATGCTTCTGAAACTGAAAAAATGGTTCATTTTCAAATGTTGCGTCTTTGAACCACAATTAACATTTGTACGTGGATAAACACTTTTAGAGCTAAAATTACATGTTTAAAGTGATTTTCAAGCTTCCAGGGGCCCTAAACACGAGATATGAGAAATGGGTAAACGTGAATGAAAATGGCCAATTTACTCACTCTGCGGCCTTAAAAAGTGTTTCTCCTCCACGGAAAGTGAATAAAATAACATTTTGATGCATTTATTGTTCAATCAAAAACGCCCGTTTTTGGTGAAAAAGATAACCACCCCCCCTTACGACATGCTTCAGAAACGAAAAAAATGGTCCGTTTTCAAATGTTGCGTCTTTGAATGACAATCCACATTTGTACGTGGATAATCACTTTTAGAGCTAAAATTAGATGTTTAAAGTGATTTTCAAGCTTCCAGGGGCCCTAAACACAAGATTTGAGAAATGGGTAAAAGTGAATGAAAATGGCCAATTTACTCACTCTGAGGCCTTAATAAGTGTTTCTCCTCCACGGGAAGTGAATTAAATACCATTTGGAGGCCTTTATTGTTCAAGCGAAAACGCCTGATTTTTGATGAAAGAGATAACCACCCCCCCTTACGACATGCTTCTGAAACTAAAAAAATGGTTCATTTTCAAATATTGCGTCTTTTGAACTACAATTAACATTGTACGTGGATAATCACTTTTAGAGATAAAATGAGATGTTTAAAGTGATTTTCAAGCTTCCAGGGGCCCTAAACACGAGATTTGAGAAATGGGTAACCGTGAATGAAAATGGCCAATTTACTCACTCTGCGGCCTTAAAAAGTGTTTCTCCTCCACGGAAAGTGAATAAAATAACATTTGGATGCCTTTATTGTTCAATCAAAAACGCCAGTTTTTTGGTGAAAAAGATAACCACCCCCTTACGACATGCTTCAGAAACGAAAAAAATGTTCCATTTTCAAATGTTGCGTCTTTGAACTACAATTCACATTTGTACGTGAATGATCACTTTTGTAGATAAAATTAGATGTTTAAAGTGATTTACAAGCTTCCAGGGGCCCTAAACACAAGATATGAGGAATGGGTAAATATGAATGAAAATGGCCAATTTATTCACTCTGAGGCCTTAAAAAGTTTTTCTCCACTCCAGAAAGTGAATTAAATAACATTTTTAAGGCCTTTATTGTTCAATCAAAAACGCCCGATTTTTGACGAAAGAGATAACCACCCCCCCTTACGACATGCTTCAGAAACTAAAAAAATGGTCCGTTTTCAAATGTTGCCTCTTTGAACTACAATTCACATTTGTACGTGGAAAAGCACTTTTAAAGATCAAATGAGATGTTTAAAGTGATTTTCATGCTTCCAGGGGCCTTAAACACAAGATTTGAGGAATGGGTAAAAGTGAATGAAAATGGCCAATTTACTCACTCTGAGGCCTTAAAAAGTGTTTCTCCTCCACGGGAAGTGAATTAAATACCATTTGGAGGTCTTTATTGTTCAAGTGAAAACGCCTGATTTTTGATGAAAGAGATAACCACCCCCCCTTACGACATGCTTCTGAAACTGAAAAAATGGTTCATTTTCAAATGTTGCGTCTTTGAACCACAATTAACATTTGTACGTGGATAAACACTTTTAGAGCTAAAATTAGATGTTTAAAGTGATTTTCAAACTTCCAGGGGCCCTAAACACGAGATTTGAGAAATGGGTAACCGTGAATGAAAATGGCCAATTTACTCACTCTGCGGCCTTAAAAAGGGTTTCTCCTCCACGGAAAGTGAATAAAATAACATTTGGATGCCTTTATTGTTCAATCAAAAAAGCCTGTTTTTTGGTGAAAAAGATAACCACCCCCCCTTACGACATGCTTCAGAAACAAAAAAAATGTTCCATTTTCAAATGTTGCGTCTTTGAACTACAATTCACATTTGTACGTGAATGATCACTTTTAGAGATAAAATTAGATGTTTAAAGTGATTTACAAGCTTCCAGGGGCCCTAAACACAAAATATGAGGAATGGGTAAATATGAATGAAAATGGCCAATTTATTCACTCTGAGGCCTTAAAAAGTTTTTCTCCACTCCAGAAAGTGAATTAAATAACATTTGTAGGCCTTTATTTTTCAATCAAAAACGCCCGATTTTTGACGAAAGAGATAACCACCCCCCCTTACGACATGCTTCAGAAACTAAAAAAATGGTCCGTTTTCAAATGTTGCCTCTTTGAACTACAATTCACATTTGTACGTGGAAAAGCACTTTTAAAGATCAAATGAGATGTTTAAAGTGATTTTCATGCTTCCAGGGGCCTTAAACACAAGATTTGAGGAATGGGTAAAAGTGAATGAAAATGGCCAATTTACTCACTCTGAGGCCTTAAAAAGTGTTTCTCCTCCACGGGAAGTGAATTAAATACCATTTGGAGGTCTTTATTGTTCAAGCGAAAATGCCTGATTTTTGATGAAAGAGATAACCACCCCCCCTTACGACATGCTTCTGAAACTGAAAAAATGGTTCATTTTCAAATGTTGCGTCTTTGAACCACAATTAACATTTGTACGTGGATAAACACTTTTAGAGCTAAAATTAGATGTTTAAAGTGATTTTCAAGCTTCCAGGGGCCCTAAACACGAGATTTGAGAAATGGGTAAACGTGAATGAAAATGGCCAATTTACTCACTCTGCGGCCTTAAAAAGTGTTTCTCCTCCACGGAAAGTGATAAAATAACATTTGGATGCCTTTATTGTTCAAGCGAAAACGCCCGTTTTTTGGTGAAAAAGATAACCACCCCCCCTTACGACATGCTTCAGAAACAAAATAATGGTCCATTTTCAAATGTTTCGTCTTTGATCTACAATTCACATTTGTACGTGGATAATCACTTTTAGAGATAAAATTAGATGTTTAAAGTGATTTACAAGCTTCCAGGCGCCCTAAACACAAGATATGAGGAATGGGTAAATATGAATGAAAATGGCCAATGTATTCACTTTGAGGCCTTAAAAAGTTTTTCTCCACTCCAGAAAGTGAATTAAATAACATTTGTAGACCTTTATTGTTCAATCAAAAACGCCCGATTTTTGACGAAAGAGATAACCACCCCCCCTTACGACATGCTTCAGAAACAAAAAAAATGGTTCATTTTCAAATGTTGCATCTTTGAACGACAATCCACATTTGTACGTGGATAAACACTTTTAGAGATAAAATTGGATGTTTAAAGTGATTTTCAAGCTTCCAGGGGCCCTAAACACAAGATTTGAGAAATGGGTAAAAGTGAATGAAAATGGCCAATTTACTCACTCTGAGGCCTTAAAAAGTGTTTCTCCTGAACGGGAAGTGAATTAAATAACATTTGTAGGCCTTTATTGTTCAAGCGAAAACGTCCGATTATTGACGAAAGAGATAACCACCCCCCCTTACGACATGCTTCAGAAACGAAAAAAATGGTTCGTTTTCAAATGTTGCGTCTTTGAATGACAATCCACATTTGTACGTGGATAATCACTTTTAGAGCTAAAATTAGATGTTTAAAGTGATTTTCAAGCTTCCAGGGGCCCTAAACACAAGATTTGAGAAATGGGTAAAAGTGAATGAAAATGGCCAATTTACTCACTCTGAGGCCTTAAAAAGTGTTTCTCCTCCACGGGAAGTGAATTAAATACCATTTGGAGGCCTTTATTGTTCAAGCGAAAACGCCTGATTTTTGATGAAAGAGATAACCACCCCCCCTTACGACATGCTTCTGAAACTAAAAAAATGGTTCATTTTTAAATGTTGCGTCTTTTGAACTACAATTAACATTGTACGTGGATAATCACTTTTAGAGATAAAATGAGATGTTTAAAGTGATTTTCAAGCTTCCAGGGGCCCTAAACACGAGATTTGAGAAATGGGTAACCGTGAATGAAAATGGCCAATTTACTCACTCTGCGGCCTTAAAAAGTGTTTCTCCTCCACGGAAAGTGAATAAAAAAACATTTGGATGCCTTTATTGTTCAATCAAAAACGCCCATTTTTTGGTGAAAAAGATAACCACCCCCCCTTACGACATGCTTCAGAAACGAAAAAAATGTTGCATTTTCAAATGTTGCGTCTTTGAACTACAATTCACATTTGTACGTGAATGATCACTTTTAGAGATAAAATTAGATGTTTAAAGTGATTTACAAGCTTCCAGGTGCCCTAAACACAAGATATGAGGAATGGGTAAATATGAATGAAAATGGCCAATTTATTCACTCTGAGGCCTTAAAAAGTTTTTCTCCACTCCAGAAAGTGAATTAAATAACATTTTTAGGCCTTTATTGTTCAATCAAAAACGCCCGATTTTTTGACGAAAGAGATAACCACCCCCCTTACGACATGCTTCAGAAACTAAAAAAATGGTTCATTTTCAAATGTTGCGTCTTTGAACCACAATTAACATTTGTACGTGGATAAACGCTTTTAGAGCTAAAATTAGATGTTTAAAGTGATTTTCAAGCTTCCAGGGGCCCTAAACACGAGATTTGAGAAATGGGTAAAAGTGAATGAAAATGGCCAATTTACTCACTCTGCGGCCTTAAAAAGTGTTTCTCCTCCACGGAAAGTGAATAAAATAACATTTGGATGCCTTTATTGTTCAATCAAAAACGCCTGTTTTTTGGTGAAAAAGATAACCACCCCCCCTTACGACATGCTTCAGAAACAAAAAAAATGTTCCATTTTCAAATGTTGCGTCTTTGAACTACAATTCACATTTGTACGTGAATGATCACTTTTAGAGATAAAATTAGATGTTTAAAGTGATTTACAAGCTTCCAGGGGCCCTAAACACAAGATATGAGGAATGGGTAAATATGAATGAAAATGGCCAATTTATTCACTCTGAGGCCTTAAAAATTTTTTCTCCACTCCAGAAAGTGAATTAAATACCATTTGTAGGCCTTTATTGTTCAATCAAAAACGCCCGATTATTGACGAAAGAGATAACCACCCCCCCTTACGACATGCTTCAGAAACGAAAAAAATGGTCCATTTTCAAATGTTGCGTCTTTGAATGACAATCCACATTTGTACGTGGATAATCACTTTTAGAGCTAAAATTAGATGTTTAAAGTGATTTTCAAGCTTCCAGGGGCCCTAAACACAAGATTTGAGAAATGGGTAAAAGTGAATGAAAATGGCCAATTTACTCACTCTGAGGCCTTAAAAAGTGTTTCTCCTCCACGGGAAGTGAATTAAATACCATTTGGAGGCCTTTATTGTTCAAGCGAAAACGCCTGATTTTTGATGAAAGAGATAACCACCCCCCCTTACGACATGCTTCTGAAACTAAAAAAATGGTTCATTTTCAAATGTTGCGTCTTTTGAACTACAATTAACATTGTACGTGGATAATCACTTTTAGAGATAAAATGAGATGTTTAAAGTGATTTTCAAGCTTCCAGGGGCCCTAAACACGAGATTTGAGAAATGGGTAAAAGTGAATGAAAATGGCCAATTTACTCACTCTGCGGCCTTAAAAAGTGTTTCTCCTCCACGGAAAGTGAATAAAATAACATTTGGATGCCTTTATTGTTCAATCAAAAACGCCTGTTTTTTGGTGAAAAAGATAACCACCCCCCCTTACGACATGCTTCAGAAACAAAAAAAATGTTCCATTTTCAAATGTTGCGTCTTTGAACTACAATTCACATTTGTACATGAATGATCACTTTTAGAGATAAAATTAGATGTTTAAAGTGATTTACAAGCTTCCAGGGGCCCTAAACACAAGATATGAGGAATGGGTAAAAATGAATGAAAATGGCCAATTTATTCACTCTGAGGCCTTAAAAAGTTTTTCTCCACTCCAGAAAGTGAATTAAATAACATTTTTAGGCCTTTATTGTTCAATCAAAAATGCCCGATTTTTTGACGAAAGAGATAACCACCGACATGCTTCAGAAACTAAAAAAATGGTCCATTTTCAAATGTTGCGTCTTTGAACTACAATTCACATTTGTACGTGAATGATCACTTTTAGAGATAAAATTAGATGTTTAAAGTGATTTACAAGCTTCCAGGGGCCCTAAACACAAGATATGAGGAATGGGTAAATATGAATGAAAATGGCCAATTTATTCACTCTGAGGCCTTAAAATTTTTTTCTCCACTCCAGAAAGTGAATTAAATACCATTTGTAGGCCTTTATTGTTCAATCAAAAACGCCCGATTTTTGACGAAAGAGATAACCACCCCCCCCTTACGACATGCTTCAGAAACTAAAAAAATGGTCCGTTTTCAAATGTTGCCTCTTTGAACTACAATTCACATTTGTACGTGGAAAAGCACTTTTAAAGATCAAATGAGATGTTTAAAGTGATTTTCATGCTTCCAGGGGCCTTAAACACAAGATTTGAGGAATGGGTAAAAGTGAATGAAAATGGCCAATTTACTCACTCTGAGGCCTTAAAAAGTGTTTCTCCTGAACGGGAAGTGAATTAAATAACATTTGTAGGCCTTTATTGTTCAAGCGAAAACGTCCGATTATTGACGAAAGAGATAACCACCCCCCCTTACGACATGCTTCAGAAACAAAAAAAATGGTTCTTTTTCAAATGTTGCATCTTTGAACGACAATCCACATTTGTACGTGGATAAACACTTTTAGAGATAAAATGAGATGTTTAAAGTGATTTTCAAGCTTCCAGGTGCCCTAAACACAAGATTTGAGAAATGGGAAAAAGTGAATGAAAATGGCCAATTTACTCACTCTGAGGCCTTAAAAAGTGTTTCTCCTCAACGGGAAGTGAATTAAATAACATTTGTAGGCCTTTATTGTTCAAGCGAAAACGCCCGATTATTGACGAAAGAGATAACCACCCCCCCTTACGACATGCTTCAGAAACGAAAAAAATTGTCCGTTTTCAAATGTTGCGTCTTTGAATGACAATCCACATTTGTACGTGGATAATCACTTTTAGAGCTAAAATTAGATGTTTAAAGTGATTTTCAAGCTTCCAGGGGCCCTAAACACGAGATTTGAAAAATGGGTAACCGTGAATGAAAATGGCCAATTTTTTCACTCTGCGGCCTCAAACAGTGTTTCTCCTCCACGGAAAGTGAATAAAATAACATTTGGATGCCTTTATTGTTCAATCAAAAACGCCTGTTTTTTGGTGAAAAAGATAACCACCCCCCCTTACGACATGCTTCAGAAACGAAAAAAATGGTCCATTTTCAAATGTTGCGTCTTTGAATGACAATCCACATTTGTACGTGGATAATCACTTTTAGAGCTAAAATTAGATGTTTAAAGTGATTTTCAAGCTTCCAGGGGCCCTAAACACAAGATTTGAGAAATGGGTAAAAGTGAATGAAAATGGCCAATTTACTCACTCTGAGGCCTTAAAAAGTGTTTCTCCTCCACGGGAAGTGAATTAAATACCATTTGGAGGCCTTTATTGTTCAAGCAAAAACGCCTGATTTTTGATGAAAGAGATAACCACCCCCCCTTACGACATGCTTCTGAAACTAAAAAAATGGTTCATTTTCAAATGTTGCGTCTTTTGAACTACAATTAACATTGTACATGGATAATCACTTTTAGAGATAAAATGAGATGTTTAAAGTGATTTTCAAGCTTCCAGGGGCCCTAAACACGAGATTTGAAAAATGGGTAACCGTGAATGAAAATGGCCAATTTTTTCACTCTGCGGCCTTAAAAAGTGTTTCTCCTCCACGGAAAGTGAATAAAATAACATTTGGATGCCTTTATTGTTCAATCAAAAACGCCCGTTTTTTGGTGAAAAAGATAACCACCCCCCCTTACGACATGCTTCAGAAACGAAAAAAATGGTCCATTTTCAAATGTTGCGTCTTTGAACTACAATTCACATTTGTACGTGGATGATCACTTTTAGAGATAAAATTAGATGTTTAAAGTGATTTACAAGCTTCCAGGGGCCCTAAACACAAGATATGAGGAATGGGTAAATATGAATGAAAATGGCCAATTTATTCACTCTGAGGCCTTAAAAAGTTTTTCTCCACTCCAGAAAGTGAATTAAATAACATTTGTAGACCTTTATTGTTCAATCAAAAACGCCCGATTTTTTACGAAAGAGATAACCACCCCCCCTTACGACATGCTTCAGAAACAAAAAAAATGGTTCTTTTTCAAATGTTGCATCTTTGAACGACAATCCACATTTGTACGTGGATAAACACTTTTAGAGATAAAATGAGATGTTTAAAGTGATTTTCAAGCTTCCAGGTGCCCTAAACACAAGATTTGAGAAATGGGAAAAAGTGAATGAAAATGGCCAATTTACTCACTCTGAGGCCTTAAAAAGTGTTTCTCCTCAACGGGAAGTGAATTAAATAACATTTGTAGGCCTTTATTGTTCAAGCGAAAACGCCCGATTATTGACGAAAGAGATAACCACCCCCCCTTACGACATGCTTCAGAAACGAAAAAAATGGTCCGTTTTCAAATGTTGCGTCTTTGAATGACAATCCACATTTGTACGTGGATAATCACTTTTAGAGCTAAAATTAGATGTTTAAAGTGATTTTCAAGCTTCCAGGGGCCCTAAACACAAGATTTGAGAAATGGGTAAAAGTGAATGAAAATGGCCAATTTACTCACTCTGGGGCCTTAATAAGTGTTTCTCCTCCACGGGAAGTGAATTAAATACCATTTGGAGGCCTTTATTGTTCAAGCGAAAACGCCTGATTTTTGATGAAAGAGATAACCACCCCCCCTTACGACATGCTTCTGAAACTAAAAAAATGGTTCATTTTCAAATGTTGCGTCTTTTGAACTACAATTAACATTGTACGTGGATAATCACTTTTAGAGATAAAATGAGATGTTTAAAGTGATTTTCAAGCTTCCAGGGGCCCTAAACAAGAGATTTGAGAAATGGGTAACCGTGAATGAAAATGGCCAATTTAATCACTCTGAGGCCTTAAAAAGTGTTTCTCCTCCAAGGGAAGTGAATTAAATACCATTTGGAGGCCTTTATTGTTCAAGCGAAAACGCCTGATTTTTGATGAAAGAGATAACCACCCCCCCTTACGACATGCTTCTGAAACTAAAAAAATGGTTCATTTTCAAATGTTGCGTCTTTGAACTACAATTCACATTTGTACGTGGATGATCACTTTTAGAGCTAAAATTAGATGTTTAAAGTGATTTACAAGCTTCCAGGGGCCCTAAACACAAGATATGAGGAATGGGTAAATATGAATGAAAATGGCCAATTTATTCACTCTGAGGCCTTAAAAAGTTTTTCTCCACTCCAGAAAGTGAATTAAATAACATTTGTAGGCCTTTATTGTTCAATCAAAAACGCCCGATTTTTGACGAAAGAGATAACCACCCCCCCTTACGACATGCTTCAGAAACTAAAAAAATGGTCCGTTTTCAAATGTTGCCTCTTTGAACTACAATTCACATTTGTACGTGGAAAAGCACTTTTAAAGATCAAATGAGATGTTTAAAGTGATTTTCATGCTTCCAGGGGCCTTAAACACAAGATTTGAGGAATGGGTAAAAGTGAATGAAAATGGCCAATTTACTCACTCTGAGGCCTTAAAAAGTGTTTCTCCTCCACGGGAAGTGAATTAAATACCATTTGGAGGTCTTTATTGTTCAAGCGAAAACGCCTGATTTTTGATGAAAGAGATAACCACCCCCCTTGCGACATGCTTCTGAAACTGAAAAAATGGTTCATTTTCAAATGTTGCGTCTTTGAACCACAATTAACATTTGTACGTGGATAAACACTTTTAGAGCTAAAATTAGATGTTTAAAGTGATTTTCAAGCTTCCAGGGGCCCTAAACACGAGATTTGAGAAATGGGTAAACGTGAATGAAAATGGCCAATTTACTCACTCTGCGGCCTTAAAAAGTGTTTCTCCTCCACGGAAAGTGAATAAAATAACATTTGGATGCCTTTATTGTTCAATCAAAAACGCCCGTTTTTGGTGAAAAAGATAACCACCACCCCTTACAACATGCTTCAGAAAAAAAAAAAATGGTCCATTTTCAAATGTTGCGTCTTTGAACTACAATTCACATTTGTACGTGGATAATCACTTTTAGAGATAAAATTAGATGTTTAAAGTGATTTACAAGCTTCCAGGGACCCTAAACACAAGATATGAGGAATGGGTAAATATGAATGAAAATGGCGAATTTATTCACTATGAGGCCTTAAAAAGTTTTTCTCCACTCCAGAAAGTGCATTAAATAACATTTGTAGACCTTTATTGTTCAATCAAAAACGCCCGATTTTTGACGAAAGAGATAACCACCCCCCCTTACGACATGCTTCAGAAACGAAAAAAATGGTCCGTTTTCAAATGTTGCGTCTTTGAATGACAATCCACATTTGTACGTGGATAATCACTTTTAGAGCTAAAATTAGATGTTTAAAGTGATTTTCAAGCTTCCAGGGGCCCTAAACACGAGATTTGAAAAATGGGTAACCGTGAATGAAAATGGCCAATTTTTTCACTCTGCGGCCTTAAAAAGTGTTTCTCCTCCACGGAAAGTGAATAAAATACCATTTGGATGCCTTTATTGTTCAATCAAAAACACCTGTTTTTTGGTGAAAAAGATAACCACCCCCCTTACGACATGCTTCAGAAACGAAAAAAATGGTCCATTTTCAAATGTTGCGTCTTTGAACTACAATTCACATTTGTACGTAGATGATTACTTTTAGAGATAAAATTAGATGTTTAAAGTGATTTACAAGCTTTCAGGGGCCCTAAACACAAGATATGTGGAATGGGTAAATATGAATGAAAATGGCCAATTTATTCACTCTGAGGCCTTAAAAAGTTTTTCTCCACTCCAGAAAGTGAATTAAATAACATTTGTAGACCTTTATTGTTCAATCAAAAACGCCCGTTTTTGACGAAAGAGATAACCACCCCCCCTTACGACATGCTTCAGAAACAAAAAAAATGGTTCATTTTCAAATGTTGCATCTTTGAACGACAATCCACATTTGTACGTGGATAAACTCTTTTAGAGATAAAATTAGATGTTTAAAGTGATTTTCAAGCTTCCAGGGGCCCTAAACACAAGATTTGAGAAATGGGTAAAAGTGAATGAAAATGGCCAATTTACTCACTCTGAGGCCTTAAAAAGTGTTTCTCCTCAACGGGAAGTGAATTAAATACCATTTGTAGGCCTTTATTGTTCAAGCAAAAACGCCCGATTATTGAGGAAAGAGATAACCACCCCCCCTTACGACATGCTTCAGAAACGAAAAAAATGGTCCGTTTTCAAATGTTGCGTCTTTGAATGACAATCCACATTTGTACGTGGATAATCACTTTTAGAGCTAAAATTAGATGTTTAAAGTGATTTTCAAGCTTCCAGGGGCCCTAAACACAAGATTTGAGAAATGGGTAAAAGTGAATGAAAATGGCCAATTTACTCACTCTGAGGCCTTAAAAAGTGTTTCTCCTCCACGGGAAGTGAATTAAATGCCATTTGGAGGCCTTTATTGTTCAAGCGAAAACGCCTGATTTTTGGTGAAAGAGATAACCACCCCCCCTTACGACATGCTTCTGAAACTAAAAAAATGGTTCATTTTCAAATGTTGCGTCTTTTGAACTACAATTAACATTGTACGTGGATAATCACTTTTAGAGATAAAATTAGATGTTTAAAGTGATTTACAAGCTTCCAGGGGCCCTAAACACAAGATATGAGGAATGGGTAAATATGAATGAAAATGGCCAATTTATTCACTCTGAGGCCTTAAAAAGTTTTTCTCCTCTCCAGAAAGTGAATTAAATAACATTTGTAGACCTTTATTGTTCAATCAAAAACGCCCGATTTTTGACGAAAGAGATAACCACCCCCCCTTACGACATGCTTCAGAAACAAAAAAAATGGTTCATTTTCAAATGTTGCATCTTTGAACGACAATCCACATTTGTACGTGGATAAACACTTTTAGAGATAAAATTAGATGTTTAAAGTGATTTTCAAGCTTCCAGGGGCCCTAAACACAAGATTTGAGAAATGGGTAAAAGTGAAAGAAAATGGCCAATTACTCACTCCGAGGCCTTAAAAAGTGTTTCTCCTCAACGGGAAGTGAATTAAATAACATTTGTAGGCCTTTATTGTTCAAGCGAAAACGCCCGATTATTGACGAAAGAGATAACCACCCCCCCTTACGACATGCTTCAGAAACGAAAAAAATGGTCCGTTTTCAAATGTTGCGTCTTTGAATGACAATCCACATTTGTACGTGGATAATCACTTTTAGAGCTAAAATTAGATGTTTAAAGTGATTTTCAAGCTTCCAGGGGCCCTAAACACAAGATTTGAGAAATGGGTAAAAGTGAATGAAAATGGCCAATTTACTCACTCTGAGGCCTTAAAAAGTGTTTCTCCTCCACAGGAAGTGAATTAAATACCATTTGGAGGCCTTTATTGTTCAAGCAAAAACGCCTGATTTTTGATGAAAGAGATAACCACCCCCCCTTACGACATGCTTCTGAAACTAAAAAAATGGTTCATTTTCAAATGTTGCGTCTTTTGAACTACAATTAACATTGTACATGGATAATCACTTTTAGAGATAAAATGAGATGTTTAAAGTGATTTTCAAGCTTCCAGGGGCCCTAAACACGAGATTTGAAAAATGGGTAACCGTGAATGAAAATGGCCAATTTTTTCACTCTGCGGCCTTAAAAAGCGTTTCTCCTCCACGGAAAGTGAATAAAATAACATTTGGATGCCTTTATTGTTCAATCAAAAACGCCTGTTTTTTGGTGAAAAAGATAACCACCCCCCCTTACGACATGCTTCAGAAACGAAAAAAATGGTCCATTTTCAAATGTTGCGTCTTTGAACTACAATTCACATTTGTACGTGGATGATCACTTTTAGAGATAAAATTAGATGTTTAAAGTGATTTACAAGCTTCCAGGGGCCCTAAACACAAGATATGAGGAATGGGTAAATATGAATGAAAATGGCCAATTTATTCACTCTGAGGCCTTAAAAAGTTTTTCTCCACTCCAGAAAGTGAATTAAATAACATTTGTAGACCTTTATTGTTCAATCAAAAACGCCCGATTTTTGACGAAAGAGATAACCACCCCCCCTTACGACATGCTTCAGAAACAAAAAAAATGGTTCTTTTTCAAATGTTGCATCTTTGAACGACAATCCACATTTGTACGTGGATAAACACTTTTAGAGATAAAATGAGATGTTTAAAGTGATTTTCAAGCTTCCAGGTGCCCTAAACACAAGATTTGAGAAATGGGAAAAAGTGAATGAAAATGGCCAATTTACTCACTCTGAGGCCTTAAAAAGTGTTTCTCCTCAACGGGAAGTGAATTAAATAACATTTGTAGGCCTTTATTGTTCAAGCGAAAACGCCCGATTATTGACGAAAGAGATAACCACCCCCCCTTACGACATGCTTCAGAAGCGAAAAAAATGGTCCGTTTTCAAATGTTGCGTCTTTGAATGACAATCCACATTTGTACGTGGATAATCACTTTTAGAGCTAAAATTAGATGTTTAAAGTGATTTTCAAGCTTCCAGGGGCCCTAAACACAAGATTTGAGAAATGGGTAAAAGTGAATGAAAATGGCCAATTTACTCACTCTGGGGCCTTAATAAGTGTTTCTCCTCCACGGGAAGTGAATTAAATACCATTTGGAGGCCTTTATTGTTCAAGCGAAAACGCCTGATTTTTGATGAAAGAGATAACCACCCCCCCTTACGACATGCTTCTGAAACTAAAAAAATGGTTCATTTTCAAATGTTGCGTCTTTTGAACTACAATTAACATTGTACGTGGATAATCACTTTTAGAGATAAAATGAGATGTTTAAAGTGATTTTCAAGCTTCCAGGGGCCCTAAACAAGAGATTTGAGAAATGGGTAACCGTGAATGAAAATGGCCAATTTAATCACTCTGCGGCCTTAAAAAGTGTTTCGCCTCCACGGAAAGTGAATAAAATAACATTTGGATGCCTTTATTGTTCAATCAAAAACGCCTGATTTTTGATGAAAGAGATAACCACCCCCCCTAACGACATGCTTCAGAAACGAAAAAAATGTTCAATTTTCAAATGTTGCGTCTTTGAACTACAATTCACATTTGTACGTGGATGATCACTTTTAGAGATAAAATTAGATGTTTAAAGTGATTTACAAGCTTCCAGGGGCCCTAAACACAAGATATGAGGAATGGGTAAATATGAATGAAAATGGCCAATTTATTCACTCTGAGGCCTTAAAAAGTTTTTCTCCACTCCAGAAAGTGAATTAAATAACATTTGTAGGCCTTTATTGTTCAAGCGAAAACGCCCGATTATTGACGAAAGAGATAACCACCCCCCCTTACGACATGCTTCAGAAACGAAAAAAATGGTCCGTTTTCAAATGTTGCGTCTTTGAATGACAATCCACATTTGTACGTGGATAATCACTTTTAGAGCTAAAATTAGATGTTTAAAGTGATTTTCAAGCTTCCAGGGGCCCTAAACACAAGATTTGAGAAATGGGTAAAAGTGAATGAAAATGGCCAATTTACTCACTCTGGGGCCTTAATAAGTGTTTCTCCTCCACGGGAAGTGAATTAAATACCATTTGGAGGCCTTTATTGTTCAAGCGAAAACGCCTGATTTTTGATGAAAGAGATAACCACCCCCCCTTACGACATGCTTCTGAAACTAAAAAAATGGTTCATTTTCAAATGTTGCGTCTTTTGAACTACAATTAACATTGTACGTGGATAATCACTTTTAGAGATAAAATGAGATGTTTAAAGTGATTTTCAAGCTTCCAGGGGCCCTAAACAAGAGATTTGAGAAATGGGTAACCGTGAATGAAAATGGCCAATTTAATCACTCTGAGGCCTTAAAAAGTATTTCTCCTCAACGGGAAGTGAATTAAATAACATTTGTAGGCCTTTATTGTTCAAGCGAAAACGCCCGAATATTGACGAAAGAGATAACCACCCCCCCTTACGACATGCTTCAGAAACGAATAAAATGGTCCGTTTTCAAATGTTGAGTCTTTGAATGACAATCCACATTTGTACGTGGATAATCACTTTTAGAGCTAAAATCAGATGTTTAAAGTGATTTTCAAGCTTCCAGGGGCCCTAAACACAAGATTTGAGAAATGGGTAAAAGTGAATGAAAATGGCCAATTTACTCACTCTGGGGCCTTAATAAGTGTTTCTCCTCCACGGGAAGTGAATTAAATACCATTTGGAGGCCTTTATTGTTCAAGCGAAAACGCCTGATTTTTGATGAAAGAGATACCACCCCCCCTTACGACATGCTTCTGAAACTAAAAAAATGGTCCGTTTTCAAATGTTGCCTCTTTGAACTACAATTCACATTTGTACGTGGAAAAGCACTTTTAAAGATCAAATGAGATGTTTAAAGTGATTTTCATGCTTCCAGGGGCCTTAAACACAAGATTTGAGGAATGGGTAAAAGTGAATGAAAATGGCCAATTTACTCACTCTGAGGCCTTAAAAAGTGTTTCTCCTCCACGGGAAGTGAATTAAATACCATTTGGAGGTCTTTATTGTTCAAGCGAAAACGCCTGATTTTTGATGAAAGAGATAACCACCCCCCCTTACGACATGCTTCTGCAACTGAAAAAATGGTTCATTTTCAAATGTTGCGTCTTTGAACCACAATTAACATTTGTACGTGGATAAACACTTTTAGAGATAAAATTAGATGTTTAAAGTGATTTACAAGCTTCCAGGGGCCCTAAACACAAGATATGAGGAATGGGTAAATATGAATGAAAATGGCCAATTTATTCACTCTGAGGCCTTAAAAAGTTTTTCTCCACTCCAGAAAGTGAATTAAATAACATTTGTAGGCCTTTATTGTTCAATCAAAAACGCCCGATTTTTGACGAAAGAGATAACCCCCCCTTACGACATGCTTCAGAAACTAAAAAAATGGTCCGTTTTCAAATGTTGCCTCTTTGAACTACAATTCACATTTGTACGTGGAAAAGCACTTTTAAAGATCAAATGAGATGTTTAAAGTGATTTTCATGCTTCCAGGGGCCTTAAACACAAGATTTGAGGAATGGGTAAAAGTGAATGAAAATGGCCAATTTACTCACTCTGAGGCCTTAAAAAGTGTTTCTCCTCCACGGGAATTGAATTAAATACCATTTGGAGGTCTTTATTGTTCAAGCGAAAACGCCTGATTTTTGATGAAAGAGATAACCACCCCCCCTTACGACATGCTTCTGAAACTGAAAAAATGGTTCATTTTCAAATGTTGCGTCTTTGAACCACAATTAACATTTGTACGTGGATAAACACTTTTAGAGCTAAAATTAGATGTTTAAAGTGATTTTCAAGCTTCCAGGGGCCCTAAACACGAGATTTGAGAAATGGGTAAACGTGAATGAAAATGGCCAATTTACTCACTCTGCGGCCTTAAAACGTGTTTCTCCTCCACGGAAAGTGAATAAAATAACATTTGGATGCCTTTATTGTTCAATCAAAAACGCCCGTTTTTGATGAAAAAGATAACCACCCCCCCTTACGACATGCTTCAGAAACAAAAAAAATGGTCCATTTTCAAATGTTGCATCTTTGAATGACAATCCACATTTGTACGTGGATAATCACTTTTAGAGCTAAAATTAGATGTTTAAAGTGATTTTCAAGCTTCCAGGGGCCCTAAACACAAGATTTGAGAAATGGGTAAAAGTGAATGAAAATGGCCAATTTACTCACTCTGAGGCCTTAAAAAGTGTTTCTCCTCCACGGTAAGTGAATTAAATACCATTTGGAGGCCTTTATTGTTCAAGCGAAAACGCCTGATTTTTGATGAAAGAGATAACCACCCCCCCTTACGACATGCTTCTGAAACTAAAAAAATGGTTCATTTTCAAATGTTGCGTCTTTTGAACTACAATTAACATTGTACGTGGATAATCACTTTTAGAGATAAAATGAGATGTTTAAAGTGATTTTCAAGCTTCCAGGGGCCCTAAACACGAGATTTGAAAAATGGGTAACCGTGAATGAAAATGGCCAATTTTTTCACTCTGCGGCCTTAAAAAGTGTTTCTCCTCCACGGAAAGTGAATAAAATAACATTTGGATGCCTTTATTGTTCAATCAAAAACACCCGTTTTTTGGTGAAAAAGATAACCACCCCCCCTTACGACATGCTTCAGAAACGAAAAAAATGGTCCATTTTCAAATGTTGCGTCTTTGAACTACAATTCACATTTGTACGTGGATGATCACTTTTAGAGATAAAATTAGATGTTTAAAGTGATTTTCAAGCTTCCAGGGGCCCTAAACACAAGATTTGAGAAATGGGTAAAAGTGAATGAAAATGGCCAATTTACTCACTCTGAGGCCTTAAAAAGTGTTTCTCCTCCACGGGAAGTGAATTAAATACCATTTGGAGGCCTTTATTGTTCAAGCGAAAACGCCTGATTTTTGATGAAAGAGATAACCACCCCCCCTTACGACATGCTTCTGCAACTGAAAAAATGGTTCATTTTCAAATGTTGCGTCTTTGAACCACAATTAACATTTGTACGTGGATAAACACTTTTAGAGATAAAATTAGATGTTTAAAGTGATTTACAAGCTTCCAGGGGCCCTAAACACAAGATATGAGGAATGGGTAAATATGAATGAAAATGGCCAATTTATTCACTCTGAGGCCTTAAAAAGTTTTTCTCCACTCCAGAAAGTGAATTAAATAACATTTGTAGACCTTTATTGTTCAATCAAAAACGCCCGATTTTTGACGAAAGAGATAACCACCCCCCCTTACGACATGCTTCAGAAACGAAAAAAATGGTCCATTTTCAAATGTTGCGTCTTTGAACTACAATTCACATTTGTACGTGGATGATCACTTTTAGAGATAAAATTAGATGTTTAAAGTGATTTTCAAGCTTCCAGGGGCCCTAAACACAAGATATGAGGAATGGGTAAATATGAATGAAAATGGCCAATTTATTCACTCTGAGGCCTTAAAAAGTTTTTCTCCACTCCAGAAAGTGAATTAAATAACATTTGTACACTTTTATTGTTCAATCAAAAACGCCCGATTTTTGACGAAAGAGATAACCACCCCCCCTTACGACATGCTTCAGAAACTAAAAAAATGGTCAGTTTTTAAATGTAGCCTCTTTGAACTACAATTCACATTTGTACGTGGAAAAGCACTTTTAAAGATCAAATGAGATGTTTAAAGTGATTTTCATGCTTCCAGGGGCCTTAAACACAAGATTTGAGGAATGGGTAAAAGTGAATGAAAATGGCCAATTTACTCACTCTGAGGCCTTAAAAAGTGTTTCTCCTCCACGGGAAGTGAATTAAATAACATTTGTAGGCCTTTATTGTTCAAGCGAGAACGCCCGATTATTGACGAAAGAGATAACCACCCCCCCTTACGACATGCTTCAGAAACGTAAAAAATGGCCCGTTTTCAAATGTTGCGTCTTTGAATGACAATCCACATTTGTACGTGGATAATCACTTTTAGAGCTAAAATTAGATGTTTAAAGTGATTTTCAAGCTTCCAGGGGCCCTAAACACGAGATTTGAAAAATGGGTAACCGTGAATGCAAATGGCCAATTTTTTCACTCTGCGGCCTTAAAAAGTGTTTCTGCTCCACGGAAAGTGAATAAAATAACATTTGGATGCCTTTATTGTTCAATCAAAAACGCCTGTTTTTTGGTGAAAAAGATAACCGCCCCGCCTTACACATGCTTCAGAAACGAAAAAAATGGTCCATTTTCAAATGTTGCGTCTTTGAACTACAATTCACATTTGTACGTAGATGATTACTTTTAGAGATAAAATTAGATGTTTAAAGTGATTTACAAGCTTTCAGGGGCCCTAAACACAAGATATGAGGAATGGGTAAATATGAATGAAAATGGGCAATTTATTCACTCTGAGGCCTTAAAAAGTTTTTCTCCACTCCAGAAAGTGAATTAAATAACATTTGTAGACCTTTATTGTTCAATCAAAAACGCCCGATTTTTGACGAAAGAGATAACCACCCCCCCTTACGCCATGCTTCAGAAACAAAAAAAATGGTTCATTTTCAAATGTTGCATCTTTGAACGACAATCCACATTTGTACGTGGATAGACACTTTTAGAGATAAAATTAGATGTTTAAAGTGATTTTCAAGCTTCCAGGGGCCCTAAACACAAGATTTGAGAAATGGGTAAAAGTGAATGAAAATGGCCAATTTACTCACTCTGAGGCCTTAAAAAGTGTTTCTCCTCAACGGGAAGTGAATTAAATAACATTTGTAGGCCTTTATTGTTCAAGCAAAAACGCCCGATTATTGACGAAAGAGATAACCACCCCCCCTTACGTCATGCTTCAGAAACGAAAAAAATGGTCCGTTTTCAAATGTTGCGTCTTTGAATGACAATCCACATTTGTACGTGGATAATCACTTTTAGAGCTAAAATTAGATGTTTAAAGTGATTTTCAAGCTTCCAGGGGCCCTAAACACAAGATTTGAGAAATGGGTAAAAGTGAATGAAAATGGCCAATTTACTCACTCTGAGGCCTTAAAAAGTGTTTCTCCTCCACGGGAAGTGAATTAAATACCATTTGGAGGCCTTTATTGTTCAAGCGAAAGCGCCTGATTTTTGATGAAAGAGATAACCACCCCCCCTTACGACATGCTTCTGAAACTCAAAAAATGGTTCATTTTCAAATGTTGCGTCTTTTGAACTACAATTAACATTGTACGTGGATAATCACTTTTAGAGATAAAATTAGATGTTTAAAGTGATTTACAAGCTTCCAGGGGCCCTAAACACAAGATATGAGGAATGGGTAAATATGAATGAAAATGGCCAATTTTTTCACTCTGAGGCCTTAAAAAGTGTTTCTCCTCCACGGAAAGTGAATAAAATAACATTTGGATGCCTTTATTGTTCAATCAAAAACACCCGTTTTTTGGTGAAAAAGATAACCACCCCCCCTTACGACATGCTTCAGAAACGAAAAAAATGTTCCATTTTCAAATGTTGCGTCTTTGAACTACAATTCACATTTGTACGTGGATGATCACTTTTAGAGATAAAATTAGATGTTTAAAGTGATTTTCAAGCTTCCAGGGGCCCTAAACACAAGATTTGAGAAATGGGTAAAAGTGAATGAAAATGGCCAATTTACTCACTCTGAGGCCTTAAAAAGTGTTTCTCCTCCACGGGAAGTGAATTAAATACCATTTGGAGGCCTTTATTGTTCAAGCGAAAACGCCTGATTTTTGATGAAAGAGATAACCACCCCCCCTTACGACATGCTTCTGAAACTAAAAAAATGGTTCATTTTCAAATGTTGCGTCTTTTGAACTACAATTAACATTGTACGTGGATAATCACTTTTAGAGATAAAATGAGATGTTTAAAGTGATTTTCAAGCTTCCAGGGGCCCTAAACACGAGATTTGAAAAATGGGTAACCGTGAATGAAAATGGCCAATTTTTTCACTCTGCGGCCTTAAAAAGTGTTTCTCCTCCACGGAAAGTGAATAAAATAACATTTGGATGCCTTTATTGTTCAATCAAAAACACCCGTTTTTTGGTGAAAAAGATAACCACCCCCCCTTACGACATGCTTCAGAAACGAAAAAAATGGTCCATTTTCAAATGTTGCGTCTTTGAACTACAATTCACATTTGTACGTGGATGATCACTTTTAGAGATGAAATTAGATGTTTAAAGTGATTTACAAGCTTCCAGGGGCCCTAAACACAAGATATGAGGAATGGGTAAATATGAATGAAAATGGCCAATTTATTCACTCTGAGGCCTTGAAAAGTTTTTCTCCACTCCAGAAAGTGAATTAAATAACATTTGTACGCCTTTATTGTTCAATCAAAAACGCCCGATTTTTGACGAAAGAGATAACCACCCCCCCTTACGACATGCTTCAGAAACTAAAAAAATGGTCCGTTTTTAAATGTAGCCTCTTTGAACTACAATTCACATTTGTACGTGGAAAAGCACTTTTAAAGATCAAATGAGATGTTTAAAGTGATTTTCATGCTTCCAGGGGCCTTAAACACAAGATTTGAGGAATGGGTAAAAGTGAATGAAAATGGCCAATTTACTCACTCTGAGGCCTTAAAAAGTGTTTCTCCTCCACGGGAAGTGAATTAAATAACATTTGTAGGCCTTTATTGTTAAAGCGAGAACGCCCGATTATTGACGAAAGAGATAACCACCCCCCCTTACGACATGCTTCAGAAACGTAAAAAATGGCCCGTTTTCAAATGTTGCGTCTTTGAATGACAATCCACATTTGTACGTGGATAATCACTTTTAGAGCTAAAATTAGATGTTTAAAGTGATTTTCAAGCTTCCAGGGGCCCTAAACACGAGATTTGAAAAATGGGTAACCGTGAATGCAAATGGCCAATTTTTTCACTCTGCGGCCTTAAAAAGTGTTTCTGCTCCACGGAAAGTGAATAAAATAACATTTGGATGCCTTTATTGTTCAATCAAAAACGCCTGTTTTTTGGTGAAAAAGATAACCGCCCCGCCTTACACATGCTTCAGAAACGAAAAAAATGGTCCATTTTCAAATGTTGCGTCTTTGAACTACAATTCACATTTGTACGTAGATGATTACTTTTAGAGATAAAATTAGATGTTTAAAGTGATTTACAAGCTTTCAGGGGCCCTAAACACAAGATATGAGGAATGGGTAAATATGAATGAAAATGGGCAATTTATTCACTCTGAGGCCTTAAAAAGTTTTTCTCCACTCCAGAAAGTGAATTAAATAACATTTGTAGACCTTTATTGTTCAATCAAAAACGCCCGATTTTTGACGAAAGAGATAACCACCCCCCCTTACGCCATGCTTCAGAAACAAAAAAAATGGTTCATTTTCAAATGTTGCATCTTTGAACGACAATCCACATTTGTACGTGGATGATCACTTTTAGAGATAAAATTAGATGTTTAAAGTGATTTTCAAGCTTCCAGGGGCCCTAAACACAAGATTTGAGAAATGGGTAAAAGTGAATGAAAATGGCCAATTTACTCACTCTGAGGCCTTAAAAAGTGTTTCTCCTCCACGGGAAGTGAATTAAATACCATTTGGAGGCCTTTATTGTTCAAGCGAAAACGCCTGATTTTTGATGAAAGAGATAACCACCCCCCCTTACGACATGCTTCTGAAACTAAAAAAATGGTTCATTTTCAAATGTTGCGTCTTTTGAACTACAATTAACATTGTACGTGGATAATCACTTTTAGAGATAAAATGAGATGTTTAAAGTGATTTTCAAGCTTCCAGGGGCCCTAAACACGAGATTTGAAAAATGGGTAACCGTGAATGAAAATGGCCAATTTTTTCACTCTGCGGCCTTAAAAAGTGTTTCTCCTCCACGGAAAGTGAATAAAATAACATTTGGATGCCTTTATTGTTCAATCAAAAACACCCGTTTTTTGGTGAAAAAGATAACCACCCCCCCTTACGACATGCTTCAGAAACGAAAAAAATGGTCCATTTTCAAATGTTGCGTCTTTGAACTACAATTCACATTTGTACGTGGATGATCACTTTTAGAGATGAAATTAGATGTTTAAAGTGATTTACAAGCTTCCAGGGGCCCTAAACACAAGATATGAGGAATGGGTAAATATGAATGAAAATGGCCAATTTATTCACTCTGAGGCCTTGAAAAGTTTTTCTCCACTCCAGAAAGTGAATTAAATAACATTTGTACGCCTTTATTGTTCAATCAAAAACGCCCGATTTTTGACGAAAGAGATAACCACCCCCCCTTACGACATGCTTCAGAAACTAAAAAAATGGTCCGTTTTTAAATGTAGCCTCTTTGAACTACAATTCACATTTGTACGTGGAAAAGCACTTTTAAAGATCAAATGAGATGTTGAAAGTGATTTTCATGCTTCCAGGGGCCTTAAACACAAGATTTGAGGAATGGGTAAAAGTGAATGAAAATGGCCAATTTACTCACTCTGAGGCCTTAAAAAGTGTTTCTCCTCCACGGGAAGTGAATTAAATAACATTTGTAGGCCTTTATTGTTAAAGCGAGAACGCCCGATTATTGACGAAAGAGATAACCACCCCCCCTTACGACATGCTTCAGAAACGTAAAAAATGGCCCGTTTTCAAATGTTGCGTCTTTGAATGACAATCCACATTTGTACGTGGATAATCACTTTTAGAGCTAAAATTAGATGTTTAAAGTGATTTTCAAGCTTCCAGGGGCCCTAAACACGAGATTTGAAAAATGGGTAACCGTGAATGCAAATGGCCAATTTTTTCACTCTGCGGCCTTAAAAAGTGTTTCTGCTCCACGGAAAGTGAATAAAATAACATTTGGATGCCTTTATTGTTCAATCAAAAACGCCTGTTTTTTGGTGAAAAAGATAACCGCCCCGCCTTACACATGCTTCAGAAACGAAAAAAATGGTCCATTTTCAAATGTTGCGTCTTTGAACTACAATTCACATTTGTACGTAGATGATTACTTTTAGAGATAAAATTAGATGTTTAAAGTGATTTACAAGCTTTCAGGGGCCCTAAACACAAGATATGAGGAATGGGTAAATATGAATGAAAATGGGCAATTTATTCACTCTGAGGCCTTAAAAAGTTTTTCTCCACTCCAGAAAGTGAATTAAATAACATTTGTAGACCTTTATTGTTCAATCAAAAACGCCCGATTTTTGACGAAAGAGATAACCACCCCCCCCTTACGCCATGCTTCAGAAACAAAAAAAATGGTTCATTTTCAAATGTTGCATCTTTGAACGACAATCCACATTTGTACGTGGATAGACACTTTTAGAGATAAAATTAGATGTTTAAAGTGATTTTCAAGCTTCCAGGGGCCCTAAACACAAGATTTGAGAAATGGGTAAAAGTGAATGAAAATGGCCAATTTACTCACTCTGAGGCCTTAAAAAGTGTTTCTCCTCAACGGGAAGTGAATTAAATAACATTTGTAGGCCTTTATTGTTCAAGCAAAAACGCCCGATTATTGACGAAAGAGATAACCACCCCCCCTAACGACATGCTTCAGAAACGAAAAAAATGGTCCGTTTTCAAATGTTGCGTCTTTGAATGACAATCCACATTTGTACGTGGATAATCACTTTTAGAGCTAAAATTAGATGTTTAAAGTGATTTTCAAGCTTCCAGGGGCCCTACACACAAGATTTGAGAAATGGGTAAAAGTGAATGAAAATGGCCAATTTACTCACTCTGAGGCCTTAAAAAGTGTTTCTCCTCCACGGGAAGTGAATTAAATACCATTTGGAGGCCTTTATTGTTCAAGCGAAAACGCCTGATTTTTGATGAAAGAGATAACCACCCCCCCTTACGACATGCTTCTGAAACTAAAAAAATGGTTCATTTTCAAATGTTGCGTCTTTTGAACTACAATTAACATTGTACGTGGATAATCACTTTTAGAGATAAAATTAGATGTTTAAAGTGATTTACAAGCTTCCAGGGGCCCTAAACACAAGATATGAGGAATGGGTAAATATGAATGAAAATGGCCAATTTTTTCACTCTGAGGCCTTAAAAAGTTTTTCTCCACTCCAGAAAGTGAATTAAATAACATTTGTAGACCTTTATTGTTCAATCAAAAACGCCCGATTTTTGACGAAAGAGATAACCACCCCCCCTTACGACATGCTTCAGAAACAAAAAAAATGGTTCATTTTCAAATGTTGCATATTTGAACGACAATCCACATTTGTACGTGGATAAACACTTTTAGAGATAAAATTAGATGTTTAAAGTGATTTTCAAGCTTCCAGGGGCCCTAAACACAAGATTTGAGAAATGGGTAAAAGTGAATGAAAATGGCCAATTTACTCACTCTGAGGCCTTAAAAAGTGTTTCTCCTCCACGGGAAGTGAATTAAATAACATTTGTAGGCCTTTATTGTTCAAGCGAGAACGCCCGATTATTGACGAAAGAGATAACCACCCCCCCTTACGACATGCTTCAGAAACTAAAAAAATGGTCCGTTTTTAAATGTAGCCTCTTTGAACTACAATTCACATTTGTACGTGGAAAAGCACTTTTAAAGATCAAATGAGATGTTTAAAGTGATTTTCATGCTTCCAGGGGCCTTAAACACAAGATTTGAGGAATGGGTAAAAGTGAATGAAAATGGCCAATTTACTCACTCTGAGGCCTTAAAAAGTGTTTCTCCTCCACGGGAAGTGAATTAAATAACATTTGTAGGCCTTTATTGTTCAAGCGAGAACGCCCGATTATTGACGAAAGAGATAACAACCCCCCCCTTACGACAATCTTCAGAAACGTAAAAAATGGCCCGTTTTCAAATGTTGCGTCTTTGACTGACAATCCACATTTGTACGTGGATAATCACTTTTAGAGCTAAAATTAGATGTTTAAAGTGATTTTCAAGCTTCCAGGGGCCCTAAACACGAGATTTGAAAAATGGGTAACCGTGATTGAAAATGGCCAATTTTTTCACTCTGCGGCCTTAAAAAGTGTTTCTCCTCCACGGAAAGTGAATAAAATAACATTTGGATGCCTTTATTGTTCAATCAAAAACGCCCGTTTTTTGGTGAAAAAGATAACCACCCCCCCTTACGACATGCTTCAGAAACGAAAAAAATGGTCCATTTTCAAATGTTGCGTCTTTGAACTACAATTCACATTTGTACGTGGATGATCACTTTTAGAGATAAAATTAGATGTTTAAAGTGATTTACAAGCTTCCAGGGGCCCTAAACACAAGATATGAGGAATGGGTAAATATGAATGAAAATGGCCAATTTATTCACTCTGAGGCCTTAAAAAGTTTTTCTCCACTCCAGAAAGTGAATTAAATAACATTCGTAGACCTTTATTGTTCAATCAAAAACGCCCGATTTTTGATGAAAGAGATAACCACCCCCCCTTACGACATGCTTCAGAAACAAAAAAAATGGTTCATTTTCAAATGTTGCATCTTTGAGCGACAATCCACATTTGTACGTGGATAGACACTTTTAGAGATAAAATTAGATGTTTAAAGTGATTTTCAAGCTTCCAGGGGCCCTAAACACAAGATTTGAGAAATGGGTAAAAGTGAATGAAAATGGCCAATTTACTCGCTCTGAGGCCTTAAAAAGTGTTTCTCCTCAACGGGAAGTGAATTAAATAACATTTGTAGGCCTTTATTGTTCAAGCGAAAACGCCCGATTATTGACGAAAGAGATAACCACCCCCCCTTACGACATGCTTCAGAAACGAAAAAAATGGTCTGTTTTCAAATGTTGCGTCTTTGAATGACAATCCACATTTGTACGTGGATAATCACTTTTAGAGCTAAAATTAGATGTTTAAAGTGATTTTCAAGCTTCCAGGGGCCCTAAACACAAGATTTGAGAAATTGGTAAAAGTGAATGAAAATGGCCAATTTACTCACTCTGAGGCCTTAAAAAGTGTTTCTCCTCCACGGGAAGTGAATTAAATACCATTTGGAGGCCTTTATTGTTCAAGCAAAAACGCCTGATTTTTGATGAAAGAGATAACCACCCCCCCTTACGACATGCTTCAGAAACTAAAAAAATGGTTCATTTTCAAATGTTGCGTCTTTGAACGACAATCCACATTTGTACGTGGATAGACACTTTTAGAGATAAAATTAGATGTTTAAAGTGATTTTCAAGCTTCCAGGGGCCCTAAACACAAGATTTGAGAAATGGGTAAAAGTGAATGAAAATGGCCAATTTACTCGCTCTGAGGCCTTAAAAAGTGTTTCTCCTCAACGGGAAGTGAATTAAATAACATTTGTAGGCCTTTATTGTTCAAGCGAAAACGCCCGATTATTGACGAAAGAGATAACCACCCCCCCTTACGACATGCTTCAGAAACGAAAAAAATGGTCTGTTTTCAAATGTTGCGTCTTTGAATGACAATCCACATTTGTACGTGGATAATCACTTTTAGAGCTAAAATTAGATGTTTAAAGTGATTTTCAAGCTTCCAGGGGCCCTAAACACAAGATTTGAGAAATTGGTAAAAGTGAATGAAAATGGCCAATTTACTCACTCTGAGGCCTTAAAAAGTGTTTCTCCTCCACGGGAAGTGAATTAAATACCATTTGGAGGCCTTTATTGTTCAAGCAAAAACGCCTGATTTTTGATGAAAGAGATAACCACCCCCCCTTACGACATGCTTCAGAAACTAAAAAAATGGTTCATTTTCAAATGTTGCGTCTTTTGAACTACAATTAACATTGTACATGGATAATCACTTTTAGAGATAAAATGAGATGTTTAAAGTGATTTTCAAGCTTCCAGGGGCCCTAAACACAAGATTTGAGAAATGTGTAAAAGTGAATGAAAATGGCCAATTTACTCACTCTGAGGCCTTAAAAAGTGTTTCTCCTCCACGGGAAGTGAATTAAATACCATTTGGAGGCCTTTATTGTTCAAGCGAAAACGCCCGATTATTGACGAAAGAGATAACCACCCCCCCTTACGACATGCTTCAGAAACTAAAAAAATGGTTCATTTTCAAATGTTGCGTCTTTTGAACTACAATTAACATTGTACATGGATAATCACTTTTAGAGATAAAATGAGATGTTTAAAGTGATTTTCAAGCTTCCAGGGGCCCTAAACACAAGATTTGAGAAATGGGTAAAAGTGAATGAAAATGGCCAATTTACTCACTCTGAGGCCTTAAAAAGTGTTTCTCCTCCACGGGAAGTGAATTAAATACCCTTTGGAGGCCTTTATTGTTCAAGCGAGAACGCCCGATTATTGACGAAAGAGATAACCACCCCCCCTTACGACATGCTTCTGAAACTAAAAAAATTGTTCATTTTCAAATGTTGCGTCTTTTGAACTACAATTAACATTGTACGTGGATAATCACTTTTAGAGATAAAATTAGATGTTTAAAGTGATTTACAAGCTTCCAGGGGCCCTAAACACAAGATATGAGGAATGGGTAAATATGAATGAAAATGGCCAATTTATTCACTCTGAGGCCTTAAAAAGTTTTTCTCCACTCCAGAAAGTGAATTAAATAACATTTGTAGACCTTTATTGTTCAATCAAAAACGCCCGATTTTTGACGAAAGAGATAACCACCCCCCTTACGACATGCTTCAGAAACTAAAAAAATGGTCCGTTTTTAAATGTAGCCTCTTTGAACTACAATTCACATTTGTACGTGGAAAAGCACTTTTAAAGATCAAATGAGATGTTAAAAGTGATTTTCATGCTTCCAGGGGCCTTAAACACAAGATTTGAGGAATGGGTAAAAGTGAATGAAAATGGCCAATTTACTCACTCTGAGGCCTTAAAAAGTGTTTCTCCTCCACGGGAAGTGAATTAAATAACATTTGTAGGCCTTTATTGTTCAAGCGAGAACGCCCGATTATTGACGAAAGAGATAACCACCCCCCCTTACGACATGCTTCAGAAACGTAAAAAATGGCCCGTTTTCAAATGTTGCGTCTTTGACTGACAATCCACATTTGTACGTGGATAATCACTTTTAGAGCTAAAATTAGATGTTTAAAGTGATTTTCAAGCTTCCAGGGGCCCTAAACACGAGATTTGAAAAATGGGTAACCGTGAATGAAAATGGCCAATTTACTCACTCTGCGGCCTTAAAAAGTGTTTCTCCTCCACGGAAAGTGAATAAAATAACATTTGGATGCCTTTATTGTTCAATCAAAAACGCCCGTTTTTTGGTGAAAAAGATAACCACCCCCCCTTACGACATGCTTCAGAAACGAAAAGAATGGTCCATTTTCAAATGTTGCGTCTTTGAACTACAATTCACATTTGTACGTGGATGATCACTTTTAGAGATAAAATTAGATGTTTAAAGTGATTTACAAGCTTCCAGGGGCCCTAAACACAAGATATGAGGAATGGGTAAATATGAATGAAAATGGCCAATTTATTCACTCTGAGGCCTTAAAAAGTTTTTCTCCACTCCAGAAAGTGAATTAAATAACATTTGTAGACCTTTATTGTTCAATCAAAAACGCCCGATTTTTGACGAAAGAGATAACCACCCCCCATTACGACATGCTTCAGAAACTAAAAAAATGGTCCGTTTTTAAATGTAGCCTCTTTGAACTACAATTCACATTTGTACGTGGAAAAGCCCTTTTAAAGATCAAATGAGATGTTTAAAGTGATTTTCATGCTTCCAGGGGCCTTAAACACAAGATTTGAGGAATGGGTAAAAGTTAATGAAAATGGCCAATTTACTCACTCTGAGGCCTTAAAAAGTGTTTCTCCTCCACGGGAAGTGAATTAAATAACATTTGTAGGCCTTTATTGTTCAAGCGAGAACGCCCGATTATTGACGAAAGAGATAACCACCCCCCCTTACGACATGCTTCAGAAACGTAAAAAATGGCCCGTTTTCAAATGTTGCGTCTTTGAATGACAATCCACATTTGTACGTGGATAATCACTTTTAGAGCTAAAATTAGATGTTTAAAGTGATTTTCAAGCTTCCAGGGGCCCTAAACACGAGATTTGAAAAATGGGTAACCGTGAATGAAAATGGTCAATTTTTTCACTCTGCGGCCTTAAAAAGTGTTTCTGCTCCACGGAAAGTGAATAAAATAACATTTGGATGCCTTTATTGTTCAATCAAAAACGCCTGTTTTTTTTTGAAAAAGATAACCACCCCCCCTTACACATGCTTCAGAAACGAAAAAAATGGTCCATTTTCAAATGTTGCGTCTTTGAACTACAATTCACATTTGTACGTAGATGATTACTTTTAGAGATAAAATTAGATGTTTAAAGTGATTTTCAAGCTTCCAGGGGCCCTAAACACAAGATTTGAGAAATGGGTAAAAGTGAATGAAAATGGCCAATTTACTCACTCTGAGGCCTTAAAAAGTATTTCTCCTCCACGGGAAGTGAATTAAATACCATTTGGAGGCCTTTATTGTTCAAGCGAAAACGCCTGATTTTTGATGAAAGAGATAACCACCCCCCCTTACGACATGCTTCTGAAACTAAAAAAATGGTTCATTTTCAAATGTTGCGTCTTTTGAACTACAATTAACATTGTACGTGGATAATCACTTTTAGAGATGAAATTAGATGTTTAAAGTGATTTACAAGCTTCCAGGGGCCCTAAACACAAGATATGAGGAATGGGTAAATATGAATGAAAATGGCCAATTTATTCACTCTGAGGCCTTAAAAAGTTTTTTTCCACTCCAGAAAGTGAATTAAATAACATTTGTAGACCTTTATTGTTCAATCAAAAACGCCCGATTTTTGACGAAAGAGATAACCACCCCCCCTTACGACATGCTTCAGAAACGTAAAAAATGGCCCATTTTCAAATGTTGCGTCTTTGAATGACAATCCACATTTGTACGTGGATAATCACTTTTAGTGCTAAAATTAGATGTTTAAAGTGATTTTCAAGCTTCCAGGGGCCCTAAACACGAGATTTGAAAAATGGGTAACCGTGAATGAAAATGGTCAATTTTTTCACTCTGCGGCCTTAAAAAGTGTTTCTGCTCCACGGAAAGTGAATAAAATAACATTTGGATGCCTTTATTGTTGAATCAAAAACGCCTGTTTTTTGGTGAAAAAGATAACCACCCCCCCTTACACATGCTTCAGAAACGAAAAACAATGGTCCATTTTCAAATGTTGCGTCTTTGAACTACAATTCACATTTGTACGTAGATTATTACTTTTAGAGATAAAATTAGATGTTTAAAGTGATTTACAAGCTTTCAGGGGCCCTAAACACAAGATATGAGGAATGGGTAAATATGAATGAAAATGGCCAATTTATTCACTCTGAGGCCTTAAAAAGTTTTTCTCCACTCCAGAAAGTGAATTAAATAACATTTGTAGACCTTTATTGTTCAATTAAAAACGCCCGATTTTTGACGAAAGAGATAACCACCCCCCTTACGACATGCTTCAGAAACAAAAAAAATGGTTCATTTTCAAATGTTGCATCTTTGAGCGACAATCCACATTTGTACGTGGATAGACACTTTTAGTGATAAAATTAGATGTTTAAAGTGATTTTCAAGCTTCCAGGGGCCCTAAACACAAGATTTGAGAAATGGGTAAAAGTGAATGAAAATGGCCAATTTACTCACTCTGAGGCCTTAAAAAGTGTTTCTCCTCAAAGGGAAGTGAATTAAATAACATTTGTAGGCCTTTATTGTTCAAGCAAAAACGCCCGATTATTGACGAAAGAGATAACCACCCCCCTTACGACATGCTTCAGAAACGAAAAAAATGGTCCGTTTTCAAATGTTGCGTCTTTGAATGACAATCCACATTTGTACGTGGATAATCACTTTTAGAGCTAAAATGAGATGTTTAAAGTGATTTTCAAGCTTCCAGGGGCCCTAAACACAAGATTTGAGAAATGGGTAAAAGTGAATGAAAATGGCCAATTTACTCACTCTGAGGCCTTAAAAAGTGTTTCTCCTCCACGGGAAGTGAATTAAATACCATTTGGAGGCCTTTATTGTTCAAGCGAAAACGCCCGATTATTGACGAAAGAGATAACCACCCCCCCTTACGACATGCTTCAGAAACTAAAAAAATGGTTCATTTTCAAATGTTGCGTCTTTTGAACTACAATTAACATTGTACATGGATAATCACTTTTAGAGATAAAATGAGATGTTTAAAGTGATTTTCAAGCTTCCAGGGGCCCTAAACACAAGATTTGAGAAATGGGTAAAAGTGAATGAAAATGGCCAATTTACTCACTCTGAGGCCTTAAAAAGTGTTTCTCCTCCACGGGAAGTGAATTAAATACCCTTTGGAGGCCTTTATTGTTCAAGCGAAAACGCCTGATTTTTGATGAAAGAGATAACCACCCCCCCTTACGACATGCTTCTGAAACTAAAAAAATGATTCATTTTCAAATGTTGCGTCTTTTGAACTACAATTAACATTGTACGTGGATAATCACTTTTAGAGATAAAATTAGATGTTTAAAGTGATTTACAAGCTTCCAGGGGCCCTAAAGACAAGATATGAGGAATGGGTAAATATGAATGAAAATGGCCAATTTATTCACTCTGAGGCCTTAAAAAGTTTTTCTCCATTCCAGAAAGTGAATTAAATAACATTTGTAGACCTTTATTGTTCAATCAAAAACGCCCGATTTTTGACGAAAGAGATAACCACCCCCCCTTACGACATGCTTCAGAAACAAAAAAAATGGTTCATTTTCAAATGTTGCATCTTTGAACGACAATCCACATTTGTACGTGGATAAACACTTTTAGAGATAAAATTAGATGTTTAAAGTGATTTTCAAGCTTCCAGGGGCCCTAAACACAAGATTTGAGAAATGGGTAAAAGTGAATGAAAATGGCCAATTTACTCACTCTGAGGCCTTAAAAAGTGTTTCTCCTCCACGGGAAGTGAATTAAATAACATTTGTAGGCCTTTATTGTTCAAGCGAGAACGCCCGATTATTGACGAAAGAGATAACCACCCCCCCTTACGACATGCTTCAGAAACGTAAAAAATGGCCCGTTTTCAAATGTTGCGTCTTTGAATGACAATCCACATTTGTACGTGGATAATCACTTTTAGAGCTAAAATTAGATGTTTAAAGTGATTTTCAAGCTTCCAGGGGCCCTAAACACGAGATTTGAAAAATGGGTAACCGTGAATGAAAATGGCCAATTTTTTCACTCTGCGGCCTTAAAAAGTGTTTCTGCTCCATGGAAAGTGAATAAAATAACATTTGGATGCCTTTATTGTTCAATCAAAAACGCCTGTTTTTTGGTGAAAAAGATAACCACCCCCCCTTACACATGCTTCAGAAACGAAAAAAATGGTCCATTTTCAAATGTTGCGTCTTTGAACTACAATTCACATTTGTACGTAGATGATTACTTTTAGAGATAAAATTAGATGTTTAAAGTGATTTACAAGCTTTCAGGGGCCCTAAACACAAGATATGAGGAATGGGTAAATATGAATGAAAATGGGCAATTTATTCACTCTGAGGCCTTAAAAAGTTTTTCTCCACTCCAGAAAGTGAATTAAATAACATTTGTAGACCTTTATTGTTCAATCAAAAATGCCCGATTTTTGACGAAAGAGATAACCACCCCCCCCTTACGACATGCTTCAGAAACAAAAAAAATGGTTCATTTTCAAATGTTGCATCTTTGAACGACAATCCACATTTGTACGTGGATAGACACTTTTAGAGATAAAATTAGATGTTTAAAGTGATTTTCAAGCTTCCAGGGGCCCTAAACACAAGATTTGAGAAATGGGTAAAAGTGAATGAAAATGGCCAATGTACTCACTCTGAGGCCTTAAAAAGTGTTTCTCCTCAATGGGAAGTGAATTAAATAACATTTGTAGGCCTTTATTGTTCAAGCAAAAACGCCCGATTATTGACGAAAGAGATAACCACCCCCCATTACGACATGCTTCAGAAACGAAAAAAATGGTCCGTTTTCAAATGTTGCGTCTTTGAATGACAATCCACATTTGTACGTGGATAATCACTTTTAGAGCTAAAATTAGATGTTTAAAGTGATTTTCAAGCTTCCAGGGGCCCTAAACACAAGATTTGAGAAATGGGTAAAAGTGAATGAAAATGGCCAATTTACTCACTCTGAGGCCTTAAAAAGTGTTTCTCCTCCACGGGAAGTGAATTAAATACCATTTGGAGGCCTTTATTGTTCAAGCGAAAACGCCTGATTTTTGATGAAAGAGATAACCACCCCCCCTTACGACATGCTTCTGAAACTAAAAAAATGGTTCATTTTCAAATGTTGCGTCTTTTGAACTACAATTAACATTGTACGTGGATAATCACTTTTAGAGATAAAATAAGATGTTTAAAGTGATTTACAAGCTTCCATGGGCCCTAAACACAAGATATGAGGAATGGGTAAATATGAATGAAAATGGCCAATTTTTTCACTCTGAGGCCTTAAAAAGTTTTTCTCCACTCCAGAAAGTGAATTAAATAACATTTGTAGACCTTTATTGTTCAATCAAAAACGCCCGATTTTTGACGAAAGAGATAACCACCCCCCCTTACGACATGCTTCAGAAACAAAAAAAATGGTTCATTTTCAAATGTTGCATCTTTGAACGACAATCCACATTTGTACGTGGATAAACACTTTTAGAGATAAAATTAGATGTTTAAAGTGATTTTCAAGCTTCCAGGGGCCCTAAACACAAGATTTGAGAAATGGGTAAAAGTGAATGAAAATGGCCAATTTACTCACTCTGAGGCCTTAAAAAGTGTTTCTCCTCCACGGGAAGTGAATTAAATAACATTTGTAGGCCTTTATTGTTCAAGCGAGAACGCCCGATTATTGACGAAAGAGATAACCACCCCTTCTTACGACATGCTTCTGAAACTAAAAAAATGGTTCATTTTCAAATGTTGCGTCTTTTGAACTACAATTAACATTGTACGTGGATAATCACTTTTAGAGATAAAATTAGATGTTTAAAGTGATTTACAAGCTTCCAGGGGCCCTAAACACAAGATATGAGGAATGAGTAAATATGAATGAAAATGGCCAATTTATTCACTCTGAGGCCTTAAAAAGTTTTTCTTCACTCCAGAAAGTGAATTAAATAACATTTGTAGACCTTTATTGTTCAATCAAAAACGCCCGATTTTTGACGAAAGAGATAACCACCCCCCATTACGACATGCTTCAGAAACTAAAAAAATGGTCCGTTTTTAAATGTAGCCTCTTTGAACTACAATTCACATTTGTACGTGGAAAAGCACTTTTAAAGATCAAATGAGATGTTTAAAGTGATTTTCATGCTTCCAGGGGCCTTAAACACAAGATTTGAGGAATGGGTAAAAGTGAATGAAAATGGCCAATTTACTTACTCTGAGGCCTTAAAAAGTGTTTCTCCTCCACGGGAAGTGAATTAAATAACATTTGTAGGCCTTTATTGTTCAAGCGAGAACGCCCGATTATTGACGAAAGAGATAACCACCCCCCCTTACGACATGCTTCAGAAACGTAAAAAATGGCCCGTTTTCAAATGTTGCGTCTTTGAATGACAATCCACATTTGTACGTGGATAATCACTTTTAGAGCTAAAATTAGATGTTTAAAGTGATTTTCAAGCTTCCAGGGGCCCTAAACACGAGATTTGAAAAATGGGTAACCGTGAATGAAAATGGTCATTTTTTTCACTCTGCGGCCTTAAAAAGTGTTTCTGCTCCACGGAAAGTGAATAAAATAACATTTGGATGCCTTTATTGTTCAATCAAAAACGCCTGTTTTTTGGTGAAAAAGATAACCACCCCCCTTACACATGCTTCAGAAACGAAAAAAATGGTCCATTTTCAAATGTTGCGTCTTTGAACTACAATTCACATTTGTACGTAGATGATTACTTTTAGAGATAAAATTAGATGTTTAAAGTTATTTACAAGCTTTCAGGGGCCCTAAACACAAGATATGAGGAATGGGTAAATATGAATGAAAATGGGCAATTTATTCACTCTGAGGCCTTAAAAAGTTTTTCTCCACTCCAGAAAGTGAATTAAATAACATTTGTAGACCTTTCTTGTTCAATCAAAAACGCCCGATTTTTGACGAAAGAGATAACCACCCCCCCTTACGACATGCTTCAGAAACAAAAAAAATGGTTCATTTTCAAATGTTGCATCTTTGAACGACAATCCACATTTGCACGTGGATAAACACTTTTAGAGATAAAATTAGATGTTTAAAGTGATTTTCAAGCTTCCAGGGGCCCTAAATACAAGATTTGAGAAATGGGTAAAAGAGAATGAAAATGGCCAATTTACTCACTCTGAGGCCTTAAAAAGTGTTTCTCCTCCACGGGAAGTGAATTAAATAACATTTGCAGGCCTTTATTGTTCAAGCGAGAACGCCCGATTATTGACGAAAGAGATAACCACCCCCCCTTACGACATGCTTCTGAAACTAAAAAAATGGTTCATTTTCAAATGTTGCGTCTTTTGAACTACAATTAACATTGTACGTGGATAATCACTTTTAGAGATGAAATTAGATGTTTAAAGTGATTTACAAGCTTCCAGGGGCCCTAAACACAAGATATGAGGAATGGGTAAATATGAATGAAAATGGCCAATTTATTCACTCTGAGGCCTTAAAAAGTTTTTTTCCACTCCAGAAAGTGAATTAAATAACATTTGTAGACCTTTATTGTTCAATCAAAAACGCCCGATTTTTGACGAAAGAGATAACCACCCCCCCTTACGACATGCTTCAGAAACGTAAAAAATGGCCCGTTTTCAAATGTTGCGTCTTTGATGACAATCCACATTTGTACGTGGATAATCACTTTTAGAGCTAAAATTAGATGTTTAAAGTGATTTTCAAGCTTCCAGGGGCGCTAAACACGAGATTTGAAAAATGGGTAACCGTGAATGAGAATGGTCAATTTTTTCACTCTGCGGCCTTAAAAAGTGTTTCTGCTCCACGGAAAGTGAATAAAATAACATTTGGATGCCTTTATTGTTCAATCAAAAACGCCTGTTTTTTGGTGAAAAAGATAACCACCCCCCTTACACATGCTTCAGAAACGAAAAAAATGGTCCATTTTCAAATGTTGCGTCTTTGAACTACAATTCACATTTGTACGTAGATGATTACTTTTAGAGATAAAATTAGATGTTTAAAGTGATTTACAAGCTTCCAGGGGCCCTAAACACAAGATATGAGGAATGGGTAAATATGAATGAAAATGGCCAATTTATTCACTCTGAGGCCTTAAAAAGTTTTTCTCCACTCCAGAAAGTGAATTAAATAACATTTGTAGACCTTTATTGTTCAATCAAAAACGCCCGATTTTTGACGAAAGAGATAACCACCCCCCCTTACGACATGCTTCAGAAACAAAAAAACATGGTTCATTTTCAAATGTTGCATCTTTGAACGACAATCCACATTTGTACGTGGATAAACACTTTTAGAGATAAAATTAGATGTTTAAAGTGATTTTCAAGCTTCCAGGGGCCCTAAACACAAGATTTGAGAAATGGGTAAAAGTGAATGAAAATGGCCAATTTACTCGCTCTGAGGCCTTAAAAAGTGTTTCTCCTCAACGGGAAGTGAATTAAATAACATTTGTAGGCCTTTATTGTTCAAGCGAAAACGCCCGATTATTGACGAAAGAGATAACCACCCCCCCTTACGACATGCTTCAGAAACGAAAAAAATGGTCCGTTTTCAAATGTTGCGTCTTTGAATGACAATCCACATTTGTACGTGGATAATCACTTTTAGAGCTAAAATTAGATGTTTAAAGTGATTTTCAAGCTTCCAGGGGCCCTAAACACAAGATTTGAGAAATTGGTAAAAGTGAATGAAAATGGCCAATTTACTCACTCTGAGGCCTTAAAAAGTGTTTCTCCTCCACGGGAAGTGAATTAAATACCATTTGGAGGCCTTTATTGTTCAAGCAAAAACGCCTGATTTTTGATGAAAGAGATAACCACCCCCCCTTACGACATGCTTCAGAAACTAAAAAAATGGTTCATTTTCAAATGTTGCGTCTTTTGAACTACAATTAACATTGTACATGGATAATCACTTTTAGAGATAAAATGAGATGTTTAAAGTGATTTTCAAGCTTCCAGGGGCCCTAAACACAAGATTTGAGAAATGGGTAAAAGTGAATGAAAATGGCCAATTTACTCACTCTGAGGCCTTAAAAAGTGTTTCTCCTCCACGGGAAGTGAATTAAATACCATTTGGAGGCCTTTATTGTTCAAGCGAAAACGCCCGATTATTGACGAAAGAGATAACCACCCCCCCTTACGACATGCTTCAGAAACTAAAAAAATGGTTCATTTTCAAATGTTGCGTCTTTTGAACTACAATTAACATTGTACATGGATAATCACTTTTAGAGATAAAATGAGATGTTTAAAGTGATTTTCAAGCTTCCAGGGGCCCTAAACACAAGATTTGAGAAATGGGTAAAAGTGAATGAAAATGGCCAATTTACTCACTCTGAGGCCTTAAAAAGTGTTTCTCCTCCACGGGAAGTGAATTAAATACCCTTTGGAGGCCTTTATTGTTCAAGCGAAAACGCCTGATTTTTGATGAAAGAGATAACCACCCCCCCTTACGACATGCTTCTGAAACTAAAAAAATGGTTCATTTTCAAATGTTGCGTCTTTTGAACTACAATTAACATTGTACGTGGATAATCACTTTTAGAGATAAAATTAGATGTTTAAAGTGATTTACAAGCTTCCAGGGGCCCTAAAGACAAGATATGAGGAATGGGTAAATATGAATGAAAATGGCCAATTTATTCACTCTGAGGCCTTAAAAAGTTTTTCTCCATTCCAGAAAGTGAATTAAATAACATTTGTAGACCTTTATTGTTCAATCAAAAACGCCCGATTTTTGACGAAAGAGATAACCACCCCCCCTTACGACATGCTTCAGAAACAAAAAAAATGGTTCATTTTCAAATGTTGCATCTTTGAACGACAATCCACATTTGTACGTGGATAAACACTTTTAGAGATAAAATTAGATGTTTAAAGTGATTTTCAAGCTTCCAGGGGCCCTAAACACAAGATTTGAGAAATGAGTAAAAGTGAATGAAAATGGCCAATTTACTCACTCTGAGGCCTTAAAAAGTGTTTCTCCTCCACGGGAAGTGAATTAAATAACATTTGTAGGCCTTTATTGTTCAAGCGAGAACGCCCGATTATTGACGAAAGAGATAACCACCCCCCCTTACGACATGCTTCAGAAACGTAAAAAATGGCCCGTTTTCAAATGTTGTGTCTTTGAATGACAATCCACATTTGTACGTGGATAATCACTTTTAGAGCTAAAATTAGATGTTTAAAGTGATTTTCAAGCTTCCAGGGGCCCTAAACACGAGATTTGAAAAATGGGTAACCGTGAATGAAAATGGCCAATTTTTTCACTCTGCGGCCTTAAAAAGTGTTTCTGCTCCATGGAAAGTGAATAAAATAACATTTGGATGCCTTTATTGTTCAATCAAAAACGCCTGTTTTTTGGTGAAAAAGATAACCACCCCCCCTTACACATGCTTCAGAAACGAAAAAAATGGTCCATTTTCAAATGTTGCGTCTTTGAACTACAATTCACATTTGTACGTAGATGATTACTTTTAGAGATAAAATTAGATGTTTAAAGTGATTTACAAGCTTTCAGGGGCCCTAAACACAAGATATGAGGAATGGGTAAATATGAATGAAAATGGGCAATTTATTCACTCTGAGGCCTTAAAAAGTTTTTCTCCACTCCAGAAAGTGAATTAAATAACATTTGTAGACCTTTATTGTTCAATCAAAAACGCCCTGATTTTTGACGAAAGAGATAACCACCCCCCCTTACGACATGCTTCAGAAACAAAAAAAATGGTTCATTTTCAAATGTTGCATCTTTGAACGGCAATCCACATTTGTACGTGGATAGACACTTTTAGAGATAAAATTAGATGTTTAAAGTGATTTTCAAGCTTCCAGGGGCCCTAAACACAAGATTTGAGAAATGGGTAAAAGTGAATGAAAATGGCCAATGTACTCACTCTGAGGCCTTAAAAAGTGTTTCTCCTCAATGGGAAGTGAATTAAATAACATTTGTAGGCCTTTATTGTTCAAGCAAAAACGCCCGATTATTGACGAAAGAGATAACCACCCCCCATTACGACATGCTTCAGAAACGAAAAAAATGGTCCGTTTTCAAATGTTGCGTCTTTGAATGACAATCCACATTTGTACGTGGATAATCACTTTTAGAGCTAAAATTAGATGTTTAAAGTGATTTTCAAGCTTCCAGGGGCCCTAAACACAAGATTTGAGAAATGGGTAAAAGTGAATGAAAATGGCCAATTTACTCACTCTGAGGCCTTAAAAAGTGTTTCTCCTCCACGGGAAGTGAATTAAATACCATTTGGAGGCCTTTATTGTTCAAGCGAAAACGCCTGATTTTTGATGAAAGAGATAACCACCCCCCTTACGACATGCTTCTGAAACTAAAAAAATGGTTCATTTTCAAATGTTGCGTCTTTTGAACTACAATTAACATTGTACGTGGATAATCACTTTTAGAGATAAAATAAGATGTTTAAAGTGATTTACAAGCTTCCATGGGCCCTAAACACAAGATATGAGGAATGGGTAAATATGAATGAAAATGGCCAATTTTTTCACTCTGAGGCCTTAAAAAGTTTTTCTCCACTCCAGAAAGTGAATTAAATAACATTTGTAGACCTTTATTGTTCAATCAAAAACGCCCGATTTTTGACGAAAGAGATAACCACCCCCCCTTACGACATGCTTCAGAAACAAAAAAAATGGTTCATTTTCAAATGTTGCATCTTTGAACGACAATCCACATTTGTACGTGGATAAACACTTTTAGAGATAAAATTAGATGTTTAAAGTGATTTTCAAGCTTCCAGGGGCCCTAAACACAAGATTTGAGAAATGGGTAAAAGTGAATGAAAATGGCCAATTTACTCACTCTGAGGCCTTAAAAAGTGTTTCTCCTCCACGGGAAGTGAATTAAATAACATTTGTAGGCCTTTATTGTTCAAGCGAGAACGCCCGATTATTGACGAAAGAGATAACCACCCCTTCTTACGACATGCTTCTGAAACTAAAAAAATGGTTCATTTTCAAATGTTGCGTCTTTTGAACTACAATTAACATTGTACGTGGATAATCACTTTTAGAGATAAAATTAGATGTTTAAAGTGATTTACAAGCTTCCAGGGGCCCTAAACACAAGATATGAGGAATGGGTAAATATGAATGAAAATGGCCAATTTATTCACTCTGAGGCCTTAAAAAGTTTTTCTCCACTCCAGAAAGTGAATTAAATAACATTTGTAGACCTTTATTGTTCAATCAAAAACGCCCGATTTTTGACGAAAGAGATAACCACCCCCCATTACGACATGCTTCAGAAACTAAAAAAATGGTCCGTTTTTAAATGTAGCCTCTTTGAACTACAATTCACATTTGTACGTGGAAAAGCACTTTTAAAGATCAAATGAGATGTTTAAAGTGATTTTCATGCTTCCAGGGGCCTTAAACACAAGATTTGAGGAATGGGTAAAAGTGAATGAAAATGGCCAATTTACTCACTCTGAGGCCTTAAAAAGTGTTTCTCCTCCACGGGAAGTGAATTAAATAACATTTGTAGGCCTTTATTGTTCAAGCGAGAACGCCCGATTATTGACGAAAGAGATAACCACCCCCCCTTACGACATGCTTCAGAAACGTAAAAAATGGCCCGTTTTCAAATGTTGCGTCTTTGAATGACAATCCACATTTGTACGTGGATAATCACTTTTAGAGCTAAAATTAGATGTTTAAAGTGATTTTCAAGCTTCCAGGGGCCCTAAACACGAGATTTAAAAAATGGGTAACCGTGAATGAAAATGGTCATTTTTTTCACTCTGCGGCCTTAAAAAGTGTTTCTGCTCCACGGAAAGTGAATAAAATAACATTTGGATGCCTTTATTGTTCAATCAAAAACGCCTGTTTTTTGGTGAAAAAGATAACCACCCCCCCTTACACATGCTTCAGAAACGAAAAAAATGGTCCATTTTCAAATGTTGCGTCTTTGAACTACAATTCACATTTGTACGTAGATGATTACTTTTAGAGATAAAATTAGATGTTTAAAGTTATTTACAAGCTTTCAGGGGCCCTAAACACAAGATATGAGGAATGGGTAAATATGAATGAAAATGGGCAATTTATTCACTCTGAGGCCTTAAAAAGTTTTTCTCCACTCCAGAAAGTGAATTAAATAACATTTGTAGACCTTTATTGTTCAATCAAAAACGCCCGATTTTTGACGAAAGAGATAACCACCCCCCCTTACGACATGCTTCAGAAACAAAAAAAATGGTTCATTTTCAAATGTTGCATCTTTGAACGACAATCCACATTTGCACGTGGATAAACACTTTTAGAGATAAAATTAGATGTTTAAAGTGATTTTCAAGCTTCCAGGGGCCCTAAATACAAGATTTGAGAAATGGGTAAAAGAGAATGAAAATGGCCAATTTACTCACTCTGAGGCCTTAAAAAGTGTTTCTCCTCCACGGGAAGTGAATTAAATAACATTTGCAGGCCTTTATTGTTCAAGCGAGAACGCCCGATTATTGACGAAAGAGATAACCACCCCCCCTTACGACATGCTTCAGAAACAAAAAAAATGGTTCATTTTCAAATGTTGCATCTTTGAACGACAATCCACATTTGTACGTGGATAAACACTTTTGCTTCCAGGGGCCCTAAACACAAGATTTGAGAAATGGGTAAAAGTGAATGAAAATGGCCAATTTACTCACTCTGAGGCCTTAAAAAGTGTTTCTCCTCCACGGGAAGTGAATTAAATAACATTTGTAGGCCTTTATTGTTCAAGCGAGAACGCCCGATTATTGACGAAAGAGATAACCACCCCCCCTTACGACATGCTTCAGAAACGTAAAAAATGGCCCGTTTTCAAATGTTGTGTCTTTGAATGACAATCCACATTTGTACGTGGATAATCACTTTTAGAGCTAAAATTAGATGTTTAAAGTGATTTTCAAGCTTCCAGGGGCCCTAAACACGAGATTTGAAAAATGGGTAACCGTGAATGAAAATGGCCAATTTTTTCACTCTGCGGCCTTAAAAAGTGTTTCTGCTCCATGGAAAGTGAATAAAATAACATTTGGATGCCTTTATTGTTCAATCAAAAACGCCTGTTTTTTGGTGAAAAAGATAACCACCCCCCCTTACACATGCTTCAGAAACGAAAAAAATGGTCCATTTTCAAATGTTGCGTCTTTGAACTACAATTCACATTTGTACGTAGATGATTACTTTTAGAGATAAAATTAGATGTTTAAAGTGATTTACAAGCTTTCAGGGGCCCTAAACACAAGATATGAGGAATGGGTAAATATGAATGAAAATGGGCAATTTATTCACTCTGAGGCCTTAAAAAGTTTTTCTCCACTCCAGAAAGTGAATTAAATAACATTTGTAGACCTTTATTGTTCAATCAAAAACGCCCGATTTTTGACGAAAGAGATAACCACCCCCCCTTACGACATGCTTCAGAAACAAAAAAAATGGTTCATTTTCAAATGTTGCATCTTTGAACGACAATCCACATTTGTACGTGGATAGACACTTTTAGAGATAAAATTAGATGTTTAAAGTGATTTTCAAGCTTCCAGGGGCCCTAAACACAAGATTTGAGAAATGGGTAAAAGTGAATGAAAATGGCCAATGTACTCACTCTGAGGCCTTAAAAAGTGTTTCTCCTCAATGGGAAGTGAATTAAATAACATTTGTAGGCCTTTATTGTTCAAGCAAAAACGCCCGATTATTGACGAAAGAGATAACCACCCCCCATTACGACATGCTTCAGAAACGAAAAAAATGGTCCGTTTTCAAATGTTGCGTCTTTGAATGACAATCCACATTTGTACGTGGATAATCACTTTTAGAGCTAAAATTAGATGTTTAAAGTGATTTTCAAGCTTCCAGGGGCCCTAAACACAAGATTTGAGAAATGGGTAAAAGTGAATGAAAATGGCCAATTTACTCACTCTGAGGCCTTAAAAAGTGTTTCTCCTCCACGGGAAGTGAATTAAATACCATTTGGAGGCCTTTATTGTTCAAGCGAAAACGCCTGATTTTTGATGAAAGAGATAACCACCCCCCTTACGACATGCTTCTGAAACTAAAAAAATGGTTCATTTTCAAATGTTGCGTCTTTTGAACTACAATTAACATTCTACGTGGATAATCACTTTTAGAGATAAAATAAGATGTTTAAAGTGATTTACAAGCTTCCATGGGCCCTAAACACAAGATATGAGGAATGGGTAAATATGAATGAAAATGGCCAATTTTTTCACTCTGAGGCCTTAAAAAGTTTTTCTCCTCTCCAGAAAGTGAATTAAATAACATTTGTAGACCTTTATTGTTCAATCAAAAACGCCCGATTTTTGACGAAAGAGATAACCACCCCCCCTTACGACATGCTTCAGAAACAAAAAAAATGGTTCATTTTCAAATGTTGCATCTTTGAACGACAATCCACATTTGTACGTGGATAAACACTTTTGGAGATAAAATTAGATGTTTAAAGTGATTTTCAAGCTTCCAGGGGCCCTAAACACAAGATTTGAGAAATGGGTAAAAGTGAATGAAAATGGCCAATTTACTCACTCTGAGGCCTTAAAAAGTGTTTCTCCTCCACGGGAAGTGAATTAAATAACATTTGTAGGCCTTTATTGTTCAAGCGAGAACGCCCGATTATTGACGAAAGAGATAACCACCCCTTCTTACGACATGCTTCTGAAACTAAAAAAATGGTTCATTTTCAAATGTTGCGTCTTTTGAACTACAATTAACATTGTACGTGGATAATCACTTTTAGAGATAAAATTAGATGTTTAAAGTGATTTACAAGCTTCCAGGGGCCCTAAACACAAGATATGAGGAATGGGTAAATATGAATGAAAATGGCCAATTTATTCACTCTGAGGCCTTAAAAAGTTTTTCTCCACTCCAGAAAGTGAATTAAATAACATTTGTAGACCTTTATTGTTCAATCAAAAACGCCCGATTTTTGACGAAAGAGATAACCACCCCCCATTACGACATGCTTCAGAAACTAAAAAAATGGTCCGTTTTTAAATGTAGCCTCTTTGAACTACAATTCACATTTGTACGTGGAAAAGCACTTTTAAAGATCAAATGAGATGTTTAAAGTGATTTTCATGCTTCCAGGGGCCTTAAACACAAGATTTGAGGAATGGGTAAAAGTGAATGAAAATGGCCAATTTACTCACTCTGAGGCCTTAAAAAGTGTTTCTCCTCCACGGGAAGTGAATTAAATAACATTTGTAGGCCTTTATTGTTCAAGCGAGAACGCCCGATTATTGACGAAAGAGATAACCACCCCCCCTTACGACATGCTTCAGAAACGTAAAAAATGGCCCGTTTTCCAATGTTGCGTCTTTGAATGACAATCCACATTTGTACGTGGAGAATCACTTTTAGAGCTAAAATTAGATGTTTAAAGTGATTTTCAAGCTTCCAGGGGCCCTAAACACGAGATTTGAAAAATGGGTAACCGTGAATGAAAATGGTCATTTTTTTCACTCTGCGGCCTTAAAAAGTGTTTCTGCTCCACGGAAAGTGAATAAAATAACATTTGGATGCCTTTATTGTTCAATCAAAAACGCCTGTTTTTTGGTGAAAAAGATAACCACCCCCCCTTACACATGCTTCAGAAACGAAAAAAATGGTCCATTTTCAAATGTTGCGTCTTTGAACTACAATTCACATTTGTACGTAGATGATTACTTTTAGAGATAAAATTAGATGTTTAAAGTTATTTACAAGCTTTCAGGGGCCCTAAACACAAGATATGAGGAATGGGTAAATATGAATGAAAATGGGCAATTTATTCACTCTGAGGCCTTAAAAAGTTTTTCTCCACTCCAGAAAGTGAATTAAATAACATTTGTAGACCTTTATTGTTCAATCAAAAACGCCCGATTTTTGACGAAAGAGATAACCACCCCCCCTTACGACATGCTTCAGAAACAAAAAAAATGGTTCATTTTCAAATGTTGCATCTTTGAACGACAATCCACATTTGCACGTGGATAAACACTTTTAGAGATAAAATTAGATGTTTAAAGTGATTTTCAAGCTTCCAGGGGCCCTAAATACAAGATTTGAGAAATGGGTAAAAGAGAATGAAAATGGCCAATTTACTCACTCTGAGGCCTTAAAAAGTGTTTCTCCTCCACGGGAAGTGAATTAAATAACATTTGCAGGCCTTTATTGTTCAAGCGAGAACGCCCGATTATTGACGAAAGAGATAACCACCCCCCCTTACGACATGCTTCTGAAACTAAAAAAATGGTTCATTTTCAAATGTTGCGTCTTTTGGACTACAATTAACATTGTACGTGGATAATCACTTTTAGAGATAAAATTAGATGTTTAAAGTGATTTACAAGCTTCCAGGGGCCCTAAACACAAGAGATGAGGAATGGGTAAATATGAATGAAAATGGCCAATTTATTCACTCTGAGGCCTTAAAAAGTTTTTCTCCACTCCAGAAAGTGAATTAAATAACATTTGTAGACCTTTATTGTTCAATCAAAAACGCCCGATTTTTGACGAAACAGATAACCACCCCCCCTTACGACATGCTTCAGAAACTAAAAAAATGGTCCGTTTTTAAATGTAGCCTCTTTGAACTACAATTCACATTTGTACGTGGAAAAGCACTTTTAAAGATCAAATGAGATGTTTAAAGTGATTTTCATGCTTCCAGGGGCCTTAAACACAAGATTTGAGGAATGGGTAAAAGTGAATGAAAATGGCCAATTTACTCACTCTGAGGCCTTAAAAAGTGTTTCTCCTCCACGGGAAGTGAATTAAATAACATTTGTAGGCCTTTATTGTTCAAGCGAGAACGCCCGATTATTGACGAAAGAGATAACCACCCACGACATGCTTCAGAAACGTAAAAAATGGCCCGTTTTCAAATGTTGCGTCTTTGAATGACAATCCACATTTGTACGTGGATAATCACTTTTAGAGCTAAAATTAGATGTTTAAAGTGATTTTCAAGCTTCCAGGGGCCCTAAATACGAGATTTGAAAAATGGGTAACCGTGAATGAAAATGGTCAATTTTTTCACTCTGCGGCCTTAAAAAGTGTTTCTGCTCCACGGAAAGTGAATAAAATAACATTTGGATGCCTTTATTGTTCAATCAAAAACGCCTGTTTTTTGGTGAAAAAGATAACCACCCCCCCTTACACATGCTTCAGAAACGAAAAAAATGATCCATTTTCAAATGTTGCGTCTTTGAACTACAATTCACATTTGTACGTAGATGATTACTTTTAGAGATAAAATTAGATGTTTAAAGTTATTTACAAGCTTTCAGGGGCCCTAAACACAAGATATGAGGAATGGGTAAATATGAATGAAAATGGGCAATTTATTCACTCTGAGGCCTTAAAAAGTTTTTCTCCACTCCAGAAAGTGAATTAAATAACATTTGTAGACCTTTATTGTTCAATCAAAAACGCCCGATTTTTGACGAAAGAGATAACCACCCCCCCTTACGACATGCTTCAGAAACAAAAAAAATGGTTCATTTTCAAATGTTGCATCTTTGAACGACAATCCACATTTGTACGTGGATAGACACTTTTAGAGATAAAATTAGATGTTTAAAGTGATTTTCAAGCTTCCAGGGGCCCTAAACACAAGATTTGAGAAATGGGTAAAAGTGAATGAAAATGGCCAATTTACTCACTCTGAGGCCTTAAAAAGTGTTTCTCCTCAACGGGAAGTGAATTAAATAACATTTGTAGGCCTTTATTGTTCAAGCAAAAACGCCCGATTATTGACGAAAGAGATAACCACCCCCCCTTACGACATGCTTCAGAAACGAAAAAAATGGTCCGTTTTCAAATGTTGCGTCTTTGAATGACAATCCACATTTGTACGTGGATAATCACTTTTAGAGCTAAAATTAGATGTTTAAAGTGATTTTCAAGCTTCCAGGGGCCCTAAACACAAGATTTGAGAAATGGATAAAAGTGAATGAAAATGGCCAATTTACTCACTCTGAGGCCTTAAAAAGTGTTTCTCCTCCACGGGAAGTGAATTAAATACCATTTGGAGGCCTTTATTGTTCAAGCGAAAACGCCTGATTTTTGATGAAAGAGATAACCACCCCCCCTTACGACATGCTTCAGAAACGAAAAAAATGGTCCATTTTCAAATGTTGCGTCTTTGAACTACAATTCACATTTGTACGTGGATGATCACTTTTAGAGATAAAATTAGATGTTTAAAGTGATTTACAAGCTTCCAGGGGCCCTAAACACAAGATATGAGGAATGGGTAAATATGAATGAAAATGGCCAATTTATTCACTCTGAGGCCTTAAAAAGTTTTTCTCCACTCCAGAAAGTGAATTAAATAACATTTGTAGACCTTTATTGTTCAATCAAAAACGCCCGATTTTTGACGAAAGAGATAACCACCCCCCTTACGACATGCTTCAGAAACTAAAAAAATGGTCCGTTTTTAAATGTAGCCTCTTTGAACTACAATTCACATTTGTACGTGGAAAAGCACTTTTAAAGATCAAATGAGATGTTTAAAGTGATTTTCATGCTTCCAGGGGCCTTAAACACAAGATTTGAGGAATGGGTAAAAGTGAATGAAAATGGCCAATTTACTCACTCTGAGGCCTTAAAAAGTGTTTCTCCTCCACGGGAAGTGAATTAAATAACATTTGTAGGCCTTTATTGTTCAAGCGAGAACGCCCGATTATTGACGAAAGAGATAACCACCCCCCCTTACGACATGCTTCAGAAACGTAAAAAATGGCCCGTTTTCAAATGTTGCGTCTTTGAATGACAATCCACATTTGTACGTGGATAATCACTTTTAGAGCTAAAATTAGATGTTTAAAGTGATTTTCAAGCTTCCAGGGGCCCTAAACACGAGATTTGAAAAATGGGTAACCGTGAATGAAAATGGTCAATTTTTTCACTCTGCGGCCTTAAAAAGTGTTTCTACTCCACGGAAAGTGAATAAAATAACATTTGGATGCCTTTATTGTTCAATCAAAAACGCCTGTTTTTTGGTGAAAAAGATAACCACCCCCCCTTACACATGCTTCAGAAACGAAAAAAATGGTCCATTTTCAAATGTTGCGTCTTTGAACTACAATTCACATTTGTACATGGATGATCACTTTTAGAGATAAAATTAGATGTTTAAAGTGATTTTCAAGCTTCCAGGGGCCCTAAACACAAGATTTGAGAAATGGGTAAAAGTGAATGAAAATGGCCAATTTACTCACTCTGAGGCCTTAAAAAGTGTTTCTCCTCCACGGGAAGTGAATTAAATACCATTTGGGGGCCTTTATTGTTCAAGCGAAAACGCCTGATTTTTGATGAAAGAGATAACCACCCCCCCTTACACATGCTTCAGAAACGAAAAAAATGGTCCATTTTCAAATGTTGCGTCTTTGAACTACAATTCACATTTGTACGTAGATGATTACTTTTAGAGATAAAATTAGATGTTTAAAGTGATTTACAAGCTTTCAGGGGCCCTAAACACAAGATATGAGGAATGGGTAAATATGAATGAAAATGGGCAATTTATTCACTCTGAGACCTTAAAAAGTTTTTCTCCACTCCAGAAAGTGAATTAAATAACATTTGTAGACCTTTATTGTTCAATTAAAAACGCCCGATTTTTGACGAAAGAGATAACCACCCCCCCTTACGACATGCTTCAGAAACAAAAAAAATGGTTCATTTTCAAATGTTGCATCTTTGAACGACAATCCACATTTGTACGTGGATAGACACTTTTAGAGATAAAATTAGATGTTTAAAGTGATTTTCAAGCTTCCAGGGGCCCTAAACACAAGATTTGAGAAATGGGTAAAAGTGAATGAAAATGGCCAATTTACTCACTCTGAGGCCTTAAAAAGTGTTTCTCCTCAACGGGAAGTGAATTAAATAACATTTGTAGGCCTTTATTGTTCAAGCAAAAACGCCCGATTATTGACGAAAGAGATAACCACCCCCCCTTACGACATGCTTCAGAAACGAAAAAAATGGTCCGTTTTCAAATGTTGCGTCTTTGAATGACAATCCACATTTGTACGTGGATAATCACTTTTAGAGCTAAAATTAGAAGTTTAAAGTGATTTTCAAGCTTCCAGGGGCCCTAAACACAAGATTTGAGAAATGGGTAAAAGTGAATGAAAATGGCCAATTTACTCACTCTGAGGCCTTAAAAAGTGTTTCTCCTCCACGGGAAGTGAATTAAATACCATTTGGAGGCCTTTATTGTTCAAGCGAAAATGCCTGATTTTTGATGAAAGAGATAACCACCCCCCCTTACGACATGCTTCTGAAACTAAAAAAATGGTTCATTTTCAAATGTTGCGTCTTTTGAACTACAATTAACATTGTACGTGGATAATCACTTTTAGAGATAAAATTAGATGTTTAAAGTGATTTACAAGCTTCCAGGGGCCCTAAACACAAGATATGAGGAATGGGTAAATATGAATGAAAATGGCCAATTTATTCACTCTGAGGCCTTAAAAAGTTTTTCTCCACTCCAGAAAGTGAATTAAATAACATTTGTAGACCTTTATTGTTCAATCAAAAACGTCCGATTTTTGACGAAAGAGATAACCACCCCCCCTTACGACATGCTTCAGAAACAAAAAAATGGATCATTTTCAAATGTTGCATCTTTGAACGACAATCCACATTTGTACGTGGATAAACACTTTTAGAGATAAAATTAGATGTTTAAAGTGATTTTCAAGCTTCCAGGGGCCCTAAACACAAGATTTGAGAAATGGGTAAAAGTGAATGAAAATGGCCAATTTACTCACTCTGAGGCCTTAAAAAGTGTTTCTCCTCAACGGGAAGTGAATTAAATAACATTTGTAGGCCTTTATTGTTCAAGCAAAAACGCCCGATTATTGACGAAAGAGATAACCACCCCCCCTTATGACATGCTTCAGAAACGAAAAAAATGGTCCGTTTTCAAATGTTGCGTCTTTGAATGACAATCCACATTTGTACGTGGATAATCACTTTTAGAGCTAAAATTAGATGTTTAAAGTGATTTTCAAGCTTCCAGGGGCCCTAAACACAAGATTTGAGAAATGGGTAAAAGTGAATGAAAATGGCCAATTTACTCACTCTGAGGCCTTAAAAAGTGTTTCTCCTCCACGGGAAGTGAATTAAATACCATTTGGAGGCCTTTATTGTTCAAGCAAAAACGCCTGATTTTTGATGAAAGAGATAACCACCCCCCCTTACGACATGCTTCTGAAACTAAAAAAAATGGTTCATTTTCAAATGTTGCGTCTTTTGAACTACAATTAACATTGTACATGGATAATCACTTTTAGAGATAAAATGAGATGTTTAAAGTGATTTTCAAGCTTCCAGGGGCCCTAAACACAAGATTTGAGAAATGGGTAAAAGTGAATGAAAATGGCCAATTTACTCACTCTGAGGCCTTAAAAAGTGTTTCTCCTCCACGGGAAGTGAATTAAATACCATTTGGAGGCCATTATTGTTCAAGCGAAAACGCCTGATTATTGACGAAAGAGATAACCAACCCCCCTTACGACATGCTTCAGAAACGAAAAAAATGGTCCGTTTTCAAATGTTGCGTCTTTGAATGACAATCCACATTTGTACGTGGATAATCACTTTTAGAGCTAAAATTAGATGTTTAAAGTGATTTTCAAGCTTCCAGGGGCCCTAAACACAAGATTTGAGAAATGGGTAAAAGTGAATGAAAATGGCCAATTTACTCACTCTGAGGCCTTAAAAAGTGTTTCTCCTCCACGGGAAGTGAATTAAATACCATTTGGAGGCCTTTATTGTTCAAGCGAAAACGCCTGATTTTTGATGAAAGAGATAACCACCCCCCCTTACGACATGCTTCAGAAACGTAAAAAATGGCCCGTTTTCAAATGTTGCGTCTTTGAATGACAATCCACATTTGTACGTGGATAATCACTTTTAGAGCTAAAATTAGATGTTTAAAGTGATTTTCAAGCTTCCAGGGGCCCTAAACACGAGATTTGAAAAATGGGTAACCGTGAATGAAAATGGTCAATTTTTTCACTCTGCGGCCTTAAAAAGGTTTTCTGCTCCACGGAAAGTGAATAAAATAACATTTGGATGCCTTTATTGTTCAATCAAAAACGCCTGTTTTTTGGTGAAAAAGATAACCACCCCCCCTTACACATGCTTCAGAAACGAAAAAAACGGTCCATTTTCAAATGTTGCGTCTTTGAACTACAATTCACATTTGTACGTAGATGATTACTTTTAGAGATAAAATTAGATGTTTAAAGTGATTTTCAAGCTTCCAGGGGCCCTAAACACAAGATTTGAGAAATGGGTAAAAGTGAATGAAAATGGCCAATTTACTCACTCTGAGGCCTTAAAAAGTGTTTCTCCTCCACGGGAAGTGAATTAAATACCATTTGGAGGCCTTTATTGTTCAAGCGAAAACGCCTGATTTTTGATGAAAGAGATAACCACCCCCCCTTACGACATGCTTCTGAAACTAAAAAAATGGTTCATTTTCAAATGTTGCGTCTTTTGAACTACAATTAACATTGTACATGGATAATCACTTTTAGAGATAAAATTAGATGTTTAAAGTGATTTACAAGCTTCCAGGGGCCCTAAACACAAGATATGAGGAATGGGTAAATATGAATGAAAATGGCCAATTTATTCACTCTGAGGCCTTAAAAAGTTTTTCTCCACTCCAGAAAGTGAATTAAATAACATTTGTAGACCTTTATTGTTCAATCAAAAACGCCCGATTTTTGATCAAAGAGATAACCACCCCCCCTTACGACATGCTTCAGAAACAAAAAAAATGGTTCATTTTCAAATGTTGCATCTTTGAACGACAATCCACATTTGTACGTGGATAAACACTTTTAGAGATAAAATTAGATGTTTAAAGTGATTTTCAAGCTTCCAGGGGCCCTAAACACAACATTTGAGAAATGGGTAAAAGTGAAAGAAAATGGCCAATTTACTCACTCTGAGGCCTTAAAAAGTGTTTCTCCTCAACGGGAAGTGAATTAAATAACATTTGTAGGCCTTTATTGTTCAAGCGAAAACGCCCGATTATTGACGAAAGAGATAACCACCCCCCCTTACGACATGCTTCAGAAACTAAAAAAATGGTCCGTTTTCAAATGTTGCGTCTTTCAATGACAATCCACATTTGTACGTGGATAATCACTTTTAGAGCTAAAATTTGATGTTTAAAGTGATTTTCAAGCTTCCAGGGGCCCTAAACACAAGATTTGAGAAATGGGTAAAAGTGAATGAAAATGGCCAATTTACTCACTCTGAGGCCTTAAAAAGTGTTTCTCCTCCACGGGAAGTGAATTAAATACCATTTGGAGGCCTTTATTGTTCAAGCAAAAACGCCTGATTTTTGATGAAAGAGATAACCACCCCCTCTTACGACATGCTTCTGAAACTAAAAAAATGGTTCATTTTCAAATGTTGTGTCTTTTGAACTACAATTAACATTGTACATGGATAATCACTTTTAGAGATAAAATGAGATGTTTAAAGTGATTTTCAAGCTTCCAGGGGCCCTAAACACGAGATTTGAAAAATGGGTAACCGTGAATGAAAATGGCCAATTGTTGCGTCTTTTGAACTACAATTAACATTGTACGTGGATAATCACTTTTAGAGATAAAATGAGATGTTTAAAGTGATTTTCAAGCTTCCAGGGGCCCTAAACACGAGATTTGAGAAATGGGTAACAGTGAATGAAAATGGCCAATTTACTCACTCTGCGGCCTTAAAAAGTGTTTCTCCTCCACGGAAAGTGAATAAAATAACATTAGGATGCCTTTATTGTTCAATCAAAAACACCCGTTTTTTGGTGAAAAAGATAACCACCCCCCCTTACGACATGCTTCAGAAACGAAAAAAATGTTCCATTTTCAAATGTTGCGTCTTTGAACTACAATTCACATTTGTACGTGGATGATCACTTTTAGAGATAAAATTAGATGTTTAAAGTGATTTACAAGCTTCCAGGGGCCCTAAACACAAGATATGAGGAATGGGTAAATATGAATGAAAATAGCCAATTTATTCACTCTGAGGCCTTAAAAAGTTTTTCTCCACTCCAGAAAGTGAATTAAATAACATTTGTAGACCTTTATTGTTCAATCAAAAACGCCCGATTTTTGACGAAAGAGATAACCACCCCCCCTTACGACATGCTTCAGAAACAAAAAAAATGGTTCATTTTCAAATGTTGCATCTTTGAACGACAATCCACATTTGTACGTGGATAGACACTTTTAGAGATAAAATTAGATGTTTAAAGTGATTTTCAAGCTTCCAGGGGCCCTAAACACAAGATTTGAGAAATGGGTAAAAGTGAATGAAAATGGCCAATTTACTCACTCTGAGGCCTTAAAAAGTGTTTCTCCTCAACGGGAAGTGAATTAAATAACATTTGTAGGCCTTTATTGTTCAAGCAAAAACGCCCGATTATTGACGAAAGAGATAACCACCCCCCCTTACGACATGCTTCAGAAACTAAAAAAATGGTCCGTTTTTAAATGTAGCCTCTTTGAACTACAATTCACATTTGTACGTGGAAAAGCACTTTTAAAGATCAAATGAGATGTTTAAAGTGATTTTCATGCTTCCAGGGGCCTTAAACACAAGATTTGAGGAATGGGTAAAAGTGAATGAAAATGGCCAATTTACTCACTCTGAGGCCTGAAAAAGTGTTTCTCCTCCACGGGAAGTGAATTAAATACCATTTGGAGGCCTTTATTGTTCAAGCAAAAACGCCTGATTTTTGATGAAAGAGATAACCACCCCCCCTTACGACATGCTTCTGAAACTAAAAAAATGGTTCATTTTCAAATGTTGCGTCTTTTGAACTACAATTAACATTGTACATGGATAATCACTTTTAGAGATAAAATGAGATGTTTAAAGTGATTTTCAAGCTTCCAGGGGCCCTAAACACAAGATATGAGGAATGGGTAAATATGAATGAAAATGGCCAATTTATTCACTCTGAGGCCTTAAAAAGTTTTTCTCCACTCCAGAAAGTGAATTAAATAACATTTGTAGACCTTTATTGTTCAATCAAAAACGCCCGATTTTTGACGAAAGAGATAACCACCCCCCCTTACGACATGCTTCAGAAACTAAAAAAATGGTTCATTTTCAAATGTTGCATCTTTGAACGACAATCCACATTTGTACGTGGATAAACACTTTTAGAGATAAAATTAGATGTTTAAAGTGATTTTCAAGCTTCCAGGGGCCCTAAACACAAGATTTGAGAAATGGGTAAAAGTGAATGAAAATGGCCAATTTACTCACTCTGAGGCCTTAAAAAGTGTTTCTCCTCCACGGGAAGTGAATTAAATAACATTTGGAGGCCTTTATTGTTCAAGCGAGAACGCCCGATTATTGACGAAAGAGATAACCACCCCCCTTACGACATGCTTCTGAAACTAAAAAAATGGTTCATTTTCAAATGTTGCGTCTTTTGAACTACAATTAACATTGTACGTGGATAATCACTTTTAGAGATAAAATTAGATGTTTAAAGTGATTTACAAGCTTCCAGGGGCCCTAAACACAAGATATGAGGAATGGGTAAATATGAATGAAAATGGCCAATTTATTCACTCTGAGGCCTTAAAAAGTTTTTCTCCACTCCAGAAAGTGAATTAAATAACATTTGTAGACCTTTATTGTTCAATCAAAAACGCCCGATTTTTGACGAAAGAGATAACCACCCCCCCTTACGACATGCTTCAGAAACTAAAAAAATGGTCCGTTTTTAAATGTAGCCTCTTTGAACTACAATTCACATTTGTACGTGGAAAAGCACTTTTAAAGATCAAATGAGATGTTTAAAGTGATTTTCATGCTTCCAGGGGCCTTAAACACAAGATTTGAGGAATGGGTAAAAGTGAATGAAAATGGCCAATTTACTCACTCTGAGGCCTTAAAAAGTGTTTCTCCTCCACGGGAAGTGAATTAAATAACATTTGTAGGCCTTTATTGTTCAAGCGAGAACGCCCGATTATTGACGAAAGAGATAACCATCCCCCCTTACGACATGCTTCAGAAACGTAAAAAATGACCCGTTTTCAAATGTTGCGTCTTTGACTGACAATCCACATTTGTACGTGGATAATCACTTTTAGAGCTAAAATTAGATGTTTAAAGTGATTTTCAAGCTTCCAGGGGCCCTAAACACGAGATTTGAAAAATGGGTAACCGTGAATGAAAATGGCCAATTTTTTCACTCTGCGGCCTTAAAAAGTGTTTCTCCTCCACGGAAAGTGAATAAAATAACATTTGGATGCCTTTATTGTTCAATCAAAAACGCCCGTTTTTTGTGAAAAAGATAACCACCCCCCCTTACGACATGCTTCAGAAACGAAAAAAGTGGTCCATTTTCAAATGTTGCGTCTTTGAACTACAATTCACATTTGTACATGGATGATCACTTTTAGAGATAAAATTAGATGTTTAAAGTGATTTACAAGCTTCCAGGGGCCCTAAACACAAGATATGACGAATGGGTAAATATGAATGAAAATGGCCAATTTATTCACTCGGAGGCCTTAAAAAGTTTTTCTCCACTCCAGAAAGTGAATTAAATAACATTTGTAGGCCTTTATTGTTCAATCAAAAACGCCCGATTTTTGACAAAAGAGATAACCACCCCCCCTTACGACATGCTTCAGAAACTAAAAAAATGGTCCGTTTTTAAATGTAGCCTCTTTGAACTACAATTCACATTTGTACGTGGAAAAGCACTTTTAAAGATCAAATGAGATGTTTAAAGTGATTTTCATGCTTCCAGGGGCCTTAAACACAAGATTTGAGGAATGGGTAAAAGTGAATGAAAATGGCCAATTTACTCACTCTGAGGCCTTAAAAAGTGTTTCTCCTCCACGGGAAGTGAATTAAATAACATTTGTAGGCCTTTATTGTTCAAGCGACAACGCCCGATTATTGACGAAAGAGATAACCACCCCCCCTTACGACATGCTTCAGAAACGAAAAAAATGGTCCGTTTTCAAATGTTGCGTCTTTGACTGACAATCCACATTTGTACGTGGATAATCACTTTTAGAGCTAAAATTAGATGTTTAAAGTGATTTTCAAGCTTCCAGGGGCCCTAAACACGAGATTTGAGAAATGGGTAACAGTGAATGAAAATGGCCAATTTACTCACTCTGCGGCCTTAAAAAGTGTTTCTCCTCCACGGAAAGTGAATAAAATAACATTAGGATGCCTTTATTGTTCAATCAAAAACACCCGTTTTTTGGTGAAAAAGATAACCACCCCCCCTTACGACATGCTTCAGAAACGAAAAAAATGTTCCATTTTCAAATGTTGCGTCTTTGAACTACAATTCACATTTGTACGTGGATGATCACTTTTAGAGATAAAATTAGATGTTTAAAGTGATTTACAAGCTTCCAGGGGCCCTAAACACAAGATATGAGGAATGGGTAAATATGAATGAAAATAGCCAATTTATTCACTCTGAGGCCTTAAAAAGTTTTTCTCCACTCCAGAAAGTGAATTAAATAACATTTGTAGACCTTTATTGTTCAATCAAAAACGCCCGATTTTTGACGAAAGAGATAACCACCCCCCCTTACGACATGCTTCAGAAACAAAAAAAATGGTTCATTTTCAAATGTTGCATCTTTGAACAACAATCCACATTTGTACGTGGATAAACTTTTAGAGATAAAATTAGATGTTTAAAGTGATTTTCAAGCTTCCAGGGGCCCTAACCACAAGATTTGAGAAATGGGTAAAAGTGAATGAAAATGGCCAATTTACTCACTCTGAGGCCTTAAAAAGTGTTTCTCCTCAACGGGAAGTGAATTAAATAACATTTGTAGGCCTTTATTGTTCAAGCGAAAACGCCCGATTATTGACGAAAGAGATAACCACCCCCCCTTACGACATGCTTCAGAAACGAAAAAAATGGTCCGTTTTCAAATGTTGCGTCTTTGAATGACAATCCACATTTGTACGTGGATAATCACTTTTAGAGCTAAAATTAGATGTTTAAAGTGATTTTCAAGCTTCCAGGGGCCCTAAACACAAGATTTGAGAAATGGGTAAAAGTGAATGAAAATGGCCAATTTACTCACTCTGAGGCCTGAAAAAGTGTTTCTCCTCCACGGGAAGTGAATTAAATACCATTTGGAGGCCTTTATTGTTCAAGCAAAAACGCCTGATTTTTGATGAAAGAGATAACCACCCCCCCTTACGACATGCTTCTGAAACTAAAAAAATGGTTCATTTTCAAATGTTGCGTCTTTTGAACTACAATTAACATTGTACATGGATAATCACTTTTAGAGATAAAATGAGATGTTTAAAGTGATTTTCAAGCTTCCAGGGGCCCTAAACACAAGATATGAGGAATGGGTAAAAGTGAATGAAAATGGCCAATTTACTCACTCTGAGGCCTTAAAAAGTGTTTCTCCTCCACGGGAAGTGAATTAAATAACATTTGGAGGCCTTTATTGTTCAAGCGAGAACGCCCGATTATTGACGAAAGAGATAACCACCCCCCTTACGACATGCTTCTGAAACTAAAAAAATGGTTCATTTTCAAATGTTGCGTCTTTTGAACTACAATTAACATTGTACGTGGATAATCACTTTTAGAGATAAAATTAGATGTTTAAAGTGATTTACAAGCTTCCAGGGGCCCTAAACACAAGATATGAGGAATGGGTAAATATGAATGAAAATGGCCAATTTATTCACTCTGAGGCCTTAAAAAGTTTTTCTCCACTCCAGAAAGTGAATTAAATAACATTTGTAGACCTTTATTGTTCAATCAAAAACGCCCGATTTTTGACGAAAGAGATAACCACCCCCCCTTACGACATGCTTCAGAAACTAAAAAAATGGTCCGTTTTTAAATGTAGCCTCTTTGAACTACAATTCACATTTGTACGTGGAAAAGCACTTTTAAAGATCAAATGAGATGTTTAAAGTGATTTTCATGCTTCCAGGGGCCTTAAACACAAGATTTGAGGAATGGGTAAAAGTGAATGAAAATGGCCAATTTACTCACTCTGAGGCCTTAAAAAGTGTTTCTCCTCCACGGGAAGTGAATTAAATAACATTTGTAGGCCTTTATTGTTCAAGCGAGAACGCCCGATTATTGACGAAAGAGATAACCACCCCCCCTTACGACATGCTTCAGAAACGTAAAAAATGACCCGTTTTCAAATGTTGCGTCTTTGACTGACAATCCACATTTGTACGTGGATAATCACTTTTAGAGCTAAAATTAGATGTTTAAAGTGATTTTCAAGCTTCCAGGGGCCCTAAACACGAGATTTGAAAAATGGGTAACCGTGAATGAAAATGGCCAATTTTTTCACTCTGCGGCCTTAAAAAGTGTTTCTCCTCCACGGAAAGTGAATAAAATAACATTTGGATGCCTTTATTGTTCAATCAAAAACGCCCGTTTTTTGTGAAAAAGATAACCACCCCCCCTTACGACATGCTTCAGAAACGAAAAAAGTGGTCCATTTTCAAATGTTGCGTCTTTGAACTACAATTCACATTTGTACATGGATGATCACTTTTAGAGATAAAATTAGATGTTTAAAGTGATTTACAAGCTTCCAGGGGCCCTAAACACAAGATATGACGAATGGGTAAATATGAATGAAAATGGCCAATTTATTCACTCGGAGGCCTTAAAAAGTTTTTCTCCACTCCAGAAAGTGAATTAAATAACATTTGTAGGCCTTTATTGTTCAATCAAAAACGCCCGATTTTTGACAAAAGAGATAACCACCCCCCCTTACGACATGCTTCAGAAACTAAAAAAATGGTCCGTTTTTAAATGTAGCCTCTTTGAACTACAATTCACATTTGTACGTGGAAAAGCACTTTTAAAGATCAAATGAGATGTTTAAAGTGATTTTCATGCTTCCAGGGGCCTTAAACACAAGATTTGAGGAATGGGTAAAAGTGAATGAAAATGGCCAATTTACTCACTCTGAGGCCTTAAAAAGTGTTTCTCCTCCACGGGAAGTGAATTAAATAACATTTGTAGGCCTTTATTGTTCAAGCGACAACGCCCGATTATTGACGAAAGAGATAACCACCCCCCCTTACGACATGCTTCAGAAACGTAAAAAATGGCCCGTTTTCAAATGTTGCGTCTTTGAATGACAATCCACATTTGTACGTGGATAATCACTTTTAGAGCTAAAATTAGATGTTTAAAGTGATTTTCAAGCTTCCAGGGGCCCTAAACACGAGATTTGAAAAATCGGTAACCGTGAATGAAAATGGTCAATTTTTTCACTCTGCGGCCTTAAAAAGTGTTTCTGCTCCACGGAAAGTGAATAAAATAACATTTGGATGCCTTTATTGTTCAATCAAAAACGCCTGTTTTTTGGTGAAAAAGATAACCAACCCCCCTTACACATGCTTCAGAAACGAAAAAAATGGTCCATTTTCAAATGTTGCGTCTTTGAACTACAATTCACATTTGTACGTAGATGATTACTTTTAGAGATAAAATTAGATGTTTAAAGTGATTTACAAGCTTTCAGGGGCCCTAAACACAAGATATGAGGAATGGGTAAATATGAATGAAAATGGGCAATTTATTCACTCTGAGACCTTAAAAAGTTTTTCTCCACTCCAGAAAGTGAATTAAATAACATTTGTAGACCTTTATTGTTCAATCAAAAACGCCCGATTTTTGACGAAAGAGATAACCACCCCCCCTTACGACATGCTTCAGAAACAAAAAAAATGGTTCATTTTCAAATGTTGCATCTTTGAACGACAATCCACATTTGTACGTGGATAGACACTTTTAGAGATAAAATTAGATGTTTAAAGTGATTTTCAAGCTTCCAGGGGCCCTAAACACAAGATTGGAGAAATGGGTAAAAGTGAATGAAAATGGCCAATTTACTCACTCTGAGGCCTTAAAAAGTGTTTCTCCTCAACGGGAAGTGAATTAAATAACATTTGTAGGCCTTTATTGTTCAAGCAAAAACGCCCGATTATTGACGAAAGAGATAACCACCCCCCCTTACGACATGCTTCAGAAACGAAAAAAATGGTCCGTTTTCAAATGTTGCGTCTTTGAATGACAATCCACATTTGTACGTGGATAATCACTTTTAGAGCTAAAATTAGAAGTTTAAAGTGATTTTCAAGCTTCCAGGGGCCCTAAACACAAGATTTGAGAAATGGGTAAAAGTGAATGAAAATGGCCAATTTACTCACTCTGAGGCCTTAAAAAGTGTTTCTCCTCCACGGGAAGTGAATTAAATACCATTTGGAGGCCTTTATTGTTCAAGCGAAAACGCCTGATTTTTGATGAAAGAGATAACCACCCCCCCTTACGACATGCTTCTGAAACTAAAAAAATGGTTCATTTTCAAATGTTGCGTCTTTTGAACTACAATTAACATTGTACGTGGATAATCACTTTTAGAGATAAAATTAGATGTTTAAAGTGATTTACAAGCTTCCAGGGGCCCTAAACACAAGATATGAGGAATGGGTATATATGAATGAAAATGGCCAATTTATTCACTCTGAGGCCTTAAAAAGTTTTTCTCCACTCCAGAAAGTGAATTAAATAACATTTGTAGACCTTTATTGTTCAATCAAAAACGTCCGATTTTTGACGAAAGAGATAACCACCCCCCCTTACGACATGCTTCAGAAACAAAAAAAATGGATCATTTTCAAATGTTGCATCTTTGAACGACAATCCACATTTGTACGTGGATAAACACTTTTAGAGATAAAATTAGATGTTTAAAGTGATTTTCAAGCTTCCAGGGGCCCTAAACACAAGATTTGAGAAATGGGTAAAAGTGAATGAAAATGGCCAATTTACTCACTCTGAGGCCTTAAAAAGTGTTTCTCCTCAACGGGAAGTGAATTAAATAACATTTGTAGGCCTTTATTGTTCAAGCAAAAACGCCCGATTATTGACGAAAGAGATAACCACCCCCCCTTACGACATGCTTCAGAAACGAAAAAAATGGTCCGTTTTCAAATGTTGCGTCTTTGAATGACAATCCACATTTGTACGTGGATAATCACTTTTAGAGCTAAAATTAGATGTTTAAAGTGATTTTCAAGCTTCCAGGGGCCCTAAACACAAGATTTGAGAAATGGGTAAAAGTGAATGAAAATGGCCAATTTACTCACTCTGAGGCCTTAAAAAGTGTTTCTCCTCCACGGGAAGTGAATTAAATACCATTTGGAGGCCTTTATTGTTCAAGCAAAAACGCCTGATTTTTGATGAAAGAGATAACCACCCCCCCTTACGACATGCTTCTGAAACAAAAAAAATGGTTCATTTTCAAATAATGCGTCTTTTGAACTACAATTAACATTGTACATGGATAATCACTTTTAGAGATAAAATGAGATGTTTAAAGTGATTTTCAAGCTTCCAGGGGCCCTAAACACAAGATTTGAGAAATGGGTAAAAGTGAATGAAAATGGCCAATTTACTCACTCTGAGGCCTTAAAAAGTGTTTCTCCTCCACGGGAAGTGAATTAAATACCATTTGGAGGCCTTTATTGTTCAAGCGAAAACGCCTGATTATTGACGAAAGAGATAACCACCCCCCCCTTACGACATGCTTCAGAAACGAAAAAAATGGTCCGTTTTCAAATGTTGCGTCTTTGAATGACAATCCACATTTGTACGTGGATAAACACTTTTAGAGATAAAATTAGATGTTTAAAGTGATTTTCAAGCTTCCAGGGGCCCTAAACACAAGATTTGAGAAATGGGTAAAAGTGAATGAAAATGGCCAATTTACTCACTCTGAGGCCTTAAAAAGTGTTTCTCCTCAACGGGAAGTGAATTAAATAACATTTGTAGGCCTTTATTGTTCAAGCAAAAACGCCCGATTATTGACGAAAGAGATAACCACCCCCCCTTACGACATGCTTCAGAAACGAAAAAAATGGTCCGTTTTCAAATGTTGCGTCTTTGAATGACAATCCACATTTGTACGTGGATAATCACTTTTAGAGCTAAAATTAGATGTTTAAAGTGATTTTCAAGCTTCCAGGGGCCCTAAACACAAGATTTGAGAAATGGGTAAAAGTGAATGAAAATGGCCAATTTACTCACTCTGAGGCCTTAAAAAGTGTTTCTCCTCCACGGGAAGTGAATTAAATACCATTTGGAGGCCTTTATTGTTCAAGCGAAAACGCCTGATTTTTGATGAAAGAGATAACCACCCCCCCTTACGACATGCTTCAGAAACGAAAAAAATGGTCCATTTTCAAATGTTGCGTCTTTGAACTACAATTCACATTTGTACGTGGATGATCACTTTTAGAGATAAAATTAGATGTTTAAAGTGATTTACAAGCTTCCAGGGGCCCTAAACACAAGATATGAGGAATGGGTAAATATGAATGAAAATGGCCAATTTATTCACTCTGAGGCCTTAAAAAGTTTTTCTCCACTCCAGAAAGTGAATTAAATAACATTTGTAGACCTTTATTGTTCAATCAAAAACGCCCGATTTTTGACGAAAGAGATAACCACCCCCCCTTACGACATGCTTCAGAAACTAAAAAAATGGTCCGTTTTTAAATGTAGCCTCTTTGAACTACAATTCACATTTGTACGTGGAAAAGCACTTTTAAAGATCAAATGAGATGTTTAAAGTGATTTTCATGCTTCCAGGGGCCTTAAACACAAGATTTGAGGAATGAGTAAAAGTGAATGAAAATGGCCAATTTACTCACTCTGAGGCCTTAAAAAGTGTTTCTCCTCCACGGGAAGTGAATTAAATAACATTTGTAGGCCTTTATTGTTCAAGCGAGAACGCCCGATTATTGACGAAAGAGATAACCACCCCCCCTTACGACATGCTTCAGAAACGTAAAAAATGGCCCGTTTTCAAATGTTGCGTCTTTGAATGACAATCCACATTTGTACGTGGATAATCACTTTTAGAGCTAAAATTAGATGTTTAAAGTGATTTTCAAGCTTCCAGGGGCCCTAAACACGAGATTTGAAAAATGGGTAACCGTGAATGAAAATGGTCAATTTTTTCACTCTGCGGCCTTAAAAAGTGTTTCTACTCCACGGAAAGTGAATAAAATAACATTTGGATGCCTTTATTGTTCAATCAAAAACGCCTGTTTTTTGGTGAAAAAGATAACCACCCCCCCTTACACATGCTTCAGAAACGAAAAAAATGGTCCATTTTCAAATGTTGCGTCTTTGAACTACAATTCACATTTGTACGTAGATGATTACTTTTAGAGATAAAATTAGATGTTTAAAGTGATTTTCAAGCTTCCAGGGGCCCTAAACACAAGATTTGAGAAATGGGTAAAAGTGAATGAAAATGGCCAATTTACTCACTCTGAGGCCTTAAAAAGTGTTTCTCCTCCACGGGAAGTGAATTAAATACCATTTGGAGGCCTTTATTGTTCAAGCGAAAACGCCTGATTTTTGATGAAAGAGATAACCACCCCCCCTTACACATGCTTCAGAAACGAAAAAAATGGTCCATTTTCAAATGTTGCGTCTTTGAACTACAATTCACATTTGTACGTAGATGATTACTTTTAGAGATAAAATTAGATGTTTAAAGTGATTTACAAGCTTTCAGGGGCCCTAAACACAAGATATGAGGAATGGGTAAATATGAATGAAAATGGGCAATTTATTCACTCTGAGACCTTAAAAAGTTTTTCTCCACTCCAGAAAGTGAATTAAATAACATTTGTAGACCTTTATTGTTCAATCAAAAACGCCCGATTTTTGACGAAAGAGATAACCACCCCCCCTTACGACATGCTTCAGAAACAAAAAAAATGGTCCGTTTTCAAATGTTGCGTCTTTGAATGACAATCCACATTTGTACGTGGATAATCACTTTTAGAGCTAAAATTAGAAGTTTAAAGTGATTTTCAAGCTTCCAGGGGCCCTAAACACAAGATTTGAGAAATGGGTAAAAGTGAATGAAAATGGCCAATTTACTCACTCTGAGGCCTTAAAAAGTGTTTCTCCTCAACGGGAAGTGAATTAAATAACATTTGTAGGCCTTTATTGTTCAAGCAAAAACGCCCGATTATTGACGAAAGAGATAACCACCCCCCCTTACGACATGCTTCAGAAACGAAAAAAATGGTCCGTTTTCAAATGTTGCGTCTTTGAATGACAATCCACATTTGTACGTGGATAATCACTTTTAGAGCTAAAATTAGAAGTTTAAAGTGATTTTCAAGCTTCCAGGGGCCCTAAACACAAGATTTGAGAAATGGGTAAAAGTGAATGAAAATGGCCAATTTACTCACTCTGAGGCCTTAAAAAGTGTTTCTCCTCCACGGGAAGTGAATTAAATACCATTTGGAGGCCTTTATTGTTCAATCGAAAACGCCTGATTTTTGATGAAAGAGATAACCACCCCCCCTTACGACATGCTTCTGAAACTAAAAAAATGGTTCATTTTCAAATGTTGCGTCTTTTGAACTACAATTAACATTGTACGTGGATAATCACTTTTAGAGATAAAATTAGATGTTTAAAGTGATTTACAAGCTTCCAGGGGCCCTAAACACAAGATATGAGGAATGGGTAAATATGAATGAAAATGGCCAATTTATTCACTCTGAGGCCTTAAAAAGTTTTTCTCCACTCCAGAAAGTGAATTAAATAACATTTGTAGACCTTTATTGTTCAATCAAAAACGTCCGATTTTTGACGAAAGAGATAACCACCCCCCCTTACGACATGCTTCAGAAACAAAAAAAATGGATCATTTTCAAATGTTGCATCTTTGAACGACAATCCACATTTGTACGTGGATAAACACTTTTAGAGATAAAATTAGATGTTTAAAGTGATTTTCAAGCTTCCAGGGGCCCTAAACACAAGATTTGAGAAATGGGTAAAAGTGAATGAAAATGGCCAATTTACTCACTCTGAGGCCTTAAAAAGTGTTTCTCCTCAACGGGAAGTGAATTAAATAACATTTGTAGGCCTTTATTGTTCAAGCAAAAACGCCCGATTATTGACGAAAGAGATAACCACCCCCCCTTATGACATGCTTCAGAAACGAAAAAAATGGTCCGTTTTCAAATGTTGCGTCTTTGAATGACAATCCACATTTGTACGTGGATAATCACTTTTAGAGCTAAAATTAGATGTTTAAAGTGATTTTCAAGCTTCCAGGGGCACTAAACACAAGATTTGAGAAATGGGTAAAAGTGAATGAAAATGGCCAATTTACTCACTCTGAGGCCTTAAAAAGTGTTTCTCCTCCACGGGAAGTGAATTAAATACCATTTGGAGGCCTTTATTGTTCAAGCAAAAACGCCTGATTTTTGATGAAAGAGATAACCACCCCCCCTTACGACATGCTTCTGAAACTAAAAAAATGGTTCATTTTCAAATGTTGCGTCTTTTGAACTACAATTAACATTGTACATGGATAATCACTTTTAGAGATAAAATGAGATGTTTAAAGTGATTTTCAAGCTTCCAGGGGCCCTAAACACAAGATTTGAGAAATGGGTAAAAGTGAATGAAAATGGCCAATTTACTCACTCTGAGGCCTTAAAAAGTGTTTCTCCTCCACGGGAAGTGAATTAAATACCATTTGGAGGCCATTATTGTTCAAGCGAAAACGCCTGATTATTGACGAAAGAGATAACCACCCCCCCTTACGACATGCTTCAGAAACGAAAAAAATGGTCCGTTTTCAAATGTTGCGTCTTTGAATGACAATCCACATTTGTACGTGGATAATCACTTTTAGAGCTAAAATTAGATGTTTAAAGTGATTTTCAAGCTTCCAGGGGCCCTAAACACAAGATTTGAGAAATGGGTAAAAGTGAATGAAAATGGCCAATTTACTCACTCTGAGGCCTTAAAAAGTGTTTCTCCTCAACGGGAAGTGAATTAAATAACATTTGTAGGCCTTTATTGTTCAAGCAAAAACGCCCGATTATTGACGAAAGAGATAACCACCCCCCCTTACGACATGCTTCAGAAACGAAAAAAATGGTCCGTTTTCAAATGTTGCGTCTTTGAATGACAATCCACATTTGTACGTGGATAATCACTTTTAGAGCTAAAATTAGAAGTTTAAAGTGATTTTCAAGCTTCCAGGGGCCCTAAACACAAGATTTGAGAAATGGGTAAAAGTGAATGAAAATGGCCAATTTACTCACTCTGAGGCCTTAAAAAGTGTTTCTCCTCCACGGGAAGTGAATTAAATACCATTTGGAGGCCTTTATTGTTCAATCGAAAACGCCTGATTTTTGATGAAAGAGATAACCACCCCCCCTTACGACATGCTTCTGAAACTAAAAAAATGGTTCATTTTCAAATGTTGCGTCTTTTGAACTACAATTAACATTGTACGTGGATAATCACTTTTAGAGATAAAATTAGATGTTTAAAGTGATTTACAAGCTTCCAGGGGCCCTAAACACAAGATATGAGGAATGGGTAAATATGAATGAAAATGGCCAATTTATTCACTCTGAGGCCTTAAAAAGTTTTTCTCCACTCCAGAAAGTGAATTAAATAACATTTGTAGACCTTTATTGTTCAATCAAAAACGTCCGATTTTTGACGAAAGAGATAACCACCCCCCCTTACGACATGCTTCAGAAACAAAAAAAATGGATCATTTTCAAATGTTGCATCTTTGAACGACAATCCACATTTGTACATGGATAATCACTTTTAGAGATAAAATGAGATGTTTAAAGTGATTTTCAAGCTTCCAGGGGCCCTAAACACGAGATTTGAAAAATGGGTAACCGTGAATGAAAATGGCCAATTGTTGCGTCTTTTGAACTACAATTAACATTGTACGTGGATAATCACTTTTAGAGATAAAATGAGATGTTTAAAGTGATTTTCAAGCTTCCAGGGGCCCTAAACACGAGATTTGAGAAATGGGTAACAGTGAATGAAAATGGCCAATTTACTCACTCTGCGGCCTTAAAAAGTGTTTCTCCTCCACGGAAAGTGAATAAAATAACATTAGGATGCCTTTATTGTTCAATCAAAAACACCCGTTTTTTGGTGAAAAAGATAACCACCCCCCCTTACGACATGCTTCAGAAACGAAAAAAATGTTCCATTTTCAAATGTTGCGTCTTTGAACTACAATTCACATTTGTACGTGGATGATCACTTTTAGAGATAAAATTAGATGTTTAAAGTGATTTACAAGCTTCCAGGGGCCCTAAACACAAGATATGAGGAATGGGTAAATATGAATGAAAATAGCCAATTTATTCACTCTGAGGCCTTAAAAAGTTTTTCTCCACTCCAGAAAGTGAATTAAATAACATTTGTAGACCTTTATTGTTCAATCAAAAACGCCCGATTTTTGACGAAAGAGATAACCACCCCCCCTTACGACATGCTTCAGAAACAAAAAAAATGGTTCATTTTCAAATGTTGCATCTTTGAACAACAATCCACATTTGTACGTGGATAAACTTTTAGAGATAAAATTAGATGTTTAAAGTGATTTTCAAGCTTCCAGGGGCCCTAACCACAAGATTTGAGAAATGGGTAAAAGTGAATGAAAATGGCCAATTTACTCACTCTGAGGCCTTAAAAAGTGTTTCTCCTCAACGGGAAGTGAATTAAATAACATTTGTAGGCCTTTATTGTTCAAGCGAAAACGCCCGATTATTGACGAAAGAGATAACCACCCCCCCTTACGACATGCTTCAGAAACGAAAAAAATGGTCCGTTTTCAAATGTTGCGTCTTTGAATGACAATCCACATTTGTACGTGGATAATCACTTTTAGAGCTAAAATTAGATGTTTAAAGTGATTTTCAAGCTTCCAGGGGCCCTAAACACAAGATTTGAGAAATGGGTAAAAGTGAATGAAAATGGCCAATTTACTCACTCTGAGGCCTGAAAAAGTGTTTCTCCTCCACGGGAAGTGAATTAAATACCATTTGGAGGCCTTTATTGTTCAAGCAAAAACGCCTGATTTTTGATGAAAGAGATAACCACCCCCCCTTACGACATGCTTCTGAAACTAAAAAAATGGTTCATTTTCAAATGTTGCGTCTTTTGAACTACAATTAACATTGTACATGGATAATCACTTTTAGAGATAAAATGAGATGTTTAAAGTGATTTTCAAGCTTCCAGGGGCCCTAAACACAAGATATGAGGAATGGGTAAATATGAATGAAAATGGCCAATTTATTCACTCTGAGGCCTTAAAAAGTTTTTCTCCACTCCAGAAAGTGAATTAAATAACATTTGTAGACCTTTATTGTTCAATCAAAAACGCCCGATTTTTGACGAAAGAGATAACCACCCCCCCTTACGACATGCTTCAGAAACTAAAAAAATGGTTCATTTTCAAATGTTGCATCTTTGAACGACAATCCACATTTGTACGTGGATAAACACTTTTAGAGATAAAATTAGATGTTTAAAGTGATTTTCAAGCTTCCAGGGGCCCTAAACACAAGATTTGAGAAATGGGTAAAAGTGAATGAAAATGGCCAATTTACTCACTCTGAGGCCTTAAAAAGTGTTTCTCCTCCACGGGAAGTGAATTAAATAACATTTGGAGGCCTTTATTGTTCAAGCGAGAACGCCCGATTATTGACGAAAGAGATAACCACCCCCCTTACGACATGCTTCTGAAACTAAAAAAATGGTTCATTTTCAAATGTTGCGTCTTTTGAACTAAAATTAACATTGTACGTGGATAATCACTTTTAGAGATAAAATTAGATGTTTAAAGTGATTTACAAGCTTCCAGGGGCCCTAAACACAAGATATGAGGAATGGGTAAATATGAATGAAAATGGCCAATTTATTCACTCTGAGGCCTTAAAAAGTTTTTCTCCACTCCAGAAAGTGAATTAAATAACATTTGTAGACCTTTATTGTTCAATCAAAAACGCCCGATTTTTGACGAAAGAGATAACCACCCCCCCTTACGACATGCTTCAGAAACTAAAAAAATGGTCCGTTTTTAAATGTAGCCTCTTTGAACTACAATTCACATTTGTACGTGGAAAAGCACTTTTAAAGATCAAATGAGATGTTTAAAGTGATTTTCATGCTTCCAGGGGCCTTAAACACAAGATTTGAGGAATGGGTAAAAGTGAATGAAAATGGCCAATTTACTCACTCTGAGGCCTTAAAAAGTGTTTCTCCTCCACGGGAAGTGAATTAAATAACATTTGTAGGCCTTTATTGTTCAAGCGAGAACGCCCGATTATTGACGAAAGAGATAACCATCCCCCCTTACGACATGCTTCAGAAACGTAAAAAATGACCCGTTTTCAAATGTTGCGTCTTTGACTGACAATCCACATTTGTACGTGGATAATCACTTTTAGAGCTAAAATTAGATGTTTAAAGTGATTTTCAAGCTTCCAGGGGCCCTAAACACGAGATTTGAAAAATGGGTAACCGTGAATGAAAATGGCCAATTTTTTCACTCTGCGGCCTTAAAAAGTGTTTCTCCTCCACGGAAAGTGAATAAAATAACATTTGGATGCCTTTATTGTTCAATCAAAAACGCCCGTTTTTTGTGAAAAAGATAACCACCCCCCCTTACGACATGCTTCAGAAACGAAAAAAGTGGTCCATTTTCAAATGTTGCGTCTTTGAACTACAATTCACATTTGTACATGGATGATCACTTTTAGAGATAAAATTAGATGTTTAAAGTGATTTACAAGCTTCCAGGGGCCCTAAACACAAGATATGACGAATGGGTAAATATGAATGAAAATGGCCAATTTATTCACTCGGAGGCCTTAAAAAGTTTTTCTCCACTCCAGAAAGTGAATTAAATAACATTTGTAGGCCTTTATTGTTCAATCAAAAACGCCCGATTTTTGACAAAAGAGATAACCACCCCCCCTTACGACATGCTTCAGAAACTAAAAAAATGGTCCGTTTTTAAATGTAGCCTCTTTGAACTACAATTCACATTTGTACGTGGAAAAGCACTTTTAAAGATCAAATGAGATGTTTAAAGTGATTTTCATGCTTCCAGGGGCCTTAAACACAAGATTTGAGGAATGGGTAAAAGTGAATGAAAATGGCCAATTTACTCACTCTGAGGCCTTAAAAAGTGTTTCTCCTCCACGGGAAGTGAATTAAATAACATTTGTAGGCCTTTATTGTTCAAGCGACAACGCCCGATTATTGACGAAAGAGATAACCACCCCCCCTTACGACATGCTTCAGAAACGAAAAAAATGGTCCGTTTTCAAATGTTGCGTCTTTGACTGACAATCCACATTTGTACGTGGATAATCACTTTTAGAGCTAAAATTAGATGTTTAAAGTGATTTTCAAGCTTCCAGGGGCCCTAAACACGAGATTTGAGAAATGGGTAACAGTGAATGAAAATGGCCAATTTACTCACTCTGCGGCCTTAAAAAGTGTTTCTCCTCCACGGAAAGTGAATAAAATAACATTAGGATGCCTTTATTGTTCAATCAAAAACACCCGTTTTTTGGTGAAAAAGATAACCACCCCCCCTTACGACATGCTTCAGAAACGAAAAAAATGTTCCATTTTCAAATGTTGCGTCTTTGAACTACAATTCACATTTGTACGTGGATGATCACTTTTAGAGATAAAATTAGATGTTTAAAGTGATTTACAAGCTTCCAGGGGCCCTAAACACAAGATATGAGGAATGGGTAAATATGAATGAAAATAGCCAATTTATTCACTCTGAGGCCTTAAAAAGTTTTTCTCCACTCCAGAAAGTGAATTAAATAACATTTGTAGACCTTTATTGTTCAATCAAAAACGCCCGATTTTTGACGAAAGAGATAACCACCCCCCCTTACGACATGCTTCAGAAACAAAAAAAATGGTTCATTTTCAAATGTTGCATCTTTGAACAACAATCCACATTTGTACGTGGATAAACTTTTAGAGATAAAATTAGATGTTTAAAGTGATTTTCAAGCTTCCAGGGGCCCTAACCACAAGATTTGAGAAATGGGTAAAAGTGAATGAAAATGGCCAATTTACTCACTCTGAGGCCTTAAAAAGTGTTTCTCCTCAACGGGAAGTGAATTAAATAACATTTGTAGGCCTTTATTGTTCAAGCGAAAACGCCCGATTATTGACGAAAGAGATAACCACCCCCCCTTACGACATGCTTCAGAAACGAAAAAAATGGTCCGTTTTCAAATGTTGCGTCTTTGAATGACAATCCACATTTGTACGTGGATAATCACTTTTAGAGCTAAAATTAGATGTTTAAAGTGATTTTCAAGCTTCCAGGGGCCCTAAACACAAGATTTGAGAAATGGGTAAAAGTGAATGAAAATGGCCAATTTACTCACTCTGAGGCCTGAAAAAGTGTTTCTCCTCCACGGGAAGTGAATTAAATACCATTTGGAGGCCTTTATTGTTCAAGCAAAAACGCCTGATTTTTGATGAAAGAGATAACCACCCCCCCTTACGACATGCTTCTGAAACTAAAAAAATGGTTCATTTTCAAATGTTGCGTCTTTTGAACTACAATTAACATTGTACATGGATAATCACTTTTAGAGATAAAATGAGATGTTTAAAGTGATTTTCAAGCTTCCAGGGGCCCTAAACACAAGATATGAGGAATGGGTAAAAGTGAATGAAAATGGCCAATTTACTCACTCTGAGGCCTTAAAAAGTGTTTCTCCTCCACGGGAAGTGAATTAAATAACATTTGGAGGCCTTTATTGTTCAAGCGAGAACGCCCGATTATTGACGAAAGAGATAACCACCCCCCTTACGACATGCTTCTGAAACTAAAAAAATGGTTCATTTTCAAATGTTGCGTCTTTTGAACTACAATTAACATTGTACGTGGATAATCACTTTTAGAGATAAAATTAGATGTTTAAAGTGATTTACAAGCTTCCAGGGGCCCTAAACACAAGATATGAGGAATGGGTAAATATGAATGAAAATGGCCAATTTATTCACTCTGAGGCCTTAAAAAGTTTTTCTCCACTCCAGAAAGTGAATTAAATAACATTTGTAGACCTTTATTGTTCAATCAAAAACGCCCGATTTTTGACGAAAGAGATAACCACCCCCCCTTACGACATGCTTCAGAAACTAAAAAAATGGTCCGTTTTTAAATGTAGCCTCTTTGAACTACAATTCACATTTGTACGTGGAAAAGCACTTTTAAAGATCAAATGAGATGTTTAAAGTGATTTTCATGCTTCCAGGGGCCTTAAACACAAGATTTGAGGAATGGGTAAAAGTGAATGAAAATGGCCAATTTACTCACTCTGAGGCCTTAAAAAGTGTTTCTCCTCCACGGGAAGTGAATTAAATAACATTTGTAGGCCTTTATTGTTCAAGCGAGAACGCCCGATTATTGACGAAAGAGATAACCACCCCCCCTTACGACATGCTTCAGAAACGTAAAAAATGACCCGTTTTCAAATGTTGCGTCTTTGACTGACAATCCACATTTGTACGTGGATAATCACTTTTAGAGCTAAAATTAGATGTTTAAAGTGATTTTCAAGCTTCCAGGGGCCCTAAACACGAGATTTGAAAAATGGGTAACCGTGAATGAAAATGGCCAATTTTTTCACTCTGCGGCCTTAAAAAGTGTTTCTCCTCCACGGAAAGTGAATAAAATAACATTTGGATGCCTTTATTGTTCAATCAAAAACGCCCGTTTTTTGTGAAAAAGATAACCACCCCCCCTTACGACATGCTTCAGAAACGAAAAAAGTGGTCCATTTTCAAATGTTGCGTCTTTGAACTACAATTCACATTTGTACATGGATGATCACTTTTAGAGATAAAATTAGATGTTTAAAGTGATTTACAAGCTTCCAGGGGCCCTAAACACAAGATATGACGAATGGGTAAATATGAATGAAAATGGCCAATTTATTCACTCGGAGGCCTTAAAAAGTTTTTCTCCACTCCAGAAAGTGAATTAAATAACATTTGTAGGCCTTTATTGTTCAATCAAAAACGCCCGATTTTTGACAAAAGAGATAACCACCCCCCCTTACGACATGCTTCAGAAACTAAAAAAATGGTCCGTTTTTAAATGTAGCCTCTTTGAACTACAATTCACATTTGTACGTGGAAAAGCACTTTTAAAGATCAAATGAGATGTTTAAAGTGATTTTCATGCTTCCAGGGGCCTTAAACACAAGATTTGAGGAATGGGTAAAAGTGAATGAAAATGGCCAATTTACTCACTCTGAGGCCTTAAAAAGTGTTTCTCCTCCACGGGAAGTGAATTAAATAACATTTGTAGGCCTTTATTGTTCAAGCGACAACGCCCGATTATTGACGAAAGAGATAACCACCCCCCCTTACGACATGCTTCAGAAACGTAAAAAATGGCCCGTTTTCAAATGTTGCGTCTTTGAATGACAATCCACATTTGTACGTGGATAATCACTTTTAGAGCTAAAATTAGATGTTTAAAGTGATTTTCAAGCTTCCAGGGGCCCTAAACACGAGATTTGAAAAATCGGTAACCGTGAATGAAAATGGTCAATTTTTTCACTCTGCGGCCTTAAAAAGTGTTTCTGCTCCACGGAAAGTGAATAAAATAACATTTGGATGCCTTTATTGTTCAATCAAAAACGCCTGTTTTTTGGTGAAAAAGATAACCAACCCCCCTTACACATGCTTCAGAAACGAAAAAAATGGTCCATTTTCAAATGTTGCGTCTTTGAACTACAATTCACATTTGTACGTAGATGATTACTTTTAGAGATAAAATTAGATGTTTAAAGTGATTTACAAGCTTTCAGGGGCCCTAAACACAAGATATGAGGAATGGGTAAATATGAATGAAAATGGGCAATTTATTCACTCTGAGACCTTAAAAAGTTTTTCTCCACTCCAGAAAGTGAATTAAATAACATTTGTAGACCTTTATTGTTCAATCAAAAACGCCCGATTTTTGACGAAAGAGATAACCACCCCCCCTTACGACATGCTTCAGAAACAAAAAAAATGGTTCATTTTCAAATGTTGCATCTTTGAACGACAATCCACATTTGTACGTGGATAGACACTTTTAGAGATAAAATTAGATGTTTAAAGTGATTTTCAAGCTTCCAGGGGCCCTAAACACAAGATTGGAGAAATGGGTAAAAGTGAATGAAAATGGCCAATTTACTCACTCTGAGGCCTTAAAAAGTGTTTCTCCTCAACGGGAAGTGAATTAAATAACATTTGTAGGCCTTTATTGTTCAAGCAAAAACGCCCGATTATTGACGAAAGAGATAACCACCCCCCCTTACGACATGCTTCAGAAACGAAAAAAATGGTCCGTTTTCAAATGTTGCGTCTTTGAATGACAATCCACATTTGTACGTGGATAATCACTTTTAGAGCTAAAATTAGAAGTTTAAAGTGATTTTCAAGCTTCCAGGGGCCCTAAACACAAGATTTGAGAAATGGGTAAAAGTGAATGAAAATGGCCAATTTACTCACTCTGAGGCCTTAAAAAGTGTTTCTCCTCCACGGGAAGTGAATTAAATACCATTTGGAGGCCTTTATTGTTCAAGCGAAAACGCCTGATTTTTGATGAAAGAGATAACCACCCCCCCTTACGACATGCTTCTGAAACTAAAAAAATGGTTCATTTTCAAATGTTGCGTCTTTTGAACTACAATTAACATTGTACGTGGATAATCACTTTTAGAGATAAAATTAGATGTTTAAAGTGATTTACAAGCTTCCAGGGGCCCTAAACACAAGATATGAGGAATGGGTATATATGAATGAAAATGGCCAATTTATTCACTCTGAGGCCTTAAAAAGTTTTTCTCCACTCCAGAAAGTGAATTAAATAACATTTGTAGACCTTTATTGTTCAATCAAAAACGTCCGATTTTTGACGAAAGAGATAACCACCCCCCCTTACGACATGCTTCAGAAACAAAAAAAATGGATCATTTTCAAATGTTGCATCTTTGAACGACAATCCACATTTGTACGTGGATAAACACTTTTAGAGATAAAATTAGATGTTTAAAGTGATTTTCAAGCTTCCAGGGGCCCTAAACACAAGATTTGAGAAATGGGTAAAAGTGAATGAAAATGGCCAATTTACTCACTCTGAGGCCTTAAAAAGTGTTTCTCCTCAACGGGAAGTGAATTAAATAACATTTGTAGGCCTTTATTGTTCAAGCAAAAACGCCCGATTATTGACGAAAGAGATAACCACCCCCCCTTACGACATGCTTCAGAAACGAAAAAAATGGTCCGTTTTCAAATGTTGCGTCTTTGAATGACAATCCACATTTGTACGTGGATAATCACTTTTAGAGCTAAAATTAGATGTTTAAAGTGATTTTCAAGCTTCCAGGGGCCCTAAACACAAGATTTGAGAAATGGGTAAAAGTGAATGAAAATGGCCAATTTACTCACTCTGAGGCCTTAAAAAGTGTTTCTCCTCCACGGGAAGTGAATTAAATACCATTTGGAGGCCTTTATTGTTCAAGCAAAAACGCCTGATTTTTGATGAAAGAGATAACCACCCCCCCTTACGACATGCTTCTGAAACAAAAAAAATGGTTCATTTTCAAATAATGCGTCTTTTGAACTACAATTAACATTGTACATGGATAATCACTTTTAGAGATAAAATGAGATGTTTAAAGTGATTTTCAAGCTTCCAGGGGCCCTAAACACAAGATTTGAGAAATGGGTAAAAGTGAATGAAAATGGCCAATTTACTCACTCTGAGGCCTTAAAAAGTGTTTCTCCTCCACGGGAAGTGAATTAAATACCATTTGGAGGCCTTTATTGTTCAAGCGAAAACGCCTGATTATTGACGAAAGAGATAACCACCCCCCCTTACGACATGCTTCAGAAACGAAAAAAATGGTCCGTTTTCAAATGTTGCGTCTTTGAATGACAATCCACATTTGTACGTGGATAATCACTTTTAGAGCTAAAATTAGATGTTTAAAGTGATTTTCAAGCTTCCAGGGGCCCTAAACACAAGATTTGAGAAATGGATAAAAGTGAATGAAAATGGCCAATTTACTCACTCTGAGGCCTTAAAAAGTGTTTCTCCTCCACGGGAAGTGAATTAAATACCATTTGGAGGCCTTTATTGTTCAAGCGAAAACGCCTGATTTTTGATGAAAGAGATAACCACCCCCCCTTACGACATGCTTCAGAAACGAAAAAAATGGTCCATTTTCAAATGTTGCGTCTTTGAACTACAATTCACATTTGTACGTGGATGATCACTTTTAGAGATAAAATTAGATGTTTAAAGTGATTTACAAGCTTCCAGGGGCCCTAAACACAAGATATGAGGAATGGGTAAATATGAATGAAAATGGCCAATTTATTCACTCTGAGGCCTTAAAAAGTTTTTCTCCACTCCAGAAAGTGAATTAAATAACATTTGTAGACCTTTATTGTTCAATCAAAAACGCCCGATTTTTGACGAAAGAGATAACCACCCCCCCTTACGACATGCTTCAGAAACTAAAAAAATGGTCCGTTTTTAAATGTAGCCTCTTTGAACTACAATTCACATTTGTACGTGGAAAAGCACTTTTAAAGATCAAATGAGATGTTTAAAGTGATTTTCATGCTTCCAGGGGCCTTAAACACAAGATTTGAGGAATGGGTAAAAGTGAATGAAAATGGCCAATTTACTCACTCTGAGGCCTTAAAAAGTGTTTCTCCTCCACGGGAAGTGAATTAAATAACATTTGTAGGCCTTTATTGTTCAAGCGAGAACGCCCGATTATTGACGAAAGAGATAACCACCCCCCCTTACGACATGCTTCAGAAACGTAAAAAATGGCCCGTTTTCAAATGTTGCGTCTTTGAATGACAATCCACATTTGTACGTGGATAATCACTTTTAGAGCTAAAATTAGATGTTTAAAGTGATTTTCAAGCTTCCAGGGGCCCTAAACACGAGATTTGAAAAATGGGTAACCGTGAATGAAAATGGTCAATTTTTTCACTCTGCGGCCTTAAAAAGTGTTTCTACTCCACGGAAAGTGAATAAAATAACATTTGGATGCCTTTATTGTTCAATCAAAAACGCCTGTTTTTTGGTGAAAAAGATAACCACCCCCCCTTACACATGCTTCAGAAACGAAAAAAATGGTCCATTTTCAAATGTTGCGTCTTTGAACTACAATTCACATTTGTACGTAGATGATTACTTTTAGAGATAAAATTAGATGTTTAAAGTGATTTTCAAGCTTCCAGGGGCCCTAAACACAAGATTTGAGAAATGGGTAAAAGTGAATGAAAATGGCCAATTTACTCACTCTGAGGCCTTAAAAAGTGTTTCTCCTCCACGGGAAGTGAATTAAATACCATTTGGAGGCCTTTATTGTTCAAGCGAAAACGCCTGATTTTTGATGAAAGAGATAACCACCCCCCCTTACACATGCTTCAGAAACGAAAAAAATGGTCCATTTTCAAATGTTGCGTCTTTGAACTACAATTCACATTTGTACGTAGATGATTACTTTTAGAGATAAAATTAGATGTTTAAAGTGATTTACAAGCTTTCAGGGGCCCTAAACACAAGATATGAGGAATGGGTAAATATGAATGAAAATGGGCAATTTATTCACTCTGAGACCTTAAAAAGTTTTTCTCCACTCCAGAAAGTGAATTAAATAACATTTGTAGACCTTTATTGTTCAATCAAAAACGCCCGATTTTTGACGAAAGAGATAACCACCCCCCCTTACGACATGCTTCAGAAACAAAAAAAATGGTCCGTTTTCAAATGTTGCGTCTTTGAATGACAATCCACATTTGTACGTGGATAATCACTTTTAGAGCTAAAATTAGAAGTTTAAAGTGATTTTCAAGCTTCCAGGGGCCCTAAACACAAGATTTGAGAAATGGGTAAAAGTGAATGAAAATGGCCAATTTACTCACTCTGAGGCCTTAAAAAGTGTTTCTCCTCAACGGGAAGTGAATTAAATAACATTTGTAGGCCTTTATTGTTCAAGCAAAAACGCCCGATTATTGACGAAAGAGATAACCACCCCCCCTTACGACATGCTTCAGAAACGAAAAAAATGGTCCGTTTTCAAATGTTGCGTCTTTGAATGACAATCCACATTTGTACGTGGATAATCACTTTTAGAGCTAAAATTAGAAGTTTAAAGTGATTTTCAAGCTTCCAGGGGCCCTAAACACAAGATTTGAGAAATGGGTAAAAGTGAATGAAAATGGCCAATTTACTCACTCTGAGGCCTTAAAAAGTGTTTCTCCTCCACGGGAAGTGAATTAAATACCATTTGGAGGCCTTTATTGTTCAATCGAAAACGCCTGATTTTTGATGAAAGAGATAACCACCCCCCCTTACGACATGCTTCTGAAACTAAAAAAATGGTTCATTTTCAAATGTTGCGTCTTTTGAACTACAATTAACATTGTACGTGGATAATCACTTTTAGAGATAAAATTAGATGTTTAAAGTGATTTACAAGCTTCCAGGGGCCCTAAACACAAGATATGAGGAATGGGTAAATATGAATGAAAATGGCCAATTTATTCACTCTGAGGCCTTAAAAAGTTTTTCTCCACTCCAGAAAGTGAATTAAATAACATTTGTAGACCTTTATTGTTCAATCAAAAACGTCCGATTTTTGACGAAAGAGATAACCACCCCCCCTTACGACATGCTTCAGAAACAAAAAAAATGGATCATTTTCAAATGTTGCATCTTTGAACGACAATCCACATTTGTACGTGGATAAACACTTTTAGAGATAAAATTAGATGTTTAAAGTGATTTTCAAGCTTCCAGGGGCCCTAAACACAAGATTTGAGAAATGGGTAAAAGTGAATGAAAATGGCCAATTTACTCACTCTGAGGCCTTAAAAAGTGTTTCTCCTCAACGGGAAGTGAATTAAATAACATTTGTAGGCCTTTATTGTTCAAGCAAAAACGCCCGATTATTGACGAAAGAGATAACCACCCCCCCTTATGACATGCTTCAGAAACGAAAAAAATGGTCCGTTTTCAAATGTTGCGTCTTTGAATGACAATCCACATTTGTACGTGGATAATCACTTTTAGAGCTAAAATTAGATGTTTAAAGTGATTTTCAAGCTTCCAGGGGCACTAAACACAAGATTTGAGAAATGGGTAAAAGTGAATGAAAATGGCCAATTTACTCACTCTGAGGCCTTAAAAAGTGTTTCTCCTCCACGGGAAGTGAATTAAATACCATTTGGAGGCCTTTATTGTTCAAGCAAAAACGCCTGATTTTTGATGAAAGAGATAACCACCCCCCCTTACGACATGCTTCTGAAACTAAAAAAATGGTTCATTTTCAAATGTTGCGTCTTTTGAACTACAATTAACATTGTACATGGATAATCACTTTTAGAGATAAAATGAGATGTTTAAAGTGATTTTCAAGCTTCCAGGGGCCCTAAACACAAGATTTGAGAAATGGGTAAAAGTGAATGAAAATGGCCAATTTACTCACTCTGAGGCCTTAAAAAGTGTTTCTCCTCCACGGGAAGTGAATTAAATACCATTTGGAGGCCATTATTGTTCAAGCGAAAACGCCTGATTATTGACGAAAGAGATAACCACCCCCCCTTACGACATGCTTCAGAAACGAAAAAAATGGTCCGTTTTCAAATGTTGCGTCTTTGAATGACAATCCACATTTGTACGTGGATAATCACTTTTAGAGCTAAAATTAGATGTTTAAAGTGATTTTCAAGCTTCCAGGGGCCCTAAACACAAGATTTGAGAAATGGGTAAAAGTGAATGAAAATGGCCAATTTACTCACTCTGAGGCCTTAAAAAGTGTTTCTCCTCCACGGGAAGTGAATTAAATACCATTTGGAGGCCTTTATTGTTCAAGCGAAAACGCCTGATTTTTGATGAAAGAGATAACCACCCCCCCTTACGACATGCTTCAGAAACTAAAAAAATGGTCCGTTTTTAAATGTAGCCTCTTTGAACTACAATTCACATTTGTACGTGGAATAGCACTTTTAAAGATCAAATGAGATGTTTAAAGTGATTTTCATGCTTCCAGGGGCCTTAAACACAAGATTTGAGGAATGGGTAAAAGTGAATGAAAATGGCCAATTTACTCACTCTGAGGCCTTAAAAAGTGTTTCTCCTCCACGGGAAGTGAATTAAATAACATTTGTAGGCCTTTATTTTTTAAGCGAGAACGCCCGATTATTGACGAAAGAGATAACCACCCCCCCTTACGACATGCTTCAGAAACGTAAAAAATGGCCCGTTTTCAAATGTTGCGTCTTTGAATGACAATCCACATTTGTACGTGGATAATCACTTTTAGAGCTAAAATTAGATGTTTAAAGTGATTTTCAAGCTTCCAGGGGCCCTAAACACGAGATTTGAAAAATGGGTAACCGTGAATGAAAATGGTCAATTTTTTCACTCTGCGGCCTTAAAAAGTGTTTCTGCTCCACGGGAAGTGAATTAAATACCATTTGGAGGCCTTTATTGTTCAAGCAAAAACGCCTGATTTTTGATGAAAGAGATAACCACCCCCTCTTACGACATGCTTCTGAAACTAAAAAAATGGTTCATTTTCAAATGTTGTGTCTTTTGAACTACAATTAACATTGTACATGGATAATCACTTTTAGAGATAAAATGAGATGTTTAAAGTGATTTTCAAGCTTCCAGGGGCCCTAAACACGAGATTTGAAAAATGGGTAACCGTGAATGAAAATGGCCAATTTTTTCACTCTGCGGCCTTAAAAAGTGTTTCTCCTCCACGGAAAGTGAATAAAATAACATTTGGATGCCTTTATTGTTCAATCAAAAACGCCCGTTTTTTGGTGAAAAAGATAACCACCCCCCCTTACGACACGCTTCAGAAACGAAAAAAATGGTCCATTTTCAAATGTTGCGTCTTTGAACTACAATTCACATTTGTACGTGGATGATCACTTTTAGAGATAAAATTAGATGTTTAAAGTGATTTACAAGCTTCCAGGGGCCCTAAACACAAGATATGAGGAATGGGTAAATATGAATGAAAATGGCCAATTTATTCACTCTGAGGCCTTAAAAAGTTTTTCTCCACTCCAGAAAGTGAATTAAATAACATTTGTAGACCTTTATTGTTCAATTAAAAACGCCCGATTTTTGACGAAAGAGATAACCACCCCCCCTTACGACATGCTTCAGAAACAAAAAAAATGGTTCTTTTTCAAATGTTGCATCTTTGAACGACAATCCACATTTGGACGTGGATAAACACTTTTAGAGATAAAATGAGATGTTTAAAGTGATTTTCAAGCTTCCAGGGGCCCTAAACACAAGATTTGAGAAATGGGTAAAAGTGAATGAAAATGGCCAATTTACTCACTCTGAGGCCTTAATAAGTGTTTCTCCTCCACGGGAAGTGAATTAAATACCATTTGGAGGCCTTTATTGTTCAAGCGAAAACGCCTGATTTTTGATGAAAGAGATAACCACCCCCCCTTAAGACATGCTTCTGAAACTAAAAAAATGGTTCATTTTCAAACGTTGCGTCTTTTGAACTACAATTAACATTGTACGTGGATAATCACTTTTAGAGATAAAATGAGATGTTTAAAGTGATTTTCAAGCTTCCAGGGGCCCTAAACACGAGATTTGAGAAATGGGTAACAGTGAATGAAAATGGCCAATTTACTCACTCTGCGGCCTTAAAAAGTGTTTCTCCTCCACGGAAAGTGAATAAAATAACATTAGGATGCCTTTATTGTTCAATCAAAAACACCCGTTTTTTGGTGAAAAAGATAACCACCCCCCCTTACGACATGCTTCAGAAACGAAAAAAATGTTCCATTTTCAAATGTTGCGTCTTTGAACTACAATTCACATTTGTACGTGGATGATCACTTTTAGAGATAAAATTAGATGTTTAAAGTGATTTACAAGCTTCCAGGGGCCCTAAACACAAGATATGAGGAATGGGTAAATATGAATGAAAATAGCCAATTTATTCACTCTGAGGCCTTAAAAAGTTTTTCTCCACTCCAGAAAGTGAATTAAATAACATTTGTAGACCTTTATTGTTCAATCAAAAACGCCCGATTTTTGACGAAAGAGATAACCACCCCCCCTTACGACATGCTTCAGAAACAAAAAAAATGGTTCATTTTCAAATGTTGCATCTTTGAACAACAATCCACATTTGTACGTGGATAAACTTTTAGAGATAAAATTAGATGTTTAAAGTGATTTTCAAGCTTCCAGGGGCCCTAACCACAAGATTTGAGAAATGGGTAAAAGTGAATGAAAATGGCCAATTTACTCACTCTGAGGCCTTAAAAAGTGTTTCTCCTCAACGGGAAGTGAATTAAATAACATTTGTAGGCCTTTATTGTTCAAGCGAAAACGCCCGATTATTGACGAAAGAGATAACCACCCCCCCTTACGACATGCTTCAGAAACGAAAAAAATGGTCCGTTTTCAAATGTTGCGTCTTTGAATGACAATCCACATTTGTACGTGGATAATCACTTTTAGAGCTAAAATTAGATGTTTAAAGTGATTTTCAAGCTTCCAGGGGCCCTAAACACAAGATTTGAGAAATGGGTAAAAGTGAATGAAAATGGCCAATTTACTCACTCTGAGGCCTGAAAAAGTGTTTCTCCTCCACGGGAAGTGAATTAAATACCATTTGGAGGCCTTTATTGTTCAAGCAAAAACGCCTGATTTTTGATGAAAGAGATAACCACCCCCCCTTACGACATGCTTCTGAAACTAAAAAAATGGTTCATTTTCAAATGTTGCGTCTTTTGAACTACAATTAACATTGTACATGGATAATCACTTTTAGAGATAAAATGAGATGTTTAAAGTGATTTTCATGCTTCCAGGGGCCCTAAACACAAGATATGAGGAATGGGTAAATATGAATGAAAATGGCCAATTTATTCACTCTGAGGCCTTAAAAAGTTTTTCTCCACTCCAGAAAGTGAATTAAATAACATTTGTAGACCTTTATTGTTCAATCAAAAACGCCCGATTTTTGATGAAAGAGATAACCACCCCCCCTTACGACATGCTTCAGAAACTAAAAAAATGGTTCATTTTCAAATGTTGCATCTTTGAACGACAATCCACATTTGTACGTGGATAAACACTTTTAGAGATAAAATTAGATGTTTAAAGTGATTTTCAAGCTTCCAGGGGCCCTAAACACAAGATTTGAGAAATGGGTAAAAGTGAATGAAAATGGCCAATTTACTCACTCTGAGGCCTTAAAAAGTGTTTCTCCTCCACGGGAAGTGAATTAAATAACATTTGGAGGCCTTTATTGTTCAAGCGAGAACGCCCGATTATTGACGAAAGAGATAACCACCCCCCTTACGACATGCTTCTGAAACTAAAAAAATGGTTCATTTTCAAATGTTGCGTCTTTTGAACTACAATTAACATTGTACGTGGATAATCACTTTTAGAGATAAAATTAGATGTTTAAAGTGATTTACAAGCTTCCAGGGGCCCTAAACACAAGATATGAGGAATGGGTAAATATGAATGAAAATGGCCAATTTATTCACTCTGAGGCCTTAAAAAGTTTTTCTCCACTCCAGAAAGTGAATTAAATAACATTTGTAGACCTTTATTGTTCAATCAAAAACGCCCGATTTTTGACGAAAGAGATAACCACCCCCCCTTACGACATGCTTCAGAAACTAAAAAAATGGTCCGTTTTTAAATGTAGCCTCTTTGAACTACAATTCACATTTGTACGTGGAAAAGCACTTTTAAAGATCAAATGAGATGTTTAAAGTGATTTTCATGCTTCCAGGGGCCTTAAACACAAGATTTGAGGAATGGGTAAAAGTGAATGAAAATGGCCAATTTACTCACTCTGAGGCCTTAAAAAGTGTTTCTCCTCCACGGGAAGTGAATTAAATAACATTTGTAGGCCTTTATTGTTCAAGCGAGAACGCCCGATTATTGACGAAAGAGATAACCACCCCCCCTTACGACATGCTTCAGAAACGTAAAAAATGACCCGTTTTCAAATGTTGCGTCTTTGACTGACAATCCACATTTGTACGTGGATAATCACTTTTAGAGCTAAAATTAGATGTTTAAAGTGATTTTCAAGCTTCCAGGGGCCCTAAACACGAGATTTGAAAAATGGGTAACCGTGAATGAAAATGGCCAATTTTTTCACTCTGCGGCCTTAAAAAGTGTTTCTCCTCCACGGAAAGTGAATAAAATAACATTTGGATGCCTTTATTGTTCAATCAAAAACGCCCGTTTTTTGTGAAAAAGATAACCACCCCCCATTACGACATGCTTCAGAAACGAAAAAAGTGGTCCATTTTCAAATGTTGCGTCTTTGAACTACAATTCACATTTGTACATGGATGATCACTTTTAGAGATAAAATTAGATGTTTAAAGTGATTTACAAGCTTCCAGGGGCCCTAAACACAAGATATGACGAATGGGTAAATATGAATGAAAATGGCCAATTTATTCACTCTGAGGCCTTAAAAAGTTTTTCTCCACTCCAGAAAGTGAATTAAATAACATTTGTAGGCCTTTATTGTTCAATCAAAAACGCCCGATTTTTGACAAAAGAGATAACCACCCCCCCTTACGACATGCTTCAGAAACTAAAAAAATGGTCCGTTTTTAAATGTAGCCTCTTTGAACTACAATTCACATTTGTACGTGGAAAAGCACTTTTAAAGATCAAATGAGATGTTTAAAGTGATTTTCATGCTTCCAGGGGCCTTAAACACAAGATTTGAGGAATGGGTAAAAGTGAATGAAAATGGCCAATTTACTCACTCTGAGGCCTTAAAAAGTGTTTCTCCTCCACGGGAAGTGAATTAAATAACATTTGTAGGCCTTTATTGTTCAAGCGACAACGCCCGATTATTGACGAAAGAGATAACCACCCCCCCTTACGACATGCTTCAGAAACGTAAAAAATGGCCCGTTTTCAAATGTTGCGTCTTTGAATGACAATCCACATTTGTACGTGGATAATCACTTTTAGAGCTAAAATTAGATGTTTAAAGTGATTTTCAAGCTTCCAGGGGCCCTAAACACGAGATTTGAAAAATCGGTAACCGTGAATGAAAATGGTCAATTTTTTCACTCTGCGGCCTTAAAAAGTGTTTCTGCTCCACGGAAAGTGAATAAAATAACATTTGGATGCCTTTATTGTTCAATCAAAAACGCCTGTTTTTTGGTGAAAAAGATAACCACCCCCCCTTACACATGCTTCAGAAACGAAAAAAATGGTCCATTTTCAAATGTTGCGTCTTTGAACTACAATTCACATTTGTACGTAGATGATTACTTTTAGAGATAAAATTAGATGTTTAAAGTGATTTACAAGCTTTCAGGGGCCCTAAACACAAGATATGAGGAATGGGTAAATATGAATGAAAATGGGCAATTTATTCACTCTGAGACCTTAAAAAGTTTTTCTCCACTCCAGAAAGTGAATTAAATAACATTTGTAGACCTTTATTGTTCAATCAAAAACGCCCGATTTTTGACGAAAGAGATAACCACCCCCCCTTACGACATGCTTCAGTAACAAAAAAAATGATTCATTTTCAAATGTTGCATCTTTGAACGACAATCCACATTTGTACGTGGATAGACACTTTTAGAGATAAAATTAGATGTTTAAAGTGATTTTCAAGCTTCCAGGGGCCCTAAACACAAGATTGGAGAAATGGGTAAAAGTGAATGAAAATGGCCAATTTACTCACTCTGAGGCCTTAAAAAGTGTTTCTCCTCAACGGGAAGTGAATTAAATAACATTTGTAGGCCTTTATTGTTCAAGCAAAAATGCCCGATTATTGACGAAAGAGATAACCACCCCCCCTTACGACATGCTTCAGAAACGAAAAAAATGGTCCGTTTTCAAATGTTGCGTCTTTGAATGACAATCCACATTTGTACGTGGATAATCACTTTTAGAGCTAAAATTAGAAGTTTAAAGTGATTTTCAAGCTTCCAGGGGCCCTAAACACAAGATTTGAGAAATGGGTAAAAGTGAATGAAAATGGCCAATTTACTCACTCTGAGGCCTTAAAATGTGTTTCTCCTCCACGGGAAGTGAATTAAATACCATTTGGAGGCCTTTATTGTTCAAGCGAAAACGCCTGATTTTTGATGAAAGAGATAACCACCCCCCTTACGACATGCTTCTGAAACTAAAAAAATGGTTCATTTTCAAATGTTGCGTCTTTTGAACTACAATTAACATTGTACGTGGATAATCACTTTTAGAGATAAAATTAGATGTTTAAAGTGATTTACAAGCTTCCAGGGGCCCTAAACACAAGATATGAGGAATGGGTATATATGAATGAAAATGGCCAATTTATTCACTCTGAGGCCTTAAAAAGTTTTTCTCCACTCCAGAAAGTGAATTAAATAACATTTGTAGACCTTTATTGTTCAATCAAAAACGTCCGATTGTTGACGAAAGAGATAACCACCCCCCCTTACGACATGCTTCAGAAACAAAAAAAATGGATCATTTTCAAATGATGCATCTTTGAACGACAATCCACATTTGTACGTGGATAAACACTTTTAGAGATAAAATTAGATGTTTAAAGTGATTTTCAAGCTTCCAGGGGCCCTAAACACAAGATTTGAGAAATGGGTAAAAGTGAATGAAAATGGCCAATTTACTCACTCTGAGGCCTTAAAAAGTGTTTCTCCTCAACGGGAAGTGAATTAAATAACATTTGTAGGCCTTTATTGTTCAAGCAAAAACGCCCGATTATTGACGAAAGAGATAACCACCCCCCCTTACGACATGCTTCAGAAACGAAAAAAATGGTCCGTTTTCAAATGTTGCGTCTTTGAATGACAATCCACATTTGTACGTGGATAATCACTTTTAGAGCTAAAATTAGATGTTTAAAGTGATTTTCAAGCTTCCAGGGGCCCTAAACACAAGATTTGAGAAATGGGTAAAAGTGAATGAAAATGGCCAATTTACTCACTCTGAGGCCTTAAAAAGTGTTTCTCCTCCACGGGAAGTGAATTAAATACCATTTGGAGGCCTTTATTGTTCAAGCAAAAACGCCTGATTTTTGATGAAAGAGATAACCACCCCCCCTTACGACATGCTTCTGAAACAAAAAAAATGGTTCATTTTCAAATGTTGCGTCTTTTGAACTACAATTAACATTGTACATGGATAATCACTTTTAGAGATAAAATGAGATGTTTAAAGTGATTTTCAAGCTTCCAGGGGCCCTAAACACAAGATTTGAGAAATGGGTAAAAGTGAATGAAAATGGCCAATTTACTCACTCTGAGGCCTTAAAAAGTGTTTCTCCTCCACGGGAAGTGAATTAAATACCATTTGGAGGCCTTTCTTGTTCAAGCGAAAACGCCTGATTATTGACGAAAGAGATAACCACCCCCCCTTACGACATGCTTCAGAAACGAAAAAAATGGTCCGTTTTCAAATGTTGCGTCTTTGAATGACAATCCACATTTGTACGTGGATAATCACTTTTAGAGCTAAAATTAGATGTTTAAAGTGATTTTCAAGCTTCCAGGGGCCCTAAACACAAGATTTGAGAAATGGATAAAAGTGAATGAAAATGGCCAATTTACTCACTCTGAGGCCTTAAAAAGTGTTTCTCCTCCACGGGAAGTGAATTAAATACCATTTGGAGGCCTTTATTGTTCAAGCGAAAACGCCTGATTTTTGATGAAAGAGATAACCACCCCCCCTTACGACATGCTTCAGAAACGAAAAAAATGGTCCATTTTCAAATGTTGCGTCTTTGAACTACAATTCACATTTGTACGTGGATGATCACTTTTAGAGATAAAATTAGATGTTTAAAGTGATTTACAAGCTTCCAGGGGCCCTAAACACAAGATATGAGGAATGGGTAAATATGAATGAAAATGGCCAATTTATTCACTCTGAGGCCTTAAAAAGTTTTTCTCCACTCCAGAAAGTGAATTAAATAACATTTGTAGACCTTTATTGTTCAATCAAAAACGCCCGATTTTTGACGAAAGAGATAACCACCCCCCCTTACGACATGCTTCAGAAACTAAAAAAATGGTCCGTTTTTAAATGTAGCCTCTTTGAACTACAATTCACATTTGTACGTGGAAAAGCACTTTTAAAGATCAAATGAGATGTTTAAAGTGATTTTCATGCTTCCAGGGGCCTTAAACACAAGATTTGAGGAATGGGTAAAAGTGAATGAAAATGGCCAATTTACTCACTCTGAGGCCTTAAAAAGTGTTTCTCCTCCACGGGAAGTGAATTAAATAACATTTGTAGGCCTTTATTGTTCAAGCGAGAACGCCCGATTATTGACGAAAGAGATAACCACCCCCCCTTACGACATGCTTCAGAAACGTAAAAAATGGCCCGTTTTCAAATGTTGCGTCTTTGAATGACAATCCACATTTGTACGTGGATAATCACTTTTAGAGCTAAAATTAGATGTTTAAAGTGATTTTCAAGCTTCCAGGGGCCCTAAACACGAGATTTGAAAAATGGGTAACCGTGAATGAAAATGGTCAATTTTTTCACTCTGCGGCCTTAAAAAGTGTTTCTACTCCACGGAAAGTGAATAAAATAACATTTGGATGCCTTTATTGTTCAATCAAAAACGCCTGTTTTTTGGTGAAAAAGATAACCACCCCCCCTTACACATGCTTCAGAAACGAAAAAAATGGTCCATTTTCAAATGTTGCGTCTTTGAACTACAATTCACATTTGTACGTAGATGATTACTTTTAGAGATAAAATTAGATGTTTAAAGTGATTTTCAAGCTTCCAGGGGCCCTAAACACAAGATTTGAGAAATGGGTAAAAGTGAATGAAAATGGCCAATTTACTCACTCTGAGGCCTTAAAAAGTGTTTCTCCTCCACGGGAAGTGAATTAAATACCATTTGGAGGCCTTTATTGTTCAAGCGAAAACGCCTGATTTTTGATGAAAGAGATAACCACCCCCCCTTACACATGCTTCAGAAACGAAAAAAATGGTCCATTTTCAAATGTTGCGTCTTTGAACTACAATTCACATTTGTACGTAGATGATTACTTTTAGAGATAAAATTAGATGTTTAAAGTGATTTACAAGCTTTCAGGGGCCCTAAACACAAGATATGAGGAATGGGTAAATATGAATGAAAATGGGCAATTTATTCACTCTGAGACCTTAAAAAGTTTTTCTCCACTCCAGAAAGTGAATTAAATAACATTTGTAGACCTTTATTGTTCAATCAAAAACGCCCGATTTTTGACGAAAGAGATAACCACCCCCCCTTACGACATGCTTCAGAAACAAAAAAATGGTTCATTTTCAAATGTTGCATCTTTGAACGACAATCCACATTTGTACGTGGATAGACACTTTTAGAGATAAAATTAGATGTTTAAAGTGATTTTCAAGCTTCCAGGGGCCCTAAACACAAGATTTGAGAAATGGGTAAAAGTGAATGAAAATGGCCAATTTACTCACTCTGAGGCCTTAAAAAGTGTTTCTCCTCAACGGGAAGTGAATTAAATAACATTTGTAGGCCTTTATTGTTCAAGCAAAAACGCCCGATTATTGACGAAAGAGATAACCACCCCCCCTTACGACATGCTTCAGAAACGAAAAAAATGGTCCGTTTTCAAATGTTGCGTCTTTGAATGACAATCCACATTTGTACGTGGATAATCACTTTTAGAGCTAAAATTAGAAGTTTAAAGTGATTTTCAAGCTTCCAGGGGCCCTAAACACAAGATTTGAGAAATGGGTAAAAGTGAATGAAAATGGCCAATTTACTCACTCTGAGGCCTTAAAAAGTGTTTCTCCTCCACGGGAAGTGAATTAAATACCATTTGGAGGCCTTTATTGTTCAATCGAAAACGCCTGATTTTTGATGAAAGAGATAACCACCCCCCCTTACGACATGCTTCAGAAACGAAAAAAATGGTTCATTTTCAAATGTTGCGTCTTTTGAACTACAATTAACATTGTACGTGGATAATCACTTTTAGAGATAAAATTAGATGTTTAAAGTGATTTACAAGCTTCCAGGGGCCCTAAACACAAGATATGAGGAATGGGTAAATATGAATGAAAATGGCCAATTTATTCACTCTGAGGCCTTAAAAAGTTTTTCTCCACTCCAGAAAGTGAATTAAATAACATTTGTAGACCTTTATTGTTCAATCAAAAACGTCCGATTTTTGACGAAAGAGATAACCACCCCCCCTTACGACATGCTTCAGAAACAAAAAAAATGGATCATTTTCAAATGTTGCATCTTTGAACGACAATCCACATTTGTACGTGGATAAACACTTTTAGAGATAAAATTAGATGTTTAAAGTGATTTTCAAGCTTCCAGGGGCCCTAAACACAAGATTTGAGAAATGGGTAAAAGTGAATGAAAATGGCCAATTTACTCACTCTGAGGCCTTAAAAAGTGTTTCTCCTCAACGGGAAGTGAATTAAATAACATTTGTAGGCCTTTATTGTTCAAGCAAAAACGCCCGATTATTGACGAAAGAGATAACCACCCCCCCTTACGACATGCTTCTGAAACTAAAAAAATGGTTCATTTTCAAATGTTGCGTCTTTTGAACTACAATTAACATTGTACATGGATAATCACTTTTAGAGATAAAATGAGATGTTTAAAGTGATTTTCAAGCTTCCAGGGGCCCTAAACACAAGATTTGAGAAATGGGTAAAAGTGAATGAAAATGGCCAATTTACTCACTCTGAGGCCTTAAAAAGTGTTTCTCCTCCACGGGAAGTGAATTAAATACCATTTGGAGGCCATTATTGTTCAAGCGAAAACGCCTGATTATTGACGAAAGAGATAACCACCCCCCCTTACGACATGCTTCAGAAACGAAAAAAATGGTCCGTTTTCAAATGTTGCGTCTTTGAATGACAATCCACATTTGTACGTGGATAATCACTTTTAGAGCTAAAATTAGATGTTTAAAGTGATTTTCAAGCTTCCAGGGGCCCTAAACACAAGATTTGAGAAATGGGTAAAAGTGAATGAAAATGGCCAATTTACTCACTCTGAGGCCTTAAAAAGTGTTTCTCCTCCACGGGAAGTGAATTAAATACCATTTGGAGGCCTTTATTGTTCAAGCGAAAACGCCTGATTTTTGATGAAAGAGATAACCACCCCCCCTTACGACATGCTTCAGAAACGTAAAAAATGGTCCGTTTTTAAATGTAGCCTCTTTGAACTACAATTCACATTTGTACGTGGAAAAGCACTTTTAAAGATCAAATGAGATGTTTAAAGTGATTTTCATGCTTCCAGGGGCCTTAAACACAAGATTTGAGGAATGGGTAAAAGTGAATGAAAATGGCCAATTTACTCACTCTGAGGCCTTAAAAAGTGTTTCTCCTCCACGGGAAGTGAATTAAATAACATTTGTAGGCCTTTATTTTTTAAGCGAGAACGCCCGATTATTGACGAAAGAGATAACCACCCCCCCTTACGACATGCTTCAGAAACGTAAAAAATGGCCCGTTTTCAAATGTTGCGTCTTTGAATGACAATCCACATTTGTACGTGGATAATCACTTTTAGAGCTAAAATTAGATGTTTAAAGTGATTTTCAAGCTTCCAGGGGCCCTAAACACGAGATTTGAAAAATGGGTAACCGTGAATGAAAATGGTCAATTTTTTCACTCTGCGGCCTTAAAAAGTGTTTCTGCTCCACGGAAAGTGAATAAAATAACATTTGGATGCCTTTATTGTTCAATCAAAAACGCCTGTTTTTTGGTGAAAAAGATAACCACCCCCCCTTACACATGCTTCAGAAACGAAAAAAATGGTCCATTTTCAAATGTTGCGTCTTTGAACTACAATTCACATTTGTACATAGATGATTACTTTTAGAGATAAAATTAGATGTTTAAAGTGATTTTCAAGCTTCCAGGGGCCCTAAACACAAGATTTGAGAAATGGGTAAAAGTGAATGAAAATGGCCAATTTACTCACTCTGAGGCCTTAAAAAGTGTTTCTCCTCCACGGGAAGTGAATTAAATACCATTTGGAGGCCTTTATTGTTCAAGCGAAAACGCCTGATTTTTGATGAAAGAGATAACCACCCCCCCTTACGACATGCTTCTGAAACTAAAAAAATGGTTCATTTTCAAATGTTGCGTCTTTTGAACTACAATTAACATTGTACATGGATAATCACTTTTAGAGATAAAATTAGATGTTTAAAGTGATTTACAAGCTTCCAGGGGCCCTAAACACAAGATATGAGGAATGGGTAAATATGAATGAAAATGGCCAATTTATTCACTCTGAGGCCTTAAAAAGTTTTTCTCCACTCCAGAAAGTGAATTAAATAACATTTGTAGACCTTTATTGTTCAATCAAAAACGCCCGATTTTTGACGAAAGAGATAACCACCCCCCTTACGACATGCTTCAGAAACAAAAAAAATGGTTCATTTTCAAATGTTGCATCTTTGAACGACAATCCACATTTGTACGTGGATAACCACTTTTAGAGATAAAATTAGATGTTTAAAGTGATTTTCAAGCATCCAGGGGCCCTAAACACAAGATTGGAGAAATGGGTAAAAGTGAATGAAAATGGCCAATTTACTCACTCTGAGGCCTTAAAAAGTGTTTCTCCTCCACGGGAAGTGAATTAAATACCATTTGGAGGCCTTTATTGTTCAAGCAAAAACGCCTGATTTTTGATGAAAGAGATAACCACCCCCCCTTACGACATGCTTCTGAAACTAAAAAAATGGTTCATTTTCAAATGTTGCGTCTTTTGAACTACAATTAACATTGTACATGGATAATCACTTTTAGAGATAAAATTAGATGTTTAAAGTGATTTACAAGCTTCCAGGGGCCCTAAACACAAGATATGAGGAATGGGTAAATATGAATGAAAATGGCCAATTTATTCACTCTGAGGCCTTAAAAAGTTTTTCTCCACTCCAGAAAGTGAATTAAATAACATTTGTAGACCTTTATTGTTCAATCAAAAACGCCCGATTTTTGACGAAAGAGATAACCACCCCCCCTTACGACATGCTTCAGAAACAAAAAAAATGGTTCATTTTCAAATGTTGCATCTTTGAACGACAATCCACATTTGTACGTGGATAAACACTTTTAGAGATAAAATTAGATGTTTAAAGTGATTTTCAAGCTTCCAGGGGCCCTAAACACAACATTTGAGAAATGGGTAAAAGTGAATGAAAATGGCCAATTTACTCACTCTGAGGCCTTAAAAAGTGTTTCTCCTCAACGGGAAGTGAATTAAATAACATTTGTAGGCCTTTATTGTTCAAGCGAAAACGCCCGATTATTGACGAAAGAGATAACCACCCCCCCTTACGACATGCTTCAGAAACGAAAAAAATCATCCGTTTTCAAATGTTGCGTCTTTGAATGACAATCCACATTTGTACGTGGATAATCACTTTTAGAGCTAAAATTAGATGTTTAAAGTGATTTTCAAGCTTCCAGGGGCCCTAAACACAAGATTTGAGAAATGGGTAAAAGTGAATGAAAAATGGCCAATTTACTCACTCTGAGGCCTTAAAAAGTGTTTCTCCTCCACGGGAAGTGAATTAAATACCATTTGGAGGCCTTTATTGTTCAAGCAAAAACGCCTGATTTTTGATGAAAGAGATAACCACCCCCCCTTACGACATGCTTCTGAAACTAAAAAAATGGTTCATTTTCAAATGTTGCGTCTTTTGAACTACAATTAACATTGTACATGGATAATCACTTTTAGAGATAAAATGAGATGTTTAAAGTGATTTTCAAGCTTCCAGGGGCCCTAAACATGAGATTTGAAAAATGGGTAACCGTGAATGAAAATGGCCAATTTTTTCACTCTGCGGCCTTAAAAAGTGTTTCTCCTCCACGGAAAGTGAATAAAATAACATTTGGATGCCTTTATTGTTCAATCAAAAACGCCCGTTTTTTGGTGAAAAAGATAACCACCCCCCCTTACGACACGCTTCAGAAACGAAAAAAATGGTCCATTTTCAAATGTTGCGTCTTTGAACTACAATTCACATTTGTACGTGGATGATCACTTTTAGAGATAAAATTAGATGTTTAAAGTGATTTACAAGCTTCCAGGGGCCCTAAACACAAGATATGAGGAATGGGTAAATATGAATGAAAATGGCCAATTTATTCACTCTGAGGCCTTAAAAAGTTTTTCTCCACTCCAGAAAGTGAATTAAATAACATTTGTAGACCTTTATTGTTCAATTAAAAACGCCCGATTTTTGACGAAAGAGATAACCACCCCCCCTTACGACATGCTTCAGAAACAAAAAAAATGGTTCTTTTTCAAATGTTGCATCTTTGAACGACAATCCACATTTGTACGTGGATAAACACTTTTAGAGATAAAATGAGATGTTTAAAGTGATTTTCAAGCTTCCAGGGGCCCTAAACACAAGATTTGAGAAATGGGTAAAAGTGAATGAAAATGGCCAATTTACTCACTCTGAGGCCTTAATAAGTGTTTCTCCTCCACGGGAAGTGAATTAAATACCATTTGGAGGCCTTTATTGTTCAAGCGAAAACGCCTGATTTTTGATGAAAGAGATAACCACCCCCCCTTAAGACATGCTTCTGAAACTAAAAAAATGGTTCATTTTCAAACGTTGCGTCTTTTGAACTACAATTAACATTGTACGTGGATAATCACTTTTAGAGATAAAATGAGATATTTAAAGTGATTTTCAAGCTTCCAGGGGCCCTAAACACGAGATTTGAGAAATGGGTAACAGTGAATGAAAATGGCCAATTTACTCACTCTGCGGCCTTAAAAAGTGTTTCTCCTCCACGGAAAGTGAATAAAATAACATTTGGATGCCTTTATTGTTCAATCAAAAACACCCGTTTTTTGGTGAAAAAGATAACCACCCCCCCTTACGACATGCTTCAGAAACGAAAAAAATGTTCCATTTTCAAATGTTGCGTCTTTGAACTACAATTCACATTTGTACGTGGATAAACTTTTAGAGATAAAATGAGATGTTTAAAGTGATTTTCAAGCTTCCAGGGGCCCTAAACACAAGATTTGAGAAATGGGTAAAAGTGAATGAAAATGGCCAATTTACTCACTCTGAGGCCTTAAAGGATTTCTCCTCCACGGGAAGTGAATTAAATACCATTTGGAGGCCTTTATTGTTCAAGCGAAAACGCCTGATTATTGACGAAAGAGATAACCACCCCCCCTTACGACATGCTTCAGAAACAAAAAAAATGGTCCGTTTTCAAATGTTGCGTCTTTGAATGACAATCCACATTTGTACGTGGATAATCACTTTTAGAGCTAAAATTAGATGTTTAAAGTGATTTTCAAGCTTCCAGGGGCCCTAAACACAAGATTTGAGAAATGGGTAAAAGTGAATGAAAATGGCCAATTTACTCACTCTGAGGCCTTAAAAAGTGTTTCTCCTCCACGGGAAGTGAATTAAATAACATTTATAGGCCTTTATTGTTCAAGCGAGAACGCCCGATTATTGACGAAAGAGATAACCACCCCCCTTACGACATGCTTCTGAAACTAAAAAAATGGTTCATTTTCAAATGTTGCGTCTTTTGAACTACAATTAACATTGTACGTGGATAATCACTTTTAGAGATAAAATTAGATGTTTAAAGTGATTTACAAGCTTCCAGGGGCCCTAAACACAAGATATGAGGAATGGGTAAATATGAATGAAAATGGCCAATTTATTCACTCTGAGGCCTTAAAAAGTTTTTCTCCACTCCAGAAAGTGAACTAAATAACATTTGTAGACCTTTATTGTTCAATCAAAAACGCCCGATTTTTGACGAAAGAGATAACCACCCCCCCTTACGACATGCTTCAGAAACTAAAAAAATGGTTCATTTTCAAATGTTGCATCTTTGAACGACAATCCACATTTGTACGTGGATAAACACTTTTAGAGATAAAATTAGATGTTTAAAGTGATTTTCAAGCTTCCAGGGGCCCTAAACACAAGATTTGAGAAATGGGTAAAAGTGAATGAAAATGGCCAATTTACTCACTCTGAGGCCTTAAAAAGTGTTTCTCCTCCACGGGAAGTGAATTAAATAACATTTGGAGGCCTTTATTGTTCAAGAGAGAACGCCCGATTATTGACGAAAGAGATAACCACCCCCCTTACGACATGCTTCTGAAACTAAAAAAATGGTTCATTTTCAAATGTTGCGTCTTTTGAACTACAATTAACATTGTACGTGGATAATCACTTTTAGAGATAAAATTAGATGTTTAAAGTGATTTACAAGCTTCCAGGGGCCCTAAACACAAGATATGAGGAATGGGTAAATATGAATGAAAATGGCCAATTTATTCACTCTGAGGCCTTAAAAAGTTTTTCTCCACTCCAGAAAGTGAATTAAATAACATTTGTAGACCTTTATTGTTCAATCAAAAACGCCCGATTTTTGACGAAAGAGATAACCACCCCCCCTTACGACATGCTTCAGAAACTAAAAAAATGGTCCATTTTTAAATGTAGCCTCTTTGAACTACAATTCACATTTGTACGTGGAAAAGCACTTTTAAAGATCAAATGAGATGTTTAAAGTGATTTTCATGCTTCCAGGGGCCTTAAACACAAGATTTGAGGAATGGGTAAAAGTGAATGAAAATGGCCAATTTACTCACTCTGAGGCCTTAAAAAGTGTTTCTCCTCCACGGGAAGTGAATTAAATAACATTTGTAGGCCTTTATTGTTCAAGCGAGAACGCCCGATTATTGACGAAAGAGATAACCACCCCCCCTTACGACATGCTTCAGAAACGTAAAAAATGACCCGTTTTCAAATGTTGCGTCTTTGACTGACAATCCACATTTGTACGTGGATAATCACTTTTAGAGCTAAAATTAGATGTTTAAAGTGATTTTCAAGCTTCCAGGGGCCCTAAACACGAGATTTGAAAAATGGGTAACCGTGAATGAAAATGGCCAATTTTTTCACTCTGCGGCCTTAAAAAGTGTTTCTCCTCCACGGAAAGTGAATAAAATAACATTTGGATGCCTTTATTGTTCAATCAATAACGCCCGTTTTTTGGTGAAAAAAATAACCACCCCCCCTTACGACATGCTTCAGAAACGAAAAAAATGGTTCATTTTCAAATGTTGCGTCTTTGAACTACAATTCACATTTGTACGTGGATGATCACTTTTAGAGATAAAATTAGATGTTTAAAGTGATTTACAAGCTTCCAGGGGCCCTAAACACAAGATATGAGGAATGGGTAAATATGAATGAAAATGGCCAATTTATTCACTCTGAGGCCTTAAAAAGTTTTTCTCCACTCCAGAAAGTGAATTAAATAACATTTGTAGGCCTTTATTGTTCAATCAAAAACGCCCAATTTTTGACGAAAGAGATAACCTCCCCCCCTTACGACATGCTTCAGAAACTAAAAAAATGGTCAGTTTTTAAATGTAGCCTCTTTGAACTACAATTCACATTTGTACGTGGAAAAGCACTTTTAAAGATCAAATGAGATGTTTAAAGTGATTTTCGTGCTTCCAGGGGCCTTAAACACAAGATTTGAGGAATGGGTAAAAGTGAATGAAAATGGCCAATTTACTCACTCTGAGGCCTTAAAAAGTGTTTCTCCTCCACGGGAAGTGAATTAAATAACATTTGTAGGCCTTTATTGTTCAAGCGAGAACGCCCGATTATTGACGAAAGAGATAACCACCCCCCCTTACGACATGCTTCAGAAACGTAAAAAATGGCCCGTTTTCAAATTTTGCGTCTTTGAATGACAATCCACATTTGTACGTGGATAATCACTTTTAGAGCTAAAATTAGATGTTTAAAGTGATTTTCAAGCTTCCAGGGGCCCTAAACACGAGATTTGAAAAATGGGTAACCGTGAATGAAAATGGTCAATTTTTTCACTCTGCGGCCTTAAAAAGTGTTTCTGCTCCACGAAAAGTGAATAAAATAACATTTGGATGCCTTTATTGTTCAATCAAAAACGCCTGTTTTTTGGTGAAAAAGATAACCACCCCCCCTTACACATGCTTCAGAAACGAAAAAAATGGTCCATTTTCAAATGTTGCGTCTTTGAACTACAATTCACATTTGTACGTAGATGATTACTTTTAGAGATAAAATTAGATGTTTAAAGTGATTTTCAAGCTTCCAGGGGCCCTAAACACAAGATTTGAGAAATGGGTAAAAGTGAATGAAAATGGCCAATTTACTCACTCTGAGGCCTTAAAAAGTGTTTCTCCTCCACGGGAAGTGAATTAAATACCATTTGGAGGCCTTTATTGTTCAAGCGAAAACGCCTGATTTTTGATGAAAGAGATAACCACCCCCCCTTACGACATGCTTCTGAAACTAAAAAAATGGTTCATTTTCAAATGTTGCGTCTTTTGAACGACAATTAACATTGTACGTGGATAATCACTTTTAGAGATAAAATTAGATGTTTAAAGTGATTTACAAGCTTCCAGGGGCCCTAAACACAAGATATGAGGAATGGGTAAATATGAATGAAAATGGCCAATTTATTCACTCTGAGGCCTTAAAAAGTTTTTCTCCACTCCAGAAAGTGAATTAAATAACATTTGTAGACCTTTATTGTTCAATCAAAAACGCCCGATTTTTGACGAAAGAGATAACCACCCCCCCTTACGACATGCTTCAGAAACAAAAAAAATGGTTCTTTTTCAAATGTTGCATCTTTGAACGACAATCCACATTTGTACGTGGATAAACACTTTTAGAGATAAAATGAGATGTTTAAAGTGATTTTCAAGCTTCCAGGGGCCCTAAACACAAGATTTGATAAATGTGAAAAAGTGAATGAAAATGGCCAATTTACTCACTCTGAGGCCTTAAAAAGTGTTTCTCCTCAACGGGAAGTGAATTAAATAACATTTGTAGGCCTTTATTGTTCAAGCGAAAACGCCCGATTATTGACGAAAGAGATAACCACCCCCCCTTACAACATGCTTCAGAAACGAAAAAAATGGCCCGTTTTCAAACGTTGCGTCTTTGAATGGCAATCCACATTTGTACGTGGATAATCACTTTTAGAGCTAAAATTAGATGTTTAAAGTGATTTTCAAGCTTCCAGGGGCCCTAAACACGAGATTTGAGAAATGGGTAACCGTGAATGAAAATGGCCAATTTACTCACTCTGCGGCCTTAAAAAGTGTTTCTCCTCCACGGAAAGTGAATAAAATAACATTTGGATGCCTTTATTGTTCAATCAAAAACACCCGTTTTTTGGTGAAAAAGATAACCACCCCCCTTACGACATGCTTCAGAAACAAAAAAAATGGTTCATTTTCAAATGTTGCATCTTTGAACGACAATCCACATTTGTACGTGGATAACCACTTTTAGAGATAAAATTAGATGTTTAAAGTGATTTTCAAGCATCCAGGGGCCCTAAACACAAGATTGGAGAAATGGGTAAAAGTGAATGAAAATGGCCAATTTACTCACTCTGAGGCCTTAAAAAGTGTTTCTCCTCCACGGGAAGTGAATTAAATACCATTTGGAGGCCTTTATTGTTCAAGCAAAAACGCCTGATTTTTGATGAAAGAGATAACCACCCCCCCTTACGACATGCTTCTGAAACTAAAAAAATGGTTCATTTTCAAATGTTGCGTCTTTTGAACTACAATTAACATTGTACATGGATAATCACTTTTAGAGATAAAATTAGATGTTTAAAGTGATTTACAAGCTTCCAGGGGCCCTAAACACAAGATATGAGGAATGGGTAAATATGAATGAAAATGGCCAATTTATTCACTCTGAGGCCTTAAAAAGTTTTTCTCCACTCCAGAAAGTGAATTAAATAACATTTGTAGACCTTTATTGTTCAATCAAAAACGCCCGATTTTTGACGAAAGAGATAACCACCCCCCCTTACGACATGCTTCAGAAACAAAAAAAATGGTTCATTTTCAAATGTTGCATCTTTGAACGACAATCCACATTTGTACGTGGATAAACTTTTAGAGATAAAATTAGATGTTTAAAGTGATTTTCAAGCTTCCAGGGGCCCTAAACACAAGATTTGAGAAATGGGTAAAAGTGAATGAAAATGGCCAATTTACTCACTCTGAGGCCTTAAAAAGTGTTTCTCCTCAACGGGAAGTGAATTAAATAACATTTGTAGGCCTTTATTGTTCAAGCGAAAACGCCCGATTATTGACGAAAGAGATAACCACCCCCCCTTACGACATGCTTCAGAAACGAAAAAAATGGTCCGTTTTCAAATGTTGCGTCTTTGAATGACAATCCACATTTGTACGTGGATAATCACTTTTAGAGCTAAAATTAGATGTTTAAAGTGATTTTCAAGCTTCCAGGGGCCCTAAACACAAGATTTGAGAAATGGGTAAAAGTGAATGAAAATGGCCAATTTACTCACTCTGAGGCCTTAAAAAGTGTTTCTCCTCCACGGGAAGTGAATTAAATACCATTTGGAGGCCTTTATTGTTCAAGCAAAAACGCCTGATTTTTGATGAAAGAGATAACCACCCCCCCTTACGACATGCTTCTGAAACTAAAAAAATGGTTCATTTTCAAATGTTGCGTCTTTTGAACTACAATTAACATTGTACATGGATAATCACTTTTAGAGATAAAATGAGATGTTTAAAGTGATTTTCAAGCTTCCAGGGGCCCTAAACACAAGATTTGAGAAATGGGTAAAAGTGAATGAAAATGGCCAATTTACTCACTCTGAGGCCTTAAAAAGTGTTTCTCCTCCACGGGAAGTGAATTAAATACCATTTGGAGGCCTTTATTGTTCAAGCGAAAACGCCTGATTTTTGATGAAAGAGATAACCACCCCCCCTTACGACATGCTTCTGAAACTAAAAAAATGGTTCATTTTCAAATGTTGCGTCTTTGAACTACAATTAACATTGTACATGGATAATCACTTTTAGAGATAAAATTAGATGTTTAAAGTGATTTACAAGCTTCCAGGGGCCCTAAACACAAGATATGAGGAAAGGGTAAATATGAATGAAAATGGCCAATTTATTCACTCTGAGGCCTTAAAAAGTTTTTCTCCACTCCAGAAAGTGAATTAAATAACATTTGTAGACCTTTATTGTTCAATCAAAAACGCCCGATTTTTGACGAAAGAGATAACCACCCCCCCTTACGACATGCTTCAGAAACTAAAAAAATGGTCAGTTTTTAAATGTAGCCTCTTTGAACTACAATTCACATTTGTACGTGGAAAAGCACTTTTAAAGATCAAATGACATGTTTAAAGTGATTTTCGTGCTTCCAGGGGCCTTAAACACAAGATTTGAGGAATGGGTAAAAGTGAATGAAAATGGCCAATTTACTCACTCTGAGGCCTTAAAAAGTGTTTCTCCTCCACGGGAAGTGAATTAAATAACATTTGTAGGCCTTTATTGTTCAAGCGAGAACGCCCGATTATTGACGAAAGAGATAACCACCCCCCCTTACGACATGCTTCAGAAACGTAAAAAATGGCCCGTATTCAAATTTTGTGTCTTTGAATGACAATCCACATTTGTACGTGGATAATCACTTTTAGAGCTAAAATTAGATGTTTAAAGTGATTTTCAAGCTCCCAGGGGCCCTAAACACGAGATTTGAAAAATGGGTAACCGTGAATGAAAATGGTCAATTTTTTCACTCTGCGGCCTTAAAAAGTGTTTCTGCTCCATGGAAAGTGAATTAAATAACATTTGGATGCCTTTATTGTTCAATCAAAAACGCCTGTTTTTTGGTGAAAAAGATAACCACCCCCCCTTACACATGCTTCAGAAACGAAAAAAATGGTCCATTTTCAAATGTTGCGTCTTTGAACTACAATTCACATTTGTACGTAGATGATTACTTTTAGAGATAAAATTAGATGTTTAAAGTGATTTTCAAGCTTCCAGGGGCCCTAAACACAAGATTTGAGAAATGGGTAAAAGTGAATGAAAATGGCCAATTTACTCACTCTGAGGCCTTAAAAAGTGTTTCTCCTCCACGGGAAGTGAATTAAATACCATTTGGAGGCCTTTATTGTTCAAGCGAAAACGCCTGATTTTTGATGAAAGAGATAACCACCCCCCCTTACGACATGCTTCTGAAACTAAAAAAAGGTTCATTTTCAAATGTTGCGTCTTTTGAACTACAATTAACATTGTACGTGGATAATCACTTTTAGAGATAAAATTAGATGTTTAAAGTGATTTACAAGCTTCCAGGGGCCCTAAACACAAGATATGAGGAATGGGTAAATATGAATGAAAATGGCCAATTTATTCACTCTGAGGCCTTAAAAAGTTTTTCTCCACTCCAGAAAGTGAATTAAATAACATTTGTAGACCTTTATTGTTCAATCAAAAACGCCCGATTTTTGACGAAAGAGATAACCACCCCCCCTTACGACATGCTTCAGAAACAAAAAAAATGGTTCTTTTTCAAATGTTGCATCTTTGAACGACAATCCACATTTGTACGTGGATAAACACTTTTAGAGATAAAATGAGATGTTTAAAGTGATTTTCAAGCTTCCAGGGGCCCTAAACACAAGATTTGAGAAATGGGTAAAAGTGAATGAAAATGGCCAATTTACTCACTCTGAGGCCTTAAAAAGTGTTTCTCCTCCACGGGAAGTGAATTAAATAACATTTGTAGGCCTTTATTGTTCAAGCGAGAACGCCCGATTATTGACGAAAGAGATAACCACCCCCCTTACGACATGCTTCTGAAACTAAAAAAATGGTTCATTTTCAAATGTTGCGTCTTTTGAACTACAATTAACATTGTACGTGGATAATCACTTTTAGAGATAAAATTAGATGTTTAAAGTGATTTACAAGCTTCCAGGGGCCCTAAACACAAGATATGAGGAATGGGTAAATATGAATGAAAATGGCCAATTTATTCACTCTGAGGCCTTAAAAAGTTTTTCTCCACTCCAGAAAGTGAATTAAATAACATTTGTAGACCTTTATTGTTCAATCAAAAACGCCCGATTTTTGACGAAAGAGATAACCACCCCCCCTTACGACATGCTTCAGAAACTAAAAAAATGGTCCGTTTTTAAATGTAGCCTCTTTGAACTACAATTCACATTTGTACGTGGAAAAGCACTTTTAAAGATCAAATGAGATGTTTAAAGTGATTTTCATGCTTCCAGGGGCCTTAAACACAAGATTTGAGGAATGGGTAAAAGTGAATGAAAATGGCCAATTTACTCACTCTGAGGCCTTAAAAAGTGTTTCTCCTCCACGGGAAGTGAATTAAATAACATTTGTAGGCCTTTATTGTTCAAGCGAGAACGTCCGATTATTGACGAAAGAGATAACCACCGCCCCTTACGACATGCTTCAGAAACGTAAAAAATGGCCGGTTTTCAAATGTTGCGTCTTTGACTGACAATCCACATTTGTACGTGGATAATCACTTTTAGAGCTAAAATTAGATGTTTAAAGTGATTTTCAAGCTTCCAGGGGCCCTAAACACGAGATTTGAAAAATGGGTAACCGTGAATGAAAATGGCCAATTCTTTCACTCTGCGGCCTTAAAAAGTGTTTCTCCTCCACGGAAAGTGAATAAAATAACATTTGGATGCCTTTATTGTTCAATCAATAACGCCCGTTTTTTGGTGAAAAAGATAACCACCCCCCCTTACGACATGCTTCAGAAACGAAAAAAATTGGTTCATTTTCAAATGTTGCGTCTTTGAACTACAATTCACATTTGTACGTGGATGATCACTTTTAGAGATAAAATTAGATGTTTAAAGTGATTTACAAGCTTCCAGGGGCCCTAAACACAAGATATGAGGAATGGGTAAATATGAATGAAAATGGCCAATTTATTCACTCTGAGGCCTTAAAAAGTTTTTCTCCACTCCAGAAAGTGAATTAAATAACATTTGTAGGCCTTTATTGTTCAATCAAAAACGCCCGATTTTTGACGAAAGAGATAACCACCCCCCCTTAAGACATGCTTCAGAAACTAAAAAAATGGTCAGTTTTTAAATGTAGCCTCTTTGAACTACAATTCACATTTGTACGTGGAAAAGCACTTTTAAAGATCAAATGAGATGTTTAAAGTGATTTTCGTGCTTCCAGGGGCCTTAAACACAAGATTTGAGGAATGGGTAAAAGTGAATGAAAATGGCCAATTTACTCACTCTGAGGCCTTAAAAAGTGTTTCTCCTCCACGGGAAGTGAATTAAATAACATTTGTAGGCCTTTATTGTTCAAGCGAGAACGCCCGATTATTGACGAAAGAGATAACCACCCCCCCTTACGACATGCTTCAGAAACGTAAAAAATGGCCCGTTTTCAAATTTTGCGTCTTTGAATGACAATCCACATTTGTACGTGGATAATCACTTTTAGAGCTAAAATTAGATGTTTAAAGTGATTTTCAAGTTTCCAGGGGCCCTAAACACGAGATTTGAAAAATGGGTAACCGTGAATGAAAATGGTCAATTTTTTCACTCTGCGGCCTTAAAAAGTGTTTCTGCTCCACGGAAAGTGAATAAAATAACATTTGGATGCCTTTATTGTTCAATCAAAAACGCCTGTTTTTTGGTGAAAAAGATAACCACCCCCCCTTACACATGCTTCAGAAACGAAAAAAATGGTCCATTTTCAAATGTTGCGTCTTTGAACTACAATTCACATTTGTACGTAGATGATTACTTTTAGAGATAAAATTAGATGTTTAAAGTGATTTTCAAGCTTCCAGGGGCCCTAAACACAAGATTTGAGAAATCGGTAAAAGTGAATGAAAATGGCCAATTTACTCACTCTGAGGCCTTAAAAAGTGTTTCTCCTCCACGGGAAGTGAATTAAATAACATTTGTAGGCCTTTATTGTTCAAGCGAGAACGCCCGATTATTGACGAAAGAGATAACCACCCCCCTTACGACATGCTTCTGAAACTAAAAAAATGGTTCATTTTCAAATGTTGCGTCTTTTGAACTACAATTAACATTGTACGTGGATAATCACTTTTAGAGATAAAATTAGATGTTTAAAGTGATTTACAAGCTTCCAGGGGCCCTAAACACAAGATATGAGGAATGGGTAAATATGAATGAAAATGGCCAGTTTATTCACTCTGAGGCCTTAAAAAGTTTTTCTCCACTCCAGAAAGTGAATTAAATAACATTTGTAGACCTTTATTGTTCAATCAAAAACGCCCGATTTTTGACGAAAGAGATAACCACCCCCCCTTACGACATGCTTCAGAAACTAAAAAAATGGTCCGTTTTTAAATGTAGCCTCTTTGAACTACAATTCACATTTGTACGTGGAAAAGCACTTTTAAAGATCAAATGAGATGTTTAAAGTGATTTTCATGCTTCCAGGGGCCTTAAACACAAGATTTGAGGAATGGGTAAAAGTGAATGAAAATGGCCAATTTACTCACTCTGAGGCCTTAAAAAGTGTTTCTCCTCCACGGGAAGTGAATTAAATAACATTTGTAGGCCTTTATTGTTCAAGCGAGAACGCCCGATTATTGACGAAAGAGATAACCACCCCCCCTTACGACATGCTTCAGAAACGTAAAAAATGGCCGGTTTTCAAATGTTGCGTCTTTGACTGACAATCCACATTTGTACGTGGATAATCACTTTTAGAGCTAAAATTAGATGTTTAAAGTGATTTTCAAGCTTCCAGGGGCCCTAAACACGAGATTTGAAAAATGGGTAACCGTGAATGAAAATGGCCAATTTTTTCACTCTGCGGCCTTAAAAAGTGTTTCTCCTCCACGGAAAGTGAATAAAATAACATTTGGATGCCTTTATTGTTCAATCAATAACGCCCGTTTTTTGGTGAAAAAAATAACCACCCCCCCCCCCTTACGACATGCTTCAGAAACGAAAAAAATGGTTCATTTTCAAATGTTGCGTCTTTGAACTACAATTCACATTTGTACGTGGATGATCACTTTTAGAGATAAAATTAGATGTTTAAAGTGATTTACAAGCTTCCAGGGGGCCTAAACACAAGATATGAGGAATGGGTAAATATGAATGAAAATGGCCAATTTATTCACTCTGAGGCCTTAAAAAGTTTTTCTCCACTCCAGAAAGTGAATTAAATAACATTTGTAGGCCTTTATTGTTCAATCAAAAACGCCTGATTTTTGACGAAAGAGATAACCACCCCCCCTTACGACATGCTTCAGAAACTAAAAAAATGGTCAGTTTTTAAATGTAGCCTCTTTGAACTACAATTCACATTTGTACGTGGAAAAGCACTTTTAAAGATCAAATGAGATGTTTAAAGTGATTTTCGTGCTTCCAGGGGCCTTAAACACAAGATTTGAGGAATGGGTAAAAGTGAATGAAAATGGCCAATTTTCTCACTCTGAGGCCTTAAAAAGTGTTTCTCCTCCACGGGAAGTGAATTAAATAACATTTGTAGGCCTTTATTGTTCAAGCGAGAACGCCCGATTATTGACGAAAGAGATAACCACCCCCCCTTACGACATGCTTCAGAAATGTAAAAAATGGCCCGTTTTCAAATTTTGCGTCTTTGAATGACAATCCACATTTGTACGTGGATAATCACTTTTAGAGCTAAAATTAGATGTTTAAAGTGATTTTCAAGCTTCCAGGGGTCCTAAACACGAGATTTGAAAAATGGGTAACCGTGAATGAAAATGGTCAATTTTTTCACTCTGCGGCCTTAAAAAGTGTTTCTGCTCCACGGAAAGTGAATAAAATAACATTTGGATGCCTTTATTGTTCAATCAAAAACGCCTGTTTTTTGGTGAAAAAGATAACCACCCCCCCTTACACATGCTTCAGAAACGAAAAAAATGGTCCATTTTCAAATGTTGCGTCTTTGAACTACAATTCACATTTGTACGTAGATGATTACTTTTAGAGATAAAATTAGATGTTTAAAGTGATTTTCAAGCTTCCAGGGGCCCTAAACACAAGATTTGAGAAATGGGTAAAAGTGAATGAAAATGGCCAATTTACTCACTCTGAGGCCTTAAAAAGTGTTTCTCCTCCACGGGAAGTGAATTAAATAACATTTGTAGGCCTTTATTGTTCAAGCGAGAACGTCCGATTATTGACGAAAGAGATAACCACCCCCCCTTACGACATGCTTCAGAAACGTAAAAAATGGCCGGTTTTCAAATGTTGCGTCTTTGACTGACAATCCACATTTGTACGTGGATAATCACTTTTAGAGCTAAAATTAGATGTTTAAAGTGATTTTCAAGCTTCCAGGGGCCCTAAACACGAGATTTGAAAAATGGGTAACCGTGAATGAAAATGGCCAATTCTTTCACTCTGCGGCCTTAAAAAGTGTTTCTCCTCCACGGAAAGTGAATAAAATAACATTTGGATGCCTTTATTGTTCAATCAATAACGCCCGTTTTTTGGTGAAAAAGATAACCACCCCCCCTTACGACATGCTTCAGAAACGAAAAAAATGGTTCATTTTCAAATGTTGCGTCTTTGAACTACAATTCACATTTGTACGTGGATGATCACTTTTAGAGATAAAATTAGATGTTTAAAGTGATTTACAAGCTTCCAGGGGCCCTAAACACAAGATATGAGGAATGGGTAAATATGAATGAAAATGGCCAATTTATTCACTCTGAGGCCTTAAAAAGTTTTTCTCCACTCCAGAAAGTGAATTAAATAACATTTGTAGGCCTTTATTGTTCAATCAAAAACGCCCGATTTTTGACGAAAGAGATGACCACCCCCCCTTAAGACATGCTTCAGAAACTAAAAAAATGGTCAGTTTTTAAATGTAGCCTCTTTGAACTACAATTCACATTTGTACGTGGAAAAGCACTTTTAAAGATCAAATTAGATGTTTAAAGTGATTTTCGTGCTTCCAGGGGCCTTAAACACAAGATTTGAGGAATGGGTAAAAGTGAATGAAAATGGCCAATTTACTCACTCTGAGGCCTTAAAAAGTGTTTCTCCTCCACGGGAAGTGAATTAAATAACATTTGTAGGCCTTTATTGTTCAAGCGAGAACGCCCGATTATTGACGAAAGAGATAACCACCCCCCCTTATGACATGCTTCAGAAACGTAAAAAATGGCCCGTTTTCAAATTTTGCGTCTTTGAATGACAATCCACATTTGTACGTGGATAATCACTTTTAGAGCTAAAATTAGATGTTTAAAGTGATTTTCAAGCTTCCAGGGGCCCTAAACACGAGATTTGAAAAATGGGTAACCGTGAATGAAAATGGTCAATTTTTTCACTCTGCGGCCTTAAAAAGTGTTTCTGCTCCACGGAAAGTGAATAAAATAACATTTGGATGCCTTTATTGTTCAATCAAAAACGCCTGTTTTTTGGTGAAAAAGATAACCACCCCCCTTACACATGCTTCAGAAACGAAAAAAATGGTCCATTTTCAAATGTTGCGTCTTTGAACTACAATTCACATTTGTACGTAGATGATTACTTTTAGAGATAAAATTAGATGTTTAAAGTGATTTTCAAGCTTCCAGGGGCCCTAAACACAAGATTTGAGAAATGGGTAAAAGTGAATGAAAATGGCCAATTTACTCACTCTGAGGCCTTAAAAAGTGTTTCTCCTCCACGGGAAGTGAATTAAATAACATTTGTAGGCCTTTATTGTTCAAGCGAGAACGCCCGATTATTGACGAAAGAGATAACCACCCCCCTTACGACATGCTTCTGAAACTAAAAAAATGGTTCATTTTCAAATGTTGCGTCTTTTGAACTACAATTAACATTGTACGTGGATAATCACTTTTAGAGATAAAATTAGATGTTTAAAGTGATTTACAAGCTTCCAGGGGCCCTAAACACAAGATATGAGGAATGGGTAAATATGAATGAAAATGGCCAATTTATTCACTCTGAGGCCTTAAAAAGTTTTTCTCCACTCCAGAAAGTGAATTAAATAACATTTGTAGACCTTTATTGTTCAATCAAAAACGCCCGATTTTTGACAAAAGAGATAACCACCCCCCCTTACGACATGCTTCAGAAACTAAAAAAATGGTCCGTTTTTAAATGTAGCCTCTTTGAACTACAATTCACATTTGTACGTGGAAAAGCACTTTTAAAGATCAAATGAGATGTTTAAAGTGATTTTCATGCTTCCAGGGGCCTTAAACACAAGATTTGAGGAATGGGTAAAAGTGAATGAAAATGGCCAATTTACTCACTCTGAGGCCTTAAAAAGTGTTTCTCCTCCACGGGAAGTGAATTAAATAACATTTGTAGGCCTTTATTGTTCAAGCGAGAACGCCCGATTATTGACGAAAGAGATAACCACCCCCCCTTACGACATGCTTCAGAAACGTAAAAAATGGCCGGTTTTCAAATGTTGCGTCTTTGACTGACAATCCACATTTGTACGTGGATAATCACTTTTAGAGCTAAAATTAGATGTTTAAAGTGATTTTCAAGCTTCCAGGGGCCCTAAACACGAGATTTGAAAAATGGGTAACCGTGAATGAAAATGGCCAATTTTTTCACTCTGTGGCCTTAAAAAGTGTTTCTCCTCCACGGAAAGTGAATAAAATAACATTTGGATGCCTTTATTGTTCAATCAATAACGCCCGTTTTTTGGTGAAAAAAATAACCACCCCCCCCTTACGACATGCTTCAGAAACGAAAAAAATGGTTCATTTTCAAATGTTGCGTCTTTGAACTACAATTCACATTTGTACGTGGATGATCACTTTTAGAGATAAAATTAGATGTTTAAAGTGATTTACAAGCTTCCAGGGGCCCTAAACACAAGATATGAGGAATGGGTAAATATGAATGAAAATGGCCAATTTATTCACTCTGAGGCCTTAAAAAGTTTTTCTCCACTCCAGAAAGTGAATTAAATAACATTTGTAGGCCTTTATTGTTCAATCAAAAACGCCCGATTTTTGACGAAAGAGATAACCACCCCCCCTTACGACATGCTTCAGAAACTAAAAAAATGGTCAGTTTTTAAATGTAGCCTCTTTGAACTACAATTCACATTTGTACGTGGAAAAGCACTTTTAAAGATCAAATGAGATGTTTAAAGTGATTTTCGTGCTTCCAGGGGCCTTAAACACAAGATTTGAGGAATGGGTAAAAGTGAATGAAAATGGCCAATTTTCTCACTCTGAGGCCTTAAAAAGTGTTTCTCCTCCACGGGAAGTGAATTAAATAACATTTGTAGGCCTTTATTGTTCAAGCGAGAACGCCCGATTATTGACGAAAGAGATAACCACCCCCCCTTACGACATGCTTCAGAAATGTAAAAAATGGCCCGTTTTCAAATTTTGCGTCTTTGAATGACAATCCACATTTGTACGTGGATAATCACTTTTAGAGCTAAAATTAGATGTTTAAAGTGATTTTCAAGCTTCCAGGGGCCCTAAACACGAGATTTGAAAAATGGGTAACCGTGAATGAAAATGGTCAATTTTTTCACTCTGCGGCCTTAAAAAGTGTTTCTGCTCCACGGAAAGGGAATAAAATAACATTTTGATGCCTTTATTGTTCAATCAAAAACGCCTGTTTTTTGGTGAAAAAGATAACCACCCCCCCTTACACATGCTTCAGAAACGAAAAAAATGGTCCATTTTCAAATGTTGCGTCTTTGAACTACAATTCACATTTGTACGTAGATGATTACTTTTAGAGATAAAATTAGATGTTTAAAGTGATTTTCAAGCTTCCAGGGGCCCTAAACACAAGATTTGAGAAATGGGTAAAAGTGAATGAAAATGGCCAATTTACTCACTCTGAGGCCTTAAAAAGTGTTTCTCCTCCACGGGAAGTGAATTAAATACCCTTTGGAGGCCTTTATTGTTCAAGCGAAAACGCCTGATTTTTGATGAAAGAGATAACCACCCCCCCTTACGACATGCTTCTGAAACTAAAAAAATGGTTCATTTTCAAATGTTGCGTCTTTTGAACTACAATTAACATTGTATGTGGATAATCACTTTTAGAGATAAAATTAGATGTTTAAAGTGATTTACAAGCTTCCAGGGGCCCTAAACACAAGATATGAGGAATGGGTAAATATGAATGAAAATGGCCAATTTATTCACTCTGAGGCCTTAAAAAGTTTTTCTCCACTCCAGAAAGTGAATTAAATAACATTTGTAGACCTTTATTGTTCAATCAAAAACGCCCGATTTTTGACGAAAGAGATAACCACCCCCCCTTACGACATGCTTCTGAAACTAAAAAAATGGTTCATTTTCAAATGTTGCGTCTTTTGAACTACAATTAACATTGTACATGGATAATCACTTTTAGAGATAAAATGAGATGTTTAAAGTGATTTTCAAGCTTCCAGGGGCCCTAAACACGAGATTTGAAAAATGGGTAACCGTGAATGAAAATGGCCAATTTTTTCACTCTGCGGCCTTAAAAAGTGTTTCTCCTCCACGGAAAGTGAATAAAATAACATTTGGATGCCTTTATTGTTCAATCAAAAACGCCCGTTTTTTGGTGAAAAAGATAACCACCCCCCCTTACGACATGCTTCAGAAACGAAAAAAATGGTCCATTTTCAAATGTTGCGTCTTTGAACTACAATTCACATTTGTACGTGGATGATCACTTTTAGAGATAAAATTAGATGTTTAAAGTGATTTACAAGCTTCCAGGGGCCCTAAACACAAGATATGAGGAATGGGTAAATATGAATGAAAATGGCCAATTTATTCACTCTGAGGCCTTAAAAAGTTTTTCTCCACTCCAGAAAGTGAATTAAATAACATTTGTAGACCTTTATTGTTCAATCAAAAACGCCCGATTTTTGATGAAAGAGATAACCACCCCCCCTTACGACATGCTTCAGAAACAAAAAAAATGGTTCTTTTTCAAATGTTGCATCTTTGAACGACAATCCACATTTGTACGTGGATAAACACTTTTAGAGATAAAATGAGATGTTTAAAGTGATTTTCAAGCTTCCAGGGGCCCTAAACACAAGATTTGAGAAATGGGTAAAAGTGAATGAAAATGGCCAATTTACTCACTCTGAGGCCTTAAAAAGTGTTTCTCCTCCACGGGAAGTGAATTAAATAACATTTGTAGGCCTTTATTGTTCAAGCGAGAACGCCCGATTTTTGACGAAAGAGATAACCACCCCCTTACGACATGCTTCTGAAACTAAAAAAATGGTTCATTTTCAAATGTTGCGTCTTTTGAACTACAATTAACATTGTACGTGGATAATCACTTTTAGAGATAAAATTAGATGTTTAAAGTGATTTACAAGCTTCCAGGGGCCCTAAACACAAGATATGAGGAATGGGTAAATATGAATGAAAATGGCCAATTTATTCACTCTGAGGCCTTAAAAAGTTTTTCTCCACTCCAGAAAGTGAATTAAATAACATTTGTAGACCTTTATTGTTCAATCAAAAACGCCCGATTATTGACGAAAGAGATAACCACCCCCCCTTACGACATGCTTCAGAAACTAAAAAAATGGTCCGTTTTTAAATGTAGCCTCTTTGAACTACAATTCACATTTGTACGTGGAAAAGCACTTTTAAAGACCAAATGAGATGTTTAAAGTGATTTTCATGCTTCCAGGGGCCTTAAACACAAGATTTGAGGAATGGGTAAAAGTGAATGAAAATGGCCAATTTACTCACTCTGAGGCCTTAAAAAGTGTTTCTCCTCCACGGGAAGTGAATTAAATAACATTTGTAGGCCTTTATTGTTCAAGCGAGAACGTCCGATTATTGACGAAAGAGATAACCACCCCCCCTTACGACATGCTTCAGAAACGTAAAAAATGGCCGGTTTTCAAATGTTGCGTCTTTGACTGACAATCCACATTTGTACGTGGATAATCACTTTTAGAGCTAAAATTAGATGTTTAAAGTGATTTTCAAGCTTCCAGGGGCCCTAAACACGAGATTTGAAAAATGGGTAACCGTGAATGAAAATGGCCAATTCTTTCACTCTGCGGCCTTAAAAAGTGTTTCTCCTCCACGGAAAGTGAATAAAATAACATTTGGATGCCTTTATTGTTCAATCAATAACGCCCGTTTTTTGGTGAAAAAGATAACCACCCCCCTTACGACATGCTTCAGAAACGAAAAAAATGGTTCATTTTCAAATGTTGCGTCTTTGAACTACAATTCACATTTGTACGTGGATGATCACTTTTAGAGATAAAATTAGATGTTTAAAGTGATTTACAAGCTTCCAGGGGCCCTAAACACAAGATATGAGGAATGGGTAAATATGAATGAAAATGGCCAATTTATTCACTCTGAGGCCTTAAAAAGTTTTTCTCCACTCCAGAAAGTGAATTAAATAACATTTGTAGGCCTTTATTGTTCAATCAAAAACGCCCGATTTTTGACGAAAGAGATAACCACCCCCCCTTAAGACATGCTTCAGAAACTTAAAAAATGGTCAGTTTTTAAATGTAGCCTCTTTGAACTACAATTCACATTTGTACGTGGAAAAGCACTTTTAAAGATCAAATGAGATGTTTAAAGTGATTTTCGTGCTTCCAGGGGCCTTAAACAGAAGATTTGAGGAATGGGTAAAAGTGAATGAAAATGGCCAATTTACTCACTCTGAGGCCTTAAAAAGTGTTTCTCCTCCACGGGAAGTGAATTAAATAACATTTGGATGCCTTTATTGTTCAATCAAAAACGCCTGTTTTTTGGTGAAAAAGATAACCACCCCCCCTTACACATGCTTCAGAAACGAAAAAAATGGTCCATTTTCAAATGTTGCGTCTTTGAACTACAATTCACATTTGTACGTAGATGATTACTTTTAGAGATAAAATTAGATGTTTAAAGTGATTTTCAAGCTTCCAGGGGCCCTAAACACAAGATTTGAGAAATGGGTAAAAGTGAATGAAAATGGCCAATTTACTCACTCTGAGGCCTTAAAAAGTGTTTCTCCTCCACGGGAAGTGAATTAAATAACATTTGTAGGCCTTTATTGTTCAAGCGAGAACGCCCGATTATTGACGAAAGAGATAACCACCCCCCTTACGACATGCTTCTGAAACTAAAAAAATGGTTCATTTTCAAATGTTGCGTCTTTTGAACTACAATTAACATTGTACGTGGATAATCACTTTTAGAGATAAAATTAGATGTTTAAAGTGATTTACAAGCTTCCAGGGGCCCTAAACACAAGATATGAGGAATGGGTAAATATGAATGAAAATGGCCAATTTATTCACTCTGAGGCCTTAAAAAGTTTTTCTCCACTCCAGAAAGTGAATTAAATAACATTTGTAGACCTTTATTGTTCAATCAAAAACGCCCGATTTTTGACGAAAGAGATAACCACCCCCCCTTACGACATGCTTCAGAAACTAAAAAAATGGTCCGTTTTTAAATGTAGCCTCTTTGAACTACAATTCACATTTGTACGTGGAAAAGCACTTTTAAAGATCAAATGAGATGTTTAAAGTGATTTTCATGCTTCCAGGGGCCTTAAACACAAGATTTGAGGAATGGGTAAAAGTGAATGAAAATGGCCAATTTACTCACTCTGAGGCCTTAAAAAGTGTTTCTCCTCCACGGGAAGTGAATTAAATAACATTTGTAGGCCTTTATTGTTCAAGCGAGAACGCCCGATTATTGACGAAAGAGATAACCACCCCCCCTTACGACATGCTTCAGAAACATAAAAAATGGCCGGTTTTCAAATGTTGCGTCTTTGACTGACAATCCACATTTGTACGTGGATAATCACTTTTAGAGCTAAAATTAGATGTTTAAAGTGATTTTCAAGCTTCCAGGGGCCCTAAACACGAGATTTGAAAAATGGGTAACCGTGAATGAAAATGGCCAATTTTTTCACTCTGCGGCCTTAAAAAGTGTTTCTCCTCCACATGAAGTGAATAAAATAACATTTGGATGCCTTTATTGTTCAATCAAAAACGCCCGATTTTTGGTGAAAAAAATAACCACCCCCCCCCCCTTACGACATGCTTCAGAAACGAAAAAAATGGTTCATTTTCAAATGTTGCGTCTTTGAACTACAATTCACATTTGTACGTGGATGATCACTTTTAGAGATAAAATTAGATGTTTACAGTGATTTACAAGCTTCCAGGGGCCCTAAACACAAGATATGAGGAATGGGTAAATATGAATGAAAATGGCCAATTTATTCACTCTGAGGCCTTAAAAAGTTTTTCTCCACTCCAGAAAGTGAATTAAATAACATTTGTAGGCCTTTATTGTTCAATCAAAAACGCCCGATTTTTGACGAAAGAGATAACCACCCCCCCTTACGACATGCTTCAGAAACTAAAAAAATGGTCAGTTTTTAAATGTAGCCTCTTTGAACTACAATTCACATTTGTACGTGGAAAAGCACTTTTAAAGATCAAATGAGATGTTTAAAGCGATTTTCGTGCTTCCAGGGGCCTTAAACACAAGATTTGAGGAATGGGTAAAAGTGAATGAAAATGGCCAATTTTCTCACTCTGAGGCCTTAAAAAGTGTTTCTCCTCCACGGGAAGTGAATTAAATAACATTTGTAGGCCTTTATTGTTCAAGCGAGAACGCCCGATTATTGACGAAACAGATAACCACCCCCCCTTACGACATGCTTCAGAAATGTAAAAAATGGCCCGTTTTCAAATTTTGCGTCTTTGAATGACAATCCACATTTGTACGTGGATAATCACTTTTAGAGCTAAAATTAGATGTTTAAAGTGATTTTCAAGCTTCCAGGGGCCCTAAACACGAGATTTGAAAAATGGGTAACCGTGAATGAAAATGGTCAATTTTTTCACTCTGCGGCCTTAAAAAGTGTTTCTCCTCCACGGAAAGTGAATAAAATAACATTTGGATGCCTTTATTGTTCAATCAAAAACGCCTGTTTTTTGGTGAAAAAGATAACCACCCCCCCTTACACATGCTTCAGAAACGAAAAAAATGGTCCATTTTCAAATGTTGCGTCTTTGAACTACAATTCACATTTGTACGTAGATGATTACTTTTAGAGATAAAATTAGATGTTTAAAGTGATTTTCAAGCTTCCAGGGGCCCTAAACACAAGATTTGAGAAATGGGTAAAAGTGAATGAAAATGGCCAATTTACTCACTCTGAGGCCTTAAAAAGTGTTTCTCCTCCACGGGAAGTGAATTAAATACCATTTGGAGGCCTTTATTGTTCAAGCGAAAACGCCTGATTTTTGATGAAAGAGATAACCACCCCCCCTTACGACATGCTTCTGAAACTAAAAAAATGGTTCATTTTCAAATGTTGCGTCTTTTGAACTACAATTAACATTGTACGTGGATAATCACTTTTAGAGATAAAATTAGATGTTTAAAGTGATTTACAAGCTTCCAGGGGCCCTAAACACAAGATATGAGGAATGGGTAAATATGAATGAAAATGGCCAATTTATTCACTCTGAGGCCTTAAAAAGTTTTTCTCCACTCCAGAAAGTGAATTAAATAACATTTGTAGACCTTTATTGTTCAATCAAAAACGCCCGATTTTTGACGAAAGAGATAACCACCCCCCCTTACGACATGCTTCAGAAACAAAAAAAATGGTTCTTTTTCAAATGTTGCGTCTTTGAATGACAATCCACATTTGTACGTGGATAATCACTTTTAGAGCTAAAATTAGATGTTTAAAGTGATTTTCAAGCTTCCAGGGGCCCTAAACACGAGATTTGAAAAATGGGTAACCGTGAATGAAAATGGTCAATTTTTTCACTCTGCGGCCTTAAAAAGTGTTTCTGCTCCATGGAAAGTGAATAAAATAACATTTGGATGCCTTTATTGTTCAATCAAAAACGCCTGTTTTTTGGTGAAAAAGATAACCACCCCCCCTTACACATGCTTCAGAAACGAAAAAAATGGTCCATTTTCAAATGTTGCGTCTTTGAATTTCAATTCACATTTGTACGTAGATGATTACTTTTAGAGATAAAATTAGATGTTTAAAGTGATTTTCAAGCTTCCAGGGGCCCTAAACACAAGATTTGAGAAATGGGTAAAAGTGAATGAAAATGGCCAATTTACTCACTCTGAGGCCTTAAAAAGTGTTTTTCCTCCACGGGAAGTGAATTAAATACCATTTGGAGGCCTTTATTGTTCAAGCGAAAACGCCTGATTTTTGATGAAAGAGATAACCACCCCCCCTTACGACATGCTTCTGAAACTAAAAAAATGGTTCATTTTCAAATGTTGCGTCTTTTGAACTACAATTAACATTGTACGTGGATAATCACTTTTAGAGATAAAATTAGATGTTTAAAGTGATTTACAAGCTTCCAGGGGCCCTAAACACAAGATATGAGGAATGGGTAAATATGAATGAAAATGGCCAATTTATTCACTCTGAGGCCTTAAAAAGTTTTTCTCCACTCCAGAAAGTGAATTAAATAACATTTGTAGACCTTTATTGTTCAATCAAAAACGCCCGATTTTTGACGAAAGAGATAACCACCCCCCCTTACGACATGTTTCTGAAACTAAAAAAATGGTTCATTTTCAAATGTTGCGTCTTTTGAACTACAATTAACATTGTACATGGATAATCACTTTTAGAGATAAAATGAGATGTTTAAAGTGATTTTCAAGCTTCCAGGGGCCCTAAACACGAGATTTGAAAAATGGGTAACCGTGAATGAAAATGGCCAATTTTTTCACTCTGCGGCCTTAAAAAGTGTTTCTCCTCCACGGAAAGTGAATAAAATAACATTTGGATGCCTTTATTGTTCAATCAAAAACGCCCGTTTTTTGGTGAAAAAGATAACCACCCCCCCTTACGACATGCTTCAGAAACGAAAAAAATGGTCCATTTTCAAATGTTGCGTCTTTGAACTACAATTCACATTTGTACGTGGATGATCACTTTTAGAGATAAAATTAGATGTTTAAAGTGATTTACAAGCTTCCAGGGGCCCTAAACACAAGATTTGAGAAATGGGTAAAAGTGAATGAAAATGGCCAATTTACTCACTCTGAGGCCTTAAAAAGTGTTTCTCCTCCACGGGAAGTGAATTAAATAACATTTGTAGGCCTTTATTGTTCAAGCGAGAACGCCCGATTATTGACGAAAGAGATAACCACCCCCCTTACGACATGCTTCTGAAACTAAAAAAATGGTTCATTTTCAAATGTTGCGTCTTTTGAACTACAATTAACATTGTACGTGGATAATCACTTTTAGAGATAAAATTAGATGTTTAAAGTGATTTACAAGCTTCCAGGGGCCCTAAACACAAGATATGAGGAATGGGTAAATATGAATGAAAATGGCCAATTTATTCACTCTGAGGCCTTAAAAAGTTTTTCTCCTCTCCAGAAAGTGAATTAAATAACATTTGTAGACCTTTATTGTTCAATCAAAAACGCCCGATTTTTGACGAAAGAGATAACCACCCCCCCTTACGACATGCTTCAGAAACTAAAAAAATGGTCCGTTTTTAAATGTAGCCTCTTTGAACTACAATTCACATTTGTACGTGGAAAAGCACTTTTAAAGATCAAATGAGATGTTTAAAGTGATTTTCATGCTTCCAGGGGCCTTAAACACAAGATTTGAGGAATGGGTAAAAGTGAATGAAAATGGCCAATTTACTCACTCTGAGGCCTTAAAAAGTGTTTCTCCTCCACGGGAAGTGAATTAAATAACATTTGTAGGCCTTTATTGTTCAAGCGAGAACGCCCGATTATTGACGAAAGAGATAACCACCCCCCCTTACGACATGCTTCAGAAACATAAAAAATGGCCGGTTTTCAAATGTTGCGTCTTTGACTGACAATCCACATTTGTACGTGGATAATCACTTTTAGAGCTAAAATTAGATGTTTAAAGTGATTTTCAAGCTTCCAGGGGCCCTAAACACGAGATTTGAAAAATGGGTAACCGTGAATGAAAATGGCCAATTTTTTCACTCTGCGGCCTTAAAAAGTGTTTCTCCTCCACATGAAGTGAATAAAATAACATTTGGATGCCTTTATTGTTCAATCAAAAACGCCCGATTTTTGGTGAAAAAAATAACCACCCCCCCCCTTACGACATGCTTCAGAAACGAAAAAAATGGTTCATTTTCAAATGTTGCGTCTTTGAACTACAATTCACATTTGTACGTGGATGATCACTTTTAGAGATAAAATTAGATGTTTAAAGTGATTTACAAGCTTCCAGGGGCCCTAAACACAAGATATGAGGAATGGGTAAATATGAATGAAAATGGCCAATTTATTCACTCTGAGGCCTTAAAAAGTTTTTCTCCACTCCAGAAAGTGAATTAAATAACATTTGTAGGCCTTTATTGTTCAATCAAAAACGCCCGATTTTTGACGAAAGAGATAACCACCCCCCCTTACGACATGCTTCAGAAACTAAAAAAATGGTCAGTTTTTAAATGTAGCCTCTTTGAACTACAATTCACATTTGTACGTGGAAAAGCACTTTTAAAGATCAAATGAGATGTTTAAAGTGATTTTCGTGCTTCCAGGGGCCTTAAACACAAGATTTGAGGAATGGGTAAAAGTGAATGAAAATGGCCAATTTTCTCACTCTGAGGCCTTAAAAAGTGTTTCTCCTCCACGGGAAGTGAATTAAATAACATTTGTAGGCCTTTATTGTTCAAGCGAGAACGCCCGATTATTGACGAAACAGATAACCACCCCCCCTTACGACATGCTTCAGAAATGTAAAAAATGGCCCGTTTTCAAATTTTGCGTCTTTGAATGACAATCCACATTTGTACGTGGATAATCACTTTTAGAGCTAAAATTAGATGTTTAAAGTGATTTTCAAGCTTCCAGGGGCCCTAAACACGAGATTTGAAAAATGGGTAACCGTGAATGAAAATGGTCAATTTTTTCACTCTGCGGCCTTAAAAAGTGTTTCTGCTCCACGGAAAGTGAATAAAATAACATTTGGATGCCTTTATTGTTCAATCAAAAACGCCTGTTTTTTGGTGAAAAAGATAACCACCCCCCCTTACACATGCTTCAGAAATGAAAAAAATGGTCCATTTTCAAATGTTGCGTCTTTGAACTACAATTCACATTTGTACGTAGATGATTACTTTTAGAGATAAAATTAGATGTTTAAAGTGATTTTCAAGCTTCCAGGGGCCCTAAACACAAGATTTGAGAAATGGGTAAAAGTGAATGAAAATGGCCAATTTACTCACTCTGAGGCCTTAAAAAGTGTTTCTCCTCCACGGGAAGTGAATTAAATACCATTTGGAGGCCTTTATTGTTCAAGCGAAAACGCCTGATTTTTGATGAAAGAGATAACCACCCCCCCTTACGACATGCTTCTGAAACTAAAAAAATGGTTCATTTTCAAATGTTGCGTCTTTTGAACTACAATTAACATTGTACGTGGATAATCACTTTTAGAGATAAAATTAGATGTTTAAAGTGATTTACAAGCTTCCAGGGGCCCTAAACACAAGATATGAGGAATGGGTAAATATGAATGAAAATGGCCAATTTATTCACTCTGAGGCCTTAAAAAGTTTTTCTCCACTCCAGAAAGTGAATTAAATAACATTTGTAGACCTTTATTGTTCAATCAAAAACGCCCGATTTTTGACGAAAGAGATAACCACCCCCCCTTACGACATGCTTCTGAAACTAAAAAAATGGTTCATTTTCAAATGTTGCGTCTTTTGAACTACAATTAACATTGTACATGGATAATCACTTTTAGAGATAAAATGAGATGTTTAAAGTGATTTTCAAGCTTCCAGGGGCCCTAAACACGAGATTTGAAAAATGGGTAACCGTGAATGAAAATGGCCAATTTTTTCACTCTGCGGCCTTAAAAAGTGTTTCTCCTCCACGGAAAGTGAATAAAATAACATTTGGATGCCTTTATTGTTCAATCAAAAACGCCCGTTTTTTGGTGAAAAAGATAACCACCCCCCCTTACGACATGCTTCAGAAACGAAAAAAATGGTCCATTTTCAAATGTTGCGTCTTTTGAACTACAATTAACATTGTACGTGGATAATCACTTTTAGAGATAAAATTAGATGTTTAAAGTGATTTACAAGCTTCCAGGGGCCCTAAACACAAGATATGAGGAATGGGTAAATATGAATGAAAATGGCCAATTTATTCACTCTGAGGCCTTAAAAAGTTTTTCTCCACTCCAGAAAGTGAATTAAATAACATTTGTAGACCTTTATTGTTCAATCAAAAACGCCCGATTTTTGACGAAAGAGATAACCACCCCCCCTTACGACATGCTTCAGAAACAAAAAAAATGGTTCTTTTTCAAATGTTGCGTCTTTGAATGACAATCCACATTTGTACGTGGATAATCACTTTTAGAGCTAAAATTAGATGTTTAAAGTGATTTTCAAGCTTCCAGGGGCCCTAAACACGAGATTTGAAAAATGGGTAACCGTGAATGAAAATGGTCAATTTTTTCACTCTGCGGCCTTAAAAAGTGTTTCTGCTCCATGGAAAGTGAATAAAATAACATTTGGATGCCTTTATTGTTCAATCAAAAACGCCTGTTTTTTGGTGAAAAAGATAACCACCCCCCCTTACACATGCTTCAGAAACGAAAAAAATGGTCCATTTTCAAATGTTGCGTCTTTGAACTACAATTCACATTTGTACGTAGATGATTACTTTTAGAGATAAAATTAGATGTTTAAAGTGATTTTCAAGCTTCCAGGGGCCCTAAACACAAGATTTGAGAAATGGGTAAAAGTGAATGAAAATGGCCAATTTACTCACTCTGAGGCCTTAAAAAGTGTTTCTCCTCCACGGGAAGTGAATTAAATACCATTTGGAGGCCTTTATTGTTCAAGCGAAAACGCCTGATTTTTGATGAAAGAGATAACCACCCCCCCTTACGACATGCTTCTGAAACTAAAAAAATGGTTCATTTTCAAATGTTGCGTCTTTTGAACTACAATTAACATTGTACGTGGATAATCACTTTTAGAGATAAAATTAGATGTTTAAAGTGATTTACAAGCTTCCAGGGGCCCTAAACACAAGATATGAGGAATGGGTAAATATGAATGAAAATGGCCAATTTATTCACTCTGAGGCCTTAAAAAGTTTTTCTCCACTCCAGAAAGTGAATTAAATAACATTTGTAGACCTTTATTGTTCAATCAAAAACGCCCGATTTTTGACGAAAGAGATAACCACCCCCCCTTACGACATGTTTCTGAAACTAAAAAAATGGTTCATTTTCAAATGTTGCGTCTTTTGAACTACAATTAACATTGTACATGGATAATCACTTTTAGAGATAAAATGAGATGTTTAAAGTGATTTTCAAGCTTCCAGGGGCCCTAAACACGAGATTTGAAAAATGGGTAACCGTGAATGAAAATGGCCAATTTTTTCACTCTGCGGCCTTAAAAAGTGTTTCTCCTCCACGGAAAGTGAATAAAATAACATTTGGATGCCTTTATTGTTCAATCAAAAACGCCCGTTTTTTGGTGAAAAAGATAACCACCCCCCCTTACGACATGCTTCAGAAACGAAAAAAATGGTCCATTTTCAAATGTTGCGTCTTTGAACTACAATTCACATTTGTACGTGGATGATCACTTTTAGAGATAAAATTAGATGTTTAAAGTGATTTACAAGCTTCCAGGGGCCCTAAACACAAGATTTGAGAAATGGGTAAAAGTGAATGAAAATGGCCAATTTACTCACTCTGAGGCCTTAAAAAGTGTTTCTCCTCCACGGGAAGTGAATTAAATAACATTTGTAGGCCTTTATTGTTCAAGCGAGAACGCCCGATTATTGACGAAAGAGATAACCACCCCCCTTACGACATGCTTCTGAAACTAAAAAAATGGTTCATTTTCAAATGTTGCGTCTTTTGAACTACAATTAACATTGTACGTGGATAATCACTTTTAGAGATAAAATTAGATGTTTAAAGTGATTTACAAGCTTCCAGGGGCCCTAAACACAAGATATGAGGAATGGGTAAATATGAATGAAAATGGCCAATTTATTCACTCTGAGGCCTTAAAAAGTTTTTCTCCACTCCAGAAAGTGAATTAAATAACATTTGTAGACCTTTATTGTTCAATCAAAAACGCCCGATTTTTGACAAAAGAGATAACCACCCCCCCTTACGACATGCTTCAGAAACTAAAAAAATGGTCCGTTTTTAAATGTAGCCTCTTTGAACTACAATTCACATTTGTACGTGGAAAAGCACTTTTAAAGATCAAATGAGATGTTTAAAGTGATTTTCATGCTTCCAGGGGCCTTAAACACAAGATTTGAGGAATGGGTAAAAGTGAATGAAAATGGCCAATTTACTCACTCTGAGGCCTTAAAAAGTGTTTCTCCTCCACGGGAAGTGAATTAAATAACATTTGTAGGCCTTTATTGTTCAAGCGAGAACGCCCGATTATTGACGAAAGAGATAACCACCCCCCCTTACGACATGCTTCAGAAACGTAAAAAATGGCCGGTTTTCAAATGTTGCGTCTTTGACTGACAATCCACATTTGTACGTGGATAATCACTTTTAGAGCTAAAATTAGATGTTTAAAGTGATTTTCAAGCTTCCAGGGGCCCTAAACACGAGATTTGAAAAATGGGTAACCGTGAATGAAAATGGCCAATTTTTTCACTCTGCGGCCTTAAAAAGTGTTTCTCCTCCACGGAAAGTGAATAAAATAACATTTGGATGCCTTTATTGTTCAATCAATAACGCCCGTTTTTTGGTGAAAAAAATAACCACCCCCCCTTACGACATGCTTCAGAAACGAAAAAAATGGTTCATTTTCAAATGTTGCGTCTTTGAACTACAATTCACATTTGTACGTGGATGATCACTTTTAGAGATAAAATTAGATGTTTAAAGTGATTTACAAGCTTCCAGGGGCCCTAAACACAAGATATGAGGAATGGGTAAATATGAATGAAAATGGCCAATTTATTCACTCTGAGGCCTTAAAAAGTTTTTCTCCACTCCAGAAAGTGAATTAAATAACATTTGTAGGCCTTTATTGTTCAATCAAAAACGCCCGATTTTTGACGAAAGAGATAACCACCCCCCCTTACGACATGCTTCAGAAACTAAAAAAATGGTCAGTTTTTAAATGTAGCCTCTTTGAACTACAATTCACATTTGTACGTGGAAAAGCACTTTTAAAGATCAAATGAGATGTTTAAAGTGATTTTCGTGCTTCCAGGGGCCTTAAACACAAGATTTGAGGAATGGGTAAAAGTGAATGAAAATGGCCAATTTTCTCACTCTGAGGCCTTAAAAAGTGTTTCTCCTCCACGGGAAGTGAATTAAATAACATTTGTAGGCCTTTATTGTTCAAGCGAGAACGCCCGATTATTGACGAAAGAGATAACCACCCCCCCTTACGACATGCTTCAGAAATGTAAAAAATGGCCCGTTTTCAAATTTTGCGTCTTTGAATGACAATCCACATTTGTACGTGGATAATCACTTTTAGAGCTAAAATTAGATGTTTAAAGTGATTTTCAAGCTTCCAGGGGCCCTAAACACGAGATTTGAAAAATGGGTAACCGTGAATGAAAATGGTCAATTTTTTCACTCTGCGGCCTTAAAAAGTGTTTCTGCTCCACGGAAAGTGAATAAAATAACATTTGGATGCCTTTATTGTTCAATCAAAAACGCCTGTTTTTTGGTGAAAAAGATAACCACCCCCCCTTACACATGCTTCAGAAACGAAAAAAATGGTCCATTTTCAAATGTTGCGTCTTTGAACTACAATTCACATTTGTACGTAGATGATTACTTTTAGAGATAAAATTAGATGTTTAAAGTGATTTTCAAGCTTCCAGGGGCCCTAAACACAAGATTTGAGAAATGGGTAAAAGTGAATGAAAATGGCCAATTTACTCACTCTGAGGCCTTAAAAAGTGTTTCTCCTCCACGGGAAGTGAATTAAATACCCTTTGGAGGCCTTTATTGTTCAAGCGAAAACGCCTGATTTTTGATGAAAGAGATAACCACCCCCCCTTACGACATGCTTCTGAAACTAAAAAAATGGTTCATTTTCAAATGTTGCGTCTTTTGAACTACAATTAACATTGTATGTGGATAATCACTTTTAGAGATAAAATTAGATGTTTAAAGTGATTTACAAGCTTCCAGGGGCCCTAAACACAAGATATGAGGAATGGGTAAATATGAATGAAAATGGCCAATTTATTCACTCTGAGGCCTTAAAAAGTTTTTCTCCACTCCAGAAAGTGAATTAAATAACATTTGTAGACCTTTATTGTTCAATCAAAAACGCCCGATTTTTGACGAAAGAGATAACCACCCCCCCTTACGACATGCTTCTGAAACTAAAAAAATGGTTCATTTTCAAATGTTGCGTCTTTTGAACTACAATTAACATTGTACATGGATAATCACTTTTAGAGATAAAATGAGATGTTTAAAGTGATTTTCAAGCTTCCAGGGGCCCTAAACACGAGATTTGAAAAATGGGTAACCGTGAATGAAAATGGCCAATTTTTTCACTCTGCGGCCTTTAAAAGTGTTTCTCCTCCACGGAAAGTGAATAAAATAACATTTGGATGCCTTTATTGTTCAATCAAAAACGCCCGTTTTTTGGTGAAAAAGATAACCACCCCCCCTTACGACATGCTTCAGAAACGAAAAAAATGGTCCATTTTCAAATGTTGCGTCTTTGAACTACAATTCACATTTGTACGTGGATGATCACTTTTAGAGATAAAATTAGATGTTTAAAGTGATTTACAAGCTTCCAGGGGCCCTAAACACAAGATATGAGGAATGGGTAAATATGAATGAAAATGGCCAATTTATTCACTCTGAGGCCTTAAAAAGTTTTTCTCCACTCCAGAAAGTGAATTAAATAACATTTGTAGACCTTTATTGTTCAATCAAAAACGCCCGATTTTTGATGAAAGAGATAACCACCCCCCCTTACGACATGCTTCAGAAACAAAAAAAATGGTTCTTTTTCAAATGTTGCATCTTTGAACGACAATCCACATTTGTACGTGGATAAACACTTTTAGAGATAAAATGAGATGTTTAAAGTGATTTTCAAGCTTCCAGGGGCCCTAAACACAAGATTTGAGAAATGGGTAAAAGTGAATGAAAATGGCCAATTTACTCACTCTGAGGCCTTAAAAAGTGTTTCTCCTCCACGGGAAGTGAATTAAATAACATTTGTAGGCCTTTATTGTTCAAGCGAGAACGCCCGATTATTGACGAAAGAGATAACCACCCCCCTTACGACATGCTTCTGAAACTAAAAAAATGGTTCATTTTCAAATGTTGCGTCTTTTGAACTACAATTAACATTGTACGTGGATAATCACTTTTAGAGATAAAATTAGATGTTTAAAGTGATTTACAAGCTTCCAGGGGCCCTAAACACAAGATATGAGGAATGGGTAAATATGAATGAAAATGGCCAATTTATTCACTCTGAGGCCTTAAAAAGTTTTTCTCCACTCCAGAAAGTGAATTAAATAACATTTGTAGACCTTTATTGTTCAATCAAAAACGCCCGATTTTTGACGAAAGAGATAACCACCCCCCCTTACGACATGCTTCTGAAACTAAAAAAATGGTTCATTTTCAAATGTTGCGTCTTTTGAACTACAATTAACATTGTACATGGATAATCACTTTTAGAGATAAAATGAGATGTTTAAAGTGATTTTCAAGCTTCCAGGGGCCCTAAACACGAGATTTGAAAAATGGGTAACCGTGAATGAAAATGGCCAATTTTTTCACTCTGCGGCCTTAAAAAGTGTTTCTCCTCCAAGGAAAGTGAATAAAATAACATTTGGATGCCTTTATTGTTCAATCAAAAACGCCCGTTTTTTGGTGAAAAAGATAACCACCCCCCCTTACGACATGCTTCAGAAACGAAAAAAATGGTCCATTTTCAAATGTTGCGTCTTTTGAACTACAATTAACATTGTACGTGGATAATCACTTTTAGAGATAAAATTAGATGTTTAAAGTGATTTACAAGCTTCCAGGGGCCCTAAACACAAGATATGAGGAATGGGTAAATATGAATGAAAATGGCCAATTTATTCACTCTGAGGCCTTAAAAAGTTTTTCTCCACTCCAGAAAGTGAATTAAATAACATTTGTAGACCTTTATTGTTCAATCAAAAACGCCCGATTTTTGACGAAAGAGATAACCACCCCCCCTTACGACATGCTTCAGAAACAAAAAAAATGGTTCTTTTTCAAATGTTGCGTCTTTGAATGACAATCCACATTTGTACGTGGATAATCACTTTTAGAGCTAAAATTAGATGTTTAAAGTGATTTTCAAGCTTCCAGGGGCCCTAAACACGAGATTTGAAAAATGGGTAACCGTGAATGAAAATGGTCAATTTTTTCACTCTGCGGCCTTAAAAAGTGTTTCTGCTCCATGGAAAGTGAATAAAATAACATTTGGATGCCTTTATTGTTCAATCAAAAACGCCTGTTTTTTGGTGAAAAAGATAACCACCCCCCCTTACACATGCTTCAGAAACGAAAAAAATGGTCCATTTTCAAATGTTGCGTCTTTGAACTACAATTCACATTTGTACGTAGATGATTACTTTTAGAGATAAAATTAGATGTTTAAAGTGATTTTCAAGCTTCCAGGGGCCCTAAACACAAGATTTGAGAAATGGGTAAAAGTGAATGAAAATGGCCAATTTACTCACTCTGAGGCCTTAAAAAGTGTTTCTCCTCCACGGGAAGTGAATTAAATACCATTTGGAGGCCTTTATTGTTCAAGCGAAAACGCCTGATTTTTGATGAAAGAGATAACCACCCCCCCTTACGACATGCTTCTGAAACTAAAAAAATGGTTCATTTTCAAATGTTGCGTCTTTTGAACTACAATTAACATTGTACGTGGATAATCACTTTTAGAGATAAAATTAGATGTTTAAAGTGATTTACAAGCTTCCAGGGGCCCTAAACACAAGATATGAGGAATGGGTAAATATGAATGAAAATGGCCAATTTATTCACTCTGAGGCCTTAAAAAGTTTTTCTCCACTCCAGAAAGTGAATTAAATAACATTTGTAGACCTTTATTGTTCAATCAAAAACGCCTGATTTTTGACGAAAGAGATAACCACCCCCCCTTACGACATGTTTCTGAAACTAAAAAAATGGTTCATTTTCAAATGTTGCGTCTTTTGAACTACAATTAACATTGTACATGGATAATCACTTTTAGAGATAAAATGAGATGTTTAAAGTGATTTTCAAGCTTCCAGGGGCCCTAAACACGAGATTTGAAAAATGGGTAACCGTGAATGAAAATGGCCAATTTTTTCACTCTGCGGCCTTAAAAAGTGTTTCTCCTCCACGGAAAGTGAATAAAATAACATTTGGATGCCTTTATTGTTCAATCAAAAACGCCCGTTTTTTGGTGAAAAAGATAACCACCCCCCCTTACGACATGCTTCAGAAACGAAAAAAATGGTCCATTTTCAAATGTTGCGTCTTTGAACTACAATTCACATTTGTACGTGGATGATCACTTTTAGAGATAAAATTAGATGTTTAAAGTGATTTACAAGCTTCCAGGGGCCCTAAACACAAGATTTGAGAAATGGGTAAAAGTGAATGAAAATGGCCAATTTACTCACTCTGAGGCCTTAAAAAGTGTTTCTCCTCCACGGGAAGTGAATTAAATAACATTTGTAGGCCTTTATTGTTCAAGCGAGAACGCCCGATTATTGACGAAAGAGATAACCACCCCCCTTACGACATGCTTCTGAAACTAAAAAAATGGTTCATTTTCAAATGTTGCGTCTTTTGAACTACAATTAACATTGTACGTGGATAATCACTTTTAGAGATAAAATTAGATGTTTAAAGTGATTTACAAGCTTCCAGGGGCCCTAAACACAAGATATGAGGAATGGGTAAATATGAATGAAAATGGCCAATTTATTCACTCTGAGGCCTTAAAAAGTTTTTCTCCACTCCAGAAAGTGAATTAAATAACATTTGTAGACCTTTATTGTTCAATCAAAAACGCCCGATTTTTGACAAAAGAGATAACCACCCCCCCTTACGACATGCTTCAGAAACTAAAAAAATGGTCCGTTTTTAAATGTAGCCTCTTTGAACTACAATTCACATTTGTACGTGGAAAAGCACTTTTAAAGATCAAATGAGATGTTTAAAGTGATTTTCATGCTTCCAGGGGCCTTAAACACAAGATTTGAGGAATGGGTAAAAGTGAATGAAAATGGCCAATTTACTCACTCTGAGGCCTTAAAAAGTGTTTCTCCTCCACGGGAAGTGAATTAAATAACATTTGTAGGCCTTTATTGTTCAAGCGAGAACGCCCGATTATTGACGAAAGAGATAACCACCCCCCCTTACGACATGCTTCAGAAACGTAAAAAATGGCCGGTTTTCAAATGTTGCGTCTTTGACTGACAATCCACATTTGTACGTGGATAATCACTTTTAGAGCTAAAATTAGATGTTTAAAGTGATTTTCAAGCTTCCAGGGGCCCTAAACACGAGATTTGAAAAATGGGTAACCGTGAATGAAAATGGCCAATTTTTTCACTCTGCGGCCTTAAAAAGTGTTTCTCCTCCACGGAAAGTGAATAAAATAACATTTGGATGCCTTTATTGTTCAATCAATAACGCCCGTTTTTTGGTGAAAAAAATAACCACCCCCCCCCTTACGACATGCTTCAGAAACGAAAAAAATGGTTCATTTTCAAATGTTGCGTCTTTGAACTACAATTCACATTTGTACGTGGATGATCACTTTTAGAGATAAAATTAGATGTTTAAAGTGATTTACAAGCTTCCAGGGGCCCTAAACACAAGATATGAGGAATGGGTAAATATGAAGAAAATGGCCAATTTATTCACTCTGAGGCCTTAAAAAGTTTTTCTCCACTCCAGAAAGTGAATTAAATAACATTTGTAGGCCTTTATTGTTCAATCAAAAACGCCCGATTTTTGACGAAAGAGATAACCACCCCCCCTTACGACATGCTTCAGAAACTAAAAAAATGGTCAGTTTTTAAATGTAGCCTCTTTGAACTACAATTCACATTTGTACGTGGAAAAGCACTTTTAAAGATCAAATGAGATGTTTAAAGTGATTTTCGTGCTTCCAGGGGCCTTAAACACAAGATTTGAGGAATGGGTAAAAGTGAATGAAAATGGCCAATTTTCTCACTCTGAGGCCTTAAAAAGTGTTTCTCCTCCACGGGAAGTGAATTAAATAACATTTGTAGGCCTTTATTGTTCAAGCGAGAACGCCCGATTATTGACGAAAGAGATAACCACCCCCCCTTACGACATGCTTCAGAAATGTAAAAAATGGCCCGTTTTCAAATTTTGCGTCTTTGAATGACAATCCACATTTGTACGTGGATAATCACTTTTAGAGCTAAAATTAGATGTTTAAAGTGATTTTCAAGCTTCCAGGGGCCCTAAACACGAGATTTGAAAAATGGGTAACCGTGAATGAAAATGGTCAATTTTTTCACTCTGCGGCCTTAAAAAGTGTTTCTGCTCCACGGAAAGTGAATAAAATAACATTTGGATGCCTTTATTGTTCAATCAAAAACGCCTGTTTTTTGGTGAAAAAGATAACCACCCCCCCTTACACATGCTTCAGAAACGAAAAAAATGGTCCATTTTCAAATGTTGCGTCTTTGAACTACAATTCACATTTGTACGTAGATGATTACTTTTAGAGATAAAATTAGATGTTTAAAGTGATTTTCAAGCTTCCAGGGGCCCTAAACACAAGATTTGAGAAATGGGTAAAAGTGAATGAAAATGGCCAATTTACTCACTCTGAGGCCTTAAAAAGTGTTTCTCCTCCACGGGAAGTGAATTAAATACCATTTGGAGGCCTTTATTGTTCAAGCGAAAACGCCTGATTTTTGATGAAAGAGATAACCACCCCCCCTTACGACATGCTTCTGAAACTAAAAAAATGGTTCATTTTCAAATGTTGCGTCTTTTGAACTACAATTAACATTGTATGTGGATAATCACTTTTAGAGATAAAATTAGATGTTTAAAGTGATTTACAAGCTTCCAGGGGCCCTAAACACAAGATATGAGGAATGGGTAAATATGAATGAAAATGGCCAATTTATTCACTCTGAGGCCTTAAAAAGTTTTTCTCCACTCCAGAAAGTGAATTAAATAACATTTGTAGACCTTTATTGTTCAATCAAAAACGCCCGATTTTTGACGAAAGAGATAACCACCCCCCCTTACGACATGCTTCTGAAACTAAAAAAATGGTTCATTTTCAAATGTTGCGTCTTTTGAACTACAATTAACATTGTACATGGATAATCACTTTTAGAGATAAAATGAGATGTTTAAAGTGATTTTCAAGCTTCCAGGGGCCCTAAACACGAGATTTGAAAAATGGGTAACCGTGAATGAAAATGGCCAATTTTTTCACTCTGCGGCCTTTAAAAGTGTTTCTCCTCCACGGAAAGTGAATAAAATAACATTTGGATGCCTTTATTGTTCAATCAAAAACGCCCGTTTTTTGGTGAAAAAGATAACCACCCCCCCTTACGACATGCTTCAGAAACGAAAAAAATGGTCCATTTTCAAATGTTGCGTCTTTGAACTACAATTCACATTTGTACGTGGATGATCACTTTTAGAGATAAAATTAGATGTTTAAAGTGATTTACAAGCTTCCAGGGGCCCTAAACACAAGATATGAGGAATGGGTAAATATGAATGAAAATGGCCAATTTATTCACTCTGAGGCCTTAAAAAGTTTTTCTCCACTCCAGAAAGTGAATTAAATAACATTTGTAGACCTTTATTGTTCAATCAAAAACGCCCGATTTTTGATGAAAGAGATAACCACCCCCCCTTACGACATGCTTCAGAAACAAAAAAAATGGTTCTTTTTCAAATGTTGCATCTTTGAACGACAATCCACATTTGTACGTGGATAAACACTTTTAGAGATAAAATGAGATGTTTAAAGTGATTTTCAAGCTTCCAGGGGCCCTAAACACAAGATTTGAGAAATGGGTAAAAGTGAATGAAAATGGCCAATTTACTCACTCTGAGGCCTTAAAAAGTGTTTCTCCTCCACGGGAAGTGAATTAAATAACATTTGTAGGCCTTTATTGTTCAAGCGAGAACGCCCGATTATTGACGAAAGAGATAACCACCCCCCTTACGACATGCTTCTGAAACTAAAAAAATGGTTCATTTTCAAATGTTGCGTCTTTTGAACTACAATTAACATTGTACGTGGATAATCACTTTTAGAGATAAAATTAGATGTTTAAAGTGATTTACAAGCTTCCAGGGGCCCTAAACACAAGATATGAGGAATGGGTAAATATGAATGAAAATGGCCAATTTATTCACTCTGAGGCCTTAAAAAGTTTTTCTCCACTCCAGAAAGTGAATTAAATAACATTTGTAGACCTTTATTGTTCAATCAAAAACGCCCGATTATTGACGAAAGAGATAACCACCCCCCCTTACGACATGCTTCAGAAACTAAAAAAATGGTCCGTTTTTAAATGTAGCCTCTTTGAACTACAATTCACATTTGTACGTGGAAAAGCACTTTTAAAGATCAAATGAGATGTTTAAAGTGATTTTCATGCTTCCAGGGGCCTTAAACACAAGATTTGAGGAATGGGTAAAAGTGAATGAAAATGGCCAATTTACTCACTCTGAGGCCTTAAAAAGTGTTTCTCCTCCACGGGAAGTGAATTAAATAACATTTGTAGGCCTTTATTGTTCAAGCGAGAACGTCCGATTATTGACGAAAGATATAACCACCCCCCCTTACGACATGCTTCAGAAACGTAAAAAATTGCCGGTTTTCAAATGTTGCGTCTTTGACTGACAATCCACATTTGTACGTGGATAATCACTTTTAGAGCTAAAATTAGATGTTTAAAGTGATTTTCAAGCTTCCAGGGGCCCTAAACACGAGATTTGAAAAATGGGTAACCGTGAATGAAAATGGCCAATTCTTTCACTCTGCGGCCTTAAAAAGTGTTTCTCCTCCACGGAAAGTGAATAAAATAACATTTGGATGCCTTTATTGTTCAATCAATAACGCCCGTTTTTTGGTGAAAAAGATAACCACCCCCCCTTACGACATGCTTCAGAAACGAAAAAAATGGTTCATTTTCAAATGTTGCGTCTTTGAACTACAATTCACATTTGTACGTGGATGATCACTTTTAGAGATAAAATTAGATGTTTAAAGTGATTTACAAGCTTCCAGGGGCCCTAAACACAAGATATGAGGAATGGGTAAATATGAATGAAAATGGCCAATTTATTCACTCTGAGGCCTTAAAAAGTTTTTCTCCACTCCAGAAAGTGAATTAAATAACATTTGTAGACCTTTATTGTTCAATCAAAAACGCCCGATTTTTGACAAAAGAGATAACCACCCCCCCTTACGACATGCTTCAGAAACTAAAAAAATGGTCCGTTTTTAAATGTAGCCTCTTTGAACTACAATTCACATTTGTACGTGGAAAAGCACTTTTAAAGATCAAATGAGATGTTTAAAGTGATTTTCATGCTTCCAGGGGCCTTAAACACAAGATTTGAGGAATGGGTAAAAGTGAATGAAAATGGCCAATTTACTCACTCTGAGGCCTTAAAAAGTGTTTCTCCTCCACGGGAAGTGAATTAAATAACATTTGTAGGCCTTTATTGTTCAAGCGAGAACGCCCGATTATTGACGAAAGAGATAACCACCCCCCCTTACGACATGCTTCAGAAACAAAAAAAATGGTTCTTTTTCAAATGTTGCATCTTTGAACGACAATCCACATTTGTACGTGGATAAACACTTTTAGAGATAAAATGAGATGTTTAAAGTGATTTTCAAGCTTCCAGGGGCCCTAAACACAAGATTTGAGAAATGGGTAAAAGTGAATGAAAATGGCCAATTTACTCACTCTGAGGCCTTAAAAAGTGTTTCTCCTCCACGGGAAGTGAATTAAATAACATTTGTAGGCCTTTATTGTTCAAGCGAGAACGCCCGATTATTGACGAAAGAGATAACCACCCCCCTTACGACATGCTTCTGAAACTAAAAAAATGGTTCATTTTCAAATGTTGCGTCTTTTGAACTACAATTAACATTGTACGTGGATAATCACTTTTAGAGATAAAATTAGATGTTTAAAGTGATTTACAAGCTTCCAGGGGCCCTAAACACAAGATATGAGGAATGGGTAAATATGAATGAAAATGGCCAATTTATTCACTCTGAGGCCTTAAAAAGTTTTTCTCCACTCCAGAAAGTGAATTAAATAACATTTGTAGACCTTTATTGTTCAATCAAAAACGCCCGATTTTTGACGAAAGAGATAACCACCCCCCCTTACGACATGCTTCTGAAACTAAAAAAATGGTTCATTTTCAAATGTTGCGTCTTTTGAACTACAATTAACATTGTACATGGATAATCACTTTTAGAGATAAAATGAGATGTTTAAAGTGATTTTCAAGCTTCCAGGGGCCCTAAACACGAGATTTGAAAAATGGGTAACCGTGAATGAAAATGGCCAATTTTTTCACTCTGCGGCCTTAAAAAGTGTTTCTCCTCCACGGAAAGTGAATAAAATAACATTTGGATGCCTTTATTGTTCAATCAAAAACGCCCGTTTTTTGGTGAAAAAGATAACCACCCCCCCTTACGACATGCTTCAGAAACGAAAAAAATGGTCCATTTTCAAATGTTGCGTCTTTTGAACTACAATTAACATTGTACGTGGATAATCACTTTTAGAGATAAAATTAGATGTTTAAAGTGATTTACAAGCTTCCAGGGGCCCTAAACACAAGATATGAGGAATGGGTAAATATGAATGAAAATGGCCAATTTATTCACTCTGAGGCCTTAAAAAGTTTTTCTCCACTCCAGAAAGTGAATAAAATAACATTTGGATGCCTTTATTGTTCAATCAAAAACGCCTGTTTTTTGGTGAAAAAGATAACCACCCCCCCTTACACATGCTTCAGAAACGAAAAAAATGGTCCATTTTCAAATGTTGCGTCTTTGAACTACAATTCACATTTGTACGTAGATGATTACTTTTAGAGATAAAATTAGATGTTTAAAGTGATTTTCAAGCTTCCAGGGGCCCTAAACACAAGATTTGAGAAATGGGTAAAAGTGAATGAAAATGGCCAATTTACTCACTCTGAGGCCTTAAAAAGTGTTTCTCCTCCACGGGAAGTGAATTAAATACCATTTGGAGGCCTTTATTGTTCAAGCGAAAACGCCTGATTTTTGATGAAAGAGATAACCACCCCCCCTTACGACATGCTTCTGAAACTAAAAAAATGGTTCATTTTCAAATGTTGCGTCTTTTGAACTACAATTAACATTGTACGTGGATAATCACTTTTAGAGATAAAATTAGATGTTTAAAGTGATTTACAAGCTTCCAGGGGCCCTAAACACAAGATATGAGGAATGGGTAAATATGAATGAAAATGGCCAATTTATTCACTCTGAGGCCTTAAAAAGTTTTTCTCCACTCCAGAAAGTGAATTAAATAACATTTGTAGACCTTTATTGTTCAATCAAAAACGCCCGATTTTTGACGAAAGAGATAACCACCCCCCCTTACGACATGTTTCTGAAACTAAAAAAATGGTTCATTTTCAAATGTTGCGTCTTTTGAACTACAATTAACATTGTACATGGATAATCACTTTTAGAGATAAAATGAGATGTTTAAAGTGATTTTCAAGCTTCCAGGGGCCCTAAACACGAGATTTGAAAAATGGGTAACCGTGAATGAAAATGGCCAATTTTTTCACTCTGCGGCCTTAAAAAGTGTTTCTCCTCCACGGAAAGTGAATAAAATAACATTTGGATGCCTTTATTGTTCAATCAAAAACGCCCGTTTTTTGGTGAAAAAGATAACCACCCCCCCTTACGACATGCTTCAGAAACGAAAAAAATGGTCCATTTTCAAATGTTGCGTCTTTGAACTACAATTCACATTTGTACGTGGATGATCACTTTTAGAGATAAAATTAGATGTTTAAAGTGATTTACAAGCTTCCAGGGGCCCTAAACACAAGATTTGAGAAATGGGTAAAAGTGAATGAAAATGGCCAATTTACTCACTCTGAGGCCTTAAAAAGTGTTTCTCCTCCACGGGAAGTGAATTAAATAACATTTGTAGGCCTTTATTGTTCAAGCGAGAACGCCCGATTATTGACGAAAGAGATAACCACCCCCCTTACGACATGCTTCTGAAACTAAAAAAATGGTTCATTTTCAAATGTTGCGTCTTTTGAACTACAATTAACATTGTACGTGGATAATCACTTTTAGAGATAAAATTAGATGTTTAAAGTGATTTACAAGCTTCCAGGGGCCCTAAACACAAGATATGAGGAATGGGTAAATATGAATGAAAATGGCCAATTTATTCACTCTGAGGCCTTAAAAAGTTTTTCTCCACTCCAGAAAGTGAATTAAATAACATTTGTAGACCTTTATTGTTCAATCAAAAACGCCCGATTTTTGACAAAAGAGATAACCACCCCCCCTTACGACATGCTTCAGAAACTAAAAAAATGGTCCGTTTTTAAATGTAGCCTCTTTGAACTACAATTCACATTTGTACGTGGAAAAGCACTTTTAAAGATCAAATGAGATGTTTAAAGTGATTTTCATGCTTCCAGGGGCCTTAAACACAAGATTTGAGGAATGGGTAAAAGTGAATGAAAATGGCCAATTTACTCACTCTGAGGCCTTAAAAAGTGTTTCTCCTCCACGGGAAGTGAATTAAATAACATTTGTAGGCCTTTATTGTTCAAGCGAGAACGCCCGATTATTGACGAAAGAGATAACCACCCCCCCTTACGACATGCTTCAGAAACGTAAAAAATGGCCGGTTTTCAAATGTTGCGTCTTTGACTGACAATCCACATTTGTACGTGGATAATCACTTTTAGAGCTAAAATTAGATGTTTAAAGTGATTTTCAAGCTTCCAGGGGCCCTAAACACGAGATTTGAAAAATGGGTAACCGTGAATGAAAATGGCCAATTTTTTCACTCTGCGGCCTTAAAAAGTGTTTCTCCTCCACGGAAAGTGAATAAAATAACATTTGGATGCCTTTATTGTTCAATCAATAACGCCCGTTTTTTGGTGAAAAAAATAACCACCCCCCCCCTTACGACATGCTTCAGAAACGAAAAAAATGGTTCATTTTCAAATGTTGCGTCTTTGAACTACAATTCACATTTGTACGTGGATGATCACTTTTAGAGATAAAATTAGATGTTTAAAGTGATTTACAAGCTTCCAGGGGCCCTAAACACAAGATATGAGGAATGGGTAAATATGAATGAAAATGGCCAATTTATTCACTCTGAGGCCTTAAAAAGTTTTTCTCCACTCCAGAAAGTGAATTAAATAACATTTGTAGGCCTTTATTGTTCAATCAAAAACGCCCGATTTTTGACGAAAGAGATAACCACCCCCCCTTACGACATGCTTCAGAAACTAAAAAAATGGTCAGTTTTTAAATGTAGCCTCTTTGAACTACAATTCACATTTGTACGTGGAAAAGCACTTTTAAAGATCAAATGAGATGTTTAAAGTGATTTTCGTGCTTCCAGGGGCCTTAAACACAAGATTTGAGGAATGGGTAAAAGTGAATGAAAATGGCCAATTTTCTCACTCTGAGGCCTTAAAAAGTGTTTCTCCTCCACGGGAAGTGAATTAAATAACATTTGTAGGCCTTTATTGTTCAAGCGAGAACGCCCGATTATTGACGAAAGAGATAACCACCCCCCCTTACGACATGCTTCAGAAATGTAAAAAATGGCCCGTTTTCAAATTTTGCGTCTTTGAATGACAATCCACATTTGTACGTGGATAATCACTTTTAGAGCTAAAATTAGATGTTTAAAGTGATTTTCAAGCTTCCAGGGGCCCTAAACACGAGATTTGAAAAATGGGTAACCGTGAATGAAAATGGTCAATTTTTTCACTCTGCGGCCTTAAAAAGTGTTTCTGCTCCACGGAAAGTGAATAAAATAACATTTGGATGCCTTTATTGTTCAATCAAAAACGCCTGTTTTTTGGTGAAAAAGATAACCACCCCCCCTTACACATGCTTCAGAAACGAAAAAAATGGTCCATTTTCAAATGTTGCGTCTTTGAACTACAATTCACATTTGTACGTAGATGATTACTTTTAGAGATAAAATTAGATGTTTAAAGTGATTTTCAAGCTTCCAGGGGCCCTAAACACAAGATTTGAGAAATGGGTAAAAGTGAATGAAAATGGCCAATTTACTCACTCTGAGGCCTTAAAAAGTGTTTCTCCTCCACGGGAAGTGAATTAAATACCATTTGGAGGCCTTTATTGTTCAAGCGAAAACGCCTGATTTTTGATGAAAGAGATAACCACCCCCCCTTACGACATGCTTCTGAAACTAAAAAAATGGTTCATTTTCAAATGTTGCGTCTTTTGAACTACAATTAACATTGTATGTGGATAATCACTTTTAGAGATAAAATTAGATGTTTAAAGTGATTTACAAGCTTCCAGGGGCCCTAAACACAAGATATGAGGAATGGGTAAATATGAATGAAAATGGCCAATTTATTCACTCTGAGGCCTTAAAAAGTTTTTCTCCACTCCAGAAAGTGAATTAAATAACATTTGTAGACCTTTATTGTTCAATCAAAAACGCCCGATTTTTGACGAAAGAGATAACCACCCCCCCTTACGACATGCTTCTGAAACTAAAAAAATGGTTCATTTTCAAATGTTGCGTCTTTTGAACTACAATTAACATTGTACATGGATAATCACTTTTAGAGATAAAATGAGATGTTTAAAGTGATTTTCAAGCTTCCAGGGGCCCTAAACACGAGATTTGAAAAATGGGTAACCGTGAATGAAAATGGCCAATTTTTTCACTCTGCGGCCTTTAAAAGTGTTTCTCCTCCACGGAAAGTGAATAAAATAACATTTGGATGCCTTTATTGTTCAATCAAAAACGCCCGTTTTTTGGTGAAAAAGATAACCACCCCCCCTTACGACATGCTTCAGAAACGAAAAAAATGGTCCATTTTCAAATGTTGCGTCTTTGAACTACAATTCACATTTGTACGTGGATGATCACTTTTAGAGATAAAATTAGATGTTTAAAGTGATTTACAAGCTTCCAGGGGCCCTAAACACAAGATATGAGGAATGGGTAAATATGAATGAAAATGGCCAATTTATTCACTCTGAGGCCTTAAAAAGTTTTTCTCCACTCCAGAAAGTGAATTAAATAACATTTGTAGACCTTTATTGTTCAATCAAAAACGCCCGATTTTTGATGAAAGAGATAACCACCCCCCCTTACGACATGCTTCAGAAACAAAAAAAATGGTTCTTTTTCAAATGTTGCATCTTTGAACGACAATCCACATTTGTACGTGGATAAACACTTTTAGAGATAAAATGAGATGTTTAAAGTGATTTTCAAGCTTCCAGGGGCCCTAAACACAAGATTTGAGAAATGGGTAAAAGTGAATGAAAATGGCCAATTTACTCACTCTGAGGCCTTAAAAAGTGTTTCTCCTCCACGGGAAGTGAATTAAATAACATTTGTAGGCCTTTATTGTTCAAGCGAGAACGCCCGATTATTGACGAAAGAGATAACCACCCCCCTTACGACATGCTTCTGAAACTAAAAAAATGGTTCATTTTCAAATGTTGCGTCTTTTGAACTACAATTAACATTGTACGTGGATAATCACTTTTAGAGATAAAATTAGATGTTTAAAGTGATTTACAAGCTTCCAGGGGCCCTAAACACAAGATATGAGGAATGGGTAAATATGAATGAAAATGGCCAATTTATTCACTCTGAGGCCTTAAAAAGTTTTTCTCCACTCCAGAAAGTGAATTAAATAACATTTGTAGACCTTTATTGTTCAATCAAAAACGCCCGATTATTGACGAAAGAGATAACCACCCCCCCTTACGACATGCTTCAGAAACTAAAAAAATGGTCCGTTTTTAAATGTAGCCTCTTTGAACTACAATTCACATTTGTACGTGGAAAAGCACTTTTAAAGATCAAATGAGATGTTTAAAGTGATTTTCATGCTTCCAGGGGCCTTAAACACAAGATTTGAGGAATGGGTAAAAGTGAATGAAAATGGCCAATTTACTCACTCTGAGGCCTTAAAAAGTGTTTCTCCTCCACGGGAAGTGAATTAAATAACATTTGTAGGCCTTTATTGTTCAAGCGAGAACGTCCGATTATTGACGAAAGAGATAACCACCCCCCCTTACGACATGCTTCAGAAACGTAAAAAATTGCCGGTTTTCAAATGTTGCGTCTTTGACTGACAATCCACATTTGTACGTGGATAATCACTTTTAGAGCTAAAATTAGATGTTTAAAGTGATTTTCAAGCTTCCAGGGGCCCTAAACACGAGATTTGAAAAATGGGTAACCGTGAATGAAAATGGCCAATTCTTTCACTCTGCGGCCTTAAAAAGTGTTTCTCCTCCACGGAAAGTGAATAAAATAACATTTGGATGCCTTTATTGTTCAATCAATAACGCCCGTTTTTTGGTGAAAAAGATAACCACCCCCCCTTACGACATGCTTCAGAAACGAAAAAAATGGTTCATTTTCAAATGTTGCGTCTTTGAACTACAATTCACATTTGTACGTGGATGATCACTTTTAGAGATAAAATTAGATGTTTAAAGTGATTTACAAGCTTCCAGGGGCCCTAAACACAAGATATGAGGAATGGGTAAATATGAATGAAAATGGCCAATTTATTCACTCTGAGGCCTTAAAAAGTTTTTCTCCACTCCAGAAAGTGAATTAAATAACATTTGTAGGCCTTTATTGTTCAATCAAAAACGCCCGATTTTTGACGAAAGAGATAACCACCCCCCCTTAAGACATGCTTCAGAAACTAAAAAAATGGTCAGTTTTTAAATGTAGCCTCTTTGAACTACAATTCACATTTGTACGTGGAAAAGCACTTTTAAAGATCAAATGAGATGTTTAAAGTGATTTTCGTGCTTCCAGGGGCCTTAAACAGAAGATTTGAGGAATGGGTAAAAGTGAATGAAAATGGCCAATTTACTCACTCTGAGGCCTTAAAAAGTGTTTCTCCTCCACGGGAAGTGAATTAAATAACATTTGTAGGCCTTTATTGTTCAAGCGAGAACGCCCGATTATTGACGAAAGAGATAACCACCCCCCCTTACGACATGCTTCAGAAACGTAAAAAATGGCCCGTTTTCAAATTTTGCGTCTTTGAATGACAATCCACATTTGTACGTGGATAATCACTTTTAGAGCTAAAATTAGATGTTTAAAGTGATTTTCAAGCTTCCAGGGGCCCTAAACACGAGATTTGAAAAATGGGTAACCGTGAATGAAAATGGTCAATTTTTTCACTCTGCGGCCTTAAAAAGTGTTTCTGCTCCACGGAAAGTGAATAAAATAACATTTGGATGCCTTTATTGTTCAATCAAAAACGCCTGTTTTATGGTGAAAAAGATAACCACCCCCCCTTACACATGCTTCAGAAACGAAAAAAATGGTCCATTTTCAAATGTTGCGTCTTTGAACTACAATTCCCATTTGTACGTAGATGATTACTTTTAGAGATAAAATTAGATGTTTAAAGTGATTTTCAAGCTTCCAGGGGCCCTAAACACAAGATTTGAGAAATGGGTAAAAGTGAATGAAAATGGCCAATTTACTCACTCTGAGGCCTTAAAAAGTGTTTCTCCTCCACGGGAAGTGAATTAAATAACATTTGTAGGCCTTTATTGTTCAAGCGAGAACGCCCGATTATTGACGAAAGAGATAACCACCCCCCTTACGACATGCTTCTGAAACTAAAAAAATGGTTCATTTTCAAATGTTGCGTCTTTTGAACTACAATTAACATTGTACGTGGATAATCACTTTTAGAGATAAAATTAGATGTTTAAAGTGATTTACAAGCTTCCAGGGGCCCTAAACACAAGATATGAGGAATGGGTAAATATGAATGAAAATGGCCAATTTATTCACTCTGAGGCCTTAAAAAGTTTTTCTCCACTCCAGAAAGTGAATTAAATAACATTTGTAGACCTTTATTGTTCAATCAAAAACGCCCGATTTTTGACGAAAGAGATAACCACCCCCCCTTACGACATGCTTCAGAAACTAAAAAAATGGTCCGTTTTTAAATGTAGCCTCTTTCAACTACAATTCACATTTGTACGTGGAAAAGCACTTTTAAAGATCAAATGAGATGTTTAAAGTGATTTTCATGCTTCCAGGGGCCTTAAACACAAGATTTGAGGAATGGGTAAAAGTGAATGAAAATGGCCAATTTACTCACTCTGAGGACTTAAAAAGTGTTTCTCCTCCACGGGAAGTGAATTAAATAACATTTGTAGGCCTTTATTGTTCAAGCGAGAACGCCCGATTATTGACGAAAGAGATAACCACCCCCCCTTACGACATGCTTCAGAAACATAAAAAATGGCCGGTTTTCAAATGTTGCGTCTTTGACTGACAATCCACATTTGTACGTGGATAATCACTTTTAGAGCTAAAATTAGATGTTTAAAGTGATTTTCAAGCTTCCAGGGGCCCTAAACACGAGATTTGAAAAATGGGTAACCGTGAATGAAAATGGCCAATTTTTTCACTCTGCGGCCTTAAAAAGTGTTTCTCCTCCACATGAAGTGAATAAAATAACATTTGGATGCCTTTATTGTTCAATCAAAAACGCCCGATTTTTGGTGAAAAAAATAACCACCCCCCCCCCTTACGACATGCTTCAGAAACGAAAAAAATGGTTCATTTTCAAATGTTGCGTCTTTGAACTACAATTCACATTTGTACGTGGATGATCACTTTTAGAGATAAAATTAGATGTTTAAAGTGATTTACAAGCTTCCAGGGGCCCTAAACACAAGATATGAGGAATGGGTAAATATGAATGAAAATGGCCAATTTATTCACTCTGAGGCCTTAAAAAGTTTTTCTCCACTCCAGAAAGTGAATTAAATAACATTTGTAGGCCTTTATTGTTCAATCAAAAACGCCCGATTTTTGACGAAAGAGATAACCACCCCCCCTTACGACATGCTTCAGAAACTAAAAAAATGGTCAGTTTTTAAATGTAGCCTCTTTGAACTACAATTCACATTTGTACGTGGAAAAGCACTTTTAAAGATCAAATGAGATGTTTAAAGTGATTTTCGTGCTTCCAGGGGCCTTAAACACAAGATTTGAGGAATGGGTAAAAGTGAATGAAAATGGCCAATTTTCTCACTCTGAGGCCTTAAAAAGTGTTTCTCCTCCACGGGAAGTGAATTAAATAACATTTGTAGGCCTTTATTGTTCAAGCGAGAACGCCCGATTATTGACGAAAGAGATAACCACCCCCCCTTACGACATGCTTCAGAAATGTAAAAAATGGCCCGTTTTCAAATTTTGCGTCTTTGAATGACAATCCACATTTGTACGTGGATAATCACTTTTAGAGCTAAAATTAGATGTTTAAAGTGATTTTCAAGCTTCCAGGGGCCCTAAACACGAGATTTGAAAAATGGGTAACCGTGAATGAAAATGGTCAATTTTTTCACTCTGCGGCCTTAAAAAGTGTTTCTGCTCCACGGAAAGTGAATAAAATAACATTTGGATGCCTTTATTGTTCAATCAAAAACGCCTGTTTTTTGGTGAAAAAGATAACCACCCCCCCTTACACATGCTTCAGAAACGAAAAAAATGGTCCATTTTCAAATGTTGCGTCTTTGAACTACAATTCACATTTGTACGTAGATGATTACTTTTAGAGATAAAATTAGATGTTTAAAGTGATTTTCAAGCTTCCAGGGGCCCTAAACACAAGATTTGAGAAATGGGTAAAAGTGAATGAAAATGGCCAATTTACTCACTCTGAGGCCTTAAAAAGTGTTTCTCCTCCACGGGAAGTGAATTAAATACCATTTGGAGGCCTTTATTGTTCAAGCGAAAACGCCTGATTTTTGATGAAAGAGATAACCACCCCCCCTTACGACATGCTTCTGAAACTAAAAAAATGGTTCATTTTCAAATGTTGCGTCTTTTGAACTACAATTAACATTGTACGTGGATAATCACTTTTAGAGATAAAATTAGATGTTTAAAGTGATTTACAAGCTTCCAGGGGCCCTAAACACAAGATATGAGGAATGGGTAAATATGAATGAAAATGGCCAATTTATTCACTCTGAGGCCTTAAAAAGTTTTTCTCCACTCCAGAAAGTGAATTAAATAACATTTGTAGACCTTTATTGTTCAATCAAAAACGCCCGATTTTTGACGAAAGAGATAACCACCCCCCCTTACGACATGCTTCTGAAACTAAAAAAATGGTTCATTTTCAAATGTTGCGTCTTTTGAACTACAATTAACATTGTACATGGATAATCACTTTTAGAGATAAAATGAGATGTTTAAAGTGATTTTCAAGCTTCCAGGGGCCCTAAACACGAGATTTGAAAAATGGGTAACCGTGAATGAAAATGGCCAATTTTTTCACTCTGCGGCCTTAAAAAGTGTTTCTCCTCCACGGAAAGTGAATAAAATAACATTTGGATGCCTTTATTGTTCAATCAAAAACGCCCGTTTTTTGGTGAAAAAGATAACCACCCCCCCTTACGACATGCTTCAGAAACGAAAAAAATGGTCCATTTTCAAATGTTGCGTCTTTTGAACTACAATTAACATTGTACGTGGATAATCACTTTTAGAGATAAAATTAGATGTTTAAAGTGATTTACAAGCTTCCAGGGGCCCTAAACACAAGATATGAGGAATGGGTAAATATGAATGAAAATGGCCAATTTATTCACTCTGAGGCCTTAAAAAGTTTTTCTCCACTCCAGAAAGTGAATTAAATAACATTTGTAGACCTTTATTGTTCAATCAAAAACGCCCGATTTTTGACGAAAGAGATAACCACCCCCCCTTACGACATGCTTCAGAAACAAAAAAAATGGTTCTTTTTCAAATGTTGCGTCTTTGAATGACAATCCACATTTGTACGTGGATAATCACTTTTAGAGCTAAAATTAGATGTTTAAAGTGATTTTCAAGCTTCCAGGGGCCCTAAACACGAGATTTGAAAAATGGGTAACCGTGAATGAAAATGGTCAATTTTTTCACTCTGCGGCCTTAAAAAGTGTTTCTGCTCCATGGAAAGTGAATAAAATAACATTTGGATGCCTTTATTGTTCAATCAAAAACGCCTGTTTTTTGGTGAAAAAGATAACCACCCCCCCTTACACATGCTTCAGAAACGAAAAAAATGGTCCATTTTCAAATGTTGCGTCTTTGAACTACAATTCACATTTGTACGTAGATGATTACTTTTAGAGATAAAATTAGATGTTTAAAGTGATTTTCAAGCTTCCAGGGGCCCTAAACACAAGATTTGAGAAATGGGTAAAAGTGAATGAAAATGGCCAATTTACTCACTCTGAGGCCTTAAAAAGTGTTTCTCCTCCACGGGAAGTGAATTAAATACCATTTGGAGGCCTTTATTGTTCAAGCGAAAACGCCTGATTTTTGATGAAAGAGATAACCACCCCCCCTTACGACATGCTTCTGAAACTAAAAAAATGGTTCATTTTCAAATGTTGCGTCTTTTGAACTACAATTAACATTGTATGTGGATAATCACTTTTAGAGATAAAATTAGATGTTTAAAGTGATTTACAAGCTTCCAGGGGCCCTAAACACAAGATATGAGGAATGGGTAAATATGAATGAAAATGGCCAATTTATTCACTCTGAGGCCTTAAAAAGTTTTTCTCCACTCCAGAAAGTGAATTAAATAACATTTGTAGACCTTTATTGTTCAATCAAAAACGCCCGATTTTTGACGAAAGAGATAACCACCCCCCCTTACGACATGCTTCTGAAACTAAAAAAATGGTTCATTTTCAAATGTTGCGTCTTTTGAACTACAATTAACATTGTACATGGATAATCACTTTTAGAGATAAAATGAGATGTTTAAAGTGATTTTCAAGCTTCCAGGGGCCCTAAACACGAGATTTGAAAAATGGGTAACCGTGAATGAAAATGGCCAATTTTTTCACTCTGCGGCCTTAAAAAGTGTTTCTCCTCCACGGAAAGTGAATAAAATAACATTTGGATGCCTTTATTGTTCAATCAAAAACGCCCGTTTTTTGGTGAAAAAGATAACCACCCCCCCTTACGACATGCTTCAGAAACGAAAAAAATGGTCCATTTTCAAATGTTGCGTCTTTGAACTACAATTCACATTTGTACGTGGATGATCACTTTTAGAGATAAAATTAGATGTTTAAAGTGATTTACAAGCTTCCAGGGGCCCTAAACACAAGATATGAGGAATGGGTAAATATGAATGAAAATGGCCAATTTATTCACTCTGAGGCCTTAAAAAGTTTTTCTCCACTCCAGAAAGTGAATTAAATAACATTTGTAGGCCTTTATTGTTCAATCAAAAACGCCCGATTTTTGACGAAAGAGATAACCACCCCCCCTTACGACATGCTTCAGAAACTAAAAAAATGGTCAGTTTTTAAATGTAGCCTCTTTGAACTACAATTCACATTTGTACGTGGAAAAGCACTTTTAAAGATCAAATGAGATTTTTAAAGTGATTTTCGTGCTTCCAGGGGCCTTAAACACAAGATTTGAGGAATGGGTAAAAGTGAATGAAAATGGCCAATTTACTCACTCTGAGGCCTTAAAAAGTGTTTCTCCTCCATGGGAAGTGAATTAAATAACATTTGTAGGCCTTTATTGTTCAAGCGAGAACGCCCGATTATTGACGAAAGAGATAACCACCCCCCCTTACGACATGCTTCAGAAACGTAAAAAATGGCCCGTTTTCAAATTTTGCGTCTTTGAATGACAATCCACATTTGTACGTGGATAATCACTTTTAGAGCTAAAATTAGATGTTTAAAGTGATTTTCAAGCTTCCAGGGGCCCTAAACACGAGATTTGAAAAATGGGTAACCGTGAATGAAAATGGTCAATTTTTTCACTCTGCGGCCTTAAAAAGTGTTTCTGCTCCATGGAAAGTGAATAAAATAACATTTGGATGCCTTTATTGTTCAATCAAAAACGCCTGTTTTTTGGTGAAAAAGATAACCACCCCCCCTTACACATGCTTCAGAAACGAAAAAAATGGTCCATTTTCAAATGTTGCGTCTTTGAACTACAATTCACATTTGTACGTGGATGATCACTTTTAGAGATAAAATTAGATGTTTAAAGTGATTTACAAGCTTCCAGGGGCCCTAAACACAAGATATGAGGAATGGGTAAATATGAATGAAAATGGCCAATTTATTCACTCTGAGGCCTTAAAAAGTTTTTCTCCACTCCAGAAAGTGAATTAAATAACATTTGTAGGCCTTTATTGTTCAATCAAAAACGCCCGATTTTTGACGAAAGAGATAACCACCCCCCCTTACGACATGCTTCAGAAACTAAAAAAATGGTCAGTTTTTAAATGTAGCCTCTTTGAACTACAATTCACATTTGTACGTGGAAAAGCACTTTTAAAGATCAAATGAGATTTTTAAAGTGATATTTGTGCTTCCAGGGGCCTTAAACACAAGATTTGAGGAATGGGTAAAAGTGAATGAAAATGGCCAATTTACTCACTCTGAGGCCTTAAAAAGTGTTTCTCCTCCATGGGAAGTGAATTAAATAACATTTGTAGGCCTTTATTGTTCAAGCGAGAACGCCCGATTATTGACGAAAGAGATAACCACCCCCCCTTACGACATGCTTCAGAAACGTAAAAAATGGCCCGTTTTCAAATTTTGCGTCTTTGAATGACAATCCACATTTGTACGTGGATAATCACTTTTAGAGCTAAAATTAGATGTTTAAAGTGATTTTCAAGCTTCCAGGGGCCCTAAACACGAGATTTGAAAAATGGGTAACCGTGAATGAAAATGGTCAATTTTTTCACTCTGCGGCCTTAAAAAGTGTTTCTGCTCCATGGAAAGTGAATAAAATAACATTTGGATGCCTTTATTGTTCAATCAAAAACGCCTGTTTTTTGGTGAAAAAGATAACCACCCCCCCTTACACATGCTTCAGAAACTAAAAAAATGGTCCATTTTCAAATGTTGCGTCTTTGAACTACAATTCACATTTGTACGTAGATGATTACTTTTAGAGATAAAATTAGATGTTTAAAGTGATTTTCAAGCTTCCAGGGGCCCTAAACACAAGATTTGAGAAATGGGTAAAAGTGAATGAAAATGGCCAATTTACTCACTCTGAGGCCTTAAAAAGTGTTTCTCCTCCACGGGAAGTGAATTAAATACCATTTGGAGGCCTTTATTGTTCAAGCGAAAACGCCTGATTTTTGATGAAAGAGATAACCACCCCCCCTTACGACATGCTTCTGAAACTAAAAAAATGGTTCATTTTCAAATGTTGCGTCTTTTGAACTACAATTAACATTGTACGTGGATAATCACTTTTAGAGATAAAATTAGATGTTTAAAGTGATTTACAAGCTTCCAGGGGCCCTAAACACAAGATATGAGGAATGGGTAAATATGAATGAAAATGGCCAATTTATTCACTCTGAGGCCTTAAAAAGTTTTTCTCCACTCCAGAAAGTGAATTAAATAACATTTGTAGACCTTTATTGTTCAATCAAAAACGCCCGATTTTTGACGAAAGAGATAACCACCCCCCCTTACGACATGCTTCTGAAACTAAAAAAATGGTTCATTTTCAAATGTTGCGTCTTTTGAACTACAATTAACATTGTACATGGATAATCACTTTTAGAGATAAAATGAGATGTTTAAAGTGATTTTCAAGCTTCCAGGGGCCCTAAACACGAGATTTGAAAAATGGGTAACCGTGAATGAAAATGGCCAATTTTTTCACTCTGCGGCCTTAAAAAGTGTTTCTCCTCCACGGAAAGTGAATAAAATAACATTTGGATGCCTTTATTGTTCAATCAAAAACGCCCGTTTTTTGGTGAAAAAGATAACCACCCCCCCTTACGACATGCTTCAGAAACGAAAAAAATGGTCCATTTTCAAATGTTGCGTCTTTGAACTACAATTCACATTTGTACGTGGATGATCACTTTTAGAGATAAAATTAGATGTTTAAAGTGATTTACAAGCTTCCATGGGCCCTAAACACAAGATATGAGGAATGGGTAAATATGAATGAAAATGGCCAATTTATTCACTCTGAGGCCTTAAAAAGTTTTTCTCCACTCCAGAAAGTGAATTAAATAACATTTGTAGACCTTTATTGTTCAATCAAAAACGCCCGATTTTTAACGAAAGAGATAACCACCCCCCCTTACGACATGCTTCAGAAACAAAAAAAATGGTTCTTTTTCAAATGTTGCATCTTTGAACGACAATCCACATTTGTACGTGGATAAACACTTTTAGAGATAAAATGAGATGTTTAAAGTGATTTTCAAGCTTCCAGGGGCCCTAAACACAAGATTTGAGAAATGGGTAAAAGTGAATGAAAATGGCCAATTTACTCACTCTGAGGCCTTAAAAAGTGTTTCTCCTCCACGGGAAGTGAATTAAATAACATTTGTAGGCCTTTATTGTTCAAGCGAGAACGCACGATTATTGACGAAAGAGATAACCACGCCCCTTACGACATGCTTCTGAAACTAAAAAAATGGTTCATTTTCAAATGTTGCGTCTTTTGAACTACAATTAACATTGTACGTGGATAATCACTTTTAGAGATAAAATTAGATGTTTAAAGTGATTTACAAGCTTCCAGGGGCCCTAAACACAAGATATGAGGAATGGGTAAATATGAATGAAAATGGCCAATTTATTCACTCTGAGGCCTTAAAAAGTTTTTCTCCACTCCAGAAAGTGAATTAAATAACATTTGTAGACCTTTATTGTTCAATCAAAAACGCCCGATTTTTGACGAAAGAGATAACCACCCCCCCTTACGACATGCTTCAGAAACTAAAAAAATGGTCCGTTTTTAAATGTAGCCTCTTTGAACTACAATTCACATTTGTACGTGGAAAAGCACTTTTAAAGATCAAATGAGATGTTTAAAGTGATTTTCATGCTTCCAGGGGCCCTAAACACGAGATTTGAAAAATGGGTAACCGTGAATGAAAATGGTCAATTTTTTCACTCTGCGGCCTTAAAAAGTGTTTCTGCTCCATGGAAAGTGAATAAAATAACATTTGGATGCCTTTATTGTTCAATCAAAAACGCCTGTTTTTTGGTGAAAAAGATAACCACCCCCCCTTACACATGCTTCAGAAACGAAAAAAATGGTCCATTTTCAAATGTTGCGTCTTTGAACTACAATTCACATTTGTACGTAGATGATTACTTTTAGAGATAAAATTAGATGTTTAAAGTGATTTTCAAGCTTCCAGGGGCCCTAAACACAAGATTTGAGAAATGGGTAAAAGTGAATGAAAATGGCCAATTTACTCACTCTGAGGCCTTAAAAAGTGTTTCTCCTCCACGGGAAGTGAATTAAATACCATTTGGAGGCCTTTATTGTTCAAGCGAAAACGCCTGATTTTTGATGAAAGAGATAACCACCCCCCCTTACGACATGCTTCTGAAACTAAAAAAATGGTTCATTTTCAAATGTTGCGTCTTTTGAACTACAATTAACATTGTATGTGGATAATCACTTTTAGAGATAAAATTAGATGTTTAAAGTGATTTACAAGCTTCCAGGGGCCCTAAACACAAGATATGAGGAATGGGTAAATATGAATGAAAATGGCCAATTTATTCACTCTGAGGCCTTAAAAAGTTTTTCTCCACTCCAGAAAGTGAATTAAATAACATTTGTAGACCTTTATTGTTCAATCAAAAACGCCCGATTTTTGACGAAAGAGATAACCACCCCCCCTTACGACATGCTTCTGAAACTAAAAAAATGGTTCATTTTCAAATGTTGCGTCTTTTGAACTACAATTAACATTGTACATGGATAATCACTTTTAGAGATAAAATGAGATGTTTAAAGTGATTTTCAAGCTTCCAGGGGCCCTAAACACGAGATTTGAAAAATGGGTAACCGTGAATGAAAATGGCCAATTTTTTCACTCTGCGGCCTTAAAAAGTGTTTCTCCTCCACGGAAAGTGAATAAAATAACATTTGGATGCCTTTATTGTTCAATCAAAAACGCCCGTTTTTTGGTGAAAAAGATAACCACCCCCCCTTACGACATGCTTCAGAAACGAAAAAAATGGTCCATTTTCAAATGTTGCGTCTTTGAACTACAATTCACATTTGTACGTGGATGATCACTTTTAGAGATAAAATTAGATGTTTAAAGTGATTTACAAGCTTCCAGGGGCCCTAAACACAAGATATGAGGAATGGGTAAATATGAATGAAAATGGCCAATTTATTCACTCTGAGGCCTTAAAAAGTTTTTCTCCACTCCAGAAAGTGAATTAAATAACATTTGTAGGCCTTTATTGTTCAATCAAAAACGCCCGATTTTTGACGAAAGAGATAACCACCCCCCCTTACGACATGCTTCAGAAACTAAAAAAATGGTCAGTTTTTAAATGTAGCCTCTTTGAACTACAATTCACATTTGTACGTGGAAAAGCACTTTTAAAGATCAAATGAGATTTTTAAAGTGATTTTCGTGCTTCCAGGGGCCTTAAACACAAGATTTGAGGAATGGGTAAAAGTGAATGAAAATGGCCAATTTACTCACTCTGAGGCCTTAAAAAGTGTTTCTCCTCCATGGGAAGTGAATTAAATAACATTTGTAGGCCTTTATTGTTCAAGCGAGAACGCCCGATTATTGACGAAAGAGATAACCACCCCCCCTTACGACATGCTTCAGAAACGTAAAAAATGGCCCGTTTTCAAATTTTGCGTCTTTGAATGACAATCCACATTTGTACGTGGATAATCACTTTTAGAGCTAAAATTAGATGTTTAAAGTGATTTTCAAGCTTCCAGGGGCCCTAAACACGAGATTTGAAAAATGGGTAACCGTGAATGAAAATGGTCAATTTTTTCACTCTGCGGCCTTAAAAAGTGTTTCTGCTCCATGGAAAGTGAATAAAATAACATTTGGATGCCTTTATTGTTCAATCAAAAACGCCTGTTTTTTGGTGAAAAAGATAACCACCCCCCCTTACACATGCTTCAGAAACGAAAAAAATGGTCCATTTTCAAATGTTGCGTCTTTGAACTACAATTCACATTTGTACGTGGATGATCACTTTTAGAGATAAAATTAGATGTTTAAAGTGATTTACAAGCTTCCAGGGGCCCTAAACACAAGATATGAGGAATGGGTAAATATGAATGAAAATGGCCAATTTATTCACTCTGAGGCCTTAAAAAGTTTTTCTCCACTCCAGAAAGTGAATTAAATAACATTTGTAGGCCTTTATTGTTCAATCAAAAACGCCCGATTTTTGACGAAAGAGATAACCACCCCCCCTTACGACATGCTTCAGAAACTAAAAAAATGGTCAGTTTTTAAATGTAGCCTCTTTGAACTACAATTCACATTTGTACGTGGAAAAGCACTTTTAAAGATCAAATGAGATTTTTAAAGTGATATTTGTGCTTCCAGGGGCCTTAAACACAAGATTTGAGGAATGGGTAAAAGTGAATGAAAATGGCCAATTTACTCACTCTGAGGCCTTAAAAAGTGTTTCTCCTCCATGGGAAGTGAATTAAATAACATTTGTAGGCCTTTATTGTTCAAGCGAGAACGCCCGATTATTGACGAAAGAGATAACCACCCCCCCTTACGACATGCTTCAGAAACGTAAAAAATGGCCCGTTTTCAAATTTTGCGTCTTTGAATGACAATCCACATTTGTACGTGGATAATCACTTTTAGAGCTAAAATTAGATGTTTAAAGTGATTTTCAAGCTTCCAGGGGCCCTAAACACGAGATTTGAAAAATGGGTAACCGTGAATGAAAATGGTCAATTTTTTCACTCTGCGGCCTTAAAAAGTGTTTCTGCTCCATGGAAAGTGAATAAAATAACATTTGGATGCCTTTATTGTTCAATCAAAAACGCCTGTTTTTTGGTGAAAAAGATAACCACCCCCCCTTACACATGCTTCAGAAACTAAAAAAATGGTCCATTTTCAAATGTTGCGTCTTTGAACTACAATTCACATTTGTACGTAGATGATTACTTTTAGAGATAAAATTAGATGTTTAAAGTGATTTTCAAGCTTCCAGGGGCCCTAAACACAAGATTTGAGAAATGGGTAAAAGTGAATGAAAATGGCCAATTTACTCACTCTGAGGCCTTAAAAAGTGTTTCTCCTCCACGGGAAGTGAATTAAATACCATTTGGAGGCCTTTATTGTTCAAGCGAAAACGCCTGATTTTTGATGAAAGAGATAACCACCCCCCCTTACGACATGCTTCTGAAACTAAAAAAATGGTTCATTTTCAAATGTTGCGTCTTTTGAACTACAATTAACATTGTACGTGGATAATCACTTTTAGAGATAAAATTAGATGTTTAAAGTGATTTACAAGCTTCCAGGGGCCCTAAACACAAGATATGAGGAATGGGTAAATATGAATGAAAATGGCCAATTTATTCACTCTGAGGCCTTAAAAAGTTTTTCTCCACTCCAGAAAGTGAATTAAATAACATTTGTAGACCTTTATTGTTCAATCAAAAACGCCCGATTTTTGACGAAAGAGATAACCACCCCCCCTTACGACATGCTTCTGAAACTAAAAAAATGGTTCATTTTCAAATGTTGCGTCTTTTGAACTACAATTAACATTGTACATGGATAATCACTTTTAGAGATAAAATGAGATGTTTAAAGTGATTTTCAAGCTTCCAGGGGCCCTAAACACGAGATTTGAAAAATGGGTAACCGTGAATGAAAATGGCCAATTTTTTCACTCTGCGGCCTTAAAAAGTGTTTCTCCTCCACGGAAAGTGAATAAAATAACATTTGGATGCCTTTATTGTTCAATCAAAAACGCCCGTTTTTTGGTGAAAAAGATAACCACCCCCCCTTACGACATGCTTCAGAAACGAAAAAAATGGTCCATTTTCAAATGTTGCGTCTTTGAACTACAATTCACATTTGTACGTGGATGATCACTTTTAGAGATAAAATTAGATGTTTAAAGTGATTTACAAGCTTCCATGGGCCCTAAACACAAGATATGAGGAATGGGTAAATATGAATGAAAATGGCCAATTTATTCACTCTGAGGCCTTAAAAAGTTTTTCTCCACTCCAGAAAGTGAATTAAATAACATTTGTAGACCTTTATTGTTCAATCAAAAACGCCCGATTTTTAACGAAAGAGATAACCACCCCCCCTTACGACATGCTTCAGAAACAAAAAAAATGGTTCTTTTTCAAATGTTGCATCTTTGAACGACAATCCACATTTGTACGTGGATAAACACTTTTAGAGATAAAATGAGATGTTTAAAGTGATTTTCAAGCTTCCAGGGGCCCTAAACACAAGATTTGAGAAATGGGTAAAAGTGAATGAAAATGGCCAATTTACTCACTCTGAGGCCTTAAAAAGTGTTTCTCCTCCACGGGAAGTGAATTAAATAACATTTGTAGGCCTTTATTGTTCAAGCGAGAACGCACGATTATTGACGAAAGAGATAACCACGCCCCTTACGACATGCTTCTGAAACTAAAAAAATGGTTCATTTTCAAATGTTGCGTCTTTTGAACTACAATTAACATTGTACGTGGATAATCACTTTTAGAGATAAAATTAGATGTTTAAAGTGATTTACAAGCTTCCAGGGGCCCTAAACACAAGATATGAGGAATGGGTAAATATGAATGAAAATGGCCAATTTATTCACTCTGAGGCCTTAAAAAGTTTTTCTCCACTCCAGAAAGTGAATTAAATAACATTTGTAGACCTTTATTGTTCAATCAAAAACGCCCGATTTTTGACGAAAGAGATAACCACCCCCCCTTACGACATGCTTCAGAAACTAAAAAAATGGTCCGTTTTTAAATGTAGCCTCTTTGAACTACAATTCACATTTGTACGTGGAAAAGCACTTTTAAAGATCAAATGAGATGTTTAAAGTGATTTTCATGCTTCCAGGGGCCTTAAACACAAGATTTGAGGAATGGGTAAAAGTGAATGAAAATGGCCAATTTACTCACTCTGAGGCCTTAAAAAGTGTTTCTCCTCCACGGGAAGGGAATTAAATAACATTTGTAGGCCTTTATTGTTCAAGCGAGAACGCCCGATTATTGACGAAAGAGATAACCACCCCCCCTTACGACATGCTTCAGAAACGTAAAAAATGGCCGGTTTTCAAATGTTGCGTCTTTGACTGACAATCCACATTTGTACGTGGATAATCACTTTTAGAGCTAAAATTAGATGTTTAAAGTGATTTTCAAGCTTCCAGGGGCCCTAAACACGAGATTTGAAAAATGGGTAACCGTGAATGAAAATGGCCAATTTTTTCACTCTGCGGCCTTAAAAAGTGTTTCTCCTCCACGGAAAGTGAATAAAATAACATTTGGATGCCTTTATTGTTCAATCAATAACGCCCGTTTTTTGGTGAAAAAGATAACCACCCCCCCTTACGACATGCTTCAGAAACGAAAAAAATGGTTCATTTTCAAATGTTGCGTCTTTGAACTACAATTCACATTTGTACGTGGATGATCACTTTTAGAGATAAAATTAGATGTTTAAAGTGATTTACAAGCTTCCAGGGGCCCTAAACACAAGATATGAGGAATGGGTAAATATGAATGAAAATGGCCAATTTATTCACTCTGAGGCCTTAAAAAGTTTTTCTCCACTCCAGAAAGTGAATTAAATAACATTTGTAGGCCTTTATTGTTCAATCAAAAACGCCCGATTTTTGACGAAAGAGATAACCACCCCCCCTTACGACATGCTTCAGAAACTAAAAAAATGGTCAGTTTTTAAATGTAGCCTCTTTGAACTACAATTCACATTTGTACGTGGAAAAGCACTTTTAAAGATCAAATGAGATGTTTAAAGTGATTTTCGTGCTTCCACGGGCCTTAAACACAAGATTTGAGGAATGGGTAAAAGTGAATGAAAATGGCCAATTTACTCACTCTGAGGCCTTAAAAAGTGTTTCTCCTCCACGGGAAGTGAATTAAATAACATTTGTAGGCCTTTATTGTTCAAGCGAGAACGCCCGATTATTGACGAAAGAGATAACCACCCCCCCTTACGACATGCTTCAGAAACGTAAAAAATGGCCCGTTTTCAAATTTTGCGTCTTTGAATGACAATCCACATTTGTACGTGGATAATCACTTTTAGAGCTAAAATTAGATGTTTAAAGTGATTTTCAAGCTTCCAGGGGCCCTAAACACGAGATTTGAAAAATGGGTAACCGTGAATGAAAATGGTCAATTTTTTCACTCTGCGGCCTTAAAAAGTGTTTCTGCTCCACGGAAAGTGAATAAAATAACATTTGGATGCCTTTATTGTTCAATCAAAAACGCCTGTTTTTTGGTGAAAAAGATAACCACCCCCCCTTACACATGCTTCAGAAACGAAAAAAATGGTCCATTTTCAAATGTTGCGTCTTTGAACTACAATTCACATTTGTACGTAGATGATTACTTTTAGAGATAAAATTAGATGTTTAAAGTGATTTTCAAGCTTCCAGGGGCCCTAAACACAAGATTTGAGAAATGGGTAAAAGTGAATGAAAATGGCCAATTTACTCACTCTGAGGCCTTAAAAAGTGTTTCTCCTCCACGGGAAGTGAATTAAATAACATTTGTAGGCCTTTATTGTTCAAGCGAGAACGCCCGATTATTGACGAAAGAGATAACCACCCCCCTTACGACATGCTTCTGAAACTAAAAAAATGGTTCATTTTCAAATGTTGCGTCTTTTGAACTACAATTAACATTGAACGTGGATAATCACTTTTAGAGATAAAATTAGATGTTTAAAGTGATTTACAAGCTTCCAGGGGCCCTAAACACAAGATATGAGGAATGGGTAAATATGAATGAAAATGGCCAATTTATTCACTCTGAGGCCTTAAAAAGTTTTTCTCCACTCCAGAAAGTGAATTAAATAACATTTGTAGACCTTTATTGTTCAATCAAAAACGCCCGATTTTTGACGAAAGAGATAACCACCCCCCCTTACGACATGCTTCAGAAACTAAAAAAATGGTCCGTTTTTAAATGTAGCCTCTTTGAACTACAATTCACATTTGTACGTGGAAAAGCACTTTTAAAGATCAAATGAGATGTTTAAAGTGATTTTCATGCTTCCAGGGGCCTTAAACACAAGATTTGAGGAATGGGTAAAAGTGAATGAAAATGGCCAATTTACTCACTCTGAGGCCTTAAAAAGTGTTTCTCCTCCACGGGAAGTGAATTAAATAACATTTGTAGGCCTTTATTGTTCAAGCGAGAATGCCCGATTATTGACGAAAGAGATAACCACCCCCCCTTACGACATGCTTCAAAAACGTAAAAAATGGCCGGTTTTCAAATGTTGCGTCTTTGACTGACAATCCACATTTGTACGTGGATAATCACTTTTAGAGCTAAAATTAGATGTTTAAAGTGATTTTCAAGCTTCCAGGGGCCCTAAACACGAGATTTGAAAAATGGGTAACCGTGAATGAAAATGGCCAATTTTTTTACTCTGCGGCCTTAAAAAGTGTTTCTCCTCCACGGAAAGTGAATAAAATAACATTTGGATGCCTTTATTGTTCAATCAATAACGCCCGTTTTTTGGTGAAAAAGATAACCACCCCCCCTTACGACATGCTTCAGAAACGAAAAAAATGGTTCATTTTCAAATGTTGCGTCTTTGAACTACAATTCACATTTGTACGTGGATGATCACTTTTAGAGATAAAATTAGATCTTTAAAGTGATTTACAAGCTTCCAGGGGCCCTAAACACAAGATATGAGGAATGGGTAAATATGAATGAAAATGGCCAATTTATTCACTCTGAGGCCTTAAAAAGTTTTTCTCCACTCCAGAAAGTGAATTAAATAACATTTGTAGGCCTTTATTGTTCAATCAAAAACGCCCGATTTTTGACGAAAGAGATAACCACCCCCCCTTACGACATGCTTCAGAAACTAAAAAAATGGTCAGTTTTTAAATGTAGCCTCTTTGAACTACAATTCACATTTGTACGTGGAAAAGCACTTTTAAAGATCAAATGAGATGTTTAAAGTGATTTTCGTGCTTCCAGGGGCCTTAAACACAAGATTTGAGGAATGGGTAAAAGTGAATGAAAATGGCCAATTTACTCACTCTGAGGCCTTAAAAAGTGTTTCTCCTCCAAGGGAAGTGAATTAAATAACATTTGTAGGCCTTTATTGTTCAAGTGAGAACGCCCGATTATTGACGAAAGAGATAACCACCCCCCCTTACGACATGCTTCAAAAACGTAAAAAATGGCCGGTTTTCAAATGTTGCGTCTTTGACTGACAATCCACATTTGTACGTGGATAATCACTTTTAGAGCTAAAATTAGATGTTTAAAGTGATTTTCAAGCTTCCAGGGGCCCTAAACACGAGATTTGAAAAATGGGTAACCGTGAATGAAAATGGTCAATTTTTTCACTCTGCGGCCTTAAAAAGTGTTTCTGCTCCACGGAAAGTGAATAAAATAACATTTGGATGCCTTTATTGTTCAATCAAAAACGCCTGTTTTTTGGTGAAAAAGATAACCAACCCCCTTACACATGCTTCAGAAACGAAAAAAATGGTCCATTTTCAAATGTTGCGTCTTTGAACTACAATTCACATTTGTACGTAGATGATTACTTTTAGAGATAAAATTAGATGTTTAAAGTGATTTTCAAGCTTCCAGGGGCCCTAAACACAAGATTTGAGAAATGGGTAAAAGTGAATGAAAATGGCCAATTTACTCACTCTGAGGCCTTAAAAAGTGTTTCTCCTCCACGGGAAGTGAATAAAATACCATTTGGAGGCCTTTATTGTTCAATCAAAAACGCCCGTTTTTTGGTGAAAGATATAACCACCCCCCCTTACGACATGCTTCTGAAACTAAAAAAATGGTTCATTTTCAAATGTTGCGTCTTTTGAACTACAATTAACATTGTACGTGGATAATCACTTTTAGAGATAAAATTAGATGTTTAAAGTGATTTACAAGCTTCCAGGGGCCCTAAACACAAGATATGAGGAATGGGTAAATATGAATGAAAATGGCCAATTTATTCACTCTGAGGCCTTAAAAAGTTTTTCTCCACTCCAGAAAGTGAATTAAATAACATTTGTAGACCTTTATTGTTCAATCAAAAACGCCCGATTTTTGACGAAAGAGATAACCACCCCCCTTACGACATGCTTCAGAAACGAAAAAAATGGTCCGTTTTCAAATGTTGCGTCTTTGAATGACAATCCACATTTGTACGTGGATAATCACTTTTAGAGCTAAAATTAGATGTTTAAAGTGATTTTCAAGCTTCCAGGGGCCCTAAACACAAGATTTGAGAAATGGGTAAAAGTGAATGAAAATGGCCAATTTACTCACTCTGAGGCCTTAATAAGTGTTTCTCCTCCACGGGAAGTGAATTAAATACCATTTGTAGGCCTTTATTGTTCAAGCGAAAACGCCTGATTTTTGATGAAAGAGATAACCACCCCACCTTACGACATGCTTCAGAAACGAAAAAAATGTTCCATTTTCAAATGTTGCGTCTTTGAACTACAATTCACATTTGTACGTGGATGATCACTTTTAGAGATAAAATTAGATGTTTAAAGTGATTTACAAGCTTCCAGGGGCCCTAAACACAAGATATGAGGAATGGGTAAATATGAATGAAAATGGCCAATTTATTCACTCTGAGGCCTTAAAAAGTTTTTCTCCACTCCAGAAAGTGAATTAAATAACATTTGTAGGCCTTTATTATTCAATCAAAAACGCCCGATTTTTGACGAAAGAGATAACCACCCCCCCTTACGACATGCTTCTGAAACTAAAAAAATGGTTCATTTTCAAATGTTGCGTCTTTTGAACTACAATTAACATTGTACATGGATAATCACTTTTAGAGATAAAATGAGATGTTTAAAGTGATTTTCAAGCTTCCAGGGGCCCTAAACACGAGATTTGAAAAATGGGTAACCGTGAATGAAAATGGCCAATTTTTTCACTCTGCGGCCTTAAAAAGTGTTTCTCCTCCACGGAAAGTGAATAAAATAACATTTGGATGCCTTTATTGTTCAATCAAAAACGCCCGTTTTTTGGTGAAAAAGATAACCACCCCCCCTTACGACATGCTTCAGAAACGAAAAAAATGGTCCATTTTCAAATGTTGCGTCTTTGAACTACAATTCACATTTGTACGTGGATGATCACTTTTAGAGATAAAATTAGATGTTTAAAGTGATTTACAAGCTTCCAGGGGCCCTAAACACAAGATATGAGGAATGGGTAAATATGAATGAAAATGGCCAATTTATTCACTCTGAGGCCTTAAAAAGTTTTTCTCCACTCCAGAAAGTGAATTAAATAACATTTGTAGACCTTTATTGTTCAATCAAAAACGCCCGATTTTTGACGAAAGAGATAACCACCCCCCCTTACGACATGCTTCAGAAACGAAAAAAATGGTCCGTTTTCAAATGTTGCGTCTTTGAATGACAATCCACATTTGTACGTGGATAATCACTTTTAGAGCTAAAATTAGATGTTTAAAGTGATTTTCAAGCTTCCAGGGGCCCTAAACACAAGATTTGAGAAATGGGTAAAAGTGAATGAAAATGGCCAATTTACTCACTCTGAGGCCTTAATAAGTGTTTCTCCTCCACGGGAAGTGAATTAAATACCATTTGGAGGCCTTTATTGTTCAAGCGAAAACGCCTGATTTTTGATGAAAGAGATAACCACCCCACCTTACGACATGCTTCAGAAACGAAAAAAATGTTCCATTTTCAAATGTTGCGTCTTTGAACTACAATTCACATTTGTACGTGGATGATCACTTTTAGAGATAAAATTAGATGTTTAAAGTGATTTACAAGCTTCCAGGGGCCCTAAACACAAGATATGAGGAATGGGTAAATATGAATGAAAATGGCCAATTTATTCACTCTGAGGCCTTAAAAAGTTTTTCTCCACTCCAGAAAGTGAATTAAATAACATTTGTAGGCCTTTATTGTTCAATCAAAAACGCCCGATTTTTGACGAAAGAGATAACCACCCCCCCTTACGACATGCTTCAGAAACTAAAAAAATGGTCCGTTTACAAATGTTGCCTCTTTGAACTACAATTCACATTTGTACGTGGAAAAGCACTTTTAAAGATCAAATGAGATGTTTAAAGTGATTTTCATGCTTCCAGGGGCCTTAAACACAAGATTTGAGGAATGGGTAAAAGTGAATGAAAATGGCCAATTTACTCACTCTGAGGCCTTAAAAAGTGTTTCTCCTCCACGGGAAGTGAATTAAATACCATTTGGAGGTCTTTATTGTTCAAGCGAAAACGCCTGATTTTTGATGAAAGAGATAACCACCCCCCCTTACGACATGCTTCTGAAACTGAAAAAATGGTTAATTTTCAAATGTTGCGTCTTTGAACCACAATTAACATTTGTACGTGGATAAACACTTTTAGAGCTAAAATTAGATGTTTAAAGTGATTTTCAAGCTTCCAGGGGCCCTAAACACGAGATTTGAGAAATGGGTAAACGTGAATGAAAATGGCCAATTTACTTACTCTGCGGCCTTAAAAAGTGTTTCTCCTCCACGGAAAGTGAATAAAATAACATTTGGATGCCTTTATTGTTCAATCAAAAATGCCCGTTTTTGGTGAAAAAGATAACCACCCCCCCTTACGACATGCTTCAGAAACAAAAAAAATGGTCCATTTTCAAATGTTGCGTCTTTGAACTACAATTCACATTTGTACGTGGATAATCACTTTTAGAGATAAAATTAGATGTTTAAAGTCATTTACAAGCTTCCAGGGGCCCTAAACACAAGATATGAGGAATGGGTAAATATGAATGAAAATGGCTAATTTATTCACTCTGAGGCCTTAAAAAGTTTTTCTCCACTCCAGAAAGTGAATTAAATAACATTTGTAGACCTGTATTGTTCAAGCGAAAACGCCCGATTATTGACGAAAGAGATAACCACCCCCCCTTACGACATGCTTCAGAAACGAAAAAAATGGTCCGTTTTCAAATGTTGCGTCTTTGAATGACAATCCACATTTGTACGTGGATAATCACTTTTAGAGCTAAAATTAGATGTTTAAAGTGATTTTCAAGCTTCCAGGGGCCCTAAACACAAGATTTGAGAAATGGGTAAAAGTGAATGAAAATGGCCAATTTACTCACTCTGAGGCCTTAAAAAGTGTTTCTCCTCCACGGGAAGTGAATTAAATAACATTTGTAGGCCTTTATTGTTCAAGCGAGAACGCCCGATTATTGACGAAAGAGATAACCACCCCCCCTTACGACATGCTTCAGAAACGTAAAAAATGACCCGTTTTCAAATGTTGCGTCTTTGACTGACAATCCACATTTGTACGTGGATAATCACTTTTAGAGCTAAAATTAGATGTTTAAAGTGATTTTCAAGCTTCCAGGGGCCCTAAACACGAGATTTGAAAAATGGGTAACCGTGAATGAAAATGGCCAATTTTTTCACTCTGCGGCCTTAAAAAGTGTTTCTCCTCCACGGAAAGTGAATAAAATAACATTTGGATGCCTTTATTGTTCAATCAAAAACGCCCGTTTTTTGGTGAAAAAGATAACCACCCCCCCTTACGACATGCTTCAGAAACGAAAAAAATGGTCCATTTTCAAATGTTGCGTCTTTGAACTACAATTCACATTTGTACGTGGATGATCACTTTTAGAGATAAAATTAGATGTTTAAAGTGATTTACAAGCTTCCAGGGGCCCTAAACACAAGATATGAGGAATGGGTAAATATGAATGAAAATGGCCAATTTATTCACTCTGAGGCCTTAAAAAGTTTTTCTCCACTCCAGAAAGTGAATTAAATAACATTTGTAGGCCTTTATTGTTCAATCAAAAACGCCCGATTTTTGACGAAAGAGATAACCACCCCCCCCTTACGACATGCTTCAGAAACTAAAAAAATGGTCCGTTTTTAAATGTAGCCTCTTTGAACTACAATTCACATTTGTACGTGGAAAAGCACTTTTAAAGATCAAATGAGATGTTTAAAGTGATTTTCATGCTTCCAGGGGCCTTAAACACAAGATTTGAGGAATGGGTAAAAGTGAATGAAAATGGCCAATTTACTCACTCTGAGGCCTTAAAAAGTGTTTCTCCTCCACGGGAAGTGAATTAAATAACATTTGTAGGCCTTTATTGTTCAAGCGAGAACGCCCGATTATTGACGAAAGAGATAACCACCCCCCCCTTACGACATGCTTCAGAAACAAAAAAAATGGTTCTTTTTCAAATATTGCATCTTTGAACGACAATCCACATTTGTACGTGGATAAACACTTTTAGAGATAAAATGAGATGTTTAAAGTGATTTTCAAGCTTCCAGGGGCCCTAAACACAAGATTTGATAAATGTGAAAAAGTGAATGAAAATGGCCAAATTACTCACTCTGAGGCCTTAAAAAGTGTTTCTCCTCAACGGGAAGTGAATTAAATAACATTTGTAGGCCTTTATTGTTCAAGCGAAAACGCCCGATTATTGACGAAAGAGATAACCACCCCCCCTTACGACATGCTTCAGAAACGAAAAAAATGGCCCGTTTTCAAATGTTGCGTCTTTGAATGACAATCCACATTTGTACGTGGATAATCACTTTTAGAGCTAAAATTAGATGTTTAAAGTGATTTTCAAGCTTCCAGGGGCCCTAAACACAAGATTTGAGAAATGGGTAAAAGTGAATGAAAATGGCCAATTTACTCACTCTGAGGCCTTAATAAGTGTTTCTCCTCCACGGGAAGTGAATTAAATACCATTTTGAGGCCTTTATTGTTCAAGCGAAAACGCCTGATTTTTGATGAAAGAGATAACCACCCCCCCTTACGACATGCTTCTGAAACTAAAAAAATGGTTCATTTTCAAACGTTGCGTCTTTTGAACTACAATTAACATTGTACGTGGATAATCACTTTTAGAGATAAAATGAGATGTTTAACCCCTTCGCTGCTGGGGACATTCCGTTGCAGCGCTGGGGGGGGCAGGGGGGCAGCGCGGTGGGCCTGTGCTCATGACGGAGCCGCTCCGTCATGAGCCACAGTTGAGCTGTGCTCATGACGGAACGGTTCCGTCATGACTCCGCCCATTTGCGTTGTCGCCCCGCACAGGCGGGGAAACAGCGCCGCGCAGGTGGAGCGGCCGCCAACAGGATTGTCATGACGGAACCGTTCCGTCATGAGCACAGCGCAACCGTGGCTCATGACGGAACGGTTCCGTCATGAGCGGGGAAGGGGTTAAAGTGATTTTCAAGCTTCCAGGGGCCCTAAACACGAGATTTGAGAAATGGGTAACCGTGAATGAAAATGGCCAATTTACTCACTCTGCGGCCTTAAAAAGTGTTTCTCCTCCACGGAAAGTGTATAAAATAACATTTGGATGCCTTTATTGTTCAATCAAAAACGCCAGTTTTTTGGTGAAAAAGATAACCACCCCCCTTACGACATGCTTCAGAAACGAAAAAAATGTTCCATTTTCAAATGTTGCGTCTTTGAACTACAATTCACATTTGTACGTGGATAATCACTTTTAGAGATAAAATTAGATGTTTAAAGTGATTTACAAGCTTCCAGGGGCCCTAAACACAAGATATGAGGAATGGGTAAATATGAATGAAAATGGCCAATTTATTTACTCTGAGGCCTTAAAAAGTTTTTCTCCACTCCAGAAAGTGAATTAAATAACATTTGTAGGCCTTTATTGTTCAATCAAAAACGCCCGATTTTTGATGAAAGAGATAACCACCCCCCCTTACGACATGCTTCAGAAACTAAAAAAATGGTCAGTTTTCAAATGTTGCCTCTTTGAACTACAATTCACATTTGTACGTGGAAAAGCACTTTTAAAGATCAAATGAGATGTTTAAAGTGATTTTCATGCTTCCAGGGGCCTTAAACACAAGATTTGAGGAATGGGTAAAAGTGAATGAAAATGGCCAATTTACTCACTCTGACGCCTTAAAAAGTGTTTCTCCTCCACGGGAAGTGAATTAAATAACATTTGTAGGCCTTTATTGTTCAAGCGAAAACGCCCGATTATTGACGAAAGAGATAACCACCCCCCCTTACGACATGCTTCAGAAACGAAAAAAATTGCCCGTTTTCAAATGTTGCGTCTTTGAATGACAATCCACATTTGTACGTGGATAATCACTTTTAGAGCTAAAATTAGATGTTTAAAGTGATTTTCAAGCTTCCAGGGGCCCTAAACACAAGATTTGAGAAATGGGTAAAAGTGAATGAAAATGGCCAATTTACTCACTCTGAGGCCTTAATAAGTGTTTCTCCTCCACGGGAAGTGAATTAAATACCATTTGGAGGCCTTTATTGTTCAAGCGAAAACGCCTGATTTTTGATGAAAGAGATAACCACCCCCCCTTACGACATGCTTCTGAAACTAAAAAAATGGTTCATTTTCAAACGTTGCGTCTTTTGAACTACAATTAACATTGTACGTGGATAATCACTTTTAGAGATAAAATGAGATGTTTAACCCCTTCGCTGCTGGGGACATTCCGTTGCAGCGCTGGGGGGGGCAGGGGGGCAGCGCGGTGGGCCTGTGCTCATGACGGAGCCGCTCCGTCATGAGCCACAGTTGAGCTGTGCTCATGACGGAACGGTTCCGTCATGACTCCGCCCATTTGCGTTGTCGCCCCGCACAGGCGGGGAAACAGCGCCGCGCAGGTGGAGCGGCCGCCAACAGGATTGTCATGATGGAACCGTTCCGTCATGAGCACAGCGCAACCGTGGCTCATGACGGAACGGTTCCGTCATGAGCGGGGAAGGGGTTAAAGTGATTTTCAAGCTTCCAGGGGCCCTAAACACGAGATTTGAGAAATGGGTAACCGTGAATGAAAATGGCCAATTTACTCACTCTGCGGCCTTAAAAAGTGTTTCTCCTCCACGGAAAGTGAATAAAATAACATTTGGATGCCTTTATTGTTCAATCAAAAACACCCGTTTTTTGGTGAAAAAGGTAACCACCCCCCCTTACGACATGCTTCAGAAACGAAAAAAATGTTCCATTTTCAAATGTTGCGTCTTTGAACTACAATTCACATTTGTACGTGGATGATCACTTTTAGAGATAAAATTAGATGTTTAAAGTGATTTACAAGCTTCCAGGGGCCCTAAACACAAGATATGAGGAATGGGTAAATATGAATGAAAATGGCCAATTTATTCACTCTGAGGCCTTAAAAAGTTTTTCTCCACTCCAGAAAGTGAATTAAATAACATTTGTAGACCTTTATTGTTCAATCAAAAACGCCCGATTTTTGACGAAAGAGATAACCACCCCCCCTTACGACATGCTTCAGAAACAAAAAAAATGGTTCATTTTCAAATGTTGCATCTTTGAACGACAATCCACATTTGTACGTGGATAAACTTTTAGAGATAAAATTAGATGTTTAAAGTGATTTTCAAGCTTCCAGGGGCCCTAAACACAAGATTTAAGAAATGGGTAAAAGTGAATGAAAATGGCCAATTTACTCACTCTGAGGCCTTAAAAAGTTTTTCTCCTCAACGGGAAGTGAATTAAATAACATTTGTAGGCCTTTATTGTTCAAGCGAAAACGCCCGATTATTGACGAAAGAGATAACCACCCCCCTTACGACATGCTTCAGAAACGAAAAAAATGGTCCGTTTTCAAATGTTGCGTCTTTGAATGACAATCCACATTTGTACGTGGATAATCACTTTTAGAGCTTAAATTAGATGTTTAAAGTGATTTTCAAGCTTCCAGGGGCCCTAAGCACAAGATTTGAGAAATGGGTAAAAGTGAATGAAAATGGCCAATTTACTCACTCTGAGGCCTTAAAAAGTGTTTCTCCTCCACGGGAAGTGAATTAAATACCATTTGGAGGCCTTTATTGTTCAAGCAAAAACGCCTGATTTTTGATGAAAGAGATAACCACCCCCCTTACGACATGCTTCTGAAACTAAAAAAATGGTTCATTTTCAAATGTTGCGTCTTTTGAACTACAATTAACATTGTACATGGATAATCACTTTTAGAGATAAAATGAGATGTTTAAAGTGATTTTCAAGCTTCCAGGGGCCCTAAACACAAGATTTGAGAAATGGGTAAAAGTGAATGAAAATGGCCAATTTACTCACTCTGAGGCCTTAAAAAGTATTTCTCCTCCACGGGAAGTGAATTAAATACCATTTGGAGGCCTTTATTGTTCAAGCGAAAACGCCTGATTATTGACGAAAGAGATAACCACCCCCCCTTACGACATGCTTCAGAAACAAAAAAAATGGTCCGTTTTCAAATGTTGCGTCTTTGAATGACAATCCACATTTGTACGTGGATAATCACTTTTAGAGCTAAAATTAGATGTTTAAAGTGATTTTCAAGCTTCCAGGGGCCCTATACACAAGATTTGAGAAATGGGTAAAAGTGAATGAAAATGGCCAATTTACTCACTCTGAGGCCTTAAAAAGTTGTTCTCCTCCACGGGAAGTGAATTAAATACCATTTGGAGGCCTTTATTGTTCAAGCGAAAACGCCTGATTTTTGATGAAAGAGATAACCACCCCCCTTACGACATGCTTCTGAAACTAAAAAAATGGTTCATTTTCAAATGTTGCGTCTTTTGAACTACAATTAACATTGTACGTGGATAATCACTTTTAGAGATAAAATTAGATGTTTAAAGTGATTTACAAGCTTCCAGGGTCCCTAAACACAAGATATGAGGAATGGGTAAATATGAATGAAAATGGCCAATTTATTCACTCTGAGGCCTTAAAAAGTTTTTCTCCACTCCAGAAAGTGAATTAAATAACATTTGTAGACCTTTATTGTTCAATCAAAAACGCCCGATTTTTGACGAAAGAGATAACCACCCCCCCTTACGACATGCTTCAGAAACTAAAAAAATGGTTCATTTTCAAATGTTGCATCTTTGAACGACAATCCACATTTGTACGTGGATAAACACTTTTAGAGATAAAATTAGATGTTTAAAGTGATTTTCAAGCTTCCAGGGGCCCTAAACACAAGATTTGAGAAATGGGTAAAAGTGAATGAAAATGGCCAATTTACTCACTCTGAGGCCTTAAAAAGTGTTTCTCCTCCACGGGAAGTGAATTAAATAACATTTGTAGGCCTTTATTGTTCAAGCGAGAACGCCCGATTATTGACGAAAGAGATAACCACCCCCCCTTACGACATGCTTTAGAAACGTAAAAAATGGCCGGTTTTCAAATGTTGCGTCTTTGACTGACAATCCACATTTGTACGTGGATAATCACTTTTAGAGCTAAAATTAGATGTTTAAAGTGATTTTCAAGCTTCCAGGGGCCCTAAACACAAGATATGAGGAATGGGTAAATATGAATGAAAATGGCCAATTTATTCACTCTGAGCCCTTAAAAAGTTTTTCTCCACTCCAGAAAGTGAATTAAATAACATTTGTAGACCTTTATTGTTCAATCAAAAACGCCCGATTTTTGACGAAAGAGATAACCACCCCCCCTTACGACATGCTTCAGAAACTAAAAAAATGGTTCATTTTCAAATGTTGCATCTTTGAACGACAATCCACATTTGTACGTGGATAAACACTTTTAGAGATAAAATTAGATGTTTAAAGTGATTTTCAAGCTTCCAGGGGCCCTAAACACAAGATTTGAGAAATGGGTAAAAGTGAATGAAAATGGCCAATTTACTCACTCTGAGGCCTTAAAAAGTGTTTCTCCTCCACGGGAAGTGAATTAAATAACATTTGTAGGCCTTTATTGTTCAAGCGAGAACGCCCGATTATTGACGAAAGAGATAACCACCCCCCCTTACGACATGCTTTAGAAACGTAAAAAATGGCCGGTTTTCAAATGTTGCGTCTTTGACTGACAATCCACATTTGTACGTGGATAATCACTTTTAGAGCTAAAATTAGATGTTTAAAGTGATTTTCAAGCTTCCAGGGGCCCTAAACACAAGATATGAGGAATGGGTAAATATGAATGAAAATGGCCAATTTATTCACTCTGAGGCCTTAAAAAGTTTTTCTCCACTCCAGAAAGTGAATTAAATAACATTTGTAGACCTTTATTGTTCAATCAAAAACGCCCGATTTTTGACGAATGAGATAACCACCCCCCCTTACGACATGCTTCAGAAACAAAAAAAATGGTTCTTTTTCAAATGTTGCATCTTTGAACGACAATCCACATTTGTACGTGGATAAACACTTTTAGAGATAAAATGAGATGTTTAAAGTGATTTTCAAGCTTCCAGGGGCCCTAAACACAAGATTTGAGAAATGGGAAAAAGTGAATGAAAATGGCCAATTTACTCACTCTGAGGCCTTAAAAAGTGTTTCTCCTCAACGGGAAGTGAATTAAATAACATTTGTAGGCCTTTATTGTTCAAGCGAAAACGCCCGATTATTGACGAAAGAGATAACCACCCCCCCTTACGACATGCTTCAGAAACGAAAAAAATGGTCCGTTTTCAAATGTTGCGTCTTTGAATGACAATCCACATTTGTACGTGGATAATCACTTTTAGAGCTCAAATTAGATGTTTAAAGTGATTTTCAAGCTTCCAGGGGCCCTAAACACAAGATTTGAGAAATGGGTAAAAGTGAATGAAAATGGCCAATGTACTCACTCTGAGGCCCTAATAAGTGTTTCTCCTCCACGGGAAGTGAATTAAATACCATTTGGAGGCCTTTATTGTTCAAGCGAAAACGCCTGATTTTTGATGAAAGAGATAACCACCCCCCCTTACGACATGCTTCTGAAACTAAAAAAATGGTTCATTTTCAAACGTTGCGTCTTTTGAAATACAATTAACATTGTACGTGGATAATCACTTTTAGAGATAAAATGAGATGTTTAAAGTGATTTTCAAGCTTCCAGGGGCCCTAAACACGAGATTTGAGAAATGGGTAACCGTGAATGAAAATGGCCAATTTACTCACTCTGCGGCCTTAAAAAGTGTTTCTCCTCCACGGAAAGTGAATAAAATAACATTTGGATGCCTTTATTGTTCAATCAAAAACGCCCGTTTTTTGGTGAAAAAGATAACCACCCCCCCTTACGACATGCTTCAGAAACGAAAAAAATGTTCCATTTTCAAATGTTGCGTCTTTGAACTACAATTCACATTTGTACGTGGATGATCACTTTTAGAGATAAAATTAGATGTTTAAAGTGATTTACAAGCTTCCAGGGGCCCTAAACACAAGATATGAGGAATGGGTAAATATGAATGAAAATGGCCAATTTATTCACTCTGAGGCCTTAAAAAGTTTTTCTCCACTCCAGAAAGTGAATTAAATAACATTTGTAGGCCTTTATTGTTCAATCAAAAACGCCCGATTTTTGACAAAAAAGATAACCACCCCCCCTTACGACATGCTTCAGAAACGAAAAAAATGGTTCATTTTCAAATGTTGCGTCTTTGAACTACAATTCACATTTGTACGTGGATGATCACTTTTAGAGATAAAATTAGATGTTTAAAGTGATTTACAAGCTTCCAGGGGCCCTAAACACAAGATATGAGGAATGGGTAAATATGAATGAAAATGGCCAATTTATTCACTCTGAGGCCTTAAAAAGTTTTTCTCCACTCCAGAAAGTGAATTAAATAACATTTGTAGGCCTTTATTGTTCAATCAAAAACGCCCGATTTTTGACGAAAGAGATAACCACCCCCCCTTACGACATGCTTCAGAAACTAAAAAAATGGTCAGTTTTTAAATGTAGCCTCTTTGAACTACAATTCACATTTGTACGTGGAAAAGCACTTTTAAAGATCAAATGAGATGTTTAAAGTGATTTTCGTGCTTCCAGGGGCCTTAAACACAAGATTTGAGGAATGGGTAAAAGTGAATGAAAATGGCCAATTTACTCACTCTGAGGCCTTAAAAAGTGTTTCTCCTCCACGGGAAGTGAATTAAATAACATTTGTAGGCCTTTATTGTTCAAGCGAGAACGCCCGATTATTGACGAAAGAGATAACCACCCCCCCTTACGACATGCTTCAGAAACAAAAAAAATGGTTCTTTTTCAAATGTTGCATCTTTGAACGACAATCCACATTTGTACGTGGATAAACACTTTTAGAGATAAAATGAGATGTTTAAAGTGATTTTCAAGCTTCCAGGGGCCCTAAACACAAGATTTGATAAATGTGAAAAAGTGAATGAAAATGGCCAATTTACTCACTCTGAGGCCTTAAAAAGTGTTTGTCCTCAACGGGAAGTGAATTAAATAACATTTGTAGGCCTTTATTGTTCAAGCGAAAACGCCCGATTATTGACGAAAGAGATAACCACCCCCCCTTACGACATGCTTCAGAAACGAAAAAAATTGCCCGTTTTCAAATGTTGCGTCTTTGAATGACAATCCACATTTGTACGTGGATAATCACTTTTAGAGCTAAAATTAGATGTTTAAAGTGATTTTCAAGCTTCCAGGGGCCCTAAACACAAGATTTGAGAAATGGGTAAAAGTGAATGAAAATGGCCAATTTACTCACTCTGAGGCCTTAATAAGTGTTTCTCCTCCACGGGAAGTGAATTAAATACCATTTGGAGGCCTTTATTGTTCAAGCGAAAACGCCTGATTTTTGATGAAAGAGATAACCACCCCCCCTTACGACATGCTTCTGAAACTAAAAAAATGGTTCATTTTCAAACGTTGCGTCTTTTGAACTACAATTAACATTGTACGTGGATAATCACTTTTAGAGATAAAATGAGATGTTTAACCCCTTCGCTGCTGGGGACATTCCGTTGCAGCGCTGGGGGGGGCAGGGGGGCAGCGCGGTGGGCCTGTGCTCATGACGGAGCCGCTCCGTCATGAGCCACAGTTGAGCTGTGCTCATGACGGAACGGTTCCGTCATGACTCCGCCCATTTGCGTTGTCGCCCCGCACAGGCGGGGAAACAGCGCCGCGCAGGTGGAGCGGCCGCCAACAGGATTGTCATGACGGAACCGTTCCGTCATGAGCACAGCGCAACCGTGGCTCATGACGGAACGGTTCCGTCATGAGCGGGGAAGGGGTTAAAGTGATTTTCAAGCTTCCAGGGGCCCTAAACACGAGATTTGAGAAATGGGTAACCGTGAATGAAAATGGCCAATTTACTCACTCTGCGGCCTTAAAAAGTGTTTCTCCTCCACGGAAAGTGAATAAAATAACATTTGGATGCCTTTATTGTTCAATCAAAAACACCCGTTTTTTGGTGAAAAAGGTAACCACCCCCCCTTACGACATGCTTCAGAAACGAAAAAAATGTTCCATTTTCAAATGTTGCGTCTTTGAACTACAATTCACATTTGTACGTGGATGATCACTTTTAGAGATAAAATTAGATGTTTAAAGTGATTTACAAGCTTCCAGGGGCCCTAAACACAAGATATGAGGAATGGGTAAATATGAATGAAAATGGCCAATTTATTCACTCTGAGGCCTTAAAAAGTTTTTCTCCACTCCAGAAAGTGAATTAAATAACATTTGTAGACCTTTATTGTTCAATCAAAAACGCCCGATTTTTGACGAAAGAGATAACCACCCCCCCTTACGACATGCTTCAGAAACAAAAAAAATGGTTCATTTTCAAATGTTGCATCTTTGAACGACAATCCACATTTGTACGTGGATAAACACTTTTAGAGATAAAATGAGATGTTTAAAGTGATTTTCAAGCTTCCAGGGGCCCTAAACACAAGATTTGAGAAATGGGAAAAAGTGAATGAAAATGGCCAATTTACTCACTCTGAGGCCTTAAAAAGTGTTTCTCCTCAACGGGAAGTGAATTAAATAACATTTGTAGGCCTTTATTGTTCAAGCGAAAACGCCCGATAATTGACGAAAGAGATAACCACCCCCCCTTACGACATGCTTCAGAAACGAAAAAAATGGTCCGTTTTCAAATGTTGCGTCTTTGAATGACAATCCACATTTGTACGTGGATAATCACTTTTAGAGCTAAAATTAGATGTTTAAAGTGATTTTCAAGCTTCCAGGGGCCCTAAACACAAGATTTGAGAAATGGGTAAAAGTGAATGAAAATGGCCAATGTACTCACTCTGAGGCCTTAATAAGTGTTTCTCCTCCACGGGAAGTGAATTAAATACCATTTGGAGGCCTTTATTGTTCAAGCGAAAACGCCTGATTTTTGACGAAAGAGATAACCACCCCCCCTTACGACATGCTTCTGAAACTAAAAAAATGGTTCATTTTCATACGTTGCGTCTTTTGAAATACAATTAACATTGTACGTGGATAATCACTTTTAGAGATAAAATGAGATGTTTAAAGTGATTTTCAAGCTTCCAGGGGCCCTAAACACGAGATTTGAGAAATGGGTAACCGTGAATGAAAATGGCCAATTTACTCACTCTGCGGCCTTAAAAAGTGTTTCTCCTCCACGGAAAGTGAATAAAATAACATTTGGATGCCTTTATTGTTCAATCAAAAACGCCCGTTTTTTGGTGAAAAAGATAACCACCCCCCCTTACGACATGCTTCAGAAACGAAAAAAATGTTCCATTTTCAAATGTTGCGTCTTTGAACTACAATTCACATTTGTACGTGGATGATCACTTTTAGAGATAAAATTAGATGTTTAAAGTGATTTACAAGCTTCCAGGGGCCCTAAACACAAGATATGAGGAATGGGTAAATATGAATGAAAATGGCCAATTTATTCACTCTGAGGCCTTAAAAAGTTTTTCTCCACTCCAGAAAGTGAATTAAATAACATTTGTAGGCCTTTATTGTTCAATCAAAAACGCCCGATTTTTGACGAAAAAGATAACCACCCCCCCTTACGACATGCTTCAGAAACGAAAAAAATGGTTCATTTTCAAATGTTGCGTCTTTGAACTACAATTCACATTTGTACGTGGATGATCACTTTTAGAGATAAAATTAGATGTTTAAAGTGATTTACAAGCTTCCAGGGGCCCTAAACACAAGATATGAGGAATGGGTAAATATGAATGAAAATGGCCAATTTATTCACTCTGAGGCCTTAAAAAGTTTTTCTCCACTCCAGAAAGTGAATTAAATAACATTTGTAGGCCTTTATTGTTCAATCAAAAACGCCCGATTTTTGACGAAAGAGATAACCACCCCCCCTTACGACATGCTTCAGAAACTAAAAAAATGGTCAGTTTTTAAATGTAGCCTCTTTGAACTACAATTCACATTTTTACGTGGAAAAGCACTTTTAAAGATCAAATGAGATGTTTAAAGTGATTTTCGTGCTTCCAGGGGCCTTAAACACAAGATTTGAGGAATGGGTAAAAGTGAATGAAAATGGCCAATTTACTCACTCTGAGGCCTTAAAAAGTGTTTCTCCTCCACGGGAAGTGAATTAAATAACATTTGTAGGCCTTTATTGTTCAAGCGAGAACGCCCGATTATTGACGAAAGAGATAACCACCCCCCCTTACGACATGCTTCAGAAACAAAAAAAATGGTTCTTTTTCAAATGTTGCATCTTTGAACGACAATCCACATTTGTACGTGGATAAACACTTTTAGAGATAAAATGAGATGTTTAAAGTGATTTTCAAGCTTCCAGGGGCCCTAAACACAAGATTTGATAAATGTGAAAAAGTGAATGAAAATGGCCAATTTACTCACTCTGAGGCCTTAAAAAGTGTTTCTCCTCAACGGGAAGTGAATTAAATAACATTTGTAGGCCTTTATTGTTCAAGCGAAAACGCCCGATTATTGACGAAAGAGATAACCACCCCCCCTTACGACATGCTTCAGAAACGAAAAAAATTGCCCGTTTTCAAATGTTGCGTCTTTGAATGACAATCCACATTTGTACGTGGATAATCACTTTTAGAGCTAAAATTAGATGTTTAAAGTGATTTTCAAGCTTCCAGGGGCCCTAAACACAAGATTTGAGAAATGGGTAAAAGTGAATGAAAATGGCCAATTTACTCACTCTGAGGCCTTAATAAGTGTTTCTCCTCCACGGGAAGTGAATTAAATACCATTTGGAGGCCTTTATTGTTCAAGCGAAAACGCCTGATTTTTGATGAAAGAGATAACCACCCCCCCTTACGACATGCTTCTGAAACTAAAAAAATGGTTCATTTTCAAACGTTGCGTCTTTTGAACTACAATTAACATTGTACGTGGATAATCACTTTTAGAGATAAAATGAGATGTTTAACCCCTTCGCTGCTGGGGACATTCCGTTGCAGCGCTGGGGGGGGCAGGGGGGCAGCGCGGTGGGCCTGTGCTCATGACGGAGCCGCTCCGTCATGAGCCACAGTTGAGCTGTGCTCATGACGGAACGGTTCCGTCATGACTCCGCCCATTTGCGTTGTCGCCCCGCACAGGCGGGGAAACAGCGCCGCGCAGGTGGAGCGGCCGCCAACAGGATTGTCATGACGGAACCGTTCCGTCATGAGCACAGCGCAACCGTGGCTCATGACGGAACGGTTCCGTCATGAGCGGGGAAGGGGTTAAGGTGATTTTCAAGCTTCCAGGGGCCCTAAACACGAGATTTGAGAAATGGGTAACCGTGAATGAAAATGGCCAATTTACTCACTCTGCGGCCTTAAAAAGTGTTTCTCCTCCACGGAAAGTGAATAAAATAACATTTGGATGCCTTTATTGTTCAATCAAAAACACCCGTTTTTTGGTGAAAAAGGTAACCACCCCCCCTTACGACATGCTTCAGAAACGAAAAAAATGTTCCATTTTCAAATGTTGCGTCTTTGAACTACAATTCACATTTGTACGTGGATGATCACTTTTAGAGATAAAATTAGATGTTTAAAGTGATTTACAAGCTTCCAGGGGCCCTAAACACAAGATATGAGGAATGGGTAAATATGAATGAAAATGGCCAATTTATTCACTCTGAGGCCTTAAAAAGTTTTTCTCCACTCCAGAAAGTGAATTAAATAACATTTGTAGACCTTTATTGTTCAATCAAAAACGCCCGATTTTTGACGAAAGAGATAACCACCCCCCCTTACGACATGCTTCAGAAACAAAAAAAATGGTTCATTTTCAAATGTTGCATCTTTGAACGACAATCCACATTTGTACGTGGATAAACTTTTAGAGATAAAATTAGATGTTTAAAGTGATTTTCAAGCTTCCAGGGGCCCTAAACACAAGATTTGAGAAATGGGTAAAAGTGAATGAAAATGGCCAATTTACTCACTCTGAGGCCTTAAAAAGTTTTTCTCCTCAACGGGAAGTGAATTAAATAACATTTGTAGGCCTTTATTGTTCAAGCGAAAACGCCCGATTATTGACGAAAGAGATAACCACCCCCCCTTACGACATGCTTCAGAAACGAAAAAAATGGTCCGTTTTCAAATGTTGCGTCTTTGAATGACAATCCACATTTGTACGTGGATAATCACTTTTAGAGCTAAAATTAGATGTTTAAAGTGATTTTCAAGCTTCCAGGGGCCCTAAGCACAAGATTTGAGAAATGGGTAAAAGTGAATGAAAATGGCCAATTTACTCACTCTGAGGCCTTAAAAAGTGTTTCTCCTCCACGGGAAGTGAATTAAATACCATTTGGAGGCCTTTATTGTTCAAGCAAAAACGCCTGATTTTTGATGAAAGAGATAACCACCCCCCCTTACGACATGCTTCTGAAACTAAAAAAATGGTTCATTTTCAAATGTTGCGTCTTTTGAACTACAATTAACATTGTACATGGATAATCACTTTTAGAGATAAAATGAGATGTTTAAAGTGATTTTCAAGCTTCCAGGGGCCCTAAACACAAGATTTGAGAAATGGGTAAAAGTGAATGAAAATGGCCAATTTACTCACTCTGAGGCCTTAAAAAGTATTTCTCCTCCACGGGAAGTGAATTAAATACCATTTGGAGGCCTTTATTGTTCAAGCGAAAACGCCTGATTATTGACGAAAGAGATAACCACCCCCCCTTACGACATGCTTCAGAAACAAAAAAAATGGTCCGTTTTCAAATGTTGCGTCTTTGAATGACAATCCACATTTGTACGTGGATAATCACTTTTAGAGCTAAAATTAGATGTTTAAAGTGATTTTCAAGCTTCCAGGGGCCCTAAACACAAGATTTGAGAAATGGGTAAAAGTGAATGAAAATGGCCAATTTACTCACTCTGAGGCCTTAAAAAGTTTTTCTCCACTCCAGAAAGTGAATTAAATAACATTTGTAGACCTTTATTGTTCAATCAAAAACGCCCGATTTTTGACGAAAGAGATAACCACCCCCCCTTACGACATGCTTCAGAAACGAAAAAAATGGTCCGTTTTCAAATGTTGCGTCTTTGAATGACAATCCACATTTGTACGTGGATAATCACTTTTAGCGCTAAAATTAGATGTTTAAAGTGATTTTCAAGCTTCCAGGGGCCCTAAACACAAGATTTGAGAAATGGGTAAAAGTGAATGAAAATGGCCAATTTACTCACTCTGAGGCCTTAATAAGTGTTTCTCCTCCACGGGAAGTGAATTAAATACCATTTGGAGGCCTTTATTGTTCAAGCGAAAACGCCTGATTTTTGATGAAAGAGATAACCACCCCACCTTACGACATGCTTCAGAAACGAAAAAAATGTTCCATTTTCAAATGTTGCGTCTTTGAACTACAATTCACATTTGTACGTGGATGATCACTTTTAGAGATAAAATTAGATGTTTAAAGTGATTTACAAGCTTCCAGGGGCCCTAAACACAAGATATGAGGAATGGGTAAATATGAATGAAAATGGCCAATTTATTCACTCTGAGGCCTTAAAAAGTTTTTCTCCACTCCAGAAAGTGAATTAAATAACATTTGTAGGCCTTTATTGTTCAATCAAAAACGCCCGATTTTTGACGAAAGAGATAACCACCCCCCCTTACGACATGCTTCAGAAACTAAAAAAATGGTCCGTTTTCAAATGTTGCCTCTTTGAACTACAATTCACATTTGTACGTGGAAAAGCACTTTTAAAGATCAAATGAGATGTTTAAAGTGATTTTCATGCTTCCAGGGGCCTTAAACACAAGATTTGAGGAATGGGTAAAAGTGAATGAAAATGGCCAATTTACTCACTCTGAGGCCTTAAAAAGTGTTTCTCCTCCACGGGAAGTGAATTAAATACCATTTGGAGGTCTTTATTGTTCAAGCGAAAACGCCTGATTTTTGATGAAAGAGATAACCACCCCCCCTTACGACATGCTTCTGAAACTGAAAAAATGGTTAATTTTCAAATGTTGCGTCTTTGAACCACAATTAACATTTGTACGTGGATAAACACTTTTAGAGCTAAAATTAGATGTTTAAAGTGATTTTCAAGCTTCCAGGGGCCCTAAACACGAGATTTGAGAAATGGGTAAACGTGAATGAAAATGGCCAATTTACTTACTCTGCGGCCTTAAAAAGTGTTTCTCCTCCACGGAAAGTGAATAAAATAACATTTGGATGCCTTTATTGTTCAATCAAAAATGCCCGTTTTTGGTGAAAAAGATAACCACCCCCCCTTACGACATGCTTCAGAAACAAAAAAAATGGTCCATTTTCAAATGTTGCGTCTTTGAACTACAATTCACATTTGTACGTGGATAATCACTTTTAGAGATAAAATTAGATGTTTAAAGTGATTTACAAGCTTCCAGGGGCCCTAAACACAAGATATGAGGAATGGGTAAATATGAATGAAAATGGCTAATTTATTCACTCTGAGGCCTTAAAAAGTTTTTCTCCACTCCAGAAAGTGAATTAAATAACATTTGTAGACCTGTATTGTTCAAGCGAAAACGCCCGATTATTGACGAAAGAGATAACCACCCCCCCTTACGACATGCTTCAGAAACGAAAAAAATGGTCCGTTTTCAAATGTTGCGTCTTTGAATGACAATCCACATTTGTACGTGGATAATCACTTTTAGAGCTAAAATTAGATGTTTAAAGTGATTTTCAAGCTTCCAGGGGCCCTAAACACAAGATTTGAGAAATGGGTAAAAGTGAATGAAAATGGCCAATTTACTCACTCTGAGGCCTTAAAAAGTGTTTCTCCTCCACGGGAAGTGAATTAAATACCATTTGGAGGCCTTTATTGTTCAAGCGAAAACGCCTGATTTTTGATGAAAGAGATAACCACCCCCCTTACGACATGCTTCTGAAACTAAAAAAATGGTTCATTTTCAAATGTTGCGTCTTTTGAACTACAATTAACATTGTACGTGGATAATCACTTTTAGAGATAAAATTAGATGTTTAAAGTGATTTACAAGCTTCCAGGGGCCCTAAACACAAGATATGAGGAATGGGTAAATATGAATGAAAATGGCCAATTTATTCACTCTGAGGCCTTAAAAAGTTTTTCTCCACTCCAGAAAGTGAATTAAATAACATTTGTAGACCTTTATTGTTCAATCAAAAACGCCCGATTTTTGACGAAAGAGATAACCACCCCCCCTTACGACATGCTTCAGAAACAAAAAAAATGGTTCATTTTCAAATGTTGCATCTTTGAACGACAATCCACATTTGTACGTGGATAAACACTTTTAGAGATAAAATTAGATGTTTAAAGTAATTTTCAAGCTTCCAGGGGCCCTAAACACAAGATTTGAGAAATGGGTAAAAGTGAATGAAAATGGCCAATTTACTCACTCTGAGGCCTTAAAAAGTGTTTCTCCTCCACGGGAAGTGAATTAAATAACATTTGTAGGCCTTTATTGTTCAAGCGAGAACGCCCGATTATTGACGAAAGAGATAACCACCCCCCCTTACGACATGCTTCAGAAACGTAAAAAATGACCCGTTTTCAAATGTTGCGTCTTTGACTGACAATCCACATTTGTACGTGGATAATCACTTTTAGAGCTAAAATTAGATGTTTAAAGTGATTTTCAAGCTTCCAGGGGCCCTAAACACGAGATTTGAAAAATGGGTAAAAGTGAATGAAAATGGCCAATTTATTCACTCTGAGGCCTTAAAAAGTTTTTCTCCAAATCCAGAAAGTGAATTCAATAACATTTGTAGACCTTTATTGTTCAATCAAAAACGCCCGATTATTGACGAAAGAGATAACCACCCCCCCTTACGACATGCTTCAGAAACAAAAAAAATGGTTCTTTTTCAAATATTGCATCTTTGAACGACAATCCACATTTGTACGTGGATAAACACTTTTAGAGATAAAATGAGATGTTTAAAGTGATTTTCAAGCTTCCAGGGGCCCTAAACACAAGATTTGATAAATGTGAAAAAGTGAATGAAAATGGCCAAATTACTCACTCTGAGGCCTTAATAAGTGTTTCTCCTCCACGGGAAGTGAATTAAATACCATTTTGAGGCCTTTATTGTTCAAGCGAAAACGCCTGATTTTTGATGAAAGAGATAACCACCCCCCCTTACGACATGCTTCTGAAACTAAAAAAATGGTTCATTTTCAAACGTTGCGTCTTTTGAACTACAATTAACATTGTACGTGGATAATCACTTTTAGAGATAAAATGAGATGTTTAACCCCTTCGCTGCTGGGGACATTCCGTTGCAGCGCTGGGGGGGGCAGGGGGGCAGCGCGGTGGGCCTGTGCTCATGACGGAGCCGCTCCGTCATGAGCCACAGTTGAGCTGTGCTCATGACGGAACGGTTCCGTCATGACTCCGCCCATTTGCGTTGTCGCCCCGCACAGGCGGGGAAACAGCGCCGCGCAGGTGGAGCGGCCGCCAACAGGATTGTCATGACGGAACCGTTCCGTCATGAGCACAGCGCAACCGTGGCTCATGACGGAACGGTTCCGTCATGAGCGGGGAAGGGGTTAAAGTGATTTTCAAGCTTCCAGGGGCCCTAAACACGAGATTTGAGAAATGGGTAACCGTGAATGAAAATGGCCAATTTACTCACTCTGCGGCCTTAAAAAGTGTTTCTCCTCCACGGAAAGTGTATAAAATAACATTTGGATGCCTTTATTGTTCAATCAAAAACGCCCGTTTTTTGGTGAAAAAGATAGCCACCCCCCTTACGACATGCTTCAGAAACGAAAAAAATGGTCCATTTTCAAATGTTGCGTCTTTGAACTGCAATTCACATTTGTACGTGGATAATCACTTTTAGAGATAAAATTAGATGTTTAAAGTGATTTACAAGCTTCCAGGGGCCCTAAACACAAGATATGAGGAATGGGTAAATATGAATGAAAATGGCCAATTTATTCACTCTGAGGCCTTAAAAAGTTTTTCTCCACTCCAGAAAGTGAATTAAATAACATTTGTAGGCCTTTATTGTTCAATCAAAAACGCCCGATTTTTGATGAAAGAGATAACCACCCCCCCTTACGACATGCTTCAGAAACTAAAAAAATGGTCAGTTTTCAAATGTTGCCTCTTTGAACTACAATTCACATTTGTACGTGGAAAAGCACTTTTAAAGATCAAATGAGATGTTTAAAGTGATTTTCATGCTTCCAGGGGCCTTAAACACAAGATTTGAGAAATGGGTAAAAGTGAATGAAAATGGCCAATTTACTCACTCTGACGCCTTAAAAAGTGTTTCTCCTCCACGGGAAGTGAATTAAATAACATTTGTAGGCCTTTATTGTTCAAGCGAGAACGCCCGATTATTGACGAAAGAGATAACCACCCCCCCTTACGACATGCTTCAGAAACGTAAAAAATGACCCGTTTTCAAATGTTGCGTCTTTGACTGACAATCCACATTTGTACGTGGATAATCACTTTTAGAGCTAAAATTAGATGTTTAAAGTGATTTTCAAGCTTCCAGGGGCCCTAAACACGAGATTTGAAAAATGGGTAACCGTGAATGAAAATGGCCAATTTTTTCACTCTGCGGCCTTAAAAAGTGTTTCTCCTCCACGGAAAGTGAATAAAATAACATTTGGATGCCTTTATTGTTCAATCAAAAACGCCCGTTTTTTGGTGAAAAAGATAACCACCCCCCCTTACGACATCCTTCAGAAACGAAAAAAATGGTCCATTTTCAAATGTTGCGTCTTTGAACTACAATTCACATTTGTACGTGGATGATCACTTTTAGAGATAAAATTAGATGTTTAAAGTGATTTACAAGCTTCCATGGGCCCTAAACACAAGATATGAGGAATGGGTAAATATGAATGAAAATGGCCAATTTATTCACTCTGAGGCCTTAAAAAGTTTTTCTCCACTCCAGAAAGTGAATTAAATAACATTTGTAGACCTTTATTGTTCAATCAAAAACGCCCGATTTTTAACGAAAGAGACAACCACCCCCCCTTACGACATGCTTCAGAAACAAAAAAAATGGTTCTTTTTCAAATGTTGCATCTTTGAACGACAATCCACATTTGTACGTGGATAAACACTTTTAGAGATAAAATGAGATGTTTAAAGTGATTTTCAAGCTTCCAGGGGCCCTAAACACAAGATTTGAGAAATGGGTAAAAGTGAATGAAAATGGCCAATTTACTCACTCTGAGGCCTTAAAAAGTGTTTCTCCTCCACGGGAAGTGAATTAAATAACATTTGTAGGCCTTTATTGTTCAAGCGAGAACGCACGATTATTGACGAAAGAGATAACCACGCCCCTTACGACATGCTTCTGAAACTAAAAAAATGGTTCATTTTCAAATGTTGCGTCTTTTGAACTACAATTAACATTGTACGTGGATAATCACTTTTAGAGATAAAATTAGATGTTTAAAGTGATTTACAAGCTTCCAGGGGCCCTAAACACAAGATATGAGGAATGGGTAAATATGAATGAAAATGGCCAATTTATTCACTCTGAGGCCTTAAAAAGTTTTTCTCCACTCCAGAAAGTGAATTAAATAACATTTGTAGACCTTTATTGTTCAATCAAAAACGCCCGATTTTTGACGAAAGAGATAACCACCCCCCCTTACGACATGCTTCAGAAACTAAAAAAATGGTCCGTTTTTAAATGTAGCCTCTTTGAACTACAATTCACATTTGTACGTGGAAAAGCACTTTTAAAGATCAAATGAGATGTTTAAAGTGATTTTCATGCTTCCAGGGGCCTTAAACACAAGATTTGAGGAATGGGTAAAAGTGAATGAAAATGGCCAATTTACTCACTCTGAGGCCTTAAAAAGTGTTTCTCCTCCACGGGAAGGGAATTAAATAACATTTGTAGGCCTTTATTGTTCAAGCGAGAACGCCCGATTATTGACGAAAAAGATAACCACCCCCCCTTACGACATGCTTCAGAAACGTAAAAAATGGCCGGTTTTCAAATGTTGCGTCTTTGACTGACAATCCACATTTGTACGTGGATAATCACTTTTAGAGCTAAAATTAGATGTTTAAAGTGATTTTCAAGCTTCCAGGGGCCCTAAACACGAGATTTGAAAAATGGGTAACCGTGAATGAAAATGGCCAATTTTTTCACTCTGCGGCCTTAAAAAGTGTTTCTCCTCCACGGAAAGTGAATAAAATAACATTTGGATGCCTTTATTGTTCAATCAATAACGCCCGTTTTTTGGTGAAAAAGATAACCACCCCCCCTTACGACATGCTTCAGAAACGAAAAAAATGGTTCATTTTCAAATGTTGCGTCTTTGAACTACAATTCACATTTGTACGTGGATGATCACTTTTAGAGATAAAATTAGATGTTTAAAGTGATTTACAAGCTTCCAGGGGCCCTAAACACAAGATATGAGGAATGGGTAAATATGAATGAAAATGGCCAATTTATTCACTCTGAGGCCTTAAAAAGTTTTTCTCCACTCCAGAAAGTGAATTAAATAACATTTGTAGGCCTTTATTGTTCAATCAAAAACGCCCGATTTTTGACGAAAGAGATAACCACCCCCCCTTACGACATGCTTCAGAAACTAAAAAAATGGTCAGTTTTTAAATGTAGCCTCTTTGAACTACAATTCACATTTGTACGTGGAAAAGCACTTTTAAAGATCAAATGAGATGTTTAAAGTGATTTTCGTGCTTCCAGGGGCCTTAAACACAAGATTTGAGGAATGGGTAAAAGTGAATGAAAATGGCCAATTTACTCACTCTGAGGCCTTAAAAAGTGTTTCTCCTCCACGGGAAGTGAATTAAATAACATTTGTAGGCCTTTATTGTTCAAGCGAGAACGCCCGATTATTGACGAAAGAGATAACCACCCCCCCTTACGACATGCTTCAGAAACGTAAAAAATGGCCCGTTTTCAAATTTTGCGTCTTTGAATGACAATCCACATTTGTACGTGGATAATCACTTTTAGAGCTAAAATTAGATGTTTAAAGTGATTTTCAAGCTTCCAGGGGCCCTAAACACGAGATTTGAAAAATGGGTAACCGTGAATGAAAATGGTCAATTTTTTCACTCTGCGGCCTTAAAAAGTGTTTCTGCTCCACGGAAAGTGAATAAAATAACATTTGGATGCCTTTATTGTTCAATCAAAAACGCCTGTTTTTTGGTGAAAAAGATAACCACCCCCCCTTACACATGCTTCAGAAACGAAAAAAATGGTCCATTTTCAAATGTTGCGTCTTTGAACTACAATTCACATTTGTACGTAGATGATTACTTTTAGAGATAAAATTAGATGTTTAAAGTGATTTTCAAGCTTCCAGGGGCCCTAAACACAAGATTTGAGAAATGGGTAAAAGTGAATGAAAATGGCCAATTTACTCACTCTGAGGCCTTAAAAAGTGTTTCTCCTCCACGGGAAGTGAATTAAATAACATTTGTAGGCCTTTATTGTTCAAGCGAGAACGCCCGATTATTGACGAAAGAGATAACCACCCCCCTTACGACATGCTTCTGAAACTAAAAAAATGGTTCATTTTCAAATGTTGCGTCTTTTGAACTACAATTAACATTGAACGTGGATAATCACTTTTAGAGATAAAATTAGATGTTTAAAGTGATTTACAAGCTTCCAGGGGCCCTAAGCACAAGATATGAGGAATGGGTAAATATGAATGAAAATGGCCAATTTATTCACTCTGAGGCCTTAAAAAGTTTTTCTCCACTCCAGAAAGTGAATTAAATAACATTTGTAGACCTTTATTGTTCAATCAAAAACGCCCGATTTTTGACGAAAGAGATAACCACCCCCCCTTACGACATGCTTCAGAAACTAAAAAAATGGTCCGTTTTTAAATGTAGCCTCTTTGAACTACAATTCACATTTGTACGTGGAAAAGCACTTTTAAAGATCAAATGAGATGTTTAAAGTGATTTTCATGCTTCCAGGGGCCTTAAACACAAGATTTGAGGAATGGGTAAAAGTGAATGAAAATGGCCAATTTACTCACTCTGAGGCCTTAAAAAGTGTTTCTCCTCCACGGGAAGTGAATTAAATAACATTTGTAGGCCTTTATTGTTCAAGCGAGAATGCCCGATTATTGACGAAAGAGATAACCACCCCCCCTTACGACATGCTTCAAAAACGTAAAAAATGGCCGGTTTTCAAATGTTGCGTCTTTGACTGACAATCCACATTTGTACGTGGATAATCACTTTTAGAGCTAAAATTAGATGTTTAAAGTGATTTTCAAGCTTCCAGGGGCCCTAAACACGAGATTTGAAAAATGGGTAACCGTGAATGAAAATGGCCAATTTTTTTACTCTGCGGCCTTAAAAAGTGTTTCTCCTCCACGGAAAGTGAATAAAATAACATTTGGATGCCTTTATTGTTCAATCAATAACGCCCGTTTTTTGGTGAAAAAGATAACCACCCCCCCTTACGACATGCTTCAGAAACGAAAAAAATGGTTCATTTTCAAATGTTGCGTCTTTGAACTACAATTCACATTTGTACGTGGATGATCACTTTTAGAGATAAAATTAGATCTTTAAAGTGATTTACAAGCTTCCAGGGGCCCTAAACACAAGATATGAGGAATGGGTAAATATGAATGAAAATGGCCAATTTATTCACTCTGAGGCCTTAAAAAGTTTTTCTCCACTCCAGAAAGTGAATTAAATAACATTTGTAGGCCTTTATTGTTCAATCAAAAACGCCCGATTTTTGACGAAAGAGATAATGCTTCAGAAACTAAAAAAATGGTCAGTTTTTAAATGTAGCCTCTTTGAACTACAATTCACATTTGTACGTGGAAAAGCACTTTTAAAGATCAAATGAGATGTTTAAAGTGATTTTCGTGCTTCCAGGGGCCTTAAACACAAGATTTGAGGAATGGGTAAAAGTGAATGAAAATGGCCAATTTACTCACTCTGAGGCCTTAAAAAGTGTTTCTCCTCCAAGGGAAGTGAATTAAATAACATTTGTAGGCCTTTATTGTTCAAGCGAGAACGCCCGATTATTGACGAAAGAGATAACCACCCCCCCTTACGACATGCTTCAAAAACGTAAAAAATGGCCGGTTTTCAAATGTTGCGTCTTTGACTGACAATCCACATTTGTACGTGGATAATCACTTTTAGAGCTAAAATTAGATGTTTAAAGTGATTTTCAAGCTTCCAGGGGCCCTAAACACGAGATTTGAAAAATGGGTAACCGTGAATGAGAATGGTCAATTTTTTCACTCTGCGGCCTTAAAAAGTGTTTCTGCTCCACGGAAAGTGAATAAAATAACATTTGGATGCCTTTATTGTTCAATCAAAAACGCCTGTTTTTTGGTGAAAAAGATAACCAACCCCCTTACACATGCTTCAGAAACGAAAAAAATGGTCCATTTTCAAATGTTGCGTCTTTGAACTACAATTCACATTTGTACGTAGATGATTACTTTTAGAGATAAAATTAGATGTTTAAAGTGATTTTCAAGCTTCCAGGGGCCCTAAACACAAGATTTGAGAAATGGGTAAAAGTGAATGAAAATGGCCAATTTACTCACTCTGAGGCCTTAAAAAGTGTTTCTCCTCCACGGGAAGTGAATAAAATACCATTTGGAGGCCTTTATTGTTCAATCAAAAACGCCCGTTTTTTGGTGAAAGATATAACCACCCCCCCTTACGACATGCTTCTGAAACTAAAAAAATGGTTCATTTTCAAATGTTGCGTCTTTTGAACTACAATTAACATTGTACGTGGATAATCACTTTTAGAGATAAAATTAGATGTTTAAAGTGATTTACAAGCTTCCAGGGGCCCTAAACACAAGATATGAGGAATGGGTAAATATGAATGAAAATGGCCAATTTATTCACTCTGAGGCCTTAAAAAGTTTTTCTCCACTCCAGAAAGTGAATTAAATAACATTTGTAGACCTTTATTGTTCAATCAAAAACGCCCGATTTTTGACGAAAGAGATAACCACCCCCCTTACGACATGCTTCAGAAACGAAAAAAATGGTCCGTTTTCAAATGTTGCGTCTTTGAATGACAATCCACATTTGTACGTGGATAATCACTTTTAGAGCTAAAATTAGATGTTTAAAGTGATTTTCAAGCTTCCAGGGGCCCTAAACACAAGATTTGAGAAATGGGTAAAAGTGAATGAAAATGGCCAATTTACTCACTCTGAGGCCTTAATAAGTGTTTCTCCTCCACGGGAAGTGAATTAAATACCATTTGTAGGCCTTTATTGTTCAAGCGAAAACGCCTGATTTTTGATGAAAGAGATAACCACCCCACCTTACGACATGCTTCAGAAACGAAAAAAATGTTCCATTTTCAAATGTTGCGTCTTTGAACTACAATTCACATTTGTACGTGGATGATCACTTTTAGAGATAAAATTAGATGTTTAAAGTGATTTACAAGCTTCCAGGGGCCCTAAACACAAGATATGAGGAATGGGTAAATATGAATGAAAATGGCCAATTTATTCACTCTGAGGCCTTAAAAAGTTTTTCTCCACTCCAGAAAGTGAATTAAATAACATTTGTAGGCCTTTATTGTTCAATCAAAAACGCCCGATTTTTGACGAAAGAGATAACCACCCCCCCTTACGACATGCTTCTGAAACTAAAAAAATGGTTCATTTTCAAATGTTGCGTCTTTTGAACTACAATTAACATTGTACATGGATAATCACTTTTAGAGATAAAATGAGATGTTTAAAGTGATTTTCAAGCTTCCAGGGGCCCTAAACACGAGATTTGAAAAATGGGTAACCGTGAATGAAAATGGCCAATTTTTTCACTCTGCGGCCTTAAAAAGTGTTTCTCCTCCACGGAAAGTGAATAAAATAACATTTGGATGCCTTTATTGTTCAATCAAAAACGCCCGTTTTTTGGTGAAAAAGATAACCACCCCCCCTTACGACATGCTTCAGAAACGAAAAAAATGGTCCATTTTCAAATGTTGCGTCTTTGAACTACAATTCACATTTGTACGTGGATGATCACTTTTAGAGATAAAATTAGATGTTTAAAGTGATTTACAAGCTTCCAGGGGCCCTAAACACAAGATATGAGGAATGGGTAAATATGAATGAAAATGGCCAATTTATTCACTCTGAGGCCTTAAAAAGTTTTTCTCCACTCCAGAAAGTGAATTAAATAACATTTGTAGACCTTTATTGTTCAATCAAAAACGCCCGATTTTTGACGAAAGAGATAACCACCCCCCCTTACGACATGCTTCAGAAACGAAAAAAATGGTCCGTTTTCAAATGTTGCGTCTTTGAATGACAATCCACATTTGTACGTGGATAATCACTTTTAGAGCTAAAATTAGATGTTTAAAGTGATTTTCAAGCTTCCAGGGGCCCTAAACACAAGATTTGAGAAATGGGTAAAAGTGAATGAAAATGGCCAATTTACTCACTCTGAGGCCTTAATAAGTGTTTCTCCTCCACGGGAAGTGAATTAAATACCATTTGGAGGCCTTTATTGTTCAAGCGAAAACGCCTGATTTTTGATGAAAGAGATAACCACCCCACCTTACGACATGCTTCAGAAACGAAAAAAATGTTCCATTTTCAAATGTTGCGTCTTTGAACTACAATTCACATTTGTACGTGGATGATCACTTTTAGAGATAAAATTAGATGTTTAAAGTGATTTACAAGCTTCCAGGGGCCCTAAACACAAGATATGAGGAATGGGTAAATATGAATGAAAATGGCCAATTTATTCACTCTGAGGCCTTAAAAAGTTTTTCTCCACTCCAGAAAGTGAATTAAATAACATTTGTAGGCCTTTATTGTTCAATCAAAAACGCCCGATTTTTGACGAAAGAGATAACCACCCCCCCTTACGACATGCTTCAGAAACTAAAAAAATGGTCCGTTTACAAATGTTGCCTCTTTGAACTACAATTCACATTTGTACGTGGAAAAGCACTTTTAAAGATCAAATGAGATGTTTAAAGTGATTTTCATGCTTCCAGGGGCCTTAAACACAAGATTTGAGGAATGGGTAAAAGTGAATGAAAATGGCCAATTTACTCACTCTGAGGCCTTAAAAAGTGTTTCTCCTCCACGGGAAGTGAATTAAATACCATTTGGAGGTCTTTATTGTTCAAGCGAAAACGCCTGATTTTTGATGAAAGAGATAACCACCCCCCCTTACGACATGCTTCTGAAACTGAAAAAATGGTTAATTTTCAAATGTTGCGTCTTTGAACCACAATTAACATTTGTACGTGGATAAACACTTTTAGAGCTAAAATTAGATGTTTAAAGTGATTTTCAAGCTTCCAGGGGCCCTAAACACGAGATTTGAGAAATGGGTAAACGTGAATGAAAATGGCCAATTTACTTACTCTGCGGCCTTAAAAAGTGTTTCTCCTCCACGGAAAGTGAATAAAATAACATTTGGATGCCTTTATTGTTCAATCAAAAATGCCCGTTTTTGGTGAAAAAGATAACCACCCCCCCTTACGACATGCTTCAGAAACAAAAAAAATGGTCCATTTTCAAATGTTGCGTCTTTGAACTACAATTCACATTTGTACGTGGATAATCACTTTTAGAGATAAAATTAGATGTTTAAAGTCATTTACAAGCTTCCAGGGGCCCTAAACACAAGATATGAGGAATGGGTAAATATGAATGAAAATGGCTAATTTATTCACTCTGAGGCCTTAAAAAGTTTTTCTCCACTCCAGAAAGTGAATTAAATAACATTTGTAGACCTGTATTGTTCAAGCGAAAACGCCCGATTATTGACGAAAGAGATAACCACCCCCCCTTACGACATGCTTCAGAAACGAAAAAAATGGTCCGTTTTCAAATGTTGCGTCTTTGAATGACAATCCACATTTGTACGTGGATAATCACTTTTAGAGCTAAAATTAGATGTTTAAAGTGATTTTCAAGCTTCCAGGGGCCCTAAACACAAGATTTGAGAAATGGGTAAAAGTGAATGAAAATGGCCAATTTACTCACTCTGAGGCCTTAAAAAGTGTTTCTCCTCCACGGGAAGTGAATTAAATAACATTTGTAGGCCTTTATTGTTCAAGCGAGAACGCCCGATTATTGACGAAAGAGATAACCACCCCCCCTTACGACATGCTTCAAAAACGTAAAAAATGGCCGGTTTTCAAATGTTGCGTCTTTGACTGACAATCCACATTTGTACGTGGATAATCACTTTTAGAGCTAAAATTAGATGTTTAAAGTGATTTTCAAGCTTCCAGGGGCCCTAAACACGAGATTTGAAAAATGGGTAACCGTGAATGAAAATGGCCAATTTTTTCACTCTGCGGCCTTAAAAAGTGTTTCTCCTCCACGGAAAGTGAATAAAATAACATTTGGATGCCTTTATTGTTCAATCAAAAACGCCCGTTTTTTGGTGAAAAAGATAACCACCCCCCCTTACGACATGCTTCAGAAACGAAAAAAATGGTCCATTTTCAAATGTTGCGTCTTTGAACTACAATTCACATTTGTACGTGGATGATCACTTTTAGAGATAAAATTAGATGTTTAAAGTGATTTACAAGCTTCCAGGGGCCCTAAACACAAGATATGAGGAATGGGTAAATATGAATGAAAATGGCCAATTTATTCACTCTGAGGCCTTAAAAAGTTTTTCTCCACTCCAGAAAGTGAATTAAATAACATTTGTAGGCCTTTATTGTTCAATCAAAAACGCCCGATTTTTGACGAAAGAGATAACCACCCCCCCCTTACGACATGCTTCAGAAACTAAAAAAATGGTCCGTTTTTAAATGTAGCCTCTTTGAACTACAATTCACATTTGTACGTGGAAAAGCACTTTTAAAGATCAAATGAGATGTTTAAAGTGATTTTCATGCTTCCAGGGGCCTTAAACACAAGATTTGAGGAGTGGGTAAAAGTGAATGAAAATGGCCAATTTACTCACTCTGAGGCCTTAAAAAGTGTTTCTCCTCCACGGGAAGTGAATTAAATAACATTTGTAGGCCTTTATTGTTCAAGCGAGAACGCCCGATTATTGACGAAAGAGATAACCACCCCCCCCTTACGACATGCTTCAGAAACAAAAAAAATGGTTCTTTTTCAAATATTGCATCTTTGAACGACAATCCACATTTGTACGTGGATAAACACTTTTAGAGATAAAATGAGATGTTTAAAGTGATTTTCAAGCTTCCAGGGGCCCTAAACACAAGATTTGATAAATGTGAAAAAGTGAATGAAAATGGCCAAATTACTCACTCTGAGGCCTTAAAAAGTGTTTCTCCTCAACGGGAAGTGAATTAAATAACATTTGTAGGCCTTTATTGTTCAAGCGAAAACGCCCGATTATTGACGAAAGAGATAACCACCCCCCCTTACGACATGCTTCAGAAACGAAAAAAATGGCCCGTTTTCAAATGTTGCGTCTTTGAATGACAATCCACATTTGTACGTGGATAATCACTTTTAGAGCTAAAATTAGATGTTTAAAGTGATTTTCAAGCTTCCAGGGGCCCTAAACACAAGATTTGAGAAATGGGTAAAAGTGAATGAAAATGGCCAATTTACTCACTCTGAGGCCTTAATAAGTGTTTCTCCTCCACGGGAAGTGAATTAAATACCATTTTGAGGCCTTTATTGTTCAAGCGAAAACGCCTGATTTTTGATGAAAGAGATAACCACCCCCCCTTACGACATGCTTCTGAAACTAAAAAAATGGTTCATTTTCAAACGTTGCGTCTTTTGAACTACAATTAACATTGTACGTGGATAATCACTTTTAGAGATAAAATGAGATGTTTAACCCCTTCGCTGCTGGGGACATTCCGTTGCAGCGCTGGGGGGGGCAGGGGGGCAGCGCGGTGGGCCTGTGCTCATGACGGAGCCGCTCCGTCATGAGCCACAGTTGAGCTGTGCTCATGACGGAACGGTTCCGTCATGACTCCGCCCATTTGCGTTGTCGCCCCGCACAGGCGGGGAAACAGCGCCGCGCAGGTGGAGCGGCCGCCAACAGGATTGTCATGACGGAACCGTTCCGTCATGAGCACAGCGCAACCGTGGCTCATGACGGAACGGTTCCGTCATGAGCGGGGAAGGGGTTAAAGTGATTTTCAAGCTTCCAGGGGCCCTAAACACGAGATTTGAGAAATGGGTAACCGTGAATGAAAATGGCCAATTTACTCACTCTGCGGCCTTAAAAAGTGTTTCTCCTCCACGGAAAGTGTATAAAATAACATTTGGATGCCTTTATTGTTCAATCAAAAACGCCAGTTTTTTGGTGAAAAAGATAACCACCCCCCTTACGACATGCTTCAGAAACGAAAAAAATGTTCCATTTTCAAATGTTGCGTCTTTGAACTACAATTCACATTTGTACGTGGATAATCACTTTTAGAGATAAAATTAGATGTTTAAAGTGATTTACAAGCTTCCAGGGGCCCTAAACACAAGATATGAGGAATGGGTAAATATGAATGAAAATGGCCAATTTATTTACTCTGAGGCCTTAAAAAGTTTTTCTCCACTCTAGAAAGTGAATTAAATAACATTTGTAGGCCTTTATTGTTCAATCAAAAACGCCCGATTTTTGATGAAAGAGATAACCACCCCCCCTTACGACATGCTTCAGAAACTAAAAAAATGGTCAGTTTTCAAATGTTGCCTCTTTGAACTACAATTCACATTTGTACGTGGAAAAGCACTTTTAAAGATCAAATGAGATGTTTAAAGTGATTTTCATGCTTCCAGGGGCCTTAAACACAAGATTTGAGGAATGGGTAAAAGTGAATGAAAATGGCCAATTTACTCACTCTGACGCCTTAAAAAGTGTTTCTCCTCCACGGGAAGTGAATTAAATAACATTTGTAGGCCTTTATTGTTCAAGCGAAAACGCCCGATTATTGACGAAAGAGATAACCACCCCCCCTTACGACATGCTTCAGAAACGAAAAAAATTGCCCGTTTTCAAATGTTGCGTCTTTGAATGACAATCCACATTTGTACGTGGATAATCACTTTTAGAGCTAAAATTAGATGTTTAAAGTGATTTTCAAGCTTCCAGGGGCCCTAAACACAAGATTTGAGAAATGGGTAAAAGTGAATGAAAATGGCCAATTTACTCACTCTGAGGCCTTAATAAGTGTTTCTCCTCCACGGGAAGTGAATTAAATACCATTTGGAGGCCTTTATTGTTCAAGCGAAAACGCCTGATTTTTGATGAAAGAGATAACCACCCCCCCTTACGACATGCTTCTGAAACTAAAAAAATGGTTCATTTTCAAACGTTGCGTCTTTTGAACTACAATTAACATTGTACGTGGATAATCACTTTTAGAGATAAAATGAGATGTTTAACCCCTTCGCTGCTGGGGACATTCCGTTGCAGCGCTGGGGGGGGCAGGGGGGCAGCGCGGTGGGCCTGTGCTCATGACGGAGCCGCTCCGTCATGAGCCACAGTTGAGCTGTGCTCATGACGGAACGGTTCCGTCATGACTCCGCCCATTTGCGTTGTCGCCCCGCACAGGCGGGGAAACAGCGCCGCGCAGGTGGAGCGGCCGCCAACAGGATTGTCATGATGGAACCGTTCCGTCATGAGCACAGCGCAACCGTGGCTCATGACGGAACGGTTCCGTCATGAGCGGGGAAGGGGTTAAAGTGATTTTCAAGCTTCCAGGGGCCCTAAACACGAGATTTGAGAAATGGGTAACCGTGAATGAAAATGGCCAATTTACTCACTCTGCGGCCTTAAAAAGTGTTTCTCCTCCACGGAAAGTGAATAAAATAACATTTGGATGCCTTTATTGTTCAATCAAAAACACCCGTTTTTTGGTGAAAAAGGTAACCACCCCCCCTTACGACATGCTTCAGAAACGAAAAAAATGTTCCATTTTCAAATGTTGCGTCTTTGAACTACAATTCACATTTGTACGTGGATGATCACTTTTAGAGATAAAATTAGATGTTTAAAGTGATTTACAAGCTTCCAGGGGCCCTAAACACAAGATATGAGGAATGGGTAAATATGAATGAAAATGGCCAATTTATTCACTCTGAGGCCTTAAAAAGTTTTTCTCCACTCCAGAAAGTGAATTAAATAACATTTGTAGACCTTTATTGTTCAATCAAAAACGCCCGATTTTTGACGAAAGAGATAACCACCCCCCCTTACGACATGCTTCAGAAACAAAAAAAATGGTTCATTTTCAAATGTTGCATCTTTGAACGACAATCCACATTTGTACGTGGATAAACTTTTAGAGATAAAATTAGATGTTTAAAGTGATTTTCAAGCTTCCAGGGGCCCTAAACACAAGATTTGAGAAATGGGTAAAAGTGAATGAAAATGGCCAATTTACTCACTCTGAGGCCTTAAAAAGTTTTTCTCCTCAACGGGAAGTGAATTAAATAACATTTGTAGGCCTTTATTGTTCAAGCGAAAACGCCCGATTATTGACGAAAGAGATAACCACCCCCCTTACGACATGCTTCAGAAACGGAAAAAATGGTCCGTTTTCAAATGTTGCGTCTTTGAATGACAATCCACATTTGTACGTGGATAATCACTTTTAGAGCTTAAATTAGATGTTTAAAGTGATTTTCAAGCTTCCAGGGGCCCTAAGCACAAGATTTGAGAAATGGGTAAAAGTGAATGAAAATGGCCAATTTACTCACTCTGAGGCCTTAAAAAGTGTTTCTCCTCCACGGGAAGTGAATTAAATACCATTTGGAGGCCTTTATTGTTCAAGCAAAAACGCCTGATTTTTGATGAAAGAGATAACCACCCCCCTTACGACATGCTTCTGAAACTAAAAAAATGGTTCATTTTCAAATGTTGCGTCTTTTGAACTACAATTAACATTGTACATGGATAATCACTTTTAGAGATAAAATGAGATGTTTAAAGTGATTTTCAAGCTTCCAGGGGCCCTAAACACAAGATTTGAGAAATGGGTAAAAGTGAATGAAAATGGCCAATTTACTCACTCTGAGGCCTTAAAAAGTATTTCTCCTCCACGGGAAGTGAATTAAATACCATTTGGAGGCCTTTATTGTTCAAGCGAAAACGCCTGATTATTGACGAAAGAGATAACCACCCCCCCTTACGACATGCTTCAGAAACAAAAAAAATGGTCCGTTTTCAAATGTTGCGTCTTTGAATGACAATCCACATTTGTACGTGGATAATCACTTTTAGAGCTAAAATTAGATGTTTAAAGTGATTTTCAAGCTTCCAGGGGCCCTATACACAAGATTTGAGAAATGGGTAAAAGTGAATGAAAATGGCCAATTTACTCACTCTGAGGCCTTAAAAAGTTGTTCTCCTCCACGGGAAGTGAATTAAATACCATTTGGAGGCCTTTATTGTTCAAGCGAAAACGCCTGATTTTTGATGAAAGAGATAACCACCCCCCTTACGACATGCTTCTGAAACTAAAAAAATGGTTCATTTTCAAATGTTGCGTCTTTTGAACTACAATTAACATTGTACGTGGATAATCACTTTTAGAGATAAAATTAGATGTTTAAAGTGATTTACAAGCTTCCAGGGTCCCTAAACACAAGATATGAGGAATGGGTAAATATGAATGAAAATGGCCAATTTATTCACTCTGAGGCCTTAAAAAGTTTTTCTCCACTCCAGAAAGTGAATTAAATAACATTTGTAGACCTTTATTGTTCAATCAAAAACGCCCGATTTTTGACGAAAGAGATAACCACCCCCCCTTACGACATGCTTCAGAAACTAAAAAAATGGTTCATTTTCAAATGTTGCATCTTTGAACGACAATCCACATTTGTACGTGGATAAACACTTTTAGAGATAAAATTAGATGTTTAAAGTGATTTTCAAGCTTCCAGGGGCCCTAAACACAAGATTTGAGAAATGGGTAAAAGTGAATGAAAATGGCCAATTTACTCACTCTGAGGCCTTAAAAAGTGTTTCTCCTCCACGGGAAGTGAATTAAATAACATTTGTAGGCCTTTATTGTTCAAGCGAGAACGCCCGATTATTGACGAAAGAGATAACCACCCCCCCTTACGACATGCTTTAGAAACGTAAAAAATGGCCGGTTTTCAAATGTTGCGTCTTTGACTGACAATCCACATTTGTACGTGGATAATCACTTTTAGAGCTAAAATTAGATGTTTAAAGTGATTTTCAAGCTTCCAGGGGCCCTAAACACAAGATATGAGGAATGGGTAAATATGAATGAAAATGGCCAATTTATTCACTCTGAGCCCTTAAAAAGTTTTTCTCCACTCCAGAAAGTGAATTAAATAACATTTGTAGACCTTTATTGTTCAATCAAAAACGCCCGATTTTTGACGAAAGAGATAACCACCCCCCCTTACGACATGCTTCAGAAACTAAAAAAATGGTTCATTTTCAAATGTTGCATCTTTGAACGACAATCCACATTTGTACGTGGATAAACACTTTTAGAGATAAAATTAGATGTTTAAAGTGATTTTCAAGCTTCCAGGGGCCCTAAACACAAGATTTGAGAAATGGGTAAAAGTGAATGAAAATGGCCAATTTACTCACTCTGAGGCCTTAAAAAGTGTTTCTCCTCCACGGGAAGTGAATTAAATAACATTTGTAGGCCTTTATTGTTCAAGCGAGAACGCCCGATTATTGACGAAAGAGATAACCACCCCCCCTTACGACATGCTTTAGAAACGTAAAAAATGGCCCGTTTTCAAATGTTGCGTCTTTGACTGACAATCCACATTTGTACGTGGATAATCACTTTTAGAGCTAAAATTAGATGTTTAAAGTGGTTTTCAAGCTTCCAGGGGCCCTAAACACAAGATATGAGGAATGGGTAAATATGAATGAAAATGGCCAATTTATTCACTCTGAGGCCTTAAAAAGTTTTTCTCCACTCCAGAAAGTGAATTAAATAACATTTGTAGACCTTTATTGTTCAATCAAAAACGCCCGATTTTTGACGAATGAGATAACCACCCCCCCTTACGACATGCTTCAGAAACAAAAAAAATGGTTCTTTTTCAAATGTTGCATCTTTGAACGACAATCCACATTTGTACGTGGATAAACACTTTTAGAGATAAAATGAGATGTTTAAAGTGATTTTCAAGCTTCCAGGGGCCCTAAACACAAGATTTGAGAAATGGGAAAAAGTGAATGAAAATGGCCAATTTACTCACTCTGAGGCCTTAAAAAGTGTTTCTCCTCAACGGGAAGTGAATTAAATAACATTTGTAGGCCTTTATTGTTCAAGCGAAAACGCCCGATTATTGACGAAAGAGATAACCACCCCCCCTTACGACATGCTTCAGAAACGAAAAAAATGGTCCGTTTTCAAATGTTGCGTCTTTGAATGACAATCCACATTTGTACGTGGATAATCACTTTTAGAGCTCAAATTAGATGTTTAAAGTGATTTTCAAGCTTCCAGGGGCCCTAAACACAAGATTTGAGAAATGGGTAAAAGTGAATGAAAATGGCCAATGTACTCACTCTGAGGCCCTAATAAGTGTTTCTCCTCCACGGGAAGTGAATTAAATACCATTTGGAGGCCTTTATTGTTCAAGCGAAAACGCCTGATTTTTGATGAAAGAGATAACCACCCCCCCTTACGACATGCTTCTGAAACTAAAAAAATGGTTCATTTTCAAACGTTGCGTCTTTTGAAATACAATTAACATTGTACGTGGATAATCACTTTTAGAGATAAAATGAGATGTTTAAAGTGATTTTCAAGCTTCCAGGGGCCCTAAACACGAGATTTGAGAAATGGGTAACCGTGAATGAAAATGGCCAATTTACTCACTCTGCGGCCTTAAAAAGTGTTTCTCCTCCACGGAAAGTGAATAAAATAACATTTGGATGCCTTTATTGTTCAATCAAAAACGCCCGTTTTTTGGTGAAAAAGATAACCACCCCCCCTTACGACATGCTTCAGAAACGAAAAAAATGTTCCATTTTCAAATGTTGCGTCTTTGAACTACAATTCACATTTGTACGTGGATGATCACTTTTAGAGATAAAATTAGATGTTTAAAGTGATTTACAAGCTTCCAGGGGCCCTAAACACAAGATATGAGGAATGGGTAAATATGAATGAAAATGGCCAATTTATTCACTCTGAGGCCTTAAAAAGTTTTTCTCCACTCCAGAAAGTGAATTAAATAACATTTGTAGGCCTTTATTGTTCAATCAAAAACGCCCGATTTTTGACAAAAAAGATAACCACCCCCCCTTACGACATGCTTCAGAAACGAAAAAAATGGTTCATTTTCAAATGTTGCGTCTTTGAACTACAATTCACATTTGTACGTGGATGATCACTTTTAGAGATAAAATTAGATGTTTAAAGTGATTTACAAGCTTCCAGGGGCCCTAAACACAAGATATGAGGAATGGGTAAATATGAATGAAAATGGCCAATTTATTCACTCTGAGGCCTTAAAAAGTTTTTCTCCACTCCAGAAAGTGAATTAAATAACATTTGTAGGCCTTTATTGTTCAATCAAAAACGCCCGATTTTTGACGAAAGAGATAACCACCCCCCTTACGACATGCTTCAGAAACTAAAAAAACGGTCAGTTTTTAAATGTAGCCTCTTTGAACTACAATTCACATTTGTACGTGGAAAAGCACTTTTAAAGATCAAATGAGATGTTTAAAGTGATTTTCGTGCTTCCAGGGGCCTTAAACACAAGATTTGAGGAATGGGTAAAAGTGAATGAAAATGGCCAATTTACTCACTCTGAGGCCTTAAAAAGTGTTTCTCCTCCACGGGAAGTGAATTAAATAACATTTGTAGGCCTTTATTGTTCAAGCGAGAACGCCCGATTATTGACGAAAGAGATAACCACCCCCCCTTACGACATGCTTCAGAAACAAAAAAAATGGTTCTTTTTCAAATGTTGCATCTTTGAACGACAATCCACATTTGTACGTGGATAAACACTTTTAGAGATAAAATGAGATGTTTAAAGTGATTTTCAAGCTTCCAGGGGCCCTAAACACAAGATTTGATAAATGTGAAAAAGTGAATGAAAATGGCCAATTTACTCACTCTGAGGCCTTAAAAAGTGTTTGTCCTCAACGGGAAGTGAATTAAATAACATTTGTAGGCCTTTATTGTTCAAGCGAAAACGCCCGATTATTGACGAAAGAGATAACCACCCCCCCTTACGACATGCTTCAGAAACGAAAAAAATTGCCCGTTTTCAAATGTTGCGTCTTTGAATGACAATCCACATTTGTACGTGGATAATCACTTTTAGAGCTAAAATTAGATGTTTAAAGTGATTTTCAAGCTTCCAGGGGCCCTAAACACAAGATTTGAGAAATGGGTAAAAGTGAATGAAAATGGCCAATTTACTCACTCTGAGGCCTTAATAAGTGTTTCTCCTCCACGGGAAGTGAATTAAATACCATTTGGAGGCCTTTATTGTTCAAGCGAAAACGCCTGATTTTTGATGAAAGAGATAACCACCCCCCCTTACGACATGCTTCTGAAACTAAAAAAATGGTTCATTTTCAAACGTTGCGTCTTTTGAACTACAATTAACATTGTACGTGGATAATCACTTTTAGAGATAAAATGAGATGTTTAACCCCTTCGCTGCTGGGGACATTCCGTTGCAGCGCTGGGGGGGGCAGGGGGGCAGCGCGGTGGGCCTGTGCTCATGACGGAGCCGCTCCGTCATGAGCCACAGTTGAGCTGTGCTCATGACGGAACGGTTCCGTCATGACTCCGCCCATTTGCGTTGTCGCCCCGCACAGGCGGGGAAACAGCGCCGCGCAGGTGGAGCGGCCGCCAACAGGATTGTCATGACGGAACCGTTCCGTCATGAGCACAGCGCAACCGTGGCTCATGACGGAACGGTTCCGTCATGAGCGGGGAAGGGGTTAAAGTGATTTTCAAGCTTCCAGGGGCCCTAAACACGAGATTTGAGAAATGGGTAACCGTGAATGAAAATGGCCAATTTACTCACTCTGCGGCCTTAAAAAGTGTTTCTCCTCCACGGAAAGTGAATAAAATAACATTTGGATGCCTTTATTGTTCAATCAAAAACACCCGTTTTTTGGTGAAAAAGGTAACCACCCCCCCTTACGACATGCTTCAGAAACGAAAAAAATGTTCCATTTTCAAATGTTGCGTCTTTGAACTACAATTCACATTTGTACGTGGATGATCACTTTTAGAGATAAAATTAGATGTTTAAAGTGATTTACAAGCTTCCAGGGGCCCTAAACACAAGATATGAGGAATGGGTAAATATGAATGAAAATGGCCAATTTATTCACTCTGAGGCCTTAAAAAGTTTTTCTCCACTCCAGAAAGTGAATTAAATAACATTTGTAGACCTTTATTGTTCAATCAAAAACGCCCGATTTTTGACGAAAGAGATAACCACCCCCCCTTACGACATGCTTCAGAAACAAAAAAAATGGTTCATTTTCAAATGTTGCATCTTTGAACGACAATCCACATTTGTACGTGGATAAACACTTTTAGAGATAAAATGAGATGTTTAAAGTGATTTTCAAGCTTCCAGGGGCCCTAAACACAAGATTTGAGAAATGGGAAAAAGTGAATGAAAATGGCCAATTTACTCACTCTGAGGCCTTAAAAAGTGTTTCTCCTCAACGGGAAGTGAATTAAATAACATTTGTAGGCCTTTATTGTTCAAGCGAAAACGCCCGATAATTGACGAAAGAGATAACCACCCCCCCTTACGACATGCTTCAGAAACGAAAAAAATGGTCCGTTTTCAAATGTTGCGTCTTTGAATGACAATCCACATTTGTACGTGGATAATCACTTTTAGAGCTAAAATTAGATGTTTAAAGTGATTTTCAAGCTTCCAGGGGCCCTAAACACAAGATTTGAGAAATGGGTAAAAGTGAATGAAAATGGCCAATGTACTCACTCTGAGGCCTTAATAAGTGTTTCTCCTCCACGGGAAGTGAATTAAATACCATTTGGAGGCCTTTATTGTTCAAGCGAAAACGCCTGATTTTTGACGAAAGAGATAACCACCCCCCCTTACGACATGCTTCTGAAACTAAAAAAATGGTTCATTTTCAAACGTTGCGTCTTTTGAAATACAATTAACATTGTACGTGGATAATCACTTTTAGAGATAAAATGAGATGTTTAAAGTGATTTTCAAGCTTCCAGGGGCCCTAAACACGAGATTTGAGAAATGGGTAACCGTGAATGAAAATGGCCAATTTACTCACTCTGCGGCCTTAAAAAGTGTTTCTCCTCCACGGAAAGTGAATAAAATAACATTTGGATGCCTTTATTGTTCAATCAAAAACGCCCGTTTTTTGGTGAAAAAGATAACCACCCCCCCTTACGACATGCTTCAGAAACGAAAAAAATGTTCCATTTTCAAATGTTGCGTCTTTGAACTACAATTCACATTTGTACGTGGATGATCACTTTTAGAGATAAAATTAGATGTTTAAAGTGATTTACAAGCTTCCAGGGGCCCTAAACACAAGATATGAGGAATGGGTAAATATGAATGAAAATGGCCAATTTATTCACTCTGAGGCCTTAAAAAGTTTTTCTCCACTCCAGAAAGTGAATTAAATAACATTTGTAGGCCTTTATTGTTCAATCAAAAACGCCCGATTTTTGACGAAAAAGATAACCACCCCCCCTTACGACATGCTTCAGAAACGAAAAAAATGGTTCATTTTCAAATGTTGCGTCTTTGAACTACAATTCACATTTGTACGTGGATGATCACTTTTAGAGATAAAATTAGATGTTTAAAGTGATTTACAAGCTTCCAGGGGCCCTAAACACAAGATATGAGGAATGGGTAAATATGAATGAAAATGGCCAATTTATTCACTCTGAGGCCTTAAAAAGTTTTTCTCCACTCCAGAAAGTGAATTAAATAACATTTGTAGGCCTTTATTGTTCAATCAAAAACGCCCGATTTTTGACGAAAGAGATAACCACCCCCCCTTACGACATGCTTCAGAAACTAAAAAAATGGTCAGTTTTTAAATGTAGCCTCTTTGAACTACAATTCACATTTTTACGTGGAAAAGCACTTTTAAAGATCAAATGAGATGTTTAAAGTGATTTTCGTGCTTCCAGGGGCCTTAAACACAAGATTTGAGGAATGGGTAAAAGTGAATGAAAATGGCCAATTTACTCACTCTGAGGCCTTAAAAAGTGTTTCTCCTCCACGGGAAGTGAATTAAATAACATTTGTAGGCCTTTATTGTTCAAGCGAGAACGCCCGATTATTGACGAAAGAGATAACCCCCCCCCCCTTACGACATGCTTCAGAAACAAAAAAAATGGTTCTTTTTCAAATGTTGCATCTTTGAACGACAATCCACATTTGTACGTGGATAAACACTTTTAGAGATAAAATGAGATGTTTAAAGTGATTTTCAAGCTTCCAGGGGCCCTAAACACAAGATTTGATAAATGTGAAAAAGTGAATGAAAATGGCCAATTTACTCACTCTGAGGCCTTAAAAAGTGTTTCTCCTCAACGGGAAGTGAATTAAATAACATTTGTAGGCCTTTATTGTTCAAGCGAAAACGCCCGATTATTGACGAAAGAGATAACCACCCCCCCTTACGACATGCTTCAGAAACGAAAAAAATTGCCCGTTTTCAAATGTTGCGTCTTTGAATGACAATCCACATTTGTACGTGGATAATCACTTTTAGAGCTAAAATTAGATGTTTAAAGTGATTTTCAAGCTTCCAGGGGCCCTAAACACAAGATTTGAGAAATGGGTAAAAGTGAATGAAAATGTCCAATTTACTCACTCTGAGGCCTTAATAAGTGTTTCTCCTCCACGGGAAGTGAATTAAATACCATTTGGAGGCCTTTATTGTTCAAGCGAAAACGCCTGATTTTTGATGAAAGAGATAACCACCCCCCCTTACGACATGCTTCTGAAACTAAAAAAATGGTTCATTTTCAAACGTTGCGTCTTTTGAACTACAATTAACATTGTACGTGGATAATCACTTTTAGAGATAAAATGAGATGTTTAACCCCTTCGCTGCTGGGGACATTCCGTTGCAGCGCTGGGGGGGGCAGGGGGGCAGCGCGGTGGGCCTGTGCTCATGACGGAGCCGCTCCGTCATGAGCCACAGTTGAGCTGTGCTCATGACGGAACGGTTCCGTCATGACTCCGCCCATTTGCGTTGTCGCCCCGCACAGGCGGGGAAACAGCGCCGCGCAGGTGGAGCGGCCGCCAACAGGATTGTCATGACGGAACCGTTCCGTCATGAGCACAGCGCAACCGTGGCTCATGACGGAATGGTTCCGTCATGAGCGGGGAAGGGGTTAAGGTGATTTTCAAGCTTCCAGGGGCCCTAAACACGAGATTTGAGAAATGGGTAACCGTGAATGAAAATGGCCAATTTACTCACTCTGCGGCCTTAAAAAGTGTTTCTCCTCCACGGAAAGTGAATAAAATAACATTTGGATGCCTTTATTGTTCAATCAAAAACACCCGTTTTTTGGTGAAAAAGGTAACCACCCCCCCTTACGACATGCTTCAGAAACGAAAAAAATGTTCCATTTTCAAATGTTGCGTCTTTGAACTACAATTCACATTTGTACGTGGATGATCACTTTTAGAGATAAAATTAGATGTTTAAAGTGATTTACAAGCTTCCAGGGGCCCTAAACACAAGATATGAGGAATGGGTAAATATGAATGAAAATGGCCAATTTATTCACTCTGAGGCCTTAAAAAGTTTTTCTCCACTCCAGAAAGTGAATTAAATAACATTTGTAGACCTTTATTGTTCAATCAAAAACGCCCGATTTTTGACGAAAGAGATAACCACCCCCCCTTACGACATGCTTCAGAAACAAAAAAAATGGTTCATTTTCAAATGTTGCATCTTTGAACGACAATCCACATTTGTACGTGGATAAACTTTTAGAGATAAAATTAGATGTTTAAAGTGATTTTCAAGCTTCCAGGGGCCCTAAACACAAGATTTGAGAAATGGGTAAAAGTGAATGAAAATGGCCAATTTACTCACTCTGAGGCCTTAAAAAGTTTTTCTCCTCAACGGGAAGTGAATTAAATAACATTTGTAGGCCTTTATTGTTCAAGCGAAAACGCCCGATTATTGACGAAAGAGATAACCACCCCCCCTTACGACATGCTTCAGAAACGAAAAAAATGGTCCGTTTTCAAATGTTGCGTCTTTGAATGACAATCCACATTTGTACGTGGATAATCACTTTTAGAGCTAAAATTAGATGTTTAAAGTGATTTTCAAGCTTCCAGGGGCCCTAAGCACAAGATTTGAGAAATGGGTAAAAGTGAATGAAAATGGCCAATTTACTCACTCTGAGGCCTTAAAAAGTGTTTCTCCTCCACGGGAAGTGAATTAAATACCATTTGGAGGCCTTTATTGTTCAAGCAAAAACGCCTGATTTTTGATGAAAGAGATAACCACCCCCCCTTACGACATGCTTCTGAAACTAAAAAAATGGTTCATTTTCAAATGTTGCGTCTTTTGAACTACAATTAACATTGTACATGGATAATCACTTTTAGAGATAAAATGAGATGTTTAAAGTGATTTTCAAGCTTCCAGGGGCCCTAAACACAAGATTTGAGAAATGGGTAAAAGTGAATGAAAATGGCCAATTTACTCACTCTGAGGCCTTAAAAAGTATTTCTCCTCCACGGGAAGTGAATTAAATACCATTTGGAGGCCTTTATTGTTCAAGCGAAAACGCCTGATTATTGACGAAAGAGATAACCACCCCCCCTTACGACATGCTTCAGAAACAAAAAAAATGGTCCGTTTTCAAATGTTGCGTCTTTGAATGACAATCCACATTTGTACGTGGATAATCACTTTTAGAGCTAAAATTAGATGTTTAAAGTGATTTTCAAGCTTCCAGGGGCCCTAAACACAAGATTTGAGAAATGGGTAAAAGTGAATGAAAATGGCCAATTTACTCACTCTGAGGCCTTAAAAAGTTTTTCTCCACTCCAGAAAGTGAATTAAATAACATTTGTAGACCTTTATTGTTCAATCAAAAACGCCCGATTTTTGACGAAAGAGATAACCACCCCCCCTTACGACATGCTTCAGAAACGAAAAAAATGGTACGTTTTCAAATGTTGCGTCTTTGAATGACAATCCACATTTGTACGTGGATAATCACTTTTAGCGCTAAAATTAGATGTTTAAAGTGATTTTCAAGCTTCCAGGGGCCCTAAACACAAGATTTGAGAAATGGGTAAAAGTGAATGAAAATGGCCAATTTACTCACTCTGAGGCCTTAATAAGTGTTTCTCCTCCACGGGAAGTGAATTAAATACCATTTGGAGGCCTTTATTGTTCAAGCGAAAACGCCTGATTTTTGATGAAAGAGATAACCACCCCACCTTACGACATGCTTCAGAAACGAAAAAAATGTTCCATTTTCAAATGTTGCGTCTTTGAACTACAATTCACATTTGTACGTGGATGATCACTTTTAGAGATAAAATTAGATGTTTAAAGTGATTTACAAGCTTCCAGGGGCCCTAAACACAAGATATGAGGAATGGGTAAATATGAATGAAAATGGCCAATTTATTCACTCTGAGGCCTTAAAAAGTTTTTCTCCACTCCAGAAAGTGAATTAAATAACATTTGTAGGCCTTTATTGTTCAATCAAAAACGCCCGATTTTTGACGAAAGAGATAACCACCCCCCCTTACGACATGCTTCAGAAACTAAAAAAATGGTCCGTTTTCAAATGTTGCCTCTTTGAACTACAATTCACATTTGTACGTGGAAAAGCACTTTTAAAGATCAAATGAGATGTTTAAAGTGATTTTCATGCTTCCAGGGGCCTTAAACACAAGATTTGAGGAATGGGTAAAAGTGAATGAAAATGGCCAATTTACTCACTCTGAGGCCTTAAAAAGTGTTTCTCCTCCACGGGAAGTGAATTAAATACCATTTGGAGGTCTTTATTGTTCAAGCGAAAACGCCTGATTTTTGATGAAAGAGATAACCAACCCCCCTTACGACATGCTTCTGAAACTGAAAAAATGGTTAATTTTCAAATGTTGCGTCTTTGAACCACAATTAACATTTGTACGTGGATAAACACTTTTAGAGCTAAAATTAGATGTTTAAAGTGATTTTCAAGCTTCCAGGGGCCCTAAACACGAGATTTGAGAAATGGGTAAACGTGAATGAAAATGGCCAATTTACTTACTCTGCGGCCTTAAAAAGTGTTTCTCCTCCACGGAAAGTGTATAAAATAACATTTGGATGCCTTTATTGTTCAATCAAAAATGCCCGTTTTTGGTGAAAAAGATAACCACCCCCCCTTACGACATGCTTCAGAAACAAAAAAAATGGTCCATTTTCAAATGTTGCGTCTTTGAACTACAATTCACATTTGTACGTGGATAATCACTTTTAGAGATAAAATTAGATGTTTAAAGTGATTTACAAGCTTCCAGGGGCCCTAAACACAAGATATGAGGAATGGGTAAATATGAATGAAAATGGCTAATTTATTCACTCTGAGGCCTTAAAAAGTTTTTCTCCACTCCAGAAAGTGAATTAAATAACATTTGTAGACCTGTATTGTTCAAGCGAAAACGCCCGATTATTGACGAAAGAGATAACCACCCCCCCTTACGACATGCTTCAGAAACGAAAAAAATGGTCCGTTTTCAAATGTTGCGTCTTTGAATGACAATCCACATTTGTACGTGGATAATCACTTTTAGAGCTAAAATTAGATGTTTAAAGTGATTTTCAAGCTTCCAGGGGCCCTAAACACAAGATTTGAGAAATGGGTAAAAGTGAATGAAAATGGCCAATTTACTCACTCTGAGGCCTTAAAAAGTGTTTCTCCTCCACGGGAAGTGAATTAAATACCATTTGGAGGCCTTTATTGTTCAAGCGAAAACGCCTGATTTTTGATGAAAGAGATAACCACCCCCCTTACGACATGCTTCTGAAACTAAAAAAATGGTTCATTTTCAAATGTTGCGTCTTTTGAACTACAATTAACATTGTACGTGGATAATCACTTTTAGAGATAAAATTAGATGTTTAAAGTGATTTACAAGCTTCCAGGGGCCCTAAACACAAGATATGAGGAATGGGTAAATATGAATGAAAATGGCCAATTTATTCACTCTGAGGCCTTAAAAAGTTTTTCTCCACTCCAGAAAGTGAATTAAATAACATTTGTAGACCTTTATTGTTCAATCAAAAACGCCCGATTTTTGACGAAAGAGATAACCACCCCCCCTTACGACATGCTTCAGAAACAAAAAAAATGGTTCATTTTCAAATGTTGCATCTTTGAACGACAATCCACATTTGTACGTGGATAAACACTTTTAGAGATAAAATTAGATGTTTAAAGTAATTTTCAAGCTTCCAGGGGCCCTAAACACAAGATTTGAGAAATGGGTAAAAGTGAATGAAAATGGCCAATTTACTCACTCTGAGGCCTTAAAAAGTGTTTCTCCTCCACGGGAAGTGAATTAAATAACATTTGTAGGCCTTTATTGTTCAAGCGAGAACGCCCGATTATTGACGAAAGAGATAACCACCCCCCCTTACGACATGCTTCAGAAACGTAAAAAATGACCCGTTTTCAAATGTTGCGTCTTTGACTGACAATCCACATTTGTACGTGGATAATCACTTTTAGAGCTAAAATTAGATGTTTAAAGTGATTTTCAAGCTTCCAGGGGCCCTAAACACGAGATTTGAAAAATGGGTAAAAGTGAATGAAAATGGCCAATTTATTCACTCTGAGGCCTTAAAAAGTTTTTCTCCAAATCCAGAAAGTGAATTCAATAACATTTGTAGACCTTTATTGTTCAATCAAAAACGCCCGATTATTGACGAAAGAGATAACCACCCCCCCTTACGACATGCTTCAGAAACAAAAAAAATGGTTCTTTTTCAAATATTGCATCTTTGAACGACAATCCACATTTGTACGTGGATAAACACTTTTAGAGATAAAATGAGATGTTTAAAGTGATTTTCAAGCTTCCAGGGGCCCTAAACACAAGATTTGATAAATGTGAAAAAGTGAATGAAAATGGCCAAATTACTCACTCTGAGGCCTTAATAAGTGTTTCTCCTCCACGGGAAGTGAATTAAATACCATTTTGAGGCCTTTATTGTTCAAGCGAAAACGCCTGATTTTTGATGAAAGAGATAACCACCCCCCCTTACGACATGCTTCTGAAACTAAAAAAATGGTTCATTTTCAAACGTTGCGTCTTTTGAACTACAATTAACATTGTACGTGGATAATCACTTTTAGAGATAAAATGAGATGTTTAACCCCTTCGCTGCTGGGGACATTCCGTTGCAGCGCTGGGGGGGGCAGGGGGGCAGCGCGGTGGGCCTGTGCTCATGACGGAGCCGCTCCGTCATGAGCCACAGTTGAGCTGTGCTCATGACGGAACGGTTCCGTCATGACTCCGCCCATTTGCGTTGTCGCCCCGCACAGGCGGGGAAACAGCGCCGCGCAGGTGGAGCGGCCGCCAACAGGATTGTCATGACGGAACCGTTCCGTCATGAGCACAGCGCAACCGTGGCTCATGACGGAACGGTTCCGTCATGAGCGGGGAAGGGGTTAAAGTGATTTTCAAGCTTCCAGGGGCCCTAAACACGAGATTTGAGAAATGGGTAACCGTGAATGAAAATGGCCAATTTACTCACTCTGCGGCCTTAAAAAGTGTTTCTCCTCCACGGAAAGTGTATAAAATAACATTTGGATGCCTTTATTGTTCAATCAAAAACGCCCGTTTTTTGGTGAAAAAGATAGCCACCACCCTTACGACATGCTTCAGAAACGAAAAAAATGGTCCATTTTCAAATGTTGCGTCTTTGAACTGCAATTCACATTTGTACGTGGATAATCACTTTTAGAGATAAAATTAGATGTTTAAAGTGATTTACAAGCTTCCAGGGGCCCTAAACACAAGATATGAGGAATGGGTAAATATGAATGAAAATGGCCAATTTATTCACTCTGAGGCCTTAAAAAGTTTTTCTCCACTCCAGAAAGTGAATTAAATAACATTTGTAGGCCTTTATTGTTCAATCAAAAACGCCCGATTTTTGATGAAAGAGATAACCACCCCCCCTTACGACATGCTTCAGAAACTAAAAAAATGGTCAGTTTTCAAATGTTGCCTCTTTGAACTACAATTCACATTTGTACGTGGAAAAGCACTTTTAAAGATCAAATGAGATGTTTAAAGTGATTTTCATGCTTCCAGGGGCCTTAAACACAAGATTTGAGAAATGGGTAAAAGTGAATGAAAATGGCCAATTTACTCACTCTGACGCCTTAAAAAGTGTTTCTCCTCCACGGGAAGTGAATTAAATAACATTTGTAGGCCTTTATTGTTCAAGCGAGAACGCCCGATTATTGACGAAAGAGATAACCACCCCCCCTTACGACATGCTTCAGAAACGTAAAAAATGACCCGTTTTCAAATGTTGCGTCTTTGACTGACAATCCACATTTGTACGTGGATAATCACTTTTAGAGCTAAAATTAGATGTTTAAAGTGATTTTCAAGCTTCCAGGGGCCCTAAACACGAGATTTGAAAAATGGGTAACCGTGAATGAAAATGGCCAATTTTTTCACTCTGCGGCCTTAAAAAGTGTTTCTCCTCCACGGAAAGTGAATAAAATAACATTTGGATGCCTTTATTGTTCAATCAAAAACGCCCGTTTTTTGGTGAAAAAGATAACCACCCCCCCTTACGACATCCTTCAGAAACGAAAAAAATGGTCCATTTTCAAATGTTGCGTCTTTGAACTACAATTCACATTTGTACGTGGATGATCACTTTTAGAGATAAAATTAGATGTTTAAAGTGATTTACAAGCTTCCAGGGGCCCTAAACACAAGATATGAGGAATGGGTAAATATGAATGAAAATGGCCAATTTATTCACTCTGAGGCCTTAAAAAGTTTTTCTCCACTCCAGAAAGTGAATTAAATAACATTTGTAGGCCTTTATTGTTCAATCAAAAACGCCCGATTTTTGACGAAAGAGATAACCACCCCCCCCTTACGACATGCTTCAGAAACTAAAAAAATGGTCCGTTTTTAAATGTAGCCTCTTTGAACTACAATTCACATTTGTACGTGGAAAAGCACTTTTAAAGATCAAATGAGATGTTTAAAGTGATTTTCATGCTTCCAGGGGCCTTAAACACAAGATTTGAGGAATGGGTAAAAGTGAATGAAAATGGCCAATTTACTCACTCTGAGGCCTTAAAAAGTGTTTCTCCTCCACGGGAAGTGAATTAAATAACATTTGTAGGCCTTTATTGTTCAAGCGAGAACGCCCGATTATTGACGAAAGAGATAACCACCCCCCCTTACGACATGCTTCAGAAACAAAAAAAATGGTTCTTTTTCAAATATTGCATCTTTGAACGACAATCCACATTTGTACGTGGATAAACACTTTTAGAGATAAAATGAGATGTTTAAAGTGATTTTCAAGCTTCCAGGGGCCCTAAACACAAGATTTGATAAATGTGAAAAAGTGAATGAAAATGGCCAAATTACTCACTCTGAGGCCTTAATAAGTGTTTCTCCTCCACGGGAAGTGAATTAAATACCATTTTGAGGCCTTTATTGTTCAAGCGAAAACGCCTGATTTTTGATGAAAGAGATAACCACCCCCCCTTACGACATGCTTCTGAAACGAAAAAAATGGTCCATTTTCAAATGTTGCGTCTTTGAACTGCAATTCACATTTGTACGTGGATAATCACTTTTAGAGATAAAATTAGATGTTTAAAGTGATTTACAAGCTTCCAGGGGCCCTAAACACAAGATATGAGGAATGGGTAAATATGAATGAAAATGGCCAATTTATTCACTCTGAGGCCTTAAAAAGTGGTTCATTTTCAAACGTTGCGTCTTTTGAACTACAATTAACATTGTACGTGGATAATCACTTTTAGAGATAAAATGAGATGTTTAACCCCTTCGCTGCTGGGGACATTCCGTTGCAGCGCTGGGGGGGGCAGGGGGGCAGCGCGGTGGGCCTGTGCTCATGACGGAGCCGCTCCGTCATGAGCCACAGTTGAGCTGTGCTCATGACGGAACGGTTCCGTCATGACTCCGCCCATTTGCGTTGTCGCCCCGCACAGGCGGGGAAACAGCGCCGCGCAGGTGGAGCGGCCGCCAACAGGATTGTCATGACGGAACCGTTCCGTCATGAGCACAGCGCAACCGTGGCTCATGACGGAACGGTTCCGTCATGAGCGGGGAAGGGGTTAAAGTGATTTTCAAGCTTCCAGGGGCCCTAAACACGAGATTTGAGAAATGGGTAACCGTGAATGAAAATGGCCAATTTACTCACTCTGCGGCCTTAAAAAGTGTTTCTCCTCCACGGAAAGTGAATAAAATAACATTTGGATGCCTTTATTGTTCAATCAAAAACACCCGTTTTTTGGTGAAAAAGGTAACCACCCCCCCTTACGACATGCTTCAGAAACGAAAAAAATGTTCCATTTTCAAATGTTGCGTCTTTGAACTACAATTCACATTTGTACGTGGATGATCACTTTTAGAGATAAAATTAGATGTTTAAAGTGATTTACAAGCTTCCAGGGGCCCTAAACACAAGATATGAGGAATGGGTAAATATGAATGAAAATGGCCAATTTATTCACTCTGAGGCCTTAAAAAGTTTTTCTCCACTCCAGAAAGTGAATTAAATAACATTTGTAGACCTTTATTGTTCAATCAAAGACGCCCGATTTTTGACGAAAGAGATAACCACCCCCCCTTACGACATGCTTCAGAAACTAAAAAAATGGTTCATTTTCAAATGTTGCATCTTTGAACGACAATCCACATTTGTACGTGGATAAACACTTTTAGAGATAAAATTAGATGTTTAAAGTGATTTTCAAGCTTCCAGGGGCCCTTAACACAAGATTTGAGAAATGGGTAAAAGTGAATGAAAATGGCCAATTTACTCACTCTGAGGCCTTAAAAAGTGTTTCTCCTCCACGGGAAGTGAATTAAATAACATTTGTAGGCCTTTATTGTTCAAGCGAGAACGCCCGATTATTGACGAAAGAGATAACCACCCCCCCTTACGACATGCTTTAGAAACGTAAAAAATGGCCGGTTTTCAAATGTTGCGTCTTTGACTGACAATCCACATTTGTACGTGGATAATCACTTTTAGAGCTAAAATTAGATGTTTAAAGTGATTTTCAAGCTTCCAGGGGCCCTAAACACGAGATTTGAGAAATGGGTAACCGTGAATGAAAATGGCCAATTTACTCACTCTGCGGCCTTAAAAAGTGTTTCTCCTCCACGGAAAGTGAATAAAATAACATTTGGATGCCTTTATTGTTCAATCAAAAACGCCCGTTTTTTGGTGAAAAAGATAACCACCCCCCCTTACGACATGCTTCTGAAACTAAAAAAATGGTTCATTTTCAAACGTTGCGTCTTTTGAACTACAATTAACATTGTACGTGGATAATCACTTTTAGAGATAAAATGAGATGTTTAACCCCTTCGCTGCTGGGGACATTCCGTTGCAGCGCTGGGGGGGGCAGGGGGGCAGCGCGGTGGGCCTGTGCTCATGACGGAGCCGCTCCGTCATGAGCCACAGTTGAGCTGTGCTCATGACGGAACGGTTCCGTCATGACTCCGCCCATTTGCGTTGTCGCCCCGCACAGGCGGGGAAACAGCGCCGCGCAGGTGGAGCGGCCGCCAACAGGATTGTCATGATGGAACCGTTCCGTCATGAGCACAGCGCAACCGTGGCTCATGACGGAACGGTTCCGTCATGAGCGGGGAAGGGGTTAAAGTGATTTTCAAGCTTCCAGGGGCCCTAAACACGAGATTTGAGAAATGGGTAACCGTGAATGAAAATGGCCAATTTACTCACTCTGCGGCCTTAAAAAGTGTTTCTCCTCCACGGAAAGTGAATAAAATAACATTTGGATGCCTTTATTGTTCAATCAAAAACACCCGTTTTTTGGTGAAAAAGGTAACCACCCCCCCTTACGACATGCTTCAGAAACGAAAAAAATGTTCCATTTTCAAATGTTGCGTCTTTGAACTACAATTCACATTTGTACGTGGATGATCACTTTTAGAGATAAAATTAGATGTTTAAAGTGATTTACAAGCTTCCAGGGGCCCTAAACACAAGATATGAGGAATGGGTAAATATGAATGAAAATGGCCAATTTATTCACTCTGAGGCCTTAAAAAGGTTTTCTCCACTCCAGAAAGTGAATTAAATAACATTTGTAGACCTTTATTGTTCAATCAAAAACGCCCGATTTTTGACGAAAGAGATAACCACCCCCCCTTACGACATGCTTCAGAAACAAAAAAAATGGTTCATTTTCAAATGTTGCATCTTTGAACGACAATCCACATTTGTACGTGGATAAACTTTTAGAGATAAAATTAGATGTTTAAAGTGATTTTCAAGCTTCCAGGGGCCCTAAACACAAGATTTGAGAAATGGGTAAAAGTGAATGAAAATGGCCAATTTACTCACTCTGAGGCCTTAAAAAGTTTTTCTCCTCAACGGGAAGTGAATTAAATAACATTTGTAGGCCTTTATTGTTCAAGCGAAAACGCCCGATTATTGACGAAAGAGATAACCACCCCCCCTTACGACATGCTTCAGAAACGAAAAAAATGGTCCGTTTTCAAATGTTGCGTCTTTGAATGACAATCCACATTTGTACGTGGATAATCACTTTTAGAGCTTAAATTAGATGTTTAAAGTGATTTTCAAGCTTCCAGGGGCCCTAAGCACAAGATTTGAGAAATGGGTAAAAGTGAATGAAAATGGCCAATTTACTCACTCTGAGGCCTTAAAAAGTGTTTCTCCTCCACGGGAAGTGAATTAAATACCATTTGGAGGCCTTTATTGTTCAAGCAAAAACGCCTGATTTTTGATGAAAGAGATAACCACCCCCCTTACGACATGCTTCTGAAACTAAAAAAATGGTTCATTTTCAAATGTTGCGTCTTTTGAACTACAATTAACATTGTACATGGATAATCACTTTTAGAGATAAAATGAGATGTTTAAAGTGATTTTCAAGCTTCCAGGGGCCCTAAACACAAGATTTGAGAAATGGGTAAAAGTGAATGAAAATGGCCAATTTACTCACTCTGAGGCCTTAAAAAGTATTTCTCCTCCACGGGAAGTGAATTAAATACCATTTGGAGGCCTTTATTGTTCAAGCGAAAACGCCTGATTATTGACGAAAGAGATAACCACCCCCCCTTACGACATGCTTCAGAAACAAAAAAAATGGTCCGTTTTCAAATGTTGCGTCTTTGAATGACAATCCACATTTGTACGTGGATAATCACTTTTAGAGCTAAAATTAGATGTTTAAAGTGATTTTCAAGCTTCCAGGGGCCCTATACACAAGATTTGAGAAATGGGTAAAAGTGAATGAAAATGGCCAATTTACTCACTCTGAGGCCTTAAAAAGTTGTTCTCCTCCACGGGAAGTGAATTAAATACCATTTGGAGGCCTTTATTGTTCAAGCGAAAACGCCTGATTTTTGATGAAAGAGATAACCACCCCCCTTACGACATGCTTCTGAAACTAAAAAAATGGTTCATTTTCAAATGTTGCGTCTTTTGAACTACAATTAACATTGTATGTGGATAATCACTTTTAGAGATAAAATTAGATGTTTAAAGTGATTTACAAGCTTCCAGGGGCCCTAAACACAAGATATGAGGAATGGGTAAATATGAATGAAAATGGCCAATTTATTCACTCTGAGGCCTTAAAAAGTTTTTCTCCACTCCAGAAAGTGAATTAAATAACATTTGTAGACCTTTATTGTTCAATCAAAAACGCCCGATTTTTGACGAAAGAGATAACCACCCCCCCTTACGACATGCTTCAGAAACTAAAAAAATGGTTCATTTTCAAATGTTGCATCTTTGAACGACAATCCACATTTGTACGTGGATAAACACTTTTAGAGATAAAATTAGATGTTTAAAGTGATTTTCAAGCTTCCAGGGGCCCTAAACACAAGATTTGAGAAATGGGTAAAAGTGAATGAAAATGGCCAATTTACTCACTCTGAGGCCTTAAAAAGTGTTTCTCCTCCACGGGAAGTGAATTAAATAACATTTGTAGGCCTTTATTGTTCAAGCGAGAACGCCCGATTATTGACGAAAGAGATAACCACCCCCCCTTACGACATGCTTTAGAAACGTAAAAAATGGCCGGTTTTCAAATGTTGCGTCTTTGACTGACAATCCACATTTGTACGTGGATAATCACTTTTAGAGCTAAAATTAGATGTTTAAAGTGATTTTCAAGCTTCCAGGGGCCCTAAACACAAGATATGAGGAATGGGTAAATATGAATGAAAATGGCCAATTTATTCACTCTGAGGCCTTAAAAAGTTTTTCTCCACTCCAGAAAGTGAATTAAATAACATTTGTAGACCTTTTTTGTTCAATCAAAAACGCCCGATTTTTGACGAAAGAGATAACCACCCCCCCTTACGACATGCTTCAGAAACTAAAAAAATGGTTCATTTTCAAATGTTGCATCTTTGAACGACAATCCACATTTGTACATGGATAAACACTTTTAGAGATAAAATTAGATGTTTAAAGTGATTTTCAAGCTTCCAGGGGCCCTAAACACAAGATTTGAGAAATGGGTAAAAGTGAATGAAAATGGCCAATTTACTCACTCTGAGGCCTTAAAAAGTGTTTCTCCTCCACGGGAAGTGAATTAAATAACATTTGTAGGCCTTTATTGTTCAAGCGAGAACGCCCGATTATTGACGAAAGAGATAACCACCCCCCCTTACGACATGCTTTAGAAACGTAAAAAATGGCCGGTTTTCAAATGTTGCGTCTTTGACTGACAATCCACATTTGTACGTGGATAATCACTTTTAGAGCTAAAATTAGATGTTTAAAGTGATTTTCAAGCTTCCAGGGGCCCTAAACACAAGATATGAGGAATGGGTAAATATGAATGAAAATGGCCAATTTATTCACTCTGAGGCCTTAAAAAGTTTTTCTCCACTCCAGAAAGTGAATTAAATAACATTTGTAGACCTTTATTGTTCAATCAAAAACGCCCGATTTTTGACGAATGAGATAACCACCCCCCCTTACGACATGCTTCAGAAACAAAAAAAATGGTTCTTTTTCAAATGTTGCATCTTTGAACGACAATCCACATTTGTACGTGGATAAACACTTTTAGAGATAAAATGAGATGTTTAAAGTGATTTTCAAGCTTCCAGGGGCCCTAAACACAAGATTTGAGAAATGGGAAAAAGTGAATGAAAATGGCCAATTTACTCACTCTGAGGCCTTAAAAAGTGTTTCTCCTCAACGGGAAGTGAATTAAATAACATTTGTAGGCCTTTATTGTTCAAGCGAAAACGCCCGATTATTGACGAAAGAGATAACCACCCCCCTTACGACATGCTTCAGAAACGAAAAAAATGGTCCGTTTTCAAATGTTGCGTCTTTGAATGACAATCCACATTTGTACGTGGATAATCACTTTTAGAGCTCAAATTAGATGTTTAAAGTGATTTTCAAGCTTCCAGGGGCCCTAAACACAAGATTTGAGAAATGGGTAAAAGTGAATGAAAATGGCCAATGTACTCACTCTGAGGCCTTAATAAGTGTTTCTCCTCCACGGGAAGTGAATTAAATACCATTTGGAGGCCTTTATTGTTCAAGCGAAAACGCCTGATTTTTGATGAAAGAGATAACCACCCCCCCTTACGACATGCTTCTGAAACTAAAAAAATGGTTCATTTTCAAACGTTGCGTCTTTTGAAATACAATTAACATTGTACGTGGATAATCACTTTTAGAGATAAAATGAGATGTTTAAAGTGATTTTCAAGCTTCCAGGGGCCCTAAACACGAGATTTGAGAAATGGGTAACCGTGAATGAAAATGGCCAATTTACTCACTCTGCGGCCTTAAAAAGTGTTTCTCCTCCACGGAAAGTGAATAAAATAACATTTGGATGCCTTTATTGTTCAATCAAAAACGCCCGTTTTTTGGTGAAAAAGATAACCACCCCCCCTTACGACATGCTTCAGAAACGAAAAAAATGTTCCATTTTCAAATGTTGCGTCTTTGAACTACAATTCACATTTGTACGTGGATGATCACTTTTAGAGATAAAATTAGATGTTTAAAGTGATTTACAAGCTTCCAGGGGCCCTAAACACAAGATATGAGGAATGGGTAAATATGAATGAAAATGGCCAATTTATTCACTCTGAGGCCTTAAAAAGTTTTTCTCCACTCCAGAAAGTGAATTAAATAACATTTGTAGGCCTTTATTGTTCAATCAAAAACGCCCGATTTTTGACAAAAAAGATAACCACCCCCCCTTACGACATGCTTCAGAAACGAAAAAAATGGTTCATTTTCAAATGTTGCGTCTTTGAACTACAATTCACATTTGTACGTGGATGATCACTTTTAGAGATAAAATTAGATGTTTAAAGTGATTTACAAGCTTCCAGGGGCCCTAAACACAAGATATGAGGAATGGGTAAATATGAATGAAAATGGCCAATTTATTCACTCTGAGGCCTTAAAAAGTTTTTCTCCACTCCAGAAAGTGAATTAAATAACATTTGTAGGCCTTTATTGTTCAATCAAAAACGCCCGATTTTTGACGAAAGAGATAACCACCCCCCCTTACGACATGCTTCAGAAACTAAAAAAATGGTCAGTTTTTAAATGTAGCCTCTTTGAACTACAATTCACATTTGTACGTGGAAAAGCACTTTTAAAGATCAAATGAGATGTTTAAAGTGATTTTCGTGCTTCCAGGGGCCTTAAACACAAGATTTGAGGAATGGGTAAAAGTGAATGAAAATGGCCAATTTACTCACTCTGAGGCCTTAAAAAGTGTTTCTCCTCCACGGGAAGTGAATTAAATAACATTTGTAGGCCTTTATTGTTCAAGCGAGAACGCCCGATTATTGACGAAAGAGATAACCACCCCCCCTTACGACATGCTTCAGAAACAAAAAAAATGGTTCTTTTTCAAATGTTGCATCTTTGAACGACAATCCACATTTGTACGTGGATAAACACTTTTAGAGATAAAATGAGATGTTTAAAGTGATTTTCAAGCTTCCAGGGGCCCTAAACACAAGATTTGATAAATGTGAAAAAGTGAATGAAAATGGCCAATTTACTCACTCTGAGGCCTTAAAAAGTGTTTCTCCTCAACGGGAAGTGAATTAAATAACATTTGTAGGCCTTTATTGTTCAAGCGAAAACGCCCGATTATTGACGAAAGAGATAACCACCCCCCCTTACGACATGCTTCAGAAACGAAAAAAATTGCCCGTTTTCAAATGTTGCGTCTTTGAATGACAATCCACATTTGTACGTGGATAATCACTTTTAGAGCTAAAATTAGATGTTTAAAGTGATTTTCAAGCTTCCAGGGGCCCTAAACACAAGATTTGAGAAATGGGTAAAAGTGAATGAAAATGGCCAATTTACTCACTCTGAGGCCTTAATAAGTGTTTCTCCTCCACGGGAAGTGAATTAAATACCATTTGGAGGCCTTTATTGTTCAAGCAAAAACGCCTGATTTTTGATGAAAGAGATAACCACCCCCCCTTACGACATGCTTCTGAAACTAAAAAAATGGTTCATTTTCAAACGTTGCGTCTTTTGAACTACAATTAACATTGTACGTGGATAATCACTTTTAGAGATAAAATGAGATGTTTAACCCCTTCGCTGCTGGGGACATTCCGTTGCAGCGCTGGGGGGGGCAGGGGGGCAGCGCGGTGGGCCTGTGCTCATGACGGAGCCGCTCCGTCATGAGCCACAGTTGAGCTGTGCTCATGACGGAACGGTTCCGTCATGACTCCGCCCATTTGCGTTGTCGCCCCGCACAGGCGGGGAAACAGCGCCGCGCAGGTGGAGCGGCCGCCAACAGGATTGTCATGACGGAACCGTTCCGTCATGAGCACAGCGCAACCGTGGCTCATGACGGAACGGTTCCGTCATGAGCGGGGAAGGGGTTAAAGTGATTTTCAAGCTTCCAGGGGCCCTAAACACGAGATTTGAGAAATGGGTAACCGTGAATGAAAATGGCCAATTTACTCACTCTGCGGCCTTAAAAAGTGTTTCTCCTCCACGGAAAGTGAATAAAATAACATTTGGATGCCTTTATTGTTCAATCAAAAACACCCGTTTTTTGGTGAAAAAGGTAACCACCCCCCCTTACGACATGCTTCAGAAACGAAAAAAATGTTCCATTTTCAAATGTTGCGTCTTTGAACTACAATTCACATTTGTACGTGGATGATCACTTTTAGAGATAAAATTAGATGTTTAAAGTGATTTACAAGCTTCCAGGGGCCCTAAACACAAGATATGAGGAATGGGTAAATATGAATGAAAATGGCCAATTTATTCACTCTGAGGCCTTAAAAAGTTTTTCTCCACTCCAGAAAGTGAATTAAATAACATTTGTAGACCTTTATTGTTCAATCAAAAACGCCCGATTTTTGACGAAAGAGATAACCACCCCCCCTTACGACATGCTTCAGAAACAAAAAAAATGGTTCATTTTCAAATGTTGCATCTTTGAACGACAATCCACATTTGTACGTGGATAAACTTTTAGAGATAAAATTAGATGTTTAAAGTGATTTTCAAGCTTCCAGGGGCCCTAAACACAAGATTTGAGAAATGGGTAAAAGTGAATGAAAATGGCCAATTTACTCACTCTGAGGCCTTAAAAAGTTTTTCTCCTCAACGGGAAGTGAATTAAATAACATTTGTAGGCCTTTATTGTTCAAGCGAAAACGCCCGATTATTGACGAAAGAGATAACCACCCCCCCTTACGACATGCTTCAGAAACGAAAAAAATGGTCCGTTTTCAAATGTTGCGTCTTTGAATGACAATCCACATTTGTACGTGGATAATCACTTTTAGAGCTAAAATTAGATGTTTAAAGTGATTTTCAAGCTTCCAGGGGCCCTAAGCACAAGATTTGAGAAATGGGTAAAAGTGAATGAAAATGGCCAATTTACTCACTCTGAGGCCTTAAAAAGTGTTTCTCCTCCACGGGAAGTGAATTAAATACCATTTGGAGGCCTTTATTGTTCAAGCAAAAACGCCTGATTTTTGATGAAAGAGATAACCACCCCCCCTTACGAAATGCTTCTGAAACTAAAAAAATGGTTCATTTTCAAATGTTGCGTCTTTTGAACTACAATTAACATTGTACATGGATAATCACTTTTAGAGATAAAATGAGATGTTTAAAGTGATTTTCAAGCTTCCAGGGGCCCTAAACACAAGATTTGAGAAATGGGTAAAAGTGAATGAAAATGGCCAATTTACTCACTCTGAGGCCTTAAAAAGTATTTCTCCTCCACGGGAAGTGAATTAAATACCATTTGGAGGCCTTTATTGTTCAAGCGAAAACGCCTGATTATTGACGAAAGAGATAACCACCCCCCCTTACGACATGCTTCAGAAACAAAAAAAATGGTCCGTTTTCAAATGTTGCGTCTTTGAATGACAATCCACATTTGTACGTGGATAATCACTTTTAGAGCTAAAATTAGATGTTTAAAGTGATTTTCAAGCTTCCAGGGGCCCTAAACACAAGATTTGAGAAATGGGTAAAAGTGAATGAAAATGGCCAATTTACTCACTCTGAGGCCTTAAAAAGTTGTTCTCCTCCACGGGAAGTGAATTAAATACCATTTGGAGGCCTTTATTGTTCAAGCGAAAACGCCTGATTTTTGATGAAAGAGATAACCACCCCCCCTTACGACATGCTTCTGAAACTAAAAAAATGGTTCATTTTCAAATGTTGCGTCTTTTGAACTACAATTAACATTGTACGTGGATAATCACTTTTAGAGATAAAATTAGATGTTTAAAGTGATTTACAAGCTTCCAGGGGCCCTAAACACAAGATATGAGGAATGGGTAAATATGAATGAAAATGGCCAATTTATTCACTCTGAGGCCTTAAAAAGTTTTTCTCCACTCCAGAAAGTGAATTAAATAACATTTGTAGACCTTTATTGTTCAATCAAAGACGCCCGATTTTTGACGAAAGAGATAACCACCCCCCCTTACGACATGCTTCAGAAACTAAAAAAATGGTTCATTTTCAAATGTTGCATCTTTGAACGACAATCCACATTTGTACGTGGATAAACACTTTTAGAGATAAAATTAGATGTTTAAAGTGATTTTCAAGCTTCCAGGGGCCCTAAACACAAGATTTGAGAAATGGGTAAAAGTGAATGAAAATGGCCAATTTACTCACTCTGAGGCCTTAAAAAGTGTTTCTCCTCCACGGGAAGTGAATTAAATAACATTTGTAGGCCTTTATTGTTCAAGCGAGAACGCCCGATTATTGACGAAAGAGATAACCACCCCCCCTTACGACATGCTTTAGAAACGTAAAAAATGGCCGGTTTTCAAATGTTGCGTCTTTGACTGACAATCCACATTTGTACGTGGATAATCACTTTTAGAGCTAAAATTCGATGTTTAAAGTGATTTTCAAGCTTCCAGGGGCCCTAAACACAAGATATGAGGAATGGGTAAATATGAATGAAAATGGCCAATTTATTCACTCTGAGGCCTTACAAAGTTTTTCTCCACTCCAGAAAGTGAATTAAATAACATTTGTAGACCTTTATTGTTCAATCAAAAACGCCCGATTTTTGACGAAAGAGATAACCACCCCCCCTTACGACATGCTTCAGAAACAAAAAAAATGGTTCTTTTTCAAATGTTGCATCTTTGAACGACAATCCACATTTGTACGTGGATAAACACTTTTAGAGATAAAATGAGATGTTTAAAGTGATTTTCAAGCTTCCAGGGGCCCTAAACACAAGATTTGAGAAATGGGGAAAAGTGAATGAAAATGGCCAATTTACTCACTCTGAGGCCTTAAAAAGTGTTTCTCCTCAACGGGAAGTGAATTAAATAACATTTGTAGGCCTTTATTGTTCAAGCGAAAACGCCCGATAATTGACGAAAGAGATAACCACCCCCCCTTACGACATGCTTCAGAAACGAAAAAAATGGTCCGTTTTCAAATGTTGCATCTTTGAATGACAATCCACATTTGTACGTGGATAATCACTTTTAGAGCTAAAATTAGATGTTTAAAGTGATTTTCAAGCTTCCAGGGGCCCTAAACACAAGATTTGAGAAATGGGTAAAAGTGAATGAAAATGGCCAATGTACTCACTCTGAGGCCTTAATAAGTGTTTCTCCTCCACGGGAAGTGAATTAAATACCATTTGGAGGCCTTTATTGTTCAAGCGAAAACGCCTGATTTTTGACGAAAGAGATAACCACCCCCCCTTACGACATGCTTCTGAAACTAAAAAAATGGTTCATTTTCAAACGTTGCGTCTTTTGAAATACAATTAACATTGTACGTGGATAATCACTTTTAGAGATAAAATGAGATGTTTAAAGTGATTTTCAAGCTTCCAGGGGCCCTAAACACGAGATTTGAGAAATGGGTAACCGTGAATGAAAATGGCCAATTTACTCACTCTGCGGCCTTAAAAAGTGTTTCTCCTCCACGGAAAGTGAATAAAATAACATTTGGATGCCTTTATTGTTCAATCAAAAACGCCCGTTTTTTGGTGAAAAAGATAACCACCCCCCCTTACGACATGCTTCAGAAACGAAAAAAATGTTCCATTTTCAAATGTTGCGTCTTTGAACTACAATTCACATTTGTACGTGGATGATCACTTTTAGAGATAAAATTAGATGTTTAAAGTGATTTACAAGCTTCCAGGGGCCCTAAACACAAGATATGAGGAATGGGTAAATATGAATGAAAATGGCCAATTTATTCACTCTGAGGCCTTAAAAAGTTTTTCTCCACTCCAGAAAGTGAATTAAATAACATTTGTAGGCCTTTATTGTTCAATCAAAAACGCCCGATTTTTGACGAAAAAGATAACCACCCCCCCTTACGACATGCTTCAGAAACGAAAAAAATGGTTCATTTTCAAATGTTGCGTCTTTGAACTACAATTCACATTTGTACGTGGATGATCACTTTTAGAGATAAAATTAGATGTTTAAAGTGATTTACAAGCTTCCAGGGGCCCTAAACACAAGATATGAGGAATGGGTAAATATGAATGAAAATGGCCAATTTATTCACTCTGAGGCCTTAAAAAGTTTTTCTCCACTCCAGAAAGTGAATTAAATAACATTTGTAGGCCTTTATTGTTCAATCAAAAACGCCCGATTTTTGACGAAAGAGATAACCACCCCCCCTTACGACATGCTTCAGAAACTAAAAAAATGGTCAGTTTTTAAACGTAGCCTCTTTGAACTACAATTCACATTTTTACGTGGAAAAGCACTTTTAAAGATCAAATGAGATGTTTAAAGTGATTTTCGTGCTTCCAGGGGCCTTAAACACAAGATTTGAGGAATGGGTAAAAGTGAATGAAAATGGCCAATTTACTCACTCTGAGGCCTTAAAAAGTGTTTCTCCTCCACGGGAAGTGAATTAAATAACATTTGTAGGCCTTTATTGTTCAAGCGAGAACGCCCGATTATTGACGAAAGAGATAACCACCCCCCCTTACGACATGCTTCAGAAACAAAAAAAATGGTTCTTTTTCAAATGTTGCGTCTTTGAACGACAATCCACATTTGTACGTGGATAAACACTTTTAGAGATAAAATGAGATGTTTAAAGTGATTTTCAAGCTTCCAGGGGCCCTAAACACAAGATTTGATAAATGTGAAAAAGTGAATGAAAATGGCCAATTTACTCACTCTGAGGCCTTAAAAAGTGTTTCTCCTCAACGGGAAGTGAATTAAATAACATTTGTAGGCCTTTATTGTTCAAGCGAAAACGCCCGATTATTGACGAAAGAGATAACCACCCCCCCTTACGACATGCTTCAGAAACGAAAAAAATTGCCCGTTTTCAAATGTTGCGTCTTTGAATGACAATCCACATTTGTACGTGGATAATCACTTTTAGAGCTAAAATTAGATGTTTAAAGTGATTTTCAAGCTTCCAGGGGCCCTAAACACAAGATTTGAGAAATGGGTAAAAGTGAATGAAAATGGCCAATTTACTCACTCTGAGGCCTTAATAAGTGTTTCTCCTCCACGGGAAGTGAATTAAATACCATTTGGAGGCCTTTATTGTTCAAGCGAAAACGCCTGATTTTTGATGAAAGAGATAACCACCCCCCCTTACGACATGCTTCTGAAACTAAAAAAATGGTTCATTTTCAAACGTTGCGTCTTTTGAACTACAATTAACATTGTACGTGGATAATCACTTTTAGAGATAAAATGAGATGTTTAACCCCTTCGCTGCTGGGGACATTCCGTTGCAGCGCTGGGGGGGGCAGGGGGGCAGCGCGGTGGGCCTGTGCTCATGACGGAGCCGCTCCGTCATGAGCCACAGTTGAGCTGTGCTCATGACGGAACGGTTCCGTCATGACTCCGCCCATTTGCGTTGTCGCCCCGCACAGGCGGGGAAACAGCGCCGCGCAGGTGGAGCGGCCGCCAACAGGATTGTCATGACGGAACCGTTCCGTCATGAGCACAGCGCAACCGTGGCTCATGACGGAACGGTTCCGTCATGAGCGGGGAAGGGGTTAAGGTGATTTTCAAGCTTCCAGGGGCCCTAAACACGAGATTTGAGAAATGGGTAACCGTGAATGAAAATGGCCAATTTACTCACTCTGCGGCCTTAAAAAGTGTTTCTCCTCCACGGAAAGTGAATAAAATAACATTTGGATGCCTTTATTGTTCAATCAAAAACACCCGTTTTTTGGTGAAAAAGGTAACCACCCCCCCTTACGACATGCTTCAGAAACGAAAAAAATGTTCCATTTTCAAATGTTGCGTCTTTGAACTACAATTCACATTTGTACGTGGATGATCACTTTTAGAGATAAAATTAGATGTTTAAAGTGATTTACAAGCTTCCAGGGGCCCTAAACACAAGATATGAGGAATGGGTAAATATGAATGAAAATGGCCAATTTATTCACTCTGAGGCCTTAAAAAGTTTTTCTCCACTCCAGAAAGTGAATTAAATAACATTTGTAGACCTTTATTGTTCAATCAAAAACGCCCGATTTTTGACGAAAGAGATAACCACCCCCCCTTACGACATGCTTCAGAAACAAAAAAAATGGTTCATTTTCAAATGTTGCATCTTTGAACGACAATCCACATTTGTACGTGGATAAACTTTTAGAGATAAAATTAGATGTTTAAAGTGATTTTCAAGCTTCCAGGGGCCCTAAACACAAGATTTGAGAAATGGGTAAAAGTGAATGAAAATGGCCAATTTACTCACTCTGAGGCCTTAAAAAGTTTTTCTCCTCAACGGGAAGTGAATTAAATAACATTTGTAGGCCTTTATTGTTCAAGCGAAAACGCCCGATTATTGACGAAAGAGATAACCACCCCCCTTACGACATGCTTCAGAAACGAAAAAAATGGTCCGTTTTCAAATGTTGCGTCTTTGAATGACAATCCACATTTGTACGTGGATAATCACTTTTAGAGCTAAAATTAGATGTTTAAAGTGATTTTCAAGCTTCCAGGGGCCCTAAGCACAAGATTTGAGAAATGGGTAAAAGTGAATGAAAATGGCCAATTTACTCACTCTGAGGCCTTAAAAAGTGTTTCTCCTCCACGGGAAGTGAATTAAATACCATTTGGAGGCCTTTATTGTTCAAGCAAAAACGCCTGATTTTTGATGAAAGAGATAACCACCCCCCCTTACGACATGCTTCTGAAACTAAAAAAATGGTTCATTTTCAAATGTTGCGTCTTTTGAACTACAATTAACATTGTACATGGATAATCACTTTTAGAGATAAAATGAGATGTTTAAAGTGATTTTCAAGCTTCCAGGGGCCCTAAACACAAGATTTGAGAAATGGGTAAAAGTGAATGAAAATGGCCAATTTACTCACTCTGAGGCCTTAAAAAGTATTTCTCCTCCACGGGAAGTGAATTAAATACCATTTGGAGGCCTTTATTGTTCAAGCGAAAACGCCTGATTATTGACGAAAGAGATAACCACCCCCCTTACGACATGCTTCAGAAACAAAAAAAATGGTCCGTTTTCAAATGTTGCGTCTTTGAATGACAATCCACATTTGTACGTGGATAATCACTTTTAGAGCTAAAATTAGATGTTTAAAGTGATTTTCAAGCTTCCAGGGGCCCTAAACACAAGATTTGAGAAATGGGTAAAAGTGAATGAAAACGGCCAATTTACTCACTCTGAGGCCTTAAAAAGTTTTTCTCCACTCCAGAAAGTGAATTAAATAACATTTGTAGACCTTTATTGTTCAATCAAAAACGCCCGATTTTTGACGAAAGAGATAACCACCCCCCCTTACGACATGCTTCAGAAACAAAAAAAATGGTCCGTTTTCAAATGTTGCGTCTTTGAATGACAATCCACATTTGTACGTGGATAATCACTTTTAGCGCTAAAATTAGATGTTTAAAGTGATTTTCAAGCTTCCAGGGGCCCTAAACACAAGATTTGAGAAATGGGTAAAAGTGAATGAAAATGGCCAATTTACTCACTCTGAGGCCTTAATAAGTGTTTCTCCTCCACGGGAAGTGAATTAAATACCATTTGGAGGCCTTTATTGTTCAAGCGAAAACGCCTGATTTTTGATGAAAGAGATAACCACCCCACCTTACGACATGCTTCAGAAACGAAAAAAATGTTCCATTTTCAAATGTTGCGTCTTTGAACTACAATTCACATTTGTACGTGGATGATCACTTTTAGAGATAAAATTAGATGTTTAAAGTGATTTACAAGCTTCCAGGGGCCCTAAACACAAGATATGAGGAATGGGTAAATATGAATGAAAATGGCCAATTTATTCACTCTGAGGCCTTAAAAAGTTTTTCTCCACTCCAGAAAGTGAATTAAATAACATTTGTAGGCCTTTATTGTTCAATTAAAAACGCCCGATTTTTGACGAAAGAGATAACCACCCCCCCTTACGACATGCTTCAGAAACTAAAAAAATGGTCCGTTTTCAAATGTTGCCTCTTTGAACTACAATTCACATTTGTACGTGGAAAAGCACTTTTAAAGATCAAATGAGATGTTTAAAGTGATTTTCATGCTTCCAGGGGCCTTAAACACAAGATTTGAGGAATGGGTAAAAGTGAATGAAAATGGCCAATTTACTCACTCTGAGGCCTTAAAAAGTGTTTCTCCTCCACGGGAAGTGAATTAAATACCATTTGGAGGTCTTTATTGTTCAAGCGAAAACGCCTGATTTTTGATGAAAGAGATAACCACCCCCCCTTACGACATGCTTCTGAAACTGAAAAAATGGTTAATTTTCAAATGTTGCGTCTTTGAACCACAATTAACATTTGTACGTGGATAAACACTTTTAGAGCTAAAATTAGATGTTTAAAGTGATTTTCAAGCTTCCAGGGGCCCTAAACACGAGATTTGAGAAATGGGTAAACGTGAATGAAAATGGCCAATTTACTTACTCTGCGGCCTTAAAAAGTGTTTCTCCTCCACGGAAAGTGAATAAAATAACATTTGGATGCCTTTATTGTTCAATCAAAAATGCCCGTTTTTGGTGAAAAAGATAACCACCCCCCCTTACGACATGCTTCAGAAACAAAAAAAATGGTCCATTTTCAAATGTTGCGTCTTTGAACTACAATTCACATTTGTACGTGGATAATCACTTTTAGAGATAAAATTAGATGTTTAAAGTGATTTACAAGCTTCCAGGGGCCCTAAACACAAGATATGAGGAATGGGTAAATATAAATGAAAATGGCTAATTTATTCACTCTGAGGCCTTAAAAAGTTTTTCTCCACTCCAGAAAGTGAATTAAATAACATTTGTAGACCTGTATTGTTCAAGCGAAAACGCCCGATTATTGACGAAAGAGATAACCACCCCCCCTTACGACATGCTTCAGAAACGAAAAAAATGGTCCGTTTTCAAATGTTGCGTCTTTGAATGACAATCCACATTTGTACGTGGATAATCACTTTTAGAGCTAAAATTAGATGTTTAAAGTGATTTTCAAGCTTCCAGGGGCCCTAAACACAAGATTTGAGAAATGGGTAAAAGTGAATGAAAATGGCCAATTTACTCACTCTGAGGCCTTAAAAAGTGTTTCTCCTCCACGGGAAGTGAATTAAATACCATTTGGAGGCCTTTATTGTTCAAGCGAAAACGCCTGATTTTTGATGAAAGAGATAACCACCCCCCTTACGACATGCTTCTGAAACTAAAAAAATGGTTCATTTTCAAACGTTGCGTCTTTTGAACTACAATTAACATTGTACGTGGATAATCACTTTTAGAGATAAAATGAGATGTTTAACCCCTTCGCTGCTGGGGACATTCCGTTGCAGCGCTGGGGGGGGCAGGGGGGCAGCGCGGTGGGCCTGTGCTCATGACGGAGCCGCTCCGTCATGAGCCACAGTTGAGCTGTGCTCATGACGGAACGGTTCCGTCATGACTCCGCCCATTTGCGTTGTCGCCCCGCACAGGCGGGGAAACAGCGCCGCGCAGGTGGAGCGGCCGCCAACAGGATTGTCATGACGGAACCGTTCCGTCATGAGCACAGCGCAACCGTGGCTCATGACGGAACGGTTCCGTCATGAGCGGGGAAGGGGTTAAAGTGATTTTCAAGCTTCCAGGGGCCCTAAACACGAGATTTGAGAAATGGGTAACCGTGAATGAAAATGGCCAATTTACTCACTCTGCGGCCTTAAAAAGTGTTTCTCCTCCACGGAAAGTGTATAAAATAACATTTGGATGCCTTTATTGTTCAATCAAAAACGCCCGTTTTTTGGTGAAAAAGATAACCACCCCCCTTACGACATGCTTCAGAAACGAAAAAAATGGTCCATTTTCAAATGTTGCGTCTTTGAACTGCAATTCACATTTGTACGTGGATAATCACTTTTAGAGATAAAATTAGATGTTTAAAGTGATTTACAAGCTTCCAGGGGCCCTAAACACAAGATATGAGGAATGGGTAAATATGAATGAAAATGGCCAATTTATTCACTCTGAGGCCTTAAAAAGTTTTTCTCCACTCCAGAAAGTGAATTAAATAACATTTGTAGGCCTTTATTGTTCAATCAAAAACGCCCGATTTTTGATGAAAGAGATAACCACCCCCCCTTACGACATGCTTCAGAAACTAAAAAAATGGTCAGTTTTCAAATGTTGCCTCTTTGAACTACAATTCACATTTGTACGTGGAAAAGCACTTTTAAAGATCAAATGAGATGTTTAAAGTGATTTTCATGCTTCCAGGGGCCTTAAACACAAGATTTGAGAAATGGGTAAAAGTGAATGAAAATGGCCAATTTACTCACTCTGACGCCTTAAAAAGTGTTTCTCCTCCACGGGAAGTGAATTAAATAACATTTGTAGGCCTTTATTGTTCAAGCGAGAACGCCCGATTATTGACGAAAGAGATAACCACCCCCCCTTACGACATGCTTCAGAAACGTAAAAAATGACCCGTTTTCAAATGTTGCGTCTTTGACTGACAATCCACATTTGTACGTGGATAATCACTTTTAGAGCTAAAATTAGATGTTTAAAGTGATTTTCAAGCTTCCAGGGGCCCTAAACACGAGATTTGAAAAATGGGTAACCGTGAATGAAAATGGCCAATTTTTTCACTCTGCGGCCTTAAAAAGTGTTTCTCCTCCACGGAAAGTGAATAAAATAACATTTGGATGCCTTTATTGTTCAATCAAAAACGCCCGTTTTTTGGTGAAAAAGATAACCACCCCCCCTTACGACATCCTTCAGAAACGAAAAAAATGGTCCATTTTCAAATGTTGCGTCTTTGAACTACAATTCACATTTGTACGTGGATGATCACTTTTAGAGATAAAATTAGATGTTTAAAGTGATTTACAAGCTTCCAGGGGCCCTAAACACAAGATATGAGGAATGGGTAAATATGAATGAAAATGGCCAATTTATTCACTCTGAGGCCTTAAAAAGTTTTTCTCCACTCCAGAAAGTGAATTAAATAACATTTGTAGGCCTTTATTGTTCAATCAAAAACGCCCGATTTTTGACGAAAGAGATAACCACCCCCCCTTACGACATGCTTCAGAAACTAAAAAAATGGTCCGTTTTTAAATGTAGCCTCTTTGAACTACAATTCACATTTGTACGTGGAAAAGCACTTTTAAAGATCAAATGAGATGTTTAAAGTGATTTTCATGCTTCCAGGGGCCTTAAACACAAGATTTGAGGAATGGGTAAAAGTGAATATAAATGGCCAATTTACTCACTCTGAGGCCTTAAAAAGTGTTTCTCCTCCACGGGAAGTGAATTAAATAACATTTGTAGGCCTTTATTGTTCAAGCGAGAACGCCCGATTATTGACGAAAGAGATAACCACCCCCCCTTACGACATGCTTCAGAAACAAAAAAAATGGTTCTTTTTCAAATATTGCATCTTTGAACGACAATCCACATTTGTACGTGGATAAACACTTTTAGAGATAAAATGAGATGTTTAAAGTGATTTTCAAGCTTCCAGGGGCCCTAAACACAAGATTTGATAAATGTGAAAAAGTGAATGAAAATGGCCAAATTACTCACTCTGAGGCCTTAATAAGTGTTTCTCCTCCACGGGAAGTGAATTAAATACCATTTTGAGGCCTTTATTGTTCAAGCGAAAACGCCTGATTTTTGATGAAAGAGATAACCACCCCCCCTTACGACATGCTTCTGAAACGAAAAAAATGGTCCATTTTCAAATGTTGCGTCTTTGAACTGCAATTCACATTTGTACGTGGATAATCACTTTTAGAGATAAAATTAGATGTTTAAAGTGATTTACAAGCTTCCAGGGGCCCTAAACACAAGATATGAGGAATGGGTAAATATGAATGAAAATGGCCAATTTATTCACTCTGAGGCCTTAAAAAGTGGTTCATTTTCAAACGTTGCGTCTTTTGAACTACAATTAACATTGTACGTGGATAATCACTTTTAGAGATAAAATGAGATGTTTAACCCCTTCGCTGCTGGGGACATTCCGTTGTAGCGCTGGGGGGGGCAGGGGGGCAGCGCGGTGGGCCTGTGCTCATGACGGAGCCGCTCCGTCATGAGCCACAGTTGAGCTGTGCTCATGACGGAACGGTTCCGTCATGACTCCGCCCATTTGCGTTGTCGCCCCGCACAGGCGGGGAAATAGCGCCGCGCAGGTGGAGCGGCCGCCAACAGGATTGTCATGACGGAACCGTTCCGTCATGAGCACAGCGCAACCGTGGCTCATGACGGAACGGTTCCGTCATGAGCGGGGAAGGGGTTAAAGTGATTTTCAAGCTTCCAGGGGCCCTAAACACGAGATTTGAGAAATGGGTAACCGTGAATGAAAATGGCCAATTTACTCACTCTGCGGCCTTAAAAAGTGTTTCTCCTCCACGGAAAGTGAATAAAATAACATTTGGATGCCTTTATTGTTCAATCAAAAACACCCGTTTTTTGGTGAAAAAGGTAACCACCCCCCCTTACGACATGCTTCAGAAACGAAAAAAATGTTCCATTTTCAAATGTTGCGTCTTTGAACTACAATTCACATTTGTACGTGGATGATCACTTTTAGAGATAAAATTAGATGTTTAAAGTGATTTACAAGCTTCCAGGGGCCCTAAACACAAGATATGAGGAATGGGTAAATATGAATGAAAATGGCCAATTTATTCACTCTGAGGCCTTAAAAAGTTTTTCTCCACTCCAGAAAGTGAATTAAATAACATTTGTAGACCTTTATTGTTCAATCAAAGACGCCCGATTTTTGACGAAAGAGATAACCACCCCCCCTTACGACATGCTTCAGAAACTAAAAAAATGGTTCATTTTCAAATGTTGCATCTTTGAATGACAATCCACATTTGTACGTGGATAAACACTTTTAGAGATAAAATTAGATGTTTAAAGTGATTTTCAAGCTTCCAGGGGCCCTTAACACAAGATTTGAGAAATGGGTAAAAGTGAATGAAAATGGCCAATTTACTCACTCTGAGGCCTTAAAAAGTGTTTCTCCTCCACGGGAAGTGAATTAAATAACATTTGTAGGCCTTTATTGTTCAAGCGAGAACGCCCGATTATTGACGAAAGAGATAACCACCCCCCCTTACGACATGCTTTAGAAACGTAAAAAATGGCCGGTTTTCAAATGTTGCGTCTTTGACTGACAATCCACATTTGTACGTGGATAATCACTTTTAGAGCTAAAATTAGATGTTTAAAGTGATTTTCAAGCTTCCAGGGGCCCTAAACACGAGATTTGAGAAATGGGTAACCGTGAATGAAAATGGCCAATTTACTCACTCTGAGGCCTTAAAAAGTTTTTCTCCACTCCAGAAAGTGAATTAAATAACATTTGTAGACCTTTATTGTTCAATCAAAAACGCCCGATTTTGACGAAAGAGATAACCACCCCCCCTTACGACATGCTTCAGAAACGAAAAAAATGGTCCGTTTTCAAATGTTGCGTCTTTGAATGACAATCCACATTTGTACGTGGATAATCACTTTTAGAGCTAAAATTAGATGTTTAAAGTGATTTTCAAGCTTCCAGGGGCCCTAAACACAAGATATGAGGAATGGGTAAATATGAATGAAAATGGCCAATTTATTCACTCTGAGGCCTTAAAAAGTTTTTCTCCACTCCAGAAAGTGAATTAAATAACATTTGTAGACCTTTATTGTTCAATCAAAAACGCCCGATTTTTGACGAAAGAGATAACCACCCCCCCTTACGACATGCTTCAGAAACAAAAAAAATGGTTCTTTTTCAAATGTTGCATCTTTGAACGACAATCCACATTTGTACGTGGATAAACACTTTTAGAGATAAAATGAGATGTTTAAAGTGATTTTCAAGCTTCCAGGGGCCCTAAACACAAGATTTGAGAAATGGGAAAAAGTGAATGAAAATGGCCAATTTACTCACTCTGAGGCCTTAAAAAGTGTTTCTCCTCAACGGGAAGTGAATTAAATAACATTTGTAGGCCTTTATTGTTCAAGCGAAAACGCCCGATAATTGACGAAAGAGATAACCACCCCCCCTTACGACATGCTTCAGAAACGAAAAAAATGGTCCGTTTTCAAATGTTGCGTCTTTGAATGACAATCCACATTTGTATGTGGATAATCACTTTTAGAGCTAAAATTAGATGTTTAAAGTGATTTTCAAGCTTCCAGGGGCCCTAAACACAAGATTTGAGAAATGGGTAAAAGTGAATGAAAATGGCCAATGTACTCACTCTGAGGCCTTAATAAGTGTTTCTCCTCCACGGGAAGTGAATTAAATACCATTTGGAGGCCTTTATTGTTCAAGCGAAAACGCCTGATTTTTGATGAAAGAGATAACCACCCCCCCTTACGACATGCTTCTGAAACTAAAAAAATGGTTCATTTTCAAACGTTGCGTCTTTTGAAATACAATTAACATTGTACGTGGATAATCACTTTTAGAGATAAAATGAGATGTTTAAAGTGATTTTCAAGCTTCCAGGGGCCCTAAACACGAGATTTGAGAAATGGGTAACCGTGAATGAAAATGGCCAATTTACTCACTCTGCGGCCTTAAAAAGTGTTTCTCCTCCACGGAAAGTGAATAAAATAACATTTGGATGCCTTTATTGTTCAATCAAAAACGCCTGTTTTTTGGTGAAAAAGATAACCACCCCCCCTTACGACATGCTTCAGAAACGAAAAAAATGTTCCATTTTCAAATGTTGCGTCTTTGAACTACAATTCACATTTGTACGTGGATGATCACTTTTAGAGATAAAATTAGATGTTTAAAGTGATTTACAAGCTTCCAGGGGCCCTAAACACAAGATATGAGGAATGGGTAAATATGAATGAAAATGGCCAATTTATTCACTCTGAGGCCTTAAAAAGTTTTTCTCCACTCCAGAAAGTGAATTAAATAACATTTGTAGGCCTTTATTGTTCAATCAAAAACGCCCGATTTTTGACGAAAAAGATAACCACCCCCCCTTACGACATGCTTCAGAAACGTAAAAAATGGTTCATTTTCAAATGTTGCGTCTTTGAACTACAATTCACATTTGTACGTGGATGATCACTTTTAGAGATAAAATTAGATGTTTAAAGTGATTTACAAGCTTCCAGGGGCCCTAAACACAAGATATGAGGAATGGGTAAATATGAATGAAAATGGCCAATTTATTCACTCTGAGGCCTTAAAAAGTTTTCCTCCACTCCAGAAAGTGAATTAAATAACATTTGTCGGCCTTTATTGTTCAATCAAAAACGCCCGATTTTTGACGAAAGAGATAACCACCCCCCCTTACGACATGCTTCAGAAACTAAAAAAATGGTCCGTTTTTAAATGTAGCCTCTTTGAACTACAATTCACATTTGTACGTGGAAAAGCACTTTTAAAGATCAAATGAGATGTTTAAAGTGATTTTCATGCTTCCAGGGGCCTTAAACACAAGATTTGAGGAATGGGTAAAAGTGAATGAAAATGGCCAATTTACTCACTCTGAGGCCTTAAAAAGTGTTTCTCCTCCACGGGAAGTGAATTAAATAACATTTGTAGGCCTTTATTGTTCAAGCGAGAACGCCCGATTATTGACGAAAGAGATAACCACCCCCCCTTACGACATGCTTCAGAAACGAAAAAAATGGCCCGTTTTCAAATGTTGCGTCTTTGAATGACAATCCACATTTGTACGTGGATAATCACTTTTAGAGCTAAAATTAGATGTTTAAAGTGATTTTCAAGCTTCCAGGGGCCCTAAACACAAGATTTGAGAAATGGGTAAAAGTGAATGAAAATGGCCAATTTACTCACTCTGAGGCCTTAAAAAGTTTTTCTCCTCCACGGGAAGTGAATTAAATACCATTTGGAGGCCTTTATTGTTCAAGCAAAAACGCCTGATTTTTGATGAAAGAGATAACCACCCCCCCTTACGACATGCTTCTGAAACTAAAAAAATGGTTCATTTTCAAATGTTGCGTCTTTTGAACTACAATTAACATTGTACATGGATAATCACTTTTAGAGATAAAATGAGATGTTTAAAGTGATTTTCAAGCTTCCAGGGGCCCTAAACACAAGATTTGAGAAATGGGTAAAAGTGAATGAAAATGGCCAATTTACTCACTCTGAGGCCTTAAAAAGTTGTTCTCCTCCACGGGAAGTGAATTAAATACCATTTGGAGGCCTTTATTGTTCAAGCGAAAACGCCTGATTTTTGATGAAAGAGATAACCACCCCCCCTTACGACATGCTTCTGAAACTAAAAAAATGGTTCATTTTCAAATGTTGCGTCTTTTGAACTACAATTAACATTGTATGTGGATAATCACTTTTAGAGATAAAATTAGATGTTTAAAGTGATTTACAAGCTTCCAGGGGCCCTAAACACAAGATATGAGGAATGGGTAAATATGAATGAAAATGGCCAATTTATTCACTCTGAGGCCTTAAAAAGTTTTTCTCCACTCCAGAAAGTGAATTAAATAACATTTGTAGACCTTTATTGTTCAATCAAAGACGCCCGATTTTTGACGAAAGAGATAACCACCCCCCCTTACGACATGCTTCAGAAACTAAAAAAATGGTTCATTTTCAAATGTTGCATCTTTGAACGACAATCCACATTTGTACGTGGATAAACACTTTTAGAGATAAAATTAGATGTTTAAAGTGATTTTCAAGCTTCCAGGGGCCCTAAACACAAGATTTGAGAAATGGGTAAAAGTGAATGAAAATGGCCAATTTACTCACTCTGAGGCCTTAAAAAGTGTTTCTCCTCCACGGGAAGTGAATTAAATAACATTTGTAGGCCTTTATTGTTCAAGCGAGAACGCCCGATTATTGACGAAAGAGATAACCACCCCCCCTTACGACATGCTTTAGAAACGTAAAAAATGGCCGGTTTTCAAATGTTGCGTCTTTGACTGACAATCCACATTTGTACGTGGATAATCACTTTTAGAGCTAAAATTAGATGTTTAAAGTGATTTTCAAGCTTCCAGGGGCCCTAAACACAAGATATGAGGAATGGGTAAATATGAATGAAAATGGCCAATTTATTCACTCTGAGGCCTTAAAAAGTTTTTCTCCACTCCAGAAAGTGAATTAAATAACATTTGTAGACCTTTATTGTTCAATCAAAAACGCCCGATTTTTGACGAAAGAGATAACCACCCCCCCTTACGACATGCTTCAGAAACAAAAAAAATGGTTCTTTTTCAAATGTTGCATCTTTGAACGACAATCCACATTTGTACGTGGATAAACACTTTTAGAGATAAAATGAGATGTTTAAAGTGATTTTCAAGCTTCCAGGGGCCCTAAACACAAGATTTGAGAAATGGGAAAAAGTGAATGAAAATGGCCAATTTACTCACTCTGAGGCCTTAAAAAGTGTTTCTCCTCAACGGGAAGTGAATTAAATAACATTTGTAGGCCTTTATTGTTCAAGCGAAAACGCCCGATAATTGACGAAAGAGATAACCACACCCCCTTACGACATGCTTCAGAAACGAAAAAAATGGTCCGTTTTCAAATGTTGCGTCTTTGAATGACAATCCACATTTGTACGTGGATAATCACTTTTAGAGCTAAAATTAGATGTTTAAAGTGATTTTCAAGCTTCCAGGGGCCCTAAACACAAGATTTGAGAAATGGGTAAAAGTGAATGAAAATGGCCAATGTACTCACTCTGAGGCCTTAATAAGTGTTTCTCCTCCACGGGAAGTGAATTAAATACCATTTGGAGGCCTTTATTGTTCAAGCGAAAACGCCTGATTTTTGATGAAAGAGATAACCACCCCCCCTTACGACATGCTTCTGAAACTAAAAAAATGGTTCATTTTCAAACGTTGCGTCTTTTGAAATACAATTAACATTGTACGTGGATAATCACTTTTAGAGATAAAATGAGATGTTTAAAGTGATTTTCAAGCTTCCAGGGGCCCTAAACACGAGATTTGAGAAATGGGTAACCGTGAATGAAAATGGCCAATTTACTCACTCTGCGGCCTTAAAAAGTGTTTCTCCTCCACGGAAAGTGAATAAAATAACATTTGTAGGCCTTTATTGTTCAAGCGAAAACGCCCGATTATTGACGAAAGAGATAACCACCCCCCCTTACGACATGCTTCAGAAACGAAAAAAATGTTCCATTTTCAAATGTTGCGTCTTTGAACTACAATTCACATTTGTACGTGGATGATCACTTTTAGAGATAAAATTAGATGTTTAAAGTGATTTACAAGCTTCCAGGGGCCCTAAACACAAGATATGAGGAATGGGTAAATATGAATGAAAATGGCCAATTTATTCACTCTGAGGCCTTAAAAAGTTTTTCTCCACTCCAGAAAGTGAATTAAATAACATTTGTAGGCCTTTATTGTTCAATCAAAAACGCCCGATTTTTGACGAAAAAGATAACCACCCCCCCTTACGACATGCTTCAGAAACGTAAAAAATGGTTCATTTTCAAATGTTGCGTCTTTGAACTACAATTCACATTTGTACGTGGATGATCACTTTTAGAGATAAAATTAGATGTTTAAAGTGATTTACAAGCTTCCAGGGGCCCTAAACACAAGATATGAGGAATGGGTAAATATGAATGAAAATGGCCAATTTATTCACTCTGAGGCCTTAAAAAGTTTTTCTCCACTCCAGAAAGTGAATTAAATAACATTTGTAGGCCTTTATTGTTCAATCAAAAACGCCCGATTTTTGACGAAAGAGATAACCACCCCCCCTTACGACATGCTTCAGAAACTAAAAAAATGGTCAGTTTTTAAATGTAGCCTCTTTGAACTACAATTCACATTTGTACGTGGAAAAGCACTTTTGCAGATCAAATGAGATGTTTAAAGTGATTTTCGTGCTTCCAGGGGCCTTAAACACAAGATTTGAGGAATGGGTAAAAGTGAATGAAAATGGCCAATTTACTCACTCTGAGGCCTTAAAAAGTGTTTCTCCTCCACGGGAAGTGAATTAAATAACATTTGTAGGCCTTTATTGTTCAAGCGAGAACGCCCGATTATTGACGAAAGAGATAACCACCCCCCCTTACGACATGCTTCAGAAACAAAAAAAATGGTTCTTTTTCAAATGTTGCATCTTTGAACGACAATCCACATTTGTACGTGGATAAACACTTTTAGAGATAAAATGAGATGTTTAAAGTGATTTTCAAGCTTCCAGGGGCCCTAAACACAAGATTTGATAAATGTGAAAAAGTGAATGAAAATGGCCAATTTACTCACTCTGAGGCCTTAAAAAGTGTTTCTCCTCAACGGGAAGTGAATTAAATAACATTTGTAGGCCTTTATTGTTCAAGCGAAAACGCCCGATTATTGACGAAAGAGATAACCACCCTCCCTTACGACATGCTTCAGAAACAAAAAAATTGCCCGTTTTCAAATGTTGCGTCTTTGAATGACAATCCACATTTGTACGTGGATAATCACTTTTAGAGCTAAAATTAGATGTTTAAAGTGATTTTCAAGCTTCCAGGGGCCCTAAACACAAGATTTGAGAAATGGGTAAAAGTGAATGAAAATGGCCAATTTACTCACTCTGAGGCCTTAATAAGTGTTTCTCCTCCACGGGAAGTGAATTAAATACCATTTGGAGGCCTTTATTGTTCAAGCGAAAACGCCTGATTTTTGATGAAAGAGATAACCACCCCCCCTTACGACATGCTTCTGAAACTAAAAAAATGGTTCATTTTCAAACGTTGCGTCTTTTGAACTACAATTAACATTGTACGTGGATAATCACTTTTAGAGATAAAATGAGATGTTTAACCCCTTCGCTGCTGGGGACATTCCGTTGCAGCGCTGGGGGGGGCAGGGGGGCAGCGCAGTGGGCCTGTGCTCATGACGGAGCCGCTCCGTCATGAGCCACAGTTGAGCTGTGCTCATGATGGAACGGTTCCGTCATGACTCCGCCCATTTGCGTTGTCGCCCCGCACAGGCGGGGAAACAGCGCCGCGCAGGTGGAGCGGCCGCCAACAGGATTGTCATGACGGAACCGTTCCGTCATGAGCACAGCGCAACCGTGGCTCATGACGGAACGGTTCCGTCATGAGCGGGGAAGGGGTTAAAGTGATTTTCAAGCTTCCAGGGGCCCTAAACACGAGATTTGAGAAATGGGTAACCGTGAATGAAAATGGCCAATTTACTCACTCTGCGGCCTTAAAAAGTGTTTCTCCTCCACGGAAAGTGAATAAAATAACATTTGGATGCCTTTATTGTTCAATCAAAAACACCCGTTTTTTGGTGAAAAAGGTAACCACCCCCCCTTACGACATGCTTCAGAAACGAAAAAAATGTTCCATTTTCAAATGTTGCGTCTTTGAACTACAATTCACATTTGTACGTGGATGATCACTTTTAGAGATAAAATTAGATGTTTAAAGTGATTTACAAGCTTCCAGGGGCCCTAAACACAAGATATGAGGAATGGGTAAATATGAATGAAAATGGCCAATTTATTCACTCTGAGGCCTTAAAAAGTTTTTCTCCACTCCAGAAAGTGAATTAAATAACATTTGTAGACCTTTATTGTTCAATCAAAAACGCCCGATTTTTGACAAAAGAGATAACCACCCCCCCTTACGACATGCTTCAGAAACAAAAAAAATGGTTCATTTTCAAATGTTGCATCTTTGAACGACAATCCACATTTGTACGTGGATAAACTTTTAGAGATAAAATTAGATGTTTAAAGTGATTTTCAAGCTTCCAGGGGCCCTAAACACAAGATTTGAGAAATGGGTAAAAGTGAATGAAAATGGCCAATTTACTCACTCTGAGGCCTTAAAAAGTTTTTCTCCTCAACGGGAAGTGAATTAAATAACATTTGTAGGCCTTTATTGTTCAAGCGAAAACGCCCGATTATTGACGAAAGAGATAACCACCCCCCCTTACGACATGCTTCAGAAACGAAAAAAATGGTCCGTTTTCAAATGTTGCGTCTTTGAATGACAATCCACATTTGTACGTGGATAATCACTTTTAGAGCTAAAATTAGATGTTTAAAGTGATTTTCAAGCTTCCAGGGGGCCTAAGCACAAGATTTGAGAAATGGGTAAAAGTGAATGAAAATGGCCAATTTACTCACTCTGAGGCCTTAAAAAGTGTTTCTCCTCCACGGGAAGTGAATTAAATACCATTTGGAGGCCTTTATTGTTCAAGCAAAAACGCCTGATTTTTGATGAAAGAGATAACCACCCCCCCTTACGACATGCTTCTGAAACTAAAAAAATGGTTCATTTTCAAATGTTGCGTCTTTTGAACTACAATTAACATTGTACATGGATAATCACTTTTAGAGATAAAATGAGATGTTTAAAGTGATTTTCAAGCTTCCAGGGGCCCTAAACACAAGATTTGAGAAATGGGTAAAAGTGAATGAAAATGGCCAATTTACTCACTCTGAGGCCTTAAAAAGTATTTCTCCTCCACGGGAAGTGAATTAAATACCATTTGGAGGCCTTTATTGTTCAAGCGAAAACGCCTGATTATTGACGAAAGAGATAACCACCCCCCCTTACGACATGCTTCAGAAACAAAAAAAATGGTCCGTTTTCAAATGTTGCGTCTTTGAATGACAATCCACATTTGTACGTGGATAATCACTTTTAGAGCTAAAATTAGATGTTTAAAGTGATTTTCAAGCTTCCAGGGGCCCTAAACACAAGATTTGAGAAATGGGTAAAAGTGAATGAAAATGGCCAATTTACTCACTCTGAGGCCTTAAAAAGTTTTTCTCCACTCCAGAAAGTGAATTAAATAACATTTGTAGACCTTTATTGTTCAATCAAAAACGCCCGATTTTTGACGAAAGAGATAACCACCCCCCCTTACGACATGCTTCAGAAACGAAAAAAATGGTCCGTTTTCAAATGTTGCGTCTTTGAATGACAATCCACATTTGTACGTGGATAATCACTTTTAGAGCTAAAATTAGATGTTTAAAGTGATTTTCAAGCTTCCAGTGGCCCTAAACACAAGATTTGAGAAATGGGTAAAAGTGAATGAAAATGGCCAATTTACTCACTCTGAGGCCTTAATAAGTGTTTCTCCTCCACGGGAAGTGAATTAAATACCATTTGGAGGCCTTTATTGTTCAAGCGAAAACGCCTGATTTTTGATGAAAGAGATAACCACCCCACCTTACGACATGCTTCAGAAACGAAAAAAATGTTCCATTTTCAAATGTTGCGTCTTTGAACTACAATTCACATTTGTACGTGGATGATCACTTTTAGAGATAAAATTAGATGTTTAAAGTGATTTACAAGCTTCCAGGGGCCCTAAACACAAGATATGAGGAATGGGTAAATATGAATGAAAATGGCCAATTTATTCACTTTGAGGCCTTAAAAAGTTTTTCTCCACTCCAGAAAGTGAATTAAATAACATTTGTAGGCCTTTATTGTTCAATCAAAAACGCCCGATTTTTGACGAAAGAGATAACCACCCCCCCTTACGACATGCTTCAGAAACTAAAAAAATGGTCCGTTTTCAAATGTTGCCTCTTTGAACTACAATTCACATTTGTACGTGGAAAAGCACTTTTAAAGATCAAATGAGATGTTTAAAGTGATTTTCATGCTTCCAGGGGCCTTAAACACAAGATTTGAGGAATGGGTAAAAGTGAATGAAAATGGCCAATTTACTCACTCTGAGGCCTTAAAAAGTGTTTCTCCTCCACGGGAAGTGAATTAAATACCATTTGGAGGTCTTTATTGTTCAAGCGAAAACGCCTGATTTTTGATGAAAGAGATAACCACCCCCCCTTACGACATGCTTCTGAAACTGAAAAAATGGTTAATTTTCAAATGTTGCGTCTTTGAACCACAATTAACATTTGTACGTGGATAAACACTTTTAGAGCTAAAATTAGATGTTTAAAGTGATTTTCAAGCTTCCAGGGGCCCTAAACACGAGATTTGAGAAATGGGTAAACGTGAATGAAAATGGCCAATTTACTTACTCTGCGGCCTTAAAAAGTGTTTCTCCTCCACGGAAAGTGAATAAAATAACATTTGGATGCCTTTATTGTTCAATCAAAAATGCCCGTTTTTGGTGAAAAAGATAACCACCCCCCCTTACGACATGCTTCAGAAACAAAAAAAATGGTCCATTTTCAAATGTTGCGTCTTTGAACTACAATTCACATTTGTACGTGGATAATCACTTTTAGAGATAAAATTAGATGTTTAAAGTGATTTACAAGCTTCCAGGGGCCCTAAACACAAGATATGAGGAATGGGTAAATATGAATGAAAATGGCTAATTTATTCACTCTGAGGCCTTAAAAAGTTTTTCTCCACTCCAGAAAGTGAATTAAATAACATTTGTAGACCTGTATTGTTCAAGCGAAAACGCCCGATTATTGACGAAAGAGATAACCACCCCCCCTTACGACATGCTTCAGAAACGAAAAAAATGGTCCGTTTTCAAATGTTGCGTCTTTGAATGACAATCCACATTTGTACGTGGATAATCACTTTTAGAGCTAAAATTAGATGTTTAAAGTGATTTTCAAGCTTCCATGGGGCCCTAAACACAAGATTTGAGAAATGGGTAAAAGTGAATGAAAATGGCCAATTTACTCACTCTGAGGCCTTAAAAAGTGTTTCTCCTCCACGGGAAGTGAATTAAATACCATTTGGAGGCCTTTATTGTTCAAGCGAAAACGCCTGATTTTTGATGAAAGAGATAACCACCCCCCTTACGACATGCTTCTGAAACTAAAAAAATGGTTCATTTTCAAATGTTGCGTCTTTTGAACTACAATTAACATTGTACATGGATAATCACTTTTAGAGATAAAATGAGATGTTTAAAGTGATTTTCAAGCTTCCAGGGGCCCTAAACACAAGATTTGAGAAATGGGTAAAAGTGAATGAAAATGGCCAATTTACTCACTCTGAGGCCTTAAAAAGTTTTTCTCCACTCCAGAAAGTGAATTAAATAACATTTGTAGACCTTTATTGTTCAATCAAAAACGCCCGATTTTTGACGAAAGAGATAACCACCCCCCCTTACGACATGCTTCAGAAACGAAAAAAATGGTCCGTTTTCAAATGTTGCGTCTTTGAATGACAATCCACATTTGTACGTGGATAATCACTTTTAGAGCTAAAATTAGATGTTTAAAGTGATTTTCAAGCTTCCAGTGGCCCTAAACACAAGATTTGAGAAATGGGTAAAAGTGAATGAAAATGGCCAATTTACTCACTCTGAGGCCTTAATAAGTGTTTCTCCTCCACGGGAAGTGAATTAAATACCATTTGGAGGCCTTTATTGTTCAAGCGAAAACGCCTGATTTTTGATGAAAGAGATAACCACCCCACCTTACGACATGCTTCAGAAACGAAAAAAATGTTCCATTTTCAAATGTTGCGTCTTTGAACTACAATTCACATTTGTACGTGGATGATCACTTTTAGAGATAAAATTAGATGTTTAAAGTGATTTACAAGCTTCCAGGGGCCCTAAACACAAGATATGAGGAATGGGTAAATATGAATGAAAATGGCCAATTTATTCACTCTGAGGCCTTAAAAAGTTTTTCTCCACTCCAGAAAGTGAATTAAATAACATTTGTAGGCCTTTATTGTTCAATCAAAAACGCCCGATTTTTGACGAAAGAGATAACCACCCCCCCTTACGACATGCTTCAGAAACTAAAAAAATGGTCCGTTTTCAAATGTTGCCTCTTTGAACTACAATTCACATTTGTACGTGGAAAAGCACTTTTAAAGATCAAATGAGATGTTTAAAGTGATTTTCATGCTTCCAGGGGCCTTAAACACAAGATTTGAGGAATGGGTAAAAGTGAATGAAAATGGCCAATTTACTCACTCTGAGGCCTTAAAAAGTGTTTCTCCTCCACGGGAAGTGAATTAAATACCATTTGGAGGTCTTTATTGTTCAAGCGAAAACGCCTGATTTTTGATGAAAGAGATAACCACCCCCCCTTACGACATGCTTCTGAAACTGAAAAAATGGTTAATTTTCAAATGTTGCGTCTTTGAACCACAATTAACATTTGTACGTGGATAAACACTTTTAGAGCTAAAATTAGATGTTTAAAGTGATTTTCAAGCTTCCAGGGGCCCTAAACACGAGATTTGAGAAATGGGTAAACGTGAATGAAAATGGCCAATTTACTTACTCTGCGGCCTTAAAAAGTGTTTCTCCTCCACGGAAAGTGAATAAAATAACATTTGGATGCCTTTATTGTTCAATCAAAAATGCCCGTTTTTGGTGAAAAAGATAACCACCCCCCCTTACGACATGCTTCAGAAACAAAAAAAATGGTCCATTTTCAAATGTTGCGTCTTTGAACTACAATTCACATTTGTACGTGGATAATCACTTTTAGAGATAAAATTAGATGTTTAAAGTGATTTACAAGCTTCCAGGGGCCCTAAACACAAGATATGAGGAATGGGTAAATATGAATGAAAATGGCTAATTTATTCACTCTGAGGCCTTAAAAAGTTTTTCTCCACTCCAGAAAGTGAATTAAATAACATTTGTAGACCTGTATTGTTCAAGCGAAAACGCCCGATTATTGACGAAAGAGATAACCACCCCCCCTTACGACATGCTTCAGAAACGAAAAAAATGGTCCGTTTTCAAATGTTGCGTCTTTGAATGACAATCCACATTTGTACGTGGATAATCACTTTTAGAGCTAAAATTAGATGTTTAAAGTGATTTTCAAGCTTCCAGGGGCCCTAAACACAAGATTTGAGAAATGGGTAAAAGTGAATGAAAATGGCCAATTTACTCACTCTGAGGCCTTAAAAAGTGTTTCTCCTCCACGGGAAGTGAATTAAATACCATTTGGAGGCCTTTATTGTTCAAGCGAAAACGCCTGATTTTTGATGAAAGAGATAACCACCCCCCTTACGACATGCTTCTGAAACTAAAAAAATGGTTCATTTTCAAACGTTGCGTCTTTTGAACTACAATTAACATTGTACGTGGATAATCACTTTTAGAGATAAAATGAGATGTTTAACCCCTTCGCTGCTGGGGACATTCCGTTGCAGCGCTGGGGGGGGCAGGGGGGCAGCGCGGTGGGCCTGTGCTCATGACGGAGCCGCTCCGTCATGAGCCACAGTTGAGCTGTGCTCATGACGGAACGGTTCCGTCATGACTCCGCCCATTTGCGTTGTCGCCCCGCACAGGCGGGGAAACAGCGCCGCGCAGGTGGAGCGGCCGCCAACAGGATTGTCATGACGGAACCGTTCCGTCATGAGCACAGCGCAACCGTGGCTCATGACGGAACGGTTCCGTCATGAGCGGGGAAGGGGTTAAAGTGATTTTCAAGCTTCCAGGGGCCCTAAACACGAGATTTGAGAAATGGGTAACCGTGAATGAAAATGGCCAATTTACTCACTCTGCGGCCTTAAAAAGTGTTTCTCCTCCACGGAAAGTGTATAAAATAACATTTGGATGCCTTTATTGTTCAATCAAAAACGCCCGTTTTTTGGTGAAAAAGATAACCACCCCCCTTACGACATGCTTCAGAAACGAAAAAAATGGTCCATTTTCAAATGTTGCGTCTTTGAACTGCAATTCACATTTGTACGTGGATAATCACTTTTAGAGATAAAATTAGATGTTTAAAGTGATTTACAAGCTTCCAGGGGCCCTAAACACAAGATATGAGGAATGGGTAAATATGAATGAAAATGGCCAATTTATTCACTCTGAGGCCTTAAAAAGTTTTTCTCCACTCCAGAAAGTGAATTAAATAACATTTGTAGGCCTTTATTGTTCAATCAAAAACGCCCGATTTTTGATGAAAGAGATAACCACCCCCCCTTACGACATGCTTCAGAAACTAAAAAAATGGTCAGTTTTCAAATGTTGCCTCTTTGAACTACAATTCACATTTGTACGTGGAAAAGCACTTTTAAAGATCAAATGAGATGTTTAAAGTGATTTTCATGCTTCCAGGGGCCTTAAACACAAGATTTGAGAAATGGGTAAAAGTGAATGAAAATGGCCAATTTACTCACTCTGACGCCTTAAAAAGTGTTTCTCCTCCACGGGAAGTGAATTAAATAACATTTGTAGGCCTTTATTGTTCAAGCGAGAACGCCCGATTATTGACGAAAGAGATAACCACCCCCCCTTACGACATGCTTCAGAAACGTAAAAAATGACCCGTTTTCAAATGTTGCGTCTTTGACTGACAATCCACATTTGTACGTGGATAATCACTTTTAGAGCTAAAATTAGATGTTTAAAGTGATTTTCAAGCTTCCAGGGGCCCTAAACACGAGATTTGAAAAATGGGTAACCGTGAATGAAAATGGCCAATTTTTTCACTCTGCGGCCTTAAAAAGTGTTTCTCCTCCACGGAAAGTGAATAAAATAACATTTGGATGCCTTTATTGTTCAATCAAAAACGCCCGTTTTTTGGTGAAAAAGATAACCACCCCCCCTTACGACATCCTTCAGAAACGAAAAAAATGGTCCATTTTCAAATGTTGCGTCTTTGAACTACAATTCACATTTGTACGTGGATGATCACTTTTAGAGATAAAATTAGATGTTTAAAGTGATTTACAAGCTTCCAGGGGCCCTAAACACAAGATATGAGGAATGGGTAAATATGAATGAAAATGGCCAATTTATTCACTCTGAGGCCTTAAAAAGTTTTTCTCCACTCCAGAAAGTGAATTAAATAACATTTGTAGGCCTTTATTGTTCAATCAAAAACGCCCGATTTTTGACGAAAGAGATAACCACCCCCCCTTACGACATGCTTCAGAAACTAAAAAAATGGTCCGTTTTTAAATGTAGCCTCTTTGAACTACAATTCACATTTGTACGTGGAAAAGCACTTTTAAAGATCAAATGAGATGTTTAAAGTGATTTTCATGCTTCCAGGGGCCTTAAACACAAGATTTGAGGAATGGGTAAAAGTGAATATAAATGGCCAATTTACTCACTCTGAGGCCTTAAAAAGTGTTTCTCCTCCACGGGAAGTGAATTAAATAACATTTGTAGGCCTTTATTGTTCAAGCGAGAACGCCCGATTATTGACGAAAGAGATAACCACCCCCCCTTACGACATGCTTCAGAAACAAAAAAAATGGTTCTTTTTCAAATATTGCATCTTTGAACGACAATCCACATTTGTACGTGGATAAACACTTTTAGAGATAAAATGAGATGTTTAAAGTGATTTTCAAGCTTCCAGGGGCCCTAAACACAAGATTTGATAAATGTGAAAAAGTGAATGAAAATGGCCAAATTACTCACTCTGAGGCCTTAATAAGTGTTTCTCCTCCACGGGAAGTGAATTAAATACCATTTTGAGGCCTTTATTGTTCAAGCGAAAACGCCTGATTTTTGATGAAAGAGATAACCACCCCCCCTTACGACATGCTTCTGAAACGAAAAAAATGGTCCATTTTCAAATGTTGCGTCTTTGAACTGCAATTCACATTTGTACGTGGATAATCACTTTTAGAGATAAAATTAGATGTTTAAAGTGATTTACAAGCTTCCAGGGGCCCTAAACACAAGATATGAGGAATGGGTAAATATGAATGAAAATGGCCAATTTATTCACTCTGAGGCCTTAAAAAGTGGTTCATTTTCAAACGTTGCGTCTTTTGAACTACAATTAACATTGTACGTGGATAATCACTTTTAGAGATAAAATGAGATGTTTAACCCCTTCGCTGCTGGGGACATTCCGTTGTAGCGCTGGGGGGGGCAGGGGGGCAGCGCGGTGGGCCTGTGCTCATGACGGAGCCGCTCCGTCATGAGCCACAGTTGAGCTGTGCTCATGACGGAACGGTTCCGTCATGACTCCGCCCATTTGCGTTGTCGCCCCGCACAGGCGGGGAAATAGCGCCGCGCAGGTGGAGCGGCCGCCAACAGGATTGTCATGACGGAACCGTTCCGTCATGAGCACAGCGCAACCGTGGCTCATGACGGAACGGTTCCGTCATGAGCGGGGAAGGGGTTAAAGTGATTTTCAAGCTTCCAGGGGCCCTAAACACGAGATTTGAGAAATGGGTAACCGTGAATGAAAATGGCCAATTTACTCACTCTGCGGCCTTAAAAAGTGTTTCTCCTCCACGGAAAGTGAATAAAATAACATTTGGATGCCTTTATTGTTCAATCAAAAACACCCGTTTTTTGGTGAAAAAGGTAACCACCCCCCCTTACGACATGCTTCAGAAACGAAAAAAATGTTCCATTTTCAAATGTTGCGTCTTTGAACTACAATTCACATTTGTACGTGGATGATCACTTTTAGAGATAAAATTAGATGTTTAAAGTGATTTACAAGCTTCCAGGGGCCCTAAACACAAGATATGAGGAATGGGTAAATATGAATGAAAATGGCCAATTTATTCACTCTGAGGCCTTAAAAAGTTTTTCTCCACTCCAGAAAGTGAATTAAATAACATTTGTAGACCTTTATTGTTCAATCAAAGACGCCCGATTTTTGACGAAAGAGATAACCACCCCCCCTTACGACATGCTTCAGAAACTAAAAAAATGGTTCATTTTCAAATGTTGCATCTTTGAATGACAATCCACATTTGTACGTGGATAAACACTTTTAGAGATAAAATTAGATGTTTAAAGTGATTTTCAAGCTTCCAGGGGCCCTTAACACAAGATTTGAGAAATGGGTAAAAGTGAATGAAAATGGCCAATTTACTCACTCTGAGGCCTTAAAAAGTGTTTCTCCTCCACGGGAAGTGAATTAAATAACATTTGTAGGCCTTTATTGTTCAAGCGAGAACGCCCGATTATTGACGAAAGAGATAACCACCCCCCCTTACGACATGCTTTAGAAACGTAAAAAATGGCCGGTTTTCAAATGTTGCGTCTTTGACTGACAATCCACATTTGTACGTGGATAATCACTTTTAGAGCTAAAATTAGATGTTTAAAGTGATTTTCAAGCTTCCAGGGGCCCTAAACACGAGATTTGAGAAATGGGTAACCGTGAATGAAAATGGCCAATTTACTCACTCTGAGGCCTTAAAAAGTTTTTCTCCACTCCAGAAAGTGAATTAAATAACATTTGTAGACCTTTATTGTTCAATCAAAAACGCCCGATTTTTGACGAAAGAGATAACCACCCCCCCTTACGACATGCTTCAGAAACGAAAAAAATGGTCCGTTTTCAAATGTTGCGTCTTTGAATGACAATCCACATTTGTACGTGGATAATCACTTTTAGAGCTAAAATTAGATGTTTAAAGTGATTTTCAAGCTTCCAGGGGCCCTAAACACAAGATATGAGGAATGGGTAAATATGAATGAAAATGGCCAATTTATTCACTCTGAGGCCTTAAAAAGTTTTTCTCCACTCCAGAAAGTGAATTAAATAACATTTGTAGACCTTTATTGTTCAATCAAAAACGCCCGATTTTTGACGAAAGAGATAACCACCCCCCCTTACGACATGCTTCAGAAACAAAAAAAATGGTTCTTTTTCAAATGTTGCATCTTTGAACGACAATCCACATTTGTACGTGGATAAACACTTTTAGAGATAAAATGAGATGTTTAAAGTGATTTTCAAGCTTCCAGGGGCCCTAAACACAAGATTTGAGAAATGGGAAAAAGTGAATGAAAATGGCCAATTTACTCACTCTGAGGCCTTAAAAAGTGTTTCTCCTCAACGGGAAGTGAATTAAATAACATTTGTAGGCCTTTATTGTTCAAGCGAAAACGCCCGATAATTGACGAAAGAGATAACCACCCCCCCTTACGACATGCTTCAGAAACGAAAAAAATGGTCCGTTTTCAAATGTTGCGTCTTTGAATGACAATCCACATTTGTATGTGGATAATCACTTTTAGAGCTAAAATTAGATGTTTAAAGTGATTTTCAAGCTTCCAGGGGCCCTAAACACAAGATTTGAGAAATGGGTAAAAGTGAATGAAAATGGCCAATGTACTCACTCTGAGGCCTTAATAAGTGTTTCTCCTCCACGGGAAGTGAATTAAATACCATTTGGAGGCCTTTATTGTTCAAGCGAAAACGCCTGATTTTTGATGAAAGAGATAACCACCCCCCCTTACGACATGCTTCTGAAACTAAAAAAATGGTTCATTTTCAAACGTTGCGTCTTTTGAAATACAATTAACATTGTACGTGGATAATCACTTTTAGAGATAAAATGAGATGTTTAAAGTGATTTTCAAGCTTCCAGGGGCCCTAAACACGAGATTTGAGAAATGGGTAACCGTGAATGAAAATGGCCAATTTACTCACTCTGCGGCCTTAAAAAGTGTTTCTCCTCCACGGAAAGTGAATAAAATAACATTTGGATGCCTTTATTGTTCAATCAAAAACGCCCGTTTTTTGGTGAAAAAGATAACCACCCCCCCTTACGACATGCTTCAGAAACGAAAAAAATGTTCCATTTTCAAATGTTGCGTCTTTGAACTACAATTCACATTTGTACGTGGATGATCACTTTTAGAGATAAAATTAGATGTTTAAAGTGATTTACAAGCTTCCAGGGGCCCTAAACACAAGATATGAGGAATGGGTAAATATGAATGAAAATGGCCAATTTATTCACTCTGAGGCCTTAAAAAGTTTTTCTCCACTCCAGAAAGTGAATTAAATAACATTTGTAGGCCTTTATTGTTCAATCAAAAACGCCCGATTTTTGACGAAAAAGATAACCACCCCCCCTTACGACATGCTTCAGAAACGTAAAAAATGGTTCATTTTCAAATGTTGCGTCTTTGAACTACAATTCACATTTGTACGTGGATGATCACTTTTAGAGATAAAATTAGATGTTTAAAGTGATTTACAAGCTTCCAGGGGCCCTAAACACAAGATATGAGGAATGGGTAAATATGAATGAAAATGGCCAATTTATTCACTCTGAGGCCTTAAAAAGTTTTCCTCCACTCCAGAAAGTGAATTAAATAACATTTGTCGGCCTTTATTGTTCAATCAAAAACGCCCGATTTTTGACGAAAGAGATAACCACCCCCCCTTACGACATGCTTCAGAAACTAAAAAAATGGTCCGTTTTTAAATGTAGCCTCTTTGAACTACAATTCACATTTGTACGTGGAAAAGCACTTTTAAAGATCAAATGAGATGTTTAAAGTGATTTTCATGCTTCCAGGGGCCTTAAACACAAGATTTGAGGAATGGGTAAAAGTGAATGAAAATGGCCAATTTACTCACTCTGAGGCCTTAAAAAGTGTTTCTCCTCCACGGGAAGTGAATTAAATAACATTTGTAGGCCTTTATTGTTCAAGCGAGAACGCCCGATTATTGACGAAAGAGATAACCACCCCCCCTTACGACATGCTTCAGAAACGAAAAAAATGGCCCGTTTTCAAATGTTGCGTCTTTGAATGACAATCCACATTTGTACGTGGATAATCACTTTTAGAGCTAAAATTAGACGTTTAAAGTGATTTTCAAGCTTCCAGGGGCCCTAAACACAAGATTTGAGAAATGGGTAAAAGTGAATGAAAATGGCCAATTTACTCACTCTGAGGCCTTAAAAAGTTTTTCTCCTCCACGGGAAGTGAATTAAATACCATTTGGAGGCCTTTATTGTTCAAGCAAAAACGCCTGATTTTTGATGAAAGAGATAACCACCCCCCCTTACGACATGCTTCTGAAACTAAAAAAATGGTTCATTTTCAAATGTTGCGTCTTTTGAACTACAATTAACATTGTACATGGATAATCACTTTTAGAGATAAAATGAGATGTTTAAAGTGATTTTCAAGCTTCCAGGGGCCCTAAACACAAGATTTGAGAAATGGGTAAAAGTGAATGAAAATGGCCAATTTACTCACTCTGAGGCCTTAAAAAGTTGTTCTCCTCCACGGGAAGTGAATTAAATACCATTTGGAGGCCTTTATTGTTCAAGCGAAAACGCCTGATTTTTGATGAAAGAGATAACCACCCCCCCTTACGACATGCTTCTGAAACTAAAAAAATGGTTCATTTTCAAATGTTGCGTCTTTTGAACTACAATTAACATTGTATGTGGATAATCACTTTTAGAGATAAAATTAGATGTTTAAAGTGATTTACAAGCTTCCAGGGGCCCTAAACACAAGATATGAGGAATGGGTAAATATGAATGAAAATGGCCAATTTATTCACTCTGAGGCCTTAAAAAGTTTTTCTCCACTCCAGAAAGTGAATTAAATAACATTTGTAGACCTTTATTGTTCAATCAAAGACGCCCGATTTTTGACGAAAGAGATAACCACCCCCCCTTACGACATGCTTCAGAAACTAAAAAAATGGTTCATTTTCAAATGTTGCATCTTTGAACGACAATCCACATTTGTACGTGGATAAACACTTTTAGAGATAAAATTAGATGTTTAAAGTGATTTTCAAGCTTCCAGGGGCCCTAAACACAAGATTTGAGAAATGGGTAAAAGTGAATGAAAATGGCCAATTTACTCACTCTGAGGCCTTAAAAAGTGTTTCTCCTCCACGGGAAGTGAATTAAATAACATTTGTAGGCCTTTATTGTTCAAGCGAGAACGCCCGATTATTGACGAAAGAGATAACCACCCCCCCTTACGACATGCTTTAGAAACGTAAAAAATGGCCGGTTTTCAAATGTTGCGTCTTTGACTGACAATCCACATTTGTACGTGGATAATCACTTTTAGAGCTAAAATTAGATGTTTAAAGTGATTTTCAAGCTTCCAGGGGCCCTAAACACAAGATATGAGGAATGGGTAAATATGAATGAAAATGGCCAATTTATTCACTCTGAGGCCTTAAAAAGTTTTTCTCCACTCCAGAAAGTGAATTAAATAACATTTGTAGACCTTTATTGTTCAATCAAAAACGCCCGATTTTTGACGAAAGAGATAACCACCCCCCCTTACGACATGCTTCAGAAACAAAAAAAATGGTTCTTTTTCAAATGTTGCATCTTTGAACGACAATCCACATTTGTACGTGGATAAACACTTTTAGAGATAAAATGAGATGTTTAAAGTGATTTTCAAGCTTCCAGGGGCCCTAAACACAAGATTTGAGAAATGGGAAAAAGTGAATGAAAATGGCCAATTTACTCACTCTGAGGCCTTAAAAAGTGTTTCTCCTCAACGGGAAGTGAATTAAATAACATTTGTAGGCCTTTATTGTTCAAGCGAAAACGCCCGATAATTGACGAAAGAGATAACCACACCCCCTTACGACATGCTTCAGAAACGAAAAAAATGGTCCGTTTTCAAATGTTGCGTCTTTGAATGACAATCCACATTTGTACGTGGATAATCACTTTTAGAGCTAAAATTAGATGTTTAAAGTGATTTTCAAGCTTCCAGGGGCCCTAAACACAAGATTTGAGAAATGGGTAAAAGTGAATGAAAATGGCCAATGTACTCACTCTGAGGCCTTAATAAGTGTTTCTCCTCCACGGGAAGTGAATTAAATACCATTTGGAGGCCTTTATTGTTCAAGCGAAAACGCCTGATTTTTGATGAAAGAGATAACCACCCCCCCTTACGACATGCTTCTGAAACTAAAAAAATGGTTCATTTTCAAACGTTGCGTCTTTTGAAATACAATTAACATTGTACGTGGATAATCACTTTTAGAGATAAAATGAGATGTTTAAAGTGATTTTCAAGCTTCCAGGGGCCCTAAACACGAGATTTGAGAAATGGGTAACCGTGAATGAAAATGGCCAATTTACTCACTCTGCGGTCTTAAAAAGTGTTTCTCCTCCACGGAAAGTGAATAAAATAACATTTGTAGGCCTTTATTGTTCAAGCGAAAACGCCCGATTATTGACGAAAGAGATAACCACCCCCCCTTACGACATGCTTCAGAAACGAAAAAAATGTTCCATTTTCAAATGTTGCGTCTTTGAACTACAATTCACATTTGTACGTGGATGATCACTTTTAGAGATAAAATTAGATGTTTAAAGTGATTTACAAGCTTCCAGGGGCCCTAAACACAAGATATGAGGAATGGGTAAATATGAATGAAAATGGCCAATTTATTCACTCTGAGGCCTTAAAAAGTTTTTCTCCACTCCAGAAAGTGAATTAAATAACATTTGTAGGCCTTTATTGTTCAATCAAAAACGCCCGATTTTTGACGAAAAAGATAACCACCCCCCCTTACGACATGCTTCAGAAACGTAAAAAATGGTTCATTTTCAAATGTTGCGTCTTTGAACTACAATTCACATTTGTACGTGGATGATCACTTTTAGAGATAAAATTAGATGTTTAAAGTGATTTACAAGCTTCCAGGGGCCCTAAACACAAGATATGAGGAATGGGTAAATATGAATGAAAATGGCCAATTTATTCACTCTGAGGCCTTAAAAAGTTTTTCTCCACTCCAGAAAGTGAATTAAATAACATTTGTAGGCCTTTATTGTTCAATCAAAAACGCCCGATTTTTGACGAAAGAGATAACCACCCCCCCTTACGACATGCTTCAGAAACTAAAAAAATGGTCAGTTTTTAAATGTAGCCTCTTTGAACTACAATTCACATTTGTACGTGGAAAAGCACTTTTGCAGATCAAATGAGATGTTTAAAGTGATTTTCGTGCTTCCAGGGGCCTTAAACACAAGATTTGAGGAATGGGTAAAAGTGAATGAAAATGGCCAATTTACTCACTCTGAGGCCTTAAAAAGTGTTTCTCCTCCACGGGAAGTGAATTAAATAACATTTGTAGGCCTTTATTGTTCAAGCGAGAACGCCCGATTATTGACGAAAGAGATAACCACCCCCCCTTACGACATGCTTCAGAAACAAAAAAAATGGTTCTTTTTCAAATGTTGCATCTTTGAACGACAATCCACATTTGTACGTGGATAAACACTTTTAGAGATAAAATGAGATGTTTAAAGTGATTTTCAAGCTTCCAGGGGCCCTAAACACAAGATTTGATAAATGTGAAAAAGTGAATGAAAATGGCCAATTTACTCACTCTGAGGCCTTAAAAAGTGTTTCTCCTCAACGGGAAGTGAATTAAATAACATTTGTAGGCCTTTATTGTTCAAGCGAAAACGCCCGATTATTGACGAAAGAGATAACCACCCTCCCTTACGACATGCTTCAGAAACAAAAAAATTGCCCGTTTTCAAATGTTGCGTCTTTGAATGACAATCCACATTTGTACGTGGATAATCACTTTTAGAGCTAAAATTAGATGTTTAAAGTGATTTTCAAGCTTCCAGGGGCCCTAAACACAAGATTTGAGAAATGGGTAAAAGTGAATGAAAATGGCCAATTTACTCACTCTGAGGCCTTAATAAGTGTTTCTCCTCCACGGGAAGTGAATTAAATACCATTTGGAGGCCTTTATTGTTCAAGCGAAAACGCCTGATTTTTGATGAAAGAGATAACCACCCCCCCTTACGACATGCTTCTGAAACTAAAAAAATGGTTCATTTTCAAACGTTGCGTCTTTTGAACTACAATTAACATTGTACGTGGATAATCACTTTTAGAGATAAAATGAGATGTTTAACCCCTTCGCTGCTGGGGACATTCCGTTGCAGCGCTGGGGGGGGCAGGGGGGCAGCGCAGTGGGCCTGTGCTCATGACGGAGCCGCTCCGTCATGAGCCACAGTTGAGCTGTGCTCATGATGGAAATGTTCCGTCATGACTCCGCCCATTTGCGTTGTCGCCCCGCACAGGCGGGGAAACAGCGCCGCGCAGGTGGAGCGGCCGCCAACAGGATTGTCATGACGGAACCGTTCCGTCATGAGCACAGCGCAACCGTGGCTCATGACGGAACGGTTCCGTCATGAGCGGGGAAGGGGTTAAAGTGATTTTCAAGCTTCCAGGGGCCCTAAACACGAGATTTGAGAAATGGGTAACCGTGAATGAAAATGGCCAATTTACTCACTCTGCGGCCTTAAAAAGTGTTTCTCCTCCACGGAAAGTGAATAAAATAACATTTGGATGCCTTTATTGTTCAATCAAAAACACCCGTTTTTTGGTGAAAAAGGTAACCACCCCCCCTTACGACATGCTTCAGAAACGAAAAAAATGTTCCATTTTCAAATGTTGCGTCTTTGAACTACAATTCACATTTGTACGTGGATGATCACTTTTAGAGATAAAATTAGATGTTTAAAGTGATTTACAAGCTTCCAGGGGCCCTAAACACAAGATATGAGGAATGGGTAAATATGAATGAAAATGGCCAATTTATTCACTCTGAGGCCTTAAAAAGTTTTTCTCCACTCCAGAAAGTGAATTAAATAACATTTGTAGACCTTTATTGTTCAATCAAAAACGCCCGATTTTTGACAAAAGAGATAACCACCCCCCCTTACGACATGCTTCAGAAACAAAAAAAATGGTTCATTTTCAAATGTTGCATCTTTGAACGACAATCCACATTTGTACGTGGATAAACTTTTAGAGATAAAATTAGATGTTTAAAGTGATTTTCAAGCTTCCAGGGGCCCTAAACACAAGATTTGAGAAATGGGTAAAAGTGAATGAAAATGGCCAATTTACTCACTCTGAGGCCTTAAAAAGTTTTTCTCCTCAACGGGAAGTGAATTAAATAACATTTGTAGGCCTTTATTGTTCAAGCGAAAACGCCCGATTATTGACGAAAGAGATAACCACCCCCCCTTACGACATGCTTCAGAAACGAAAAAAATGGTCCGTTTTCAAATGTTGCGTCTTTGAATGACAATCCACATTTGTACGTGGATAATCACTTTTAGAGCTAAAATTAGATGTTTAAAGTGATTTTCAAGCTTCCAGGGGGCCTAAGCACAAGATTTGAGAAATGGGTAAAAGTGAATGAAAATGGCCAATTTACTCACTCTGAGGCCTTAAAAAGTGTTTCTCCTCCACGGGAAGTGAATTAAATACCATTTGGAGGCCTTTATTGTTCAAGCAAAAACGCCTGATTTTTGATGAAAGAGATAACCACCCCCCCTTACGACATGCTTCTGAAACTAAAAAAATGGTTCATTTTCAAATGTTGCGTCTTTTGAACTACAATTAACATTGTACATGGATAATCACTTTTAGAGATAAAATGAGATGTTTAAAGTGATTTTCAAGCTTCCAGGGGCCCTAAACACAAGATTTGAGAAATGGGTAAAAGTGAATGAAAATGGCCAATTTACTCACTCTGAGGCCTTAAAAAGTATTTCTCCTCCACGGGAAGTGAATTAAATACCATTTGGAGGCCTTTATTGTTCAAGCGAAAACGCCTGATTATTGACGAAAGAGATAACCACCCCCCCTTACGACATGCTTCAGAAACAAAAAAAATGGTCCGTTTTCAAATGTTGCGTCTTTGAATGACAATCCACATTTGTACGTGGATAATCACTTTTAGAGCTAAAATTAGATGTTTAAAGTGATTTTCAAGCTTCCAGGGGCCCTAAACACAAGATTTGAGAAATGGGTAAAAGTGAATGAAAATGGCCAATTTACTCACTCTGAGGCCTTAAAAAGTTTTTCTCCACTCCAGAAAGTGAATTAAATAACATTTGTAGACCTTTATTGTTCAATCAAAAACGCCCGATTTTTGACGAAAGAGATAACCACCCCCCCTTACGACATGCTTCAGAAACGAAAAAAATGGTCCGTTTTCAAATGTTGCGTCTTTGAATGACAATCCACATTTGTACGTGGATAATCACTTTTAGAGCTAAAATTAGATGTTTAAAGTGATTTTCAAGCTTCCAGTGGCCCTAAACACAAGATTTGAGAAATGGGTAAAAGTGAATGAAAATGGCCAATTTACTCACTCTGAGGCCTTAATAAGTGTTTCTCCTCCACGGGAAGTGAATTAAATACCATTTGGAGGCCTTTATTGTTCAAGCGAAAACGCCTGATTTTTGATGAAAGAGATAACCACCCCACCTTACGACATGCTTCAGAAACGAAAAAAATGTTCCATTTTCAAATGTTGCGTCTTTGAACTACAATTCACATTTGTACGTGGATGATCACTTTTAGAGATAAAATTAGATGTTTAAAGTGATTTACAAGCTTCCAGGGGCCCTAAACACAAGATATGAGGAATGGGTAAATATGAATGAAAATGGCCAATTTATTCACTTTGAGGCCTTAAAAAGTTTTTCTCCACTCCAGAAAGTGAATTAAATAACATTTGTAGGCCTTTATTGTTCAATCAAAAACGCCCGATTTTTGACGAAAGAGATAACCACCCCCCCTTACGACATGCTTCAGAAACTAAAAAAATGGTCCGTTTTCAAATGTTGCCTCTTTGAACTACAATTCACATTTGTACGTGGAAAAGCACTTTTAAAGATCAAATGAGATGTTTAAAGTGATTTTCATGCTTCCAGGGGCCTTAAACACAAGATTTGAGGAATGGGTAAAAGTGAATGAAAATGGCCAATTTACTCACTCTGAGGCCTTAAAAAGTGTTTCTCCTCCACGGGAAGTGAATTAAATACCATTTGGAGGTCTTTATTGTTCAAGCGAAAACGCCTGATTTTTGATGAAAGAGATAACCACCCCCCCTTACGACATGCTTCTGAAACTGAAAAAATGGTTAATTTTCAAATGTTGCGTCTTTGAACCACAATTAACATTTGTACGTGGATAAACACTTTTAGAGCTAAAATTAGATGTTTAAAGTGATTTTCAAGCTTCCAGGGGCCCTAAACACGAGATTTGAGAAATGGGTAAACGTGAATGAAAATGGCCAATTTACTTACTCTGCGGCCTTAAAAAGTGTTTCTCCTCCACGGAAAGTGAATAAAATAACATTTGGATGCCTTTATTGTTCAATCAAAAATGCCCGTTTTTGGTGAAAAAGATAACCACCCCCCCTTACGACATGCTTCAGAAACAAAAAAAATGGTCCATTTTCAAATGTTGCGTCTTTGAACTTCAATTCACATTTGTACGTGGATAATCACTTTTAGAGATAAAATTAGATGTTTAAAGTGATTTACAAGCTTCCAGGGGCCCTAAACACAAGATATGAGGAATGGGTAAATATGAATGAAAATGGCTAATTTATTCACTCTGAGGCCTTAAAAAGTTTTTCTCCACTCCAGAAAGTGAATTAAATAACATTTGTAGACCTGTATTGTTCAAGCGAAAACGCCCGATTATTGACGAAAGAGATAACCACCCCCCCTTACGACATGCTTCAGAAACGAAAAAAATGGTCCGTTTTCAAATGTTGCGTCTTTGAATGACAATCCACATTTGTACGTGGATAATCACTTTTAGAGCTAAAATTAGATGTTTAAAGTGATTTTCAAGCTTCCATGGGGCCCTAAACACAAGATTTGAGAAATGGGTAAAAGTGAATGAAAATGGCCAATTTACTCACTCTGAGGCCTTAAAAAGTGTTTCTCCTCCACGGGAAGTGAATTAAATACCATTTGGAGGCCTTTATTGTTCAAGCGAAAACGCCTGATTTTTGATGAAAGAGATAACCACCCCCCTTACGACATGCTTCTGAAACTAAAAAAATGGTTCATTTTCAAATGTTGCGTCTTTTGAACTACAATTAACATTGTACATGGATAATCACTTTTAGAGATAAAATGAGATGTTTAAAGTGATTTTCAAGCTTCCAGGGGCCCTAAACACAAGATTTGAGAAATGGGTAAAAGTGAATGAAAATGGCCAATTTACTCACTCTGAGGCCTTAAAAAGTTTTTCTCCACTCCAGAAAGTGAATTAAATAACATTTGTAGACCTTTATTGTTCAATCAAAAACGCCCGATTTTTGACGAAAGAGATAACCACCCCCCCTTACGACATGCTTCAGAAACGAAAAAAATGGTCCGTTTTCAAATGTTGCGTCTTTGAATGACAATCCACATTTGTACGTGGATAATCACTTTTAGAGCTAAAATTAGATGTTTAAAGTGATTTTCAAGCTTCCAGTGGCCCTAAACACAAGATTTGAGAAATGGGTAAAAGTGAATGAAAATGGCCAATTTACTCACTCTGAGGCCTTAATAAGTGTTTCTCCTCCACGGGAAGTGAATTAAATACCATTTGGAGGCCTTTATTGTTCAAGCGAAAACGCCTGATTTTTGATGAAAGAGATAACCACCCCACCTTACGACATGCTTCAGAAACGAAAAAAATGTTCCATTTTCAAATGTTGCGTCTTTGAACTACAATTCACATTTGTACGTGGATGATCACTTTTAGAGATAAAATTAGATGTTTAAAGTGATTTACAAGCTTCCAGGGGCCCTAAACACAAGATATGAGGAATGGGTAAATATGAATGAAAATGGCCAATTTATTCACTCTGAGGCCTTAAAAAGTTTTTCTCCACTCCAGAAAGTGAATTAAATAACATTTGTAGGCCTTTATTGTTCAATCAAAAACGCCCGATTTTTGACGAAAGAGATAACCACCCCCCCTTACGACATGCTTCAGAAACTAAAAAAATGGTCCGTTTTCAAATGTTGCCTCTTTGAACTACAATTCACATTTGTACGTGGAAAAGCACTTTTAAAGATCAAATGAGATGTTTAAAGTGATTTTCATGCTTCCAGGGGCCTTAAACACAAGATTTGAGGAATGGGTAAAAGTGAATGAAAATGGCCAATTTACTCACTCTGAGGCCTTAAAAAGTGTTTCTCCTCCACGGGAAGTGAATTAAATACCATTTGGAGGTCTTTATTGTTCAAGCGAAAACGCCTGATTTTTGATGAAAGAGATAACCACCCCCCCTTACGACATGCTTCTGAAACTGAAAAAATGGTTAATTTTCAAATGTTGCGTCTTTGAACCACAATTAACATTTGTACGTGGATAAACACTTTTAGAGCTAAAATTAGATGTTTAAAGTGATTTTCAAGCTTCCAGGGGCCCTAAACACGAGATTTGAGAAATGGGTAAACGTGAATGAAAATGGCCAATTTACTTACTCTGCGGCCTTAAAAAGTGTTTCTCCTCCACGGAAAGTGAATAAAATAACATTTGGATGCCTTTATTGTTCAATCAAAAATGCCCGTTTTTGGTGAAAAAGATAACCACCCCCCCTTACGACATGCTTCAGAAACAAAAAAAATGGTCCATTTTCAAATGTTGCGTCTTTGAACTACAATTCACATTTGTACGTGGATAATCACTTTTAGAGATAAAATTAGATGTTTAAAGTGATTTACAAGCTTCCAGGGGCCCTAAACACAAGATATGAGGAATGGGTAAATATGAATGAAAATGGCTAATTTATTCACTCTGAGGCCTTAAAAAGTTTTTCTCCACTCCAGAAAGTGAATTAAATAACATTTGTAGACCTGTATTGTTCAAGCGAAAACGCCCGATTATTGACGAAAGAGATAACCACCCCCCCTTACGACATGCTTCAGAAACGAAAAAAATGGTCCGTTTTCAAATGTTGCGTCTTTGAATGACAATCCACATTTGTACGTGGATAATCACTTTTAGAGCTAAAATTAGATGTTTAAAGTGATTTTCAAGCTTCCAGGGGCCCTAAACACAAGATTTGAGAAATGGGTAAAAGTGAATGAAAATGGCCAATTTACTCACTCTGAGGCCTTAAAAAGTGTTTCTCCTCCACGGGAAGTGAATTAAATACCATTTGGAGGCCTTTATTGTTCAAGCGAAAACGCCTGATTTTTGATGAAAGAGATAACCACCCCCCTTACGACATGCTTCTGAAACTAAAAAAATGGTTCATTTTCAAATGTTGCGTCTTTTGAACTACAATTAACATTGTACGTGGATAATCACTTTTAGAGATAAAATTAGATGTTTAAAGTGATTTACAAGCTTCCAGGGGCCCTAAACACAAGATATGAGGAATGGGTAAATATGAATGAAAATGGCCAATTTATTCACTCTGAGGCCTTAAAAAGTTTTTCTCCACTCCAGAAAGTGAATTAAATAACATTTGTAGACCTTTATTGTTCAATCAAAAACGCCCGATTTTTGACGAAAGAGATAACCACCCCCCCTTACGACATGCTTCAGAAACAAAAAAAATGGTTCATTTTCAAATGTTGCATCTTTGAACGACAATCCACATTTGTACGTGGATAAACACTTTTAGAGATAAAATTAGATGTTTAAAGTAATTTTCAAGCTTCCAGGGGCCCTAAACACAAGATTTGAGAAATGGGTAAAAGTGAATGAAAATGGCCAATTTACTCACTCTGAGGCCTTAAAAAGTGTTTCTCCTCCACGGGAAGTGAATTAAATAACATTTGTAGGCCTTTATTGTTCAAGCGAGAACGCCCGATTATTGACGAAAGAGATAACCACCCCCCCTTACGACATGCTTCAGAAACGTAAAAAATGACCCGTTTTCAAATGTTGCGTCTTTGACTGACAATCCACATTTGTACGTGGATAATCACTTTTAGAGCTAAAATTAGATGTTTAAAGTGATTTTCAAGCTTCCAGGGGCCCTAAACACGAGATTTGAAAAATGGGTAACCGTGAATGAAAATGGCCAATTTTTTCACTCTGCGGCCTTAAAAAGTGTTTCTCCTCCACGGAAAGTGAATAAAATAACATTTGGATGCCTTTATTGTTCAATCAAAAACGCCCGTTTTTTGGTGAAAAAGATAACCACCCCCCCTTACGACATGCTTCAGAAACGAAAAAAATGGTCCATTTTCAAATGTTGCGTCTTTGAACTACAATTCACATTTGTACGTGGATGATCACTTTTAGAGATAAAATTAGATGTTTAAAGTGATTTACAAGCTTCCAGGGGCCCTAAACACAAGATATGAGGAATGGGTAAATATGAATGAAAATGGCCAATTTATTCACTCTGAGGCCTTAAAAAGTTTTTCTCCACTCCAGAAAGTGAATTAAATAACATTTGTAGGCCTTTATTGTTCAATCAAAAATGCCCGATTTTTGACGAAAGAGATAACCACCCCCCCCTTACGACATGCTTCAGAAACTAAAAAAATGGTCCGTTTTTAAATGTAGCCTCTTTGAACTACAATTCACATTTGTACGTGGAAAAGCACTTTTAAAGATCAAATGAGATGTTTAAAGTGATTTTCATGCTTCCAGGGGCCTTAAACACAAGATTTGAGGAATGGGTAAAAGTGAATGAAAATGGCCAATTTACTCACTCTGAGGCCTTAAAAAGTGTTTCTCCTCCACGGGAAGTGAATTAAATAACATTTGTAGGCCTTTATTGTTCAAGCGAGAACGCCCGATTATTGACGAAAGAGATAACCACCCCCCTTACGACATGCTTCAGAAACAAAAAAAATGGTTCTTTTTCAAATATTGCATCTTTGAACGACAATCCACATTTGTACGTGGATAAACACTTTTAGAGATAAAATGAGATGTTTAAAGTGATTTTCAAGCTTCCAGGGGCCCTAAACACAAGATTTGATAAATGTGAAAAAGTGAATGAAAATGGCCAAATTACTCACTCTGAGGCCTTAATAAGTGTTTCTCCTCCACGGGAAGTGAATTAAATACCATTTTGAGGCCTTTATTGTTCAAGCGAAAACGCCTGATTTTTGATGAAAGAGATAACCACCCCCCCTTACGACATGCTTCTGAAACTAAAAAAATGGTTCATTTTCAAACGTTGCGTCTTTTGAACTACAATTAACATTGTACGTGGATAATCACTTTTAGAGATAAAATGAGATGTTTAACCCCTTCGCTGCTGGGGACATTCCGTTGCAGCGCTGGGGGGGGCAGGGGGGCAGCGCGGTGGGCCTGTGCTCATGACGGAGCCGCTCCGTCATGAGCCACAGTTGAGCTGTGCTCATGACGGAACGGTTCCGTCATGACTCCGCCCATTTGCGTTGTCGCCCCGCACAGGCGGGGAAACAGCGCCGCGCAGGTGGAGCGGCCGCCAACAGGATTGTCATGACGGAACCGTTCCGTCATGAGCACAGCGCAACCGTGGCTCATGACGGAATGGTTCCGTCATGAGCGGGGAAGGGGTTAAAGTGATTTTCAAGCTTCCAGGGGCCCTAAACACGAGATTTGAGAAATGGGTAACCGTGAATGAAAATGGCCAATTTACTCACTCTGCGGCCTTAAAAAGTGTTTCTCCTCCACGGAAAGTGTATAAAATAACATTTGGATGCCTTTATTGTTCAATCAAAAACGCCAGTTTTTTGGTGAAAAAGATAACCACCCCCCTTACGACATGCTTCAGAAACGAAAAAAATGGTCCATTTTCAAATGTTGCGTCTTTGAACTGCAATTCACATTTGTACGTGGATAATCACTTTTAGAGATAAAATTAGATGTTTAAAGTGATTTACAAGCTTCCAGGGGCCCTAAACACAAGATATGAGGAATGGGTAAATATGAATGAAAATGGCCAATTTATTCACTCTGAGGCCTTAAAAAGTTTTTCTCCACTCCAGAAAGTGAATTAAATAACATTTGTAGGCCTTTATTGTTCAATCAAAAACGCCCGATTTTTGATGAAAGAGATAACCACCCCCCCTTACGACATGCTTCAGAAACTAAAAAAATGGTCAGTTTTCAAATGTTGCCTCTTTGAACTACAATTCACATTTGTACGTGGAAAAGCACTTTTAAAGATCAAATGAGATGTTTAAAGTGATTTTCATGCTTCCAGGGGCCTTAAACACAAGATTTGAGGAATGGGTAAAAGTGAATGAAAATGGCCAATTTACTCACTCTGAGGCCTTAAAAAGTGTTTCTCCTCCACGGGAAGTGAATTAAATACCATTTGGAGGTCTTTATTGTTCAAGCGAAAACGCCTGATTTTTGATGAAAGAGATAACCACCCCCCCTTACGACATGCTTCTGAAACTGGAAAAATGGTTCATTTTCAAATGTTGCGTCTTTGAACCACAATTAACATTTGTACGTGGATAAACACTTTTAGAGCTAAAATTAGATGTTTAAAGTGATTTTCAAGCTTCCAGGGGCCCTAAACACGAGATTTGAGAAATGGGTAAACGTGAATTAAAATGGCCAATTTACTCACTCTGCGGCCTTAAAAAGTGTTTCTCCTCCACGGAAAGTGAATAAAATAACATTTGGATGCCTTTATTGTTCAATCAAAAATTGCCTTTTTTGGTGAAAAAGATAACCACCCCCCCTTACGACATGCTTCAGAAACAAAAAAAATGGTCCATTTTCAAATGTTGCGTCTTTGAACTACAATTCACATTTGTATGTGGATAATCACTTTTAGAGATAAAATTAGATGTTTAAAGTGATTTACAAGCTTCCAGGGGCCCTAAACACAAGATATGAGGAATGGGTAAATATGAATGAAAATGGCTAATTTATTCACTCTGAGGCCTTAAAAAGTTTTTCTCCACTCCAGAAAGTGAATTAAATAACATTTGTAGACATGTATTGTTCAATCAAAAACGCCCGATTTTTGACGAAAGAGATAACCACCCCCCCTTACGACATGCTTCAGAAACAAAAAAAATGGTTCATTTTCAAATGTTGCATCTTTGAACGACAATCCACATTTGTACGTGGATAAACACTTTTAGAGATAAAATTAGATGTTTAAAGTGATTTTCAAGCTTCCAGGGGCCCTAAACACAAGATTTGAGAAATGTTTAAAAGTGAATGAAAATGGCCAATTTACTCACTCTGAGGCCTTAAAAAGTGTTTCTCCTCAACGGAAAGTGAATTAAATAACATTTGTAGGCCTTTATTGTTCAAGCGAAAACGCCCGATTATTGACGAAAGAGATAACCACCCCCCCTTACGACATGCTTCAGAAACGAAAAAAATGGTCCGTTTTCAAATGTTGCGTCTTTGAATGACAATCCACATTTGTACGTGGATAATCACTTTTAGAGCTAAAATTAGATGTTTAAAGTGATTTTCAAGCTTCCAGGGGCCCTAAACACAAGATTTGAGAAATGGGTAAAAGTGAATGAAAATGGCCAATTTACTCACTCTGAGGCCTTAAAAAGTGTTTCTCCTCCACGGGAAGTGAATTAAATACCATTTGGAGGCCTTTATTGTTCAAGCGAAAACGCCTGATTTTTGATGAAAGAGATAACCACCCCCCTTACGACATGCTTCTGAAACTAAAAAAATGGTTCACTTTCAAATGTTGCGTCTTTTGAACTACAATTAACATTGTACGTGGATAATCACTTTTAGAGATAAAATTAGATGTTTAAAGTGATTTACAAGCTTCCAGGGGCCCTAAACACAAGATATGAGGAATGGGTAAATATGAATGAAAATGGCCAATTTATTCACTCTGAGGCCTTAAAAAGTTTTTCTCCACTCCAGAAAGTGAATTAAATAACATTTGTAGACCTTTATTGTTCAATCAAAAACGCCCGATTTTTGACGAAAGAGATAACCACCCCCCCTTACGACATGCTTCAGAAACAAAAAAAATGGTTCATTTTCAAATGTTGCATCTTTGAACGACAATCCACATTTGTACGTGGATAAACACTTTTAGAGATAAAATTAGATGTTTAAAGTGATTTTCAAGCTTCCAGGGGCCCTAAACACAAGATTTGAGAAATGGGTAAAAGTGAATGAAAATGGCCAATTTACTCACTCTGAGGCCTTAAAAAGTGTTTCTCCTCCACGGGAAGTGAATTAAATAACATTTGTAGGCCTTTATTGTTCAAGCGAGAACGCCCGATTATTGACGAAAGAGATAACCACCCCCCCTTACGACATGCTTCAGAAACGTAAAAAATGACCCGTTTTCAAATGTTGCGTCTTTGACTGACAATCCACATTTGTACGTGGATAATCACTTTTAGAGCTAAAATTAGATGTTTAAAGTGATTTTCAAGCTTCCAGGGGCCCTAAACACGAGATTTGAAAAATGGGTAACCGTGAATGAAAATGGCCAATTTTTTCACTCTGCGGCCTTAAAAAGTGTTTCTCCTCCACGGAAAGTGAATAAAATAACATTTGGATGCCTTTATTGTTCAATCAAAAACGCCCGTTTTTTGGTGAAAAAGATAACCACCCCCCCTTACGACATGCTTCAGAAACGAAAAAAATGGTCCATTTTCAAATGTTGCGTCTTTGAACTACAATTCACATTTGTACGTGGATGATCACTTTTAGAGATAAAATTAGATGTTTAAAGTGATTTACAAGCTTCCAGGGGCCCTAAACACAAGATATGAGGAATGGGTAAATATGAATGAAAATGGCCAATTTATTCACTCTGAGGCCTTAAAAAGTTTTCCTCCACTCCAGAAAGTGAATTAAATAACATTTGTCGGCCTTTATTGTTCAATCAAAAACGCCCGATTTTTGACGAAAGAGATAACCACCCCCCCTTACGACATGCTTCAGAAACTAAAAAAATGGTCCGTTTTTAAATGTAGCCTCTTTGAACTACAATTCACATTTGTACGTGGAAAAGCACTTTTAAAGATCAAATGAGATGTTTAAAGTGATTTTCATGCTTCCAGGGGCCTTAAACACAAGATTTGAGGAATGGGTAAAAGTGAATGAAAATGGCCAATTTACTCACTCTGAGGCCTTAAAAAGTGTTTCTCCTCCACGGGAAGTGAATTAAATAACATTTGTAGGCCTTTATTGTTCAAGCGAGAACGCCCGATTATTGACGAAAGAGATAACCACCCCCCCTACGACATGCTTCAGAAACGAAAAAAATGGCCCGTTTTCAAATGTTGCGTCTTTGAATGACAATCCACATTTGTACGTGGATAATCACTTTTAGAGCTAAAATTAGATGTTTAAAGTGATTTTCAAGCTTCCAGGGGCCCTAAACACAAGATTTGAGAAATGGGTAAAAGTGAATGAAAATGGCCAATTTACTCACTCTGAGGCCTTAATAAGTGTTTCTCCTCCACGGGAAGTGAATTAAATACCATTTGGAGGCCTTTATTGTTCAAGCGAAAACGCCTGATTTTTGATGAAAGAGATAACCACCCCCCCTTACGACATGCTTCTGAAACTAAAAAAATGGTTCATTTTCAAACGTTGCGTCTTTTGAACTACAATTAACATTGTACGTGGATAATCACTTTTAGAGATAAAATGAGATGTTTAACCCCTTCGCTGCTGGGGACATTCCGTTGCAGCGCTGGGGGGGGCAGGGGGGCAGCGCGGTGGGCCTGTGCTCATGACGGAGCCGCTCCGTCATGAGCCACAGTTGAGCTGTGCTCATGACGGAACGGTTCCGTCATGACTCCGCCCATTTGCGTTGTCGCCCCGCACAGGCGGGGAAACAGCGCCGCGCAGGTGGAGCGGCCGCCAACAGGATTGTCATGATGGAACCGTTCCGTCATGAGCACAGCGCAACCGTGGCTCATGACGGAACGGTTCCGTCATGAGCGGGGAAGGGGTTAAAGTGATTTTCAAGCTTCCAGGGGCCCTAAACACGAGATTTGAGAAATGGGTAACCGTGAATGAAAATGGCCAATTTACTCACTCTGCGGCCTTAAAAAGTGTTTCTCCTCCACGGAAAGTGTATAAAATAACATTTGGATGCCTTTATTGTTCAATCAAAAACGCCCGTTTTTTGGTGAAAAAGATAACCACCCCCCTTACGACATGCTTCAGAAACGAAAAAAATGGTCCATTTTGAAATGTTGCGTCTTTGAACTACAATTCACATTTGTACGTGGATAATCACTTTTAGAGATAAAATTAGATGTTTAAAGTGATTTACAAGCTTCCAGGGGCCCTAAACACAAGATATGAGGAATGGGTAAATATGAATGAAAATGGCCAATTTATTCACTCTGAGGCCTTAAAAAGTTTTTCTCCACTACAGAAAGTGAATTAAATAACATTTGTAGACCTTTATTGTTCAATCAAAAACGCCCGATTTTTGACGAAAGAGATAACCACCCCCCCTTACGACATGCTTCAGAAACAAAAAAAATGGTTCATTTTCAAATGTTGCATCTTTGAACGACAATCCACATTTGTACGTGGATAAACACTTTTAGAGATAAAATTAGATGTTTAAAGTGATTTTCAAGCTTCCAGGGGCCCTAAACACAAGATTTGAGAAATGGGTAAAAGTGAATGAAAATGGCCAATTTACTCACTCTGAGGCCTTAAAAAGTGTTTCTCCTCCACGGGAAGTGAATTAAATAACATTTGTAGGCCTTTATTGTTCAAGCGAGAACGCCCGATTATTGACGAAAGAGATAACCACCCCCCCTTACGACATGCTTCAGAAACGTAAAAAATGACCCGTTTTCAAATGTTGCGTCTTTGACTGACAATCCACATTTGTACGTGGATAATCACTTTTAGAGCTAAAATTAGATGTTTAAAGTGATTTTCAAGCTTCCAGGGGCCCTAAACACGAGATTTGAAAAATGGGTAACCGTGAATGAAAATGGCCAATTTTTTCACTCTGCGGCCTTAAAAAGTGTTTCTCCTCCACGGAAAGTGAATAAAATAACATTTGGATGCCTTTATTGTTCAATCAAAAACGCCCGTTTTTTGGCGAAAAAGATAACCACCCCCCCTTACGACATGCTTCAGAAACGAAAAAAATGGTCCATTTTCAAATGTTGCGTCTTTGAACTACAATTCACATTTGTACGTGGATGATCACTTTTAGAGATAAAATTAGATGTTTAAAGTGATTTACAAGCTTCCAGGGGCCCTAAACACAAGATATGAGGAATGGGTAAATATGAATGAAAATGGCCAATTTATTCACTCTGAGGCCTTAAAAAGTTTTCCTCCACTCCAGAAAGTGAATTAAATAACATTTGTCGGCCTTTATTGTTCAATCAAAAACGCCCGATTTTTGACGAAAGAGATAACCACCCCCCCTTACGACATGCTTCAGAAACTAAAAAAATGGTCCGTTTTTAAATGTAGCCTCTTTGAACTACAATTCACATTTGTACATGGAAAAGCACTTTTAAAGATCAAATGAGATGTTTAAAGTGATTTTCATGCTTCCAGGGGCCTTAAACACAAGATTTGAGGAATGGGTAAAAGTGAATGAAAATGGCCAATTTACTCACTCTGAGGCCTTAAAAAGTGTTTCTCCTCCACGGGAAGTGAATTAAATAACATTTGTAGGCCTTTATTGTTCAAGCGAGAACGCCCGATTATTGACGAAAGAGATAACCACCCCCCCTTACGACATGCTTCAGAAACGAAAAAAATGGCCCGTTTTCAAATGTTGCGTCTTTGAATGACAATCCACATTTGTACGTGGATAATCACTTTTAGAGCTAAAATTAGATGTTTAAAGTGATTTTCAAGCTTCCAGGGGCCCTAAACACAAGATTTGAGAAATGGGTAAAAGTGAATGAAAATGGCCAATTTACTCACTCTGAGGCCTTAATAAGTGTTTCTCCTCCACGGGAAGTGAATTAAATACCATTTGGAGGCCTTTATTGTTCAAGCGAAAACGCCTGATTTTTGATGAAAGAGATAACCACCCCCCCTTACGACATGCTTCTGAAACTAAAAAAATGGTTCATTTTCAAACGTTGCGTCTTTTGAACTACAATTAACATTGTACGTGGATAATCACTTTTAGAGATAAAATGAGATGTTTAACCCCTTCGCTGCTGGGGACATTCCGTTGCAGCGCTGGGGGGGGCAGGGGGGCAGCGCGGTGGGCCTGTGCTCATGACGGAGCCGCTCCGTCATGAGCCACAGTTGAGCTGTGCTCATGACGGAACGGTTCCGTCATGACTCCGCCCATTTGCGTTGTCGCCCCGCACAGGCGGGGAAACAGCGCCGCGCAGGTGGAGCGGCCGCCAACAGGATTGTCATGACGGAACCGTTCCGTCATGAGCACAGCGCAACCGTGGCTCATGACGGAACGGTTCCGTCATGAGCGGGGAAGGGGTTAAAGTGATTTTCAAGCTTCCAGGGGCCCTAAACACGAGATTTGAGAAATGGGTAACCGTGAATGAAAATGGCCAATTTACTCACTCTGCGGCCTTAAAAAGTGTTTCTCCTCCACGGAAAGTGTATAAAATAACATTTGGATGCCTTTATTGTTCAATCAAAAACGCCCGTTTTTTGGTGAAAAAGATAACCACCCCCCTTACGACATGCTTCAGAAACGAAAAAAATGGTCCATTTTGAAATGTTGCGTATTTGAACTACAATTCACATTTGTACGTGGATAATCACTTTTAGAGATAAAATTAGATGTTTAAAGTGATTTACAAGCTTCCAGGGGCCCTAAACACAAGATATGAGGAATGGGTAAATATGAATGAAAATGGCCAATTTATTCACTCTGAGGCCTTAAAAAGTTTTTCTCCACTCCAGAAAGTGAATTAAATAACATTTGTAGGCCTTTATTGTTCAATCAAAAACGCCCGATTTTTGACGAAAGAGATAACCACCCCCCCTTACGACAAGCTTCAGAAACTAAAAAAATGGTCAGTTTTCAAATGTTGCCTCTTTGAACTACAATTCACATTTGTACGTGGAAAAGCACTTTTAAAGATCAAATGAGATGTTTAAAGTGATTTTCATGCTTCCAGGGGCCTTAAACACAAGATTTGAGGAATGGGTAAAAGTGAATGAAAATGGCCAATTTACTCACTCTGACGCCTTAAAAAGTGTTTCTCCTCCACGGGAAGTGAATTAAATAACATTTGTAGGCCTTTATTGTTCAAGCGAAAACGCCCGATTATTGACGAAAGAGATAACCACCCCCCCTTACGACATGCTTCAGAAACGAAAAAAATGGCCCGTTTTCAAATGTTGCGTCTTTGAATGACAATCCACATTTGTACGTGGATAATCACTTTTAGAGCTAAAATTAGATGTTTAAAGTGATTTTCAAGCTTCCAGGGGCCCTAAACACAAGATTTGAGAAATGGGTAAAAGTGAATGAAAATGGCCAATTTACTCACTCTGAGGCCTTAATAAGTGTTTCTCCTCCACGGGAAGTGAATTAAATACCATTTGGAGGCCTTTATTGTTCAAGCGAAAACGCCTGATTTTTGATGAAAGAGATAACCACCCCCCCATACGACATGCTTCTGAAACTAAAAAAATGGTTCATTTTCAAACGTTGCGTCTTTTGAACTACAATTAACATTGTACGTGGATAATCACTTTTAGAGATAAAATGAGATGCTTAACCCCTTCGCTGCTGGGGACATTCCGTTGCAGCGCTGGGGGGGGCAGGGGGGCAGCGCGGTGGGCCTGTGCTCATGACGGAGCCGCTCCGTCATGAGCCACAGTTGAGCTGTGCTCATGACGGAACGGTTCCGTCATGACTCCGCCCATTTGCGTTGTCGCCCCGCACAGGCGGGGAAACAGCGCCGCGCAGGTGGAGCGGCCGCCAACAGGATTGTCATGACGGAACCGTTCCGTCATGAGCACAGCGCAACCGTGGCTCATGACGGAACGGTTCCGTCATGAGCGGGGAAGGGGTTAAAGTGATTTTCAAGCTTCCAGGGGCCCTAAACACGAGATTTGAGAAATGGGTAACCGTGAATGAAAATGGCCAATTTACTCACTCTGCGGCCTTAAAAAGTGTTTCTCCTCCACGGAAAGTGAATAAAATAACATTTGGATGCCTTTATTGTTCAATCAAAAACACCCGTTTTTTGGTGAAAAAGGTAACCACCCCCCCTTACGACATGCTTCAGAAACGAAAAAAATGTTCCATTTTCAAATGTTGCGTCTTTGAACTACAATTCACATTTGTACGTGGATGATCACTTTTAGAGATAAAATTAGATGTTTAAAGTGATTTACAAGCTTCCAGGGGCCCTAAACACAAGATATGAGGAATGGGTAAATATGAATGAAAATGGCCAATTTATTCACTCTGAGGCCTTAAAAAGTTCTTCTCCACTCCAGAAAGTGAATTAAATAACATTTGTAGACCTTTATTGTTCAATCAAAAACGCCCGATTTTTGACGAAAGAGATAACCACCCCCCCTTACGACATGCTTCTGAAACTGAAAAAATGGTTCATTTTCAAATGTTGCGTCTTTGAACCACAATTAACATTTGTACGTGGATAAACACTTTTAGAGCTAAAATTAGATGTTTAAAGTGATTTTCAAGCTTCCAGGGGCCCTAAACACGAGATTTGAGAAATGGGTAAACGTGAATGAAAATGGCCAATTTACTCACTCTGCGGCCTTAAAAAGTGTTTCTCCTCCACGGAAAGTGAATAAAATACCATTTGGATGCCTTTATTGTTCAATCAAAAATGCCCGTTTTTGGTGAAAAAGATAACCACCCCCCCTTACGACATGCTTCAGAAACAAAAAAAATGGTCCATTTTCAAATGTTGCGTCTTTGAACTACAATTCACATTTGTACGTGGATAATCACTTTTAGAGATAAAATTAGATGTTTAAAGTGATTTACAAGCTTCCAGGGGCCCTAAACACAAGATATGAGGAATGGGTAAATATGAATGAAAATGGCTAATTTATTCACTCTGAGGCCTTAAAAAGTTTTTCTCCACTCCAGAAAGTGAATTAAATAACATTTGTAGACCTGTATTGTTCAATCAAAAACGCCCGATTTTTGACGAAAGAGATAACCACCCCCCCTTACGACATGCTTCAGAAACAAAAAAAATGGTTCATTTTCAAATGTTGCATCTTTGAACGACAATCCACATTTGTACGTGGATAAACACTTTTAGAGATAAAATTAGATGTTTAAAGTGATTTTCAAGCTTCCAGGGGCCCTAAACACAAGATTTGAGAAATGTTTAAAAGTGAAGGAAAATGGCCAATTTACTCACTCTGAGGCCTTAAAAAGTGTTTCTCCTCAACGGGAAGTGAATTAAATAACATTTGTAGGCCTTTATTGTTCAAGCGAAAACGCCCGATTATTGACGAAAGAGATAACCACCCCCCCTTACGACATGCTTCAGAAACGAAAAAAATGGTCCGTTTTCAAATGTTGCGTCTTTGAATGACAATCCACATTTGTACGTGGATAATCACTTTTAGAGCTAAAATTAGATGTTTAAAGTGATTTTCAAGCTTCCAGGGGCCCTAAACACAAGATTTGAGAAATGGGTAAAAGTGAATGACAATGGCCAATTTACTCACTCTGAGGCCTTAAAAAGTGTTTCTCCTCCACGGGAAGTGAATTAAATACCATTTGGAGGCCTTTATTGTTCAAGCGAAAACGCCTGATTTTTGATGAAAGAGATAACCACCCCCCTTACGACATGCTTCTGAAACTAAAAAAATGGTTCATTTTCAAATGTTGCGTCTTTTGAACTACAATTAACATTGTACGTGGATAATCACTTTTAGAGATAAAATTAGATGTTTAAAGTGATTTACAAGCTTCCAGGGGCCCTAAACACAAGATATGAGGAATGGGTAAATATGAATGAAAATGGCCAATTTATTCACTCTGAGGCCTTAAAAAGTTTTTCTCCACTCCAGAAAGTGAATTAAAAAACATTTGTAGACCTTTATTGTTCAATCAAAAACGCCCGATTTTTGACGAAAGAGATAACCACCCCCCCTTACGACATGCTTCAGAAACAAAAAAAATTGTTCATTTTCAAATGTTGCATCTTTGAACGACAATCCACATTTGTACGTGGATAAACACTTTTAGAGATAAAATTAGATGTTTAAAGTGATTTTCAAGCTTCCAGGGGCACTAAACACAAGATTTGAGAAATGGGTAAAAGTGAATGAAAATGGCCAATTTACTCACTCTGAGGCCTTAAAAAGTGTTTCTCCTCCACGGGAAGTGAATTAAATAACATTTGTAGGCCTTTATTGTTCAAGCGAGAACGCCCGATTATTGACGAAAGAGATAACCACCCCCCCTTACGACATGCTTCAGAAACGTAAAAAATGACCCGTTTTCAAATGTTGCGTCTTTGACTGACAATCCACATTTGTACGTGGATAATCACTTTTAGAGCTAAAATTAGATGTTTAAAGTGATTTTCAAGCTTCCAGGGGCCCTGAACACGAGATTTGAAAAATGGGTAACCGTGAATGAAAATGGCCAATTTTTTCACTCTGCGGCCTTAAAAAGTGTTTCTCCTCCACGGAAAGTGAATAAAATAACATTTGGATGCCTTTATTGTTCAATCAAAAACGCCCGTTTTTTGGTGAAAAAGATAACCACCCCCCCTTACGACATGCTTCAGAAACGAAAAAAATGGTCCATTTTCAAATGTTGCGTCTTTGAACTACAATTCACATTTGTACGTGGATGATCACTTTTAGAGATAAAATTAGATGTTTAAAGTGATTTACAAGCTTCCAGGGGCCCTAAACACAAGATATGAGGAATGGGTAAATATGAATGAAAATGGCCAATTTATTCACTCTGAGGCCTTAAAAAGTTTTTCTCCACTCCAGAAAGTGAATTAAATAACATTTGTAGGCCTTTATTGTTCAATCAAAAACGCCCGATTTTTGACGAAAGAGATAACCACCCCCCTCTTACGACATGCTTCAGAAACTAAAAAAATGGTCCGTTTTTAAATGTAGCCTCTTTGAACTACAATTCACATTTGTATGTGGAAAAGCACTTTTAAAGATCAAATGAGATGTTTAAAGTGATTTTCATGCTTCCAGGGGCCTTAAACACAAGATTTGAGGAATGGGTAAAAGTGAATGAAAATGGCCAATTTACTCACTCTGAGGCCTTAAAAAGTGTTTCTCCTCCACGGGAAGTGAATTAAATAACATTTGTAGGCCTTTATTGTTCAAGCGAGAACGCCCGATTATTGACGAAAGAGATAACCACCCCCCCTTACGACATGCTTCAGAAACGTAAAAAATGGCCCGTTTTCAAATGTTGCGTCTTTGAATGACAATCCACATTTGTACGTGGATAATCACTTTTAGAGCTAAAATTAGATGTTTAAAGTGATTTTCAAGCTTCCAGGGGCCCTAAACACGAGATTTGAAAAATGGGTAACCGTGAATGAAAATGGCCAATTTTTTCACTCTGAGGCCTTAAAAAGTGTTTCTCCTCCACGGGAAGTGAATTAAATACCATTTGGAGGTCTTTATTGTTCAAGCGAAAACGCCTGATTTTTGATGAAAGAGATAACCACCCCCCCTTACGACATGCTTCTGAAACTGGAAAAATGGTTCATTTTCAAATGTTGCGTCTTTGAACCACAATTAACATTTGTACGTGGATAAACACTTTTAGAGCTAAAATTAGATGTTTAAAGTGATTTTCAAGCTTCCAGGGGCCCTAAACACGAGATTTGAGAAATGGGTAAACGTGAATGAAAATGGCCAATTTACTCACTCTGCGGCCTTAAAAAGTGTTTCTCCTCCACGGAAAGTGAATAAAATAACATTTGGATGCCTTTATTGTTCAATCAAAAATGCCCGTTTTTGGTGAAAAAGATAACCACCCCCCCTTACGACATGCTTCAGAAACAAAAAAAATGGTCCATTTTCAAATGTTGCGTCTTTGAACTACAATTCACATTTGTACGTGGATAATCACTTTTAGAGATAAAATTAGATGTTTAAAGTGATTTACAAGCTTCCAGGGGCCCTAAACACAAGATATGAGGAATGGGTAAATATGAATGAAAATGGCCAATTCATTCACTCTGAGGCCTTAAAAAGTTTTTCTCCACTCCAGAAAGTGAATTAAATAACATTTGTAGACATGTATTGTTCAATCAAAAACGCCCGATTTTTGACGAAAGAGATAACCACCCCCCCTTACGACATGCTTCAGAAACAAAAAAAATGGTTCATTTTCAAATGTTGCATCTTTGAACGACAATCCACATTTGTACGTGGATAAACACTTTTAGAGATAAAATTAGATGTTTAAAGTGATTTTCAAGCTTCCAGGGGCCCTAAACACAAGATTTGAGAAATGTTTAAAAGTGAATGAAAATGGCCAATTTACTCACTCTGAGGCCTTAAAAAGTGTTTCTCCTCAACGGAAAGTGAATTAAATAACATTTGTAGGCCTTTATTGTTCAAGCGAAAACGCCCGATTATTGACGAAAGAGATAACCACCCCCCCTTACGACATGCTTCAGAAACGAAAAAAATGGTCCGTTTTCAAATGTTGCGTCTTTGAATGACAATCCACATTTGTACGTGGATAATCACTTTTAGAGCTAAAATTAGATGTTTAAAGTGATTTTCAAGCTTCCAGGGGCCCTAAACACAAGATTTGAGAAATGGGTAAAAGTGAATGAAAATGGCCAATTTACTCACTCTGAGGCCTTAAAAAGTGTTTCTCCTCCACGGGAAGTGAATTAAATACCATTTGGAGGCCTTTATTGTTCAAGCGAAAACGCCTGATTTTTGATGAAAGAGATAACCACCCCCCTTACGACATGCTTCTGAAACTAAAAAAATGGTTCACTTTCAAATGTTGCGTCTTTTGAACTACAATTAACATTGTACGTGGATAATCACTTTTAGAGATAAAATTAGATGTTTAAAGTGATTTACAAGCTTCCAGGGGCCCTAAACACAAGATTTGAGAAATGGGTAAAAGTGAATGAAAATGGCCAATTTACTCACTCTGAGGCCTTAAAAAGTGTTTCTCCACTCCAGAAAGTGAATTAAATAACATTTGTAGACCTTTATTGTTCAATCAAAAACGCCCGATTTTTGACGAAAGAGATAACCACCCCCCCTTACGACATGCTTCAGAAACAAAAAAAATGGTTCATTTTCAAATGTTGCATCTTTGAACGACAATCCACATTTGTACGTGGATAAACACTTTTAGAGATAAAATTAGATGTTTAAAGTGATTTTCAAGCTTCCAGGGGCCCTAAACACAAGATTTGAGAAATGGGTAAAAGTGAATGAAAATGGCCAATTTACTCACTCTGAGGCCTTAAAAAGTGTTTCTCCTCCACGGGAAGTGAATTAAATAACATTTGTAGGCCTTTATTGTTCAAGCGAGAACGCCCGATTATTGACGAAAGAGATAACCACCCCCCCTTACGACATGCTTCAGAAACGTAAAAAATGACCCGTTTTCAAATGTTGCGTCTTTGACTGACAATCCACATTTGTACGTGGATAATCACTTTTAGAGCTAAAATTAGATGTTTAAAGTGATTTTCAAGCTTCCAGGGGCCCTAAACACGAGATTTGAAAAATGGGTAACCGTGAATGAAAATGGCCAATTTTTTCACTCTGCGGCCTTAAAAAGTGTTTCTCCTCCACGGAAAGTGAATAAAATAACATTTGGATGCCTTTATTGTTCAATCAAAAACGCCCGTTTTTTGGTGAAAAAGATAACCACCCCCCCTTACGACATGCTTCAGAAACGAAAAAAATGGTCCATTTTCAAATGTTGCGTCTTTGAACTACAATTCACATTTGTACGTGGATGATCACTTTTAGAGATAAAATTAGATGTTTAAAGTGATTTACAAGCTTCCAGGGGCCCTAAACACAAGATATGAGGAATGGGTAAATATGAATGAAAATGGCCAATTTATTCACTCTGAGGCCTTAAAAAGTTTTCCTCCACTCCAGAAAGTGAATTAAATAACATTTGTCGGCCTTTATTGTTCAATCAAAAACGCCCGATTTTTGACGAAAGAGATAACCACCCCCCCTTACGACATGCTTCAGAAACTAAAAAAATGGTCCGTTTTTAAATGTAGCCTCTTTGAACTACAATTCACATTTGTACGTGGAAAAGCACTTTTAAAGATTAAATGATATGTTTAAAGTGATTTTCATGCTTCCAGGGGCCTTAAACACAAGATTTGAGGAATGGGTAAAAGTGAATGAAAATGGCCAATTTACTCACTCTGAGGCCTTAAAAAGTGTTTCTCCTCCACGGGAAGTGAATTAAATAACATTTGTAGGCCTTTATTGTTCAAGCGAGAACGCCCGATTATTGACGAAAGAGATAACCACCCCCCCTTACGACATGCTTCAGAAACGAAAAAAATGGCCCGTTTTCAAATGTTGCGTCTTTGAATGACAATCCACATTTGTACGTGGATAATCACTTTTAGAGCTAAAATTAGATGTTTAAAGTGATTTTCAAGCTTCCAGGGGCCCTAAACACAAGATTTGAGAAATGGGTAAAAGTGAATGAAAATGGCCAATTTACTCACTCTGAGGCCTTAATAAGTGTTTCTCCTCCACGGGAAGTGAATTAAATACCATTTGGAGGCCTTTATTGTTCAAGCGAAAACGCCTGATTTTTGATGAAAGAGATAACCACCCCCCCTTACGACATGCTTCTGAAACTAAAAAAATGGTTCATTTTCAAACGTTGCGTCTTTTGAACTACAATTAACATTGTACGTGGATAATCACTTTTAGAGATAAAATGAGATGTTTAACCCCTTCGCTGCTGGGGACATTCCGTTGCAGCGCTGGGGGGGGCAGGGGGGCAGCGCGGTGGGCCTGTGCTCATGACGGAGCCGCTCCGTCATGAGCCACAGTTGAGCTGTGCTCATGACGGAACGGTTCCGTCATGACTCCGCCCATTTGCCTTGTCGCCCCGCACAGGCGGGGAAACAGCGCCGCGCAGGTGGAGCGGCCGCCAACAGGATTGTCATGACGGAACCGTTCCGTCATGAGCACAGCGCAACCGTGGCTCATGACGGAACGGTTCCGTCATGAGCGGGGAAGGGGTTAAAGTGATTTTCAAGCTTCCAGGGGCCCTAAACACGAGATTTGAGAAATGGGTAACCGTGAATGAAAATGGCCAATTTACTCACTCTGCGGCCTTAAAAAGTGTTTCTCCTCCACGGAAAGTGTATAAAATAACATTTGGATGCCTTTATTGTTCAATCAAAAACGCCCGTTTTTTGGTGAAAAAGATAACCACCCCCCTTACGACATGCTTCAGAAACGAAAAAAATGGTCCATTTTGAAATGTTGCGTCTTTGAACTACAATTCACATTTGTACGTGGATAATCACTTTTAGAGATAAAATTAGATGTTTAAAGTGATTTACAAGCTTCCAGGGGCCCTAAACACAAGATATGAGGAATGGGTAAATATGAATGAAAATGGCCAATTTATTCACTCTGAGGCCTTAAAAAGTTTTTCTCCACTACAGAAAGTGAATTAAATAACATTTGTAGACCTTTATTGTTCAATCAAAAACGCCCAATTTTTGACGAAAGAGATAACCACCCCCCCTTACGACATGCTTCAGAAACAAAAAAAATGGTTCATTTTCAAATGTTGCATCTTTGAACGACAATCCACATTTGTACGTGGATAAACACTTTTAGAGATAAAATTAGATGTTTAAAGTGATTTTCAAGCTTCCAGGGGCCCTAAACACAAGATTTGAGAAATGGGTAAAAGTGAATGAAAATGGCCAATTTACTCACTCTGAGGCCTTAAAAAGTGTTTCTCCTCCACGGGAAGTAAATTAAATAACATTTGTAGGCCTTTATTGTTCAAGCGAGAACGCCCGATTATTGACGAAAGAGATAACCACCCCCCCTTACGACATGCTTCAGAAACGTAAAAAATGACCCGTTTTCAAATGTTGCGTCTTTGACTGACAATCCACATTTGTACGTGGATAATCACTTTTAGAGCTAAAATTAGATGTTTAAAGTGATTTTCAAGCTTCCAGGGGCCCTAAACACGAGATTTGAAAAATGGGTAACCGTGAATGAAAATGGCCCATTTTTTCACTCTGCGGCCTTAAAAAGTGTTTCTCCTCCACGGAAAGTGAATAAAATAACATTTGGATGCCTTTATTGTTCAATCAAAAACGCCCGTTTTTTGGTGAAAAAGATAACCACCCCCCCTTACGACATGCTTCAGAAACGAAAAAAATGGTCCATTTTCAAATGTTGCGTCTTTGAACTACAATTCACATTTGTACGTGGATGATCACTTTTAGAGATAAAATTAGATGTTTAAAGTGATTTACAAGCTTCCAGGGGCCCTAAACACAAGATATGAGGAATGGGTAAATATGAATGAAAATGGCCAATTTATTCACTCTGAGGCCTTAAAAAGTTTTCCTCCACTCCAGAAAGTGAATTAAATAACATTTGTCGGCCTTTATTGTTCAATCAAAAACGCCCGATTTTTGACGAAAGAGATAACCACCCCCCCTTACGACATGCTTCAGAAACTAAAAAAATGGTCCGTTTTTAAATGTAGCCTCTTTGAACTACAATTCACATTTGTACGTGGAAAAGCACTTTTAAAGATCAAATGAGATGTTTAAAGTGATTTTCATGCTTCCAGGGGCCTTAAACACAAGATTTGAGGAATGGGTAAAAGTGAATGAAAATGGCCAATTTACTCACTCTGAGGCCTTAAAAAGTGTTTCTCCTCCACGGGAAGTGAATTAAATAACATTTGTAGGCCTTTATTGTTCAAGCGAGAACGCCCGATTATTGACGAAAGAGATAACCACCCCCCCTTACGACATGCTTCAGAAACGAAAAAAATGGCCCGTTTTCAAATGTTGCGTCTTTGAATGACAATCCACATTTGTACGTGGATGATCACTTTTAGAGCTAAAATTAGATGTTTAAAGTGATTTTCAAGCTTCCAGGGGCCCTAAACACAAGATTTGAGAAATGGGTAAAAGTGAATGAAAATGGCCAATTTACTCACTCTGAGGCCTTAATAAGTGTTTCTCCTCCACGGGAAGTGAATTAAATACCATTTGGAGGCCTTTATTGTTCAAGCGAAAACGCCTGATTTTTGATGAAAGAGATAACCACCCCCCCTTACGACATGCTTCTGAAACTAAAAAAATGGTTCATTTTCAAACGTTGCGTCTTTTGAACTACAATTAACATTGTACGTGGATAATCACTTTTAGAGATAAAATGAGATGTTTAACCCCTTCGCTGCTGGGGACATTCCGTTGCAGCGCTGGGGGGGGCAGGGGGGCAGCGCGGTGGGCCTGTGCTCATGACGGAGCCGCTCCGTCATGAGCCACAGTTGAGCTGTGCTCATGACGGAACGGTTCCGTCATGACTCCGCCCATTTGCGTTGTCGCCCCGCACAGGCGGGGAAACAGCGCCGCGCAGGTGGAGCGGCCGCCAACAGGATTGTCATGACGGAACCGTTCCGTCATGAGCACAGCGCAACCGTGGCTCATGACGGAACGGTTCCGTCATGAGCGGGGAAGGGGTTAAAGTGATTTTCAAGCTTCCAGGGGCCCTAAACACGAGATTTGAGAAATGGGTAACCGTGAATGAAAATGGCCAATTTACTCACTCTGCGGCCTTAAAAAGTGTTTCTCCTCCACGGAAAGTGTATAAAATAACATTTGGATGCCTTTATTGTTCAATCAAAAACGCCCGTTTTTTGGTGAAAAAGATAACCACCCCCCTTACGACATGCTTCAGAAACGAAAAAAATGGTCCATTTTGAAATGTTGCGTCTTTGAACTACAATTCACATTTGTACGTGGATAATCACTTTTAGAGATAAAATTAGATGTTTAAAGTGATTTACAAGCTTCCAGGGGCCCTAAACACAAGATATGAGGAATGGGTAAATATGAATGAAAATGGCCAATTTATTCACTCTGAGGCCTTAAAAAGTTTTTCTCCACTCCAGAAAGTGAATTAAATAACATTTGTAGGCCTTTATTGTTCAATCAAAAACGCCCGATTTTTGACGAAAGAGATAACCACCCCCCCTTACGACATGCTTCAGAAACTAAAAAAATGGTCAGTTTTCAAATGTTGCCTCTTTGAACTACAATTCACATTTGTACGTGGAAAAGCACTTTTAAAGATCAAATGAGATGTTTAAAGTGATTTTCATGCTTCCAGGGGCCTTAAACACAAGATTTGAGGAATGGGTAAAAGTGAATGAAAATGGCCAATTTACTCACTCTGACGCCTTAAAAAGTGTTTCTCCTCCACGGGAAGTGAATTAAATAACATTTGTAGGCCTTTATTGTTCAAGCGAAAACGCCCGATTATTGACGAAAGAGATAACCACCCCCCCTTACGACATGCTTCAGAAACGAAAAAAATTGCCCGTTTTCAAATGTTGCGTCTTTGAATGACAATCCACATTTGTACGTGGATAATCACTTTTAGAGCTAAAATTAGATGTTTAAAGTGATTTTCAAGCTTCCAGGGGCCCTAAACACAAAATTTGAGAAATGGGTAAAAGTGAATGAAAATGGCCAATTTACTCACTCTGAGGCCTTAATAAGTGTTTCTCCTCCACGGGAAGTGAATTAAATACCATTTGGAGGCCTTTATTGTTCAAGCGAAAACGCCTGATTTTTGATGAAAGAGATAACCACCCCCCCATACGACATGCTTCTGAAACTAAAAAAATGGTTCATTTTCAAACGTTGCGTCTTTTGAACTACAATTAACATTGTACGTGGATAATCACTTTTAGAGATAAAATGAGATGCTTAACCCCTTCGCTGCTGGGGACATTCCGTTGCAGCGCTGGGGGGGGCAGGGGGGCAGCGCGGTGGGCCTGTGCTCATGACGGAGCCGCTCCGTCATGAGCCACAGTTGAGCTGTGCTCATGACGGAACGGTTCCGTCATGACTCCGCCCATTTGCGTTGTCGCCCCGCACAGGCGGGGAAACAGCGCCGCGCAGGTGGAGCGGCCGCCAACAGGATTGTCATGACGGAACCGTTCCGTCATGAGCACAGCGCAACCGTGGCTCATGACGGAACGGTTCCGTCATGAGCGGGGAAGGGGTTAAAGTGATTTTCAAGCTTCCAGGGGCCCTAAACACGAGATTTGAGAAATGGGTAACCGTGAATGAAAATGGCCAATTTACTCACTCTGCGGCCTTAAAAAGTGTTTCTCCTCCACGGAAAGTGAATAAAATAACATTTGGATGCCTTTATTGTTCAATCAAAAACGCCTGTTTTTTGGTGAAAAAGATAACCACCCCCCCTTACGACATGCTTCAGAAACGAAAAAAATGTTCCATTTTCAAATGTTGCGTCTTTGAACTACAATTCACATTTGTACGTGGATGATCACTTTTAGAGATAAAATTAGATGTTTAAAGTGATTTACAAGCTTCCAGGGGCCCTAAACACAAGATATGAGGAATGGGTAAATATGAATGAAAATGGCCAATTTATTCACTCTGAGGCCTTAAAAAGTTTTTCTCCACTCCAGAAAGTGAATTAAATAACATTTGTAGACCTTTATTGTTCAATCAAAAACGCCCGATTTTTGACGAAAGAGATAACCACCCCCCCTTACGACATGCTTCAGAAACAAAAAAAATGGTTCATTTTCAAATGTTGCATCTTTGAACGACAATCCACATTTGTACGTGGATAAACTTTTAGAGATAAAATTAGATGTTTAAAGTGATTTTCAAGCTTCCAGGGGCCCTAAACACAAGATTTGAGAAATGGGTAAAAGTGAATGAAAATGGCCAATTTACTCACTCTGAGGCCTTAAAAAGTTTTTCTCCTCAACGGGAAGTGAATTAAATAACATTTGTAGGCCTTTATTGTTCAAGCGAAAACGCCCGATTATTGACGAAAGAGATAACCACCCCCCCTTACGACATGCTTCAGAAACGAAAAAAATGGTCCGTTTTCAAATGTTGCCTCTTTGAACTACAATTCACATTTGTACGTGGAAAAGCACTTTTAAAGATCAAATGAGATGTTTAAAGTGATTTTCATGCTTCCAGGGGCCTTAAACACAAGATTTGAGGAATGGGTAAAAGTGAATGAAAATGGCCAATTTACTCACTCTGAGGCCTTAAAAAGTGTTTCTCCTCCACGGGAAGTGAATTAAATACCATTTGGAGGTCTTTATTGTTCAAGCGAAAACGCCTGATTTTGGATGAAAGAGATAACCACCCCCCCTTACGACATGCTTCTGAAACTGAAAAAATGGTTCATTTTCAAATGTTGCGTCTTTGAACCACAATTAACATTTGTACGTGGATAAACACTTTTAGAGCTAAAATTAGATGTTTAAAGTGATTTTCAAGCTTCCAGGGGCCCTAAACACGAGATTTGAGAAATGGGTAAACGTGAATGAAAATGGCCAATTTACTCACTCTGCGGCCTTAAAAAGTGTTTCTCCTCCACGGAAAGTGAATAAAATAACATTTGGATGCCTTTATTGTTCAATCAAAAATGCCCGTTTTTGGTGAAAAAGATAACCACCCCCCCTTACGACATGCTTCAGAAACAAAAAAATGGTCCATTTTCAAATGTTGCGTCTTTGAACTACAATTCACATTTGTACGTGGATGATCACTTTTAGAGATAAAATTAGATGTTTAAAGTGATTTTCAAGCTTCCAGGGGCCCTAAACACAAAATTTGAGAAATGGGTAAAAGTGAATGAAAATGGCCAATTTACTCACTCTGAGGCCTTAATAAGTGTTTCTCCTCCACGGGAAGTGAATTAAATACCATTTGGAGGCCTTTATTGTTCAAGCGAAAACGCCTGATTTTTGATGAAAGAGATAACCACCCCCCCTTACGACATGCTTCTGAAACTAAAAAAATGGTTCATTTTCAAACGTTGCGTCTTTTGAACTACAATTAACATTGTACGTGGATAATCACTTTTAGAGATAAAATGAGATGCTTAACCCCTTCGCTGCTGGGGACATTCCGTTGCAGCGCTGGGGGGGGCAGGGGGGCAGCGCGGTGGGCCTGTGCTCATGACGGAGCCGCTCCGTCATGAGCCACAGTTGAGCTGTGCTCATGACGGAACGGTTCCGTCATGACTCCGCCCATTTGCGTTGTCGCCCCGCACAGGCGGGGAAACAGCGCCGCGCAGGTGGAGCGGCCGCCAACAGGATTGTCATGACGGAACCGTTCCGTCATGAGCACAGCGCAACCGTGGCTCATGACGGAACGGTTCCGTCATGAGCGGGGAAGGGGTTAAAGTGATTTTCAAGCTTCCAGGGGCCCTAAACACGAGATTTGAGAAATGGGTAACCGTGAATGAAAATGGCCAATTTACTCACTCTGCGGCCTTAAAAAGTGTTTCTCCTCCACGGAAAGTGTATAAAATAACATTTGGATGCCTTTATTGTTCAATCAAAAACGCCTGTTTTTTGGTGAAAAAGATAACCACCCCCCTTACGACATGCTTCAGAAACGAAAAAAATGGTCCATTTTGAAATGTTGCGTCTTTGAACTACAATTCACATTTGTACGTGGATAATCACTTTTAGAGATAAAATTAGATGTTTAAAGTGATTTACAAGCTTCCAGGGGCCCTAAACACAAGATATGAGGAATGGGTAAATATGAATGAAAATGGCCAATTTATTCACTCTGAGGCCTTAAAAAGTTTTTCTCCACTCCAGAAAGTGAATTAAATAACATTTGTAGACCTTTATTGTTCAATCAAAAACGCCCGATTTTTGACGAAAGAGATAACCACCCCCCCTTACGACATGCTTCAGAAACAAAAAAAATGGTTCATTTTCAAATGTTGCATCTTTGAACGACAATCCACATTTGTACGTGGATAAACTTTTAGAGATAAAATTAGATGTTTAAAGTGATTTTCAAGCTTCCAGGGGCCCTAAACACAAGATTTGAGAAATGGGTAAAAGTGAATGAAAATGGCCAATTTACTCACTCTGAGGCCTTAAAAAGTTTTTCTCCTCAAGGGAAGTGAATTAAATAACATTTGTAGGCCTTTATTGTTCAAGCGAAAACGCCCGATTATTGACGAAAGAGATAACCACCCCCCCTTACGACATGCTTCAGAAACGAAAAAAATGGTCCGTTTTCAAATGTTGCCTCTTTGAACTACAATTCACATTTGTACGTGGAAAAGCACTTTTAAAGATCAAATGAGATGTTTAAAGTGATTTTCATGCTTCCAGGGGCCTTAAACACAAGATTTGAGGAATGGGTAAAAGTGAATGAAAATGGCCAATTTACTCACTCTGAGGCCTTAAAAAGTGTTTCTCCTCCACGGGAAGGGAATTAAATACCATTTGGAGGTCTTTATTGTTCAAGCGAAAACGCCTGATTTTGGATGAAAGAGATAACCACCCCCCCTTACGACATGCTTCTGAAACTGAAAAAATGGTTCATTTTCAAATGTTGCGTCTTTGAACCACAATTAACATTTGTACGTGGATAAACACTTTTAGAGCTAAAATTAGATGTTTAAAGTGATTTTCAAGCTTCCAGGGGCCCTAAACACGAGATTTGAGAAATGGGTAAACGTGAATGAAAATGGCCAATTTACTCACTCTGCGGCCTTAAAAAGTGTTTCTCCTCCACGGAAAGTGAATAAAATAACATTTGGATGCCTTTATTGTTCAATCAAAAATGCCCGTTTTTGGTGAAAAAGATAACCACCCCCCCTTACGACATGCTTCAGAAACAAAAAAAATGGTCCATTTTCAAATGTTGCGTCTTTGAACTACAATTCACATTTGTACGTGGATAATCACTTTTAGAGATAAAATTAGATGTTTAAAGTGATTTACAAGCTTCCAGGGGCCCTAAACACAAGATATGAGGAATGGGTAAATATGAATGAAAATGGCTAATTTATTCACTCTGAGGCCTTAAAAAGTTTTTCTCCACTCCAGAAAGTGAATTAAATAACATTTGTAGACCTGTATTGTTCAATCAAAAACGCCCGATTTTTGACGAAAGAGATAACCACCCCCCCTTACGACATGCTTCAGAAACAAAAAAAATGGTTCATTTTCAAATGTTGCATCTTTGAACGACAATCCACATTTGTACGTGGATAAACACTTTTAGAGATAAAATTAGATGTTTAAAGTGATTTTCAAGCTTCCAGGGGCCCTAAACACAAGATTTGAGAAATGTTTAAAAGTGAAGGAAAATGGCCAATTTACTCACTCTGAGGCCTTAAAAAGTGTTTCTCCTCAACGGGAAGTGAATTAAATAACATTTGTAGGCCTTTATTGTTCAAGCGAAAACGCCCGATTATTGACGAAAGAGATAACCACCCCCCCTTACGACATGCTTCAGAAACGAAAAAAATGGTCCGTTTTCAAATGTTGCGTCTTTGAATGACAATCCACATTTGTACGTGGATAATCACTTTTAGAGCTAAAATTAGATGTTTAAAGTGATTTTCAAGCTTCCAGGGGCCCTAAACACAAGATTTGAGAAATGGGTAAAAGTGAATGAAAATGGCCAATTTACTCACTCTGAGGCCTTAAAAAGTGTTTCTCCTCCACGGGAAGTGAATTAAATACCATTTGGAGGCCTTTATTGTTCAAGCGAAAACGCCTGATTTTTGATGAAAGAGATAACCACCCCCCTTACGACATGCTTCTGAAACTAAAAAAATGGTTCATTTTCAAATGTTGCGTCTTTTGAACTACAATTAACATTGTACGTGGATAATCACTTTTAGAGATAAAATTAGATGTTTAAAGTGATTTACAAGCTTCCAGGGGCCCTAAACACAAGATATGAGGAATGGGTAAATATGAATGAAAATGGCCAATTTATTCACTCTGAGGCCTTAAAAAGTTTTTCTCCACTCCAGAAAGTGAATTAAAAAACATTTGTAGACCTTTATTGTTCAATCAAAAACGCCCGATTTTTGACGAAAGAGATAACCACCCCCCCTTACGACATGCTTCAGAAACAAAAAAAATGGTTCATTTTCAAATGTTGCATCTTTGAACGACAATCCACATTTGTACGTGGATAAACACTTTTAGAGATAAAATTAGATGTTTAAAGTGATTTTCAAGCTTCCAGGGGCACTAAACACAAGATTTGAGAAATGGGTAAAAGTGAATGAAAATGGCCAATTTACTCACTCTGAGGCCTTAAAAAGTGTTTCACCTCCACGGGAAGTGAATTAAATAACATTTGTAGGCCTTTATTGTTCAAGCGAGAACGCCCGATTATTGACGAAAGAGATAACCACCCCCCCTTACGACATGCTTCAGAAACGTAAAAAATGACCCGTTTTCAAATGTTGCGTCTTTGACTGACAATCCACATTTGTACGTGGATAATCACTTTTAGAGCTAAAATTAGATGTTTGAAGTGATTTTCAAGCTTCCAGGGGCCCTGAACACGAGATTTGAAAAATGGGTAACCGTGAATGAAAATGGCCAATTTTTTCACTCTGCGGCCTTAAAAAGTGTTTCTCCTCCACGGAAAGTGAATAAAATAACATTTGGATGCCTTTATTGTTCAATCAAAAACGCCCGTTTTTTGGTGAAAAAGATAACCACCCCCCCTTACGACATGCTTCAGAAACGAAAAAAATGGTCCATTTTCAAATGTTGCGTCTTTGAACTACAATTCACATTTGTACGTGGATGATCACTTTTAGAGATAAAATTAGATGTTTAAAGTGATTTACAAGCTTCCAGGGGCCCTAAACACAAGATATGAGGAATGGGTAAATATGAATGAAAATGGCCAATTTATTCACTCTGAGGCCTTAAAAAGTTTTTCTCCACTCCAGAAAGTGAATTAAATAACATTTGTAGGCCTTTATTGTTCAATCAAAAACGCCCGATTTTTGACGAAAGAGATAACCACCCCCCTCTTACGACATGCTTCAGAAACTAAAAAAATGGTCCGTTTTTAAATGTAGCCTCTTTGAACTACAATTCACATTTGTATGTGGAAAAGCACTTTTAAAGATCAAATGAGATGTTTAAAGTGATTTTCATGCTTCCAGGGGCCTTAAACACAAGATTTGAGGAATGGGTAAAAGTGAATGAAAATGGCCAATTTACTCACTCTGCGGCCTTAAAAAGTGTTTCTGCTCCACGGAAAGTGAATAAAATAACATTTGGATGCCTTTATTGTTCAATCAAAAACGCCTGTTTTTTGGTGAAAAAGATAACCACCCCCCCTTACACATGCTTCAGAAACGAAAAAAATGGTCCATTTTCAAATGTTGCGTCTTTGAACTACAATTCACATTTGTACGTAGATGATTACTTTTAGAGATAAAATTAGATGTTTTAAGTGATTTACAAGCTTTCAGGGGCCCTAAACACAAGATATGAGGAATGGGTAAATATGAATGAAAATGGGCAATTTATTCACTCTGAGGCCTTAAAAAGTTTTTCTCCACTGCAGAAAGTGAATTAAATAACATTTGTAGACCTTTATTGTTCAATCAAAAACGCCCGATTTTTGACGAAAGAGATAACCACCCCCCCTTACGACATGCTTCTGAAACTGAAAAAATGGTTCATTTTCAAATGTTGCGTCTTTGAACCACAATTAACATTTGTACGTGGATAAACACTTTTAGAGCTAAAATTAGATGTTTAAAGTGATTTTCAAGCTTCCAGGGGCCCTAAACACGAGATTTGAGAAATGGGTAAACGTGAATGAAAATGGCCAATTTACTCACTCTGCGGCCTTAAAAAGTGTTTCTCCTCCACGGAAAGTAAATAAAATAACATTTGGATGCCTTTATTGTTCAATCAAAAATGCCCGTTTTTGGTGAAAAAGATAACCACCCCCCCTTACGACATGCTTCAGAAACAAAAAAAATGGTCCATTTTCAAATGTTGCGTCTTTGAACTACAATTCACATTTGTACGTGGATAATCACTTTTAGAGATAAAATTAGATGTTTAAAGTGATTTACAAGCTTCCAGGGGCCCTAAACACAAGATATGAGGAATGGGTAAATATGAATGAAAATGGCTAATTTATTCACTCTGAGGCCTTAAAAAGTTTTTCTCCACTCCAGAAAGTGAATTAAATAACATTTGTAGACCTGTATTGTTCAATCAAAAACGCCCGATTTTTGACGAAAGAGATAACCACCCCCCCTTACGACATGCTTCAGAAACAAAAAAAATGGTTCATTTTCAAATGTTGCATCTTTGAACGACAATCCACATTTGTACGTGGATAAACACTTTTAGAGATAAAATTAGATGTTTAAAGTGATTTTCAAGCTTCCAGGGGCCCTAAACACAAGATTTGAGAAATGTTTAAAAGTGAAGGAAAATGGCCAATTTACTCACTCTGAGGCCTTAAAAAGTGTTTCTCCTCAACTGGAAGTGAATTAAATAACATTTGTAGGCCTTTATTGTTCAAGCGAAAACGCCCGATTATTGACGAAAGAGATAACCACCCCCCCTTACGACATGCTTCAGAAACGAAAAAAATGGTCCGTTTTCAAATGTTGCGTCTTTGAATGACAATCCACATTTGTACGTGGATAATCACTTTTAGAGCTAAAATTAGATGTTTAAAGTGATTTTCAAGCTTCCAGGGGCCCTAAACACAAGATTTGAGAAATGGGTAAAAGTGAATGAAAATGGCCAATTTACTCACTCTGAGGCCTTAAAAAGTGTTTCTCCTCCACGGGAAGTGAATTAAATACCATTTGGAGGCCTTTATTGTTCAAGCGAAAACGCCTGATTTTTGATGAAAGAGATAACCACCCCCCTTACGACATGCTTCTGAAACTAAAAAAATGGTTCATTTTCAAATGTTGCGTCTTTTGAACTACAATTAACATTGTACGTGGATAATCACTTTTAGAGATAAAATTAGATGTTTAAAGTGATTTACAAGCTTCCAGGGGCCCTAAACACAAGATATGAGGAATGGGTAAATATGAATGAAAATGGCCAATTTATTCACTCTGAGGCCTTAAAAAGTTTTTCTCCACTCCAGAAAGTGAATTAAAAAACATTTGTAGACCTTTATTGTTCAATCAAAAACGCCCGATTTTTGACGAAAGAGATAACCACCCCCCCTTACGACATGCTTCAGAAACAAAAAAAATGGTTCATTTTCAAATGTTGCATCTTTGAACGACAATCCACATTTGTACGTGGATAAACACTTTTAGAGATAAAATTAGATGTTTAAAGTGATTTTCAAGCTTCCAGGGGCACTAAACACAAGATTTGAGAAATGGGTAAAAGTGAATGAAAATGGCCAATTTACTCACTCTGAGGCCTTAAAAAGTGTTTCTCCTCCACGGGAAGTGAATTAAATAACATTTGTAGGCCTTTATTGTTCAAGCGAGAACGCCCGATTATTGACGAAAGAGATAACCACCCCCCCTTACGACATGCTTCAGAAACGTAAAAAATGACCCGTTTTCAAATGTTGCGTCTTTGACTGACAATCCACATTTGTACGTGGATAATCACTTTTAGAGCTAAAATTAGATGTTTAAAGTGATTTTCAAGCTTCCAGGGGCCCTGAACACGAGATTTGAAAAATGGGTAACCGTGAATGAAAATGGCCAATTTTTTCACTCTGCGGCCTTAAAAAGTGTTTCTCCTCCACGGAAAGTGAATAAAATAACATTTGGATGCCTTTATTGTTCAATCAAAAACGCCCGTTTTTTGGTGAAAAAGATAACCACCCCCCCTTACGACATGCTTCAGAAACGAAAAAAATGGTCCATTTTCAAATGTTGCGTCTTTGAACTACAATTCACATTTGTACGTGGATGATCACTTTTAGAGATAAAATTAGATGTTTAAAGTGATTTACAAGCTTCCAGGGGCCCTAAACACAAGATATGAGGAATGGGTAAATATGAATGAAAATGGCCAATTTATTCACTCTGAGGCCTTAAAAAGTTTTTCTCCACTCCAGAAAGTGAATTAAATAACATTTGTAGGCCTTTATTGTTCAATCAAAAACGCCCGATTTTTGACGAAAGAGATAACCACCCCCCTCTTACGACATGCTTCAGAAACTAAAAAAATGGTCCGTTTTTAAATGTAGCCTCTTTGAACTACAATTCACATTTGTATGTGGAAAAGCACTTTTAAAGATCAAATGAGATGTTTAAAGTGATTTTCATGCTTCCAGGGGCCTTAAACACAAGATTTGAGGAATGGGTAAAAGTGAATGAAAATGGCCAATTTACTCACTCTGAGGCCTTAAAAAGTGTTTCTCCTCCACGGGAAGTGAATTAAATAACATTTGTAGGCCTTTATTGTTCAAGCGAGAACGCCCGATTATTGACGAAAGAGATAACCACCCCCCCTTACGACATGCTTCAGAAACGTAAAAAATGGCCCGTTTTCAAATGTTGCGTCTTTGAATGACAATCCACATTTGTACGTGGATAATCACTTTTAGAGCTAAAATTAGATGTTTAAAGTGATTTTCAAGCTTCCAGGGGCCCTAAACACGAGATTTGAAAAATGGGTAACCGTGAATGAAAATGGCCAATTTTTTCACTCTGCGGCCTTAAAAAGTGTTTCTGCTCCACGGAAAGTGAATAAAATAACATTTGGATGCCTTTATTGTTCAATCAAAAACGCCTGTTTTTTGGTGAAAAAGATAACCACCCCCCCTTACACATGCTTCAGAAACGAAAAAAATGGTCCATTTTCAAATGTTGCGTCTTTGAACTACAATTCACATTTGTACGTAGATGATTACTTTTAGAGATAAAATTAGATGTTTTAAGTGATTTACAAGCTTTCAGGGGCCCTAAACACAAGATATGAGGAATGGGTAAATATGAATGAAAATGGGCAATTTATTCACTCTGAGGCCTTAAAAAGTTTTTCTCCACTGCAGAAAGTGAATTAAATAACATTTGTAGACCTTTATTGTTCAATCAAAAACGCCCGATTTTTGACGAAAGAGATAACCACCCCCCCTTACGACATGCTTCAGAAACAAAAAAAATGGTTCATTTTCGAATGTTGCATCTTTGAACGACAATCCACATTTGTACGTGGATAGACACTTTTAGAGATAAAATTAGATGTTTAAAGTGATTTTCAAGCTTCCAGGGGCCCTAAACACAAGATATGATGAATGGGTAAATATGAATGAAAATGGCCAATTTTTTCACTCTGAGGCCTTAAAAAGTTTTTCTCCACTCCAGAAAGTGAATTAAATAACATTTGTAGACCTTTATTGTTCAATCAAAAACGCCCGATTTTTGACGAAAGAGATAACCACCCCCCCTTACGACATGCTTCAGAAACAAAAAAAATGGTTCATTTTCAAATGTTGCATCTTTGAACGACAATCCACATTTGTACGTGGATAAACACTTTTAGAGATAAAATTAGATGTTTAAAGTGATTTTCAAGCTTCCAGGGGCCCTAAACACAAGATTTGAGAAATGGGTAAAAGTGAATGAAAATGGCCAATTTACTCACTCTGAGGCCTTAAAAAGTGTTTCTCCTCCACGGGAAGTGAATTAAATAACATTTATAGGCCTTTATTGTTCAAGCGAGAACGCCCGATTATTGACGAAAGAGATAACCACCCCCCCTTACGACATGCTTCTGAAACTAAAAAAATGGTTCATTTTCAAATGTTGCGTCTTTTGAACTACAATTAACATTGTACGTGGATAATCACTTTTAGAGATAAAATTAGATGTTTAAAGTGATTTACAAGCTTCCAGGGGCCCTAAACACAAGATATGAGGAATGGGTAAATATGAATGAAAATGGCCAATTTATTCACTCTGAGGCCTTAAAAAGTTTTTCTCCACTCCAGAAAGTGAATTAAATAACATTTGTAGACCTTTATTTTTCAATCAAAAACGCCCGATTTTTGACGAAAGAGATAACCACCCCCCCTTACGACATGCTTCAGAAACTAAAAAAATGGTCCGTTTTTAAATGTAGCCTCTTTGAACTACAATTCACATTTGTACGTGGAAAAGCACTTTTAAAGATCAAATGAGATGTTTAAAGTGATTTTCATGCTTCCAGGGGCCTTAAACACAAGATTTGAGGAATGGGTAAAAGTGAATGAAAATGGCCAATTTACTCACTCTGAGGCCTTAAAAAGTGTTTCTCCTCCACGGGAAGTGAATTAAATAACATTTGTAGGCCTTTATTGTTCAAGCGAGAACGCCCGATTATTGATGAAAGAGATAACCACCCCCCCTTGCGACATGCTTCAGAAACGTAAAAAATGGCCCGTTTTCAAATGTTGCGTCTTTGACTGACAATCCACATTTGTACGTGGATAATCACTTTTAGAGCTAAAATTAGATGTTTAAAGTGATTTTCAAGCTTCCAGGGGCCCTAAACACGAGATTTGAAAAATGGGTAACCGTGAATGAAAATGGCCAATTTTTTCACTCTGCGGCCTTAAAAAGTGTTTCTCCTCCACGGAAAGTGAATAAAATAACATTTGGATGCCTTTATTGTTCAATCAAAAAGGCCCGTTTTTTGGTGAAAAAGATAACCACCCCCCCTTACGACATGCTTCAGAAACGAAAAAAATGGTCCATTTGCAAATGTTGCGTCTTTGAACTACAATTCACATTTGTACGTGGATGATCACTTTTAGAGATAAAATTAGATGTTTAAAGTGATTTACAAGCTTCCAGGGGCCCTAAACACAAGATATGACGAATGGGTAAATATGAATGAAAATGGCCAATTTATTCACTCTGAGGCCTTAAAAAGTTTTTCTCCACTCCAGAAAGTGAATTAAATAACATTTGTAGACCTTTATTGTTCAATCAAAAACGCCCGATTTTTGACGAAAGAGATAACCACCCCCCCTTACGACATGCTTCAGAAACAAAAAAAATAGTTCATTTTCAAATGTTGCATCTTTGAACGACAATCCACATTTGTACGTGGATAGACACTTTTAGAGATAAAATTAGATGTTTAAAGTGATTTCAAGCTTCCAGGGGCCCTAAACACAAGATTTGAGAAATGGGTAAAAGTGAATGAAAATGGCCAATTTACTCACTCTGAGGCCTTAAAAAGTGTTTCTCCTCAACGGGAAGTGAATTAAATAACATTTGTAGGCCTTTATTTTTCAAGCAAAAACGCCCGATTATTGACGAAAGAGATAACCACCCCCCCTTACGACATGCTTCAGAAACGAAAAAAATGGTCCGTTTTCAAATGTTGCGTCTTTGAATGACAATCCACATTTGTACGTGGATAATCACTTTTAGAGCTAAAATTAGATGTTTAAAGTGATTTACAAGCTTCCAGGGGCCCTAAACACAAGATATGAGGAATGGGTAAATATGAATGAAAATGGCCAATTTATTCACTCTGAGGCCTTAAAAAGTGTTTCTCCTCAACGGGAAGTGAATTAAATAACATTTGTAGGCCTTTATTGTTCAAGCGAAAACGCCCGATTATTGACGAAAGAGATAACCACCCCCCCTTACGACATGCTTCAGAAACGAAAAAAATGGTCCGTTTTCAAATGTTGCGTCTTTGAATGACAATCCACATTTGTACGTGGATAAACACTTTTAGAGATAAAATGAGATGTTTAAAGTGATTTACAAGCTTCCAGAGGCCCTAAACACAAGATATGAGGAATGGGTAAATATGAATGAAAATGGCCAATTTATTCACTCTGAGGCCTTAAAAAGTGTTTCTCCTCCACGGGAAGTGAATTAAATACCATTTGTAGGCCTTTATTGTTCAATCAAAAACGCCCGATTTTTGACGAAAGAGATAACCACCCCCCTTACGACATGCTTCTGAAACTAAAAAAATGGTTCATTTTCAAATGTTGCGTCTTTTGAACTACAATTCACATTGTACGTGGATAATCCCTTTTAGAGATAAAATTAGATGTTTAAAGTGATTTACAAGCTTCCAGGGGCCCTAAACACAAGATATGAGGAATGGGTAAATATAAATGAAAATGGCCAATTTATTCACTCTGAGGCCTTAAAAAGTTTTTCTCCACTCCAGAAAGTGAATTAAATAACATTTGTAGACCTTTATTGTTCAATCGAAAACGCCCGATTTTTGACGAAAGAGATAACCACCCCCCCTTACGATATGCTTCAGAAACTAAAAAAATGGTCCGTTTTTAAATGTAGCCTCTTTGAACTACAATTCACATTTGTACGTGGAAAAGCACTTTTAAAGATCAAATGAGATGTTTAAAGTGATTTTCATGCTTCCAGGGGCCTTAAACACAAGATTTGAGGAATGGGTAAAAGTGAATGAAAATGGCCAATTTACTCACTCTGAGGCCTTAAAAAGTGTTTCTCCTCCACGGGAAGTGAATTAAATAACATTTATAGGACTTTATTGTTCAAGCGAGAACGCCCGATTATTGACGAAAGAGATAACCACCCCCCCTTACGACATGCTTCTGAAACTAAAAAAATGGTTCATTTTCAAATGTTGCGTCTTTTGAACTACAATTAACATTGTACGTGGATAATCACTTTTAGAGATAAAATTAGATGTTTAAAGTGATTTACAAGCTTCCAGGGGCCCTAAACACAAGATATGAGGAATGGGTAAATATGAATGAAAATGGCCAATTTATTCACTCTGAGGCCTTAAAAAGTTTTTCTCCACTCCAGAAAGTGAATTAAATAACATTTGTAGACCTTTATTTTTCAATCAAAAACGCCCGATTTTTGACGAAAGAGATAACCACCCCCCCTTACGACATGCTTCAGAAACTAAAAAAATGGTCCGTTTTTAAATGTAGCCTCTTTGAACTACAATTCACATTTGTACGTGGAAAAGCACTTTTAAAGATCAAATGAGATGTTTAAAGTGATTTTCATGCTTCCAGGGGCCTTAAACACAAGATTTGAGGAATGGGTAAAAGTGAATGAAAATGGCCAATTTACTCACTCTGAGGCCTTAAAAAGTGTTTCTCCTCCACGGGAAGTGAATTAAATAACATTTGTAGGCCTTTATTGTTCAAGCGAGAACGCCCGATTATTGATGAAAGAGATAACCACCCCCCCTTGCGACATGCTTCAGAAACGTAAAAAATGGCCCGTTTTCAAATGTTGCGTCTTTGACTGACAATCCACATTTGTACGTGGATAATCACTTTTAGAGCTAAAATTAGATGTTTAAAGTGATTTTCAAGCTTCCAGGGGCCCTAAACACGAGATTTGAAAAATGGGTAACCGTGAATGAAAATGGCCAATTTTTTCACTCTGCGGCCTTAAAAAGTGTTTCTCCTCCACGGAAAGTGAATAAAATAACATTTGGATGCCTTTATTGTTCAATCAAAAAGGCCCGTTTTTTGGTGAAAAAGATAACCACCCCCCCTTACGACATGCTTCAGAAACGAAAAAAATGGTCCATTTGCAAATGTTGCGTCTTTGAACTACAATTCACATTTGTACGTGGATGATCACTTTTAGAGATAAAATTAGATGTTTAAAGTGATTTACAAGCTTCCAGGGGCCCTAAACACAAGATATGACGAATGGGTAAATATGAATGAAAATGGCCAATTTATTCACTCTGAGGCCTTAAAAAGTTTTTCTCCACTCCAGAAAGTGAATTAAATAACATTTGTAGACCTTTATTGTTCAATCAAAAACGCCCGATTTTTGACGAAAGAGATAACCACCCCCCCTTACGACATGCTTCAGAAACAAAAAAAATAGTTCATTTTCAAATGTTGCATCTTTGAACGACAATCCACATTTGTACGTGGATAGACACTTTTAGAGATAAAATTAGATGTTTAAAGTGATTTCAAGCTTCCAGGGGCCCTAAACACAAGATTTGAGAAATGGGTAAAAGTGAATGAAAATGGCCAATTTACTCACTCTGAGGCCTTAAAAAGTGTTTCTCCTCAACGGGAAGTGAATTAAATAACATTTGTAGGCCTTTATTTTTCAAGCAAAAACGCCCGATTATTGACGAAAGAGATAACCACCCCCCCTTACGACATGCTTCAGAAACGAAAAAAATGGTCCGTTTTCAAATGTTGCGTCTTTGAATGACAATCCACATTTGTACGTGGATAATCACTTTTAGAGCTAAAATTAGATGTTTAAAGTGATTTACAAGCTTCCAGGGGCCCTAAACACAAGATATGAGGAATGGGTAAATATGAATGAAAATGGCCAATTTATTCACTCTGAGGCCTTAAAAAGTGTTTCTCCTCAACGGGAAGTGAATTAAATAACATTTGTAGGCCTTTATTGTTCAAGCGAAAACGCCCGATTATTGACGAAAGAGATAACCACCCCCCCTTACGACATGCTTCAGAAACGAAAAAAATGGTCCGTTTTCAAATGTTGCGTCTTTGAATGACAATCCACATTTGTACGTGGATAAACACTTTTAGAGATAAAATGAGATGTTTAAAGTGATTTACAAGCTTCCAGAGGCCCTAAACACAAGATATGAGGAATGGGTAAATATGAATGAAAATGGCCAATTTATTCACTCTGAGGCCTTAAAAAGTGTTTCTCCTCCACGGGAAGTGAATTAAATACCATTTGTAGGCCTTTATTGTTCAATCAAAAACGCCCGATTTTTGACGAAAGAGATAACCACCCCCCTTACGACATGCTTCTGAAACTAAAAAAATGGTTCATTTTCAAATGTTGCGTCTTTTGAACTACAATTCACATTGTACGTGGATAATCCCTTTTAGAGATAAAATTAGATGTTTAAAGTGATTTACAAGCTTCCAGGGGCCCTAAACACAAGATATGAGGAATGGGTAAATATAAATGAAAATGGCCAATTTATTCACTCTGAGGCCTTAAAAAGTTTTTCTCCACTCCAGAAAGTGAATTAAATAACATTTGTAGACCTTTATTGTTCAATCGAAAACGCCCGATTTTTGACGAAAGAGATAACCACCCCCCCTTACGATATGCTTCAGAAACTAAAAAAATGGTCCGTTTTTAAATGTAGCCTCTTTGAACTACAATTCACATTTGTACGTGGAAAAGCACTTTTAAAGATCAAATGAGATGTTTAAAGTGATTTTCATGCTTCCAGGGGCCTTAAACACAAGATTTGAGGAATGGGTAAAAGTGAATGAAAATGGCCAATTTACTCACTCTGAGGCCTTAAAAAGTGTTTCTCCTCCACGGGAAGTGAATTAAATAACATTTGTAGGCCTTTATTGTTCAAGCGAGAACGCCCGATTATTGACGAAAGAGATAACCACCCCCCCTTACGACATGCTTCAGAAACGTAAAAAATGGCTCGTTTTCAAATTTTGCGTCTTTGAATGACAATCCACATTTGTACGTGGATAATCACTTTTAGAGATAAAATTAGATGTTTAAAGTGATTTTCAAGCTTCCAGGGGCCCTAAACACAAGATTTGAGGAATGGGTAAATGTGAATGAAAATGGCCAATTTATTCACTCTGAGGCCTTAAAAAGTTTTTCTCCACCCCAGAAAGTGAATTAAATAACATTTGTAGGCCTTTATTGTTCAATCAAAAAAGCCTGACTTTTGATGAAAGAGATAACCACCCCCCCTTACGACATGCTTCGGAAACTAAAAAAATGGTCCGTTTTCAAATGTTGCCTCTTTGAACTACAATTCACATTTGTACGTAGATGATTACTTTTAGAGATAAAATTAGATGTTTAAAGTGATTTTCAAGCTTCCAGGGGCCCTAAACACAAGATTTGAGAAATGGGTAAAAGTGAATGAAAATGGCCAATTTACTCACTCTGAGGCCTTAAAAAGTGTTTCTCCTCCACGGGAAGTGAATTAAATACCATTTGAAGGCCTTTATTGTTCAAGCGAAAACGCCTGATTTTTGATGAAAGAGATAACCACCCCCCCTTACGACATGCTTCTGAAACTAAAAAAATGGTTCATTTTCAAATGTTGTGTCTTTTGAACTACAATTAACATTGTACGTGGATAATCACTTTTAGAGATAAAATTAGATGTTTAAAGTGATTTACAAGCTTCCAGGGGCCCTAAACACAAGATATGAGGAATGGGTAAATATGAATGAAAATGGCCAATTTATTCACTCTGAGGCCTTAAAAAGTTTTTCTCCACTCCAGAAAGTGAATTAAATAACATTTGTAGACCTTTATTGTTCAATCAAAAACGCCCGATTTTTGACGAAAGAGATAACCACCCCCCCTTACGACATGCTTCAGAAACAAAAAAAATGGTTCATTTTCAAATGTTGCATCTTTGAACGACAATCCACATTTGTACGTGGATAAACACTTTTAGAGATAAAATTAGATGTTTAAAGTGATTTTCAAGCTTCCAGGGGCCCTAAACACAAGATTTGAGAAATGGGTAAAAGTGAATGAAAATGGCCAATTTACTCACTCTGAGGCCTTAAAAAGTGTTTCTCCTCCACGGGAAGTGAATTAAATACCATTTGGAGGCCTTTATTGTTCAAGCAAAAACGCCTGAGTTTTGATGAAAGAGATAACCACCCCCCCTTACGACATGCTTCTGAAACTAAAAAAATGGTTCATTTTCAAATGTTGCGTCTTTTGAACTACAATTAACATTGTACATGGATAATCACTTTTAGAGATAAAATGAGATGTTTAAAGTGATTTTCAAGCTTCCAGGGGCCCTAAACACGAGATTTGAAAAATGGGTAACCGTGAATGAAAATGGCCAATTTTTTCACTCTGCGGCCTTAAAAAGTGTTTCTCCTCCACGGAAAGTGAATAAAATAACATTTGGATGCCTTTATTGTTCAATCAAAAACGCCCGTTTTTTGGTGAAAAAGATAACCACCCCCCCTTACGACATGCTTCAGAAACGAAAAAAATGGTCCATTTTCAAATGTTGCGTCTTTGAACTACAATTCACATTTGTACGTGGATGATCACTTTTAGAGATAAAATTAGATGTTTAAAGTGATTTACAAGCTTCCAGGGGCCCTAAACACAAGATATGACGAATGGGTAAATATGAATGAAAATGGCCAATTTATTCACTCTGAGGCCTTAAAAAGTTTTTCTCCACTCCAGAAAGTGAATTAAATAACATTTGTAGACCTTTATTGTTCAATCAAAAACGCCCGATTTTTGACGAAAGAGATAACCACCCCCCCTTACGACATGCTTCAGAAACAAAAAAAATAGTTCATTTTCAAATGTTGCATCTTTGAACGACAATCCACATTTGTACGTGGATAGACACTTTTAGAGATAAAATTAGATGTTTAAAGTGATTTCAAGCTTCCAGGGGCCCTAAACACAAGATTTGAGAAATGGGTAAAAGTGAATGAAAATGGCCAATTTACTCACTCTGAGGCCTTAAAAAGTGTTTCTCCTCAACGGGAAGTGAATTAAATAACATTTGTAGGCCTTTATTTTTCAAGCAAAAATGCCCGATTATTGACGAAAGAGATAACCACCCCCCCTTACGACATGCTTCAGAAACGAAAAAAATGGTCCGTTTTCAAATGTTGCGTCTTTGAATGACAATCCACATTTGTACGTGGATAATAACTTTTAGAGCTAAAATTAGATGTTTAAAGTGATTTACAAGCTTCCAGGGGCCCTAAACACAAGATATGAGGAATGGGTAAATATGAATGAAAATGGCCAATTTATTCACTCTGAGGCCTTAAAAAGTTTTTCTCCACTCCAGAAAGTGAATTAAATAACATTTGTAGACCTTTATTGTTCAATCAAAAACGCCCGATTTTTGACGAAAGAGATAACCACCCCCCCTTACGACATGCTTCAGAAACAAAAAAAATGGTTCTTTTTCAAATGTTGCATCTTTGAACGACAATCCACATTTGTACGTGGATAAACACTTTTAGAGATAAAATGAGATGTTTAAAGTGATTTACAAGCTTCCAGAGGCCCTAAACACAAGATATGAGGAATGGGTAAATATGAATGAAAATGGCCAATTTATTCACTCTGAGGCCTTAAAAAGTGTTTCTCCTCCACGGGAAGTGAATTAAATACCATTTGTAGGCCTTTATTGTTCAATCAAAAACGCCCGATTTTTGACGAAAGAGATAACCACCCCCCCTTACGACATGCTTCTGAAACTAAAAAAATGGTTCATTTTCAAATGTTGCGTCTTTTGAACTACAATTAACATTGTACGTGGATAATCCCTTTTAGAGATAAAATTAGATGTTTAAAGTGATTTACAAGCTTCCAGGGGCCCTAAACACAAGATATGAGGAATGGGTAAATATAAATGAAAATGGCCAATTTATTCACTCTGAGGCCTTAAAAAGTTTTTCTCCACTCCAGAAAGTGAATTAAATAACATTTGTAGACCTTTATTGTTCAATCGAAAACGCCCGATTTTTGACGAAAGAGATAACCACCCCTCCTTACGATATGCTTCAGAAACTAAAAAAATGGTCCGTTTTTAAATGTAGCCTCTTTGAACTACAATTCACATTTGTACGTGGAAAAGCACTTTTAAAGATCAAATGAGATGTTTAAAGTGATTTTCATGCTTCCAGGGGCCTTAAACACAAGATTTGAGGAATGGGTAAAAGTGAATGAAAATGGCCAATTTACTCACTCTGAGGCCTTAAAAAGTGTTTCTCCTCCACGGGAAGTGAATTAAATAACATTTGTAGGCCTTTATTGTTCAAGCGAGAACGCCCGATTATTGACGAAAGAGATAACCACCCCCCCTTACGACATGCTTCAGAAACGTAAAAAATGGCCCGTTTTCAAATTTTGCGTCTTTGAATGACAATCCACATTTGTACGTGGATAATCACTTTTAGAGCTAAAATTAGATGTTTAAAGTGATTTTCAAGCTTCCAGGGGCCCTAAACACAAGATTTGAGGAATGGGTAAATGTGAATGAAAATGGCCAATTTATTCACTCTGAGGCCTTAAAAAGTTTTTCTCCACTCCAGAAAGTGAATTAAAAAACATTTGTAGACCTTTATTGTTCAATCAAAAACGCCCGATTTTTGATGAAAGAGATAACCACCCCCCCTTACGACATGCTTCAGAAACAAAAAAAATGGTTCATTTTCAAATGTTGCATCTTTGAACGACAATCCACATTTGTACGTGGATAAACACTTTTAGAGATAAAATTAGATGTTTAAAGTGATTTTCAAGCTTCCAGGGGCACTAAACACAAGATTTGAGAAATGGGTAAAAGTGAATGAAAATGGCCAATTTACTCACTCTGAGGCCTTAAAAAGTGTTTCTCCTCCACGGGAAGTGAATTAAATAACATTTGTAGGCCTTTATTGTTCAAGCGAGAACGCCCGATTATTGACGAAAGAGATAACCACCCCCCCTTACGACATGCTTCAGAAACGTAAAAAATGACCCGTTTTCAAATGTTGCGTCTTTGACTGACAATCCACATTTGTACGTGGATAATCACTTTTAGAGCTAAAATTAGATGTTTAAAGTGATTTTCAAGCTTCCAGGGGCCCTGAACACGAGATTTGAAAAATGGGTAACCGTGAATGAAAATGGCCAATTTTTTCACTCTGCGGCCTTAAAAAGTGTTTCTCCTCCACGGAAAGTGAATAAAATAACATTTGGATGCCTTTATTGTTCAATCAAAAACGCCCGTTTTTTGGTGAAAAAGATAACCACCCCCCCTTACGACATGCTTCAGAAACGGAAAAAATGGTCCATTTTCAAATGTTGCGTCTTTGAACTACAATTCACATTTGTACGTGGATGATCACTTTTAGAGATAAAATTAGATGTTTAAAGTGATTTACAAGCTTCCAGGGGCCCTAAACACAAGATATGAGGAATGGGTAAATATGAATGAAAATGGCCAATTTATTCACTCTGAGGCCTTAAAAAGTTTTTCTCCACTCCAGAAAGTGAATTAAATAACATTTGTAGGCCTTTATTGTTCAATCAAAAACGCCCGATTTTTGACGAAAGAGATAACCACCCCCCTCTTACGACATGCTTCAGAAACTAAAAAAATGGTCCGTTTTTAAATGTAGCCTCTTTGAACTACAATTCACATTTGTATGTGGAAAAGCACTTTTAAAGATCAAATGAGATGTTTAAAGTGATTTTCATGCTTCCAGGGGCCTTAAACACAAGATTTGAGGAATGGGTAAAAGTGAATGAAAATGGCCAATTTACTCACTCTGAGGCCTTAAAAAGTGTTTCTCCTCCACGGGAAGTGAATTAAATAACATTTGTAGGCCTTTATTGTTCAAGCGAGAACGCCCGATTATTGACGAAAGAGATAACCACCCCCCCTTACGACATGCTTCAGAAACGTAAAAAATGGCCCGTTTTCAAATGTTGCGTCTTTGAATGACAATCCACATTTGTACGTGGATAATCACTTTTAGAGCTAAAATTAGATGTTTAAAGTGATTTTCAAGCTTCCAGGGGCCCTAAACACGAGATTTGAAAAATGGGTAACCGTGAATGAAAATGGCCAATTTTTTCACTCTGCGGCCTTAAAAAGTGTTTCTCCTCCACGGAAAGTGAATAAAATAACATTTGGATGCCTTTATTGTTCAATCAAAAACGCCCGTTTTTTGGTGAAAAAGATAACCACCCCCCCTTACGACATGCTTCAGAAACGAAAAAAATGGTCCATTTTCAAATGTTGCGTCTTTGAACTACAATTCACATTTGTACGTGGATGATCACTTTTAGAGATAAAATTAGATGTTTAAAGTGATTTACAAGCTTCCAGGGGCCCTAAACACAAGATATGAGGAATGGGTAAATATGAATGAAAATGGCCAATTTATTCACTCTGAGGCCTTAAAAAGTTTTCCTCCACTCCAGAAAGTGAATTAAATAACATTTGTCGGCCTTTATTGTTCAATCAAAAACGCCCGATTTTTGACGAAAGAGATAACCACCCCCCCTTACGACATGCTTCAGAAACTAAAAAAATGGTCCGTTTTTAAATGTAGCCTCTTTGAACTACAATTCACATTTGTACGTGGAAAAGCACTTTTAAAGATCAAATGAGATGTTTAAAGTGATTTTCACGCTTCCAGGGGCCTTAAACACAAGATTTGAGGAATGGGTAAAAGTGAATGAAAATGGCCAATTTACTCACTCTGAGGCCTTAAAAAGTGTTTCTCCTCCACGGGAAGTGAATTAAATAACATTTGTAGGCCTTTATTGTTCAAGCGAGAACGCCCGATTATTGACGAAAGAGATAACCACCCCCCCTTACGACATGCTTCAGAAACGAAAAAAATGGCCCGTTTTCAAATGTTGCGTCTTTGAATGACAATCCACATTTGTACGTGGATAATCACTTTTAGAGCTAAAATTAGATGTTTAAAGTGATTTTCAAGCTTCCAGGGGCCCTAAACACAAGATTTGAGAAATGGGTAAAAGTGAATGAAAATGGCCAATTTACTCACTCTGAGGCCTTAATAAGTGTTTCTCCTCCACGGGAAGTGAATTAAATACCATTTGGAGGCCTTTATTGTTCAAGCGAAAACGCCTGATTTTTGATGAAAGAGATAACCACCCCCCCTTACGACATGCTTCTGAAACTAAAAAAATGGTTCATTTTCAAACGTTGCGTCTTTTGAACTACAATTAACATTGTACGTGGATAATCACTTTTAGAGATAAAATGAGATGTTTAACCCCTTCGCTGCTGGGGACATTCCGTTGCAGCGCTGGGGGGGGCAGGGGGGCAGCGCGGTGGGCCTGTGCTCATGACGGAGCCGCTCCGTCATGAGCCACAGTTGAGCTGTGCTCATGACGGAACGGTTCCGTCATGACTCCGCCCATTTGCGTTGTCGCCCCGCACAGGCGGGGAAACAGCGCCGCGCAGGTGGAGCGGCCGCCAACAGGATTGTCATGACGGAACCGTTCCGTCATGAGCACAGCGCAACCGTGGCTCATGACGGAACGGTTCCGTCATGAGCGGGGAAGGGGTTAAAGTGATTTTCAAGCTTCCAGGGGCCCTAAACACGAGATTTGAGAAATGGGTAACCGTGAATGAAAATGGCCAATTTACTCACTCTGCGGCCTTAAAAAGTGTTTCTCCTCCACGGAAAGTGTATAAAATAACATTTGGATGCCTTTATTGTTCAATCAAAAACGCCCGTTTTTTGGTGAAAAAGATAACCACCCCCCTTACGACATGCTTCAGAAACGAAAAAAATGGTCCATTTTGAAATGTTGCGTCTTTGAACTACAATTCACATTTGTACGTGGATAATCACTTTTAGAGATAAAATTAGATGTTTAAAGTGATTTACAAGCTTCCAGGGGCCCTAAACACAAGATATGAGGAATGGGTAAATATGAATGAAAATGGCCAATTTATTCACTCTGAGGCCTTAAAAAGTTTTTCTCCACTCCAGAAAGTGAATTAAATAACATTTGTAGGCCTTTATTGTTCAATCAAAAACGCCCGATTTTTGACGAAAGAGATAACCACCCCCCCTTACGACATGCTTCAGAAACTAAAAAAATGGTCAGTTTTCAAATGTTGCCTCTTTGAACTACAATTCACATTTGTACGTGGAAAAGCACTTTTAAAGATCAAATGAGATGTTTAAAGTGATTTTCATGCTTCCAGGGGCCTTAAACACAAGATTTGAGGAATGGGTAAAAGTGAATGAAAATGGCCAATTTACTCACTCTGACGCCTTAAAAAGTGTTTCTCCTCCACGGGAAGTGAATTAAATAACATTTGTAGGCCTTTATTGTTCAAGCGAAAACGCCCGATTATTGACGAAAGAGATAACCACCCCCCCTTACGACATGCTTCAGAAACGAAAAAAATTGCCCGTTTTCAAATGTTGCGTCTTTGAATGACAATCCACATTTGTACGTGGATAATCACTTTTAGAGCTAAAATTAGATGTTTAAAGTGATTTTCAAGCTTCCAGGGGCCCTAAACACAAAATTTGAGAAATGGGTAAAAGTGAATGAAAATGGCCAATTTACTCACTCTGAGGCCTTAATAAGTGTTTCTCCTCCACGGGAAGTGAATTAAATACCATTTGGAGGCCTTTATTGTTCAAGCGAAAACGCCTGATTTTTGATGATAGAGATAACCACCCCCCCATACGACATGCTTCTGAAACTAAAAAAATGGTTCATTTTCAAACGTTGCGTCTTTTGAACTACAATTAACATTGTACGTGGATAATCACTTTTAGAGATAAAATGAGATGCTTAACCCCTTCGCTGCTGGGGACATTCCGTTGCAGCGCTGGGGGGGGCAGGGGGCAGCGCGGTGGGCCTGTGCTCATGACGGAGCCGCTCCGTCATGAGCCACAGTTGAGCTGTGCTCATGACGGAACGGTTCCGTCATGACTCCGCCCATTTGCGTTGTCACCCCGCACAGGCGGGGAAACAGCGCCGCGCAGGTGGAGCGGCCGCCAACAGGATTGTCATGACGGAACCGTTCCGTCATGAGCACAGCGCAACCGTGGCTCATGACGGAACGGTTCCGTCATGAGCGGGGAAGGGGTTAAAGTGATTTTCAAGCTTCCAGGGGCCCTAAACACGAGATTTGAGAAATGGGTAACCGTGAATGAAAATGGCCAATTTACTCACTCTGCGGCCTTAAAAAGTGTTTCTCCTCCACGGAAAGTGAATAAAATAACATTTGGATGCCTTTATTGTTCAATCAAAAACGCCTGTTTTTTGGTGAAAAAGATAACCACCCCCCCTTACGACATGCTTCAGAAACGAAAAAAATGTTCCATTTTCAAATGTTGCGTCTTTGAACTACAATTCACATTTGTACGTGGATGATCACTTTTAGAGATAAAATTAGATGTTTAAAGTGATTTACAAGCTTCCAGGGGCCCTAAACACAAGATATGAGGAATGGGTAAATATGAATGAAAATGGCCAATTTATTCACTCTGAGGCCTTAAAAAGTTTTTCTCCACTCCAGAAAGTGAATTAAATAACATTTGTAGACCTTTATTGTTCAATCAAAAACGCCCGATTTTTGACGAAAGAGATAACCACCCCCCCTTACGACATGCTTCAGAAACAAAAAAAATGGTTCATTTTCAAATGTTGCATCTTTGAACGACAATCCACATTTGTACGTGGATAAACTTTTAGAGATAAAATTAGATGTTTAAAGTGATTTTCAAGCTTCCAGGGGCCCTAAACACAAGATTTGAGAAATGGGTAAAAGTGAATGAAAATGGCCAATTTACTCACTCTGAGGCCTTAAAAAGTTTTTCTCCTCAACGGGAAGTGAATTAAATAACATTTGTAGGCCTTTATTGTTCAAGCGAAAACGCCCGATTATTGACGAAAGAGATAACCACCCCCCCTTACGACATGCTTCAGAAACGAAAAAAATGGTCCGTTTTCAAATGTTGCCTCTTTGAACTACAATTCACATTTGTACGTGGAAAAGCACTTTTAAAGATCAAATGAGATGTTTAAAGTGATTTTCATGCTTCCAGGGGCCTTAAACACAAGATTTGAGGAATGGGTAAAAGTGAATGAAAATGGCCAATTTACTCACTCTGAGGCCTTAAAAAGTGTTTCTCCTCCACGGGAAGTGAATTAAATACCATTTGGAGGTCTTTATTGTTCAAGCGAAAACGCCTGATTTTGGATGAAAGAGATAACCACCCCCCCTTACGACATGCTTCTGAAACTGAAAAAATGGTTCATTTTCAAATGTTGCGTCTTTGAACCACAATTAACATTTGTACGTGGATAAACACTTTTAGAGCTAAAATTAGATGTTTAAAGTGATTTTCAAGCTTCCAGGGGCCCTAAACACGAGATTTGAGAAATGGGTAAACGTGAATGAAAATGGCCAATTTACTCACTCTGCGGCCTTAAAAAGTGTTTCTCCTCCACGGAAAGTGAATAAAATAACATTTGGATGCCTTTATTGTTCAATCAAAAATGCCCGTTTTTGGTGAAAAAGATAACCACCCCCCCTTACGACATGCTTCAGAAACAAAAAAAATGGTCCATTTTCAAATGTTGCGTCTTTGAACTACAATTCACATTTGTACGTGGATAATCACTTTTAGAGATAAAATTAGATGTTTAAAGTGATTTACAAGCTTCCAGGGGCCCTAAACACAAGATATGAGGAATGGGTAAATATGAATGAAAATGGCTAATTTATTCACTCTGAGGCCTTAAAAAGTTTTTCTCCACTCCAGAAAGTGAATTAAATAACATTTGTAGACCTGTATTGTTCAATCAAAAACGCCCGATTTTTGACGAAAGAGATAACCACCCCCCCTTACGACATGCTTCAGAAACAAAAAAAATGGTTCATTTTCAAATGTTGCATCTTTGAACGACAATCCACATTTGTACGTGGATAAACACTTTTAGAGATAAAATTAGATGTTTAAAGTGATTTTCAAGCTTCCAGGGGCCCTAAACACAAGATTTGAGAAATGTTTAAAAGTGAAGGAAAATGGCCAATTTACTCACTCTGAGGCCTTAAAAAGTGTTTCTCCTCAACGGGAAGTGAATTAAATAACATTTGTAGGCCTTTATTGTTCAAGCGAAAACGCCCGATTATTGACGAAAGAGATAACCACCCTTACGACATGCTTCAGAAACGAAAAAAATGGTCCGTTTTCAAATGTTGCGTCTTTGAATGACAATCCACATTTGTACGTGGATAATCACTTTTAGAGCTAAAATTAGATGTTTAAAGTGATTTTCAAGCTTCCAGGGGCCCTAAACACAAGATTTGAGAAATGGGTAAAAGTGAATGAAAATGGCCAATTTACTCACTCTGAGGCCTTAAAAAGTGTTTCTCCTCCACGGGAAGTGAATTAAATACCATTTGGAGGCCTTTATTGTTCAAGCGAAAACGCCTGATTTTTGATGAAAGAGATAACCACCCCCCTTACGACATGCTTCTGAAACTAAAAAAATGGTTCATTTTCAAATGTTGCGTCTTTTGAACTACAATTAACATTGTACGTGGATAATCACTTTTAGAGATAAAATTAGATGTTTAAAGTGATTTACAAGCTTCCAGGGGCCCTAAACACAAGATATGAGGAATGGGTAAATATGAATGAAAATGGCCAATTTATTCACTCTGAGGCCTTAAAAAGTTTTTCTCCACTCCAGAAAGTGAATTAAAAAACATTTGTAGACCTTTATTGTTCAATCAAAAACGCCCGATTTTTGACGAAAGAGATAACCACCCCCCCTTACGACATGCTTCAGAAACAAAAAAAATGGTTCATTTTCAAATGTTGCATCTTTGAACGACAATCCACATTTGTACGTGGATAAACACTTTTAGAGATAAAATTAGATGTTTAAAGTGATTTTCAAGCTTCCAGGGGCACTAAACACAAGATTTGAGAAATGGGTAAAAGTGAATGAAAATGGCCAATTTACTCACTCTGAGGCCTTAAAAAGTGTTTCTCCTCCACGGGAAGTGAATTAAATAACATTTGTAGGCCTTTATTGTTCAAGCGAGAACGCCCGATTATTGACGAAAGAGATAACCACCCCCCCTTACGACATGCTTCAGAAACGTAAAAAATGACCCGTTTTCAAATGTTGCGTCTTTGACTGACAATCCACATTTGTGCGTGGATAATCACTTTTAGAGCTAAAATTAGATGTTTAAAGTGATTTTCAAGCTTCCAGGGGCCCTGAACACGAGATTTGAAAAATGGGTAACCGTGAATGAAAATGGCCAATTTTTTCACTCTGCGGCCTTAAAAAGTGTTTCTCCTCCACGGAAAGTGAATAAAATAACATTTGGATGCCTTTATTGTTCAATCAAAAACGCCCGTTTTTTGGTGAAAAAGATAACCACCCCCCCTTACGACATGCTTCAGAAACGAAAAAAATGGTCCATTTTCAAATGTTGCGTCTTTGAACTACAATTCACATTTGTACGTGGATGATCACTTTTAGAGATAAAATTAGATGTTTAAAGTGATTTACAAGCTTCCAGGGGCCCTAAACACAAGATATGAGGAATGGGTAAATATGAATGAAAATGGCCAATTTATTCACTCTGAGGCCTTAAAAAGTTTTTCTCCACTCCAGAAAGTGAATTAAATAACATTTGTAGGCCTTTATTGTTCAATCAAAAACGCCCGATTTTTGACGAAAGAGATAACCACCCCCCTCTTACGACATGCTTCAGAAACTAAAAAAATGGTCCGTTTTTAAATGTAGCCTCTTTGAACTACAATTCACATTTGTATGTGGAAAAGCACTTTTAAAGATCAAATGAGATGTTTAAAGTGATTTTCATGCTTCCAGGGGCCTTAAACACAAGATTTGAGGAATGGGTAAAAGTGAATGAAAATGGCCAATTTACTCACTCTGAGGCCTTAAAAAGTGTTTCTCCTCCACGGGAAGTGAATTAAATAACATTTGTAGGCCTTTATTGTTCAAGCGAGAACGCCCGATTATTGACGAAAGAGATAACCACCCCCCCTTACGACATGCTTCAGAAACGTAAAAAATGGCCCGTTTTCAAATGTTGCGTCTTTGAATGACAATCCACATTTGTACGTGGATAATCACTTTTAGAGCTAAAATTAGATGTTTAAAGTGATTTTCAAGCTTCCAGGGGCCCTAAACACGAGATTTGAAAAATGGGTAACCGTGAATGAAAATGGCCAATTTTTTCACTCTGCGGCCTTAAAAAGTGTTTCTGCTCCACGGAAAGTGAATAAAATAACATTTGGATGCCTTTATTGTTCAATCAAAAACGCCTGTTTTTTGGTGAAAAAGATAACCACCCCCCCTTACACATGCTTCAGAAACGAAAAAAATGGTCCATTTTCAAATGTTGCGTCTTTGAACTACAATTCACATTTGTACGTAGATGATTACTTTTAGAGATAAAATTAGATGTTTTAAGTGATTTACAAGCTTTCAGGGGCCCTAAACACAAGATATGAGGAATGGGTAAATATGAATGAAAATGGGCAATTTATTCACTCTGAGGCCTTAAAAAGTTTTTCTCCACTGCAGAAAGTGAATTAAATAACATTTGTAGACCTTTATTGTTCAATCAAAAACGCCCGATTTTTTACGAAAGAGATAACCACCCCCCCTTACGACATGCTTCAGAAACAAAAAAAATGGTTCATTTTCAAATGTTGCATCTTTGAACGACAATCCACATTTGTACGTGGATAGACACTTTTAGAGATAAAATTAGATGTTTAAAGTGATTTTCAAGCTTCCAGGGGCCCTAAACACAAGATATGATGAATGGGTAAATATGAATGAAAAGGGCCAATTTTTTCACTCTGAGGCCTTAAAAAGTTTTTCTCCACTCCAGAAAGTGAATTAAATAACATTTGTAGACCTTTATTGTTCAATCAAAAACGCCCGATTTTTGACGAAAGAGATAACCACCCCCCCTTACGACATGCTTCAGAAACAAAAAAAATGGTTCATTTTCAAATGTTGCATCTTTGAACGACAATCCACATTTGTACGTGGATAAACACTTTTAGAGATAAAATTAGATGTTTAAAGTGATTTTCAAGCTTCCAGGGGCCCTAAACACAAGATTTGAGAAATGGGTAAAAGTGAATGAAAATGGCCAATTTACTCACTCTGAGGCCTTAAAAAGTGTTTCTCCTCCACGGGAAGTGAATTAAATAACATTTATAGGCCTTTATTGTTCAAGCGAGAACGCCCGATTATTGACGAAAGAGATAACCACCCCCCCTTACGACATGCTTCTGAAACTAAAAAAATGGTTCATTTTCAAATGTTGCGTCTTTTGAACTACAATTAACATTGTACGTGGATAATCACTTTTAGAGATAAAATTAGATGTTTAAAGTGATTTACAAGCTTCCAGGGGCCCTAAACACAAGATATGAGGAATGGGTAAATATGAATGAAAATGGCCAATTTATTCACTCTGAGGCCTTAAAAAGTTTTTCTCCACTCCAGAAAGTGAATTAAATAACATTTGTAGACCTTTATTTTTCAATCAAAAACGCCCGATTTTTGACGAAAGAGATAACCACCCCCCCTTACGACATGCTTCAGAAACTAAAAAAATGGTCCGTTTTTAAATGTAGCCTCTTTGAACTACAATTCACATTTGTACGTGGAAAAGCACTTTTAAAGATCAAATGAGATGTTTAAAGTGATTTTCATGCTTCCAGGGGCCTTAAACACAAGATTTGAGGAATGGGTAAAAGTGAATGAAAATGGCCAATTTACTCACTCTGAGGCCTTAAAAAGTGTTTCTCCTCCACGGGAAGTGAATTAAATAACATTTGTAGGCCTTTATTGTTCAAGCGAGAACGCCCGATTATTGATGAAAGAGATAACCACCCCCCCTTGCGACATGCTTCAGAAACGTAAAAAATGGCCCGTTTTCAAATGTTGCGTCTTTGACTGACAATCCACATTTGTACGTGGATAATCACTTTTAGAGCTAAAATTAGATGTTTAAAGTGATTTTCAAGCTTCCAGGGGCCCTAAACACGAGATTTTAAAAATGGGTAACCGTGAATGAAAATGGCCAATTTTTTCACTCTGCGGCCTTAAAAAGTGTTTCTCCTCCACGGAAAGTGAATAAAATAACATTTGGATGCCTTTATTGTTCAATCAAAAAGGCCCGTTTTTTGGTGAAAAAGATAACCACCCCCCCTTACGACATGCTTCAGAAACGAAAAAAATGGTCCATTTGCAAATGTTGCGTCTTTGAACTACAATTCACATTTGTACGTGGATGATCACTTTTAGAGATAAAATTAGATGTTTAAAGTGATTTACAAGCTTCCAGGGGCCCTAAACACAAGATATGACGAATGGGTAAATATGAATGAAAATGGCCAATTTATTCACTCTGAGGCCTTAAAAAGTTTTTCTCCACTCCAGAAAGTGAATTAAATAACATTTGTAGACCTTTATTGTTCAATCAAAAACGCCCGATTTTTGACGAAAGAGATAACCACCCCCCCTTACGACATGCTTCAGAAACAAAAAAAATAGTTCATTTTCAAATGTTGCATCTTTGAACGACAATCCACATTTGTACGTGGATAGACACTTTTAGAGATAAAATTAGATGTTTAAAGTGATTTCAAGCTTCCAGGGGCCCTAAACACAAGATTTGAGAAATGGGTAAAAGTGAATGAAAATGGCCAATTTACTCACTCTGAGGCCTTAAAAAGTGTTTCTCCTCAACGGGAAGTGAATTAAATAACATTTGTAGGCCTTTATTTTTCAAGCAAAAACGCCCGATTATTGACGAAAGAGATAACCACCCCCCCTTACGACATGCTTCAGAAACGAAAAAAATGGTCCGTTTTCAAATGTTGCGTCTTTGAATGACAATCCACATTTGTACGTGGATAATCACTTTTAGAGCTAAAATTAGATGTTTAAAGTGATTTACAAGCTTCCAGGGGCCCTAAACACAAGATATGAGGAATGGGTAAATATGAATGAAAATGGCCAATTTATTCACTCTGAGGCCTTAAAAAGTTTTTCTCCACTCCAGAAAGTGAATTAAATAACATTTGTAGACCTTTATTGTTCAATCAAAAACGCCCGATTTTTGACGAAAGAGATAACCACCCCCCCTTACGACATGCTTCAGAAACAAAAAAAATGGTTCTTTTTCAAATGTTGCATCTTTGAACGACAATCCACATTTGTACGTGGATAAACACTTTTAGAGATAAAATGAGATGTTTAAAGTGATTTACAAGCTTCCAGAGGCCCTAAACACAAGATATGAGGAATGGGTAAATATGAATGAAAATGGCCAATTTATTCACTCTGAGGCCTTAAAAAGTGTTTCTCCTCCACGGGAAGTGAATTAAATACCATTTGTAGGCCTTTATTGTTCAATCAAAAACGCCCGATTTTTGACGAAAGAGATAACCACCCCCCCTTACGACATGCTTCTGAAACTAAAAAAATGGTTCATTTTCAAATGTTGCGTCTTTTGAACTACAATTCACATTGTACGTGGATAATCCCTTTTAGAGATAAAATTAGATGTTTAAAGTGATTTACAAGCTTCCAGGGGCCCTAAACACAAGATATGAGGAATGGGTAAATATAAATGAAAATGGCCAATTTATTCACTCTGAGGCCTTAAAAAGTTTTTCTCCACTCCAGAAAGTGAATTAAATAACATTTGTAGACCTTTATTGTTCAATCGAAAACGCCCGATTTTTGACGAAAGAGATAACCACCCCCCCTTACGATATGCTTCAGAAACTAAAAAAATGGTCCGTTTTTAAATGTAGCCTCTTTGAACTACAATTCACATTTGTACGTGGAAAAGCACTTTTAAAGATCAAATGAGATGTTTAAAGTGATTTTCATGCTTCCAGGGGCCTTAAACACAAGATTTGAGGAATGGGTAAAAGTGAATGAAAATGGCCAATTTACTCACTCTGAGGCCTTAAAAAGTGTTTCTCCTCCACGGGAAGTGAATTAAATAACATTTGTAGGCCTTTATTGTTCAAGCGAGAACGCCCGATTATTGACGAAAGAGATAACCACCCCCCCTTACGACATGCTTCAGAAACGTAAAAAATGTCCCGTTTTCAAATTTTGCGTCTTTGAATGACAATCCACATTTGTACGTGGATAATCACTTTTAGAGCTAAAATTAGATGTTTAAAGTGATTTTCAAGCTTCCAGGGGCCCTAAACACAAGATTTGAGGAATGGGTAAATGTGAATGAAAATGGCCAATTTATTCACTCTGAGGCCTTAAAAAGTTTTTCTCCACCCCAGAAAGTGAATTAAATAACATTTGTAGGCCTTTATTGTTCAATCAAAAAAGCCTGACTTTTGATGAAAGAGATAACCACCCCCCCTTACGACATGCTTCGGAAACTAAAAAAATGGTCCGTTTTCAAATGTTGCCTCTTTGAACTACAATTCACATTTGTACGTAGATGATTACTTTTAGAGATAAAATTAGATGTTTAAAGTGATTTTCAAGCTTCCAGGGGCCCTAAACACAAGATTTGAGAAATGGGTAAAAGTGAATGAAAATGGCCAATTTACTCACTCTGAGGCCTTAAAAAGTGTTTCTCCTCCACGGGAAGTGAATTAAATACCATTTGAAGGCCTTTATTGTTCAAGCGAAAACGCCTGATTTTTGATGAAAGAGATAACCACCCCCCCTTACGACATGCTTCTGAAACTAAAAAAATGGTTCATTTTCAAATGTTGTGTCTTTTGAACTACAATTAACATTGTACGTGGATAATCACTTTTAGAGATAAAATTAGATGTTTAAAGTGATTTACAAGCTTCCAGGGGCCCTAAACACAAGATATGAGGAATGGGTAAATATGAATGAAAATGGCCAATTTATTCACTCTGAGGCCTTAAAAAGTTTTTCTCCACTCCAGAAAGTGAATTAAATAACATTTGTAGACCTTTATTGTTCAATCAAAAACGCCCGATTTTTGACGAAAGAGATAACCACCCCCCCTTACAACATGCTTCAGAAACAAAAAAAATGGTTCATTTTCAAATGTTGCATCTTTGAACGACAATCCACATTTGTACGTGGATAAACACTTTTAGAGATAAAATTAGATGTTTAAAGTGATTTTCAAGCTTCCAGGGGCCCTAAACACAAGATTTGAGAAATGGGTAAAAGTGAATGAAAATGGCCAATTTACTCACTCTGAGGCCTTAAAAAGTGTTTCTCCTCCACGGGAAGTGAATTAAATACCATTTGGAGGCCTTTATTGTTCAAGCAAAAACGCCTGAGTTTTGATGAAAGAGATAACCACCCCCCCTTACGACATGCTTCTGAAACTAAAAAAATGGTTCATTTTCAAATGTTGCGTCTTTTGAACTACAATTAACATTGTACATGGATAATCACTTTTAGAGATAAAATGAGATGTTTAAAGTGATTTTCAAGCTTCCAGGGGCCCTAAACACGAGATTTGAAAAATGGGTAACCGTGAATGAAAATGGCCAATTTTTTCACTCTGCGGCCTTAAAAAGTGTTTCTCCTCCACGGAAAGTGAATAAAATAACATTTGGATGCCTTTATTGTTCAATCAAAAACGCCCGTTTTTTGGTGAAAAAGATAACCACCCCCCCTTACGACATGCTTCAGAAACGAAAAAAATGGTCCATTTTCAAATGTTGCGTCTTTGAACTACAATTCACATTTGTATGTGGATGATCACTTTTAGAGATAAAATTAGATGTTTAAAGTGATTTACAAGCTTCCAGGGGCCCTAAACACAAGATATGACGAATGGGTAAATATGAATGAAAATGGCCAATTTATTCACTCTGAGGCCTTAAAAAGTTTTTCTCCACTCCAGAAAGTGAATTAAATAACATTTGTAGACCTTTATTGTTCAATCAAAAACGCCCGATTTTTGACGAAAGAGATAACCACCCCCCCTTACGACATGCTTCAGAAACAAAAAAAATAGTTCATTTTCAAATGTTGCATCTTTGAACGACAATCCACATTTGTACGTGGATAGACACTTTTAGAGATAAAATTAGATGTTTAAAGTGATTTCAAGCTTCCAGGGGCCCTAAACACAAGATTTGAGAAATGGGTAAAAGTGAATGAAAATGGCCAATTTACTCACTCTGAGGCCTTAAAAAGTGTTTCTCCTCAACGGGAAGTGAATTAAATAACATTTGTAGGCCTTTATTTTTCAAGCAAAAACGCCCGATTATTGACGAAAGAGATAACCACCCCCCCTTACGACATGCTTCAGAAACGAAAAAAATGGTCCGTTTTCAAATGTTGCGTCTTTGAATGACAATCCACATTTGTACGTGGATAATAACTTTTAGAGCTAAAATTAGATGTTTAAAGTGATTTACAAGCTTCCAGGGGCCCTAAACACAAGATATGAGGAATGGGTAAATATGAATGAAAATGGCCAATTTATTCACTCTGAGGCCTTAAAAAGTTTTTCTCCACTCCAGAAAGTGAATTAAATAACATTTGTAGACCTTTATTGTTCAATCAAAAACGCCCGATTTTTGACGAAAGAGATAACCACCCCCCCTTACGACATGCTTCAGAAACAAAAAAAATGGTTCTTTTTCAAATGTTGCATCTTTGAACGACAATCCACATTTGTACGTGGATAAACACTTTTAGAGATAAAATGAGATGTTTAAAGTGATTTACAAGCTTCCAGAGGCCCTAAACACAAGATATGAGGAATGGGTAAATATGAATGAAAATGGCCAATTTATTCACTCTGAGGCCTTAAAAAGTGTTTCTCCTCCACGGGAAGTGAATTAAATACCATTTGTAGGCCTTTATTGTTCAATCAAAAACGCCCGATTTTTGACGAAAGAGATAACCACCCCCCCTTACGACATGCTTCTGAAACTAAAAAAATGGTTCATTTTCAAATGTTGCGTCTTTTGAACTACAATTAACATTGTACGTGGATAATCCCTTTTAGAGATAAAATTAGATGTTTAAAGTGATTTACAAGCTTCCAGGGGCCCTAAACACAAGATATGAGGAATGGGTAAATATAAATGAAAATGGCCAATTTATTCACTCTGAGGCCTTAAAAAGTTTTTCTCCACTCCAGAAAGTGAATTAAATAACATTTGTAGACCTTTATTGTTCAATCGAAAACGCCCGATTTTTGACGAAAGAGATAACCACCCCCCCTTACGATATGCTTCAGAAACTAAAAAAATGGTCCGTTTTTAAATGTAGCCTCTTTGAACTACAATTCACATTTGTACGTGGAAAAGCACTTTTAAAGATCAAATGAGATGTTTAAAGTGATTTTCATGCTTCCAGGGGCCTTAAACACAAGATTTGAGGAATGGGTAAAAGTGAATGAAAATGGCCAATTTACTCACTCTGAGGCCTTAAAAAGTGTTTCTCCTCCACGGGAAGTGAATTAAATAACATTTGTAGGCCTTTATTGTTCAAGCGAGAACGCCCGATTATTGACGAAAGAGATAACCACCCCCCCTTACGACATGCTTCAGAAACGTAAAAAATGGCCCGTTTTCAAATTTTGCGTCTTTGAATGACAATCCACATTTGTACGTGGATAATCACTTTTAGAGCTAAAATTAGATGTTTAAAGTGATTTTCAAGCTTCCAGGGGCCCTAAACACAAGATTTGAGGAATGGGTAAATGTGAATGAAAATGGCCAATTTATTCACTCTGAGGCCTTAAAAAGTTTTTCTCCACCCCAGAAAGTGAATTAAATAACATTTGTAGGCCTTTATTGTTCAATCAAAAAAGCCTGACTTTTGATGAAAGAGATAACCACCCCCCCTTACGACATGCTTCTGAAACTAAAAAAATGGTTCATTTTCAAATGTTGTGTCTTTTGAACTACAATTAACATTGTACGTGGATAATCACTTTAGAGATAAAATTAGATGTTTAAAGTGATTTACAAGCTTCCAGGGGCCCTAAACACAAGATATGAGGAATGGGTAAATATGAATGAAAATGGCCAATTTATTCACTCTGAGGCCTTAAAAAGTTTTTCTCCACTCCAGAAAGTGAATTAAATAACATTTGTAGACCTTTATTGTTCAATCAAAAACGCCCGATTTTTGACGAAAGAGATAACCACCCCCCCTTACGACATGCTTCAGAAACAAAAAAAATGGTTCATTTTCAAATGTTGCATCTTTGAACGACAATCCACATTTGTACGTGGATAAACACTTTTAGAGATAAAATTAGATGTTTAAAGTGATTTTCAAGCTTCCAGGGGCCCTAAACACAAGATTTGAGAAATGGGTAAAAGTGAATGAAAATGGACAATTTACTCACTCTGAGGCCTTAAAAAGTGTTTCTCCTCCACGGGAAGTGAATTAAATACCATTTGGAGGCCTTTATTGTTCAAGCAAAAACGCCTGATTTTTGATGAAAGAGATAACCACCCCCCCTTACGACATGCTTCTGAAACTAAAAAAATGGTTCATTTTCAAATGTTGCGTCTTTTGAACTACAATTAACATTGTACATGGATAATCACTTTTAGAGATAAAATGAGATGTTTAAAGTGATTTTCAAGCTTCCAGGGGCCCTAAACACGAGATTTGAAAAATGGGTAACCGTGAATGAAAATGGCCAATTTTTTCACTCTGCGGCCTTAAAAAGTGTTTCTCCTCCACGGAAAGTGAATAAAATAACATTTGGATGCCTTTATTGTTCAATCAAAAACGCCCGTTTTTTGGTGAAAAAGATAACCACCCCCCCTTACGACATGCTTCAGAAACGAAAAAAATGGTCCATTTTCAAATGTTGCGTCTTTGAACTACAATTCACATTTGTACGTGGATGATCACTTTTAGAGATAAAATTAGATGTTTAAAGTGATTTACAAGCTTCCAGGGGCCCTAAACACAAGATATGACGAATGGGTAAATATGAATGAAAATGGCCAATTTATTCACTCTGAGGCCTTAAAAAGTTTTTCTCCACTCCAGAAAGTGAATTAAATAACATTTGTAGACCTTTATTGTTCAATCAAAAACGCCCGATTTTTGACGAAAGAGATAACCACCCCCCCTTACGACATGCTTCAGAAACAAAAAAAATAGTTCATTTTCAAATGTTGCATCTTTGAACGACAATCCACATTTGTACGTGGATAGACACTTTTAGAGATAAAATTAGATGTTTAAAGTGATTTCAAGCTTCCAGGGGCCCTAAACACAAGATTTGAGAAATGGGTAAAAGTGAATGAAAATGGCCAATTTACTCACTCTGAGGCCTTAAAAAGTGTTTCTCCTCAACGGGAAGTGAATTAAATAACATTTGTAGGCCTTTATTTTTCAAGCAAAAACGCCCGATTATTGACGAAAGAGATAACCACCCCCCCTTACGACATGCTTCAGAAACGAAAAAATGGTCCGTTTTCAAATGTTGCGTCTTTGAATGACAATCCACATTTGTACGTGGATAATCACTTTTAGAGCTAAAATTAGATGTTTAAAGTGATTTACAAGCTTCCAGGGGCCCTAAACACAAGATATGAGGAATGGGTAAATATGAATGAAAATGGCCAATTTATTCACTCTGAGGCCTCAAAAAGTTTTTCTCCACTCCAGAAAGTAAATTAAATAACATTTGTAGACCTGTATTGTTCAATCAAAAACGCCCGATTTTTGACGAAAGAGATAACCACCCCCCCTTACGACATGCTTCAGAAACAAAAAAAATGGTTCATTTTCAAATGTTGCATCTTTGAACGACAATCCACATTTGTACGTGGATAAACACTTTTAGAGATAAAATTAGATGTTTAAAGTGATTTTCAAGCTTCCAGGGGCCCTAAACACAAGATTTGAGAAATGTTTAAAAGTGAATGAAAATGGCCAATTTACTCACTCTGAGGCCTTAAAAAGTGTTTCTCCTCAACAGGAAGTGAATTAAATAACATTTGTAGGCCTTTATTGTTCAAGCGAAAACGCCCGATTATTGACGAAAGAGATAACCACCCCCCCTTACGACATGCTTCAGAAACGAAAAAAATGGTCCGTTTTCAAATGTTGCGTCTTTGAATGACAATCCACATTTGTACGTGGATAATCACTTTTAGAGCTAAAATTAGATGTTTAAAGTGATTTTCAAGCTTCCAAGGGCCCTAAACACAAGATTTGAGAAATGGGTAAAAGTGAATGAAAATGGCCAATTTCCTCACTCTGAGGCCTTAAAAAGTGTTTCTCCTCCACGGGAAGTGAATTAAATACCATTTGGAGGCCTTTATTGTTCAAGCGAAAACGCCTGATTTTTGATGAAAGAGATAACCACCCCCCCTTACGACATGCTTCTGAAACTAAAAAAATGGTTCATTTTCAAATGTTGCGTCTTTTGAACTACAATTAACATTGTACGTGGATAATCACTTTTAGAGATAAAATTAGATGTTTAAAGTGATTTTCAAGCTTCCAGGGGCCCTAAACACAAGATATGAGGAATGGGTAAATATGAATGAAAATGGCCAATTTATTCACTCTGAGGCCTTAAAAAGTTTTTCTCCACTCCAGAAAGTGAATTAAATAACATTTGTAGACCTGTATTGTTCAATCAAAAACGCCCGATTTTTGACGAAAGAGATAACCACCCCCCCTTACGACATGCTTCAGAAACAAAAAAAATGGTTCATTTTCAAATGTTTCATCTTTGAACGACAATCCACATTTGTACGTGGATAAACACTTTTAGAGATAAAATTAGATGTTTAAAGTGATTTTCAAGCTTCCAGGGGCCCTAAACACAAGATTTGAGAAATGTTTAAAAGTGAATGAAAATGGCCAATTTACTCACTCTGAGGCCTTAAAAAGTGTTTCTCCTCAACAGGAAGTGAATTAAATAACATTTGTAGGCCTTTATTGTTCAAGCGAAAACGCCCGATTATTGACGAAAGAGATAACCACCCCCCCTTACGACATGCTTCAGAAACGAAAAAAATGGTCCGTTTTCAAATGTTGCGTCTTTGAATGACAATCCACATTTGTACGTGGATAATCACTTTTAGAGCTAAAATTAGATGTTTAAAGTGATTTTCAAGCTTCCAGGGGCCCTCAACACAAGATTTGAGAAATGGGTAAAAGTGAATGAAAATGGCCAATTTACTCACTCTGAGGCCTTAAAAAGTGTTTCTCCTCCACGGGAAGTGAATTAAATACCATTTGGAGGCCTTTATTGTTCAAGCGAAAACGCCTGATTTTTGATGAAAGAGATAACCACCCCCCCTTACGACATGCTTCAGAAACTAAAAAAATGGTTCATTTTCAAATGTTGCGTCTTTTGAACTACAATTAACATTGTACGTGGATAATCACTTTTAGAGATAAAATTAGATGTTTAAAGTGATTTTCAAGCTTCCAGGGGCCCTAAACACAAGATATGAGGAATGGGTAAATATGAATGAAATTGGCCAATTTATTCACTCTGAGGCCTTAAAAAGTTTTTCTCCACTCCAGAAAGTGAATTAAATAACATTTGTAGACCTTTATTGTTCAATCAAAAACGCCCGATTTTTGACGAAAGAGATAACCACCCCCCCTTACGACATGCTTCAGAAACAAAAAAAATGGTTCATTTTCAAATGTTGCATCTTGGAACGACAATCCACATTTGTACGTGGATAGACACTTTTAGAGATAAAATTAGATGTTTAAAGTGATTTTCAAGCTTCCAGGGGCCCTAAACACAAGATTTGAGAAATGGGTAAAAGTGAATGAAAATGGCCAATTTACTCACTCTGAGGCCTTAAAAAGTGTTTCTCCTCAACGGGAAGTGAATTAAATAACATTTGTAGGCCTTTATTTTTCAAGCAAAAACGCCCAATTATTGACGAAAGAGATAACCACCCCCCCTTACGACATGCTTCTGAAACTAAAAAAATGGTTCATTTTCAAATGTTGCGTCTTTTGAACTACAATTAACATTGTACGTGGATAATCACTTTTAGAGATAAAATTAGATGTTTAAAGTGATTTACAAGCTTCCAGGGGCCCTAAACACAAGATATGAGGAATGGGTAAATATGAATGAAAATGGCCAATTTATTCACTCTGAGGCCTTAAAAAGTTTTTCTCCACTCCAGAAAGTGAATTAAATAACATTTGTAGACCTTTATTGTTCAATCAAAAACGCCCGATTTTTGACGAAAGAGATAACCACCCCCCTTACGACATGCTTCAGAAACAAAAAAAATGGTTCATTTTCAAATGTTGCATCTTTGAACGACAATCCACATTTGTACGTGGATAAACACTTTTAGAGATAAAATTAGATGTTTAAAGTGATTTTCAAGCTTCCAGGGGCCCTAAACACAAGATTTGAGAAATGGGTAAAAGTGAATGAAAATGGCCAATTTACTCACTCTGAGGCCTTAAAAAGTGTTTCTCCTCCACGGGAAGTGAATTAAATAACATTTGTAGGCCTTTATTGTTCAAGCGAGAACGCCCGATTATTGACGAAAGAGATAACCACCCCCCTTACGACATGCTTCAGAAACATAAAAAATGGCCCGTTTTCAAATATTGCGTCTTTGACTGACAATCCACATTTGTACGTGGATAATCACTTTTAGAGCTAAAATTAGATGTTTAAAGTGATTTTCAAGCTTCCAGGGGCCCTAAACACGAGATTTGAAAAATGGGTAACCGTGAATGAAAATGGCCAATTTTTTCACTCTGCGGCCTTAAAAAGTGTTTCTCCTCCACGGAAAGTGAATAAAATAACATTTGGATGCCTTTATTGTTCAATCAAAAACGCCCGTTTTTTGTGAAAAAGATAACCACCCCCCCTTAAGACATGCTTCAGAAACGAAAAAAATGGTCCATTTTCAAATGTTGCGTCTTTGAACTACAATTCACATTTGTACGTGGATGATCACTTTTAGAGATAAAATTAGATGTTTAAAGTGATTTACAAGCTTCCAGGGGCCCTAAACACAAGATATGAGGAATGGGTAAATATGAATGAAAATGGCCAATTTATTCACTCTGAGGCCTTAAAAAGTTTTTCTCCACTCCAGAAAGTGAATTAAATAACATTTGTAGGCCTTTATTGTTCAATCAAAAACGCCCGATTTTTGACGAAAGAGATAACCACCCCCCCCTTACGACATGCTTCAGAAACTAAAAAAATGGTCCATTTTTAAATGTAGCCTCTTTGAACTACAATTCACATTTGTACGTGGAAAAGCACTTTTAAAGATCAAATGAGATGTTTAAAGTGATTTTCATGCTTCCAGGGGCCTTAAACACAAGATTTGAGGAATGGGTAAAAGTGAATGAAAATGGCCAATTTACTCACTCTGAGGCCTTAAAAAGTGTTTCTCCTCCACGGGAAGTGAATTAAATAACATTTGTAGGCCTTTATTGTTCAAGCGAGAACGCCCGATTATTGACGAAAGAGATAACCACCCCCCCTTACGACATGCTTCAGAAACGTAAAAAATGGCCCGTTTTCAAATGTTGCGTCTTTAAATGACAATCCACATTTGTACGTGGATAATCACTTTTAGAGCTAAAATTAGATGTTTAAAGTGATTTTCAGGCTTCCAGGGGCCCTAAACACGAGATTTGAAAAATGGGTAACCGTGAATGAAAATGGCCAATTTTTTCACTCTGCGGCCTTAAAGAGTGTTTCTGCTCCACGAAAAGTGAATAAAATAACATTTGGATGCCTTTATTGTTCAATCAAAAACGCCTGTTTTTTGGTGAAAAAGATAACCACCCCCCCTTACACATGCTTCAGAAACGAAAAAAATGGTCCATTTTCAAATGTTGCGTCTTTGAACTACAATTCACATTTGTACGTAGATGATTACTTTTAGAGATAAAATTAGATGTTTAAAGTGATTTACAAGCTTTCAGGGGCCCTAAACACAAGATATGAGGAATGGGTAAATATGAATGAAAATTGGCAATTTATTCACTCTGAGGCCTTAAAAAGTTTTTCTCCACTCCAGAAAGTGAATTAAATAACATTTGTAGACCTTTATTGTTCAATCAAAAACGCCCGATTTTTGACGAAAGAGATAACCACCCCCCCTTACGACATGCTTCAGAAACAAAAAAAATGGTTCATTTTCAAATGTTGCATCTTGGAACGACAATCCACATTTGTACGTGGATAGACACTTTTAGAGATAAAATTAGATGTTTAAAGTGATTTTCAAGCTTCCAGGGGCCCTAAACACAAGATTTGAGAAATGGGTAAAAGTGAATGAAAATGGCCAATTTACTCACTCTGAGGCCTTAAAAAGTGTTTCTCCTCAACGGGAAGTGAATTAAATAACATTTGTAGGCCTTTATTTTTCAAGCAAAAACGCCCAATTATTGACGAAAGAGATAACCACCCCCCCTTACGACATGCTTCTGAAACTAAAAAAATGGTTCATTTTCAAATGTTGCGTCTTTTGAACTACAATTAACATTGTACGTGGATAATCACTTTTAGAGATAAAATTAGATGTTTAAAGTGATTTACAAGCTTCCAGGGGCCTTAAACACAAGATATGAGGAATGGGTAAATATGAATGAAAATGGCCAATTTATTCACTCTGAGGCCTTAAAAAGTTTTTCTCCACTCCAGAAAGTGAATTAAATAACATTTGTAGACCTTTATTGTTCAATCAAAAACGCCCGATTTTTGACGAAAGAGATAACCACCCCCCCTTACGACATGCTTCAGAAACAAAAAAAATGGTTCATTTTCAAATGTTGCATCTTGGAACGACAATCCACATTTGTACGTGGATAGACACTTTTAGAGATAAAATTAGATGTTTAAAGTGATTTTCAAGCTTCCAGGGGCCCTAAACACAAGATTTGAGAAATGGGTAAAAGTGAATGAAAATGGCCAATTTACTCACTCTGAGGCCTTAAAAAGTGTTTCTCCTCAACGGGAAGTGAATTAAATAACATTTGTAGGCCTTTATTTTTCAAGCAAAAACGCCCGATTATTGACGAAAGAGATAACCACCCCCCCTTACGACATGCTTCAGAATCGAAAAAAATGGTCCGTTTTCAAATGTTGCGTCTTTGAATGACAATCCACATTTGTACGTGGATAATCACTTTTAGAGCTAAAATTAGATGTTTAAAGTGATTTTCAAGCTTCCAGGGGCCCTAAACACAAGATTTGAGAAATGGGTAAAAGTGAATGAAAATGGCCAATTTACTCACTCTGAGGCCTTAAAAAGTGTTTCTCCTCCACGGGAAGTGAATTAAATACCATTTGGAGGCCTTTATTGTTCAAGCGAAAACGCCTGATTTTTGATGAAAGAGATAACCACCCCCCCTTACGACATGCTTCTAAAACTAAAAAAATGGTTCATTTTCAAATGTTGCGTCTTTTGAACTACAATTAACATTGTACGTGGATAATCACTTTTAGAGATAAAATTAGATGTTTAAAGTGATTTACAAGCTTCCAGGGGCCCTAAACACAAGATATGAGGAATGGGTAAATATGAATGAAAATGGCCAATTTATTCACTCTGAGGCCTTAAAAAGTGTTTCTCCTCCACGGGAAGTGAATTAAATACCATTTGGAGGCCTTTATTGTTCAAGCAAAAACGCCTGATTTTTGATGAAAGAGATAACCACCCCCCCTTACGACATGCTTCAGAAACGAAAAAAATGGTCCATTTTCAAATGTTGCGTCTTTGAACTACAATTCACATTTGTACGTGGATGATCACTTTTAGAGATAAAATTAGATGTTTAAAGTGATTTACAAGCTTCCAGGGGCCCTAAACACAAGATATGAGGAATGGGTAAATATGAATGAAAATGGCCAATTTATTCACTCTGAGGCCTTAAAAAGGTTTTCTCCACTCCAGAAAGTGAATTAAATAACATTTGTAGACCTTTATTGTTCAATCAAAAACGCCCGATTTTTGACGAAAGAGATAACCACCCCCCCTTACGACATGCTTCAGAAACAAAAAAAATGGTTCATTTTCAAATGTTGCATCTTTGAACGACAATCCACATTTGTACGTGGATAAACACTTTTAGAGATAAAATGAGATGTTTAAAGTGATTTTCATGCTTCCAGGGGCCTTAAACACAAGATTTGAGGAATGGGTAAAAGTGAATGAAAATGGCCAATTTACTCACTCTGAGGCCTTAAAAAGTGTTTCTCCTCCACGGGAAGTGAATTAAATAACATTTGTAGGCCTTTATTGTTCAAGCGAGAACGCCCGATTATTGACGAAAGAGATAACCACCCCCCCTTACGACATGCTTCAGAAACGTAAAAAATGGCCCGTTTTCAAATGTTGCGTCTTTGACTGACAATCCACATTTGTACGTGGATAATCACTTTTAGAGCTAAAATTAGATGTTTAAAGTGATTTTCAAGCTTCCAGGGGCCCTAAACACGAGATTTGAAAAATGGGTAACCGTGAATGAAAATGGCCAATTTTTTCACTCTGCATCCTTAAAAAGTGTTTCTCCTCCACGAAAAGTGAATAAAATAACATTTGGATGCCTTTATTGTTCAAGCGAAAACGCCTGATTTTTGATGAAAGAGATAACCACCCCCCCTTACGACATGCTTCTGAAACTAAAAAAATGGTTCATTTTCAAACGTTGCGTCTTTTGAACTACAATTAACATTGTACGTGGATAATCACTTTTAGAGATAAAATGAGATGTTTAAAGTGATTTTCAAGCTTCCAGGGGCCCTAAACACGAGATTTGAGAAATGGGTAACCGTGAATGAAAATGGCCAATTTACTCACTCTGCGGCCTTAAAAAGTGTTTCTCCTCCACGGAAAGTGAATAAAATAACATTTGGATGCCTTTATTGTTCAATCAAAAACGCCTGTTTTTTGGTGAAAAAGATAACCACCCCCCTTACGACATGCTTCAGAAACGAAAAAAATGTTCCATTTTCAAATGTTGGGTCTTTGAACTACAGTTCACATTTGTACGTGGATGATCACTTTTAGAGATAAAATTAGATGTTTAAAGTGATTTACAAGCTTCCAGGGGCCCTAAACACAAGATATGAGGAATGGGTAAATATGAATGAAAATGGCCAATTTATTCACTCTGAGGCCTTAAAAAGTTTTTCTCCACTCCAGAAAGTGAATTAAATAACATTTGTAGGCCTTTATTGTTCAATCAAAAACGCCCGATTTTTGACGAAAGAGATAACCACCCCCCCTTACGACATGCTTCAGAAACAAAAAAAATGGTTCATTTTCAAATGTTGCATCTTTGAACGACAATCCACATTTGTACGTGGATAAACACTTTTAGAGATAAAATTAGATGTTTAAAGTGATTTTCAAGCTTCCAGGGGCCCTAAACACAAGATTTGAGAAATGTTTAAAAGTGAATGAAAATGGCCAATTTACTCACTCTGAGGCCTTAAAAAGTGTTTCTCCTCAACGGGAAGTGAATTAAATAACATTTGTAGGCCTTTATTGTTCAAGCGAAAACGCCCGATTATTGACGAAAGAAATAACCACCCCCCCTTACGACATGCTTCAGAAACGAAAAAAATGGTCCGTTTTCAAATGTTGCGTCTTTGAATGACAATCCACATTTGTACGTGGATAATCACTTTTAGAGCTAAAATTAGATGTTTAAAGTGATTTTCAAGCTTCCACGGGCCCTAAACACAAGATTTGAGAAATGGGTAAAAGTGAATGAAAATGGCCAATTTACTCACTCTGAGGCCTTAAAAAGTGTTTCTCCTCAACGGGAAGTGAATTAAATACCATTTGGAGGCCTTTCTTGTTCAAGCGAAAACGCCTGATTTTTGATGAAAGAGATAACCACCCCCCCCTTACGACATGCTTCTGAAACTAAAAAAATGGTTCATTTTCAAATGTTGCGTCTTTTGAACTACAATTAACATTGTACGTGGATAATCACTTTTAGAGATAAAATTAGATGTTTAAAGTGATTTACAAGCTTCCAGGGGCCCTAAACACAAGATATGAGGAATGGGTAAATATGAATGAAAATGGCCAATTTATTCACTCTGAGGCCTTAAAAAGTGTTTCTCCTCCACGGGAAGTGAATTAAATACCATTTGGAGGCCTTTATTGTTCAAGCAAAAACGCCTGATTTTTGATGAAAGAGATAACCACCCCCCCTTACGACATGCTTCAGAAACGAAAAAAATGGTCCATTTTCAAATGTTGCGTCTTTGAACTACAATTCACATTTGTACGTGGATGATCACTTTTAGAGATAAAATTAGATGTTTAAAGTGATTTACAAGCTTCCAGGGGCCCTAAACACAAGATATGAGGAATGGGTAAATATGAATGAAAATGGCCAATTTATTCACTCTGAGGCCTTAAAAAGTTTTTCTCCACTCCAGAAAGTGAATTAAATAACATTTGTAGACCTTTATTGTTCAATCAAAAACGCCCGATTTTTGACGAAAGAGATAACCACCCCCCCTTACGACATGCTTCAGAAACAAAAAAAATGGTTCATTTTCAAATGTTGCATCTTTGAACGACAATCCACATTTGTACGTGGATAAACACTTTTAGAGCTAAAATTAGATGTTTAAAGTGATTTTCAAGCTTCCAGGGGCCCTAAACACGAGATTTGAAAAATGGGTAACCGTGAATGAAAATGGCCAATTTACTCACTCTGCATCCTTAAAAAGTGTTTCTCCTCCACGAAAAGTGAATAAAATAACATTTGGCTGCCTTTATTGTTCAAGCGAAAACGCCTGATTTTTGATGAAAGAAATAACCACCCCCCTTACGACATGCTTCTGAAACTAAAAAAATGGTTCATTTTCAAACGTTGCGTCTTTTGAACTACAATTAACATTGTACGTGGATAATCACTTTTAGAGATAAAATGAGATGTTTAAAGTGATTTTCAAGCTTCCAGGGGCCCTAAACACGAGATTTGAGAAATGGGTAACCGTGAATGAAAATGGCCAATTTACTCACTCTGCGGCCTTAAAAAGTGTTTCTCCTCCACGGAAAGTGAATAAAATAACATTTGGATGCCTTTATTGTTCAATCAAAAACGCCCGTTTTTTGGTGAAAAAGATAACCACCCCCCCTTACGACATGCTTCAGAAACGAAAAAAATGTTCCATTTTCAAATGTTGGGTCTTTGAACTACAGTTCACATTTGTACGTGGATGATCACTTTTAGAGATAAAATTAGATGTTTAAAGTGATTTACAAGCTTCCAGGGGCTCTAAACACAAGATATGAGGAATGGGTAAATATGAATGAAAATGGCAAATCTATTCACTCTGAGGCCTTAAAAAGTTTTTCTCCACTCCAGAAAGTGAATTAAATAACATTTGTAGGCCTTTATTGTTCAATCAAAAACGCCAGATTTTTGACGAAAGAGATAACCACCCCACCTTACGACATGCTTCAGAAACTAAAAAAATGGTCCGTTTTCAAATGTTGCCTCTTTGAACTACAATTCACATTTGTACGTGGAAAAGCACTTTTAAAGATCAAATGAGATGTTTAAAGTGATTTTCATGCTTCCAGGGGCCTTAAACACAAGATTTGAGGAATGGGTAAAAGTGAATGAAAATGGCCAATTTACTCACTCTGAGGCCTTAAAAAGTGTTTCTCCTCCACGGGAAGTGAATTAAATACCATTTGGAGGTCTTTATTGTTCAAGCGAAAACGCCTGATTTTTGATGAAAGAGATAACCACCCCCCCTTACGACATGCTTCTGAAACTGAAAAAATGGTTCATTTTCAAATGTTGCGTCTTTGAACCACAATTAACATTTGTACGTGGATAAACACTTTTAGAGCTAAAATTAGATGTTTAAAGTGATTTTCAAGCTTCCAGGGGCCCTAAACACGAGATTTGAGAAATGGGTAAACGTGAATGAAAATGGCCAATTTACTCACTCTGAGGCCTTAAAAAGTGTTTCTCCTCAACGGGAAGTGAATTAAATAACATTTGTAGGCCTTTATTGTTCAAGCAAAAACGCCCGATTATTGACGAAAGAGATAACCACCCCCCCTTACGACATGCTTCAGAAACGAAAAAAATGGTCCGTTTTCAAATGTTGCGTCTTTGAATGACAATCCACATTTGTACGTGGATAATCACTTTTAGAGCTAAAATTAGATGTTTAAAGTGATTTTCAAGCTTCCAGGGGCCCTAAACACAAGATTTGAGAAATGGGTAAAAGTGAATGAAAATGGCCAATTTACTCACTCTGAGGCCTTAAAAAGTGTTTCTCCTCCACGGGAAGTGAATTAAATACCATTTGGAGGCCTTTATTGTTCAAGCAAAAACGTTGCGTCTTTTGAACTACAATTAACATTGTACGTGGATAATCACTTTTAGAGATAAAATTAGATGTTTAAAGTGATTTACAAGCTTCCAGGGGCCCTAAACACAAGATATGAGGAATGGGTAAATATGAATGAAAATGGCCAATTTATTCACTCTGAGGCCTTAAAAAGTTTTTCTCCACTCCAGAAAGTGAATTAAATAACATTTGTAGACCTTTATTGTTCAATCAAAAACGCCCGATTTTTGACGAAAGAGATAACCACCCCCCCTTACGACATGCTTCAGAAACTAAAAAAATGGTCCGTTTTTAAATGTAGCCTCTTTGAACTACAATTCACATTTGTACGTGGAAAAGCAATTTTAAAGATCAAATGAGATGTTTAAAGTGATTTTCATGCTTCCAGGGGCCTTAAACACAAGATTTGAGGAATGGGTAAAAGTGTATGAAAATGGCCAATTTACTCACTCTGAGGCCTTAAAAAGTGTTTCTCCTCCACGGGAAGTGAATTAAATAAAATTTGTAGGCCTTTATTGTTCAAGCGAGAACGCCCGATTATTGACGAAAGAGATAACCACCCCCCCTTACGACATGCTTCTGAAACTAAAAAAATGGTTCATTTTCAAATGTTGCGTCTTTTGAAATACAATTAACATTGTACGTGGATAATCACTTTTAGAGATAAAATTAGATGTTTAAAGTGATGTTCAAGCTTCCAGGGGCCCTAAACACGAGATTTGAAAAATGGGTAACCGTGAATGAAAATGGCCAATTTTTTCACTCTGCGGCCTTAAAAAGTGTTTCTCCTCCACGGAAAGTGAATAAAATAACATTTGGATGCCTTTCTTGTTCAATCAAAAACGCAGTTTTTTGGTGAAAAAGATAACCACCCCCCCTTACGACATGCTTCAGAAACGAAAAAAATGGTCCATTTTCAAATGTTGCGTCTTTGAACTACAATTCACATTTGTACGTGGATGATCACTTTTAGAGATAAAATTAGATGTTTAAAGTGATTTACAAGCTTCCAGGGGCCCTAAACACAAGATATGACGAATGGGTAAATATGAATGAAAATGGCCAATTTATTCACTCTGAGGCCTTAAAAAGTTTTTCTCCACTCCAGAAAGTGAATTAAATAACATTTGTAGACCTTTATTGTTCAATCAAAAACGCCCGATTTTTGACGAAAGAGATAACCACCCCCCCTTACGACATGCTTCAGAAACTAAAAAAATGGTCCGTTTTTAAATGTAGCCTCTTTGAACTACAATTCACATTTGTACGTGGAAAAGCACTTTTAAAGATCAAATGAGATGTTTAAAGTGATTTTCAAGCTTCCAGGGGCCCTAAACACAAGATTTGAGAAATGGGTAAAAGTGAATGAAAATGGCCAATTTACTCACTCTGAGGCCTTAATAAGTGTTTCTCCTCCACGGGAAGTGAATTAAATACCATTTGGAGGCCTTTATTGTTCAAGCGAAAACGCCTGATTTTTGATGAAAGAGATAACCACCCCCCCTTACGACATGCTTCTGAAACTAAAAAAATGGTTCATTTTCAAACGTTGCGTCTTTTGAACTACAATTAACATTGTACGTGGATAATCACTTTTAGAGATAAAATGAGATGTTTAAAGTGATTTTCAAGCTTCCATGGGCCCTAAACACGAGATTTGAGAAATGGGTAACCGTGAATGAAAATGGCCAATTTACTCACTCTGCGGCCTTATAAAGTGTTTCTCCTCCACGGAAAGTGAATAAAATAACATTTGGATGCCTTTATTGTTCAATCAAAAACGCCCGTTTTTTGGTGAAAAAGATAACCACCCCCCCCTTACGACATGCTTCAGAAACGAAAAAAATGTTCCATTTTCAAATGTTGCGTCTTTGAACTACAATTTACATTTGTACGTGGATGATCACTTTTAGAGATAAAATTAGATGTTTAAAGTGATTTACAAGCTTCCAGGGGCCCTAAACACAAGATATGAGGAATGGGTAAATATGAATGAAAATGGCCAATTTATTCACTCTGAGGCCTTAAAAAGTTTTTCTCCACTCCAGAAAGTGAATTAAAATAACATTTGTAGGCCTTTATTGTTCAATCAAAAACGCCCGATTTTTGACGAAAGAGATAACCACCCCCCCTTACGACATGCTTCAGAAACTAAAAAAATGGTCCGTTTTCAAATGTTGCCTCTTTGAACTACAATTCACATTTGTACGTGGAAAAGCACTTTTAAAGATCAAATGAGATGTTTAAAGTGATTTTCATGCTTCCAGGGGCCTTAAACACAACATTTGAGGAATGGGTAAAAGTGAATGAAAATGGCCAATTTACTCACTCTGAGGCCTTAAAAAGTGTTTCTCCTCCACGGGAAGTGAATTAAATACCATTTGGAGGTCTTTATTGTTCAAGCGAAAACGCCTGATTTTTGATGAAAGAGATAACCACCCCCCCTTACGACATGCTTCTGAAACTGAAAAAATGGTTCATTTTCAAATGTTGCGTCTTTGAACCACAATTAACATTTGTACGTGGATAAACACTTTTAGAGCTAAAATTAGATGTTTAAAGTGATTTTCAAGCTTCCAGGGGCCCTAAACACGAGATTTGAGAAATGGGTAAACGTGAATGAAAATGGCCAATTTACTCACTCTGCGGCCTTAAAAAGTGTTTCTCCTCCACGGAAAGTGAATAAAATAACATGTGGATGCCTTTATTGTTCAATCAAAAACGCCCGTTTTTGGTGAAAAAGATAACCACCCCCCCTTACGACATGCTTCAGAAACAAAAAAAATGGTCCATTTTCAAATGTTGCGTATTTGAACTACAATTCACATTTGTACGTGGATAATCACTTTTAGAGATAAAATTAGATGTTTAAAGTGATTTACAAGCTTCCAGGGGCCCTAAACACAAGATATGAGGAATGGGTAAATATGAATGAAAATGGCCAATTTATTCACTCTGAGGCCTTAAAAAGTTTTTCTCCACTCCAGAAAGTGAATTAAATAACATTTGTAGACCTGTATTGTTCAATCAAAAACGCCCGATTTTTGACGAAAGAGATAACCACCCCCCCTTACGACATGCTTCAGAAACAAAAAAAAGGTTCATTTTCAAATGTTGCATCTTTGAACGACAATCCACATTTGTACGTGGATAAACACTTTTAGAGATAAAATTAGATGTTTAAAGTGATTTTCAAGCTTCCAGGGGCCCTAAACACAAGATTTGAGAAATGTTTAAAAGTGAATGAAAATGGCCAATTTACTCACTCTGAGGCCTTAAAAAGTGTTTCTCCTCAACGGGAAGTGAATTAAATAACATTTGTAGGCCTTTATTGTTCAAGCAAAAACGCCCGATTATTGACGAAAGAGATAACCACTTCCCCTTACGACATGCTTCAGAAACAAAAAAAATGGTCCGTTTTCAAATGTTGCGTCTTTGAATGACAATCCACATTTGTACGTGGATAATCACTTTTAGAGCTAAAATTAGATGTTTAAAGTGATTTTCAAGCTTCCAGGGGCCCTAAACACAAGATTTGAGAAATGGGTAAAAGTGAATGAAAATGGCCAATTTACTCACTCTGAGGCCTTAAAAAGTGTTTCTCCTCCACGGGAAGTGAATTAAATACCATTTGGAGGCCTTTATTGTTCAAGCGAAAACGCCTGATTTTTGATGAAAGAGATAACCACCCCCCCTTACGACATGCTTCTGAAACTAAAAAAATGGTTCATTTTCAAATGTTGCGTCTTTTGAACTACAATTAACATTGTACGTGGATAATCACTTTTAGAGATAAAATTAGATGTTTAAAGTGATTTACAAGCTTCCAGGGGCCCTAAACACAAGATATGAGGAATGGGTAAATATGAATGAAAATGGCCAATTTATTCACTCTGAGGCCTTAAAAAGTTTTTCTCCACTCCAGAAAGTGAATTAAATAACATTTGTAGACCTTTATTGTTCAATCAAAAACGCCCGATTTTTGACGAAAGAGATAACCACCCCCCCTTACGACATGCTTCAGAAACAAAAAAAATGGTTCATTTTCAAATGTTGCATCTTTGAACGACAATCCACATTTGTACGTGGATAAACACTTTTAGAGATAAAATTAGATGTTTAAAGTGATTTTCAAGCTTCCAGGGGCCCTAAACACAAGATTTGAGAAATGGGTAAAAGTGAATGAAAATGGCCAATTTACTCACTCTGAGGCCTTAAAAAGTGTTTCTCCTCCACGGGAAGTGAATTAAATACCATTTAGAGGCCTTTATTGTTCAAGCAAAAACGCCTGATTTTTGATGAAAGAGATAACCACCCCCCCTTCCGACATGCTTCTGAAACTAAAAAATGGTTCATTTTCAAATGTTGCGTCTTTTGAACTACAATTAACATTGTACATGGATAATCACTTTTAGAGATAAAATGAGATGTTTAAAGTGATTTTCAAGCTTCCAGGGGCCCTAAACACGAGATTTGAAAAATGGGTAACCGTGAATGAAAATGGCCAATTTTTTCACTCTGCGGCCTTAAAAAGTGTTTCTCCTCCACGGAAAGTGAATAAAATAACATTTGGATGCCTTTATTGTTCAATCAAAAACGCCCGTTTTTTGGTGAAGAAGATAACCACCCCCCCTTACGACATGCTTCAGAAACTAAAAAAATGGTCCATTTTCAAATGTTGCGTCTTTGAACTACAATTCACATTTGTACGTGGATGATCACTTTTAGAGATAAAATTAGATGTTTAAAGTGATTTACAAGCTTCCAGGGGCCCTAAACACAAGATATGAGGAATGGGTAAATATGAATGAAAATGGCCAATTTATTCACTCTGAGGCCTTAAAAAGTTTTTCTCCACTCCAGAAAGTGAATTAAATAACATTTGTAGACCTGTATTGGTCAATCAAAAACGCCAGATTTTTGACGAAAGAGATAACCACCCCCCCTTACGACATGCTTCAGAAACAAAAAAAATGGTTCATTTTCAAATGTTGCATCTTTGAACGACAATCCACATTTGTACGTGGATAAACACTTTTAGAGATAAAATTAGATGTTTAAAGTGATTTTCAAGCTTCCAGGGGCCCTAAACACAAGATTTGAGAAATTTTTAAAAGTGAATGAAAATGGCCAATTTACTCACTCTGAGGCCTTAAAAAGTGTTTCTCCTCAACAGGAAGTGAATTAAATAACATTTGTAGGCCTTTATTGTTCAAGCGAAAACGCCCGATTATTGACGAAAGAGATAACCACCCCCCCTTACGACATGCTTCAGAAACGAAAAAAATGGTCCGTTTTCAAATGTTGCGTCTTTGAATGACAATCCACATTTGTACGTGGATAATCACTTTTAGAGCTAAAATTAGATGTTTAAAGTGATTTTCAAGCTTCCAGGGGCCCTAAACACAAGATTTGAGAAATGGGTAAAAGTGAATGAAAATGGCCAATTTACTCACTCTGAGGCCTTAAAAAGTGTTTCTCCTCCACGGGAAGTGAATTAAATACCATTTGGAGGCCTTTATTGTTCAAGCGAAAACGCCTGATTTTTGATGAAAGAGATAACCACCCCCCCTTACGACATGCTTCTGAAACTAAAAAAATGGTTCATTTTCAAACGTTGCGTCTTTTGAACTACAATTAACATTGTACGTGGATAATCACTTTTAGAGATAAAATGAGATGTTTAAAGTGATTTTCAAGCTTCCAGGGGCCCTAAACACGAGATTTGAGAAATGGGTAACCGTGAATGAAAATGGCCAATTTACTCACTCTGCGGCCTTAAAAAGTGTTTCTCCTCCACGGAAAGTGAATAAAATAACATTTGGATGCCTTTATTGTTCAATCAAAAACGCCTGTTTTTTGGTGAAAAAGATAACCACCCCCCTTACGACATGCTTCAGAAACGAAAAAAATGTTCCATTTTCAAATGTTGGGTCTTTGAACTACAGTTCACATTTGTACGTGGATGATCACTTTTAGAGATAAAATTAGATGTTTAAAGTGATTTACAAGCTTCCAGGGGCCCTAAACACAAGATATGAGGAATGGGTAAATATGAATGAAAATGGCCAATTTATTCACTCTGAGGCCTTAAAAAGTTTTTCTCCACTCCAGAAAGTGAATTAAATAACATTTGTAGGCCTTTATTGTTCAATCAAAAACGCCCGATTTTTGACGAAAGAGATAACCACCCCCCCTTACGACATGCTTCAGAAACAAAAAAAATGGTTCATTTTCAAATGTTGCATCTTTGAACGACAATCCACATTTGTACGTGGATAAACACTTTTAGAGATAAAATTAGATGTTTAAAGTGATTTTCAAGCTTCCAGGGGCCCTAAACACAAGATTTGAGAAATGTTTAAAAGTGAATGAAAATGGCCAATTTACTCACTCTGAGGCCTTAAAAAGTGTTTCTCCTCAACGGGAAGTGAATTAAATAACATTTGTAGGCCTTTATTGTTCAAGCGAAAACGCCCGATTATTGACGAAAGAAATAACCACCCCCCCTTACGACATGCTTCAGAAACGAAAAAAATGGTCCGTTTTCAAATGTTGCGTCTTTGAATGACAATCCACATTTGTACGTGGATAATCACTTTTAGAGCTAAAATTAGATGTTTAAAGTGATTTTCAAGCTTCCACGGGCCCTAAACACAAGATTTGAGAAATGGGTAAAAGTGAATGAAAATGGCCAATTTACTCACTCTGAGGCCTTAAAAAGTGTTTCTCCTCAACGGGAAGTGAATTAAATACCATTTGGAGGCCTTTCTTGTTCAAGCGAAAACGCCTGATTTTTGATGAAAGAGATAACCACCCCCCCCTTACGACATGCTTCTGAAACTAAAAAAATGGTTCATTTTCAAATGTTGCGTCTTTTGAACTACAATTAACATTGTACGTGGATAATCACTTTTAGAGATAAAATTAGATGTTTAAAGTGATTTACAAGCTTCCAGGGGCCCTAAACACAAGATATGAGGAATGGGTAAATATGAATGAAAATGGCCAATTTATTCACTCTGAGGCCTTAAAAAGTGTTTCTCCTCCACGGGAAGTGAATTAAATACCATTTGGAGGCCTTTATTGTTCAAGCAAAAACGCCTGATTTTTGATGAAAGAGATAACCACCCCCCCTTACGACATGCTTCAGAAACGAAAAAAATGGTCCATTTTCAAATGTTGCGTCTTTGAACTACAATTCACATTTGTACGTGGATGATCACTTTTAGAGATAAAATTAGATGTTTAAAGTGATTTACAAGCTTCCAGGGGCCCTAAACACAAGATATGAGGAATGGGTAAATATGAATGAAAATGGCCAATTTATTCACTCTGAGGCCTTAAAAAGTTTTTCTCCACTCCAGAAAGTGAATTAAATAACATTTGTAGACCTTTATTGTTCAATCAAAAACGCCCGATTTTTGACGAAAGAGATAACCACCCCCCCTTACGACATGCTTCAGAAACAAAAAAAATGGTTCATTTTCAAATGTTGCATCTTTGAACGACAATCCACATTTGTACGTGGATAAACACTTTTAGAGCTAAAATTAGATGTTTAAAGTGATTTTCAAGCTTCCAGGGGCCCTAAACACGAGATTTGAAAAATGGGTAACCGTGAATGAAAATGGCCAATTTACTCACTCTGCATCCTTAAAAAGTGTTTCTCCTCCACGAAAAGTGAATAAAATAACATTTGGCTGCCTTTATTGTTCAAGCGAAAACGCCTGATTTTTGATGAAAGAAATAACCACCCCCCTTACGACATGCTTCTGAAACTAAAAAAATGGTTCATTTTCAAACGTTGCGTCTTTTGAACTACAATTAACATTGTACGTGGATAATCACTTTTAGAGATAAAATGAGATGTTTAAAGTGATTTTCAAGCTTCCAGGGGCCCTAAACACGAGATTTGAGAAATGGGTAACCGTGAATGAAAATGGCCAATTTACTCACTCTGCGGCCTTAAAAAGTGTTTCTCCTCCACGGAAAGTGAATAAAATAACATTTGGATGCCTTTATTGTTCAATCAAAAACGCCCGTTTTTTGGTGAAAAAGATAACCACCCCCCCTTACGACATGCTTCAGAAACGAAAAAAATGTTCCATTTTCAAATGTTGGGTCTTTGAACTACAGTTCACATTTGTACGTGGATGATCACTTTTAGAGATAAAATTAGATGTTTAAAGTGATTTACAAGCTTCCAGGGGCTCTAAACACAAGATATGAGGAATGGGTAAATATGAATGAAAATGGCAAATCTATTCACTCTGAGGCCTTAAAAAGTTTTTCTCCACTCCAGAAAGTGAATTAAATAACATTTGTAGGCCTTTATTGTTCAATCAAAAACGCCAGATTTTTGACGAAAGAGATAACCACCCCACCTTACGACATGCTTCAGAAACTAAAAAAATGGTCCGTTTTCAAATGTTGCCTCTTTGAACTACAATTCACATTTGTACGTGGAAAAGCACTTTTAAAGATCAAATGAGATGTTTAAAGTGATTTTCATGCTTCCAGGGGCCTTAAACACAAGATTTGAGGAATGGGTAAAAGTGAATGAAAATGGCCAATTTACTCACTCTGAGGCCTTAAAAAGTGTTTCTCCTCCACGGGAAGTGAATTAAATACCATTTGGAGGTCTTTATTGTTCAAGCGAAAACGCCTGATTTTTGATGAAAGAGATAACCACCCCCCCTTACGACATGCTTCTGAAACTGAAAAAATGGTTCATTTTCAAATGTTGCGTCTTTGAACCACAATTAACATTTGTACGTGGATAAACACTTTTAGAGCTAAAATTAGATGTTTAAAGTGATTTTCAAGCTTCCAGGGGCCCTAAACACGAGATTTGAGAAATGGGTAAACGTGAATGAAAATGGCCAATTTACTCACTCTGAGGCCTTAAAAAGTGTTTCTCCTCAACGGGAAGTGAATTAAATAACATTTGTAGGCCTTTATTGTTCAAGCAAAAACGCCCGATTATTGACGAAAGAGATAACCACCCCCCCTTACGACATGCTTCAGAAACGAAAAAAATGGTCCGTTTTCAAATGTTGCGTCTTTGAATGACAATCCACATTTGTACGTGGATAATCACTTTTAGAGCTAAAATTAGATGTTTAAAGTGATTTTCAAGCTTCCAGGGGCCCTAAACACAAGATTTGAGAAATGGGTAAAAGTGAATGAAAATGGCCAATTTACTCACTCTGAGGCCTTAAAAAGTGTTTCTCCTCCACGGGAAGTGAATTAAATACCATTTGGAGGCCTTTATTGTTCAAGCAAAAACGTTGCGTCTTTTGAACTACAATTAACATTGTACGTGGATAATCACTTTTAGAGATAAAATTAGATGTTTAAAGTGATTTACAAGCTTCCAGGGGCCCTAAACACAAGATATGAGGAATGGGTAAATATGAATGAAAATGGCCAATTTATTCACTCTGAGGCCTTAAAAAGTTTTTCTCCACTCCAGAAAGTGAATTAAATAACATTTGTAGACCTTTATTGTTCAATCAAAAACGCCCGATTTTTGACGAAAGAGATAACCACCCCCCCTTACGACATGCTTCAGAAACTAAAAAAATGGTCCGTTTTTAAATGTAGCCTCTTTGAACTACAATTCACATTTGTACGTGGAAAAGCAATTTTAAAGATCAAATGAGATGTTTAAAGTGATTTTCATGCTTCCAGGGGCCTTAAACACAAGATTTGAGGAATGGGTAAAAGTGTATGAAAATGGCCAATTTACTCACTCTGAGGCCTTAAAAAGTGTTTCTCCTCCACGGGAAGTGAATTAAATAAAATTTGTAGGCCTTTATTGTTCAAGCGAGAACGCCCGATTATTGACGAAAGAGATAACCACCCCCCCTTACGACATGCTTCTGAAACTAAAAAAATGGTTCATTTTCAAATGTTGCGTCTTTTGAAATACAATTAACATTGTACGTGGATAATCACTTTTAGAGATAAAATTAGATGTTTAAAGTGATGTTCAAGCTTCCAGGGGCCCTAAACACGAGATTTGAAAAATGGGTAACCGTGAATGAAAATGGCCAATTTTTTCACTCTGCGGCCTTAAAAAGTGTTTCTCCTCCACGGAAAGTGAATAAAATAACATTTGGATGCCTTTCTTGTTCAATCAAAAACGCCGTTTTTTGGTGAAAAAGATAACCACCCCCCCTTACGACATGCTTCAGAAACGAAAAAAATGGTCCATTTTCAAATGTTGCGTCTTTGAACTACAATTCACATTTGTACGTGGATGATCACTTTTAGAGATAAAATTAGATGTTTAAAGTGATTTACAAGCTTCCAGGGGCCCTAAACACAAGATATGACGAATGGGTAAATATGAATGAAAATGGCCAATTTATTCACTCTGAGGCCTTAAAAAGTTTTTCTCCACTCCAGAAAGTGAATTAAATAACATTTGTAGACCTTTATTGTTCAATCAAAAACGCCCGATTTTTGACGAAAGAGATAACCACCCCCCCTTACGACATGCTTCAGAAACTAAAAAAATGGTCCGTTTTTAAATGTAGCCTCTTTGAACTACAATTCACATTTGTACGTGGAAAAGCACTTTTAAAGATCAAATGAGATGTTTAAAGTGATTTTCAAGCTTCCAGGGGCCCTAAACACAAGATTTGAGAAATGGGTAAAAGTGAATGAAAATGGCCAATTTACTCACTCTGAGGCCTTAATAAGTGTTTCTCCTCCACGGGAAGTGAATTAAATACCATTTGGAGGCCTTTATTGTTCAAGCGAAAACGCCTGATTTTTGATGAAAGAGATAACCACCCCCCCTTACGACATGCTTCTGAAACTAAAAAAATGGTTCATTTTCAAACGTTGCGTCTTTTGAACTACAATTAACATTGTACGTGGATAATCACTTTTAGAGATAAAATGAGATGTTTAAAGTGATTTTCAAGCTTCCATGGGCCCTAAACACGAGATTTGAGAAATGGGTAACCGTGAATGAAAATGGCCAATTTACTCACTCTGCGGCCTTATAAAGTGTTTCTCCTCCACGGAAAGTGAATAAAATAACATTTGGATGCCTTTATTGTTCAATCAAAAACGCCCGTTTTTTGGTGAAAAAGATAACCACCCCCCCCTTACGACATGCTTCAGAAACGAAAAAAATGTTCCATTTTCAAATGTTGCGTCTTTGAACTACAATTTACATTTGTACGTGGATGATCACTTTTAGAGATAAAATTAGATGTTTAAAGTGATTTACAAGCTTCCAGGGGCCCTAAACACAAGATATGAGGAATGGGTAAATATGAATGAAAATGGCCAATTTATTCACTCTGAGGCCTTAAAAAGTTTTTCTCCACTCCAGAAAGTGAATTAAAATAACATTTGTAGGCCTTTATTGTTCAATCAAAAACGCCCGATTTTTGACGAAAGAGATAACCACCCCCCCTTACGACATGCTTCAGAAACTAAAAAAATGGTCCGTTTTCAAATGTTGCCTCTTTGAACTACAATTCACATTTGTACGTGGAAAAGCACTTTTAAAGATCAAATGAGATGTTTAAAGTGATTTTCATGCTTCCAGGGGCCTTAAACACAACATTTGAGGAATGGGTAAAAGTGAATGAAAATGGCCAATTTACTCACTCTGAGGCCTTAAAAAGTGTTTCTCCTCCACGGGAAGTGAATTAAATACCATTTGGAGGTCTTTATTGTTCAAGCGAAAACGCCTGATTTTTGATGAAAGAGATAACCACCCCCCCTTACGACATGCTTCTGAAACTGAAAAAATGGTTCATTTTCAAATGTTGCGTCTTTGAACCACAATTAACATTTGTACGTGGATAAACACTTTTAGAGCTAAAATTAGATGTTTAAAGTGATTTTCAAGCTTCCAGGGGCCCTAAACACGAGATTTGAGAAATGGGTAAACGTGAATGAAAATGGCCAATTTACTCACTCTGCGGCCTTAAAAAGTGTTTCTCCTCCACGGAAAGTGAATAAAATAACATGTGGATGCCTTTATTGTTCAATCAAAAACGCCCGTTTTTGGTGAAAAAGATAACCACCCCCCCTTACGACATGCTTCAGAAACAAAAAAAATGGTCCATTTTCAAATGTTGCGTATTTGAACTACAATTCACATTTGTACGTGGATAATCACTTTTAGAGATAAAATTAGATGTTTAAAGTGATTTACAAGCTTCCAGGGGCCCTAAACACAAGATATGAGGAATGGGTAAATATGAATGAAAATGGCCAATTTATTCACTCTGAGGCCTTAAAAAGTTTTTCTCCACTCCAGAAAGTGAATTAAATAACATTTGTAGACCTGTATTGTTCAATCAAAAACGCCCGATTTTTGACGAAAGAGATAACCACCCCCCCTTACGACATGCTTCAGAAACAAAAAAAAGGTTCATTTTCAAATGTTGCATCTTTGAACGACAATCCACATTTGTACGTGGATAAACACTTTTAGAGATAAAATTAGATGTTTAAAGTGATTTTCAAGCTTCCAGGGGCCCTAAACACAAGATTTGAGAAATGTTTAAAAGTGAATGAAAATGGCCAATTTACTCACTCTGAGGCCTTAAAAAGTGTTTCTCCTCAACGGGAAGTGAATTAAATAACATTTGTAGGCCTTTATTGTTCAAGCAAAAACGCCCGATTATTGACGAAAGAGATAACCACTTCCCCTTACGACATGCTTCAGAAACAAAAAAAATGGTCCGTTTTCAAATGTTGCGTCTTTGAATGACAATCCACATTTGTACGTGGATAATCACTTTTAGAGCTAAAATTAGATGTTTAAAGTGATTTTCAAGCTTCCAGGGGCCCTAAACACAAGATTTGAGAAATGGGTAAAAGTGAATGAAAATGGCCAATTTACTCACTCTGAGGCCTTAAAAAGTGTTTCTCCTCCACGGGAAGTGAATTAAATACCATTTGGAGGCCTTTATTGTTCAAGCGAAAACGCCTGATTTTTGATGAAAGAGATAACCACCCCCCCTTACGACATGCTTCTGAAACTAAAAAAATGGTTCATTTTCAAATGTTGCGTCTTTTGAACTACAATTAACATTGTACGTGGATAATCACTTTTAGAGATAAAATTAGATGTTTAAAGTGATTTACAAGCTTCCAGGGGCCCTAAACACAAGATATGAGGAATGGGTAAATATGAATGAAAATGGCCAATTTATTCACTCTGAGGCCTTAAAAAGTTTTTCTCCACTCCAGAAAGTGAATTAAATAACATTTGTAGACCTTTATTGTTCAATCAAAAACGCCCGATTTTTGACGAAAGAGATAACCACCCCCCCTTACGACATGCTTCAGAAACAAAAAAAATGGTTCATTTTCAAATGTTGCATCTTTGAACGACAATCCACATTTGTACGTGGATAAACACTTTTAGAGATAAAATTAGATGTTTAAAGTGATTTTCAAGCTTCCAGGGGCCCTAAACACAAGATTTGAGAAATGGGTAAAAGTGAATGAAAATGGCCAATTTACTCACTCTGAGGCCTTAAAAAGTGTTTCTCCTCCACGGGAAGTGAATTAAATACCATTTAGAGGCCTTTATTGTTCAAGCAAAAACGCCTGATTTTTGATGAAAGAGATAACCACCCCCCCTTCCGACATGCTTCTGAAACTAAAAAATGGTTCATTTTCAAATGTTGCGTCTTTTGAACTACAATTAACATTGTACATGGATAATCACTTTTAGAGATAAAATGAGATGTTTAAAGTGATTTTCAAGCTTCCAGGGGCCCTAAACACGAGATTTGAAAAATGGGTAACCGTGAATGAAAATGGCCAATTTTTTCACTCTGCGGCCTTAAAAAGTGTTTCTCCTCCACGGAAAGTGAATAAAATAACATTTGGATGCCTTTATTGTTCAATCAAAAACGCCCGTTTTTTGGTGAAGAAGATAACCACCCCCCCTTACGACATGCTTCAGAAACTAAAAAAATGGTCCATTTTCAAATGTTGCGTCTTTGAACTACAATTCACATTTGTACGTGGATGATCACTTTTAGAGATAAAATTAGATGTTTAAAGTGATTTACAAGCTTCCAGGGGCCCTAAACACAAGATATGAGGAATGGGTAAATATGAATGAAAATGGCCAATTTATTCACTCTGAGGCCTTAAAAAGTTTTTCTCCACTCCAGAAAGTGAATTAAATAACATTTGTAGACCTGTATTGGTCAATCAAAAACGCCAGATTTTTGACGAAAGAGATAACCACCCCCCCTTACGACATGCTTCAGAAACAAAAAAAATGGTTCATTTTCAAATGTTGCATCTTTGAACGACAATCCACATTTGTACGTGGATAAACACTTTTAGAGATAAAATTAGATGTTTAAAGTGATTTTCAAGCTTCCAGGGGCCCTAAACACAAGATTTGAGAAATTTTTAAAAGTGAATGAAAATGGCCAATTTACTCACTCTGAGGCCTTAAAAAGTGTTTCTCCTCAACAGGAAGTGAATTAAATAACATTTGTAGGCCTTTATTGTTCAAGCGAAAACGCCCGATTATTGACGAAAGAGATAACCACCCCCCCTTACGACATGCTTCAGAAACGAAAAAAATGGTCCGTTTTCAAATGTTGCGTCTTTGAATGACAATCCACATTTGTACGTGGATAATCACTTTTAGAGCTAAAATTAGATGTTTAAAGTGATTTTCAAGCTTCCAGGGGCCCTAAACACAAGATTTGAGAAATGGGTAAAAGTGAATGAAAATGGCCAATTTACTCACTCTGAGGCCTTAAAAAGTGTTTCTCCTCCACGGGAAGTGAATTAAATACCATTTGGAGGCCTTTATTGTTCAAGCGAAAACGCCTGATTTTTGATGAAAGAGATAACCACCCCCCCTTACGACATGCTTCTGAAACTAAAAAAATGGTTCATTTTCAAATGTTGCGTCTTTTGAACTACAATTAACATTGTATGTGGATAATCACTTTTAGAGATAAAATTAGATGTTTAAAGTGATTTACAAGCTTCCAGGGGCCCTAAACACAAGATATGAGGAATGGGTAAATATGAATGAAAATGGCCAATTTATTCACTCTGAGGCCTTAAAAAGTTTATCTCCACTCCAGAAAGTGAATTAAATAACATTTGTAGACCTTTATTGTTCAATCAAAAACGCCCGATTTTTGACGAAAGAGATAACCACCCCCCCTTACGACATGCTTCAGAAACAAAAAAAATGGTTCATTTTCAAATGTTGCATCTTTGAACGACAATCCACATTTGTACGTGGATAAACACTTTTAGAGATAAAATGAGATGTTTAAAGTGATTTTCATGCTTCCAGGGGCCTTAAACACAAGATTTGAGGAATGGGTAAAAGTGAATGAAAATGGCCAATTTACTCACTCTGAGGCCTTAAAAAGTGTTTCTCCTCCACGGGAAGTGAATTAAATAACATTTGTAGACCTTTATTGTTCAATCAAAAACGCCCGATTTTTGACGAAAGAGATAACCACCCCCCCTTACGACATGCTTCAGAAACAAAAAAAATGGTTCATTTTCAAATGTTGCATCTTTGAACGACAATCCACATTTGTACGTGGATAAACACTTTTAGAGATAAAATGAGATGTTTAAAGTGATTTTCATGCTTCCAGGGGCCTTAAACACAAGATTTGAGGAATGGGTAAAAGTGAATGAAAATGGCCAATTTACTCACTCTGAGGCCTTAAAAAGTGTTTCTCCTCCACGGGAAGTGAATTAAATAACATTTGTAGGCCTTTATTGTTCAAGCGAGAACGCCCGATTATTGACGAAAGAGATAACCACCCCCCCTTACGACATGCTTCAGAAACGTAAAAAATGGCCCGTTTTCAAATGTTGCGTCTTTGACTGACAATCCACATTTGTACGTGGATAATCACTTTTAGATCTAAAATTAGATGTTTAAAGTGATTTTCAAGCTTCCAGGGGCCCTAAACACGAGATTTGAAAAATGGGTAACCATGAATGAAAATGGCCAATTTTTTCACTCTGCATCCTTAAAAAGTGTTCCTCCTCCACGAAAAGTGAATAAAATAACATTTGGATGCCTTTATTGTTCAAGCGAAAACGCCTGATTTTTGATGAAAGAGATAACCACCCCCCCTTACGACATGCTTCTGAAACTAAAAAAATGGTTCATTTTCAAACGTTGCGTCTTTTGAACTACAATTAACATTGTACGTGGATAATCACTTTTAGAGATAAAATGAGATGTTTAAAGTGATTTTCAAGCTTCCAGGGGCCCTAAACACGAGATTTGAGAAATGGGTAACCGTGAATGAAAATGGCCAATTTACTCACTCTGCGGCCTTAAAAAGTGTTTCTCCTCCACGGAAAGTGAATAAAATAACATTTGGATGCCTTTATTGTTCAATCAAAAACGCCCGTTTTTTGGTGAAAAAGATAACCACCCCCCCTTACGACATGCTTCAGAAACGAAAAAAATGTTCCATTTTCAAATGTTGGGTCTTTGAACTACAGTTCACATTTGTACGTGGATGATCACTTTTAGAGATAAAATTAGATGTTTAAAGTGAATTACAAGCTTCCAGGGGCCCTAAACACAAGATATGAGGAATGGGTAAATATGAATGAAAATGGCCAATTTATTCACTCTGAGGCCTTAAAAAGATTTTCTCCACTCCAGAAAGTGAATTAAATAACATTTGTAGGCCTTTATTGTTCAATCAAAAACGCCCGATTTTTGACGAAAGAGATAACCACCCCCCCTTACGACATGCTTCAGAAACTAAAAAAATGGTCCGTTTTCAAATGTTGCCTTTTTGAACTACAATTCACATTTGTACGTGGAAAAGCACTTTTAAAGATCAAATGAGATGTTTAAAGTGATTTTCATGCTTCCAGGGGCCTTAAACACAAGATTTGAGGAATGGGTAAAAGTGAATGAAAATGGCCAATTTACTCACTCTGAGGCCTTAAAAAGTGTTTCTCCTCCACGGGAAGTGAATTAAATACCATTTGGAGGTCTTTATTGTTCAAGCGAAAACGCCTGATTTTTGATGAAAGAGATAACCACCCCCCCTTACGACATGCTTCTGAAACTGAAAAAATGGTTCATTTTCAAATGTTGCGTCTTTGAACCACAATTAACATTTGTAGGTGGATAAACACTTTTAGAGCTAAAATTAGATGTTTAAAGTGATTTTCAAGCTTCCGGGGGCCCTAAACACGAGATTTGAGAAATGGGTAAACGTGAATGAAAATGGCCAATTTACTCACTCTGAGGCCTTAAAAAGTGTTTCTCCTCAACGGGAAGTGAATTAAATAACATTTGTAGGCCTTTATTGTTCAAGCAAAAACGCCCGATTATTGATGAAAGAGATAACCACCCCCCCTTACGACATGCTTCAGAAACGAAAAAAATGGTCCGTTTTCAAATGTTGCGTCTTTGAATGACAATCCACATTTGTACGTGGATAATCACTTTTAGAGCTAAAATTAGATGTTTAAAGTGATTTTCAAGCTTCCAGGGGCCCTAAACACAAGATTTGAGAAATGGGTAAAAGTGAATGAAAATGGCCAATTTACTCACTCTGAGGCCTTAAAAAGTGTTTCTCCTCCACGGGAAGTGAATTAAATACCATTTGGAGGCCTTTATTGTTCAATCAAAAACGCCCGTTTTTGGTGAAAAAGATAACCACCCTCCCTTACGACATGCTTCAGAAACAAAAAAAATGGTCCATTTTCAAATGTTGCGTCTTTGAACTACAATTCACATTTGTACGTGGATAATCACTTTTAGAGATAAAATTAGATGTTTAAAGTGATTTACAAGCTTCCAGGGGCCCTAAACACAAGATATGAGGAATGGGTAAATATGAATGAAAATGGCCAATTTATTCACTCTGAGGCCTTAAAAAGTTTTTCTCCACTCCAGAAAGTGAATTAAATAACATTTGTAAACCTGTATTGTTCAATCAAAAACGCCCGATTTTTGACGAAAGAGATAACCACCCCCCCTTACGACATGCTTCAGAAACAAAAAAAATGGTTCATTTTCAAATGTTGCATCTTTGAACGACAATCCACATTTGTACGTGGATAAACACTTTTAGAGATAAAATTAGATGTTTAAAGTGATTTTCAAGCTTCCAGGGGCCCTAAACACAAGATTTGAGAAATGGGTAAAAGTGAATGAAAATGGCCAATTTACTCACTCTGAGGCCTTAAAAAGTGTTTCTCCTCAACGGGAAGTGAATTAAATAACATTTGTAGGCCTTTATTGTTCAAGCAAAAACGCCCGATTATTGACGAAAGAGATAACCACCCCCCCTTACGACATGCTTCAGAAACTAAAAAAATGGTCCGTTTTTAAATGTAGCCTCTTTGAACTACAATTCACATTTGTACGTGGAAAAGCACTTTTAAAGATCAAATGAGATGTTTAAAGTGATTTTCATGCTTCCAGGGGCCTTAAACACAAGATTTGAGGAATGGGTAAAAGTGAATGAAAATGGCCAATTTACTCACTCTGAGGCCTTAAAAAGTGTTTCTCCTCCACGGGAAGTGAATTAAATAACATTTGTAGGCCTTTATTGTTCAAGCGAGAACGCCCGATTATTGACGAAAGAGATAACCACCCCCCCTTACGACATGCTTCAGAAACGTAAAAAATGGCCCGTTTTCAAATGTTGCGTCTTTGACTGACAATCCACATTTGTACGTGGATAATCACTTTTAGAGCTAAAATTAGATGTTTAACGTGATTTTCAAGCTTCCAGGGGCCCTAAACACGAGATTTGAAAAATGGGTAACCGTGAATGAAAATGGCCAATTTTTTCACTCTGCGGCCTTAAAAAGTGTTTCTCCTCCACGGAAAGTGAATAAAATAACATTTGGATGCCTTTATTGTTCAATCAAAAACGCCCGTTTTTTGGTGAAAAAGATAACCACCCCCCCTTACGACATGCTTCAGAAACGAAAAAAATGGTCCATTTTCAAATGTTGCGTCTTTGAACTACAATTCACATTTGTACGTGGATGATCACTTTTAGAGATAAAATTAGATGTTTAAAGTGATTTACAAGCTTCCAGGGGCCCTAAACACAAGATATGACGAATGGGTAAATATGAATGAAAATGGCCAATTTATTCACTCTGAGGCCTTAAAAAGTTTTTCTCCACTCCAGAAAGTGAATTAAATAACATTTGTAGACCTTTATTGTTCAATCAAAAACGCCCGATTTTTGACGAAAGAGATAACCACCCCCCTTACGACATGCTTCAGAAACTAAAAAAATGGTCCGTTTTTAAATGTAGCCTCTTTGAACTACAATTCACATTTGTACGTGGAAAAGCACTTTTAAAGATCAAAGAGATGTTTAAAGTGATTTTCAAGCTTCCAGGGGCCCTAAACACAAGATTTGAGAAATGGGTAAAAGTGAATGAAAATGGCCAATTTACTCACTCTGAGGCCTTAATAAGTGTTTCTCCTCCACGGGAAGTGAATTAAATACCATTTGGAGGCCTTTATTGTTCAAGCGAAAACGCCTGATTTTTGATGAAAGAGATAACCACCCCCCCTTACGACATGCTTCTGAAACTAAAAAAATGGTTCATTTTCAAACGTTGCGTCTTTTGAACTACAATTACCATTGTACGTGGATAATCACTTTTAGAGATAAAATGAGATGTTTAAAGTGATTTTCAAGCTTCCAGGGGCCCTAAACACGAGATTTGAGAAATGGGTAACCGTGAATGAAAATGGCCAATTTACTCACTCTGCGGCCTTAAAAAGTGTTTCTCCTCCACGGAAAGTGAATAAAATAACATTTGGATGACTTTATTGTTCAATCAAAAACGCCCGTTTTTTGGTGAAAAAGATAACCACCCCCCCTTACGACATGCTTCAGAAACGAAAAAAATGTTCCATTTTCAAATGTTGCGTCTTTGAACTACAATTCACATTTGTACGTGGATGATCACTTTTAGAGATAAAATTAGATGTTTAAAGTGATTTACAAGCTTCCAGGGGCCCTAAACACAAGATATGAGGAATGGGTAAATATGAATGAAAATGGCCAATTTATTCACTCTGAGGCCTTAAAAAGTTTTTCTCCACTCCAGAAAGTGAATTAAATAACATTTGTAGGCCTTTATTGTTCAATCAAAAACGCCCGATTTTTGACGAAAGAGATAACCACCCCCCCTTACGACATGCTTCAGAAACTAAAAAAATGGTCCGTTTTCAAATGTTGCCTCTTTGAACTACAATTCACATTTGTACGTGGAAAAGCACTTTTAAAGATCAAATTAGATGTTTAAAGTGATTTACAAGCTTCCAGGGGCCCTAAACACAAGATATGAGGAATGGGTAAATATGAATGAAAATGGCCAATTTATTCACTCTGAGGCCTTAAAAAGTTTTTCTCCACTCCAGAAAGTGAATTAAATAACATTTGTAGGCCTTTATTGTTCAATCAAAAACGCCCGATTTTTGATGAAAGAGATAACCACCCCCCCTTACGACATGCTTCTGAAACTGAAAAAATGGTTCATTTTCAAATGTTGCGTCTTTGAACCACAATTAACATTTGTACGTGGATAAACACTTTTAGAGCTAAAATTAGATGTTTAAAGTGATTTTCAAGCTTCCAGGGGCCCTAAACACGAGATTTGAGAAATGGGTAAACGTGAATGAAAATGGCCAATTTACTCACTCTGAGGCCTTAAAAAGTGTTTCTCCTCAACGGGAAGTGAATTAAATAACATTTGTAGGCCTTTATTGTTCAAGCGAAAACGCCCGATTATTGACGAAAGAGATAACCACCCCCCCTTACGACATGCTTCAGAAACGAAAAAAATGGTCCGTTTTCAAATGTTGCGTCTTTGAATGACAATTCACATTTGTACGTGGATAATCACTTTTAGAGCTAAAATTAGATGTTTAAAGTGATTTTCAAGCTTCCAGGGGCCCTAAACACAAGATTTGAGAAATGGGTAAAAGTGAATGAAAATGGCCAATTTACTCACTCTGAGGCCTTAAAAAGTGTTTCTCCTCCACGGGAAGTGAATTAAATACCATTTTGAGGCCTTTATTGTTCAAGCAAAAACGCCTAATTCTTGGTGAAAGAGATAACCACCCCCCCTTACGACATGCTTCTGAAACTAAAAAAATGGTTCATTTTCAAATGTTGCGTCTTTTGAACTACAATTAACATTGTACGTGGATAATCACTTTTAGAGATAAAATTAGATGTTTAAAGTGATTTACAAGCTTCCAGGGGCCCTAAACACAAGATATGAGGAATGGGTAAATATGAATGAAAATGGCCAATTTATTCACTCTGAGGCCTTAAAAAGTTTTTCTCCACTCCAGAAAGTGAATTAAATAACATTTGTAGACCTTTATTGTTCAATCAAAAACGCCCGATTTTTGACGAAAGAGATAACCACCCCCCCTTACGACATGCTTCAGAAACAAAAAAAATGGTTCATTTTCAAATGTTGCATCTTTGAACGACAATCCACATTTGTACGTGGATAAACACTTTTAGAGATAAAATTAGATGTTTAAAGTGATTTTCAAGCTTCCAGGCGCCCTAAACACAAGATTTGAGAAATGGGTAAAAGTGAATGAAAATGGCCAATTTACTCACTCTGAGGCCTTAAAAAGTGTTTCTCCTCCACGGGAAGTGAATTAAATAACATTTGTAGGCCTTTATTGTTCAAGCGAGAACGCCCGATTATTGACGAAAGAGATAACCACCCCCCCTTACGACATGCTTCAGAAACGTAAAAAATGGCCCGTTTTCAAATGTTGCGTCTTTGACTGACAATCCACATTTGTACGTAGATAATCACTTTTAGAGCTAAAATTAGATGTTTAAAGTGATTTTCAAGCTTCCAGGGGCCCTAAACATGAGATTTGAAAAATGGGTAACCGTGAATGAAAATGGCCAATTTTTTCACTCTGCGGCCTTAAAAAGTGTTTCTCCTCCACAGAAAGTGAATAAAATAACATTTGGATGCCTTTATTGTTCAATCAAAAACGCCTGTTTTTTGGTGAAAAAGATAACCACCCCCCCTTACGACATGCTTCAGAAACGAAAAAAATGGTCCATTTTCAAATGTTGCGTCTTTGAACTACAATTCACATTTGTACGTGGATGATCACTTTTAGAGATAAAATTAGATGTCTAAAGTGATTTACAAGCTTCCAGGGGCCCTAAACACAAGATATGAGGAATGGGTAAATATGAATGAAAATGGCCAATTTATTCACTCTGAGGCCTTAAAAAGTTTTTCTCCACTCCAGAAAGTGAATTAAATAACATTTGTAGGCCTTTATTGTTCAATCAAAAACGCCCGATTTTTGACGAAAGAGATAACCACCCCCCCTTACGACATGCTTCAGAAACTAAAAAAATGGTCCGTTTTTAAATGTAGCCTCTTTGAACTACAATTCACATTTGTACGTGGAAAAGCACTTTTAAAGATCAAATGAGATGTTTAAAGTGATTTTCATGCTTCCAGGGGCCTTAAACACAAGATTTGAAAAATGGGTAACCGTGAATGAAAATGGCCAATTTTTTCACTCTGCGGCCTTAAAAAGTGTTTCTGCTCCACGGAAAGTGAATAAAATAACATTTGGATGCCTTTATTGTTCAATCAAAAACGCCTGTTTTTTGGTGAAAAAGATAACCACCCCCCCTTACACATGCTTCAGAAACTAAAAAAATGGTCCATTTTCAAATGTTGCGTCTTTGAACTACAATTCACATTTGTACGTAGATGATTGCTTTTAGAGATAAAATTAGATGTTTAAAGTGATTTACAAGCTTTCAGGGGCCCTAAACACAAGATATGAGGAATGGGTAAATATGAATGAAAATGGGCAATTTATTCACTCTGAGGCCTTAAAAAGTTTTTCTCCACTCCAGAAAGTGAATTAAATAACATTTGTAGACCTTTATTGTTCAATCAAAAACGCCCGATTTTTGACGAAAGAGATAACCACCCCCCCTTACGACATGCTTCAGAAACAAAAAAAATTGTTCATTTTCAAATGTTGCATCTTTGAACGACAATCCACATTTGTACGTGGATAGACACTTTTAGAGATAAAATTAGATGTTTAAAGTGATTTTCAAGCTTCCAGGGGCCCTAAACACAAGATTTGAGAAATGGGTAAAAGTGAATGAAAATGGCCAATTTACTCACTCTGAGGCCTTAAAAAGTGTTTCTCCTCAACGGGAAGTGAATTAAATAACATTTGTAGGCATTTATTGTTCAAGCGAAAACGCCCGATTATTGACGAAAGAGATAACCACCCCCCCTTACGACATGCTTCAGAAACGAAAAAAATGGTCCGTTTTCAAATGTTGCGTCTTTGAATGACAATAAACATTTGTACGTGGATAATCACTTTTAGAGCTAAAATTAGATGTTTAAAGTGATTTTCAAGCTTCCAGGGGCCCTAAACACAAGATTTGAGAAATGGGTAAAAGTGAATGAAAATGGCCAATTTACTCACTCTGAGGCCTTAAAAGTGTTTCTCCTCCACGGGAAGTGAATTAAATACCATTTGGAGGCCTTTATTGTTCAAGCGAAAACGCCTGATTTTTGATGAAAGAGATAACCACCCCCCCTTACGACATGCTTCTGAAACTAAAAAAATGGTTCATTTTCAAATGTTGCGTCTTTTGAACTACAATTAACATTGTACGTGGATAATCACTTTTAGAGATAAAATTAGATGTTTAAAGTGATTTACAAGCTTCCAGGGGCCCTAAACACAAGATATGAGGAATGGGTAAATATGAATGAAAATGGCCAATTTATTCACTCTGAGGCCTTAAAAAGTTTTTCTCCACTCCAGAAAGTGAATTAAATAACATTAGTAGACCTTTATTGTTCAATCAAAAACGCCCGATTTTTGACGAAAGAGATAACCACCCCCCCTTACGACATGCTTCAGAAACAAAAAAAATGGTTCATTTTCAAATGTTGCATCTTTGAACGACAATCCACATTTGTACGTGGATAAACACTTTTAGAGATAAAATTAGATGTTTAAAGTGATTTTCAAGCTTCCAGGCGCCCTAAACACAAGATTTGAGAAATGGGTAAAAGTGAATGAAAATGGCCAATTTACTCACTCTGAGGCCTTAAAAAGTGTTTCTCCTCCATGGGAAGTGAATTAAATAACATTTGTAGGCCTTTATTGTTCAAGCGAGAACGCCCGATTATTGACGAAAGAGATAACCACCCCCCCTTACGACATGCTTCAGAAACGTAAAAAATGGCCCGTTTTCAAATGTTGCGTCTTTGACTGACAATCCACATTTGTACGTGGATAATCACTTTTAGAGCTAAAATTAGATGTTTAAAGTGATTTTCAAGCTTCCAGGGGCCCTAAACACGAGATTTGAAAAATGGGTAACCGTGAATGAAAATGGCCAATTTTTTCACTCTGCGGCCTTAAAAAGTGTTTCTCCTCCACGGAAAGTGAATAAAATAACATTTGGATGCCTTTATTGTTCAATCAAAAACGCCCGTTTCTTGGTGAAAAAGATAACCACCCCCCCTTACGACATGCTTCAGAAACGAAAAAAATGGTCCATTTTCAAATGTTGCGTTTTTGAACTACAATTCACATTTGTACGTGGATGATCACTTTTAGAGATAAAATTAGATGTTTAAAGTGATTTACAAGCTTCCAGGGGCCCTAAACACAAGATATGAGGAATGGGTAAATATGAATGAAAATGGCCAATTTATTCACTCTGAGGCCTTAAAAAGTTTTTCTCCACTCCAGAAAGTGAATTAAATAACATTTGTAGGCCTTTATTGTTCAATCAAAAACGCCCGATTTTTGACGAAAGAGATAACCACCCCCCCCTTACGACATGCTTCAGAAACTAAAAAAATGGTCCGTTTTTAAATGTAGCCTCTTTGAACTACAATTCACATTTGTACGTGGAAAAGCACTTTTAAAGATCAAATGAGATGTTTAAAGTGATTTTCATGCTTCCAGGGGCCTTAAACACAAGATTTGAGGAATGGGTAAAAGTGAATGAAAATGGCCAATTTGCTCACTCTGAGGCCTTAAAAAGTGTTTCTCCTCCACGGGAAGTGAATTAAATAACATTTGTAGGCCTTTATTGTTCAAGCGAGAACGCCCGATTATTGACGAAAGAGATAACCACCCCCCCTTACGACATGCTTCAGAAACGTAAAAAATGGCCCGTTTTCAAATGTTGCGTCTTTGAATGACAATCCACATTTTTACGTGGATAATCACTTTTAGAGCTAAAATTAGATGTTTAAAGTGATTTTCAAGCTTCCAGGGGCCCTAAACACGAGATTTGAAAAATGGGTAACCGTGAATGAAAATGGCCAATTTTTTCACTCTGCGGCCTTAAAAAGTGTTTCTGCTCCACGGAAAGTGAATAAAATAACATTTGGATGCCTTTATTGTTCAATCAAAAACGCCTGTTTTTTGGTGAAAAAGATAACCACCCCCCCTTACACATGCTTCAGAAACGAAAAAAATGGTCCATTTTCAAATGTTGCGTCTTTGAACTACAATTCACATTTGTACGTAGATGATTACTTTTAGAGATAAAATTAGATGTTTAAAGTGATTTACAAGCTTTCATGGGCCCTAAACACAAGATATGAGGAATGGGTAAATATGAATGAAAATGGGCAATTTATTCACTCTGAGGCCTTAAAAAGTTTTTCTCCACTCCAGAAAGTGAATTAAATAACATTTGTAGACCTTTATTGTTCAATCAAAAACACCCGATTTTTGACGAAAGAGATAACCACCCCCCCTTACGACATGCTTCAGAAACAAAAAAAATGGTTCATTTTCAAATGTTGCATCTTTGAACGACAATCCACATTTGTACGTGGATAGACACTTTTAGAGATAAAATTAGATGTTTAAAGTGATTTTCAAGCTTCCAGGGGCCCTAAACACAAGATTTGAGAAATGGGTAAAAGTGAATGAAAATGGCCAATTTACTCACTCTGAGGCCTTAAAAAGTGTTTCTCCTCAACGGGAAGTGAATTAAATAACATTTGTAGGCCTTTATTGTTCAAGCAAAAACGCCCGATTATTGACGAAAGAGATAACCACCCCCCCTTACGACATGCTTCAGAAACGAAAAAAATGGTCCGTTTTCAAATGTTGCGTCTTTGAATGACAATCCACATTTGTACGTGGATAATCACTTTTAGAGCTAAAATTAGATGTTTAAAGTGATTTTCAAGCTTCCAGGGGCCCAAAACACAAGATTTGAGAAATGGGTAAAAGTGAATGAAAATGGCCAATTTACTCACTCTGAGGCCTTAAAAAGTGTTTCTCCTCCACGGGAAGTGAATTAAATACCATTTGGAGGCCTTTATTGTTCAAGCGAAAACGCCTGATTTTTGATGAAAGAGATAACCACCCCCCCTTACGACATGCTTCTGAAACTAAAAAAATGGTTCATTTTCAAATGCTGCGTCTTTTGAACTACAATTAACATTGTACGTGGATAATCACTTTTAGAGATAAAATTAGATGTTTAAAGTGATTTACAAGCTTCCAGGGGCCCTAAACACAAGATATGAGGAATGGGTAAATATGAATGAAAATGGCCAATTTATTCACTCTGAGGCCTTAAAAAGTTTTTCTCCACTCCAGAAAGTGAATTAAATAACATTTGTAGACCTTTATTGTTCAATCAAAAACGCCCGATTTTTGACAAAAGAGATAACCACCCCCCCTTACGACATGCTTCAGAAACAAAAAAAATGGTTCATTTTCAAATGTTGCATCTTTGAACGACAATCCACATTTGTACGTGGATAAACACTTTAAGAGATAAAATTAGATGTTTAAAGTGATTTTCAAGCTTCCAGGGGCCCTAAACACAAGATTTGAGAAATGGGTAAAAGTGAATGAAAATGGCCAATTTACTCACTCTGAGGCCTTAAAAAGTGTTTCTCCTCCACGGAAAGTGAATAAAATAACATTTGGATGCCTTTATTGTTCAATCAAAAAAGCCCGTTTTTGGTGAAAAAGATAACCACCCCCCCTTACGACATGCTTCAGAAACAAAAAAAATGGTCCATTTTCAAATGTTGCTTCTTTGAACTACAATTCACATTTGTACGTGGATAATCACTTTTAGAGATAAAATTAGATGTTTAAAGTGATTTACAAGCTTCCAGGGGCGATAAACACAAGATATGAGGAAGGGGTAAATATGAATGAAAATGGCCAATTTATTCACTCTGAGGCCTTAAAAAGTGTTTCTCCTCAACGGGAAGTGAATTAAATAACATTTGTAGGCATTTATTGTTCAAGCGAAAACGCCCGATTATTGACGAAAGAGATAACCACCCCCCTTACGAAATGCTTCAGAAACGAAAAAAATAGTCCGTTTTCAAATGTTGCGTCTTTGAATGACAATCCACATTTGTACGTGGATAATCACTTTTAGAGCTAAAATTAGATGTTTAAAGTGATTTTCAAGCTTCCAGGGGCCCTAAACACAAGATTTGAGAAATGGGTAAAAGTGAATGAAAATGGCCAATTTACTCACTCTGAGGCCTTAAAAGTGTTTCTCCTCCACGGGAAGTGAATTAAATACCATTTGGAGGCCTTTATTGTTCAAGCGAAAACGCCTGATTTTTGATGAAAGAGATAACCACCCCCCCTTACGACATGCTTCTGAAACTAAAAAAATGGTTCATTTTCAAATGTTGCGTCTTTTGAACTACAATTAACATTGTACGTGGATAATCACTTTTAGAGATAAAATGAGATGTTTAAAGTGATTTTCATGCTTCCAGGGGCCTTAAACACAAGATTTGAGGAATGGGTAAAAGTGAATGAAAATGGCCAATTTACTCACTCTGAGGCCTTAAAAAGTTTATCTCCACTCCAGAAAGTGAATTAAATAACATTTGTAGACCTTTATTGTTCAATCAAAAACGCCCGATTTTTGACGAAAGAGATAACCACCCCCCCTTACGACATGCTTCAGAAACAAAAAAAATGGTTCATTTTCAAATGTTGCATCTTTGAACGACAATCCACATTTGTACGTGGATAAACACTTTTAGAGATAAAATGAGATGTTTAAAGTGATTTTCATGCTTCCAGGGGCCTTAAACACAAGATTTGAGGAATGGGTAAAAGTGAATGAAAATGGCCAATTTACTCACTCTGAGGCCTTAAAAAGTGTTTCTCCTCCACGGGAAGTGAATTAAATAACATTTGTAGGCCTTTATTGTTCAAGCGAGAACGCCCGATTATTGACGAAAGAGATAACCACCCCCCCTTACGACATGCTTCAGAAACGTAAAAAATGGCCCGTTTTCAAATGTTGCGTCTTTGACTGACAATCCACATTTGTACGTGGATAATCACTTTTAGATCTAAAATTAGATGTTTAAAGTGATTTTCAAGCTTCCAGGGGCCCTAAACACGAGATTTGAAAAATGGGTAACCATGAATGAAAATGGCCAATTTTTTCACTCTGCATCCTTAAAAAGTGTTCCTCCTCCACGAAAAGTGAATAAAATAACATTTGGATGCCTTTATTGTTCAAGCGAAAACGCCTGATTTTTGATGAAAGAGATAACCACCCCCCCTTACGACATGCTTCTGAAACTAAAAAAATGGTTCATTTTCAAACGTTGCGTCTTTTGAACTACAATTAACATTGTACGTGGATAATCACTTTTAGAGATAAAATGAGATGTTTAAAGTGATTTTCAAGCTTCCAGGGGCCCTAAACACGAGATTTGAGAAATGGGTAACCGTGAATGAAAATGGCCAATTTACTCACTCTGCGGCCTTAAAAAGTGTTTCTCCTCCACGGAAAGTGAATAAAATAACATTTGGATGCCTTTATTGTTCAATCAAAAACGCCCGTTTTTTGGTGAAAAAGATAACCACCCCCCCTTACGACATGCTTCAGAAACGAAAAAAATGTTCCATTTTCAAATGTTGGGTCTTTGAACTACAGTTCACATTTGTACGTGGATGATCACTTTTAGAGATAAAATTAGATGTTTAAAGTGATTTACAAGCTTCCAGGGGCCCTAAACACAAGATATGAGGAATGGGTAAATATGAATGAAAATGGCCAATTTATTCACTCTGAGGCCTTAAAAAGTTTTTCTCCACTCCAGAAAGTGAATTAAATAACATTTGTAGGCCTTTATTGTTCAATCAAAAACGCCCGATTTTTGACGAAAGAGATAACCAACCCCCCTTACGACATGCTTCAGAAACTAAAAAAATGGTCCGTTTTCAAATGTTGCCTTTTTGAACTACAATTCACATTTGTACGTGGAAAAGCACTTTTAAAGATCAAATGAGATGTTTAAAGTGATTTTCATGCTTCCAGGGGCCTTAAACACAAGATTTGAGGAATGGGTAAAAGTGAATGAAAATGCCCAATTTACTCACTCTGAGGCCTTAAAAAGTGTTTCTCCTCCACGGGAAGTGTATTAAATACCATTTGGAGGTCTTTATTGTTCAAGCGAAAACGCCTGATTTTTGATGAAAGAGATAACCACCCCCCCTTACGACATGCTTCTGAAACTGAAAAAATGGTTCATTTTCAAATGTTGCGTCTTTGAACCACAATTAACATTTGTAGGTGGATAAACACTTTTAGAGCTAAAATTAGATGTTTAAAGTGATTTTCAAGCTTCCGGGGGCCCTAAACACGAGATTTGAGAAATGGGTAAACGTGAATGAAAATGGCCAATTTACTCACTCTGAGGCCTTAAAAAGTGTTTCTCCTCAACGGGAAGTGAATTAAATAACATTTGTAGGCCTTTATTGTTCAAGCAAAAACGCCCGATTATTGACGAAAGAGATAACCACCCCCCCTTACGACATGCTTCAGAAACGAAAAAAATGGTCCGTTTTCAAATGTTGCGTCTTTGAATGACAATCCACATTTGTACGTGGATAATCACTTTTAGAGCTAAAATTAGATGTTTAAAGTGATTTTCAAGCTTCCAGGGGCCCTAAACACAAGATTTGAGAAATGGGTAAAAGTGAATGAAAATGGCCAATTTACTCACTCTGAGGCCTTAAAAAGTGTTTCTCCTCCACGGGAAGTGAATTAAATACCATTTGGAGGCCTTTATTGTTCAATCAAAAACGCCCGTTTTTGGTGAAAAAGATAACCACCCTCCCTTACGACATGCTTCAGAAACAAAAAAAATGGTCCATTTTCAAATGTTGCGTCTTTGAACTACAATTCACATTTGTACGTGGATAATCACTTTTAGAGATAAAATTAGATGTTTAAAGTGATTTACAAGCTTCCAGGGGCCCTAAACACAAGATATGAGGAATGGGTAAATATGAATGAAAATGGCCAATTTATTCACTCTGAGGCCTTAAAAAGTTTTTCTCCACTCCAGAAAGTGAATTAAATAACATTTGTAAACCTGTATTGTTCAATCAAAAACGCCCGATTTTTGACGAAAGAGATAACCACCCCCCCTTACGACATGCTTCAGAAACAAAAAAAATGGTTCATTTTCAAATGTTGCATCTTTGAACGACAATCCACATTTGTACGTGGATAAACACTTTTAGAGATAAAATTAGATGTTTAAAGTGATTTTCAAGCTTCCAGGGGCCCTAAACACAAGATTTGAGAAATGGGTAAAAGTGAATGAAAATGGCCAATTTACTCACTCTGAGGCCTTAAAAAGTGTTTCTCCTCAACGGGAAGTGAATTAAATAACATTTGTAGGCCTTTATTGTTCAAGCAAAAACGCCCGATTATTGACGAAAGAGATAACCACCCCCCCTTACGACATGCTTCAGAAACTAAAAAAATGGTCCGTTTTTAAATGTAGCCTCTTTGAACTACAATTCACATTTGTACGTGGAAAAGCACTTTTAAAGATCAAATGAGATGTTTAAAGTGATTTTCATGCTTCCAGGGGCCTTAAACACAAGATTTGAGGAATGGGTAAAAGTGAATGAAAATGGCCAATTTACTCACTCTGAGGCCTTAAAAAGTGTTTCTCCTCCACGGGAAGTGAATTAAATAACATTTGTAGGCCTTTATTGTTCAAGCGAGAACGCCCGATTATTGACGAAAGAGATAACCACCCCCCCTTACGACATGCTTCAGAAACGTAAAAAATGGCCCGTTTTCAAATGTTGCGTCTTTGACTGACAATCCACATTTGTACGTGGATAATCACTTTTAGAGCTAAAATTAGATGTTTAACGTGATTTTCAAGCTTCCAGGGGCCCTAAACACGAGATTTGAAAAATGGGTAACCGTGAATGAAAATGGCCAATTTTTTCACTCTGCGGCCTTAAAAAGTGTTTCTCCTCCACGGAAAGTGAATAAAATAACATTTGGATGCCTTTATTGTTCAATCAAAAACGCCCGTTTTTTGGTGAAAAAGATAACCACCCCCCCTTACGACATGCTTCAGAAACGAAAAAAATGGTCCATTTTCAAATGTTGCGTCTTTGAACTACAATTCACATTTGTACGTGGATGATCACTTTTAGAGATAAAATTAGATGTTTAAAGTGATTTACAAGCTTCCAGGGGCCCTAAACACAAGATATGACGAATGGGTAAATATGAATGAAAATGGCCAATTTATTCACTCTGAGGCCTTAAAAAGTTTTTCTCCACTCCAGAAAGTGAATTAAATAACATTTGTAGACCTTTATTGTTCAATCAAAAACGCCCGATTTTTGACGAAAGAGATAACCACCCCCCTTACGACATGCTTCAGAAACTAAAAAAATGGTCCGTTTTTAAATGTAGCCTCTTTGAACTACAATTCACATTTGTACGTGGAAAAGCACTTTTAAAGATCAAATGAGATGTTTAAAGTGATTTTCAAGCTTCCAGGGGCCCTAAACACAAGATTTGAGAAATGGGTAAAAGTGAATGAAAATGGCCAATTTACTCACTCTGAGGCCTTAATAAGTGTTTCTCCTCCACGGGAAGTGAATTAAATACCATTTGGAGGCCTTTATTGTTCAAGCGAAAACGCCTGATTTTTGATGAAAGAGATAACCACCCCCCCTTACGACATGCTTCTGAAACTAAAAAAATGGTTCATTTTCAAACGTTGCGTCTTTTGAACTACAATTACCATTGTACGTGGATAATCACTTTTAGAGATAAAATGAGATGTTTAAAGTGATTTTCAAGCTTCCAGGGGCCCTAAACACGAGATTTGAGAAATGGGTAACCGTGAATGAAAATGGCCAATTTACTCACTCTGCGGCCTTAAAAAGTGTTTCTCCTCCACGGAAAGTGAATAAAATAACATTTGGATGACTTTATTGTTCAATCAAAAACGCCCGTTTTTTGGTGAAAAAGATAACCACCCCCCCTTACGACATGCTTCAGAAACGAAAAAAATGTTCCATTTTCAAATGTTGCGTCTTTGAACTACAATTCACATTTGTACGTGGATGATCACTTTTAGAGATAAAATTAGATGTTTAAAGTGATTTACAAGCTTCCAGGGGCCCTAAACACAAGATATGAGGAATGGGTAAATATGAATGAAAATGGCCAATTTATTCACTCTGAGGCCTTAAAAAGTTTTTCTCCACTCCAGAAAGTGAATTAAATAACATTTGTAGGCCTTTATTGTTCAATCAAAAACGCCCGATTTTTGACGAAAGAGATAACCACCCCCCCTTACGACATGCTTCAGAAACTAAAAAAATGGTCCGTTTTCAAATGTTGCCTCTTTGAACTACAATTCACATTTGTACGTGGAAAAGCACTTTTAAAGATCAAATTAGATGTTTAAAGTGATTTACAAGCTTCCAGGGGCCCTAAACACAAGATATGAGGAATGGGTAAATATGAATGAAAATGGCCAATTTATTCACTCTGAGGCCTTAAAAAGTTTTTCTCCACTCCAGAAATTGAATTAAATAACATTTGTAGGCCTTTATTGTTCAATCAAAAACGCCCGATTTTTGATGAAAGAGATAACCACCCCCCCTTACGACATGCTTCTGAAACTGAAAAAATGGTTCATTTTCAAATGTTGCGTCTTTGAACCACAATTAACATTTGTACGTGGATAAACACTTTTAGAGCTAAAATTAGATGTTTAAAGTGATTTTCAAGCTTCCAGGGGCCCTAAACACGAGATTTGAGAAATGGGTAAACGTGAATGAAAATGGCCAATTTACTCACTCTGAGGCCTTAAAAAGTGTTTCTCCTCAACGGGAAGTGAATTAAATAACATTTGTAGGCCTTTATTGTTCAAGCGAAAACGCCCGATTATTGACGAAAGAGATAACCACCCCCCCTTACGACATGCTTCAGAAACGAAAAAAATGGTCCGTTTTCAAATGTTGCGTCTTTGAATGACAATTCACATTTGTACGTGGATAATCACTTTTAGAGCTAAAATTAGATGTTTAAAGTGATTTTCAAGCTTCCAGGGGCCCTAAACACAAGATTTGAGAAATGGGTAAAAGTGAATGAAAATGGCCAATTTACTCACTCTGAGGCCTTAAAAAGTGTTTCTCCTCCACGGGAAGTGAATTAAATACCATTTTGAGGCCTTTATTGTTCAAGCAAAAACGCCTAATTCTTGGTGAAAGAGATAACCACCCCCCCTTACGACATGCTTCTGAAACTAAAAAAATGGTTCATTTTCAAATGTTGCGTCTTTTGAACTACAATTAACATTGTACGTGGATAATCACTTTTAGAGATAAAATTAGATGTTTAAAGTGATTTACAAGCTTCCAGGGGCCCTAAACACAAGATATGAGGAATGGGTAAATATGAATGAAAATGGCCAATTTATTCACTCTGAGGCCTTAAAAAGTTTTTCTCCACTCCAGAAAGTGAATTAAATAACATTTGTAGACCTTTATTGTTCAATCAAAAACGCCCGATTTTTGACGAAAGAGATAACCACCCCCCCTTACGACATGCTTCAGAAACAAAAAAAATGGTTCATTTTCAAATGTTGCATCTTTGAACGACAATCCACATTTGTACGTGGATAAACACTTTTAGAGATAAAATTAGATGTTTAAAGTGATTTTCAAGCTTCCAGGCGCCCTAAACACAAGATTTGAGAAATGGGTAAAAGTGAATGAAAATGGCCAATTTACTCACTCTGAGGCCTTAAAAAGTGTTTCTCCTCCACGGGAAGTGAATTAAATAACATTTGTAGGCCTTTATTGTTCAAGCGAGAACGCCCGATTATTGACGAAAGAGATAACCACCCCCCCTTACGACATGCTTCAGAAACGTAAAAAATGGCCCGTTTTCAAATGTTGCGTCTTTGACTGACAATCCACATTTGTACGTAGATAATCACTTTTAGAGCTAAAATTAGATGTTTAAAGTGATTTTCAAGCTTCCAGGGGCCCTAAACATGAGATTTGAAAAATGGGTAACCGTGAATGAAAATGGCCAATTTTTTCACTCTGCGGCCTTAAAAAGTGTTTCTCCTCCACAGAAAGTGAATAAAATAACATTTGGATGCCTTTATTGTTCAATCAAAAACGCCTGTTTTTTGGTGAAAAAGATAACCACCCCCCCTTACGACATGCTTCAGAAACGAAAAAAATGGTCCATTTTCAAATGTTGCGTCTTTGAACTACAATTCACATTTGTACGTGGATGATCACTTTTAGAGATAAAATTAGATGTCTAAAGTGATTTACAAGCTTCCAGGGGCCCTAAACACAAGATATGAGGAATGGGTAAATATGAATGAAAATGGCCAATTTATTCACTCTGAGGCCTTAAAAAGTTTTTCTCCACTCCAGAAAGTGAATTAAATAACATTTGTAGGCCTTTATTGTTCAATCAAAAACGCCCGATTTTTGACGAAAGAGATAACCACCCCCCCCTTACGACATGCTTCAGAAACTAAAAAAATGGTCCGTTTTTAAATGTAGCCTCTTTGAACTACAATTCACATTTGTACGTGGAAAAGCACTTTTAAAGATCAAATGAGATGTTTAAAGTGATTTTCATGCTTCCAGGGGCCTTAAACACAAGATTTGAAAAATGGGTAACCGTGAATGAAAATGGCCAATTTTTTCACTCTGCGGCCTTAAAAAGTGTTTCTGCTCCACGGAAAGTGAATAAAATAACATTTGGATGCCTTTATTGTTCAATCAAAAACGCCTGTTTTTTGGTGAAAAAGATAACCACCCCCCCTTACACATGCTTCAGAAACTAAAAAAATGGTCCATTTTCAAATGTTGCGTCTTTGAACTACAATTCACATTTGTACGTAGATGATTGCTTTTAGAGATAAAATTAGATGTTTAAAGTGATTTACAAGCTTTCAGGGGCCCTAAACACAAGATATGAGGAATGGGTAAATATGAATGAAAATGGGCAATTTATTCACTCTGAGGCCTTAAAAAGTTTTTCTCCACTCCAGAAAGTGAATTAAATAACATTTGTAGACCTTTATTGTTCAATCAAAAACGCCCGATTTTTGACGAAAGAGATAACCACCCCCCCTTACGACATGCTTCAGAAACAAAAAAAATTGTTCATTTTCAAATGTTGCATCTTTGAACGACAATCCACATTTGTACGTGGATAGACACTTTTAGAGATAAAATTAGATGTTTAAAGTGATTTTCAAGCTTCCAGGGGCCCTAAACACAAGATTTGAGAAATGGGTAAAAGTGAATGAAAATGGCCAATTTACTCACTCTGAGGCCTTAAAAAGTGTTTCTCCTCAACGGGAAGTGAATTAAATAACATTTGTAGGCATTTATTGTTCAAGCGAAAACGCCCGATTATTGACGAAAGAGATAACCACCCCCCTTACGACATGCTTCAGAAACGAAAAAAATGGTCCGTTTTCAAATGTTGCGTCTTTGAATGACAATCCACATTTGTACGTGGATAATCACTTTTAGAGCTAAAATTAGATGTTTAAAGTGATTTTCAAGCTTCCAGGGGCCCTAAACACAAGATTTGAGAAATGGGTAAAAGTGAATGAAAATGGCCAATTTACTCACTCTGAGGCCTTAAAAGTGTTTCTCCTCCACGGAAAGTGAATAAAATAACATTTGGATGCCTTTATTGTTCAATCAAAAACGCCCGTTTCTTGGTGAAAAAGATAACCACCCCCCCTTACGACATGCTTCAGAAACGAAAAAAATGGTCCATTTTCAAATGTTGCGTTTTTGAACTACAATTCACATTTGTACGTGGATGATCACTTTTAGAGATAAAATTAGATGTTTAAAGTGATTTACAAGCTTCCAGGGGCCCTAAACACAAGATATGAGGAATGGGTAAATATGAATGAAAATGGCCAATTTATTCACTCTGAGGCCTTAAAAAGTTTTTCTCCACTCCAGAAAGTGAATTAAATAACATTTGTAGGCCTTTATTGTTCAATCAAAAACGCCCGATTTTTGACGAAAGAGATAACCACCCCCCCCTTACGACATGCTTCAGAAACTAAAAAAATGGTCCGTTTTTAAATGTAGCCTCTTTGAACTACAATTCACATTTGTACGTGGAAAAGCAGTTTTAAAGATCAAATGAGATGTTTAAAGTGATTTTCATGCTTCCAGGGGCCTTAAACACAAGATTTGAGGAATGGGTAAAAGTGAATGAAAATGGCCAATTTACTCACTCTGAGGCCTTAAAAAGTGTTTCTCCTCCACGGGAAGTGAATTAAATAACATTTGTAGGCCTTTATTGTTCAAGCGAGAACGCCCGATTATTGACGAAAGAGATAACCACCCCCCCTTACGACATGCTTCAGAAACGTAAAAAATGGCCCGTTTTCAAATGTTGCGTCTTTGAATGACAATCCACATTTTTACGTGGATAATCACTTTTAGAGCTAAAATTAGATGTTTAAAGTGATTTTCAAGCTTCCAGGGGCCCTAAACACGAGATTTGAAAAATGGGTAACCGTGAATGAAAATGGCCAATTTTTTCACTCTGCGGCCTTAAAAAGTGTTTCTGCTCCACGGAAAGTGAATAAAATAACATTTGGATGCCTTTATTGTTCAATCAAAAACGCCTGTTTTTTGGTGAAAAAGATAACCACCCCCCCTTACACATGCTTCAGAAACGAAAAAAATGGTCCATTTTCAAATGTTGCGTCTTTGAACTACAATTCACATTTGTACGTAGATGATTACTTTTAGAGATAAAATTAGATGTTTAAAGTGATTTACAAGCTTTCAGGGGCCCTAAACACAAGATATGAGGAATGGGTAAATATGAATGAAAATGGGCAATTTATTCACTCTGAGGCCTTAAAAAGTTTTTCTCCACTCCAGAAAGTGAATTAAATAACATTTGTAGACCTTTATTGTTCAATCAAAAACACCCGATTTTTGACGAAAGAGATAACCACCCCCCCTTACGACATGCTTCAGTATCAAAAAAAATGGTTCATTTTCAAATGTTGCATCTTTGAACGACAATCCACATTTGTACGTGGATAGACACTTTTAGAGATAAAATTAGATGTTTAAAGTGATTTTCAAGCTTCCAGGGGCCCTAAACACAGGATTTGAGAAATGGGTAAAAGTGAATGAAAATGGCCAATTTACTCACTCTGAGGCCTTAAAAAGTGTTTCTCCTCAACGGGAAGTGAATTAAATAACATTTGTAGGCCTTTATTGTTCAAGCAAAAATGCCCGATTATTGACGAAAGAGATAACCACCCCCCCTTACGACATGCTTCAGAAACGAAAAAAATGGTCCGTTTTCAAATGTTGCGTCTTTGAATGACAATCCACATTTGTACGTGGATAATCACTTTTAGAGCTAAAATTAGATGTTTAAAGTGATTTTCAAGCTTCCAGGGGCCCTAAACACAAGATTTGAGAAATGGGTAAAAGTGAATGAAAATGGCCAATTTACTCACTCTGAGGCCTTAAAAAGTGTTTCTCCTCCACGGGAAGTGAATTAAATACCATTTGGAGGCCTTTATTGTTCAAGCGAAAACGCCTGATTTTTGATGAAAGAGATAACCACCCCCCCTTACGACATGCTTCTGAAACTAAAAAAATGGTTCATTTTCAAATGTTGCGTCTTTTGAACTACAATTAACATTGTACGTGGATAATCACTTTTAGAGATAAAATTAGATGTTTAAAGTGATTTACAAGCTTCCAGGGGCCCTAAACACAAGATATGAGGAATGGGTAAATATGAATGAAAATGGCCAATTTATTCACTCTGAGGCCTTAAAAAGTTTTTCTCCACTCCAGAAAGTGAATTAAATAACATTTGTAGACCTTTATTGTTCAATCAAAAACGCCCGATTTTTGACAAAAGAGATAACCACCCCCCCTTACGACATGCTTCAGAAACAAAAAAAATGGTTCATTTTCAAATGTTGCATCTTTGAACGACAATCCACATTTGTACGTGGATAAACACTTTTAGAGATAAAATTAGATGTTTAAAGTGATTTTCAAGCTTCCAGGGGCCCTAAACACAAGATTTGAGAAATGGGTAAAAGTGAATGAAAATGGCCAATTTACTCACTCTGAGGCCTTAAAAAGTGTTTCTCCTCCACGGAAAGTGAATAAAATAACATTTGGATGCCTTTATTGTTCAATCAAAAAAGCCCGTTTTTGGTGAAAAAGATAACCACCCCCCCTTACGACATGCTTCAGAAACAAAAAAAATGGTCCATTTTCAAATGTTGCTTCTTTGAACTACAATTCACATTTGTACGTGGATAATCACTTTTAGAGATAAAATTAGATGTTTAAAGTGATTTACAAGCTTCCAGGGGCGATAAACACAAGATATGAGGAAGGGGTAAATATGAATGAAAATGGCCAATTTATTCACTCTGAGGCCTTAAAAAGTTTTTCTCCACTCCAGAAAGTGAATTAAATAACATTTGTAGACCTGTATTGTTCAATCAAAAACGCCCGATTTTTGACGAAAGAGATAACTACCCCCCTTACGACATGCTTCAGAAACAAAAAAAATGGTTCATTTTCAAATGTTGCATCTTTGAACGACAATCCACATTTGTACGTGGATAAACACTTTTAGAGATAAAATTAGATGTTTAAAGTGATTTTCAAGCTTCCAGGGGCCCTAAACACAAGATTTGAGAAATGTTTAAAAGTGAATGAAAATGGCCAATTTACTCACTCTGAGGCCTTAAAAAGTGTTTCTCCTCAACGGGAAGTGAATTAAATAACATTTGTAGACATTTATTGTTCAAGCGAAAACGCCCGATTATTGACGAAAGAGATAACCACCCCCCTTACGAAATGCTTCAGAAACGAAAAAAATAGTCCGTTTTCAAATGTTGCGTCTTTGAATGACAATCCACATTTGTACGTGGATAATCACTTTTAGAGCTAAAATTAGATGTTTAAAGTGATTTTCAAGCTTCCAGGGGCCCTAAACACAAGATTTGAGAAATGGGTAAAAGTGAATGAAAATGGCCAATTTACTCACTCTGAGGCCTTAAAAGTGTTTCTACTCCACGGGAAGTGAATTAAATACCATTTGGAGGCCTTTATTGTTCAAGCGAAAATGCCTGATTTTTGATGAAAGAGATAACCACCCCCCCTTACGACATGCTTCTGAAACTAAAAAAATGGTTCATTTTCAAATGTTGCGTCTTTTGAACTACAATTAACATTGTACGTGGATAATCACTTTTAGAGATAAAATTAGATGTTTAAAGTGATTTACAAGCTTCCAGGGGCCCTAAACACAAGATATGAGGAATGGGTAAATATGAATGAAAATGGCCAATTTATTCACTCTGAGGCCTTAAAAAGTTTTTCTCCACTCCAGAAAGTGAATTAAATAACATTTGTAGACCTTTATTGTTCAATCAAAAACGCCCGATTTTTGACGAAAGAGATAACCACCCCCCCTTACGACATGCTTCAGAAACAAAAAAAATGGTTCATTTTCAAATGTTGCATCTTTGAACGACAATCCACATTTGTACGTGGATAAACACTTTTAGAGATAAAATTAGATGTTTAAAGTGATTTTCAAGCTTCCAGGGGCCCTAAACACAAGATTTGAGAAATGGGTAAAAGTGAATGAAAATGGCCAATTTACTCACTCTGAGGCCTTAAAAAGTGTTTCTCCTCCACGGAAAGTGAATAAAATAACATTTGGATGCCTTTATTGTTCAATCAAAAACGCCCGTTTTTGGTGAAAAAGATAACCACCCCCCCTTACGACATGCTTCAGAAACAAAAAAAATGGTCCATTTTCAAATGTTGCGTCTTTGAACTACAATTCACATTTGTACGTGGATAATCACTTTTAGAGATAAAATTAGATGTTTAAAGTGATTTTCAAGCTTCCAGGGGCCCTAAACACAAGATTTGAGAAATGTTTAAAAGTGAATGAAAATGGCCAATTTACTCACTCTGAGGCCTTAAAAAGTGTTTCTCCTCAACGGGAAGTGAATTAAATAACATTTGTAGGCATTTATTGTTCAAGCGAAAACGCCCGATTATTGACGAAAGAGATAACCACCCCCCCTTACGACATGCTTCAGAAACGAAAAAAATAGTCCGTTTTCAAATGTTGCGTCTTTGAATGACAATCCACATTTGTACGTGGATAATCACTTTTAGAGCTAAAATTAGATGTTTAAAGTGATTTTCAAGCTTCCAGGGGCCCTAAACACAAGATTTGAGAAATGGGTAAAAGTGAATGAAAATGGCCAATTTACTCACTCTGAGGCCTTAAAAGTGTTTTTCCTCCACGGGAAGTGAATTAAATACCATTTGGAGGCCTTTATTGTTCAAGCGAAAACGCCTGATTTTTGATGAAAGAGATAACCACCCCCCCTTACGACATGCTTCTGAAACTAAAAAAATGGTTCATTTTCAAATGTTGCGTCTTTTGAACTACAATTAACATTGTACGTGGATAATCACTTTAAGAGATAAAATTAGATGTTTAAAGTGATTTACAAGCTTCCAGGGGCCCTAAACACAAGATATGAGGAATGGGTAAATATGAATGAAAATGGCCAATTTATTCACTCTGAGGCCTTAAAAAGTTTTTCTCCACTCCAGAAATTGAATTAAATAACATTTGTAGACCTTTATTGTTCAATCAAAAACGCCCGATTTTTGACGAAAGAGATAACCACCCCCCCTTACGACATGCTTCAGAAACAAAAAAAATGGTTCATTTTCAAATGTTGCATCTTTGAACGACAATCCACATTTGTACGTGGATAAACACTTTTAGAGATAAAATTAGATGTTTAAAGTGATTTTCAAGCTTCCAGGCGCCCTAAACACAAGATTTGAGAAATGGGTAAAAGTGAATGAAAATGGCCAATTTACTCACTATGAGGCCTTAAAAAGTGTTTCTCCACCATGGGAAGTGAATTAAATAACATTTGTAGGCCTTTATTGTTCAAGCGAGAACGCCCGATTATTGACGAAAGAGATAACCACCCCCCCTTACGACATGCTTCAGAAACGTAAAAAATGGCCCGTTTTCAAATGTTGCGTCTTTGACTGACAATCCACATTTGTACGTGGATAATCACTTTTAGAGCTAAAATTAGATGTTTAAAGTGATTTTCAAGCTTCCAGGGGCCCTAAACACGAGATTTGAAAAATGGGTAACCGTGAATGAAAATGGCCAATTTTTTCACTCTGCGGCCTTAAAAAGTGTTTCTCCTCCACGGAAAGTGAATAAAATAACATTTGGATGCCTTTATTGTTCAATCAAAAACGCCCGTTTTTTGGTGAAAAAGATAACCACCCCCCCTTACGACATGCTTCAGAAACGAAAAAAATGGTCCATTTTCAAATGTTGCGTCTTTGAACTACAATTCACATTTGTACGTGGATGATCACTTTTAGAGATAAAATTAGATGTTTAAAGTGATTTACAAGCTTCCAGGGGCCCTAAACACAAGATATGAGGAATGGGTAAATATGAATGAAAATGGCCAATTTATTCACTCTGAGGCCTTAAAAAGTTTTTCTCCACTCCAGAAAGTGAATTAAATAACATTTGTAGGCCTTTATTGTTCAATCAAAAACGCCCGATTTTTGACGAAAGAGATAACCACCCCCCCTTACGACATGCTTCAGAAACTAAAAAAATGGTCCGTTTTTAAATGTAGCCTCTTTGAACTACAATTCACATTTGTACGTGGAAAAGCACTTTTAAAGATCAAATGAGATGTTTAAAGTGATTTTCATGCTTCCAGGGGCCTTAAACACAAGATTTGAGGAATGGGTGAAAGTGAATGAAAATGGCCAATTTACTCACTCTGAGGCCTTAAAAAGTGTTTCTCCTCCACGGGAAGTGAATTAAATAACATTTGTAGGCCTTTATTGTTCAAGCGAGAACGCCCGATTATTGACGAAAGAGATAACCACCCCCCCTTACGACATGCTTCAGAAACGTAAAAAATGGCCCGTTTTCAAATGTTGCGTCTTTGAATGACAATCCACATTTGTACGTGGATAATCACTTTTAGAGCTAAAATTAGATGTTTAAAGTGATTTTCAAGCTTCCAGGGGCCCTAAACACGAGATTTGAAAAATGGGTAACCGTGAATGAAAATGGCCAATTTTTTCACTCTGCGGCCTTAAAAAGTCTTTCTGCTCCACGGAAAGTGAATAAAATAACATTTGGATGCCTTTATTGTTCAATCAAAAACGCCTGTTTTTTGGTGAAAAAGATAACCACCCCCCCTTACACATGCTTCAGAAACGAAAAAAATGGTCCATTTTCAAATGTTGCGTCTTTGAACTACAATTCACATTTGTACGTAGATGATTACTTTTAGAGATAAAATTAGATGTTTAAAGTGATTTACAAGCTTTCAGGGGCCCTAAACACAAGATATGAGGAATGGGTAAATATGAATGAAAATGGGCAATTTATTCACTCTGAGGCTTTAAAAAGTTTTTCTCCACTCCAGAAAGTGAATTAAATAACATTTGTAGACCTTTATTGTTCAATCAAAAACGCCCGATTTTTGACGAAAGAGATAACCACCCCCCCTTACGGCATGCTTCAGAAACGAAAAAAATGGTCCGTTTTCAAATGTTGCGTCTTTGAATGACAATCCACATTTGTACGTGGATAATCACTTTTAGAGCTAAAATTAGATGTTTAAAGTGATTTTCAAGCTTCCAGGGGCCCTAACGCAAGATTTGAGAAATGGGTAAAAGTGAATGAAAATGGCCAATTTACTCACTCTGAGGCCTTAAAAAGTGTTTCTCCTCCACGGGAAGTGAATTAAATACCATTTGGAGGCCTTTATTGTTCAAGAGAAAACGCCTGATTTTTGATGAAAGAGATAACCACCCCCCCTTACGACATGCTTCTGAAACTAAAAAAATGGTTCATTTTCAAATGTTGCGTCTTTTGAACTACAATTAACATTGTACGTGGATAATCACTTTTAGAGATAAAATTAGATGTTTAAAGTGATTTACAAGCTTCCAGGGGCCCTAAACACAAGATATGAGGAATGGGTAAATATGAATGAAAATGGCCAATTTATTCACTCTGAGGCCTTAAAAAGTTTTTCTCCACTCCAGAAAGTGAATTAAATAACATTTGTAGACCTTTATTGTTCAATCAAAAACGCCCGATTTTTGACGAAAGAGATAACCACCCCCCCTTACGACATGCTTCAGAAACAAAAAAAATGGTTCATTTTCAAATGTTGCATCTTTGAACGACAATCCACATTTGTACGTGGATAAACACTTTTAGAGATAAAATTAGATGTTTAAAGTGATTTTCAAGCTTCCAGGGGCCCTAAACACAAGATTTGAGAAATGGGTAAAAGTGAATGAAAATGGCCAATTTACTCACTCTGAGGCCTTAAAAAGTGTTTCTCCTCCACGGAAAGTGAATAAAATAACATTTGGATGCCTTTATTGTTCAATCAAAAACGCCCGTTTTTGGTGAAAAAGATAACCACCCCCCCTTACGACATGCTTCAGAAACAAAAAAAATGGTCCATTTTCAAATGTTGCGTCTTTGAACTACAATTCACATTTGTACGTGGATAATCACTTTTAGAGATAAAATTAGATGTTTAAAGTGATTTACAAGCTTCCAGGGGCCCTAAACACAAGATTTGAGAAATGGGTAAAAGTGAATGAAAATGGCCAATTTACTGACTCTGAGGCCTTAAAAGTGTTTCTCCTCCACGGGAAGTGAATTAAATACCATTTGGAGGCCTTTATTGTTCAAGCGAAAACGCCTGATTTTTGATGAAAGAGATAACCACCCCCCCTTACGACATGCTTCTGAAACTAAAAAAATGGTTCATTTTCAAATGTTGCGTCTTTTGAACTACAATTAACATTGTACGTGGATAATCACTTTAAGAGATAAAATTAGATGTTTAAAGTGATTTACAAGCTTCCAGGGGCCCTAAAGACAAGATATGAGGAATGGGTAAATATGAATGAAAATGGCCAATTTATTCACTCTGAGGCCTTAAAAAGTTTTTCTCCACTCCAGAAATTGAATTAAATAACATTTGTAGACCTTTATTGTTCAATCAAAAACGCCCGATTTTTGACGAAAGAGATAACCACCCCCCCTTACGACATGCTTCAGAAACAAAAAAAATGGTTCATTTTCAAATGTTGCATCTTTGAACGACAATCCACATTTGTACGTGGATAAACACTTTTAGAGATAAAATTAGATGTTTAAAGTGATTTTCAAGCTTCCAGGCGCCCTAAACACAAGATTTGAGAAATGGGTAAAAGTGAATGAAAATGGCCAATTTACTCACTATGAGGCCTTAAAAAGTGTTTCTCCACCATGGGAAGTGAATTAAATAACATTTGTAGGCCTTTATTGTTCAAGCGAGAACGCCCGATTATTGACGAAAGAGATAACCACCCCCCCTTACGACATGCTTCAGAAACGTAAAAAATGGCCCGTTTTCAAATGTTGCGTCTTTGACTGACAATCCACATTTGTACGTGGATAATCACTTTTAGAGCTAAAATTAGATGTTTAAAGTGATTTTCAAGCTTCCAGGGGCCCTAAACACGAGATTTGAAAAATGGGTAACCGTGAATGAAAATGGCCAATTTTTTCACTCTGCGGCCTTAAAAAGTGTTTCTCCTCCACGGAAAGTGAATAAAATAACATTTGGATGCCTTTATTGTTCAATCAAAAACGCCCGTTTTTTGGTGAAAAAGATAACCACCCCCCCTTACGACATGCTTCAGAAACGAAAAAAATGGTCCGTTTTCAAATGTTGCGTCTTTGAACTACAATTCACATTTGTACGTGGATGATCACTTTTAGAGATAAAATTAGATGTTTAAAGTGATTTACAAGCTTCCAGGGGCCCTAAACACAAGATATGAGGAATGGGTAAATATGAATGAAAATGGCCAATTTATTCACTCTGAGGCCTTAAAAAGTTTTTCTCCACTCCAGAAAGTGAATTAAATAACATTTGTAGGCCTTTATTGTTCAATCAAAAACGCCCGATTTTTGACGAAAGAGATAACCACCCCCCCCTTACGACATGCTTCAGAAACTAAAAAAATGGTCCGTTTTTAAATGTAGCCTCTTTGAACTACAATTCACATTTGTACGTGGAAAAGCACTTTTAAAGATCAAATGAGATGTTTAAAGTGATTTTCATGCTTCCAGGGGCCTTAAACACAAGATTTGAGGAATGGGTGAAAGTGAATGAAAATGGCCAATTTACTCACTCTGAGGCCTTAAAAAGTGTTTCTCCTCCACGGGAAGTGAATTAAATAACATTTGTAGGCCTTTATTGTTCAAGCGAGAACGCCCGATTATTGACGAAAGAGATAACCACCCCCCCTTACGACATGCTTCAGAAACGTAAAAAATGGCCCGTTTTCAAATGTTGCGTCTTTGAATGACAATCCACATTTGTACGTGGATAATCACTTTTAGAGCTAAAATTAGATGTTTAAAGTGATTTTCAAGCTTCCAGGGGCCCTAAACACGAGATTTGAAAAATGGGTAACCGTGAATGAAAATGGCCAATTTTTTCACTCTGCGGCCTTAAAAAGTCTTTCTGCTCCACGGAAAGTGAATAAAATAACATTTGGATGCCTTTATTGTTCAATCAAAAACGCCTGTTTTTTGGTGAAAAAGATAACCACCCCCCCTTACACATGCTTCAGAAACGAAAAAAATGGTCCATTTTCAAATGTTGCGTCTTTGAACTACAATTCACATTTGTACGTAGATGATTACTTTTAGAGATAAAATTAGATGTTTAAAGTGATTTACAAGCTTTCAGGGGCCCTAAACACAAGATATGAGGAATGGGTAAATATGAATGAAAATGGCCAATTTATTCACTCTGAGGCCTTAAAAAGTTTTTCTCCACTCCAGAAAGTGAATTAAATAACATTTGTAGGCCTTTATTGTTCAATCAAAAACGCCCGATTTTTGACGAAAGAGATAACCACCCCCCCCTTACGACATGCTTCAGAAACTAAAAAAATGGTCCGTTTTTAAATGTAGCCTCTTTGAACTACAATTCACATTTGTACGTGGAAAAGCACTTTTAAAGATCAAATGAGATGTTTAAAGTGATTTTCATGCTTCCAGGGGCCTTAAACACAAGATTTGAGGAATGGGTGAAAGTGAATGAAAATGGCCAATTTACTCACTCTGAGGCCTTAAAAAGTGTTTCTCCTCCACGGGAAGTGAATTAAATAACATTTGTAGGCCTTTATTGTTCAAGCGAGAACGCCCGATTATTGACGAAAGAGATAACCACCCCCCCTTACGACATGCTTCAGAAACGTAAAAAATGGCCCGTTTTCAAATGTTGCGTCTTTGAATGACAATCCACATTTGTACGTGGATAATCACTTTTAGAGCTAAAATTAGATGTTTAAAGTGATTTTCAAGCTTCCAGGGGCCCTAAACACGAGATTTGAAAAATGGGTAACCGTGAATGAAAATGGCCAATTTTTTCACTCTGCGGCCTTAAAAAGTCTTTCTGCTCCACGGAAAGTGAATAAAATAACATTTGGATGCCTTTATTGTTCAATCAAAAACGCCTGTTTTTTGGTGAAAAAGATAACCACCCCCCCTTACACATGCTTCAGAAACGAAAAAAATGGTCCATTTTCAAATGTTGCGTCTTTGAACTACAATTCACATTTGTACGTAGATGATTACTTTTAGAGATAAAATTAGATGTTTAAAGTGATTTACAAGCTTTCAGGGGCCCTAAACACAAGATATGAGGAATGGGTAAATATGAATGAAAATGGGCAATTTATTCACTCTGAGGCCTTAAAAAGTTTTTCTCCACTCCAGAAAGTGAATTAAATAACATTTGTAGACCTTTATTGTTCAATCAAAAACGCCCGATTTTTGACGAAAGAGATAACCACCCCCCCTTACGGCATGCTTCAGAAACGAAAAAAATGGTCCGTTTTCAAATGTTGCGTCTTTGAATGACAATCCACATTTGTACGTGGATAATCACTTTTAGAGCTAAAATTAGATGTTTAAAGTGATTTTCAAGCTTCCAGGGGCCCTAAACGCAAGATTTGAGAAATGGGTAAAAGTGAATGAAAATGGCCAATTTACTCACTCTGAGGCCTTAAAAAGTGTTTCTCCTCCACGGGAAGTGAATTAAATACCATTTGGAGGCCTTTATTGTTCAAGCGAAAACGCCTGATTTTTGATGAAAGAGATAACCACCCCCCCTTACGACATGCTTCTGAAACTAAAAAAATGGTTCATTTTCAAATGTTGCGTCTTTTGAACTACAATTAACATTGTACGTGGATAATCACTTTTAGAGATAAAATTAGATGTTTAAAGTGATTTACAAGCTTCCAGGGGCCATAAACACAAGATATGAGGAAGGGGTAAATATGAATGAAATGGCCAATTTATTCACTCTGAGGCCTTAAAAAGTTTTTCTCCACTCCAGAAAGTGAATTAAATAACATTTGTAGACCTGTATTGTTCAATCAAAAACGCCCGATTTTTGACGAAAGAGATAACCACCCCTCCTTACGACATGCTTCAGAAACAAAAAAAATGGTTCATTTTCAAATGTTGCATCTTTGAACGACAATCCACATTTGTACGTGGATAAACACTTTTAGAGATAAAATTAGATGTTTAAAGTGATTTTCAAGCTTCCAGGGGCCCTAAACACAAGATTTGAGGAATGGGTAAAAGTGAATGAAAATGGCCAATCTACTCACTCTGCGGCCTTAAAAAGTGTTTCTCCTCCACGGAAAGTGAATAAAATAACATTTGGATGCCTTTATTGTTCAATCAAAAACGCCCGTTTTTTGGTGAAAAAGATAACCACCCCCCTTACGACATGCTTCAGAAACGAAAAAAATGGTCCATTTTCAAATGTTGCGTCTTTGAACTACAATTCACATTTGTACGTGGATGATCACTTTTAGAGATAAAATTAGATGTTTAAAGTGATTTACAAGCTTCCAGGGGCCCTAAACACAAGATTTGAGAAATGGGTAAAAGTGAATGAAAATGGCCAATTTACTGACTCTGAGGCCTTAAAAAGTGTTTCTCCTCCACGGGAAGTGAATTAAATACCATTTGGAGGCCTTTATTGTTCAAGCGAAAACGCCTGATTTTTGATGAAAGAGATAACCACCCCCCCTTACGACATGCTTCTGAAACTAAAAAAATGGTTCATTTTCAAATGTTGCGTCTTTTGAACTACAATTAACATTGTACGTGGATAATCACTTTTAGAGATAAAATTAGATGTTTAAAGTGATTTACAAGCTTCCAGGGGCCCTAAACACAAGATATGAGGAATGGGTAAATATGAATGAAAATGGCCAATTTATTCACTCTGAGGCCTTAAAAAGTTTTTCTCCACTCCAGAAAGTGAATTAAATAACATTTGTAGACCTTTATTGTTCAATCAAAAACGCCCGATTTTTGACGAAAGAGATAACCACCCCCCTTACGACATGCTTCAGAAACTAAAAAAATGGTTCATTTTCAAATGTTGCATCTTTGAACGACAATCCACATTTGTACGTGGATAAACACTTTTAGAGATAAAATTAGATGTTTAAAGTGATTTTCAAGCTTCCAGGGGCCCTATACACAAGATTTGAGAAATGGGTAAAAGTGAATGAAAATGGCCAATTTACTCACTCTGAGGCCTTAAAAAGTGTTTCTCCTCCACGGGAAGTGAATTAAATAACATTTGTAGGCCTTTATTGTTCAAGCGAGAACGCCCGATTATTGACAAAAGAGATAACCACCCCCCTTACGACATGCTTCTGAAACTAAAAAAATGGTTCATTTTCAAATGTTGCGTCTTTTGAACTACAATTAACATTGTACGTGGATAATCACTTTTAGAGATAAAATTAGATGTTTAAAGTGATTTACAAGCTTCCAGGGGCCCTAAACACAAGATATGAGGAATGGGTAAATATGAATGAAAATGGCCAATTTATTCACTCTGAGGCCTTAAAAAGTTTTTCTCCACTCCAGAAAGTGAATTAAATAACATTTGTAGACCTTTATTGTTCAATCAAAAACTCCCGATTTTTGACGAAAGAGATAACCACCCCCCCTTACGATATGCTTCAGAAACTAAAAAAATGGTCCGTTTTTAAATGTAGCCTCTTTGAACTACAATTCACATTTGTACGTGGAAAAGCACTTTTAAAGATCAAATGAGATGTTTAAAGTGATTTTCATGCTTCCAGGGGCCTTAAACACAAGATTTGAGGAATGGGTAAAAGTGAATGAAAATGGCCAATTTACTCACTCTGAGGCCTTAAAAAGTGTTTCTCCTCCACGGGAAGTGAATTAAATAACATTTGTAGGCCTTTATTGTTCAAGCGAGAACGCCCGATTATTGACGAAAGAGATAACCACCCCCCCTTACGACATGCTTCAGAAACGTAAAAAATGGCTCGTTTTCAAATGTTGCGTCTTTGACTGACAATCCACATTTGTACGTGGATAATCACTTTTAGAGCTAAAATTAGATGTTTAAAGTGATTTTCAAGCTTCCAGGGGCCCTAAACACGAGATTTGAAAAATGGGTAACCGTGAATGAAAATGGCCAATTTTTTCACTCTGCGGCCTTAAAAAGTGTTTCTCCTCCACGGAAAGTGAATAAAATAACATTTGGATGCCTTTATTGTTCAATCAAAAACGCCCGTTTTTTGGTGAAAAAGATAACCACCCCCCCTTACGACATGCTTCAGAAACGAAAAAAATGGTCCATTTTCAAATGTTGCGTCTTTGAACTACAATTCACATTTGTACGTGGATGATCACTTTTAGAGATAAAATTAGATGTTTAAAGTGATTTACAAGCTTCCAGGGGCCCTAAACACAAGATATGAGGAATGGGTAAATATGAATGAAAATGGCCAATTTATTCACTCTGAGGCCTTAAAAAGTTTTTCTCCACTCCAGAAAGTGAATTAAATAACATTTGTAGGCCTTTATTGTTCAATCAAAAACGCCCGATTTTTGACGAAAGAGATAACCACCCCCCCCTTACGACATGCTTCAGAAACTAAAAAAATGGTCCGTTTTTAAATGTAGCCTCTTTGAACTACAATTCACATTTGTACGTGGAAAAGCACTTTTAAAGATCAAATGAGATGTTTAAAGTGATTTTCATGCTTCCAGGGGCCTTAAACACAAGATTTGAGGAATGGGTGAAAGTGAATGAAAATGGCCAATTTACTCACTCTGAGGCCTTAAAAAGTGTTTCTCCTCCACGGGAAGTGAATTAAATAACATTTGTAGGCCTTTATTGTTCAAGCGAGAACGCCCGATTATTGACGAAAGAGATAACCACCCCCCCTTACGACATGCTTCAGAAACGTAAAAAATGGCCCGTTTTCAAATGTTGCGTCTTTGAATGACAATCCACATTTGTACGTGGATAATCACTTTTAGAGCTAAAATTAGATGTTTAAAGTGATTTTCAAGCTTCCAGGGGCCTTAAACACGAGATTTGAAAAATGGGTAACCGTGAATGAAAATGGCCAATTTTTTCACTCTGCGGCCTTAAAAAGTCTTTCTGCTCCACGGAAAGTGAATAAAATAACATTTGGATGCCTTTATTGTTCAATCAAAAACGCCTGTTTTTTGGTGAAAAAGATAACCACCCCCCCTTACACATGCTTCAGAAACGAAAAAAATGGTCCATTTTCAAATGTTGCGTCTTTGAACTACAATTCACATTTGTACGTAGATGATTACTTTTAGAGATAAAATTAGATGTTTAAAGTGATTTACAAGCTTTCAGGGGCCCTAAACACAAGATATGAGGAATGGGTAAATATGAATGAAAATGGGCAATTTATTCACTCTGAGGCTTTAAAAAGTTTTTCTCCACTCCAGAAAGTGAATTAAATAACATTTGTAGACCTTTATTGTTCAATCAAAAACGCCCGATTTTTGACGAAAGAGATAACCACCCCCCCTTACGGCATGCTTCAGAAACGAAAAAAATGGTCCGTTTTCAAATGTTGCGTCTTTGAATGACAATCCACATTTGTACGTGGATAATCACTTTTAGAGCTAAAATTAGATGTTTAAAGTGATTTTCAAGCTTCCAGGGGCCCTAACGCAAGATTTGAGAAATGGGTAAAAGTGAATGAAAATGGCCAATTTACTCACTCTGAGGCCTTAAAAAGTGTTTCTCCTCCACGGGAAGTGAATTAAATACCATTTGGAGGCCTTTATTGTTCAAGAGAAAACGCCTGATTTTTGATGAAAGAGATAACCACCCCCCCTTACGACATGCTTCTGAAACTAAAAAAATGGTTCATTTTCAAATGTTGCGTCTTTTGAACTACAATTAACATTGTACGTGGATAATCACTTTTAGAGATAAAATTAGATGTTTAAAGTGATTTACAAGCTTCCAGGGGCCCTAAACACAAGATATGAGGAATGGGTAAATATGAATGAAAATGGCCAATTTATTCACTCTGAGGCCTTAAAAAGTTTTTCTCCACTCCAGAAAGTGAATTAAATAACATTTGTAGACCTTTATTGTTCAATCAAAAACGCCCGATTTTTGACGAAAGAGATAACCACCCCCCCTTACGACATGCTTCAGAAACAAAAAAAATGGTTCATTTTCAAATGTTGCATCTTTGAACGACAATCCACATTTGTACGTGGATAAACACTTTTAGAGATAAAATTAGATGTTTAAAGTGATTTTCAAGCTTCCAGGCGCCCTAAACACAAGATTTGAGAAATGGGTAAAAGTGAATGAAAATGGCCAATTTACTCACTATGAGGCCTTAAAAAGTGTTTCTCCACCATGGGAAGTGAATTAAATAACATTTGTAGGCCTTTATTGTTCAAGCGAGAACGCCCGATTATTGACGAAAGAGATAACCACCCCCCCTTACGACATGCTTCAGAAACGTAAAAAATGGCCCGTTTTCAAATGTTGCGTCTTTGACTGACAATCCACATTTGTACGTGGATAATCACTTTTAGAGCTAAAATTAGATGTTTAAAGTGATTTTCAAGCTTCCAGGGGCCCTAAACACGAGATTTGAAAAATGGGTAACCGTGAATGAAAATGGCCAATTTTTTCACTCTGCGGCCTTAAAAAGTGTTTCTCCTCCACGGAAAGTGAATAAAATAACATTTGGATGCCTTTATTGTTCAATCAAAAACGCCAGTTTTTTGGTGAAAAAGATAACCACCCCCCCTTACGACATGCTTCAGAAACGAAAAAAATGGTCCGTTTTCAAATGTTGCGTCTTTGAACTACAATTCACATTTGTACGTGGATGATCACTTTTAGAGATAAAATTAGATGTTTAAAGTGATTTACAAGCTTCCAGGGGCCCTAAACACAAGATATGAGGAATGGGTAAATATGAATGAAAATGGCCAATTTATTCACTCTGAGGCCTTAAAAAGTTTTTCTCCACTCCAGAAAGTGAATTAAATAACATTTGTAGGCCTTTATTGTTCAATCAAAAACGCCCGATTTTTGACGAAAGAGATAACCACCCCCCCTTACGACATGCTTCAGAAACTAAAAAAATGGTCCGTTTTTAAATGTAGCCTCTTTGAACTACAATTCACATTTGTACGTGGAAAAGCACTTTTAAAGATCAAATGAGATGTTTAAAGTGATTTTCATGCTTCCAGGGGCCTTAAACACAAGATTTGAGGAATGGGTGAAAGTGAATGAAAATGGCCAATTTACTCACTCTGAGGCCTTAAAAAGTGTTTCTCCTCCACGGGAAGTGAATTAAATAACATTTGTAGGCCTTTATTGTTCAAGCGAGAACGCCCGATTATTGACGAAAGAGATAACCACCCCCCCTTACGACATGCTTCAGAAACGTAAAAAATGGCCCGTTTTCAAATGTTGCGTCTTTGAATGACAATCCACATTTGTACGTGGATAATCACTTTTAGAGCTAAAATTAGATGTTTAAAGTGATTTTCAAGCTTCCAGGGGCCCTAAACACGAGATTTGAAAAATGGGTAACCGTGAATGAAAATGGCCAATTTTTTCACTCTGCGGCCTTAAAAAGTCTTTCTGCTCCACGGAAAGTGAATAAAATAACATTTGGATGCCTTTATTGTTCAATCAAAAACGCCTGTTTTTTGGTGAAAAAGATAACCACCCCCCCTTACACATGCTTCAGAAACGAAAAAAATGGTCCATTTTCAAATGTTGCGTCTTTGAACTACAATTCACATTTGTACGTAGATGATTACTTTTAGAGATAAAATTAGATGTTTAAAGTGATTTACAAGCTTTCAGGGGCCCTAAACACAAGATATGAGGAATGGGTAAATATGAATGAAAATGGCCAATTTATTCACTCTGAGGCCTTAAAAAGTTTTTCTCCACTCCAGAAAGTGAATTAAATAACATTTGTAGGCCTTTATTGTTCAATCAAAAACGCCCGATTTTTGACGAAAGAGATAACCACCCCCCCCTTACGACATGCTTCAGAAACTAAAAAAATGGTCCGTTTTTAAATGTAGCCTCTTTGAACTACAATTCACATTTGTACGTGGAAAAGCACTTTTAAAGATCAAATGAGATGTTTAAAGTGATTTTCATGCTTCCAGGGGCCTTAAACACAAGATTTGAGGAATGGGTGAAAGTGAATGAAAATGGCCAATTTACTCACTCTGAGGCCTTAAAAAGTGTTTCTCCTCCACGGGAAGTGAATTAAATAACATTTGTAGGCCTTTATTGTTCAAGCGAGAACGCCCGATTATTGACGAAAGAGATAACCACCCCCCCTTACGACATGCTTCAGAAACGTAAAAAATGGCCCGTTTTCAAATGTTGCGTCTTTGAATGACAATCCACATTTGTACGTGGATAATCACTTTTAGAGCTAAAATTAGATGTTTAAAGTGATTTTCAAGCTTCCAGGGGCCCTAAACACGAGATTTGAAAAATGGGTAACCGTGAATGAAAATGGCCAATTTTTTCACTCTGCGGCCTTAAAAAGTCTTTCTGCTCCACGGAAAGTGAATAAAATAACATTTGGATGCCTTTATTGTTCAATCAAAAACGCCTGTTTTTTGGTGAAAAAGATAACCACCCCCCCTTACACATGCTTCAGAAACGAAAAAAATGGTCCATTTTCAAATGTTGCGTCTTTGAACTACAATTCACATTTGTACGTAGATGATTACTTTTAGAGATAAAATTAGATGTTTAAAGTGATTTACAAGCTTTCAGGGGCCCTAAACACAAGATATGAGGAATGGGTAAATATGAATGAAAATGGGCAATTTATTCACTCTGAGGCCTTAAAAAGTTTTTCTCCACTCCAGAAAGTGAATTAAATAACATTTGTAGACCTTTATTGTTCAATCAAAAACGCCCGATTTTTGACGAAAGAGATAACCACCCCCCCTTACGGCATGCTTCAGAAACGAAAAAAATGGTCCGTTTTCAAATGTTGCGTCTTTGAATGACAATCCACATTTGTACGTGGATAATCACTTTTAGAGCTAAAATTAGATGTTTAAAGTGATTTTCAAGCTTCCAGGGGCCCTAAACGCAAGATTTGAGAAATGGGTAAAAGTGAATGAAAATGGCCAATTTACTCACTCTGAGGCCTTAAAAAGTGTTTCTCCTCCACGGGAAGTGAATTAAATACCATTTGGAGGCCTTTATTGTTCAAGCGAAAACGCCTGATTTTTGATGAAAGAGATAACCACCCCCCCTTACGACATGCTTCTGAAACTAAAAAAATGGTTCATTTTCAAATGTTGCGTCTTTTGAACTACAATTAACATTGTACGTGGATAATCACTTTTAGAGATAAAATTAGATGTTTAAAGTGATTTACAAGCTTCCAGGGGCCATAAACACAAGATATGAGGAAGGGGTAAATATGAATGAAATGGCCAATTTATTCACTCTGAGGCCTTAAAAAGTTTTTCTCCACTCCAGAAAGTGAATTAAATAACATTTGTAGACCTGTATTGTTCAATCAAAAACGCCCGATTTTTGACGAAAGAGATAACCACCCCTCCTTACGACATGCTTCAGAAACAAAAAAAATGGTTCATTTTCAAATGTTGCATCTTTGAACGACAATCCACATTTGTACGTGGATAAACACTTTTAGAGATAAAATTAGATGTTTAAAGTGATTTTCAAGCTTCCAGGGGCCCTAAACACAAGATTTGAGGAATGGGTAAAAGTGAATGAAAATGGCCAATCTACTCACTCTGCGGCCTTAAAAAGTGTTTCTCCTCCACGGAAAGTGAATAAAATAACATTTGGATGCCTTTATTGTTCAATCAAAAACGCCCGTTTTTTGGTGAAAAAGATAACCACCCCCCTTACGACATGCTTCAGAAACGAAAAAAATGGTCCATTTTCAAATGTTGCGTCTTTGAACTACAATTCACATTTGTACGTGGATGATCACTTTTAGAGATAAAATTAGATGTTTAAAGTGATTTTCAAGCTTCCAGGGGCCCTAAACGCAAGATTTGAGAAATGGGTAAAAGTGAATGAAAATGGCCAATTTACTCACTCTGAGGCCTTAAAAAGTGTTTCTCCTCCACGGGAAGTGAATTAAATACCATTTGGAGGCCTTTATTGTTCAAGCGAAAACGCCTGATTTTTGATGAAAGAGATAACCACCCCCCCTTACGACATGCTTCTGAAACTAAAAAAATGGTTCATTTTCAAATGTTGCGTCTTTTGAACTACAATTAACATTGTACGTGGATAATCACTTTTAGAGATAAAATTAGATGTTTAAAGTGATTTACAAGCTTCCAGGGGCCCTAAACACAAGATATGAGGAATGGGTAAATATGAATGAAAATGGCCAATTTATTCACTCTGAGGCCTTAAAAAGTTTTTCTCCACTCCAGAAAGTGAATTAAATAACATTTGTAGACCTTTATTGTTCAATCAAAAACGCCCGATTTTTGACGAAAGAGATAACCACCCCCCTTACGACATGCTTCAGAAACTAAAAAAATGGTTCATTTTCAAATGTTGCATCTTTGAACGACAATCCACATTTGTACGTGGATAAACACTTTTAGAGATAAAATTAGATGTTTAAAGTGATTTTCAAGCTTCCAGGGGCCCTATACACAAGATTTGAGAAATGGGTAAAAGTGAATGAAAATGGCCAATTTACTCACTCTGAGGCCTTAAAAAGTGTTTCTCCTCCACGGGAAGTGAATTAAATAACATTTGTAGGCCTTTATTGTTCAAGCGAGAACGCCCGATTATTGACAAAAGAGATAACCACCCCCCTTACGACATGCTTCTGAAACTAAAAAAATGGTTCATTTTCAAATGTTGCGTCTTTTGAACTACAATTAACATTGTACGTGGATAATCACTTTTAGAGATAAAATTAGATGTTTAAAGTGATTTACAAGCTTCCAGGGGCCCTAAACACAAGATATGAGGAATGGGTAAATATGAATGAAAATGGCCAATTTATTCACTCTGAGGCCTTAAAAAGTTTTTCTCCACTCCAGAAAGTGAATTAAATAACATTTGTAGACCTTTATTGTTCAATCAAAAACTCCCGATTTTTGACGAAAGAGATAACCACCCCCCCTTACGATATGCTTCAGAAACTAAAAAAATGGTCCGTTTTTAAATGTAGCCTCTTTGAACTACAATTCACATTTGTACGTGGAAAAGCACTTTTAAAGATCAAATGAGATGTTTAAAGTGATTTTCATGCTTCCAGGGGCCTTAAACACAAGATTTGAGGAATGGGTAAAAGTGAATGAAAATGGCCAATTTACTCACTCTGAGGCCTTAAAAAGTGTTTCTCCTCCACGGGAAGTGAATTAAATAACATTTGTAGGCCTTTATTGTTCAAGCGAGAACGCCCGATTATTGACGAAAGAGATAACCACCCCCCCTTACGACATGCTTCAGAAACGTAAAAAATGGCTCGTTTTCAAATGTTGCGTCTTTGACTGACAATCCACATTTGTACGTGGATAATCACTTTTAGAGCTAAAATTAGATGTTTAAAGTGATTTTCAAGCTTCCAGGGGCCCTAAACACGAGATTTGAACAATGGGTAACCGTGAATGAAAATGGCCAATTTTTTCACTCTGCGGCCTTAAAAAGTGTTTCTCCTCCACGGAAAGTGAATAAAATAACATTTGGATGCCTTTATTGTTCAATCAAAAACGCCCGTTTTTTGGTGAAAAAGATAACCACCCCCCCTTACGACATGCTTCAGAAACGAAAAAAATGGTCCATTTTCAAATGTTGCGTCTTTGAACTACAATTCACATTTGTACGTGGATGATCACTTTTAGAGATAAAATTAGATGTTTAAAGTGATTTACAAGCTTCCAGGGGCCCTAAACACAAGATATGAGGAATGGGTAAATATGAATGAAAATGGCCAATTTATTCACTCTGAGGCCTTAAAAAGTGTTTCTCCTCCACGGGAAGTGAATTAAATACCATTTGTAGGCCTTTATTGTTCAATCAAAAACGCCCGATTTTTGACGAAAGAGATAACCACCCCCCCTTACGACATGCTTCAGAAACTAAAAAAATGGTCCGTTTTTAAATGTAGCCTCTTTGAACTACAATTCACATTTGTACGTGGAAAAGCACTTTTAAAGATCAAATGAGAGGTTTAAAGTGATTTTCGTGCTTCCAGGGGCCTTAAACACAAGATTTGAGGAATGGGTAAAAGTGAATGAAAATGGCCAATTTACTCACTCTGAGGCCTTAAAAAGTGTTTCTCCTCCACGGGAAGTGAATTAAATAACATTTGTAGGCCTTTATTGTTCAAGCGAGAACGCCCGATTATTGACGAAAGAGATAACCACCCCCCCTTACGACATGCTTCAGAAACGTAAAAAATGGCCCGTTTTCAAATTTTGCGTCTTTGAATGACAATCCACATTTGTACGTGGATAATCACTTTTAGAGCTAAAATTAGATGTTTAAAGTGAATTTCAAGCTTCCAGGGGCCCTAAACACGAGATTTGAAAAATGGGTAACCGTGAATGAAAATGGTCAATTTTTTCACTCTGCGGCCTTAAAAAGTGTTTCTGCTCCACGGAAAGTGAATAAAATAACATTTGGATGCCTTTATTGTTCAATCAAAAACGCCTGTTTTTTGGTGAAAAAGATAACCACCCCCCCTTACACATGCTTCAGAAACGAAAAAAATGGTCCATTTTCAAATGTTGCGTCTTTGAACTACAATTCACATTTGTACGTAGATGATTACTTTTAGAGATAAAATTAGATGTTTAAAGTGATTTTCAAGCTTCCAGGGGCCCTAAACACAAGATTTGAGAAATGGGTAAAAGTGAATGAAAATGGCCAATTTACTCACTCTGAGGCCTTAAAAAGTGTTTCTCCTCCACGGAAAGTGAATAAAATAACATTTGGATGCCTTTATTGTTCAATCAAAAACGCCAGTTTTTTGGTGAAAAAGATAACCACCCCCCCTTACGACATGCTTCTGAAACTAAAAAAATGGTTCATTTTCAAATGTTGCGTCTTTTGAACTACAATTAACATTGTACATGGATAATCACTTTTAGAGATAAAATGAGATGTTTAAAGTGATTTTCAAGCTTCCAGGGGCCCTAAACACGAGATTTGAAAAATGGGTAACCGTGAATGAAAATGGCCAATTTTTTCACTCTGCGGCCTTAAAAAGTGTTTCTCCTCCACGGAAAGTGAATAAAATAACATTTGGATGCCTTTATTGTTCAATCAAAAACGCCCGTTTTTTGGTGAAAAAGATAACCACCCCCCCTTACGACATGCTTCAGAAACGAAAAAAATGGTCCATTTTCAAATGTTGCGTCTTTGAACTACAATTCACATTTGTACGTGGATGATCACTTTTAGAGATAAAATTAGATGTTTAAAGTGATTTACAAGCTTCCAGGGGCCCTAAACACAAGATATGAGGAATGGGTAAATATGAATGAAAATGGCCAATTTATTCACTCTGAGACCTTAAAAAGTTTTTCTCCACTCCAGAAAGTGAATTAAATAACATTTGTAGACCTGTATTGTTCAATCAAAAACGCCCGATTTTTGACGAAAGAGATAACCACCCCCCCTTACGACATGCTTCAGAAACAAAAAAAATGGTTCATTTTCAAATGTTGCATCTTTGAACGACAATCCACATTTGTACGTGGATAAACACTTTTAGAGATAAAATTAGATGTTTAAAGTGATTTTCAAGCTTCCAGGGGCCCTAAACACAAGATTTGAGAAATGTTTAAAAGTGAATGAAAATGGCCAATTTACTCACTCTGAGGCCTTAAAAAGTGTTTCTCCTCAACGGGAAGTGAATTAAATAACATTTGTAGGCCTTTATTGTTCAAGCAAAAACGCCCGATTATTGACGAAAGAGATAACCACCCCCCCTTACGACATGCTTCAGAAACGAAAAAAATGGTCCGTTTTCAAATGTTGCGTCTTTGAATGACAATCCACATTTGTACGTGGATAATCACTTTCAGAGCTAAAATTAGATGTTTAAAGTGATTTTCAAGCTTCCAGGGGCCCTAAACACAAGATTTGAGAAATGGGTAAAAGTGAATGAAAATGGCCAATTTACTCACTCTGAGGCCTTAAAAAGTGTTTCTCCTCCACGGGAAGTGAATTAAATACCATTTGGAGGCCTTTATTGTTCAAGCGAAAACGCCTGATTTTTGATGAAAGAGATAACCACCCCCCCTTACGACATGCTTCTGAAACTAAAAAAATGGTTCATTTTCAAATGTTGCGTCTTTTGAACTACAATTAACATTGTACGTGGATAATCACTTTTAGAGATAAAATTAGATGTTTAAAGTGATTTACAAGCTTCCAGGGGCCCTAAACACAAGATATGAGGAATGGGTAAATATGAATGAAAATGGCCAATTTATTCACTCTGAGGCCTTAAAAAGTTTTTCTCCACTCCAGAAAGTGAATTAAATAACATTTGTAGACCTTTATTGTTCAATCAAAAACGCCCGATTTTTGACGAAAGAGATAACCACCCCCCTTACGACATGCTTCAGAAACTAAAAAAATGGTTCATTTTCAAATGTTGCATCTTTGAACGACAATCCACATTTGTACGTGGATAAACACTTTTAGAGATAAAATTAGATGTTTAAAGTGATTTTCAAGCTTCCAGGGGCCCTATACACAAGATTTGAGAAATGGGTAAAAGTGAATGAAAATGGCCAATTTACTCACTCTGAGGCCTTAAAAAGTGTTTCTCCTCCACGGGAAGTGAATTAAATAACATTTGTAGGCCTTTATTGTTCAAGCGAGAACACCCGATTATTGACAAAAGAGATAACCACCCCCCTTACGACGTGCTTCTGAAACTAAAAAAATGGTTCATTTTCAAATGTTGCGTCTTTTGAACTACAATTAACATTGTACGTGGATAATCACTTTTAGAGATAAAATTAGATGTTTAAAGTGATTTACAAGCTTCCAGGGGCCCTAAACACAAGATATGAGGAATGGGTAAATATGAATGAAAATGGCCAATTTATTCACTCTGAGGCCTTAAAAAGTTTTTCTCCACTCCAGAAAGTGAATTAAATAACATTTGTAGACCTTTATTGTTCAATCAAAAACGCCCGATTTTTGACGAAAGAGATAACCACCCCCCCTTACGATATGCTTCAGAAACTAAAAAAATGGTCCGTTTTTAAATGTAGCCTCTTTGAACTACAATTCACATTTGTACGTGGAAAAGCACTTTTAAAGATCAAATGAGATGTTTAAAGTGATTTTCATGCTTCCAGGGGCCTTAAACACAAGATTTGAGGAATGGGTAAAAGTGAATGAAAATGGCCAATTTACTCACTCTGAGGCCTTAAAAAGTGTTTCTCCTCCACGGGAAGTGAATTAAATAACATTTGTAGGCCTTTATTGTTCAAGCGAGAACGCCCGATTATTGACGAAAGAGATAACCCCCCCCCTTACGACATGCTTCAGAAACGTAAAAAATGGCTCGTTTTCAAATGTTGCGTCTTTGACTGACAATCCACATTTGTACGTGGATAATCACTTTTAGAGCTAAAATTAGATGTTTAAAGTGATTTTCAAGCTTCCAGGGGCCCTAAACACGAGATTTGAAAAATGGGTAACCGTGAATGAAAATGGCCAATTTTTTCACTCTGCGGCCTTAAAAAGTGTTTCTCCTCCACGGAAAGTGAATAAAATAACATTTGGATGCCTTTATTGTTCAATCAAAAACGCCCGTTTTTTGGTGAAAAAGATAACCACCCCCCCTTACGACATGCTTCAGAAACGAAAAAAATGGTCCATTTTCAAATGTTGCGTCTTTGAACTACAATTCACATTTGTACGTGGATGATCACTTTTAGAGATAAAATTAGATGTTTAAAGTGATTTACAAGCTTCCAGGGGCCCTAAACACAAGATATGAGGAATGGGTAAATATGAATGAAAATGGCCAATTTATTCACTCTGAGGCCTTAAAAAGTGTTTCTCCTCCACGGGAAGTGAATTAAATACCATTTGTAGGCCTTTATTGTTCAATCAAAAACGCCCGATTTTTGACGAAAGAGATAACCACCCCCCCTTACGACATGCTTCAGAAACTAAAAAAATGGTCCGTTTTTAAATGTAGCCTCTTTGAACTACAATTCACATTTGTACGTGGAAAAGCACTTTTAAAGATCAAATGAGATGTTTAAAGTGATTTTCGTGCTTCCAGGGGCCTTAAACACAAGATTTGAGGAATGGGTAAAAGTGAATGAAAATGGCCAATTTACTCACTCTGAGGCCTTAAAAAGTGTTTCTCCTCCACGGGAAGTGAAGTAAATAACATTTGTAGGCCTTTATTGTTCAAGCGAGAACGCCCGATTATTGACGAAAGAGATAACCACCCCCCCTTACGACATGCTTCAGAAACGTAAAAAATGGCCCGTTTTCAAATTTTGCGTCTTTGAATGACAATCCACATTTGTACGTGGATAATCACTTTTAGAGCTAAAATTAGATGTTTAAAGTGAATTTCAAGCTTCCAGGGGCCCTAAACACGAGATTTGAAAAATGGGTAACCGTGAATGAAAATGGTCAATTTTTTCACTCTGCGGCCTTAAAAAGTGTTTCTGCTCCACGGAAAGTGAATAAAATAACATTTGGATGCCTTTATTGTTCAATCAAAAACGCCTGTTTTTTGGTGAAAAAGATAACCACCCCCCCTTACACATGCTTCAGAAACGAAAAAAATGGTCCATTTTCAAATGTTGCGTCTTTGAACTACAATTCACATTTGTACGTAGATGATTACTTTTAGAGATAAAATTAGATGTTTAAAGTGATTTTCAAGCTTCCAGGGGCCCTAAACACAAGATTTGAGAAATGGGTAAAAGTGAATGAAAATGGCCAATTTACTCACTCTGAGGCCTTAAAAAGTGTTTCTCCTCCACGGGAAGTGAATTAAATACCATTTGGAGGCCTTTATTGTTCAAGCAAAAACGCCTGATTTTTGATGAAAGAGATAACCACCCCCCCTTACGACATGCTTCTGAAACTAAAAAAATGGTTCATTTTAAAATGTTGCGTCTTTTGAACTACAATTAACATTGTACATGGATAATCACTTTTAGAGATAAAATGAGATGTTTAAAGTGATTTTCAAGCTTCCAGGGGCCCTAAACACGAGATTTGAAAAATGGGTAACCGTGAATGAAAATGGCCAATTTTTTCACTCTGCGGCCTTAAAAAGTGTTTCTCCTCCACGGAAAGTGAATAAAATAACATTTGGATGCCTTTATTGTTCAATCAAAAACGCCCGTTTTTTGGTGAAAAAGATAACCACCCCCCCTTACGACATGCTTCAGAAACGAAAAAAATGGTCCATTTTCAAATGTTGCGTCTTTGAACTACAATTCACATTTGTACGTGGAGGATCACTTTTAGAGATAAAATTAGATGTTTAAAGTGATTTACAAGCTTCCAGGGGCCCTAAACACAAGATATGAGGAATGGGTAAATATGAATGAAAATGGCCAATTTATTCACTCTGAGACCTTAAAAAGTTTTTCTCCACTCCAGAAAGTGAATTAAATAACATTTGTAGACCTGTATTGTTCAATCAAAAACGCCCGATTTTTGACGAAAGAGATAACCACCCCCCCTTACGACATGCTTCAGAAACAAAAAAAATGGTTCATTTTCAAATGTTGCATCTTTGAACGACAATCCACATTTGTACGTGGATAAACACTTTTAGAGATAAAATTAGATGTTTAAAGTGATTTTCAAGCTTCCAGGGGCCCTAAACACAAGATTTGAGAAATGTTTAAAAGTGAATGAAAATGGCCAATTTACTCACTCTGAGGCCTTAAAAAGTGTTTCTCCTCAACGGGAAGTGAATTAAATAACATTTGTAGGCCTTTATTGTTCAAGCAAAAACGCCCGATTATTGACGAAAGAGATAACCACCCCCCCTTACGACATGCTTCAGAAACGAAAAAAATGGTCCGTTTTCAAATGTTGCGTCTTTGAATGACAATCCACATTTGTACGTGGATAATCACTTTTAGAGCTAAAATTAGATGTTTAAAGTGATTTTCAAGCTTCCAGGGGCCCTAAACACAAGATTTGAGAAATGGGTAAAAGTGAATGAAAATGGCCAATTTACTCACTCTGAGGCCTTAAAAAGTGTTTCTCCTCCACGGGAAGTGAATTAAATACCATTTGGAGGCCTTTATTGTTCAAGCGAAAACGCCTGATTTTTAATGAAAGAGATAACCACCCCCCCTTACGACATGCTTCTGAAACTAAAAAAATGGTTCATTTTCAAATGTTGCGTCTTTTGAACTACAATTAACATTGTACGTGGATAATCACTTTTAGAGATAAAATTAGATGTTTAAAGTGATTTACAAGCTTCCAGGGGCCCTAAACACAAGATATGAGGAATGGGTAAATATGAATGAAAATGGCCAATTTATTCACTCTGAGGCCTTAAAAAGTTTTTCTCCACTCCAGAAAGTGAATTAAATAACATTTGTAGACCTTTATTGTTCAATCAAAAACGCCCGATTTTTGACGAAAGAGATAACCACCCCCCTTACGACATGCTTCAGAAACTAAAAAAATGGTTCATTTTCAAATGTTGCATCTTTGAACGACAATCCACATTTGTACGTGGATAAACACTTTTAGAGATAAAATTAGATGTTTAAAGTGATTTTCAAGCTTCCAGGGGCCCTATACACAAGATTTGAGAAATGGGTAAAAGTGAATGAAAATGGCCAATTTACTCACTCTGAGGCCTTAAAAAGTGTTTCTCCTCCACGGGAAGTGAATTAAATAACATTTGTAGGCCTTTATTGTTCAAGCGAGAACACCCGATTATTGACAAAAGAGATAACCACCCCCCTTACGACGTGCTTCTGAAACTAAAAAAATGGTTCATTTTCAAATGTTGCGTCTTTTGAACTACAATTAACATTGTACGTGGATAATCACTTTTAGAGATAAAATTAGATGTTTAAAGTGATTTACAAGCTTCCAGGGGCCCTAAACACAAGATATGAGGAATGGGTAAATATGAATGAAAATGGCCAATTTATTCACTCTGAGGCCTTAAAAAGTTTTTCTCCACTCCAGAAAGTGAATTAAATAACATTTGTAGACCTTTATTGTTCAATCAAAAACGCCCGATTTTTGACGAAAGAGATAACCACCCCCCCTTACGATATGCTTCAGAAACTAAAAAAATGGTCCGTTTTTAAATGTAGCCTCTTTGAACTACAATTCACATTTGTACGTGGAAAAGCACTTTTAAAGATCAAATGAGATGTTTAAAGTGATTTTCATGCTTCCAGGGGCCTTAAACACAAGATTTGAGGAATGGGTAAAAGTGAATGAAAATGGCCAATTTACTCACTCTGAGGCCTTAAAAAGTGTTTCTCCTCCACGGGAAGTGAATTAAATAACATTTGTAGGCCTTTATTGTTCAAGCGAGAACGCCCGATTATTGACGAAAGAGATAACCACCCCCCCTTACGACATGCTTCAGAAACGTAAAAAATGGCTCGTTTTCAAATGTTGCGTCTTTGACTGACAATCCACATTTGTACGTGGATAATCACTTTTAGAGCTAAAATTAGATGTTTAAAGTGATTTTCAAGCTTCCAGGGGCCCTAAACACGAGATTTGAAAAATGGGTAACCGTGAATGAAAATGGCCAATTTTTTCACTCTGCGGCCTTAAAAAGTGTTTCTCCTCCACGGAAAGTGAATAAAATAACATTTGGATGCCTTTATTGTTCAATCAAAAACGCCCGTTTTTTGGTGAAAAAGATAACCACCCCCCCTTACGACATGCTTCAGAAACGAAAAAAATGGTCCATTTTCAAATGTTGCGTCTTTGAACTACAATTCACATTTGTACGTGGATGATCACTTTTAGAGATAAAATTAGATGTTTAAAGTGATTTACAAGCTTCCAGGGGCCCTAAACACAAGATATGAGGAATGGGTAAATATGAATGAAAATGGCCAATTTATTCACTCTGAGGCCTTAAAAAGTGTTTCTCCTCCACAGGAAGTGAATTAAATACCATTTGTAGGCCTTTATTGTTCAATCAAAAACGCCCGATTTTTGACGAAAGAGATAACCACCCCCCCTTACGACATGCTTCAGAAACTAAAAAAATGGTCCGTTTTTAAATGTAGCCTCTTTGAACTACAATTCACATTTGTACGTGGAAAAGCACTTTTAAAGATCAAATGAGATGTTTAAAGTGATTTTCGTGCTTCCAGGGGCCTTAAACACAAGATTTGAGGAATGGGTAAAAGTGAATGAAAATGGCCAATTTACTCACTCTGAGGCCTTAAAAAGTGTTTCTCCTCCACGGGAAGTGAAGTAAATAACATTTGTAGGCCTTTATTGTTCAAGCGAGAACGCCCGATTATTGACGAAAGAGATAACCACCCCCCCTTACGACATGCTTCAGAAACGTAAAAAATGGCCCGTTTTCAAATTTTGCGTCTTTGAATGACAATCCACATTTGTACGTGGATAATCACTTTTAGAGCTAAAATTAGATGTTTAAAGTGAATTTCAAGCTTCCAGGGGCCCTAAACACGAGATTTGAAAAATGGGTAACCGTGAATGAAAATGGTCAATTTTTTCACTCTGCGGCCTTAAAAAGTGTTTCTGCTCCACGGAAAGTGAATAAAATAACATTTGGATGCCTTTATTGTTCAATCAAAAACGCCTGTTTTTTGGTGAAAAAGATAACCACCCCCCTTACACATGCTTCAGAAACGAAAAAAATGGTCCATTTTCAAATGTTGCGTCTTTGAACTACAATTCACATTTGTACGTAGATGATTACTATTAGAGATAAAATTAGATGTTTAAAGTGATTTTCAAGCTTCCAGGGGCCCTAAACACAAGATTTGAGAAATGGGTAAAAGTGAATGAAAATGGCCAATTTACTCACTCTGAGGCCTTAAAAAGTGTTTCTCCTCCACGGGAAGTGAATTAAATACCATTTGGAGGCCTTTATTGTTCAAGCAAAAACGCCTGATTTTTGATGAAAGAGATAACCACCCCCCCTTACGACATGCTTCTGAAACTAAAAAAATGGTTCATTTTCAAATGTTGCGTCTTTTGAACTACAATTAACATTGTACATGGATAATCACTTTTAGAGATAAAATGAGATGTTTAAAGTGATTTTCAAGCTTCCAGGGGCCCTAAACACGAGATTTGAAAAATGGGTAACCGTGAATGAAAATGGCCAATTTTTTCACTCTGCGGCCTTAAAAAGTGTTTCTCCTCCACGGAAAGTGAATAAAATAACATTTGGATGCCTTTATTGTTCAATCAAAAACGCCCGTTTTTTGGTGAAAAAGATAACCACCCCCCCTTACGACATGCTTCAGAAACGAAAAAAATGGTCCATTTTCAAATGTTGCGTCTTTGAACTACAATTCACATTTGTACGTGGATGATCACTTTTAGAGATAAAATTAGATGTTTAAAGTGATTTACAAGCTTCCAGGGGCCCTAAACACAAGATATGAGGAATGGGTAAATATGAATGAAAATGGCCAATTTATTCACTCTGAGACCTTAAAAAGTTTTTCTCCACTCCAGAAAGTGAATTAAATAACATTTGTAGACCTGTATTGTTCAATCAAAAACGCCCGATTTTTGACGAAAGAGATAACCACCCCCCCTTACGACATGCTTCAGAAACAAAAAAAATGGTTCATTTTCAAATGTTGCATCTTTGAACGACAATCCACATTTGTACGTGGATAAACACTTTTAGAGATAAAATTAGATGTTTAAAGTGATTTTCAAGCTTCCAGGGGCCCTAAACACAAGATTTGAGAAATGTTTAAAAGTGAATGAAAATGGCCAATTTACTCACTCTGAGGCCTTAAAAAGTGTTTCTCCTCAACGGGAAGTGAATTAAATAACATTTGTAGGCCTTTATTGTTCAAGCAAAAACGCCCGAATATTGACGAAAGAGATAACCACCCCCCCTTACGACATGCTTCAGAAACGAAAAAAATGGTCCGTTTTCAAATGTTGCGTCTTTGAATGACAATCCACATTTGTACGTGGATAATCACTTTTAGAGCTAAAATTAGATGTTTAAAGTGATTTTCAAGCTTCCAGGGGCCCTAAACACAAGATTTGAGAAATGGGTAAAAGTGAATGAAAATGGCCAATTTACTCACTCTGAGGCCTTAAAAAGTGTTTCTCCTCCACGGGAAGTGAATTAAATACCATTTGGAGGCCTTTATTGTTCAAGCGAAAACGCCTGATTTTTGATGAAAGAGATAACCACCCCCCCTTACGACATGCTTCTGAAACTAAAAAAATGGTTCATTTTCAAATGTTGCGTCTTTTGAACTACAATTAACATTGTACGTGGATAATCACTTTTAGAGATAAAATTAGATGTTTAAAGTGATTTACAAGCTTCCAGGGGCCCTAAACACAAGATATGAGGAATGGGTAAATATGAATGAAAATGGCCAATTTATTCACTCTGAGGCCTTAAAAAGTTTTTCTCCACTCCAGAAAGTGAATTAAATAACATTTGTAGACCTTTATTGTTCAATCAAAAACGCCCGATTTTTGACGAAAGAGATAACCACCCCCCTTACGACATGCTTCAGAAACTAAAAAAATGGTTCATTTTCAAATGTTGCATCTTTGAACGACAATCCACATTTGTACGTGGATAAACACTTTTAGAGATAAAATTAGATGTTTAAAGTGATTTTCAAGCTTCCAGGGGCCCTATACACAAGATTTGAGAAATGGGTAAAAGTGAATGAAAATGGCCAATTTACTCACTCTGAGGCCTTAAAAAGTGTTTCTCCTCCACGGGAAGTGAATTAAATAACATTTGTAGGCCTTTATTGTTCAAGCGAGAACACCCGATTATTGACAAAAGAGATAACCACCCCCCTTATGACGTGCTTCTGAAACTAAAAAAATGGTTCATTTTCAAATGTTGCGTCTTTTGAACTACAATTAACATTGTACGTGGATAATCACTTTTAGAGATAAAATTAGATGTTTAAAGTGATTTACAAGCTTCCAGGGGCCCTAAACACAAGATATGAGGAATGGGTAAATATGAATGAAAATGGCCAATTTATTCACTCTGAGGCCTTAAAAAGTTTTTCTCCACTCCAGAAAGTGAATTAAATAACATTTGTAGACCTTTATTGTTCAATCAAAAACGCCCGATTTTTGACGAAAGAGATAACCACCCCCCCTTACGATATGCTTCAGAAACTAAAAAAATGGTCCGTTTTTAAATGTAGCCTCTTTGAACTACAATTCACATTTGTACGTGGAAAAGCACTTTTAAAGATCAAATGAGATGTTTAAAGTGATTTTCATGCTTCCAGGGGCCTTAAACACAAGATTTGAGGAATGGGTAAAAGTGAATGAAAATGGCCAATTTACTCACTCTGAGGCCTTAAAAAGTGTTTCTCCTCCACGGGAAGTGAATTAAATAACATTTGTAGGCCTTTATTGTTCAAGCGAGAACGCCCGATTATTGACGAAAGAGATAACCACCCCCCCTTACGACATGCTTCAGAAACGTAAAAAATGGCTCGTTTTCAAATGTTGCGTCTTTGACTGACAATCCACATTTGTACGTGGATAATCACTTTTAGAGCTAAAATTAGATGTTTAAAGTGATTTTCAAGCTTCCAGGGGCCCTAAACACGAGATTTGAAAAATGGGTAACCGTGAATGAAAATGGCCAATTTTTTCACTCTGCGGCCTTAAAAAGTGTTTCTCCTCCACGGAAAGTGAATAAAATAACATTTGGATGCCTTTATTGTTCAATCAAAAACGCCCGTTTTTTGGTGAAAAAGATAACCACCCCCCCTTACGACATGCTTCAGAAACGAAAAAAATGGTCCATTTTCAAATGTTGCGTCTTTGAACTACAATTCACATTTGTACGTGGATGATCACTTTTAGAGATAAAATTAGATGTTTAAAGTGATTTACAAGCTTCCAGGGGCCCTAAACACAAGATATGAGGAATGGGTAAATATGAATGAAAATGGCCAATTTATTCACTCTGAGGCCTTAAAAAGTGTTTCTCCTCCACGGGAAGTGAATTAAATACCATTTGTAGGCCTTTATTGTTCAATCAAAAACGCCCGATTTTTGACGAAAGAGATAACCACCCCCCCTTACGACATGCTTCAGAAACTAAAAAAATGGTCCGTTTTTAAATGTAGCCTCTTTGAACTACAATTCACATTTGTACGTGGAAAAGCACTTTTAAAGATCAAATGAGATGTTTAAAGTGATTTTCGTGCTTCCAGGGGCCTTAAACACAAGATTTGAGGAATGGGTAAAAGTGAATGAAAATGGCCAATTTACTCACTCTGAGGCCTTAAAAAGTGTTTCTCCTCCACGGGAAGTGAAGTAAATAACATTTGTAGGCCTTTATTGTTCAAGCGAGAACGCCCGATTATTGACGAAAGAGATAACCACCCCCCCTTACGACATGCTTCAGAAACGTAAAAAATGGCCCGTTTTCAAATTTTGCGTCTTTGAATGACAATCCACATTTGTACATGGATAATCACTTTTAGAGCTAAAATTAGATGTTTAAAGTGAATTTCAAGCTTCCAGGGGCCCTAAACACGAGATTTGAAAAATGGGTAACCGTGAATGAAAATGGTCAATTTTTTCACTCTGCGGCCTTAAAAAGTGTTTCTGCTCCACGGAAAGTGAATAAAATAACATTTGGATGCCTTTATTGTTCAATCAAAAACGCCTGTTTTTTGGTGAAAAAGATAACCACCCCCCCTTACACATGCTTCAGAAACGAAAAAAATGGTCCATTTTCAAATGTTGCGTCTTTGAACTACAATTCACATTTGTACGTAGATGATTACTTTTAGAGATAAAATTAGATGTTTAAAGTGATTTTCAAGCTTCCAGGGGCCCTAAACACAAGATTTGAGAAATGGGTAAAAGTGAATGAAAATGGCCAATTTACTCACTCTGAGGCCTTAAAAAGTGTTTCTCCTCCACGGGAAGTGAATTAAATACCATTTGGAGGCCTTTATTGTTCAAGCAAAAACGCCTGATTTTTGATGAAAGAGATAACCACCCCCCTTACGACATGCTTCTGAAACTAAAAAAATGGTTCATTTTCAAATGTTGCGTCTTTTGAACTACAATTAACATTGTACATGGATAATCACTTTTAGAGATAAAATGAGATGTTTAAAGTGATTTTCAAGCTTCCAGGGGCCCTAAACACGAGATTTGAAAAATGGGTAACCGTGAATGAAAATGGCCAATTTTTTCACTCTGCGGCCTTAAAAAGTGTTTCTCCTCCACGGAAAGTGAATAAAATAACATTTGGATGCCTTTATTGTTCAATCAAAAACGCCCGTTTTTTGGTGAAAAAGATAACCACCCCCCCTTACGACATGCTTCAGAAACGAAAAAAATGGTCCATTTTCAAATGTTGCGTCTTTGAACTACAATTCACATTTGTACGTGGATGATCACTTTTAGAGATAAAATTAGATGTTTAAAGTGATTTACAAGCTTCCAGGGGCCCTAAACACAAGATATGAGGAATGGGTAAATATGAATGAAAATGGCCAATTTATTCACTCTGAGACCTTAAAAAGTTTTTCTCCACTCCAGAAAGTGAATTAAATAACATTTGTAGACCTGTATTGTTCAATCAAAAACGCCCGATTTTTGACGAAAGAGATAACCACCCCCCCTTACGACATGCTTCAGAAACAAAAAAAATGGTTCATTTTCAAATGTTGCATCTTTGAACGACAATCCACATTTGTACGTGGATAAACACTTTTAGAGATAAAATTAGATGTTTAAAGTGATTTTCAAGCTTCCAGGGGCCCTAAACACAAGATTTGAGAAATGTTTAAAAGTGAATGAAAATGGCCAATTTACTCACTCTGAGGCCTTAAAAAGTGTTTCTCCTCAACGGGAAGTGAATTAAATAACATTTGTAGGCCTTTATTGTTCAAGCAAAAACGCCCGATTATTGACGAAAGAGATAACCACCCCCCCTTACGACATGCTTCAGAAACGAAAAAAATGGTCCGTTTTCAAATGTTGCGTCTTTGAATGACAATCCACATTTGTACGTGGATAATCACTTTTAGAGCTAAAATTAGATGTTTAAAGTGATTTTCAAGCTTCCAGGGGCCCTAAACACAAGATTTGAGAAATGGGTAAAAGTGAATGAAAATGGCCAATTTACTCACTCTGAGGCCTTAAAAAGTGTTTCTCCTCCACGGGAAGTGAATTAAATACCATTTGGAGGCCTTTATTGTTCAAGCGAAAACGCCTGATTTTTGATGAAAGAGATAACCACCCCCCCTTACGACATGCTTCTGAAACTAAAAAAATGGTTCATTTTCAAATGTTGCGTCTTTTGAACTACAATTAACATTGTACGTGGATAATCACTTTTAGAGATAAAATTAGATGTTTAAAGTGATTTACAAGCTTCCAGGGGCCCTAAACACAAGATATGAGGAATGGGTAAATATGAATGAAAATGGCCAATTTATTCACTCTGAGGCCTTAAAAAGTTTTTCTCCACTCCAGAAAGTGAATTAAATAACATTTGTAGACCTTTATTGTTCAATCAAAAACGCCCGATTTTTGACGAAAGAGATAACCACCCCCCTTACGACATGCTTCAGAAACTAAAAAAATGGTTCATTTTCAAATGTTGCATCTTTGAACGACAATCCACATTTGTACGTGGATAAACACTTTTAGAGATAAAATTAGATGTTTAAAGTGATTTTCAAGCTTCCAGGGGCCCTATACACAAGATTTGAGAAATGGGTAAAAGTGAATGAAAATGGCCAATTTACTCACTCTGAGGCCTTAAAAAGTGTTTCTCCTCCACGGGAAGTGAATTAAATAACATTTGTAGGCCTTTATTGTTCAAGCGAGAACACCCGATTATTGACAAAAGAGATAACCACCCCCCTTACGACGTGCTTCTGAAACTAAAAAAATGGTTCATTTTCAAATGTTGCGTCTTTTGAACTACAATTAACATTGTACGTGGATAATCACTTTTAGAGATAAAATTAGATGTTTAAAGTGATTTACAAGCTTCCAGGGGCCCTAAACACAAGATATGAGGAATGGGTAAATATGAATGAAAATGGCCAATTTATTCACTCTGAGGCCTTAAAAAGTTTTTCTCCACTCCAGAAAGTGAATTAAATAACATTTGTAGACCTTTATTGTTCAATCAAAAACGCCCGATTTTTGACGAAAGAGATAACCACCCCCCCTTACGATATGCTTCAGAAACTAAAAAAATGGTCCGTTTTTAAATGTAGCCTCTTTGAACTACAATTCACATTTGTACGTGGAAAAGCACTTTTAAAGATCAAATGAGATGTTTAAAGTGATTTTCATGCTTCCAGGGGCCTTAAACACAAGATTTGAGGAATGGGTAAAAGTGAATGAAAATGGCCAATTTACTCACTCTGAGGCCTTAAAAAGTGTTTCTCCTCCACGGGAAGTGAATTAAATAACATTTGTAGGCCTTTATTGTTCAAGCGAGAACGCCCGATTATTGACGAAAGAGATAACCACCCCCCCTTACGACATGCTTCAGAAACGTAAAAAATGGCTCGTTTTCAAATGTTGCGTCTTTGACTGACAATCCACATTTGTACGTGGATAATCACTTTTAGAGCTAAAATTAGATGTTTAAAGTGATTTTCAAGCTTCCAGGGGCCCTAAACACGAGATTTGAAAAATGGGTAACCGTGAATGAAAATGGCCAATTTTTTCACTCTGCGGCCTTAAAAAGTGTTTCTCCTCCACGGAAAGTGAATAAAATAACATTTGGATGCCTTTATTGTTCAATCAAAAACGCCCGTTTTTTGGTGAAAAAGATAACCACCCCCCCTTACGACATGCTTCAGAAACGAAAAAAATGGTCCATTTTCAAATGTTGCGTCTTTGAACTACAATTCACATTTGTACGTGGATGATCACTTTTAGAGATAAAATTAGATGTTTAAAGTGATTTACAAGCTTCCAGGGGCCCTAAACACAAGATATGAGGAATGGGTAAATATGAATGAAAATGGCCAATTTATTCACTCTGAGGCCTTAAAAAGTGTTTCTCCTCCACGGGAAGTGAATTAAATACCATTTGTAGGCCTTTATTGTTCAATCAAAAACGCCCGATTTTTGACGAAAGAGATAACCACCCCCCCTTACGACATGCTTCAGAAACTAAAAAAATGGTCCGTTTTTAAATGTAGCCTCTTTGAACTACAATTCACATTTGTACGTGGAAAAGCACTTTTAAAGATCAAATGAGATGTTTAAAGTGATTTTCGTGCTTCCAGGGGCCTTAAACACAAGATTTGAGGAATGGGTAAAAGTGAATGAAAATGGCCAATTTACTCACTCTGAGGCCTTAAAAAGTGTTTCTCCTCCACGGGAAGTGAAGTAAATAACATTTGTAGGCCTTTATTGTTCAAGCGAGAACGCCCGATTATTGACGAAAGAGATAACCACCCCCCCTTACGACATGCTTCAGAAACGTAAAAAATGGCCCGTTTTCAAATTTTGCGTCTTTGAATGACAATCCACATTTGTACGTGGATAATCACTTTTAGAGCTAAAATTAGATGTTTAAAGTGAATTTCAAGCTTCCAGGGGCCCTAAACACGAGATTTGAAAAATGGGTAACCGTGAATGAAAATGGTCAATTTTTTCACTCTGCGGCCTTAAAAAGTGTTTCTGCTCCACGGAAAGTGAATAAAATAACATTTGGATGCCTTTATTGTTCAATCAAAAACGCCTGTTTTTTGGTGAAAAAGATAACCACCCCCCCTTACACATGCTTCAGAAACGAAAAAAATGGTCCATTTTCAAATGTTGCGTCTTTGAACTACAATTCACATTTGTACGTAGATGATTACTTTTAGAGATAAAATTAGATGTTTAAAGTGATTTTCAAGCTTCCAGGGGCCCTAAACACAAGATTTGAGAAATGGGTAAAAGTGAATGAAAATGGCCAATTTACTCACTCTGAGGCCTTAAAAAGTGTTTCTCCTCCACGGGAAGTGAATTAAATACCATTTGGAGGCCTTTATTGTTCAATCAAAAACGCCTGTTTTTTGGTGAAAAAGATAACCACCCCCCCTTACACATGCTTCAGAAACTAAAAAAATGGTCCATTTTCAAATGTTGCGTCTTTGAACTACAATTCACATTTGTACGTAGATGATTACTTTTAGAGATAAAATTAGATGTTTAAAGTGATTTTCAAGCTTCCAGGGGCCCTAAACACAAGATTTGAGAAATGGGTAAAAGTGAATGAAAATGGCCAATTTACTCACTCTGAGGCCTTAAAAAGTGTTTCTCCTCCACGGGAAGTGAATTAAATACCATTTGGAGGCCTTTATTGTTCAAGCAAAAACGCCCGTTTTTTGGTGAAAAAGATAACCACCCCCCCTTACGACATGCTTCAGAAACGAAAAAAATGGTCCATTTTCAAATGTTGCGTCTTTGAACTACAATTCACATTTGTACGTGGATGATCACTTTTAGAGATAAAATTAGATGTTTAAAGTGATTTACAAGCTTCCAGGGGCCCTAAACACAAGATATGAGGAATGGGTAAATATGAATGAAAATGGCCAATTTATTCACTCTGAGACCTTAAAAAGTTTTTCTCCACTCCAGAAAGTGAATTAAATAACATTTGTAGACCTGTATTGTTCAATCAAAAACGCCCGATTTTTGACGAAAGAGATAACCACCCCCCCTTACGACATGCTTCAGAAACAAAAAAAATGGTTCATTTTCAAATGTTGCATCTTTGAACGACAATCCACATTTGTACGTGGATAAACACTTTTAGAGATAAAATTAGATGTTTAAAGTGATTTTCAAGCTTCCAGGGGCCCTAAACACAAGATTTGAGAAATGTTTAAAAGTGAATGAAAATGGCCAATTTACTCACTCTGAGGCCTTAAAAAGTGTTTCTCCTCAACGGGAAGTGAATTAAATAACATTTGTAGGCCTTTATTGTTCAAGCAAAAACGCCCGATTATTGACGAAAGAGATAACCACCCCCCCTTACGACATGCTTCAGAAACGAAAAAAATGGTCCGTTTTCAAATGTTGCGTCTTTGAATGACAATCCACATTTGTACGTGGATAATCACTTTTAGAGCTAAAATTAGATGTTTAAAGTGATTTTCAAGCTTCCAGGGGCCCTAAACACAAGATTTGAGAAATGGGTAAAAGTGAATGAAAATGGCCAATTTACTCACTCTGAGGCCTTAAAAAGTGTTTCTCCTCCACGGGAAGTGAATTAAATACCATTTGGAGGCCTTTATTGTTCAAGCGAAAACGCCTGATTTTTGATGAAAGAGATAACCACCCCCCCTTACGACATGCTTCTGAAACTAAAAAAATGGTTCATTTTCAAATGTTGCGTCTTTTGAACTACAATTAACATTGTACGTGGATAATCACTTTTAGAGATAAAATTAGATGTTTAAAGTGATTTACAAGCTTCCAGGGGCCCTAAACACAAGATATGAGGAATGGGTAAATATGAATGAAAATGGCCAATTTATTCACTCTGAGGCCTTAAAAAGTTTTTCTCCACTCCAGAAAGTGAATTAAATAACATTTGTAGACCTTTATTGTTCAATCAAAAACGCCCGATTTTTGACGAAAGAGATAACCACCCCCCTTACGACATGCTTCAGAAACTAAAAAAATGGTTCATTTTCAAATGTTGCATCTTTGAACGACAATCCACATTTGTACGTGGATAAACACTTTTAGAGATAAAATTAGATGTTTAAAGTGATTTTCAAGCTTCCAGGGGCCCTATACACAAGATTTGAGAAATGGGTAAAAGTGAATGAAAATGGCCAATTTACTCACTCTGAGGCCTTAAAAAGTGTTTCTCCTCCACGGGAAGTGAATTAAATAACATTTGTAGGCCTTTATTGTTCAAGCGAGAACACCCGATTATTGACAAAAGAGATAACCACCCCCCTTACGACGTGCTTCTGAAACTAAAAAAATGGTTCATTTTCAAATGTTGCGTCTTTTGAACTACAATTAACATTGTACGTGGATAATCACTTTTAGAGATAAAATTAGATGTTTAAAGTGATTTACAAGCTTCCAGGGGCCCTAAACACAAGATATGAGGAATGGGTAAATATGAATGAAAATGGCCAATTTATTCACTCTGAGGCCTTAAAAAGTTTTTCTCCACTCCAGAAAGTGAATTAAATAACATTTGTAGACCTTTATTGTTCAATCAAAAACGCCCGATTTTTGACGAAAGAGATAACCACCCCCCCTTACGATATGCTTCAGAAACTAAAAAAATGGTCCGTTTTTAAATGTAGCCTCTTTGAACTACAATTCACATTTGTACGTGGAAAAGCACTTTTAAAGATCAAATGAGATGTTTAAAGTGATTTTCATGCTTCCAGGGGCCTTAAACACAAGATTTGAGGAATGGGTAAAAGTGAATGAAAATGGCCAATTTACTCACTCTGAGGCCTTAAAAAGTGTTTCTCCTCCACGGGAAGTGAATTAAATAACATTTGTAGGCCTTTATTGTTCAAGCGAGAACGCCCGATTATTGACGAAAGAGATAACCCCCCCCCTTACGACATGCTTCAGAAACGTAAAAAATGGCTCGTTTTCAAATGTTGCGTCTTTGACTGACAATCCACATTTGTACGTGGATAATCACTTTTAGAGCTAAAATTAGATGTTTAAAGTGATTTTCAAGCTTCCAGGGGCCCTAAACACGAGATTTGAAAAATGGGTAACCGTGAATGAAAATGGCCAATTTTTTCACTCTGCGGCCTTAAAAAGTGTTTCTGCTCCACGGAAAGTGAATAAAATAACATTTGGATGCCTTTATTGTTCAATCAAAAACGCCTGTTTTTTGGTGAAAAAGATAACCACCCCCCCTTACACATGCTTCAGAAACGAAAAAAATGGTCCATTTTCAAATGTTGCGTCTTTGAACTACAATTCACATTTGTACGTAGATGATTACTTTTAGAGATAAAATTAGATGTTTAAAGTGATTTTCAAGCTTCCAGGGGCCCTAAACACAAGATTTGAGAAATGGGTAAAAGTGAATGAAAATGGCCAATTTACTCACTCTGAGGCCTTAAAAAGTGTTTCTCCTCCACGGGAAGTGAATTAAATACCATTTGGAGGCCTTTATTGTTCAATCAAAAACGCCTGTTTTTTGGTGAAAAAGATAACCACCCCCCCTTACACATGCTTCAGAAACTAAAAAAATGGTCCATTTTCAAATGTTGCGTCTTTGAACTACAATTCACATTTGTACGTAGATGATTACTTTTAGAGATAAAATTAGATGTTTAAAGTGATTTTCAAGCTTCCAGGGGCCCTAAACACAAGATTTGAGAAATGGGTAAAAGTGAATGAAAATGGCCAATTTACTCACTCTGAGGCCTTAAAAAGTGTTTCTCCTCCACGGGAAGTGAATTAAATACCATTTGGAGGCCTTTATTGTTCAAGCAAAAACGCCCGTTTTTTGGTGAAAAAGATAACCACCCCCCCTTACGACATGCTTCAGAAACGAAAAAAATGGTCCATTTTCAAATGTTGCGTCTTTGAACTACAATTCACATTTGTACGTGGATGATCACTTTTAGAGATAAAATTAGATGTTTAAAGTGATTTACAAGCTTCCAGGGGCCCTAAACACAAGATATGAGGAATGGGTAAATATGAATGAAAATGGCCAATTTATTCACTCTGAGACCTTAAAAAGTTTTTCTCCACTCCAGAAAGTGAATTAAATAACATTTGTAGACCTGTATTGTTCAATCAAAAACGCCCGATTTTTGACGAAAGAGATAACCACCCCCCCTTACGACATGCTTCAGAAACAAAAAAAATGGTTCATTTTCAAATGTTGCATCTTTGAACGACAATCCACATTTGTACGTGGATAAACACTTTTAGAGATAAAATTAGATGTTTAAAGTGATTTTCAAGCTTCCAGGGGCCCTAAACACAAGATTTGAGAAATGTTTAAAAGTGAATGAAAATGGCCAATTTACTCACTCTGAGGCCTTAAAAAGTGTTTCTCCTCAACGGGAAGTGAATTAAATAACATTTGTAGGCCTTTATTGTTCAAGCAAAAACGCCCGATTATTGACGAAAGAGATAACCACCCCCCCTTACGACATGCTTCAGAAACGAAAAAAATGGTCCGTTTTCAAATGTTGCGTCTTTGAATGACAATCCACATTTGTACGTGGATAATCACTTTTAGAGCTAAAATTAGATGTTTAAAGTGATTTTCAAGCTTCCAGGGGCCCTAAACACAAGATTTGAGAAATGGGTAAAAGTGAATGAAAATGGCCAATTTACTCACTCTGAGGCCTTAAAAAGTGTTTCTCCTCCACGGGAAGTGAATTAAATACCATTTGGAGGCCTTTATTGTTCAAGCGAAAACGCCTGATTTTTGATGAAAGAGATAACCACCCCCCCTTACGACATGCTTCTGAAACTAAAAAAATGGTTCATTTTCAAATGTTGCGTCTTTTGAACTACAATTAACATTGTACGTGGATAATCACTTTTAGAGATAAAATTAGATGTTTAAAGTGATTTACAAGCTTCCAGGGGCCCTAAACACAAGATATGAGGAATGGGTAAATATGAATGAAAATGGCCAATTTATTCACTCTGAGGCCTTAAAAAGTTTTTCTCCACTCCAGAAAGTGAATTAAATAACATTTGTAGACCTTTATTGTTCAATCAAAAACGCCCGATTTTTGACGAAAGAGATAACCACCCCCCTTACGACATGCTTCAGAAACTAAAAAAATGGTTCATTTTCAAATGTTGCATCTTTGAACGACAATCCACATTTGTACGTGGATAAACACTTTTAGAGATAAAATTAGATGTTTAAAGTGATTTTCAAGCTTCCAGGGGCCCTATACACAAGATTTGAGAAATGGGTAAAAGTGAATGAAAATGGCCAATTTACTCACTCTGAGGCCTTAAAAAGTGTTTCTCCTCCACGGGAAGTGAATTAAATAACATTTGTAGGCCTTTATTGTTCAAGCGAGAACACCCGATTATTGACAAAAGAGATAACCACCCCCCTTACGACGTGCTTCTGAAACTAAAAAAATGGTTCATTTTCAAATGTTGCGTCTTTTGAACTACAATTAACATTGTACGTGGATAATCACTTTTAGAGATAAAATTAGATGTTTAAAGTGATTTACAAGCTTCCAGGGGCCCTAAACACAAGATATGAGGAATGGGTAAATATGAATGAAAATGGCCAATTTATTCACTCTGAGGCCTTAAAAAGTTTTTCTCCACTCCAGAAAGTGAATTAAATAACATTTGTAGACCTTTATTGTTCAATCAAAAACGCCCGATTTTTGACGAAAGAGATAACCACCCCCCCTTACGATATGCTTCAGAAACTAAAAAAATGGTCCGTTTTTAAATGTAGCCTCTTTGAACTACAATTCACATTTGTACGTGGAAAAGCACTTTTAAAGATCAAATGAGATGTTTAAAGTGATTTTCATGCTTCCAGGGGCCTTAAACACAAGATTTGAGGAATGGGTAAAAGTGAATGAAAATGGCCAATTTACTCACTCTGAGGCCTTAAAAAGTGTTTCTCCTCCACGGGAAGTGAATTAAATAACATTTGTAGGCCTTTATTGTTCAAGCGAGAACGCCCGATTATTGACGAAAGAGATAACCCCCCCCCTTACGACATGCTTCAGAAACGTAAAAAATGGCTCGTTTTCAAATGTTGCGTCTTTGACTGACAATCCACATTTGTACGTGGATAATCACTTTTAGAGCTAAAATTAGATGTTTAAAGTGATTTTCAAGCTTCCAGGGGCCCTAAACACGAGATTTGAAAAATGGGTAACCGTGAATGAAAATGGCCAATTTTTTCACTCTGCGGCCTTAAAAAGTGTTTCTCCTCCACGGAAAGTGAATAAAATAACATTTGGATGCCTTTATTGTTCAATCAAAAACGCCCGTTTTTTGGTGAAAAAGATAACCACCCCCCCTTACGACATGCTTCAGAAACGAAAAAAATGGTCCATTTTCAAATGTTGCGTCTTTGAACTACAATTCACATTTGTACGTGGATGATCACTTTTAGAGATAAAATTAGATGTTTAAAGTGATTTACAAGCTTCCAGGGGCCCTAAACACAAGATATGAGGAATGGGTAAATATGAATGAAAATGGCCAATTTATTCACTCTGAGACCTTAAAAAGTTTTTCTCCACTCCAGAAAGTGAATTAAATAACATTTGTAGACCTGTATTGTTCAATCAAAAACGCCCGATTTTTGACGAAAGAGATAACCACCCCCCCTTACGACATGCTTCAGAAACAAAAAAAATGGTTCATTTTCAAATGTTGCATCTTTGAACGACAATCCACATTTGTACGTGGATAAACACTTTTAGAGATAAAATTAGATGTTTAAAGTGATTTACAAGCTTCCAGGGGCCCTAAACACAAGATATGAGGAATGGGTAAATATGAATGAAAATGGCCAATTTATTCACTCTGAGGCCTTAAAAAGTGTTTCTCCTCCACGGGAAGTGAATTAAATACCATTTGTAGGCCTTTATTGTTCAATCAAAAACGCCCGATTTTTGACGAAAGAGATAACCACCCCCCCTTACGACATGCTTCAGAAACTAAAAAAATGGTCCGTTTTTAAATGTAGCCTCTTTGAACTACAATTCACATTTGTACGTGGAAAAGCACTTTTAAAGATCAAATGAGATGTTTAAAGTGATTTTCGTGCTTCCAGGGGCCTTAAACACAAGATTTGAGGAATGGGTAAAAGTGAATGAAAATGGCCAATTTACTCACTCTGAGGCCTTAAAAAGTGTTTCTCCTCCACGGGAAGTGAAGTAAATAACATTTGTAGGCCTTTATTGTTCAAGCGAGAACGCCCGATTATTGACGAAAGAGATAACCACCCCCCCTTACGACATGCTTCAGAAACGTAAAAAATGGCCCGTTTTCAAATTTTGCGTCTTTGAATGACAATCCACATTTGTACGTGGATAATCACTTTTAGAGCTAAAATTAGATGTTTAAAGTGAATTTCAAGCTTCCAGGGGCCCTAAACACGAGATTTGAAAAATGGGTAACCGTGAATGAAAATGGTCAATTTTTTCACTCTGCGGCCTTAAAAAGTGTTTCTGCTCCACGGAAAGTGAATAAAATAACATTTGGATGCCTTTATTGTTCAATCAAAAACGCCTGTTTTTTGGTGAAAAAGATAACCACCCCCCCTTACACATGCTTCAGAAACGAAAAAAATGGTCCATTTTCAAATGTTGCGTCTTTGAACTACAATTCACATTTGTACGTAGATGATTACTTTTAGAGATAAAATTAGATGTTTAAAGTGATTTTCAAGCTTCCAGGGGCCCTAAACACAAGATTTGAGAAATGGGTAAAAGTGAATGAAAATGGCCAATTTACTCACTCTGAGGCCTTAAAAAGTGTTTCTCCTCCACGGGAAGTGAATTAAATACCATTTGGAGGCCTTTATTGTTCAAGCAAAAACGCCTGATTTTTGATGAAAGAGATAACCACCCCCCCTTACGACATGCTTCTGAAACTAAAAAAATGGTTCATTTTCAAATGTTGCGTCTTTTGAACTACAATTAACATTGTACATGGATAATCACTTTTAGAGATAAAATGAGATGTTTAAAGTGATTTTCAAGCTTCCAGGGGCCCTAAACACGAGATTTGAAAAATGGGTAACCGTGAATGAAAATGGCCAATTTTTTCACTCTGCGGCCTTAAAAAGTGTTTCTCCTCCACGGAAAGTGAATAAAATAACATTTGGATGCCTTTATTGTTCAATCAAAAACGCCCGTTTTTTGGTGAAAAAGATAACCACCCCCCCTTACGACATGCTTCAGAAACGAAAAAAATGGTCCATTTTCAAATGTTGCGTCTTTGAACTACAATTCACATTTGTACGTGGATGATCACTTTTAGAGATAAAATTAGATGTTTAAAGTGATTTACAAGCTTCCAGGGGCCCTAAACACAAGATATGAGGAATGGGTAAATATGAATGAAAATGGCCAATTTATTCACTCTGAGACCTTAAAAAGTTTTTCTCCACTCCAGAAAGTGAATTAAATAACATTTGTAGACCTGTATTGTTCAATCAAAAACGCCCGATTTTTGACGAAAGAGATAACCACCCCCCCTTACGACATGCTTCAGAAACAAAAAAAATGGTTCATTTTCAAATGTTGCATCTTTGAACGACAATCCACATTTGTACGTGGATAAACACTTTTAGAGATAAAATTAGATGTTTAAAGTGATTTTCAAGCTTCCAGGGGCCCTAAACACAAGATTTGAGAAATGTTTAAAAGTGAATGAAAATGGCCAATTTACTCACTCTGAGGCCTTAAAAAGTGTTTCTCCTCAACGGGAAGTGAATTAAATAACATTTGTAGGCCTTTATTGTTCAAGCAAAAACGCCCGATTATTGACGAAAGAGATAACCACCCCCCCTTACGACGCTTCAGAAACGAAAAAAATGGTCCGTTTTCAAATGTTGCGTCTTTGAATGACAATCCACATTTGTACGTGGATAATCACTTTTAGAGCTAAAATTAGATGTTTAAAGTGATTTTCAAGCTTCCAGGGGCCCTAAACACAAGATTTGAGAAATGGGTAAAAGTGAATGAAAATGGCCAATTTACTCACTCTGAGGCCTTAAAAAGTGTTTCTCCTCCACGGGAAGAGAATTAAATACCATTTGGAGGCCTTTATTGTTCAAGCGAAAACGCCTGATTTTTGATGAAAGAGATAACCACCCCCCCTTACGACATGCTTCTGAAACTAAAAAAATGGTTCATTTTCAAATGTTGCGTCTTTTGAACTACAATTAACATTGTACGTGGATAATCACTTTTAGAGATAAAATTAGATGTTTAAAGTGATTTACAAGCTTCCAGGGGCCCTAAACACAAGATATGAGGAATGGGTAAATATGAATGAAAATGGCCAATTTATTCACTCTGAGGCCTTAAAAAGTTTTTCTCCACTCCAGAAAGTGAATTAAATAACATTTGTAGACCTTTATTGTTCAATCAAAAACGCCCGATTTTTGACGAAAGAGATAACCACCCCCCTTACGACATGCTTCAGAAACTAAAAAAATGGTTCATTTTCAAATGTTGCATCTTTGAACGACAATCCACATTTGTACGTGGATAAACACTTTTAGAGATAAAATTAGATGTTTAAAGTGATTTTCAAGCTTCCAGGGGCCCTATACACAAGATTTGAGAAATGGGTAAAAGTGAATGAAAATGGCCAATTTACTCACTCTGAGGCCTTAAAAAGTGTTTCTCCTCCACGGGAAGTGAATTAAATAACATTTGTAGGCCTTTATTGTTCAAGCGAGAACACCCGATTATTGACAAAAGAGATAACCACCCCCCTTACGACGTGCTTCTGAAACTAAAAAAATGGTTCATTTTCAAATGTTGCGTCTTTTGAACTACAATTAACATTGTACGTGGATAATCACTTTTAGAGATAAAATTAGATGTTTAAAGTGATTTACAAGCTTCCAGGGGCCCTAAACACAAGATATGAGGAATGGGTAAATATGAATGAAAATGGCCAATTTATTCACTCTGAGGCCTTAAAAAGTTTTTCTCCACTCCAGAAAGTGAATTAAATAACATTTGTAGACCTTTATTGTTCAATCAAAAACGCCCGATTTTTGACGAAAGAGATAACCACCCCCCCTTACGATATGCTTCAGAAACTAAAAAAATGGTCCGTTTTTAAATGTAGCCTCTTTGAACTACAATTCACATTTGTACGTGGAAAAGCACTTTTAAAGATCAAATGAGATGTTTAAAGTGATTTTCATGCTTCCAGGGGCCTTAAACACAAGATTTGAGGAATGGGTAAAAGTGAATGAAAATGGCCAATTTACTCACTCTGAGGCCTTAAAAAGTGTTTCTCCTCCACGGGAAGTGAATTAAATAACATTTGTAGGCCTTTATTGTTCAAGCGAGAACGCCCGATTATTGACGAAAGAGATAACCACCCCCCCTTACGACATGCTTCAGAAACGTAAAAAATGGCTCGTTTTCAAATGTTGCGTCTTTGACTGACAATCCACATTTGTACGTGGATAATCACTTTTAGAGCTAAAATTAGATGTTTAAAGTGATTTTCAAGCTTCCAGGGGCCCTAAACACGAGATTTGAAAAATGGGTAACCGTGAATGAAAATGGCCAATTTTTTCACTCTGCGGCCTTAAAAAGTGTTTCTCCTCCACGGAAAGTGAATAAAATAACATTTGGATGCCTTTATTGTTCAATCAAAAACGCCCGTTTTTTGGTGAAAAAGATAACCACCCCCCCTTACGACATGCTTCAGAAACGAAAAAAATGGTCCATTTTCAAATGTTGCGTCTTTGAACTACAATTCACATTTGTACGTGGATGATCACTTTTAGAGATAAAATTAGATGTTTAAAGTGATTTACAAGCTTCCAGGGGCCCTAAACACAAGATATGAGGAATGGGTAAATATGAATGAAAATGGCCAATTTATTCACTCTGAGGCCTTAAAAAGTGTTTCTCCTCCACGGGAAGTGAATTAAATACCATTTGTAGGCCTTTATTGTTCAATCAAAAACGCCCGATTTTTGACGAAAGAGATAACCACCCCCCCTTACAACATGCTTCAGAAACTAAAAAAATGGTCCGTTTTTAAATGTAGCCTCTTTGAACTACAATTCACATTTGTACGTGGAAAAGCACTTTTAAAGATCAAATGAGATGTTTAAAGTGATTTTCGTGCTTTCAGGGGCCTTAAACACAAGATTTGAGGAATGGGTAAAAGTGAATGAAAATGGCCAATTTACTCACTCTGAGGCCTTAAAAAGTGTTTCTCCTCCACGGGAAGTGAATTAAATAACATTTGTAGGCCTTTATTGTTCAAGCGAGAACGCCCGATTATTGACGAAAGAGATAACCACCCCCCCTTACGACATGCTTCAGAAACGTAAAAAATGGCCCGTTTTCAAATGTTGCGTCTTTGAATGACAATCCACATTTGTACGTGGATAATCACTTTTAGAGCTAAAATTAGATGTTTAAAGTGATTTTCAAGCTTCCAGGGGCCCTAAACACGAGATTTGAAAAATGGGTAACCGTGAATGAAAATGGCCAATTTTTTCACTCTGCGGCCTTAAAAAGTGTTTCTGCTCCACGGAAAGTGAATCAAATAACATTTGGATGCCTTTATTGTTCAATCAAAAACGCCTGTTTTTTGGTGAAAAAGATAACCACCCCCCCTTACACATGCTTCAGAAACGAAAAAAATGGTCCATTTTCAAATGTTGCGTCTTTGAACTACAATTCACATTTGTACGTAGATGATTACTTTTAGAGATAAAATTAGATGTTTAAAGTGATTTACAAGCTTTCAGGGGCCCTAAACACAAGATATGAGAAATGGGTAAATATGAATGAAAATGGGCAATTTATTCACTCTGAGGCCTTAAAAAGTTTTTCTCCACTCCAGAAAGTGAATTAAATAACATTTGTAGACCTTTATTGTTCAATCAAAAACGCCCGATTTTTGACGAAAGAGATAACCACCCCCCCTTACGACATGCTTCAGAAACAAAAAAAATGGTTCATTTTCAAATGTTGCATCTTTGAACGACAATCCACATTTGTACGTGGATAGACACTTTTAGAGATAAAATTAGATGTTTAAAGTGATTTTCAAGCTTCCAGGGGCCCTAAACACAAGATTTGAGAAATGGGTAAAAGTGAATGAAAATGGCCAATTTACTCACTCTGAGGCCTTAAAAAGTGTTTCTCCTCAACGGGAAGTGAATTAAATAACATTTGTAGGCCTTTATTGTTCAAGCAAAAACGCCCGATTATTGACGAAAGAGATAACCACCCCCCTTACGACATGCTTCAGAAACGAAAAAAATGGTCCGTTTTCAAATGTTGCGTCTTTGAATGACAATCCACATTTGTACGTGGATAATCACTTTTAGAGCTAAAATTAGATGTTTAAAGTGATTTTCAAGCTTCCAGGGGCCCTAAACACAAGATTTGAGAAATGGGTAAAAGTGAATGAAAATGGCCAATTTACTCACTCTGAGGCCTTAAAAAGTGTTTCTCCTCCACGGGAAGTGAATTAAATACCATTTGGAGGCCTTTATTGTTCAAGCGAAAACGCCTGATTTTTGATGAAAGAGATAACCACCCCCCCTTACGACATGCTTCTGAAACTAAAAAAATGGTTCATTTTCAAATGTTGCGTCTTTTGAACTACAATTAACATTGTACGTGGATAATCACTTTTAGAGATAAAATTAGATGTTTAAAGTGATTTACAAGCTTCCAGGGGCCCTAAACACAAGATATGAGGAATGGGTAAATATGAATGAAAATGGCCAATTTATTCACTCTGAGGCCTTAAAAAGTTTTTCTCCACTCCAGAAAGTGAATTAAATAACATTTGTAGACCTTTATTGTTCAATCAAAAACGCCCGATTTTTGACGAAAGAGATAACCACCCCCCTTACGACATGCTTCAGAAACTAAAAAAATGGTTCATTTTCAAATGTTGCATCTTTGAACGACAATCCACATTTGTACGTGGATAAACACTTTTAGAGATAAAATTAGATGTTTAAAGTGATTTTCAAGCTTCCAGGGGCCCTATACACAAGATTTGAGAAATGGGTAAAAGTGAATGAAAATGGCCAATTTACTCACTCTGAGGCCTTAAAAAGTGTTTCTCCTCCACGGGAAGTGAATTAAATAACATTTGTAGGCCTTTATTGTTCAAGCGAGAACACCCGATTATTGACAAAAGAGATAACCACCCCCCTTACGACGTGCTTCTGAAACTAAAAAAATGGTTCATTTTCAAATGTTGCGTCTTTTGAACTACAATTAACATTGTACGTGGATAATCACTTTTAGAGATAAAATTAGATGTTTAAAGTGATTTACAAGCTTCCAGGGGCCCTAAACACAAGATATGAGGAATGGGTAAATATGAATGAAAATGGCCAATTTATTCACTCTGAGGCCTTAAAAAGTTTTTCTCCACTCCAGAAAGTGAATTAAATAACATTTGTAGACCTTTATTGTTCAATCAAAAACGCCCGATTTTTGACGAAAGAGATAACCACCCCCCCTTACGATATGCTTCAGAAACTAAAAAAATGGTCCGTTTTTAAATGTAGCCTCTTTGAACTACAATTCACATTTGTACGTGGAAAAGCACTTTTAAAGATCAAATGAGATGTTTAAAGTGATTTTCATGCTTCCAGGGGCCTTAAACACAAGATTTGAGGAATGGGTAAAAGTGAATGAAAATGGCCAATTTACTCACTCTGAGGCCTTAAAAAGTGTTTCTCCTCCACGGGAAGTGAATTAAATAACATTTGTAGGCCTTTATTGTTCAAGCGAGAACGCCCGATTATTGACGAAAGAGATAACCACCCCCCCTTACGACATGCTTCAGAAACGTAAAAAATGGCTCGTTTTCAAATGTTGCGTCTTTGACTGACAATCCACATTTGTACGTGGATAATCACTTTTAGAGCTAAAATTAGATGTTTAAAGTGATTTTCAAGCTTCCAGGGGCCCTAAACACGAGATTTGAAAAATGGGTAACCGTGAATGAAAATGGCCAATTTTTTCACTCTGCGGCCTTAAAAAGTGTTTCTCCTCCACGGGAAGTGAATTAAATACCATTTGGAGGCCTTTATTGTTCAAGCGAAAACGCCTGATTTTTGATGAAAGAGATAACCACCCCCCCTTACGACATGCTTCTGAAACTAAAAAAATGGTTCATTTTCAAATGTTGCGTCTTTGAACTACAATTAACATTGTACGTGGATAATCACTTTTAGAGATAAAATGAGATGTTTAAAGTGATTTTCAAGCTTCCAGGGGCCCTAAACACGAGATTTGAGAAATGGGTAAACGTGAATGAAAATGGCCAATTTACTCACTCTGCGGCCTTAAAAAGTGTTTCTCCTTCACGGAAAGTGAATAAAATAACATTTGGATGCCTTTATTGTTCAATCAAAAACGCCCGTTTTTTGGTGAAAAAGATAACCACCCCCCCTTACGACATGCTTCAGAAACGAAAAAAATGGTCCATTTTCAAATGTTGCGTCTTTGAACTACAATTCACATTTGTACGTGGATGATCACTTTTAGAGATAAAATTAGATGTTTAAAGTGATTTACAAGCTTCCAGGGGCCCTAAACACAAGATATGAGGAATGGGTAAATATGAATGAAAATGGCCAATTTATTCACTCTGAGGCCTTAAAAAGTTTTTCTCCACTCCAGAAAGTGAATTAAATAACATTTGTAGACCTTTATTGTTCAATCAAAAACGCCCGATTTTTGACGAAAGAGATAACCACCCCCCTTACGACATGCTTCAGAAACTAAAAAAATGGTTAATTTTCAAATGTTGCATCTTTGAACGACAATCCACATTTGTACGTGGATAATCACTTTTAGAGCTAAAATTAGATGTTTAAAGTGATTTTCAAGCTTCCAGGGGCCCTAAACACGAGATTTGAAAAATGGGTAACCGTGAATGAAAATGGCCAATTTTTTCACTCTGCGGCCTTAAAAAGTGTTTCTCCTCCACGGAAAGTGAATAAAATAACATTTGGATGCCTTTATTGTTCAATCAAAAACGCCCGTTTTTTGGTGAAAAAGATAACCACCCCCCCTTACGACATGCTTCAGAAACGAAAAAAATGGTCCATTTTCAAATGTTGCGTCTTTGAACTACAATTCACATTTGTACGTGGATGATCACTTTTAGAGATAAAATTAGATGTTTAAAGTGATTTACAAGCTTCCAGGGGCCCTAAACACAAGATATGAGGAATGGGTAAATATGAATGAAAATGGCCAATTTATTCACTCTGAGGCCTTAAAAAGTGTTTCTCCTCCACGGGAAGTGAATTAAATACCATTTGTAGGCCTTTATTGTTCAATCAAAAACGCCCGATTTTTGACGAAAGAGATAACCACCCCCCCCTTACGACATGCTTCAGAAACAAAAAAAATGGTTTATTTTCAAATGTTGCATCTTTGAACGACAATCCACATTTGTACGTGGATAAACACTTTTAGAGATAAAATTAGATGTTTAAAGTGATTTTCAAGCTTCCAGGGGCCCTAAACACAAGATTTGAGAAATGTTTAAAAGTGAATGAAAATGGCCAATTTACTCACTCTGAGGCCTTAAAAAGTGTTTCTCCTCAACGGGAAGTGAATTAAATAACATTTGTAGGCCTTTATTGTTCAAGCAAAAACGCCCGATTATTGACGAAAGAGATAACCACCCCCCCTTACGACATGCTTCAGAAACGAAAAAAATGGTCCGTTTTCAAATGTTGCGTCTTTGAATGACAATCCACATTTGTACGTGGATAATCACTTTTAGAGCTAAAATTAGATGTTTAAAGTGATTTTCAAGCTTCCAGGGGCCCTAAACACAAGATTTGAGAAATGGGTAAAAGTGAATGAAAATGGCCAATTTACTCACTCTGAGGCCTTAAAAAGTGTTTCTCCTCCACGGGAAGTGAATTAAATACCATTTGGAGGCCTTTATTGTTCAAGCGAAAACGCCTGATTTTTGATGAAAGAGATAACCACCCCCCCTTACGACATGCTTCTGAAACTAAAAAAATGGTTCATTTTCAAATGTTGCGTCTTTGAACTACAATTAACATTGTACGTGGATAATCACTTTTAGAGATAAAATGAGATGTTTAAAGTGATTTTCAAGCTTCCAGGGGCCCTAAACACGAGATTTGAGAAATGGGTAAACGTGAATGAAAATGGCCAATTTACTCACTCTGCGGCCTTAAAAAGTGTTTCTCCTTCACGGAAAGTGAATAAAATAACATTTGGATGCCTTTATTGTTCAATCAAAAACGCCCGTTTTTTGGTGAAAAAGATAACCACCCCCCCTTACGACATGCTTCAGAAACGAAAAAAATGGTCCATTTTCAAATGTTGCGTCTTTGAACTACAATTCACATTTGTACGTGGATGATCACTTTTAGAGATAAAATTAGATGTTTAAAGTGATTTACAAGCTTCCAGGGGCCCTAAACACAAGATATGAGGAATGGGTAAATATGAATGAAAATGGCCAATTTATTCACTCTGAGGCCTTAAAAAGTTTTTCTCCACTCCAGAAAGTGAATTAAATAACATTTGTAGACCTTTATTGTTCAATCAAAAACGCCCGATTTTTGACGAAAGAGATAACCACCCCCCCTTACGACATGCTTCAGAAACTAAAAAAATGGTCCGTTTTTAAATGTAGCCTCTTTGAACTACAATTCACATTTGTACGTGGAAAAGCACTTTTAAAGATCAAATGAGATGTTTAAAGTGATTTTCGTGCTTCCAGGGGCCTTAAACACAAGATTTGAGGAATGGGTAAAAGTGAATGAAAATGGCCAATTTACTCACTCTGAGGCCTTAAAAAGTGTTTCTCCTCCACGGGAAGTGAATTAAATAACATTTGTAGGCCTTTATTGTTCAAGCGAGAACGCCCGATTATTGACGAAAGAGATAACCACCCCCCCTTACGACATGCTTCAGAAACGTAAAAAATGGCCCGTTTTCAAATTTTGCGTCTTTGAATGACAATCCACATTTGTACGTGGATAATCACTTTTAGAGCTAAAATTAGATGTTTAAAGTGAATTTCAAGCTTCCAGGGGCCCTAAACACGAGATTTGAAAAATGGGTAACCGTGAATGAAAATGGTCAATTTTTTCACTCTGCGGCCTTAAAAAGTGTTTCTGCTCCACGGAAAGTGAATAAAATAACATTTGGATGCCTTTATTGTTCAATCAAAAACGCCTGTTTTTTGGTGAAAAAGATAACCACCCCCCCTTACACATGCTTCAGAAACGAAAAAAATGGTCCATTTTCAAATGTTGCGTCTTTGAACTACAATTCACATTTGTACGTAGATGATTACTTTTAGAGATAAAATTAGATGTTTAAAGTGATTTTCAAGCTTCCAGGGGCCCTAAACACAAGATTTGAGAAATGGGTAAAAGTGAATGAAAATGGCCAATTTACTCACTCTGAGGCCTTAAAAAGTGTTTCTCCTCCACGGGAAGTGAATTAAATACCATTTGGAGGCCTTTATTGTTCAAGCAAAAACGCCTGATTTTTGATGAAAGAGATAACCACCCCCCCTTACGACATGCTTCTGAAACTAAAAAAATGGTTCATTTTCAAATGTTGCGTCTTTTGAACTACAATTAACATTGTACATGGATAATCACTTTTAGAGATAAAATGAGATGTTTAAAGTGATTTTCAAGCTTCCAGGGGCCCTAAACACGAGATTTGAAAAATGGGTAACCGTGAATGAAAATGGCCAATTTTTTCACTCTGCGGCCTTAAAAAGTGTTTCTCCTCCACGGAAAGTGAATAAAATAACATTTGGATGCCTTTATTGTTCAATCAAAAACGCCCGTTTTTTGGTGAAAAAGATAACCACCCCCCCTTACGACATGCTTCAGAAACGAAAAAAATGGTCCATTTTCAAATGTTGCGTCTTTGAACTACAATTCACATTTGTACGTGGATGATCACTTTTAGAGATAAAATTAGATGTTTAAAGTGATTTACAAGCTTCCAGGGGCCCTAAACACAAGATATGAGGAATGGGTAAATATGAATGAAAATGGCCAATTTATTCACTCTGAGGCCTTAAAAAGTTTTTCTCCACTCCAGAAAGTGAATTAAATAACATTTGTAGACCTGTATTGTTCAATCAAAAACGCCCGATTTTTGACGAAAGAGATAACCACCCCCCCTTACGACATGCTTCAGAAACAAAAAAAATGGTTCATTTTCAAATGTTGCATCTTTGAACGACAATCCACATTTGTACGTGGATAAACACTTTTAGAGATAAAAATAGATGTTTAAAGTGATTTTCAAGCTTCCAGGGGCCCTAAACACAAGATTTGAGAAATGTTTAAAAGTGAATGAAAATGGCCAATTTACTCACTCTGAGGCCTTAAAAAGTGTTTCTCCTCAACGGGAAGTGAATTAAATAACATTTGTAGGCCTTTATTGTTCAAGCAAAAACGCCCGATTATTGACGAAAGAGATAACCACCCCCCCTTACGACATGCTTCAGAAACGAAAAAAATGGTCCGTTTTCAAATGTTGCGTCTTTGAATGACAATCCACATTTGTACGTGGATAATCACTTTTAGAGCTAAAATTAGATGTTTAAAGTGATTTTCAAGCTTCCAGGGGCCCTAAACACAAGATTTGACAAATGGGTAAAAGTGAATGAAAATGGCCAATTTACTCACTCTGAGGCCTTAAAAAGTGTTTCTCCTCCACGGGAAGTGAATTAAATACCATTTGGAGGCCTTTATTGTTCAAGCGAAAACGCCTGATTTTTGATGAAAGAGATAACCACCCCCCCTTACGACATGCTTCTGAAACTAAAAAAATGGTTCATTTTCAAATGTTGCGTCTTTTGAACTACAATTAACATTGTACGTGGATAATCACTTTTAGAGATAAAATTAGATGTTTAAAGTGATTTACAAGCTTCCAGGGGCCCTAAACACAAGATATGAGGAATGGGTAAATATGAATGAAAATGGCCAATTTATTCACTCTGAGGCCTTAAAAAGTTTTTCTCCACTCCAGAAAGTGAATTAAATAACATTTGTAGACCTTTATTGTTCAATCAAAAACGCCCGATTTTTGACGAAAGAGATAACCACCCCCCTTACGACATGCTTCAGAAACTAAAAAAATGGTTCATTTTCAAATGTTGCATCTTTGAACGACAATCCACATTTGTACGTGGATAAACACTTTTAGAGATAAAATTAGATGTTTAAAGTGATTTTCAAGCTTCCAGGGGCCCTATACACAAGATTTGAGAAATGGGTAAAAGTGAATGAAAATGGCCAATTTACTCACTCTGAGGCCTTAAAAAGTGTTTCTCCTCCACGGGAAGTGAATTAAATAACATTTGTAGGCCTTTATTGTTCAAGCGAGAACACCCGATTATTGACAAAAGAGATAACCACCCCCCTTACGACGTGCTTCTGAAACTAAAAAAATGGTTCATTTTCAAATGTTGCGTCTTTTGAACTACAATTAACATTGTACGTGGATAATCACTTTTAGAGATAAAATTAGATGTTTAAAGTGATTTACAAGCTTCCAGGGGCCCTAAACACAAGATATGAGGAATGGGTAAATATGAATGAAAATGGCCAATTTATTCACTCTGAGGCCTTAAAAAGTTTTTCTCCACTCCAGAAAGTGAATTAAATAACATTTGTAGACCTTTATTGTTCAATCAAAAACGCCCGATTTTTGACGAAAGAGATAACCACCCCCCCTTACGATATGCTTCAGAAACTAAAAAAAGGTCCGTTTTTAAATGTAGCCTCTTTGAACTACAATTCACATTTGTACGTGGAAAAGCACTTTTAAAGATCAAATGAGATGTTTAAAGTGATTTTCATGCTTCCAGGGGCCTTAAACACAAGATTTGAGGAATGGGTAAAAGTGAATGAAAATGGCCAATTTACTCACTCTGAGGCCTTAAAAAGTGTTTCTCCTCCACGGGAAGTGAATTAAATAACATTTGTAGGCCTTTATTGTTCAAGCGAGAACGCCCGATTATTGACGAAAGAGATAACCACCCCCCCTTACGACATGCTTCAGAAACGTAAAAAATGGCTCGTTTTCAAATGTTGCGTCTTTGACTGACAATCCACATTTGTACGTGGATAATCACTTTTAGAGCTAAAATTAGATGTTTAAAGTGATTTTCAAGCTTCCAGGGGCCCTAAACACGAGATTTGAAAAATGGGTAACCGTGAATGAAAATGGCCAATTTTTTCACTCTGCGGCCTTAAAAAGTGTTTCTCCTCCACGGAAAGTGAATAAAATAACATTTGGATTCCTTTATTGTTCAATCAAAAACGCCCGTTTTTTGGTGAAAAAGATAACCACCCCCCCTTACGACATGCTTCAGAAACGAAAAAAATGGTCCATTTTCAAATGTTGCGTCTTTGAACTACAATTCACATTTGTACGTGGATGATCACTTTTAGAGATAAAATTAGATGTTTAAAGTGATTTACAAGCTTCCAGGGGCCCTAAACACAAGATATGAGGAATGGGTAAATATGAATGAAAATGGCCAATTTATTCACTCTGAGGCCTTAAAAAGTGTTTCTCCTCCACGGGAAGTGAATTAAATACCATTTGTAGGCCTTTATTGTTCAATCAAAAACGCCCGATTTTTGACGAAAGAGATAACCACCCCCCCTTACAACATGCTTCAGAAACTAAAAAAATGGTCCGTTTTTAAATGTAGCCTCTTTGAACTACAATTCACATTTGTACGTGGAAAAGCACTTTTAAAGATCAAATGAGATGTTTAAAGTGATTTTCGTGCTTCCAGGGGCCTTAAACACAAGATTTGAGGAATGGGTAAAAGTGAATGAAAATGGCCAATTTACTCACTCTGAGGCCTTAAAAAGTGTTTCTCCTCCACGGGAAGTGAATTAAATAACATTTGTAGGCCTTTATTGTTCAAGCGAGAACGCCCGATTATTGACGAAAGAGATAACCACCCCCCCTTACGACATGCTTCAGAAACGTAAAAAATGGCCCGTTTTCAAATGTTGCGTCTTTGAATGACAATCCACATTTGTACGTGGATAATCACTTTTAGAGCTAAAATTAGATGTTTAAAGTGATTTTCAAGCTTCCAGGGGCCCTAAACACGAGATTTGAAAAATGGGTAACCGTGAATGAAAATGGCCAATTTTTTCACTCTGCGGCCTTAAAAAGTGTTTCTGCTCCACGGAAAGTGAATCAAATAACATTTGGATGCCTTTATTGTTCAATCAAAAACGCCTGTTTTTTGGTGAAAAAGATAACCACCCCCCTTACACATGCTTCAGAAACGAAAAAAATGGTCCATTTTCAAATGTTGCGTCTTTGAACTACAATTCACATTTGTACGTAGATGATTACTTTTAGAGATAAAATTAGATGTTTAAAGTGATTTACAAGCTTTCAGGGGCCCTAAACACAAGATATGAGGAATGGGTAAATATGAATGAAAATGGGCAATTTATTCACTCTGAGGCCTTAAAAAGTTTTTCTCCACTCCAGAAAGTGAATTAAATAACATTTGTAGACCTTTATTGTTCAATCAAAAACGCCCGATTTTTGACGAAAGAGATAACCACCCCCCCTTACGACATGCTTCAGAAACAAAAAAAATGGTTCATTTTCAAATGTTGCATCTTTGAACGACAATCCACATTTGTACGTGGATAGACACTTTTAGAGATAAAATTAGATGTTTAAAGTGATTTTCAAGCTTCCAGGGGCCCTAAACACAAGATTTGAGAAATGGGTAAAAGTGAATGAAAATGGCCAATTTACTCACTCTGAGGCCTTAAAAAGTGTTTCTCCTCAACGGGAAGTGAATTAAATAACATTTGTAGGCCTTTATTGTTCAAGCAAAAACGCCCGATTATTGACGAAAGAGATAACCACCCCCCCTTACGACATGCTTCAGAAACGAAAAAAATGGTCCGTTTTCAAATGTTGCGTCTTTGAATGACAATCCACATTTGTACGTGGATAATCACTTTTAGAGCTAAAATTAGATGTTTAAAGTGATTTTCAAGCTTCCAGGGGCCCTAAACACAAGATTTGAGAAATGGGTAAAAGTGAATGAAAATGGCCAATTTACTCACTCTGAGGCCTTAAAAAGTGTTTCTCCTCCATGGGAAGTGAATTAAATACCATTTGGAGGCCTTTATTGTTCAAGCGAAAACACCTGATTTTTGATGAAAGAGATAACCACCCCCCCTTACGACATGCTTCTGAAACTAAAAAAATGGTTCATTTTCAAATGTTGCGTCTTTGAACTACAATTAACATTGTACGTGGATAATCACTTTTAGAGATAAAATGAGATGTTTAAAGTGATTTTCAAGCTTCCAGGGGCCCTAAACACGAGATTTGAGAAATGGGTAAACGTGAATGAAAATGGCCAATTTACTCACTCTGCGGCCTTAAAAAGTGTTTCTCCTTCACGGAAAGTGAATAAAATAACATTTGGATGCCTTTATTGTTCAATCAAAAACGCCCGTTTTTTGGTGAAAAAGATAACCACCCCCCCTTACGACATGCTTCAGAAACGAAAAAAATGGTCCATTTTCAAATGTTGCGTCTTTGAACTACAATTCACATTTGTACGTGGATGATCACTTTTAGAGATAAAATTAGATGTTTAAAGTGATTTACAAGCTTCCAGGGGCCCTAAACACAAGATATGAGGAATGGGTAAATATGAATGAAAATGGCCAATTTATTCACTCTGAGGCCTTAAAAAGTTTTTCTCCACTCCAGAAAGTGAATTAAATAACATTTGTAGACCTTTATTGTTCAATCAAAAACGCCCGATTTTTGACGAAAGAGATAACCACCCCCCTTACGACATGCTTCAGAAACTAAAAAAATGGTTAATTTTCAAATGTTGCATCTTTGAACGACAATCCACATTTGTACGTGGATAATCACTTTTAGAGCTAAAATTAGATGTTTAAAGTGATTTTCAAGCTTCCAGGGGCCCTAAACACGAGATTTGAAAAATGGGTAACCGTGAATGAAAATGGCCAATTTTTTCACTCTGCGGCCTTAAAAAGTGTTTCTCCTCCACGGAAAGTGAATAAAATAACATTTGGATGCCTTTATTGTTCAATCAAAAACGCCCGTTTTTTGGTGAAAAAGATAACCACCCCCCCTTACGACATGCTTCAGAAACGAAAAAAATGGTCCATTTTCAAATGTTGCGTCTTTGAACTACAATTCACATTTGTACGTGGATGATCACTTTTAGAGATAAAATTAGATGTTTAAAGTGATTTACAAGCTTCCAGGGGCCCTAAACACAAGATATGAGGAATGGGTAAATATGAATGAAAATGGCCAATTTATTCACTCTGAGGCCTTAAAAAGTGTTTCTCCTCCACGGGAAGTGAATTAAATACCATTTGTAGGCCTTTATTGTTCAATCAAAAACGCCCGATTTTTGACGAAAGAGATAACCACCCCCCCCTTACGACATGCTTCAGAAACAAAAAAAATGGTTTATTTTCAAATGTTGCATCTTTGAACGACAATCCACATTTGTACGTGGATAAACACTTTTAGAGATAAAATTAGATGTTTAAAGTGATTTTCAAGCTTCCAGGGGCCCTAAACACAAGATTTGAGAAATGTTTAAAAGTGAATGAAAATGGCCAATTTACTCACTCTGAGGCCTTAAAAAGTGTTTCTCCTCAACGGGAAGTGAATTAAATAACATTTGTAGGCCTTTATTGTTCAAGCAAAAACGCCCGATTATTGACGAAAGAGATAACCACCCCCCCTTACGACATGCTTCAGAAACGAAAAAAATGGTCCGTTTTCAAATGTTGCGTCTTTGAATGACAATCCACATTTGTACGTGGATAATCACTTTTAGAGCTAAAATTAGATGTTTAAAGTGATTTTCAAGCTTCCAGGGGCCCTAAACACAAGATTTGAGAAATGGGTAAAAGTGAATGAAAATGGCCAATTTACTCACTCTGAGGCCTTAAAAAGTGTTTCTCCTCCACGGGAAGTGAATTAAATACCATTTGGAGGCCTTTATTGTTCAAGCGAAAACGCCTGATTTTTGATGAAAGAGATAACCACCCCCCCTTACGACATGCTTCTGAAACTAAAAAAATGGTTCATTTTCAAATGTTGCGTCTTTGAACTACAATTAACATTGTACGTGGATAATCACTTTTAGAGATAAAATGAGATGTTTAAAGTGATTTTCAAGCTTCCAGGGGCCCTAAACACGAGATTTGAGAAATGGGTAAACGTGAATGAAAATGGCCAATTTACTCACTCTGCGGCCTTAAAAAGTGTTTCTCCTTCACGGAAAGTGAATAAAATAACATTTGGATGCCTTTATTGTTCAATCAAAAACGCCCGTTTTTTGGTGAAAAAGATAACCACCCCCCCTTACGACATGCTTCAGAAACGAAAAAAATGGTCCATTTTCAAATGTTGCGTCTTTGAACTACAATTCACATTTGTACGTGGATGATCACTTTTAGAGATAAAATTAGATGTTTAAAGTGATTTACAAGCTTCCAGGGGCCCTAAACACAAGATATGAGGAATGGGTAAATATGAATGAAAATGGCCAATTTATTCACTCTGAGGCCTTAAAAAGTTTTTCTCCACTCCAGAAAGTGAATTAAATAACATTTGTAGACCTTTATTGTTCAATCAAAAACGCCCGATTTTTGACGAAAGAGATAACCACCCCCCTTACGACATGCTTCAGAAACTAAAAAAATGGTTAATTTTCAAATGTTGCATCTTTGAACGACAATCCACATTTGTACGTGGATAATCACTTTTAGAGCTAAAATTAGATGTTTAAAGTGATTTTCAAGCTTCCAGGGGCCCTAAACACGAGATTTGAAAAATGGGTAACCGTGAATGAAAATGGCCAATTTTTTCACTCTGCGGCCTTAAAAAGTGTTTCTCCTCCACGGAAAGTGAATAAAATAACATTTGGATGCCTTTATTGTTCAATCAAAAACGCCCGTTTTTTGGTGAAAAAGATAACCACCCCCCCTTACGACATGCTTCAGAAACGAAAAAAATGGTCCATTTTCAAATGTTGCGTCTTTGAACTACAATTCACATTTGTACGTGGATGATCACTTTTAGAGATAAAATTAGATGTTTAAAGTGATTTACAAGCTTCCAGGGGCCCTAAACACAAGATATGAGGAATGGGTAAATATGAATGAAAATGGCCAATTTATTCACTCTGAGGCCTTAAAAAGTGTTTCTCCTCCACGGGAAGTGAATTAAATACCATTTGTAGGCCTTTATTGTTCAATCAAAAACGCCCGATTTTTGACGAAAGAGATAACCACCCCCCCCTTACGACATGCTTCAGAAACAAAAAAAATGGTTTATTTTCAAATGTTGCATCTTTGAACGACAATCCACATTTGTACGTGGATAAACACTTTTAGAGATAAAATTAGATGTTTAAAGTGATTTTCAAGCTTCCAGGGGCCCTAAACACAAGATTTGAGAAATGTTTAAAAGTGAATGAAAATGGCCAATTTACTCACTCTGAGGCCTTAAAAAGTGTTTCTCCTCCACGGGAAGTGAATTAAATAACATTTGTAGGCCTTTATTGTTCAAGCGAGAACGCCCGATTATTGACAAAAGAGATAACCACCCCCCTTACGACATGCTTCTGAAACTAAAAAAATGGTTCATTTTCAAATGTTGCGTCTTTTGAACTACAATTAACATTGTACGTGGATAATCACTTTTAGAGATAAAATTAGATGTTTAAAGTGATTTTCAAGCTTCCAGGGGCCCTAAACACAAGATATGAGGAATGGGTAAATATGAATGAAAATGGCCAATTTATTCACTCTGAGGCCATAAAAAGTTTTTCTCCACTCCAGAAAGTGAATTAAATAACATTTGTAGACCTTTATTGTTCAATCAAAAACGCCCGATTTTTGACGAAAGAGATAACCACCCCCCCTTACGATATGCTTCAGAAACTAAAAAAATGGTCCGTTTTTAAATGTAGCCTCTTTGAACTACAATTCACATTTGTACATGGAAAAGCACTTTTAAAGATCAAATGAGATGTTTAAAGTGATTTTCATGCTTCCAGGGGCCTTAAACACAAGATTTGAGGAATGGGTAAAAGTGAATGAAAATGGCCAATTTACTCACTCTGAGGCCTTAAAAAGTGTTTCTCCTCCACGGGAAGTGAATTAAATAACATTTGTAGGCCTTTATTGTTCAAGCGAGAACGCCCGATTATTGACGAAAGAGATAACCACCCCCCCTTACGACATGCTTCAGAAACGTAAAAAATGGCTCGTTTTCAAATGTTGCGTCTTTGACTGACAATCCACATTTGTACGTGGATAATCACTTTTAGAGCTAAAATTAGATGTTTAAAGTGATTTTCAAGCTTCCAGGGGCCCTAAACACGAGATTTGAAAAATGGGTAACCGTGAATGAAAATGGCCAATTTTTTCACTCTGCGGCCTTAAAAAGTGTTTCTCCTCCACGGAAAGTGAATAAAATAACATTTGGATGCCTTTATTGTTCAATCAAAAACGCCCGTTTTTTGGTGAAAAAGATAACCACCCCCCCTTACGACATGCTTCAGAAACGAAAAAAATGGTCCATTTTCAAATGTTGCGTCTTTGAACTACAATTCACATTTGTACGTGGATGATCACTTTTAGAGATAAAATTAGATGTTTAAAGTGATTTACAAGCTTCCAGGGGCCCTAAACACAAGATATGAGGAATGGGTAAATATGAATGAAAATGGCCAATTTATTCACTCTGAGGCCTTAAAAAGTGTTTCTCCTCCACGGGAAGTGAATTAAATACCATTTGTAGGCCTTTATTGTTCAATCAAAAACGCCCGATTTTTGACGAAAGAGATAACCACCCCCCCTTACGACATGCTTCAGAAACTAAAAAAATGGTCCGTTTTTAAATGTAGCCTCTTTGAACTACAATTCACATTTGTACGTGGAAAAGCACTTTTAAAGATCAAATGAGATGTTTAAAGTGATTTTCGTGCTTCCAGGGGCCTTAAACACAAGATTTGAGGAATGGGTAAAAGTGAATGAAAATGGCCAATTTACTCACTCTGAGGCCTTAAAAAGTGTTTCTCCTCCACGGGAAGTGAATTAAATAACATTTGTAGGCCTTTATTGTTCAAGCGAGAACGCCCGATTATTGACGAAAGAGATAACCACCCCCCCTTACGACATGCTTCAGAAACGTAAAAAATGGCCCGTTTTCAAATTTTGCGTCTTTGAATGACAATCCACATTTGTACGTGGATAATCACTTTTAGAGCTAAAATTAGATGTTTAAAGTGAATTTCAAGCTTCCAGGGGCCCTAAACACGAGATTTGAAAAATGGGTAACCGTGAATGAAAATGGTCAATTTTTTCACTCTGCGGCCTTAAAAAGTGTTTCTGCTCCACGGAAAGTGAATAAAATAACATTTGGATGCCTTTATTGTTCAATCAAAAACGCCTGTTTTTTGGTGAAAAAGATAACCACCCCCCCTTACACATGCTTCAGAAACGAAAAAAATGGTCCATTTTCAAATGTTGCGTCTTTGAACTACAATTCACATTTGTACGTAGATGATTACTTTTAGAGATAAAATTAGATGTTTAAAGTGATTTTCAAGCTTCCAGGGGCCCTAAACACAAGATTTGAGAAATGGGTAAAAGTGAATGAAAATGGCCAATTTACTCACTCTGAGGCCTTAAAAAGTGTTTCTCCTCCACGGGAAGTGAATTAAATACCATTTGGAGGCCTTTATTGTTCAAGCAAAAACGCCTGATTTTTGATGAAAGAGATAACCAACCCCCCTTACGACATGCTTCTGAAACTAAAAAAATGGTTCATTTTCAAATGTTGCGTCTTTTGAACTACAATTAACATTGTACATGGATAATCACTTTTAGAGATAAAATGAGATGTTTAAAGTGATTTTCAAGCTTCCAGGGGCCCTAAACACGAGATTTGAAAAATGGGTAACCGTGAATGAAAATGGCCAATTTTTTCACTCTGCGGCCTTAAAAAGTGTTTCTCCTCCACGGAAAGTGAATAAAATAACATTTGGATGCCTTTATTGTTCAATCAAAAACGCCCGTTTTTTGGTGAAAAAGATAACCACCCCCCCTTACGACATGCTTCAGAAACGAAAAAAATGGTCCATTTTCAAATGTTGCGTCTTTGAACTACAATTCACATTTGTACGTGGATGATCACTTTTAGAGATAAAATTAGATGTTTAAAGTGATTTACAAGCTTCCAGGGGCCCTAAACACAAGATATGAGGAATGGGTAAATATGAATGAAAATGGCCAATTTATTCACTCTGAGGCCTTAAAAAGTTTTTCTCCACTCCAGAAAGTGAATTAAATAACATTTGTAGACCTGTATTGTTCAATCAAAAACGCCCGATTTTTGACGAAAGAGATAACCACCCCCCCTTACGACATGCTTCAGAAACAAAAAAAATGGTTCATTTTCAAATGTTGCATCTTTGAACGACAATCCACATTTGTACGTGGATAAACACTTTTAGAGATAAAATTAGATGTTTAAAGTGATTTTCAAGCTTCCAGGGGCCCTAAACACAAGATTTGAGAAATGTTTAAAAGTGAATGAAAATGGCCAATTTACTCACTCTGAGGCCTTAAAAAGTGTTTCTCCTCAACGGGAAGTGAATTAAATAACATTTGTAGGCCTTTATTGTTCAAGCAAAAACGCCCGATTATTGACGAAAGAGATAACCACCCCCCCTTACGACATGCTTCAGAAACGAAAAAAATGGTCCGTTTTCAAATGTTGCGTCTTTGAATGACAATCCACATTTGTACGTGGATAATCACTTTTAGAGCTAAAATTAGATGTTTAAAGTGATTTTCAAGCTTCCAGGGGCCCTAAACACAAGATTTGAGAAATGGGTAAAAGTGAATGAAAATGGCCAATTTACTCACTCTGAGGCCTTAAAAAGTGTTTCTCCTCCACGGGAAGTGAATTAAATACCATTTGGAGGCCTTTATTGTTCAAGCGAAAACGCCTGATTTTTGATGAAAGAGATAACCACCCCCCCTTACGACATGCTTCTGAAACTAAAAAAATGGTTCATTTTCAAATGTTGCGTCTTTTGAACTACAATTAACATTGTACGTGGATAATCACTTTTAGAGATAAAATTAGATGTTTAAAGTGATTTACAAGCTTCCAGGGGCCCTAAACACAAGATATGAGGAATGGGTAAATATGAATGAAAATGGCCAATTTATTCACTCTGAGGCCTTAAAAAGTTTTTCTCCACTCCAGAAAGTGAATTAAATAACATTTGTAGACCTTTATTGTTCAATCAAAAACGCCCGATTTTTGACGAAAGAGATAACCACCCCCCCTTACGACATGCTTCAGAAACAAAAAAAATGGTTCATTTTCAAATGTTGCATCTTTGAACGACAATCCACATTTGTACGTGGATAAACACTTTTAGAGATAAAATTAGATGTTTAAAGTGATTTTCAAGCTTCCAGGGGCCCTAAACACAAGATTTGAGAAATGGGTAAAAGTGAATGAAAATGGCCAATTTACTCACTCTGAGGCCTTAAAAAGTGTTTCTCCTCCACGGAAAGTGAATAAAATAACATTTGGATGCCTTTATTGTTCAATCAAAAACGCCCGTTTTTGGTGAAAAAGATAACCACCCCCCCTTACGACATGCTTCAGAAACAAAAAAAATGGTCCATTTTCAAATGTTGCGTCTTTGAACTACAATTCACATTTGTACGTGGATAATCACTTTTAGAGATAAAATTAGATGTTTAAAGTGATTTACAAGCTTCCAGGGGCCCTAAACACAAGATTTGAGAAATGGGTAAAAGTGAATGAAAATGGCCAATTTACTGACTCTGAGGCCTTAAAAAGTGTTTCTCCTCCACGGGAAGTGAATTAAATACCATTTGGAGGCCTTTATTGTTCAAGCGAAAACGCCTGATTTTTGATGAAAGAGATAACCACCCCCCCTTACGACATGCTTCTGAAACTAAAAAAATGGTTCATTTTCAAATGTTGCGTCTTTTGAACTACAATTAACATTGTACGTGGATAATCACTTTTAGAGATAAAATTAGATGTTTAAAGTGATTTACAAGCTTCCAGGGGCCCTAAACACAAGATATGAGGAATGGGTAAATATGAATGAAAATGGCCAATTTATTCACTCTGAGGCCTTAAAAAGTTTTTCTCCACTCCAGAAAGTGAATTAAATAACATTTGTAGACCTTTATTGTTCAATCAAAAACGCCCGATTTTTGACGAAAGAGATAACCACCCCCCTTACGACATGCTTCAGAAACTAAAAAAATGGTTCATTTTCAAATGTTGCATCTTTGAACGACAATCCACATTTGTACGTGGATAAACACTTTTAGAGATAAAATTAGATGTTTAAAGTGATTTTCAAGCTTCCAGGGGCCCTATACACAAGATTTGAGAAATGGGTAAAAGTGAATGAAAATGGCCAATTTACTCACTCTGAGGCCTTAAAAAGTGTTTCTCCTCCACGGGAAGTGAATTAAATAACATTTGTAGGCCTTTATTGTTCAAGCGAGAACGCCCGATTATTGACAAAAGAGATAACCACCCCCCTTACGACATGCTTCTGAAACTAAAAAAATGGTTCATTTTCAAATGTTGCGTCTTTTGAACTACAATTAACATTGTACGTGGATAATCACTTTTAGAGATAAAATTAGATGTTTAAAGTGATTTACAAGCTTCCAGGGGCCCTAAACACAAGATATGAGGAATGGGTAAATATGAATGAAAATGGCCAATTTATTCACTCTGAGGCCTTAAAAAGTTTTTCTCCACTCCAGAAAGTGAATTAAATAACATTTGTAGACCTTTATTGTTCAATCAAAAACGCCCGATTTTTGACGAAAGAGATAACCACCCCCCCTTACGATATGCTTCAGAAACTAAAAAAATGGTCCGTTTTTAAATGTAGCCTCTTTGAACTACAATTCACATTTGTACGTGGAAAAGCACTTTTAAAGATCAAATGAGATGTTTAAAGTGATTTTCATGCTTCCAGGGGCCTTAAACACAAGATTTGAGGAATGGGTAAAAGTGAATGAAAATGGCCAATTTACTCACTCTGAGGCCTTAAAAAGTGTTTCTCCTCCACGGGAAGTGAATTAAATAACATTTGTAGGCCTTTATTGTTCAAGCGAGAACGCCCGATTATTGACGAAAGAGATAACCACCCCCCCTTACGACATGCTTCAGAAACGTAAAAAATGGCTCGTTTTCAAATGTTGCGTCTTTGACTGACAATCCACATTTGTACGTGGATAATCACTTTTAGAGCTAAAATTAGATGTTTAAAGTGATTTTCAAGCTTCCAGGGGCCCTAAACACGAGATTTGAAAAATGGGTAACCGTGAATAAAAATGGCCAATTTTTTCACTCTGCGGCCTTAAAAAGTGTTTCTCCTCCACGGAAAGTGAATAAAATAACATTTGGATGCCTTTATTGTTCAATCAAAAACGCCCGTTTTTTGGTGAAAAAGATAACCACCCCCCCTTACGACATGCTTCAGAAACGAAAAAAATGGTCCATTTTCAAATGTTGCGTCTTTGAACTACAATTCACATTTGTACGTGGATGATCACTTTTAGAGATAAAATTAGATGTTTAAAGTGATTTACAAGCTTCCAGGGGCCCTAAACACAAGATATGAGGAATGGGTAAATATGAATGAAAATGGCCAATTTATTCACTCTGAGGCCTTAAAAAGTGTTTCTCCTCCACGGGAAGTGAATTAAATACCATTTGTAGGCCTTTATTGTTCAATCAAAAACGCCCGATTTTTGACGAAAGAGATAACCACCCCCCCTTACGACATGCTTCAGAAACTAAAAAAATGGTCCGTTTTTAAATGTAGCCTCTTTGAACTACAATTCACATTTGTACGTGGAAAAGCACTTTTAAAGATCAAATGAGATGTTTAAAGTGATTTTCGTGCTTCCAGGGGCCTTAAACACAAGATTTGAGGAATGGGTAAAAGTGAATGAAAATGGCCAATTTACTCACTCTGAGGCCTTAAAAAGTGTTTCTCCTCCACGGGAAGTGAATTAAATAACATTTGTAGGCCTTTATTGTTCAAGCGAGAACGCCCGATTATTGACGAAAGAGATAACCACCCCCCCTTACGACATGCTTCAGAAACGTAAAAAATGGCCCGTTTTCAAATTTTGCGTCTTTGAATGACAATCCACATTTGTACGTGGATAATCACTTTTAGAGCTAAAATTAGATGTTTAAAGTGAATTTCAAGCTTCCAGGGGCCCTAAACACGAGATTTGAAAAATGGGTAACCGTGAATGAAAATGGTCAATTTTTTCACTCTGCGGCCTTAAAAAGTGTTTCTGCTCCACGGAAAGTGAATAAAATAACATTTGGATGCCTTTATTGTTCAATCAAAAACGCCTGTTTTTTGGTGAAAAAGATAACCACCCCCCCTTACACATGCTTCAGAAACGAAAAAAATGGTCCATTTTCAAATGTTGCGTCTTTGAACTACAATTCACATTTGTACGTAGATGATTACTTTTAGAGATAAAATTAGATGTTTAAAGTGATTTTCAAGCTTCCAGGGGCCCTAAACACAAGATTTGAGAAATGGGTAAAAGTGAATGAAAATGGCCAATTTACTCACTCTGAGGCCTTAAAAAGTGTTTCTCCTCCACGGGAAGTGAATTAAATACCATTTGGAGGCCTTTATTGTTCAAGCAAAAACGCCTGATTTTTGATGAAAGAGATAACCACCCCCCCTTACGACATGCTTCTGAAACTAAAAAAATGGTTCATTTTCAAATGTTGCGTCTTTTGAACTACAATTAACATTGTACATGGATAATCACTTTTAGAGATAAAATGAGATGTTTAAAGTGATTTTCAAGCTTCCAGGGGCCCTAAACACGAGATTTGAAAAATGGGTAACCGTGAATGAAAATGGCCAATTTTTTCACTCTGCGGCCTTAAAAAGTGTTTCTCCTCCACGGAAAGTGAATAAAATAACATTTGGATGCCTTTATTGTTCAATCAAAAACGCCCGTTTTTTGGTGAAAAAGATAACCACCCCCCCTTACGACATGCTTCAGAAACGAAAAAAATGGTCCATTTTCAAATGTTGCGTCTTTGAACTACAATTCACATTTGTACGTGGATGATCACTTTTAGAGATAAAATTAGATGTTTAAAGTGATTTACAAGCTTCCAGGGGCCCTAAACACAAGATATGAGGAATGGGTAAATATGAATGAAAATGGCCAATTTATTCACTCTGAGGCCTTAAAAAGTTTTTCTCCACTCCAGAAAGTGAATGAAATAACATTTGTAGACCTGTATTGTTCAATCAAAAACGCCCGATTTTTGACGAAAGAGATAACCACCCCCCCTTACAACATGCTTCAGAAACAAAAAAAATGGTTCATTTTCAAATGTTGCATCTTTGAACGACAATCCACATTTGTACGTGGATAAACACTTTTAGAGATAAAATTAGATGTTTAAAGTGATTTTCAAGCTTCCAGGGGCCCTAAACACAAGATTTGAGAAATGTTTAAAAGTGAATGAAAATGGCCAATTTACTCACTCTGAGGCCTTAAAAAGTGTTTCTCCTCAACGGGAAGTGAATTAAATAACATTTGTAGGCCTTTATTGTTCAAGCAAAAACGCCCGATTATTGACGAAAGAGATAACCACCCCCCCTTACGACATGCTTCTGAAACTAAAAAAATGGTTCATTTTCAAATGTTGCGTCTTTTGAACTACAATTAACATTGTACGTGGATAATCACTTTTAGAGATAAAATTAGATGTTTAAAGTGATTTACAAGCTTCCAGGGGCCCTAAACACAAGATATGAGGAATGGGTAAATATGAATGAAAATGGCCAATTTATTCACTCTGAGGCCTTAAAAAGTTTTTCTCCACTCCAGAAAGTGAATTAAATACCATTTGGAGGCCTTTATTGTTCAAGCGAAAACGCCTGATTTTTGATGAAAGAGATAACCACCCCCCCTTACGACATGCTTCTGAAACTAAAAAAATGGTTCATTTTCAAATGTTGCGTCTTTTGAACTACAATTAACATTGTACGTGGATAATCACTTTTAGAGATAAAATTAGATGTTTAAAGTGATTTACAAGCTTCCAGGGGCCCTAAACACAAGATATGAGGAATGGGTAAATATGAATGAAAATGGCCAATTTATTCACTCTGAGGCCTTAAAAAGTTTTTCTCCACTCCAGAAAGTGAATTAAATAACATTTGTAGACCTTTATTGTTCAATCAAAAACGCCCGATTTTTGACGAAAGAGATAACCACCCCCCTTACGACATGCTTCAGAAACTAAAAAAATGGTTCATTTTCAAATGTTGCATCTTTGAACGACAATCCACATTTGTACGTGGATAAACACTTTTAGAGATAAAATTAGATGTTTAAAGTGATTTTCAAGCTTCCAGGGGCCCTATACACAAGATTTGAGAAATGGGTAAAAGTGAATGAAAATGGCCAATTTACTCACTCTGAGGCCTTAAAAAGTGTTTCTCCTCCACGGGAAGTGAATTAAATAACATTTGTAGGCCTTTATTGTTCAAGCGAGAACGCCCGATTATTGACAAAAGAGATAACCACCCCCCTTACGACATGCTTCTGAAACTAAAAAAATGGTTCATTTTCAAATGTTGCGTCTTTTGAACTACAATTAACATTGTACGTGGATAATCACTTTTAGAGATAAAATTAGATGTTTAAAGTGATTTACAAGCTTCCAGGGGCCCTAAACACAAGATATGAGGAATGGGTAAATATGAATGAAAATGGCCAATTTATTCACTCTGAGGCCTTAAAAAGTTTTTCTCCACTCCAGAAAGTGAATTAAATAACATTTGTAGACCTTTATTGTTCAATCAAAAACGCCCGATTTTTGACGAAAGAGATAACCACCCCCCCTTACGATATGCTTCAGAAACTAAAAAAATGGTCCGTTTTTAAATGTAGCCTCTTTGAACTACAATTCACATTTGTACGTGGAAAAGCACTTTTAAAGATCAAATGAGATGTTTAAAGTGATTTTCATGCTTCCAGGGGCCTTAAACACAAGATTTGAGGAATGGGTAAAAGTGAATGAAAATGGCCAATTTACTCACTCTGAGGCCTTAAAAAGTGTTTCTCCTCCACGGGAAGTGAATTAAATAACATTTGTAGGCCTTTATTGTTCAAGCGAGAACGCCCGATTATTGACGAAAGAGATAACCACCCCCCCTTACGACATGCTTCAGAAACGTAAAAAATGGCTCGTTTTCAAATGTTGCGTCTTTGACTGACAATCCACATTTGTACGTGGATAATCACTTTTAGAGCTAAAATTAGATGTTTAAAGTGATTTTCAAGCTTCCAGGGGCCCTAAACACGAGATTTGAAAAATGGGTAACCGTGAATGAAAATGGCCAATTTTTTCACTCTGCGGCCTTAAAAAGTGTTTCTCCTCCACGGAAAGTGAATAAAATAACATTTGGATGCCTTTATTGTTCAATCAAAAACGCCCGTTTTTTGGTGAAAAAGATAACCACCCCCCCTTACGACATGCTTCAGAAACGAAAAAAATGGTCCATTTTCAAATGTTGCGTCTTTGAACTACAATTCACATTTGTACGTGGATGATCACTTTTAGAGATAAAATTAGATGTTTAAAGTGATTTACAAGCTTCCAGGGGCCCTAAACACAAGATTTGAGAAATGGGTAAATATGAATGAAAATGGCCAATTTATTCACTCTGAGGCCTTAAAAAGTGTTTCTCCTCCACGGGAAGTGAATTAAATACCATTTGTAGGCCTTTATTGTTCAATCAAAAACGCCCGATTTTTGACGAAAGAGATAACCACCCCCCCTTACGACATGCTTCAGAAACTAAAAAAATGGTCCGTTTTTAAATGTAGCCTCTTTGAACTACAATTCACATTTGTACGTGGAAAAGCACTTTTAAAGATCAAATGAGATGTTTAAAGTGATTTTCGTGCTTCCAGGGGCCTTAAACACAAGATTTGAGGAATGGGTAAAAGTGAATGAAAATGGCCAATTTACTCACTCTGAGGCCTTAAAAAGTGTTTCTCCTCCACGGGAAGTGAATTAAATAACATTTGTAGGCCTTTATTGTTCAAGCGAGAACGCCCGATTATTGACGAAAGAGATAACCACCCCCCTTACGACATGCTTCAGAAACGTAAAAAATGGCCCGTTTTCAAATTTTGCGTCTTTGAATGACAATCCACATTTGTACGTGGATAATCACTTTTAGAGCTAAAATTAGATGTTTAAAGTGAATTTCAAGCTTCCAGGGGCCCTAAACACGAGATTTGAAAAATGGGTAACCGTGAATGAAAATGGTCAATTTTTTCACTCTGCGGCCTTAAAAAGTGTTTCTGCTCCACGGAAAGTGAATAAAATAACATTTGGATGCCTTTATTGTTCAATCAAAAACGCCTGTTTTTTGGTGAAAAAGATAACCACCCCCCCTTACACATGCTTCAGAAACGAAAAAAATGGTCCATTTTCAAATGTTGCGTCTTTGAACTACAATTCACATTTGTACGTAGATGATTACTTTTAGAGATAAAATTAGATGTTTAAAGTGATTTTCAAGCTTCCAGGGGCCCTAAACACAAGATTTGAGAAATGGGTAAAAGTGAATGAAAATGGCCAATTTACTCACTCTGAGGCCTTAAAAAGTGTTTCTCCTCCACGGGAAGTGAATTAAATACCATTTGGAGGCCTTTATTGTTCAAGCGAAAACGCCTGATTTTTGATGAAAGAGATAACCACCCCCCCTTACGACATGCTTCTGAAACTAAAAAAATGGTTCATTTTCAAATGTTGCGTCTTTTGAACTACAATTAACATTGTACGTGGATAATCACTTTTAGAGATAAAATTAGATGTTTAAAGTGATTTACAAGCTTCCAGGGGCCCTAAACACAAGATATGAGGAATGGGTAAATATGAATGAAAATGGCCAATTTATTCACTCTGAGGCCTTAAAAAGTTTTTCTCCACTCCAGAAAGTGAATTAAATAACATTTGTAGACCTTTATTGTTCAATCAAAAACGCCCGATTTTTGACGAAAGAGATAACCACCCCCCCTTACGACATGCTTCAGAAACAAAAAAAATGGTTCATTTTCAAATGTTGCATCTTTGAACGACAATCCACATTTGTACGTGGATAAACACTTTTAGAGATAAAATTAGATGTTTAAAGTGATTTTCAAGCTTCCAGGGGCCCTAAACACAAGATTTGAGAAATGGGTAAAAGTGAATGAAAATGGCCAATTTACTCACTCTGAGGCCTTAAAAAGTGTTTCTCCTCCACGGGAAGTGAATTAAATACCATTTGGAGGCCTTTATTGTTCAAGCAAAAACGCCTGATTTTTGATGAAAGAGATAACCACCCCCCCTTACGACATGCTTCTGAAACTAAAAAAATGGTTCATTTTCAAATGTTGCGTCTTTTGAACTACAATTAACATTGTACATGGATAATCACTTTTAGAGATAAAATGAGATGTTTAAAGTGATTTTCAAGCTTCCAGGGGCCCTAAACACGAGATTTGAAAAATGGGTAACCGTGAATGAAAATGGCCAATTTTTTCACTCTGCGGCCTTAAAAAGTGTTTCTCCTCCACGGAAAGTGAATAAAATAACATTTGGATGCCTTTATTGTTCAATCAAAAACGCCCGTTTTTTGGTGAAAAAGATAACCACCCCCCCTTACGACATGCTTCAGAAACGAAAAAAATGGTCCATTTTCAAATGTTGCGTCTTTGAACTACAATTCACATTTGTACGTGGATGATCACTTTTAGAGATAAAATTAGATGTTTAAAGTGATTTACAAGCTTCCAGGGGCCCTAAACACAAGATATGAGGAATGGGTAAATATGAATGAAAATGGCCAATTTATTCACTCTGAGGCCTTAAAAAGTTTTTCTCCACTCCAGAAAGTGAATTAAATAACATTTGTAGACCTGTATTGTTCAATCAAAAACGCCCGATTTTTGACGAAAGAGATAACCACCCCCCCTTACGACATGCTTCAGAAACAAAAAAAATGGTTCATTTTCAAATGTTGCATCTTTGAACGACAATCCACATTTGTACGTGGATAAACACTTTTAGAGATAAAATTAGATGTTTAAAGTGATTTTCAAGCTTCCAGGGGCCCTAAACACAAGATTTGAGAAATGGGTAAAAGTGAATGAAAATGGCCAATTTACTCACTCTGAGGCCTTAAAAAGTGTTTCTCCTCCACGGGAAGTGAATTAAATACCATTTGGAGGCCTTTATTGTTCAAGCAAAAACGCCTGATTTTTGATGAAAGAGATAACCACCCCCCCTTACGACATGCTTCTGAAACTAAAAAAATGGTTCATTTTCAAATGTTGCGTCTTTTGAACTACAATTAACATTGTACATGGATAATCACTTTTAGAGATAAAATGAGATGTTTAAAGTGATTTTCAAGCTTCCAGGGGCCCTAAACACGAGATTTGAAAAATGGGTAACCGTGAATGAAAATGGCCAATTTTTTCACTCTGCGGCCTTAAAAAGTGTTTCTCCTCCACGGAAAGTGAATAAAATAACATTTGGATGCCTTTATTGTTCAATCAAAAACGCCCGTTTTTTGGTGAAAAAGATAACCACCCCCCCTTACGACATGCTTCAGAAACGAAAAAAATGGTCCATTTTCAAATGTTGCGTCTTTGAACTACAATTCACATTTGTACGTGGATGATCACTTTTAGAGATAAAATTAGATGTTTAAAGTGATTTACAAGCTTCCAGGGGCCCTAAACACAAGATATGAGGAATGGGTAAATATGAATGAAAATGGCCAATTTATTCACTCTGAGGCCTTAAAAAGTTTTTCTCCACTCCAGAAAGTGAATTAAATAACATTTGTAGACCTGTATTGTTCAATCAAAAACGCCCGATTTTTGACGAAAGAGATAACCACCCCCCCTTACGACATGCTTCAGAAACAAAAAAAATGGTTCATTTTCAAATGTTGCATCTTTGAACGACAATCCACATTTGTACGTGGATAAACACTTTTAGAGATAAAATTAGATGTTTAAAGTGATTTTCAAGCTTCCAGGGGCCCTAAACACAAGATTTGAGAAATGTTTAAAAGTGAATGAAAATGGCCAATTTACTCACTCTGAGGCCTTAAAAAGTGTTTCTCCTCAACGGGAAGTGAATTAAATAACATTTGTAGGCCTTTATTGTTCAAGCGAAAACGCCCGATTATTGACGAAAGAGATAACCACCCCCCCTTACGACATGCTTCAGAAACGAAAAAAATGGTCCATTTTCAAATGTTGCGTCTTTGAACTACAATTCACATTTGTACGTGGATGATCACTTTTAGAGATAAAATTAGATGTTTAAAGTGATTTACAAGCTTCCAGGGGCCCTAAACACAAGATATGAGGAATGGGTAAATATGAATGAAAATGGCCAATTTATTCACTCTGAGGCCTTAAAAAGTGTTTCTCCTCCACGGGAAGTGAATTAAATACCATTTGGAGGCCTTTATTGTTCAAGCAAAAACGCCTGATTTTTGATGAAAGAGATAACCACCCCCCCCTTACGACATGCTTCAGAAACGAAAAAAATGGTCCATTTTCAAATGTTGCGTCTTTGAACTACAATTCACATTTGTACGTGGATGATCACTTTTAGAGATAAAATTAGATGTTTAAAGTGATTTACAAGCTTCCAGGGGCCCTAAACACAAGATATGAGGAATGGGTAAATATGAATGAAAATGGCCAATTTATTCACTCTGAGGCCTTAAAAAGTTTTTCTCCACTCCAGAAAGTGAATTAAATAACATTTGTAGACCTTTATTGTTCAATCAAAAACGCCCGATTTTTGACGAAAGAGATAACCACCCCCCCTTACGACATGCTTCAGAAACAAAAAAAATGGTTCATTTTCAAATGTTGCATCTTTGAACGACAATCCACATTTGAACGTGGATAAACACTTTTAGAGATAAAATGAGATGTTTAAAGTGATTTTCATGCTTCCAGGGGCCTTAAACACAAGATTTGAGGAATGGGTAAAAGTGAATGAAAATGGCCAATTTACTCACTCTGAGGCCTTAAAAAGTGTTTCTCCTCCACGGGAAGTGAATTAAATAACATTTGTAGGCCTTTATTGTTCAAGCGAGAACGCCCGATTATTGACGAAAGAGATAACCACCCCCCCTTACGACATGCTTCAGAAACGTAAAAAATGGCCCGTTTTCAAATGTTGCGTCTTTGACTGACAATCCACATTTGTACGTGGATAATCACTTTTAGAGCTAAAATTAGATGTTTAAAGTGATTTTCAAGCTTCCAGGGGCCCTAAACACGAGATTTGAAAAATGGGTAACCGTGAATGAAAATGGCCAATTTTTTCACTCTGCATCCTTAAAAAGTGTTTCTCCTCCACGAAAAGTGAATAAAATAACATTTGGATGCCTTTATTGTTCAAGCGAAAACGCCTGATTTTTGATGAAAGAGATAACCACCCCCCCTTACGACATGCTTCTGAAACTAAAAAAATGGTTCATTTTCAAACGTTGCGTCTTTTGAACTACAATTAACATTGTACGTGGATAATCACTTTTAGAGATAAAATGAGATGTTTAAAGTGATTTTCAAGCTTCCAGGGGCCCTAAACACGAGATTTGAGAAATGGGTAACCGTGAATGAAAATGGCCAATTTACTCACTCTGCGGCCTTAAAAAGTGTTTCTCCTCCACGGAAAGTGAATAAAATAACATTTGGATGCCTTTATTGTTCAATCAAAAACGCCCGTTTTTTGGTGAAAAAGATAACCACCCCCCCTTACGACATGCTTCAGAAACGAAAAAAATGTTCCATTTTCAAATGTTGGGTCTTTGAACTACAGTTCACATTTGTACGTGGATGATCACTTTTAGAGATAAAATTAGATGTTTAAAGTGATTTACAAGCTTCCAGGGGCCCTAAACACAAGATATGAGGAATGGGTAAATATGAATGAAAATGGCCAATTTATTCACTCTGAGGCCTTAAAAAGTTTTTCTCCACTCCAGAAAGTGAATTAAATAACATTTGTAGGCCTTTATTGTTCAATCAAAAACGCCCGATTTTTGACGAAAGAGATAACCACCCCCCCTTACGACATGCTTCAGAAACTAAAAAAATGGTCCGTTTTCAAATGTTGCCTCTTTGAACTACAATTCACATTTGTACGTGGAAAAGCACTTTTAAAGATCAAATGAGATGTTTAAAGTGATTTTCATGCTTCCAGGGGCCTTAAACACAAGATTTGAGGAATGGGTAAAAGTGAATGAAAATGGCCAATTTACTCACTCTGAGGCCTTAAAAAGTGTTTCTCCTCCACGGGAAGTGAATTAAATACCATTTGGAGGTCTTTATTGTTCAAGCGAAAACGCCTGATTTTTGATGAAAGAGATAACCACCCCCCCTTACGACATGCTTCTGAAACTGAAAAAATGGTTCATTTTCAAATGTTGCGTCTTTGAACCACAATTAACATTTGTACGTGGATAAACACTTTTAGAGCTAAAATTAGATGTTTAAAGTGATTTTCAAGCTTCCAGGGGCCCTAAACACGAGATTTGAGAAATGGGTAAACGTGAATGAAAATGGCCAATTTACTCACTCTGCGGCCTTAAAAAGTGTTTCTCCTCCACGGAAAGTGAATAAAATAACATTTGGATGCCTTTATTGTTCAATCAAAAACGCCCGTTTTTGGTGAAAAAGATAACCACCCCCCCTTACGACATGCTTCAGAAACAAAAAAAATGGTCCATTTTCAAATGTTGCGTCTTTGAACTACAATTCACATTTGTACGTGGATAATCACTTTTAGAGATAAAATTAGATGTTTAAAGTGATTTACAAGCTTCCAGGGGCCCTAAACACAAGATATGAGGAATGGGTAAATATGAATGAAAATGGCCAATTTATTCACTCTGAGGCCTTAAAAAGTTTTTCTCCACTCCAGAAAGTGAATTAAATAACATTTGTAGACCTGTATTGTTCAATCAAAAACGCCCGATTATTGACGAAAGAGATAACCACCCCCCTTACGACATGCTTCAGAAACAAAAAAAATGGTTCATTTTCAAATGTTGCATCTTTGAACGACAATCCACATTTGTACGTGGATAAACACTTTTAGAGATAAAATTAGATGTTTAAAGTGATTTTCAAGCTTCCAGGGGCCCTAAACACAAGATTTGAGAAATGGGTAAAAGTGAATGAAAATGGCCAATTTACTCACTCTGAGGCCTTAAAAAGTGTTTCTCCTCAACGGGAAGTGAATTAAATAACATTTGTAGGCCTTTATTGTTCAAGCAAAAACGCCCGATTATTGACGAAAGAGATAACCACCCCCCCTTACGACATGCTTCAGAAACGAAAAAAATGGTCCGTTTTCAAATGTTGCGTCTTTGAATGACAATCCACATTTGTACGTGGATAATCACTTTTAGAGCTAAAATTAGATGTTTAAAGTGATTTTCAAGCTTCCAGGGGCCCTAAACACAAGATTTGAGAAATGGGTAAAAGTGAATGAAAATGGCCAATTTACTCACTCTGAGGCCTTAAAAAGTGTTTCTCCTCCACGGGAAGTGAATTAAATACCATTTGGAGGCCTTTATTGTTCAAGCAAAAACGTCTGATTTTTGATGAAAGAGATAACCACCCCCCCTTACGACATGCTTCTGAAACTAAAAAAATGGTTCATTTTCAAATGTTGCGTCTTTTGAACTACAATTAACATTGTACGTGGATAATCACTTTTAGAGATAAAATTAGATGTTTAAAGTGATTTACAAGCTTCCAGGGGCCCTAAACACAAGATATGAGGAATGGGTAAATATGAATTAAAATGGCCAATTTTTTCACTCTGAGGCCTTAAAAAGTTTTTCTCCACTCCAGAAAGTGAATTAAATAACATTTGTAGACCTTTATTGTTCAATCAAAAACGCCCGATTTTTGACGAAAGAGATAACCACCCCCCCTTACGACATGCTTCAGAAACAAAAAAAATGGTTCATTTTCAAATGTTGCATCTTTGAACGACAATCCACATTTGTACGTGGATACACACTTTTAGAGATAAAATTAGATGTTTAAAGTGATTTTCAAGCTTCCAGGGGCCCTAAACACAAGATTTGAGAAATGGGTAAAAGTGAATGAAAATGGCCAATTTACACACTCTGAGGCCTTAAAAAGTGTTTCTCCTCCACGGGAAGTGAATTAAATGCCATTTGTAGGCCTTTATTGTTCAAGCGAGAACGCCCGATTATTGACGAAAGAGATAACCACCCCCCCTTACGACATGCTTCTGAAACTAAAAAAATGGTTCATTTTCAAATGTTGCGTCTTTTGAACTACAATTAACATTGTACGTGGATAATCACTTTTAGAGATAAAATTAGATGTTTAAAGTGATTTACAAGCTTCCAGGGGCCCTAAACACAAGATATGAGGAATGGGTAAATATGAATGAAAATGGCCAATTTATTCACTCTGAGGCCTTAAAAAGTTTTTCTCCACTCCAGAAAGTGAATTAAATAACATTTGTAGACCTTTATTGTTCAATCAAAAACGCCCGATTTTTGACGAAAGAGATAACCACCCCCCCTTACGACATGCTTCAGAAACTAAAAAAATGGTCCGTTTTTAAATGTAGCCTCTTTGAACTACAATTCACATTTGTACGTGGAAAAGCACTTTTAAAGATCAAATGAGATGTTTAAAGTGATTTTCATGCTTCCAGGGGCCTTAAACTCAACATTTGAGGAATGGGTAAAAGTGAATGAAAATGGCCAATTTACTCACTCTGAGGCCTTAAAAAGTGTTTCTCCTCCACGGGAAGTGAATTAAATACCATTTGGAGGTCTTTATTGTTCAAGCGAAAACGCCTGATTTTTGATGAAAGAGATAACCACCCCCCCTTACGACATGCTTCTGAAACTGAAAAAATGGTTCATTTTCAAATGTTGCGTCTTTGAACCACAATTAACATTTGTACGTGGATAAACACTTTTAGAGCTAAAATTAGATGTTTAAAGTGATTTTCAAGCTTCCAGGGGCCCTAAACACGAGATTTGAGAAATGGGTAAACGTGAATGAAAATGGCCAATTTACTCACTCTGCGGCCTTAAAAAGTGTTTCTCCTCCACGGAAAGTGAATAAAATAACATTTGGATGCCTTTATTGTTCAATCAAAAACGCCCGTTTTTGGTGAAAAAGATAACCACCCCCCCTTACGACATGCTTCAGAAACAAAAAAAATGGTCCATTTTCAAATGTTGCGTCTTTGAACTACAATTCACATTTGTACGTGGATAATCACTTTTAGAGATAAAATTAGATGTTTAAAGTGATTTACAAGCTTCCAGGGGCCCTAAACACAAGATATGAGGAATGGGTAAATATGAATGAAAATGGCCAATTTATTCACTCTGAGGCCTTAAAAAGTTTTTCTCCACTCCAGAAAGTGAATTAAATAACATTTGTAGACCTGTATTGTTCAATCAAAAACGCCCGATTTTTGACGAAAGAGATAACCACCCCCCCTTACGATATGCTTCAGAAACTAAAAAAATGGTCCGTTTTTAAATGTAGCCTCTTTGAACTACAATTCACATTTGTACGTGGAAAAGCACTTTTAAAGATCAAATGAGATGTTTAAAGTGATTTTCATGCTTCCAGGGGCCTTAAACACAAGATTTGAGGAATGGGTAAAAGTGAATGAAAATGGCCAATTTACTCACTCTGAGGCCTTAAAAAGTGTTTCTCCTCCACGGGAAGTGAATTAAATAACATTTGTAGGCCTTTATTGTTCAAGCGAGAACGCCCGATTATTGACGAAAGAGATAACCACCCCCCCTTACGACATGCTTCAGAAACGTAAAAAATGGCTCGTTTTCAAATGTTGCGTCTTTGACTGACAATCCACATTTGTACGTGGATAATCACTTTTAGAGCTAAAATTAGATGTTTAAAGTGATTTTCAAGCTTCCAGGGGCCCTAAACACGAGATTTGAAAAATGGGTAACCGTGAATAAAAATGGCCAATTTTTTCACTCTGCGGCCTTAAAAAGTGTTTCTCCTCCACGGAAAGTGAATAAAATAACATTTGGATGCCTTTATTGTTCAATCAAAAACGCCCGTTTTTTGGTGAAAAAGATAACCACCCCCCCTTACGACATGCTTCAGAAACGAAAAAAATGGTCCATTTTCAAATGTTGCGTCTTTGAACTACAATTCACATTTGTACGTGGATGATCACTTTTAGAGATAAAATTAGATGTTTAAAGTGATTTACAAGCTTCCAGGGGCCCTAAACACAAGATATGAGGAATGGGTAAATATGAATGAAAATGGCCAATTTATTCACTCTGAGGCCTTAAAAAGTGTTTCTCCTCCACGGGAAGTGAATTAAATACCATTTGTAGGCCTTTATTGTTCAATCAAAAACGCCCGATTTTTGACGAAAGAGATAACCACCCCCCCTTACGACATGCTTCAGAAACTAAAAAAATGGTCCGTTTTTAAATGTAGCCTCTTTGAACTACAATTCACATTTGTACGTGGAAAAGCACTTTTAAAGATCAAATGAGATGTTTAAAGTGATTTTCGTGCTTCCAGGGGCCTTAAACACAAGATTTGAGGAATGGGTAAAAGTGAATGAAAATGGCCAATTTACTCACTCTGAGGCCTTAAAAAGTGTTTCTCCTCCACGGGAAGTGAATTAAATAACATTTGTAGGCCTTTATTGTTCAAGCGAGAACGCCCGATTATTGACGAAAGAGATAACCACCCCCCCTTACGACATGCTTCAGAAACGTAAAAAATGGCCCGTTTTCAAATTTTGCGTCTTTGAATGACAATCCACATTTGTACGTGGATAATCACTTTTAGAGCTAAAATTAGATGTTTAAAGTGAATTTCAAGCTTCCAGGGGCCCTAAACACGAGATTTGAAAAATGGGTAACCGTGAATGAAAATGGTCAATTTTTTCACTCTGCGGCCTTAAAAAGTGTTTCTGCTCCACGGAAAGTGAATAAAATAACATTTGGATGCCTTTATTGTTCAATCAAAAACGCCTGTTTTTTGGTGAAAAAGATAACCACCCCCCCTTACACATGCTTCAGAAACGAAAAAAATGGTCCATTTTCAAATGTTGCGTCTTTGAACTACAATTCACATTTGTACGTAGATGATTACTTTTAGAGATAAAATTAGATGTTTAAAGTGATTTTCAAGCTTCCAGGGGCCCTAAACACAAGATTTGAGAAATGGGTAAAAGTGAATGAAAATGGCCAATTTACTCACTCTGAGGCCTTAAAAAGTGTTTCTCCTCCACGGGAAGTGAATTAAATACCATTTGGAGGCCTTTATTGTTCAAGCAAAAACGCCTGATTTTTGATGAAAGAGATAACCACCCCCCCTTACGACATGCTTCTGAAACTAAAAAAATGGTTCATTTTCAAATGTTGCGTCTTTTGAACTACAATTAACATTGTACATGGATAATCACTTTTAGAGATAAAATGAGATGTTTAAAGTGATTTTCAAGCTTCCAGGGGCCCTAAACACGAGATTTGAAAAATGGGTAACCGTGAATGAAAATGGCCAATTTTTTCACTCTGCGGCCTTAAAAAGTGTTTCTCCTCCACGGAAAGTGAATAAAATAACATTTGGATGCCTTTATTGTTCAATCAAAAACGCCCGTTTTTTGGTGAAAAAGATAACCACCCCCCCTTACGACATGCTTCAGAAACGAAAAAAATGGTCCATTTTCAAATGTTGCGTCTTTGAACTACAATTCACATTTGTACGTGGATGATCACTTTTAGAGATAAAATTAGATGTTTAAAGTGATTTACAAGCTTCCAGGGGCCCTAAACACAAGATATGAGGAATGGGTAAATATGAATGAAAATGGCCAATTTATTCACTCTGAGGCCTTAAAAAGTTTTTCTCCACTCCAGAAAGTGAATGAAATAACATTTGTAGACCTGTATTGTTCAATCAAAAACGCCCGATTTTTGACGAAAGAGATAACCACCCCCCCTTACGACATGCTTCAGAAACAAAAAAAATGGTTCATTTTCAAATGTTGCATCTTTGAACGACAATCCACATTTGTACGTGGATAAACACTTTTAGAGATAAAATTAGATGTTTAAAGTGATTTTCAAGCTTCCAGGGGCCCTAAACACAAGATTTGAGAAATGTTTAAAAGTGAATGAAAATGGCCAATTTACTCACTCTGAGGCCTTAAAAAGTGTTTCTCCTCAACGGGAAGTGAATTAAATAACATTTGTAGGCCTTTATTGTTCAAGCAAAAACGCCCGATTATTGACGAAAGAGATAACCACCCCCCCTTACGACATGCTTCTGAAACTAAAAAAATGGTTCATTTTCAAATGTTGCGTCTTTTGAACTACAATTAACATTGTACGTGGATAATCACTTTTAGAGATAAAATTAGATGTTTAAAGTGATTTACAAGCTTCCAGGGGCCCTAAACACAAGATATGAGGAATGGGTAAATATGAATGAAAATGGCCAATTTATTCACTCTGAGGCCTTAAAAAGTTTTTCTCCACTCCAGAAAGTGAATTAAATAACATTTGTAGACCTTTATTGTTCAATCAAAAACGCCCGATTTTTGACGAAAGAGATAACCACCCCCCCTTACGACATGCTTCAGAAACAAAAAAAATGGTTCATTTTCAAATGTTGCATCTTTGAACGACAATCCACATTTGTACGTGGATAAACACTTTTAGAGATAAAATTAGATGTTTAAAGTGATTTTCAAGCTTCCAGGGGCCCTAAACACAAGATTTGAGAAATGGGTAAAAGTGAATGAAAATGGCCAATTTACTCACTCTGAGGCCTTAAAAAGTGTTTCTCCTCCACGGAAAGTGAATAAAATAACATTTGGATGCCTTTATTGTTCAATCAAAAACGCCCGTTTTTTGGTGAAAAAGATAACCACCCCCCCTTACGACATGCTTCAGAAACAAAAAAAATGGTCCATTTTCAAATGTTGCGTCTTTGAACTACAATTCACATTTGTACGTGGATAATCACTTTTAGAGATAAAATTAGATGTTTAAAGTGATTTACAAGCTTCCAGGGGCCCTAAACACAAGATTTGAGAAATGGGTAAAAGTGAATGAAAATGGCCAATTTACTGACTCTGAGGCCTTAAAAAGTGTTTCTCCTCCACGGGAAGTGAATTAAATACCATTTGGAGGCCTTTATTGTTCAAGCGAAAACGCCTGATTTTTGATGAAAGAGATAACCACCCCCCCTTACGACATGCTTCTGAAACTAAAAAAATGGTTCATTTTCAAATGTTGCGTCTTTTGAACTACAATTAACATTGTACGTGGATAATCACTTTTAGAGATAAAATTAGATGTTTAAAGTGATTTACAAGCTTCCAGGGGCCCTAAACACAAGATATGAGGAATGGGTAAATATGAATGAAAATGGCCAATTTATTCACTCTGAGGCCTTAAAAAGTTTTTCTCCACTCCAGAAAGTGAATTAAATAACATTTGTAGACCTTTATTGTTCAATCAAAAACGCCCGATTTTTGACGAAAGAGATAACCACCCCCCTTACGACATGCTTCAGAAACTAAAAAAATGGTTCATTTTCAAATGTTGCATCTTTGAACGACAATCCACATTTGTACGTGGATAAACACTTTTAGAGATAAAATTAGATGTTTAAAGTGATTTTCAAGCTTCCAGGGGCCCTATACACAAGATTTGAGAAATGGGTAAAAGTGAATGAAAATGGCCAATTTACTCACTCTGAGGCCTTAAAAAGTGTTTCTCCTCCACGGGAAGTGAATTAAATAACATTTGTAGGCCTTTATTGTTCAAGCGAGAACGCCCGATTATTGACAAAAGAGATAACCACCCCCCTTACGACATGCTTCTGAAACTAAAAAAATGGTTCATTTTCAAATGTTGCGTCTTTTGAACTACAATTAACATTGTACGTGGATAATCACGTTTAGAGATAAAATTAGATGTTTAAAGTGATTTACAAGCTTCCAGGGGCCCTAAACACAAGATATGAGGAATGGGTAAATATGAATGAAAATGGCCAATTTATTCACTCTGAGGCCTTAAAAAGTTTTTCTCCACTCCAGAAAGTGAATTAAATAACATTTGTAGACCTTTATTGTTCAATCAAAAACGCCCGATTTTTGACGAAAGAGATAACCACCCCCCCTTACGATATGCTTCAGAAACTAAAAAAATGGTCCGTTTTTAAATGTAGCCTCTTTGAACTACAAATTCACATTTGTACGTGGAACAGCACTTTTAAAGATCAAATGAGATGTTTAAAGTGATTTTCATGCTTCCAGGGGCCTTAAACACAAGATTTGAGGAATGGGTAAAAGTGAATGAAAATGGCCAATTTACTCACTCTGAGGCCTTAAAAAGTGTTTCTCCTCCACGGGAAGTGAATTAAATACCATTTGGAGGCCTTTATTGTTCAAGCAAAAACGCCCGATTATTGACGAAAGAGATAACCACCCCCCCTTACGACATGCTTCAGAAACTAAAAAAATGGTCCGTTTTTAAATGTAGCCTCTTTGAACTACAATTCACATTTGTACGTGGAAAAGCACTTTTAAAGATCAAATGAGATGTTTAAAGTGATTTTCATGCTTCCAGGGGCCTTAAACACAAGATTTGAGGAATGGGTAAAAGTGAATGAAAATGGCCAATTTACTCACTCTGAGGCCTTAAAAAGTGTTTCTCCTCCACGGGAAGTGAATTAAATAACATTTGTAGGCCTTTATTGTTCAAGCGAGAACGCCCGATTATTGACGAAAGAGATAACCACCCCCCCTTACGACATGCTTCAGAAACGTAAAAAATGGCCCGTTTTCAAATGTTGCGTCTTTGACTGACAATCCACATTTGTACGTGGATAATCACTTTTAGAGCTAAAATTAGATGTTTAACGTGATTTTCAAGCTTCCAGGGGCCCTAAACACGAGATTTGAAAAATGGGTAACCGTGAATGAAAATGGCCAATTTTTTCACTCTGCGGCCTTAAAAAGTGTTTCTCCTCCACGGAAAGTGAATAAAATAACATTTGGATGCCTTTATTGTTCAATCAAAAACGCCCGTTTTTTGGTGAAAAAGATAACCACCCCCCCTTACGACATGCTTCTGAAACTAAAAAAATGGTTCATTTTCAAATGTTGCGTCTTTTGAACTACAATTAACATTGTACGTGGATAATCACTTTTAGAGATAAAATTAGATGTTTAAAGTGATTTACAAGCTTCCAGGGGCCCTAAACACAAGATATGAGGAATGGGTAAATATGAATGAAAATGGCCAATTTATTCACTCTGAGGCCTTAAAAAGTTTTTCTCCACTCCAGAAAGTGAATTAAATAACATTTGTAGACCTTTATTGTTCAATCAAAAACGCCCGATTTTTGACGAAAGAGATAACCACCCCCCCTTACGACATGCTTCAGAAACAAAAAAAATGGTTCATTTTCAAATGTTGCATCTTTGAACGACAATCCACATTTGTACGTGGATAAACACTTTTAGAGATAAAATTAGATGTTTAAAGTGATTTTCAAGCTTCCAGGGGCCCTAAACACAAGATTTGAGAAATGGGTAAAAGTGAATGAAAATGGCCAATTTACTCACTCTGAGGCCTTAAAAAGTGTTTCTCCTCCACGGGAAGTGAATTAAATACCATTTGGAGGCCTTTATTGTTCAAGCAAAAACGCCTGATTTTTGATGAAAGAGATAACCACCCCCCCTTACGACATGCTTCTGAAACTAAAAAAATGGTTCATTTTCAAATGTTGCGTCTTTTGAACTACAATTAACATTGTACATGGATAATCACTTTTAGAGATAAAATGAGATGTTTAAAGTGATTTTCAAGCTTCCAGGGGCCCTAAACACGAGATTTGAAAAATGGGTAACCGTGAATGAAAATGGCCAATTTTTTCACTCTGCGGCCTTAAAAAGTGTTTCTCCTCCACGGAAAGTGAATAAAATAACATTTGGATGCCTTTATTGTTCAATCAAAAACGCCCGTTTTTTGGTGAAAAAGATAACCACCCCCCCTTACGACATGCTTCAGAAACGAAAAAAATGGTCCAGTTTTCAAATGTTGCGTCTTTGAACTACAATTCACATTTGTACGTGGATGATCACTTTTAGAGATAAAATTAGATGTTTAAAGTGATTTACAAGCTTCCAGGGGCCCTAAACACAAGATATGAGGAATGGGTAAATATGAATGAAAATGGCCAATTTATTCACTCTGAGGCCTTAAAAAGTTTTTCTCCACTCCAGAAAGTGAATTAAATAACATTTGTAGACCTGTATTGTTCAATCAAAAACGCCCGATTTTTGACGAAAGAGATAACCAGACATGCTTCAGAAACAAAAAAAATGGTTCATTTTCAAATGTTGCATCTTTGAACGACAATCCACATTTGTACGTGGATAAACACTTTTAGAGATAAAATTAGATGTTTAAAGTGATTTTCAAGCTTCCAGGGGCCCTAAACACAAGATTTGAGAAATGTTTAAAAGTGAATGAAAATGGCCAATTTACTCACTCTGAGGCCTTAAAAAGTGTTTCTCCTCAACGGGAAGTGAATTAAATAACATTTGTAGGCCTTTATTGTTCAAGCGAAAACGCCCGATTATTGACGAAAGAGATAACCACCCCCCCTTACGACATGCTTCAGAAACGAAAAAAATGGTCCATTTTCAAATGTTGCGTCTTTGAACTACAATTCACATTTGTACGTGGATGATCACTTTTAGAGATAAAATTAGATGTTTAAAGTGATTTACAAGCTTCCAGGGGCCCTAAACACAAGATATGAGGAATGGGTAAATATGAATGAAAATGGCCAATTTATTCACTCTGAGGCCTTAAAAAGTGTTTCTCCTCCACGGGAAGTGAATTAAATACCATTTGGAGGCCTTTATTGTTCAAGCAAAAACGCCTGATTTTTGATGAAAGAGATAACCACCCCCCCTTACGACATGCTTCAGAAACGAAAAAAATGGTCCATTTTCAAATGTTGCGTCTTTGAACTACAATTCACATTTGTACGTGGATGATCACTTTTAGAGATAAAATTAGATGTTTAAAGTGATTTACAAGCTTCCAGGGGCCCTAAACACAAGATATGAGGAATGGGTAAATATGAATGAAAATGGCCAATTTATTCACTCTGAGGCCTTAAAAAGTTTTTCTCCACTCCAGAAAGTGAATTAAATAACATTTGTAGACCTTTATTGTTCAATCAAAAACGCCCGATTTTTGACGAAAGAGATAACCACCCCCCCTTACGACATGCTTCAGAAACAAAAAAAATGGTTCATTTTCAAATGTTGCATCTTTGAACGACAATCCACATTTGAACGTGGATAAACACTTTTAGAGATAAAATGAGATGTTTAAAGTGATTTTCATGCTTCCAGGGGCCTTAAACACAAGATTTGAGGAATGGGTAAAAGTGAATGAAAATAGCCAATTTACTCACTCTGAGGCCTTAAAAAGTGTTTCTCCTCCACGGGAAGTGAATTAAATAACATTTGTAGGCCTTTATTGTTCAAGCGAGAACGCCCGATTATTGACGAAAGAGATAACCACCCCCCCTTACGACATGCTTCAGAAACGTAAAAAATGGCCCGTTTTCAAATGTTGCGTCTTTGACTGACAATCCACATTTGTACGTGGATAATCACTTTTAGAGCTAAAATTAGATGTTTAAAGTGATTTTCGAGCTTCCAGGGGCCCTAAACACGAGATTTGAAAAATGGGTAACCGTGAATGAAAATGGCCAATTTTTTCACTCTGCATCCTTAAAAAGTGTTTCTCCTCCACGAAAAGTGAATAAAATAACATTTGGATGCCTTTATTGTTCAAGCGAAAACGCCTGATTTTTGATGAAAGAGATAACCACCCCCCCTTACGACATGCTTCTGAAACTAAAAAAATGGTTCATTTTCAAACGTTGCGTCTTTTGAACTACAATTAACATTGTACGTGGATAATCACTTTTAGAGATAAAATGAGATGTTTAAAGTGATTTTCAAGCTTCCAGGGGCCCTAAACACGAGATTTGAGAAATGGGTAACCGTGAATGAAAATGGCCAATTTACTCACTCTGCGGCCTTAAAAAGTGTTTCTCCTCCACGGAAAGTGAATAAAATAACATTTGGATGCCTTTATTGTTCAATCAAAAACGCCCGTTTTTTGGTGAAAAAGATAACCACCCCCCCTTACGACATGCTTCAGAAACGAAAAAAATGTTCCATTTTCAAATGTTGGGTCTTTGAACTACAGTTCACATTTGTACGTGGATGATCACTTTTAGAGATAAAATTAGATGTTTAAAGTGATTTACAAGCTTCCAGGGGCCCTAAACACAAGATATGAGGAATGGGTAAATATGAATGAAAATGGCCAATTTATTCACTCTGAGGCCTTAAAAAGTTTTTCTCCACTCCAGAAAGTGAATTAAATAACATTTGTAGGCCTTTATTGTTCAATCAAAAACGCCCGATTTTTGACGAAAGAGATAACCACCCCCCCTTACGACATGCTTCAGAAACTAAAAAAATGGTCCGTTTTCAAATGTTGCCTCTTTGAACTACAATTCACATTTGTACGTGGAAAAGCACTTTTAAAGATCAAATGAGATGTTTAAAGTGATTTTCATGCTTCCAGGGGCCTTAAACACAAGATTTGAGGAATGGGTAAAAGTGAATGAAAATGGCCAATTTACTCACTCTGAGGCCTTAAAAAGTGTTTCTCCTCCACGGGAAGTGAATTAAATACCATTTGGAGGTCTTTATTGTTCAAGCGAAAACGCCTGATTTTTGATGAAAGAGATAACCACCCCCCCTTACGACATGCTTCTGAAACTGAAAAAATGGTTCATTTTCAAATGTTGCGTCTTTGAACCACAATTAACATTTGTACGTGGATAAACACTTTTAGAGCTAAAATTAGATGTTTAAAGTGATTTTCAAGCTTCCAGGGGCCCTAAACACGAGATTTGAGAAATGGGTAAACGTGAATGAAAATGGCCAATTTACTCACTCTGCGGCCTTAAAAAGTGTTTCTCCTCCACGGAAAGTGAATAAAATAACATTTGGATGCCTTTATTGTTCAATCAAAAACGCCCGTTTTTGGTGAAAAAGATAACCACCCCCCCTTACGACATGCTTCAGAAACAAAAAAAATGGTCCATTTTCAAATGTTGCGTCTTTGAACTACAATTCACATTTGTACGTGGATAATCACTTTTAGAGATAAAATTAGATGTTTAAAGTGATTTACAAGCTTCCAGGGGCCCTAAACACAAGATATGAGGAATGGGTAAATATGAATGAAAATGGCCAATTTATTCACTCTGAGGCCTTAAAAAGTTTTTCTCCACTCCAGAAAGTGAATTAAATAACATTTGTAGACCTGTATTGTTCAATCAAAAACGCCCGATTATTGACGAAAGAGATAACCACCCCCCTTACGACATGCTTCAGAAACAAAAAAAATGGTTCATTTTCAAATGTTGCATCTTTGAACGACAATCCACATTTGTACGTGGATAAACACTTTTAGAGATAAAATTAGATGTTTAAAGTGATTTTCAAGCTTCCAGGGGCCCTAAACACAAGATTTGAGAAATGGGTAAAAGTGAATGAAAATGGCCAATTTACTCACTCTGAGGCCTTAAAAAGTGTTTCTCCTCAACGGGAAGTGAATTAAATAACATTTGTAGGCCTTTATTGTTCAAGCAAAAACGCCCGATTATTGACGAAAGAGATAACCACCCCCCCTTACGACATGCTTCAGAAACGAAAAAAATGGTCCGTTTTCAAATGTTGCGTCTTTGAATGACAATCCACATTTGTACGTGGATAATCACTTTTAGAGCTAAAATTAGATGTTTAAAGTGATTTTCAAGCTTCCAGGGGCCCTAAACACAAGATTTGAGAAATGGGTAAAAGTGAATGAAAATGGCCAATTTACTCACTCTGAGGCCTTAAAAGGTGTTTCTCCTCCACGGGAAGTGAATTAAATACCATTTGGAGGCCTTTATTGTTCAAGCAAAAACGTCTGATTTTTGATGAAAGAGATAACCACCCCCCTTACGACATGCTTCTGAAACTAAAAAAATGGTTCATTTTCAAATGTTGCGTCTTTTGAACTACAATTAACATTGTACGTGGATAATCACTTTTAGAGATAAAATTAGATGTTTAAAGTGATTTACAAGCTTCCAGGGGCCCTAAACACAAGATATGAGGAATGGGTAAATATGAATTAAAATGGCCAATTTTTTCACTCTGAGGCCTTAAAAAGTTTTTCTCCACTCCAGAAAGTGAATTAAATAACATTTGTAGACCTTTATTGTTCAATCAAAAACGCCCGATTTTTGACGAAAGAGATAACCACCCCCCCTTACGACATGCTTCAGAAACAAAAAAAATGGTTCATTTTCAAATGTTGCATCTTTGAACGACAATCCACATTTGTACGTGGATACACACTTTTAGAGATAAAATTAGATGTTTAAAGTGATTTTCAAGCTTCCAGGGGCCCTAAACACAAGATTTGAGAAATGGGTAAAAGTGAATGAAAATGGCCAATTTACACACTCTGAGGCCTTAAAAAGTGTTTCTCCTCCACGGGAAGTGAATTAAATAACATTTGTAGGCCTTTATTGTTCAAGCGAGAACGCCCGATTATTGACGAAAGAGATAACCACCCCCCCTTACGACATGCTTCTGAAACTAAAAAAATGGTTCATTTTCAAATGTTGCGTCTTTTGAACTACAATTAACATTGTACGTGGATAATCACTTTTAGAGATAAAATTAGATGTTTAAAGTGATTTACAAGCTTCCAGGGGCCCTAAACACAAGATATGAGGAATGGGTAAATATGAATGAAAATGGCCAATTTATTCACTCTGAGGCCTTAAAAAGTTTTTCTCCACTCCAGAAAGTGAATTAAATAACATTTGTAGACCTTTATTGTTCAATCAAAAACGCCCGATTTTTGACGAAAGAGATAACCACCCCCCCTTACGACATGCTTCAGAAACTAAAAAAATGGTCCGTTTTTAAATGTAGCCTCTTTGAACTACAATTCACATTTGTACGTGGAAAAGCACTTTTAAAGATCAAATGAGATGTTTAAAGTGATTTTCATGCTTCCAGGGGCCTTAAACACAACATTTGAGGAATGGGTAAAAGTGAATGAAAATGGCCAATTTACTCACTCTGAGGCCTTAAAAAGTGTTTCTCCTCCACGGGAAGTGAATTAAATACCATTTGGAGGTCTTTATTGTTCAAGCGAAAACGCCTGATTTTTGATGAAAGAGATAACCACCCCCCCTTACGACATGCTTCTGAAACTGAAAAAATGGTTCATTTTCAAATGTTGCGTCTTTGAACCACAATTAACATTTGTACGTGGATAAACACTTTTAGAGCTAAAATTAGATGTTTAAAGTGATTTTCAAGCTTCCAGGGGCCCTAAACACGAGATTTGAGAAATGGGTAAACGTGAATGAAAATGGCCAATTTACTCACTCTGCGGCCTTAAAAAGTGTTTCTCCTCCACGGAAAGTGAATAAAATAACATTTGGATGCCTTTATTGTTCAATCAAAAACGCCCGTTTTTGGTGAAAAAGATAACCACCCCCCCTTACGACATGCTTCAGAAACAAAAAAAATGGTCCATTTTCAAATGTTGCGTCTTTGAACTACAATTCACATTTGTACGTGGATAATCACTTTTAGAGATAAAATTAGATGTTTAAAGTGATTTACAAGCTTCCAGGGGCCCTAAACACAAGATATGAGGAATGGGTAAATATGAATGAAAATGGCCAATTTATTCACTCTGAGGCCTTAAAAAGTTTTTCTCCACTCCAGAAAGTGAATTAAATAACATTTGTAGACCTGTATTGTTCAATCAAAAACGCCCGATTTTTGACGAAAGAGATAACCACCCCCCTTACGACATGCTTCAGAAACAAAAAAAAGGTTCATTTTCAAATGTTGCATCTTTGAACGACAATCCACATTTGTACGTGGATAAACACTTTTAGAGATAAAATTAGATGTTTAAAGTGATTTTCAAGCTTCCAGGGGCCCTAAACACAAGATTTGAGAAATGTTTAAAAGTGAATGAAAATGGCCAATTTATTCACTCTGAGGCCTTAAAAAGTTTTTCTCCACTCCAGAAAGTGAATTAAATAACATTTGTAGACCTTTATTGTTCAATCAAAAACGCCAGATTTTTGACGAAAGAGATAACCACCCCCCCTTACGACATGCTTCAGAAACAAAAAAAATGGTTCATTTTCAAATGTTGCATCTTTGAACGACAATCCACATTTGTACGTGGATAAACACTTTTAGAGATAAAATTAGATGTTTAAAGTGATTTTCAAGCTTCCAGGGGCCCTAAACACAAGATTTGAGAAATGGGTAAAAGTGAATGAAAATGGCCAATTTACTCACTCTGAGGCCTTAAAAAGTGTTTCTCCTCCACGGGAAGTGAATTAAATACCATTTGGAGGCCTTTATTGTTCAAGCAAAAACGCCTGATTTTTGATGAAAGAGATAACCACCCCCCCTTACGACATGCTTCTGAAACTAAAAAATGGTTCATTTTCAAATGTTGCGTCTTTTGAACTACAATTAACATTGTACATGGATAATCACTTTTAGAGATAAAATGAGATGTTTAAAGTGATTTTCAAGCTTCCAGGGGCCCTAAACACGAGATTTGAAAAATGGGTAACCGTGAATGAAAATGGCCAATTTTTTCACTCTGCGGCCTTAAAAAGTGTTTCTCCTCCACGGAAAGTGAATAAAATAACATTTGGATGCCTTTATTGTTCAATCAAAAACGCCCGTTTTTTGGTGAAAAAGATAACCACCCCCCCTTACGACATGCTTCAGAAACTAAAAAAATGGTCCATTTTCAAATGTTGCGTCTTTGAACTACAATTCACATTTGTACGTGGATGATCACTTTTAGAGATAAAATTAGATGTTTAAAGTGATTTACAAGCTTCCAGGGGCCCTAAACACAAGATATGAGGAATGGGTAAATATGAATGAAAATGGGCAATTTATTCACTCTGAGCCCTTAAAAAGTTTTTCTCCACTCCAGAAAGTGAATTAAATAACATTTGTAGACCTGTATTGGTCAATCAAAAACGCCAGATTTTTGACGAAAGAGATAACCACCCCCCCTTACGACATGCTTCAGAAACAAAAAAAATGGTTCATTTTAAAATGTTGCATCTTTGAACGACAATCCACATTTGTACGTGGATAAACACTTTTAGAGATAAAATTAGATGTTTAAAGTGATTTTCAAGCTTCCAGGGGCCCTAAACACAAGATTTGAGAAATTTTTAAAAGTGAATGAAAATGGCCAATTTACTCACTCTGAGGCCTTAAAAAGTGTTTCTCCTCAACAGGAAGTGAATTAAATAACATTTGTAGGCCTTTATTGTTCAAGCGAAAACGCCCGATTATTGACGAAAGAGATAACCACCCCCCCTTACGACATGCTTCAGAAACGAAAAAAATGGTCCGTTTTCAAATGTTGCGTCTTTGAATGACAATCCACATTTGTACGTGGATAATCACTTTTAGAGCTAAAATTAGATGTTTAAAGTGATTTTCAAGCTTCCAGGGGCCCTAAACACAAGATTTGAGAAATGGGTAAAAGTGAATGAAAATGGCCAATTTACTCACTCTGAGGCCTTAAAAAGTGTTTCTCCTCCACGGGAAGTGAATTAAATACCATTTGGAGGCCTTTATTGTTCAAGCGAAAACGCCTGATTTTTGATGAAAGAGATAACCACCCCCCCTTACGACATGCTTCTGAAACTAAAAAAATGGTTCATTTTCAAATGTTGCGTCTTTTGAACTACAATTAACATTGTATGTGGATAATCACTTTTAGAGATAAAATTAGATGTTTAAAGTGATTTACAAGCTTCCAGGGGCCCTAAACACAAGATATGAGGAATGGGTAAATATGAATGAAAATGGCCAATTTATTCACTCTGAGGCCTTAAAAAGTTTTTCTCCACTCCAGAAAGTGAATTAAATAACATTTGTAGACCTTTATTGTTCAATCAAAAACGCCCGATTTTTGACGAAAGAGATAACCACCCCCCCTTACGACATGCTTCAGAAACAAAAAAAATGGTTCATTTTCAAATGTTGCATCTTTGAACGACAATCCACATTTGTACGTGGATAAACACTTTTAGAGATAAAATGAGATGTTTAAAGTGATTTTCATGCTTCCAGGGGCCTTAAACACAAGATTTGAGGAATGGGTAAAAGTGAATGAAAATGGCCAATTTACTCACTCTGAGGCCTTAAAAAGTGTTTCTCCTCCACGGGAAGTGAATTAAATAACATTTGTAGGCCTTTATTGTTCAAGCGAGAACGCCCGATTATTGACGAAAGAGATAACCACCCCCCCTTACGACATGCTTCAGAAACGTAAAAAATGGCCTGTTTTCAAATGTTGCGTCTTTGACTGACAATCCACATTTGTACGTGGATAATCACTTTTAGAGCTAAAATTAGATGTTTAAAGTGATTTTCAAGCTTCCAGGGGCCCTAAACACGAGATTTGAAAAATGGGTAACCGTGAATGAAAATGGCCAATTTTTTCACTCTGCATCCTTAAAAAGTGTTTCTCCTCCACGAAAAGTGAATAAAATAACATTTGGATGCCTTTATTGTTCAAGCGAAAACGCCTGATTTTTGATGAAAGAGATAACCACCCCCCCTTACGACATGCTTCTGAAACTAAAAAAATGGTTCATTTTCAAACGTTGCGTCTTTTGAACTACAATTAACATTGTACGTGGATAATCACTTTTAGAGATAAAATGAGATGTTTAAAGTGATTTTCAAGCTTCCAGGGGCCCTAAACACGAGATTTGAGAAATGGGTAACCGTGAATGAAAATGGCCAATTTACTCACTCTGCGGCCTTAAAAAGTGTTTCTCCTCCACGGAAAGTGAATAAAATAACATTTGGATGCCTTTATTGTTCAATCAAAAACGCCCGTTTTTTGGTGAAAAAGATAACCACCCCCCCTTACGACATGCTTCAGAAACGAAAAAAATGTTCCATTTTCAAATGTTGGGTCTTTGAACTACAGTTCACATTTGTACGTGGATGATCACTTTTAGAGATAAAATTAGATGTTTAAAGTGATTTACAAGCTTCCAGGGGCCCTAAACACAAGATATGAGGAATGGGTAAATATGAATGAAAATGGCCAAATTATTCACTCTGAGGCCTTAAAAAGTTTTTCTCCACTCCAGAAAGTGAATTAAATAACATTTGTAGGCCTTTATTGTTCAATCAAAAACTGCCCGATTTTTGACGAAAGAGATAACCACCCCCCCTTACGACATGCTTCAGAAACTAAAAAAATGGTCCGTTTTCAAATGTTGCCTTTTTGAACTACAATTCACATTTGTACGTGGAAAAGCACTTTTAAAGATCAAATGAGATGTTTAAAGTGATTTTCATGCTTCCAGGGGCCTTAAACACAAGATTTGAGGAATGTGTAAAAGTGAATGAAAATGGCCAATTTACTCACTCTGAGGCCTTAAAAAGTGTTTCTCCTCCACGGGAAGTGAATTAAATACCATTTGGAGGTCTTTATTGTTCAAGCGAAAACGCCTGATTTTTGATGAAAGAGATAACCATCCCCCCTTACGACATGCTTCTGAAACTGAAAAAATGGTTCATTTTTAAATGTTGCGTCTTTAAACCACAATTAACATTTGTAGGTGGATAAACACTTTTAGAGCTAAAATTAGATGTTTAAAGTGATTTTCAAGCTTCCAGGGGCCCTAAACACGAGATTTGAGAAATGGGTAAACGTGAATGAAAATGGCCAATTTACTCACTCTGCGGCCTTAAAAAGTGTTTCTCCTCCACGGAAAGTGAATAAAATAACATTTGGATGCCTTTATTGTTCAATCAAAAACGCCCGTTTTTGGTGAAAAAGATAACCACCCTCCCTTACGACATGCTTCAGAAACAAAAAAAATGGTCCATTTTCAAATGTTGCGTCTTTGAACTACAATTCACATTTGTACGTGGATAATCACTTTTAGAGATAAAATTAGATGTTTAAAGTGATTTACAAGCTTCCAGGGGCCCTAAACACAAGATATGAGGAATGGGTAAATATGAATGAAAATGGCCAATTTATTCACTCTGAGGCCTTAAAAAGTTTTTCTCCACTCCAGAAAGTGAATTAAATAACATTTGTAGACCTGTATTGTTCAATCAAAAACGCCCGATTTTTGACGAAAGAGATAACCACCCCCCCTTACGACATGCTTCAGAAACAAAAAAAATGGTTCATTTTCAAATGTTGCATCTTTGAACGACAATCCACATTTGTACGTGGATAAACACTTTTAGAGATAAAATTAGATGTTTAAAGTGATTTTCAAGCTTCCAGGGGCCCTAAACACAAGATTTGAGAAATGGGTAAAAGTGAATGAAAATGGCCAGTTTACTCACTCTGAGGCCTTAAAAAGTGTTTCTCCTCAACGGGAAGTGAATTAAATAACATTTGTAGGCCTTTATTGTTCAAGCAAAAACGCCCGATTATTGACGAAAGAGATAACCACCCCCCCTTACGACATGCTTCAGAAACTAAAAAAATGGTCCGTTTTTAAATGTAGCCTCTTTGAACTACAATTCACATTTGTACGTGGAAAAGCACTTTTAAAGATCAAATGAGATGTTTAAAGTGATTTTCATGCTTCCAGGGGCCTTAAACACAAGATTTGAGGAATGGGTAAAAGTGAATGAAAATGGCCAATTTACTCACTCTGAGGCCTTAAAAAGTGTTTCTCCTCCACGGGAAGTGAATTAAATAACATTTGTAGGCCTTTATTGTTCAAGCGAGAACGCCCGATTATTGACGAAAGAGATAACCACCCCCCCTTACGACATGCTTCTGAAACTAAAAAAATGGTTCATTTTCAAACGTTGCGTCTTTTGAACTACAATTAACATTGTACGTGGATAATCACTTTTAGAGATAAAATGAGATGTTTAAAGTGATTTTCAAGCTTCCAGGGGCCCTAAACACGAGATTTGAGAAATGGGTAACCGTGAATGAAAATGGCCAATTTACTCACTCTGCGGCCTTAAAAAGTGTTTCTCCTCCACGGAAAGTGAATAAAATAACATTTGGATGCCTTTATTGTTCAATCAAAAACGCCCGTTTTTTGGTGAAAAAGATAACCACCCCCCCTTACGACATGCTTCAGAAACGAAAAAAATGTTCCATTTTCAAATGTTGCGTCTTTGAACTACAATTCACATTTGTACGTGGATGATCACTTTTAGAGATAAAATTAGATGTTTAAAGTGATTTACAAGCTTCCAGGGGCCCTAAACACAAGATATGAGGAATGGGTAAATATGAATGAAAATGGCCAATTTATTCACTCTGAGGCCTTAAAAAGTTTTTCTCCACTCCAGAAAGTGAATTAAATAACATTTGTAGGCCTTTATTGTTCAATCAAAAACGCCCGATTTTTGACGAAAGAGATAACCACCCCCCCTTACGACATGCTTCTGAAACTAAAAAAATGGTCCGTTTTCAAATGTTTCCTCTTTGAACTACAATTCACATTTGTACGTGGAAAAGCACTTTTAAAGATCAAATGAGATGTTTAAAGTGATTTTCATGCTTCCAGGGGCCTTAAACACAAGATTTGAGGAATGGGTAAAAGTGAATGAAAATGGCCAATTTACTCACTCTGAGGCCTTAAAAAGTGTTTCTCCTCCACGGGAAGTGAATTAAATACCATTTGGAGGTCTTTATTGTTCAAGCGAAAACGCCTGATTTTTGATGAAAGAGATAACCATCCCCCCTTACGACATGCTTCTGAAACTGAAAAAATGGTTCATTTTCAAATGTTGCGTCTTTAAACCACAATTAACATTTGTAGGTGGATAAACACTTTTAGAGCTAAAATTAGATGTTTAAAGTGATTTTCAAGCTTCCAGGGGCCCTAAACACGAGATTTGAGAAATGGGTAAACGTGAATGAAAATGGCCAATTTACTCACTCTGCGGCCTTAAAAAGTGTTTCTCCTCCACGGAAAGTGAATAAAATAACATTTGGATGCCTTTATTGTTCAATCAAAAACGCCCGTTTTTGGTGAAAAAGATAACCACCCTCCCTTACGACATGCTTCAGAAACAAAAAAAATGGTCCGTTTTTAAATGTAGCCTCTTTGAACTACAATTCACATTTGTACGTGGAAAAGCACTTTTAAAGATCAAATGAGATGTTTAAAGTGATTTTCAAGCTTCCAGGGGCCCTAAACACAAGATTTGAGAAATGGGTAAAAGTGAATGAAAATGGCCAATTTACTCACTCTGAGGCCTTAATAAGTGTTTCTCCTCCACGGGAAGTGAATTAAATACCATTTGGAGGCCTTTATTGTTCAAGCGAAAACGCCTGATTTTTGATGAAAGAGATAACCACCCCCCCTTACGACATGCTTCTGAAACTAAAAAAATGGTTCATTTTCAAACGTTGCGTCTTTTGAACTACAATTAACATTGTACGTCGATAATCACTTTTAGAGATAAAATTAGATGTTTAAAGTGATTTTCAAGCTTCCAGGGGCCCTAAACACGAGATTTGAGAAATGGGTAACCGTGAATGAAAATGGCCAATTTACTCACTCTGCGGCCTTAAAAAGTGTTTCTCCTCCACGGAAAGTGAATAAAATAACATTTGGATGCCTTTATTGTTCAATCAAAAACGCCCGTTTTTTGGTGAAAAAGATAACCACCCCCCCTTACGACATGCTTCAGAAACGAAAAAAATGTTCCATTTTCAAATGTTGCGTCTTTGAACTACAATTCACATTTGTACGTGGATGATCACTTTTAGAGATAAAATTAGATGTTTAAAGTGATTTACAAGCTTCCAGGGGCCCTAAACACAAGATATGAGGAATGGGTAAATATGAATGAAAATGGCCAATTTATTCACTCTGAGGCCTTAAAAAGTTTTTCTCCACTCCAGAAAGTGAATTAAATAACATTTGTAGGCCTTTATTGTTCAATCAAAAACGCCCGATTTTTGACGAAAGAGATAACCACCCCCCCTTACGACATGCTTCTGAAACTAAAAAAATGGTCCGTTTTCAAATGTTTCCTCTTTGAACTACAATTCACATTTGTACGTGGAAAAGCACTTTTAAAGATCAAATGAGATGTTTAAAGTGATTTTCATGCTTCCAGGGGCCTTAAACACAAGATTTGAGGAATGGGTAAAAGTGAATGAAAATGGCCAATTTACTCACTCTGAGGCCTTAAAAAGTGTTTCTCCTCCACGGGAAGTGAATTAAATACCATTTGGAGGTCTTTATTGTTCAAGCGAAAACGCCTGATTTTTGATGAAAGAGATAACCACCCCCCCTTACGACATGCTTCTGAAACTGAAAAAATGGTTCATTTTCAAATGTTGCGTCTTTGAACCACAATTAACATTTGTACGTGGATAAACACTTTTAGAGCTAAAATTAGATGTTTAAAGTGATTTTCAAGCTTCCAGGGGCCCTAAACACGAGATTTGAGAAATGGGTAAACGTGAATGAAAATGGCCAATTTACTCACTCTGAGGCCTTAAAAAGTGTTTCTCCTCAACGGGAAGTGAATTAAATAACATTTGTAGGCCTTTATTGTTCAAGCGAAAACGCCCGATTATTGACGAAAGAGATAACCACCCCCCCTTACGACATGCTTCAGAAACGAAAAAAATGGTCCGTTTTCAAATGTTGCGTCTTTGAATGACAATTCACATTTGTACGTGGATAATCACTTTTAGAGCTAAAATTAGATGTTTAAAATGATTTTCAAGCTTCCAGGGGCCCTAAACACAAGATTTGAGAAATGGGTAAAAGTGAATGAAAATGGCCAATTTACTCACTCTGAGGCCTTAAAAAGTGTTTCTCCTCCACGGGAAGTGAATTAAATACCATTTGGAGGTCTTTATTGTTCAAGCGAAAACGCCTGATTTTTGATGAAAGAGATAACCACCCCCCCTTACGACATGCTTCTGAAACTGAAAAAATGGTTCATTTTCAAATGTTGCGTCTTTGAACCACAATTAACATTTGTACGTGGATAAACACTTTTAGAGCTAAAATTAGATGTTTAAAGTGATTTTCAAGCTTCCAGGGGCCCTAAACACGAGATTTGAGAAATGGGTAAACGTGAATGAAAATGGCCAATTTACTCACTCTGCGGCCTTAAAAAGTGTTTCTCCTCCACGGAAAGTGAATAAAATAACATTTGGATGCCTTTATTGTTCAATCAAAAACGCCCGTTTTTGGTGAAAAAGATAACCACCCCCCCTTACGACATGCTTCAGAAACAAAAAAAATGGTCCATTTTCAAATGTTGCGTCTTTGAACTACAATTCACATTTGTACGTGGATAATCACTTTTAGTGATAAAATTAGATATTTAAAGTGATTTACAAGCTTCCAGGGGCCCTAAACACAAGATATGAGGAATGGGTAAATATGAATGAAAATGGCCAATTTATTCACTCTGAGGCCTTAAAAAGTTTTTCTCCACTCCAGAAAGTGAATTAAATAACATTTGTAGACCTGTATTGTTCAATCAAAAACGCCCGATTTTTGACGAAAGAGATAACCACCCCCCTTACGACATGCTTCAGAAACAAAAAAAATGGTTCATTTTCAAATGTTGCATCTTTGAACGACAATCCACATTTGTACGTGGATAAACACTTTTAGAGATAAAATTAGATGTTTAAAGTGATTTTCAAGCTTCCAGGGGCCCTAAACACAAGATTTGAGAAATGGGTAAATGTGAATGAAAATGGCCAATTTACTCACTCTGAGGCCTTAAAAAGTGTTTCTCCTCAACGGGAAGTGAATTAAATAACATTTGTAGGCCTTTATTGTTCAAGCAAAAACGCCCGATTATTGACGAAAGAGATAACCACCCCCCCTTACGACATGCTTCAGAAACGAAAAAAATGGTCCGTTTTCAAATGTTGCGTCTTTGAATGACAATCCACATTTGTACGTGGATAATCACTTTTAGAGCTAAAATTAGATGTTTAAAGTGATTTTCAAGCTTCCAGGGGCCCTAAACACAAGATTTGAGAAATGGGTAAAAGTGAATGAAAATGGCCAATTTACTCACTCTGAGGCCTTAAAAAGTGTTTCTCCTCCACGGGAAGTGAATTAAATACCATTTGGAGGCCTTTATTGTTCAAGCAAAAACGTCTGATTTTTGATGAAAGAGATAACCACCCCCCCTTACGACATGCTTCTGAAACTAAAAAAATGGTTCATTTTCAAATGTTGCGTCTTTTGAACTACAATTAACATTGTACGTGGATAATCACTTTTAGAGATAAAATTAGATGTTTAAAGTGATTTACAAGCTTCCAGGGGCCCTAAACACAAGATATGAGGAATGGGTAAATATGAATGAAAATGGCCAATTTATTCACTCTGAGGCCTTAAAAAGTTTTTCTCCACTCCAGAAAGTGAATTAAATAACATTTGTAGACCTTTATTGTTCAATCAAAAACGCCCGATTTTTGACGAAAGAGATAACCACCCCCCTTACGACATGCTTCAGAAACTAAAAAAATGGTCCGTTTTTAAATGTAGCCTCTTTGAACTACAATTCACATTTGTACGTGGAAAAGCACTTTTAAAGATCAAATGAGATGTTTAAAGTGATTTTCATGCTTCCAGGGGCCTTAAACACAAGATTTGAGGAATGGGTAAAAGTGAATGAAAATGGCCAATTTACTCACTCTGAGGCCTTAAAAAGTGTTTCTCCTCCACGGGAAGTGAATTAAATAAAATTTGTAGGCCTTTATTGTTCAAGCGAGAACGCCCGATTATTGACGAAAGAGATAACCACCCCCCCTTACGACATGCTTCTGAAACTAAAAAAATGGTTCATTTTCAAATGTTGCGTCTTTTGAACTACAATTAACATTGTACGTGGATAATCACTTTTAGAGATAAAATTAGATGTTTAAAGTGATTTTCAAGCTTCCAGGGGCCCTAAACACGAGATTTGAAAAATGGGTAACCGTGAATGAAAATGGCCAATTTTTTCACTCTGCGGCCTTAAAAAGTGTTTCTCCTCCACGGAAAGTGAATAAAATAACATTTGGATGCCTTTATTGTTCAATCAAAAACGCCCGTTTTTTGGTGAAAAAGATAACCACCCCCCCTTACGACATGCTTCAGAAACGAAAAAAATGGTCCATTTTCAAATGTTGCGTCTTTGAACTACAATTCACATTTGTACGTGGATGATCACTTTTAGAGATAAAATTAGATGTTTAAAGTGATTTACAAGCTTCCAGGGGCCCTAAACACAAGATATGACGAATGGGTAAATATGAATGAAAATGGCCAATTTATTCACTCTGAGGCCTTAAAAAGTTTTTCTCCACTCCAGAAAGTGAATTAAATAACATTTGTAGACCTTTATTTTTCAATCAAAAACGCCCGATTTTTGACGAAAGAGATAACCACCCCCCCTTACGACATGCTTCAGAAACTAAAAAAATGGTCCGTTTTTAAATGTAGCCTCTTTGAACTACAATTCACATTTGTACGTGGAAAAGCACTTTTAAAGATCAAATGAGATGTTTAAAGTGATTTTCAAGCTTCCAGGGGCCCTAAACACAAGATTTGAGAAATGGGTAAAAGTGAATGAAAATGGCCAATTTACTCACTCTGAGGCCTTAATAAGTGTTTCTCCTCCACGGGAAGTGAATTAAATACCATTTGGAGGCCTTTATTGTTCAAGCGAAAACGCCTGATTTTTGATGAAAAAGATAACCACCCCCCCCTTACGACATGCTTCAGAAACGAAAAAAATGTTCCATTTTCAAATGTTGCGTCTTTGAACTACAATTTACATTTGTACGCGGATGATCACTTTTAGAGATAAAATTAGATGTTTAAAGTGATTTACAAGCTTCCAGGGGCCCTAAACACAAGATATGAGGAATGGGTAAATATGAATGAAAATGGCCAATTTATTCACTCTGAGGCCTTAAAAAGTTTTTCTCCACTCCAGAAAGTGAATTAAATAACATTTGTAGGCCTTTATTGTTCAATCAAAAACGCCCGATTTTTGACGAAAGAGATAACCACCCCCCCTTACGACATGCTTCAGAAACTAAAAAAATGGTCCGTTTTCAAATGTTGCCTCTTTGAACTACAATTCACATTTGTACGTGGAAAAGCACTTTTAAAGATCAAATGAGATGTTTAAAGTGATTTTCATGCTTCCAGGGGCCTTAAACACAACATTTGAGGAATGGGTAAAAGTGAATGAAAATGGCCAATTTACTCACTCTGAGGCCTTAAAAAGTGTTTCTCCTCCACGGAAAGTGAATAAAATAACATTTGGATGCCTTTATTGTTCAATCAAAAACGCCCATTTTTGGTGAAAAAGATAACCACCCCCCCTTACGACATGCTTCAGAAACAAAAAAAATGGTCCATTTTCAAATGTTGCGTCTTTGAACTACAATTCACATTTGTACGTGGATAATCACTTTTAGAGATAAAATTAGATGTTTAAAGTGATTTACAAGCTTCCAGGGGCCCTAAACACAAGATATGAGGAATGGGTAAATATGAATGAAAATGGCCAATTTATTCACTCTGAGGCCTTAAAAAGTTTTTCTCCACTCCAGAAAGTGAATTAAATAACATTTGTAGACCTGTATTGTTCAATCAAAAACGCCCGATTTTTGACGAAAGAGATAACCACCCCCCTTACGACATGCTTCAGAAACAAAAAAAAGGTTCATTTTCAAATGTTGCATCTTTGAACGACAATCCACATTTGTACGTGGATAAACACTTTTAGAGATAAAATTAGATGTTTAAAGTGATTTTCAAGCTTCCAGGGGCCCTAAACACAAGATTTGAGAAATGTTTAAAAGTGAATGAAAATGGCCAATTTATTCACTCTGAGGCCTTAAAAAGTTTTTCTCCACTCCAGAAAGTGAATTAAATAACATTTGTAGACCTTTATTGTTCAATCAAAAACGCCCGATTTTTGACGAAAGAGATAACCCCCCCCCCTTACGACATGCTTCAGAAACAAAAAAAATGGTTCATTTTCAAATGTTGCATCTTTGAACGACAATCCACATTTGTACGTGGATAAACACTTTTAGAGATAAAATGAGATGTTTAAAGTGATTTTCATGCTTCCAGGGGCCTTAAACACAAGATTTGAGGAATGGGTAAAAGTGAATGAAAATGGCCAATTTACTCACTCTGAGGCCTTAAAAAGTGTTTCTCCTCCACGGGAAGTGAATTAAATAACATTTGTAGGCCTTTATTGTTCAAGCGAGAACGCCCGATTATTGACGAAAGAGATAACCACCCCCCCTTACGACATGCTTCAGAAACGTAAAAAATGGCCCGTTTTCAAATGTTGCGTCTTTGACTGACAATCCACATTTGTACGTGGATAATCACTTTTAGAGCTAAAATTAGATGTTTAAAGTGATTTTCAAGCTTCCAGGGGCCCTAAACACGAGATTTGAAAAATGGGTAACCGTGAATGAAAATGGCCAATTTACTCACTCTGCGGCCTTAAAAAGTGTTTCTGCTCCACGGAAAGTGAATAAAATAACATTTGGATGCCTTTATTGTTCAAGCGAAAACGCCTGATTTTTGATGAAAGAGATAACCACCCCCCCTTACGACATGCTTCTGAAACTAAAAAAATGGTTCATTTTCAAACGTTGCGTCTTTTGAACTACAATTAACATTGTACGTGGATAATCACTTTTAGAGATAAAATGAGATGTTTAAAGTGATTTTCAAGCTTCCAGGGGCCCTAAACACGAGATTTGAGAAATGGGTAACCGTGAATGAAAATGGCCAATTTACTCACTCTGCGGCCTTAAAAAGTGTTTCTCCTCCACGGAAAGTGAATAAAATAACATTTGGATGCCTTTATTGTTCAATCAAAAACGCCCGTTTTTTGGTGAAAAAGATAACCACCCCCCCTTACGACATGCTTCAGAAACGAAAAAAATGTTCCATTTTCAAATGTTGCGTCTTTGAACTACAATTCACATTTGTACGTGGATGATCACTTTTAGAGATAAAATTAGATGTTTAAAGTGATTTACAAGCTTCCAGGGGCCCTAAACACAAGATATGAGGAATGGGTAAATATGAATGAAAATGGCCAATTTATTCACTCTGAGGCCTTAAAAAGTTTTTCTCCACTCCAGAAAGTGAATTAAATAACATTTGTAGGCCTTTATTGTTCAATCAAAAACGCCCGATTTTTGACGAAAGAGATAACCACCCCCCCTTACGACATGCTTCTGAAACTAAAAAAATGGTCCGTTTTCAAATGTTTCCTCTTTGAACTACAATTCACATTTGTACGTGGAAAAGCACTTTTAAAGATCAAATGAGATGTTTAAAGTGATTTTCATGCTTCCAGGGGCCTTAAACACAAGATTTGAGGAATGGGTAAAAGTGAATGAAAATGGCCAATTTACTCACTCTGAGGCCTTAAAAAGTGTTTCTCCTCCACGGGAAGTGAATTAAATACCATTTGGAGGTCTTTATTGTTCAAGCGAAAACGCCTGATTTTTGATGAAAGAGATAACCACCCCCCCTTACGACATGCTTCTGAAACTGAAAAAATGGTTCATTTTCAAATGTTGCGTCTTTGAACCACAATTAACATTTGTACGTGGATAAACACTTTTAGAGCTAAAATTAGATGTTTAAAGTGATTTTCAAGCTTCCAGGGGCCCTAAACACGAGATTTGAGAAATGGGTAAACGTGAATGAAAATGGCCAATTTACTCACTCTGAGGCCTTAAAAAGTGTTTCTCCTCAACGGGAAGTGAATTAAATAACATTTGTAGGCCTTTATTGTTCAAGCGAAAACGCCCGATTATTGACGAAAGAGATAACCACCCCCCCTTACGACATGCTTCAGAAACGAAAAAAATGGTCCGTTTTCAAATGTTGCGTCTTTGAATGACAATTCACATTTGTACGTGGATAATCACTTTTAGAGCTAAAATTAGATGTTTAAAATGATTTTCAAGCTTCCAGGGGCCCTAAACACAAGATTTGAGAAATGGGTAAAAGTGAATGAAAATGGCCAATTTACTCACTCTGAGGCCTTAAAAAGTGTTTCTCCTCCACGGGAAGTGAATTAAATACCATTTGGAGGTCTTTATTGTTCAAGCGAAAACGCCTGATTTTTGATGAAAGAGATAACCACCCCCCCTTACGACATGCTTCTGAAACTGAAAAAATGGTTCATTTTCAAATGTTGCGTCTTTGAACCACAATTAACATTTGTACGTGGATAAACACTTTTAGAGCTAAAATTAGATGTTTAAAGTGATTTTCAAGCTTCCAGGGGCCCTAAACACGAGATTTGAGAAATGGGTAAACGTGAATGAAAATGGCCAATTTACTCACTCTGCGGCCTTAAAAAGTGTTTCTCCTCCACGGAAAGTGAATAAAATAACATTTGGATGCCTTTATTGTTCAATCAAAAACGCCCGTTTTTGGTGAAAAAGATAACCACCCCCCCTTACGACATGCTTCAGAAACAAAAAAAATGGTCCATTTTCAAATGTTGCGTCTTTGAACTACAATTCACATTTGTACGTGGATAATCACTTTTAGTGATAAAATTAGATATTTAAAGTGATTTACAAGCTTCCAGGGGCCCTAAACACAAGATATGAGGAATGGGTAAATATGAATGAAAATGGCCAATTTATTCACTCTGAGGCCTTAAAAAGTTTTTCTCCACTCCAGAAAGTGAATTAAATAACATTTGTAGACCTGTATTGTTCAATCAAAAACGCCCGATTTTTGACGAAAGAGATAACCACCCCCCTTACGACATGCTTCAGAAACAAAAAAAATGGTTCATTTTCAAATGTTGCATCTTTGAACGACAATCCACATTTGTACGTGGATAAACACTTTTAGAGATAAAATTAGATGTTTAAAGTGATTTTCAAGCTTCCAGGGGCCCTAAACACAAGATTTGAGAAATGGGTAAATGTGAATGAAAATGGCCAATTTACTCACTCTGAGGCCTTAAAAAGTGTTTCTCCTCAACGGGAAGTGAATTAAATAACATTTGTAGGCCTTTATTGTTCAAGCAAAAACGCCCGATTATTGACGAAAGAGATAACCACCCCCCCTTACGACATGCTTCAGAAACGAAAAAAATGGTCCGTTTTCAAATGTTGCGTCTTTGAATGACAATCCACATTTGTACGTGGATAATCACTTTTAGAGCTAAAATTAGATGTTTAAAGTGATTTTCAAGCTTCCAGGGGCCCTAAACACAAGATTTGAGAAATGGGTAAAAGTGAATGAAAATGGCCAATTTACTCACTCTGAGGCCTTAAAAAGTGTTTCTCCTCCACGGGAAGTGAATTAAATACCATTTGGAGGCCTTTATTGTTCAAGCAAAAACGTCTGATTTTTGATGAAAGAGATAACCACCCCCCCTTACGACATGCTTCTGAAACTAAAAAAATGGTTCATTTTCAAATGTTGCGTCTTTTGAACTACAATTAACATTGTACGTGGATAATCACTTTTAGAGATAAAATTAGATGTTTAAAGTGATTTACAAGCTTCCAGGGGCCCTAAACACAAGATATGAGGAATGGGTAAATATGAATGAAAATGGCCAATTTATTCACTCTGAGGCCTTAAAAAGTTTTTCTCCACTCCAGAAAGTGAATTAAATAACATTTGTAGACCTTTATTGTTCAATCAAAAACGCCCGATTTTTGACGAAAGAGATAACCACCCCCCTTACGACATGCTTCAGAAACTAAAAAAATGGTCCGTTTTTAAATGTAGCCTCTTTGAACTACAATTCACATTTGTACGTGGAAAAGCACTTTTAAAGATCAAATGAGATGTTTAAAGTGATTTTCATGCTTCCAGGGGCCTTAAACACAAGATTTGAGGAATGGGTAAAAGTGAATGAAAATGGCCAATTTACTCACTCTGAGGCCTTAAAAAGTGTTTCTCCTCCACGGGAAGTGAATTAAATAAAATTTGTAGGCCTTTATTGTTCAAGCGAGAACGCCCGATTATTGACGAAAGAGATAACCACCCCCCCTTACGACATGCTTCTGAAACTAAAAAAATGGTTCATTTTCAAATGTTGCGTCTTTTGAACTACAATTAACATTGTACGTGGATAATCACTTTTAGAGATAAAATTAGATGTTTAAAGTGATTTTCAAGCTTCCAGGGGCCCTAAACACGAGATTTGAAAAATGGGTAACCGTGAATGAAAATGGCCAATTTTTTCACTCTGCGGCCTTAAAAAGTGTTTCTCCTCCACGGAAAGTGAATAAAATAACATTTGGATGCCTTTATTGTTCAATCAAAAACGCCCGTTTTTTGGTGAAAAAGATAACCACCCCCCCTTACGACATGCTTCAGAAACGAAAAAAATGGTCCATTTTCAAATGTTGCGTCTTTGAACTACAATTCACATTTGTACGTGGATGATCACTTTTAGAGATAAAATTAGATGTTTAAAGTGATTTACAAGCTTCCAGGGGCCCTAAACACAAGATATGACGAATGGGTAAATATGAATGAAAATGGCCAATTTATTCACTCTGAGGCCTTAAAAAGTTTTTCTCCACTCCAGAAAGTGAATTAAATAACATTTGTAGACCTTTATTTTTCAATCAAAAACGCCCGATTTTTGACGAAAGAGATAACCACCCCCCCTTACGACATGCTTCAGAAACTAAAAAAATGGTCCGTTTTTAAATGTAGCCTCTTTGAACTACAATTCACATTTGTACGTGGAAAAGCACTTTTAAAGATCAAATGAGATGTTTAAAGTGATTTTCAAGCTTCCAGGGGCCCTAAACACAAGATTTGAGAAATGGGTAAAAGTGAATGAAAATGGCCAATTTACTCACTCTGAGGCCTTAATAAGTGTTTCTCCTCCACGGGAAGTGAATTAAATACCATTTGGAGGCCTTTATTGTTCAAGCGAAAACGCCTGATTTTTGATGAAAAAGATAACCACCCCCCCTTACGACATGCTTCAGAAACGAAAAAAATGTTCCATTTTCAAATGTTGCGTCTTTGAACTACAATTTACATTTGTACGTGGATGATCACTTTTAGAGATAAAATTAGATGTTTAAAGTGATTTACAAGCTTCCAGGGGCCCTAAACACAAGATATGAGGAATGGGTAAATATGAATGAAAATGGCCAATTTATTCACTCTGAGGCCTTAAAAAGTTTTTCTCCACTCCAGAAAGTGAATTAAATAACATTTGTAGGCCTTTATTGTTCAATCAAAAACGCCCGATTTTTGACGAAAGAGATAACCACCCCCCCTTACGACATGCTTCAGAAACTAAAAAAATGGTCCGTTTTCAAATGTTGCCTCTTTGAACTACAATTCACATTTGTACGTGGAAAAGCACTTTTAAAGATCAAATGAGATGTTTAAAGTGATTTTCATGCTTCCAGGGGCCTTAAACACAACATTTGAGGAATGGGTAAAAGTGAATGAAAATGGCCAATTTACTCACTCTGAGGCCTTAAAAAGTGTTTCTCCTCCACGGAAAGTGAATAAAATAACATTTGGATGCCTTTATTGTTCAATCAAAAACGCCCGTTTTTGGTGAAAAAGATAACCACCCCCCCTTACGACATGCTTCAGAAACAAAAAAAATGGTCCATTTTCAAATGTTGCGTCTTTGAACTACAATTCACATTTGTACGTGGATAATCACTTTTAGAGATAAAATTAGATGTTTAAAGTGATTTACAAGCTTCCAGGGGCCCTAAACACAAGATATGAGGAATGGGTAAATATGAATGAAAATGGCCAATTTATTCACTCTGAGGCCTTAAAAAGTTTTTCTCCACTCCAGAAAGTGAATTAAATAACATTTGTAGACCTGTATTGTTCAATCAAAAACGCCCGATTTTTGACGAAAGAGATAACCACCCCCCTTACGACATGCTTCAGAAAAAAAAAAAGGTTCATTTTCAAATGTTGCATCTTTGAACGACAATCCACATTTGTACGTGGATAAACACTTTTAGAGATAAAATTAGATGTTTAAAGTGATTTTCAAGCTTCCAGGGGCCCTAAACACAAGATTTGAGAAATGTTTAAAAGTGAATGAAAATGGCCAATTTATTCACTCTGAGGCCTTAAAAAGTTTTTCTCCACTCCAGAAAGTGAATTAAATAACATTTGTAGACCTTTATTGTTCAATCAAAAACGCCCGATTTTTGACGAAAGAGATAACCACCCCCCCTTACGACATGCTTCAGAAACAAAAAAAATGGTTCATTTTCAAATGTTGCATCTTTGAACGACAATCCACATTTGTACGTGGATAAACACTTTTAGAGATAAAATGAGATGTTTAAAGTGATTTTCATGCTTCCAGGGGCCTTAAACACAAGATTTGAGGAATGGGTAAAAGTGAATGAAAATGGCCAATTTACTCACTCTGAGGCCTTAAAAAGTGTTTCTCCTCCACGGGAAGTGAATTAAATAACATTTGTAGGCCTTTATTGTTCAAGCGAGAACGCCCGATTATTGACGAAAGAGATAACCACCCCCCCTTACGACATGCTTCAGAAACGTAAAAAATGGCCCGTTTTCAAATGTTGCGTCTTTGACTGACAATCCACATTTGTACGTGGATAATCACTTTTAGAGCTAAAATTAGATGTTTAAAGTGATTTTCAAGCTTCCAGGGGCCCTAAACACGAGATTTGAAAAATGGGTAACCGTGAATGAAAATGGCCAATTTACTCACTCTGCGGCCTTAAAAAGTGTTTCTGCTCCACGGAAAGTGAATAAAATAACATTTGGATGCCTTTATTGTTCAAGCGAAAATGCCTGATTTTTGATGAAAGAGATAACCACCCCCCCTTACGACATGCTTCTGAAACTAAAAAAATGGTTCATTTTCAAACGTTGCGTCTTTTGAACTACAATTAACATTGTACGTGGATAATCACTTTTAGAGATAAAATGAGATGTTTAAAGTGATTTTCAAGCTTCCAGGGGCCCTAAACACGAGATTTGAGAAATGGGTAACCGTGAATGAAAATGGCCAATTTACTCACTCTGCGGCCTTAAAAAGTGTTTCTCCTCCACGGAAAGTGAATAAAATAACATTTGGATGCCTTTATTGTTCAATCAAAAACGCCCGTTTTTTGGTGAAAAAGATAACCACCCCCCCTTACGACATGCTTCAGAAACGAAAAAAATGTTCCATTTTCAAATGTTGGGTCTTTGAACTACAGTTCACATTTGTACGTGGATGATCACTTTTAGAGATAAAATTAGATGTTTAAAGTGATTTACAAGCTTCCAGGGGCCCTAAACACAAGATATGAGGAATGGGTAAATATGAATGAAAATGGCCAATTTATTCACTCTGAGGCCTTAAAAAGTTTTTCTCCACTCCAGAAAGTGAATTAAATAACATTTGTAGGCCTTTATTGTTCAATCAAAAACGCCCGATTTTTGACGAAAGAGATAACCACCCCCCCCTTACGACATGCTTCAGAAACTAAAAAAATGGTCCGTTTTCAAATGTTGCCTTTTTGAACTACAATTCACATTTGTACGTGGAAAAGCACTTTTAAAGATCAAATGAGATGTTTAAAGTGATTTTCATGCTTCCAGGGGCCTTAAACACAAGATTTGAGGAATGTGTAAAAGTGAATGAAAATGGCCAATTTACTCACTCTGAGGCCTTAAAAAGTGTTTCTCCTCCACGGGAAGTGAATTAAATACCATTTGGAGGTCTTTATTGTTCAAGCGAAAACGCCTGATTTTTGATGAAAGAGATAACCACCCCCCCTTACGACATGCTTCTGAAACTGAAAAAATGGTTCATTTTCAAATGTTGCGTCTTTGAACCACAATTAACATTTGTAGGTGGATAAACACTTTTAGAGCTAAAATTAGATGTTTAAAGTGATTTTCAAGCTTCCAGGGGCCCTAAACACGAGATTTGAGAAATGGGTAAACGTGAATGAAAATGGCCAATTTACTCACTCTGCGGCCTTAAAAAGTGTTTCTCCTCCACGGAAAGTGAACAAAATAACATTTGGATGCCTTTATTGTTCAATCAAAAATGCCCGTTTTTGGTGAAAAAGATAACCACCCTCCCTTACGACATGCTTCAGAAACAAAAAAAATGGTCCATTTTCAAATGTTGCGTCTTTGAACTACAATTCACATTTGTACGTGGATAATCACTTTTAGAGATAAAATTAGATGTTTAAAGTGATTTACAAGCTTCCAGGGGCCCTAAACACAAGATATGAGGAATGGGTAAATATGAATGAAAATGGCCAATTTATTCACTCTGAGGCCTTAAAAAGTTTTTCTCCACTCCAGAAAGTGAATTAAATAACATTTGTAGACCTGTATTGTTCAATCAAAAACGCCCGATTTTTGACGAAAGAGATAACCACCCCCCCTTACGACATGCTTCAGAAACAAAAAAAATGGTTCATTTTCAAATGTTGCATCTTTGAACGACAATCCACGTTTGTACGTGGATAAACACTTTTAGAGATAAAATTAGATGTTTAAAGTGATTTTCAAGCTTCCAGGGGCCCTAAACACAAGATTTGAGAAATGGGTAAAAGTGAATGAAAATGGCCAATTTACTCACTCTGAGGCCTTAAAAAGTGTTTCTCCTCAACGGGAAGTGAATTAAATAACATTTGTAGGCCTTTATTGTTCAAGCAAAAACGCCCGATTATTGACGAAAGAGATAACCACCCCCCCTTACGACATGCTTCAGAAACTAAAAAAATGGTCCGTTTTTAAATGTAGCCTCTTTGAACTACAATTCACATTTGTACGTGGAAAAGCACTTTTAAAGATCAAATGAGATGTTTAAAGTGATTTTCATGCTTCCAGGGGCCTTAAACACAAGATTTGAGAAATGGGTAAAAGTGAATGAAAATGGCCAATTTACTCACTCTGAGGCCTTAAAAAGTGTTTCTCCTCCACGGGAAGTGAATTAAATAACATTTGTAGGCCTTTATTGTTCAAGCGAGAACGCCCGATTATTGACGAAAGAGATAACCACCCCCCCTTACGACATGCTTCAGAAACGTAAAAAATGGCCCGTTTTCAAATGTTGCGTCTTTGACTGACAATCCACATTTGTACGTGGATAATCACTTTTAGAGCTAAAATTAGATGTTTAACGTGATTTTCAAGCTTCCAGGGGCCCTAAACACGAGATTTGAAAAATGGGTAACCGTGAATGAAAATGGCCAATTTTTTCACTCTGCGGCCTTAAAAAGTGTTTCTCCTCCACGGAAAGTGAATAAAATAACATTTGGATGCCTTTATTGTTCAATCAAAAACGCCCGTTTTTTGGTGAAAAAGATAACCACCCCCCCTTACGACATGCTTCAGAAACGAAAAAAATGGTCCATTTTCAAATGTTGCGTCTTTGAACTACAATTCACATTTGTACGTGGATGATCACTTTTAGAGATAAAATTAGATGTTTAAAGTGATTTACAAGCTTCCAGGGGCCCTAAACACAAGATATGACGAATGGGTAAATATGAATGAAAATGGCCAATTTATTCACTCTGAGGCCTTAAAAAGTTTTTCTCCACTCCAGAAAGTGAATTAAATAACATTTGTAGACCTTTATTGTTCAATCAAAAACGCCCGATTTTTGACGAAAGAGATAACCACCCCCCCTTACGACATGCTTCAGAAACTAAAAAAATGGTCCGTTTTCAAATGTTGCCTCTTTGAACTACAATTCACATTTGTACGTGGAAAAGCACTTTTTAAGATCAAATGAGATGTTTAAAGTGATTTTCATGCTTCCAGGGGCCTTAAACACAAGATTTGAGGAATGGGTAAAAGTGAATGAAAATGGCCAATTTACTCACTCTGAGGCCTTAAAAAGTGTTTCTCCTCCACGGGAAGTGAATTAAATACCATTTGGAGGTCTTTATTGTTCAAGCGAAAACGCCTGATTTTTGATGAAAGAGATAACCACCCCCCCCTTACGACATGCTTCTGAAACTGAAAAAATGGTTCATTTTCAAATGTTGCGTCTTTGAACCACAATTAACATTTGTACGTGGATAAACACTTTTAGAGCTAAAATTAGATGTTTAAAGTGATTTTCAAGCTTCCAGGGGCCCTAAACACGAGATTTGAGAAATGGGTAAACGTGAATGAAAATGGCCAATTTACTCACTCTGAGGCCTTAAAAAGTGTTTCTCCTCAACGGGAAGTGAATTAAATAACATTTGTAGGCCTTTATTGTTCAAGCGAAAACGCCCGATTATTGACGAAAGAGATAACCACCCCCCCTTACGACATGCTTCAGAAACGAAAAAAATGGTCCGTTTTCAAATGTTGCGTCTTTGAATGACAATTCACATTTGTACGTGGATAATCACTTTTAGAGCTAAAATTAGATGTTTAAATTGATTTTCAAGCTTCCAGGGGCCCTAAACACAAGATTTGAGAAATGGGTAAAAGTGAATGAAAATGGCCAATTTACTCACTCTGAGGCCTTAAAAAGTGTTTCTCCTCCACGGGAAGTGAATTAAATAACATTTGTAGGCCTTTATTGTTCAAGCGAGAACGCCCGATTATTGACGAAAGAGATAACCACCCCCCCTTACGACATGCTTCAGAAACGTAAAAAATGGCCCGTTTTCAAATGTTGCGTCTTTGACTGACAATCCACATTTGTACGTGGATAATCACTTTTAGAGCTAAAATTAGATGTTTAACGTGATTTTCAAGCTTCCAGGGGCCCTAAACACGAGATTTGAAAAATGGGTAACCGTGAATGAAAATGGCCAATTTTTTCACTCTGCGGCCTTAAAAAGTGTTTCTCCTCCACGGAAAGTGAATAAAATAACATTTGGATGCCTTTATTGTTCAATCAAAAACGCCCGTTTTTTGGTGAAAAAGATAACCACCCCCCCTTACGACATGCTTCAGAAACGAAAAAAATGGTTCATTTTCAAATGTTGCGTCTTTGAACTACAATTCACATTTGTACGTGGATGATCACTTTTAGAGATAAAATTAGATGTTTAAAGTGATTTACAAGCTTCCAGGGGCCCTAAACACAAGATATGACGAATGGGTAAATATGAATGAAAATGGCCAATTTATTCACTCTGAGGCCTTAAAAAGTTTTTCTCCACTCCAGAAAGTGAATTAAATAACATTTGTAGACCTTTATTGTTCAATCAAAAACGCCCGATTTTTGACGAAAGAGATAACCACCCCCCTTACGACATGCTTCAGAAACTAAAAAAATGGTCCGTTTTTAAATGTAGCCTCTTTGAACTACAATTCACATTTGTACGTGGAAAAGCACTTTTAAAGATCAAATGAGATGTTTAAAGTGATTTTCAAGCTTCCAGGGGCCCTAAACACAAGATTTGAGAAATGGGTAAAAGTGAATGAAAATGGCCAATTTACTCACTCTGAGGCCTTAATAAGTGTTTCTCCTCCACGGGAAGTGAATTAAATACCATTTGGAGGCCTTTATTGTTCAAGCGAAAACGCCTGATTTTTGATGAAAGAGATAACCACCCCCCCTTACGACATGCTTCTGAAACTGAAAAAATGGTTCATTTTCAAATGTTGCGTCTTTGAACCACAATTAACATTTGTAGGTGGATAAACACTTTTAGAGCTAAAATTAGATGTTTAAAGTGATTTTCAAGCTTCCAGGGGCCCTAAACACGAGATTTGAGAAATGGGTAAACGTGAATGAAAATGGCCAATTTACTCACTCTGCGGCCTTAAAAAGTGTTTCTCCTCCACGGAAAGTGAATAAAATAACATTTGGATGCCTTTATTGTTCAATCAAAAATGCCCGTTTTTGGTGAAAAAGATAACCACCCTCCCTTACGACATGCTTCAGAAACAAAAAAAATGGTCCATTTTCAGATGTTGCGTCTTTGAACTACAATTCACATTTGTACGTGGATAATCACTTTTAGAGATAAAATTAGATGTTTAAAGTGATTTACAAGCTTCCAGGGGCCCTAAACACAAGATATGAGGAATGGGTAAATATGAATGAAAATGGCCAATTTATTCACTCTGAGGCCTTAAAAAGTTTTTCTCCACTCCAGAAAGTGAATTAAATAACATTTGTAGACCTGTATTGTTCAATCAAAAACGCCCGATTTTTGACGAAAGAGATAACCACCCCCCCTTACGACATGCTTCAGAAACAAAAAAAATGGTTCATTTTCAAATGTTGCATCTTTGAACGACAATCCACATTTGTACGTGGATAAACACTTTTAGAGATAAAATTAGATGTTTAAAGTGATTTTCAAGCTTCCAGGGGCCCTAAACACAAGATTTGAGAAATGGGTAAAAGTGAATGAAAATGGCCAATTTACTCACTCTGAGGCCTTAAAAAGTGTTTCTCCTCAACGGGAAGTGAATTAAATAACATTTGTAGGCCTTTATTGTTCAAGCAAAAACGCCCGATTATTGACGAAAGAGATAACCACCCCCCCTTACGACATGCTTCAGAAACTAAAAAAATGGTCCGTTTTTAAATGTAGCCTCTTTGAACTACAATTCACATTTGTACGTGGAAAAGCACTTTTAAAGATCAAATGAGATGTTTAAAGTGATTTTCATGCTTCCAGGGGCCTTAAACACAAGATTTGAGGAATGGGTAAAAGTGAATGAAAATGGCCAATTTACTCACTCTGAGGCCTTAAAAAGTGTTTCTCCTCCACGGGAAGTGAATTAAATACCATTTGGAGGTCTTTATTGTTCAAGCGAAAACGCCTGATTTTTGATGAAAGAGATAACCACCCCCCCTTACGACATGCTTCTGAAACTGAAAAAATGGTTCATTTTCAAATGTTGCGTCTTTGAACCACAATTAACATTTGTACGTGGATAAACACTTTTAGAGCTAAAATTAGATGTTTAAAGTGATTTTCAAGCTTCCAGGGGCCCTAAACACGAGATTTGAGAAATGGGTAAACGTGAATGAAAATGGCCAATTTACTCACTCTGAGGCCTTGAAAAGTGTTTCTCCTCAACGGGAAGTGAATTAAATAACATTTGTAGGCCTTTATTGTTCAAGCGAAAACGCCCGATTATTGACGAAAGAGATAACCACCCCCCCTTACGACATGCTTCAGAAACGAAAAAAATGGTCCGTTTTCAAATGTTGCGTCTTTGAATGACAATTCACATTTGTACGTGGATAATCACTTTTAGAGCTAAAATTAGATGTTTAAAGTGATTTTCAAGCTTCCAGGGGCCCTAAACACAAGATTTGAGAAATGGGTAAAAGTGAATGAAAATGGCCAATTTACTCACTCTGAGGCCTTAAAAAGTGTTTCTCCTCCACGGGAAGTGAATTAAATAACATTTGTAGGCCTTTATTGTTCAAGCGAGAACGCCCGATTATTGACGAAAGAGATAACCACCCCCCCTTACGACATGCTTCAGAAACGTAAAAAATGGCCCGTTTTCAAATGTTGCGTCTTTGACTGACAATCCACATTTGTACGTGGATAATCACTTTTAGAGCTAAAATTAGATGTTTAACGTGATTTTCAAGCTTCCAGGGGCCCTAAACACGAGATTTGAAAAATGGGTAACCGTGAATGAAAATGGCCAATTTTTTCACTCTGCGGCCTTAAAAAGTGTTTCTCCTCCACGGAAAGTGAATAAAATAACATTTGGATGCCTTTATTGTTCAATCAAAAACGCCCGTTTTTTGGTGAAAAAGATAACCACCCCCCCTTACGAGATGCTTCAGAAACGAAAAAAATGGTTCATTTTCAAATGTTGCGTCTTTGAACTACAATTCACATTTGTACGTGGATGATCACTTTTAGAGATAAAATTAGATGTTTAAAGTGATTTACAAGCTTCCAGGGGCCCTAAACACAAGATATGACGAATGGGTAAATATGAATGAAAATGGCCAATTTATTCACTCTGAGGCCTTAAAAAGTTTTTCTCCACTCCAGAAAGTGAATTAAATAACATTTGTAGACCTTTATTGTTCAATCAAAAACGCCCGATTTTTGACGAAAGAGATAACCACCCCCCTTACGACATGCTTCAGAAACTAAAAAAATGGTCCGTTTTTAAATGTAGCCTCTTTGAACTACAATTCACATTTGTACGTGGAAAAGCACTTTTAAAGATCAAATGAGATGTTTAAAGTGATTTTCAAGCTTCCAGGGGCCCTAAACACAAGATTTGAGAAATGGGTAAAAGTGAATGAAAATGGCCAATTTACTCACTCTGAGGCCTTAATAAGTGTTTCTCCTCCACGGGAAGTGAATTAAATACCATTTGGAGGCCTTTATTGTTCAAGCGAAAACGCCTGATTTTTGATGAAAGAGATAACCACCCCCCCTTACGACATGCTTCTGAAACTAAAAAAATGGTTCATTTTCAAACGTTGCGTCTTTTGAACTACAATTAACATTGTACGTGGATAATCACTTTTAGAGATAAAATGAGATGTTTAAAGTGATTTTCAAGCTTCCAGGGGCCCTAAACACGAGATTTGAGAAATGGGTAACCGTGAATGAAAATGGCCAATTTACTCACTCTGCGGCCTTAAAAAGTGTTTCTCCTCCACGGAAAGTGAATAAAATAACATTTGGATGCCTTTATTGTTCAATCAAAAACGCCCGTTTTTTGGTGAAAAAGATAACCACCCCCCCTTACGACATGCTTCAGAAACGAAAAAAATGTTCCATTTTCAAATGTTGCGTCTTTGAACTACAATTCACATTTGTACGTGGATGATCACTTTTAGATATAAAATTAGATGTTTAAAGTGATTTACAAGCTTCCAGGGGCCCTAAACACAAGATATGAGGAATGGGTAAATATGAATGAAAATGGCCAATTTATTCACTCTGAGGCCTTAAAAAGTTTTTCTCCACTCCAGAAAGTGAATTAAATAACATTTGTAGGCCTTTATTGTTCAATCAAAAACGCCCGATTTTTGACGAAAGAGATAACCACCCCCCCTACGACATGCTTCAGAAACTAAAAAAATGGTCCGTTTTCAAATGTTGCCTCTTTGAACTACAATTCACATTTGTACGTGGAAAAGCACTTTTAAAGATCAAATGAGATGTTTAAAGTGATTTTCAAGCTTCCAGGGGCCTTAAACACAAGATTTGAGGAATGGGTAAAAGTGAATGAAAATGGCCAATTTACTCACTCTGAGGCCTTAAAAAGTGTTTCTCCTCCACGGGAAGTGAATTAAATACCATTTGGAGGTCTTTATTGTTCAAGCGAAAACGCCTGATTTTTGATGAAAGAGATAACCACCCCCCCTTACGACATGCTTCTGAAACTGAAAAAATGGTTCATTTTCAAATGTTGCGTCTTTGAACCACAATTAACATTTGTACGTGGATAAACACTTTTAGAGCTAAAATTAGATGTTTAAAGTGATTTTCAAGCTTCCAGGGGCCCTAAACACGAGATTTGAGAAATGGGTAAACGTGAATGAAAATGGCCAATTTACTCACTCTGAGGCCTTAAAAAGTGTTTCTCCTCAACGGGAAGTGAATTAAATAACATTTGTAGGCCTTTATTGTTCAAGCGAAAACGCCCGATTATTGACGAAAGAGATAACCACCCCCCTTACGACATGCTTCAGAAACGAAAAAAATGGTCCGTTTTCAAATGTTGCGTCTTTGAATGACAATTCACATTTGTACGTGGATAATCACTTTTAGAGCTAAAATTAGATGTTTAAAGTGATTTTCAAGCTTCCAGGGGCCCTAAACACAAGATTTGAGAAATGGGTAAAAGTGAATGAAAATGGCCAATTTACTCACTCTGAGGCCTTAAAAAGTGTTTCTCCTCCACGGGAAGTGAATTAAATAACATTTGTAGGCCTTTATTGTTCAAGCGAGAACGCCCGATTATTGACGAAAGAGATAACCACCCCCCCTTACGACATGCTTCAGAAACGTAAAAAATGGCCCGTTTTCAAATGTTGCGTCTTTGACTGACAATCCACATTTGTACGTGGATAATCACTTTTAGAGCTAAAATTAGATGTTTAACGTGATTTTCAAGCTTCCAGGGGCCCTAAACACGAGATTTGAAAAATGGGTAACCGTGAATGAAAATGGCCAATTTTTTCACTCTGCGGCCTTAAAAAGTGTTTCTCCTCCACGGAAAGTGAATAAAATAACATTTGGATGCCTTTATTGTTCAATCAAAAACGCCCGTTTTTTGGTGAAAAAGATAACCACCCCCCCTTACGACATGCTTCAGAAACGAAAAAAATGGTTCATTTTCAAATGTTGCGTCTTTGAACTACAATTCACATTTGTACGTGGATGATCACTTTTAGATATAAAATTAGATGTTTAAAGTGATTTACAAGCTTCCAGGGGCCCTAAACACAAGATATGACGAATGGGTAAATATGAATGAAAATGGCCAATTTATTCACTCTGAGGCCTTAAAAAGTTTTTCTCCACTCCAGAAAGTGAATTAAATAACATTTGTAGACCTTTATTGTTCAATCAAAAACGCCCGATTTTTGACGAAAGAGATAACCACCCCCCTTACGACATGCTTCAGAAACTAAAAAAATGGTCCGTTTTTAAATGTAGCCTCTTTGAACTACAATTCACATTTGTACGTGGAAAAGCACTTTTAAAGATCAAATGAGATGTTTAAAGTGATTTTCAAGCTTCCAGGGGCCCTAAACACAAGATTTGAGAAATGGGTAAAAGTGAATGAAAATGGCCAATTTACTCACTCTGAGGCCTTAATAAGTGTTTCTCCTCCACGGGAAGTGAATTAAATACCATTTGGAGGCCTTTATTGTTCAAGCGAAAACGCCTGATTTTTGATGAAAGAGATAACCACCCCCCCTTACGACATGCTTCTGAAACTAAAAAAATGGTTCATTTTCAAACGTTGCGTCTTTTGAACTACAATTAACATTGTACGTGGATAATCACTTTTAGAGATAAAATGAGATGTTTAAAGTGATTTTCAAGCTTCCAGGGGCCCTAAACACGAGATTTGAGAAATGGGTAACCGTGAATGAAAATGGCCAATTTACTCACTCTGCGGCCTTAAAAAGTGTTTCTCCTCCACGGAAAGTGAATAAAATAACATTTGGATGCCTTTATTGTTCAATCAAAAACGCCCGTTTTTTGGTGAAAAAGATAACCACCCCCCCTTACGACATGCTTCAGAAACGAAAAAAATGTTCCATTTTCAAATGTTGCGTCTTTGAACTACAATTCACATTTGTACGTGGATGATCACTTTTAGATATAAAATTAGATGTTTAAAGTGATTTACAAGCTTCCAGGGGCCCTAAACACAAGATATGAGGAATGGGTAAATATGAATGAAAATGGCCAATTTATTCACTCTGAGGCCTTAAAAAGTTTTTCTCCACTCCAGAAAGTGAATTAAATAACATTTGTAGGCCTTTATTGTTCAATCAAAAACGCCCGATTTTTGACGAAAGAGATAACCACCCCCCCTACGACATGCTTCAGAAACTAAAAAAATGGTCCGTTTTCAAATGTTGCCTCTTTGAACTACAATTCACATTTGTACGTGGAAAAGCACTTTTAAAGATCAAATGAGATGTTTAAAGTGATTTTCAAGCTTCCAGGGGCCTTAAACACAAGATTTGAGGAATGGGTAAAAGTGAATGAAAATGGCCAATTTACTCACTCTGAGGCCTTAAAAAGTGTTTCTCCTCCACGGGAAGTGAATTAAATACCATTTGGAGGTCTTTATTGTTCAAGCGAAAACGCCTGATTTTTGATGAAAGAGATAACCACCCCCCCTTACGACATGCTTCTGAAACTGAAAAAATGGTTCATTTTCAAATGTTGCGTCTTTGAACCACAATTAACATTTGTACGTGGATAAACACTTTTAGAGCTAAAATTAGATGTTTAAAGTGATTTTCAAGCTTCCAGGGGCCCTAAACACGAGATTTGAGAAATGGGTAAACGTGAATGAAAATGGCCAATTTACTCACTCTGAGGCCTTAAAAAGTGTTTCTCCTCAACGGGAAGTGAATTAAATAACATTTGTAGGCCTTTATTGTTCAAGCGAAAACGCCCGATTATTGACGAAAGAGATAACCACCCCCCTTACGACATGCTTCAGAAACGAAAAAAATGGTCCGTTTTCAAATGTTGCGTCTTTGAATGACAATTCACATTTGTACGTGGATAATCACTTTTAGAGCTAAAATTAGATGTTTAAAGTGATTTTCAAGCTTCCAGGGGCCCTAAACACAAGATTTGAGAAATGGGTAAAAGTGAATAAAAATGGCCAATTTACTCACTCTGAGGCCTTAAAAAGTGTTTCTCCTCCACGGGAAGTGAATTAAATAACATTTGTAGGCCTTTATTTTTCAAGCGAGAACGCCCGATTATTGACGAAAGAGATAACCACCCCCCCTTACGACATGCTTCAGAAACGTAAAAAATGGCCCGTTTTCAAATGTTGCGTCTTTGACTGACAATCCACATTTGTACGTGGATAATCACTTTTAGAGCTAAAATTAGATGTTTAACGTGATTTTCAAGCTTCCAGGGGCCCTAAACACGAGATTTGAAAAATGGGTAACCGTGAATGAAAATGGCCAATTTTTTCACTCTGCGGCCTTAAAAAGTGTTTCTCCTCCACGGAAAGTGAATAAAATAACATTTGGATGCCTTTATTGTTCAATCAAAAACGCCCGTTTTTTGGTGAAAAAGATAACCACCCCCCCTTACGACATGCTTCAGAAACGAAAAAAATGGTTCATTTTCAAATGTTGCGTCTTTGAACTACAATTCACATTTGTACGTGGATGATCACTTTTAGAGATAAAATTAGATGTTTAAAGTGATTTACAAGCTTCCAGGGGCCCTAAACACAAGATATGAGGAATGGGTAAATATGAATGAAAATGGCCAATTTATTCACTCTGAGGCCTTAAAAAGTTTTTCTCCACTCCAGAAAGTGAATTAAATAACATTTGTAGGCCTTTATTGTTCAATCAAAAACGCCCGATTTTTGACGAAAGAGATAACCACCCCCCCTTACGACATGCTTCAGGAACTAAAAAAATGGTCCGTTTTCAAATGTTACCTCTTTGAACTACAATTCACATTTGTACGTGGAAAAGCACTTTTAAAGATCAAATGAGATGTTTAAAGTGATTTTCAAGCTTCCAGGGGCCCTAAACACAAGATTTGAGAAATGGGTAAAAGTGAATGAAAATGGCCAATTTACTCACTCTGAGGCCTTAATAAGTGTTTCTCCTCCACGGGAAGTGAATTAAATACCATTTGGAAGCCTTTATTGTTCAAGCGAAAACGCCTGATTTTTGATGAAAGAGATAACCACCCCCCCTTACGACATGCTTCTGAAACTAAAAAAATGGTTCATTTTCAAACGTTGCGTCTTTTGAACTACAATTAACATTGTACGTGGATAATCACTTTTAGAGATAAAATGAGATGTTTAAAGTGATTTTCAAGCTTCCAGTGGCCCTAAACACGAGATTTGAGAAATGGGTAACCGTGAATGAAAATGGCCAATTTACTCACTCTGCGGCCTTAAAAAGTGTTTCTCCTCCACGGAAAGTGAATAAAATAACATTTGGATGCCTTTATTGTTCAATCAAAAACGCCCGTTTTTTGGTGAAAAAGATAACCACCCCCCCTTACGACATGCTTCAGAAACGAAAAAAATGTTCCATTTTCAAATGTTGCGTCTTTGAACTACAATTCACATTTGTACGTGGATGATCACTTTTAGATATAAAATTAGATGTTTAAAGTGATTTACAAGCTTCCAGGGGCCCTAAACACAAGATATGAGGAATGGGTAAATATGAATGAAAATGGCCAATTTATTCACTCTGAGGCCTTAAAAAGTTTTTCTCCACTCCAGAAAGTGAATTAAATAACATTTGTAGGCCTTTATTGTTCAATCAAAAACGCCCGATTTTTGACGAAAGAGATAACCACCCCCCCTTACGACATGCTTCTGAAACTGAAAAAATGGTTCATTTTCTAATGTTGCGTCTTTGAACCACAATTAACATTTGTACGTGGATAAACACTTTTAGAGCTAAAATTAGATGTTTAAAGTGATTTTCAAGCTTCCAGGGGCCCTAAACACGAGATTTGAGAAATGGGTAAACGTGAATGAAAATGGCCAATTTACTCACTCTGAGGCCTTAAAAAGTGTTTCTCCTCAACGGGAAGTGAATTAAATAACATTTGTAGGCCTTTATTGTTCAAGCGAAAACGCCCGATTATTGACGAAAGAGATAACCACCCCCCCTTACGACATGCTTCAGAAACGAAAAAAATGGTCCGTTTTCAAATGTTGCGTCTTTGAATGACAATTCACATTTGTACGTGGATAATCACTTTTAGAGCTAAAATTAGATGTTTAAAGTGATTTTCAAGCTTCCAGGGGCCCTAAACACAAGATTTGAGAAATGGGTAAAAGTGAATGAAAATGGCCAATTTACTCACTCTGAGGCCTTAAAAAGTGTTTCTCCTCCACGGGAAGTGAATTAAATACCATTTTGAGGCCTTTATTGTTCAAGCAAAAACGCCTAATTCTTGGTGAAAGAGATAACCACCCCCCCTTACGACATGCTTCTGAAACTAAAAAAATGGTTCATTTTCAAATGTTGCGTCTTTTGAACTACAATTAACATTGTACGTGGATAATCACTTTTAGAGATAAAATTAGATGTTTAAAGTGATTTACAAGCTTCCAGGGGCCCTAAACACAAGATATGAGGAATGGGTAAATATGAATGAAAATGGCCAATTTATTCACTCTGAGGCCTTAAAAAGTTTTTCTCCACTCCAGAAAGTGAATTAAATAACATTTGTAGACCTTTATTGTTCAATCAAAAACGCCCGATTTTTGACGAAAGAGATAACCACCCCCCCTTACGACATGCTTCTGAAACAAAAAAAATGGTTCATTTTCAAATGTTGCATCTTTGAACGACAATCCACATTTGTACGTGGATAAACACTTTTAGAGATAAAATTAGATGTTTAAAGTGATTTTCAAGCTTCCAGGCGCCCTAAACACAAGATTTGAGAAATGGGTAAAAGTGAATGAAAATGGCCAATTTACTCACTCTGAGGCCTTAAAAAGTATTTCTCCTCCACGGGAAGTGAATTAAATAACATTTGTAGGCCTTTATTGTTCAAGCGAGAACGCCCGATTATTGACGAAAGAGATAACCACCCCCCCTTACGACATGCTTCAGAAACGTAAAAAATGGCCCGTTTTCAAATGTTGCGTCTTTGACTGACAATCCACATTTGTACGTGGATAATCACTTTTAGAGCTAAAATTAGATGTTTAAAGTGATTTTCAAGCTTCCAGGGGCCATAAACACGAGATTTGAAAAATGGGTAACCGTGAATGAAAATGGCCAATTTTTTCACTCTGCGGCCTTAAAAAGTGTTTCTCCTCCACAGAAAGTGAATAAAATAACATTTGGATGCCTTTATTGTTCAATCAAAAACGCCCGTTTTTTGGTGGAAAAGATAACCACCCCCCCTTACGACATGCTTCAGAAACGAAAAAAATGGTCCATTTTCAAATGTTGCGTCTTTGAACTACAATTCACATTTGTACGTGGATGATCACTTTTAGAGATAAAATTAGATGTCTAAAGTGATTTACAAGCTTCCAGGGGCCCTAAACACAAGATATGAGGAATGGGTAAATATGAATGAAAATGGCCAATTTATTCACTCTGAGGCCTTAAAAAGTTTTTCTCCACTCCAGAAAGTGAATTAAATAACATTTGTAGGCCTTTATTGTTCAATCAAAAACGCCCGATTTTTGATGAAAGAGATAACCACCCCCCCTTACGACATGCTTCAGAAACTAAAAAAATGGTCCGTTTTTAAATGTAGCCTCTTTGAACTACAATTCACATTTGTACGTGGAAAAGCACTTTTAAAGATCAAATGAGATGTTTAAAGTGATTTTCATGCTTCCAGGGGCCTTAAACACAAGATTTGAAAAATGGGTAACCGTGAATGAAAATGGCCAATTTTTTCACTCTGCGGCCTTAAAAAGTGTTTCTGCTCCACGGAAAGTGAATAAAATAACATTTGGATGCCTTTATTGTTCAATCAAAAACGCCTGTTTTTTGGTGAAAAAGATAACCACCCCCCCTTGCACATGCTTCAGAAACTAAAAAAATGGTCCATTTTCAAATGTTGCGTCTTTGAACTACAATTCACATTTGTACGTAGATGATTACTTTTAGAGATAAAATTAGATGTTTAAAGTGATTTACAAGCTTTCAGGGGCCCTAAACACAAGATATGAGGAATGGGTAAATATGAATGAAAATGGGCAATTTATTCACTCTGAGGCCTTAAAAAGTTTTTCTCCACTCCAGAAAGTGAATTAAATAACATTTGTAGACCTTTATTGTTCAATCAAAAACGCCCGATTTTTGACGAAAGAGATAACCACCCCCCCTTACGACATGCTTCAGAAACAAAAAAATTGTTCATTTTCAAATGTTGCATCTTTTAACGACAATCCACATTTGTACGTGGATAGACACTTTTAGAGATAAAATTAGATGTTTAAAGTGATTTTCAAGCTTCCAGGGGCCCTAAACACAAGATTTGAGAAATGGGTAAAAGTGAATGAAAATGGCCAATTTACTCACTCTGAGGCCTTAAAAAGTGTTTCTCCTCAACGGGAAGTGAATTAAATAACATTTGTAGGCCTTTATTGTTCAAGCAAAAACGCCCGATTATTGACGAAAGAGATAACCACCCCCCCTTACGACATGCTTCAGAAACGAAAAAAATGGTCCGTTTTCAAATGTTGCGTCTTTGAATGACAATCCACATTTGTACGTGGATAATCACTTTTAGAGCTAAAATTAGATGTTTAAAGTGATTTTCAAGCTTCCAGGGGCCCTAAACACAAGATTTGAGAAATGGGTAAAAGTGAATGAAAATGGCCAATTTACTCACTCTGAGGCCTTAAAAAGTGTTTCTCCTCCACGGGAAGTGAATTAAATACCATTTGGAGGCCTTTATTGTTCAAGCGAAAACGCCTGATTTTTGATGAAAGAGATAACTACCCCCCCTTACGACATGCTTCTGAAACTAAAAAAATGGTTCATTTTCAAATGTTGCGTCTTTTGAACTACAATTAACATTGTACGTGGATAATCACTTTTAGAGATAAAATTAGATGTTTAAAGTGATTTACAAGCTTCCAGGGGCCCTAAACACAAGATATGAGGAATGGGTAAATATGAATGAAAATGGCCAATTTATTCACTCTGAGGCCTTAAAAAGTTTTTCTCCACTCCAGAAAGTGAATTAAATAACATTTGTAGACCTTTATTGTTCAATCAAAAACGCCCGATTTTTGACGAAAGAGATAACCACCCCCCCCTTACGACATGCTTCAGAAACAAAAAAAATGGTTCATTTTCAAATGTTGCATCTTTGAACGACAATCCACATTTGTACGTGGATAAACACTTTTAGAGATAAAATTAGATGTTTAAAGTGATTTTCAAGCTTCCAGGGGCCCTAAACACAAGATTTGAGAAATGGGTAAAAGTGAATGAAAATGGCCAATTTACTCACTCTGAGGCCTTAAAAAGTGTTTCTCCTCCACGGAAAGTGAATAAAATAACATTTGGATGCCTTTATTGTTCAATCAAAAACGCCCGTTTTTGGTGAAAAAGATAACCACCCCCCCTTACGACATGCTTCAGAAACAAAAAAAATGGTCCATTTTCAAATGTTGCGTCTTTGAACTACAATTCACATTTGTACGTGGATAATCACTTTTAGAGATAAAATTAGATGTTTAAAGTGATTTACAAGCTTCCAGGGGCCCTAAACACAAGATATGAGGAATGGGTAAATATGAATGAAAATGGCCAATTTATTCACTCTGAGGCCTTAAAAAGTTTTTCTCCACTCCAGAAAGTGAATTAAATAACATTTGTAGACCTGTATTGTTCAATCAAAAACGCCCGATTTTTGACGAAAGAGATAACCACCCCCCCCTTACGACATGCTTCAGAAACTAAAAAAATGGTCCGTTTTTAAATGTAGCCTCTTTGAACTACAATTCACATTTGTACGTGGAAAAGCACTTTTAAAGATCAAATGAGATGTTTAAAGTGATTTTCATGCTTCCAGGGGCCTTAAACACAAGATTTGAAAAATGGGTAACCGTGAATGAAAATGGCCATTTTTTCACTCTGCGGCCTTAAAAAGTGTTTCTGCTCCACGGAAAGTGAATAAAATAACATTTGGATGCCTTTATTGTTCAATCAAAAACGCCTGTTTTTTGGTGAAAAAGATAACCACCCCCCCTTACACATGCTTCAGAAACTAAAAAAATGGTCCATTTTCAAATGTTGCGTCTTTGAACTACAATTCACATTTGTACGTAGATGATTACTTTTAGAGATAAAATTAGATGTTTAAAGTGATTTACAAGCTTTCAGGGGCCCTAAACACAAGATATGAGGAATGGGTAAATATGAATGAAAATGGGCAATTTATTCACTCTGAGGCCTTAAAAAGTTTTTCTCCACTCCAGAAAGTGAATTAAATAACATTTGTAGACCTTTATTGTTCAATCAAAAACTCCCGATTTTTGATGAAAGAGATAACCACCCCCCCTTACGACATGCTTCAGAAACAAAAAAATTGTTCATTTTCAAATGTTGCATCTTTGAACGACAATCCACATTTGTACGTGGATAAACACTTTTAGAGATAAAATTAGATGTTTAAAGTGATTTTCAAGCTTCCAGGGGCCCTAAACACAAGATTTGAGAAATGGGTAAAAGTGAATGAAAATGGCCAATTTACTCACTCTGAGGCCTTAAAAAGTGTTTCTCCTCCACGGAAAGTGAATTAAATAACATTTGGATGCCTTTATTGTTCAATCAAAAACGCCCGTTTTTGGTGAAAAAGATAACCACCCCCCCTTACGACATGCTTCAGAAACAAAAAAAATGGTTCATTTTCAAATGTTGCATCTTTGAACGACAATCCACATTTGTACGTGGATAAACACTTTTAGAGATAAAATTAGATGTTTAAAGTGATTTTCAAGCTTCCAGGGGCCCTAAACACAAGATTTGAGAAATGGGTAAAAGTGAATGAAAATGGCCAATTTACTCACTCTGAGGCCTTAAAAAGTGTTTCTCCTCCACGGAAAGTGAATTAAATAACATTTGGATGCCTTTATTGTTCAATCAAAAACGCCCGTTTTTGGTGAAAAAGATAACCACCCCCCCTTACGACATGCTTCAGAAACAAAAAAAATGGTCCATTTTCAAATGTTGCGTCTTTGAACTACAATTCACATTTGTACGTGGATAATCACTTTTAGAGATAAAATTAGATGTTTAAAGTGATTTACAAGCTTCCAGGGGCCCTAAACACAAGATATGAGGAATGGGTAAATATGAATGAAAATGGCCAATTTATTCACTCTGAGGCCTTAAAAAGTTTTTCTCCACTCCAGAAAGTGAATTAAATAACATTTGTAGGCCTTTATTGTTCAATCAAAAACGCCCGATTTTTGATGAAAGAGATAACCACCCCCCCTTACGACATGCTTCAGAAACTAAAAAAATGGTCCGTTTTTAAATGTAGCCTCTTTGAACTACAATTCACATTTGTACGTGGAAAAGCACTTTTAAAGATCAAATGAGATGTTTAAAGTGATTTTCATGCTTCCAGGGGCCTTAAACACAAGATTTGAGGAATGGGTAAAAGTGAATGAAAATGGCCAATTTACTCACTCTGAGGCCTTAAAAAGTGTTTCTCCTCCACGGGAAGTGAATTAAATACCATTTGGAGGTCTTTATTGTTCAAGCGAAAACGCCTGATTTTTGATGAAAGAGATAACCACCCCCCCTTACGACATGCTTCTGAAACTGAAAAAATGGTTCATTTTCTAATGTTGCGTCTTTGAACCACAATTAACATTTGTACGTGGATAAACACTTTTAGAGCTAAAATTAGATGTTTAAAGTGATTTTCAAGCTTCCAGGGGCCCTAAACACGAGATTTGAGAAATGGGTAAACGTGAATGAAAATGGCCAATTTACTCACTCTGAGGCCTTAAAAAGTGTTTCTCCTCAACGGGAAGTGAATTAAATAACATTTGTAGGCCTTTATTGTTCAAGCGAAAACGCCCGATTATTGACGAAAGAGATAACCACCCCCCCTTACGACATGCTTCAGAAACTAAAAAAATGGTCCGTTTTCAAATGTTGCGTCTTTGAATGACAATTCACATTTGTACGTGGATAATCACTTTTAGAGCTAAAATTAGATGTTTAAAGTGATTTTCAAGCTTCCAGGGGCCCTAAACACAAGATTTGAGAAATGGGTAAAAGTGAATGAAAATGGCCAATTTACTCACTCTGAGGCCTTAAAAAGTGTTTCTCCTCCACGGGAAGTGAATTAAATAACATTTGTAGGCCTTTATTGTTCAAGCGAGAACGCCCGATTATTGACGAAAGAGATAACCACCCCCCCTTACGACATGCTTCAGAAACGTAAAAAATGGCCCGTTTTCAAATGTTGCGTCTTTGACTGACAATCCACATTTGTACGTGGATAATCACTTTTAGAGCTAAAATTAGATGTTTAACGTGATTTTCAAGCTTCCAGGGGCCCTAAACACGAGATTTGAAAAATGGGTAACCGTGAATGAAAATGGCCAATTTTTTCACTCTGCGGCCTTAAAAAGTGTTTCTCCTCCACGGAAAGTGAATAAAATAACATTTGGATGCCTTTATTGTTCAATCAAAAACGCCCGTTTTTTGGTGAAAAAGATAACCACCCCCCCTTACGACATGCTTCAGAAACGAAAAAAATGGTTCATTTTCAAATGTTGCGTCTTTGAACTACAATTCACATTTGTACGTGGATGATCACTTTTAGAGATAAAATTAGATGTTTAAAGTGATTTACAAGCTTCCAGGGGCCCTAAACACAAGATATGAGGAATGGGTAAATATGAATGAAAATGGCCAATTTATTCACTCTGAGGCCTTAAAAAGTTTTTCTCCACTCCAGAAAGTGAATTAAATAACATTTGTAGGCCTTTATTGTTCAATCAAAAACGCCCGATTTTTGACGAAAGAGATAACCACCCCCCCTTACGACATGCTTCAGGAACTAAAAAAATGGTCCGTTTTCAAATGTTGCCTCTTTGAACTACAATTCACATTTGTACGTGGAAAAGCACTTTTAAAGATCAAATGAGATGTTTAAAGTGATTTTCAAGCTTCCAGGGGCCCTAAACACAAGATTTGAGAAATGGGTAAAAGTGAATGAAAATGGCCAATTTACTCACTCTGAGGCCTTAATAAGTGTTTCTCCTCCACGGGAAGTGAATTAAATACCATTTGGAGGCCTTTATTGTTCAAGCGAAAACGCCTGATTTTTGATGAAAGAGATAACCACCCCCCCTTACGACATGCTTCTGAAACTAAAAAAATGGTTCATTTTCAAACGTTGCGTCTTTTGAACTACAATTAACATTGTACGTGGATAATCACTTTTAGAGATAAAATGAGATGTTTAAAGTGATTTTCAAGCTTCCAGGGGCCCTAAACACGAGATTTGAGAAATGGGTAACCGTGAATGAAAATGGCCAATTTACTCACTCTGCGGCCTTAAAAAGTGTTTCTCCTCCACGGAAAGTGAATAAAATAACATTTGGATGCCTTTATTGTTCAATCAAAAACGCCCGTTTTTTGGTGAAAAAGATAACCACCCCCCCTTACGACATGCTTCAGAAACGAAAAAAATGTTCCATTTTCAAATGTTGCGTCTTTGAACTACAATTCACATTTGTACGTGGATGATCACTTTTAGATATAAAATTAGATGTTTAAAGTGATTTACAAGCTTCCAGGGGCCCTAAACACAAGATATGAGGAATGGGTAAATATGAATGAAAATGGCCAATTTATTCACTCTGAGGCCTTAAAAAGTTTTTCTCCACTCCAGAAAGTGAATTAAATAACATTTGTAGGCCTTTATTGTTCAATCAAAAACGCCCGATTTTTGACGAAAGAGATAACCACCTCCCCTTACGACATGCTTCAGAAACTAAAAAAATGGTCCGTTTTCAAATGTTGCCTCTTTGAACTACAATTCACATTTGTACGTGGAAAAGCACTTTTAAAGATCAAATGAGATGTTTAAAGTGATTTTCATGCTTCCAGGGGCCTTAAACACAAGATTTGAGGAATGGGTAAAAGTGAATGAAAATGGCCAATTTACTCACTCTGAGGCCTTAAAAAGTGTTTCTCCTCCACGGGAAGTGAATTAAATACCATTTGGAGGTCTTTATTGTTCAAGCGAAAACGCCTGATTTTTGATGAAAGAGATAACCACCCCCCCTTACGACATGCTTCTGAAACTGAAAAAATGGGTCATTTTCTAATGTTGCGTCTTTGAACCACAATTAACATTTGTACGTGGATAAACACTTTTAGAGCTAAAATTAGATGTTTAAAGTGATTTTCAAGCTTCCAGGGGCCCTAAACACGAGATTTGAGAAATGGGTAAACGTGAATGAAAATGGCCAATTTACTCACTCTGAGGCCTTAAAAAGTGTTTCTCCTCAACGGGAAGTGAATTAAATAACATTTGTAGGCCTTTATTGTTCAAGCGAAAACGCCCGATTATTGACGAAAGAGATAACCACCCCCCCTTACGACATGCTTCAGAAACGAAAAAAATGGTCCGTTTTCAAATGTTGCGTCTTTGAATGACAATTCACATTTGTACGTGGATAATCACTTTTAGAGCTAAAATTAGATGTTTAAAGTGATTTTCAAGCTTCCAGGGGCCCTAAACACAAGATTTGAGAAATGGGTAAAAGTGAATGAAAATGGCCAATTTACTCACTCTGAGGCCTTAAAAAGTGTTTCTCCTCCACGGGAAGTGAATTAAATACCATTTTGAGGCCTTTATTGTTCAAGCAAAAACGCCTAATTCTTGGTGAAAGAGATAACCACCCCCCCTTACGACATGCTTCTGAAACTAAAAAAATGGTTCATTTTCAAATGTTGCGTCTTTTGAACTACAATTAACATTGTACGTGGATAATCACTTTTAGAGATAAAATTAGATGTTTAAAGTGATTTACAAGCTTCCAGGGGCCCTAAACACAAGATATGAGGAATGGGTAAATATGAATGAAAATGGCCAATTTATTCACTCTGAGGCCTTAAAAAGTTTTTCTCCACTCCAGAAAGTGAATTAAATAACATTTGTAGACCTTTATTGTTCAATCAAAAACGCCCGATTTTTGACGAAAGAGATAACCACCCCCCCTTACGACATGCTTCTGAAACAAAAAAAATGGTTCATTTTCAAATGTTGCATCTTTGAACGACAATCCACATTTGTACGTGGATAAACACTTTTAGAGATAAAATTAGATGTTTAAAGTGATTTTCAAGCTTCCAGGCGCCCTAAACACAAGATTTGAGAAATGGGTAAAAGTGAATGAAAATGGCCAATTTACTCACTCTGAGGCCTTAAAAAGTATTTCTCCTCCACGGGAAGTGAATTAAATAACATTTGTAGGCCTTTATTGTTCAAGCGAGAACGCCCGATTATTGACGAAAGAGATAACCACCCCCCCTTACGACATGCTTCAGAAACGTAAAAAATGGCCCGTTTTCAAATGTTGCGTCTTTGACTGACAATCCACATTTGTACGTGGATAATCACTTTTAGAGCTAAAATTAGATGTTTAAAGTGATTTTCAAGCTTCCAGGGGCCCTAAACACGAGATTTGAAAAATGGGTAACCGTGAATGAAAATGGCCAATTTTTTCACTCTGCGGCCTTAAAAAGTGTTTCTCCTCCACAGAAAGTGAATAAAATAACATTTGGATGCCTTTATTGTTCAATCAAAAACGCCCGTTTTTTGGTGAAAAAGATAACCACCCCCCCTTACGACATGCTTCAGAAACGAAAAAAATGGTCCATTTTCAAATGTTGCGTCTTTGAACTACAATTCACATTTGTACGTGGATGATCACTTTTAGAGATAAAATTAGATGTCTAAAGTGATTTACAAGCTTCCAGGGGCCCTAAACACAAGATATGAGGAATGGGTAAATATGAATGAAAATGGCCAATTTATTCACTCTGAGGCCTTAAAAAGTTTTTCTCCACTCCAGAAAGTGAATTAAATAACATTTGTAGGCCTTTATTGTTCAATCAAAAACGCCCGATTTTTGATGAAAGAGATAACCACCCCCCCTTACGACATGCTTCAGAAACTAAAAAAATGGTCCGTTTTTAAATGTAGCCTCTTTGAACTACAATTCACATTTGTACGTGGAAAAGCACTTTTAAAGATCAAATGAGATGTTTAAAGTGATTTTCATGCTTCCAGGGGCCTTAAACACAAGATTTGAAAAATGGGTAACCGTGAATGAAAATGGCCAATTTTTTCACTCTGCGGCCTTAAAAAGTGTTTCTGCTCCACGGAAAGTGAATAAAATAACATTTGGATGCCTTTATTGTTCAATCAAAAACGCCTGTTTTTTGGTGAAAAAGATAACCACCCCCCCTTACACATGCTTCAGAAACTAAAAAAATGGTCCATTTTCAAATGTTGCGTCTTTGAACTACAATTCACATTTGTACGTAGATGATTACTTTTAGAGATAAAATTAGATGTTTAAAGTGATTTACAAGCTTTCAGGGGCCCTAAACACAAGATATGAGGAATGGGTAAATATGAATGAAAATGGGCAATTTATTCACTCTGAGGCCTTAAAAAGTTTTTCTCCACTCCAGAAAGTGAATTAAATAACATTTGTAGACCTTTATTGTTCAATCAAAAACGCCCGATTTTTGACGAAAGAGATAACCACCCCCCCTTACGACATGCTTCAGAAACAAAAAAATTGTTCATTTTCAAATGTTGCATCTTTGAACGACAATCCACATTTGTACGTGGATAGACACTTTTAGAGATAAAATTAGATGTTTAAAGTGATTTTCAAGCTTCCAGGGGCCCTAAACACAAGATTTGAGAAATGGGTAAAAGTGAATGAAAATGGCCAATTTACTCACTCTGAGGCCTTAAAAAGTGTTTCTCCTCAACGGGAAGTGAATTAAATAACATTTGTAGGCCTTTATTGTTCAAGCAAAAACGCCCGATTATTGACGAAAGAGATAACCACCCCCCCTTACGACATGCTTCAGAAACGAAAAAAATGGTCCGTTTTCAAATGTTGCGTCTTTGAATGACAATCCACATTTGTACGTGGATAATCACTTTTAGAGCTAAAATTAGATGTTTAAAGTGATTTTCAAGCTTCCAGGGGCCCTAAACACAAGATTTGAGAAATGGGTAAAAGTGAATGAAAATGGCCAATTTACTCACTCTGAGGCCTTAAAAAGTGTTTCTCCTCCACGGGAAGTGAATTAAATACCATTTGGAGGCCTTTATTGTTCAAGCGAAAACGCCTGATTTTTGATGAAAGAGATAACTACCCCCCCTTACGACATGCTTCTGAAACTAAAAAAATGGTTCATTTTCAAATGTTGCGTCTTTTGAACTACAATTAACATTGTACGTGGATAATCACTTTTAGAGATAAAATTAGATGTTTAAAGTGATTTACAAGCTTCCAGGGGCCCTAAACACAAGATATGAGGAATGGGTAAATATGAATGAAAATGGCCAATTTATTCACTCTGAGGCCTTAAAAAGTTTTTCTCCACTCCAGAAAGTGAATTAAATAACATTTGTAGACCTTTATTGTTCAATCAAAAACGCCCGATTTTTGACGAAAGAGATAACCACCCCCCCCTTACGACATGCTTCAGAAACAAAAAAAATGGTTCATTTTCAAATGTTGCATCTTTGAACGACAATCCACATTTGTACGTGGATAAACACTTTTAGAGATAAAATTAGATGTTTAAAGTGATTTTCAAGCTTCCAGGGGCCCTAAACACAAGATTTGAGAAATGGGTAAAAGTGAATGAAAATGGCCAATTTACTCACTCTGAGGCCTTAAAAAGTGTTTCTCCTCCACGGAAAGTGAATAAAATAACATTTGGATGCCTTTATTGTTCAATCAAAAACGCCCGTTTTTGGTGAAAAAGATAACCACCCCCCCTTACGACATGCTTCAGAAACAAAAAAAATGGTCCATTTTCAAATGTTGCGTCTTTGAACTACAATTCACATTTGTACGTGGATAATCACTTTTAGAGATAAAATTAGATGTTTAAAGTGATTTACAAGCTTCCAGGGGCCCTAAACACAAGATATGAGGAATGGGTAAATATGAATGAAAATGGCCAATTTATTCACTCTGAGGCCTTAAAAAGTTTTTCTCCACTCCAGAAAGTGAATTAAATAACATTTGTAGACCTGTATTGTTCAATCAAAAACGCCCGATTTTTGACGAAAGAGATAACCACCCCCCCCTTACGACATGCTTCAGAAACTAAAAAAATGGTCCGTTTTTAAATGTAGCCTCTTTGAACTACAATTCACATTTGTACGTGGAAAAGCACTTTTAAAGATCAAATGAGATGTTTAAAGTGATTTTCATGCTTCCAGGGGCCTTAAACACAAGATTTGAAAAATGGGTAACCGTGAATGAAAATGGCCATTTTTTCACTCTGCGGCCTTAAAAAGTGTTTCTGCTCCACGGAAAGTGAATAAAATAACATTTGGATGCCTTTATTGTTCAATCAAAAACGCCTGTTTTTTGGTGAAAAAGATAACCACCCCCCCTTACACATGCTTCAGAAACTAAAAAAATGGTCCATTTTCAAATGTTGCGTCTTTGAACTACAATTCACATTTGTACGTAGATGATTACTTTTAGAGATAAAATTAGATGTTTAAAGTGATTTACAAGCTTTCAGGGGCCCTAAACACAAGATATGAGGAATGGGTAAATATGAATGAAAATGGGCAATTTATTCACTCTGAGGCCTTAAAAAGTTTTTCTCCACTCCAGAAAGTGAATTAAATAACATTTGTAGACCTTTATTGTTCAATCAAAAACGCCCGATTCTTGACGAAAGAGATAACTACCCCCCCTTACGACATACTTCAGAAACAAAAAAAATTGTTCATTTTCAAATGTTGCATCTTTGAACGACAATCCACATTTGTACGTGGATAGACACTTTTAGAGATAAAATTAGATGTTTAAAGTGATTTTCAAGCTTCCAGGGGCCCTAAACACAAGATTTGAGAAATGGGTAAAAGTGAATGAAAATGGCCAATTTACTCACTCTGAGGCCTTAAAAAGTGTTTCTCCTCAACGGGAAGTGAATTAAATAACATTTGTAGGCCTTTATTGTTCAAGCAAAAACGCCCGATTATTGACGAAAGAGATAACCACCCCCCCTTACGACATGCTTCAGAAACGAAAAAAATGGTCCGTTTTCAAATGTTGCGTCTTTGAATGACAATCCACATTTGTACGTGGATAATCACTTTTAGAGCTAAAATTAGATGTTTAAAGTGATTTTCAAGCTTCCAGGGGCCCTAAACACAAGATTTGAGAAATGGGTAAAAGTGAATGAAAATGGCCAATTTACTCACTCTGAGGCCTTAAAAAGTGTTTCTCCTCCACGGGAAGTGAATTAAATACCATTTGGAGGCCTTTATTGTTCAAGCGAAAACGCCTGATTTTTGATGAAAGAGATAACCACCCCCCCTTACGACATGCTTCTGAAACTAAAAAAATGGTTCATTTTCAAATGTTGCGTCTTTTGAACTACAATTAACATTGTACGTGGATAATCACTTTTAGAGATAAAATTAGATGTTTAAAGTGATTTACAAGCTTCCAGGGGCCCTAAACACAAGATATGAGGAATGGGTAAATATGAATGAAAATGGCCAATTTATTCACTCTGAGGCCTTAAAAAGTTTTTCTCCACTCCAGAAAGTGAATTAAATAACATTTGTAGACCTTTATTGTTGAATCAAAAACGCCCGATTTTTGACGAAAGAGATAACCACCCCCCCCTTACGACATGCTTCAGAAACAAAAAAAATGGTTCATTTTCAAATGTTGCATCTTTGAACGACAATCCACATTTGTACGTGGATAAACACTTTAAGAGATAAAATTAGATGTTTAAAGTGATTTTCAAGCTTCCAGGGGCCCTAAACACAAGATTTGAGAAATGGGTAAAAGTGAATGAAAATGGCCAATTTACTCACTCTGAGGCCTTAAAAAGTGTTTCTCCTCCACGGAAAGTGAATAAAATAACATTTGGATGCCTTTATTGTTCAATCAAAAACGCCCGTTTTTGGTGAAAAAGATAACCACCCCCCCTTACGACATGCTTCAGAAACAAAAAAAATGGTCCATTTTCAAATGTTGCGTCTTTGAACTACAATTCACATTTGTACGTGGATAATCACTTTTAGAGATAAAATTAGATGTTTAAAGTGATTTACAAGCTTCCAGGGGCCCTAAACACAAGATATGAGGAATGGGTAAATATGAATGAAAATGGCCAATTTATTCACTCTGAGGCCTTAAAAAGTTTTTCTCCACTCCAGAAAGTGAATTAAATAACATTTGTAGACCTGTATTGTTCAATCAAAAACGCCCGATTTTTGACGAAAGAGATAACCACCCTCCCTTACGACATGCTTCAGAAACAAAAAAAATGGTTCATTTTCAAATGTTGCATCTTTGAACGACAATCCACATTTGTACGTGGATAAACACTTTTAGAGATAAAATTAGATGTTTAAAGTGATTTTCAAGCTTCCAGGGGCCCTAAACACAAGATTTGAGAAATGGGTAAAAGTGAATGAAAATGGCCAATTTACTCACTCTGAGGCCTTAAAAAGTGTTTCTCCTCCACGGAAAGTGAATTAAATAACATTTGGATGCCTTTATTGTTCAATCAAAAACGCCCGTTTTTGGTGAAAAAGATAACCACCCCCCCTTACGACATGCTTCAGAAACAAAAAAAATGGTCCATTTTCAAATGTTGCGTCTTTGAACTACAATTCACATTTGTACGTGGATAATCACTTTTAGAGATAAAATTAGATGTTTAAAGTGATTTACAAGCTTCCAGGGGCCCTAAACACAAGATATGAGGAATGGGTAAATATGAATGAAAATGGCCAATTTATTCACTCTGAGGCCTTAAAAAGTTTTTCTCCACTCCAGAAAGTGAATTAAATAACATTTGTAGACCTGTATTGTTCAATCAAAAACGCCCGATTTTTGACGAAAGAGATAACCACCCCCCCTTACGACATGCTTCAGAAACAAAAAAATGGTTCATTTTCAAATGTTGCATCTTTGAACGACAATCCACATTTGTACGTGGATAAACACTTTTAGAGATAAAATTAGATGTTTAAAGTGATTTTCAAGCTTCCAGGGGCCCTAAACACAAGATTTGAGAAATGTTTAAAAGTGAATGAAAATGGCCAATTTACTCACTCTGAGACCTTAAAAAGTGTTTCTCCTCAACGGGAAGTGAATTAAATAACATTTGTAGGCATTTATTGTTCAAGCGAAAACGCCCGATTATTGACGAAAGAGATAACCCCCCCCCCTTACGACATGCTTCAGAAACGAAAAAAATGGTCCGTTTTCAAATGTTGCGTCTTTGAATGACAATCCACATTTGTACGTGGATAATCACTTTTAGAGCTAAAATTAGATGTTTAAAGTGATTTTCAAGCTTCCAGGGGCCCTAAACACAAGATTTGAGAAATGGGTAAAAGTGAATGAAAATGGCCAATTTACTCACTCTGAGGCCTTAAAAGTGTTTCTCCTCCACGGGAAGTGAATTAAATACCATTTGGAGGCCTTTATTGTTCAAGCGAAAACGCCTGATTTTTGATGAAAGAGATAACCACCCCCCCTTACGACATGCTTCTGAAACTAAAAAAATGGTTCATTTTCAAATGTTGCGTCTTTTGAACTACAATTAACATTGTACGTGGATAATCACTTTTAGAGATAAAATTAGATGTTTAAAGTGATTTACAAGCTTCCAGGGGCCCTAAACACAAGATATGAGGAATGGGTAAATATGAATGAAAATGGCCAATTTATTCACTCTGAGGCCTTAAAAAGTTTTTCTCCACTCCAGAAAGTGAATTAAATAACATTTGTAGACCTTTATTGTTCAATCAAAAACGCCCGATTTTTGACGAAAGAGATAACCACCCCCCCTTACGACATGCTTCAGAAACAAAAAAAATGGTTCATTTTCAAATGTTGCATCTTTGAACGACAATCCACATTTGTACGTGGATAAACACTTTTAGAGATAAAATTAGATGTTTAAAGTGATTTACAAGCTTCCAGGGGCCCTAAACACAAGATATGAGGAATGGGTAAATATGAATGAAAATGGCCAATTTATTCACTCTGAGGCCTTAAAAAGTTTTTCTCCACTCCAGAAAGTGAATTAAATAACATTTGTAGACCTTTATTGTTCAATCAAAAACGCCCGATTTTTGACGAAAGAGATAACCACCCCCCCCTTACGACATGCTTCAGAAACTAAAAAAATGGTCCGTTTTTAAATGTAGCCTCTTTGAACTACAATTCACATTTGTACGTGGAAAAGCACTTTTAAAGATCAAATGAGATGTTTAAAGTGATTTTCATGCTTCCAGGGGCCTTAAACACAAGATTTGAGGAATGGGTAAAAGTGAATAAAAATGGCCAATTTACTCACTCTGAGGCCTTAAAAAGTGTTTCTCCTCCACGGGAAGTGAATTAAATAACATTTGTAGGCCTTTATTGTTCAAGCGAGAACGCCCGATTATTGACGAAAGAGATAACCACCCTCCCTTACGACATGCTTCAGAAACGTAAAAAATGGCCCGTTTTCAAATGTTGCGTCTTTGAATGACAATCCACATTTTTACGTGGATAATCACTTTTAGAGCTAAAATTAGATGTTTAAAGTGATTTTCAAGCTTCCAGGGGCCCTAAACACGAGATTTGAAAAATGGGTAACCGTGAATGAAAATGGCCAATTTTTTCCACTCTGCGGCCTTAAAAAGTGTTTCTGCTCCACGGAAAGTGAATAAAATAACATTTGGATGCCTTTATTGTTCAATCAAAAACGCCTGTTTTTTGGTGAAAAAGATAACCACCCCCCCTTACACATGCTACAGAAACGAAAAAAATGGTCCATTTTCAAATGTTGCGTCTTTGAACTACAATTCACATTTGTACGTAGATGATTACTTTTAGAGATAAAATTAGATGTTTAAAGTGATTTTCAAGCTTCCAGGGGCCCTAAACACAAGATTTGAGAAATGGGTAAAAGTGAATGAAAATGGCCAATTTACTCACTCTGAGGCCTTAAAAAGTGTTTCTCCTCAACGGGAAGTGAATTAAATAACATTTGTAGGCCTTTATTGTTCAAGCAAAAACGCCCGATTATTGACGAAAGAGATAACCACCCCCCCTTACGACATGCTTCAGAAACGAAAAAAATGGTCCGTTTTCAAATGTTGCGTCTTTGAATGACAATCCACATTTGTACGTGGATAATCACTTTTAGAGCTAAAATTAGATGTTTAAAGTGATTTTCAAGCTTCCAGGGGCCCTAAACACAAGATTTGAGAAATGGGTAAAAGTGAATGAAAATGGCCAATTTACTCACTCTGAGGCCTTAAAAGTGTTTCTCCTCCACGGGAAGTGAATTAAATACCATTTGGAGGCCTTTATTGTTCAAGCGAAAACGCCTGATTTTTGATGAAAGAGATAACCACCCCCCCCTTACGACATGCTTCTGAAACTAAAAAAATGGTTCATTTTCAAATGTTGCGTCTTTTGAACTACAATTAACATTGTACGTGGATAATCACTTTTAGAGATAAAATTAGATGTTTAAAGTGATTTACAAGCTTCCAGGGGCCCTAAACACAAGATATGAGGAATGGGTAAATATGAATGAAAATGGCCAATTTATTCACTCTGAGGCCTTAAAAAGTTTTTCTCCACTCCAGAAAGTGAATTAAATAACATTTGTAGACCTTTATTGTTCAATCAAAAACGCCCGATTTTTGACGAAAGAGATAACCACCCCCCCTTACGACATGCTTCAGAAACAAAAAAAATGGTTCATTTTCAAATGTTGCATCTTTGAACGACAATCCACATTTGTACGTGGATAAACACTTTTAGAGATAAAATTAGATGTTTAAAGTGATTTACAAGCTTCCAGGGGCCCTAAACACAAGATATGAGGAATGGGTAAATATGAATGAAAATGGCCAATTTATTCACTCTGAGGCCTTAAAAAGTTTTTCTCCACTCCAGAAAGTGAATTAAATAACATTTGTAGACCTTTATTGTTCAATCAAAAACGCCCGATTTTTGACGAAAGAGATAACCACCCCCCCTTACGACATGCTTCAGAAACTAAAAAAATGGTCCGTTTTTAAATGTAGCCTCTTTGAACTACAATTCACATTTGTACGTGGAAAAGCACTTTTAAAGATCAAATGAGATGTTTAAAGTGATTTTCATGCTTCCAGGGGCCTTAAACACAAGATTTGAGGAATGGGTAAAAGTGAATGAAAATGGCCAATTTACTCACTCTGAGGCCTTAAAAAGTGTTTCTCCTCCACGGGAAGTGAATTAAATAACATTTGTAGGCCTTTATTGTTCAAGCGAGAACGCCCGATTATTGACGAAAGAGATAACCACCCCCCCTTACGACATGCTTCAGAAACGTAAAAAATGGCCCGTTTTCAAATGTTGTGTCTTTGAATGACAATCCACATTTTTACGTGGATAATCACTTTTAGAGCTAAAATTAGATGTTTAAAGTGATTTTCAAGCTTCCAGGGGCCCTAAACACGAGATTTGAAAAATGGGTAACCGTGAATGAAAATGGCCAATTTTTTCCACTCTGCGGCCTTAAAAAGTGTTTCTGCTCCACGGAAACTGAATAAAATAACATTTGGATGCCTTTATTGTTCAATCAAAAACGCCTGTTTTTTGGTGAAAAAGATAACCACCCCCCCTTACACATGCTTCAGAAACGAAAAAAATGGTCCATTTTCAAATGTTGCGTCTTTGAACTACAATTCACATTTGTACGTAGATGATTACTTTTAGAGATAAAATTAGATGTTTAAAGTGATTTTCAAGCTTCCAGGGGCCCTAAACACAAGATTTGAGAAATGGGTAAAAGTGAATGAAAATGGCCAATTTACTCACTCTGAGGCCTTAAAAAGTGTTTCTCCTCAACGGGAAATAACATTTGTAGGCCTTTATTGTTCAAGCAAAAACGCCCGATTATTGACGAAAGAGATAACCACCCCCCCTTACGACATGCTTCAGAAACGAAAAAAATGGTCCGTTTTCAAATGTTGCGTCTTTGAATGACAATCCACATTTGTACGTGGATAATCACTTTTAGAGCTAAAATTAGATGTTTAAAGTGATTTTCAAGCTTCCAGGGGCCCTAAACACAAGATTTGAGAAATGGGTAAAAGTGAATGAAAATGGCCAATTTACTCACTCTGAGGCCTTAAAAAGTGTTTCTCCTCCACGGGAAGTGAATTAAATACCATTAGGAGGCCTTTATTGTTCAAGCGAAAATGCCTGATTTTTGATGAAAGAGATAACCACCCCCCCTTACGACATGCTTCTGAAACTAAAAAAATGGTTCATTTTCAAATGTTGCGTCTTTTGAACTACAATTAACATTGTACGTGGATAATCACTTTTAGAGATAAAATTAGATGTTTAAAGTGATTTACAAGCTTCCAGGGGCCCTAAACACAAGATATGAGGAATGGGTAAATATGAATGAAAATGGCCAATTTATTCACTCTGAGGCCTTAAAAAGTTTTTCTCCACTCCAGAAAGTGAATTAAATAACATTTGTAGACCTTTATTGTTCAATCAAAAACGCCCGATTTTTGACGAAAGAGATAACCACCCCCCCCTTACGACATGCTTCAGAAACAAAAAAAATGGTTCATTTTCAAATGTTGCATCTTTGAACGACAATCCACATTTGTACGTGGATAAACACTTTTAGAGATAAAATTAGATGTTTAAAGTGATTTTCAAGCTTCCAGGGGCCCTAAACACAAGATTTGAGAAATGGGTAAAAGTGAATGAAAATGGCCAATTTACTCACTCTGAGGCCTTAAAAAGTGTTTCTCCTCCACGGAAAGTGAATAAAATAACATTTGGATGCCTTTATTGTTCAATCAAAAACGCCCGTTTTTGGTGAAAAAGATAACCACCCCCCCTTACGACATGCTTCAGAAACAAAAAAAATGGTCCATTTTCAAATGTTGCGTCTTTGAACTACAATTCACATTTGTACGTGGATAATCACTTTTAGAGATAAAATTAGATGTTTAAAGTGATTTACAAGCTTCCAGGGGCCCTAAACACAAGATATGAGGAATGGGTAAATATGAATGAAAATGGCCAATTTATTCACTCTGAGGCCTTAAAAAGTTTTTCTCCACTCCAGAAAGTGAATTAAATAACATTTGTAGACCTGTATTGTTCAATCAAAAACGCCCGATTTTTGACGAAAGAGATAACCACCCCCCCTTACGACATGCTTCAGAAACAAAAAAAATGGTTCATTTTCAAATGTTGCATCTTTGAACGACAATCCACATTTGTACGTGGATAAACACTTTTAGAGATAAAATTAGATGTTTAAAGTGATTTTCAAGCTTCCAGGGGCCCTAAACACAAGATTTGAGAAATGGGTAAAAGTGAATGAAAATGGCCAATTTACTCACTCTGAGGCCTTAAAAAGTGTTTCTCCTCCACGGAAAGTGAATTAAATAACATTTGGATGCCTTTATTGTTCAATCAAAAACGCCCGTTTTTGGTGAAAAAGATAACCACCCCCCCTTACGACATGCTTCAGAAACAAAAAAAATGGTCCATTTTCAAATGTTGCGTCTTTGAACTACAATTCACATTTGTACGTGGATAATCACTTTTAGAGATAAAATTAGATGTTTAAAGTGATTTACAAGCTTCCAGGGGCCCTAAACACAAGATATGAGGAATGGGTAAATATGAATGAAAATGGCCAATTTATTCACTCTGAGGCCTTAAAAAGTTTTTCTCCACTCCAGAAAGTGAATTAAATAACATTTGTAGACCTGTATTGTTCAATCAAAAACGCCCGATTTTTGACGAAAGAGATAACCACCCCCCCTTACGACATGCTTCAGAAACAAAAAAATGGTTCATTTTCAAATGTTGCATCTTTGAACGACAATCCACATTTGTACGTGGATAAACACTTTTAGAGATAAAATTAGATGTTTAAAGTGATTTTCAAGCTTCCAGGGGCCCTAAACACAAGATTTGAGAAATGTTTAAAAGTGAATGAAAATGGCCAATATACTCACTCTGAGGCCTTAAAAAGTGTTTCTCCTCAACGGGAAGTGAATTAAATAACATTTGTAGGCATTTATTGTTCAAGCGAAAACGCCCGATTATTGACGAAAGAGATAACCACCCCCCCTTACGACATGCTTCAGAAACGAAAAAAATGGTCCGTTTTCAAATGTTGCGTCTTTGAATGACAATCCACATTTGTACGTGGATAATCACTTTTAGAGCTAAAATTAGATGTTTAAAGTGATTTTCAAGCTTCCAGGGGCCCTAAACACAAGATTTGAGAAATGGGTAAAAGTGAATGAAAATGGCCAATTTACTCACTCTGAGGCCTTAAAAGTGTTTCTCCTCCACGGGAAGTGAATTAAATACCATTTGGAGGCCTTTATTGTTCAAGCGAAAACGCCTGATTTTTGATGAAAGAGATAACCACCCCCCCCTTACGACATGCTTCTGAAACTAAAAAAATGGTTCATTTTCAAATGTTGCGTCTTTTGAACTACAATTAACATTGTACGTGGATAATCACTTTTAGAGATAAAATTAGATGTTTAAAGTGATTTACAAGCTTCCAGGGGCCCTAAACACAAGATTTGAGAAATGTTTAAAAGTGAATGAAAATGGCCAATATACTCACTCTGAGGCCTTAAAAAGTGTTTCTCCTCAACGGGAAGTGAATTAAATAACATTTGTAGGCATTTATTGTTCAAGCGAAAACGCCCGATTATTGACGAAAGAGATAACCACCCCCCCTTACGACATGCTTCAGAAACGAAAAAAATGGTCCGTTTTCAAATGTTGCGTCTTTGAATGACAATCCACATTTGTACGTGGATAATCACTTTTAGAGCTAAAATTAGATGTTTAAAGTGATTTTCAAGCTTCCAGGGGCCCTAAACACAAGATTTGAGAAATGTTTAAAAGTGAATGAAAATGGCCAATATACTCACTCTGAGGCCTTAAAAAGTGTTTCTCCTCAACGGGAAGTGAATTAAATAACATTTGTAGGCATTTATTGTTCAAGCGAAAACGCCCGATTATTGACGAAAGAGATAACCACCCCCCCTTACGACATGCTTCAGAAACGAAAAAAATGGTCCGTTTTCAAATGTTGCGTCTTTGAATGACAATCCACATTTGTACGTGGATAATCACTTTTAGAGCTAAAATTAGATGTTTAAAGTGATTTTCAAGCTTCCAGGGGCCCTAAACACAAGATTTGAGAAATGGGTAAAAGTGAATGAAAATGGCCAATTTACTCACTCTGAGGCCTTAAAAGTGTTTCTCCTCCACGGGAAGTGAATTAAATACCATTTGGAGGCCTTTATTGTTCAAGCGAAAACGCCAGATTTTTGATGAAAGAGATAACCACCCCCCCTTACGACATGCTTCTGAAACTAAAAAAATGGTTCATTTTCAAATGTTGCGTCTTTTGAACTACAATTAACATTGTACGTGGATAATCACTTTTAGAGATAAAATTAGATGTTTAAAGTGATTTACAAGCTTCCAGGGGCCCTAAACACAAGATATGAGGAATGGGTAAATATGAATGAAAATGGCCAATTTATTCACTCTGAGGCCTTAAAAAGTTTTTCTCCACTCCAGAAAGTGAATTAAATAACATTTGTAGACCTTTATTGTTCAATCAAAAACGCCCGATTTTTGACGAAAGAGATAACCACCCCCCCTTACGACATGCTTCAGAAACAAAAAAAATGGTTCATTTTCAAATGTTGCATCTTTGAACGACAATCCACATTTGTACGTGGATAAACACTTTTAGAGATAAAATTAGATGTTTAAAGTGATTTACAAGCTTCCAGGGGCCCTAAACACAAGATTTGAGAAATGGGTAAAAGTGAATGAAAATGGCCAATTTACTCACTCTGAGGCCTTAAAAAATGTTTCTCCTCCACGGAAAGTGAATAAAATAACATTTGGATGCCTTTATTGTTCAATCAAAAACACCCGTTTTTTGGTGAAAAAGATAACCACCCCCCCTTACGACATGCTTCAGAAACGAAAAAAATGGTCCATTTTCAAATGTTGCGTCTTTGAACTACAATTCACATTTGTACGTGGATGATCACTTTTAGAGATAAAGTTAGATGTTTAAAGTGATTTTCAAGCTTCCAGGGGCCCTAAACACAAGATTTGAGAAATGGGTAAAAGTGAATGAAAATGGCCAATTTACTCACTCTGAGGCCTTAAAAAGTGTTTCTCCTCAACGGGAAGTGAATTAAATAACATTTGTAGGCCTTTATTGTTCAAGCGAAAATGCCCGATTATTGACGAAAGAGATAACCACCCCCCCTTACGACATGCTTCAGAAACAAAAAAAAAGGTTCATTTTCAAATGTTGCGTCTTTGAACTACAATTAACATTGTACGTGGATAATCACTTTTAGAGATAAAATGAGATGTTTAAAGTGATTTTCAAGCTTCCAGGGGCCCTAAACACGAGATTTGAGAAATGGGTAAACGTGAATGAAAATGGCCAATTTACTCACTCTGCGGCCTTAAAAAGTGTTTCTCCTCCACGGAAAGTGAATAAAATAACATTTGGATGCCTTTATTGTTCAATCAAAAACACCTGTTTTTTGGTGAAAAAGATAACCACCCCCCCCTTACGACATGCTTCTGAAACGAAAAAAACTGGTTCATTTTCAAATGTTGCGTCTTTTGAACTACAATTAACATTGTACGTGGATAATCACTTTTAGAGATAAAATTAGATGTTTAAAGTGATTTACAAGCTTCCAGGGGCCCTAAACACAAGATATGAGGAATGGGTAAATATGAATGAAAATGGCCAATTTATTCACTCTGAGGCCTTAAAAAGTTTTTCTCCACTCCAGAAAGTGAATTAAATAACATTTGTAGACCTTTATTGTTCAATCAAAACGCCCGATTTTTGACGAAAGAGATAACCACCCCCCCTTACGACATGCTTCAGAAACTAAAAAAATGGTCCGTTTTTAAATGTAGCCTCTTTGAACTACAATTCACATTTGTACGTGGAAAAGCACTTTTAAAGATCAAATGAGATGTTTAAAGTGATTTTCATGCTTCCAGGGGCCTTAAACACAAGATTTGAGGAATGGGTAAAAGTGAATGAAAATGGCCAATTTACTCACTCTGAGGCCTTAAAAAGTGTTTCTCCTCCACGGGAAGTGAATTAAATACCATTTGGAGGCCTTTATTGTTCAAGCGAAAACGCCTGATTTTTGATGAAAGAGATAACCACCCCCCCTTACGACATGCTTCTGAAACTAAAAAAATGGTTCATTTTCAAATGTTGCGTCTTTTGAACTAAAATTAACATTGTACGTGGATAATCACTTTTAGAGATAAAATTAGATGTTTAAAGTGATTTACAAGCTTCCAGGGGCCCTAAACACAAGATATGAGGAATGGGTAAATATGAATGAAAATGGCCAATTTATTCACTCTGAGGCCTTAAAAAATTTTCTCCACTCCAGAAAGTGAATTAAATAACATTTGTAGACCTTTATTGTTCAATCAAAAACGCCCGAGTTTTGACGAAAGAGATAACCACCCCCCCTTACGACATGCTTCAGAAACAAAAAAAATGGTTCATTTTCAAATGTTGCATCTTTGAACGACAATCCACATTTGTACGTGGATAGACACTTTTAGAGATAAAATTTGATGTTTAAAGTGATTTTCAAGCTTCCAGGGGCCCTAAACACAAGATTTGAGAAATGGGTAAAAGTGAATGAAAATGGCCAATTTACTCACTCTGAGGCCTTAAAAAGTGTTTCTCCTCCACGGGAAGTGAATTAAATAACATTTGTAGGCCTTTATTGTTCAAGCAAAAACGCCCGATTTTTGAAGAAAGAGATAACCACCCCCCCTTACGACATGCTTCTGAAACTAAAAAAATGGTTCATTTTCAAATGTTGCGTCTTTTGAACTACAATTAACATTGTACATGGATAATCACTTTTAGAGATAAAATGAGATGTTTAAAGTGATTTTCAAGCTTCCAGGGGCCCTAAACACGAGATTTGAAAAATGGGTAACCGTGAATGAAAATGGCCAATTTTTTCACTCTGCGGCCTTAAAAAGTGTTTCTCCTCCACGGAAAGTGAATAAAATAACATTTGGATGCCTTTATTGTTCAATCAAAAACGCCCGTTTTTTGGTGAAAAAGATAACCACCCCCCCTTACGACATGCTTCAGAAACGAAAAAAATGGTCCATTTTCAAATGTTGCGTCTTTGAACTACAATTCACATTTGTACGTGGATGATCACTTTTAGAGATAAAATTAGATGTTTAAAGTGATTTACAAGCTTCCAGGGGCCCTAAACACAAGATATGAGGAATGGGTAAATATGAATGAAAATGGCCAATTTATTCACTCTGAGGCCTTAAAAAGTTTTTCTCCACTCCAGAAAGTGAATTAAATAACATTTGTAGACCTTTATTGTTCAATCAAAAACGCCCGATTTTTGACGAAAGAGATAACCACCCCCCCTTACGACATGCTTCAGAAACAAAAAAATGGTTCTATTTCAAATGTTGCATCTTTGAACGACAATCCACATTTGTACGTGGATAAACACTTTTAGAGATAAAATGAGATGTTTAAAGTGATTTTCAAGCTTCCAGGGGCCCTAAACACAAGATTTGAGAAATGGGAAAAAGTGAATGAAAATGGCCAATTTACTCACTCTGAGGCCTTAAAAAGTGTTTCTCCTCAACGGGAAGTGAATTAAATAACATTTGTAGGCCTTTATTGTTCAAGCGAAAACGCCCGATTATTGACGAAAGAGATAACTACCCCCCCTTACGACATGCTTCAGAAACGAAAAAAATGGTCCGTTTTCAAATGTTGCGTCTTTGAATGACAATCCACATTTGTACGTGGATAATCACTTTTAGAGCTAAAATTAGATGTTTAAAGTGATTTTCAAGCTTCCAGGGGCCCTAAACACAAGATTTGAGAAATGGGTAAAAGTGAATGAAAATGGCCAATTTACTCACTCTGAGGCCTTAAAAAGTGTTTCTCCTCCACGGGAAGTGTATTAAATACCATTTGGAGGCCTTTATTGTTCAAGTGAAAACGCCTGATTTTTGATGAAAGAGATAACCACCCCCCCTTACGACATGCTTCTGAAACTAAAAAAATGGTTCATTTTCAAACGTTGCGTCTTTTGAACTACAATTAACATTGTACGTGGATAATCACTTTTAGAGATAAAATGAGATGTTTAAAGTGATTTTCAAGCTTCCAGGGGCCCTAAACACGAGATTTGAGAAATGGGTAACCGTGAATGAAAATGGCCAATTTACTCACTCTGCGGCCTTAAAAAGTGTTTCTCCTCCACGGAAAGTGAATAAAATAACATTTGGATGCCTTTATTGTTCAATCAAAAACGCCTGTTTTTTGGTAAAAAAGATAACCACCCCCCCTTACGATATGCTTCAGAAACGAAAAAAATGTTCCATTTTCAAATGTTGCATCTTTGAACTACAATTCACATTTGTACGTGGATGATCACTTTTAGAGATAAAATTAGATGTTTAAAGTGATTTACAAGCTTCCAGGGGCCCTAAACACAAGATATGAGGAATGGGTAAATATGAATGAAAATGGCCAATTTATTCACTCTGAGGCCTTAAAAAGTTTTTCTCCACTCCAGAAAGTGAATTAAATAACATTTGTAGGCCTTTATTGTTCAATCAAAAACGCCCGATTTTTGACGAAAGAGATAACCACCCCCCCTTACGACATGCTTCAGAAACTAAAAAAATGGTCCTTTTTCAAATGTTGCCTCTTTGAACTACAATTCACATTTGTACGTGGAAAAGCACTTTTAAAGATCAAATGAGATGTTTAAAGTGATTTTCATGCTTCCAGGGGCCTTAAACACAAGATTTGAGGAATGGGTAAAAGTGAATGAAAATGGCCAATTTACTCACTCTGAGGCCTTAAAAAGTGTTTCTCCTCCACGGGAAGTGAATTAAATACCATTTGGAGGTCTTTATTGTTCAAGCGAAAACGCCTGATTTTTGATGAAAGAGATAACCACCCCCCCTTACGACATGCTTCTGAAACTGAAAAAATGGTTCATTTTCAAATGTTGCGTCTTTGAACCACAATTAACATTTGTACGTGGATAAACACTTTTAGAGCTAAAATTAGATGTTTAAAGTGATTTTCAAGCTTCCAGGGGCCCTAAACACGAGATTTGAGAAATGGGTAAACGTGAATGAAAATGGCCAATTTACTCACTCTGAGGCCTTAAAAAGTGTTTCTCCTCAACGGGAAGTGAATTAAATAACATTTGTAGACCTTTATTGTTCAATCAAAAACGCCCGATTTTTGACGAAAGAGATAACCACCCCCCCTTACGACATGCTTCAGAAACAAAAAAAATGGTTCATTTTCAAATGTTGCATCTTTGAACGACAATCCACATTTGTACGTGGATAAACACTTTTAGAGATAAAATTAGATGTTTAAAGTGATTTTCAAGCTTCCAGGGGCCCTAAACACAAGATTTGAGAAATGGGTAAAAGTGAATGAAAATGGCCAATTTACTCACTCTGAGGCCTTAAAAAATGTTTCTCCTCCACGGGAAGTGAATTAAATACCATTTGGAGGCCTTTATTGTTCAAGCAAAAACGCCTGATTTTTGAAGAAAGAGATAACCACCCCCCCTTACGACATGCTTCTGAAACTAAAAAAATGGTTCATTTTCAAATGTTGCGTCTTTTGAACTACAATTAACATTGTACATGGATAATCACTTTTAGAGATAAAATGAGATGTTTAAAGTGATTTTCAAGCTTCCAGGGGCCCTAAACACGAGATTTGAAAAATGGGTAACCGTGAATGAAAATGGCCAATTTTTTCACTCTGCGGCCTTAAAAAGTGTTTCTCCTCCACGGAAAGTGAATAAAATAACATTTGGATGCCTTTATTGTTCAATCAAAAACGCCCGTTTTTTGGTGAAAAAGATAACCACCCCCCCTTACGACATGCTTCAGAAACGAAAAAAATGGTCCATTTTCAAATGTTGCGTCTTTGAACTACAATTCACATTTGTACGTGGATGATCACTTTTAGAGATAAAATTAGATGTTTAAAGTGATTTACAAGCTTCCAGGGGCCCTAAACACAAGATATGAGGAATGGGTAAATATGAATGAAAATGGCCAATTTATTCACTCTGAGGCCTTAAAAAGTTTTTCTCCACTCCAGAAAGTGAATTAAATAACATTTGTAGACCTTTATTGTTCAATCAAAAACGCCCGATTTTTGACGAAAGAGATAACCACCCCCCCTTACGACATGCTTCAGAAACAAAAAAAATGGTTCTTTTTCAAATGTTGCATCTTTGAACGACAATCCACATTTGTACGTGGATAAACACTTTTAGAGATAAAATGAAATGTTTAAAGTGATTTTCAAGCTTCCAGGGGCCCTAAACACAAGATTTGAGAAATGGGAAAAAGTGAATGAAAATGGCCAATTTACTCACTCTGAGGCCTTAAAAAGTGTTTGTCCTCAACGGGAAGTGAATTAAATAACATTTGTAGGCCTTTATTGTTCAAGCGAAAACGCCCGATTATTGACAAAAGAGATAACTACCCCCCCTTACGACATGCTTCAGAAACGAAAAAAATGGTCCGTTTTCAAATGTTGCGTCTTTGAATGACAATCCACATTTGTACGTGGATAATCACTTTTAGAGCTAAAATTAGATGTTTAAAGTGATTTTCATGCTTCCAGGGGCCTTAAACACAAGATTTGAGGAATGGGTAAAAGTGAATGAAAATGGCCAATTTACTCACTCTGAGGCCTTAAAAAGTGTTTCTCCTCCACCGGAAGTGAATTAAATACCATTTGGAGGTCTTTATTGTTCAAGCGAAAACGCCTGATTTTTGATGAAAGAGATAACCACCCCCCCTTACGACATGCTTCTGAAGCTGAAAAAATGGTTCATTTTCAAATGTTGCGTCTTTGAACCACAATTAACATTTGTACGTGGATAAACACTTTTAGAGCTAAAATTAGATGTTTAAAGTGATTTTCAAGCTTCCAGGGGCCCTAAACACGAGATTTGAGAAATGGGTAAACGTGAATGAAAATGGCCAATTTACTCACTCTGCGGCCTTAAAAAGTGTTTCTCCTCCACGGAAAGTGAATAAAATAACATTTGGATGCCTTTATTGTTCAATCAAAAACGCCCGTTTTTTGGTAAAAAAGATAACCACCCCCCCTTACGATATGCTTCAGAAACGAAAAAAATGTTCCATTTTCAAATGTTGCGTCTTTGAACTACAATTCACATTTGTACGTGGATGATCACTTTTAGAGATAAAATTAGATGTTTAAAGTGATTTACAAGCTTCCAGGGGCCCTAAACACAAGATATGAGGAATGGGTAAATATGAATGAAAATGGCCAATTTATTCACTCTGAGGCCTTAAAAAGTTTTTCTCCACTCCAGAAAGTGAATTAAATAACATTTGTAGGCCTTTATTGTTCAATCAAAAACGCCCGATTTTTGACGAAAGAGATAACCACCCCCCCTTACGACATGCTTCAGAAACTAAAAAAATGGTCCGTTTTCAAATGTTGCCTCTTTGAACTACAATTCACATTTGTACGTGGAAAAGCACTTTTAAAGATCAAATGAGATGTTTAAAGTGATTTTCATGCTTCCAGGGGCCTTAAACACAAGATTTGAGGAATGGGTAAAAGTGAATGAAAATGGCCAATTTACTCACTCTGAGGCCTTAAAAAGTGTTTCTCCTCCACGGGAAGTGAATTAAATACCATTTGGAGGTCTTTATTGTTCAAGCGAAAACGCCTGATTTTTGATGAAAGAGATAACCACCCCCCCTTACGACATGCTTATGAAACTAAAAAAATGGTTCATTTTCAAACGTTGCGTCTTTTGAACTACAATTAACATTGTACGTGGATAATCACTTTTAGAGATAAAATGAGATGTTTAAAGTGATTTTCAAGCTTCCAGGGGCCCTAAACACGAGATTTGAGAAATGGGTAACCGTGAATGAAAATGGCCAATTTACTCACTCTGCGGCCTTAAAAAGTGTTTCTCCTCCACGGAAAGTGAATAAAATAACATTTGGATGCCTTTATTGTTCAATCAAAAACGCCCGTTTTTTGGTAAAAAAGATAACCACCCCCCCTTACGATATGCTTCAGAACCGAAAAAAATGTTCCATTTTCAAATGTTGCGTCTTTGAACTACAATTCACATTTGTACGTGGATGATCACTTTTAGAGATAAAATTAGATGTTTAAAGTGATTTACAAGCTTCCAGGGGCCCTAAACACAAGATATGAGGAATGGGTAAATATGAATGAAAATGGCCAATTTATTCACTCTGAGGCCTTAAAAAGTTTTTCTCCACTCCAGAAAGTGAATTAAATAACATTTGTAGGCCTTTATTGTTCAATCAAAAACGCCCGATTTTTGACGAAAGAGATAACCACCCCCCCTTACGACATGCTTCAGAAACTAAAAAAATGGTCCGTTTTCAAATGTTGCCTCTTTGAACTACAATTCACATTTGTACGTGGAAAAGCACTTTTAAAGATCAAATGAGATGTTTAAAGTGATTGTCATGCTTCCAGGGGCCTTAAACACAAGATTTGAGGAATGGGTAAAAGTGAATGAAAATGGCCAATTTACTCACTCTGAGGCCTTAAAAAGTGTTTCTCCTCCACGGGAAGTGAATTAAATACCATTTGGAGGTCTTTATTGTTCAAGCGAAAACGCCTGATTTTTGATGAAAGAGATAACCACCCCCCCTTACGACATGCTTCTGAAACTGAAAAAATGGTTCATTTTCAAATGTTGCGTCTTTGAAGCACAATTAACATTTGTACGTGGATAAACACTTTTAGAGCTAAAATTAGATGTTTAAAGTGATTTTCAAGCTTCCAGGGGCCCTAAACACGAGATTTGAGAAATGGGTAAACGTGAATGAAAATGGCCAATTTACTCACTCTGCGGCCTTAAAAAGTGTTTCTCCTCCACGGAAAGTGAATAAAATAACATTTGGATGCCTTTATTGTTCAATCAAAAACGCCCGTTTTTGGTGAAAAAGATAACCACCCCCCCTTACGACATGCTTCAGAAACAAAAAAAATGGTTCATTTTCAAATGTTGCATCTTTGAACGACAATCCACATTTGTACGTGGATAAACACTTTTAGAGATAAAGTTAGATGTTTAAAGTGATTTTCAAGCTTCCAGGGGCCCTAAACACAAGATTTGAGAAATGGGTAAAAGTGAATGAAAATGGCCAATTTACTCACTCTGAGGCCTTAAAAAGTGTTTCTCCTCAACGGGAAGTGAATTAAATAACATTTGTAGGCCTTTATTGTTCAAGCGAAAATGCCCGATTATTGACGAAAGAGATAACCACCCCCCCTTACGACATGCTTCAGAAACAAAAAAAAAGGTTCATTTTCAAATGTTGCGTCTTTGAACTACAATTAACATTGTACGTGGATAATCACTTTTAGAGATAAAATGAGATGTTTAAAGTGATTTTCAAGCTTCCAGGGGCCCTAAACACGAGATTTGAGAAATGGGTAAACGTGAATGAAAATGGCCAATTTACTCACTCTGCGGCCTTAAAAAGTGTTTCTCCTCCACGGAAAGTGAATAAAATAACATTTGGATGCCTTTATTGTTCAATCAAAAACACCCGTTTTTTGGTGAAAAAGATAACCACCCCCCCCCTTACGACATGCTTCAGAAACGAAAAAAATGTTCCATTTTCAAATGTTGCGTCTTTGAACTACAATTCACATTTGTACGTGGATGATCACTTTTAGAGATAAAATTAGATGTTTAAAGTGATTTACAAGCTTCCAGGGGCCCTAAACACAAGATATGAGGAATGGGTAAATATGAATGAAAATGGCCAATTTATTCACTCTGAGGCCTTAAAAAGTTTTTCTCCACTCCAGAAAGTGAATTAAATAACATTTGTAGGCCTTTATTGTTCAATCAAAAACGCCCGATTTTTGACGAAAGAGATAACCACCCCCCCTTACGACATGCTTCAGAAACTAAAAAAATGGTCCGTTTTCAAATGTTGCCTCTTTGAACTACAATTCACATTTGTACGTGGAAAAGCATTTTTAAAGATCAAATGAGATGTTTAAAGTGATTTTCATGCTTCCAGGGGCCCTAAACACAAGATTTGAGGAATGGGTAAAAGTGAATGAAAATGGCCCATTTACTCACTCTGAGGCCTTAAAAAGTGTTTCTCCTCCACGGGAAGTGAATTAAATACCATTTGGAGGTCTTTATTGTTCAAGCGAAAACGCCTGATTTTTGATGAAAGAAATAACCCCCCCCCCCTTACGACATGCTTCTGAAACTGAAAAAATGATTCATTTTCAAATGTTGCGTCTTTGAACCACAATTAACATTTGTACGTGGATAAACACTTTTAGAGCTAAAATTAGATGTTTAAAGTGATTTTCAAGCTTCCAGGGGCCCTAAACACGAGATTTAAGAAATGGGTAAACGTGAATGAAAATTGCCAATTTACTCACTCTGCGGCCTTAAAAAGTGTTTCTCCTCCACAGAAAGTGAATAAAATAACATTTGGATGCCTTTATTGTTCAATCAAAAACGCCAGTTTTTGGTGAAAAAGATAACCACCCCCCCTTACGACATGCTTCAGAAACAAAAAAAATGGTCCATTTTCAAATGTTGCGTCTTTGAACTACAATTCACATTTGTACGTGGATAATCACTTTTAGAGATAAAATTAGATGTTTAAAGTGATTTACAAGCTTCCAGGGGCCCTAAACACAAGATATGAGGAATGGGTAAATATGAATGAAAATGGCCAATTTATTCACTCTGAGGCCTTAAAAAGTTTTTCTCCACTCCAGAAAGTGAATTAAATAACATTTGTAGACCTTTATTGTTCAATCAAAAACGCCCGATTTTTGACGAAAGAGATAACCACCCCCCCTTACGACATGCTTCAGAAACAAAAAAAATGGTTCATTTTCAAATGTTGCATCTTTGAACGACAATCCACATTTGTACGTGGATAAACACTTTTAGAGATAAAGTTAGATGTTTAAAGTGATGTTCAAGCTTCCAGGGGCCCTAAACACAAGATTTGAGAAATGGGTAAAAGTGAATGAAAATGGCCAATTTACTCACTCTGAGGCCTTAAAAAGTGTTTCTCCTCAACGGGAAGTGAATTAAATAACATTTGTAGGCCTTTATTGTTCAAGCGAAAACGCCCGATTATTGACGAAAGAGATAACCACCCCCCCTTACGACATGCTTCAGAAACGAAAAAAATGGTCCGTTTTCAAATGTTGCGTCTTTGAATGACAATCCACATTTGTACGTGGATAATCACTTTTAGAGCTAAAATTAGATGTTTAAAGTGATTTTCAAGCTTCCAGGGGCCCTAAACACAAGATTTGAGAAATGGGTAAAAGTGAATGAAAATGGCCAATTTACTCACTCTGAGGCCTTAAAAAGTGTTTCTCCTCCACGGGAAGTGAATTAAATACCATTTGGAGGCCTTTATTGTTCAAGTGAAAACGCCTGATTTTTGATGAAAGAGATAACCACACCCCCTTACGACATGCTTCTGAAACTAAAAAAATGGTTCATTTTCAAATGTTGCGTCTTTTGAACTACAATTAACATTGTACGTGGATAATCACTTTTAGAGATAAAATGAGATGTTTAAAGTGATTTTCAAGCTTCCAGGGGCCCTAAACACGAGATTTGAAAAATGGGTAACCGTGAATGAAAATGGCCAATTTTTTCACTCTGCGGCCTTAAAAAGTGTTTCTCCTCCACGGAAAGTGAATAAAATAACATTTGGATGCCTTTATTGTTCAATCAAAAACGCCTGTTTTTTGGTGAAAAAGATAACCACCCCCCCTTACGACATGCTTCAGAAACGAAAAAAATGGTCCATTTTCAAATGTTGCGTCTTTGAACTACAATTCACATTTGTACGTGGATGATCACTTTTAGAGATAAAATTAGATGTTTAAAGTGATTTACAAGCTTCCAGGGGCCCTAAACACAAGATATGAGGAATGGGTAAATATGAATGAAAATGGCCAATTTATTCACTCTGAGGCCTTAAAAAGTTTTTCTCCACTCCAGAAAGTGAATTAAATAACATTTGTAGGCCTTTATTGTTCAATCAAAAACGCCCGATTTTTGACGAAAGAGATAACCACCCCCCCTTACGACATGCTTCAGAAACTAAAAAAATGGTCCGTTTTTAAATGTAGCCTCTTTGAACTACAATTCACATTTGTACGTGGAAAAGCACTTTTAAAGATCAAATGAGATGTTTAAAGTGATTTTCATGCTTCCAGGGGCCTTAAACACAAGATTTGAGGAATGGGTAAAAGTGAATGAAAATGGCCAATTTACTCACTCTGAGGCCTTAAAAAGTGTTTCTCCTCCACGGGAAGTGAATTAAATACCATTTGGAGGTCTTTATTGTTCAAGCGAGAACGCCCGATTATTGACGAAAGAGATAACCACCCCCCCTTACGACATGTTTCAGAAACGTAAAAAATGGCCCGTTTTCAAATGTTGCGTCTTTGAATGACAATCCACATTTGTACGTGGATAATCACTTTTAGAGCTAAAATTAGATGTTTAAAGTGATTTTCAAGCTTCCAGGGGCCCTAAACACGAGATTTGAAAAATGGGTAACCGTGAATGAAAATGGCCAATTTTTTCACTCTGCGGCCTTAAAAAGTGTTTCTCCTCCACGGAAAGTGAATAAAATAACATTTGTAGACCTTTATTGTTCAATCAAAAACGCCCGATTATTGACGAAAGAGAGAACCACCCCCCCTTACGACATGCTTCAGAAACAAAAAAAATGGTCCGTTTTCAAATGTTGCGTCTTTGAATGACAATCCACATTTGTGCGTGGATAATCACTTTTAGAGCTAAAATTAGATGGTTAAAGTGATTTTCAAGCTTCCAGGGGCCCTAAACACAAGATTTGAGAAATGGGTAAAAGTGAATGAAAATGGCCAATTTACTCACTCTGAGGCCTTAAAAAGTGTTTCTCCTCCACGGGAAGTGAATTAAATACAATTTGGAGGCCTTTATTGTTCAAGCGAAAACGCCTGATTTTTGATGAAAGAGATAACCACCCCCCCTTACGACATGCTTCTGAAACTAAAAAAATGGTTCATTTTCAAATGTTGCGTCTTTGAACTACAATTAACATTGTACGTGGATAATCACTTTTAGAGATAAAATGAGATGTTTAAAGTGATTTTCAAGCTTCCAGGGGCCCTAAACACGAGATTTGAGAAATGGGTAAACGTGAATGAAAATGGCCAATTTACTCACTCTGCGGCCTTAAAAAGTGTTTCTCCTCCACGGAAAGTGAATAAAATAACATTTGGATGCCTTTATTGTTCAATCAAAAACGCCCGTTTTTGGTGAAAAAGATAACCACCCCCCCTTACGACATGCTTCAGAAACAAAAAAAGATGGTCCATTTTCAAATGTTGCGTCTTTGAACTACAATTCACATTTGTATGTGGATAATCACTTTTAGAGATAAAATTAGATGTTTAAAGTGATTTACAAGCTTCCAGGGGCCCTAAACACAAGATATGAGGAATGGGTAAATATGAATGAAAATGGCCAATTTATTCACTCTGAGGCCTTAAAAAGTTTTTCTCCACTCCAGAAAGTGAATTAAATAACATTTGTAGACCTTTATTGTTAAATCAAAAATGCCCGATTTTTGACGAAAGAGATAACCACCCCCCCTTACAACATGCTTCAGAAACAAAAAAAATGGTTCATTTTCAAATGTTGCATCTTTGAACGACAATCCACATTTGTACGTGGATAAACACTTTTAGAGATAAAGTTAGATGTTTAAAGTGATTTTCAAGCTTCCAGGGGCCCTAAACACAAGATTTGAGAAATGGGTAAAAGTGAATGAAAATGGCCAATTTACTCACTCTGAGGCCTTAAAAAGTGTTTCTCCTCAACGGGAAGTGAATTAAATAACATTTGTAGGCCTTTATTGTTCAAGCGAAAACGCCTGATTTTTGATGAAAGAGATAACCACCCCCCCTTACGACATGCTTCTGAAACTAAAAAAATGGTTCATTTTCAAATGTTGCGTCTTTTGAACTACAATTAACATTGTACGTGGATAATCACTTTTAGAGATAAAATGAGATGTTTAAAGTGATTTTCAAGTTTCCAGGGGCCCTAAACAAGAGATTTGAAAAATGGGTAACCGTGAATGAAAATGGCCAATTTTTTCACTCTGCGGCCTTAAAAAGTGTTTCTCCTCCACGGAAAGTGAATAAAATAACATTTGGATGCCTTTATTGTTCAATCAAAAACACCCGTTTTTTGGTGAAAAAGATAACCACCCCCCCTTACGACATGCTTCAGAAACGAAAAAAATGGTCCATTTTCAAATGTTGCGTCTTTGAACTACAATTCACATTTGTACGTGGATGATCACTTTTAGAGATAAAATTAGATGTTTAAAGTGATTTACAAGCTTCCAGGGGCCCTAAACACAAGATATGAGGAATGGGTAAATATGAATGAAAATGGCCAATTTATTCACTCTGAGGCCTTAAAAAGTTTTTCTCCACTCCAGAAAGTGAATTAAATAACATTTGTAGGCCTTTATTGTTCAATCAAAAATGCCCGATTTTTGACGAAAGAGATAACCACCCCCCCTTACGACATGCTTCAGAAACTAAAAAATGGTCCGTTTTCAAATGTTGCCTCTTTGAACTACAATTCACATTTGTACGTGGAAAAGCACTTTTAAAGATCAAATGAGATGTTTAAAGTGATTTTCATGCTTCCAGGGGCCTTAAACACAAGATTTGAGGAATGGGTAAAAGTGAATGAAAATGGCCAATTTACTCACTCTGAGGCCTTAAAAAGTGTTTCTCCTCCACGGGAAGTGAATTAAATACCATTTGGAGGTCTTTATTGTTCAAGCGAAAACGCCTGATTTTTGATGAAAGAGATAACCACCCCCCCTTACGACATGCTTCTGAAACTGAAAAAATTATTCATTTTCAAATGTTGCGTCTTTGAACCACAATTAACATTTGTACGTGGATAAACACTTTTAGAGCTAAAATTAGATGTTTAAAGTGATTTTCAAGCTTCCAGGGGCTCTAAACACGAGATTTGAGAAATGGGTAAACGTGAATGAAAATGGCCAATTTACTCACTCTGCGGCCTTAAAAAAGTGTTTCTCCTCCACGGAAAGTGAATAAAATAACATTTGGATGCCTTTATTGTTCAATCAAAAACGCCCGTTTTTGGTGAAAAAGATAACCACCCCCCCTTACGACATGCTTCAGAAACAAAAAAAATGGTCCATTTTCAAATGTTGCGTCTTTGAACTACAATTCACATTTGTACGTGGATAATCACTTTTAGAGATAAAATTAGATGTTTAAAGTGATTTACAAGCTTCCAGGGGCCCTAAACACAAGATATAAGGAATGGGTAAATATGAATGAAAATGGCCAATTTATTCACTCTGAGGCCTTAAAAAGTTTTTCTCCACTCCAGAAAGTGAATTAAATAACATTTGTAGACCTTTATTGTTCAATCAAAAACGCCCGATTTTTGACGAAAGAGATAACCACCCCCCCTTACGACATGCTTCAGAAACAAAAAAAATGGTTCATTTTCAAATGTTGCATCTTTGAACGACAATCCACATTTGTACGTGGATAAACACTTTTAGAGATAAAGTTAGATGTTTAAAGTGATTTTCAAGCTTCCAGGGGCCCTAAACACAAGATTTGAGAAATGTTTAAAAGTGAATGAAAATGGCCAATTTACTCCCTCTGAGGCCTTAAAAAGTGTTTCTCCTCAACGGGAAGTGAATTAAATAACATTTGTAGGCCTTTATTGTTCAAGCGAAAACGCCCGATTATTGACGAAAGAGATAACCACCCCCCCTTACGACATGCTTCAGAAACGAAAAAAATGGTCCGTTTTCAAATGTTGCGTCTTTGAATGACAATCCACATTTGTACGTGGAAAAGCACTTTTAAAGATCAAATGAGATGTTTAAAGTGATTTTCATGCTTCCAGGGGCCTTAAACACAAGATTTGAGGAATGGGTAAAAGTGAATGAAAATGGCCAATTTACTCACTCTGAGGCCTTAAAAAGTGTTTCTCCTCCACGGGAAGTGAATTAAATAACATTTGTAGGCCTTTATTATTCAAGCGAGAACGCCCGATTATTGACGAAAGAGATAACCACCCCCCCTTACGACATGCTTCAGAAACGTAAAAAATGGCCCGTTTTCAAATGTTGCGTCTTTGAATGACAATCCACATTTGTACGTGGATAATCACTTTTAGAGCTAAAATTAGATGTTTAAAGTGATTTTCAAGCTTCCAGGGGCCCTAAACACGAGATTTGAAAAATGGGTAACCGTGAATGAAAATGGCCAATTTTTTCACTCTGCGGCCTTAAAAAGTGTTTCTCCTCCACGGAAAGTGAATAAAATACCATTTGTAGACTTTATTGTTCAATCAAAAACGCCCGTTTTTTGGTGAAAAAGATAACCACCCCCCCTTACGACATGCTTCAGAAACGAAAAAAATGGTCCATTTTCAAATGTTGCGTCTTTGAACTACAATTCACATTTGTACGTGGATGATCACTTTTAGAGATGAAATTAGATGTTTAAAGTGATTTACAAGCTTCCAGGGGCCCTAAACACAAGATATGAGGAATGGGTAAATATGAATGAAAATGGCCAATTTATTCACTCTGAGGCCTTAAAAAGTTTTTCTCCACTCCAGAAAGTGAATTAAATAACATTTGTAGGCCTTTATTGTTCAATCAAAAACGCCCGATTTTTGACGAAAGAGATAACCACCCCCCCTTACGACATGCTTCAGAAACTAAAAAAATGGTCCGTTTTTAAATGTAGCCTCTTTGAACTACAATTCACATTTGTACGTGGAAAAGCACTTTTAAAGATCAAATGAGATGTTTAAAGTGATTTTCATGCTTCCAGGGGCCTTAAACACAAGATTTGAGGAATGGGTAAAAGTGAATGAAAATGGCCAATTTACTCACTCTGAGGCCTTAAAAAGTACTTCTCCTCCACGGGAAGTGAATTAAATAACATTTGTAGGCCTTTATTGTTCAAGCGAGAACGCCCGATTATTGACGAAAGAGATAACCACCCCCCCTTACGACATGCATCAGAAACGTAAAAAATGGCCCGTTTTCAAATGTTGCGTCTTTGACTGACAATCCACATTTGTACTTGGATAATCACTTTTAGAGCTAAAATTAGATGTTTAAAGTGATTTTCAAGCTTCCAGGGGCCCTAAACACGAGATTTGAAAAATGGGTAACCGTGAATGAAAATGGCCAATTTTTTCACTCTGCGGCCTTAAAAAGTGTTTCTCCTCCACGGAAAGTGAATAAAATAACATTTGGATGCCTTTATTGTTCAATCAAAAACGCCCGTTTTTTGGTGAAAAAGATAACCACCCCCTCTTCCGACATGCTTCAGAAACGAAAAAAATGGTCCATTTTCAAATGTTGCGTCTTTGAACTACAATTCACATTTGTACGTGGATGATCACTTTTAGAGATAAAATTAGATGTTTAAAGTGATTTACAAGCTTCCAGGGGCCCTAAACACAAGATATGAGGAATGGGTAAATATGAATGAAAATGGCCAATTTATTCACTCTGAGGCCTTAAAAAGTTTTTCTCCACTCCAGAAAATGAATTAAATACCATTTGTAGGCCTTTATTGTTCAATCAAAAACGCCCGATTTTTGACGAAAGAGATAACCACCCCCCCTTACGACATGCTTCAGAAACTAAAAAAATGGTCCGTTTTTAAATGTAGCCTCTTTGAACTACAATTCACATTTGTACGTGGATAAACACTTTTAGAGATAAAGTTAGATGTTTAAAGTGATTTTCAAGCTTCCAGGGGCCCTAAACACAAGATTTGAGAAATGGGTAAAAGTGAATGAAAATGGCCAATTTACTCACTCTGAGGCCTTAAAAAGTGTTTCTCCTCAACGGGAAGTGAATTAAATAACATTTGTAGGCCTTTATTGTTCAAGCGAAAACGCCCGATTATTGACGAAAGAGATAACCACCCCCCCCTCACGACATGCTTCAGAAACGAAAAAAATGGTCCGTTTTCAAATGTTGCGTCTTTGAATGACAATCCACATTTGTACGTGGATAATCACTTTTAGAGCTAAAATTAGATGTTTAAAGTGATTTTCAAGCTTCCAGGGGCCCTAAACACGAGATTTGAGAAATGGGTAAACGTGAATGAAAATGGCCAATTTACTCACTCTGCGGCCTTAAAAAGTGTTTCTCCTCCACGGAAAGTGAATAAAATAACATTTGGATGCCTTTATTGTTCAATCAAAAACGCCCGTTTTTGGTGAAAAAGATAACCACCCCCCCTTACGACATGCTTCAGAAACAAAAAAAATGGTCCATTTTCAAATGTTGCGTCTTTGAACTACAATTCACATTTGTACGTGGATAATCACTTTTAGAGATGAAATTAGATGTTTAAAGTGATTTACAAGCTTCCAGGGGCCCTAAACACAAGATATGAGGAATGGGTAAATATGAATGAAAATGGCCAATTTATTCACTCTGAGGCCTTAAAAAGTTTTTCTCCACTCCAGAAAGTGAATTAAATAACATTTGTAGACCTTTATTGTTCAATCAAAAACGCCCGATTTTTGACGAAAGAGATATCCACCACCCCTTACGACATGCTTCAGAAACAAAAAAAATGGTTCATTTTCAAATGTTGCATCTTTGAACGACAATCCACATTTGTACGTGGATAAACACTTTTAGAGATAAAGTTAGATGTTTAAAGAGATTTTCAAGCTTCCAGGGGCCCTAAACACAAGATTTGAGAAATGGGTAAAAGTGAATGAAAATGGCCAATTTACTCACTCTGAGGCCTTAAAAAGTGTTTCTCCTCAACGGGAAGTGAATTAAATAACATTTGTAGGCCTTTATTGTTCAAGCGAAAACGCCCGATTATTGACAAAAGAGATAACCACCCCCCCTCACGACATGCTTCAGAAACGAAAAAAATGGTCCGTTTTCAAATGTTGCGTCTTTGAATGACAATCCACATTTGTACGTGGATAATCACTTTTAGAGCTAAAATTAGATGTTTAAAGTGATTTTCAAGCTTCCAGGGGCCCTAAACACAAGATTTGAGAAATAGGTAAAAGTGAATGAAAATGGCCAATTTACTCACTCTGAGGCCTTAAAAAGTGTTTCTCCTCCACGGGAAGTGAATTAAATACCATTTGGAGGCCTTTATTGTTCAAGCGAAAACGCCTGATTTTTGATGAAAGAGATAACCACACCCCCTTACGACATGCTTCTGAAACTAAAAAAATGATTCATTTTCAAATGTTGCGTCTTTGAACCACAATTAACATTTGTACGTGGATAAACACTTTTAGAGCTAAAATGAGATGTTTAAAGTGATTTTCAAGCTTCCAGGGGCCCTAAACACGAGATTTGCGAAATGGGTAAACGTGAATGAAAATGGCCAATTTACTCACTCTGCGGCCTTAAAAAGTGTTTCTCCTCCACGGAAAGTGAATAAAATAACATTTGGATACCTTTATTGTTCAATCAAAAACGCCCGTTTTTGGTGAAAAAGATAACCACCCCCCCTTACGACATGCTTCAGAAACAAAAAAAATGGTCCATTTTCAAATGTTGCGTCTTTGAACTACAATTCACATTTGTACGTGGATAATCACTTTTAGAGATGAAATTAGATGTTTAAAGTGATTTACAAGCTTCCAGGGGCCCTAAACACAAGATATGAGGAATGGGTAAATATGAATGAAAATGGCCAATTTATTCACTCTGAGGCCTTAAAAAGTTTTTCTCCACTCCAGAAAGTGAATTAAATAACATTTGTAGACCTTTATTGTTCAATCAAAAACGCCCGATTTTTGACGAAAGAGATAACCACCACCCCTTACGACATGCTTCAGAAACAAAAAAAATGGTTCATTTTCAAATGTTGCATCTTTGAACGACAATCCACATTTGTACGTGTATAAACACTTTTAGAGATAAAGTTAGATGTTTAAAGTGATTTTCAAGCTTCCAGGGGCCCTAAACACAAGATTTGAGAAATGGGTAAAAGTGAATGAAAATGGCCAATTTACTCACTCTGAGGCCTTAAAAAGTGTTTCTCCTCAACGGGAAGTGAATTAAATAACATTTGTAGGCCTTTATTGTTCAAGCGAAAACGCCCGATTATTGACGAAAGAGATAACCACCCCCCCTCACGACATGCTTCAGAAACGAAAAAAATGGTCCGTTTTCAAATGTTGCGTCTTTGAATGACAATCCACATTTGTACGTGGATAATCACTTTTAGAGCTAAAATTAGATGTTTAAAGTGATTTTCAAGCTTCCAGGGGCCCTAAACACAAGATTTGAGAAATGGGTAAAAGTGAAAGAAAATGGCCAATTTACTCACTCTGAGGCCTTAAAAAGTGTTTCTCCTCCACGGGAAGTGAATTAAATACCATTTGGAGGCCTTTATTGTTCAAGCGAAAACGCCTGATTTTTGATGAAAGAGATAACCACCCCCCCTTACGACATGCTTCTGAAACTAAAAAAATGGTTCATTTTCAAATGTTGCGTCTTTTGAACTACAATTAACATTGTACGTGGATAATCACTTTTAGAGATAAAATGAGATGTTTAAAGTGATTTTCAAGCTTCCAGGGGCCCTAAACACGAGATTTGAAAAATGGGTAACCGTGAATGAAAATGGCCAATTTTTTCACTGTGCGGCCTTAAAAAGTGTTTCTCCTCCACGGAAAGTGAATAAAATAACATTTGGATGCCTTTATTGTTCAATCAAAAACGCCCGTTTTTTGGTGAAAAAGATAACCACCCCCCCTTACAACATGCTTCAGAAACGAAAAAAAAGGTCCATTTTCAAATGTTGCGTCTTTGAACTACAATTCACATTTGTACGTGGATGATCACTTTTAGAGATAAAATTAGATGTTTAAAGTGATTTACAAGCTTCCAGGGGCCCTAAACACAAGATATGAGGAATGGGTAAATATGAATAAAAATGGCCAATTTATTCACTCTGAGGCCTTAAAAAGTTTTTCTCCACTCCAGAATGTGAATTAAATAACATTTGTAGGCCTTTATTGTTCAATCAAAAACGCCCGATTTTTGACGAAAGAGATAACCACCCCCCCCTTACGACATGCTTCAGAAACTAAAAAAATGGTCCGTTTTTAAATGTAGCCTCTTTGAACTACAATTCACATTTGTACGTGGAAAAGCACTTTTAAAGATCAAATGAGATGTTTAAAGTGATTTTCATGCTTCCAGGGGCCTTAAACACAAGATTTGAGGAATGGGTAAAAGTGAATGAAAATGGCCAATTTACTCACTCTGAGGCCTTAAAAAGTGTTTCTCCTCCACGGAAAGTGAATAAAATAACATTTGTAGACCTTTATTGTTCAATCAAAATCGCCCGATTATTGACGAAAGAGAGAACCACCCCCCCTTACGACATGCTTCAGAAACAAAAAAAATGGTCCGTTTTCAAATGTTGCGTCTTTGAATGACAATCCACATTTGTACGTGGATAATCACTTTTAGAGCTAAAATTAGATGTTTAAAGTGATTTTCAAGCTTCCAGGCGCCCTAAACACAAGATTTGAGAAATGGGTAAAAGTGAATGAAAATGGCCAATTTACTCACTCTGAGGCCTTAAAAAGTGTTTCTCCTCCACGGGAAGTGAATTAAATACCATTTGGAGGCCTTTATTGTTCAAGCGAAAACGCTTGATTTTTGATGAAAGAGATAACAACCCCCCCTTACGACATGCTTCAGAAACTAAAAAAATGGTCCGTTTTCAAATGTTGCCTCTTTGAACTACAATTCACATTTGTACGTGGAAAAGCACTTTTAAAGATCAAATGAGATGTTTAAAGTGATTTTCATGCTTCCAGGGGCCTTAAACACAAGATTTGAGGAATGGGTAAAAGTGAATGAAAATGGCCAATTTACTCACTCTGAGGCCTTAAAAAGTGTTTCTCCTCCACGGGAAGTGAATTAAATACCATTTGGAGGTCTTTATTGTTCAAGCGAAAACGCCTGATTTTTGATGAAAGAGATAACCACCCCCCCTTACGACATGCTTCTGAAACTGAAAAAATGGTTCATTTTCAAATGTTGCGTCTTTGAACCACAATTAACATTTGTACGTGGATAAACACTTTTAGAGCTAAAATTAGATGTTTAAAGTGATTTTCAAGCTTCCAGGAGCCCTAAACACGAGATTTGAGAAATGGGTAAACGTGAATTAAAATGGCCAATTTACTCACTCTGCGGCCTTAAAAAGTGTTTCTCCTCCACGGAAAGTGAATAAAATAACATTTGGATGCCTTTATTGTTCAATCAAAAACGCCCGTTTTTGGTGAAAAAGATAACCACCCCCCCTTACGACATGCTTCAGAAACAAAAAAAATGGTCCATTTTCAAATGTTGCGTCTTTGAACTACAATTCACATTTGTACGTGGATAATCACTTTTAGAGATAAAATTAGATGTTTAAAGTGATTTACAAGCTTCCAGGGGCCCTAAACACAAGATATGAGGAATGGGTAAATATGAATGAAAATGGCCAATTTTTTCACTCTGAGGCCTTAAAAAGTTTTTCTCCACTCCAGAAAGTGAATTAAATAACATTTGTAGACCTTTATTGTTCAATCAAAAACGCCCGATTTTTGACGAAAGAGATAACCACCCCCCCTTACGACATGCTTCAGAAACAAAAAAAATGGTTCATTTTCAAATGTTGCATCTTTGAACGACAATCCACATTTGTACGTGGATAAACACTTTTAGAGATAAAGTTAGATGTTTAAAGTGATTTTCAAGCTTCCAGGGGCCCTAAACACAAGATTTGAGAAATGGGTAAAAGTGAATGAAAATGGCCAATTTACTCACTCTGAGGCCTTAAAAAGTGTTTCTCCTCAACGGGAAGTGAATTAAATAACATTTCTAGGCCTTTATTGTTCAAGCGAAAATGCCCGATTATTGACGAAAGAGATAACCACCCCCCCTTACGACATGCTTCAGAAACAAAAAAAAAGGTTCATTTTCAAATGTTGCGTCTTTGAACTACAATTAACATTGTACGTGGATAATCACTTTTAGAGATAAAATGAGATGTTTAAAGTGATTTTCAAGCTTCCAGGGGCCCTAAACACGAGATTTGAGAAATGGGTAAACGTGAATGAAAATGGCCAATTTACTCACTCTGCGGCCTTAAAAAGTGTTTCTCCTCCACGGAAAGTGAATAAAATAACATTTGGATGCCTTTATTGTTCAATCAAAAACACCCGTTTTTTGGTGAAAAAGATAACCACCCCCCCCCTTACGACATGCTTCTGAAACGAAAAAAATGGTTCATTTTCAAATGTTGCGTCTTTTGAACTACAATTAACATTGTACGTGGATAATCACTTTTAGAGATAAAATTAGATGTTTAAAGTGATTTACAAGCTTCCAGGGGCCCTAAACACAAGATATGAGGAATGGGTAAATATGAATGAAAATGGCCAATTTATTCACTCTGAGGCCTTAAAAAGTTTTTCTCCACTCCAGAAAGTGAATTAAATAACATTTGTAGACCTTTATTGTTCAATCAAAACGCCCGATTTTTGACGAAAGAGATAACCACCCCCCCTTACGACATGCTTCAGAAACTAAAAAAATGGTCCGTTTTTAAATGTAGCCTCTTTGAACTACAATTCACATTTGTACGTGGAAAAGCACTTTTAAAGATCAAATGAGATGTTTAAAGTGATTTTCATGCTTCCAGGGGCCTTAAACACAAGATTTGAGGAATGGGTAAAAGTGAATGAAAATGGCCAATTTACTCACTCTGATACCTTAAAAAGTGTTTCTCCTCCACGGGAAGTGAATTAAATATCATTTGTAGGCCTTTATTTTTCAAGCGAGAACGCCCGATTATTGACGAAAGAGATAACCACCCCCCCTTACGACATGCTTCAGAAGCGTAAAAAATGGCCCGTTTTCAAATGTTGCGTCTTTGACTGACAATCCACATTTGTACGTGGATAATCACTTTTAGAGCTAAAATTAGATGTTTAAAGTGATTTTCAAGCTTCCAGGGGCCCTAAACACGAGATTTGAAAAATGGGTAACCGTGAATGAAAATGGCCAATTTTTTCACTCTGCGGCCTTAAAAAGTGTTTCTCCTCCACGGAAAGTGAATAAAATAACATTTGGATGCCTTTATTGTTCATTCAAAAACGCCCGTTTTTTGGTGAAAAAGATAACCACCCCCCCTTATGACATGCTTCAGAAACGAAAAAAATGGTCCATTTTCAAATGTTGCGTCTTTGAACTACAATTCACATTTGTACGTGGATGATCACTTTTAGAGATAAAATTAGATGTTTAAAGTGATTTACAAGCTTCCAGGGGCCCTAAACACAAGATATGAGGAATGGGTAAATATGAATGAAAATGGCCAATTTATTCACTCTGAGGCCTTAAAAAGTTTTTCTCCAATCCAGAAAGTGAATGAAATAACATTTGTAGGCCTTTATTGTTCAATCAAAAACGCCCGATTTTTGACGAAAGAGATAACCACCCCCCCTTACGACATGCTTCAGAAACTAAAAAAATGGTCCGTTTTTAAATGTAGCCTCTTTGAACTACAATTCACATTTGTACGTGGAAAAGCACTTTTAAAGATCAAATGAGATGTTTAAAGTGATTTTCATGCTTCCAGGGGCCTTAAACACAAGATTTGAGGAATGGGTAAAAGTGAATGAAAATGGCCAATTTACTCACTCTGAGGCCTTAAAAAGTGTTTCTCCTCCACGGGAAGTGAATTAAATACCATTTGGAGGCCTTTATTGTTCAAGCGAAAACGCCTGATTTTTGATGAAAGAGATAACCACCCCCCCTTACGACATGCTTCTGAAACTAAAAAAATGGTTCATTTTCAAATGTTGCGTCTTTTGAACTAAAATTAACATTGTACGTGGATAATCACTTTTAGAGATAAAATTAGATGTTTAAAGTGATTTACAAGCTTCCAGGGGCCCTAAACACAAGATATGAGGAATGGGTAAATATGAATGAAAATGGCCAATTTATTCACTCTGAGGCCTTAAAAAGTTTTTCTCCACTCCAGAAAGTGAATTAAATAACATTTGTAGACCTTTATTGTTCAATCAAAAACGCCCGATTTTTGACGAAAGAGATAACCACCCCCCCTTACGACATGCTTCAGAAACAAAAAAAATGGTTCATTTTCAAATGTTGCATCTTTGAACGACAATCCACATTTGTACGTGGATAAACACTTTTAGAGATAAAATTAGATGTTTAAAGTGATTTTCAAGCTTCCAGGGGCCCTAAACACAAGATTTGAGAAATGGGTAAAAGTGAATGAAAATGGCCAATTTACTCACTCTGAGGCCTTAAAAAATGTTTCTCCTCCACGGGAAGTGAATTAAATACCATTTGGAGGCCTTTATTGTTCAAGCAAAAACGCCTGATTTTTGAAGAAAGAGATAACCACCCCCCCTTACGACATGCTTCTGAAACTAAAAAAATGGTTCATTTTCAAATGTTGCGTCTTTTGAACTACAATTAACATTGTACATGGATAATCACTTTTAGAGATAAAATGAGATGTTTAAAGTGATTTTCAAGCTTCCAGGGGCCCTAAACACGAGATTTGAAAAATGGGTAACCATGAATGAAAATGGCCAATTTTTTCACTCTGCGGCCTTAAAAAGTGTTTCTCCTCCACGGAAAGTGAATAAAATAACATTTGGATGCCTTTATTGTTCAATCAAAAACGCCCGTTTTTTGGTGAAAAAGATAACCACCCCCCCTTACGACATGCTTCAGAAACGAAAAAAATGGTCCATTTTCAAATGTTGCGTCTTTGAACTACAATTCACATTTGTACGTGGATGATCACTTTTAGAGATAAAATTAGATGTTTAAAGTGATTTACAAGCTTCCAGGGGCCCTAAACACAAGATATGAGGAATGGGTAAATATGAATGAAAATGGCCAATTTATTCACTCTGAGGCCTTAAAAAGTTTTTCTCCACTCCAGAAAGTGAATTAAATAACATTTGTAGACCTTTATTGTTCAATCAAAAACGCCCGATTTTTGACGAAAGAGATAACCACCACCCCTTACGACATGCTTCAGAAACAAAAAAAATGGTTCTTTTTCAAATGTTGCATCTTTGAACGACAATCCACATTTGTACGTGGATAAACACTTTTAGAGATAAAATGAGATGTTTAAAGTGATTTTCAAGCTTCCAGGGGCCCTAAACACAAGATTTGAGAAATGGGAAAAAGTGAATGAAAATGGCCAATTTACTCACTCTGAGGCCTTAAAAAGTGTTTCTCCTCAACGGGAAGTGAATTAAATAACATTTGTAGGCCTTTATTGTTCAAGCGAAAACGCCCGATTATTGACGAAAGAGATAACTACCCCCCCTTACGACATGCTTCAGAAACGAAAAAAATGGTGCGTTTTCAAATGTTGCGTCTTTGAATGACAATCCACATTTGTACGTGGATAATCACTTTTAGAGCTAAAATTAGATGTTTAAAGTGATTTTCAAGCTTCCAGGGGCCCTAAACACAAGATTTGAGAAATGGGTAAAAGTGAATGAAAATGGCCAATTTACTCACTCTGAGGCCTTAAAAAGTGTTTCTCTTCCACGGGAAGTGTATTAAATACCATTTGGAGGCCTTTATTGTTCAAGCGAAAACGCCTGATTTTTGATGAAAGAGATAACCACCCCCCCTTACGACATGCTTCTGAAACTAAAAAAATGGTTAATTTTCAAACGTTGCGTCTTTTGAACTACAATTAACATTGTACGTGGATAATCACTTTTAGAGATAAAATGAGATGTTTAAAGTGATTTTCAAGCTTCCAGGGGCCCTAAACACGAGATTTGAGAAATGGGTAACCGTGAATGAAAATGGCCAATTTACTCACTCTGCGGCCTTAAAAAGTGTTTCTCCTCCACGGAAAGTGAATAAAATAACATTTGGATGCCTTTATTGTTCATTCAAAAACGCCCGTTTTTTGGTAAAAAAGATAACCACCCGCCCTTACGATATGCTTCAGAAACGAAAAAAATGTTCCATTTTCAAATGTTGCGTCTTTGAACTACAATTCACATTTGTACGTGGATGATCACTTTTAGAGATAAAATTAGATGTTTAAAGTGATTTACAAGCTTCCAGGGGCCCTAAACACAAGATATGAGGAATGGGTAAATATGAATGAAAATGGCCAATTTATTCACTCTGAGGCCTTAAAAAGTTTTTCTCCACTCCAGAAAGTGAATTAAATAACATTTGTAGACCTTTATTGTTCAATCAAAAACGCCCGATTTTTGACGAAAGAGATAACCACCACCCCTTACGACATGCTTCAGAAACAAAAAAAATGGTTCTTTTTCAAATGTTGCATCTTTGAACGACAATCCACATTTGTACGTGGATAAACACTTTTAGAGATAAAATGAGATGTTTAAAGTGATTTTCAAGCTTCCAGGGGCCCTAAACACAAGATTTGAGAAATGGGAAAAAGTGAATGAAAATGGCCAATTTACTCACTCTGAGGCCTTAAAAAGTGTTTCTCCTCAACGGGAAGTGAATTAAATAACATTTGTAGGCCTTTATTGTTCAAGCGAAAACGCCCGATTATTGACGAAAGAGATAACTACCCCCCCTTACGACATGCTTCAGAAACGAAAAAAATGGTCCGTTTTCAAATGTTGCGTCTTTGAATGACAATCCACATTTGTACGTGGATAATCACTTTTAGAGCTAAAATTAGATGTTTAAAGTGATTTTCAAGCTTCCAGGGGCCCTAAACACAAGATTTGAGAAATGGGTAAAAGTGAATGAAAATGGCCAATTTACTCACTCTGAGGCCTTAAAAAGTGTTTCTCCTCCACGGGAAGTGTATTAAATACCATTTGGAGGCCTTTATTGTTCAAGCGAAAACGCCTGATTTTTGATGAAAGAGATAACCACCCCCCCTTACGACATGCTTCTGAAACTAAAAAAATGGTTCATTTTCAAACGTTGCGTCTTTTGAACTACAATTAACATTGTACGTGGATAATCACTTTTAGAGATAAAATGAGATGTTTAAAGTGATTTTCAAGCTTCCAGGGGCCCTAAACACGAGATTTGAGAAATGGGTAACCGTGAATGAAAATGGCCAATTTACTCACTCTGCGGCCTTAAAAAGTGTTTCTCCTCCACGGAAAGTGAATAAAATAACATTTGGATGCCTTTATTGTTCAATCAAAAACGCCCGTTTTTTGGTAAAAAAGATAACCACCCCCCCTTACGATATGCTTCAGAAACGAAAAAAATGTTCCATTTTCAAATGTTGCGTCTTTGAACTACAATTCACATTTGTACGTGGATGATCACTTTTAGAGATAAAATTAGATGTTTAAAGTGATTTACAAGCTTCCAGGGGCCCTAAACACAAGATATGAGGAATGGGTAAATATGAATGAAAATGGCCAATTTATTCACTCTGAGGCCTTAAAAAGTTTTTCTCCACTCCAGAAAGTGAATTAAATAACATTTGTAGGCCTTTATTGTTCAATCAAAAACGCCCGATTTTTGACGAAAGAGATAACCACCCCCCCTTACGACATGCTTCAGAAACTAAAAAAATGGTCCGTTTTCAAATGTTGCCTCTTTGAACTACAATTCACATTTGTACGTGGAAAAGCACTTTTAAAGATCAAATGAGATGTTTAAAGTGATTTTCATGCTTCCAGGGGCCTTAAACACAAGATTTGAGGAATGGGTAAAAGTGAATGAAAATGGCCAATTTACTCACTCTGAGGCCTTAAAAAGTGTTTCTCCTCCACGGGAAGTGAATTAAATACCATTTGGAGGTCTTTATTGTTCAAGCGAAAACGCCTGATTTTTGATGAAAGAGATAACCACCCCCCCTTACGACATGCTTCTGAAACTGAAAAAATGGTTCATTTTCAAATGTTGCGTCTTTGAACCACAATTAACATTTGTACGTGGATAAACACTTTTAGAGCTAAAATTAGATGTTTAAAGTGATTTTCAAGCTTCCAGGGGCCCTAAACACGAGATTTGAGAAATGGGTAAACGTGAATTAAAATGGCCAATTTACTCACTCTGCGGCCTTAAAAAGTGTTTCTCCTCCACGGAAAGTGAATAAAATAACATTTGGATGCCTTTATTGTTCAATCAAAAACGCCCGTTTTTGGTGAAAAAGATAACCACCCCCCCTTACGACATGCTTCAGAAACAAAAAAAATGGTCCATTTTCAAATGTTGCGTCTTTGAACTACAATTCACATTTGTACGTGGATAATCACTTTTAGAGATAAAATTAGATGTTTAAAGTGATTTACAAGCTTCCAGGGGCCCTAAACACAAGATATGAGGAATGGGTAAATATGAATGAAAATGGCCAATTTTTTCACTCTGAGGCCTTAAAAAGTTTTTCTCCACTCCAGAAAGTGAATTAAATAACATTTGTAGACCTTTATTGTTCAATCAAAAACGCCCGATTTTTGACGACAGAGATAACCACCCCCCCTTACGACATGCTTCAGAAACAAAAAAAATGGTTCATTTTCAAATGTTGCATCTTTGAACGACAATCCACATTTGTACGTGGATAAACACTTTTAGAGATAAAGTTAGATGTTTAAAGTGATTTTCAAGCTTCCAGGGGCCCTAAACACAAGATTTGAGAAATGGGTAAAAGTGAATGAAAATGGCCAATTTACTCACTCTGAGGCCTTAAAAAGTGTTTCTCCTCAACGGGAAGTGAATTAAATAACATTTGTAGGCCTTTATTGTTCAAGCGAAAATGCCCGATTATTGACGAAAGAGATAACCACCCCCCCTTACGACATGCTTCAGAAACAAAAAAAAAGGTTCATTTTCAAATGTTGCGTCTTTGAACTACAATTAACATTGTACGTGGATAATCACTTTTAGAGATAAAATGAGATGTTTAAAGTGATTTTCAAGCTTCCAGGGGCCCTAAACACGAGATTTGAGAAATGGGTAAACGTGAATGAAAATGGCCAATTTACTCACTCTGCGGCCTTAAAAAGTGTTTCTCCTCCACGGAAAGTGAATAAAATAACATTTGGATGCCTTTATTGTTCAATCAAAAACACCCGTTTTTTGGTGAAAAAGATAACCACCCCCCCCCCTTACGACGTGCTTCTGAAACGAAAAAAATGGTTCATTTTCAAATGTTGCGTCTTTTGAACTACAATTAACATTGTACGTGGATAATCACTTTTAGAGATAAAATTAGATGTTTAAAGTGATTTACAAGCTTCCAGGGGCCCTAAACACAAGATATGAGGAATGGGTAAATATGAATGAAAATGGCCAATTTATTCACTCTGAGGCCTTAAAAAGTTTTTCTCCACTCCAGAAAGTGAATTAAATAACATTTGTAGACCTTTATTGTTCAATCAAAACGCCCGATTTTTGACGAAAGAGATAACCACCCCCCCTTACGACATGCTTCAGAAACTAAAAAAATGGTCCGTTTTTAAATGTAGCCTCTTTGAACTACAATTCACATTTGTACGTGGAAAAGCACTTTTAAAGATCAAATGAGATGTTTAAAGTGATTTTCATGCTTCCAGGGGCCTTAAACACAAGATTTGAGGAATGGGTAAAAGTGAATGAAAATGGCCAATTTACTCACTCTGATACCTTAAAAAGTGTTTCTCCTCCACGGGAAGTGAATTAAATATCATTTGTAGGCCTTTATTGTTCAAGCGAGAACGCCCGATTATTGACGAAAGAGATAACCACCCCCCCTTACGACATGCTTCAGAAGCGTAAAAAATGGCCCGTTTTCAAATGTTGCGTCTTTGACTGACAATCCACATTTGTACGTGGATAATCACTTTTAGAGCTAAAATTAGATGTTTAAAGTGATTTTCAAGCTTCCAGGGGCCCTAAACACGAGATTTGAAAAATGGGTAACCGTGAATGAAAATGGCCAATTTTTTCACTCTGCGGCCTTAAAAAGTGTTTCTCCTCCACGGAAAGTGAATAAAATAACATTTGGATGCCTTTATTGTTCATTCAAAAACGCCCGTTTTTTGGTGAAAAAGATAACCACCCCCCCTTATGACATGCTTCAGAAACGAAAAAAATGGTCCATTTTCAAATGTTGCGTCTTTGAACTACAATTCACATTTGTACGTGGATGATCACTTTTAGAGATAAAATTAGATGTTTAAAGTGATTTACAAGCTTCCAGGGGCCCTAAACACAAGATATGAGGAATGGGTAAATATGAATGAAAATGGCCAATTTATTCACTCTGAGGCCTTAAAAAGTTTTTCTCCAATCCAGAAAGTGAATGAAATAACATTTGTAGGCCTTTATTGTTCAATCAAAAACGCCCGATTTTTGACGAAAGAGATAACCACCCCCCCTTACGACATGCTTCAGAAACTAAAAAAATGGTCCGTTTTTAAATGTAGCCTCTTTGAACTACAATTCACATTTGTACGTGGAAAAGCACTTTTAAAGATCAAATGAGATGTTTAAAGTGATTTTCATGCTTCCAGGGGCCTTAAACACAAGATTTGAGGAATGGGTAAAAGTGAATGAAAATGGCCAATTTACTCACTCTGAGGCCTTAAAAAGTGTTTCTCCTCCACGGGAAGTGAATTAAATACCATTTGGAGGCCTTTATTGTTCAAGCGAAAACGCCTGATTTTTGATGAAAGAGATAACCACCCCCCCTTACGACATGCTTCTGAAACTAAAAAAATGGTTCATTTTCAAATGTTGCGTCTTTTGAACTAAAATTAACATTGTACGTGGATAATCACTTTTAGAGATAAAATTAGATGTTTAAAGTGATTTACAAGCTTCCAGGGGCCCTAAACACAAGATATGAGGAATGGGTAAATATGAATGAAAATGGCCAATTTATTCACTCTGAGGCCTTAAAAAGTTTTTCTCCACTCCAGAAAGTGAATTAAATAACATTTGTAGACCTTTATTGTTCAATCAAAAACGCCCGATTTTTGACGAAAGAGATAACCACCCCCCCTTACGACATGCTTCAGAAACAAAAAAAATGGTTCATTTTCAAATGTTGCATCTTTGAACGACAATCCACAATTGTACGTGGATAAACACTTTTAGAGATAAAATTAGATGTTTAAAGTGATTTTCAAGCTTCCAGGGGCCCTAAACACAAGATTTGAGAAATGGGTAAAAGTGAATGAAAATGGCCAATTTACTCACTCTGAGGCCTTAAAAAATGTTTCTCCTCCACGGGAAGTGAATTAAATACCATTTGGAGGCCTTTATTGTTCAAGCAAAAACGCCTGATTTTTGAAGAAAGAGATAACCACCCCCCCTTACGACATGCTTCTGAAACTAAAAAAATGGTTCATTTTCAAATGTTGCGTCTTTTGAACTACAATTAACATTGTACATGGATAATCACTTTTAGAGATAAAATGAGATGTTTAAAGTGATTTTCAAGCTTCCAGGGGCCCTAAACACGAGATTTGAAAAATGGGTAACCGTGAATGAAAATGGCCAATTTTTTCACTCTGCGGCCTTAAAAAGTGTTTCTCCTCCACGGAAAGTGAATAAAATAACATTTGGATGCCTTTATTGTTCAATCAAAAACGCCCGTTTTTTGGTGAAAAAGATAACCACCCCCCCTTACGACATGCTTCAGAAACGAAAAAAATGGTCCATTTTCAAATGTTGCGTCTTTGAACTACAATTCACATTTGTACGTGGATGATCACTTTTAGAGATAAAATTAGATGTTTAAAGTGATTTACAAGCTTCCAGGGGCCCTAAACACAAGATATGAGGAATGGGTAAATATGAATGAAAATGGCCAATTTATTCACTCTGAGGCCTTAAAAAGTTTTTCTCCACTCCAGAAAGTGAATTAAATAACATTTGTAGACCTTTATTGTTCAATCAAAAACGCCCGATTTTTGACGAAAGAGATAACCACCACCCCTTACGACATGCTTCAGAAACAAAAAAAATGGTTCTTTTTCAAATGTTGCATCTTTGAACGACAATCCACATTTGTACGTGGATAAACACTTTTAGAGATAAAATGAGATGTTTAAAGTGATTTTCAAGCTTCCAGGGGCCCTAAACACAAGATTTGAGAAATGGGAAAAAGTGAATGAAAATGGCCAATTTACTCACTCTGAGGCCTTAAAAAGTGTTTCTCCTCAACGGGAAGTGAATTAAATAACATTTGTAGGCCTTTATTGTTCAAGCGAAAACGCCCGATTATTGACGAAAGAGATAACTACCCCCCCTTACGACATGCTTCAGAAACGAAAAAAATGGTCCGTTTTCAAATGTTGCGTCTTTGAATGACAATCCACATTTGTACGTGGATAATCACTTTTAGAGCTAAAATTAGATGTTTAAAGTGATTTTCAAGCTTCCAGGGGCCCTAAACACAAGATTTGAGAAATGGGTAAAAGTGAATGAAAATGGCCAATTTACTCACTCTGAGGCCTTAAAAAGTGTTTCTCCTCCACGGGAAGTGTATTAAATACCATTTGGAGGCCTTTATTGTTCAAGCGAAAACGCCTGATTTTTGATGAAAGAGATAACCACCCCCCCTTACGACATGCTTCTGAAACTAAAAAAATGGTTCATTTTCAAACGTTGCGTCTTTTGAACTACAATTAACATTGTACGTGGATAATCACTTTTAGAGATAAAATGAGATGTTTAAAGTGATTTTCAAGCTTCCAGGGGCCCTAAACACGAGATTTGAGAAATGGGTAACCGTGAATGAAAATGGCCAATTTACTCACTCTGCGGCCTTAAAAAGTGTTTCTCCTCCACGGAAAGTGAATAAAATAACATTTGGATGCCTTTATTGTTCATTCAAAAACGCCCGTTTTTTGGTAAAAAAGATAACCACCCCCCCTTACGATATGCTTCAGAAACGAAAAAAATGTTCCATTTTCAAATGTTGCGTCTTTGAACTACAATTCACATTTGTACGTGGATGATCACTTTTAGAGATAAAATTAGATGTTTAAAGTGATTTACAAGCTTCCAGGGGCCCTAAACACAAGATATGAGGAATGGGTAAATATGAATGAAAATGGCCAATTTATTCACTCTGAGGCCTTAAAAAGTTTTTCTCCACTCCAGAAAGTGAATTAAATAACATTTGTAGACCTTTATTGTTCAATCAAAAACGCCCGATTTTTGACGAAAGAGATAACCACCACCCCTTACGACATGCTTCAGAAACAAAAAAAATGGTTCTTTTTCAAATGTTGCATCTTTGAACGACAATCCACATTTGTACGTGGATAAACACTTTTAGAGATAAAATGAGATGTTTAAAGTGATTTTCAAGCTTCCAGGGGCCCTAAACACAAGATTTGAGAAATGGGAAAAAGTGAATGAAAATGGCCAATTTACTCACTCTGAGGCCTTAAAAAGTGTTTCTCCTCAACGGGAAGTGAATTAAATAACATTTGTAGGCCTTTATTGTTCAAGCGAAAACGCCCGATTATTGACGAAAGAGATAACTACCCCCCCTTACGACATGCTTCAGAAACGAAAAAAATGGTCCGTTTTCAAATGTTGCGTCTTTGAATGACAATCCACATTTGTACGTGGATAATCACTTTTAGAGCTAAAATTAGATGTTTAAAGTGATTTTCAAGCTTCCAGGGGCCCTAAACACAAGATTTGAGAAATGGGTAAAAGTGAATGAAAATGGCCAATTTACTCACTCTGAGGCCTTAAAAAGTGTTTCTCCTCCACGGGAAGTGTATTAAATACCATTTGGAGGCCTTTATTGTTCAAGCGAAAACGCCTGATTTTTGATGAAAGAGATAACCACCCCCCCTTACGACATGCTTCTGAAACTAAAAAAATGGTTCATTTTCAAACGTTGCGTCTTTTGAACTACAATTAACATTGTACGTGGATAATCACTTTTAGAGATAAAATGAGATGTTTAAAGTGATTTTCAAGCTTCCAGGGGCCCTAAACACGAGATTTGAGAAATGGGTAACCGTGAATGAAAATGGCCAATTTACTCACTCTGCGGCCTTAAAAAGTGTTTCTCCTCCACGGAAAGTGAATAAAATAACATTTGGATGCCTTTATTGTTCAATCAAAAACGCCCGTTTTTTGGTAAAAAAGATAACCACCCCCCCTTACGATATGCTTCAGAAACGAAAAAAATGTTCCATTTTCAAATGTTGCGTCTTTGAACTACAATTCACATTTGTACGTGGATGATCACTTTTAGAGATAAAATTAGATGTTTAAAGTGATTTACAAGCTTCCAGGGGCCCTAAACACAAGATATGAGGAATGGGTAAATATGAATGAAAATGGCCAATTTATTCACTCTGAGGCCTTAAAAAGTTTTTCTCCACTCCAGAAAGTGAATTAAATAACATTTGTAGGCCTTTATTGTTCAATCAAAAACGCCCGATTTTTGACGAAAGAGATAACCACCCCCCCTTACGACATGCTTCAGAAACTAAAAAAATGGTCCGTTTTCAAATGTTGCCTCTTTGAACTACAATTCACATTTGTACGTGGAAAAGCACTTTTAAAGATCAAATGAGATGTTTAAAGTGATTTTCATGCTTCCAGGGGCCTTAAACACAAGATTTGAGGAATGGGTAAAAGTGAATGAAAATGGCCAATTTACTCACTCTGAGGCCTTAAAAAGTGTTTCTCCTCCACGGGAAGTGAATTAAATACCATTTGGAGGTCTTTATTGTTCAAGCGAAAACGCCTGATTTTTGATGAAAGAGATAACCACCCCCCCTTACGACATGCTTCTGAAACTGAAAAAATGGTTCATTTTCAAATGTTGCGTCTTTGAACCACAATTAACATTTGTACGTGGATAAACACTTTTAGAGCTAAAATTAGATGTTTAAAGTGATTTTCAAGCTTCCAGGGGCCCTAAACACGAGATTTGAGAAATGGGTAAACGTGAATGAAAATGGCCAATTTACTCACTCTGCGGCCTTAAAAAGTGTTTCTCCTCCACGGAAAGTGAATAAAATAACATTTGGATGCCTTTATTGTTCAATCAAAAACGCCCGTTTTTGGTGAAAAAGATAACCACCCCCCCTTACGACATGCTTCAGAAACAAAAAAAATGGTCCATTTTCAAATGTTGCGTCTTTGAACTACAATTCACATTTGTACGTGGATAATCACTTTTAGAGATAAAATTAGATGTTTAAAGTGATTTACAAGCTTCCAGGGGCCCTAAACACAAGATATGAGGAATGGGTAAATATGAATGAAAATGGCCAATTTTTTCACTCTGAGGCCTTAAAAAGTTTTTCTCCACTCCAGAAAGTGAATTAAATAACATTTGTAGACCTTTATTGTTCAATCAAAAACGCCCGATTTTTGACGAAAGAGATAACCACCCCCCCTTACGACATGCTTCAGAAACAAAAAAAATGGTTCATTTTCAAATGTTGCATCTTTGAACGACAATCCACATTTGTACGTGGATAAACACTTTTAGAGATAAAGTTAGATGTTTAAAGTGATTTTCAAGCTTCCAGGGGCCCTAAACACAAGATTTGAGAAATGGGTAAAAGTGAATGAAAATGGCCAATTTACTCACTCTGAGGCCTTAAAAAGTGTTTCTCCTCAACGGGAAGTGAATTAAATAACATTTGTAGGCCTTTATTGTTCAAGCGAAAATGCCCGATTATTGATGAAAGAGATAACCACCCCCCCTTACGACATGCTTCAGAAACAAAAAAAAAGGTTCATTTTCAAATGTTGCGTCTTTGAACTACAATTAACATTGTACGTGGATAATCACTTTTAGAGATAAAATGAGATGTTTAAAGTGATTTTCAAGCTTCCAGGGGCCCTAAACACGAGATTTGAGAAATGGGTAAACGTGAATGAAAATGGCCAATTTACTCACTCTGCGGCCTTAAAAAGTGTTTCTCCTCCACGGAAAGTGAATAAAATAACATTTGGATGCCTTTATTGTTCAATCAAAAACACCCGTTTTTTGGTGAAAAAGATAACCACCCCCCCCCTTACGACATGCTTCAGAAACGAAAAAAATGTTCCATTTTCAAATGTTGCGTCTTTGAACTACAATTCACATTTGTACGTGGATGATCACTTTTAGAGATAAAATTAGATGTTTAAAGTGATTTACAAGCTTCCAGGGGCCCTAAACACAAGATATGAGGAATGGGTAAATATGAATGAAAATGGCCAATTTATTCACTCTGAGGCCTTAAAAAGTTTTTCTCCACTCCAGAAAGTGAATTAAATAACATTTGTAGGCCTTTATTGTTCAATCAAAAACGCCCGATTTTTGACGAAAGAGATAACCACCCCCCCTTACGACATGCTTCAGAAACTAAAAAAATGGTCCGTTTTCAAATGTTGCCTCTTTGAACTACAATTCACATTTGTACGTGGAAAAGCATTTTTAAAGATCAAATGAGATGTTTAAAGTGATTTTCATGCTTCCAGGGGCCCTAAACACAAGATTTGAGGAATGGGTAAAAGTGAATGAAAATGGCCAATTTACTCACTCTGAGGCCTTAAAAAGTGTTTCTCCTCCACGGGAAGTGAATTAAATACCATTTGGAGGTCTTTATTGTTCAAGCGAAAACGCCTGATTTTTGATGAAAGAGATAACCCCCCCCTCTTACGACATGCTTCTGAAACTGAAAAAATGATTCATTTTCAAATGTTGCGTCTTTGAACCACAATTAACATTTGTACGTGGATAAACACTTTTAGAGCTAAAATTAGATGTTTAAAGTGATTTTCAAGCTTCCAGGGGCCCTAAACACGAGATTTAAGAAATGGGTAAACGTGAATGAAAATGGCCAATTTACTCACTCTGCGGCCTTAAAAAGTGTTTCTCCTCCACGGAGAGTGAATAAAATAACATTTGGATGCCTTTATTGTTCAATCAAAAACGCCAGTTTTTGGTGAAAAAGATAACCACCCCCCCTTACGACATGCTTCAGAAACAAAAAAAATGGTCCATTTTCAAATGTTGCGTCTTTGAACTACAATTCACATTTGTACTTGGATAATCACTTTTAGAGATAAAATTAGATGTTTAAAGTGCTTTACAAGCTTCCAGGGGCCCTAAACACAAGATATGAGGAATGGGTAAATATGAATGAAAATGGCCAATTTATTCACTCTGAGGCCTTAAAAAGTTTTTCTCCACTCCAGAAAGTGAATTAAATAACATTTGTAGACCTTTATTGTTCAATCAAAAACGCCCGATTTTTGACGAAAGAGATAACCACCCCCCCTTACGACATGCTTCAGAAACAAAAAAAATGGTTCATTTTCAAATGTTGCATCTTTGAACGACAATCCACATTTGTACGTGGATAAACACTTTTAGAGATGAAGTTAGATGTTTAAAGTGATTTTCAAGCTTCCAGGGGCCCTAAACACAAGATTTGAGAAATGGGTAAAAGTGAATGAAAATGGCCAATTTACTCACTCTGAGGCCTTAAAAAGTGTTTCTCCTCAACGGAAAGTGAATTAAATAACATTTGTAGGCCTTTATTGTTCAAGCGAACCGCCCGATTATTGACGAAAGAGATAACCACCCCCCCTTACGACATGCTTCAGAAACGAAAAAAATGGTCCGTTTTCAAATGTTGCGTCTTTGAATGACAATCCACATTTGTACGTGGATAATCACTTTTAGAGCTAAAATTAGATGTTTAAAGTGATTTTCAAGCTTCCAGGGGCCCTAAACACAAGATTTGAGAAATGGGTAAAAGTGAATGAAAATGGCCAATTTACTCACTCTGAGGCCTTAAAAAGTGTTTCTCCTCCACGGGAAGTGAATTAAATACCATTTGGAGGCCTTTATTGTTCAAGCGAAAACGCCTGATTTTTGATGAAAGAGATAACCACACCCCCTTACGACATGCTTCTGAAACTAAAAAAATGGTTCATTTTCAAATGTTGCGTCTTTTGAACTACAATTAACATTGTACGTGGATAATCACTTTTAGAGATAAAATGAGATGTTTAAAGTGATTTTCAAGCTTCCAGGGGCCCTAAGCACGAGATTTGAAAAATGGGTAACCGTGAATGAAAATGGCCAATTTTTTCACTCTGCGGCCTTAAAAAGTGTTTCTCCTCCACGGAAAGTGAATAAAATAACATTTGGATGCCTTTATTGTTCAATCAAAAACGCCCGTTTTTTGGTGAAAAAGATAACCACCCCCCCTTACGATATGCTTCAGAAACGAAAAAAATGGTCCATTTTCAAATGTTGCGTCTTTGAACTACAATTCACATTTGTACGTGGATGATCACTTTTAGAGATAAAATTAGATGTTTAAAGTGATTTACAAGCTTCCAGGGGCCCTAAACACAAGATATGAGGAATGGGTAAATATGAATGAAAATGGCCAATTTATTCACTCTGAGGCCTTAAAAAGTTTTTCTCCACTCCAGAAAGTGAATTAAATAACATTTGTAGGCCTTTATTGTTCAATCAAAAACGCCCGATTTTTGACGAAAGAGATAACCACCCCCCCCTTACGACATGCTTCAGAAACTAAAAAAATGGTCCGTTTTTAAATGTAGCCTCTTTGAACTACAATTCACATTTGTACGTGGAAAAGCACTTTTAAAGATCAAATGAGATGTTTAAAGTGATTTTCATGCTTCCAGGGGCCTTAAACACAAGATTTGAGGAATGGGTAAAAGTGAATGAAAATGGCCAATTTACTCACTCTGAGGCCTTAAAAAGTGTTTCTTCTCCACGGGAAGTGAATTAAATAACATTTGTAGGCCTTTATTGTTCAAGCGAGAATGCCCGATTATTGACGAAAGAGATAACCACCCCCCCTTACGACATGCTTCAGAAAGGAAAAAAATGGCCCGTTTTCAAATGTTGCGTCTTTGAATGACAATCCACATTTGTACGTGGATAATCACTTTTAGAGCTAAAATTAGATGTTTAAAGTGATTTTCAAGCTTCCAGGGGCCCTAAACACGAGATTTGAAAAATGGGTAACCGTGAATGAAAATGGCCAATTTTTTCACTCTGCGGCCTTAAAAAGTGTTTCTCCTCCACGGAAAGTGAATAAAATAACATTTGTAGACCTTTATTGTTCAATCAAAAACGCCCGATTATTGACGAAAGAGAGAACCACCCCCCCTTACGACATGCTTCAGAAACAAAAAAAATCGTCCGTTTTCAAATGTTGCGTCTTTGAATGACAATCCACATTTGTACGTGGATAAACACTTTTAGAGATAAAATTAGATGTTTAAAGTGATTTTCAAGCTTCCAGGGGCCCTAAACACAAGATTTGAGAAATGGGTAAAAGTGAATGAAAATGGCCAATTTACTCACTCTGAGGCCTTAAAAAGTGTTTCTCCTCCACGGGAAGTGAATTAAATACCATTTGGAGGCCTTTATTGTTCAAGCGAAAACGCCTGATTTTTGATGAAAGAGATAACCACCCCCCCTTACGACATGCTTCTGAAACTAAAAAAATGGTTCATTTTCAAATGTTGCGTCTTTTGAACTACAGTTAACATTGTACGTGGATAATCACTTTTAGAGATAAAATGAGATGTTTAAAGTGATTTTCAAGCTTCCAGGGGCCCTAAACACGAGATTTGATAAATAGGTAACCGTGAATGAAAATGGCCAATTTTTTCACTCTGCGGCCTTAAAAAGTGTTTCTCCTCCACGGAAAGTGAATAAAATAACATTTGGATGCCTTTATTGTTCAATCAAAAACGCCCGTTTTTTGGTGAAAAAGATAACCACCCCCCCTTACGACATGCTTCAGAAACGAAAAAAATGGTCCATTTTCAAATGTTGCGTCTTTGAACTACAATTCACATTTGTACGTGGATGATCACTTTTAGAGATAAAATTAGATGTTTAAAGTGATTTACAAGCTTCCAGGGGCCCTAAACACAAGATATGAGGAATGGGTAAATATGAATGAAAATGGCCAATTTATTCACTCTGAGGCCTTAAAAAGTTTTTCTCCACTCCAGAAAGTGAATTAAATAACATTTGTAGGCCTTTATTGTTCAATCAAAAATGCCCGATTTTTGACGAAAGAGATAACCACCCCCCCTTACGACATGCTTCAGAAACTAAAAAAATGGTCCGTTTTCAAATGTTGCCTCTTTGAACTACAATTCACATTTGTACGTGGAAAAGCACTTTTAAAGATCAAATGAGATGTTTAAAGTGATTTTCATGCTTCCAGGGGCCTTAAACACAAGATTTGAGGAATGGGTAAAAGTGAATGAAAATGGCCAATTTACTCACTCTGCGGCCTTAAAAAGTGTTTCTCCTCCACGGAAAGTGAATAAAATAACATTTGGATGCCTTTATTGTTCAATCAAAAACGCCTGTTTTTGGTGAAAAAGATAACCACCCCCCCTTACGACATGCTTCAGAAACAAAAAAAGATGGTCCATTTTCAAATGTTGCGTCTTTGAACTACAATTCACATTTGTATGTGGATAATCACTTTTAGAGATAAAATTAGATGTTTAAAGTGATTTACAAGCTTCCAGGGGCCCTAAACACAAGATATGAGGAATGGGTAAATATGAATGAAAATGGCCAATTTATTCACTCTGAGGCCTTAAAAAGTTTTTCTCCACTCCAGAAAGTGAATTAAATAACATTTGTAGACCTTTATTGTTCAATCAAAAATGCCCGATTTTTGACGAAAGAGATAACCACCCCCCCTTACAACATGCTTCAGAAACAAAAAAAATGGTTCATTTTCAAATGTTGCATCTTTGAACGACAATCCACATTTGTACGTGGATAAACACTTTTAGAGATAAAGTTAGATGTTTAAAGTGATTTTCAAGCTTCCAGGGGCCCTAAACACAAGATTTGAGAAATGGGTAAAAGTGAATGAAAATGGCCAATTTACTCACTCTGAGGCCTTAAAAAGTGTTTCTCCTCAACGGGAAGTGAATTAAATAACATTTGTAGGCCTTTATTGTTCAAGCGAAAACGCCTGATTTTTGATGAAAGAGATAACCACCCCCCCTTACGACATGCTTCTGAAACTAAAAAAATGGTTCATTTTCAAATGTTGCGTCTTTTGAACTACAATTAACATTGTACGTGGATAATCACTTTTAGAGATAAAATGAGATGTTTAAAGTGATTTTCAAGCTTCCAGGGGCCCTAAACAAGAGATTTGAAAAATGGGTAACCGTGAATGAAAATGGCCAATTTTTTCACTCTGCGGCCTTAAAAAGTGTTTCTCCTCCACGGAAAGTGAATAAAATAACATTTGGATGCCTTTATTGTTCAATCAAAAACGCCCGTTTTTTGGTGAAAAAGATAACCACCCCCCCTTACGACATGCTTCAGAAACGAAAAAAATGGTCCATTTTCAAATGTTGCGTCTTTGAACTACAATTCACATTTGTACGTGGATGATCACTTTTAGAGATAAAATTAGATGTTTAAAGTGATTTACAAGCTTCCAGGGGCCCTAAACACAAGATATGAGGAATGGGTAAATATGAATGAAAATGGCCAATTTATTCACTCTGAGGCCTTAAAAAGTTTTTCTCCACTCCAGAAAGTGAATTAAATAACATTTGTAGGCCTTTATTGTTCAATCAAAAATGCCCGATTTTTGACGAAAGAGATAACCACCCCCCCTTACGACATGCTTCAGAAACTAAAAAAATGGTCCGTTTTCAAATGTTGCCTCTTTGAACTACAATTCACATTTGTACGTGGAAAAGCACTTTTAAAGATCAAATGAGATGTTTAAAGTGATTTTCATGCTTCCAGGGGCCTTAAACACAAGATTTGAGGAATGGGTAAAAGTGAATGAAAATGGCCAATTTACTCACTCTGAGGTCTTAAAAAGTGTTTCTCCTCCACGGGAAGTGAATTAAATACCATTTGGAGGTCTTTATTGTTCAAGCGAAAACGCCTGATTTTTGATGAAAGAGATAACCCCCCCCCTTACGACATGCTTCTGAAACTGAAAAAATTATTCATTTTCAAATGTTGCGTCTTTGAACCACAATTAACATTTGTACGTGGATAAACACTTTTAGAGCTAAAATTAGATGTTTAAAGTGATTTTCAAGCTTCCAGGGGCTCTAAACACGAGATTTGAGAAATGGGTAAACGTGAATGAAAATGGCCAATTTACTCACTCTGCGGCCTTAAAAAAGTGTTTCTCCTCCACGGAAAGTGAATAAAATAACATTTGGATGCCTTTATTGTTCAATCAAAAACGCCCGTTTTTGGTGAAAAAGATAACCACCCCCCCTTACGACATGCTTCAGAAACAAAAAAAATGGTCCATTTTCAAATGTTGCGTCTTTGAACTACAATTCACATTTGTACGTGGATAATCACTTTTAGAGATAAAATGAGATGTTTAAAGTGATTTACAAGCTTCCAGGGGCCCTAAACACAAGATATGAGGAATGGGTAAATATGAATGAAAATGGCCAATTTATTCACTCTGAGGCCTTAAAAAGTTTTTCTCCACTCCAGAAAGTGAATTAAATAACATTTGTAGACCTTTATTGTTCAATCAAAAACGCCCGATTTTTGACGAAAGAGATAACCACCCCCCCTTACGACATGCTTCAGAAACAAAAAAAATGGTTCATTTTCAAATGTTGCATCTTTGAACGACAATCCACATTTGTACGTGGATAAACACTTTTAGAGATAAAGTTAGATGTTTAAAGTGATTTTCAAGCTTCCAGGGGTCCTAAACACAAGATTTGAGAAATGTTTAAAAGTGAATGAAAATGGCCAATTTACTCCCTCTGAGGCCTTAAAAATTGTTTCTCCTCAACGGGAAGTGAATTAAATAACATTTGTAGGCCTTTATTGTTCAAGCGAAAACGCCCGATTATTGACGAAAGAGATAACCACCCCCCCCCTTACGACATGCTTCAGAAACGAAAAAAATGGTCCGTTTTCAAATGTTGCGTCTTTGAATGACAATCCACATTTGTACGTGGAAAAGCACTTTTAAAGATCAAATGAGATGTTTAAAGTGATTTTCATGCTTCCAGGGGCCTTAAACACAAGATTTGAGGAATGGGTAAAAGTGAATGAAAATGGCCAATTTACTCACTCTGAGGCCTTAAAAAGTGTTTCTCCTCCACGGGAAGTGAATTAAATAACATTTGTAGGCCTTTATTGTTCAAGCGAGAACGCCCGATTATTGACGAAAGAGATAACCACCCCCCCTTACGACATGCTTCAGAAACGTAAAAAATGGCCCGTTTTCAAATGTTGCGTCTTTGAATGACAATCCACATTTGTACGTGGATAATCACTTTTAGAGCTAAAATTAGATGTTTAAAGTGATTTTCAAGCTTCCAGGGGCCCTAAACACGAGATTTGAAAAATGGGTAACCGTGAATGAAAATGGCCAATTTTTTCACTCTGCGGCCTTAAAAAGTGTTTCTCCTCCACGGAAAGTGAATAAAATAACATTTGTAGACTTTATTGTTCAATCAAAAACGCCCGTTTTTTGGTGAAAAAGATAACCACCCCCCCTTACGACATGCTTCAGAAACGAAAAAAATGGTCCATTTTCAAATGTTGCGTCTTTGAACTACAATTCACATTTGTACGTGGATGATCACTTTTAGAGATGAAATTAGATGTTTAAAGTGATTTACAAGCTTCCAGGGGCCCTAAACACAAGATATGAGGAATGGGTAAATATGAATGAAAATGGCCAATTTATTCACTCTGAGGCCTTAAAAAGTTTTTCTCCACTCCAGAAAGTGAATTAAATAACATTTGTAGGCCTTTATTGTTCAATCAAAAACGCCCGATTTTTGACGAAAGAGATAACCACCCCCCCTTACGACATGCTTCAGAAACTAAAAAAATGGTCCGTTTTTAAATGTAGCCTCTTTGAACTACAATTCACATTTGTACGTGGAAAAGAACTTTTAAAGATCAAATGAGATGTTTAAAGTGATTTTCATGCTTCCAGGGGCCTTAAACACAAGATTTGAGGAATGGGTAAAAGTGAATGAAAATGGCCAATTTACTCACTCTGAGGCCTTAAAAAGTGTTTCTCCTCCACGGGAAGTGAATTAAATAACATTTGTAGGCCTTTATTGTTCAAGCGAGAACGCCCGATTATTGACGAAAGAGATAACCACCCCCCCTTACGACATGCTTCAGAAACGTAAAAAATGGCCCGTTTTCAAATGTTGCGTCTTTGACTGACAATCCACATTTGTACTTGGATAATCACTTTTAGAGCTAAAATTAGATGTTTAAAGTGATTTTCAAGCTTCCAGGGGCCCTAAACACGAGATTTGAAAAAAGGGGAAACCGTGAATGAAAATGGCCAATTTTTTCACTCTGCGGCCTTAAAAAGTGTTTCTCCTCCACGGAAAGTGAATAAAATAACATTTGGATGCCTTTATTGTTCAATCAAAAACGCCCGTTTTTTGGTGAAAAAGATAACCACCCCCCCTTCCGACATGCTTCAGAAACGAAAAAAATGGTCCATTTTCAAATGTTGCGTCTTTGAACTACAATTCACATTTGTACGTGGATGATCACTTTTAGAGATAAAATTAGATGTTTAAAGTGATTTACAAGCTTCCAGGGGCCCTAAACACAAGATATGAGGAAAGGGTAAATATGAATGAAAATGGCCAATTTATTCACTCTGAGGCCTTAAAAAGTTTTTCTCCACTCCAGAAAATGAATTAAATACCATTTGTAGGCCTTTATTGTTCAATCAAAAACGCCCGATTTTTGACGAAAGAGATAACCACCCCCCCTTACGACATGCTTCAGAAACTAAAAAAATGGTCCGTTTTTAAATGTAGCCTCTTTGAACTACAATTCACATTTGTACGTGGAAAAGCACTTTTAAAGATCAAATGAGATGTTTAAAGTGATTTTCATGCTTCCAGGGGCCTTAAACACAAGATTTGAGGAATGGGTAAAAGTGAATGAAAATGGCCAATTTACTCACTCTGAGGCCTTAAAAAGTGTTTCTCCTCCACGGGAAGTGAATTAAATAACATTTGTAGGCCTTTATTGTCCAAGCGAAAACGCCCGATTATTGACGAAAGAGATAACCACCCCCCCTTACGACGTGCTTCAGAAACGTAAAAAATGGCCCGTTTTCAAATGTTGCGTCTTTGAATGACAATCCACATTTGTACGTGGATAATCACTTTTAGAGCTAAAATTAGATGTTTAAAGTGATTTACAAGCTTCCAGGGGCCCTAAACACAAGATATGAGGAATGGGTAAATATGAATGAAAATGGCCAATTTATTCACTCTGAGGCCTTAAAAAGTTTTTCTCCACTCCAGAAAGTGAATTAAATAACATTTGTAGACCTTTATTGTTCAATCAAAAAGGCCCGATTTTTGACGAAAGAGATAACCAACCCCCCTTACGACATGCTTCAGAAACAAAAAAAATGGTTCATTTTCAAAGGTTGCATCTTTGAACGACAATCCACATTTGTACGTGGATAAACACTTTTAGAGATAAAATTAGATATTTAAAGTGATTTTCAAGCTTCCAGGGGCCCTAAACACAAGATTTGAGAAATGGGAAAAAGTGAATGAAAATGGCCAATTTACTCACTCTGAGGCCTTAAAAAGTGTTTCTCCTCAACGGGAAGTGAATTAAATACCATTTGGAGGCCTTTATTGTTCAAGCGAAAACGCCTGATTTTTGATGAAAGAGATAACCACCCCCCCTTACGACATGCTTCTGAAACTAAAAAAAGGGTTCATTTTCAAATGTTGCGTCTTTGAACCACAATTAACATTGTACGTGGATAATCACTTTTAGAGATAAAATGAGATGTTTAAAGTGATTTTCAAGCTTCCAGGGGCCCTAAACACGAGATTTTAGAAATGGGTAACCGTGAATGAAAATGGCCAATTTACTCACTCTGCGGCCTTAAAAAGTGTTTCTCCTCCACGGAAAGTGAATAAAATGACATTTGGACGCCTTTATTGTTCAATCAAAAACACCCGTTTTTTGGTGAAAAAGATAACCACCCCCCCTTACGACATGCTTCAGAAACTAAAAAAATGTTCCATTTTCAAATGTTGCGTCTTTGAACTACAATTCACATTTGTACGTGGATGATCACTTTTAGAGATAAAATTAGATGTTTAAAGTGATTTACAAGCTTCCAGGGGCCCTAAACACAAGATATGAGGAATGGGTAACTATGAATGAAAATGGCCAATTTATTCACTCTGAGGCCTTAAAAAGTTTTTCTCCACTCCAGAAAGTGAATTAAATAACATTTGTAGGCCTTTATTGTTCAATCAAAAACGCCCGATTTTTGACGAAAGAGATAACCACCCCCCCCTTACGACATGCTTCAGAAACAAAAAAAATGGTTCATTTTCAAATGTTGCATCTTTGAACAACAATCCACATTTGTACGTGGATAAACACTTTTAGAGATGAAGTTAGATGTTTAAAGTGATTTTCAAGCTTCCAGGGGCCCTAAACACAAGATTTGAGAAATGGGTAAAAGTGAATGAAAATGGCCAATTTACTCACTCTGAGGCCTTAAAAAGTGTTTCTCCTCAACGGGAAGTGAATTAAATAACATTTGTAGGCCTTTATTGTTCAAGCGAAAACGCCCGATTATTGACGAAAGAGATAACCACCCCCCCTTACGACATGCTTCAGAAACGAAAAAAATGGTCCGTTTTCAAATGTTGCGTCTTTGAATGACAATCCACATTTGTACGTGGATAATCACTTTTAGAGCTAAAATTAGATGTTTAAAGTGATTTTCAAGCTTCCAGGGGCCCTAAACACAAGATTTGAGAAATGGGTAAAAGTGAATGAAAATGGCCAATTTACTCACTCTGAGGCCTTAAAAAGTGTTTCTCCTCCACGGGAAGTGAATTAAATACCATTTGGAGGCCTTTATTGTTCAAGCGAAAACGCCTGATTTTTAATGAAAGAGATAACCACACCCCCTTACGACATGCTTCTGAAACTAAAAAAATGGTTCATTTTCAAATGTTGCGTCTTTTGAACTACAATTAACATTGTACGTGGATAATCACTTTTAGAGATAAAATGAGATGTTTAAAGTGATTTTCAAGCTTCCAGGGGCCCTAAACACGAGATTTGAAAAATGGGTAACCGTGAATGAAAATGGCCAATTTTTTCACTCTGCTGCCTTAAAAAGTGTTTCTCCTCCACGGAAAGTGAATAAAATAACATTTGGATGCCTTTATTGTTCAATCAAAAACGCCCGTTTTTTGGTGAAAAAGATAACCACCCCCCCTTACGACATGCTTCAGAAACGAAAAAAATGGTCCTTTTTCAAATGTTGCGTCTTTGAACTACAATTCACATTTGTACGTGGATGATCACTTTTAGAGATAAAATTAGATGTTTAAAGTGATTTACAAGCTTCCAGGGGCCCTAAACACAAGATATGAGGAATGGGTAAATATGAATGAAAATGGCCAATTTATTCACTCTGAGGCCTTAAAAAGTTTTTCTCCACTCCAGAAAGTGAATTAAATAACATTTGTAGGCCTTTATTGTTCAATCAAAAACGCCCGATTTTTGACGAAAGAGATAACCACCCCCCCTTACGACATGCTTCAGAAACTAAAAAAATGGTCCGTTTTTAAATGTAGCCTCTTTGAACTACAATTCACATTTGTACGTGGAAAAGCACTTTTAAAGATCAAATGAGATGTTTAAAGTGATTTTCATGCTTCCAGGGGCCTTAAACACAAGATTTGAGGAATGGGTAAAAGTGAATGAAAATGGCCAATTTACTCACTCTGAGGCCTTAAAACGTGTTTCTCCTCCACGGGAAGTGAATTAAATAACATTTGTAGGCCTTTATTGTTCAAGCGAGAACGCCCGATTATTGACGAAAGAGATAACCACCCCCCCTTACGACATGCTTCAGAAACGTAAAAAATGGCCCGTTTTCAAATGTTGCGTCTTTGAATGACAATCCACATTTGTACGTGGATAATCACTTTTAGAGCTAAAATTAGATGTTTAAAGTGATTTTCAAGCTTCCAGGGGCCCTAAACACGAGATTTGAAAAATGGGTAACCGTGAATGAAAATGGCCAATTTTTTCACTCTGCGGCCTTAAAAAGTGTTTCTCCTCCACGGAAAGTGAATAAAATAACATTTGTAGACCTTTATTGTTCAATCAAAAACGCCCGATTATTGACGAAAGAGAGAACCACCCCCCCTTACGACATGCTTCAGAAACAAAAAAAATGGTCCGTTTTCAAATGTTGCGTCTTTGAATGACAATCCACATTTGTGCGTGGATAATCACTTTTAGAGCTAAAATTAGATGGTTAAAGTGATTTTCAAGCTTCCAGGGGCCCTAAACACAAGATTTGAGAAATGGGTAAAAGTGAATGAAAATGGCCAATTTACTCACTCTGAGGCCTTAAAAAGTGTTTCTCCTCCACGGGAAGTGAATTAAATACAATTTGGAGGCCTTTATTGTTCAAGCGAAAACGCCTGATTTTTGATGAAAGAGATAACCACCCCCCCTTACGACATGCTTCTGAAACTAAAAAAATGGTTCATTTTCAAATGTTGCGTCTTTGAACTACAATTAACATTGTACGTGGATAATCACTTTTAGAGATAAAATGAGATGTTTAAAGTGATTTTCAAGCTTCCAGGGGCCCTAAACACGAGATTTGAGAAATGGGTAAACGTGAATGAAAATGGCCAATTTACTCACTCTGCGGCCTTAAAAAGTGTTTCTCCTCCACGGAAAGTGAATAAAATAACATTTGGATGCCTTTATTGTTCAATCAAAAACGCCCGTTTTTGGTGAAAAAGATAACCACCCCCCCTTACGACATGCTTCAGAAACAAAAAAAGATGGTCCATTTTCAAATGTTGCGTCTTTGAACTACAATTCACATTTGTATGTGGATAATCACTTTTAGAGATAAAATTAGATGTTTAAAGTGATTTACAAGCTTCCAGGGGCCCTAAACACAAGATATGAGGAATGGGTAAATATGAATGAAAATGGCCAATTTATTCACTCTGAGGCCTTAAAAAGTTTTTCTCCACTCCAGAAAGTGAATTAAATAACATTTGTAGGCCTTTATTGTTCAATCAAAAACGCCCGATTTTTGACGAAAGAGATAACCACCCCCCCTTACGACATGCTTCAGAAACAAAAAAAATGGTTCATTTTCAAATGTTGCATCTTTGAACGACAATCCACATTTGAACGTGGATAAACACTTTTAGAGATAAAATGAGATGTTTAAAGTGATTTTCAAGCTTCCAGGGGCCCTAAACACAAGATTTGAGAAATGGGAAAAAGTGAATGAAAATGGCCAATTTACTCACTCTGAGGCCTTAAAAAGTGTTTCTCCTCAACGGGAAGTGAATTAAATAACATTTGTAGGCCTTTATTGTTCAAGCGAAAACGCCCGATTATTGACGAAAGAGATAACTACCCCCCCTTACGACATGCTTCAGAAACGAAAAAAATGGTCCGTTTTCAAATGTTGCGTCTTTGAATGACAATCCACATTTGTACGTGGATAATCACTTTTAGAGCTAAAATTAGATGTTTAAAGTGATTTTCAAGCTTCCAGGGGCCCTAAACACAAGATTTGAGAAATGGGTAAAAGTGAATGAAAATGGCCAATTTACTCACTCTGAGGCCTTAAAAAGTGTTTCTCCTCCACGGGAAGTGTATTAAATACCATTTGGAGGCCTTTATTGTTCAAGCGAAAACGCCTGATTTTTGATGAAAGAAATAACCACCCCCCCTTACGACATGCTTCTGAAACTAAAAAAATGGTTCATTTTCAAAAGTTGCGTCTTTTGAACTACAATTAACATTGTACGTGGATAATCACTTTTAGAGATAAAATGAGATGTTTAAAGTGATTTTCAAGCTTCCAGGGGCCCTAAACACGAGATTTGAGAAATGGGTAACCGTGAATGAAAATGGCCAATTTTTTCACTCTGCGGCCTTAAAAAGTGTTTCTCCTCCACGGAAAGTGAATAAAATAACATTTGGATGCCTTTATTGTTCAATCAAAAACGCCCGTTTTTTGGTAAAAAAGATAACCACCCCCCCTTACGATATGCTTCAGAAACGAAAAAAATGTTCCATTTTCAAATGTTGCGTCTTTGAACTACAATTCACATTTGTACGTGGATGATCACTTTTAGAGATAAAATTAGATGTTTAAAGTGATTTACAAGCTTCCAGGGGCCCTAAACACAAGATATGAGGAATGGGTAAATATGAATGAAAATGGCCAATTTATTCACTCTGAGGCCTTAAAAAGTTTTTCTCCACTCCAGAAAGTGAATTAAATAACATTTGTAGGCCTTTATTGTTCAATCAAAAACGCCCGATTTTTGACGAAAGAGATAACCACCCCCCCTTACGACATGCTTCAGAAACTAAAAAAATGGTCCGTTTTCAAATGTTGCCTCTTTGAACTACAATTCACATTTGTACGTGGAAAAGCACTTTTAAAGATCAAATGAGATGTTTAAAGTGATTTTCATGCTTCCAGGGGCCTTAAACACAAGATTTGAGGAATGGGTAAAAGTGAATGAAAATGGCCAATTTACTCACTCTGAGGCCTTAAAAAGTGTTTCTCCTCCACGGGAAGTGAATTAAATACCATTTGGAGGTCTTTATTGTTCAAGCGAAAACGCCTGATTTTTGATGAAAGAGATAACCACCCCCCCCTTACGACATGCTTCTGAAACTGAAAAAATGGTTCATTTTCAAATGTTGCGTCTTTGAACCACAATTAACATTTGTACGTGGATAAACACTTTTAGAGCTAAAATTAGATGTTTAAAGTGATTTTCAAGCTTCCAGGGGCCCTAAACACGAGATTTGAGAAATGGGTAAACGTGAATGAAAATGGCCAATTTACTCACTCTGCGGCCTTAAAAAGTGTTTCTCCTCCACGGAAAGTGAATAAAATAACATTTGGATGCCTTTATTGTTCAATCAAAAACGCCCGTTTTTGGTGAAAAAGATAACCACCCCCCCTTACGACATGCTTCAGAAACAAAAAAAATGGTCCATTTTCAAATGTTGCGTCTTTGAACTACAATTCACATTTGTACGTGGATAATCACTTTTAGAGATAAAATTAGATGTTTAAAGTGATTTACAAGCTTCCAGGGGCCCTAAACACAAGATATGAGGAATGGGTAAATATGAATGAAAATGGCCAATTTTTTCACTCTGAGGCCTTAAAAAGTTTTTCTCCACTCCAGAAAGTGAATTAAATAACATTTGTAGACCTTTATTGTTCAATCAAAAACGCCCGATTTTTGACGAAAGAGATAACCACCCCCCCTTACGACATGCTTCAGAAACAAAAAAAATGGTTCATTTTCAAATGTTGCATCTTTGAACGACAATCCACATTTGTACGTGGATAAACACTTTTAGAGATAAAGTTAGATGTTTAAAGTGATTTTCAAGCTTCCAGGGGCCCTAAACACAAGATTTGAGAAATGGGTAAAAGTGAATGAAAATGGCCAATTTACTCACTCTGAGGCCTTAAAAAGTGTTTCTCCTCAACGGGAAGTGAATTAAATAACATTTGTAGGCCTTTATTGTTCAAGCGAAAATGCCCGATTATTGATGAAAGAGATAACCACCCCCCCTTACGACATGCTTCAGAAACAAAAAAAAGGTTCATTTTCAAATGTTGCGTCTTTGAACTACAATTAACATTGTACGTGGATAATCACTTTTAGAGATAAAATGAGATGTTTAAAGTGATTTTCAAGCTTCCAGGGGCCCTAAACACGAGATTTGAGAAATGGGTAAACGTGAATGAAAATGGCCAATTTACTCACTCTGCGGCCTTAAAAAGTGTTTCTCCTCCACGGAAAGTGAATAAAATAACATTTGGATGCCTTTATTGTTCAATCAAAAACACCCGTTTTTTGGTGAAAAAGATAACCACCCCCCCCTTACGACATGCTTCAGAAACGAAAAAAATGTTCCATTTTCAAATGTTGCGTCTTTGAACTACAATTCACATTTGTACGTGGATGATCACTTTTAGAGATAAAATTAGATGTTTAAAGTGATTTACAAGCTTCCAGGGGCCCTAAACACAAGATATGAGGAATGGGTAAATATGAATGAAAATGGCCAATTTATTCACTCTGAGGCCTTAAAAAGTTTTTCTCCACTCCAGAAAGTGAATTAAATAACATTTGTAGGCCTTTATTGTTCAATCAAAAACGCCCGATTTTTGACGAAAGAGATAACCACCCCCCCTTACGACATGCTTCAGAAACTAAAAAAATGGTCCGTTTTCAAATGTTGCCTCTTTGAACTACAATTCACATTTGTACGTGGAAAAGCATTTTTAAAGATCAAATGAGATGTTTAAAGTGATTTTCATGCTTCCAGGGGCCCTAAACACAAGATTTGAGGAATGGGTAAAAGTGAATGAAAATGGCCAATTTACTCACTCTGAGGCCTTAAAAAGTGTTTCTCCTCCACGGGAAGTGAATTAAATACCATTTGGAGGTCTTTATTGTTCAAGCGAAAACGCCTGATTTTTGATGAAAGAGATAACCCCCCCCCTTACGACATGCTTCTGAAACTGAAAAAATGATTCATTTTCAAATGTTGCGTCTTTGAACCACAATTAACATTTGTACGTGGATAAACACTTTTAGAGCTAAAATTAGATGTTTAAAGTGATTTTCAAGCTTCCAGGGGCCCTAAACACGAGATTTAAGAAATGGGTAAACGTGAATGAAAATGGCCAATTTACTCACTCTGCGGCCTTAAAAAGTGTTTCTCCTCCACGGAGAGTGAATAAAATAACATTTGGATGCCTTTATTGTTCAATCAAAAACGCCAGTTTTTGGTGAAAAAGATAACCACCCCCCCTTACGACATGCTTCAGAAACAAAAAAAATGGTCCATTTTCAAATGTTGCGTCTTTGAACTACAATTCACATTTGTACGTGGATAATCACTTTTAGAGATAAAATTAGATGTTTAAAGTGATTTACAAGCTTCCAGGGGCCCTAAACACAAGATATGAGGAATGGGTAAATATGAATGAAAATGGCCAATTTATTCACTCTGAGGCCTTTAAAAGTTTTTCTCCACTCCAGAAAGTGAATTAAATAACATTTGTAGACCTTTATTGTTCAATCAAAAACGCCCGATTTTTGACGAAAGAGATAACCACCCCCCCTTACGACATGCTTCAGAAACAAAAAAAATGGTTCATTTTCAAATGTTGCATCTTTGAACGACAATCCACATTTGTACGTGGATAAACACTTTTAGAGATGAAGTTAGATGTTTAAAGTGATTTTCAAGCTTCCAGGGGCCCTAAACACAAGATTTGAGAAATGGGTAAAAGTGAATGAAAATGGCCAATTTACTCACTCTGAGGCCTTAAAAAGTGTTTCTCCTCAACGGGAAGTGAATTAAATAACATTTGTAGGCCTTTATTGTTCAAGCGAAAACGCCCGATTATTGACGAAAGAGATAACCACCCCCCCTTACGACATGCTTCAGAAACGAAAAAAATGGTCCGTTTTCAAATGTTGCGTCTTTGAATGACAATCCACATTTGTACGTGGATAATCACTTTTAGAGCTAAAATTAGATGTTTAAAGTGATTTTCAAGCTTCCAGGGGCCCTAAACACAAGATTTGAGAAATGGGTAAAAGTGAATGAAAATGGCCAATTTACTCACTCTGAGGCCTTAAAAAGTGTTTCTCCTCCACGGGAAGTGAATTAAATACCATTTGGAGGCCTTTATTGTTCAAGCGAAAACGCCTGATTTTTGATGAAAGAGATAACCACACCCCCTTACGACATGCTTCTGAAACTAAAAAAATGGTTCATTTTCAAATGTTGCGTCTTTTGAACTACAATTAACATTGTACGTGGATAATCACTTTTAGAGATAAAATGAGATGTTTAAAGTGATTTTCAAGCTTCCAGGGGCCCTAAACACGAGATTTGAAAAATGGGTAACCGTGAATGAAAATGGCCAATTTTTTCACTCTGCGGCCTTAAAAAGTGTTTCTCCTCCACGGAAAGTGAATAAAATAACATTTGGATGCCTTTATTGTTCAATCAAAAACGCCCGTTTTTTGGTGAAAAAGATAACCACCCCCCCTTACGACATGCTTCAGAAACGAAAAAAATGGTCCATTTTCAAATGTTGCGTCTTTGAACTACAATTCACATTTGTACGTGGATGATCACTTTTAGAGATAAAATTAGATGTTTAAAGTGATTTACAAGCTTCCAGGGGCCCTAAACACAAGATATGAGGAATGGGTAAATATGAATGAAAATGGCCAATTTATTCACTCTGAGGCCTTAAAAAGTTTTTCTCCACTCCAGAAAGTGAATTAAATAACATTTGTAGGCCTTTATTGTTCAATCAAAAACGCCCGATTTTTGACGAAAGAGATAACCACCCCCCCCTTACGACATGCTTCAGAAACTAAAAAAATGGTCCGTTTTTAAATGTAGCCTCTTTGAACTACAATTCACATTTGTACGTGGAAAAGCACTTTTAAAGATCAAATGAGATGTTTAAAGTGATTTTCATGCTTCCAGGGGCCTTAAACACAAGATTTGAGGAATGGGTAAAAGTGAATGAAAATGGCCAATTTACTCACTCTGAGGCCTTAAAAAGTGTTTCTTCTCCACGGGAAGTGAATTAAATAACATTTGTAGGCCTTTATTGTTCAAGCGAGAACGCCCGATTATTGACGAAAGAGATAACCACCCCCCCTTACGACATGCTTCAGAAAGGAAAAAAATGGCCCGTTTTCAAATGTTGCGTCTTTGAATGACAATCCACATTTGTACGTGGATAATCACTTTTAGAGCTAAAATTAGATGTTTAAAGTGATTTTCAAGCTTCCAGGGGCCCTAAACACGAGATTTGAAAAATGGGTAACCGTGAATGAAAATGGCCAATTTTTTCACTCTGCGGCCTTAAAAAGTGTTTCTCCTCCACGGAAAGTGAATAAAATAACATTTGTAGACCTTTATTGTTCAATCAAAAACGCCCGATTATTGACGAAAGAGAGAACCACCCCCCCTTACGACATGCTTCAGAAACAAAAAAAATCGTCCGTTTTCAAATGTTGCGTCTTTGAATGACAATCCACATTTGTACGTGGATAAACACTTTTAGAGATAAAATTAGATGTTTAAAGTGATTTTCAAGCTTCCAGGGGCCCTAAACACAAGATTTGAGAAATGGGTAAAAGTGAATGAAAATGGCCAATTTACTCACTCTGAGGCCTTAAAAAGTGTTTCTCCTCCACGGGAAGTGAATTAAATACCATTTGGAGGCCTTTATTGTTCAAGCGAAAACGCCTGATTTTTGATGAAAGAGATAACCACCCCCCCTTACGACATGCTTCTGAAACTAAAAAAATGGTTCATTTTCAAATGTTGCGTCTTTTGAACTACAGTTAACATTGTACGTGGATAATCACTTTTAGAGATAAAATGAGATGTTTAAAGTGATTTTCAAGCTTCCAGGGGCCCTAAACACGAGATTTGATAAATAGGTAACCGTGAATGAAAATGGCCAATTTTTTCACTCTGCGGCCTTAAAAAGTGTTTCTCCTCCACGGAAAGTGAATAAAATAACATTTGGATGCCTTTATTGTTCAATCAAAAACGCCCGTTTTTTGGTGAAAAAGATAACCACCCCCCCTTACGACATGCTTCAGAAACGAAAAAAATGGTCCATTTTCAAATGTTGCGTCTTTGAACTACAATTCACATTTGTACGTGGATGATCACTTTTAGAGATAAAATTAGATGTTTAAAGTGATTTACAAGCTTCCAGGGGCCCTAAACACAAGATATGAGGAATGGGTAAATATGAATGAAAATGGCCAATTTATTCACTCTGAGGCCTTAAAAAGTTTTTCTCCACTCCAGAAAGTGAATTAAATAACATTTGTAGGCCTTTATTGTTCAATCAAAAATGCCCGATTTTTGACGAAAGAGATAACCACCCCCCCTTACGACATGCTTCAGAAACTAAAAAAATGGTCCGTTTTCAAATGTTGCCTCTTTGAACTACAATTCACATTTGTACGTGGAAAAGCACTTTTAAAGATCAAATGAGATGTTTAAAGTGATTTTCATGCTTCCAGGGGCCTTAAACACAAGATTTGAGGAATGGGTAAAAGTGAATGAAAATGGCCAATTTACTCACTCTGCGGCCTTAAAAAGTGTTTCTCCTCCACGGAAAGTGAATAAAATAACATTTGAATGCCTTTATTGTTCAATCAAAAACGCCCGTTTTTGGTGAAAAAGATAACCACCCCCCCTTACGACATGCTTCAGAAACAAAAAAAGATGGTCCATTTTCAAATGTTGCGTCTTTGAACTACAATTCACATTTGTATGTGGATAATCACTTTTAGAGATAAAATTAGATGTTTAAAGTGATTTACAAGCTTCCAGGGGCCCTAAACACAAGATATGAGGAATGGGTAAATATGAATGAAAATGGCCAATTTATTCACTCTGAGGCCTTAAAAAGTTTTTCTCCACTCCAGAAAGTGAATTAAATAACATTTGTAGACCTTTATTGTTCAATCAAAAATGCCCGATTTTTGACGAAAGAGATAACCACCCCCCCTTACAACATGCTTCAGAAACAAAAAAAATGGTTCATTTTCAAATGTTGCATCTTTGAACGACAATCCACATTTGTACGTGGATAAACACTTTTAGAGATAAAGTTAGATGTTTAAAGTGATTTTCAAGCTTCCAGGGGCCTTAAACACAAGATTTGAGGAATGGGTAAAAGTGAATGAAAATGGCCAATTTACTCACTCTGAGGTCTTAAAAAGTGTTTCTCCTCCACGGGAAGTGAATTAAATACCATTTGGAGGTCTTTATTGTTCAAGCGAAAACGCCTGATTTTTGATGAAAGAGATAACCCCCCCCCCTTACGACATGCTTCTGAAACTGAAAAAATTATTCATTTTCAAATGTTGCGTCTTTGAACCACAATTAACATTTGTACGTGGATAAACACTTTTAGAGCTAAAATTAGATGTTTAAAGTGATTTTCAAGCTTCCAGGGGCTCTAAACACGAGATTTGAGAAATGGGTAAACGTGAATGAAAATGGCCAATTTACTCACTCTGCGGCCTTAAAAAAGTGTTTCTCCTCCACGGAAAGTGAATAAAATAACATTTGGATGCCTTTATTGTTCAATCAAAAACGCCCGTTTTTGGTGAAAAAGATAACCACCCCCCCTTACGACATGCTTCAGAAACAAAAAAAATGGTCCATTTTCAAATGTTGCGTCTTTGAACTACAATTCACATTTGTACGTGGATAATCACTTTTAGAGATAAAATGAGATGTTTAAAGTGATTTACAAGCTTCCAGGGGCCCTAAACACAAGATATGAGGAATGGGTAAATATGAATGAAAATGGCCAATTTATTCACTCTGAGGCCTTAAAAAGTTTTTCTCCACTCCAGAAAGTGAATTAAATAACATTTGTAGACCTTTATTGTTCAATCAAAAACGCCCGATTTTTGACGAAAGAGATAACCACCCCCCCTTACGACATGCTTCAGAAACAAAAAAAATGGTTCATTTTCAAATGTTGCATCTTTGAACGACAATCCACATTTGTACGTGGATAAACACTTTTAGAGATAAAGTTAGATGTTTAAAGTGATTTTCAAGCTTCCAGGGGCCCTAAACACAAGATTTGAGAAATGTTTAAAAGTGAATGAAAATGGCCAATTTACTCCCTCTGAGGCCTTAAAAATTGTTTCTCCTCAACGGGAAGTGAATTAAATAACATTTGTAGGCCTTTATTGTTCAAGCGAAAACGCCCGATTATTGACGAAAGAGATAACCACCCCCCCCTTACGACATGCTTCAGAAACGAAAAAAATGGTCCGTTTTCAAATGTTGCGTCTTTGAATGACAATCCACATTTGTACGTGGAAAAGCACTTTTAAAGATCAAATGAGATGTTTAAAGTGATTTTCATGCTTCCAGGGGCCTTAAACACAAGATTTGAGGAATGGGTAAAAGTGAATGAAAATGGCCAATTTACTCACTCTGAGGCCTTAAAAAGTGTTTCTCCTCCACGGGAAGTGAATTAAATAACATTTGTAGGCCTTTATTGTTCAAGCGAGAACGCCCGATTATTGACGAAAGAGATAACCACCCCCCCTTACGACATGCTTCAGAAACGTAAAAAATGGCCCGTTTTCAAATGTTGCGTCTTTGAATGACAATCCACATTTGTACATGGATAATCACTTTTAGAGCTAAAATTAGATGTTTAAAGTGATTTTCAAGCTTCCAGGGGCCCTAAACACGAGATTTGAAAAATGGGTAACCGTGAATGAAAATGGCCAATTTTTTCACTCTGCGGCCTTAAAAAGTGTTTCTCCTCCACGGAAAGTGAATAAAATAACATTTGTAGACTTTATTGTTCAATCAAAAACGCCCGTTTTTTGGTGAAAAAGATAACCACCCCCCCTTACGACATGCTTCAGAAACGAAAAAAATGGTCCATTTTCAAATGTTGCGTCTTTGAACTACAATTCACATTTGTACGTGGATGATCACTTTTAGAGATGAAATTAGATGTTTAAAGTGATTTACAAGCTTCCAGGGGCCCTAAACACAAGATATGAGGAATGGGTAAATATGAATGAAAATGGCCAATTTATTCACTCTGAGGCCTTAAAAAGTTTTTCTCCACTCCAGAAAGTGAATTAAATAACATTTGTAGGCCTTTATTGTTCAATCAAAAACGCCCGATTTTTGACGAAAGAGATAACCACCCCCCCCCTTACGACATGCTTCAGAAACTAAAAAAATGGTCCGTTTTTAAATGTAGCCTCTTTGAACTACAATTCACATTTGTACGTGGAAAAGAACTTTTAAAGATCAAATGAGATGTTTAAAGTGATTTTCATGCTTCCAGGGGCCTTAAACACAAGATTTGAGGAATGGGTAAAAGTGAATGAAAATGGCCAATTTACTCACTCTGAGGCCTTAAAAAGTGTTTCTCCTCCACGGGAAGTGAATTAAATAACATTTGTAGGCCTTTATTGTTCAAGCGAGAACGCCCGATTATTGACGAAAGAGATAACCACCCCCCCTTACGACATGCTTCAGAAACGTAAAAAATGGCCCGTTTTCAAATGTTGCGTCTTTGACTGACAATCCACATTTGTACTTGGATAATCACTTTTAGAGCTAAAATTAGATGTTTAAAGTGATTTTCAAGCTTCCAGGGGCCCTAAACACGAGATTTGAAAAATGGGTAACCGTGAATGAAAATGGCCAATTTTTTCACTCTGCGGCCTTAAAAAGTGTTTCTCCTCCACGGAAAGTGAATAAAATAACATTTGGATGCCTTTATTGTTCAATCAAAAACGCCCGTTTTTTGGTGAAAAAGATAACCACCCCCCCTTCCGACATGCTTCAGAAACGAAAAAAATGGTCCATTTTCAAATGTTGCGTCTTTGAACTACAATTCACATTTGTACGTGGATGATCACTTTTAGAGATGAAATTAGATGTTTAAAGTGATTTACAAGCTTCCAGGGGCCCTAAACACAAGATATGAGGAATGGGTAAATATGAATGAAAATGGCCAATTTATTCACTCTGAGGCCTTAAAAAGTTTTTCTCCACTCCAGAAAATGAATTAAATACCATTTGTAGGCCTTTATTGTTCAATCAAAAACGCCCGATTTTTGACGAAAGAGATAACCACCCCCCCTTACGACATGCTTCAGAAACTAAAAAAATGGTCCGTTTTTAAATGTAGCCTCTTTGAACTACAATTCACATTTGTACGTGGAAAAGCACTTTTAAAGATCAAATGAGATGTTTAAAGTGATTTTCATGCTTCCAGGGGCCTTAAACACAAGATTTGAGGAATGGGTAAAAGTGAATGAAAATGGCCAATTTACTCACTCTGAGGCCTTAAAAAGTGTTTCTCCTCCACGGGAAGTGAATTAAATAACATTTGTAGGCCTTTATTGTCCAAGCGAAAACGCCCGATTATTGACGAAAGAGATAACCACCCCCCCTTACGACGTGCTTCAGAAACGTAAAAAATGGCCCGTTTTCAAATGTTGCGTCTTTGAATGACAATCCACATTTGTACGTGGATAATCACTTTTAGAGCTAAAATTAGATGTTTAAAGTGATTTTCAAGCTTCCAGGGGCCCTAAACACAAGATTTGAGAAATGGGTAAAAGTGAATGAAAATGGCCAATTTACTCACTCTGAGGCCTTAAAAAGTGTTTCTCCTCCACGGAAAGTGAATAAAATAACATTTGGATGCCTTTATTGTTCAATCAAAAACGCCCGTTTTTTGGTGAAAAAGATAACCACCCCCCCTTACGACATGCTTCAGAAACAAAAAAAATGGTCCATTTTCAAATGTTGCGTCTTTGAACTACAATTCACATTTGTACGTGGATAATCACTTTTAGAGATACAATTAGATGTTTAAAGTGATTTACAAGCTTCCAGGGGCCCTAAACACAAGATATGAGGAATGGGTAAATATGAATGAAAATGGCCAATTTATTCACTCTGAGGCCTTAAAAAGTTTTTCTCCACTCCAGAAAGTGAATTAAATAACATTTGTAGACCTTTATTGTTCAAACAAAAAGGCCCGATTTTTGACGAAAGAGATAACCAACCCCCCTTACGACATGCTTCAGAAACAAAAAAAATGGTTCATTTTCAAAGGTTGCATCTTTGAACGACAATCCACATTTGTACGTGGATAAACACTTTTAGAGATAAAATTAGATGTTTAAAGTGATTTTCAAGCTTCCAGGGGCCCTAAACACAAGATTTGAGAAATGGGAAAAAGTGAATGAAAATGGCCAATTTACTCACTCTGAGGCCTTAAAAAGTGTTTCTCCTCAACGGGAAGTGAATTAAATACCATTTGGAGGCCTTTATTGTTCAAGCGAAAACGCCTGATTTTTGATGAAAGAGATAACCACCCCCCCTTACGACATGCTTCTGAAACTAAAAAAAGGGTTCATTTTCAAATGTTGCGTCTTTGAACCACAATTAACATTGTACGTGGATAATCACTTTTAGAGATAAAATGAGATGTTTAAAGTGATTTTCAAGTTTCCAGGGGCCCTAAACACGAGATTTTAGAAATGGGTAACCGTGAATGAAAATGGCCAATTTACTCACTCTGCGGCCTTAAAAAGTGTTTCTCCTCCACGGAAAGTGAATAAAATAACATTTGGACGCCTTTATTGTTCAATCAAAAACACCCGTTTTTTGGTGAAAAAGATAACCACCCCCCCTTACGACATGCTTCAGAAACGAAAAAAATGTTCCATTTTCAAATGTTGCGTCTTTGAACTACAATTCACATTTGTACGTGGATGATCACTTTTAGAGATAAAATTAGATGTTTAAAGTGATTTACAAGCTTCCAGGGGCCCTAAACACAAGATATGAGGAATGGGTAACTATGAATGAAAATGGCCAATTTATTCACTCTGAGGCCTTAAAAAGTTTTTCTCCACTCCAGAAAGTGAATTAAATAACATTTGTAGGCCTTTATTGTTCAATCAAAAACGCCCGATTTTTGACGAAAGAGATAACCACCCCCCCTTACGACATGCTTCAGAAACAAAAAAAATGGTTCATTTTCAAATGTTGCATCTTTGAACGACAATCCACATTTGTACGTGGATAAACACTTTTAGAGATGAAGTTAGATGTTTAAAGTGATTTTCAAGCTTCCAGGGGCCCTAAACACAAGATTTGAGAAATGGGTAAAAGTGAATGAAAATGGCCAATTTACTCACTCTGAGGCCTTAAAAAGTGTTTCTCCTCAACGGGAAGTGAATTAAATAACATTTGTAGGCCTTTATTGTTCAAGCGAAAACGCCCGATTATTGACGAAAGAGATAACCACCCCCCCTTACGACATGCTTCAGAAACGAAAAAAATGGTCCGTTTTCAAATGTTGCGTCTTTGAATGACAATCCACATTTGTACGTGGATAATCACTTTTAGAGCTAAAATTAGATGTTTAAAGTGATTTTCAAGCTTCCAGGGGCCCTAAACACAAGATTTGAGAAATGGGTAAAAGTGAATGAAAATGGCCAATTTACTCACTCTGAGGCCTTAAAAAGTGTTTCTCCTCCACGGGAAGTGAATTAAATACCATTTGGAGGCCTTTATTGTTCAAGCGAAAACGCCTGATTTTTGATGAAAGAGATAACCACACCCCCTTACGACATGCTTCTGAAACTAAAAAAATGGTTCATTTTCAAATGTTGCGTCTTTTGAACTACAATTAACATTGTACGTGGATAATCACTTTTAGAGATAAAATGAGATGTTTAAAGTGATTTTCAAGCTTCCAGGGGCCCTAAACACGAGATTTGAAAAATGGGTAACCGTGAATGAAAATGGCCAATTTTTTCACTCTGCGGCCTTAAAAAGTGTTTCTCCTCCACGGAAAGTGAATAAAATAACATTTGGATGCCTTTATTGTTCAATCAAAAACGCCCGTTTTTTGGTGAAAAAGATAACCACCCCCCCTTACGACATGCTTCAGAAACGAAAAAAATGGTCCATTTTCAAATGTTGCGTCTTTGAACTACAATTCACATTTGTACGTGGATGATCACTTTTAGAGATAAAATTAGATGTTTAAAGTGATTTACAAGCTTCCAGGGGCCCTAAACACAAGATATGAGGAATGGGTAAATATGAATGAAAATGGCCAATTTATTCACTCTGAGGCCTTAAAAAGTTTTTCTCCACTCCAGAAAGTGAATTAAATAACATTTGTAGGCCTTTATTGTTCAATCAAAAACGCCCGATTTTTGACGAAAGAGATAACCACCCCCCCTTACGACATGCTTCAGAAACTAAAAAAATGGTCCGTTTTTAAATGTAGCCTCTTTGAACTACAATTCACATTTGTACGTGGAAAAGCACTTTTAAAGATCAAATGAGATGTTTAAAGTGATTTTCATGCTTCCAGGGGCCTTAAACACAAGATTTGAGGAATGGGTAAAAGTGAATGAAAATGGCCAATTTACTCACTCTGAGGCCTTAAAAAGTGTTTCTCCTCCACGGGAAGTGAATTAAATAACATTTGTAGGCCTTTATTGTTCAAGCGAGAACGCCCGATTATTGACGAAAGAGATAACCACCCCCCCTTACGACATGCTTCAGAAAGGAAAAAAATGGCCCGTTTTCAAATGTTGCGTCTTTGAATGACAATCCACATTTGTACGTGGATTATCACTTTTAGAGCTAAAATTAGATGTTTAAAGTGATTTTCAAGCTTCCAGGGGCCCTAAACACGAGATTTGAAAAATGGGTAACCGTGAATGAAAATGGCCAATTTTTTCACTCTGCGGCCTTAAAAAGTGTTTCTCCTCCACGGAAAGTGAATAAAATAACATTTGTAGACCTTTATTGTTCAATCAAAAACGCCCGATTATTGACGAAAGAGAGAACCACCCCCCCTTACGACATGCTTCAGAAACAAAAAAAATCGTCCGTTTTCAAATGTTGCGTCTTTGAATGACAATCCACATTTGTACGTGGATAATCACTTTTAGAGCTAAAATTAGATGTTTAAAGTGATTTTCAAGCTTCCAGGGGCCCTAAACACAAGATTTGAGAAATGGGTAAAAGTGAATGAAAATGGCCAATTTACTCACTCTGAGGCCTTAAAAAGTGTTTCTCCTCCACGGGAAGTGAATTAAATACCATTTGGAGGCCTTTATTGTTCAAGCGAAAACGCCTGATTTTTGATGAAAGAGATAACCACCCCCCCTTACGACATGCTTCTGAAACTAAAAAAATGGTTCATTTTCAAATGTTGCGTCTTTTGAACTACAGTTAACATTGTACGTGGATAATCACTTTTAGAGATAAAATGAGATGTTTAAAGTGATTTTCAAGCTTCCAGGGGCCCTAAACACGAGATTTGAAAAATGGGTAACCGTGAATGAAAATGGCCAATTTTTTCACTCTGCGGCCTTAAAAAGTGTTTCTCCTCCACGGAAAGTGAATAAAATAACATTTGTAGACCTTTATTGTTCAATCAAAAACGCCCGATTATTGACGAAAGAGAGAACCACCCCCCCTTACGACATGCTTCAGAAACAAAAAAAATCGTCCGTTTTCAAATGTTGCGTCTTTGAATGACAATCCACATTTGTACGTGGATAATCACTTTTAGAGCTAAAATTAGATGTTTAAAGTGATTTTCAAGCTTCCAGGGGCCCTAAACACAAGATTTGAGAAATGGGTAAAAGTGAATGAAAATGGCCAATTTACTCACTCTGAGGCCTTAAAAAGTGTTTCTCCTCCACGGGAAGTGAATTAAATACCATTTGGAGGCCTTTATTGTTCAAGCGAAAACGCCTGATTTTTGATGAAAGAGATAACCACCCCCCCTTACGACATGCTTCTGAAACTAAAAAAATGGTTCATTTTCAAATGTTGCGTCTTTTGAACTACAGTTAACATTGTACGTGGATAATCACTTTTAGAGATAAAATGAGATGTTTAAAGTGATTTTCAAGCTTCCAGGGGCCCTAAACACGAGATTTGATAAATAGGTAACCGTGAATGAAAATGGCCAATTTTTTCACTCTGCGGCCTTAAAAAGTGTTTCTCCTCCACGGAAAGTGAATAAAATAACATTTGGATGCCTTTATTGTTCAATCAAAAACGCCCGTTTTTTGGTGAAAAAGATAACCACCCCCCCTTACGACATGCTTCAGAAACGAAAAAAATGGTCCATTTTCAAATGTTGCGTCTTTGAACTACAATTCACATTTGTACGTGGATGATCACTTTTAGAGATAAAATTAGATGTTTAAAGTGATTTACAAGCTTCCAGGGGCCCTAAACACAAGATATGAGGAATGGGTAAATATGAATGAAAATGGCCAATTTATTCACTCTGAGGCCTTAAAAAGTTTTTCTCCACTCCAGAAAGTGAATTAAATAACATTTGTAGGCCTTTATTGTTCAATCAAAAACGCCCGATTTTTGACGAAAGAGGTAACCACCCCCCCCTTACGACATGCTTCAGAAACTAAAAAAATGGTCCGTTTTTAAATGTAGCCTCTTTGAACTACAATTCACATTTGTACGTGGAAAAGCACTTTTAAAGATCAAATGAGATGTTTAAAGTGATTTTCATGCTTCCAGGGGCCTTAAACACAAGATTTGAGGAATGGGTAAAAGTGAATGAAAATGGCCAATTTACTCACTCTGAGGCCTTAAAAAGTGTTTCTCCTCCACAGGAAGTGAATTAAATAACATTTGTAGGCCTTTATTGTTCAAGCGAGAACGCCCGATTATTGACGAAAGAGATAACCACCCCCCCTTACGACATGCTTCAGAAACGTAAAAAATGGCCCGTTTTCAAATGTTGCGTCTTTGAATGACAATCCACATTTGTACGTGGATAATCACTTTTAGAGCTAAAATTAGATGCTTAAAGTGATTTTCAAGCTTCCAGGGGCCCTAAACACGAGATTTGAAAAATGGGTAACCGTGAATGAAAATGGCCAATTTTTTCACTCTGCGGCCTTAAAAAGTGTTTCTCCTCCACGGAAAGTGAATAAAATAACATTTGGATGCCTTTATTGTTCAATCAAAAACGCCTGTTTTTTGGTGAAAAAGATAACCACCCCCCCTTACACATGCTTCAGAAACGAAAAAAATGGTCCATTTTCAAATGTTGCGTCTTTGAACTACAATTCACATTTGTACGTAGATGATTACTTTTAGAGATAAAATTAGATGGTTAAAGTGATTTTCAAGCTTCCAGGGGCCCTAAACACAAGATTTGAGAAATGGGTAAAAGTGAATGAAAATGGCCAATTTACTCACTCTGAGTCCTTAAAAAGTGTTTCTCCTCCACGGGAAGTGAATTAAATACAATTTGGAGGCCTTTATTGTTCAAGCGAAAACGCCTGATTTTTGATGAAAGAGATAACCACCCCCCCTTACGACATGCTTCTGAAACTAAAAAAATGGTTCATTTTCAAATGTTGCGTCTTTGAACTACAATTAACATTGTACGTGGATAATCACTTTTAGAGATAAAATGAGATGTTTAAAGTGATTTTCAAGCTTCCAGGGGCCCTAAACACGAGATTTGAGAAATGGGTAAACGTGAATGAAAATGGCCAATTTACTCACTCTGCGGCCTTAAAAAGTGTTTCTCCTCCACGGAAAGTGAATAAAATAACATTTGGATGCCTTTATTGTTCAATCAAAAACGCCCGTTTTTGGTGAAAAAGATAACCACCCCCCCTTACGACATGCTTCAGAAACAAAAAAAGATGGTCCATTTTCAAATGTTGCGTCTTTGAACTACAATTCACATTTGTATGTGGATAATCACTTTTAGAGATAAAATTAGATGTTTAAAGTGATTTACAAGCTTCCAGGGGCCCTAAACACAAGATATGAGGAATGGGTAAATATGAATGAAAATGGCCAATTTATTCACTCTGAGGCCTTAAAAAGTTTTTTTCCACTCCAGAAAGTGAATTAAATAACATTTGTAGACCTTTATTGTTCAATCAAAAATGCCCGATTTTTGACGAAAGAGATAACCACCCCCCCTTACAACATGCTTCAGAATCAAAAAAAATGGTTCATTTTCAAATGTTGCATCTTTGAACGACAATCCACATTTGTACGTGGATAAACACTTTTAGAGATAAAGTTAGATGTTTAAAGTGATTTTCAAGCTTCCAGGGGCCCTAAACACAAGATTTGAGAAATGGGTAAAAGTGAATGAAAATGGCCAATTTACTCACTCTGAGGCCTTAAAAAGTGTTTCTCCTCAACGGGAAGTGAATTAAATAACATTTGTAGGCCTTTATTGTTCAAGCGAAAACGCCTGATTTTTGATGAAAGAGATAACCACCCCCCCTTACGACATGCTTCTGAAACTAAAAAAATGGTTCATTTTCAAATGTTGCGTCTTTTGAACTACAATTAACATTGTACGTGGATAATCACTTTTAGAGATAAAATGAGATGTTTAAAGTGATTTTCAAGCTTCCAGGGGCCCTAAACAAGAGATTTGAAAAATGGGTAACCGTGAATGAAAATGGCCAATTTTTTCACTCTGCGGCCTTAAAAAGTGTTTCTCCTCCACGGAAAGTGAATAAAATAACATTTGGATGCCTTTATTGTTCAATCAAAAACGCCCGTTTTTTGGTGAAAAAGATAACCACCCCCCCTTACGACATGCTTCAGAAACGAAAAAAATGGTCCATTTTCAAATGTTGCGTCTTTGAACTACAATTCACATTTGTACGTGGAAAAGCACTTTTAAAGATCAAATGAGATGTTTAAAGTGATTTTCATGCTTCCAGGGGCCTTAAACACAAGATTTGAGGAATGGGTAAAAGTGAATTAAAATGGCCAATTTACTCACTCTGAGGTCTTAAAAAGTGTTTCTCCTCCACGGGAAGTGAATTAAATACCATTTGGAGGTCTTTATTGTTCAAGCGAAAACGCCTGATTTTTGATGAAAGAGATAACCCCCCCCCTTACGACATGCTTCTGAAACTGAAAAAATTATTCATTTTCAAATGTTGCGTCTTTGAACCACAATTAACATTTGTACGTGGATAAACACTTTTAGAGCTAAAATTAGATGTTTAAAGTGATTTTCAAGCTTCCAGGGGCTCTAAACACGAGATTTGAGAAATGGGTAAACGTGAATGAAAATGGCCAATTTACTCACTCTGCGGCCTTAAAAAAGTGTTTCTCCTCCACGGAAAGTGAATAAAATAACATTTGGATGCCTTTATTGTTCAATCAAAAACGCCCGTTTTTGGTGAAAAAGATAACCACCCCCCCTTACGACATGCTTCAGAAACAAAAAAAATGGTCCATTTTCAAATGTTGCGTCTTTGAACTACAATTCACATTTGTACGTGGATAATCACTTTTAGAGATAAAATTAGATGTTTAAAGTGATTTACAAGCTTCCAGGGGCCCTAAACACAAGATATGAGGAATGGGTAAATATGAATGAAAATGGCCAATTTATTCACTCTGAGGCCTTAAAAAGTTTTTCTCCACTCCAGAAAGTGAATTAAATAACATTTGTAGACCTTTATTGTTCAATCAAAAACGCCAGATTTTTGACGAAAGAGATAACCACCCCCCCTTACGACATGCTTCAGAAACAAAAAAAATGGTTCATTTTCAAATGTTGCATCTTTGAACGACAATCCACATTTGTACGTGGATAAACACTTTTAAAGATCAAATGAGATGTTTAAAGTGATTTTCATGCTTCCAGGGGCCTTAAACACAAGATTTGAGGAATGGGTAAAAGTGAATGAAAATGGCCAATTTACTCACTCTGAGGCCTTAAAAAGTGTTTCTCCTCCACGGGAAGTGAATTAAATAACATTTGTAGGCCTTTATTGTTCAAGCGAGAACGCCCGATTATTGACGAAAGAGAGAACCACCCCCCCTTACGACATGCTTCAGAAACGTAAAAAATGGACCGTTTTCAAATGTTGCGTCTTTGAATGACAATCCACATTTGTACATGGATAATCACTTTTAGAGCTAAAATTAGATGTTTAAAGTGATTTTCAAGCTTCCAGGGGCCCTAAACACGAGATTTGAAAAATGGGTAAAAGTGAATGAAAATGGCCAATTTTTTCACTCTGCGGCCTTAAAAAGTGTTTCTCCTCCACGGAAAGTGAATAAAATAACATTTGTAGACTTTATTGTTCAATCAAAAACGCCCGTTTTTTGGTGAAAAAGATAACCACCCCCCCTTACGACATGCTTCAGAAACGAAAAAAATGGTCCATTTTCAAATGTTGCGTCTTTGAACTACAATTCACATTTGTACGTGGATGATCACTTTTAGAGATGAAATTAGATGTTTAAAGTGATTTACAAGCTTCCAGGGGCCCTAAACACAAGATATGAGGAATGGGTAAATATGAATGAAAATGGCCAATTTATTCACTCTGAGGCCTTAAAAAGTTTTTCTCCACTCCAGAAAGTGAATTAAATAACATTTGTAGGCCTTTATTGTTCAATCAAAAACGCCCGATTTTTGACGAAAGAGATAACCACCCCCCCCTTACGACATGCTTCAGAAACTAAAAAAATGGTCCGTTTTTAAATGTAGCCTCTTTGAACTACAATTCACATTTGTACGTGGAAAAGAACTTTTAAAGATCAAATGAGATGTTTAAAGTGATTTTCATGCTTCCAGGGGCCTTAAACACAAGATTTGAGGAACGGGTAAAAGTGAATGAAAATGGCCAATTTACTCACTCTGAGGCCTTAAAAAGTGTTTCTCCTCCACGGGAAGTGAATTAAATAACATTTGTAGGCCTTTATTGTTCAAGCGAGAGCGCCCGATTATTGACGAAAGAGATAACCACCCCCCCTTACGACATGCTTCAGAAACGTAAAAAATGGCCCGTTTTCAAATGTTGCGTCTTTGACTGACGATCCACATTTGTACTTGGATAATCACTTTTAGAGCTAAAATTAGATGTTTAAAGTGATTTTCAAGCTTCCAGGGGCCCTAAACACGAGATTTGAAAAATGGGTAACCGTGAATGAAAATGGCCAATTTTTTCACTCTGCGGCCTTAAAAAGTGTTTCTCCTCCACGGAAAGTGAATAAAATAACATTTGGATGCCTTTATTGTTCAATCAAAAACGCCCGTTTTTTGGTGAAAAAGATAACCACCCCCCCTTCCGACATGCTTCAGAAACGAAAAAAATGGTCCATTTTCAAATGTTGCGTCTTTGAACTACAATTCACATTTGTACGTGGATGATCACTTTTAGAGATAAAATTAGATGTTTAAAGTGATTTACAAGCTTCCAGGGGCCCTAAACACAAGATATGAGGAATGGGTAAATATGAATGAAAATGGCCAATTTATTCACTCTGAGGCCTTAAAAAGTTTTTCTCCACTCCAGAAAATGAATTAAATACCATTTGTAGGCCTTTATTGTTCAATCAAAAACGCCCGATTTTTGACGAAAGAGATAACCACCCCCCCTTACGACATGCTTCAGAAACTAAAAAAATGGTCCGTTTTTAAATGTAGCCTCTTTGAACTACAATTCACATTTGTACGTGGAAAAGCACTTTTAAAGATCAAATGAGATGTTTAAAGTGATTTTCATGCTTCCAGGGGCCTTAAACACAAGATTTGAGGAATGGGTAAAAGTGAATGAAAATGGCCAATTTACTCACTCTGAGGCCTTAAAAAGTGTTTCTCCTCCACGGGAAGTGAATTAAATAACATTTGTAGGCCTTTATTGTTCAAGCGAGAACGCCCGATTATTGACGAAAGAGATAACCACCCCCCCTTACGACATGCTTCAGAAACGTTAAAAATGGCCCGTTTTCAAATGTTGCGTCTTTGAATGACAATCCACATTTGTACGTGGATAATCACTTTTAGAGCTAAAATTAGATGTTTAAAGTGATTTTCAAGCTTCCAGGGGCCCTAAACACGAGATTTGAAAAATGGGTAAACGTGAATGAAAATGGCCAATTTTTTCACTCTGCGGCCTTAAAAATTGTTTCTCCTCCACGGAAAGTGAATAAAATAACATTTGTAGACCTTTATTGTTCAATCAAAAACGCCCGATTATTGACGAAAGAGAGAACCACCCCCCCTTACGACATGCTTCAGAAACAAAAAAAATGGTCCGTTTTCAAATGTTGCGTCTTTGAATGACAATCCACATTTGTACGTGGATAATCACTTTTAGAGCTAAAATTAGATGTTTAAAGTGATTTTCAAGCTTCCAGGCGCCCTAAACACAAGATTTGAGAAATGGGTAAAAGTGAATGAAAATGGCCAATTTACTCACTCTGAGGCCTTAAAAAGTGTTTCTCCTCCACGGGAAGTGAATTAAATACCATTTGGAGGCCTTTATTGTTCAAGCGAAAACGCCTGATTTTTGATGAAAGAGATAACAACCCCCCCTTACGACATGCTTCTGAAACTAAAAAAATGGTTCATTTTCAAATGTTGCGTCTTTGAACTACAATTAACATTGTACGTGGATAATCACTTTTAGAGATAAAATGAGATGTTTAAAGTGATTTTCAAGCTTCCAGGGGCCCTAAACACGAGATTTGAGAAATGGGTAAACGTGCATGAAAATGGCCAATTTTTTCACTCTGCGGCCTTAAAAAGTGTTTCTCCTCCACGGAAAGTGAATAAAATAACATTTGGATGCCTTTATTGTTCAATCAAAAACGCCCGTTTTTTGGTGAAAAAGATAACCACCCCCCCTTACGACATGCTTCAGAAACGAAAAAAATGGTCCATTTTCAAATGTTGCGTCTTTGAACTACAATTCACATTTGTACGTGGATGATCACTTTTAGAGATAAAATTAGATGTTTAAAGTGATTTACAAGCTTCCAGGGGCCCTAAACACAAGATATGAGGAATGGGTAAATATGAATGAAAATGGCCAATTTATTCACTCTGAGGCCTTAAAAAGTTTTTCTCCACTCCAGAAAGTGAATTAAATAACATTTGTAGGCCTTTATTGTTCAATCAAAAACGCCCGATTTTTGACGAAAGAGATAACCACCCCCCCTTACGACATGCTTCAGAAACTAAAAAAATGGTCCGTTTTTAAATGTAGCCTCTTTGAACTACAATTCACATTTGTACGTGGAAAAGCACTTTTAAAGATCAAATGAGATGTTTAAAGTGATTTTCATGCTTCCAGGGGGCTTAAACACAAGATTTGAGGAATGGGTAAAAGTGAATGAAAATGGCCAATTTACTCACTCTGAGGCCTTAAAAAGTGTTTCTCCTCCACGGGAAGTGAATTAAATAACATTTGTAGGCCTTTATTGTTCAAGCGAGAATGCCCGATTATTGACGAAAGAGATAACCACCCCCCCTTACGACATGCTTCAGAAACGTAAAAAATGGCCCGTTTTCAAATGTTGCGTCTTTGACTGACAATCCACATTTGTACGTGGATAATCACTTTTAGAGCTAAAATTAGATGTTTAAAGTGATTTTCAAGCTTCCAGGGGCCCTAAACACGAGATTTGAAAAATGGGTAAACGTGAATGAAAATGGCCAATTTTTTCACTCTGCGGCCTTAAAAAGTGTTTCTCCTCCACGGAAAGTGAATAAAATAACATTTGGATGCCTTTATTGTTCAATCAAAAACGCCTGTTTTTTGGTGAAAAAGATAACCACCCCCCCTTACGACATGCTTCAGAAACGAAAAAAATGGTCCATTTTCAAATGTTGCGTCTTTGAACTACAATTAACATTGTACGTGGATATTCACTTTTAGAGATAAAATGAGATGTTTAAAGTGATTTTCAAGCTTCCAGGGGCCCTAAACACGAGATTTGAGAAATGGGTAAACGAGAATGAAAATGGCCACTTTACTCACTCTGCGGCCTTAAAAAGTGTTTCTCCTCCACGGAAAGTGAATAAAATAACATTTGGATGCCTTTATTGTTCAATCAAAAACGCCCGTTTTTTGTTGAAAAAGATAACCACCCCCCCTTACGACATGCTTCAGAAACGAAAAAAAATTTCCATTTTCAAATGTTGCGTCTTTGAACTACAATTCACATTTGTACGTGGATGATCACTTTTAGAGATAAAATTAGATGTTTAAAGTGATTTACAAGCTTCCAGGGGCCCTAAACACAAGATATGAGGAATGGGTAAATATGAATGAAAATGGCCAATTTATTCACTCTGAGGCCTTAAAAAGTGTTTCTCCTCCACGGAAAGTGAATAAAATAACATTTGTAGGCCTTTATTGTTCAATCAAAAACGCCCGATTTTTGACGAAAGAGATAACCACCCCCCCTTACGACATGCTTCAGAAACTAAAAAAATGGTCCGTTTTCAAATGTTGCCTCTTTGAACTACAATTCACATTTGTACGTGGAAAAGCACTTTTAAAGATCAAATGAGATGTTTAAAGTGATTTTCATGCTTCCAGGGGCCTTAAACACAAGATTTGAGGAATGGGTAAAAGTGAATGAAAATGGCCAATTTACTCACTCTGAGGCCTTAAAAAGTGTTTCTCCTCCACGGGAAGTGAATTAAATACCATTTGGAGGTCTTTATTGTTCAATCAAAAACGCCTGTTTTTTGGTGAAAAAGATAACCACCCCCCCTTACGACATGCTTCAGAAACGAAAAAAATGGTCCATTTTCAAATGTTGCGTCTTTGAACCACAATTAACATTTGTACATGGATAAACACTTTTAGAGCTAAAATTAGATGTTTAAAGTGATTTTCAAGCTTCCAGGGGCCCTAAACACGAGACTTGAGAAATGGGTAAACGTGAATGAAAATGGCCAATTTACTCACTCTGCGGCCTTAAAAAGTGTTTCTCCTCCACGGGAAGTGAATAAAATAACATTTGGATGCCTTTATTGTTCAATTAAAAACGCCCGTTTTTGGTGAAAAAGATAACCACCCCCCCTTACGACATGCTTCAGAAACAAAAAAAATGGTCCATTTTCAAATGTTGCGTCTTTGAACTACAATTCACATTTGTACGTGGATAATCACTTTTAGAGATAAAATTAGATGTTTAAAGTGATTTACAAGCTTCCAGGGGCCCTAAACACAAGATATGAGGAATGGGTAAATATGAATGAAAATGGCCAATTTATTCACTCTGAGGCCTTAAAAAGTTTTTCTCCACTCCAGAAAGTGAATTAAATAACATTTGTAGACCTTTATTGGTCAATCAAAAATGCCCGATTTTTGACGAAAGAGATAACCACCCCCCTTACGACATGCTTCAGAAACAAAAAAAATGGTTCATTTTCAAATGTTGCATCTTTGAACGACAATCCACATTTGTACGTGGATAAACACTTTTAGAGATAAAGTTAGATGTTTAAAGTGATTTTCAAGCTTCCAGGGGCCCTAAACACAAGATTTGAGAAATGGGTAAAAGTGAATGAAAATGGCCAATTTACTCACTCTGAGGCCTTAAAAAGTGTTTCTCCTCAACGGGAAGTGAATTAAATAACATTTGTAGGCCTTTATTGTTCAAGCGAAAACACCCGATTATTGACGAAAGAGATAACCACCCCCCTTACGACATGCTTCAGAAACGAGAAAAATGGTCCGTTTTCAAATGTTGCGTCTTTGAATGACAATCCACATTTGTAAGTGGATAAACACTTTTAGAGATAAAATTAGATGTTTAAAGTGATTTTCAAGCTTCCAGGGGCCCTAAACACAAGATTTGAGAAATGGGTAAAAGTGAATGAAAATGGCCAATTTACTCACTCTGAGGCCTTAAAAAGTGTTTCTCCTCAACGGGAAGTGAATTAAATAACATTTGTAGGCCTTTATTGTTCAAGCGAAAACGCCCGATTATTGACGAAAGAGATAACCACCCCCCCTTACGACATGCTTCAGAAACAAAAAAAATGGTCCGTTTTCAAATGTTGCGTCTTTGAATGACAATCCACATTTGTACGTGGATAATCACTTTTAGAGCTAAAATTAGATGTTTAAAGTGATTTTCAAGCTTCCAGGGGCCCTAAACACAAGATTTGAGAAATGGGTAAAAGTGAATGAAAATGGCCAATTTACTCACTCTGATGCCTTAAAAATGTTTCTCCTCCACGGGAAGTGAATTAAATACCATTTGGAGGCCTTTATTGTTCAAGCAAAAATGCCTGATTTTTGATGAAAGAGATAACCACCCCCCCTTACGACATGCTTCTGAAACAAAAAAAATGGTTCATTTTCAAATGTTGCGTCTTTTGAACTACAATTAACATTGTACATGGATAATCACTTTTAGAGATAAAATGAGATGTTTAAAGTGATTTTCAAGCTTCCAGGGGCCCTAAACACGAGATTTGAGAAATGGGTAAACGTGAATGAAAATGGCCAATTTACTCACTCTGCGGCCTTAAAAAGTGTTTCTCCTCCACGGAAAGTGAATAAAATAACATTTGGATGCCTTTATTATTCAATCAAAAACGCCCGTTTTTTGGTGAAAAAGATAACCACCCCCCCTTACGACATGCTTCAGAAACGGAAAAAATGGTCCATTTTCAAATGTTGCGTCTTTGAACTACAATTCACATTTGTACGTGGATGATCACTTTTAGAGATAAAATTAGATGTTTAAAGTGATATACAAGCTTCCAGGGGCCCTAAACACAAGATATGAGGAATGGGTAAATATGAATGAAAATGGCCAATTTATTCACTCCGAGGCCTTAAAAAGTTTTTCTCCACTCCAGAAAGTGAATTAAATAACATTTGTAGTCCTTTATTGTTCAATCAAAAACGCCCGATTTTTGACGAAAGAGATAACCACCCCCCCTTACGACATGCTTCAGAAACTAAAAAAATGGTCTGTTTTCAAATGTAGCCTCTTTGAACTACAATTCACATTTGTACGTGGAAAAGCACTTTTAAAGATCAAATGAGATGTTTAAAGTGATTTTCATGCTTCCGGGGCCTTAAACACAAGATTTGAGGTATGGGTAAAAGTGAATGAAAATGGCCAATTTACTCACTCTGAGGCCTTAAAAAGTGTTTCTCCTCCACGGGAAGTGAATTAAATACCATTATGAGGCCTTTATTGTTCAAGCGAAAACGCCTTATTTTTGATGAAAGAGATAACCACCCCCCCTTACGACATGCTTCTGAAACTAAAAAATGGTTCATTTTCAAATGTTGCGTCTTTGAACTACAATTAACATTGTACGTGGATATTCACTTTTAGAGATAAAATGAGATGTTTAAAGTGATTTTCAAGCTTCCAGGGGCCCTAAACACGAGATTTGAGAAATGGGTAAACGTGAATGAAAATGGCCAATTTACTCACTCTGCGGCCTTAAAAAGTGTTTCTCCTCCACGGAAAGTGAATAAAATAACATTTGGATGCCTTTATTGTTCAATCAAAAACGCCTGTTTTTTGGTGAAAAAGATAACCACCCCCCCTTACGACATGCTTCAGAAACGAAAAAAATGGTCCATTTTCAAATGTTGCGTCTTTGAACTACAATTAACATTGTACGTGGATATTCACTTTTAGAGATAAAATGAGATGTTTAAAGTGATTTTCAAGCTTCCAGGGGCCCTAAACACGAGATTTGAGAAATGGGTAAACGAGAATGAAAATGGCCACTTTACTCACTCTGCGGCCTTAAAAAGTGTTTCTCCTCCACGGAAAGTGAATAAAATAACATTTGGATGCCTTTATTGTTCAATCAAAAACGCCCGTTTTTTGTTGAAAAAGATAACCACCCCCCCTTACGACATGCTTCAGAAACGAAAAAAAATTTCCATTTTCAAATGTTGCGTCTTTGAACTACAATTCACATTTGTACGTGGATGATCACTTTTAGAGATAAAATTAGATGTTTAAAGTGATTTACAAGCTTCCAGGGGCCCTAAACACAAGATATGAGGAATGGGTAAATATGAATGAAAATGGCCAATTTATTCACTCTGAGGCCTTAAAAAGTGTTTCTCCTCCACGGAAAGTGAATAAAATAACATTTGTAGGCCTTTATTGTTCAATCAAAAACGCCCGATTTTTGACGAAAGAGATAACCACCCCCCCTTACGACATGCTTCAGAAACTAAAAAAATGGTCCGTTTTCAAATGTTGCCTCTTTGAACTACAATTCACATTTGTACGTGGAAAAGCACTTTTAAAGATCAAATGAGATGTTTAAAGTGATTTTCATGCTTCCAGGGGCCTTAAACACAAGATTTGAGGAATGGGTAAAAGTGAATGAAAATGGCCAATTTACTCACTCTGAGGCCTTAAAAAGTGTTTCTGCTCCACGGGAAGTGAATTAAATACCATTTGGAGGTCTTTATTGTTCAAGCGAAAACGCCTGATTTTTGATGAAAGAGATAACCACCCCCCCTTACGACATGCTTCTGAAACTGAAAAAATGGTTCATTTTCAAATGTTGCGTCTTTGAACCACAATTAACATTTGTACATGGATAAACACTTTTAGAGCTAAAATTAGATGTTTAAAGTGATTTTCAAGCTTCCAGGGGCCCTAAACACGAGACTTGAGAAATGGGTAAACGTGAATGAAAATGGCCAATTTACTCACTCTGAGGCCTTAAAAAGTGTTTCTCCTCCACGGGAAGTGAATTAAATACCATTATGAGGCCTTTATTGTTCAAGCGAAAACGCCTTATTTTTGATGAAAGAGATAACCACCCCCCCTTACGACATGCTTCTGAAACTAAAAAATGGTTCATTTTCAAATGTTGCGTCTTTGAACTACAATTAACATTGTACGTGGATATTCACTTTTAGAGATAAAATGAGATGTTTAAAGTGATTTTCAAGCTTCCAGGGGCCCTAAACACGAGATTTGAGAAATGGGTAAACGTGAATGAAAATGGCCAATTTACTCACTCTGCGGCCTTAAAAAGTGTTTCTCCTCCACGGAAAGTGAATAAAATAACATTTGGATGCCTTTATTGTTCAATCAAAAACGCCTGTTTTTTGGTGAAAAAGATAACCACCCCCCCTTACGACATGCTTCAGAAACGAAAAAAATGGTCCATTTTCAAATGTTGCGTCTTTGAACTACAATTAACATTGTACGTGGATATTCACTTTTAGAGATAAAATGAGATGTTTAAAGTGATTTTCAAGCTTCCAGGGGCCCTAAACACGAGATTTGAGAAATGGGTAAACGAGAATGAAAATGGCCACTTTACTCACTCTGCGGCCTTAAAAAGTGTTTCTCCTCCACGGAAAGTGAATAAAATAACATTTGGATGCCTTTATTGTTCAATCAAAAACGCCCGTTTTTTGTTGAAAAAGATAACCACCCCCCCTTACGACATGCTTCAGAAACGAAAAAAAATTTCCATTTTCAAATGTTGCGTCTTTGAACTACAATTCACATTTGTACGTGGATGATCACTTTTAGAGATAAAATTAGATGTTTAAAGTGATTTACAAGCTTCCAGGGGCCCTAAACACAAGATATGAGGAATGGGTAAATATGAATGAAAATGGCCAATTTATTCACTCTGAGGCCTTAAAAAGTGTTTCTCCTCCACGGAAAGTGAATAAAATAACATTTGTAGGCCTTTATTGTTCAATCAAAAACGCCCGATTTTTGACGAAAGAGATAACCACCCCCCCTTACGACATGCTTCAGAAACTAAAAAAATGGTCCGTTTTCAAATGTTGCCTCTTTGAACTACAATTCACATTTGTACGTGGAAAAGCACTTTTAAAGATCAAATGAGATGTTTAAAGTGATTTTCATGCTTCCAGGGGCCTTAAACACAAGATTTGAGGAATGGGTAAAAGTGAATGAAAATGGCCAATTTACTCACTCTGAGGCCTTAAAAAGTGTTTCTGCTCCACGGGAAGTGAATTAAATACCATTTGGAGGTCTTTATTGTTCAAGCGAAAACGCCTGATTTTTGATGAAAGAGATAACCACCCCCCCTTACGACATGCTTCTGAAACTGAAAAAATGGTTCATTTTCAAATGTTGCGTCTTTGAACCACAATTAACATTTGTACATGGATAAACACTTTTAGAGCTAAAATTAGATGTTTAAAGTGATTTTCAAGCTTCCAGGGGCCCTAAACACGAGACTTGAGAAATGGGTAAACGTGAATGAAAATGGCCAATTTACTCACTCTGCGGCCTTAAAAAGTGTTTCTCCTCCACGGGAAGTGAATAAAATAACATTTGGATGCCTTTATTGTTCAATTAAAAACGCCCGTTTTTGGTGAAAAAGATAACCACCCCCCCTTACGACATGCTTCAGAAACAAAAAAAATGGTCCATTTTCAAATGTTGCGTCTTTGAACTACAATTCACATTTGTACGTGGATAATCACTTTTAGAGATAAAATTAGATGTTTAAAGTGATTTACAAGCTTCCAGGGGCCCTAAACACAAGATATGAGGAATGGGTAAATATGAATGAAAATGGCCAATTTATTCACTCTGAGGCCTTAAAAAGTTTTTCTCCACTCCAGAAAGTGAATTAAATAACATTTGTAGACCTTTATTGGTCAATCAAAAATGCCCGATTTTTGACGAAAGAGATAACCACCCCCCTTACGACATGCTTCAGAAACAAAAAAAATGGTTCATTTTCAAATGTTGCATCTTTGAACGACAATCCACATTTGTACGTGGATAAACACTTTTAGAGATAAAGTTAGATGTTTAAAGTGATTTTCAAGCTTCCAGGGGCCCTAAACACAAGATTTGAGAAATGGGTAAAAGTGAATGAAAATGGCCAATTTACTCACTCTGAGGCCTTAAAAAGTGTTTCTCCTCAACGGGAAGTGAATTAAATAACATTTGTAGGCCTTTATTGTTCAAGCGAAAACACCCGATTATTGACGAAAGAGATAACCACCCCCCTTACGACATGCTTCAGAAACGAGAAAAATGGTCCGTTTTCAAATGTTGCGTCTTTGAATGACAATCCACATTTGTACGTGGATAATCACTTTTAGAGCTAAAATTAGATGTTTAAAGTGATTTTCAAGCTTCCAGGGGCCCTAAACACAAGATTATAGAAATGGGTAAAAGTGAATGAAAATGGCCAATTTACTCACTCTGAGGCCTTAAAAAGTGTTTCTCCTCCACGGGAAGTGAATTAAATACCATTTGGAGGCCTTTATTGTTCAAGCGAAAACGCCTGATTTTTGATGAAAGAGATAACCACCCCCCCTTACGACATGCTTCTGAAACTAAAAAAATGGTTCATTTTCAAATGTTGCGTCTTTTGAACTACAATTAACATTGTACGTGGATAATCACTTTTAGAGATAAAATGAGATGTTTAAAGTGATTTTCAAGCTTCCAGGGGCCCTAAACAAGAGATTTGAAAAATGGGTAACCGTGAATGAAAATGGCCAATTTTTTCATTCTGCGGCCTTAAAAAGTGTTTCTCCTCCACGGAAAGTGAATAAAATAACATTTGGATGCCTTTATTGTTCAATCAAAAACGCCCGTTTTTTGGTGAAAAAGATAACCACCCCCCCTTACGACATGCTTCAGAAACGAAAAAAATGGTCCATTTTCAAATGTTGCGTCTTTGAACTTCAATTCACATTTGTACGTGGATGATCACTTTTAGAGATAAAATTAGATGTTTAAAGTGATTTACAAGCTTCCAGGGGCCCTAAACACAAGATATGAGGAATGGGTAAATATGAATGAAAATGGCCAATTTATTCACTCTGAGGCCTTAAAAAGTTTTTCTCCACTCCAGAAAGTGAATTAAATAACATTTGTAGGCCTTTATTGTTCAATCAAAAACGCCCGATTTTTGACGAAAGAGATAACCACCCCCCCCTTACGACATGCTTCAGAAACTAAAAAAATGGTCCGTTTTTAAATGTAGCCTCTTTGAACTACAATTCACATTTGTACGTGGAAAAGCACTTTTAAAGATCAAATGAGATGTTTAAAGTGATTTTCATGCTTCCAGGGGGCTTAAACACAAGATTTGAGGAATGGGTAAAAGTGAATGAAAATGGACAATTTACTCACTCTGATGCCTTAAAAAGTGTTTCTCCTCCACGGGAAGTGAATTAAATAACATTTGTAGGCCTTTATTGTTCAAGCGAGAATGCCCGATTATTGACGAAAGAGATAACCACCCCCCCTTACGACATGCTTCAGAAACGTAAAAAATGGCCCGTTTTCAAATGTTGCGTCTTTGACTGACAATCCACATTTGTACGTGGATAATCACTTTTAGAGCTAAAATTAGATGTTTAAAGTGATTTTCAAGCTTCCAGGGGCCCTAAACACAAGATTTGAGAAATGGGTAAAAGTGAATGAAAATGGCCAATTTACTCACTCTGAGGCCTTAAAAAGTGTTTCTCCTCCACGGGAAGTGAATTAAATAACATTTGTAGGCCTTTATTGTTCAAGCGAGAATGCCCGATTATTGACGAAAGAGATAACCACCCCCCCTTACGACATGCTTCAGAAACGTAAAAAATGGCCCGTTTTCAAATGTTGCGTCTTTGACTGACAATCCACATTTGTACGTGGATAATCACTTTTAGAGCTAAAATTAGATGTTTAAAGTGATTTTCAAGCTTCCAGGGGCCCTAAACACAAGATTTGAGAAATGGGTAAAAGTGAATGAAAATGGCCAATTTACTCACTCTGAGGCCTTAAAAAGTTTTTCTCCACTCCAGAAAGTGAATTAAATAACATTTGTAGACCTTTATTGTTCAATCAAAAACGCCCGATTATTGACGAAAGAGAGAACCACCCCCCCTTACGACATGCTTCAGAAACAAAAAAAATGGTTCATTTTCAAATGTTGCATCTTTGAACGACAATCCACATTTGTAAGTGGATAAACACTTCTAGAGATAAAATTAGATGTTTAAAGTGATTTTCAAGCTTCCAGGGGCCCTAAACACAAGATTTGAGAAATGGGTAAAAGTGAATGAAAATGGCCAATTTACTCACTCTGATGCCTTAAAAATGTTTCTCCTCCACGGGAAGTGAATTAAATACCATTTGGAGGCCTTTATTGTTCAAGCGAAAACGCCTGATTTTTGATGAAAGAGATAACCACCCCCCCTTACGACATGCTTCTGAAACTAAAAAAATGATTCATTTTCAAATGTTGCGTCTTTGAACTACAATTAACATTGTACGTGGATAATCACTTTTAGAGATAAAATGAGATGTTTAAAGTGATTTTCAAGCTTCCAGGGGCCCTAAACAAGAGATTTGAAAAATGGGTAACCGTGAATGAAAATGGCCAATTTTTTCACTCTGCGGCCTTAAAAAGTGTTTCTCCTCCACGGAAAGTGAATAAAATAACATTTGGATGCCTTTATTGTTCAATCAAAAACGCCCGTTTTTTGGTGAAAAAGATAACCACCCCCCCTTACGACATGCTTCTGAAACGAAAAAAATGGTCCATTTTCAAATGTTGCGTCTTTGAACTTCAATTCACATTTGTACGTGGATGATCACTTTTAGAGATAAAATTAGATGTTTAAAGTGATTTACAAGCTTCCAGGGGCCCTAAACACAAGATATGAGGAATGGGTAAATATGAATGAAAATGGCCAATTTATTCACTCTGAGGCCTTAAAAAGTTTTTCTCCACTCCAGAAAGTGAATTAAATAACATTTGTAGGCCTTTATTGTTCAATCAAAAACGCCCGATTTTTGACGAAAGAGAGAACCACCCCCCCTTACAACATGCTTCAGAAACAAAAAAAATGGTTCATTTTCAAATGTTGCATCTTTGAACGACAATCCACATTTGTAAGTGGATAAACACTTCTAGAGATAAAATTAGATGTTTAAAGTGATTTTCAAGCTTCCAGGGGCCCTAAACACAAGATTTGAGAAATGGGTAAAAGTGAATGAAAATGGCCAATTTACTCACTCTGAGGCCTTAAAAAGTGTTTCTCCTCAACGGGAAGTGAATTAAATAACATTTGTAGGCCTTTATTGTTCAAGCGAAAACGCCCGAATATTGACGAAAGAGATAACCACCCCCCCTTACGACATGCTTCAGAAACAAAAAAAATGGTCCGTTTTCAAATGTTGCGTCTTTGAATGACAATCCACATTTGTACGTGGATAATCACTTTTAGAGCTAAAATTAGATGTTTAAAGTGATTTTCAAGCTTCCAGGGGCCCTAAACACAAGATTTGAGAAATGGGTAAAAGTGAATGAAAATGGCCAATTTACTCATTCTGATGCCTTAAAAATGTTTCTCCTCCACGGGAAGTGAATTAAATACCATTTGGAGGCCTTTATTGTTCAAGCAAAAACGCCTGATTTTTGATGAAAGAGATAACCACCCCCCTTACGACATGCTTCTGAAACTAAAAAAATGGTTCATTTTCAAATGTTGCGTCTTTGAACTACAATTAACATTGTACGTGGATAATCACTTTTAGAGATAAAATGAGATGTTTAAAGTGATTTTCAAGCTTCCAGGGGCCCTAAACAAGAGATTTGAAAAATGGGTAACCGTGAATGAAAATGGCCAATTTTTTCACTCTGCGGCCTTAAAAAGTGTTTCTCCTCCACGGAAAGTGAATAAAATAACATTTGGATGCCTTTATTGTTCAATCAAAAACGCCCGTTTTTTGGTGAAAAAGATAACCACCCCCCCTTACGACATGCTTCTGAAACGAAAAAAATGGTCCATTTTCAAATGTTGCGTCTTTGAACTTCAATTCACATTTGTACGTGGATGATCACTTTTAGAGATAAAATTAGATGTTTAAAGTGATTTACAAGCTTCCAGGGGCCCTAAACACAAGATATGAGGAATGGGTAAATATGAATGAAAATGGCCAATTTATTCACTCTGAGGCCTTAAAAAGTTTTTCTCCACTCCAGAAAGTGAATTAAATAACATTTGTAGGCCTTTATTGTTCAATCAAAAACGCCTGATTTTTGACGAAAGAGATAACCACCCCCCCTTACGACATGCTTCAGAAACTAAAAAAATGGTCCGTTTTTAAATGTAGCCTCTTTGAACTACAATTCACATTTGTACGTGGAAAAGCACTTTTAAAGATCAAATGAGATGTTTAAAGTGATTTTCATGCTTCCAGGGGGCTTAAACACAAGATTTGAGGAATGGGTAAAAGTGAATGAAAATGGCCAATTTACTCACTCTGAGGCCTTAAAAAGTGTTTCTCCTCCACGGGAAGTGAATTAAATAACATTTGTAGGCCTTTATTGTTCAAGCGAGAATGCCCGATTATTGACGAAAGAGATAACCACCCCCCCTTACGACATGCTTCAGAAACGTAAAAAATGGCCCGTTTTCAAATGTTGCGTCTTTGACTGACAATCCACATTTGTACGTGGATAATCACTTTTAGAGCTAAAATTAGATGTTTAAAGTGATTTTCAAGCTTCCAGGGGCCCTAAACACGAGATTTGAAAAATGGGTAAACGTGAATGAAAATGGCCAATTTTTTCACTCTGCGGCCTTAAAAAGTGTTTCTCCTCCACGGAAAGTGAATAAAATAACATTTGGATGCCTTTATTGTTCAATCAAAAACGCCCGTTTTTTGGTGAAAAAGATAACCACCCCCCCTTACGACATGCTTCAGAAACGAAAAAAATGGTCCATTTTCAAATGTTGCGTCTTTGAACTACAATTCACATTTGTACGTGGATGATCACTTTTAGAGATAAAATTAGATGTTTAAAATGATTTACAAGCTTCCAGGGGCCCAAAACACAAGATATGAGGAATGGTTAAATATAAATGAAAATGGCCAATTTATTCACTCTGAGGCCTTAAAAAGTTTTTCTCCACTCCAGAAAGTGAATTAAATAACATTTGTAGACCTTTATTGTTCAATCAAAAACGCCCGATTATTGACGAAAGAGAGAACCACCCCCCCTTACGACATGCTTCAGAAACAAAAAAAATGGTTCATTTTCAAATGTTGCATCTTTGAACGACAATCCACATTTGTAAGTGGATAAACACTTTTAGAGATAAAATTAGATGTTTAAAGTGATTTTCAAGCTTCCAGGGGCCCTAGACACAAGATTTGAGAAATGGGTAAAAGTGAATGAAAATGGCCAATTTACTCACTCTGAGGCCTTAAAAAGTGTTTCTCCTCAACGGGAAGTGAATTAAATAACATTTGTAGGCCTTTATTGTTCAAGCGAAAACGCCCGATTATTGACGAAAGAGATAACCACCCCCCCTTACGACATGCTTCAGAAACAAAAAAAATGGTCCGTTTTCAAATGTTGCGTCTTTGAATGACAATCCACATTTGTACGTGGATAATCACTTTTAGAGCTAAAATTAGATGTTTAAAGTGATTTTCAAGCTTCCAGGGGCCCTAAACACAAGATTTGAGAAATGGGTAAAAGTGAATGAAAATGGCCAATTTACTCACTCTGATGCCTTAAAAATGTTTCTCCTCCACGGGAAGTGAATTAAATACCATTTGGAGGCCTTTATTGTTCAAGCAAAAATGCCTGATTTTTGATGAAAGAGATAACCACCCCCCCTTACGACATGCTTCTGAAACAAAAAAAATGGTTCATTTTCAAATGTTGCGTCTTTTGAACTACAATTAACATTGTACATGGATAATCACTTTTAGAGATAAAATGAGATGTTTAAAGTGATTTTCAAGCTTCCAGGGGCCCTAAACACGAGATTTGAGAAATGGGTAAACGTGAATGAAAATGGCCAATTTACTCACTCTGCGGCCTTAAAAAGTGTTTCTCCTCCACGGAAAGTGAATAAAATAACATTTGGATGCCTTTATTGTTCAATCAAAAACGCCCGTTTTTTGGTGAAAAAGATAACCACCCCCCCTTACGACATGCTTCAGAAACGGAAAAAATGGTCCATTTTCAAATGTTGCGTCTTTGAACTACAATTCACATTTGTACGTGGATGATCACTTTTAGAGATAAAATTAGATGTTTAAAGTGATATACAAGCTTCCAGGGGCCCTAAACACAAGATATGAGGAATGGGTAAATATGAATGAAAATGGCCAATTTATTCACTCCGAGGCCTTAAAAAGTTTTTCTCCACTCCAGAAAGTGAATTAAATAACATTTGTAGTCCTTTATTGTTCAATCAAAAACGCCCGATTTTTGACGAAAGAGATAACCACCCCCCCTTACGACATGCTTCAGAAACTAAAAAAATGGTCTGTTTTCAAATGTAGCCTCTTTGAACTACAATTCACATTTGTACGTGGAAAAGCACTTTTAAAGATCAAATGAGATGTTTAAAGTGATTTTCATGCTTCCAGGGGCCTTAAACACAAGATTTGAGGTATGGGTAAAAGTGAATGAAAATGGCCAATTTACTCACTCTGAGGCCTTAAAAAGTGTTTCTCCTCCACGGGAAGTGAATTAAATACCATTATGAGGCCTTTATTGTTCAAGCGAAAACGCCTTATTTTTGATGAAAGAGATAACCACCCCCCCTTACGACATGCTTCTGAAACTAAAAAAATGGTTCATTTTCAAATGTTGCGTCTTTGAACTACAATTAACATTGTACGTGGATATTCACTTTTAGAGATAAAATGAGATGTTTAAAGTGATTTTCAAGCTTCCAGGGGCCCTAAACACGAGATTTGAGAAATGGGTAAACGTGAATGAAAATGGCCAATTTACTCTCTCTGCGGCCTTAAAAAGTGTTTCTCCTCCACGGAAAGTAAATAAAATAACATTTGGATGCCTTTATTGTTCAATCAAAAACGCCCGTTTTTTGGTGAAAAAGATAACCACCCCCCCTTACGACATGCTTCAGAAACGAAAAAAATGTTCCATTTTCAAATGTTGCGTCTTTGAACTACAATTCACATTTGTACGTGGATGATCACTTTTAGAGATAAAATTAGATGTTTAAAGTGATTTACAAGCATCCAGGGGCCCTAAACAGAAGATATGAGGAATGGGTAAATATGAATGAAACTGGCCAATTTATTCACTCTGAGGCCTTAAAAAGTTTTTCTCCACTCCAGAAAGTGAATTAAATAACATTTGTAGGCCTTTATTGTTCCATCAAAAACGCCCGATTTTTGACGAAAGAGATAACCACCCCCCCTTACGACATGCTTCAGAAACTAAAAAAATGGTCCGTTTTCAAATGTTGCCTCTTTGAACTACAATTCACATTTGTACGTGGAAAAGCACTTTTAAAGATCAAATGAGATGTTTAAAGTGATTTTCATGCTTCCAGGGGCCTTAAACACAAGATTTGAGGAATGGGTAAAAGTGAATGAAAATGGCCAATTTACTCACTCTGAGGCCTTAAACAGTGTTTCTCCTCCACAGGAAGTGAATTAAATAACATTTGTAGGCCTTTATTGTTCAAGCGAAAACGCCCGATTATTGACGAAAGAGATAACCACCCCCCCTTACGACATGCTTCAGAAACGAAAAAAATGGTCCGTTTTCAAATGTTGCGTCTTTGAATGACAATCCACATTTGTACGTGGGTAATCACTTTTAGAGATAAAGTGAGATGTTTAAAGTGATTTTCAAGCTTCCAGGGGCCCTAAACACAAGATTTGAGAAATGGGTAAAAGTGAATGAAAATGGCCAATTTACTCACTCTGAGGCCTTAAAAAGTGTTTCTCCTCCACGGGAAGTGAATTAAATACCATTTGCAGGCCTTTATTGTTCAAGCGAAAACGCCTGATTTTTGATGAAAGAGATAACCACCCCCGCTTACGACATGCTTCTGAAACTAAAAAAATGGTTCATTTTCAAATGTTGCGTCTTTGAACTACAATTAACATTGTACGTGGATATTCACTTTTAGAGATAAAATGAGATGTTTAAAGTGATTTTCAAGCTTCCAGGGGCCCTAAACACGAGATTTGAGAAATGGGTAAACGAGAATGAAAATGGCCAATTTACTCACTCTGCGGCCTTAAAAAGTGTTTCTCCTCCACGGAAAGTGAATAAAATAACATTTGGATGCCTTTATTGTTCAATCAAAAACGCCCGTTTTTTGTTGAAAAAGATAACCACCCCCCCTTACGACATGCTTCAGAAACGAAAAAAAAATTCCATTTTCAAATGTTGCGTCTTTGAACTACAATTCACATTTGTACGTGGATGATCACTTTTAGAGATAAAATTAGATGTTTAAAGTGATTTACAAGCTTCCAGGGGCCCTAAACACAAGATATGAGGAATGGGTAAATATGAATGAAAATGGCCAATTTATTCACTCTGAGGCCTTAAAAAGTTTTCTCCACTCCAGAAAGTGAATTAAATAACATTTGTAGGCCTTTATTGTTCAATCAAAAACGCCCGATTTTTGACGAAAGAGATAACCACCCCCCCTTACGACATGCTTCAGAAACTAAAAAAATGGTCCGTTTTCAAATGTTGCCTCTTTGAACTACAATTCACATTTGTACGTGGAAAAGCACTTTTAAAGATCAAATGAGATGTTTAAAGTGATTTTCATGCTTCCAGGGGCCATAAACACAAGATTTGAGGAATGGGTAAAAGTGAATGAAAATGGCCAATTTACTCACTCTGAGGCCTTAAAAAGTGTTTCTCCTCCACGGGAAGTGAATTAAATACCATTTGGAGGTCTTTATTGTTCAAGCGAAAACGCCTGATTTTTTAAGAAAGAGATAACCACCCCCCCTTACGACATGCTTCTGAAACTGAAAAAATGGTTCATTTTCAAATGTTGCGTCTTTGAACCACAATTAACATTTGTACGTGGATAAACACTTTTAGAGCTAAAATTAGATGTTTAAAGTGATTTTCAAGCTTCCAGGGGCCCTAAACACGAGATTTGAGAAATGGGTAAACGTGAATGAAAATGGCCAATTTACTCACTCTGCGGCCTTAAAAAGTGTTTCTCCTCCACGGAAAGTGAATAAAATAACATTTGGATGCCTTTATTGTTCAATCAAAAACGCCCGTTTTTGGTGAAAAAGATAACCACCCCCCCTTACGACATGCTTCAGAAACAAAAAAAATGGTCCATTTTCAAATGTTGCGTCTTTGAACTACAATTCACATTTGTATGTGGATAATCACTTTTAGAGATAAAATTAGATGTTTAAAGTGATTTACAAGCTTCCAGGGGCCCTAAACACAAGATATGAGGAATGGGAAAATATGAATGAAAATGGCCAATTTATTCACTCCGAGGCCTTAAAAAGTTTTTCTCCACTCCAGAAAGTGAATTAAATAACATTTGTAGACCTTTATTGTTCAATCAAAAACGCCCGATTTTTGACGAAAGAGATAACCACCCCCCCTTACGACATGCTTCAGAAACAAAAAAAATGGTTCATTTTCAAATGTTGCATCTTTGAACGACAATCCACATTTGTACGTGGATAAACACTTTTAGAGATAAAGTTAGATGTTTAAAGTGATTTTCAAGCTTCCAGGGGCCCTAAACACAAGATTTGAGAAATGGGTAAAAGTGAATGAAAATGGCCAATTTACTCACTCTGAGGCCTTAAAAAGTGTTTCTCCTCAACGGGAAGTGAATTAAATAACATTTGTAGGCCTTTATTGTTCAAGCGAAAACGCCCGATTATTGACGAAAGAGATAACCACCCCCCCTTACGACATGCTTCAGAAACGAAAAAAATGGTCCGTTTTCAAATGTTGCATCTTTTGAACTACAATTAACATTGTACGTGGATAATCACTTTTAGAGATAAAATGAGATGTTTAAAGTGATTTTCAAGCTTCCAGGGGCCCTAAACACGAGATTTGAAAAATGGGTAACCGTGAATGAAAATGGCCAATTTTTTCACTCTGCGGCCTTAAAAAGTGTTTCTCCTCCACGGAAAGTGAATAAAATAACATTTGGATGCCTTTATTGTTCAATCAAAAACACCCGTTTTTTGACGAAAGAGATAACCACCCCCCCTTACGACATGCTTCAGAAACTAAAAAAATGGTCCGTTTTTAAATGTAGCCTCTTTGAACTACAATTCACATTTGTACGTGGAAAAGCACTTTTAAAGATCAAATGAGATGTTTAAAGTGATTTTCATGCTTCCAGGGGCCTTAAACACAAGATTTGAGGAATGGGTAAAAGTGAATGAAAATGGCCAATTTACTCACTCTGAGGCCTTAAAAAGTGTTTCTCCTCCACGGGAAGTGAATTAAATAACATTGGTAGGCCTTTATTGTTCAAGCGAGAACGCCCGATTATTGACGAAAGAGATAACCACCCCCCCTTACGACATGCTTCAGAAACGTAAAAAATGGCCCGTTTTCAAATGTTGCGTCTTTGAATGACAATCCACATTTGTACGTGGATAATCACATTTAGAGCTAAAATTAGATGTTTAAAGTGATTTTCAAGCTTCCAGGGGCCCTAAACACGAGATTTGAAAAATGGGTAACCGTGAATGAAAATGGCCAATTTTTTCACTCTGCGGCCTTAAAAAGTGTTTCTCCTCCACGGAAAGTGAATAAAATAACATTTGGATGCCTTTATTGTTCAATCAAAAACGCCCGTTTTTTGGTGAAAAAGATAACCACCCCCCCTTACGACATGCTTCTGAAACTAAAAAAATGGTTCATTTTCAAATGTTGCGTCTTTGAACTACAATTCACATTTGTACGTGGATGATCACTTTTAGAGATAAAATGAGATGTTTAAAGTGATTTTCAAGCTTCCAGGGGCCCTAAACACGAGATTTTAGAAATGGGTAACCGTGAATGAAAATGGCCAATTTACTCACTCTGAGGCCTTAAAAAGTGTTTCTCCTCCACGGAAAGTGAATAAAATAACATTTGAACGCCTTTATTGTTCAATCAAAAACACCCGTTTTTTGGTGAAAGAGATAACCACCCCCCCTTACGACATGCTTCAGAAACGAAAAAAATGTTCCATTTTCAAATGTTGCGTCTTTGAACTACAATTCACATTTGTACGTGGATGATCACTTTTAGAGATAAAATTAGATGTTTAAAGTGATTTACAAGCTTCCAGGGGCACTAAACACAAGATATGAGGAATGGGTAAATATGAATGAAAATGGCCAATTTATTCACTCTGAGGCCTTAAAAAGTTTTTCTCCACTCCAGAAAGTGAATTAAATAACATTTGTAGGCCTTTATTGTTCAATCAAAAACGCCCGATTTTTGACGAAAGAGATAACCACCCCCCCTTACGACATGCTTCAGAAACTAAAAAAATGGTCCGTTTTCAAATGTTGCCTCTTTGAACTACAATTCACATTTGTACGTGGAAAAGCACTTTTAAAGATCAAATGAGATGTTTAAAGTGATTTTCATGCTTCCAGGGGCCTTAAACACAAGATTTGAGGAATGGGTAAAAGTGAATGAAAATGGCCAATTTACTCACTCTGAGGCCTTAAAAAGTGTTTCTCCTCCACGGGAAGTGAATTAAATACCATTTGGAGGTCTTTATTGTTCAAGCGAAAACGCCTGATTTTTGATGAAAGAGATAACCACCCCCCCTTACGACATGCTTCTGAAACTGAAAAAATGGTTCATTTTCAAATGTTGCGTCTTTGAACCACAATTAACATTTGTACGTGGATAAACACTTTTAGAGCTAAAATTAGATGTTTAAAGTGATTTTCAAGCTTCCAGGGGCCCTAAACACGAGATTTGAGAAATGGGTAAACGTGAATGAAAATGGCCAATTTACTCACTCTGCGGCCTTAAAAGTGTTTCTCCTCCACGGAAAGTGAATAAAATAACATTTGGATGCCTTTATTGTTCAATCAAAAACGCCCGTTTTTTGGTGAAAAAGATAACCACCCCCCCTTACGACATGCTTCAGAAACGAAAAAAATGGTCCATTTTCAAATGTTGCGTCTTTGAACTACAATTCACATTTGTACGTGGATGATCACTTTTAGAGATAAAATTAGATGTTTAAAGTGATTTACAAGCATCCAGGGGCCCTAAACAGAAGATATGAGGAATGGGTAAATATGAATGAAACTGGCCAATTTATTCACTCTGAGGCCTTAAAAAGTGTTTCTCCTCCACGGGAAGTGAATTAAATACCATTATGAGGCCTTTATTGTTCAAGCGAAAACGCCTTATTTTTGATGAAAGAGATAACCACCCCCCCTTACGACATGCTTCTGAAACTAAAAAAATGGTTCATTTTCAAATGTTGCGTCTTTGAACTACAATTAACATTGTACGTGAATATTCACTTTTAGAGATAAAATGAGATGTTTAAAGTGATTTTCAAGCTTCCAGGGGCCCTAAACACGAGATTTGAGAAATGGGTAAACGTGAATGAAAATGGCCAATTTACTCTCTCTGCGGCCTTAAAAAGTGTTTCTCCTCCACGGAAAGTAAATAAAATAACATTTGGATGCCTTTATTGTTCAATCAAAAACGCCCGTTTTTTGGTGAAAAAGATAACCACCCCCCCTTACGACATGCTTCAGAAACGAAAAAAATGTTCCATTTTCAAATGTTGCGTCTTTGAACTACAATTCACATTTGTACGTGGATGATCACTTTTAGAGATAAAATTAGATGTTTAAAGTGATTTACAAGCTTCCAGGGGCCCTAAACACAAGATATGAGGAATGGGTAAATATGAATGAAAATGGCCAATTTATTCACTCTGAGGCCTTAAAAAGTTTTTCTCCACTCCAGAAAGTGAATTAAATAACATTTGTAGACCTTTATTGTTCAATCAAAAACGCCCGATTTTTGACGAAAGAGATAACCACCCCCCCTTACGACATGCTTCAGAAACTAAAAAAATGGTCCGTTTTCAAATGTTGCCTCTTTGAACTACAATTCACATTTGTACGTGGAAAAGCACTTTTAAAGATCAAATGAGATGTTTAAAGTGATTTTCATGCTTCCAGGGGCCTTAAACACAAGATTTGAGGAATGGGTAAAAGTGAATGAAAATGGCCAATTTACTCACTCTGAGGCCTTAAACAGTGTTTCTCCTCCACAGGAAGTGAATTAAATAACATTTGTAGGCCTTTATTGTTCAAGCGAAAATGCCCGATTATTGACGAAAGAGATAACCACCCCCCCTTACGACATGCTTCAGAAACGAAAAAAATGGTCCGTTTTCAAATGTTGCGTCTTTGAATGACAATCCACATTTGTACGTGGGTAATCACTTTTAGAGATAAAGTGAGATGTTTAAAGTGATTTTCAAGCTTCCAGGGGCCCTAAACACAAGATTTGAGAAATGGGTAAAAGTGAATGAAAATGGCCAATTTACTCACTCTGAGGCCTTAAAAAGTGTTTCTCCTCCACGGGAAGTGAATTAAATACCATTTGCAGGCCTTTATTGTTCAAGCGAAAACGCCTGATTTTTGATGAAAGAGATAACCACCCCCGCTTACGACATGCTTCTGAAACTAAAAAAATGGTTCATTTTCAAATGTTGCGTCTTTGAACTACAATTAACATTGTACGTGGATATTCACTTTTAGAGATAAAATGAGATGTTTAAAGTGATTTTCAAGCTTCCAGGGGCCCTAAACACGAGATTTGAGAAATGGGTAAACGAGAATGAAAATGGCCAATTTACTCACTCTGCGGCCTTAAAAAGTGTTTCTCCTCCACGGAAAGTGAATAAAATAACATTTGGATGCCTTTATTGTTCAATCAAAAACGCCCGTTTTTTGTTGAAAAAGATAACCACCCCCCCTTACGACATGCTTCAGAAACGAAAAAAAAATTCCATTTTCAAATGTTGCGTCTTTGAACTACAATTCACATTTGTACGTGGATGATCACTTTTAGAGATAAAATTAGATGTTTAAAGTGATTTACAAGCTTCCAGGGGCCCTAAACACAAGATATGAGGAATGGGTAAATATGAATGAAAATGGCCAATTTATTCACTCTGAGGCCTTAAAAAGTTTTTCTCCACTCCAGAAAGTGAATTAAATAACATTTGTAGGCCTTTATTGTTCAATCAAAAACGCCCGATTTTTGACGAAAGAGATAACCACCCCCCCTTACGACATGCTTCAGAAACTAAAAAAATGGTCCGTTTTCAAATGTTGCCTCTTTGAACTACAATTCACATTTGTACGTGGAAAAGCACTTTTAAAGATCAAATGAGATGTTTAAAGTGATTTTCATGCTTCCAGGGGCCTTAAACACAAGATTTGAGGAATGGGTAAAAGTGAATGAAAATGGCCAATTTACTCACTCTGAGGCCTTAAAAAGTGTTTCTCCTCCACGGGAAGTGAATTAAATACCATTTGGAGGTCTTTATTGTTCAAGCGAAAACGCCTGATTTTTTAAGAAAGAGATAACCACCCCCCCTTACGACATGCTTCTGAAACTGAAAAAATGGTTCATTTTCAAATGTTGCGTCTTTGAACCACAATTAACATTTGTACGTGGATAAACACTTTTAGAGCTAAAATTAGATGTTTAAAGTGATTTTCAAGCTTCCAGGGGCCCTAAACACGAGATTTGAGAAATGGGTAAACGTGAATGAAAATGGCCAATTTACTCACTCTGCGGCCTTAAAAAGTGTTTCTCCTCCACGGAAAGTGAATAAAATAACATTTGGATGCCTTTATTGTTCAATCAAAAACGCCCGTTTTTGGTGAAAAAGATAACCACCCCCCCTTACGACATGCTTCAGAAACAAAAAAAATGGTCCATTTTCAAATGTTGCGTCTTTGAACTACAATTCACATTTGTACGTGGATAATCACTTTTAGAGATAAAATTAGATGTTTAAAGTGATTTACAAGCTTCCAGGGGCCCTAAACACAAGATATGAGGAATGGGAAAATATGAATGAAAATGGCCAATTTATTCACTCTGAGGCCTTAAAAAGTTTTTCTCCACTCCAGAAAGTGAATTAAATAACATTTGTAGACCTTTATTGTTCAATCAAAAACGCCCGATTTTTGACGAAAGAGATAACCACCCCCCCTTACGACATGCTTCAGAAACAAAAAAAATGGTTCATTTTCAAATGTTGCATCTTTGAACGACAATCCACATTTGTACGTGGATAAACACTTTTAGAGATAAAGTTAGATGTTTAAAGTGATTTTCAAGCTTCCAGGGGCCCTAAACACAAGATTTGAGAAATGGGTAAAAGTGAATGAAAATGGCCAATTTACTCACTCTGAGGCCTTAAAAAGTGTTTCTCCTCAACGGGAAGTGAATTAAATAACATTTGTAGGCCTTTATTGTTCAAGCGAAAACGCCCGATTATTGACGAAAGAGATAACCACCCCCCCTTACGACATGCTTCAGAAACGAAAAAAATGGTCCGTTTTCAAATGTTGCATCTTTTGAACTACAATTAACATTGTACGTGGATAATCACTTTTAGAGATAAAATGAGATGTTTAAAGTGATTTTCAAGCTTCCAGGGGCCCTAAACACGAGATTTGAAAAATGGGTAACCGTGAATGAAAATGGCCAATTTTTTCACTCTGCGGCCTTAAAAAGTGTTTCTCCTCCACGGAAAGTGAATAAAATAACATTTGGATGCCTTTATTGTTCAATCAAAAACACCCGTTTTTTGGTGAAAAAGATAACCACCCCCCCTTACGACATGCTTCAGAAACGAAAAAAATGGTCCATTTTCAAATGTTGCGTCTTTGAACTACAATTCACATTTGTTCGTGGATGATCACTTTTAGAGATAAAATTAGATGTTTAAAGTGATTTACAAGCTTCCAGGGGCCCTAAACACAAGATATGAGGAATGGGTAAATATGAATGAAAATGGCCAATTTATTCACTCTGAGGCCTTAAAAAGTTTTTCTCCACTCCAGAAAGTGAATTAAATAACATTTGTAGGCCTTTATTGTTCAATCAAAAACGCCCGATTTTTGACGAAAGAGATAACCACCCCCCCTTACGACATGCTTCAGAAACTAAAAAAATGGTCCGTTTTTAAATGTAGCCTCTTTGAACTACAATTCACATTTGTACGTGGAAAAGCACTTTTAAAGATCAAATGAGATGTTTAAAGTGATTTTCATGCTTCCAGGGGCCTTAAACACAAGATTTGAGGAATGGGTAAAAGTGAATGAAAATGGCCAATTTACTCACTCTGAGGCCTTAAAAAGTGTTTCTCCTCCACGGGAAGTGAATTAAATAACATTGGTAGGCCTTTATTGTTCAAGCGAGAACGCCCGATTATTGACGAAAGAGATAACCACCCCCCCTTACGACATGCTTCAGAAAACGTAAAAAATGGCCCGTTTTCAAATGTTGCGTCTTTGAATGACAATCCACATTTGTACGTGGATAATCACATTTAGAGCTAAAATTAGATGTTTAAAGTGATTTTCAAGCTTCCAGGGGCCCTAAACACGAGATTTGAAAAATGGGTAACCGTGAATGAAAATGGCCAATTTTTTCACTCTGCGGCCTTAAAAAGTGTTTCTCCTCCACGGAAAGTGAATAAAATAACATTTGGATGCCTTTATTGTTCAATCAAAAACGCCCGTTTTTTGGTGAAAAAGATAACCACCCCCCCTTACGACATGCTTCTGAAACTAAAAAAATGGTTCATTTTCAAATGTTGCGTCTTTGAACTACAATTCACATTTGTACGTGGATGATCACTTTTAGAGATAAAATGAGATGTTTAAAGTGATTTTCAAGCTTCCAGGGGCCCTAAACACGAGATTTTAGAAATGGGTAACCGTGAATGAAAATGGCCAATTTACTCACTCTGAGGCCTTAAAAAGTGTTTCTCCTCCACGGAAAGTGAATAAAATAACATTTGGACGCCTTTATTGTTCAATCAAAAACACCCGTTTTTTGGTGAAAAAGATAACCACCCCCCCTTACGACATGCTTCAGAAACGAAAAAAATGGTCCATTTTCAAATGTTGCGTCTTTGAACTACAATTCACATTTGTACGTGGATGATCACTTTTAGAGATAAAATTAGATGTTTAAAGTGATTTACAAGCTTCCAGGGGCCCTAAACACAAGATATGAGGAATGGGTAAATATGAATGAAAATGGCCAATTTATTCACTCTGAGGCCTTAAAAAGTTTTTCTCCACTCCAGAAAGTGAATTAAATAACATTTGTAGGCCTTTATTGTTCAATCAAAAACGCCCGATTTTTGACGAAAGAGATAACCACCCCCCCCTTACGACATGCTTCAGAAACTAAAAAAATGGTCCGTTTTTAAATGTAGCCTCTTTGAACTACAATTCACATTTGTACGTGGAAAAGCACTTTTAAAGATTAAATGAGATGTTTAAAGTGATTTTCATGCTTCCAGGGGCCTTAAACACAAGATTTGAGGAATGGGTAAAAGTGAATGAAAATGGCCAATTTACTCACTCTGAGGCCTTAAAAAGTGTTTCTCCTCCACGGGAAGTGAATTAAATAACATTTGTAGGCCTTTATTGTTCAAGCGAGAACGCCCGATTATTGATGAAAGAGATAACCACCCCCCCTTACGACATGCTTCAGAAACGTAAAAAATGGCCCGTTTTCAAATGTTGCGTCTTTGAATGACAATCCACATTTGTACGTGGATAATCACTTTTAGAGCTAAAATTAGATGTTTAAAGTGATTTTCAAGCTTCCAGGGGCCCTAAACACGAGATTTGAAAAATGGGTAACCGTGAATGAAAATGGCCAATTTTTTCACTCTGCGGCCTTAAAAAGTGTTTCTCCTCCACAGAAAGTGAATAAAATAACATTTGGATGCCTTTAGTGTTCAATCAAAAACGCCCGATTATTGACGAAAGAGATAACCACCCCCCCTTACGACATGCTTCAGAAACGAAAAAAATGGTCCATTTTCAAATGTTGCGTCTTTGAACTACAATTCACATTTGTACGTGGATGATCACTTTTAGAGATAAAATTAGATGTTTAAAGTGATTTACAAGCTTCCAGGGGCCCTAAACACAAGATATGAGGAATGGGTAAATATGAATGAAAATGTCCAATTTATTCACTCTGAGGCCTTAAAAAGTTTTTCTCCACTCCAGAAAGTGAATTAAATAACATTTGTAGACCTTTATTGTTCAATCAAAAACGCCCGATTATTGACGAAAGAGAGAACCACCCCCCCTTACGACATGCTTCAGAAACAAAAAAAATGGTCCGTTTTCAAATGTTGCGTCTTTGAATGACAATCCACATTTGTACGTGGATAATCACCTTTAGAGCTAAAATTAGATGTTTAAAGTGATTTTCAAGCTTCCAGGGGCCCTAAACACAAGATTTGAGAAATGGGTAAAAGTGAATGAAAATGGCCAATTTACTCACTCTGAGGCCTTAAAAAGTGTTTCTCCTCCACGGGAAGTGAATTAAATACCATTTGGAGGCCTTTATTGTTCAAGCGAAAACGCCTGATTTTTGATGAAAGAGATAACCACCCCCCCTTACGACATGCTTCTGAAACTAAAAAAATGGTTCATTTTCAAATGTTGCGTCTTTGAACTACAATTAACATTGTACGTGGATAATCACTTTTAGAGATAAAATGAGATGTTTAAAGTGATTTTCAAGCTTCCAGGGGCCCTAAACACAAGATTTGAGAAATGGGTAAAAGTGAAAGAAAATGGCCAATTTACTCACTCTGAGGCCTTAAAAAGTGTTTCTCCTCCACGGGAAGTGAATTAAATACCTTTTGGAGGCCTTTATTGTTCAAGCGAAAACGCCTGATTTTTGATGAAAGAGATAACCACCCCCCCTTACGACATGCTTCAGAAACGGAAAAAATGGTCCATTTTCAAATGTTGCGTCTTTGAACTACAATTCACATTTGTACGTGGATAATCACTTTTGGAGATAAAATGAGATGTTTAAAGTGATTTTCAAGCTTCCAGGGGCCCTAAACACGAGATTTGAGAAATGGGGAAACGTGAATGAAAATGGCCAATTTACTCACTCTGCGGCCTTAAAAAGTGTTTCTCCTCCACGGAAAGTGAATAAAATAACATTTGGATGCCTTTATTGTTCAATCAAAAACGCCCGTTTTTGGTGAAAAAGATAACCACCCCCCCTTACGACATGCTTCAGAAACAAAAAAAATGGTCCATTTTCAAATGTTGCGTCTTTGAACTACAATTCACATTTGTACGTGGATAATCACTTTTAGAGATAAAATTAGATGTTTAAAGTGATTTACAAGCTTCCAGGGGCCCTAAACACAAGATATGAGGAATGGGTAAATATGAATGAAAATGGCCAATTTATTCACTCTGAGGCCTTAAAAAGGTTTCTCCACTCCAGAAAGTGAATTAAATAACATTTGTAGACCTTTATTGTTCAATCAAAAACGCCCGATTTTTGACGAAAGAGATAACCACCCCCCCTTACGACATCCTTCAGAAACGAAAAAAATGGTCCAATTTCAAATGTTGCGTCTTTGAACTACAATTCACATTTGTACGTGGATAATCACTTTTAGAGATGAAATTAGATGTTTAAAGTGATTTTCAAGCTTCCAGGGGCCCTAAACACAAGATTTGAGAAATGGGTAAAAGTGAATGAAAATGGCCAATTTACTCACTCTGAGGCCTTAAAAAGTGTTTCTCCTCAACGGGAAGTGAATTAAATAACATTTGTAGGCCTTTATTGTTCAAGCGAAAACGCCCGATTATTGACGAAAGAGATAACCACCCCCCCTTACGACATGCTTCAGAAACGAAAAAAATGGTCCGTTTTCAAATGTTGCGTCTTTGAATGACAATCCACATTTGTACGTGGATAATCACTTTTAGAGCTAAAATGAGATGTTTAAAGTGATTTTCAAGCTTCCAGGGGCCCTAAACAAGAGATTTGAAAAATGGGTAACCGTGAATGAAAATGGCCAATTTTTTCACTCTGCGGCCTTAAAAAGTGTTTCTCCTCCACGGAAAGTGAATAAAATAACATTTGGATGCCTTTATTGTTCAATCAAAAACGCCCGTTTTTTGGTGAAAAAGATAACCACCCCCCCTTACGACATGCTTCAGAAACGAAAAAAATGGTCCATTTTCAAATGTTGCGTCTTTGAACTACAATTCACATTTGTACGTGGATGATCACTTTTAGAGATAAAATTAGATGTTTAAAGTGATTTACAAGCTTCCAGGGGCCCTAAACACAAGATATGAGGAATGGGTAAATATGAATGAAAATGGCCAAGTTATTCACTCTGAGGCCTTACAAAGTTTTTCTCCACTCCAGAAAGTGAATTAAATAACATTTGTAGGCCTTTATTGTTCAATCAAAAACGCCCGATTTTTGACGAAAGAGATAACCACCCCCCCCTTACGACATGCTTCAGAAACTAAAAAAATGGTCCGTTTTTAAATGTAGCCTCTTTGAACTACAATTCACATTTGTACGTGGAAAAGCACTTTTAGAGCTAAAATTAGATGTTTAAAATGATTTTCAAGCTTCCAGGGGCCCTAAACACGAGATTTGAAAAATGGGTAAACGTGAATGAAAATGGCCAATTTTTTCACTCTGCGGCCTTAAAAAGTGTTTCTCCTCCACGGAAAGTGAATAAAATAACATTTGGATGCCTTTATTGTTCAATCAAAAACGCCCGTTTTTTGGTGAAAAAGATAACCACCCCCCCTTACGACATGCTTCAGAAACGAAAAAAATGGTCCATTTTCAAATGTTGCGTCTTTGAACTACAATTCACATTTGTACGTGGAAAAGCACTTTTAAAGATCAAATGAGATGTTTAAAGTGATTTTCATGCTTCCAGGGGCCTTAAACACAAGATTTGAGGAATGGGTAAAAGTGAATGAAAATGGCCAATTTACTCACTCTGAGGCCTTAAAAAGTGTTTCAACTCCACGGGAGGTGAATTAAATAACATTTGTAGGCCTTTATTGTTCAAGCGAAAACGCCCGATTATTGACGAAAGAGATAACCACCCCCCCTTACGACATGCTTCAGAAACGAAAAAAATGGTCCGTTTTCAAATGTTGCGTCTTTGAATGACAATCCACATTTGTACGTGGGTAATCACTTTTAGAGATAAAGTGAGATGTTTAAAGTGATTTTCAAGCTTCCAGGGGCCCTAAACACAAGATTTGAGAAATGGGTAAAAGTGAATGAAAATGGCCAATTTACTCACTCTGAGGCCTTTAAAAGTGTTTCTCCTCCACGGAAAGTGAATAAAATAACATTTGGATGCCTTTATTGTTCAATCAAAAACACCCGTTTTTTGGTGAAAAAGATAACCACCCCCCCTTACGACATGCTTCAGAAACGAAAAAAATGGTCCATTTTCAAATGTTGCGTCTTTGAACTACAATTCACATTTGTACGTGAATGATCACTTTTAGAGATAAAATTAGATGTTTAAAGTGATTTACAAGCTTCCAGGGGCCCTAAACACAAGATATGAGGAATGGGTAAATATGAATGAAAATGGCCGATTTATTCACTCTGAGGCCTTAAAAAGTTTTTCTCCACTCCAGAAAGTGAATTAAATAACATTTGTAGGCCTTTATTGTTCAATCAAAAACGCCCGATTTTTGACGAGAGATAACCACCCCCCCTTACGACATGCTTCAGAAACTAAAAAAATGGTCCGTTTTCAAATGTTGCCTCTTTGAACTACAATTCACATTTGTACGTGGAAAAGCACTTTTAAAGATCAAATGAGATGTTTAAAGTGATTTTCATGCTTCCAGGGGCCTTAAACACAAGATTTGAGGAATGGGTAAAAGTGAATGAAAATGGCCAATTTACTCACTCTGAGGCCTTAAAAAGTGTTTCTCCTCCACGGGAAGTGAATTAAATACCATTTGGAGGTCTTTATTGTTCAAGCGAAAACATTTTTTTTTTGATGAAAGAGATAACCACCCCCCTTACGACATGCTTCTGAAACTGAAAAAATGGTTCATTTTCAAATGTTGCGTCTTTGAACCACAATCAACATTTGTACGTGGATATACACTTTTAGAGCTAAAATTAGATGTTTAAAGTGATTTTCAAGCTTCCAGGGGCCCTAAACACGAGATTTGAGAAATGGGTAACCGTGAATGAAAATGGCCAATTTACTCACTCTGCGGCCTTAAAAAGTGTTTCTCCTCCACGGAAAGTGAATAAAATAACATTTGGATGCCTTTATTGTTCAATCAAAAACGCCTGTTTTTTGGTGAAAGAGATAACCACCCCCCCTTACGACATGCTTCAGAAACAAAAAAAATGTTCCATTTTCAAATGTTGCGTCTTTGAACTACAATTCATATTTGTACGTGAATGATCACTTTTAGAGATAAAATTAGATGTTTAAAGTGATTTACAAGCTTCCAGGGGCCCTAAACACAAGATATGAGGAATGGGTAAATATGAATGAAAATGGCCAATTTATTCACTCTGAGGCCTTAAAAAGTTTTTCTCCACTCCAGAAAGTGAATTAAATAACATTTGTAGGCCTTTATTGTTCAATCAAAAACGCCCGATTTTTGACGAAAGAGATAACCACCCCCCCTTACGACATGCTTCAGAAACTAAAAAAATGGTCCGTTTTCAAATGTTGCCTCTTTGAACTACAATTCACATTTGTACGTGGAAAAGCACTTTTAAAGATCAAATGAGATGTTTAAAGTTCCCCTCATAAAAAAGGCAGGAGCCAAACCATTAGACCCACTCAATTACAGGCCTATATCTTTGTTGCCATACTGCGCCAAACTTTTGGAGTCTCATGTCTGTGACAGCATCTCCACATTCCTGGAAAAATCAGAGTATCTTGCACCTAATCAGGCCGGTTTCCGCCCTTGCCATTCTACTGAGGCGGTCATCCTCTCGGTGCAGAATACCTTGAGGCGGAATGTGGATGAAGGGATCCATCAGGCTCTGGTGCTTTTGGACCTCTCTGCTGCTTTCGACACGGTCGACTATACCATCTTGGTCGACCGTGTCGAACAGGCAGGTCTCAGGGGCCCTGCGCTGAGCTGGATCCGCTCATTTATCACTGACCGAACTCAATCGGTCAGACTGGGCTCCTTCACGGCTCCCACCATATCTACCATCTGTGGAGTACCTCAAGGCTCCTCGTTGTCTCCCCTGCTTTTTAATTTGTATCTACGCCCTCTCTTGTATTCCCTCAGGCACGCTAAGGTCACCATTTTCAATTACGCCGATGATTTGCAGCTCATCTTTTCTTTGAACACCAAGGACTCTGTGGTAGAATTCCAAAACACCATGTCCCACATTTTTAGCTGGATGAGCTGCAATCACCTGAAACTTAACCCAGGCAAGACCGAACTGGTCTTGCCTGGACAGAGCACCCTCAGTTGGAACCCCAGTTTCTGGCCCTCCTGCATGGCCGCTCCCCCATCCAAATCATCCTCGGTTAAGAGCCTTGGCATTTTCATTAGCGAGGATCTCTCCCTGAAAAAACAAGTTGGAGCTGTTGTTTCCTCCAGTTTTTTTCAGCTGCCCTCACTCAGATCGTCATCTCCCTGGTTTTGTCCAGATTGGACTTTTCCAACAGTCTATACCTTGGGCTCCAAGCTGGAGAGCTAAAATGCCTCCAGCTGGTTCAAAACCAGGCAGCCAGACTTCTCTTGAACATCCCTAGGAGGCAATCAGTCAGACCTGGCTTGAAACAGCTGCATTGGCTTCCGGTTGAGCAACGCGTGGCCTTCAAAGCTGGGTGTATCCTTTTCAAGTCCTTACATGACATTGGGCCTATTTTCATTAGAGACCTATTTAAAAGATACAGCCCCTCCCGCAACCTCCGCTCTGCTCATAAAGCCCTTCTGACTATCCCTCCGTACAAGAAGAAGCGTCTCGGAGGCAGCTGCTTTGACCATCTTGCAGCTGTCCTCTGGAACTCTCTCCCTCTTCATCTGAAACTTAGTGATAACATCCTCAGCTAAAGACACTCTTTGAAGACCTGGCTCTTCTCTCAGGCGCATCACTAAGCTGCCTTATCTCCACCAACCAATGTCCACGCCTGTTCCTCCCTACAGCGCCATGAAGCCCCCGGGCGTACGAGCGCTTAACAAATGTCAAATAACATTAACATTAACATTAACATTAACAAAGTGATTTTCATGCTTCCAGGGGCCTTAAACACAAGATTTGAGGAATGGGTAAAAGTGAATGAAAATGGCCAATTTACTCACTCTGAGGCCTTAAAAAGTGTTTCTCCTCCACGGGAAGTGAATTAAATAACATTTGTAGGCCTTTATTGTTCAAGCGAAAACGCCCGATTATTGACGAAAGAGATAACCACCCCCCCCTTACGACATGCTTCAGAAACGAAAAAAATGGTCCGTTTTCAAATGTTGCGTCTTTGAATGACAATCCACATTTGTACGTGGATAATCACTTTTAGAGCTAAAATTAGATGTTTAAAGTGATTTTGAAGCTTCCAGGGGCCCTAAACACAAGATTTGAGAAATGGGTAAAAGTGAATGAAAATGGCCAATTTACTCACTCTGAGGCCTTAAAAAGTGTTTCTCCTCCACGGGAAGTGAATTAAATACCATTTGGAGGCCTTTATTGTTCAAGCGAAAACGCCTGATTTTTGATGAAAGAGATAACCACCCCCCCTTACGACATGCTTCTGAAACTAAAAAAATGGTTCATTTTCAAATGTTGCGTCTTTTGAACTACAATTAACATTGTACGTGGATAATCACTTTTAGAGATAAAATGAGATGTTTAAAGTGATTTTCAAGCTTCCAGGGGCCCTAAACACGAGATTTGAAAAATGGGTAACCGTGAATGAAAATGGCCAATTTTTTCACTCTGAGGCCTTAAAAAGTGTTTCTCCTCCACGGAAAGTGAATAAAATAACATTTGGATGCCTTTATTGTTCAATCAAAAACGCCCGTTTTTTGGTGAAAAAGATAACCACCCCCCCTTACGACATGCTTCAGAAACGAAAAAAATGGTCCATTTTCAAATGTTGCGTCTTTGAACTACAATTCACATTTGTACGTGGATGATCACTTTTAGAGATAAAATTAGATGTTTAAAGTGATTTACAAGCTTCCAGGGGCCCTAAACACAAGATATGAGGAATGGGTAAATATGAATGAAAATGGCCAATTTATTCACTCTGAGGCCTTAAAAAGTTTTTCTCCACTCCAGAAAGTGAATTAAATAACATTTGTAGACCTTTATTGTTCAATCAAAAACGCCTGATTTTTGACGAAAGAGATAACCACCCCCCCTTACGACATGCTTCAGAAACAAAAAAAATGGTTCTTTTTCAAATGTTGCATCTTTGAACGACAATCCACATTTGTACGTGGATAAACACTTTTAGAGATAAAATTAGATGTTTAAAGTGATTTTCAAGCTTCCAGGGGCCCTAAACACAAGATTTGAGAAATGGGTAAAAGTGAATGAAAATGGCCAATTTACTCACTCTGAGGCCTTAAAAAGTGCTTCTCCTCAACGGGAAGTGAATTAAATAACATTTGTAGGCCTTTATTGTTCAAGCGAAAACGCCCGATTATTGACGAAAGAGATAACCACCCCCCCTTACGACATGCTTCAGAAACGAAAAAAATGGTCCGTTTTCAAATGTTGCGTCTTTGAATGACAATCCACATTTGTACGTGGATAATCACTTTTAGAGCTAAAATTAGATGTTTAAAGTGATTTTCAAGCTTCCAGGGGCCCTAAACACAAGATTTGAGAAATGGGTAAAAGTGAATGAAAATGGCCAATTTACTCACTCTGAGGCCGTAAAAAGTGTTTCTCCTCCACGGGAAGTGAATTAAATACCATTTGGAGGCCTTTATTGTTCAAGCAAAAACGCCTGATTTTTGATGAAAGAGATAACCACCCCCCCTTACGACATGCTTCTGAAACTAAAAAAATGGTTCATTTTCAAATGTTGCGTCTTTTGAACTACAATTAACATTGTACATGGATAATCACTTTTAGAGATAAAATGAGATGTTTAAAGTGATTTTCAAGCTTCCAGGGGCCCTAAACACAAGATTTGAGAAATGGGTAAAAGTGAATGAAAATGGCCAATTTACTCACTCTGAGGCCTTAAAAAGTGTTTCTCCTCCACGGGAAGTGAATTAAATACCATTTGGAGGCCTTTATTGTTCAAGCGAAAACGCCTGATTATTGACGAAAGAGATAACCACCCCCCTTACGACATGCTTCAGAAACTAAAAAAATGGTCCGTTTTCAAATGTTGCCTCTTTGAACTACAATTCACATTTGTACGTGGAAAAGCACTTTTAAAGATCAAATGAGATGTTTAAAGTGATTTTCATGCTTCCAGGGGCCTTAAACACAAGATTTGGGGAATGGGTAAAAGTGAATGAAAATGGCCAATTTACTCACTCTGAGGCCTTAAAAAGTGTTTCTCCTCCACGGGAAGTGAATTAAATACCATTTGGAGGTCTTTATTGTTCAAGCGAAAACGCCTGATTTTTGATGAAAGAGATAACCACCCCCCCTTACGACATGCTTCTGAAACTGAAAAAATGGTTCATTTTCAAATGTTGCGTCTTTGAACCACAATTAACATTTGTACATGGATAAACACTTTTAGAGCTAAAATTAGATGTTTAAAGTGATTTTCAAGCTTCCAGGGGCCCTAAACACGAGATTTGAGAAATGGGTAAACGTGAATGAAAATGGCCAATTTACTCACTCTGCGGCCTTAAAAAGTGTTTCTCCTCCACGGAAAGTGAATAAAATAACATTTGGATGCCTTTATTGTTCAATCAAAAACGCCCGTTTTTGGTGAAAAAGATAACCACCCCCCCTTACGACATGCTTCAGAAACAAAAAAAATGGTCCATTTTCAAATGTTGCGTCTTTGAACTACAATTCACATTTGTACGTGGATAATCACTTTTAGAGATAAAATTAGATGTTTAAAGTGATTTACAAGCTTCCAGGGGCCCTAAACACAAGATATGAGGAATGGGTAAATATGAATGAAAATGGCCAATTTATTCACTTTGAGGCCTTAAAAAGTTTTTCTCCACTCCAGAAAGTGAATTAAATAACATTTGTAGACCTTTATTGTTCAATCAAAAACGCCCGATTTTTGACGAAAGAGATAACCACCCCCCCTTACGACATGCTTCAGAAACAAAAAAAATGGTTCATTTTCAAATGTTGCATCTTTGAACGACAATCCACATTTGTACGTGGATAAACACTTTTAGAGATACAATTAGATGTTTAAAGTGATTTTCAAGCTTCCAGGGGCCCTAAACACAAGATTTGAGAAATGGGTAAAAGTGAATGAAAATGGCCAATTTACTCACTCTGAGGCCTTAAAAAGTGTTTCTCCTGAACGGGAAGTGAATTAAATAACATTTGTAGGCCTTTATTGTTCAAGCGAAAATGCCCGATTATTGACGAAAGAGATAACCACCCCCCCTTACGACATGCTTCAGAAACGAAAAAAATGGTCCGTTTTCAAATGTTGCGTCTTTGAATGACAATCCACATTTGTACGTGGATAATCACTTTTAGAGCTAAAATTAGATGTTTAAAGTGATTTTCAAGCTTCCAGGGGCCCTAAACACAAGATTTGAGAAATGGGTAAAAGTGAATGAAAATGGCCAATTTTTTCACTCTGCGGCCTTAAAAAGTGTTTCTCCTCCACGGAAAGTGAATAAAATAACATTTGGATGCCTTTATTGTTCAAGCGAAAACGCCTGATTTTTGATGAAAGAGATAACCACCCCCCCTTACGACATGCTTCTGAAACTAAAAAAATGGTTCATTTTCAAATGTTGCGTCTTTTGAACTACAATTAACATTGTACGTGGATAAATACTTTTAGAGATAAAATTAGATGTTTAAAGTGATTTACAAGCTTCCAGGGGCCCTAAACACAAGATTTGAGAAATGGGTAAAAGTGAATGAAAATGGCCAATTTATTCACTCTGAGGCCTTAAAAAGTTTTTCTCCACTCCAGAAAGTGAATTAAATAACATTTGTAGACCTTTATTGTTCAATCAAAAACGCCCGATTTTTGACGAAAGAGATAACCACCCCCCCTTACGACATGCTTCAGAAACGAAAAAAATGGTCCGTTTTCAAATGTTGCGTCTTTGAATGACAATCCACATTTGTACGTGGATAATCACTTTTAGAGCTAAAATTAGATGTTTAAAGTGATTTTCAAGCTTCCAGGGGCCCTAAACACAAGATTTGAGAAATGGGTAAAAGTGAATGAAAATGGCCAATTTACTCACTCTGAGGCCTTAAAAAGGGTTTCTCCTCCACGGGAAGTGAATTAAATACCATTTGGAGGCCTTTATTGTTCAAGCAAAAATGCCTGATTTTTGATGAAAGAGATAACCACCCCCCCTTACGACATGCTTCTGAAACTAAAAAAATGGTTCATTTTCAAATGTTGCGTCTTTTGAACTACAATTAACATTGTACATGGATAATCACTTTTAGAGATAAAATGAGATGTTTAAAGTGATTTTCAAGCTTCCAGGGGCCCTAAACACGAGATTTGAAAAATGGGTAACCGTGAATGAAAATGGCCAATTTTTTCACTCTGCGGCCTTAAAAAGTGTTTCTCCTCCACGGAAAGTGAATAAAATAACATTTGTAGACCTTTATTGTTCAATCAAAAACGCCCGATTTTTGACGAAAGAGATAACCACCCCCCCTTACGACATGCTTCAGAAACGAAAAAAATGGTCCATTTTCAAATGTTGCGTCTTTGAACTACAATTCACATTTGTACGTGGAAAAGCACTTTTAAAGATCAAATGAGATGTTTAAAGTGATTTTCATGCTTCCAGGGGCCTTAAACACAAGATTTGAGGAATGGGTAAAAGTGAATGAAAATGGCCAATTTACTCACTCTGAGGCCTTAAAAAGTGTTTCAACTCCACGGGAGGTGAATTAAATAACATTTGTAGGCCTTTATTGTTCAAGCGAAAACGCCCGATTATTGACGAAAGAGATAACCACCCCCCCTTACGACATGCTTCAGAAACGAAAAAAATGGTCCGTTTTCAAATGTTGCGTCTTTGAATGACAATCCACATTTGTACGTGGGTAATCACTTTTAGAGATAAAGTGAGATGTTTAAAGTGATTTTCAAGCTTCCAGGGGCCCTAAACACAAGATTTGAGAAATGGGTAAAAGTGAATGAAAATGGCCAATTTACTCACTCTGAGGCCTTTAAAAGTGTTTCTCCTCCACGGAAAGTGAATAAAATAACATTTGGATGCCTTTATTGTTCAATCAAAAACACCCGTTTTTTGGTGAAAAAGATAACCACCCCCCCTTACGACATGCTTCAGAAACGAAAAAAATGGTCCATTTTCAAATGTTGCGTCTTTGAACTACAATTCACATTTGTACGTGAATGATCACTTTTAGAGATAAAATTAGATGTTTAAAGTGATTTACAAGCTTCCAGGGGCCCTAAACACAAGATATGAGGAATGGGTAAATATGAATGAAAATGGCCGATTTATTCACTCCGAGGCCTTAAAAAGTTTTTCTCCACTCCAGAAAGTGAATTAAATAACATTTGTAGGCCTTTATTGTTCAATCAAAAACGCCCGATTTTTGACGAGAGATAACCACCCCCCCTTACGACATGCTTCAGAAACTAAAAAAATGGTCCGTTTTCAAATGTTGCCTCTTTGAACTACAATTCACATTTGTACGTGGAAAAGCACTTTTAAAGATCAAATGAGATGTTTAAAGTGATTTTCATGCTTCCAGGGGCCTTAATCACAAGATTTGAGGAATGGGTAAAAGTGAATGAAAATGGCCAATTTACTCACTCTGAGGCCTTAAAAAGTGTTTCTCCTCCACGGGAAGTGAATTAAATACCATTTGGAGGTCTTTATTGTTCAAGCGAAAACATTTTTTTTTTGATGAAAGAGATAACCACCCCCCCTTACGACATGCTTCTGAAACTGAAAAAATGGTTCATTTTCAAATGTTGCGTCTTTGAACCACAATCAACATTTGTACGTGGATATACACTTTTAGAGCTAAAATTAGATGTTTAAAGTGATTTTCAAGCTTCCAGGGGCCCTAAACACGAGATTTGAGAAATGGGTAACCGTGAATGAAAATGGCCAATTTACTCACTCTGCGGCCTTAAAAAGTGTTTCTCCTCCACGGAAAGTGAATAAAATAACATTTGGATGCCTTTATTGTTCAATCAAAAACGCCTGTTTTTTGGTGAAAAAGATAACCACCCCCCCTTACGACATGCTTCAGAAACAAAAAAAATGTTCCATTTTCAAATGTTGCGTCTTTGAACTACAATTCATATTTGTACGTGAATGATCACTTTTAGAGATAAAATTAGATGTTTAAAGTGATTTACAAGCTTCCAGGGGCCCTAAACACAAGATATGAGGAATGGGTAAATATGAATGAAAATGGCCAATTTATTCACTCTGAGGCCTTAAAAAGTTTTTCTCCACTCCAGAAAGTGAATTAAATAACATTTGTAGGCCTTTATTGTTCAATCAAAAACGCCCGATTTTTGACGAAAGAGATAACCACCCCCCCTTACGACATGCTTCAGAAACTAAAAAAATGGTCCGTTTTCAAATGTTGCCTCTTTGAACTACAATTCACATTTGTACGTGGAAAAGCACTTTTAAAGATCAAATGAGATGTTTAAAGTTCCCCTCATAAAAAAGGCAGGAGCCAAACCATTAGACCCACTCAATTACAGGCCTATATCTTTGTTGCCATACTGCGCCAAACTTTTGGAGTCTCATGTCTGTGACAGCATCTCCACATTCCTGGAAAAATCAGAGTATCTTGCACCTAATCAGGCCGGTTTCCGCCCTTGCCATTCTACTGAGGCGGTCATCCTCTCGGTGCAGAATACCTTGAGGCGGAATGTGGATGAAGGGATCCATCAGGCTCTGGTGCTTTTGGACCTCTCTGCTGCTTTCGACACGGTCGACTATACCATCTTGGTCGACCGTGTCGAACAGGCAGGTCTCAGGGGCCCTGCGCTGAGCTGGATCCGCTCATTTATCACTGACCGAACTCAATCGGTCAGACTGGGCTCCTTCACGGCTCCCACCATATCTACCATCTGTGGAGTACCTCAAGGCTCCTCGTTGTCTCCCCTGCTTTTTAATTTGTATCTACGCCCTCTCTTGTATTCCCTCAGGCACGCTAAGGTCACCATTTTCAATTACGCCGATGATTTGCAGCTCATCTTTTCTTTGAACACCAAGGACTCTGTGGTAGAATTCCAAAACACCATGTCCCACATTTTTAGCTGGATGAGCTGCAATCACCTGAAACTTAACCCAGGCAAGACCGAACTGGTCTTGCCTGGACAGAGCACCCTCAGTTGGAACCCCAGTTTCTGGCCCTCCTGCATGGCCGCTCCCCCATCCAAATCATCCTCGGTTAAGAGCCTTGGCATTTTCATTAGCGAGGATCTCTCCCTGAAAAAACAAGTTGGAGCTGTTGTTTCCTCCAGTTTTTTTCAGCTGCCCTCACTCAGATCGTCATCTCCCTGGTTTTGTCCAGATTGGACTTTTCCAACAGTCTATACCTTGGGCTCCAAGCTGGAGAGCTAAAATGCCTCCAGCTGGTTCAAAACCAGGCAGCCAGACTTCTCTTGAACATCCCTAGGAGGCAATCAGTCAGACCTGGCTTGAAACAGCTGCATTGGCTTCCGGTTGAGCAACGCGTGGCCTTCAAAGCTGGGTGTATCCTTTTCAAGTCCTTACATGACATTGGGCCTATTTTCATTAGAGACCTATTTAAAAGATACAGCCCCTCCCGCAACCTCCGCTCTGCTCATAAAGCCCTTCTGACTATCCCTCCGTACAAGAAGAAGCGTCTCGGAGGCAGCTGCTTTGACCATCTTGCAGCTGTCCTCTGGAACTCTCTCCCTCTTCATCTGAAACTTAGTGATAACATCCTCAGCTCAAGACACTCTTTGAAGACCTGGCTCTTCTCTCAGGCGCATCACTAAGCTGCCTTATCTCCACCAACCAATGTCCACGCCTGTTCCTCCCTACAGCGCCATGAAGCCCCCGGGCGTTCGAGCGCTTAACAAATGTCAAATAACATTAACATTAACATTAACATTAACAAAGTGATTTTCATGCTTCCAGGGGCCTTAAACACAAGATTTGAGGAATGGGTAAAAGTGAATGAAAATGGCCAATTTACTCACTCTGAGGCCTTAAAAAGTGTTTCTCCTCCACGGGAAGTGAATTAAATAACATTTGTAGGCCTTTATTGTTCAAGCGAAAACGCCCGATTATTGACGAAAGAGATAACCACCCCCCCCTTACGACATGCTTCAGAAACGAAAAAAATGGTCCGTTTTCAAATGTTGCGTCTTTGAATGACAATCCACATTTGTACGTGGATAATCACTTTTAGAGCTAAAATTAGATGTTTAAAGTGATTTTGAAGCTTCCAGGGGCCCTAAACACAAGATTTGAGAAATGGGTAAAAGTGAATGAAAATGGCCAATTTACTCACTCTGAGGCCTTAAAAAGTGTTTCTCCTCCACGGGAAGTGAATTAAATACCATTTGGAGGCCTTTATTGTTCAAGCGAAAACGCCTGATTTTTGATGAAAGAGATAACCACCCCCCCTTACGACATGCTTCTGAAACTAAAAAAATGGTTCATTTTCAAATGTTGCGTCTTTTGAACTACAATTAACATTGTACGTGGATAATCACTTTTAGAGATAAAATGAGATGTTTAAAGTGATTTTCAAGCTTCCAGGGGCCCTAAACACGAGATTTGAAAAATGGGTAACCGTGAATGAAAATGGCCAATTTTTTCACTCTGCGGCCTTAAAAAGTGTTTCTCCTCCACGGAAAGTGAATAAAATAACATTTGGATGCCTTTATTGTTCAATCAAAAACGCCCGTTTTTTGGTGAAAAAGATAACCACCCCCCCTTACGACATGCTTCAGAAACGAAAAAAATGGTCCATTTTCAAATGTTGCGTCTTTGAACTACAATTCACATTTGTACGTGGATGATCACTTTTAGAGATAAAATTAGATGTTTAAAGTGATTTACAAGCTTCCAGGGGCCCTAAACACAAGATATGAGGAATGGGTAAATATGAATGAAAATGGCCAATTTATTCACTCTGAGGCCTTAAAAAGTTTTTCTCCACTCCAGAAAGTGAATTAAATAACATTTGTAGACCTTTATTGTTCAATCAAAAACGCCTGATTTTTGACGAAAGAGATAACCACCCCCCCTTACGACATGCTTCAGAAACAAAAAAAATGGTTCTTTTTCAAATGTTGCATCTTTGAACGACAATCCACATTTGTACGTGGATAAACACTTTTAGAGATAAAATTAGATGTTTAAAGTGATTTTCAAGCTTCCAGGGGCCCTAAACACAAGATTTGAGAAATGGGTAAAAGTGAATGAAAATGGCCAATTTACTCACTCTGAGGCCTTAAAAAGTGTTTCTCCTCAACGGGAAGTGAATTAAATAACATTTGTAGGCCTTTATTGTTCAAGCGAAAACGCCCGATTATTGACGAAAGAGATAACCACCCCCCCTTACGACATGCTTCAGAAACGAAAAAAATGGTCCGTTTTCAAATGTTGCGTCTTTGAATGACAATCCACATTTGTACGTGGATAATCACTTTTAGAGCTAAAATTAGATGTTTAAAGTGATTTTCAAGCTTCCAGGGGCCCTAAACACAAGATTTGAGAAATGGGTAAAAGTGATTGAAAATGGCCAATTTACTCACTCTGAGGCCTTAAAAAGTGTTTCTCCTCCACGGGAAGTGAATTAAATACCATTTGGAGGCCTTTATTGTTCAAGCAAAAACGCCTGATTTTTGATGAAAGAGATAACCACCCCCCCTTACGACATGCTTCTGAAACTAAAAAAATGGTTCATTTTCAAATGTTGCGTCTTTTGAACTACAATTAACATTGTACATGGATAATCACTTTTAGAGATAAAATGAGATGTTTAAAGTGATTTTCAAGCTTCCAGGGGCCCTAAACACAAGATTTGAGAAATGGGTAAAAGTGAATGAAAATGGCCAATTTACTCACTCTGAGGCCTTAAAAAGTGTTTCTCCTCCACGGGAAGTGAATTAAATACCATTTGGAGGCCTTTATTGTTCAAGCGAAAACGCCTGATTATTGACGAAAGAGATAACCACCCCCCCTTACGACATGCTTCAGAAACTAAAAAAATGGTCCGTTTTCAAATGTTGCCTCTTTGAACTACAATTCACATTTGTACGTGGAAAAGCACTTTTAAAGATCAAATGAGATGTTTAAAGTGATTTTCATGCTTCCAGGGGCCTTAAACACAAGATTTGAGGAATGGGTAAAAGTGAATGAAAATGGCCAATTTACTCACTCTGAGGCCTTAAAAAGTGTTTCTCCTCCACGGGAAGTGAATTAAATACCATTTGGAGGTCTTTATTGTTCAAGCGAAAACGCCTGATTTTTGATGAAAGAGATAACCACCCCCCCTTACGACATGCTTCTGAAACTGAAAAAATGGTTCATTTTCAAATGTTGCGTCTTTGAACCACAATTAACATTTGTACATGGATAAACACTTTTAGAGCTAAAATTAGATGTTTAAAGTGATTTTCAAGCTTCCAGGGGCCCTAAACACGAGATTTGAGAAATGGGTAAACGTGAATGAAAATGGCCAATTTACTCACTCTGCGGCCTTAAAAAGTGTTTCTCCTCCACGGAAAGTGAATAAAATAACATTTGGATGCCTTTATTGTTCAATCAAAAACGCCCGTTTTTGGTGAAAAAGATAACCACCCCCCCTTACGACATGCTTCAGAAACAAAAAAAATGGTCCATTTTCAAATGTTGCGTCTTTGAACTACAATTCACATTTGTACGTGGATAATCACTTTTAGAGATAAAATTAGATGTTTAAAGTGATTTACAAGCTTCCAGGGGCCCTAAACACAAGATATGAGGAATGGGTAAATATGAATGAAAATGGCCAATTTATTCACTTTGAGGCCTTAAAAAGTTTTTCTCCACTCCAGAAAGTGAATTAAATAACATTTGTAGACCTTTATTGTTCAATCAAAAACGCCCGATTTTTGACGAAAGAGATAACCACCCCCCCTTACGACATGCTTCAGAAACAAAAAAAATGGTTCATTTTCAAATGTTGCATCTTTGAACGACAATCCACATTTGTACGTGGATAAACACTTTTAGAGATACAATTAGATGTTTAAAGTGATTTTCAAGCTTCCAGGGGCCCTAAACACAAGATTTGAGAAATGGGTAAAAGTGAATGAAAATGGCCAATTTACTCACTCTGAGGCCTTAAAAAGTGTTTCTCCTGAACGGGAAGTGAATTAAATAACATTTGTAGGCCTTTATTGTTCAAGCGAAAACGCCCGATTATTGACGAAAGAGATAACCACCCCCCCTTACGACATGCTTCAGAAACGAAAAAAATGGTCCGTTTTCAAATGTTGCGTCTTTGAATGACAATCCACATTTGTACGTGGATAATCACTTTTAGAGCTAAAATTAGATGTTTAAAGTGATTTTCAAGCTTCCAGGGGCCCTAAACACAAGATTTGAGAAATGGGTAAAAGTGAATGAAAATGGCCAATTTACTCACTCTGAGGCCTTAAAAAGTGTTTCTCCTCCACGGGAAGTGAATTAAATAACATTTGGATGCCTTTATTGTTCAATCAAAAACGCCCGTTTTTTGGTGAAAAAGATAACCACACCCCCTTACGACATGCTTCAGAAACGAAAAAAATGGTCCATTTTCAAATGTTGCGTCTTTGAACTACAATTCACATTTGTATGTGGATGATCACTTTTAGAGATAAAATTAGATGTTTAAAGTGATTTACAAGCTTCCAGGGGCCCTAAACACAAGATATGAGGAATGGGTAAATATGAATGAAAATGGCCAATTTATTCACTCTGAGGCCTTAAAAAGTTTTTCTCCACTCCAGAAAGTGAATTAAATAACATTTGTAGACCTTTATTGTTCAATCAAAAACGCCCGTTTTTTGGTGAAAAAGATAACCACCCCCCCTTACGACATGCTTCTGAAACTAAACAAATGGTTCATTTTCAAATGTTGCGTCTTTTGAACTACAATTAACATTCTACGTGGATAATCACTTTTAAAGATCAAATGAGATGTTTAAAGTGATTTACAAGCTTCCAGGGGCCCTAAACACAAGATATGAGGAATGGGTAAATATGAATGAAAATGGCCAATTTATTCACTCTGAGGCCTTAAAAAGTTTTTCTCCACTCCAGAAAGTGAATTAAATAACATTTGTAGACCTTTATTGTTCAATCAAAAACGCCCGATTTTTGACGAAAGAGATAACCACCCCCCCTTACGACATGCTTCAGAAACAAAAAAAATGGTTCATTTTCAAATGTTGCATCTTTGAACGACAATCCACATTTGTACGTGGATAAACACTTTTAGAGATAAAATTAGATGTTTAAAGTGATTTTCAAGCTTCCAGGGGCCCTAAACACAAGATTTGAGAAATGGGTAAAAGTGAATGAAAATGGCCAATTTACTCACTCTGAGGCCTTAAAAAGTGTTTCTCCTCAACGGGAAGTGAATTAAATAACATTTGTAGGCCTTTATTGTTCAAGCAAAAACGCCCGATTATTGACGAAAGAGATAACCACCCCCCCTTACGACATGCTTCAGAAACGAAAAAAATGGTCCGTTTTCAAATGTTGCGTCTTTGAATGACAATCCACATTTGTACGTGGATAATCACTTTTAGAGCTAAAATTAGATGTTTAAAGTGATTTTCAAGCTTCCAGGGGCCCTAAACACAAGATTTGAGAAATGGGTAAAAGTGGATGAAAATGGCCAATTTACTCACTCTGAGGCCTTAAAAAGTGTTTCTCCTCCACGGGAAGTTAATTAAATACCATTTGGAGGCCTTTATTGTTCAAGCGAAAACGCCTGATTTTTGATGAAAGAGATAACCACATGCTTCTGAAACTAAAAAAATGGTTCATTTTCAAATGTTGCGTCTTTTGAACTACAATTAACATTGTACGTGGATAATCACTTTTAGAGATAAAATTAGATGTTTAAAGTGATTTACAAGCTTCCAGGGGCCCTAAACACAAGATATGAGGAATGGGTAAATATGAATGAAAGTGGCCAATTTATTCACTCTGAGGCCTAAAAAGTTTTTCTCCACTCCAGAAAGTGAATTAAATAACATTTGTAGACCTTTATTGTTCAATCAAAAACGCCCGATTTTTGACGAAAGAGATAACCACCCCCCCTTACGACATGCTTCAGAAACAAAAAAAATGGTTCATTATCAAATGTTGCATCTTTGAACGACAATCCACATTTGTACGTGGATAAACACTTTTAGAGATAAAATTAGATGTTTAAAGTGATTTTCAAGCTTCCAGGGGCCCTAAACACAAGATTTGAGAAATGGGTAAAAGTGAATGAAAATGGCCAATTTACTCACTCTGAGGCCTTAAAAAGTGTTTCTCCTCAACGGGAAGTGAATTAAATAACATTTGTAGGCCTTTATTGTTCAAGCGAAAACGCCCGATGATTGACGAAAGAGATAACCACCCCCCTTACGACATGCTTCAGAAACGAAAAAAATGGTCCGTTTTCAAATGTTGCGTCTTTGAATGACAATCCACATTTGTACGTGGATAATCACTTTTAGAGCTAAAATTAGATGTTTAAAGTGATTTTCAAGCTTCCAGGGGCCCTAAACACAAGATTTGAGAAATGGGTAAAAGTGAATGAAAATGGCCAATTTACTCACTCTGAGGCCTTAAAAAGTGTTTCTCCTCCACGGGAAGTGAATTAAATACCATTTGGAGGCCTTTATTGTTCAAGCAAAAATGCCTGATTTTTGATGAAAGAGATAACCACCCCCCCTTACGACATGCTTCTGAAACTAAAAAAATGGTTCATTTTCAAATGTTGCGTCTTTTGAACTACAATTAACATTGTACATGGATAATCACTTTTAGAGATAAAATGAGATGTTTAAAGTGATTTTCAAGCTTCCAGGGGCCCTAAACACGAGATTTGAAAAATGGGTAACCGTGAATGAAAATGGCCAATTTTTTCACTCTGCGGCCTTAAAAAGTGTTTCTCCTCCACGGAAAGTGAATAAAATAACATTTGGATGCCTTTATTGTTCAATCAAAAACGCCCGTTTTTTGGTGAAAAAGATAACCACCCCCCCTTACGACATGCTTCAGAAACGAAAAAAATGGTCCATTTTCAAATGTTGCGTCTTTGAACTACAATTCACATTTGTACGTGGATGATCACTTTTAGAGATAAAATTAGATGTTTAAAGTGATTTACAAGCTTCCAGGGGCCCTAAACACAAGATATGAGGAATGGGTAAATATGAATGAAAATGGCCAATTTATTCACTCTGAGGCCTTAAAAAGTTTTTCTCCACTCCAGAAAGTGAATTAAATAACATTTGTAGACCTTTATTGTTCAATCAAAAACGCCCGATTTTTGACGAAAGAGATAACCACCCCCCCTTACGACATGCTTCAGAAACAAAAAAAATGGTTCATTTTCAAATGTTGCATCTTTGAACGACAATCCACATTTGTACGTGGATAAACACTTTTAGAGATAAAATTAGATGTTTAAAGTGATTTTCAAGCTTCCAGGGGCCCTAAACACAAGATTTGAGAAATGGGTAAAAGTGAATGAAAATGGCCAATTTACTCACTCTGAGGCCTTAAAAAGTGTTTCTCCTCAACGGGAAGTGAATTAAATAACATTTGTAGGCCTTTATTGTTCAAGCGAAAACGCCCGATGATTGACGAAAGAGATAACCACCCCCCTTACGACATGCTTCAGAAACGAAAAAAATGGTCCGTTTTCAAATGTTGCGTCTTTGAATGACAATCCACATTTGTAAGGGGATAATCACTGTTAGAGCTAAAATGAGATGTTTAAAGTGATTTTCAAGCTTCCAGGGGCCCTAAACACAAGATTTGAGAAATGGGTAAAAGTGAATGAAAATGGCCAATTTACTCACTCTGAGGCCTTAAAAAGTTTTTCTCCTCCACGGGAAGTGAATTAAATACCATTTGGAGGCCTTTATTGTTCAAGCAAAAATGCCTGATTTTTGATGAAAGAGATCACCCCCCCTTACGACATGCTTCTGAAACTAAAAAAATGGTTCATTTTCAAATGTTGCGTCTTTTGAACTACAATTAACATTGTACATGGATAATCACTTTTAGAGATAAAATGAGATGTTTAAAGTGATTTTCAAGCTTCCAGGGGCCCTAAACACGAGATTTGAAAAATGGGTAACCGTGAATGAAAATGGCCAATTTTTTCACTCTGCGGCCTTAAAAAGTGTTTCTCCTCCACGGAAAGTGAATAAAATAACATTTGGATGCCTTTATTGTTCAATCAAAAACGCCCGTTTTTTGGTGACAAAGATAACCACTCCCCCTTACGACATGCTTCAGAAACGAAAAAAATGGTCCATTTTCAAATGTTGCGTCTTTGAACTACAATTCACATTTGTACGTGGATGATCACTTTTAGAGATAAAATTAGATGTTTAAAGTGATTTACAAGCTTCCAGGGGCCCTAAACACAAGATATGAGGAATGGGTAAATATGAATGAAAATGGCCAATTTATTCACTCTGAGGCCTTAAAAAGTTTTTCTCCACTCCAGAAAGTGAATTAAATAACATTTGTAGACCTTTATTGTTCAATCAAAAACGCCCGATTTTTGACGAAAGAGATAACCACCCCCCCTTACGACATGCTTCAGAAACAAAAAAAATGGTTCTTTTTCAAATGTTGCATCTTTGAACGACAATCCACATTTGTACGTGCATAAACACTTTTAGAGACAAAATGAGATGTTTAAAGTGATTTTCAAGCTTCCAGGGGCCCTAAACACAAGATTTGAGAAATGGGAAAAAGTGAATGAAAATGGCCAATTTACTCACTCTGAGGCCTTAAAAAGTGTTTCTCCTCAACGGGAAGTGAATTAAATAACATTTGTAGGCCTTTATTGTTCAAGCGAAACCGCCCGATTATTGACGAAAGAGATAACCACCCCCCCTTACGACATGCTTCAGAAACGAAAAAAATGGTCCGTTTTCAAATGTTGCGTCTTTGAATGACAATCCACATTTGTACGTGGATAATCACTTTTAGAGCTAAAATTATATGTTTAAAGTGATTTTCAAGCTTCCAGGGGCCCTAAACACAAGATTTGAGAAATGGGTAAAAGTGAATGAAAATGGCCAATTTACTCACTCTGGGGCCTTAATAAGTGTTTCTCCTCCACGGGAAGTGAATTAAATACCATTTGGAGGCCTTTATTGTTCAAGCGAAAACGCCTGATTTTTGATGAAAGAGATAACCACCCCTGTTAAATGGTAGCGGCAGTTTCAGTCGATAACCTTTCAAGTATTGCCCGGCGGTAATCGCCTCTCATACCACTCGATAATTTACCAATGAAAGAGGCAGGCGCCGGAGACTGGAAGGCAGGAAACAAAGTTTTTTTCCGTCGGAGCAGAACACATCAGATCAGACAGCAAGGTATCGTCACGAGGTGCTCTAACTGCATCTCTGAGGCCTGGCCTCTTATACACACGTTTATGATTTTATTGCAGGATTATTGTACATGGCACATTCTTGAGATCCCCTTGATGCATGAAAGAACATCCCCTGAAGCCCCGGCTCAGATCCGATCCCACACATAGCTACAGTAGAAGTTCCCACCTCACCCGCAGTAGGAGATGGCTATCACGCAGCAGGGTATTCCGCCAATTCCCGGGGATGTGTGCAACCGGCCGGGTCTCAGGGGGTAGGGGCTTTGATCTACTGTAATCCCTTTGATGTGGGGTGTTTCCCTTACAGTAGGGGCAATAAACTGCATCCGCAGGGCTAGATGATGGCCTGGGATCAGTTCGGACAATGGGGCGTAGAGGAAGGGGGTTATCAAAGAGAGGCATGACCATGTATGGGATGTCGGTCAGGCGTGGGATGTGGTTCCGTGGCAGGGTCGCGCAGAAGGAGAAGGTTTATGGCCCATGTATGAGAGAGCGGGGGTGGCCGGTGCGCGGGGGATGCTTGCAGCGTCAGGGGAACGCGCTGGCGATTGACAATGAGCGGGGGAGAGAGTGGGGTGCCTAAAATGGCTGCCGTGTGCTCGCTGTGCGTGGCGCTGGGGAGAGGCAAGATGGCGCAGATAATGTTCAGTTTGCAAGCTAAATTTCCACAGTCCTCCCTTTTAACATATCTCGCCAGCTTGTCTAGTTCGGATTTATCCCCATAATACTACGGACTTCCACCTCATAAAGAGCTTTCATCCGCTCTGCTTCAAAGTTCAAAGACTTAGGGCAGATGTAGCTCATAAAAAGCGAACATAAAGGTGGCAGACACTGAATCCCCAAGCAACATCCACATAGTACCACAACCGGTATTAGGATAAATGAAAACAGCCTCCATCCCCAACTTTTAATAGTATCCCAAAACCAGCTCCCAAGTGACCATCCTTCCTGCTCCTGATGGACCTCTGCGGAAAGTCTGTGGAGGTGTTCAATTGCTTTGTAGACTGAGGGTGAGTTATCCGGTACGTAGGTACAACAGCTGGACCCAATGATGCGGCATGCTCCTCCACGATCAGCCAGAACCACATCTAGAACAAGGCGGTTCTGAAGAGCCACCAGGCGGACGGCCTGAAGCTCGGCGGTGTTGTTGGCGAGGGCGCCAGCTGTAATGTTCATTGCTGTTTCAACTGCCTGGGTTAAGTGGCGGATGGCACGGCTGTTTACCATTGGACCCCAGAGTGGAACAAGTCCCTTTACTGCATCCAGGAACTGTGCTCCGGTGGAGTCGGCTTGTACAATGTCTTTGGCACGTTTCTGTCGGTGATGGTTTGCTGGAGCCACAAATGTCGGGGGAAGGACAAAAGCGATGTAGCAGGTGCCTCCCCAACCTTTCGGGAGCCAGGTGTAGGCCTTAGTACCACAGATGAAGTACATATTCGGGGAGGCAACAAAGGAGGGTGGATCAACTGAGTCCAATGTTCGGGTGATGAGGCAGGAGCTGTGGCCCACCAGCTGCGCCCCTAGGCCTTCGAGGCACACAAATCCAGTGATGTTGACGACGGTTAGGGCCACTGTCAGGGTGGCGGCCGTTCGTTTCCGGAGGTAAGAGAAGGTAGGTCTGGCTGGGTTGTTGAACACTTGCATTTCAACTCGTTCTTTGGCAGGGATGTCCAGGTGGAAGGAAGTGTTTGACTTCAGAGGGCAGAAGAGGGCAGAGGTTTTTCCAGTTTTGTTCAGCCAGAACCCATGGTAGAAGTGTGACACAGTTTTGCCGGAAGTGGCATTGTCCTTGTAGCTCTCCTGCAGGAGGATAAGCCAGGCGAGGCAGGAACCATGGACAGAAAAAGGTGAAGGGATTAAAGGGATTGAGTGCCCAGTGGCATGTGGTAGCAATCCACAGATCCAGCAGTTAGTTGCGTTGGCGGCAAGATTGTGTTGGTGGAGCAACTGCACAAAAGAGTTATTCCAGAACTCCTTACGTCTTTCTCGGAGTTGGGGTGAAAGTGAGATCAGATGGTGTTCTTTCATGGTGGTATGTTGAACGGTGGTCAGCAATGTCCTATGAGCAGGGGCGCTCTCCTCCATGATCCAGAAGATGACCATGAGGAGAAGGCAAAAGAGAAGGGTAACGAAAAGTATAATAGTCTTCGAGCTGTGCATCCTGTCAGTCTTTGGGTTTTTGTAGTGGGTCTTCGGACGTCCGGTTGCTTCCATCATCTTCATGTCGGGCGCTTCCATCACCTTCAAGGAACTCGGTAGCGGGCAGAACCACAGACTTTGTTTAGTTTCTCTCCTGATGGCCTTTGAGGTGACTAGGCAACCGCTCTGAGATTTCAACTTAGTTTGTGGTCTGCTTAGCCGAAGTTCTCTCCTTTCGTCGCAAGTTATACCCTTCCTTGGATGGCACAGTGGGATCGGGATATTCAGTCAATTCAAGTGTCTCTGTATCCGGGCAGCGGCTCAGGGATGGTCGGTCTTTGTCCAGAAGTTCCTCTTGGGCGGTGATGTTGTCCGTGGTTGTCAGGGTCGGTGATACCTTCTTGCAGTGGTGTGCATGCAGCCAATTGCGTTTCCCCTCCACTCGAAGAGCTGTTCGGGTGGTGATCAGGACTTGCAGGGGGGCCCGTCCACCGGGGCTCCAGACTCTTGGTGCGCTGGAAGTTACGCACTAAGACGAAGTCACCGGGTTGGATGTTGTGTCCGGGGGCCCTGGAAACATCGGGAATGGCGTGCAGCACCTGTTGATGGATAACAGACAACGTTTTAGTTAAATTGTACAGATAGTCAAACATGAGGACGTCCGGGACGTCGTGGATGGATGTTGGTTTCGGTGCAGTCCAAAGGTTCATGGGCCGCCCGAAGACGACCTCGTAGGGGGTTAAGTGGTGTTTGGTGGGGGTGGAACGCATTGATAGCAATGCTAGCGGGAGAGCGTCTGGCCATCTTAGTCCTGTGGTGGCGACTATTTTTGCTATCTTAAGCTTCAATGTGGCATTGTGTCGCTCAACCAAGCCTGCAGATTGGGGATGGAAGACCGCATGGAATTTCTGTTTTACACCCAACCCTTTTAAGATGAGTTGGATAACTTCGGCTACGAAGTGGGGGCCGTTGTCGCTCCACAAAATTCGACAAAGGCCGTATCGGGGGAAGAATTCCTTCAGTAGTACTTTTGCGGTAGTCATAGCGGTGTTGTCATGGGTTGGGTAGGCTTCCACCCACTTGCTGAAGGCACACACAACGACAAGTACGTACTTCAAACCTTGGCACCTTTCTAACTGGACATAGTCCATTTGTAGGACTTCAAAAGGGTGATTGGGGACCCCAAACCCTCCCCGGGGTACAGCAGTTCCTTTCCCAGGGTTGTGTTGGAGGCATACTAGGCATTGTTGGACCAGACGCTTGGCTGAGTCTGGGATCTTGTCGTTGTGCCAGACTTTGGAGATGAGTTCGATCATGGGGGCAGACCCTATGTGTGCAGGGGAGTGTGTCATGGTCAGCATGGGAATCAGGTATGAGTCAGGTAGCAACCATTTGTTCGAGTCTTTAGTCCGCCAGCAACCGTCATCGTCCTTCAATCCCACCCGTGCCCATTCAGTTAACTCGTGTGGTGTGCTGGCTAATTGGATGTCCTTAATCGTTTCCCTAGCATCCTTCCATTTCTCAGCTTGTGACCAGGGTCACGTACATGCGGGTCGTGGACCTATTCTCAGCTGTGGTTCGGGCGGTAATGTCAGCTAGTGCATTTCCCTGTCCTATAATGTCTGTCACCTTCTTGTGTGCCTGGCATTTGATCACAGCCAGCCGTGTGGGGAGGAGGACCGCTTCGGTCAGGGCAGAGACTAGATCTCCATGCAGGATGGGTGTGCCATGAGAGGTCAGGAATCCCCTCTCTTTCCATAAGAGCCCAAAGTGGTGAACTACCCCGAAGGCATACTGACTGTCTGTGTAAATGTTTGCGGTTGTCCCTGCTGCCAGAATGCATGCTCGTGTGAGAGCTATTAGTTCCGCCACCTGTGCGGATCGCTGTGTGATGCGGGCTGTCTCAACAACTGTTCGGGTCGTGGTGACTGCATAGGCAGCTGAGGTGGTGCCATCGGGGAGCTTGATACATAAGCCATCCACCCACAGTTCTCCGTCAGGGTCCGGGAAGGCAGTATCTCGGAGGTCGACCCTACTCTTGGTCTGTTCGTCGGTGAGGGTCACGCAGTCATGTATAGGGGACGCATTGGGGTCAGCGTCAGGGAGAGGTAGTAGAGTAGCTGGATTCAGAGTGGTGCATCGTTTCAATGGGATGTGGGGTGCAAGCAGAGTCAGTTCGTAACCGGTCAGTCGTGCACTAGTCAAGTGTTGAGTCTTGGTTTGGTTCAGGAGGGTGTCAACCGCATGGGGTACCAATACAGTGAGGGGGTTCGAGAGCACAATCCCCTCGCTTTGCCGGATAGAGACAGCGGCGGCGGCCACTGCTCGAAGGCAGGCAGGCAAAGCTCTGGCTACGGGGTCAAGAGTGGCAGAGAAGTAGGCACAAGGGCGTTGTTTAGGGCCTATGGACTGGGTTAGGACAGACAACGCGCATCCCTCCCTTTCGTGGGTGTAGAGGGAAAAAGGTTTAGTGTAGTCTGGGGTTCCTAGGACTGGGGCTGAGCAGAGGGCGTCTCGTAATTCTTTGAAGGAGGATTGACATTCGGGTGTCCAAGGGAGGGGGAAGGGGGCATCTTTAGCCAGCAGGGAAAGCAGAGGTTTTACGATAAGACTGAAGTTTGGCAACCATTGTCGACAAAAGGAGGTGAGGCCTACTAGGGACCGCACTTGCTTCTGAGTTTTGGGAACAGGGTTTTCCAGGATGGTCTGAATTCGGTCAGGGGTATGTTTTCTCCCGTCTTTGGATAGTAGGTGGCCTAGATATGTTACTTGGGGTTGGCAGAATTGTAATTTCTTCCTGGAGACCTTGTGACCGTTCTCCGCGAGGAAGCGGAGGAGGTGAATGGTGGCTGTGACTGCAAGTGGAGTGGTGTCGGCCGCCAAAAGGATGTCATCGACGTACTGTATTAACACTACTCCATCGGGTAGTTGGACTGCATCTAGTTGTCTCTTGAGGGCTTGGCTATAAATGCTGGGACTCTCAGTGTAGCCTTGGGGTGCCCTACAGAATCTGTATGAACGGGCTTTTAGGGTGAAGCCGAAGAGGTAGCGGCTGTCTGGGTGGATGGGGATGGAAAAGAATGCGTTCTTGAGATCAATAACGGTAAAGGTAGTGGCAGTGGACGGAATCAGGGTGAGGATGGTGGTGATGTCTGAGACCACGGGGTACTGAGGTATGACTACTTTGTTAACTTCTCGTAAGTCAACAATAAAGCGGTATGCTTTCTCATCTCCCTCGCCTTGCTTCTTAACAATGGGTAGGATAGGGCTGTTGCAAACATTACTGACTACTTCTTCTACCACTCCTGCATCGACTAGGGACTCGATGATTTCCACCAACGCCTTCTCACCTTCGGGCGATATCCGATACTGTGGAAGCTTTGGGAGCACTGCGTCCGGTCGGACGGTTATGTGTACTGGGTCGATCACCATGCGCCCTACATCTGAGTCGGTTTTAGCCCATAGATGTGAAGGTAATGTGTTGAGTAGGGACAGGTCAGCATCGGTTATAGAGAGCATATGCCGTGTGTGACAGGGTCTGGACAGATCTGGGTTATCGTGCAGGATGACCCGAACTCCGTCTGGGGAGCATCTGATGGTAGCTCGAAAATGTTTTAGTAAGTCAAGTCCCATAATAGCATCGGGGGTGTTGGAGGAGAGCAGAAAGGTCGTGTCAGTGACGTTATCGTCTAAGTCAAAGGAGATTGGTGCTGATAAGGGGTTAGTGGAGGGCGTTCCATCGAAGCCTATTGAGGTTACGTGTGAGCCAGACAAGGGTGCCCTAGGAATCAGTCTTTAGATAACGCACTACGTGTCGCCCCAGTATCTACCAGGAATGGAGATTTCGTGCCCAGGACCTTAGCGGTGACGTAAGGACCTTGCTGGTCAACACGGAGTTCGACTGGATCCCTCCCTTGCCCCTGGCGGTCCTATGCGAAGTCATGGGTGCCTTCGTAGTCGGACTGCTGACACTGGTTTTGTCGGGGGCGATCAAAGGTGTTTGGTCTGCCTGGCCTGTCATTGATGGCGTCGTTCGTGTGCCCTCGTCCCTGTCCTCTATTTCTGGGGTCATATGCTGTGTCTCTGGGATCCCTATTTTTGTTCAGTTCCAGAAGGACCGGGCACTGGGATTTCCAGTGTCCGAACCCTCTACAGAACGCACATTGGTTCCCATCTAAGTCTCTCCGTCCGTTGTAGGGTGCAGGTGTATGGTCTCTAGGGGGTAGCTTTCTAGAGGCGGTTGGTTGGTAATTCCCTTTCGGGGGTTCCCTTCCTATGGTCACCCCTTGCAACTGTGCTATCATTACCCTCTCCTTCAGTTCCTTTTTCTTCCTCTCTGATGCCCTATCGTTCTCGTTCTTCTGGTGTTCGTAGTATTGGGCCATCTGGAGAATTGCTGCGGGTTTGGAGGCTGCCCAACTACTCTCGCTGGTCTGTAGCTTCTGGGAAACTTCTTGTGACAGACCCTTCACATAATTCTGGACAAAGAGGTGATGTCCGGTTGCGGTGGTCATGTCTTGGCCACTGTAATCGGAAAACACAGTCTCGAATCGGGAGAAGTATTAAGACACATCCTCCTGGGGTTTCTGGCGACAAGCCGTCACTATCGACCAGTCTACCTTTCTTTCTGGGATTAGAGTCTTCAGCTTCTGTACAATCTTGTCTGGGAGCTCTAATATGGCTTTCGGGGGTTTCTGTCCTGGTTCTCGCTGTTTATCTATGGTATCGAGTTGTACCCAGGTATATCCGAACGGTTCAGCGTGGTCGACTTTCCAGATTTGCTTCCACACATCAGCCGGCAGACATAGCCCAAAGAACAAGTCGATATCTGCTAAAGTCATTATTGTAGAACCTAAGGCTGTACCCAGTTCAGTGTAGAAGGCAGTCGGGTTCTTTCTCAAGTCGGGTAGAGTTTTTCGAAAGGTCAAAATATCTTGTCGGTCCCATGGCTGGTAGACCCAATTATATACAACCCTTCCCTTCGCATCTTGGTGGTTGATGTCGTCATGTGTTCCCTGACCTCGTGGGGGGACCCAGTAGGGGGCAGCCTCTTTGATGGGCATCATGGTATCAGCCCTTCCTTCCTGGGGCTTAGTCTCTATGGGGGTTTCTGCTTTGGTGGTCTGCCTGTGTTCTCTAAGGTGTCGATAGACCTCAAGTGTACGAGTGAAGAGGTTCGTTACATCGCCCTCTCCTTCTTCCCCAATGTCTACCTTCCTATATAGGGTCGCTAAGCCTTCGGGACCTTTATCGCGGTACCTATACTCATATGCATTTAGGGCATGATAACAAAGTCGTACGACAAAGTGTCGTCTGCGGCTGTCCGCATACGAGTTATATACGTCTGTTATATACTCCTCACTTTCCTTATGCTCCACTAGTGTCTTTACTATTTTGTCGATTCCTGCTCGTTCGTCCTTCGTTAGTCGATTCATTCTGGTGGACTCTTTCTTTCTCATCTCAGGGTCATCTAACGTTATAGCCGACGTTGGGTTCAGTACAAGAGGCTCAGCCGGCGCGGAGGCCGGGAGGACCGAGGCCCCTGTACTGCTTTCGCTCGTGTTTGGGGGTTGTGGGTGTTGCACTACTGATTGGGAGGGTGCGTATGGAGGGGGCATGTAAATGATCGGGGGACCTAATAGTAATTCATCATTCGTTCGCTGCTTAGAGGACAACTCAGGGTAGAGCAAAGAAGGGGTCCTAACGGCGTACTGGCCTGATGTTTCAGGCTCCTGTCTTAGTTTAGTTTCCCTTCTCTCCTTTATTTCTTCTTCTAACTTACTAGCGGCAAGGTGAGCTGCCTTTCGTAATTCCTTTTCTGCTTTTACTTCTTCCCTCTTTTTCCGTTGCGTTGCTTCTTTGCGCCACATGCCGATACTGTCAAGCATAGTAGGCGTCGTCTTATTGCTACGCAGAGCTATTTCTAGCACTTCTATCTTATGGTCGTCGAAGGATCCCATCAGTGGCCACTGACTCTCGGGGTCCTTCTTGGTATATTTATGCCACAGCTTGCTATAAGCTACGGCGACTAGTCCATATTTAGTGAACATGTCCTTATTAGGGGTGCCCTCCAGTGGAGCCGGATGGTTCACCTCTAACAAGCGGTCCGGGCAGAACCAACTACCAATCAGTGGGGAGAAGATAGGCATGACGGGTTTCAACGGGGACAAAAGTCAGCACTACCTATCTTTTCACTGCTTGCAAAGACTAGACAGAATATCTCTATTCTTCGTTATTTGTAAGCAGAGAATACCTCCAAAGAACCAATATCGAACAACTAGTGTTCGGAAAATCAATCAATCAATCAATGGGGAGATAAAGATAGGCACGACGGGTTTCAACGGGGACAAAACTCTGCGTTACCTACCCTTCACTATTTGCAAAGACTAGACAGAATATTTTTATTCTACGTTATTTGCAAACAGAGAATATCTCAAAGAGCACTATTCTTCAAAACAATCAATGTTCGGACAATCAATCAGTGGGGAGATAAAGATAGGCACGACGGGTTTCAACGGGGACAAAAGTCTGCGTTACCTACCCTTCACTATCTGCAAAGGGAGAGAGAGAGAGAGAATTTCTACTCCTCCCCGTTTGTAGACAGCGAATATCTCAAAGAGAACAATCAATGAGCAATACTAGTATTTCAAAACTTCAAACAATCAATCAATTATTTCGCAATTTGTCGTGTATCACGACCTTACCCGGACCGCGTGGACAGTTTCTCGTCTTCCGCCTCCAGCGCCCGATCGTCCTCTACTCTCCGTATTTGCCGCGGCACTCCTGATGGTTCCCAGTCAGGACCGTAGATCACTCGAGAGAGGTCTGCTCGGAACCAGTGAAGTTCGGATGATCAGCTGCCAGACGAGGGTCTATTGGGCAGGAGCTCTCCCGATCGTTGCAGTCGTTCACTCTGTCATCGGGACCTCTCCCACTGGATCCACGTGTCGCTGATGGGCCCCCCGCTTGGGACGCCAATTGTTAAATGGTAGCGGCAGTTTCAGTCGATAACCTTTCAAGTATTGCCCGGCGGTAATCGCCTCTCATACCACTCGATAATTTACCAATGAAAGAGGCAGGTGCCGGAGACTGGAAGGCAGGAAACAAAGTTTTATTCCATCGGAGCAGAACACATCAGATCAGACAGCAAGGTATCGTCACGAGGTGCTCTAACTGCATCTCTGAGGCCTGGCCTCTTATACACACGTTTATGATTTTATTGCAGGATTATTGTACATGGCACATTCTTGAGATCCCCTTGATGCATGAAAGAACATCCCCTGAAGCCCCGGCTCAGATCCGATCCCACACATAGCTACAGTAGAAGTTCCCACCTCACCCGCAGTAGGAGATGGCTATCACGCAGCAGGGTATTCCGCCAATTCCCGGGGATGTGTGCAACCGGCCGGGTCTCAGGGGGTAGGGGCTTTGATCTACTGTAATCCCTTTGATGTGGGGTGTTTCCCTTACAGTAGGGGCAATAAACTGCATCCGCAGGGCTAGGTGATGGCCTGGGATCAGTTCGGACAATGGGGCGCAGAGGAAGGGGGTTATCAAAGAGAAGCATGACCATGTATGGGATGTAGGTCAGGCGTGGGATGTGGTTCCGTGGCAGGGTCGCGCAGAAGGAGAAGGTTTATGGCCCATGTATGAGAGAGCGGGGGTGGCCGGTGCGCGGGGGATGCTTGCAGCGTCAGGGGAACGCGCTGGCGATTGACAATGAGCGGGGGAGAGAGTGGGGTGCCTAAAATGGCTGCCGTGTGCTCGCTGTGCGTGGCGCTGGGGAGAGGCAAGATGGCGCAGATAATGTTCAGTTTGCAAGCTAAATTTCCACACCCCCCCTTACGACCTGCTTCTGAAACTAAAAAAATGGTTCATTTTCAAATGTTGCGTCTTTTGAACTACAATTAACATTGTACGTGGATAATCACTTTTAGAGATAAAATGAGATGTTTAAAGTGATTTTCAAGCTTCCAGGGGCCCTAAACACGAGATTTGAGAAATGGGTAACCGTGAATGAAAATGGCCAATTTACTCACTCTGCGGCCTTAAAAAGTGTTTCTCCTCCACGGAAAGTGAATAAAATAACATTTGGATGCCTTTATTGTTCAATCAAAAACGCCCGTTTTTTGGTGAAAAAGATAACCACCCCCCCTTACGACATGCTTCAGAAACGAAAAAAATGTTCCATTTTCAAATGTTGCGTCTTTGAACTACAATTCACATTTGTACGTGGATGATCACTTTTAGAGATAAAATTAGATGTTTAAAGTGATTTACAAGCTTCCAGGGGCCCTAAACACAAGATATGAGGAATGGGTAAACATGAATGAAAATGGCCAATTTATTCACTCTGAGGCCTTAAAAAGTTTTTCTCCACTCCAGAAAGTGAATTAAATAACATTTGTAGACCTTTATTGTTCAATCAAAAACGCCTGATTTTTGACGAAAGAGATAACCACCCCCCCCTTACGACATGCTTCAGAAACAAAAAAAATGGTTCATTTTCAAATGTTGCATCTTTGAACGACAATCCACATTTGTACGTGGATAAACACTTTTAGAGATAAAATTAGATGTTTAAAGTGATTTTCAAGCTTCCAGGGGCCCTAAACACAAGATTTGAGAAATGGGTAAAAGTGAATGAAAATGGCCAATTTATTCACTCTGAGGCCTTAAAAAGTGTTTCTCCTCCACGGGAAGTGAATTAAATACCATTTGGAGGTCTTAATTGTTCAAGGGAAAACGCCTGATTTTTGATGAAAGAGATAACCACCCCCCCTTACGACATGCTTCTGAAACTAAAAAAATGGTTCATTTTCAAATGTTGCGTCTTTGAACCACAATTAACATTGTACGTGGATAATCACTTTTAGAGATAAAATGAGATGTTTAAAGTGATTTACAAGCTTCCAGGGGCCCTAAACACAAGATATGAGGAATGGGTAAATATGAATGAAAATGGCCAATTTATTCACTCTGAGGCCTTAAAAAGTTTTTCTCCACTCCAGAAAGTGAATTAAATAACATTTGTAGGCCTTTATTGTTCAATCAAAAACGCCCGATTTTTGACGAAAGAGATAACCACCCCCCCTTACGACATGCTTCAGAAACTAAAAAAATGGTCCGTTTTCAAATGTTGCCTCTTTGAACTACAATTCACATTTGTACGTGGAAAAGCACTTTTTTTAGATCAAATGAGATGTTTAAAGTGATTTTCATGCTTCCAGGGGCCTTAAACACAAGATTTGAGGAATGGGTAAAAGTGAATGAAAATGGCCGATTTACTCACTCTGAGGCCTTAAAAAGTGTTTCTCCTCCACGGGAAGTGAATTAAATACCATTTGGAGGTCTTTATTGTTCAAGCGAAAACGCCTGATTTTTGATGAAAGAGATAACCACCCCCCCTTACGACATGCTTCTGAAACTGAAAAAATGGTTCATTTTCAAATGTTGCGTCTTTGAACCACAATTAACATTTGTACGTGGATAAACACTTTTAGAGCTAAAATTAGATGTTTAAAGTGATTTTCAAGCTTCCAGGGGCCCTAAACACAAGATATGAGGAATGGGTAAATATGAATGAAAATGGCCAATTTATTCACTCTGAGGCCTTAAAAAGTTTTTCTCCACTCCAGAAAGTGAATTAAATAACATTTGTAGGCCTTTATTGTTCAATCAAAAACGCCCGATTTTTGACGAAAGATATAACCTCCCCCCCTTACGACATGCTTCAGAAACTAAAAAAATGGTCCGTTTTTAAATGTAGCCTCTTTGAACTACAATTCACATTTGTACGTGGAAAAGCACTTTTAAAGATCAAATGAGATGTTTAAAGTGATTTTCATGCTTCCAGGGTCCTTAAACACAAGATTTGAGGAATGGGTAAAAGTGAATAAAAATGGCCAATTTACTCACTCTGAGGCCTTAAAAAGTGTTTCTCCTCCACGGGAAGTGAATTAAATAACATTTGTAGGCCTTTATTGTTCAAGCGAGAACGGCCGATTATTGACGAAAGAGATAACCACCCCCCCTTACGACATGCTTCAGAAACGTAAAAAATGGCCCGTTTTCAAATGTTGCGTCTTTGAATGACAATCCACATTTGTACGTGGATAATCACTTTTAGAGCTAAAATTAGATGTTTAAAGTGATTTTCAAGCTTCCAGGGGCCCTAAACACGAGATTTGAAAAATGGGTAACCGTGAATGAAAATGGCCAATTTTTTCACTCTGCGGCCTTAAAAAGTGTTTCTCCTCCACGGAAAGTGAATAAAATAACATTTGGATGCCTTTATTGTTCAATCAAAAACGCCTGTTTTTTGGTGAAAAAGATAACCACCCCCCCTTACGACATGCTTCAGAAACGAAAAAAATGGTCCATTTTCAAATGTTGCGTCTTTGAACTACAATTCACATTTGTACATAGATGATTACTTTTAGAGATAAAATTAGATGTTTAAAGTGATTTACAAGCTTTCAGGGGCCCTAAACACAAGATATGAGGAATGGGTAAATATGAATGAAAATGGCCAATTTATTCACTCTGAGGCCTTAAAAAGTTTTTCTCCACTCCAGAAAGTGAATTAAATAACATTTGTAGACCTTTATTGTTCAATCAAAAACGCCCGATTTTTGACAAAAGAGATAACCACCCCCCCTTACGACATGCTTCAGAAACAAAAAAAATGGTTCATTTTCAAATGTTGCATCTTTGAACGACAATCCACATTTGTACGTGGATAAACACTTTTAGAGATAAAATTAGATGTTTAAAGTGATTTTCAAGCTTCCAGGGGCCCTAAACACAAGATTTGAGAAATGAGTAAAAGTGAATGAAAATGGCCAAATTACTCACTCTGAGGCCTTAAAAAGTGTTTCTCCTCAACGGGAAGTGAATTAAATAACATTTGTAGGCCTTTATTGTTCAAGCAAAAACGCCCGATTATTGACGAAAGAGATAACCACCCCCCCTTACGACATGCTTCAGAAACGAAAAAAATGGTCCGTTTTCAAATGTTGCGTCTTTGAATGACAATCCACATTTGTACGTGGATAATCACTTTTAGAGCTGAAATTAGATGTTTAAAGTGATTTTCAAGCTTCCAGGGGCCCTAAACACAAGATTTGAGAAATGGGTAAAAGTGAATGAAAATGGCCAATTTACTCACTCTGAGGCCTTAAAAAGTGTTTCTTCTCCACGGGAAGTGAATGAAATACCATTTGGAGGCCTTTATTGTTCAAGCGAAAACGCCTGATTTTTGATGAAAGAGATAACCACCCCCCCTTACGACATGCTTCTGAAACTAAAAAAATGGTTCATTTTCAAATGTTGCGTCTTTTGAACTACAATTAACATTGTATGTGGATAATCACTTTTAGAGATAAAATTAGATGTTTAAAGTGATTTACAAGCTTCCAGGGGCCCTAAACACAAGATATGAGGAATGGGTAAATATGAATAAAAATGGCCAATTTATTCACTCTGAGGCCTTAAAAAGTTTTTCTCCACTCCAGAAAGTGAATTAAATAACATTTGTAGACCTTTATTGTTCAATCAAAAACGCCCGGTTTTTGACGAAAGAGATAACCACCCCCCCTTACGACATGCTTCAGAAACAAAAAAAATGGTTCATTTTCAAATGTTGCATCTTTGAACGACAATCCACATTTGTACGTGGATAAACACTTTTAGAGATAAAATTAGATGTTTAAAGTGATTTTCAAGCTTCCAGGGGCCCTAAACACAAGATTTGAGAAATGGGTAAAAGTGAATGAAAATGGCCAATTTACTCACTCTGAGGCCTTAAAAAGTGTTTCTCCTCAACGGGAAGTGAATTAAATAACATTTGTAGGCCTTTATTGTTCAAGCGAAAACGCCCGATTATTGACGAACGAGATAACCACCCCCCCTTACGACATGCTTCAGAAACGAAAAAAATGGTCGGTTTTCAAATGTTGCGTCTTTGAATGACAATCCACATTTGTACGTGGATAATCACTTTTAGAGCTAAAATTAGATGTTTAAAGTGATTTTCAAGCTTCCAGGGGCCCTAAACACAAGATTTGAGAAATGGGTAAAAGTGAATGAAAATGGCCAATTTACTCACTCTGAGGCCTTAAAAAGTGTTTCTCCTCCACGGGAAGTGAATTAAATACCATTTGGAGGCCTTTATTGTTCAAGCAAAAATGCCTGATTTTTGATGAAAGAGATAACCACCCCCCCTTACGACATGCTTCTGAAACAAAAAAAATGGTTCATTTTCAAATGTTGCGTCTTTTGAACTACAATTAACATTGTACATGGATAATCACTTTTAGAGATAAAATGAGATGTTTAAAGTGATTTTCAAGCTTCCAGGGGCCCTAAACACGAGATTTGAAAAATGGGTAACCGTGAATGAAAATGGCCAATTTTTTCACTCTGCGGCCTTAAAAAGTGTTTCTCCTCCACGGAAAGTGAATAAAATAACATTTGGATGCCTTTATTGTTCAATAAAAACGCCCGTTTTTTGGTGAAAAAGATAACCACCCCCCCTTACGACATGCTTCAGAAACGAAAAAAATGTCCCATTTTCAAATGTTGCGTCTTTGAACTACAATTCACATTTCTACGTGGATGATCACTTTTAGAGATAAAATTAGATGTTTAAAGTGATTTACAAGCTTCCAGGGGCCCTAAACACAAGATATGAGGAATGGGTAAATATGAATGAAAATGGCCAATTTATTCACTCTGAGGCCTTAAAAAGTCTTTTTCCACTCCAGAAAGTGAATTAAATAACATTTGTAGGCCTTTATTGTTCAATCAAAAACGCCCGATTTTTGACGAAAGAGATAACCACCCCCCCTTACGACATGCTTCAGAAACTAAAAAAATGGTCCGTTTTCAAATGTTGCCTCTTTGAACTACAATTCACATTTGTACGTGGAAAAGCACTTTTAAAGATCAAATGAGATGTTTAAAGTGATTTTCATGCTTCCAGGGGCCTTAAACACAAGATTTGAGGAATGGGTAAAAGTGAATGAAAATGGCCAATTTACTCACTCTGAGGCCTTAAAAAGTGTTTCTCCTCCACGGGAAGTGAATTAAATACCATTTGGAGGTCTTTATTGTTCAAGCGAAAACGCCTGATTTTTGATGAAAGAGATAACCACCCCCCCTTACGACATGCTTCTGAAACTGAAAAAATGGTTCATTTTCAAATGTTGCGTCTTTGAACCACAATTAACATTTGTACGTGGATAAACACTTTTAGAGCTAAAATTAGATGTTTAAAGTGATTTTCAAGCTTCAAGGGGCCCTAAACACGAGATTTGAGAAATGGGTAAACGTGAATGAAAATGGCCAATTTACTCACTCTGCGGCCTTAAAAAGTGTTTCTCCTCCACGGAAAGTGAATAAAATAACATTTGGATGCCTTTATTGTTCAATCAAAAACGCCCGTTTTTGGTGAAAAAGATAACCACCCCCCCTTACGACATGCTTCAGAAACAAAAAAAATGGTCCATTTTCAAATGTTGCGTCTTTGAACTACAATTCACATTTGTACGTGGATAATCACTTTTAGAGATAAAATTAGATGTTTAAAGTGATTTACAAGCTTCCAGGGGCCCTAAACACAAGATATGAGGAATGGGTAAATATGAATGAAAATGGCCAATTTATTCACTCTGAGGCCTTAAAAAGTTTTTCTCCACTCCAGAAAGTGAATTAAATAACATTTGTAGGCCTTTATTGTTCAATCAAAAACGCCCGATTTTTGACGAAAGAGATAACCACCCCCCCTTACGACATGCTTCAGAAACTAAAAAAATGGTCCGTTTTTAAATGTAGCCTCTTTGAACTACAATTCACATTTGTACGTGGAAAAGCACTTTTAAAGATCAAATGAGATGTTTAAAGTGATTTTCATGCTTCCAGGGGCCTTAAACACAAGATTTGAGGAATGGGTAAAAGTGAATGAAAATGGCCAATTTACTCACTCTGAGGCCTTAAAAAGTGTTTCTCCTCCACGGGAAGTGAATTAAATAACATTTGTAGGCCTTTATTGTTCAAGCGAGAACGGCCGATTATTGACGAAAGAGATAACCACCCCCCCTTACGACATGCTTCAGAAACGTAAAAAATTGCCCGTTTTCAAATGTTGCGTCTTTGAATGACAATCCACATTTGTACGTGGATAATCACTTTTAGAGCTAAAATTAGATGTTTAAAGTGATTTTCAAGCTTCCAGGGGCCCTAAACACAAGATTTTAAAAATGGGTAACCGTGAATGAAAATGGCCAATTTTTTCACTCTGCGGCCTTAAAAAGTGTTTCTCCTCCACGGAAAGTGAATAAAATAACATTTGGATGCCTTTATTGTTCAATCAAAAACGCCTGTTTTTTGGTGAAAAAGATAACCACCCCCCCTTACGACATGCTTCAGAAACGAAAAAAATGGTCCATTTTCAAATGTTGCGTATTTGAACTACAATTCACATTTGTACGTAGATGATTACTTTTAGAGATAAAATTAGATGTTTAAAGTGATTTACAAGCTTTCAGGGGCCCTAAACACAAGATATGAGGAATGGGTAAATATGAATGAAAATGGCCAATTTATTCACTCTGAGGCCTTAAAAAGTTTTTCTCCACTCCAGAAAGTGAATTAAATAACATTTGTAGACCTTTATTGTTCAATCAAAAACGCCCGATTTTTGATGAAAGAGATAACCACCCCCCCTTACGACATGCTTCAGAAACAAAAAAAATGGTTCATTTTCAAATGTTGCATCTTTGAACGACAATCCACATTTGTACGTGGATAAACACTTTTAGAGATAAAATTAGATGTTTAAAGTGATTTTCAAGCTTCCAGGGGCCCTAAACACAAGATTTGAGAAATGGGTAAAAGTGAATGAAAATGGCCAATTTACTCACTCTGAGGCCTTAAAAAGTGTTTCTCCTCAACGGGAAGTGAATTAAATAACATTTGTAGGCCTTTATTGTTCAAGCAAAAATGCCCGATTATTGACGAAAGAGATAACCACCCCCCCTTACGACATGCTTCAGAAACGAAAAAAATGGTCCGTTTTCAAATGTTGCGTCTTTGAATGACAATCCACATTTGTACGTGGATAATCACTTTTAGAGCTAAAATTAGATGTTTAAAGTGATTTTCAAGCTTCCAGGGGCCCTAAACACAAGATTTGAGAAATGGGTAAAAGTGAATGAAAATGGCCAATTTACTCACTCTGAGGCCTTAAAAAGTGTTTCTCCTCCACGGGAAGTGAATTAAATACCATTTGGAGGCCTTTATTGTTCAAGCGAAAACGCCTGATTTTTGATGAAAGAGATAACCACCCCCCCTTACGACATGCTTCTGAAACTAAAAAAATGGTTCATTTTCAAATGTTGCGTCTTTTGAACTACAATTAACATTGTATGTGGATAATCACTTTTAGAGATAAAATTAGATGTTTAAAGTGATTTACAAGCTTCCAGGGGCCCTAAACACAAGATATGAGGAATGGGTAAATATGAATGAAAATGGCCAATTTATTCACTCTGAGGCCTTAAAAAGTGTTTCTCCTCCACGGGAAGTGAATTAAATACCATTTGGAGGCCTTTATTGTTCAAGCAAAAACGCCTGATTTTTGATGAAAGAGATAACCACCCCCCCTTACGACATGCTTCTGAAACAAAAAAAATGGTTCATTTTCAAATGTTGCGTCTTTTGAACTACAATTAACATTGTACATGGATAATCACTTTTAGAGATAAAATGAGATGTTTAAAGTGATTTTCAAGCTTCCAGGGGCCCTAAACACGAGATTTGAAAAATGGGTAACCGTGAATGAAAATGGCCAATTTTTTCACTCTGCGGCCTTAAAAAGTGTTTCTCCTCCACGGAAAGTGAATAAAATAACATTTGGATGCCTTTATTGTTCAATCAAAAACGCCCGTTTTTTGGTGAAAAAGATAACCACCCCCCCTTACGACATGCTTCAGAAACGAAAAAAATGGTCCATTTTCAAATGTTGCGTCTTTGAACTACAATTCACATTTGTACGTGGATGATCACTTTTAGAGATAAAATTAGATGTTTAAAGTGATTTTCAAGCTTCCAGGGGCCCTAAACACAAGATTTGAAAAATGGGTAACCGTGAATGAAAATGGCCAATTTTTTCACTCTGCGGCCTTAAAAAGTGTTTCTCCTCCACGGAAAGTGAATAAAATAACATTTGGATGCCTTTATTGTTCAATCAAAAACGCCCGTTTTTTGGTGAAAAAGATAACCACCCCCCCCTTACGACATGCTTCAGAAACGACAAAAATGGTCCATTTTCAAATGTTGCGTCTTTGAACTACAATTCACATTTGTACGTGGATGATCACTTTTAGAGATAAAATTAGATGTTTAAAGTGATTTACAAGCTTCCAGGGGCCCTAAACACAAGATATGAGGAATGGGTAAATATGAATTAAAATGGCCAATTTATTCACTCTGAGGCCTTAAAAAGTTTTTCTCCACTCCAGAAAGTGAATTAAATAACATTTGTAGACCTTTATTGTTCAATCAAAAACGCCCGATTTTTGACGAAAGAGATAACCACCCCCCCTTACGACATGCTTCAGAAACAAAAAAAATGGTTCTTTTTCAAATGTTGCATCTTTGAACGACAATCCACATTTGTACGTGGATACACACTTTTAGAGATAAAATGAGATGTTTAAAGTGATTTTCAAGCTTCCAGGGGCCCTAAACACAAGATTTGAGAAATGGGAAAAAGTGAATGAAAATGGCCAATTTACTCACTCTGAGGCCTTAAAAAGTGTTTCTCCTCAACGGGAAGTGAATTAAATAACATTTGTAGGCCTTTATTGTTCAAGCGAAAACGCCCGATTATTGACGAAAGAGATAACCACCCCCCCTTACGACATGCTTCAGAAACGAAAAAAATGGTCCGTTTTCAAATGTTGCGTCTTTGAATGACAATCCACATTTGTACGTGGATAATCACTTTTAGAGCTAAAATTAGATGTTTAAAGTGATTTTCAAGCTTCCAGGGGCCCTAAACACAAGATTTGAGAAATGGGTAAAAGTGAATGAAAATGGCCAATTTACTCACTCTGGGGCCTTAATAAGTGTTTCTCCTCCACGGGAAGTGAATTAAATACCATTTGGAGGCCTTTATTGTTCAAGCGAAAACGCCTGATTTTTGATGAAAGAGATAACCACCCCCCCTTACGACATGCTTCTGAAACTAAAAAAATGGTTCATTTTCAAATGTTGCGTCTTTTGAACTACAATTAACATTGTACGTGGATAATCACTTTTAGAGATAAAATGAGATGTTTAAAGTGATTTTCAAGCTTCCAGGGGCCCTAAACACGAGATTTGAGAAATGGGTAACCGTGAATGAAAATGGCCAATTTACTCACTCTGCGGCCTTAAAAAGTGTTTCTCCTCCACGGAAAGTGAATAAAATAACATTTGGATGCCTTTATTGTTCAATCAAAAACGCCCGTTTTTTGGTGAAAAAGATAACCACCCCCCCTTACGACATTCTTCAGAAACGAAAAAAATTTTCCATTTTCAAATGTTGCGTCTTTGAACTACAATTCACATTTGTACGTGGATGATCACTTTTAGAGATAAAATTAGATGTTTAAAGTGATTTACAAGCTTCCAGGGGCCCTAAACACAAGATATGAGGAATGGGTAAATATGAATGAAAATGGCCAATTTATTCACTCTGAGGCCTTAAAAAGTTTTTCTCCACTCCAGAAAGTGAATTAAATAACATTTGTAGGCCTTTATTGTTCAATCAAAAACGCCCGATTTTTGACGAAAGAGATAACCACCCCCCCTTACGACATGCTTCAGAAACTAAAAAAATGGTCCGTTTTCAAATGTTGCCTCTTTGAACTACAATTCACATTTGTACGTGGAAAAGCACTTTTAAAGATCAAATGAGATGTTTAAAGTGATTTTCATGCTTCCAGGGGCCTTAAACACAAGATTTGAGGAATGGGTAAAAGTGAATGAAAATGGCCAATTTACTCACTCTGAGGCCTTAAAAAGTGTTTCTCCTCCACGGGAAGTGAATTAAATACCATTTGGAGGTCTTTATTGTTCAAGCGAAAACGCCTGATTTTTGATGAAAGAGATAACCACCCCCCCTTACGACATGCTTCTGAAACTGAAAAAATGGTTCATTTTCAAATGTTGCGTCTTTCAACCACAATTAACATTTGTACGTGGATGATTACTTTTAGAGATAAAATTAGATGTTTAAAGTGATTTACAAGCTTCCAGGGGCCCTAAACACAAGATATGAGGAATGGGTAAATAGGAATGAAAATGGCCAATTTTTTCACTCTGCGGCCTTAAAAAGTGTTTCTGCTCCACGGAAAGTGAATAAAATAACATTTGGATACCTTTATTGTTCAATCAAAAACGCCTGTTTTTTGGTGAAAAAGATAACCACCCCCCCTTACGACATGCTTCAGAAACGAAAAAAATGTTCCATTTTCAAATGTTGCGTCTTTGAACGACAATCCACATTTGTACGTGGATAGACACTTTTAGAGATAAAATTAGATGTTTAAAGTGATTTTCAAGCTTCCAGGGGCCCTAAACACAAGATTTGAGAAATGGGTAAAAGTGAATGAAAATGGCCAATTTACTCACTCTGAGGCCTTAAAAAGTGTTTCTCCTCAACGGGAAGTGAATTAAATAACATTTGTAGGCCTTTATTGTTCAAGCGAAAACGCCCGATTATTGACGAAAGAGATAACCACCCCCCCTTACGACATGCTTCAGAAACGAAAAAAATGATCCATTTTCAAATGTTGCGTCTTTGAATGACAATCCACATTTGTACGTGGATAATCACTTTTAGAGCTAAAATTAGATGTTTAAAGTGATTTTCAAGCTTCCAGGGGCCCTAAACACAAGATTTGAGAAATGGGTAAAAGTGAATGAAAATGGCCAATTTACTCACTCTGAGGCCTTAAAAAGTGTTTCTCCTCCACGGGAAGTGAATTAAATACCATTTGGAGGCCTTTATTGTTCAAGCGAAAACGCCTGATTTTTGATGAAAGAGATAACCACCCCCCCTTACGACATGCTTCTGAAACTAAAAAAATGGTTCATTTTCAAATGTTGCGTCTTTTGAACTACAATTAACATTGTACGTGGATAATCACTTGTAGAGATAAAATTAGATGTTTAAAGTGATTTACAAGCTTCCAGGGGCCCTAAACACAAGATATGAGGAATGGGTAAATATGAATGAAAATGGCCAATTTATTCACTCTGAGGCCTTAAAAAGTTTTTCTCCACTCCAGAAAGTGAATTAAATAACATTTGTAGACCTTTATTGTTCAATCAAAAACGCCCGATTTTTGACGAAAGAGATAACCACCCCCCCTTACGACATGCTTCAGAAACAAAAAAAATGGTTCTTTTTCAAATGTTGCATCTTTGAACGACAATCCACATTTGTACGTGGATAGACACTTTTAGAGATAAAATTAGATGTTTAAAGTGATTTTCAAGCTTCCAGGGGCCCTAAACACAAGATTTGAGAAATGGGTAAAAGTGAATGAAAATGGCCAATTTACTCACTCTGAGGCCTTAAAAAGTGTTTCTCCTCAACGGGAAGTGAATTAAATAACATTTGTAGGCCTTTATTGTTCAAGCAAAAACGCCCGATTATTGACGAAAGAGATAACCACCCCCCCTTACGACATGCTTCAGAAACTAAAAAAATGGTCCGTTTTTAAATGTAGCCTCTTTGAACTACAATTCACATTTGTACGTGGAAAAGCACTTTTAAAGATCAAATGAGATGTTTAAAGTGATTTTCATGCTTCCAGGGGCCTTAAACACAAGATTTGAGGAATGGGTAAAAGTGAATGAAAATGGCCAATTTACTCACTCTGAGGCCTTAAAAATTGTTTCTCCTCCACGGGAAGTGAATTAAATAACATTTGTAGGCCTTTATTGTTCAAGCGAGAACGCCCGATTATTGACGAAAGAGATAACCACCCCCCCTTACGACATGCTTCAGAAACGTAAAAAATGGCCCGTTTTCAAATGTTGCGTCTTTGACTGACAATCCACATTTGTATGTGGATAATCACTTTTAGAGCTAAAATTAGATGTTTAAAGTGATTTTCAAGCTTCCAGGGGCCCTAAACACGAGATTTGAAAAATGGGTAACCGTGAATGAAAATGGCCAATTTTTTCACTCTGAGGCCTTAAAAAGTGTTTCTTCTCCACGGAAAGTGAATAAAATAACATTTGGATGCCTTTATTGTTCAATCAAAAACGCCCATTTTTTGGTGAAAAAGATAACCACTACCCCTTACGACATGCTTCAGAAACGAAAAAAATGGTCCATTTTCAAATGTTGCGTCTTTGAACTACAATTCACATTTGTACGTGGATGATTACTTTTAGAGATAAAATTAGATGTTTAAAGTGATTTACAAGCTTCCAGGGGCCCTAAACACAAGATATGAGAAATGGGTAAATATGAATGAAAATGGCCAATTTTTTCACTCTGCGGCCTTAAAAAGTGTTTCTGCTCCACGGAAAGTGAATAAAATAACATTTGGATGCCTTTATTGTTCAATCAAAAACGCCTGTTTTTTGGTGAAAAAGATAACCACCCCCCCTTACGACATGCTTCAGAAACGAAAAAAATGTTCCATTTTCAAATGTTGCGTCTTTGAACGACAATCCACATTTGTACGTGGATAGACACTTTTAGAGATAAAATTAGATGTTTAAAGTGGTTTTCAAGCTTCCAGGGGCCCTAAACGCAAGATTTGAGAAATGGGTAAAAGTGAATGAAAATGGCCAATTTACTCACTCTGAGGCCTTAAAAAGTGTTTCTCCTCAACGGGAAGTGAATTAAATAACATTTGTAGGCCTTTATTGTTCAAGCGAAAACGCCCGATTATTGACGAAAGAGATAACCACCCCCCCTTACGACATGCTTCAGAAACGAAAAAAATGATCCATTTTCAAATGTTGCGTCTTTGAATGACAATCCACATTTGTACGTGGATAATCACTTTTAGAGCTAAAATTAGATGTTTAAAGTGATTTTCAAGCTTCCAGGGGCCCTAAACACAAGATTTGAGAAATGGGTAAAAGTGAATGAAAATGGCCAATTTACTCACTCTGAGGCCTTAAAAAGTGTTTCTCCTCCACGGGAAGTGAATTAAATACCATTTGGAGGCCTTTATTGTTCAAGCGAAAACGCCTGATTTTTGATGAAAGAGATAACCACCCCCCCTTACGACATGCTTCTGAAACTAAAAAAATGGTTCATTTTCAAATGTTGCGTCTTTTGAATTACAATTAACATTGTACGTGGATAATCACTTTTAGAGATAAAATGAGATGTTTAAAGTGATTTTCAAGCTTCCAGGGGCCCTAAACACGAGATTTGAGAAATGGGTAAATATGAATGAAAATGGGCAATTTATTCACTCTGAGGCCTTAAAAAGGTTTTCTCCACTCCAGAAAGTGAACTAAATAACATTTGTAGACCTTTATTGTTCAATCAAAAACGCCCGATTTTTGACGAAAGAGATAACCACCCCCCCTTACGACATGCTTCAGAAACAAAAAAAATGGTTCTTTTTCAAATGTTGCATCTTTGAACGACAATCCACATTTGTACGTGGATAGACACTTTTAGAGATAAAATTAGATGTTTAAAGTGATTTTCAAGCTTCCAGGGGCCCTAAACACAAGATTTGAGAAATGGGTAAAAGTGAATGAAAATGGCCAATTTACTCACTCTGAGGCCTTAAAAAGTGTTTCTCCTCAACGGGAAGTGAATTAAATAACATTTGTAGGCCTTTATTGTTCAAGCAAAAACGCCCGATTATTGACGAAAGAGATAACCACCCCCCCTTACGACATGCTTCAGAAACGAAAAAATGGTCCGCTTTCAAATGTTGCGTCTTTGAATGAATATCCACATTTGTACGTGGATAATCACTTTTAGAGCTAAAATTAGATGTTTAAAGTGATTTTCAAGCTTCCAGGGGACCTAAACACAAGATTTGAGAAATGGGTAAAAGTGAATGAAAATGGCCAATTTACTCACTCTGAGGCCTTAAAAAGTGTTTCTCCTCCACGGGAAGTGAATTAAATACCATTTGGAGGCCTTTATTGTTCAAGCGAAAACGCCTGATTTTTGATGAAAGAGATAACCACCCCCCCTTACGACATGCTTCTGAAACTAAAAAAATGGTTCATTTTCAAATGTTGCGTGTTTTGAACTACAATTAACATTGTACGTGGATTATCACTTTTAGAGATAAAATTAGATGTTTAAAGTGATTTACAAGCTTCAAGGGGCCCTAAACACAAGATATGAGGAATGGGTAAATATGAATGAAAATGGCCAATTTATTCACTCTGAGGCCTTAAAAAGTTTTTCTCCACTCCAGAAAGTGAATTAAATAACATTTGTAGACCTTTATTGTTCAATCAAAAACGCCCGATTTTTGACGAAAGAGATAACCACCCCCCCTTACGACATGCTTCAGAAACAAAAAAAAGGTTCATTTTCAAATGTTGCATCTTTGAACGACAATCCACATTTGTACGTGGATAAACACTTTTAGAGATAAAATTAGATGTTTAAAGTGATTTTCAAGCTTCCAGGGGCCCTAAACACAAGATTTGAGAAATGGGTAAAAGTGAATGAAAATGGCCAATTTACTCACTCTGAGGCCTTAAAAAGTGTTTCTCCTCAACGGGAAGTGAATTAAATAACATTTGTAGGCCTTTATTGTTCAAGCAAAAACGCCCGATTATTGACGAAAGAGATAACCACCCCCCCTTACGACATGCTTCAGAAACGAAAAAATGGTCCGCTTTCAAATGTTGCGTCTTTGAATGACAATCCACATTTGTACGTGGATAATCACTTTTAGAGCTAAAATTAGATGTTTAAAGTGATTTTCAAGCTTCCAGGGGACCTAAACACAAGATTTGAGAAATGGGTAAAAGTGAATGAAAATGGCCAATTTACTCACTCTGAGGCCTTAAAAAGTGTTTATCCTCCACGGGAAGTGAATTAAATACCATTTGGAGGCCTTTATTGTTCAAGCGAAAACGCCTGATTTTTGATGAAAGAGATAACCACCCCCCCTTACGACATGCTTCTGAAACTAAAAAAATGGTTCATTTTCAAATGTTGCGTCTTTTGAACTACAATTAACATTGTACGTGGATAATCACTTTTAGAGATAAAATTGGATGTTTAAAGTGATTTACAAGCTTCCAGGGGCCCTAAACACAAGATATGAGGAATGGGTAAATATGAATGAAAATGGCCAATTTATTCACTCTGAGGCCTTAAAAAGTTTTTCTCCACTCCAGAAAGTGAATTAAATAACATTTGTAGACCTTTATTGTTCAATCAAAAACGCCCGATTTTTGACGAAAGAGATAACCACCCCCCCTTACGACATGCTTCTGAAACTAAAAAAATGGTTCATTTTCAAATGTTGCGTCTTTTGAACTACAATTAACATTGTACGTGGATGATCACTTTTAGAGATAAAATTAGATGTTTAAAGTGATTTACAAGCTTCCAGGGGCCCTAAACACAAGATATGAGGAATGGGTAAATATGAATGAAAATGGCCAATTTATTCACTCTGAGGCCTTAAAAAGTTTTTCTCCACTCCAGAAAGTGAATTAAATAACATTTGTAGGCCTTTATTGTTCAATCAAAAACGCCTGATTTTTGACGAAAGATATAACCACCCCCCCTTACGACATGCTTCAGAAACTAAAATATGGTCCGTTTTTAAATGTAGCCTCTTTGAACTACAATTCACATTTGTACGTGGAAAAGCACTTTTAAAGATCAAATGAGATGTTTAAAGTGATTTTCATGCTTCCAGGGGCCTTAAACACAAGATTTGAGGAATGGGTAAAAGTGAATGAAAATGGCCAATTTACTCACTCTGAGGCCTTAAAAAGTGTTTCTCCTCCACGGGAAGTGAATTAAATAACATTTGTAGGCCTTTATTGTTCAAGCGAGAACGCCCGATTATTGACGAAAGAGATAACCACCCCCCTTACGACATGCTTCTGAAACTAAAAAAATGGTTCATTTCAAATGTTGCGTCTTTTGAACTACAATTAACATTGTACGTGGATAATCACTTTTAGAGATAAAATGAGATGTTTAAAGTGATTTTCAAGCTTCCAGGGGCCCTAAACACGAGATTTGAAAAATGGGTAACCGTGAATGAAAATGGCCAATTTTTTCACTCTGAGGCCTTAAAAAGTGTTTCTTCTCCACGGAAAGTGAATAAAATAACATTTGGATGCCTTTATTGTTCAATCAAAAACGCCCGTTTTTTGGTGAAAAAGATAACCACCCCCCCTTACGACATGCTTCAGAAACGAAAAAAATGGTCCATTTTCAAATGTTGCGTCTTTGAACTACAATTCACATTTGTACGTGGATGATTACTTTTAGAGATAAAATTAGATGTTTAAAGTGATTTACAAGCTTCCAGGGGCCCTAAACACAAGATATGAGGAATGGGTAAATAGGAATGAAAATGGCAAATTTTTTCACTCTGCGGCCTTAAAAAGTGTTTCTGCTCCACGGAAAGTGAATAAAATAACATTTGGATGCCTTTATTGTTCAATCAAAAACGCCTGTTTTTTGGTGAAAAAGATAACCACCCCCCCTTACGACATGCTTCAGAAACGAAAAAAATGTTCCATTTTCAAATGTTGCGTCTTTGAACGACAATCCACATTTGTACGTGGATAGACACTTTTAGAGATAAAATTAGATGTTTAAAGTGATTTTCAAGCTTCCAGGGGCCCTAAACACAAGATTTGAGAAATGGGTAAAAGTGAATGAAAATGGCCAATTTACTCACTCTGAGGCCTTAAAAAGTGTTTCTCCTCAACGGGAAGTGAATTAAATACCATTTGGAGGCCTTTATTGTTCAAGCGAAAACGCCTGATTTTTGATGAAAGAGATAACCACCCCCCCTTACGACATGCTTCTGAAACTAAAAAAATGGTTCATTTTCAAATGTTGCGTCTTTTGAACTACAATCCACATTTGTACGTGGATAATCACTTTTAGAGCTAAAATTAGATGTTTAAAATGATTTTCAAGCTTCCAGGGGCCCTAAACACGAGATTTGAAAAATGGGTAACCGTGAATGAAAATGGCCAATTTTTTCACTCTGAGGCCTTAAAAAGTGTTTCTTCTCCACGGAAAGTGAATAAAATAACATTTGGATGCCTTTATTGTTCAATCAAAAACGCCCGTTTTTTGGTGAAAAAGATAACCACCCCCCCTTACGTCATGCTTCAGAAACGAAAAAAATGGTCCATTTTCAAATGTTGCGTCTTTGAACTACAATTCACATTTGTACATGGATGATTACTTTTAGAGATAAAATTAGATGTTTAAAGTGATTTACAAGCTTCCAGGGGCCCTAAACACAAGATATGAGGAATGGGTAAATATGAATGAAAATGGCCAATTTTTTCACTCTGCGGCCTTAAAAAGTGTTTCTGCTCCACGGAAAGTGAATAAAATAACATTTGGATGCCTTTATTGTTCAATCAAAAACGCCTGTTTTTTGGTGAAAAAGATAACCACCCCCCCTTACGACATGCTTCAGAAACGAAAAAAATGTTCCATTTTCAAATGTTGCGTCTTTGAACGACAATCCACATTTGTACGTGGATAGACACTTTTAGAGATAAAATTAGATGTTTAAAGTGATTTTCAAGCTTCCAGGGGCCCTAAACACAAGATTTGAGAAATGGGTAAAAGTGAATGAAAATGGCCAATTTACTCACTCTGAGGCCTTAAAAAGTGTTTCTCCTCAACGGGAAGTGAATTAAATAACATTTGTAGGCCTTTATTGTTCAAGCGAAAACGCCCGATTATTGACGAAAGAGATAACCACCCCCCCTTACGACATGCTTCAGAAACGAAAAAAATGATCCATTTTCAAATGTTGCGTCTTTGAATGACAATCCACATTTGTACGTGGATAATCACTTTTAGAGCTAAAATTAGATGTTTAAAGTGATTTTCAAGCTTCCAGGGGCCCTAAACACAAGATTTGAGAAATGGGAAAAAGTGAATGAAAATGGCCAATTTACTCACTCTGAGGCCTTAAAAAGTGTTTCTCCTCCACGGGAAGTGAATTAAATACCATTTGGAGGCCTTTATTGTTCAAGCGAAAACGCCTGATTTTTGATGAAAGAGATAACCACCCCCCCTTACGACATGCTTCTGAAACTAAAAAAATGGTTCATTTTCAAATGTTGCGTCTTTTGAACTACAATTAACATTGTACGTGGATAATCACTTTTAGAGATAAAATGAGATGTTTAAAGTGATTTTCAAGCTTCCAGGGGCCCTAAACACGAGATTTGAGAAATGGGTAAATATGAATGAAAATGGGCAATTTATTCACTCTGAGGCCTTAAAAAGTTTTTCTCCACTCCAGAAAGTGAATTAAATAACATTTGTAGACCTTTATTGTTCAATCAAAAACGCCCGATTTTTGACGAAAGAGATAACCACCCCCCCTTACGACATGCTTCAGAAACACAAAAAATGGTTCTTTTTCAAATGTTGCATCTTTGAACGACAATCCACATTTGTACGTGGATAGACACTTTTAGAGATAAAATTAGATGTTTAAAGTGATTTTCAAGCTTCCAGGGGCCCTAAACACAAGATTTGAGAAATGGGTAAAAGTGAATGAAAATGGACAATTTACTCACTCTGAGGCCTTAAAAAGTGTTTCTCCTCAACGGGAAGTGAATTAAATAACATTTGTAGGCCTTTATTGTTCAAGCAAAAACGCCCGATTATTGACGAAAGAGATAACCACCCCCCCTTACGACATGCTTCAGAAACGAAAAAATAGTCCGTTTTCAAATGTTGCGTCTTTGAATGACAATCCACATTTGTACGTGGATAATCACTTTTAGAGCTAAAATTAGATGTTTAAAGTGATTTTCAAGCTTCCAGGGGATCTAAACACAAGATTTGAGAAATGGGTAAAAGTGAATGAAAATGGCCAATTTACTCACTCTGAGGCCTTAAAAAGTGTTTCTCCTCCACGGGAAGTGAATTAAATACCATTTGGAGGCCTTTATTGTTCAAGCGAAAACGCCTGATTTTTGATGAAAGAGATAACCACCCCCCCTTACGACATGCTTCTGAAACTAAAAAAATGGTTCATTTTCAAATGTTGCGTCTTTTGAACTACAATTAACATTGTACGTGGATAATCACTTGTAGAGATAAAATTAGATGTTTAAAGTGATTTACAAGCTTCCAGGGGCCCTAAACACAAGATATGAGGAATGGGTAAATATGAATGAAAATGGCCAATTTATTCACTCTGAGGCCTTAAAAAGTTTTTCTCCACTCCAGAAAGTGAATTAAATAACATTTGTAGACCTTTATTGTTCAATCAAAAACGCCCGATTTTTGACGAAAGAGATAACCACCCCCCCTTACGACATGCTTCAGAAACAAAAAAAATGGTTCATTTTCAAATGTTGCATCTTTGAACGACAATCCACATTTGTACGTGGATAAACACTTTTAGAGATAAAATTAGATGTTTAAAGTGATTTTCAAGCTTCCAGGGGCCCTAAACACAAGATTTGAGAAATGGGTAAAAGTGAATGAAAATGGCCAATTTACTCACTCTGAGGCCTTAAAAAGTGTTTCTCCTCAACGGAAAGTGAATTAAATAACATTTGTAGGCCTTTATTGTTCAAGCGAAAACGCCCGATTATTGACGAAAGAGATAACCACCCCCCCTTACGACATGCTTCAGAAACGAAAAAAATGGTCCGTTTTCAAATGTTGCGTCTTTGAATGACAATCCACATTTGTACGTGGATAATCACTTTTAGAGCTAAAATTAGATGTTTAAAGTGATTTTCAAGCTTCCAGGGGCCCTAAACACAAGATTTGAGAAATGGGTAAAAGTGAATGAAAATGGCCAATTTACTCACTCTGAGGCCTTAAAAAGTGTTTCTCCTCCACGGGAAGTGAATTAAATACCATTTGGAGGCCTTTATTGTTCAAGCAAAAACGCCTGATTTTTGATGAAAGAGATAACCACCCCCCCTTACGACATGCTTCTGAAACTAAAAAAATGGTTCATTTTCAAATGTTGCGTCTTTTGAACTACAATTAACATTGTACGTGGATAATCACTTTTAGAGATAAAATGAGATGTTTAAAGTGATTTTCAAGCTTCCAGGGGCCCTAAACACGAGATTTGAGAAATGGGTACCCGTGAATGAAAATGGCCAATTTACTCACTCTGCGGCCTTAAAAAGTGTTTCTCCTCCACGGAAAGTGAATAAAATAACATTTGGATGCCTTTATTGTTCAATCAAAAACGCCAGTTTTTTGGTGAAAAAGATAACCACCCCCCCTTACGACATGCTTCAGAAACGAAAAAAATGTTCCATTTTCAAATGTTGCGTCTTTGAACTACAATTCACATTTGTACGTGGATGATAACTTTTAGAGATAAAATTAGATGTTTAAAGTGATTTACAAGCTTCCAGGGGCCCTAAACACAAGATATGAGGAATGGGTAAATATGAATGAAAATGGCCAATTTATTCACTCTGAGGCCTTAAAAAGTTTTTCTCCACTCCAGAAAGTGAATTAAATAACATTTGTAGGCCTTTATTGTTCAATCAAAAACGCCCGATTTTTGATGAAAGAGATAACCACCCCCCCTTACGACATGCTTCAGAAACGAAAAAAATGTTCCATTTTCAAATGTTGCGTCTTTGAACTACAATTCACATTTGTACGTGGATGATAACTTTTAGAGATAAAATTAGATGTTTAAAGTGATTTACAAGCTTCCAGGGGCCCTAAACACAAGATATGAGGAATGGGTAAATATGAATGAAAATGGCCAATTTATTCACTCTGAGGCCTTAAAAAGTTTTTCTCCACTCCAGAAAGTGAATTAAATAACATTTGTAGGCCTTTATTGTTCAATCAAAAACGCCCGATTTTTGACGAAAGAGATAACCACCCCCCCTTACGACATGCTTCTGAAACTAAAAAAATGGTTCATTTTCAAATGTTGCGTCTTTTGAACTACAATTAACATTGTACGTGGATAATCACTTTTAGAGATAAAATTAGATGTTTAAAGTGATTTACAAGCTTCCAGGGGCCCTAAACACAAGATATGAGGAATGGGTAAATATGAATGAAAATGGCCAATTTATTCACTCTGAGGCCTTAAAAAGTTTTTCTCCACTCCAGAAAGTGAATTAAATAACATTTGTAGACCTTTATTGTTCAATCAAAAACGCCCGATTTTTGACGAAAGAGATAACCACCCCCCCTTACGACATGCTTCAGAAACAAAAAAAATGGTTCATTTTCAAATGTTGCATCTTTGAACGACAATCCACATTTGTACGTGGATAAACACTTTTAGAGATAAAATTAGATGTTTAAAGTGATTTTCAAGCTTCCAGGGGCCCTAAACACAAGATTTGAGAAATGGGTAAAAGTGAATGAAAATGGCCAATTTACTCACTCTGAGGCCTTAAAAAGTGTTTCTCCTCAACGGAAAGTGAATTAAATAACATTTGTAGGCCTTTATTGTTCAAGCGAACCGCCCGATTATTGACGAAAGAGATAACCACCCCCCCTTACGACATGCTTCAGAAACGAAAAAAATGGTCCGTTTTCAAATGTTGCGTCTTTGAATGACAATCCACATTTGTACGTGGATAATCACTTTTAGAGCTAAAATTAGATGTTTAAAGTGATTTTCAAGCTTCCAGGGGCCCTAAACACAAGATTTGAGAAATGGGTAAAAGTGAATGAAAATGGCCAATTTACTCACTCTGAGGCCTTAAAAAGTGTTTCTCCTCCACGGGAAGTGAATTAAATACCATTTGGAGGCCTTTATTGTTCAAGCAAAAACGCCTGATTTTTGATGAAAGAGATAACCACCCCCCCTTACGACATGCTTCTGAAACTAAAAAAATGGTTCATTTTCAAATGTTGCGTCTTTTGAACTACAATTAACATTGTACGTGGATAATCACTTTTAGAGATAAAATGAGATGTTTAAAGTGATTTTCAAGCTTCCAGGGGCCCTAAACACGAGATTTGAGAAATGGGTACCCGTGAATGAAAATGGCCAATTTACTCACTCTGCGGCCTTAAAAAGTGTTTCTCCTCCACGGAAAGTGAATAAAATAACATTTGGATGCCTTTATTGTTCAATCAAAAACGCCCGTTTTTTGGTGAAAAAGATAACCACCCCCCCTTACGACATGCTTCAGAAACGAAAAAAATGTTTCATTTTCAAATGTTGCGTCTTTGAACTACAATTCACATTTGTACGTGGATGATAACTTTTAGAGATAAAATTAGATGTTTAAAGTGATTTACAAGCTTCCAGGGGCCCTAAACACAAGATATGAGGAATGGGTAAATATCAATGAAAATGGCCAATTTATTCACTCTGAGGCCTTAAAAAGTTTTTCTCCACTCCAGAAAGTGAATTAAATAACATTTGTAGGCCTTTATTGTTCAATCAAAAACGCCCGATTTTTGATGAAAGAGATAACCACCCCCCCTTACGACATGCTTCAGAAACGAAAAAAATGTTTCATTTTCAAATGTTGCGTCTTTGAACTACAATTCACATTTGTACGTGGATGATAACTTTTAGAGATAAAATTAGATGTTTAAAGTGATTTACAAGCTTCCAGGGGCCCTAAACACAAGATATGAGGAATGGGTAAATATCAATGAAAATGGCCAATTTATTCACTCTGAGGCCTTAAAAAGTTTTTCTCCACTCCAGAAAGTGAATTAAATAACATTTGTAGGCCTTTATTGTTCAATCAAAAACGCCCGATTTTTGATGAAAGAGATAACCACCCCCCCTTACGACATGCTTCAGAAACGAAAAAAATGTTCCATTTTCAAATGTTGCGTCTTTGAACTACAATTCACATTTGTACGTGGATGATAACTTTTAGAGATAAAATTAGATGTTTAAAGTGATTTACAAGCTTCCAGGGGCCCTAAACACAAGATATGAGGAATGGGTAAATATGAATGAAAATGGCCAATTTATTCACTCTGAGGCCTTAAAAAGTTTTTCTCCACTCCAGAAAGTGAATTAAATAACATTTGTAGGCCTTTATTGTTCAATCAAAAACGCCCGATTTTTGATGAAAGAGATAACCACCCCCCCTTACGACATGCTTCAGAAACTAAAAAAATGGTCCGTTTTCAAATGTTGCCTCTTTGAACTACAATTCACATTTGTACGTGGAAAAGCACTTTTAAAGATCAAATGAGATGTTTAAAGTGATTTTCATACTTCCAGGGGCCTTAAACACAAGATTTGAGGAATGGGTAAAAGTGAATGAAAATGGCCAATTTACTCACTCTGAGGCCTTAAAAAGTGTTTCTCCTCCACGGGAAGTGAATTAAATACCATTTGGAGGTCTTTATTGTTCAAGCGAAAACGCCTGATTTTTGATGAAAGAGATAACCACCCCCCCTTACGACATGCTTCTGAAGCTGAAAAAATGGTTCATTTTCAAATGTTGCGTCTTTGAACCACAATTAACATTTGTACGTGGATAAACACTTTTAGAGCTAAAATTAGATGTTTAAAGTGATTTTCAAGCTTCCAGGGGCCCTAAACACGAGATTTGAGAAATGGGTAAACGTGAATGAAAATGGCCAATTTACTCACTCTGCGGCCTTAAAAAGTGTTTCTCCTCCACGGAAAGTGAATAAAATAACATTTGGATGCCTTTATTGTTCAATCAAAAACGCCCGTTTTTGGTGAAAAAGATAACCACCCCCCGTTACGACATGCTTCAGAAACCAAAAAAATGGTCCATTTTCAAATGTTGCGTCTTTGAACTACAATTCACATTTGTACGTGGATAATCACTTTTAGAGCTAAATTAGATGTTTAAAGTGATTTACAAGCTTCCAGGGGCCATAAACACAAGATATGAGGAATGGGTAAATATGAATGAAAATGGCCAATTTATTCACTCTGAGGCCTTAAAAAGTTTTTCTCCACTCCAGAAAGTGAATTAAATAACATTTGTAGACCTGTATTGTTCAATCAAAAACACCTGATTTTTGACGAAAGAGATAACCACCCCCCCTTACGACATGCTTCAGAAACAAAAAAAATGGTTCATTTTCAAATGTTGCATCTTTGAACGACAATCCACATTTGTACGTGGATAAACACTTTTAGAGATAAAATTAGATGTTTAAAGTGATTTTCAAGCTTCCAGGGGCCCTAAACACAAGATTTGAGAAATGGGTAAAAGTGAATGAAAATGGCCAATTTACTCACTCTGAGGCCTTAAAAAGTGTTTCTCCTCCACGGGAAGTGAATTAAATACCATTTGGAGGCCTTTATTGTTCAAGCGAAAACGCCTGATTTTTGATGAAAGAGATAACCACCCCCCCTTACGACATGCTTCTGAAACTAAAAAAATGGTTCATTTTCAAATGTTGCGTCTTTTGAACTACAATTAACATTGTACGTGGATAATCACTTTTAGAGATAAAATGAGATGTTTAAAGTGATTTTCAAGCTTCCAGGGGCCCTAAACACGAGATTTGAGAAATGGGTAACCGTGAATGAAAATGGCCAATTTACTCACTCTGCGGCCTTAAAAAGTGTTTCTCCTCCACGGAAAGTGAATAAAATAACATTTGGATGCCTTTATTGTTCAATCAAAAACGCCCGTTTTTTGGTGAAAAAGATAACCACCCCCCCTTACGACATGCTTCAGAAACGAAAAAAATGTTCCATTTTCAAATGTTGCGTCTTTGAACTACAATTCACATTTGTACGTGGATGATCACTTTTAGAGATAAAATTAGATGTTTAAAGTGATTTACAAGCTTCCAGGGGCCCTAAACACAAGATGTGAGGAATGGGTAAATATGAATGAAAATGGCCAATTTATTCACTCTGAGGCCTTAAAAAGTTTTTCTCCACTCCAGAAAGTGAATTAAATAACATTTGTAGGCCTTTATTGTTCAATCAAAAACGCCCGATTTTTGACGAAAGAGATAACCACCCCCCCTTACGACATGCTTCAGAAACTAAAAAAATGGTCCGTTTTCAAATGTTGCCTCTTTGAACTACAATTCACATTTGTACGTGGAAAAGCACTTTTAAAGATCAAATGAGATGTTTAAAGTGATTTTCATGCTTCCAGGGGCCTTAAACACAAGATTTGAGGAATGGGTAAAAGTGAATGAAAATGGCCAATTTACTCACTCTGAGGCCTTAAAAAGTGTTTCTCCTCCACGGGAAGTGAATTAAATACCATTTGTAGGCCTTTATTGTTCAAGCAAAAACGCCCGATTATTGACGAAAGAGATAACCACCCCCCCTTACGACATGCTTCAGAAACGAAAAAAATGGTCCGTTTTCAAATGTTGCGTCTTTGAATGACAATCCACATTTGTACGTGGATAATCACTTTTAGAGCTAAAATTAGATGTTTAAAGTGATTTTCAAGCTTCCAGGGGCCCTAAACACAAGATTTGAGAAATGGGTAAAAGTGAATGAAAATGGCCAATTTACTCACTCTGAGGCCTTAAAAAGTGTTTCTCCTCCACGGGAAGAGAATTAAATACCATTTGGAGGCCTTTATTGTTCAAGCGAAAACGCCTGATTTTTGATGAAAGAGATAACCACCCCCCCCTTACGACATGCTTCTGAAACTAAAAAAAGGGTTCATTTTCAAATGTTGCGTCTTTGAACTACAATTCACATTTGTACGTGGATGATCACTTTTAGAGATAAAATTAAATGTTTAAAGTGATTTACAAGCTTCCAGGGGCCCTAAACACAAGATATGAGGAATGGGTAAATATGAATGAAAATGGCCAATTTATTCACTCTGAGGCCTTAAAAAGTTTTTCTCCACTCCAGAAAGTGAATTAAATAACATTTGAAGGCCTTTATTGTTCAATCAAAAACGCCCGATTTTTGACGAAAGAGATAACCACCCCCCCCTTCCGACATGCTTCAGAAACTAAAAAAATGGTCCGTTTTTAAATGTAGCCTCTTTGAACTACACTTCACATTTGTACGTGGAAAAGCACTTTTAAAGATCAAATGAGATGTTTAAAGTGATTTTCATGCTTCCAGGGGCCTTAAACACAAGATTTGAGGAATGGGTAAAAGTGAATGAAAATGGCCAATTTACTCACTCTGAGGCCTTAAAAAGTGTTTCTCCTCCACGGGAAGTGAATTAAATAACATTTGTAGGCCTTTATTGTTCAAGCTTGAACGGCCTATTATTGACGAAAGAGATAACCACCCCCCCTTACGACATGCTTCAGAAACGTAAAAAATGGCCCGTTTTCAAATGTTGCGTCTTTGACTGACAATCCACATTTGTACGTGGATAATCACTTTTAGAGCTAAAATTAGATGTTTAAAGTGATTTTCAAGCTTCCAGGGGCCCTAAACATGAGATTTGAAAAATGGGTAACTGTGAATGAAAATGGCCAATTTTTTCACTCTGCGGCCTTAAAAAGTGTTTCTCCTCCACGGAAAGTGAATAAAATAACATTTGGATGCCTTTATTGTTCAATCAAAAACGCCCAATTTTTGGTGAAAAAGATAACCACCCCCCCTTACGACATGCTTCAGAAACGAAAAAAATGGTCCATTTTCAAATGTTGCGTCTTTGAACTACAATTCACATTTGTACGTGGATAATCACTTTTAGAGATAAAATGAGATGTTTAAAGTGATTTTCAAGCTTCCAGGGGCCCTAAACACGAGATTTGAAAAATGGGTAACCGTGAATGAAAATGGCCAATTTTTTCACTCTGCGGCCTTAAAAAGTGTTTCTCCTCCACGGAAAGTGAATAAAATAACATTTGGATGCCTTTATTGTTCAATCAAAAACGCCTGTTTTTTGGTGAAAAAGATAACCACCCCCCCTTACGACATGCTTCAGAAACGTAAAAAATGGTCCATTTTCAAATGTTGCGTCATTGAACTACAATTCACATTTGTATGTAGATGATTACTTTTAGAGATAAAATTAGATGTTTAAAGTGATTTACAAGCTTTCAGGGGCCCTAAACACAAGATATGAGGAATGGGTAAATATAAATGAAAATGGCCAATTTATTCACTCTGAGGCCTTAAAAAGTTTTTCTCCACTCCAGAAAGTGAATTAAATGCCATTTGTAGACCTTTATTGTTCAATCAAAAACGCCCGATTTTTGACGAAAGAGATAACCACCCCCCCTTACGACATGCTTCAGAAACAAAAAAAATGGTTCATTTTCAAATGTTGCATCTTTGAACGACAATCCACATTTGTACGTGGATAAACACTTTTAGAGATAAAATTAGATGTTTAAAGTGATTTTCAAGCTTCCAGGGGCCCTAAACACAAGATTTGAGAAATGGGTAAAAGTGAATGAAAATGGCCAATTTACTCACTCTGAGGCCTTAAAAAGTGTTTCTCCTCAACGGGAAGTGAATTAAATAACATTTGTAGGCCTTTATTGTTCAAGCGAAAACGCCTGATTTTTGATGAAAGAGATAACCACCCCCCTTACGACATGCTTCTGAAACTAAAAAAATGGTTCATTTTCAAATGTTGCGTCTTTTGAACTACAATTAACATTGTACGTGGATAATCACTTTTAGAGATAAAATGAGATGTTTAAAGTGATTTTCAAGCTTCCAGGGGCACTAAACACGAGATTTGAGAAATGGGTAACCGTGAATGAAAATGGCCAATTTACTCACTCTGCGGCCTTAAAAAGTGTTTCTCCTCCACGGAAAGTGAATAAAATAACATTTGGATGCCTTTATTGTTCAATCAAAAACGCCCGTTTTTTGGTGAAAAAGATAACCACCCCCCCTTACGACATGCTTCAGAAACGAAAAAAAAATTCCATTTTCAAATGTTGCGTCTTTGAACTACAATTCACATTTGTACGTGGATGATCACTTTTAGAGATAAAATTCGATGTTTAAAGTGATTTACAAGCTTCCAGGGGCCCTAAACACAAGATGTGAGGAATGGGTAAATATGAATGAAAATGGCCAATTTATTCACTCTGAGGCCTTAAAAAGTTTTTCTCCACTCCAGAAAGTGAATTAAATAACATTTGTAGGCCTTTATTGTTCAATCAAAAACGCCCGATTTTTGACGAAAGAGATAACCACCCCCCCTTACGACATGCTTCAGAAACTAAAAAAATGGTCCGTTTTCAAATGTTGCCTCTTTGAACTACAATTCACATTTGTACGTGGAAAAGCACTTTTAAAGATCAAATGAGATGTTTAAAGTGATTTTCATGCTTCCAGGGGCCTTAAACACAAGATTTGAGGAATGGGTAAAAGTGAATGAAAATGGCCAATTTACTCACTCTGAGGCCTTCAAAAGTGTTCCTCCTCCACGGGAAGTGAATTAAATACCATTTGTAGGCCTTTATTGTTCAAGCGAAAACGCCCGATTATTGACGAAAGAGATAACCACCCCCCCTTACGACATGCTTCAGAAACGAAAAAAATGGTCCGTTTTCAAATGTTGCGTCTTTGAATGACAATCCACATTTGTACGTGGATAATCACTTTTAGAGCTAAAATTAGATGTTTAAAGTGATTTTCAAGCTTCCAGGGGCCCTAAACACAAGATTTGAGAAATGGGTAAAAGTGAATGAAAATGGCCAATTTACTCACTCTGAGGCCTTAAAAAGTGTTTCTCCTCCACGGGAAGTGAATTAAATACCATTTGGAGGCCTTTATTGTTCAAGCGAAAACGCCTGTTTTTTGATGAAAGAGATAACCACCCCCCCCTTACGACATGCTTCTGAAACTAAAAAAATGGTTCATTTTCAAATGTTGCGTCTTTGAACTACAATTCACATTTGTACGTGGATGATCACTTTTAGAGATAAAATTAGATGTTTAAAGTGATTTACAAGCTTCCAGGGGCCCTAAACACAAGATATGAGGAATGGGTAAATATGAATGAAAATGGCCAATTTATTCACTCTGAGGCCTTAAAAAGTTTTTCTCCACTCCAGAAAGTGAATTAAATAACATTTGTAGGCCTTTATTGTTCAATCAAAAACGCCCGATTTTTGACGAAAGAGATAACCACCCCCCCCTTCCGACATGCTTCAGAAACTAAAAAAATGGTCCGTTTTTAAATGTAGCCTCTTTGAACTACAATTCACATTTGTACGTGGAAAAGCACTTTTAAAGATCAAATGAGATGTTTAAAGTGATTTTCATGCTTCCAGGGGCCTTAAACACAAGATTTGAGGAATGGGTAAAAGTGAATGAAAATGGCCAATTTACTCACTCTGAGGCCTTAAAAAGTGTTTCTCCTCCACGGGAAGTGAATTAAATAACATTTGTAGGCCTTTATTGTTCAAGCTTGAACGGCCTATTATTGACGAAAGAGATAACCACCCCCCCTTACGACATGCTTCAGAAACGTAAAAAATGGCCCGTTTTCAAATGTTGCGTCTTTGACTGACAATCCACATTTGTACGTGGATAATCACTTTTAGAGCTAAAATTAGATGTTTAAAGTGATTTTCAAGCTTCCAGGGGCCCTAAACATGAGATTTGAAAAATGGGTAACTGTGAATGAAAATGGCCAATTTTTTCACTCTGCGGCCTTAAAAAGTGTTTCTCCTCCACGGAAAGTGAATAAAATAACATTTGGATGCCTTTATTGTTCAATCAAAAACGCCTGTTTTTTGGTGAAAAAGATAAACACCCCCCCTTACGACATGCTTCAGAAACGAAAAAAAATGGTCCATTTTCAAATGTTGCGTCTTTGAACTACAATTCACATTTGTATGTAGATGATTACTTTTAGAGATAAAATTAGATGTTTAAAGTGATTTACAAGCTTTCAGGGGCCCTAAACACAAGATATGAGGAATGGGTAAATATGAATAAAAAATGGCCAATTTATTCACTCTGAGGCCTTAAAAAGTTTTTCTCCACTCCAGAAAGTGAATTAAATAACATTTGTAGACCTTTATTGTTCAATCAAAAACGCCCGATTTTTGACGAAAGAGATAACCACCCCCCCTTACGACATGCTTCAGAAACAAAAAAAATGGTTCATTTTCAAATGTTGCATCTTTGAACGACAATCCACATTTGTACGTGGATAAACACTTTTAGAGATAAAATTAGATGTTTAAAGTGATTTTCAAGCTTCCAGGGGCCCTAAACACAAGATTTGAGAAATGGGTAAAAGTGAATGAAAATGGCCAATTTACTCACTCTGAGGCCTTAAAAAGTGTTTCTCCTCAACGGGAAGTGAATTAAATAACATTTGTAGGCCTTTATTGTTCAAGCGAAAACGCCTGATTTTTGATGAAAGAGATAACCACCCCCCTTACGACATGCTTCTGAAACTAAAAAAATGGTTCATTTTCAAATGTTGCGTCTTTTGAACTACAATTAACATTGTACGTGGATAATCACTTTTAGAGATAAAATGAGATGTTTAAAGTGATTTTCAAGCTTCCAGGGGCACTAAACACGAGATTTGAGAAATGGGTAACCGTGAATGAAAATGGCCAATTTACTCACTCTGCGGCCTTAAAAAGTGTTTCTCCTCCACGGAAAGTGAATAAAATAACATTTGGATGCCTTTATTGTTCAATCAAAAACGCCCGTTTTTTGGTGAAAAAGATAACCACCCCCCCTTACGACATGCTTCAGAAACGAAAAAAAATTTCCATTTTCAAATGTTGCATCTTTGAACTACAATTCACATTTGTACGTGGATGATCACTTTTAGAGATAAAATTCGATGTTTAAAGTGATTTACAAGCTTCCAGGGGCCCTAAACACAAGATGTGAGGAATGGGTAAATATGAATGAAAATGGCCAATTTATTCACTCTGAGGCCTTAAAAAGTTTTTCTCCACTCCAGAAAGTGAATTAAATAACATTTGTAGGCCTTTATTGTTCAATCAAAAACGCCCGATTTTTGACGAAAGAGATAACCACCCCCCCTTACGACATGCTTCAGAAACTAAAAAAATGGTCCGTTTTCAAATGTTGCCTCTTTGAACTACAATTCACATTTGTACGTGGAAAAGCACTTTTAAAGATCAAATGAGATGTTTAAAGTGATTTTCATGCTTCCAGGGGCCTTAAACACAAGATTTGAGGAATGGGTAAAAGTGAATGAAAATGGCCAATTTACTCACTCTGAGGCCTTCAAAAGTGTTCCTCCTCCACGGGAAGTGAATTAAATACCATTTGTAGGCCTTTATTGTTCAAGCAAAAACGCCCGATTATTGACGAAAGAGATAACCACCCCCCCTTACGACATGCTTCAGAAACGAAAAAAATGGTCCGTTTTCAAATGTTGCGTCTTTGAATGACAATCCACATTTGTACGTGGATAATCACTTTTAGAGCTAAAATTAGATGTTTAAAGTGATTTTCAAGCTTCCAGGGGCCCTAAACACAAGATTTGAGAAATGGGTAAAAGTGAATGAAAATGGCCAATTTACTCACTCTGAGGCCTTAAAAAGTGTTTCTCCTCCACGGGAAGTGAATTAAATACCATTTGGAGGCCTTTATTGTTCAAGCGAAAACGCCTGATTTTTGATGAAAGAGATAACCACCCCCCCCTTACGACATGCTTCTGAAACTAGAAAAATGGTTCATTTTCAAATGTTGCGTCTTTGAACTACAATTCACATTTGTACGTGGATGATCACTTTTAGAGATAAAATTAGATGTTTAAAGTGATTTACAAGCTTCCAGGGGCCCTAAACACAAGATATGAGGAATGGGTAAATATGAATGAAAATGGCCAATTTATTCACTCTGAGGCCTTAAAAAGTTTTTCTCCACTCCAGAAAGTGAATTAAATAACATTTGTAGGCCTTTATTGTTCAATCAAAAACGCCCGATTTTTGACGAAAGAGATAACCACCCCCCCCTTCCGACATGCTTCAGAAACTAAAAAAATGGTCCGTTTTTAAATGTAGCCTCTTTGAACTACAATTCACATTTGTACGTGGAAAAGCACTTTTAAAGATCAAATGAGATGTTTAAAGTGATTTTCATGCTTCCAGGGGCCTTAAACACAAGATTTGAGGAATGGGTAAAAGTGAATGAAAATGGCCAATTTACTCACTCTGAGGCCTTAAAAAGTGTTTCTCCTCCACGGGAAGTGAATTAAATAACATTTGTAGGCCTTTATTGTTCAAGCTTGAGCGGCCTATTATTGACGAAAGAGATAACCACCCCCCCTTACGACATGCTTCAGAAACGTAAAAAATGGCCCGTTTTCAAATGTTGCGTCTTTGACTGACAATCCACATTTGTACGTGGATAATCACTTTTAGAGCTAAAATTAGATGTTTAAAGTGATTTTCAAGCTTCCAGGGGCCCTAAACATGAGATTTGAAAAATGGGTAACTGTGAATGAAAATGGCCAATTTTTTCACTCTGCGGCCTTAAAAAGTGTTTCTCCTCCACGGAAAGTGAATAAAATAACATTTGGATGCCTTTATTGTTCAATCAAAAACGCCAGTTTTTTGGTGAAAAAGATAACCACCCCCCCTTACGACATGCTTCAGAAACGAAAAAAATGGTCCATTTTCAAATGTTGCGTCTTTGAACTACAATTCACATTTGTACGTGGATAATCACTTTTAGAGATAAAATGAGATGTTTAAAGTAATTTTCAAGCTTCCAGGGGCCCTAGACACGAGATTTGAAAAATGGGTAACCGTGAATGAAAATGGCCAATTTTTTCACTCTGCGGCCTTAAAAAGTGTTTCTCCTCCACGGAAAGTGAATAAAATAACATTTGGATGCCTTTATTGTTCAATCAAAAACGCCTGTTTTTTGGTGAAAAAGATAACCACCCCCCCTTACGACATGCTTCAGAAACGAAAAAAAATGGTCCATTTTCAAATGTTGCGTCTTTGAACTACAATTCACATTTGTATGTAGATGATTACTTTTAGAGATAAAATTAGATGTTTAAAGTGATTTACAAGCTTTCAGGGGCCCTAAACACAAGATATGAGGAATGGGTAAATATGAATAAAAAATGGCCAATTTATTCACTCTGAGGCCTTAAAAAGTTTTTCTCCACTCCAGAAAGTGAATTAAATAACATTTGTAGACCTTTATTGTTCAATCAAAAACGCCCGATTTTTGACGAAAGAGATAACCACCCCCCCTTACGACATGCTTCAGAAACAAAAAAAATGGTTCATTTTCAAATGTTGCATCTTTGAACGACAATCCACATTTGTACGTGGATAAACACTTTTAGAGATAAAATTAGATGTTTAAAGTGATTTTCAAGCTTCCAGGGGCCCTAAACACAAGATTTGAGAAATGGGTAAAAGTGAATGAAAATGGCCAATTTACTCACTCTGAGGCCTTAAAAAGTGTTTCTCCTCAACGGGAAGTGAATTAAATAACATTTGTAGGCCTTTATTGTTCAAGCAAAAACGCCCGATTATTGACGAAAGAGATAACCACCCCCCCTTACGACATGCTTCAGAAACGAAAAAAATGGTCCGTTTTCAAATGTTGCGTCTTTGAATGACAATCCACATTTGTACGTGGATAATCACTTTTAGAGCTAAAATTAGATGTTTAAAGTGATTTTCAAGCTTCCAGGGGCCCTAAACACAAGATTTGAGAAATGGGTAAAAGTGAATGAAAATGGCCAATTTACTCACTCTGAGGCCTTAAAAAGTGTTTCTCCTCAACGGGAAGTGAATTAAATAACATTTGTAGGCCTTTATTGTTCAAGCGAAAACGCCTGATTTTTGATGAAAGAGATAACCACCCCCCTTACGACATGCTTCTGAAACTAAAAAAATGGTTCATTTTCAAATGTTGCGTCTTTTGAACTACAATTAACATTGTACGTGGATAATCACTTTTAGAGATAAAATGAGATGTTTAAAGTGATTTTCAAGCTTCCAGGGGCCCTAAACACAAGATTTGAGAAATGGGTAACCGTGAATGAAAATGGCCAATTTACTCACTCTGCGGCCTTAAAAAGTGTTTCTCCTCCACGGAAAGTGAATAAAATAACATTTGGATGCCTTTATTGTTCAATCAAAAACGCCCGTTTTTTGGTGAAAAAGATAACCACCCCCCCTTACGACATGCTTCAGAAACGAAAAAAATGTTCCATTTTCAAATGTTGCGTCTTTGAACTACAATTCACATTTGTACGTGGATGATCACTTTTAGAGATAAAATTCGATGTTTAAAGTGATTTACAAGCTTCCAGGGGCCCTAAACACAAGATGTGAGGAATGGGTAAATATGAATGAAAATGGCCAATTTATTCACTCTGAGGCCTTAAAAAGTTTTTCTCCACTCCAGAAAGTGAATTAAATAACATTTGTAGGCCTTTATTGTTCAATCAAAAACGCCCGATTTTTGACGAAAGAGATAACCACCCCCCCTTACGACATGCTTCAGAAACTAAAAAAATGGTCCGTTTTCAAATGTTGCCTCTTTGAACTACAATTCACATTTGTACGTGGAAAAGCACTTTTAAAGATCAAATGAGATGTTTAAAGTGATTTTCATGCTTCCAGGGGCCTTAAACACAAGATTTGAGGAATGGGTAAAAGTGAATGAAAATGGCCAATTTACTCACTCTGAGGCCTTAAAAAGTGTTTCTCCTCCACGGGAAGTGAATTAAATACCATTTGTAGGCCTTTATTGTTCAAGCGAAAACGCCCGATTATTGACGAAAGAGATAACCACCCCCCCTTACGACATGCTTCAGAAACGAAGAAAATGGTCCGTTTTCAAATGTTGCGTCTTTGAATGACAATCCACATTTGTACGTGGATAATCACTTTTAGAGCTAAAATTAGATGTTTAAAGTGATTTTCAAGCTTCCAGGGGCCCTAAACACGAGATTTGAGAAATGGGTAAAAGTGAATGAAAATGGCCAATTTACTCACTCTGAGGCCTTAAAAACTGTTTCTCCTCCACGGGAAGTGAATTAAATACCATTTGCAGGCCTTTATTGTTCAAGCGAAAACGCCTGATTTTTGATGAAAGAGATAACCACCCCCCCTTACGACATGCTTCTGAAACTAAAAAAATGGTTCATTTTCAAATGTTGCGTCTTTTGAACTACAATTAACATTGTATGTGGATAATCACTTTTAGAGATAAAATTAGATGTTTAAAGTGATTTACAAGCTTCCAGGGGCCCTAAACACAAGATATGAGGAATGGGTAAATATGAATAAAAATGGCCAATTTATTCACTCTGAGGCCTTAAAAAGTTTTTCTCCACTCCAGAAAGTAATTAAATAACATTTGTAGACCTTTATTGTTCAATCAAAAACGCCCGATTTTTGACGAAAGAGATAACCACCCCCCCTTACGACATGCTTTAGAAACAAAAAAATCGTTCATTTTCAAATGTTGCATCTTTGAACGACAATTCACATTTGTACGTGGATAAACACTTTTAGAGATAAAATTAGATGTTTAAAGTGATTTTCAAGCTTCCAGGGGCCCTAAACACAAGATTTGAGAAATGGGTAAAAGTGAATGAAAATGGCCAATTTACTCACTCTGAGGCCTTAAAAAGTGTTTCTCCTCAACGGGAAGTGAATTAAATAACATTTGTAGGCCTTTATTGTTCAAGCGAAAACGCCCGATTATTGACGAAAGAGATAACCACCCCCCCTTACGACATCCTTCAGAAACGAAAAAAATGGTCGGTTTTCAAATGTTGCGTCTTTGAATGACAATCCACATTTGTACGTGGATAATCACTTTTAGAGCTAAAATTAGATGTTTAAAGTGATTTTCAAGCTTCCAGGGGCCCTAAACACAAGATTTGAGAAATGGGTAAAAGTGAATGAAAATGGCCAATTTACTCACTCTGAGGCCTTAAAAAGTGTTTCTCCTGCACGGGAAGTGAATTAAATACCATTTAGAGGCCTTTATTGTTCAAGCAAAAACGCCTGATTTTTGATGAAAGAGATAACCACCCCCCCTTACGACATGCTTCTGAAACTAAAAAAATGGTTCATTTTCAAATGTTGCGTCTTTTGAACTACAATTAACATTGTACGTGGATAATCACTTTTAGAGATAAAATGAGATGTTTAAAGTGATTTTCAAGCTTCCAGGGGCCCTAAACACGAGATTTGAAAAATGGGTAACCGTGAATGAAAATGGCCAATTTTTTCACTCTGCGGCCTTAAAAAGTGTTTCTCCTCCACGGAAAGTGAATAAAATAACATTTGGATGCCTTTATTGTTCAATCAAAAACGCCCGTTTTTTGGTGAAAAAGATAACCACCCCCCTTACGACATGCTTCAGAAACGACAAAAATGGTCCATTTTCAAATGTTGCGTCTTTGAACTACAATTCCCATTTGTACGTGGATGATCACTTTTAGAGATAAAATTAGATGTTTAAAGTGATTTACAAGCTTCCAGGGGCCCTAAACACAAGATATGAGGAATGGGTAAATATGAATGAAAATGGCCAATTTATTCACTCTGAGGCCTTAAAAAGTTTTTCTCCACTCCAGAAAGTGAATTAAATAACATTTGTAGACCTTTATTGTTCAATCAAAACGCCCGATTTTTGACGAAAGAGATAACCACCCCCCTTACGACATGCTTCAGAAACAAAAAAAATGGTTCATTTTCAAATGTTGCCTCTTTGAACTACAATTCACATTTGTACGTGGATACACATTTTTAGAGATAAAATGAGATGTTTAAAGTGATTTTCAAGCTTCCAGGGGCCCTAAACACAAGATTTGAGAAATGGGAAAAAGTGAATGAAAATGGCCAATTTACTCACTCTGAGGCCTTAAAAAGTGTTTCTCCTCCACGGGAAGTGAATTAAATACCATTTGGAGGTCTTTATTGTTCAAGCGAAAACGCCTGATTTTTGATGAAAGAGATAACCACCCCCCCTTACGACATGCTTCTGAAACTGAAAAAATGGTTCATTTTCAAATGTTGCGTCTTTGAACCACAATTAACATTTGTACGTGGATAAACACTTTTAGAGCTAAAATTAGATGTTTAAAGTGACTTTCAAGCTTCCAGGGGCCCTAAACACGAGATTTGAGAAATGGGTAAACGTGAATGAAAATGGCCAATTTACTCACTCTGCGGCCTTAAAAAGTGTTTCTCCTCCACGGAAAGTGAATAAAATAACATTTGGATGCCTTTATTGTTCAATCAAAAACGCCCGTTTTTGGTGAAAAAGATAACCACCCCCCCTTACGACATGCTTCAGAAACAAAAAAAATGGTCCATTTTCAAATGTTGCGTCTTTGAACTACAATTCACATTTGTACGTGGATAATCACTTTTAGAGATAAAATTAGATGTTTAAAGTGATTTACAAGCTTCCAGGGGCCCTAAACACAAGATATGAGGAATGGGTAAATATGAATGAAAATGGCCAATTTATTCACTCTGAGGCCTTAAAAAGTTTTTCTCCACTCCAGAAAGTGAATTAAATAACATTTGTAGACCTTTGTTGTTCAATCAAAAACGCCCGATTTTTGACGAAAGAGATAACCACCCCCCCTTACGACATGCTTCAGAAACAAAAAAAATGGTTCATTTTCAAATGTTGCATCTTTGAACGACAATCCACATTTGTACGTGGATAAAAACTTTTAGAGATAAAATTAGATGTTTAAAGTGATTTTCAAGCTTCCAGGGGCCCTAAACACAAGATTTGAGAAATGGGTAAAAGTGAATGAAAATGGCCAATTTACTCACTCTGAGGCCTTAAAAAGTGTTTCTCCTCAACGGGAAGTGAATTAAATAACATTTGTAGGCCTTTATTGTTCAAGCGATAACGCCCGATTATTGACGAAAGAGATAACCACCCCCCCTTACGACATGCTTCAGAAACGAAAAAAATGGTCCATTTTCAAATGTTGCGTCTTTGAATGACAATCCACATTTGTACGTGGATAATCACTTTTAGAGATAAAATTAGATGTTTAAAGTGATTTACAAGCTTCCAGGGGCCCTAAACACAAGATATGAGGAATGGGTAAAAGTGAATGAAAATGGCCAATTTACTCACTCTGAGGCCTTAAAAAGTGTTTCTCCTCCACGGGAAGTGAATTAAATACCATTTGGAGGCCTTTATTGTTCAAGCGAAAACGCCTGATTTTTGATGAAAGAGATAACCACCCCCCCTTACGACATGCTTCTGAAACTAAAAAAATGGTTCATTTTCAAATGTTGCGTCTTTTGAACTACAATTAACATTGTACGTGGATAATCACTTTTAGAGATAAAATGAGATGTTTAAAGTGATTTTCAAGCTTCCAGGGGCCCTAAACACGAGATTTGAAAAATGGGTAACCGTGAATGAAAATGGCCAATTTTTTCACTCTGCGGCCTTAAAAAGTGTTTCTCCTCCACGGAAAGTGAATAAAATAACATTTGGATGCCTTTATTGTTCAATCAAAAACGCCCGTTTTTTGGTGAAAAAGATAACCACCCCCCTTACGACATGCTTCAGAAACGACAAAAATGGTCCATTTTCAAATGTTGCGTCTTTGAACTACAATTCCCATTTGTACGTGGATGATCACTTTTAGAGATAAAATTAGATGTTTAAAGTGATTTACAAGCTTCCAGGGGCCCTAAACACAAGATATGAGGAATGGGTAAATATGAATGAAAATGGCCAATTTATTCACTCTGAGGCCTTAAAAAGTTTTTCTCCACTCCAGAAAGTGAATTAAATAACATTTGTAGACCTTTATTGTTCAATCAAAACGCCCGATTTTTGACGAAAGAGATAACCACCCCCCTTACGACATGCTTCAGAAACAAAAAAAATGGTTCATTTTCAAATGTTGCCTCTTTGAACTACAATTCACATTTGTACGTGGATACACATTTTTAGAGATAAAATGAGATGTTTAAAGTGATTTTCAAGCTTCCAGGGGCCCTAAACACAAGATTTGAGAAATGGGAAAAAGTGAATGAAAATGGCCAATTTACTCACTCTGAGGCCTTAAAAAGTGTTTCTCCTCCACGGGAAGTGAATTAAATACCATTTGGAGGTCTTTATTGTTCAAGCGAAAACGCCTGATTTTTGATGAAAGAGATAACCACCCCCCCTTACGACATGCTTCTGAAACTGAAAAAGTGGTTCATTTTCAAATGTTGCGTCTTTGAACCACAATTAACATTTGTACGTGGATAAACACTTTTAGAGCTAAAATTAGATGTTTAAAGTGACTTTCAAGCTTCCAGGGGCCCTAAACACGAGATTTGAGAAATGGGTAAACGTGAATGAAAATGGCCAATTTACTCACTCTGCGGCCTTAAAAAGTGTTTCTCCTCCACGGAAAGTGAATAAAATAACATTTGGATGCCTTTATTGTTCAATCAAAAACGCCCGTTTTTGGTGAAAAAGATAACCACCCCCCTTACGACATGCTTCAGAAACAAAAAAAATGGTCCATTTTCAAATGTTGCGTCTTTGAACTACAATTCACATTTGTACGTGGATAATCACTTTTAGAGATAAAATTAGATGTTTAAAGTGATTTACAAGCTTCCAGGGGCCCTAAACACAAGATATGAGGAATGGGTAAATATGAATGAAAATGGCCAATTTATTCACTCTGAGGCCTTAAAAAGTTTTTCTCCACTCCAGAAAGTGAATTAAATAACATTTGTAGACCTTTGTTGTTCAATCAAAAACGCCCGATTTTTGACGAAAGAGATAACCACCACCCCTTACGACATGCTTCAGAAACGAAAAAAATGGTCGGTTTTCAAATGTTGCGTCTTTGAATGACAATCCACATTTGTACGTGGATAATCACTTTTAGAGCTAAAATTAGATGTTTAAAGTGATTTTCAAGCTTCCAGGGGCCCTAAACACAAGATTTGAGAAATGGGTAAAAGTGAATGAAAATGGCCAATTTACTCACTCTGAGGCCTTAAAAAGTGTTTCTCCTGCACGGGAAGTGAATTAAATACCATTTAGAGGCCTTTATTGTTCAAGCAAAAACGCCTGATTTTTGATGAAAGAGATAACCACCCCCCCTTACGACATGCTTCTGAAACTAAAAAAATGGTTCATTTTCAAATGTTGCGTCTTTTGAACTACAATTAACATTGTACGTGGATAATCACTTTTAGAGATAAAATGAGATGTTTAAAGTGATTTTCAAGCTTCCAGGGGCCCTAAACACGAGATTTGAAAAATGGGTAACCGTGAATGAAAATGGCCAATTTTTTCACTCTGCGGCCTTAAAAAGTGTTTCTCCTCCACGGAAAGTGAATAAAATAACATTTGGATGCCTTTATTGTTCAATCAAAAACGCCCGTTTTTTGGTGAAAAAGATAACCACCCCCCTTACGACATGCTTCAGAAACGACAAAAATGGTCCATTTTCAAATGTTGCGTCTTTGAACTACAATTCCCATTTGTACGTGGATGATCACTTTTAGAGATAAAATTAGATGTTTAAAGTGATTTACAAGCTTCCAGGGGCCCTAAACACAAGATATGAGGAATGGGTAAATATGAATGAAAATGGCCAATTTATTCACTCTGAGGCCTTAAAAAGTTTTTCTCCACTCCAGAAAGTGAATTAAATAACATTTGTAGACCTTTGTTGTTCAATCAAAAACGCCCGATTTTTGACGAAAGAGATAACCACCCCCCCTTACGACATGCTTCAGAAACAAAAAAATCGTTCATTTTCAAATGTTGCATCTTTGAACGACAATTCACATTTGTACGTGGATAAACACTTTTAGAGATAAAATTAGATGTTTAAAGTGATTTTCAAGCTTCCAGGGGCCCTAAACACAAGATTTGAGAAATGGGTAAAAGTGAATGAAAATGGCCAATTTACTCACTCTGAGGCCTTAAAAAGTGTTTCTCCTCAACGGGAAGTGAATTAAATAACATTTGTAGGCCTTTATTGTTCAAGCTTGAACGGCCTATTATTGACGAAAGAGATAACCACCCCCCCTTACGACATGCTTCAGAAACGTAAAAAATGGCCCGTTTTCAAATGTTGCGTCTTTGACTGACAATCCACATTTGTACGTGGATAATCACTTTTAGAGCTAAAATTAGATGTTTAAAGTGATTTTCAAGCTTCCAGGGGCCCTAAACATGAGATTTGAAAAATGGGTAACTGTGAATGAAAATGGCCAATTTTTTCACTCTGCGGCCTTAAAAAGTGTTTCTCCTCCACGGAAAGTGAATAAAATAACATTTGGATGCCTTTATTGTTCAATCAAAAACGCCCAATTTTTGGTGAAAAAGATAACCACCCCCCCTTACGACATGCTTCAGAAACGAAAAAAATGGTCCATTTTCAAATGTTGCGTCTTTGAACTACAATTCACATTTGTACGTGGATAATCACTTTTAGAGATAAAATGAGATGTTTAAAGTGATTTTCAAGCTTCCAGGGGCCCTAAACACGAGATTTGAAAAATGGGTAACCGTGAATGAAAATGGCCAATTTTTTCACTCTGCGGCCTTAAAAAGTGTTTCTCCTCCACGGAAAGTGAATAAAATAACATTTGGATGCCTTTATTGTTCAATCAAAAACGCCTGTTTTTTGGTGAAAAAGATAACCACCCCCCCTTACGACATGCTTCAGAAACGTAAAAAATGGTCCATTTTCAAATGTTGCGTCTTTGAACTACAATTCACATTTGTATGTAGATGATTACTTTTAGAGATAAAATTAGATGTTTAAAGTGATTTACAAGCTTTCAGGGGCCCTAAACACAAGATATGAGGAATGGGTAAATATAAATGAAAATGGCCAATTTATTCACTCTGAGGCCTTAAAAAGTTTTTCTCCACTCCAGAAAGTGAATTAAATGCCATTTGTAGACCTTTATTGTTCAATCAAAAACGCCCGATTTTTGACGAAAGAGATAACCACCCCCCCTTACGACATGCTTCAGAAACAAAAAAAATGGTTCATTTTCAAATGTTGCATCTTTGAACGACAACCCACATTTGTACGTGGATAAACACTTTTAGAGATAAAATTAGATGTTTAAAGTGATTTTCAAGCTTCCAGGGGCCCTAAACACAAGATTTGAGAAATGGGTAAAAGTGAATGAAAATGGCCAATTTACTCACTCTGAGGCCTTAAAAAGTGTTTCTCCTCAACGGGAAGTGAATTAAATAACATTTGTAGGCCTTTATTGTTCAAGCGAAAACGCCTGATTTTTGATGAAAGAGATAACCACCCCCCTTACGACATGCTTCTGAAACTAAAAAAATGGTTCATTTTCAAATGTTGCGTCTTTTGAACTACAATTAACATTGTACGTGGATAATCACTTTTAGAGATAAAATGAGATGTTTAAAGTGATTTTCAAGCTTCCAGGGGCACTAAACACGAGATTTGAGAAATGGGTAACCGTGAATGAAAATGGCCAATTTACTCACTCTGCGGCCTTAAAAAGTGTTTCTCCTCCACGGAAAGTGAATAAAATAACATTTGGATGCCTTTATTGTTCAATCAAAAACGCCCGTTTTTTGGTGAAAAAGATAACCACCCCCCCTTACGACATGCTTCAGAAACGAAAAAATTTTTCCATTTTCAAATGTTGCGTCTTTGAACTACAATTCACATTTGTACGTGGATGATCACTTTTAGAGATAAAATTCGATGTTTAAAGTGATTTACAAGCTTCCAGGGGCCCTAAACACAAGATGTGAGGAATGGGTAAATATGAATGAAAATGGCCAATTTATTCACTCTGAGGCCTTAAAAAGTTTTTCTCCACTCCAGAAAGTGAATTAAATAACATTTGTAGGCCTTTATTGTTCAATCAAAAACGCCCGATTTTTGACGAAAGAGATAACCACCCCCCCTTACGACATGCTTCAGAAACTAAAAAAATGGTCCGTTTTCAAATGTTGCCTCTTTGAACTACAATTCACATTTGTACGTGGAAAAGCACTTTTAAAGATCAAATGAGATGTTTAAAGTGATTTTCATGCTTCCAGGGGCCTTTAACACAAGATTTGAGGAATGGGTAAAAGTGAATGAAAATGGCCAATTTACTCACTCTGAGGCCTTAAAAAGTGTTTCTCCTCCACGGGAAGTGAATTAAATACCATTTGTAGGCCTTTATTGTTCAAGCGAAAACGCCCGATTATTGACGAAAGAGATAACCACCCCCCCTTACGACATGCTTCAGAAACGAAAAAAATGGTCCGTTTTCAAATGTTGCGTCTTTGAATGACAATCCACATTTGTACGTGGAAAATCACTTTTAGAGCTAAAATTAGATGTTTAAAGTGATTTTCAAGCTTCCAGGGGCCCTAAACACGAGATTTGAGAAATGGGTAAAAGTGAATGAAAATGGCCAATTTACTCACTCTGAGGCCTTAAAAAGTGTTTCTCCTCAACGGGAAGTGAATTAAATAACATTTGTAGGCCTTTATTGTTCAAGCGAAAACGCCCGATTATTGACGAAAGAGATAACCACCCCCCCTTACGACATGCTTCAGAAACGAAAAAAATGGTCGGTTTTCAAATGTTGCGTCTTTGAATGACAATCCACATTTGTACGTGGATAATCACTTTTAGAGCTAAAATTAGATGTTTAAAGTGATTTTCAAGCTTCCAGGGGCCCTAAACACAAGATTTGAGAAATGGGTAAAAGTGAATGAAAATGGCCAATTTACTCACTCTGAGGCCTTAAAAAGTGTTTCTCCTGCACGGGAAGTGAATTAAATACCATTTAGAGGCCTTTATTGTTCAAGCAAAAACGCCTGATTTTTGATGAAAGAGATAACCACCCCCCCTTACGACATGCTTCTGAAACTAAAAAAATGGTTCATTTTCAAATGTTGCGTCTTTTGAACTACAATTAACATTGTACGTGGATAATCACTTTTAGAGATAAAATGAGATGTTTAAAGTGATTTTCAAGCTTCCAGGGGCCCTAAACACGAGATTTGAAAAATGGGTAACCGTGAATGAAAATGGCCAATTTTTTCACTCTGCGGCCTTAAAAAGTGTTTCTCCTCCACGGAAAGTGAATAAAATAACATTTGGATGCCTTTATTGTTCAATCAAAAACGCCCGTTTTTTGGTGAAAAAGATAACCACCCCCCTTACGACATGCTTCAGAAACGACAAAAATGGTCCATTTTCAAATGTTGCGTCTTTGAACTACAATTCCCATTTGTACGTGGATGATCACTTTTAGAGATAAAATTAGATGTTTAAAGTGATTTACAAGCTTCCAGGGGCCCTAAACACAAGATATGAGGAATGGGTAAATATGAATGAAAATGGCCAATTTATTCACTCTGAGGCCTTAAAAAGTTTTTCTCCACTCCAGAAAGTGAATTAAATAACATTTGTAGACCTTTATTGTTCAATCAAAACGCCCGATTTTTGACGAAAGAGATAACCACCCCCCTTACGACATGCTTCAGAAACAAAAAAAATGGTTCATTTTCAAATGTTGCCTCTTTGAACTACAATTCACATTTGTACGTGGATACACATTTTTAGAGATAAAATGAGATGTTTAAAGTGATTTTCAAGCTTCCAGGGGCCCTAAACACAAGATTTGAGAAATGGGAAAAAGTGAATGAAAATGGCCAATTTACTCACTCTGAGGCCTTAAAAAGTGTTTCTCCTCCACGGGAAGTGAATTAAATACCATTTGGAGGTCTTTATTGTTCAAGCGAAAACGCCTGATTTTTGATGAAAGAGATAACCACCCCCCCTTACGACATGCTTCTGAAACTGAAAAAATGGTTCATTTTCAAATGTTGCGTCTTTGAACCACAATTAACATTTGTACGTGGATAAACACTTTTAGAGCTAAAATTAGATGTTTAAAGTGACTTTCAAGCTTCCAGGGGCCCTAAACACGAGATTTGAGAAATGGGTAAACGTGAATGAAAATGGCCAATTTACTCACTCTGCGGCCTTAAAAAGTGTTTCTCCTCCACGGAAAGTGAATAAAATAACATTTGGATGCCTTTATTGTTCAATCAAAAACGCCCGTTTTTGGTGAAAAAGATAACCACCCCCCCTTACGACATGCTTCAGAAACAAAAAAAATGGTCCATTTTCAAATGTTGCGTCTTTGAACTACAATTCACATTTGTACGTGGATAATCACTTTTAGAGATAAAATTAGATGTTTAAAGTGATTTACAAGCTTCCAGGGGCCCTAAACACAAGATATGAGGAATGGGTAAATATGAATGAAAATGGCCAATTTATTCACTCTGAGGCCTTAAAAAGTTTTTCTCCACTCCAGAAAGTGAATTAAATAACATTTGTAGACCTTTGTTGTTCAATCAAAAACGCCCGATTTTTGACGAAAGAGATAACCACCCCCCCTTACGACATGCTTCAGAAACAAAAAAAATGGTTCATTTTCAAATGTTGCATCTTTGAACGACAATCCACATTTGTACGTGGATAAAAACTTTTAGAGATAAAATTAGATGTTTAAAGTGATTTTCAAGCTTCCAGGGGCCCTAAACACAAGATTTGAGAAATGGGTAAAAGTGAATGAAAATGGCCAATTTACTCACTCTGAGGCCTTAAAAAGTGTTTCTCCTCAACGGGAAGTGAATTAAATAACATTTGTAGGCCTTTATTGTTCAAGCGATAACGCCCGATTATTGACGAAAGAGATAACCACCCCCCCTTACGACATGCTTCAGAAACGAAAAAAATGGTCCATTTTCAAATGTTGCGTCTTTGAATGACAATCCACATTTGTACGTGGATAATCACTTTTAGAGATAAAATTAGATGTTTAAAGTGATTTACAAGCTTCCAGGGGCCCTAAACACAAGATATGAGGAATGGGTAAAAGTGAATGAAAATGGCCAATTTACTCACTCTGAGGCCTTAAAAAGTGTTTCTCCTCCACGGGAAGTGAATTAAATACCATTTGGAGGCCTTTATTGTTCAAGCGAAAACGCCTGATTTTTGATGAAAGAGATAACCACCCCCCCTTACGACATGCTTCTGAAACTAAAAAAATGGTTCATTTTCAAATGTTGCGTCTTTTGAACTACAATTAACATTGTACGTGGATAATCACTTTTAGAGATAAAATGAGATGTTTAAAGTGATTTTCAAGCTTCCAGGGGCCCTAAACACGAGATTTGAAAAATGGGTAACCGTGAATGAAAATGGCCAATTTTTTCACTCTGCGGCCTTAAAAAGTGTTTCTCCTCCACGGAAAGTGAATAAAATAACATTTGGATGCCTTTATTGTTCAATCAAAAACGCCCGTTTTTTGGTGAAAAAGATAACCACCCCCCTTACGACATGCTTCAGAAACGACAAAAATGGTCCATTTTCAAATGTTGCGTCTTTGAACTACAATTCCCATTTGTACGTGGATGATCACTTTTAGAGATAAAATTAGATGTTTAAAGTGATTTACAAGCTTCCAGGGGCCCTAAACACAAGATATGAGGAATGGGTAAATATGAATGAAAATGGCCAATTTATTCACTCTGAGGCCTTAAAAAGTTTTTCTCCACTCCAGAAAGTGAATTAAATAACATTTGTAGACCTTTATTGTTCAATCAAAACGCCCGATTTTTGACGAAAGAGATAACCACCCCCCTTACGACATGCTTCAGAAACAAAAAAAATGGTTCATTTTCAAATGTTGCCTCTTTGAACTACAATTCACATTTGTACGTGGATACACATTTTTAGAGATAAAATGAGATGTTTAAAGTGATTTTCAAGCTTCCAGGGGCCCTAAACACAAGATTTGAGAAATGGGAAAAAGTGAATGAAAATGGCCAATTTACTCACTCTGAGGCCTTAAAAAGTGTTTCTCCTCCATGGGAAGTGAATTAAATACCATTTGGAGGTCTTTATTGTTCAAGCGAAAACGCCTGATTTTTGATGAAAGAGATAACCACCCCCCCTTACGACATGCTTCTGAAACTGAAAAAATGGTTCATTTTCAAATGTTGCGTCTTTGAACCACAATTAACATTTGTACGTGGATAAACACTTTTAGAGCTAAAATTAGATGTTTAAAGTGACTTTCAAGCTTCCAGGGGCCCTAAACACGAGATTTGAGAAATGGGTAAACGTGAATGAAAATGGCCAATTTACTCACTCTGCGGCCTTAAAAAGTGTTTCTCCTCCACGCAAAGTGAATAAAATAACATTTGGATGCCTTTATTGTTCAATCAAAAACGCCCGTTTTTGGTGAAAAAGATAACCACCCCCCTTACGACATGCTTCAGAAACAAAAAAAATGGTCCATTTTCAAATGTTGCGTCTTTGAACTACAATTCACATTTGTACGTGGATAATCACTTTTAGAGATAAAATTAGATGTTTAAAGTGATTTACAAGCTTCCAGGGGCCCTAAACACAAGATATGAGGAATGGGTAAATATGAATGAAAATGGCCAATTTATTCACTCTGAGGCCTTAAAAAGTTTTTCTCCACTCCAGAAAGTGATTAAATAACATTTGTAGACCTTTGTTGTTCAATCAAAAACGCCCGATTTTTGACGAAAGAGATAACCACCCCCCCTTACGACATGCTTCAGAAACGAAAAAAATGGTCGGTTTTCAAATGTTGCGTCTTTGAATGACAATCCACATTTGTACGTGGATAATCACTTTTAGAGCTAAAATTAGATGTTTAAAGTGATTTTCAAGCTTCCAGGGGCCCTAAACACAAGATTTGAGAAATGGGTAAAAGTGAATGAAAATGGCCAATTTACTCACTCTGAGGCCTTAAAAAGTGTTTCTCCTGCACGGGAAGTGAATTAAATACCATTTAGAGGCCTTTATTGTTCAAGCAAAAACGCCTGATTTTTGATGAAAGAGATAACCACCCCCCCTTACGACATGCTTCTGAAACTAAAAAAATGGTTCATTTTCAAATGTTGCGTCTTTTGAACTACAATTAACATTGTACGTGGATAATCACTTTTAGAGATAAAATGAGATGTTTAAAGTGATTTTCAAGCTTCCAGGGGCCCTAAACACGAGATTTGAAAAATGGGTAACCGTGAATGAAAATGGCCAATTTTTTCACTCTGCGGCCTTAAAAAGTGTTTCTCCTCCACGGAAAGTGAATAAAATAACATTTGGATGCCTTTATTGTTCAATCAAAAACGCCCGTTTTTTGGTGAAAAAGATAACCACCCCCCTTACGACATGCTTCAGAAACGACAAAAATGGTCCATTTTCAAATGTTGCGTCTTTGAACTACAATTCCCATTTGTACGTGGATGATCACTTTTAGAGATAAAATTAGATGTTTAAAGTGATTTACAAGCTTCCAGGGGCCCTAAACACAAGATATGAGGAATGGGTAAATATGAATGAAAATGGCCAATTTATTCACTCTGAGGCCTTAAAAAGTTTTTCTCCACTCCAGAAAGTGAATTAAATAACATTTGTAGACCTTTGTTGTTCAATCAAAAACGCCCGATTTTTGACGAAAGAGATAACCACCCCCCCTTACGACATGCTTCAGAAACAAAAAAATCGTTCATTTTCAAATGTTGCATCTTTGAACGACAATTCACATTTGTACGTGGATAAACACTTTTAGAGATAAAATTAGATGTTTAAAGTGATTTTCAAGCTTCCAGGGGCCCTAAACACAAGATTTGAGAAATGGGTAAAAGTGAATGAAAATGGCCAATTTACTCACTCTGAGGCCTTAAAAAGTGTTTCTCCTCAACGGGAAGTGAATTAAATAACATTTGTAGGCCTTTATTGTTCAAGCTTGAACGGCCTATTTTTGACGAAAGAGATAACCACCCCCCCTTACGACATGCTTCAGAAACGTAAAAAATGGCCCGTTTTCAAATGTTGCGTCTTTGACTGACAATCCACATTTGTACGTGGATAATCACTTTTAGAGCTAAAATTAGATGTTTAAAGTGATTTTCAAGCTTCCAGGGGCCCTAAACATGAGATTTGAAAAATGGGTAACTGTGAATGAAAATGGCCAATTTTTTCACTCTGCGGCCTTAAAAAGTGTTTCTCCTCCACGGAAAGTTAATAAAATAACATTTGGATGCCTTTATTGTTCAATCAAAAACGCCCAATTTTTGGTGAAAAAGATAACCACCCCCCCTTACGACATGCTTCAGAAACGAAAAAAAATGGTCCATTTTCAAATGTTGCGTCTTTGAACTACAATTCACATTTGTACGTGGATAATCACTTTTAGAGATAAAATGAGATGTTTAAAGTGATTTTCAAGCTTCCAGGGGCCCTAAACACGAGATTTGAAAAATGGGTAACCGTGAATGAAAATGGCCAATTTTTTCACTCTGCGGCCTTAAAAAGTGTTCATCCTCCACGGAAAGTGAATAAAATAACATTTGGATGCCTTTATTGTTCAATCAAAAACGCCTGTTTTTTGGTGAAAAAGATAACCACCCCCCCTTACGACATGCTTCAGAAACGTAAAAAATGGTCCATTTTCAAATGTTGCGTCTTTGAACTACAATTCACATTTGTATGTAGATGATTACTTTTAGAGATAAAATTAGATGTTTAAAGTGATTTACAAGCTTTCAGGGGCCCTAAACACAAGATATGAGGAATGGGTAAATATAAATGAAAATGGCCAATTTATTCACTCTGAGGCCTTAAAAAGTTTTTCTCCACTCCAGAAAGTGAATTAAATGCCATTTGTAGACCTTTATTGTTCAATCAAAAACGCCCGATTTTTGACGAAAGAGATAACCACCCCCCCTTACGACATGCTTCAGAAACAAAAAAAATGGTTCATTTTCAAATGTTGCATCTTTGAACGACAACCCACATTTGTACGTGGATAAACACTTTTAGAGATAAAATTAGATGTTTAAAGTGATTTTCAAGCTTCCAGGGGCCCTAAACACAAGATTTGAGAAATGGGTAAAAGTGAATGAAAATGGCCAATTTACTCACTCTGAGGCCTTAAAAAGTGTTTCTCCTCAACGGGAAGTGAATTAAATAACATTTGTAGGCCTTTATTGTTCAAGCGAAAACGCCTGATTTTTGATGAAAGAGATAACCACCCCCCTTACGACATGCTTCTGAAACTAAAAAAATGGTTCATTTTCAAATGTTGCGTCTTTTGAACTACAATTAACATTGTACGTGGATAATCACTTTTAGAGATAAAATGAGATGTTTAAAGTGATTTTCAAGCTTCCAGGGGCACTAAACACGAGATTTGAGAAATGGGTAACCGTGAATGAAAATGGCCAATTTACTCACTCTGCGGCCTTAAAAAGTGTTTCTCCTCCACGGAAAGTGAATAAAATAACATTTGGATGCCTTTATTGTTCAATCAAAAACGCCCGTTTTTTGGTGAAAAAGATAACCACCCCCCCTTACGACATGCTTCAGAAACGAAAAAATTTTTCCATTTTCAAATGTTGCGTCTTTGAACTACAATTCACATTTGTACGTGGATGATCACTTTTAGAGATAAAATTCGATGTTTAAAGTGATTTACAAGCTTCCAGGGGCCCTAAACACAAGATGTGAGGAATGGGTAAATATGAATGAAAATGGCCAATTTATTCACTCTGAGGCCTTAAAAAGTTTTTCTCCACTCCAGAAAGTGAATTAAATAACATTTGTAGGCCTTTATTGTTCAATCAAAAACGCCCGATTTTTGACGAAAGAGATAACCACCCCCCCTTACGACATGCTTCAGAAACTAAAAAAATGGTCCGTTTTCAAATGTTGCCTCTTTGAACTACAATTCACATTTGTACGTGGAAAAGCACTTTTAAAGATCAAATGAGATGTTTAAAGTGATTTTCATGCTTCCAGGGGCCTTTAACACAAGATTTGAGGAATGGGTAAAAGTGAATGAAAATGGCCAATTTACTCACTCTGAGGCCTTAAAAAGTGTTTCTCCTCCACGGGAAGTGAATTAAATACCATTTGTAGGCCTTTATTGTTCAAGCGAAAACGCCCGATTATTGACGAAAGAGATAACCACCCCCCCTTACGACATGCTTCAGAAACGAAAAAAATGGTCCGTTTTCAAATGTTGCGTCTTTGAATGACAATCCACATTTGTACGTGGAAAATCACTTTTAGAGCTAAAATTAGATGTTTAAAGTGATTTTCAAGCTTCCAGGGGCCCTAAACACGAGATTTGAGAAATGGGTAAAAGTGAATGAAAATGGCCAATTTACTCACTCTGAGGCCTTAAAAAGTGTTTCTCCTCAACGGGAAGTGAATTAAATAACATTTGTAGGCCTTTATTGTTCAAGCGAAAACGCCCGATTATTGACGAAAGAGATAACCACCCCCCCCTTACGACATGCTTCAGAAACGAAAAAAATGGTCGGTTTTCAAATGTTGCGTCTTTGAATGACAATCCACATTTGTACGTGGATAATCACTTTTAGAGCTAAAATTAGATGTTTAAAGTGATTTTCAAGCTTCCAGGGGCCCTAAACACAAGATTTGAGAAATGGGTAAAAGTGAATGAAAATGGCCAATTTACTCACTCTGAGGCCTTAAAAAGTGTTTCTCCTGCACGGGAAGTGAATTAAATACCATTTAGAGGCCTTTATTGTTCAAGCAAAAACGCCTGATTTTTGATGAAAGAGATAACCACCCCCCCTTACGACATGCTTCTGAAACTAAAAAAATGGTTCATTTTCAAATGTTGCGTCTTTTGAACTACAATTAACATTGTACGTGGATAATCACTTTTAGAGATAAAATGAGATGTTTAAAGTGATTTTCAAGCTTCCAGGGGCCCTAAACACGAGATTTGAAAAATGGGTAACCGTGAATGAAAATGGCCAATTTTTTCACTCTGCGGCCTTAAAAAGTGTTTCTCCTCCACGGAAAGTGAATAAAATAACATTTGGATGCCTTTATTGTTCAATCAAAAACGCCCGTTTTTTGGTGAAAAAGATAACCACCCCCCTTACGACATGCTTCAGAAACGACAAAAATGGTCCATTTTCAAATGTTGCGTCTTTGAACTACAATTCCCATTTGTACGTGGATGTTCACTTTTAGAGATAAAATTAGATGTTTAAAGTGATTTACAAGCTTCCAGGGGCCCTAAACACAAGATATGAGGAATGGGTAAATATGAATGAAAATGGCCAATTTATTCACTCTGAGGCCTTAAAAAGTTTTTCTCCACTCCAGAAAGTGAATTAAATAACATTTGTAGACCTTTATTGTTCAATCAAAACGCCCGATTTTTGACGAAAGAGATAACCACCCCCCTTACGACATGCTTCAGAAACAAAAAAAATGGTTCATTTTCAAATGTTGCCTCTTTGAACTACAATTCACATTTGTACGTGGATACACATTTTTAGAGATAAAATGAGATGTTTAAAGTAATTTTCAAGCTTCCAGGGGCCCTAAACACAAGATTTGAGAAATGGGAAAAAGTATATGAAAATGGCCAATTTACTCACTCTGAGGCCTTAAAAAGTGTTTCTCCTCCACGGGAAGTGAATTAAATACCATTTGGAGGTCTTTATTGTTCAAGCGAAAACGCCTGATTTTTGATGAAAGAGATAACCACCCCCCCTTACGACATGCTTCTGAAACTGAAAAAATGGTTCATTTTCAAATGTTGCGTCTTTGAACCACAATTAACATTTGTACGTGGATAAACACTTTTAGAGCTAAAATTAGATGTTTAAAGTGACTTTCAAGCTTCCAGGGGCCCTAAACACGAGATTTGAGAAATGGGTAAACGTGAATGAAAATGGCCAATTTACTCACTCTGCGGCCTTAAAAAGTGTTTCTCCTCCACGGAAAGTGAATAAAATAACATTTGGAGGCCTTTATTGTTCAAGCGAAAACGCCTGATTTTTGATGAAAGAGATAACCACCCCCCCTTACGACATGCTTCTGAAACTAAAAAAATGGTTCATTTTCAAATGTTGCGTCTTTTGAACTACAATTAACATTGTACGTGGATAATCACTTTTAGAGATAAAATGAGATGTTTAAAGTGATTTTCAAGCTTCCAGGGGCCCTAAACACGAGATTTGAAAAATGGGTAACCGTGAATGAAAATGGCCAATTTTTTCACTCTGCGGCCTTAAAAAGTGTTTCTCCTCCACGGAAAGTGAATAAAATAACATTTGGATGCCTTTATTGTTCAATCAAAAACGCCCGTTTTTTGGTGAAAAAGATAACCACCCCCCCCTTACGACATGCTTCAGAAACGACAAAAATGGTCCATTTTCAAATGTTGCGTCTTTGAACTACAATTCCCATTTGTACGTGGATGATCACTTTTAGAGATAAAATTAGATGTTTAAAGTGATTTACAAGCTTCCAGGGGCCCTAAACACAAGATATGAGGAATGGGTAAATATGAATGAAAATGGCCAATTTATTCACTCTGAGGCCTTAAAAAGTTTTTCTCCACTCCAGAAAGTGAATTAAATAACATTTGTAGACCTTTATTGTTCAATCAAAACGCCCGATTTTTGACGAAAGAGATAACCACCCCCCTTACGACATGCTTCAGAAACAAAAAAAATGGTTCATTTTCAAATGTTGCCTCTTTGAACTACAATTCACATTTGTACGTGGATACACATTTTTAGAGATAAAATGAGATGTTTAAAGTGATTTTCAAGCTTCCAGGGGCCCTAAACACAAGATTTGAGAAATGGGAAAAAGTGAATGAAAATGGCCAATTTACTCACTCTGAGGCCTTAAAAAGTGTTTCTCCTCCACGGGAAGTGAATTAAATACCATTTGGAGGTCTTTATTGTTCAAGCGAAAACGCCTGATTTTTGATGAAAGAGATAACCACCCCCCCTTACGACATGCTTCTGAAACTGAAAAAATGGTTCATTTTCAAATGTTGCGTCTTTGAACCACAATTAACATTTGTACGTGGATAAACACTTTTAGAGCTAAAATTAGATGTTTAAAGTGACTTTCAAGCTTCCAGGGGCCCTAAACACGAGATTTGAGAAATGGGTAAACGTGAATGAAAATGGCCAATTTACTCACTCTGCGGCCTTAAAAAGTGTTTCTCCTCCACGGAAAGTGAATAAAATAACATTTGGATGCCTTTATTGTTCAATCAAAAACGCCCGTTTTTGGTGAAAAAGATAACCACCCCCCCTTACGACATGCTTCAGAAACAAAAAAAATGGTCCATTTTCAAATGTTGCGTCTTTGAACTACAATTCACATTTGTACGTGGATAATCACTTTTAGAGATAAAATTAGATGTTTAAAGTGATTTACAAGCTTCCAGGGGCCCTAAACACAAGATATGAGGAATGGGTAAATATGAATGAAAATGGCCAATTTATTCACTCTGAGGCCTTAAAAAGTTTTTCTCCACTCCAGAAAGTGAATTAAATAACATTTGTAGACCTTTGTTGTTCAATCAAAAACGCCCGATTTTTGACGAAAGAGATAACCACCCCCCCTTACGACATGCTTCAGAAACAAAAAAATCGTTCATTTTCAAATGTTGCATCTTTGAACGACAATTCACATTTGTACGTGGATAAACACTTTTAGAGATAAAATTAGATGTTTAAAGTGATTTTCAAGCTTCCAGGGGCCCTAAACACAAGATTTGAGAAATGGGTAAAAGTGAATGAAAATGGCCAATTTACTCACTCTGAGGCCTTAAAAAGTGTTTCTCCTCAACGGGAAGTGAATTAAATAACATTTGTAGGCCTTTATTGTTCAAGCTTGAACGGCCTATTATTGACGAAAGAGATAACCACCCCCCCTTACGACATGCTTCAGAAACGTAAAAAATGGCCCGTTTTCAAATGTTGCGTCTTTGACTGACAATCCACATTTGTACGTGGATAATCACTTTTAGAGCTAAAATTAGATGTTTAAAGTGATTTTCAAGCTTCCAGGGGCCCTAAACATGAGATTTGAAAAATGGGTAACTGTGAATGAAAATGGCCAATTTTTTCACTCTGCGGCCTTAAAAAGTGTTTCTCCTCCACGGAAAGTGAATAAAATAACATTTGGATGCCTTTATTGTTCAATCAAAAACGCCCAATTTTTGGTGAAAAAGATAACCACCCCCCCTTACGACATGCTTCAGAAACGAAAAAAATGGTCCATTTTCAAATGTTGCGTCTTTGAACTACAATTCACATTTGTACGTGGATAATCACTTTTAGAGATAAAATGAGATGTTTAAAGTGATTTTCAAGCTTCCAGGGGCCCTAAACACGAGATTTGAAAAATGGGTAACCGTGAATGAAAATGGCCAATTTTTTCACTCTGCGGCCTTAAAAAGTGTTTCTCCTCCACGGAAAGTGAATAAAATAACATTTGGATGCCTTTATTGTTCAATCAAAAACGCCTGTTTTTTGGTGAAAAAGATAACCACCCCCCCTTACGACATCCTTCAGAAACGTAAAAAATGGTCCATTTTCAAATGTTGCGTCTTTGAACTACAATTCACATTTGTATGTAGATGATTACTTTTAGAGATAAAATTAGATGTTTAAAGTGATTTACAAGCTTTCAGGGGCCCTAAACACAAGATATGAGGAATGGGTAAATATAAATGAAAATTGCCAATTTATTCACTCTGAGGCCTTAAAAAGTTTTTCTCCACTCCAGAAAGTGAATTAAATGCCATTTGTAGACCTTTATTGTTCAATCAAAAACGCCCGATTTTTGACGAAAGAGATAACCACCCCCCCTTACGACATGCTTCAGAAACAAAAAAAATGGTTCATTTTCAAATGTTGCATCTTTGAACGACAACCCACATTTGTACGTGGATAAACACTTTTAGAGATAAAATTAGATGTTTAAAGTGATTTTCAAGCTTCCAGGGGCCCTAAACACAAGATTTGAGAAATGGGTAAAAGTGAATGAAAATGGCCAATTTACTCACTCTGAGGCCTTAAAAAGTGTTTCTCCTCAACGGGAAGTGAATTAAATAACATTTGTAGGCCTTTATTGTTCAAGCAAAAACGCCTGATTTTTGATGAAAGAGATAACCACCCCCCTTACGACATGCTTCTGAAACTAAAAAAATGGTTCATTTTCAAATGTTGCGTCTTTTGAACTACAATTAACATTGTACGTGGATAATCACTTTTAGAGATAAAATGAGATGTTTAAAGTGATTTTCAAGCTTCCAGGGGCACTAAACACGAGATTTGAGAAATGGGTAACCGTGAATGAAAATGGCCAATTTACTCACTCTGCGGCCTTAAAAAGTGTTTCTCCTCCACGGAAAGTGAATAAAATAACATTTGGATGCCTTTATTGTTCAATCAAAAACGCCCGTTTTTTGGTGAAAAAGATAACCACCCCCCCTTACGACATGCTTCAGAAACGAAAAAATTTTTCCATTTTCAAATGTTGCGTCTTTGAACTACAATTCACATTTGTACGTGGATGATCACTTTTAGAGATAAAATTCGATGTTTAAAGTGATTTACAAGCTTCCAGGGGCCCTAAACACAAGATGTGAGGAATGGGTAAATATGAATGAAAATGGCCAATTTATTCACTCTGAGGCCTTAAAAAGTTTTTCTCCACTCCAGAAAGTGAATTAAATAACATTTGTAGGCCTTTATTGTTCAATCAAAAACGCCCGATTTTTGACGAAAGAGATAACCACCCCCCCTTACGACATGCTTCAGAAACTAAAAAAATGGTCCGTTTTCAAATGTTGCCTCTTTGAACTACAATTCACATTTGTACGTGGAAAAGCACTTTTAAAGATCAAATGAGATGTTTAAAGTGATTTTCATGCTTCCAGGGGCCCTAAACACGAGATTTGAGAAATGGGTAAAAGTGAATGAAAATGGCCAATTTACTCACTCTGAGGCCTTAAAAAGTGTTTCTCCTCCACGGGAAGTGAATTAAATACCATTTGTAGGCCTTTATTGTTCAAGCGAAAACGCCCGATTATTGACGAAAGAGATAACCACCCCCCCTTACGACATGCTTCAGAAACGAAAAAAATGGTCCGTTTTCAAATGTTGCGTCTTTGAATGACAATCCACATTTGTACGTGGAAAATCACTTTTAGAGCTAAAATTAGATGTTTAAAGTGATTTTCAAGCTTCCAGGGGCCCTAAACACGAGATTTGAGAAATGGGTAAAAGTGAATGAAAATGGCCAATTTACTCACTCTGAGGCCTTAAAAAGTGTTTCTCCTCAACGGGAAGTGAATTAAATAACATTTGTAGGCCTCTATTGTTCAAGCGAAAACGCCCGATTATTGACGAAAGAGATAACCACCCCCCCTTACGACATGCTTCAGAAACGAAAAAAATGGTCGGTTTTCAAATGTTGCGTCTTTGAATGACAATCCACATTTGTACGTGGATAATCACTTTTAGAGCTAAAATTAGATGTTTAAAGTGATTTTCAAGCTTCCAGGGGCCCTAAACACAAGATTTGAGAAATGGGTAAAAGTGAATGAAAATGGCCAATTTACTCACTCTGAGGCCTTAAAAAGTGTTTCTCCTGCACGGGAAGTGAATTAAATACCATTTAGAGGCCTTTATTGTTCAAGCAAAAACGCCTGATTTTTGATGAAAGAGATAACCACCCCCCCTTACGACATGCTTCTGAAACTAAAAAAATGGTTCATTTTCAAATGTTGCGTCTTTTGAACTACAATTAACATTGTACGTGGATAATCACTTTTAGAGATAAAATGAGATGTTTAAAGTGATTTTCAAGCTTCCAGGGGCCCTAAACACGAGATTTGAAAAATGGGTAACCGTGAATGAAAATGGCCAATTTTTTCACTCTGCGGCCTTAAAAAGTGTTTCTCCTCCACGGAAAGTGAATAAAATAACATTTGGATGCCTTTATTGTTCAATCAAAAACGCCCGTTTTTTGGTGAAAAAGATAACCACCCCCCTTACGACATGCTTCAGAAACGACAAAAATGGTCCATTTTCAAATGTTGCGTCTTTGAACTACAATTCCCATTTGTACGTGGATGTTCACTTTTAGAGATAAAATTAGATGTTTAAAGTGATTTACAAGCTTCCAGGGGCCCTAAACACAAGATATGAGGAATGGGTAAATATGAATGAAAATGGCCAATTTATTCACTCTGAGGCCTTAAAAAGTTTTTCTCCACTCCAGAAAGTGAATTAAATAACATTTGTAGACCTTTATTGTTCAATCAAAACGCCCGATTTTTGACGAAAGAGATAACCACCCCCCTTACGACATGCTTCAGAAACAAAAAAAATGGTTCATTTTCAAATGTTGCCTCTTTGAACTACAATTCACATTTGTACGTGGATACACATTTTTAGAGATAAAATGAGATGTTTAAAGTAATTTTCAAGCTTCCAGGGGCCCTAAACACAAGATTTGAGAAATGGGAAAAAGTGAATGAAAATGGCCAATTTACTCACTCTGAGGCCTTAAAAAGTGTTTCTCCTCCACGGGAAGTGAATTAAATACCATTTGGAGGTCTTTATTGTTCAAGCGAAAACGCCTGATTTTTGATGAAAGAGATAACCACCCCCCCTTACGACATGCTTCTGAAACTGAAAAAATGGTTCATTTTCAAATGTTGCGTCTTTGAACCACAATTAACATTTGTACGTGGATAAACACTTTTAGAGCTAAAATTAGATGTTTAAAGTGACTTTCAAGCTTCCAGGGGCCCTAAACACGAGATTTGAGAAATGGGTAAACGTGAATGAAAATGGCCAATTTACTCACTCTGCGGCCTTAAAAAGTGTTTCTCCTCCACGGAAAGTGAATAAAATAACATTTGGATGCCTTTATTGTTCAATCAAAAACGCCCGTTTTTGGTGAAAAAGATAACCACCCCCCCTTACGACATGCTTCAGAAACAAAAAAAATGGTCCATTTTCAAATGTTGCGTCTTTGAACTACAATTCACATTTGTACGTGGATAATCACTTTTAGAGATAAAATTAGATGTTTAAAGTGATTTACAAGCTTCCAGGGGCCCTAAACACAAGATATGAGGAATGGGTAAATATGAATGAAAATGGCCAATTTATTCACTCTGAGGCCTTAAAAAGTTTTTCTCCACTCCAGAAAGTGAATTAAATAACATTTGTAGACCTTTGTTGTTCAATCAAAAACGCCCGATTTTTGACGAAAGAGATAACCACCCCCCCTTACGACATGCTTCAGAAACAAAAAAAATGGTTCATTTTCAAATGTTGCATCTTTGAACGACAATCCACATTTGTACGTGGATAAAAACTTTTAGAGATAAAATTAGATGTTTAAAGTGATTTTCAAGCTTCCAGGGGCCCTAAACACAAGATTTGAGAAATGGGTAAAAGTGAATGAAAATGGCCAATTTACTCACTCTGAGGCCTTAAAAAGTGTTTCTCCTCAACGGGAAGTGAATTAAATAACATTTGTAGGCCTTTATTGTTCAAGCGAAAACGCCCGATTATTGACGAAAGAGATAACCACCCCCCCTTACGACATGCTTCAGAAACGAAAAAAATGGTCCATTTTCAAATGTTGCGTCTTTGAATGACAATCCACATTTGTACGTGGATAATCACTTTTAGAGATAAAATTAGATGTTTAAAGTGATTTACAAGCTTCCAGGGGCCCTAAACACAAGATATGAGGAATGGGTAAAAGTGAATGAAAATGGCCAATTTACTCACTCTGAGGCCTTAAAAAGTGTTTCTCCTCCACGGGAAGTGAATTAAATACCATTTGGAGGCCTTTATTGTTCAAGCGAAAACGCCTGATTTTTGATGAAAGAGATAACCACCCCCCCTTACGACATGCTTCTGAAACTAAAAAAATGGTTCATTTTCAAATGTTGCGTCTTTTGAACTACAATTAACATTGTACGTGGATAATCATTTTTAGAGATAAAATGAGATGTTTAAAGTGATTTTCAAGCTTCCAGGGGCCCTAAACACGAGATTTGAAAAATGGGTAACCGTGAATGAAAATGGCCAATTTTTTCACTCTGCGGCCTTAAAAAGTGTTTCTCCTCCACGGAAAGTGAATAAAATAACATTTGGATGCCTTTATTGTTCAATCAAAAACGCCCGTTTTTTGGTGAAAAAGATAACCACCCCCCCCTTACGACATGCTTCAGAAACGAAAAAAATGGTCCATTTTCAAATGTTGCGTCTTTGAACTACAATTCACATTTGTACGTGGATGATCACTTTTAGAGATAAAATTAGATGTTTAAAGTGATTTACAAGCTTCCAGGGGCCCTAAACACAAGATATGAGGAATGGGTAAATATGAATGAAAATGGCCAATTTATTCACTCTGAGGCCTTAAAAAGTTTTTCTCCACTCCAGAAAGTAATTAAATAACATTTGTAGACCTTTATTGTTCAATCAAAAACGCCCGATTTTTGACGAAAGAGATAACCACCCCCCCTTACGACATGCTTCAGAAACAAAAAAATCGTTCATTTTCAAATGTTGCATCTTTGAACGACAATTCACATTTGTACGTGGATAAACACTTTTAGAGATAAAATTAGATGTTTAAAGTGATTTTCAAGCTTCCAGGGGCCCTAAACACAAGATTTGAGAAATGGGTAAAAGTGAATGAAAATGGCCAATTTACTCACTCTGAGGCCTTAAAAAGTGTTTCTCCTCAACGGGAAGTGAATTAAATAACATTTGTAGGCCTTTATTGTTCAAGCTTGAACGGCCTATTATTGACAAAAGAGATAACCACCCCCCCTTACGACATGCTTCAGAAACGTAAAAAATGGCCCGTTTTCAAATGTTGCGTCTTTGACTGACAATCCACATTTGTACGTGGATAATCACTTTTAGAGCTAAAATTAGATGTTTAAAGTGATTTTCAAGCTTCCAGGGGCCCTAAACATGAGATTTGAAAAATGGGTAACTGTGAATGAAAATGGCCAATTTTTTCACTCTGCGGCCTTAAAAAGTGTTTCTCCTCCACGGAAAGTGAATAAAATAACATTTGGATGCCTTTATTGTTCAATCAAAAACGCCCAATTTTTGGTGAAAAAGATAACCACCCCCCCTTACGACATGCTTCAGAAACGAAAAAAATGGTCCATTTTCAAATGTTGCGTCTTTGAACTACAATTCACATTTGTACGTGGATAATCACTTTTAGAGATAAAATGAGATGTTTAAAGTGATTTTCAAGCTTCCAGGGGCCCTAAACACGAGATTTGAAAAATGGGTAACCGTGAATGAAAATGGCCAATTTTTTCACTCTGCGGCGTTAAAAAGTGTTTCTCCTCCACGGAAAGTGAATAAAATAACATTTGGATGCCTTTATTGTTCAATCAAAAACGCCTGTTTTTTGGTGAAAAAGATAACCACCCCCCCTTACGACATGCTTCAGAAACGTAAAAAATGGTCCATTTTCAAATGTTGCGTCTTTGAACTACAATTCACATTTGTATGTAGATGATTACTTTTAGAGATAAAATTAGACGTTTAAAGTGATTTACAAGCTTTCAGGGGCCCTAAACACAAGATATGAGGAATGGGTAAATATAAATGAAAATGGCCAATTTATTCACTCTGAGGCCTTAAAAAGTTTTTCTCCACTCCAGAAAGTGAATTAAATGCCATTTGTAGACCTTTATTGTTCAATCAAAAACGCCCGATTTTTGACGAAAGAGATAACCACCCCCCCCTTACGACATGCTTCAGAAACAAAAAAAATGGTTCATTTTCAAATGTTGCATCTTTGAACGACAATCCACATTTGTACGTGGATAAACACTTTTAGAGATAAAATTAGATGTTTAAAGTGATTTTCAAGCTTCCAGGGGCCCTAAACACAAGATTTGAGAAATGGGTAAAAGTGAATGAAAATGGCCAATTTACTCACTCTGAGGCCTTAAAAAGTGTTTCTCCTCAACGGGAAGTGAATTAAATAACATTTGTAGGCCTTTATTGTTCAAGCGAAAACGCCTGATTTTTGATGAAAGAGATAACCACCCCCCTTACGACATGCTTCTGAAACTAAAAAAATGGTTCATTTTCAAATGTTGCGTCTTTTGAACTACAATTAACATTGTACGTGGATAATCACTTTTAGAGATAAAATGAGATGTTTAAAGTGATTTTCAAGCTTCCAGGGGCACTAAACACGAGATTTGAGAAATGGGTAACCGTGAATGAAAATGGCCAATTTACTCACTCTGCGGCCTTAAAAAGTGTTTCTCCTCCACGGAAAGTGAATAAAATAACATTTGGATGCCTTTATTGTTCAATCAAAAACGCCCGTTTTTTGGTGAAAAAGATAACCACCCCCCCTTACGACATGCTTCAGAAACGAAAAATTTTTTCCATTTTCAAATGTTGCGTCTTTGAACTACAATTCACATTTGTACGTGGATGATCACTTTTAGAGATAAAATTCGATGTTTAAAGTGATTTACAAGCTTCCAGGGGCCCTAAACACAAGATGTGAGGAATGGGTAAATATGAATGAAAATGGCCAATTTATTCACTCTGAGGCCTTAAAAAGTTTTTCTCCACTCCAGAAAGTGAATTAAATAACATTTGTAGGCCTTTATTGTTCAATCAAAAACGCCCGATTTTTGACGAAAGAGATAACCACCCCCCCTTACGACATGCTTCAGAAACTAAAAAAATGGTCCGTTTTCAAATGTTGCCTCTTTGAACTACAATTCACATTTGTACGTGGAAAAGCACTTTTAAAGATCAAATGAGATGTTTAAAGTGATTTTCATGCTTCCAGGGGCCTTAAACACAAGATTTGAGGAATGGGTAAAAGTGAATGAAAATGGCCAATTTACTCACTCTGAGGCCTTCAAAAGTGTTCCTCCTCCACGGGAAGTGAATTAAATACCATTTGTAGGCCTTTATTGTTCAAGCGAAAACGCCCGATTATTGACGAAAGAGATAACCACCCCCCCTTACGACATGCTTCAGAAACGAAAAAAATGGTCCGTTTTCAAATGTTGCGTCTTTGAATGACAATCCACATTTGTACGTGGATAATCACTTTTAGAGCTAAAATTAGATGTTTAAAGTGATTTTCAAGCTTCCAGGGGCCCTAAACACAAGATTTGAGAAATGGGTAAAAGTGAATGAAAATGGCCAATTTACTCACTCTGAGGCCTTAAAAAGTGTTTCTCCTCCACGGGAAGTGAATTAAATACCATTTGGAGGCCTTTATTGTTCAAGCGAAAACGCCTGATTTTTGATGAAAGAGATAACCACCCCCCCCTTACGACATGCTTCTGAAACTAAAAAAATGGTTCATTTTCAAATGTTGCGTCTTTGAACTACAATTCACATTTGTACGTGGATGATCACTTTTAGAGATAAAATTAGATGTTTAAAGTGATTTACAAGCTTCCAGGGGCCCTAAACACAAGATATGAGGAATGGGTAAATATGAATGAAAATGGCCAATTTATTCACTCTGAGGCCTTAAAAAGTTTTTCTCCACTCCAGAAAGTGAATTAAATAACATTTGTAGGCCTTTATTGTTCAATCAAAAACGCCCGATTTTTGACGAAAGAGATAACCACCCCCCCTTCCGACATGCTTCAGAAACTAAAAAAATGGTCCGTTTTTAAATGTAGCCTCTTTGAACTACAATTCACATTTGTACGTGGAAAAGCACTTTTAAAGATCAAATGAGATGTTTAAAGTGATTTTCATGCTTCCAGGGGCCTTAAACACAAGATTTGAGGAATGGGTAAAAGTGAATGAAAATGGCCAATTTACTCACTCTGAGGCCTTAAAAAGTGTTTCTCCTCCACGGGAAGTGAATTAAATAACATTTGTAGGCCTTTATTGTTCAAGCTTGAACGGCCTATTATTGACGAAAGAGATAACCACCCCCCCTTACGACATGCTTCAGAAACGTAAAAAATGGCCCGTTTTCAAATGTTGCGTCTTTGACTGACAATCCACATTTGTACGTGGATAATCACTTTTAGAGCTAAAATTAGATGTTTAAAGTGATTTTCAAGCTTCCAGGGGCCCTAAACATGAGATTTGAAAAATGGGTAACTGTGAATGAAAATGGCCAATTTTTTCACTCTGCGGCCTTAAAAAGTGTTTCTCCTCCACGGAAAGTGAATAAAATAACATTTGGATGCCTTTATTGTTCAATCAAAAACGCCAGTTTTTTGGTGAAAAAGATAACCACCCCCCCTTACGACATGCTTCAGAAACGAAAAAAATGGTCCATTTTCAAATGTTGCGTCTTTGAACTACAATTCACATTTGTACGTGGATAATCACTTTTAGAGATAAAATGAGATGTTTAAAGTGATTTTCAAGCTTCCAGGGGCCCTAGACACGAGATTTGAAAAATGGGTAACCGTGAATGAAAATGGCCAATTTTTTCACTCTGCGGCCTTAAAAAGTGTTTCTCCTCCACGGAAAGTGAATAAAATAACATTTGGATGCCTTTATTGTTCAATCAAAAACGCCTGTTTTTTGGTGAAAAAGATAACCACCCCCCCTTACGACATGCTTCAGAAACGAAAAAAAATGGTCCATTTTCAAATGTTGCGTCTTTGAACTACAATTCACATTTGTATGTAGATGATTACTTTTAGAGATAAAATTAGATGTTTAAAGTGATTTACAAGCTTTCAGGGGCCCTAAACACAAGATATGAGGAATGGGTAAATATGAATAAAAAATGGCCAATTTATTCACTCTGAGGCCTTAAAAAGTTTTTCTCCACTCCAGAAAGTGAATTAAATAACATTTGTAGACCTTTATTGTTCAATCAAAAACGCCCGATTTTTGACGAAAGAGATAACCACCCCCCCTTACGACATGCTTCAGAAACAAAAAAAATGGTTCATTTTCAAATGTTGCATCTTTGAACGACAATCCACATTTGTACGTGGATAAACACTTTTAGAGATAAAATTAGATGTTTAAAGTGATTTTCAAGCTTCCAGGGGCCCTAAACACAAGATTTGAGAAATGGGTAAAAGTGAATGAAAATGGCCAATTTACTCACTCTGAGGCCTTAAAAAGTGTTTCTCCTCAACGGGAAGTGAATTAAATAACATTTGTAGGCCTTTATTGTTCAAGCAAAAACGCCCGATTATTGACGAAAGAGATAACCACCCCCCCTTACGACATGCTTCAGAAACGAAAAAAATGGCCCGTTTTCAAATGTTGCGTCTTTGAATGACAATCCACATTTGTACGTGGATAATCACTTTTAGAGCTAAAATTAGATGTTTAAAGTGATTTTCAAGCTTCCAGGGGCCCTAAACACAAGATTTGAGAAATGGGTAAAAGTGAATGAAAATGGCCAATTTACTCACTCTGAGGCCTTAAAAAGTGTTTCTCCTCAACGGGAAGTGAATTAAATAACATTTGTAGGCCTTTATTGTTCAAGCGAAAACGCCTGATTTTTGATGAAAGAGATAACCACCCCCCTTACGACATGCTTCTGAAACTAAAAAAATGGTTCATTTTCAAATGTTGCGTCTTTTGAACTACAATTAACATTGTACGTGGATAATCACTTTTAGAGATAAAATGAGATGTTTAAAGTGATTTTCAAGCTTCCAGGGGCCCTAAACACAAGATTTGAGAAATGGGTAACCGTGAATGAAAATGGCCAATTTACTCACTCTGCGGCCTTAAAAAGTGTTTCTCCTCCACGGAAAGTGAATAAAATAACATTTGGATGCCTTTATTGTTCAATCAAAAACGCCTGTTTTTTGGTGAAAAAGATAACCACCCCCCCTTACGACATGCTTCAGAAACGAAAAAAAATGGTCCATTTTCAAATGTTGCGTCTTTGAACTACAATTCACATTTGTATGTAGATGATTACTTTTAGAGATAAAATTAGATGTTTAAAGTGATTTACAAGCTTTCAGGGGCCCTAAACACAAGATATGAGGAATGGGTAAATATGAATAAAAAATGGCCAATTTATTCACTCTGAGGCCTTAAAAAGTTTTTCTCCACTCCAGAAAGTGAATTAAATAACATTTGTAGACCTTTATTGTTCAATCAAAAACGCCCGATTTTTGACGAAAGAGATAACCACCCCCCCTTACGACATGCTTCAGAAACAAAAAAAATGGTTCATTTTCAAATGTTGCATCTTTGAACGACAATCCACATTTGTACGTGGATAAACACTTTTAGAGATAAAATTAGATGTTTAAAGTGATTTTCAAGCTTCCAGGGGCCCTAAACACAAGATTTGAGAAATGGGTAAAAGTGAATGAAAATGGCCAATTTACTCACTCTGAGGCCTTAAAAAGTGTTTCTCCTCAACGGGAAGTGAATTAAATAACATTTGTAGGCCTTTATTGTTCAAGCAAAAACGCCCGATTATTGACGAAAGAGATAACCACCCCCCCTTACGACATGCTTCAGAAACGAAAAAAATGGTCCGTTTTCAAATGTTGCGTCTTTGAATGACAATCCACATTTGTACGTGGATAATCACTTTTAGAGCTAAAATTAGATGTTTAAAGTGATTTTCAAGCTTCCAGGGGCCCTAAACACAAGATTTGAGAAATGGGTAAAAGTGAATGAAAATGGCCAATTTACTCACTCTGAGGCCTTAAAAAGTGTTTCTCCTCAACGGGAAGTGAATTAAATAACATTTGTAGGCCTTTATTGTTCAAGCGAAAACGCCTGATTTTTGATGAAAGAGATAACCACCCCCCTTACGACATGCTTCTGAAACTAAAAAAATGGTTCATTTTCAAATGTTGCGTCTTTTGAACTACAATTAACATTGTACGTGGATAATCACTTTTAGAGATAAAATGAGATGTTTAAAGTGATTTTCAAGCTTCCAGGGGCCCTAAACACAAGATTTGAGAAATGGGTAACCGTGAATGAAAATGGCCAATTTACTCACTCTGCGGCCTTAAAAAGTGTTTCTCCTCCACGGAAAGTGAATAAAATAACATTTGGATGCCTTTATTGTTCAATCAAAAACACCCGTTTTTTGGTGAAAAAGATAACCACCCCCCCTTACGACATGCTTCAGAAACGAAAAAAATGTTCCATTTTCAAATGTTGCGTCTTTGAACTACAATTCACATTTGTACGTGGATGATCCCTTTTAGAGATAAAATTCGATGTTTAAAGTGATTTACAAGCTTCCAGGGGCCCTAAACACAATATGTGAGGAATGGGTAAATATGAATGAAAATGGCCAATTTATTCACTCTGAGGCCTTAAAAAGTTTTTCTCCACTCCAGAAAGTGAATTAAATAACATTTGTAGGCCTTTATTGTTCAATCAAAAACGCCCGATTTTTGACGAAAGAGATAACCACCCCCCCTTACGACATGCTTCAGAAACTAAAAAAATGGTCCGTTTTCAAATGTTGCCTCTTTGAACTACAATTCACATTTGTACGTGGAAAAGCACTTTTAAAGATCAAATGAGATGTTTAAAGTGATTTTCATGCTTCCAGGGGCCTTAAACACAAGATTTGAGGAATGGGTAAAAGTGAATGAAAATGGCCAATTTACTCACTCTGAGGCCTTAAAAAGTATTTCTCCTCCACGGGAAGTGAATTAAATACCATTTGTAGGCCTTTATTGTTCAAGCGAAAACGCCCGATTATTGACGAAAGAGATAACCACCCCCCCTTACGACATGCTTCAGAAACGAAAAAAATGGTCCATTTTCAAATGTTGCGTCTTTGAATGACAATCCACATTTGTACGTGGATAATCACTTTTAGAGATAAAATTAGATGTTTAAAGTGATTTACAAGCTTCCAGGGGCCCTAAACACAAGATATGAGGAATGGGTAAAAGTGAATGAAAATGGCCAATTTACTCACTCTGAGGCCTTAAAAAGTGTTTCTCCTCCACGGGAAGTGAATTAAATACCATTTGGAGGCCTTTATTGTTCAAGCGAAAACGCCTGATTTTTGATGAAAGAGATAACCACCTCCCCTTACGACATGCTTCTGAAACTGAAAAAATGGTTCATTTTCAAATGTTGCGTCTTTTGAACTACAATTAACATTGTACGTGGATAATCACTTTTAGAGATAAAATGAGATGTTTAAAGTGATTTTCAAGCTTCCAGGGGCCCTAAACACGAGATTTGAAAAATGGGTAACCGTGAATGAAAATGGCCAATTTTTTCACTCTGCGGCCTTAAAAAGTGTTTCTCCTCCACGGAAAGTGAATAAAATAACATTTGGATGCCTTTATTGTTCAATCAAAAACGCCCGTTTTTTGGTGAAAAAGATAACCACCCCCCCCCTTACGACATGCTTCAGAAACGAAAAAAATGGTCCATTTTCAAATGTTGCGTCTTTGAACTACAATTCACATTTGTACGTGGATGATCACTTTTAGAGATAAAATTAGATGTTTAAAGTGATTTACAAGCTTCCAGGGGCCCTAAACACAAGATATGAGGAATGGGTAAATATGAATGAAAATGGCCAATTTATTCACTCTGAGGCCTTAAAAAGTTTTTCTCCACTCCAGAAAGTGAATTAAATAACATTTGTAGTCCTTTATTGTTCAATCAAAAACGCCTGATTTTTGACGAAAGAGATAACCACCCCCCCCTTACGACATGCTTCAGAAACTAAAAAAATGGTCCGTTTTTTAAATGTAACCTCTTTGAACTACAATTCACATTTGTACGTGGAAAAGCACTTTTAAAGATCAAATGAGATGTTTAAAGTGATTTTCATGCTTCCAGGGGCCTTAAACACAAGATTTGAGGAATGGGTAAAAGTGAATGAAAATGGCCAATTTACTCACTCTGAGGCCTTAAAAAGTGTTTCTCCTCCACGGGAAGTGAATTAAATAACATTTGTAGGCCTTTATTGTTCAAGCGAGAACGCCCGATTATTGACGAAAGAGATAACCACCCCCCCTTACGACATGCTTCAGAAACGTAAAAAATGGCCCGTTTTCAAATGTTGCGTCTTTGACTGACAATCCACATTTGTACGTGGATAATCACTTTTAGAGCTAAAATTAGATGTTTAAAGTGATTTTCAAGCTTCCAGGGGCCCTAAACACGAGATTTGAAAAATGGGTAACCGTGAATGAAAATGGCCAATTTTTTCACTCTGCGGCCTTAAAAAGTGTTTCTTCTCCACGGAAAGTGAATAAAATAACATTTGGATGCCTTTCTTGTTCAATCAAAAACGCCCGTTTTTTGGTGAAAAAGATAACCACCCCCCCCCCCTTACGACATGCTTCAGAAACGAAAAAAATGGTCCATTTTCAAATGTTGCGTCTTTGAACTACAATTCACATTTGTACGTGGATGATCACTTTTAGAGATAAAATTAGATGTTTAAAGTGATTTACAAGCTTCCAGGGGCCCTAAACACAAGATATGAGGAATGGGTAAATATGAATGAAAATGGCCAATTTTTTCACTCTGCGGCCTTAAAAAGTGTTTCTGCTCCACGGAAAGTGAATAAAATAACATTTGGATGCCTTTATTGTTCAATCAAAAACGCCTGTTTTTTGGTGAAAAAGATAACCACCCCCCCTTACGACATGCTTCAGAAACGAAAAAAAGGTTCCATTTTCAAATGTTGCGTCTTTGAACGACAATCCACATTTGTACGTGGATAGACACTTTTAGAGATAAAATTAGATGTTTAAAGTGATTTTCAAGCTTCCAGGGGCCCTAAACACAAGATTTGAGAAATGGGTAAAAGTGAATGAAAATGGCCAATTTACTCACTCTGAGGCCTTAAAAAGTGTTTCTCCTCAACGGGAAGTGAATTAAATAACATTTGTAGGCCTTTATTGTTCAAGCGAAAACGCCCGATTATTGACGAAAGAGATAACCACCCCCCCTTACGACATGCTTCAGAAACGAAAAAAATGGTCCATTTTCAAATGTTGCGTCTTTGAATGACAATCCACATTTGTACGTGGATAATCACTTTTAGAGCTAAAATTAGATGTTTAAAGTGATTTTCAAGCTTCCAGGGGCCCTAAACACAAGATTTGAGAAATGGGTAAAAGTGAATGAAAATGGCCAATTTACTCACTCTGAGGCCTTAAAAAGTGTTTCTCCTCCACGGGAAGTGAATTAAATACCATTTGGAGGCCTTTATTGTTCAAGCGAAAACGCCTGATTTTTGATGAAAGAGATAACCACCCCCCCTTACGACATGCTTCTGAAACTAAAAAAATGGTTCATTTTCAACTGTTGCGTCTTTTGAACTACAATTAACATTGTACGTGGATAATCACTTTTAGAGATAAAATGAGATGTTTAAAGTGATTTTCAAGCTTCCAGGGGCCCTAAACACGAGATTTGAGAAATGGGTAAATATGAATGAAAATGGGCAATTTATTCACTCTGAGGCCTTAAAAAGTTTTTCTCCACTCCAGAAAGTGAATTAAATAACATTTGTAGACCTTTATTGTTCAATCAAAAACGCCCGATTTTTGACGAAAGAGATAACCACCCCCCCTTACGACATGCTTCAGAAACAAAAAAAATGGTTCATTTTCAAATGTTGCATCTTTGAACGACAATCCACATTTGTACGTGGATAGACACTTTTAGAGATAAAATTAGATGTTTAAAGTGATTTTCAAGCTTCCAGGGGCCCTAAACACAAGATTTGAGAAATGGGTAAAAGTGAATGAAAATGGCCAATTTACTCACTCTGAGGCCTTAAAAAGTGTTTCTCCTCAACGGGAAGTGAATTAAATAACATTTGTAGGCCTTTATTGTTCAAGCAAAAACGCCCGATTATTGACGAAAGAGATAACCACCCCCCCTTACGACATGCTTCAGAAACGAAAAAAATGGTCCGTTTTCAAATGTTGCGTCTTTGAATGACAATCCACATTTGTACGTGGATAATCACTTTTAGAGATAAAATTAGATGTTTAAAGTGATTTACAAGCTTCCAGGGGCCCTAAACACAAGATATGAGGAATGGGTAAAAGTGAATGAAAATGGCCAATTTACTCACTCTGAGGCCTTAAAAAGTGTTTCTCCTCCACGGGAAGTGAATTAAATACCATTTGGAGGCCTTTATTGTTCAAGCGAAAACGCCTGATTTTTGATGAAAGAGATAACCACCCCCCCTTACGACATGCTTCTGAAACTAAAAAAATGGTTCATTTTCAAATGTTGCGTCTTTTGAACTACAATTAACATTGTACGTGGATAATCACTTTTAGAGATAAAATGAGATGTTTAAAGTGATTTTCAAGCTTCCAGGGGCCCTAAACACGAGATTTGAAAAATGGGTAACCGTGAATGAAAATGGCCAATTTTTTCACTCTGCGGCCTTAAAAAGTGTTTCTCCTCCACGGAAAGTGAATAAAATAACATTTGGATGCCTTTATTGTTCAATCAAAAACGCCCGTTTTTTGGTGAAAAAGATAACCACCCCCCCCCTTACGACATGCTTCAGAAACGAAAAAAATGGTCCATTTTCAAATGTTGCGTCTTTGAACTACAATTCACATTTGTACGTGGATGATCACTTTTAGAGATAAAATTAGATGTTTAAAGTGATTTACAAGCTTCCAGGGGCCCTAAACACAAGATATGAGGAATGGGTAAATATGAATGAAAATGGCCAATTTATTCACTCTGAGGCCTTAAAAAGTTTTTCTCCACTCCAGAAAGTGAATTAAATAACATTTGTAGGCCTTTATTGTTCAATCAAAAACGCCTGATTTTTGACGAAAGAGATAACCACCCCCCCTTACGACATGCTTCAGAAACTAAAAAAATGGTCCGTTTTTAAATGTAGCCTCTTTGAACTACAATTCACATTTGTACGTGGAAAAGCACTTTTAAAGATCAAATGAGATGTTTAAAGTGATTTTCATGCTTCCAGGGGCCTTAAACACAAGATTTGAGGAATGGGTAAAAGTGAATGAAAATGGCCAATTTACTCACTCTGAGGCCTTAAAAAGTGTTTCTCCTCCACGGGAAGTGAATTAAATAACATTTGTAGGCCTTTATTGTTCAAGCGAGAACGCCCGATTATTGACGAAAGAGATAACCACCCCCCCTTACGACATGCTTCAGAAACGTAAAAAATGGCCCGTTTTCAAATGTTGCGTCTTTGACTGACAATCCACATTTGTACGTGGATAATCACTTTTAGAGCTAAAATTAGATGTTTAAAGTGATTTTCAAGCTTCCAGGGGCCCTAAACACGAGATTTGAAAAATGGGTAACCGTGAATGAAAATGGCCAATTTTTTCACTCTGCGGCCTTAAAAAGTGTTTCTTCTCCACGGAAAGTGAATAAAATAACATTTGGATGCCTTTCTTGTTCAATCAAAAACGCCTGTTTTTTGGTGAAAAAGATAACCACCCCCCCTTACGACATGCTTCAGAAACGAAAAAAAGGTTCCATTTTCAAATGTTGCGTCTTTGAACGACAATCCACATTTGTACGTGGATAGACACTTTTAGAGATAAAATTAGATGTTTAAAGTGATTTTCAAGCTTCCAGGGGCCCTAAACACAAGATTTGAGAAATGGGTAAAAGTGAATGAAAATGGCCAATTTACTCACTCTGAGGCCTTAAAAAGTGTTTCTCCTCCACGGGAAGTGAATTAAATACCATTTGGAGGCCTTTATTGTTCAAGCGAAAACGCCTGATTTTTGATGAAAGAGATAACCACCCCCCCTTACGACATGCTTCTGAAACTAAAAAAATGGTTCATTTTCAAATGTTGCGTCTTTTGAACTACAATTAACATTGTACGTGGATAATCACTTTTAGAGATAAAATGAGATGTTTAAAGTGATTTTCAAGCTTCCAGGGGCCCTAAACACGAGATTTGAGAAATGGGTAAATATGAATGAAAATGGGCAATTTATTCACTCTGAGGCCTTAAAAAGTTTTTCTCCACTCCAGAAAGTGAATTAAATAACATTTGTAGACCTTTATTGTTCAATCAAAAACGCCCGATTTTTGACGAAAGAGATAACCACCCCCCCTTACGACATGCTTCAGAAACAAAAAAAATGGTTCATTTTCAAATGTTGCATCTTTGAACGACAATCCACATTTGTACGTGGATAGACACTTTTAGAGATAAAATTAGATGTTTAAAGTGATTTTCAAGCTTCCAGGGGCCCTAAACACAAGATTTGAGAAATGGGTAAAAGTGAATGAAAATGGCCAATTTACTCACTCTGAGGCCTTAAAAAGTTTTTCTCCTCAACGGGAAGTGAATTAAATAACATTTGTAGGCCTTTATTGTTCAAGCAAAAACGCCCGATTATTGACGAAAGAGATAACCACCCCCCCTTACGACATGCTTCAGAAACGAAAAAAATGGTCCGTTTTCAAATGTTGCGTCTTTGAATGACAATCCACATTTGTACGTGGATAATCACTTTTAGAGCTAAAATTAGATGTTTAAAGTGATTTTCAAGCTTCCAGGGGACCTAAACACAAGATTTGAGAAATGGGTAAAAGTGAATGAAAATGGCCAATTTACTCACTCTGAGGCCTTAAAAAGTGTTTCTCCTCCACGGGAAGTGAATTAAATACCATTTGGAGGCCTTTATTGTTCAAGCGAAAACGCCTGATTTTTGATGAAAGAGATAACCACCCCCCCTTACGACATGCTTCTGAAACTAAAAAAATGGTTCATTTTCAAATGTTGCGTCTTTTGAACTACAATTAACATTGTACGTGGATAATCACTTTTAGAGATAAAATTAGATGTTTAAAGTGATTTTCAAGCTTCCAGGGGCCCTAAACACAAGATTTGAGAAATGGGTAAAAGTGAATGAAAATGGCCAATTTACTCACTCTGAGGCCTTAAAAAGTGTTTCTCCTCAACGGGAAGTGAATTAAATAACATTTGTAGGCCTTTATTGTTCAAGCAAAAACGCCCGATTATTGACGAAAGAGATAACCACCCCCCCTTACGACATGCTTCAGAAACGAAAAAAATGGTCCGTTTTCAAATGTTGCGTCTTTGAATGACAATCCACATTTGTACGTGGATAATCACTTTTAGAGCTAAAATTAGATGTTTAAAGTGATTTTCAAGCTTCCAGGGGACCTAAACACAAGATTTGAGAAATGGGTAAAAGTGAATGAAAATGGCCAATTTACTCACTCTGAGGCCTTAAAAAGTGTTTCTCCTCCACGGGAAGTGAATTAAATACCATTTGGAGGCCTTTATTGTTCAAGCGAAAACGCCTGATTTTTGATGAAAGAGATAACCACCCCCCCTTACGACATGCTTCTGAAACTAAAAAAATGGTTCATTTTCAAATGTTGCGTCTTTTGAACTACAATTAACATTGTACGTGGATAATCACTTTTAGAGATAAAATTAGATGTTTAAAGTGATTTACAAGCTTCCAGGGGCCCTAAACACAAGATATGAGGAATGGGTAAATATGAATGAAAATGGCCAATTTATTCACTCTGAGGCCTTAAAAAGTTTTTCTCCTCTCCAGAAAGTGAATTAAATAACATTTGTAGACCTTTATTGTTCAATCAAAAACGCCCGATTTTTGACGAAAGAGATAACCACCCCCCCTTACGACATGCTTCAGAAACAAAAAAAATGGTTCATTTTCAAATGTTGCATCTTTGAACGACAATCCACATTTGTACGTGGATAAACACTTTTAGAGATAAAATTAGATGTTTAAAGTGATTTTCAAGCTTCCAGGGGCCCTAAACACAAGATTTGAGAAATGGGTAAAAGTGAATGAAAATGGCCAATTTACTCACTCTGAGGCCTTAAAAAGTGTTTCTCCTCAACGGAAAGTGAATTAAATAACATTTGTAGGCCTTTATTGTTCAAGCGAAAACGCCCAATTATTGACGAAAGAGATAACCACCCCCCCTTACGACATGCTTCAGAAACGAAAAAAATGGTCCGTTTTCAAATGTTGCGTCTTTGAATGACAATCCACATTTGTACGTGGATAATCACTTTTAGAGCTAAAATTAGATGTTTAAAGTGATTTTCAAGCTTCCAGGGGCCCTAAACACAAGATTTGAGAAATGGGTAAAAGTGAATGAAAATGGCCAATTTACTCACTCTGAGGCCTTAAAAAGTGTTTCTCCTCCACGGGAAGTGAATTAAATACCATTTGGAGGCCTTTATTGTTCAAGCAAAAACGCCTGATTTTTGATGAAAGAGATAACCACCCCCCCCCCCTTACGACATGCTTCAGAAACTAAAAAAATGGTCCGTTTTTAAATGTAGCCTCTTTGAACTACAATTCACATTTGTACGTGGAAAAGCACTTTTAAAGATCAAATGAGATGTTTAAAGTGATTTTCATGCTTCCAGGGGCCTTAAACACAAGATTTGAGGAATGGGTAAAAGTGAATGAAAATGGCCAATTTACTCACTCTGAGGCCTTAAAAAGTGTTTCTCCTCCACGGGAAGTGAATTAAATGACATTTGTAGGCCTTTATTGTTCAAGCGAGAACGCCCGATATTGACGAAAGAGATAACCACCCCCCCTTACGACATGCTTCAGAAACGTAAAAAATGGCCCGTTTTCAAATGTTGCGTCTTTGACTGACAATCCACATTTGTACGTGGATAATCACTTTTAGAGCTAAAATTAGATGTTTAAAGTGATTTTCAAGCTTCCAGGGGCCCTAAACACGAGATTTGAAAAATGGGTAACCGTGAATGAAAATGGCCAATTTTTTCACTCTGCGGCCTTAAAAAGTGTTTCTTCTCCACGGAAAGTGAATAAAATAACATTTGGATGCCTTTATTGTTCAATCAAAAACGCCCGTTTTTTGGTGAAAAAGATAACCACCCCCCCTTACGACATGCTTCAGAAACGAAAAAAATGGTCCATTTTCAAATGTTGCGTCTTTGAACTACAATTCACATTTGTACGTGGATGATCACTTTTAGAGATAAAATTAGATGTTTAAAGTGATTTACAAGCTTCCAGGGGGCCTAAACACAAGATATGAGGAATGGGTAAATATGAATGAAAATGGCCAATTTTTTCACTCTGGGCCTTAAAAAGTGTTTCTGCTCCACGGAAAGTGAATAAAATAACATTTGGATGCCTTTATTGTTCAATCAAAAACGCCTGTTTTTTGGTGAAAAAGATAACCACCCCCCCTTACGACATGCTTCAGAAACGAAAAAAATGTTCCATTTTCAAATGTTGCGTCTTTGAACGACAATCCACATTTGTACGTGGATAGACACTTTTAGAGATAAAATTAGATGTTTAAAGTGATTTTCAAGCTTCCAGGGGCCCTAAACACAAGATTTGAGAAATGGGTAAAAGTGAATGAAAATGGCCAATTTACTCACTCTGAGGCCTTAAAAAGTGTTTCTCCTCAACGGGAAGTGAATTAAATAACATTTGTAGGCCTTTATTGTTCAAGCGAAAACGCCCGATTATTGACGAAAGAGATAACCACCCCCCCTTACGACATGCTTCAGAAACGAAAAAAATGGTCCATTTTCAAATGTTGCGTCTTTGAATGACAATCCACATTTGTACGTGGATAATCACTTTTAGAGCTAAAATTAGATGTTTAAAGTGATTTTCAAGCTTCCAGGGGCCCTAAACACAAGATTTGAGAAATGGGTAAAAGTGAATGAAAATGGCCAATTTACTCACTCTGAGGCCTTAAAAAGTGTTTCTCCTCCACGGGAAGTGAATTAAATACCATTTGGAGGCCTTTATTGTTCAAGCGAATACGCCTGATTTTTGATGAAAGAGATAACCACCCCCCCTTACGACATGCTTCTGAAACTAAAAAAATGGTTCATTTTCAAATGTTGCGTCTTTTGAACTACAATTAACATTGTACGTGGATAATCACTTTTAGAGATAAAATGAGATGTTTAAAGTGATTTTCAAGCTTCCAGGGGCCCTAAACACGAGATTTGAGAAATGGGTAAATATGAATAAAAATGGGCAATTTATTCACTCTGAGGCCTTAAAAAGTTTTTCTCCACTCCAGAAAGTGAATTAAATAACATTTGTAGGCCTTTATTGTTCAAGCAAAAACGCCCGATTATTGACGAAAGAGATAACCACCCCCCCTTACGACATGCTTCAGAAACGAAAAAAATGGTCCGTTTTCAAATGTTGCGTCTTTGAATGACAATCCACATTTGTACGTGGATAATCACTTTTAGAGCTAAAATTAGATGTTTAAAGTGATTTTCAAGCTTCCAGGGGACCAAAACACAAGATTTGAGAAATGGGTAAAAGTGAATGAAAATGGCCAATTTACTCACTCTGAGGCCTTAAAAAGTGTTTCTCCTCCACGGGAAGTGAATTAAATACCATTTGGAGGCCTTTATTGTTCAAGCGAAAACGCCTGATTTTTGATGAAAGAGATAACCACCCCCCCTTACGACATGCTTCTGAAACTAAAAAAATGGTTCATTTTCAAATGTTGCGTCTTTTGAACTACAATTAACATTGTACGTGGATAATCACTTTTAGAGATAAAATTAGATGTTTAAAGTGATTTACAAGCTTCCAGGGGCCCTAAACACAAGATATGAGGAATGGGTAAATATGAATGAAAATGGCCAATTTATTCACTCTGAGGCCTTAAAAAGTGTTTCTCCTCTCCAGAAAGTGAATTAAATAACATTTGTAGACCTTTATTGTTCAATCAAAAACGCCCGTTTTTTGGTGAAAAAGATAACCACCCCCCCTTACGACATGCTTCAGAAACGAAAATAAATGTTCCATTTTCAAATGTTGCGTCTTTGAACTACAATTCACATTTGTACGTGGATGATCACTTTTAGAGATAAAATTAGATGTTTAAAGTGATTTACAAGCTTCCAGGGGCCCTAAACACAAGATCTGAGGAATGGGTAAATATGAATGAAAATGGCCAATTTACTCACTCTGAGGCCTTAAAAAGTGTTTCTCCTCCACGGGAAGTGAATTAAATACCATTTGGAGGCCTTTATTGTTCAAGCAAAAACGCCTGATTTTTGATGAAAGAGATAACCACCCCCCCTTACGACATGCTTCTGAAACTAAAAAAATGGTTCATTTTCAAATGTTGCGTCTTTTGAACTACAATTAACATTGTACATGGATAATCACTTTTAGAGATAAAATGAGATGTTTAAAGTGATTTTCAAGCTTCCAGGGGCCCTAAACACGAGATTTGAAAAATGGGTAACCGTGAATGAAAATGGCCAATTTACTCACTCTGCGGCCTTAAAAAGTGTTTCTCCTCCACGGAAAGTGAATAAAATAACATTTGGATGCCTTTATTGTTCAATCAAAAACGCCCGTTTTTTGGTGAAAAAGATAACCACCCCCCCTTACGACATGCTTCAGAAACGAAAAAAATGTTCCATTTTCAAATGTTGCGTCTTTGAACTACAATTCACATTTGTACGTGGATGATCACTTTTAGAGATAAAATTAGATGTTTAAAGTGATTTTCAAGCTTCCAGGGGCCCTAAACACAAGATTTGAGAAATGGGTAAAAGTGAATGAAAATGGCCAATTTACTCACTCTGAGGCCTTAAAAAGTGTTTCTCCTCCACGGGAAGTGAATTAAATACCATTTGGAGGTCTTTATTGTTCAAGCGAAAACGCCTGATTTTTGATGAAAGAGATAACCACCCCCCCTTACGACATGCTTCTGAAACTAAAAAAATGGTTCATTTTCAAATGTTGCGTCTTTTGAACTACAATTAACATTGTACATGGATAATCACTTTTAGAGATAAAATGAGATGTTTAAAGTGATTTTTAAGCTTCCAGGGGCCCTAAACACGAGATTTGAAAAATGGGTAACCGTGAATGAAAATGGCCAATTTTTTCACTCTGCGGCCTTAAAAAGTGTTTCTCCTCCACGGAAAGTGAATAAAATAACATTTGGATGCCTTTATTGTTCAATCAAAAACGCCCGTTTTTTGGTGAAAAAGATAACCACCCCCCCTTACGACATGCTTCAGAAACGAAAAAAAATGGTCCATTTTCAAATGTTGCGTCTTTGAACTACAATTCACATTTGTACGTGGATGATCACTTTTAGAGATAAAATTAGATGTTTAAAGTGATTTACAAGCTTCCAGGGGCCCTAAACACAAGATATGAGGAATGGGTAAATATGAATGAAAATGGCCAATTTATTCACTCTGAGTCCTTAAAAGGTTTTTCTCCACTCCAGAAAATGAATTAAATAACATTTGTAGACCTTTATTGTTCAATCAAAAACGCCCGATTTTTGACAAAAGAGATAACCACCCCCCCTTACGACATGCTTCAGAAACAAAAAAATGGTTCTTTTTCAAATGTTGCATCTTTGAACGACAATCCACATTTGTACGTGGATAAACACTTTTAGAGATAAAATGAGATGTTTAAAGTGATTTTCAAGCTTCCAGGGGCCCTAAACACAAGATTTGAGAAATGGGAAAAAGTGAATTAAAATGGCCAATTTACTCACTCTGAGGCCTTAAAAAGTGTTTCTCCTCAACGGGAAGTGAATTAAATAACATTTGTAGGACTTTATTGTTCAAGCGAAAACGCCCGATTATTGACGAAAGAGATAACCACCACCCCTTACGACATGCTTAAGAAATGAAAAAAATGGTCCGTTTTCAAATGTTGCGTCTTTTGAACTACAATTAACATTGTACGTGGATAATCACTTTTAGAGATAAAATGAGATGTTTAAAGTGATTTTCATGCTTCCAGGGGCCTTAAACACAAGATTTGAGGAATGGGTAAAAGTGAATGAAAATGGCCAATTTACTCACTCTGAGGCCTTAAAAAGTGTTTCTCCTCCACGGGAAGTGAATTAAATACCATTTGGAGGTCTTTATTGTTCAAGCGAAAACGCCTGATTTTTGATGAAAGAGATAACCACCCCCCTTACGACATGCTTCTGAAACTGAAAAAATGGTTCATTTTCAAATGTTGCGTCTTTGAACCACAATTAACATTTGTACGTGGATAAACACTTTTAGAGCTAAAATTAGATGTTTAAAGTGATTTTCAAGCTTCCAGGGGCCCTAAACACGAGATTTGAGAAATGGGTAAACGTGAATGAAAATGGCCAATTTACTCACTCTGCTGCCTTAAAAAGTGTTTCTCCTCCACGGAAAGTGAATAAAATAACATTTGGATGCCTTTATTGTTCAATCAAAAACGCCCGTTTTTGGTGAAAAAGATAACCACCCCCCCTTACGACATGCTTCAGAAACAAAAAAAATGGTCCATTTTCAAATGTTGCGTCTTTGAACTACAATTCACATTTGTACGTGGATAATCACTTTTAGAGATAAAATTAGATGTTTAAAGTGATTTACAAGCTTCCAGGGGCCCTAAACACAAGATATGAGGAATGGGTAAATATGAATGAAAATGGCCAATTTATTCACTCTGAGGCCTTAAAAAGTTTTTCTCCACTCCAGAAAGTGAATTAAATAGCATTTGTAGACCTTTATTGTTCAATCAAAAACGCCCGATTTTTGACGAAAGAGATAACCACCCCCCCTTACGACATGCTTCAGAAACTAAAAAAAGGTTCATTTTCAAATGTTGCATCTTTGAACGACAATCCACATTTGTACGTGGATAAACACTTTTAGAGATAAAGTTAAATGTTTAAAGTGATTTTCAAGCTTCCAGGGGCCTTAAACACAAGATTTGAGGAATGGGTATAAGTGAATGAAAATGGCCAATTTACTCACTCTGAGGCCTTAAAAAGTTTTTCTCCACTCCAGAAAGTGAATTAAATAACATTTGTAGGCCTTTATTGTTCAATCAAAAACGCCCGATTTTTGACGAAAGAGATAACCACCCCCCCTTACGACATGCTTCAGAAACTAAAAAAATGGTCCGTTTTCAAATGTTGCCTCTTTGAACTACAATTCACATTTGTACGAGGAAAAGCACTTTTAAAGATCAAATGAGATGTTTAAAGTGATTTTCATGCTTCCAGGGGCCTTAAACACAAGATTTGAGGAATGGGTAAAAGTGAATGAAAATGGCCAATTTACTCACTCTGAGGCCTTAAAAAGTGTTTCTCCTCCACAGGAAGTGAATTAAATACCATTTGGAGGTCTTTATTGTTCAAGCGAAAACGCCTGATTTTTGATGAAAGAGATAACCACCCCCCCTTACGACATGCTTCTGAAACTGAAAAAATGGTTCATTTTCAAATGTTGCGTCTTTGAACCACAATTAACATTTGTACGTGGATAAACACTTTTAGAGCTAAAATTAGATGTTTAAAGTGATTTTCAAGCTTCCAGGGGCCCTAAACACGAGATTTGAGAAATGGGTAAACGTGAATGAAAATGGCCAATTTACTCACTCTGCTGCCTTAAAAAGTGTTTCTCCTCCACGGAAAGAGAATAAAATAACATTTGGATGCCTTTATTATTCAATCAAAAACGCCCGTTTTTGGTGAAAAAGATAACCACCCCCCTTACGACATGCTTCAGAAACAAAAAAATGGTCCATTTTCAAATGTTGCGTCTTTGAACTACAATTCACATTTGTACGTGGATGATTACTTTTAGAGATAAAATTAGATGTTTAAAGTGATTTACAAGCTTCCAGGGGCCCTAAACACAAGATATGAGGAATGGGTAAATATGAATGAAAATGGGCAATTTATTCACTCTGAGGCCTTAAAAAGTGTTTCTCCTCCACGGGAAGTGAATTAAATACCATTTGGAGGCCTTTATTGTTCAAGCGAAAATGCCTGATTTTTGATGAAAGAGATAACCACCCCCCCTTACGACATGCTTCTGAAACTAAAAAAATGGTTCATTTTCAAATGTTGGGTCTTTTGAACTACAATTAACATTGTACGTGGATAATCACTTTTAGAGATAAAATGAGATGTTTAAAGTGATTTTCAAGCTTCCAGGGGCCCTAAACACGAGATTTGAAAAATGGGTAACCGTGAATGAAAATGGCCAATTTTTTCACTCTGCGGCCTTAAAAAGTGTTTCTCCTCCACGGAAAGTGAATAAAATAACATTTGGATGCCTTTATTGTTCAATCAAAAACGCCCGTTTTTTGGTGAAAAAGATAACCACCCCCCCTTACGACATGCTTCAGAAACGAAAAAATGGTCCATTTTCAAATGTTGCGTCTTTGAACTACAATTCACATTTGTACGTGGATGATCACTTTTAGAGATAAAATTAGATGTTTAAAGTGATTTACAAGCTTCCAGGGGCCCTAAACACAAGATATGAGGAATGGGTAAATATGAATGAAAATGGCCTATTTATTCACTCTGAGGCCTTAAAAAGTTTTTCTCCACTCCAGAAAGTGAATTAAATAACATTTGTAGGCCTTTATTGTTCAATCAAAAACGCCAGATTTTTGACGAAAGAGATAACCACCCCCCCCTTACGACATGCTTCATAAACTAAAAAAATGGTCCGTTTTTAAATGCAGCCTCTTTGAACTACAATTCACATTTGTACGTGGAAAAGCACTTTTAAAGATCAAATGAGATGTTTAAAGTGATTTTCATGCTTCCAGGGGCCTTAAACACAAGATTTGAGGAATGGGTAAAAGTGAATGAAAATGGCCAATTTACTCACTCTGAGGCCTTAAAAAGTGTTTCTCCTCCACGGGAAGTGAATTAAATAACATTTGTAGGCCTTTATTGTTCAAGCGAAAACGCCCGATTATTGACGAAAGAGATAACCACCCCCCCTTACGACATGCTTCAGAAACAAAAAAAATGGTTCATTTTCAAATGTTGCATCTTTGAACGACAATCCACATTTGTAAGGGGATAAACACTTTTAGAGATAAAATTAGATGTTTAAAGTGATTTTCAAGCTTCCAGGGGCCCTAAACACAAGATTTGAGAAATGGGAAAAAGTGAATGAAAATGGCCAATTTACTCACTCTGAGGCCTTAAAAAGTGTTTCTCCTCAACGGGAAGTGAATTAAATAACATTTGTAGGCCTTTATTGTTCAAGCGAAAACGCCCGATTATTGACGAAAGAGATAACCACCCCTCCTTACGACATGCTTCAGAAACGAAAAAAATTGTCCGTTTTCAAATGTTGCGTCTTTGAATGACAATCCACATTTGTACGTGGATAATCACTTTTAGAGCTAAAATTAGATGTTTAAAGTGATTTTCAAGCTTCCAGGGGCCCTAAACACAAGATTTGAGAAATGGGTAAAAGTGAATGAAAATGGCCAATTTACTCACTCTGAGGCCTTAAAAAGTGTTTCTCCTCCACGGGAAGTGAATTAAATACCATTTGGAGGCCTTTATTGTTCAAGCGAAAACGCCTGATTTTTGATGAAAGAGATAACCAACCCCCTTACGACATGCTTCTGAAACTAAAAAAATGGTTCATTTTCAAATGTTGCGTCTTTTGAACTACAATTAACATTGTACGTGGATAATCACTTTTAGAGATAAAATGAGATGTTTAAAGTGATTTTCAAGCTTCCAGGGGCCCTAAACACGAGATTTGAGAAATGGGTAACCGTGAATGAAAATGGCCAATTTACTCACTCTGCGACCTTAAAAAGTGTTTCTCCTCCACGGAAAGTGAATAAAATAACATTTGGATGCCTTTATTGTTCAATCAAAAACGCCCGTTTTTTGGTGAAAAAGATAACCACCCCCCCTTACGACATGCTTCAGAAACGAAAAAAATGTTCCATTTTCAAATGTTGCGTCTTTGAACTACAATTCACATTTGTATGTGGATGATCACTTTTAGAGATAAAATTAGATGTTTAAAGTGATTTACAAGCTTCCAGGGGCCCTAAACACAAGATATGAGGAATGGGTAAATATGAATGAAAATGGCCAATTTATTCACTCTGAGGCCTTAAAAAGTTTTTCTCCACTCCAGAAAGTGAATTAAATAACATTTGTAGGCCTTTATTGTTCAATCAAAAACGCCCGATTTTTGACGAAAGAGATAACCACCCCCCCCTTACGACATGCTTCAGAAACTAAAAAAATGGTCCGTTTTTAAATGTAGCCTATTTGAACTACAATTCACATTTGTACGTGGAAAAGCACTTTTAAAGATCAAATGAGATGTTTAAAGTGATTTTCATGCTTCCAGGGGCCTTAAACACAAGATTTGAGGAATGGGTAAAAGTGAATGAAAATGGCCAATTTACTCACTCTGAGGCCTTAAAAAGTGTTTCTCCTCCACGGGAAGTGAATTAAATAACATATGTAGGCCTTTATTGTTCAAGCGAGAACGCCCGATTATTGACGAAAGAGATAACCACCCCCCCTTACGACATGCTTCAGAAACGTAAAAAATGGCCCGTTTTCAAATGTTGCGTCTTTGAACTACAATTCACATTTGTACGTGGATGATCACTTTTAGAGATAAAATTAGATGTTTAAAGTGCTTTACAAGCTTCCAGGGGCCCTAAACACAAGATATGAGGAATGGGTAAATATGAATGAAAATGGCCAATTTATTCACTCCGAGGCCTTAAAAAGTTTTTTTCCACTCCAGAAAGTGAATTAAATAACATTTGTAGGCCTTTATTGTTCAATCAAAAACGCCCGATTTTTGACGAAAGATATAACCACCCCCCCTTACGACATGCTTCAGAAACTAAAAAAATGGTCCGTTTTCAAATGTTGCCTCTTTGAACTACAATTCACATTTGTACGTGGAAAAGCACTTTTAAAGATCAAATGAGATGTTTAAAGTGATTTTCATGCTTCCAGGGGCCTTAAACACAAGATTTGAGGAATGGGTAAAAGTGAATGAAAATGGCCAATTTACTCACTCTGAGGCCTTAAACAGTGTTTCTCCTCCACGGGAAGTGAATTAAATAACATTTGTAGGCCTTTATTGTTCAAGCGAAAACGCCCGATTATTGACGAAAGAGATAACCACCCCCCCCTTACGACATGCTTCAGAAACTAAAAAAATGGTCCGTTTTCAAATGTTGCCTCTTTGAACTACAATTCACATTTGTACGTGGAAAAGCACTTTTAAAGATCAAATGAGATGTTTAAAGTGATTTTCATGCTTCCAGGGGCCTTAAACACAAGATTTGAGGAATGGGTAAAAGTGAATGAAAATGGCCAATTTACTCACTCTGAGGCCTTAAAAAGTGTTTCTCCTCCACGGGAAGTGAATTAAATAACATTTGTAGGCCTTTATTGTTCAAGCGAAAACGCCCGATTATTGACGAAAGAGATAACCACCCCCCCTTACGACATGCTTCAGAAACGTAAAAAATGGCCCGTTTTCAAATGTTGCGTCTTTGAATGACAATCCACATTTGTACGTGGATAATCACTTTTAGAGCTAAAATTAGATGTTTAAAGTGATTTTCAAGCTTCCAGGGGCCCTAAACACAAGATTTGAGAAATGGGTAAAAGTGAATGAAAATGGCCAATTTACTCACTCTGAGGCCTTAAAAAGTGGTTCTCCTCCACGGGAAGTGAATTAAATACCATTTGGAGGCCTTTATTGTTCAAGCGAAAACGCCTGATTTTTGATGAAAGAGATAACCACCCCCCCCTTACGACATGCTTCTGAAACTAAAAAAAATGGTTCATTTTCAAATGTTGCGTCTTTTGAACTACAATTAACATTGAACGTGGATAATCACTTTTAGAGATAAAATGAGATGTTTAAAGTGATTTTCAAGCTTCAAGGGGCCCTAAACACGAGATTTGAGAAATGGGTAACCGTGAATGAAAATGGCCAATTTACTCACTCTGCGGCCTTAAAAAGTGTTTCTCCTCCACGAAAAGTGAATAAAATAACATTTGGATGCCTTTATTGTTCAATCAAAAACGCCCGTTTTTGGTGAAAAAGATAACCACCCCCCCTTACGACATGCTTCAGAAACAAAAAAAATGGTCCATTTTCAAATGTTGCGTCTTTGAACTACAATTCACATTTGTACGTGGATAATCACTTTTAGAGATAAAATTAGATGTTTAAAGTGATTTACAAGCTTCCAGGGGCCCTAAACACAAGATATGAGGAATGGGTAAATATGAATGAAAATGGCCAATTTATTCACTCTGAGGCCTTAAAAAGTTTTTCTCCACTCCAGAAAGTGAATTAAATAACATTTGTAGGCCTTTATTGTTCAATCAAAAACGCCCGATTTTTGACGAAAGAGATAACCACCCCCAACTTACGACATGCTTCAGAAACTAAAAAAATGGTCCGTTTTTAAATGTAGCCTCTTTGAACTACAATTCACATTTGTACGTGGAAAAGCACTTTTAAAGATCAAATGAGATGTTTAAAGTCATTTTCATGCTTCCAGGGGCCTTAAACACAAGATTTGAAGAATGGGTAAAAGTGAATGAAAATGGCCAATTTACTCACTCTGAGGCCTTAAAAAGTGTTTCTCCTCCACGGGAAGTGAATTAAATAACATTTGTAGGCCTTTATTGTAAAAGCGAAAACGCCCGATTTTTGACGAAAGAGAAAACCACCCCCCCTTACGACATGCTTCGGAAACGTAAAAAATGGCCCGTTTTCAAATGTTGCGTCTTTGAATGACAATCCACATTTGTACGTGGATAATCACTTTTAGAGCTAAAATTAGATGTTTAAAGTGATTTTCAAGCTTCCAGGGGCCCTAAACACGAGATTTGAAAAATGGGTAACCGTGAATGAAAATGGCCAATTTTTTCACTCTGCGGCCTTAAAAAGTGTTTCTCCTCCACGGAAAGTGAATAAAATAACATTTGGATGCCTTTATTGTTCAATCAAAAACGCCCGTTTTTTGGTGAAAAAGATAACCACCCCCCCTTACGACATGCTTCAGAAACGAAAAAAATGGTCCATTTTCAAATGTTGCGTCTTTGAACTGCAATTCACATTTGTACGTGGATGATCACTTTTAGAGATAAAATTAGATGTTTAAAGTGATTTACAAGCTTCCAGGGGCCCTAAACACAAGATATAAGGAATGGGTAAATATGAATGAAAATGGCCAATTTATTCACTCTGAGGCCTTTAAAAGTTTTTCTCCACTCCAGAAAGTGAATTAAATAACATTTGTAGACCTTTATTGTTCAATCAAAAACGCCCGATTATTGACGAAAGAGATAACCACCCCCCCTTACGACATGCTTCAGAAACAAAAAAATGGTTCATTTTCAAATGTTGCATCTTTGAACGACAATCCACATTTGTAAGTGGATAAACACTTTTAGAGATAAAATTAGATGTTTAAAGTGATTTTTAAGCTTCCAGGGGCCCTAAACACAAGATTTGAGAAATGGGTAAAAGTGAATGAAAATGGCCAATTTACTCACTCTGAGGCCTTAAAAAGTGGTTCTCCTCAACGGGAAGTGAATTAAATAACATTTGTAGGCCTTTATTGTTCAAGCGAAAACGCCCGATTATTGACGAAAGAGATAACCACCCCCCCTTACGACATGCTTCAGAAACGAAAAAAATGGTCCGTTTTCAAATGTTGCGTCTTTGAATGACAATCCACATTTGTACGTGGATAATCACTTTTAGAGATAAAATGAGATGTTTAAAGTGATTTTCAAGCTTCCAGGGGCCCTAAACACGAGATTTGAGAAATGGGTAAAAGTGAATGAAAATGGCCAATTTACTCACTCTGAGGCCTTAAAAAGTGTTTCTCCTCCACGGGAAGTGAATTAAATACCATTTGGAGGCCTTTATTGTTCAAGCGAAAACGCCTGATTTTTTGGTGAAAAAGATAACCACCCCCCCTTACGACATGCTTCAGAAACAAAAAAAATGGTCCATTTTCAAATGTTGCGTCTTTGAACTACAATTCACATTTGTACATGGATAATCACTTTTAGAGATAAAATTAGATGTTTAAAGTGATTTACAAGCTTCCAGGGGCCCTAAACACAAGATATGAGGAATGGGTAAATATGAATGAAAATGGCCAATTTATTCACTCTGAGGCCTTAAAAAGTTTTTCTCCACTCCAGAAAGTGAATTAAATAACATTTGTAGACCTTTATTGTTCAATCAAAAACGCCCGATTTTTGACGGAAGAGATAACCACCCCCCCTTACGACATGCTTCAGAAACAAAAAAAATGGTTCATTTTCAAATGTTGCATCTTTGAACGACAATCCACATTTGTACGTGGATAAACACTTTTAGAGATAAAATTAGATGTTTAAAGTGATTTTCAAGCTTCCAGGGGCCCTAAACACAAGATTTGAGAAATGGGTAAAAGTGAACGAAAATGGCCAATTTATTCACTCTGAGGCCTTAAAAAGTGTTTCTCCTCAACGGGAAGTGAATTAAATAACATTTGTAGTCCTTTATTGTTCAAGCGAAAACGCCCGATTATTGACGAAAGAGATAACCACCCCCCTTACGACATGCTTCAGAAACGAAAAAAATGGTCCGTTTTCAAATGTTGCGTCTTTGAATGACAATCCACATTTGTACGTGGATAATCACTTTTAGAGCTAAAATTAGATGTTTAAAGTGATTTTCAAGCTTCCAGGGGCCCTAAACACAAGATTTGAGAAATGGGTAAAAGTGAATGAAAATGGCCAATTTACTCACTCTGAGGCCTTAAAAAGTGTTTCTCCTCCACGGGAAGTGAATTAAATACCATTTGGAGGCCTTTATTGTTCAAGCGAAAACGCCTGATTTTTGATGAAAGAGATAACCACCCCCCCTTACGACATGCTTCCGAAACTAAAAAAATGGTTCATTTTCAAATGTTGCGTCTTTTGAACTACAATTAACATTGTACGTGGATAATCACTTTTAGAGATAAAATGAGATGTTTAAAGTGATTTTCAAGCTTCCAGGGGCCCTAAACACGAGATTTGAGAAATGGGTAAACGTGAATGAAAATGGCCAATTTACTCACTCTGCGGCCTTAAAAAGTGTTTCTCCTCCACGGAAAGTGAATAAAATAACATTTGGATGCCTTTATTGTTCAATCAAAAACGCCCGTTTTTTGGTGAAAAAGATAACCACCCCCCCTTACGACATGCTTCAGAAACGAAAAAAATGGTCCATTTTCAAATGTTGCGTCTTTGAACTACAATTCACATTTGTACGTGGATGATCACTTTTAGAGATAAAATTAGATGTTTAAAGTGATTTACAAGCTTCCAGGGTCCCTAAACACAAGATATGAGGAATGGGTAAATATGAATGAAAATGGCCAATTTATTCACTCTGAGGCCTTAAAAAGTTTTTCTCCACTCCAGAAAGTGAATTAAATAACATTTGTAGGCCTTTATTGTTCAATCAAAAACGCCCGATTTTTGACGAAAGAGATAACCACCCCCCCTTACGACATGCTTCAGAAACTAAAAAAATGGTCCGTTTTCAAATGTTGCCTCTTTGAACTACAATTAACATTGTACATGGATAATCACTTTTAGAGATAAAATGAGATGTTTAAAGTGATTTTCAAGCTTCCAGGGGCCCTAAACACAAGATATGAGGAATGGGTAAATATGAATGAAAATGGCCAATTTATTCACTCTGCGGCCTTAAAAAGTGTTTCTCCTCCACGGAAAGTGAATTAAATACCATTTGGAGGCCTTTATTGTTCAAGCGAAAACGCCTGATTTTTGATGAAAGAGATAACCACCCCCCCTTACGACATGCTTCAGAAACAAAAAAAATGTTTTTTTTTCAAATGTTGCATCTTTGAACGACAATCCACATTTGTACGTGTATCAACACTTTTAGAGATAAAATGAGATGTTTAAAGTGATTTTCAAGCTTTCAGGGGCCCTAAACACAAGATTTGAGAAATGGGAAAAAGTGAATGAAAATGGCCAATTTACTCACTCTGAGGCCTTAAAAAGTGTTTCTCCTCAACGGGAAGTGAATTAAATACCATTTGCCCTCCTTTATTGTTCAAGCGAAAACGCCCGATTATTGACGAAAGAGATAACCACCCCCCCTTACGACATGCTTCAGAAACGAAAAAAATGGTCCGTTTTCAAATGTTGCGTCTTTGAATGACAATCCACATTTGTACGTGGATAATCACTTTTAGAGCTAAAATTAGATGTTTAAAGTGATTTTCAAGCTTCCAGGGGCCCTAAACACGTGATTTGAGAAATGGGTAAACGTGAATGAAAATGGCCAATTTACTCACTCTGCGGCCTTAAAAAGTGTTTCTCCTCCACGGAAAGTTAATAAAATAACATTTGGATGCCTTTATTGTTCAATCAAAAACGCCCGTTTTTGGTGAAAAAGATAACCACCCCCCCTTACGACATGCTTCAGAAACAAAAAAAATGGTCCATTTTCAAATGTTGCGTCTTTGAACTACAATTCACATTTGTACGTGGATGATCACTTTTAGAGATAAAATTAGATGTTTAAAGTGATTTACAAGCTTCCAGGGGCCCTAAACACAAGATATGAGGAATGGGTAAATATGAATGAAAATGGCCAATTTATTCACTCCGAGGCCTTAAAATGTTTTTTTCCACTCCAGAAAGTGAATTAAATAACATTTGTAGGCCTTTATTGTTCAATCACAAACGCCCGATTTTTGACGAAAGAGATAACCCCCCCCTTACGACATGCTTCAGAAACTAAAAAAATGGTCCGTTTTCAAATGTTGCCTCTTTGAACTACAATTCACATTTGTACGTGGAAAAGCACTTTTAAAGATCAAATGAGATGTTTAAAGTGATTTTCATGCTTCCAGGGGCCTTAAACACAAGATTTGAGGAATGGGTAAAAGTGAATGAAAATGGCCAATTTACTCATTCTGAGGCCTTAAACAGTGTTTCTCCTCCACGGGAAGTGAATTAAATAACATTTGTAGGCCTTTATTGTTCAAGCGAAAACGCCCGATTATTGACGAAGAGATAACCACCCCCCCTTACGACATGCTTCAGAAACGAAAAAAATGGTCCGTTTTTAAATGTTGCGTCTTTGAATGACAATCCACATTTGTACGTGGGTAATCACTTTTAGAGATAAAGTGAGATGTTTAAAGTGATTTTCAAGCTTCCAGGGGCCCTAAACACAAGATTTGAGAAATGGGTAAAAGTGAATGAAAATGGCCAATTTACTCACTCTGAGGCCTTAAAAAGTGTTTCTCCTCCACGGGAAGTGAATTAAATACCATTTGGAGGCCTTTATTGTTCAAGCGAAAACGCCTGATTTTTGATGAAAGAGATAACCACCCCCCCTTACGACATGCTTCTGAAACTGAAAAAATGGTTCATTTTCAAATGTTGCGTCTTTGAACCACAATTAACATTTGTACGTGGATAAACACTTTTAGAGCTAAAATTAGATGTTTAAAGTGATTTTCAAGCTTCCAGGGGCCCTAAACACGAGATTTGAGAAATGGGTAAACGTGAATGAAAATGGCCAATTTACTCACTCTGCGGCCTTAAAAAGTGTTTCTCCTCCACGGAAAGTGAATAAAATAACATTTGGATGCCTTTATTGTTCAATCAAAAACGCCCGTTTTTGGTGAAGAAGATAACCACCCCCCCTTACGACATGCTTCAGAAACAAAAAAAATGGTCCATTTTCAAATGTTGCGTCTTTGAACTACAATTCACATTTGTACGTGGATAATCACTTTTAGAGATAAAATTAGATGTTTAAAGTGATTTACAAGCTTCCAGGGGCCCTAAACACGAGATTTGAAAAATGGGTAACCGTGAATGAAAATGGCCAATTTTTTCACTCTGCGGCCTTAAAAAGTGTTTCTCCTCCACGGAAAGTGAATAAAATAACATTTGGATGCCTTTATTGTTCAATCAAAAACGCCTGTTTTTTGGTGAAAAAGATAACCACCCCCCCTTACGACATGCTTCAGAAACGAAAAAAATGGTCCATTTTCAAATGTTGCGTCTTTGAACTACAATTCACATTTGTACGTAGATGATTACTTTTAGAGATAAAATTAGATGTTTAAAGTGATTTACAAGCTTTCAGGGGCCCTAAACACAAGATATGAGGAATGGGTAAATATGAATGAAAATGGCCAATTTATTCACTCTGAGGCCTTAAAAAGTTTTTCTCCACTCCAGAAAGTGAATTAAATAACATTTGTAGACCTTTATTGATCAATCAAAAACGCCCGATTTTTGACGAAAGAGATAACCACCACCCCTTACGACATGCTTCAGAAACAAAAAAAATGGTTCATTTTCAAATGTTGCATCTTTGAACGACAATCCACATTTGTACGTGGATAAACACTTTTAGAGATAAAATTAGATGTTTAAAGTGATTTTGAAGCTTCCAGGGGCCCTAAACACAAGATTTGAGAAATGGGTAAAAGTGAATGAAAATGGCCAATTTACTCACTCTGAGGCCTTAAAAAGTGTTTCTCCTCCACGGGAAGTGAATTAAATACCATTTGGAGGCCTTTATTGTTCAAGCAAAAACGCCTGATTTTTGATGAAAGAGATAACCACCCCCCCCTTACGACATGCTTCTGAAACTAAAAAAATGGTTCATTTTCAAATGTTGCGTCTTTTGAACTACAATTAACATTGTACATGGATAATCACTTTTAGAGATAAAATGAGATGTTTAAAGTGATTTTCAAGCTTCCAGGGGCCCTAAACACGAGATTTGAAAAATGGGTAACCGTGAATGAAAATGGCCAATTTTTTCACTCTGCGGCCTTAAAAAGTGTTTCTCCTCCACGGAAAGTGAATAAAATAACATTTGGATGCCTTTATTGTTCAATCAAAAACGCCCGTTTTTTGGTGAAAAAGAAAACCACCCCCCCTTACGACATGCTTCAGAAACGAAAAAAATGGTCCATTTTCAAATGTTGCGTCTTTGAACTACAATTCACATTTGTACGTGGATGATCACTTTTAGAGATAAAATTAGATGTTTAAAGTGATTTACAAGCTTCCAGGGGCCCTAAACACAAGATATGAGGAATGGGTAAATATGAATGAAAATGGCCAATTTATTCACTCTGAGGCCTTAAAAAGTTTTTCTCCACTCCAGAAAGTGAATTAAATAACATTTGTAGACCTTTATTGTTCAATCAAAAACGCCCGATTTTTGACGAAAGAGATAACCACCCCCCCTTACGACATGCTTCAGAAACGAAAAAAATGGTCCGTTTTCAAATGTTGCGTCTTTGAACTACAATTCACATTTGTACGTAGATGATTACTTTTAGAGATAAAATTAGATGTTTAAAGTGATTTACAAGCTTCCAGGGGCCCTAAACACAAGATATGAGGAATGGGTAAATATGAATGAAACTGGCCAATTTATTCACTCTGAGGCCTTAAAAAGTTTTTCTCCACTCCAGAATGTGAATTAAATAACATTTGTAGGCCTTTATTGGTCAATCAAAAACGCCCGATCTTTGACGAAAGAGATAACCACCCCCCCTTACGACATGCTTCAGAAACAAAAAAAATGTTTTTTTTTCAAATGTTGCATCTTTGAACGACAATCCACATTTGTACGTGGATAAACACTTTTAGAGATAAAATGAGATGTTTAAAGTGATTTTCAAGCTTCCAGGGGCCCTAAACACAAGATTTGAGAAATGGGAAAAAGTGAATGAAAATGGCCAATTTACTCACTCTGAGGCCTTAAAAAGTGTTTCTCCTCAACGGGAAGTGAATTAAATAACATTTGTAGGCCTTTATTGTTCAAGCGAAAACGCCCGATTATTGACGAAAGAGATAACCACCCCCCCTTACGACATGCTTCAGAAACGAAAAAAATGGTCCGTTTTCAAATGTTGCGTCTTTGAATGACAATCCACATTTGTACGTGGATAATCACTTTTAGAGCTAAAATTAGATGTTTAAAGTGATTTTCAAGCTTCCAGGGGCCCTAAACACAAGATTTGAGAAATGGGTAAAAGTGAATGAAAATGGCCAATTTACTCACTCTGAGGCCTTAAAAAGTGTTTCTCCTCCACGGGAAGTGAATTAAATACCATTTGGAGGCCTTTATTGTTCAATTAAAAATGCCAGTTTTTTGGTGAAAGAGATAACCATCCCCCCTTACGACATGCTTCAGAAACGAAAAAAATGGTCCATTTTCAAATGTTGCGTCTTTGAACTACAATTCACATTTGTACGTGGATGATCACTTTTAGAGATAAAATTAGATGTTTAAAGTGATTTACAAGCTTCCAGGGGCCCTAAACACAAGATATGAGGAATGGGTAAATATGAATGAAAATGGCCAATTTATTCACTCTGAGGCCTTAAAAAGTTTTTCTCCACTCCAGAAAGTGAATTAAATAACATTTGTAGACCTTTATTGTTCAATCAAAAACGCCCGATTTTTGACGAAAGAGATAACCACCCCCCCTTACGACATGCTTCAGAAACGAAAAAAATGGTCCGTTTTCAAATGTTGCGTCTTTGAATAACAATCCACATTTGTACGTGGATAATCACTTTTAGAGCTAAAATTAGATGTTTAAAGTGATTTTCAAGCTTCCAGGGGCCCTAAACACAAGATTTGAGAAATGGGTAAAAGTGAATGAAAATGGCCAATTTACTCACTCTGAGGCCTTAAAAAGTGTTTCTCCTTCACGGGAAGTGAATTAAATACCATTTGGAGGCCTTTATTCTTCAAGCGAAAACGCCTGATTTTTGATGAAAGAGATAACCACCCCCCCTTACGACATGCTTCTGAAACTGAAAAAATGGTTCATTTTCAAATGTTGCGTCTTTGAACCACAATTAACATTTGTACGAGGATAAACACTTTTAGAGCTAAAATTAGATGTTTAAAGTGATTTTCAAGCTTCCAGGGGCCCTAAACACGAGATTTGAGAAATGGGTAAACGTGAATGAAAATGGCCAATTTACTCACTCTGCGGCCTTAATAAGTGTTTCTCCTCCACGGAAAGTTAATAAAATAACATTTGGATGCCTTTATTGTTCAATCAAAAACGCCCGTTTTTGGTGAAAAAGATAACCACCCCCCCTTACGACATGCTTCAGAAACAAAAAAAATGGTCCATTTTCAAATGTTGCGTCTTTGAACTACAATTCACATTTGTACGTGGATGATCACTTTTAGAGATAAAATTAGATGTTTAAAGTGATTTACAAGCTTCCAGGGGCCCTAAACACAAGATATGAGGAATGGGTAAATATGAATGAAAATGGCCAATTTATTCACTCCGAGGCCTTAAAAAGTTTTTTTCCACTCCAGAAAGTGAATTAAATAACATTTGTAGGCCTTTATTGTTCAATCACAAACGCCCGATTTTTGACGAAAGAGATAACCCCCCCCCCTTACGACATGCTTCAGAAACTAAAAAAATGGTCCGTTTTCAAATGTTGCCTCTTTGAACTACAATTCACATTTGTACGTGGAAAAGCACTTTTAAAGATCAAATGAGATGTTTAAAGTGATTTTCAAGCTTCCAGGGGCCCTAAACACGAGATTTGAGAAATGGGTAAAAGTGAATGAAAATGGCCAATTTACTCACTCTGAGGCCTTAAAAAGTGTTTCTCCTCCACGGGAAGTGAATTAAATACCATTTGGAGGCCTTTATTGTTCAAGCAAAAACGCCTGATTTTTGATGAAAGAGATAACCACCCCCCCTTACGACATGCTTCTGAAACTAAAAAAATGGTTCATTTTCAAATGTTGCGTCTTTTGAACTACAATTACCATTGTACATGGATAATCACTTTTAGAGATAAAATGAGATGTTTAAAGTGATTTTCAAGCTTCCAGGGGCCCTAAACACGAGATTTGGAAAATGGGTAACCGTGAATGAAAATGGCCAATTTTTTCACTCTGCGGCCTTAAAAAGTGTTTCTCCTCCACGGAAAGTGAATAAAATAACATTTGGATGCCTTTATTGTTCAATCAAAAACGCCCGTTTTTTGGTGAAAAAGATAACCACCCCCCCTTACGACATGCTTCAGAAACGAAAAAAATGGTCCATTTTCAAATGTTGCGTCTTTGAACTACAATTCACATTTGTACGTGGATGATCACTTTTAGAGATAAAATTAGATGTTTAAAGTGATTTACAAGCTTCCAGGGGCCCTAAACACAAGATATGAGGAATGGGTAAATATGAATGAAAATGGCCAATTTATTCACTCTGAGGCCTTAAAAAGTTTTTCTCCACTCCAGAAAGTGAATTAAATAACATTTGTAGACCTTTATTGTTCAATCAAAAACGCCCGATTTTTGACGAAAGAGATAACCACCCCCCCTTACGACATGCTTCAGAAACAAAAAAAATGGTTCTTTTTCAAATGTTGCATCTTTGAACGACAATCCACATTTGTACGTGGATAAACACTTTTAGAGATAAAATGAGATGTTTAAAGTGATTTTCAAGCTTCCAGGGGCCCTAAACACAAGATTTGAGAAATGGGAAAAAGTGAATGAAAATGGCCAATTTACTCACTCTGAGGCCTTAAAAAGTGTTTCTCCTCAACGGGAAGTGAATTAAATAACATTTGTAGGCCTTTATTGTTCAAGCGAAAACGCCTGATTTTTGATAAAAGAGATAACCACCCCCCCTTACTACATGCTTCTGAAACTAAAAAAATGGTTCATTTTCAAATGTTGCGTCTTTGAACTACAATTAACATTGTACGTGGTTAATCACTTTTAGAGATAAAGTCAGATGTTTAAAGTGATTTTCAAGCTTCCAGGGGCCCTAAACACAAGATTTGAGAAATGGGTAAAAGTGAATGAAAATGGCCAATTTACTCACTCTGAGGCCTTATAAAGTGTTTCTCCTCCACGGGAAGTGAATTAAATACCATTTGGAGGCCTTTATTGTTCAAGCGAAAACGCCTGATTTTTGATGAAAGAGATAACCACCCCCCCTTACGACATGCTTCTGAAACAAAAAAAATGGTTCATTTTCAAATGTTGCGTCTTTTGAACTACAATTAACATTGTACGTGGATAATCACTTTTAGAGATAAAATGAGATGTTTAAAGTGATTTTCAAGCTTCCAGGGGCCCTAAACACGAGATTTGATAAATGGGTAAACGTGAATGAAAATGGCCAATTTACTCACTTTGCGGCCTTAAAAAGTGTTTCTCCTCCACGGAAAGTGAATAAAATAACATTTGGATGCCTTTATTGTTCAATCAAAAACGCCCGTTTTTTGGTGAAAAAGATAACCACCCCCCCTTACGACATGCTTCAGAAACGGAAAAAATGTTCCATTTTCAAATGTTGCGTCTTTGAACTACAATTCACATTTGTACGTGGATGATCACTTTTAGAGATAAAATTAGATGTTTAAAGTGATTTACAAGCTTCCAGGGGCCCTAAACACAAGATATGAGGAATGGGTAAATATGAATGAAACTGGCCAATTTATTCACTCTGAGGCCTTAAAAAGTTTTTCTCCACTCCAGAATGTGAATTAAATAACATTTGTAGGCCTTTATTGGTCAATCAAAAACGCCCGATCTTTGACGAAAGAGATAACCACCCCCCCTTACGACATGCTTCAGAAACAAAAAAAATGTTTTTTTTTCAAATGTTGCATCTTTGAACGACAATCCACATTTGTACGTGGATAAACACTTTTAGAGCTAAAATGAGATGTTTAAAGTGATTTTCAAGCTTCCAGGGGCCCTAAACACAAGATTTGAGAAATGGGAAAAAGTGAATGAAAATGGTCAATTTACTCACTCTGAGGCCTTAAAAAGTGTTTCTCCTCAACGGGAAGTGAATTAAATAACATTTGTAGGCCTTTATTGTTCAAGCGAAAACGCCCGATTATTGACGAAAGAGATAACCACCCCCCCTTACGACATGCTTCAGAAACGAAAAAAATGGTCCGTTTTCAAATGTTGCGTCTTTGAATGACAATCCACATTTGTACGTGGATAATCACTTTTAGAGCTAAAATTAGATGTTTAAAGTGATTTTCAAGCTTCCAGGGGCCCTAAACACAAGATTTGAGAAATGGGTAAAAGTGAATGAAAATGGCCAATTTACTCACTCTGAGGCCTTAAAAAGTGTTTCTCCTCCACGGGAAGTGAATTAAATACCATTTGGAGGCCTTTATTGTTCAAGCGAAAACGCCTGATTTTTGATGAAAGAGATAACCACCCCCCCTTACGACATGCTTCTGAAACTGAAAAAATGGTTCATTTTCAAATGTTGCGTCTTTGAACCACAATTAACATTTGTACGTGGATAAACACTTTTAGAGCTAAAATTAGATGTTTAAAGTGATTTTCAAGCTTCCAGGGGCCCTAAACACAAGATTTGAGAAATGGGAAAAAGTGAATGAAAATGGCCAATTTACTCACTCTGAGGCCTTAAAAAGTGTTTCTCCTCAACGGGAAGTGAATTAAATAACATTTGTAGGCCTTTATTGTTCAAGCGAAAACGCCTGATTTTTGATGAAAGAGATAACCACCCCCCCTTACTACATGCTTCTGAAACTAAAAAAATGGTTCATTTTCAAATGTTGCGTCTTTGAACTACAATTAACATTGTACGTGGATAATCACTTTTAGAGATAAAGTCAGATGTTTAAAGTGATTTTCAAGCTTCCAGGGGCCCTAAACACAAGATTTGAGAAATGGGTAAAAGTGAATGAAAATGGCCAATTTACTCACTCTGAGGCCTTAAAAAGTGTTTCTCCTCAACGGGAAGTGAATTAAATAACATTTGTAGGCCTTTATTGTTCAAGCGAAAACGCCCGATTATTGACGAAAGAGATAACCACCCCCCCTTACGACATGCTTCAGAAACGAAAAAAATGGTCCGTTTTCAAATGTTGCGTCTTTGAATGACAATCCACATTTGTACGTGGATAATCACTTTTAGAGCTAAAATTAGATGTTTAAAGTGATTTTCAAGCTTCCAGGGGCCCTAAACACAAGATTTGAGAAATGGGTAAAAGTGAATGAAAATGGCCAATTTCCTCACTCTGAGGCCTTAAAAAGTGTTTCTCCTCCACGGGAAGTGAATTAAATACCATTTGGAGGCCATTATTGTTCAAGCGAAAACGCCTGATTTTTGATGAAAGAGATAACCACCCCCCCTTACGACATGCTTCTGAAACTAAAAAAATGGTTCATTTTCAAATGTTGCGTCTTTTGAACTACAATTAACATTGTACGTGGATAATCACTTTTAGAGATAAAATGAGATGTTTAAAGTGATTTTCAAGCTTCCAGGGGCCCTAAACACAAGATTTGAGAAATGGGTAAATATGAATGAAAATGGGCAATTTATTCACTCTGAGGCCTTAAAAAGTGTTTCTCCTCCACGGGAAGTGAATTAAATACCATTTGGAGGCCTTTATTGTTCAAGCGAAAACGCCTGATTTTTAATGAAAGAGATAACCACCCCCCCTTACGACATGCTTCTGAAACTAAAAAAATGGTTCATTTTCAAATGTTGCGTCTTTTGAACTACAATTAACATTGTACGTGGATAATCACTTTTAGAGATAAAATGAGATGTTTAAAGTGATTTTCAAGCTTCCAGGGGCCCTAAACACGAGATTTGAAAAATGGGTAACCGTGAATGAAAATGGCCAATTTTTTCACTCTGCGGCCTTAAAAAGTGTTTCTCCTCCACGGAAAGTGAATAAAATAACATTTGGATGCCTTTATTGTTCAATCAAAAAAGCCCGTTTTTTGGTGAAAAAGATAACCACCCCCCCTTACGACATGCTTCAGAAACGAAAAAAAGGGTCCATTTTCAAATGTTGCGTCTTTGAACTACAATTCACATTTGTACGTGGATGATCACTTTTAGAGATAAAATTAGATGTTTAAAGTGATTTACAAGCTTCCAGGGGCCCTAAACACAAGATATGAGGAATGGGTAAATATGAATGAAAATGGCCTATTTATTCACTCTGAGGCCTTAAAAAGTTTTTCTCCACTCCAGAAAGTGAATTAAATAACATTTGTAGGCCTTTATTGTTCAATCAAAAACGCCCGATTTTTGACGAAAGAGATAACCACCCCCGCCTTACGACATGCTTCAGAAACTAAAAAAATGGTCCGTTTTTAAATGCAGCCTCTTTGAACTACAATTCACATTTGTACGTGGAAAAGCACTTTTAAAGATCAAATGAGATGTTTAAAGTGATTTTCATGCTTCCAGGGGCCTTAAACACAAGATTTGAGGAATGGGTAAAAGTGAATGAAAATGGCCAATTTACTCACTCTGAGGCCTTAAAAAGTGTTTCTCCCCCACGGGAAGTGAATTAAATAACATTTGTAGGCCTTTATTGTTCAAGCGAAAACGCCCGATTATTGACGAAAGAGATAACCACCCCCCCTTACGACATGCTTCAGAAACGAAAAAAATGGTCCGTTTTCAAATGTTGCGTCTTTGAATGACAATCCACATTTGTACGTGGATAATCACTTTTAGAGCTAAAATTAGATGTTTAAAGTGATTTTCAAGCTTCCAGGGGCCCTAAACACAAGATTTGAGAAATGGGTAAAAGTGAATGAAAATGGCCAATTTACTCACTCTGAGGCCTTAAAAAGTGTTTCTCCTCCACGGGAAGTGAATTAAATACCATTTGGAGGCCTTTATTGTTCAATTAAAAATGCCAGTTTTTTGGTGAAAGAGATAACCATCCCCCCTTACGACATGCTTCAGAAACGAAAAAAATGGTCCATTTTCAAATGTTGCGTCTTTGAACTACAATTCACATTTGTACGTGGATGATCACTTTTAGAGATAAAATTAGATGTTTAAAGTGATTTACAAGCTTCCAGGGGCCCTAAACACAAGATATGAGGAATGGGTAAATATGAATGAAAATGGCCAATTTATTCACTCTGAGGCCTTAAAAAGTTTTTCTCCACTCCAGAAAGTGAATTAAATAACATTTGTAGACCTTTATTGTTCAATCAAAAACGCCCGATTTTTGACGAAAGAGATAACCACCCCCCCTTACGACATGCTTCAGAAACGAAAAAAATGGTCCGTTTTCAAATGTTGCGTCTTTGAATAACAATCCACATTTGTACGTGGATAATCACTTTTAGAGCTAAAATTAGATGTTTAAAGTGATTTTCAAGCTTCCAGGGGCCCTAAACACAAGATTTGAGAAATGGGTAAAAGTGAATGAAAATGGCCAATTTACTCACTCTGAGGCCTTAAAAAGTGTTTCTCCTTCACGGGAAGTGAATTAAATACCATTTGGAGGCCTTTATTCTTCAAGCGAAAACGCCTGATTTTTGATGAAAGAGATAACCACCCCCCCTTACGACATGCTTCTGAAACTGAAAAAATGGTTCATTTTCAAATGTTGCGTCTTTGAACCACAATTAACATTTGTACGAGGATAAACACTTTTAGAGCTAAAATTAGATGTTTAAAGTGATTTTCAAGCTTCCAGGGGCCCTAAACACGAGATTTGAGAAATGGGTAAACGTGAATGAAAATGGCCAATTTACTCACTCTGCGGCCTTAATAAGTGTTTCTCCTCCACGGAAAGTTAATAAAATAACATTTGGATGCCTTTATTGTTCAATCAAAAACGCCCGTTTTTGGTGAAAAAGATAACCACCCCCCCTTACGACATGCTTCAGAAACAAAAAAAATGGTCCATTTTCAAATGTTGCGTCTTTGAACTACAATTCACATTTGTACGTGGATGATCACTTTTAGAGATAAAATTAGATGTTTAAAGTGATTTACAAGCTTCCAGGGGCCCTAAACACAAGATATGAGGAATGGGTAAATATGAATGAAAATGGCCAATTTATTCACTCCGAGGCCTTAAAAAGTTTTTTTCCACTCCAGAAAGTGAATTAAATAACATTTGTAGGCCTTTATTGTTCAATCACAAACGCCCGATTTTTGACGAAAGAGATAACCCCCCCCCCTTACGACATGCTTCAGAAACTAAAAAAATGGTCCGTTTTCAAATGTTGCCTCTTTGAACTACAATTCACATTTGTACGTGGAAAAGCACTTTTAAAGATCAAATGAGATGTTTAAAGTGATTTTCAAGCTTCCAGGGGCCCTAAACACGAGATTTGAGAAATGGGTAAAAGTGAATGAAAATGGCCAATTTACTCACTCTGAGGCCTTAAAAAGTGTTTCTCCTCCACGGGAAGTGAATTAAATACCATTTGGAGGCCTTTATTGTTCAAGCAAAAACGCCTGATTTTTGATGAAAGAGATAACCACCCCCCCTTACGACATGCTTCTGAAACTAAAAAAATGGTTCATTTTCAAATGTTGCGTCTTTTGAACTACAATTACCATTGTACATGGATAATCACTTTTAGAGATAAAATGAGATGTTTAAAGTGATTTTCAAGCTTCCAGGGGCCCTAAACACGAGATTTGGAAAATGGGTAACCGTGAATGAAAATGGCCAATTTTTTCACTCTGCGGCCTTAAAAAGTGTTTCTCCTCCACGGAAAGTGAATAAAATAACATTTGGATGCCTTTATTGTTCAATCAAAAACGCCCGTTTTTTGGTGAAAAAGATAACCACCCCCCCTTACGACATGCTTCAGAAACGAAAAAAATGGTCCATTTTCAAATGTTGCGTCTTTGAACTACAATTCACATTTGTACGTGGATGATCACTTTTAGAGATAAAATTAGATGTTTAAAGTGATTTACAAGCTTCCAGGGGCCCTAAACACAAGATATGAGGAATGGGTAAATATGAATGAAAATGGCCAATTTATTCACTCTGAGGCCTTAAAAAGTTTTTCTCCACTCCAGAAAGTGAATTAAATAACATTTGTAGACCTTTATTGTTCAATCAAAAACGCCCGATTTTTGACGAAAGAGATAACCACCCCCCCTTACGACATGCTTCAGAAACAAAAAAAATGGTTCTTTTTCAAATGTTGCATCTTTGAACGACAATCCACATTTGTACGTGGATAAACACTTTTAGAGATAAAATGAGATGTTTAAAGTGATTTTCAAGCTTCCAGGGGCCCTAAACACAAGATTTGAGAAATGGGAAAAAGTGAATGAAAATGGCCAATTTACTCACTCTGAGGCCTTAAAAAGTGTTTCTCCTCAACGGGAAGTGAATTAAATAACATTTGTAGGCCTTTATTGTTCAAGCGAAAACGCCTGATTTTTGATAAAAGAGATAACCACCCCCCCTTACTACATGCTTCTGAAACTAAAAAAATGGTTCATTTTCAAATGTTGCGTCTTTGAACTACAATTAACATTGTACGTGGTTAATCACTTTTAGAGATAAAGTCAGATGTTTAAAGTGATTTTCAAGCTTCCAGGGGCCCTAAACACAAGATTTGAGAAATGGGTAAAAGTGAATGAAAATGGCCAATTTACTCACTCTGAGGCCTTATAAAGTGTTTCTCCTCCACGGGAAGTGAATTAAATACCATTTGGAGGCCTTTATTGTTCAAGCGAAAACGCCTGATTTTTGATGAAAGAGATAACCACCCCCCCTTACGACATGCTTCTGAAACAAAAAAAATGGTTCATTTTCAAATGTTGCGTCTTTTGAACTACAATTAACATTGTACGTGGATAATCACTTTTAGAGATAAAATGAGATGTTTAAAGTGATTTTCAAGCTTCCAGGGGCCCTAAACACGAGATTTGATAAATGGGTAAACGTGAATGAAAATGGCCAATTTACTCACTTTGCGGCCTTAAAAAGTGTTTCTCCTCCACGGAAAGTGAATAAAATAACATTTGGATGCCTTTATTGTTCAATCAAAAACGCCCGTTTTTTGGTGAAAAAGATAACCACCCCCCCTTACGACATGCTTCAGAAACGGAAAAAATGTTCCATTTTCAAATGTTGCGTCTTTGAACTACAATTCACATTTGTACGTGGATGATCACTTTTAGAGATAAAATTAGATGTTTAAAGTGATTTACAAGCTTCCAGGGGCCCTAAACACAAGATATGAGGAATGGGTAAATATGAATGAAACTGGCCAATTTATTCACTCTGAGGCCTTAAAAAGTTTTTCTCCACTCCAGAATGTGAATTAAATAACATTTGTAGGCCTTTATTGGTCAATCAAAAACGCCCGATCTTTGACGAAAGAGATAACCACCCCCCCTTACGACATGCTTCAGAAACAAAAAAAATGTTTTTTTTTCAAATGTTGCATCTTTGAACGACAATCCACATTTGTACGTGGATAAACACTTTTAGAGCTAAAATGAGATGTTTAAAGTGATTTTCAAGCTTCCAGGGGCCCTAAACACAAGATTTGAGAAATGGGAAAAAGTGAATGAAAATGGTCAATTTACTCACTCTGAGGCCTTAAAAAGTGTTTCTCCTCAACGGGAAGTGAATTAAATAACATTTGTAGGCCTTTATTGTTCAAGCGAAAACGCCCGATTATTGACGAAAGAGATAACCACCCCCCCTTACGACATGCTTCAGAAACGAAAAAAATGGTCCGTTTTCAAATGTTGCGTCTTTGAATGACAATCCACATTTGTACGTGGATAATCACTTTTAGAGCTAAAATTAGATGTTTAAAGTGATTTTCAAGCTTCCAGGGGCCCTAAACACAAGATTTGAGAAATGGGTAAAAGTGAATGAAAATGGCCAATTTACTCACTCTGAGGCCTTAAAAAGTGTTTCTCCTCCACGGGAAGTGAATTAAATACCATTTGGAGGCCTTTATTGTTCAAGCGAAAACGCCTGATTTTTGATGAAAGAGATAACCACCCCCCCTTACGACATGCTTCTGAAACTGAAAAAATGGTTCATTTTCAAATGTTGCGTCTTTGAACCACAATTAACATTTGTACGTGGATAAACACTTTTAGAGCTAAAATTAGATGTTTAAAGTGATTTTCAAGCTTCCAGGGGCCCTAAACACAAGATTTGAGAAATGGGAAAAAGTGAATGAAAATGGCCAATTTACTCACTCTGAGGCCTTAAAAAGTGTTTCTCCTCAACGGGAAGTGAATTAAATAACATTTGTAGGCCTTTATTGTTCAAGCGAAAACGCCTGATTTTTGATGAAAGAGATAACCACCCCCCCTTACTACATGCTTCTGAAACTAAAAAAATGGTTCATTTTCAAATGTTGCGTCTTTGAACTACAATTAACATTGTACGTGGATAATCACTTTTAGAGATAAAGTCAGATGTTTAAAGTGATTTTCAAGCTTCCAGGGGCCCTAAACACAAGATTTGAGAAATGGGTAAAAGTGAATGAAAATGGCCAATTTACTCACTCTGAGGCCTTAAAAAGTGTTTCTCCTCAACGGGAAGTGAATTAAATAACATTTGTAGGCCTTTATTGTTCAAGCGAAAACGCCCGATTATTGACGAAAGAGATAACCACCCCCCCTTACGACATGCTTCAGAAACGAAAAAAATGGTCCGTTTTCAAATGTTGCGTCTTTGAATGACAATCCACATTTGTACGTGGATAATCACTTTTAGAGCTAAAATTAGATGTTTAAAGTGATTTTCAAGCTTCCAGGGGCCCTAAACACAAGATTTGAGAAATGGGTAAAAGTGAATGAAAATGGCCAATTTCCTCACTCTGAGGCCTTAAAAAGTGTTTCTCCTCCACGGGAAGTGAATTAAATACCATTTGGAGGCCATTATTGTTCAAGCGAAAACGCCTGATTTTTGATGAAAGAGATAACCACCCCCCCTTACGACATGCTTCTGAAACTAAAAAAATGGTTCATTTTCAAATGTTGCGTCTTTTGAACTACAATTAACATTGTACGTGGATAATCACTTTTAGAGATAAAATGAGATGTTTAAAGTGATTTTCAAGCTTCCAGGGGCCCTAAACACAAGATTTGAGAAATGGGTAAATATGAATGAAAATGGGCAATTTATTCACTCTGAGGCCTTAAAAAGTGTTTCTCCTCCACGGGAAGTGAATTAAATACCATTTGGAGGCCTTTATTGTTCAAGCGAAAACGCCTGATTTTTAATGAAAGAGATAACCACCCCCCCTTACGACATGCTTCTGAAACTAAAAAAATGGTTCATTTTCAAATGTTGCGTCTTTTGAACTACAATTAACATTGTACGTGGATAATCACTTTTAGAGATAAAATGAGATGTTTAAAGTGATTTTCAAGCTTCCAGGGGCCCTAAACACGAGATTTGAAAAATGGGTAACCGTGAATGAAAATGGCCAATTTTTTCACTCTGCGGCCTTAAAAAGTGTTTCTCCTCCACGGAAAGTGAATAAAATAACATTTGGATGCCTTTATTGTTCAATCAAAAACGCCCGTTTTTTGGTGAAAAAGATAACCACCCCCCCTTACGACATGCTTCAGAAACGAAAAAAAGGGTCCATTTTCAAATGTTGCGTCTTTGAACTACAATTCACATTTGTACGTGGATGATCACTTTTAGAGATAAAATTAGATGTTTAAAGTGATTTACAAGCTTCCAGGGGCCCTAAACACAAGATATGAGGAATGGGTAAATATGAATGAAAATGGCCTATTTATTCACTCTGAGGCCTTAAAAAGTTTTTCTCCACTCCAGAAAGTGAATTAAATAACATTTGTAGGCCTTTATTGTTCAATCAAAAACGCCCGATTTTTGACGAAAGAGATAACCACCCCCGCCTTACGACATGCTTCAGAAACTAAAAAAATGGTCCGTTTTTAAATGCAGCCTCTTTGAACTACAATTCACATTTGTACGTGGAAAAGCACTTTTAAAGATCAAATGAGATGTTTAAAGTGATTTTCATGCTTCCAGGGGCCTTAAACACAAGATTTGAGGAATGGGTAAAAGTGAATGAAAATGGCCAATTTACTCACTCTGAGGCCTTAAAAAGTGTTTCTCCCCCACGGGAAGTGAATTAAATAACATTTGTAGGCCTTTATTGTTCAAGCGAAAACGCCCGATTATTGACGAAAGAGATAACCACCCCCCCTTACGACATGCTTCAGAAACAAAAAAAATTGTCCGTTTTCAAATGTTGCGTCTTTGAATGACAATCCACATTTGTACGTGGATAATCACTTTTAGAGCTAAAATTAGATGTTTAAAGTGATTTTCAAGCTTCCAGGGGCCCTAAACACAAGATTTGAGAAATGGGTAAAAGTGAATGAAAATGGCCAATTTACTCACTCTGAGGCCTTAAAAAGTGTTTCTCCCCCACGGGAAGTGAATTAAATAACATTTGTAGGCCTTTATTGTTCAAGTGAAAACGCCTGATTTTTGATGAAAGAGATAACCAACCCCCTTACGACATGCTTCTGAAACTAAAAAAATGGTTCATTTTCAAATGTTGCGTCTTTTGAACTACAATTAACATTGTACGTGGATAATCACTTTTAGAGATAAAATTAGATGTTTAAAGTGATTTTCAAGCTTCCAGGGGCCCTAAACACAAGATATGAGGAATGGGTAAATATGAATGAAAATGGCCAATTTATTCACTCTGAGGCCTTAAAAAGTTTTTCTCCACTCCAGAAAGTGAATTAAATAACATTTGTAATCCTTTATTGTTCAATCAAAAACGCCCGATTTTTGACGAAAGAGATAACCACCCCCCCTTACGACATGCTTCAGAAACAAAAAAAATGGTTCTTTTTCAAATGTTGCATCTTTGAACGACAATCCACATTTGTACGTGGATAAACACTTTTAGAGATAAAATGAGATGTTTAAAGTGATTTTCAAGCTTCCAGGGGCCCTAAACACAAGATTTGAGAAATGGGAAAAAGTGAATGAAAATGGCCAATTTACTCACTCTGAGGCCTTAAAAAGTGTTTCTCCTCAACGGGAAGTGAATTAAATAACATTTGTAGGCCTTTATTGTTCAAGCGAAAACGCCTGATTTTTGATAAAAGAGATAACCACCCCCCCTTACTACATGCTTCTGAAACTAAAAAAATGGTTCATTTTCAAATGTTGCGTCTTTGAACTACAATTAACATTGTACGTGGTTAATCACTTTTAGAGATAAAGTCAGATGTTTAAAGTGATTTTCAAGCTTCCAGGGGCCCTAAACACAAGATTTGAGAAATGGGTAAAAGTGAATGAAAATGGCCAATTTACTCACTCTGAGGCCTTATAAAGTGTTTCTCCTCCACGGGAAGTGAATTAAATACCATTTGGAGGCCTTTATTGTTCAAGCGAAAACGCCTGATTTTTGATGAAAGAGATAACCACCCCCCCTTACGACATGCTTCTGAAACTAAAAAAATGGTTCATTTTCAAATGTTGCGTCTTTTGAACTACAATTAACATTGTACGTGGATAATCACTTTTAGAGATAAAATGAGATGTTTAAAGTGATTTTCAAGCTTCCAGGGGCCCTAAACACGAGATTTGATAAATGGGTAAACGTGAATGAAAATGGCCAATTTACTCACTTTGCGGCCTTAAAAAGTGTTTCTCCTCCACGGAAAGTGAATAAAATAACATTTGGATGCCTTTATTGTTCAATCAAAAACGCCCGTTTTTTGGTGAAAAAGATAACCACCCCCCCTTACGACATGCTTCAGAAACGGAAAAAATGTTCCATTTTCAAATGTTGCGTCTTTGAACTACAATTCACATTTGTACGTGGATGATCACTTTTAGAGATAAAATTAGATGTTTAAAGTGATTTACAAGCTTCCAGGGGCCCTAAACACAAGATATGAGGAATGGGTAAATATGAATGAAACTGGCCAATTTATTCACTCTGAGGCCTTAAAAAGTTTTTCTCCACTCCAGAATGTGAATTAAATAACATTTGTAGGCCTTTATTGGTCAATCAAAAACGCCCGATCTTTGACGAAAGAGATAACCACCCCCCCTTACGACATGCTTCAGAAACAAAAAAAATGTTTTTTTTTCAAATGTTGCATCTTTGAACGACAATCCACATTTGTACGTGGATAAACACTTTTAGAGATAAAATGAGATGTTTAAAGTGATTTTCAAGCTTCCAGGGGCCCTAAACACAAGATTTGAGAAATGGGAAAAAGTGAATGAAAATGGCCAATTTACTCACTCTGAGGCCTTAAAAAGTGTTTCTCCTCAACGGGAAGTGAATTAAATAACATTTGTAGGCCTTTATTGTTCAAGCGAAAACGCCCGATTATTGACGAAAGAGATAACCACCCCCCCTTACGACATGCTTCAGAAACGAAAAAAATGGTCCGTTTTCAAATGTTGCGTCTTTGAATGACAATCCACATTTGTACGTGGATAATCACTTTTAGAGCTAAAATTAGATGTTTAAAGTGATTTTCAAGCTTCCAGGGGCCCTAAACACAAGATTTGAGAAATGGGTAAAAGTGAATGAAAATGGCCAATTTACTCACTCTGAGGCCTTAAAAAGTGTTTCTCCTCCACGGGAAGTGAATTAAATACCATTTGGAGGCCTTTATTGTTCAAGCGAAAACGCCTGATTTTTGATGAAAGAGATAACCACCCCCCCTTACGACATGCTTCTGAAACTGAAAAAATGGTTCATTTTCAAATGTTGCGTCTTTGAACCACAATTAACATTTGTACGTGGATAAACACTTTTAGAGCTAAAATTAGATGTTTAAAGTGATTTTCAAGCTTCCAGGGGCCCTAAACACAAGATTTGAGAAATGGGAAAAAGTGAATGAAAATGGCCAATTTACTCACTCTGAGGCCTTAAAAAGTGTTTCTCCTCAACGGGAAGTGAATTAAATAACATTTGTAGGCCTTTATTGTTCAAGCGAAAACGCCTGATTTTTGATGAAAGAGATAACCACCCCCCCTTACTACATGCTTCTGAAACTAAAAAAATGGTTCATTTTCAAATGTTGCGTCTTTGAACTACAATTAACATTGTACGTGGATAATCACTTTTAGAGATAAAGTCAGATGTTTAAAGTGATTTTCAAGCTTCCAGGGGCCCTAAACACAAGATTTGAGAAATGGGTAAAAGTGAATGAAAATGGCCAATTTACTCACTCTGAGGCCTTAAAAAGTGTTTCTCCTCAACGGGAAGTGAATTAAATAACATTTGTAGGCCTTTATTGTTCAAGCGAAAACGCCCGATTATTGACGAAAGAGATAACCACCCCCCCTTACGACATGCTTCAGAAACGAAAAAAATGGTCCGTTTTCAAATGTTGCGTCTTTGAATGACAATCCACATTTGTACGTGGATAATCACTTTTAGAGCTAAAATTAGATGTTTAAAGTGATTTTCAAGCTTCCAGGGGCCCTAAACACAAGATTTGAGAAATGGGTAAAAGTGAATGAAAATGGCCAATTTCCTCACTCTGAGGCCTTAAAAAGTGTTTCTCCTCCACGGGAAGTGAATTAAATACCATTTGGAGGCCATTATTGTTCAAGCGAAAACGCCTGATTTTTGATGAAAGAGATAACCACCCCCCCTTACGACATGCTTCTGAAACTAAAAAAATGGTTCATTTTCAAATGTTGCGTCTTTTGAACTACAATTAACATTGTACGTGGATAATCACTTTTAGAGATAAAATGAGATGTTTAAAGTGATTTTCAAGCTTCCAGGGGCCCTAAACACAAGATTTGAGAAATGGGTAAATATGAATGAAAATGGGCAATTTATTCACTCTGAGGCCTTAAAAAGTGTTTCTCCTCCACGGGAAGTGAATTAAATACCATTTGGAGGCCTTTATTGTTCAAGCGAAAACGCCTGATTTTTAATGAAAGAGATAACCACCCCCCCTTACGACATGCTTCTGAAACTAAAAAAATGGTTCATTTTCAAATGTTGCGTCTTTTGAACTACAATTAACATTGTACGTGGATAATCACTTTTAGAGATAAAATGAGATGTTTAAAGTGATTTTCAAGCTTCCAGGGGCCCTAAACACGAGATTTGAAAAATGGGTAACCGTGAATGAAAATGGCCAATTTTTTCACTCTGCGGCCTTAAAAAGTGTTTCTCCTCCACGGAAAGTGAATAAAATAACATTTGGATGCCTTTATTGTTCAATCAAAAACGCCCGTTTTTTGGTGAAAAAGATAACCACCCCCCCTTACGACATGCTTCAGAAACGAAAAAAAGGGTCCATTTTCAAATGTTGCGTCTTTGAACTACAATTCACATTTGTACGTGGATGATCACTTTTAGAGATAAAATTAGATGTTTAAAGTGATTTACAAGCTTCCAGGGGCCCTAAACACAAGATATGAGGAATGGGTAAATATGAATGAAAATGGCCTATTTATTCACTCTGAGGCCTTAAAAAGTTTTTCTCCACTCCAGAAAGTGAATTAAATAACATTTGTAGGCCTTTATTGTTCAATCAAAAACGCCCGATTTTTGACGAAAGAGATAACCACCCCCGCCTTACGACATGCTTCAGAAACTAAAAAAATGGTCCGTTTTTAAATGCAGCCTCTTTGAACTACAATTCACATTTGTACGTGGAAAAGCACTTTTAAAGATCAAATGAGATGTTTAAAGTGATTTTCATGCTTCCAGGGGCCTTAAACACAAGATTTGAGGAATGGGTAAAAGTGAATGAAAATGGCCAATTTACTCACTCTGAGGCCTTAAAAAGTGTTTCTCCCCCACGGGAAGTGAATTAAATAACATTTGTAGGCCTTTATTGTTCAAGCGAAAACGCCCGATTATTGACGAAAGAGATAACCACCCCCCCTTACGACATGCTTCAGAAACAAAAAAAATTGTCCGTTTTCAAATGTTGCGTCTTTGAATGACAATCCACATTTGTACGTGGATAATCACTTTTAGAGCTAAAATTAGATGTTTAAAGTGATTTTCAAGCTTCCAGGGGCCCTAAACACAAGATTTGAGAAATGGGTAAAAGTGAATGAAAATGGCCAATTTACTCACTCTGAGGCCTTAAAAAGTGTTTCTCCCCCACGGGAAGTGAATTAAATAACATTTGTAGGCCTTTATTGTTCAAGTGAAAACGCCTGATTTTTGATGAAAGAGATAACCAACCCCCTTACGACATGCTTCTGAAACTAAAAAAATGGTTCATTTTCAAATGTTGCGTCTTTTGAACTACAATTAACATTGTACGTGGATAATCACTTTTAGAGATAAAATTAGATGTTTAAAGTGATTTTCAAGCTTCCAGGGGCCCTAAACACAAGATATGAGGAATGGGTAAATATGAATGAAAATGGCCAATTTATTCACTCTGAGGCCTTAAAAAGTTTTTCTCCACTCCAGAAAGTGAATTAAATAACATTTGTAATCCTTTATTGTTCAATCAAAAACGCCCGATTTTTGACGAAAGAGATAACCACCCCCCCTTACGACATGCTTCAGAAACAAAAAAAATGGTTCTTTTTCAAATGTTGCATCTTTGAACGACAATCCACATTTGTACGTGGATAAACACTTTTAGAGATAAAATGAGATGTTTAAAGTGATTTTCAAGCTTCCAGGGGCCCTAAACACAAGATTTGAGAAATGGGAAAAAGTGAATGAAAATGGCCAATTTACTCACTCTGAGGCCTTAAAAAGTGTTTCTCCTCAACGGGAAGTGAATTAAATAACATTTGTAGGCCTTTATTGTTCAAGCGAAAACGCCTGATTTTTGATAAAAGAGATAACCACCCCCCCTTACTACATGCTTCTGAAACTAAAAAAATGGTTCATTTTCAAATGTTGCGTCTTTGAACTACAATTAACATTGTACGTGGTTAATCACTTTTAGAGATAAAGTCAGATGTTTAAAGTGATTTTCAAGCTTCCAGGGGCCCTAAACACAAGATTTGAGAAATGGGTAAAAGTGAATGAAAATGGCCAATTTACTCACTCTGAGGCCTTATAAAGTGTTTCTCCTCCACGGGAAGTGAATTAAATACCATTTGGAGGCCTTTATTGTTCAAGCGAAAACGCCTGATTTTTGATGAAAGAGATAACCACCCCCCCTTACGACATGCTTCTGAAACTAAAAAAATGGTTCATTTTCAAATGTTGCGTCTTTTGAACTACAATTAACATTGTACGTGGATAATCACTTTTAGAGATAAAATGAGATGTTTAAAGTGATTTTCAAGCTTCCAGGGGCCCTAAACACGAGATTTGATAAATGGGTAAACGTGAATGAAAATGGCCAATTTACTCACTTTGCGGCCTTAAAAAGTGTTTCTCCTCCACGGAAAGTGAATAAAATAACATTTGGATGCCTTTATTGTTCAATCAAAAACGCCCGTTTTTTGGTGAAAAAGATAACCACCCCCCCTTACGACATGCTTCAGAAACGGAAAAAATGTTCCATTTTCAAATGTTGCGTCTTTGAACTACAATTCACATTTGTACGTGGATGATCACTTTTAGAGATAAAATTAGATGTTTAAAGTGATTTACAAGCTTCCAGGGGCCCTAAACACAAGATATGAGGAATGGGTAAATATGAATGAAACTGGCCAATTTATTCACTCTGAGGCCTTAAAAAGTTTTTCTCCACTCCAGAATGTGAATTAAATAACATTTGTAGGCCTTTATTGGTCAATCAAAAACGCCCGATCTTTGACGAAAGAGATAACCACCCCCCCTTACGACATGCTTCAGAAACAAAAAAAATGTTTTTTTTTCAAATGTTGCATCTTTGAACGACAATCCACATTTGTACGTGGATAAACACTTTTAGAGATAAAATGAGATGTTTAAAGTGATTTTCAAGCTTCCAGGGGCCCTAAACACAAGATTTGAGAAATGGGAAAAAGTGAATGAAAATGGCCAATTTACTCACTCTGAGGCCTTAAAAAGTGTTTCTCCTCAACGGGAAGTGAATTAAATAACATTTGTAGGCCTTTATTGTTCAAGCGAAAACGCCCGATTATTGACGAAAGAGATAACCACCCCCCCTTACGACATGCTTCAGAAACGAAAAAAATGGTCCGTTTTCAAATGTTGCGTCTTTGAATGACAATCCACATTTGTACGTGGATAATCACTTTTAGAGCTAAAATTAGATGTTTAAAGTGATTTTCAAGCTTCCAGGGGCCCTAAACACAAGATTTGAGAAATGGGTAAAAGTGAATGAAAATGGCCAATTTACTCACTCTGAGGCCTTAAAAAGTGTTTCTCCTCCACGGGAAGTGAATTAAATACCATTTGGAGGCCTTTATTGTTCAAGCGAAAACGCCTGATTTTTGATGAAAGAGATAACCACCCCCCCTTACGACATGCTTCTGAAACTGAAAAAATGGTTCATTTTCAAATGTTGCGTCTTTGAACCACAATTAACATTTGTACGTGGATAAACACTTTTAGAGCTAAAATTAGATGTTTAAAGTGATTTTCAAGCTTCCAGGGGCCCTAAACACAAGATTTGAGAAATGGGAAAAAGTGAATGAAAATGGCCAATTTACTCACTCTGAGGCCTTAAAAAGTGTTTCTCCTCAACGGGAAGTGAATTAAATAACATTTGTAGGCCTTTATTGTTCAAGCGAAAACGCCTGATTTTTGATGAAAGAGATAACCACCCCCCCTTACTACATGCTTCTGAAACTAAAAAAATGGTTCATTTTCAAATGTTGCGTCTTTGAACTACAATTAACATTGTACGTGGATAATCACTTTTAGAGATAAAGTCAGATGTTTAAAGTGATTTTCAAGCTTCCAGGGGCCCTAAACACAAGATTTGAGAAATGGGTAAAAGTGAATGAAAATGGCCAATTTACTCACTCTGAGGCCTTAAAAAGTGTTTCTCCTCAATGGGAAGTGAATTAAATAACATTTGTAGGCCTTTATTGTTCAAGCGAAAACGCCCGATTATTGACGAAAGAGATAACCACCCCCCCTTACGACATGCTTCAGAAACGAAAAAAATGGTCCGTTTTCAAATGTTGCGTCTTTGAATGACAATCCACATTTGTACGTGGATAATCACTTTTAGAGCTAAAATTAGATGTTTAAAGTGATTTTCAAGCTTCCAGGGGCCCTAAACACAAGATTTGAGAAATGGGTAAAAGTGAATGAAAATGGCCAATTTCCTCACTCTGAGGCCTTAAAAAGTGTTTCTCCTCCACGGGAAGTGAATTAAATACCATTTGCAGACCATTATTGTTCAAGCGAAAACGCCTGATTTTTGATGAAAGAGATAACCACCCCCCCTTACGACATGCTTCTGAAACTAAAAAAATGGTTCATTTTCAAATGTTGCGTCTTTTGAACTACAATTAACATTGTACGTGGATAATCACTTTTAGAGATAAAATGAGATGTTTAAAGTGATTTTCAAGCTTCCAGGGGCCCTAAACACAAGATTTGAGAAATGGGTAAATATGAATGAAAATGGGCAATTTATTCACTCTGAGGCCTTAAAAAGTGTTTCTCCTCCACGGGATGTGAATTAAATACCATTTGGAGGCCTTTATTGTTCAAGCGAAAACGCCTGATTTTTGATGAAAGAGATAACCACCCCCCCTTACGACATGCTTCTGAAACTAAAAAAATGGTTCATTTATAAATGTTGCGTCTTTTGAACTACAATTAACATTGTACGTGGATAATCACTTTTAGAGATAAAATGAGATGTTTAAAGTGATTTTCAAGCTTCCAGGGGCCCTAAACACGAGATTTGAAAAATGGGTAACCGTGAATGAAAATGGCCAATTTTTTCACTCTGCGGCCTTAAAAAGTGTTTCTCCTCCACGGAAAGTGAATAAAATAACATTTGGATGCCTTTATTGTTCAATCAAAAACGCCCGTTTTTTGGTGAAAAAGATAACCACCCCCCCTTACGACATGCTTCAGAAACGAAAAAAATGGTCCATTTTCAAATGTTGCGTCTTTGAACTACAATTCACATTTGTACGTGGATGATCACTTTTAGAGATAAAATTAGATGTTTAAAGTGATTTACAAGCTTCCAGGGGCCCTAAACACAAGATATGAGGAATGGGTAAATATGAATGAAAATGGCCTATTTATTCACTCTGAGGCCTTAAAAAGTTTTTCTCCACTCCAGAAAGTGAATTAAATAACATTTGTAGGCCTTTATTGTTCAATCAAAAACGCCCGATTTTTGACGAAAGAGATAACCACCCCCCCCTTACGACATGCTTCAGAAACTAAAAAAATGGTCCGTTTTTAAATGCAGCCTCTTTGAACTACAATTCACATTTGTACGTGGAAAAGCACTTTTAAAGATCAAATGAGATGTTTAAAGTGATTTTCATGCTTCCAGGGGCCTTAAACACAAGATTTGAGGAATGGGTAAAAGTGAATGAAAATGGCCAATTTACTCACTCTGAGGCCTTAAAAAGTGTTTCTCCCCCACGGGAAGTGAATTAAATAACATTTGTAGGCCTTTATTGTTCAAGCGAAAACGCCCGATTATTGACGAAAGAGATAACCACCCCCCCTTACGACATGCTTCAGAAACAAAAAAAATGGTTCATTTTCAAATGTTGCATCTTTGAACGACAATCCACATTTGTACGTGGATAAACACTTTTAGAGATAAAATTAGATGTTTAAAGTGATTTTCAAGCTTCCAGGGGCCCTAAACACAAGATTTGAGAAATGGGAAAAAGTGAATGAAAATGGCCAATTTACTCACTCTGAGGCCTTAAAAAGTGTTTCTCCTCAACGGGAAGTGAATTAAATAACATTTGTAGGCCTTTATTGTTCAAGCGAAAACGCCCGATTATTGACGAAAGAGATAACCACCCCCCCTTACGACATGCTTCAGAAACAAAAAAAATTGTCCGTTTTCAAATGTTGCGTCTTTGAATGACAATCCACATTTGTACGTGGATAATCACTTTTAGAGCTAAAATTAGATGTTTAAAGTGATTTTCAAGCTTCCAGGGGCCCTAAACACAAGATTTGAGAAATGGGTAAAAGTGAATGAAAATGGCCAATTTACTCACTCTGAGGCCTTAAAAAGTGTTTCTCCCCCACGGGAAGTGAATTAAATAACATTTGTAGGCCTTTATTGTTCAAGCGAAAACGCCTGATTTTTGATGAAAGAGATAACCAACCCCCTTACGACATGCTTCTGAAACTAAAAAAATGGTTCATTTTCAAATGTTGCGTCTTTTGAACTACAAATAACATTGTACGTGGATAATCACTTTTAGAGATAAAATGAGATGTTTAAAGTGATTTTCAAGCTTCCAGGGGCCCTGAACACGAGATTTGAGAAATGGGTAACCGTGAATGAAAATGGCCAATTTACTCACTCTGCGGCCTTAAAAAGTGTTTCTCCTCCACGGAAAGTGAATAAAATAACATTTGGATGCCTTTATTGTTCAATCAAAAACGCCCGTTTTTTGGTGAAAAAGATAACCACCCCCCCTTACGACATGCTTCAGAAACGAAAAAAATGTTCCATTTTCAAATGTTGCGTCTTTGAACTACAATTCACATTTGTATGTGGATGATCACTTTTAGAGATAAAATTAGATGTTTAAAGTGCTTTACAAGCTTCCAGGGGCCCTAAACACAAGATATGAGGAATGGGTAAATATGAATGAAAATGGCCAATTTATTCACTCTGAGGCCTTAAAAAGTTTTTCTCCACTCCAGAAAGTGAATTAAATAACATTTGTAGGCCTTTATTGTTCAATCAAAAACGCCCGATTTTTGACGAAAGAGATAACCACCCCCCCTTACGACATGCTTCAGAAACTAAAAAAATGGTCCGTTTTCAAATGTTGCCTCTTTGAACTACAATTCACATTTGTACGAGGAAAAGCACTTTTAAAGATCAAATGAGATGTTTAAAGTGATTTTCATGCTTCCAGGGGCCTTAAACACAAGATTTGAGGAATGGGTAAAAGTGAATGAAAATGGCCAATTTCCTCACTCTGAGGCCTTAAAAAGTGTTTCTCCTCCACGGGAAGTGAATTAAATACCATTTGCAGGCCATTATTGTTCAAGCGAAAACGCCTGATTTTTGATGAAAGAGATAACCACCCCCCCTTACGACATGCTTCTGAAACTAAAAAAATGGTTCATTTTCAAATGTTGCGTCTTTTGAACTACAATTAACATTGTACGTGGATAATCACTTTTAGAGATAAAATGAGATGTTTAAAGTGATTTTCAAGCTTCCAGGGGCCCTAAACACAAGATTTGAGAAATGGGTAAATATGAATGAAAATGGGCAATTTATTCACTCTGAGGCCTTAAAAAGTGTTTCTCCTCCACGGGATGTGAATTAAATACCATTTGGAGGCCTTTATTGTTCAAGCGAAAACGCCTGATTTTTGATGAAAGAGATAACCACCCCCCCTTACGACATGCTTCTGAAACTAAAAAAATGGTTCATTTTCAAATGTTGCGTCTTTTGAACTACAATTAACATTGTACGTGGATAATCACTTTTAGAGATAAAATGAGATGTTTAAAGTGATTTTCAAGCTTCCAGGGGCCCTAAACACGAGATTTGAAAAATGGGTAACCGTGAATGAAAATGGCCAATTTTTTCACTCTGCGGCCTTAAAAAGTGTTTCTCCTCCACGGAAAGTGAATAAAATAACATTTGGATGCCTTTATTGTTCAATCAAAAACGCCCGTTTTTTGGTGAAAAAGATAACCACCCCCCCTTACGACATGCTTCAGAAACGAAAAAAATGGTCCATTTTCAAATGTTGCGTCTTTGAACTACAATTCACATTTGTACGTGGATGATCACTTTTAGAGATAAAATTAGATGTTTAAAGTGATTTACAAGCTTCCAGGGGCCCTAAACACAAGATATGAGGAATGGGTAAATATGAATGAAAATGGCCTATTTATTCACTCTGAGGCCTTAAAAAGTTTTTCTCCACTCCAGAAAGTGAATTAAATAACATTTGTAGGCCTTTATTGTTCAATCAAATACGCCCGATTTTTGACGAAAGAGATAACCACCCCCCCTTACGACATGCTTCAGAAACTAAAAAAATGGTCCGTTTTTAAATGCAGCCTCTTTGAACTACAATTCACATTTGTACGTGGAAAAGCACTTTTAAAGATCAAATGAGATGTTTAAAGTGATTTTCATGCTTCCAGGGGCCTTAAACACAAGATTTGAGGAATGGGTAAAAGTGAATGAAAATGGCCAATTTACTCACTCTGAGGCCTTAAAAAGTGTTTCTCCCCCACGGGAAGTGAATTAAATAACATTTGTAGGCCTTTATTGTTCAAGCGAAAACGCCCGATTATTGACGAAAGAGATAACCACCCCCCCTTACGACATGCTTCAGAAACAAAAAAAATGGTTCATTTTCAAATGTTGCATCTTTGAACGACAATCCACATTTGTACGTGGATAAACACTTTTAGAGATAAAATTAGATGTTTAAAGTGATTTTCAAGCTTCCAGGGGCCCTAAACACAAGATTTGAGAAATGGGAAAAAGTGAATGAAAATGGCCAATTTACTCACTCTGAGGCCTTAAAAAGTGTTTCTCCTCAACGGGAAGTGAATTAAATAACATTTGTAGGCCTTTATTGTTCAAGCGAAAACGCCCGATTATTGACGAAAGAGATAACCACCCCCCCTTACGACATGCTTCAGAAACAAAAAAAATTGTCCGTTTTCAAATGTTGCGTCTTTGAATGACAATCCACATTTGTACGTGGATAATCACTTTTAGAGCTAAAATTAGATGTTTAAAGTGATTTTCAAGCTTCCAGGGGCCCTAAACACAAGATTTGAGAAATGGGTAAAAGTGAATGAAAATGGCCAATTTACTCACTCTGAGGCCTTAAAAAGTGTTTCTCCCCCACGGGAAGTGAATTAAATAACATTTGTAGGCCTTTATTGTTCAAGCGAAAACGCCTGATTTTTGATGAAAGAGATAACCAACCCCCTTACGACATGCTTCTGAAACTAAAAAAATGGTTCATTTTCAAATGTTGCGTCTTTTGAACTACAAATAACATTGTACGTGGATAATCACTTTTAGAGATAAAATGAGATGTTTAAAGTGATTTTCAAGCTTCCAGGGGCCCTAAACACGAGATTTGAGAAATGGGTAACCGTGAATGAAAATGGCCAATTTACTCACTCTGCGGCCTTAAAAAGTGTTTCTCCTCCACGGAAAGTGAATAAAATAACATTTGGATGCCTTTATTGTTCAATCAAAAACGCCCGTTTTTTGGTGAAAAAGATAACCACCCCCCCTTACGACATGCTTCAGAAACGAAAAAAATGTTCCATTTTCAAATGTTGCGTCTTTGAACTACAATTCACATTTGTATGTGGATGATCACTTTTAGAGATAAAATTAGATGTTTAAAGTGCTTTACAAGCTTCCAGGGGCCCTAAACACAAGATATGAGGAATGGGTAAATATGAATGAAAATGGCCAATTTATTCACTCTGAGGCCTTAAAAAGTTTTTCTCCACTCCAGAAAGTGAATTAAATAACATTTGTAGGCCTTTATTGTTCAATCAAAAACGCCCGATTTTTGACGAAAGAGATAACCACCCCCCCTTATGACATGCTTCAGAAACTAAAAAAATGGTCCGTTTTCAAATGTTGCCTCTTTGAACTACAATTCACATTTGTACGAGGAAAAGCACTTTTAAAGATCAAATGAGATGTTTAAAGTGATTTTCATGCTTCCAGGGGCCTTAAACACAAGATTTGAGGAATGGGTAAAAGTGAATGAAAATGGCCAATTTACTCACTCTGAGGCCTTAAAAAGTGTTTCTCCTCCACGGGAAGTGAATTAAATACCATTTGGAGGTCTTTATTGTTCAAGCGAAATCGCCTGATTTTTGATGAAAGAGATAACCACCCCCCCTTACGACATTTTTCTGAAACTGAAAAAATGGTTCATTTTCAAATGTTGCGTCTTTGAACCACAATTAACATTTGTACGTGGATAAACACTTTTAGAGCTAAAATTAGATGTTTAAAGTGATTTTCAAGCTTCCAGGGGCCCTAAACACGAGATTTGAGAAATGGGTAAACGTGAATGAAAATGGCCAATTTACTCACTCTGCTGCCTTAAAAAGTGTTTCTCCTCCACGGAAAGAGAATAAAATAACATTTGGATGCCTTTATTATTCAATCAAAAACGCCCGTTTTTGGTGAAAAAGATAACCACCCCCCTTACGACATGCTTCAGAAACAAAAAAAATGGTCCATTTTCAAATGTTGCGTCTTTGAACTACAATTCACATTTGTACGTGGATGATTACTTTTAGAGATAAAATTAGATGTTTAAAGTGATTTACAAGCTTCCAGGGGCCCTAAACACAAGATATGAGGAATGGGTAAATATGAATGAAAATGGGCAATTTATTCACTCTGAGGCCTTAAAAAGTGTTTCTCCTCCACGGGAAGTGAATTAAATACCATTTGGAGGCCTTTATTGTTCAAGCGAAAATGCCTGATTTTTGATGAAAGAGATAACCACCCCCCCTTACGACATGCTTCTGAAACTAAAAAAATGGTTCATTTTCAAATGTTGCGTCTTTTGAACTACAATTAACATTGTACGTGGATAATCACTTTTAGAGATAAAATGAGATGTTTAAAGTGATTTTCAAGCTTCCAGGGGCCCTAAACACGAGATTTGAAAAATGGGTAACCGTGAATGAAAATGGCCAATTTTTTCACTCTGCGGCCTTAAAAAGTGTTTCTCCTCCACGGAAAGTGAATAAAATAACATTTGGATGCCTTTATTGTTCAATCAAAAACGCCCGTTTTTTGGTGAAAAAGATAACCACCCCCCCTTACGACATGCTTCAGAAACGAAAAAAATGGTCCATTTTCAAATGTTGCGTCTTTTTATACTACAATTCACATTTGTACGTGGATGATCACTTTAAGAGATAAAATTAGATGTTTAAAGTGATTTACAAGCTTCCAGGGGCCCTAAACACAAGATATGAGGAATGGGTAAATATGAATGAAAATGGCCTATTTATTCACTCTGAGGCCTTAAAAAGTTTTTCTCCACTCCAGAAAGTGAATTAAATAACATTTGTAGGCCTTTATTGTTCAATCAAAAACGCCCGATTTTTGACGAAAGAGATAACCACCCCCCCCTTACGACATGCTTCAGAAACTAAAAAAATGGTCCGTTTTTAAATGCAGCCTCTTTGAACTACAATTCACATTTGTACGTGGAAAAGCACTTTTAAAGATCAAATGAGATGTTTAAAGTGATTTTCATGCTTCCAGGGGCCTTAAACACAAGATTTGAGGAAAGGTAAATATGAATGAAAATGGCCTATTTATTCACTCTGAGGCCTTAAAAAGTTTTTCTCCACTCCAGAAAGTGAATTAAATAACATTTGTAGGCCTTTATTGTTCAATCAAAAACGCCCGATTTTTGACGAAAGAGATAACCACCCCCCCTTACGACATGCTTCAGAAACTAAAAAAATGGTCCGTTTTCAAATGTTGCCTCTTTGAACTACAATTCACATTTGCACGTGGAAAAGAACTTTTAAAGATCAAATGAGATATTTAAAGTGATTTTCATGCTTCCATGTGTCTTAAACACAAGATTTGAGGAATTCGTAAAAGTGAATGAAAATGGCCAATTTACTCACTCTGAGGCCTTAAAAAGTGTTTCTCCTCCACGGGAAGTGAATTAAATAACATTTGTAGGCCTTTATTGTTCAAGCGAAAACGCCCGATTATTGACGAAAGAGATAACCACCCCCCCTTACGACATGCTTCAGAAACAAAAAAAATGGTTCATTTTCAAATGTTGCATCTTTGAACGACAATCCACATTTGTACGTGGATAAATACTTTTAGAGATAAAATTAGATGTTTAAAGTGATTTTCAAGCTTCCAGGGGCCCTAAACACAAGATTTGAGAAATGGGAAAAAGTGAATGAAAATGGCCAATTTACTCACTCTGAGGCCTTAAAAAGTGTTTCTCCTCAACGGGAAGTGAATTAAATAACATTTGTAGGCCTTTATTGTTCAAGCGAAAACGCCCGATTATTGACGAAAGAGATAACCACCCCCCCTTACGACATGCTTCAGAAACGAAAAAAATTGTCCATTTTCAAATGTTGCGTCTTTGAATGACAATCCACATTTGTACGTGGATAATCACTTTTAGAGCTAAAATTAGATGTTTAAAGTGATTTTCAAGCTTCCAGGGGCCCTAAACACAAGATTTGAGAAATGGGAAAAAGTGAATGAAAATGGCCAATTTACTCACTCTGAGGCCTTAAAAAGTGTTTCTCCTCCACGGGAAGTGAATTAAATACCATTTGGAGGCCTTTATTGTTCAAGCGAAAACGCCTGATTTTTGATGAAAGAGATAACCAACCCCCTTACGACATGCTTCTGAAACTAAAAAAATGGTTCATTTTCAAATGTTGCGTCTTTTGAACTACAATTAACATTGTACGTGGATAATCACTTTTAGAGATAAAATGAGATGTTTAAAGTGATTTTCAAGCTTCCAGGGGCCCTAAACACGAGATTTGAGAAATGGGTAACCGTGAATGAAAATGGCCAATTTACTCACTCTGCGGCCTTAAAAAGTGTTTCTCCTCCACGGAAAGTGAATAAAATAACATTTGGATGCCTTTATTGTTCAATCAAAAACGCCCGTTTTTTGGTGAAAAAGATAACCACCCCCCCTTACGACATGCTTCAGAAACGAAAAAAATGTTCCATTTTCAAATGTTGCGTCTTTGAACTACAATTCACATTTGTATGTGGATGATCACTTTTAGAGATAAAATTAGATGTTTAAAGTGATTTACAAGCTTCCAGGGGCCCTAAACACAAGATATGAGGAATGGGTAAATATGAATGAAAATGGCCAATTTATTCACTCTGAGGCCTAAAAAGTTTTTCTCCACTCCAGAAAGTGAATTAAATACCATTTGTAGGCCTTTATTGTTCAATCAAAAACGCCCGATTTTTGACGAAAGAGATAACCACCCCCCCCCCTTACGACATGCTTCAGAAACTAAAAAAATGGTCCGTTTTTAAATGTAGCCTCTTTGAACTACAATTCACATTTGTACGTGGAAAAGCACTTTTAAAGATCAAATGAGATGTTTAAAGTGATTTTCATGCTTCCAGGGGCCTTAAACACAAGATTTGAGGAATGGGTAAAAGTGAATGAAAATGACCAATTTACTCACTCTGAGGCCTTAAAAAGTGTTTCTCCTCCACGGGAAGTGAATTAAATAACATATGTAGGTCTTTATTGTTCAAGCGAGAACGCCCGATTATTGACGAAAGAGATAACCACCCCCCCTTACGACATGCTTCAGAAACGTAAAAAATGGCCCGTTTTCAAATGTTGCGTCTTTGAACTACAATTCACATTTGTACGTGGATGATCACTTTTAGAGATAAAATTAGATGTTTAAAGTGCTTTACAAGCTTCCAGGGGCCCTAAACACAAGATATGAGGAATGGGTAAATATGAATGAAAATGGCCAATTTATTCACTCCGAGGCCTTAAAAAGTTTTTTTCCACTCCAGAAAGTGAATTAAATAACATTTGTAGGCCTTTATTGTTCAATCAAAAACGCCCGATTTTTGACGAAAGATATAACCACCCCCCCTTACGACATGCTTCAGAAACTAGAAAAATGGTCCGTTTTCAAATGTTGCCTCTTTGAACTACAATTCACATTTGTACGTGGAAAAGCACTTTTAAAGATCAAATGAGATGTTTAAAGTGATTTTCATGCTTCCAGGGGCCTTAAACACAAGATTTGAGGAATGGGTAAAAGTGAATGAAAATGGCCAATTTACTCACTCTGAGGCCTTAAACAGTGTTTCTCCTCCACGGGAAGTGAATTAAATAACATTTGTAGGCCTTTATTGTTCAAGCGAAAACGCCCGATTATTGACGAAAGAGATAACCACCCCCCCTTACGACATGCTTCAGAAACTAAAAAAATGGTCCGTTTTCAAATGTTGCCTCTTTGAACTACAATTCACATTTGTACGTGGAAAAGCACTTTTAAAGATCAAATGAGATGTTTAAAGTGATTTTCATGCTTCCAGGGGCCTTAAACACAAGATTTGAGGAATGGGTAAAAGTGAATGAAAATGGCCAATTTACTCACTCTGAGGCCTTAAAAAGTGTTTCTCCTCCACGGGAAGTGAATTAAATAACATTTGTAGGCCTTTATTGTTCAAGCGAAAACGCCCGATTATTGACGAAAGAGATAACCACCCCCCCTTACGACATGCTTCAGAAACGTAAAAAATGGCCCGTTTTCAAATGTTGCGTCTTTGAATGACAATCCACATTTGTACGTGGATAATCACTTTTAGAGCTAAAATTAGATGTTTAAAGTGATTTTCAAGCTTCCAGGGGCCCTAAACACAAGATTTGAGAAATGGGTAAAAGTGAATGAAAATGGCCAATTTACTCACTCTGAGGCCTTAAAAAGTGTTTCTCCTCCACGGAAAGTGAATAAAATAACATTTGGATGCCTTTATTGTTCAATCAAAAACGCCCGTTTTTTGGTGAAAAAGATAACCACCCCCCCTTACGACATGCTTCAGAAACAAAAAAAATGGTCCATTTTCAAATGTTGCGTCTTTGAACTACAATTCACATTTGTACGTGGATAATCACTTTTAGAGATAAAATTAGATGTTTAAAGTGATTTACAAGCTTCCAGAGGCCCTAAACACAAGATATGAGGAATGGGTAAAGATGAATGAAAATGGCCAATTTATTCACTCTGAGGCCTTAAAAAGTTTTTCTCCACTCCAGAAAGTGAATTAAATAACATTTGTAGACCTTTATTGTTCAATCAAAAACGCCCGATTTTTGACGAAAGAGATAACCACCCCCCCTTACGACATGCTTCAGAAACAAAAAAAATGGTTCATTTTCAAATGTTGCATCTTTGAACGACAATCCACATTTGTACGTGGATAAACACTTTTAGAGATAAAATTAGATGTTTAAAGTGATTTTCAAGCTTCCAGGGGCCCTAAACACAAGATTTGAGAAATGGGAAAAAGTGAATGAAAATGGCCAATTTACTCACTCTGAGGCCTTAAAAAGTGTTTCTCCTCAACGGGAAGTGAATTAAATAACATTTGTAGGCCTTTATTGTTCAAGCGAAAACGCCCGATTATTGACGAAAGAGATAACCACCCCCCTTACGACATGCTTCAGAAACGAAAAAAATGGTCCGTTTTCAAATGTTGCGTCTTTGAATGACAATCCACATTTGTACGTGGATAATCACTTTTAGAGCTAAAATTAGATGTTTAAAGTGATTTTCAAGCTTCCAGGGGCCCTAAACACAAGATTTGAGAAATGGGTAAAAGTGAATGAAAATGGCCAATTTACTCACTCTGAGGCCTTAAAAAGTGTTTCTCCTCCACGGGAAGTGAATTAAATACCATTTGGAGGCCTTTATTGTTCAAGCGAAAACGCCTGATTTTTGATGAAAGAGATAACCACCCCCCCTTACGACATGCTTCTGAAACTAAAAAAATGGTTCATTTTCAAATGTTGCGTCTTTTGAACTACAATTAACATTGAACGTGGATAATCACTTTTAGAGATAAAATGAGATGTTTAAAGTGATTTTCAAGCTTCCAGGGGCCCTAAACACGAGATTTGAGAAATGGGTAACCGTGAATGAAAATGGCCAATTTACTCACTCTGCGGCCTTAAAAAGTGTTTCTCCTCCACGGAAAGTGAATAAAATAACATTTGGATGCCTTTATTGTTCAATCAAAAAAGCCCGTTTTTTGGTGAAAAAGATAACCACCCCCCCTTACGACATGCTTCAGAAACGAAAAAAATGTTCCATTTTCAAATGTTGCGTCTTTGAACTACAATTCACATTTGTACGTGGATGATCACTTTTAGAGATAAAATTTGATGTTTAAAGTGATTTACAAGCTTCCAGGGGCCCTAAACACAAGATATGAGGAATGGGTAAATATGAATGAAAATGGCCAATTTATTCACTCTGAGGCCTTAAAAAGTTTTTCTCCACTCCAGAAAGTGAATTAAATAACATTTGTAGGCCTTTATTGTTCAATCAAATACGCCCGATTTTTGACGAAAGAGATAACCACCCCCCCTTACGACATGCTTCAGAAACTAAAAAAATGGTCCGTTTTCAAATGTTGCCTCTTTGAACTACAATTCACATTTGTACGTGGAAAAGCACTTTTAAAGATCAAATGAGATGTTTAAAGTGATTTTCATGCTTCCAGGGGCCTTAAACACAAGATTTGAGGAATGGGTAAAAGTGAATAAAAATGGCCAATTTACTCACTCTGAGGCCTTAAAAAGTGTTTCTCCTCCACGGGAAGTGAATTAAATACCATTTGGAGGTCTTTATTGTTCAAGCGAAAACGCCTGATTTTTGATGAAAGAGATAACCACCCCCCCTTACCACATGCTTCTGAAACTGAAAAAATGGTTCATTTTCAAATGTTGCGTCTTTGAACCACAATTAACATTTGTACGTGGATAAACACTTTTAGAGCTAAAATTAGATGTTTAAAGTGATTTTCAAGCTTCCAGCGGCCCTAAACACGAGATTTGAGAAATGGGTAAACGTGAATGAAAAAGGCCAATTTACTCACTCTGCTGCCTTAAAAAGTGTTTCTCCTCCACGGAAAGTGAATAAAATAACATTTGGATGCCTTTATTGTTCAATCAAAAACGCCCGTTTTTGGTGAAAAAGATAACCACCCCCCCTTACGACATGCTTCAGAAACAAAAAAAATGGTCCATTTTCAAATGTTGCGTCTTTGAACTACAATTCACATTTGTACGTGGATAATCACTTTTAGAGATAAAATTAGATGTTTAAAGTGATTTACAAGCTTCCAGGGGCCCTAAACACAAGATATGAGGAATGGGTAAATATGAATGAAAATGGCCAATTTATTCACTCTGAGGCCTTAAAAAGTTTTTCTCCACTCCAGAAAGTGAATTAAATAACATTTGTAAGCTTTATTGTTCAATCAAAAACGCCCGATTTTTGACGAAAGAGATAACCACCCCCAACTTACGACATGCTTCAGAAACTAAAAAAATGGTCCGTTTTTAAATGTAGCCTCTTTGAACTACAATTCACATTTGTACGTGGAAAAGCACTTTTAAAGATCAAATGAGATGTTTAAAGTCATTTTCATGCTTCCAGGGGCCTTAAACACAAGATTTGAGGAATGGGTAAAAGTGAATGAAAATGGCCAATTTACTCACTCTGAGGCCTTAAAAAGTGTTTCTCCTCCACGGGAAGTGAATTAAATAACATTTGTAGGCCTTTATTGTAAAAGCGAAAACGCCCGATTTTTGACGAAAGAGAAAACCACCCCCCCTTACGACATGCTTCTGAAACTAAAAAAATGGTTCATTTTCAAATGTTGCGTCTTTTGAACTACAATTAACATTGTACGTGGATAATCACTTTTAGAGCTAAAATTAGATGTTTAAAGTGATTTTCAAGCTTCCAGGGGCCCTAAACACGAGATTTGAAAAATGGGTAACCGTGAATGAAAATGGCCAATTTTTTCACTCTGCGGCCTTAAAAAGTGTTTCTCCTCCACGGAAAGTGAATAAAATAACATTTGGATGCCTTTATTGTTCAATCAAAAACGCCCGTTTTTTGGTGAAAAAGATAACCACCCCCCCTTACGACATGCTTCAGAAACGAAAAAAATGGTCCATTTTCAAATGTTGCGTCTTTGAACTACAATTCACATTTGTACGTGGATGATCACTTTTAGAGATAAAATTAGATGTTTAAAGTGATTTACAAACTTCCAGGGGCCCTAAACACAAGATATAAGGAATGGGTAAATATGAATGAAAATGGCCAATTTATTCACTCTGAGGCCTTAAAAAGTTTTTCTCCACTCCAGAAAGTGAATTAAATAACATTTGTAGACCTTTATTGTTCAATCAAAAACGCCCGATTATTGACGAAAGAGATAACCACCCCCCCCTTACGACATGCTTCAGAAACTAAAAAAATGGTCCGTTTTTAAATGCAGCCTCTTTGAACTACAATTCACATTTGTACGTGGAAAAGCACTTTTAAAGATCAAATGAGATGTTTAAAGTGATTTTCATGCTTCCAGGGGCCTTAAACACAAGATTTGAGGAATGGGTAAAAGTGAATGAAAATGGCCAATTTACTCACTCTGAGGCCTTAAAAAGTGTTTCTCCTCCACGGGAAGTGAATTAAATAACATTTGTAGGCCTTTATTGTTCAAGCGAAAACGCCCGATTATTGACGAAAGAGATAACCACCCCCCCTTACGACATGCTTCAGAAACAAAAAAATGGTTCATTTTCAAATGTTGCATCTTTGAACGACAATCCACATTTGTAAGTGGATAAACACTTTTAGAGATAAAATTAGATGTTTAAAGTGATTTTTAAGCTTCCAGGGGCCCTAAACACAAGATTTGAGAAATGGGTAAAAGTGAATGAAAATGGCCAATTTACTCACTCTGAGGCCTTAAAAAGTGTTTCTCCTCAACGGGAAGTGAATTAAATAACATTTGTAGGCCTTTATTGTTCAAGCGAAAACGCCCGATTATTGACGAAAGAGATAACCACCCCCCCTACGACATGCTTCAGAAACGAAAAAAATGGTCCGTTTTCAAATGTTGCGTCTTTGAATGACAATCCACATTTGTACGTGGATAATCACTTTTAGAGCTAAAATTAGATGTTTAAAGTGATTTTCAAGCTTCCAGGGGCCCTAAACACAAGATTTGAGAAATGGGTAAAAGTGAATGAAAATGGCCAATTTACTCACTCTGAGGCCTTAAAAAATGTTTCTCCTCCACGGGAAGTGAATTAAATACCATTTGGAGGCCTTTATTGTTCAAGCGAAAACGCCTGATTTTTGATGAAAGAGATAACCACCCCCCCTTACGACATGCTTCTGAAACTAAAAAAATGGTTCATTTTCAAATGTTGCGTCTTTGAACTACAATTAACATTGTACGTGGATAATCACTTTTAGAGATAAAATGAGATGTTTAAAGTGATTTTCAAGCTTCCAGGGGCCCTAAACACGAGATTTGAGAAATGGGTAAATATGAATGAAAATGGCCAATTTATTCACTCCGAGGCCTTAAAAAGTTTTTCTCCTCTCCAGAAAGTGAATTAAATAACATTTGGATGCCTTTATTGTTCAATCAAAAACTCCCGTTTTTTGGTGAAAAAGATAACCACCCCCCCTTACGACATGCTTCAGAAACGAAAAAAATGTTCCATTTTCAAATGTTGCGTCTTTGAACTACAATTCACATTTGTACGTGGATGATCACTTTTAGAGATAAAATTAGATGTTTAAAGTGATTTACAAGCTTCCAGGGGCCCTAAACACAAGATATGAGGAATGGGTAAATATGAATGAAACTGGCCAATTTATTCACTCTGAGGCCTTAAAAAGTTTTTCTCCACTCCAGAAAGTGAATTAAATAACATTTGTAGGCCTTTATTGTTCAATCAAAAACGCCCGATTTTTTACGAAAGAGATAACCACCCCCCCTTACGACATGCTTCAGAAACTAAAAAAATGGTCCGTTTTCAAATGTTGCCTCTTTGAACTACAATTCACATTTGCACGTGGAAAAGAACTTTTAAAGATCAAATGAGATATTTAAAGTGATTTTCATGCTTCCATGTGTCTTAAACACAAGATTTGAGGAATTCGTAAAAGTGAATGAAAATGGCCAATTTACTCACTCTGAGGCCTTAAAAAGTGTTTCTCCTCCACGGGAAGTGAATTAAATAACATTTGTAGGCCTTTATTGTTCAAGCGAAGACGCCCGATTATTGACGAAAGAGATAACCACCCCCCCTTACGACATGCTTCAGAAACGAAAAAAATGGTCCGTTTTTAAATGTTGCGTCTTTGAATGACAATCCACATTTGTACGTGGGTAATCACTTTTAGAGATAAAGTGAGATGTTTAAAGTGATTTTCAAGCTTCCAGGGGCCCTAAACACAAGATTTGAGAAATGGGTAAAAGTGAATGAAAATGGCCAATTTACTCACTCTGAGGCCTTAAAAAGTGTTTCTCCTCCACGGGAAGTGAATTAAATACCATTTGGAGGCCTTTATTGTTCAAGCGAAAACGCCTGATTTTTGATGAAAGAGATAACCACCCCCCCTTACGACATGCTTCTGAAACTGAAAAAATGGTTCATTTTCAAATGTTGCGTCTTTGAACCACAATTAACATTTGTACGTGGATAAACACTTTTAGAGCTAAAATTAGATGTTTAAAGTGATTTTCAAGCTTCCAGGGGCCCTAAACACGAGATTTGAGAAATGGGTAAACGTGAATGAAAATGGCCAATTTACTCACTCTGCGGCCTTAAAAAGTGTTTCTCCTCCACGGAAAGTGAATAAAATAACATTTGGATGCCTTTATTGTTCAATCAAAAACGCCCGTTTTTGGTGAAGAAGATAACCACCCCCCCTTACGACATGCTTCAGAAACAAAAAAAATGGTCCATTTTCAAATGTTGCGTCTTTGAACTACAATTCACATTTGTACGTGGATAATCACTTTTAGAGATAAAATTAGATGTTTAAAGTGATTTACAAGCTTCCAGGGGCCCTTAACACAAGATATGAGGAATGGGTAAATATGAATGAAAATGGCCAATTTATTCACTCTGAGGCCTTAAAAAGTTTTTCTCCACTCCAGAAAGTGAATTAAATAACATTTGTAGACCTTTATTGTTCAATCAAAAACGCCCGATTTTTGACGAAAGAGATAACCACCCCCCCTTACGACATGCTTCAGAAACAAAAAAAATGGTTCATTTTCAAATGTTGCATCTTTGAACGACAATCCACATTTGTACGTGGATAAACACTTTTAGAGATAAAATTAGATGTTTAAAGTGATTTTCAAGCTTCCAGGGGCCCTAAACACAAGATTTGAGAAATGGGTAAAAGTGAATGAAAATGGCCAATTTACTCACTCTGAGGCCTTAAAAAGTGTTTCTCCTCCACGGGAAGTGAATTAAATACCATTTGGAGGCCTTTATTGTTCAAGCAAAAACGCCTGATTTTTGATGAAAGAGATAACCACCCCCCCTTACGACATGCTTCTGAAACTAAAAAAATGGTTCATTTTCAAATGTTGCGTCTTTTGAACTACAATTAACATTGTACATGGATAATCACTTTTAGAGATAAAATGAGATGTTTAAAGTGATTTTCAAGCTTCCAGGGGCCCTAAACACGAGATTTGAAAAATGGGTAACCGTGAATGAAAATGGCCAATTTTTTCACTCTGCGGCCTTAAAAAGTGTTTCTCCTCCACGGAAAGTGAATAAAATAACATTTGGATGCCTTTATTGTTCAATCAAAAACGCCCGTTTTTTGGTGAAAAAGAAAACCACCCCCCCTTACGACATGCTTCAGAAACGAAAAAAATGGTCCATTTTCAAATGTTGCGTCTTTGAACTACAATTCACATTTGTACGTGGATGATCACTTTTAGAGATAAAATTAGATGTTTAAAGTGATTTACAAGCTTCCAGGGGCCCTAAACACAAGATATGAGGAATGGGTAAATATGAATGAAAATGGCCAATTTATTCACTCTGAGGCCTTAAAAAGTTTTTCTCCACTCCAGAAAGTGAATTAAATAACATTTGTAGACCTTTATTGTTCAATCAAAAACGCCCGATTTTTGACGAAAGAGATAACCACCCCCCCTTACGACATGCTTCAGAAACGAAAAAAATGGTCCGTTTTCAAATGTTGCGTCTTTGAATGACAATCCACATTTGTACGTGGATAATCACTTTTAGAGCTAAAATTAGATGTTTAAAGTGATTTTCAAGCTTCCAGGGGCCCTAAACACAAGATTTGAGAAATGGGTAAAAGTGAATGAAAATGGCCAATTTACTCACTCTGAGGCCTTAAAAAGTGTTTCTCCTCCACGGGAAGTGAATTAAATACCATTTGGAGGCCTTTATTGTTCAAGCGAAAACGCCTGATTTTTGATGAAAGAGATAACCACCCCCCCTTACGACATGCTTCTGAAACTGAAAAAATGGTTCATTTTCAAATGTTGCGTCTTTGAACCACAATTAACATTTGTACGAGGATAAACACTTTTAGAGCTAAAATTAGATGTTTAAAGTGATTTTCAAGCTTCCAGGGGCCCTAAACACGAGATTTGAGAAATGGGTAAACGTGAATGAAAATGGCCAATTTACTCACTCTGCGGCCTTAAAAAGTGTTTCTCCTCCACGGAAAGTTAATAAAATAACATTTGGATGCCTTTATTGTTCAATCAAAAACGCCCGTTTTTGGTGAAAAAGATAACCACCCCCCCTTACGACATGCTTCAGAAACAAAAAAAATGGTCCATTTTCAAATGTTGCGTCTTTGAACTACAATTCACATTTGTACGTGGATGATCACTTTTAGAGATAAAATTAGATGTTTAAAGTGATTTACAAGCTTCCAGGGGCCCTAAACACAAGATATGAGGAATGGGTAAATATGAATGAAAATGGCCAATTTATTCACTCCGAGGCCTTAAAAAGTTTTTTTCCACTCCAGAAAGTGAATTAAATAACATTTGTAGGCCTTTATTGTTCAATCACAAACGCCCGATTTTTGACGAAAGAGATAACCCCCCCCCCCTTACGACATGCTTCAGAAACTAAAAAAATGGTCCGTTTTCAAATGTTGCCTCTTTGAACTACAATTCACATTTGTACGTGGAAAAGCACTTTTAAAGATCAAATGAGATGTTTAAAGTGATTTTCAAGCTTCCAGGGGCCATAAACACAAGATATGAGGAATGGGTAAATATGAATGAAAATGGCCAATTTATTCACTCTGAGGCCTTAAAAAGTTTTTCTCCACTCCAGAAAGTGAATTAAATAACATTTGTAGACCTTTATTGTTCAATCAAAAACGCCCGATTTTTGACGAAAGAGATAACCACCCCCCCTTACGACATGCTTCAGAAACAAAAAAAATGGTTCTTTTTCAAATGTTGCATCTTTGAACGACAATCCACATTTGTACGTGGATAAACACTTTTAGAGATAAAATGAGATGTTTAAAGTGATTTTCAAGCTTCCAGGGGCCCTAAACACAAGATTTGAGAAATGGGAAAAAGTGAATGAAAATGGCCAATTTACTCACTCTGAGGCCTTAAAAAGTGTTTCTCCTCAACGGGAAGTGAATTAAATAACATTTGTAGGCCTTTATTGTTCAAGCGAAAACGCCTGATTTTTGATGAAAGAGATAACCACCCCCCCTTACTACATGCTTCTGAAACTAAAAAAATGGTTCATTTTCAAATGTTGCGTCTTTGAACTACAATTAACATTGTACGTGGTTAATCACTTTTAGAGATAAAGTCAGATGTTTAAAGTGATTTTCAAGCTTCCAGGGGCCCTAAACACAAGATTTGAGAAATGGGTAAAAGTGAATGAAAATGGCCAATTTACTCACTCTGAGGCCTTAAAAAGTGTTTCTCCTCCACGGGAAGTGAATTAAATACCATTTGGAGGCCTTTATTGTTCAAGCGAAAACGCCTGATTTTTGATGAAAGAGATAACCACCCCCCCTTACGACATGCTTCTGAAACTAAAAAAATGGTTCATTTTCAAATGTTGCGTCTTTTGAACTACAATTAACATTGTACGTGGATAATCACTTTTAGAGATAAAATGAGATGTTTAAAGTGATTTTCAAGCTTCCAGGGGCCCTAAACACGAGATTTGATAAATGGGTAAACGTGAATGAAAATGGCCAATTTACTCACTTTGCGGCCTTAAAAAGTGTTTCTCCTCCACGGAAAGTGAATAAAATAACATTTGGATGCCTTTATTGTTCAATCAAAAACGCCCGTTTTTTGGTGAAAAAGATAACCACCCCCCCTTACGACATGCTTCAGAAACGGAAAAAATGTTCCATTTTCAAATGTTGCGTCTTTGAACTACAATTCACATTTGTACGTGGATGATCACTTTTAGAGATAAAATTAGTTGTTTAAAGTGATTTACAAGCTTCCAGGGGCCCTAAACACAAGATATGAGGAATGGGTAAATATGAATGAAACTGGCCAATTTATTCACTCTGAGGCCTTAAAAAGTTTTTCTCCACTCCAGAATGTGAATTAAATAACATTTGTAGGCCTTTATTGGTCAATCAAAAACGCCCGATCTTTGACGAAAGAGATAACCACCCCCCCTTACGACATGCTTCAGAAACAAAAAAAATGTTTTTTTTTCAAATGTTGCATCTTTGAACGACAATCCACATTTGTACGTGGATAAACACTTTTAGAGATAAAATGAGATGTTTAAAGTGATTTTCAAGCTTCCAGGGGCCCTAAACACAAGATTTGAGAAATGGGAAAAAGTGAATGAAAATGGCCAATTTACTCACTCTGAGGCCTTAAAAAGTGTTTCTCCTCAACGGGAAGTGAATTAAATAACATTTGTAGGCCTTTATTGTTCAAGCGAAAACGCCTGATTTTTGATGAAAGAGATAACCACCCCCCCTTACTACATGCTTCTGAAACTAAAAAAATGGTTCATTTTCAAATGTTGCGTCTTTGAACTACAATTAACATTGTACGTGGATAATCACTTTTAGAGATAAAGTCAGATGTTTAAAGTGATTTTCAAGCTTCCAGGGGCCCTAAACACAAGATTTGAGAAATGGGAAAAAGTGAATGAAAATGGCCAATTTACTCACTCTGAGGCCTTAAAAAGTGTTTCTCCTCAACGGGAAGTGAATTAAATAACATTTGTAGGCCTTTATTGTTCAAGCGAAAACGCCCGATTATTGACGAAAGAGATAACCACCCCCCCTTACGACATGCTTCAGAAACGAAAAAAATGGTCCGTTTTCAAATGTTGCGTCTTTGAATGACAATCCACATTTGTACGTGGATAATCACTTTTAGAGCTAAAATTAGATGTTTAAAGTGATTTTCAAGCTTCCAGGGGCCCTAAACACAAGATTTGAGAAATGGGTAAAAGTGAATGAAAATGGCCAATTTCCTCACTCTGAGGCCTTAAAAAGTGTTTCTCCTCCACGGGAAGTGAATTAAATACCATTTGGAGGCCATTATTGTTCAAGCGAAAACGCCTGATTTTTGATGAAAGAGATAACCACCCCCCCTTACGACATGCTTCTGAAACTAAAAAAATGGTTCATTTTCAAATGTTGCGTCTTTTGAACTACAATTAACATTGTACGTGGATAATCACTTTTAGAGATAAAATGAGATGTTTAAAGTGATTTTCAAGCTTCCAGGGGCCCTAAACACGAGATTTGAGAAATGGGTAAATATGAATGAAAATGGGCAATTTATTCGCTCTGAGGCCTTAAAAAGTGTTTCTCCTCCACGGGAAGTGAATTAAATACCATTTGGAGGCCTTTATTGTTCAAGCGAAAACGCCTGATTTTTGATGAAAGAGATAACCACCCCCCCTTACGACATGCTTCTGAAACTAAAAAAATGGTTCATTTTCAAATGTTGCGTCTTTTGAACTACAATTAACATTGTACGTGGATAATCACTTTTAGAGATAAAATGAGATGTTTAAAGTGATTTTCAAGCTTCCAGGGGCCCTAAACACGAGATTTGAAAAATGGGTAACCGTGAATGAAAATGGCCAATTTTTTTACTCTGCGGCCTTAAAAAGTGTTTCTCCTCCACGGAAAGTGAATAAAATAACATTTGGATGCCTTTATTGTTCAATCAAAAACGCCCGTTTTTTGGTGAAAAAGATAACCACCCCCCCTTACGACATGCTTCAGAAACGAAAAAAATGGTCCATTTTCAAATGTTGCGTCTTTGAACTACAATTCACATTTGTACGTGGATGATCACTTTTAGAGATAAAATTAGATGTTTAAAGTGATTTACAAGCTTCCAGGGGCCCTAAACACAAGATATGAGGAATGGGTAAATATGAATGAAAATGGCCTATTTATTCACTCTGAGGCCTTAAAAAGTTTTTCTCCACTCCAGAAAGTGAATTAAATAACATTTGTAGGCCTTTATTGTTCAATCAAAAACGCCCGATTTTTGACGAAAGAGATAACCACCCCCCCCTTACGACATGCTTCAGAAACTAAAAAAATGGTCCGTTTTTAAATGCAGCCTCTTTGAACTACAATTCACATTTGTACGTGGAAAAGCACTTTTAAAGATCAAATGAGATGTTTAAAGTGATTTTCATGCTTCCAGGGGCCTTAAACACAAGATTTGAGGAATGGGTAAAAGTGAATAAAAATGGCCAATTTACTCACTCTGAGGCCTTAAAAAGTGTTTCTCCCCCACGGGAAGTGAATTAAATAACATTTGTAGGCCTTTATTGTTCAAGCGAAAACGCCCGATTATTGACGAAAGAGATAACCACCCCCCCTTACGACATGCTTCAGAAACAAAAAAAATGGTTCATTTTCAAATGTTGCATCTTTGAACGACAATCCACATTTGTACGAGGATAAACACTTTTAGAGATAAAATTAGATGTTTAAAGTGATTTTCAAGCTTCCAGGGGCCCTAAACACAAGATTTGAGAAATGGGAAAAAGTGAATGAAAATGGCCAATTTACTCACTCTGAGGCCTTAAAAAGTGTTTCTCCTCAACGGGAAGTGAATTAAATAACATTTGTAGGCCTTTATTGTTCAAGCGAAAACGCCCGATTATTGACGAAAGAGATAACCACCCCCCCTTACGACATGCTTCAGAAACGAAAAAAATTGTCCGTTTTCAAATGTTGCGTCTTTGAATGACAATCCACATTTGTACGTGGATAATCACTTTTAGAGCTAAAATTAGATGTTTAAAGTGATTTTCAAGCTTCCAGGGGCCCTAAACACAAGATTTGAGAAATGGGTAAAAGTGAATGAAAATGGCCAATTTACTCACTCTGAGGCCTTAAAAAGTGTTTCTCCTCCACGGGAAGTGAATTAAATACCATTTGGAGGCCTTTATTGTTCAAGCGAAAACGCCTGATTTTTGATGAAAGAGATAACCACCCCCCCTTACGACATGCTTCTGAAACTAAAAAAATGGTTCATTTTCAAATGTTGCGTCTTTTGAACTACAATTAACATTGTACGTGGATAATCACTTTTAGAGATAAAATGAGATGTTTAAAGTGATTTTCAAGCTTCCAGGGGCCCTAAACACGAGATTTGAGAAATGGGTAACCGTGAATGAAAATGGCCAATTTACTCACTCTGCGGCCTTAAAAAGTGTTTCTCCTCCACGGAAAGTGAATAAAATAACATTTGGATGCCTTTATTGTTCAATCAAAAACGCCCGTTTTTTGGTGAAAAAGATAACCACCCCCCCTTACGACATGCTTCAGAAACGAAAAAAATGTTCCATTTTCAAATGTTGCGTCTTTGAACTACAATTCACATTTGTATGTGGATGATCACTTTTAGAGATAAAATTAGATGTTTAAAGTGATTTACAAGCTTCCAGGGGCCCTAAACACAAGATATGAGGAATGGGTAAATATGAATGAAAATGGCCAATTTATTCACTCTGAGGCCTTAAAAAGTTTTTCTCCACTCCAGAAAGTGAATTAAATAACATTTGTAGGCCTTTATTGTTCAATCAAAAACGCCCGATTTTTGACGAAAGAGATAACCACCCCCCCTTACGACATGCTTCAGAAACTAAAAAAATGGTCCGTTTTCAAATGTTGCCTCTTTGAACTACAATTCACATTTGTACGAGGAAAAGCACTTTTAAAGATCAAATGAGATGTTTAAAGTGATTTTCATGCTTCCAGGGGCCTTAAACACAAGATTTGAGGAATGGGTAAAAGTGAATGAAAATGGCCAATTTACTCACTCTGAGGCCTTAAAAAGTGTTTCTCCTCCACGGGAAGTGAATTAAATACCATTTGGAGGTCTTTATTGTTCAAGCGAAAACGCCTGATTTTTGATGAAAGAGATAACCACCCCCCCTTACGACATGCTTCTGAAACTGAAAAAATGGTTCATTTTCAAATGTTGCGTCTTTGAACCACAATTAACATTTGTACGTGGATAAACACTTTTAGAGCTAAAATTAGATGTTTAAAGTGATTTTCAAGCTTCCAGGGGCCCTAAACACGAGATTTGAGAAATGGGTAAACGTGAATGAAAATGGCCAATTTACTCACTCTGCTGCCTTAAAAAGTGTTTCTCCTCCACGGAAAGAGAATAAAATAACATTTGGATGCCTTTATTATTCAATCAAAAATGCCCGTTTTTGGTGAAAAAGATAACCACCCCCCTTACGACATGCTTCAGAAACAAAAAAAATGGTCCATTTTCAAATGTTGCGTCTTTGAACTACAATTCACATTTGTACGTGGATGATTACTTTTAGAGATAAAATTAGATGTTTAAAGTGATTTACAAGCTTCCAGGGGCCCTAAACACAAGATATGAGGAATGGGTAAATATGAATGAAAATGGGCAATTTATTCACTCTGAGGCCTTAAAAAGTGTTTCTCCTCCACGGGAAGTGAATTAAATACCATTTGGAGGCCTTTATTGTTCAAGCGAAAATGCCTGATTTTTGATGAAAGAGATAACCACCCCCCCTTACGACATGCTTCTGAAACTAAAAAAATGGTTCATTTTCAAATGTTGCGTCTTTTGAACTACAATTAACATTGTACGTGGATAATCACTTTTAGAGATAAAATGAGATGTTTAAAGTGATTTTCAAGCTTCCAGGGGCCCTAAACACGAGATTTGAAAAATGGGTAACCGTGAATGAAAATGGCCAATTTTTTCACTCTGCGGCCTTAAAAAGTGTTTCTCCTCCACGGAAAGTGAATAAAATAACATTTGGATGCCTTTATTGTTCAATCAAAAACGCCCGTTTTTGGGTGAAAAAGATAACCACCCCCCCTTACGACATGCTTCAGAAACGAAAAAAATGGTCCATTTTCAAATGTTGCGTCTTTGAACTACAATTCACATTTGTACGTGGATGATCACTTTTAGAGATAAAATTAGATGTTTAAAGTGATTTACAAGCTTCCAGGGGCCCTAAACACAAGATATGAGGAATGGGTAAATATGAATGAAAATGGCCAATTTATTCACTCCGAGGCCTTAAAAAGTTTTTCTCCACTCCAGAAAGTGAATTAAATAACATTTGTAGGCCTTTATTGTTCAATCAAAAACGCCCGATTTTTGACGAAAGAGATAACCACCCCCCCTTACGACATGCTTCAGAAACTAAAAAAATGGTCCGTTTTCAAATGTTGCCTCTTTGAACTACAATTCACATTTGTACGAGGAAAAGCACTTTTAAAGATCAAATGAGATGTTTAAAGTGATTTTCATGCTTCCAGGGGCCTTAAACACAAGATTTGAGGAATGGGTAAAAGTGAATGAAAATGGCCAATTTACTCACTCTGAGGCCTTAAAAAGTGTTTCTCCTCCACGGGAAGTGAATTAAATACCATTTGGAGGTCTTTATTGTTCAAGCGAAAACGCCCGATTATTGACGAAAGAGATAACCACCCCCCCTTACGACATGCTTCAGAAACAAAAAAAATGGTTCATTTTCAAATGTTGCATCTTTGAACGACAATCCACATTTGTACGTGGATAAACACTTTTAGAGATAAAATTAGATGTTTAAAGTGATTTTCAAGCTTCCAGGGGCCCTAAACACAAGATTTGAGAAATGGGAAAAAGTGAATGAAAATGGCCAATTTACTCACTCTGAGGCCTTAAAAAGTGTTTCTCCTCAACGGGAAGTGAATTAAATAACATTTGTAGGCCTTTATTGTTCAAGCGAAAACGCCCGATTATTGACGAAAGAGATAACCACCCCCCCCTTACGACATGCTTCAGAAACGAAAAAAATTGTCCATTTTCAAATGTTGCGTCTTTGAATGACAATCCACATTTGTACGTGGATAATCACTTTTAGAGCTAAAATTAGATGTTTAAAGTGATTTTCAAGCTTCCAGGGGCCCTAAACACAAGATTTGAGAAATGGGTAAAAGTGAATGAAAATGGCCAATTTACTCACTCTGAGGCCTTAAAAAGTGTTTCTCCTCCACGGGAAGTGAATTAAATACCATTTGGAGGCCTTTATTGTTCAAGCGAAAACGCCTGATTTTTGATGAAAGAGATAACCAACCCCCTTACGACATGCTTCTGAAACTAAAAAAATGGTTCATTTTCAAATGTTGCGTCTTTTGAACTACAATTAACATTGTACGTGGATAATCACTTTTAGAGATAAAATGAGATGTTTAAAGTGATTTTCAAGCTTCCAGGGGCCCTAAACACGAGATTTGAGAAATGGGTAACCGTGAATGAAAATGGCCAATTTACTCACTCTGCGGCCTTAAAAAGTGTTTCTCCTCCACGGAAAGTGAATAAAATAACATTTGGATGCCTTTATTGTTCAATCAAAAACGCCCGTTTTTTGGTGAAAAAGATAACCACCCCCCCTTACGACATGCTTCAGAAACGAAAAAAATGTTCCATTTTCAAATGTTGCGTCTTTGAACTACAATTCACATTTGTATGTGGATGATCACTTTTAGAGATAAAATTAGATGTTTAAAGTGATTTACAAGCTTCCAGGGGCCCTAAACACAAGATATGAGGAATGGTTAAATATGAATGAAAATGGCCAATTTATTCACTCTGAGGCCTTAAAAAGTTTTTCTCCACTCCAGAAAGTGAATTAAATAACATTTGTAGGCCTTTATTGTTCAATCAAAAACGCCCGATTTTTGACGAAAGAGATAACCACCCCCCCCCTTACGACATGCTTCAGAAACTAAAAAAATGGTCCGTTTTTAAATGTAGCCTCTTTGAACTACAATTCACATTTGTACGTGGAAAAGCACTTTTAAAGATCAAATGAGGTGTTTAAAGTGATTTTCATGCTTCCAGGGGCCTTAAACACAAGATTTGAGGAATGGGTAAAAGTGAATGAAAATGGCCAATTTACTCACTCTGAGGCCTTAAAAAGTGTTTCTCCTCCATGGGAAGTGAATTAAATAACATATGTAGGCCTTTATTGTTCAAGCGAGAACGCCCGATTATTGACGAAAGAGATAACCACCCCCCCTTACGACATGCTTCAGAAACGTAAAAAATGGCCCGTTTTCAAATGTTGCGTCTTTGAACTACAATTCACATTTGTACGTGGATGATCACTTTTAGAGATAAAATTAGATGTTTAAAGTGCTTTACAAGCTTCCAGGGGCCCTAAACACAAGATATGAGGAATGGGTAAATATGAATGAAAATGGCCAATTTATTCACTCCGAGGCCTTAAAAAGTTTTTTTCCACTCCAGAAAGTGAATTAAATAACATTTGTAGGCCTTTATTGTTCAATCAAAAACGCCCGATTTTTGACGAAAGATATAACCACCCCCCCTTACGACATGCTTCAGAAACTAAAAAAATGGTCCGTTTTCAAATGTTGCCTCTTTGAACTACAATTCACATTTGTACGTGGAAAAGCACTTTTAAAGATCAAATGAGATGTTTAAAGTGATTTTCATGCTTCCAGGGGCCTTAAACACAAGATTTGAGGAATGGGTAAAAGTGAATGAAAATGGCCAATTTACTCACTCTGAGGCCTTAAACAGTGTTTCTCCTCCACGGGAAGTGAATTAAATAACATTTGTAGGCCTTTATTGTTCAAGCGAAAACGCCCGATTATTGACGAAAGAGATAACCACCCCCCCCTTACGACATGCTTCAGAAACTAAAAAAATGGTCCGTTTTCAAATGTTGCCTCTTTGAACTACAATTCACATTTGTACGTGGAAAAGCACTTTTAAAGATCAAATGAGATGTTTAAAGTGATTTTCATGCTTCCAGGGGCCTTAAACACAAGATTTGAGGAATGGGTAAAAGTGAATGAAAATGGCCAATTTACTCACTCTGAGGCCTTAAAAAGTGTTTCTCCTCCACGGGAAGTGAATTAAACAACATTTGTAGGCCTTTATTGTTCAAGCGAAAACGCCCGATTATTGACGAAAGAGATAACCACCCCCCCTTACGACATGCTTCAGAAACGTAAAAAATGGCCCGTTTTCAAATGTTGCGTCTTTGAATGACAATCCACATTTGTACGTGGATAATCACTTTTAGAGCTAAAATTAGATGTTTAAAGTGATTTTCAAGCTTCCAGGGGCCCTAAACACAAGATTTGAGAAATGGGTAAAAGTGAATGAAAATGGCCAATTTACTCACTCTGAGGCCTTAAAAAGTGTTTCTCCTCCACGGAAAGTGAATAAAATAACATTTGGATGCCTTTATTGTTCAATCAAAAACGCCCGTTTTTTGGTGAAAAAGATAACCACCCCCCCTTACGACATGCTTCAGAAACAAAAAAAATGGTCCATTTTCAAATGTTGCGTCTTTGAACTACAATTCACATTTGTACGTGGATAATCACTTTTAGAGATAAAATTAGATGTTTAAAGTGATTTACAAGCTTCCAGAGGCCCTACACACAAGATATGAGGAATGGGTAAAGATGAATGAAAATGGCCAATTTATTCACTCTGAGGCCTTAAAAAGTTTTTCTCCACTCCAGAAAGTGAATTAAATAACATTTGTAGACCTTTATTGTTCAATCAAAAACGCCCGATTTTTGACGAAAGAGATAACCACCCCCCCTTACGACATGCTTCTGAAACAAAAAAAATGGTTCATTTTCAAATGTTGCATCTTTGAACGACAATCCACATTTGTACGTGGATAAACACTTTTAGAGATAAAATTAGATGTTTAAAGTGATTTTCAAGCTTCCAGGGGCCCTAAACACAAGATTTGAGAAATGGGAAAAAGTGAATGAAAATGGCCAATTTACTCACTCTGAGGCCTTAAAAAGTGTTTCTCCTCAACGGGAAGTGAATTAAATAACATTTGTAGGCCTTTATTGTTCAAGCGAAAACGCCCGATTATTGACGAAAGAGATAACCACCCCCCTTACGACATGCTTCAGAAACGAAAAAAATGGTCCGTTTTCTAATGTTGCGTCTTTGAATGACAATCCACATTTGTACGTGGATAATCACTTTTAGAGCTAAAATTAGATGTTTAAAGTGATTTTCAAGCTTCCAGGGGCCCTAAACACAAGATTTGAGAAATGGGTAAAAGTGAATGAAAATGGCCAATTTACTCACTCTGAGGCCTTAAAAAGTGTTTCTCCTCCACGGGAAGTGAATTAAATACCATTTGGAGGCCTTTATTGTTCAAGCGAAAACGCCTGATTTTTGATGAAAGAGATAACCACCCCTTCCTTACGACATGCTTCTGAAACTAAAAAAATGGTTCATTTTCAAATGTTGCGTCTTTTGAACTACAATTAACATTGAACGTGGATAATCACTTTTAGAGATAAAATGAGATGTTTAAAGTGATTTTCAAGCTTCCAGGGGCCCTAAACACGAGATTTGAGAAATGGGTAACCGTGAATGAAAAAGGCCAATTTACTCACTCTGCTGCCGTAAAAAGTGTTTCTCCTCCACGGAAAGTGAATAAAATAACATTTGGATGCCTTTATTGTTCAATCAAAAACGCCCGTTTTTGGTGAAAAAGATAACCACCCCCCCTTACGACATGCTTCAGAAACAAAAAAAATGGTCCATTTTCAAATGTTGCGTCTTTGAACTACAATTCACATTTGTACGTGGATAATCACTTTTAGAGATAAAATTAGATGTTTAAAGTGATTTACAAGCTTCCAGGGGCCCTAAACACAAGATATGAGGAATGGGTAAATATGAATGAAAATGGCCAATTTATTCACTCTGAGGCCTTAAAAAGTTTTTCTCCACTCCAGAAAGTGAATTACATAACATTTGTAGGCCTTTATTGTTCAATCAAAAACGCCCGATTTTTGACGAAAGAGATAACCACCCCCAACTTACGACATGCTTCAGAAACTAAAAAAATGGTCCGTTTTTAAATGTAGCCTCTTTGAACTACAATTCACATTTGTACGTGGAAAAGCACTTTTAAAGATCAAATGAGATGTTTAAAGTCATTTTCATGCTTCCAGGGGCCTTAAACACAAGATTTGAGGAATGGGTAAAAGTGAATGAAAATGGCCAATTTACTCACTCTGAGGCCTTAAAAAGTGTTTCTCCTCCACGGGAAGTGAATTAAATAACATTTGTAGGCCTTTATTGTAAAAGCGAAAACGCCCGATTTTTGACGAAAGAGAAAACCACCCCCCCTTACGACATGCTTCGGAAACGTAAAAAATGGCCCGTTTTCAAATGTTGCGTCTTTGAATGACAATCCACATTTGTACGTGGATAATCACTTTTAGAGCTAAAATTAGATGTTTAAAGTGATTTTCAAGCTTCCAGGGGCCCTAAACACGAGATTTGAAAAATGGGTAACCGTGAATGAAAATGGCCAATTTTTTCACTCTGCGGCCTTAAAAAGTGTTTCTCCTCCACGGAAAGTGAATAAAATAACATTTGGATGCCTTTATTGTTCAATCAAAAAGGCCCGTTTTTTGGTGAAAAAGATAACCACCCCCCCTTACGACATGCTTCAGAAACGAAAAAAATGGTCCATTTTCAAATGTTGCGTCTTTGAACTACAATTCACATTTGTACGTGGATGATCACTTTTAGAGATAAAATTAGATGTTTAAAGTGATTTACAAACTTCCAGGGGCCCTAAACACAAGATATAAGGAATGGGTAAATATGAATGAAAATGGCCAATTTATTCACTCTGAGGCCTTAAAAAGTTTTTCTCCACTCCAGAAAGTGAATTAAATAACATTTGTAGACCTTTATTGTTCAATCAAAAACGCCCGATTATTGACGAAAGAGATAACCACCCCCCCTTACGACATGCTTCAGAAACAAAAAAATGGTTCATTTTCAAATGTTGCATCTTTGAACGACAATCCACATTTGTAAGTGGATAAACACTTTTAGAGATAAAATTAGATGTTTAAAGTGATTTTTAAGCTTCCAGGGGCCCTAAACACAAGATTTGAGAAATGGGTAAAAGTGAATGAAAATGGCCAATTTACTCACTCTGAGGCCTTAAAAAGTGTTTCTCCTCAACGGGAAGTGAATTAAATAACATTTGTAGGCCTTTATTGTTCAAGCGAAAACGCCCGATTATTGACGAAAGAGATAACCACCCCCCCTTACGACATGCTTCAGAAACGAAAAAAATGGTCCGTTTTCAAATGTTGCGTCTTTGAATGACAATCCACATTTGTACGTGGATAATCACTTTTAGAGCTAAAATTAGATGTTTAAAGTGATTTTCAAGCTTCCAGGGGCCCTAAACACAAGATTTGAGAAATGGGTAAAAGTGAATGAAAATGGCCAATTTACTCACTCTGAGGCCTTAAAAAGTGTTTCTCCTCCACGGGAAGTGAATTAAATACCATTTGGAGGCCTTTATTGTTCAAGCGAAAACGCCTGATTTTTTGGTGAAAAAGATAACCACCCCCCCTTACGACATGCTTCAGAAACGAAAAAAATGGTCCATTTTCAAATGTTGCGTCTTTGAACTACAATTCACATTTGTACGTGGATGATCACTTTTAGAGATAAAATTAGATGTTTAAAGTGATTTACAAGCTTCCAGGGGCCCTAAACACAAGATATGAGGAATAGGTAAATATGAATGAAACTGGCCAATTTATTCACTCTGAGGCCTTAAAAAGTTTTTCTCCACTCCAGAAAGTGAATTAAATAACATTTGTAGGCCTTTATTGTTCAATCAAAAACGCCCGATTTTTTACGAAAGAGATAACCACCCCCCCTTACGACATGCTTCAGAAACTAAAAAAATGGTCCGTTTTCAAATGTTGCCTCTTTGAACTACAATTCACATTTGTACGTGGAAAAGCACTTTTAAAGATCAAATGAGATATTTAAAGTGATTTTCATGCTTCCATGTGTCTTAAACACAAGATTTGAGGAATTCGTAAAAGTGAATGAAAATGGCCAATTTACTCACTCTGAGGCCTTACAAAGTGTTTCTCCTCCACGGGAAGTGAATTAAATAACATTTGTAGGCCTTTATTGTTCAAGCGAAAACGCCCGATTATTGACGAAAGAGATAACCACCCCCCCTTACGACATGCTTCAGAAACGAAAAAAATGGTCCGTTTTCAAATGTTGCGTCTTTGAATGACAATCCACATTAGTACGTGGGTAATCACTTTTAGAGATAAAGTGAGATGTTTAAAGTGATTTTCAAGCTTCCAGGGGTCCTAAACACAAGATTTGAGAAATGGGTAAAAGTGAATGAAAATGGCCAATTTACTCACTCTGAGGCCTTAAAAAGTGTTTCTCCTCCACGGGAAGTGAATTAAATACCATTTGGAGGCCTTTATTGTTCAAGCGAAAACGCCTGATTTTTGATGAAAGAGATAACCACCCCCGCTTACGACATGCTTCTGAAACTAAAAAAATGGTTCATTTTCAAATGTTGCGTCTTTGAACTACAATTAACATTGTACGTGGATATTCACTTTTAGAGATAAAATGAGATGTTTAAAGTGATTTTCAAGCTTCCAGGGGCCCTAAACACGAGATTTGGGAAATGGGTAAACGAGAATGAAAATGGCCAATTTACTCACTCTGCGGCCTTAAAAAGTGTTTCTCCTCCACGGAAAGTGAATAAAATAACATTTGGATGCCTTTATTGTTCAATCAAAAACGCCCGTTTTTTGGTGAAAAAGATAACCACCCCCCCTTACGACATGCTTCAGAAACGAAAAAAATGTTCCATTTTCAAATGTTGCGTCTTTGAACTACAATTCACATTTGTACGTGGATGATCACTTTTAGAGATAAAATTAGATGTTTAAAGTGATTTACAAGCTTCCAGGGTCCCTAAACACAAGATATGAGGAATGAGTAAATATGAATGAAAATGGCCAATTTATTCACTCTGAGGCCTTAAAAAGTTTTTCTCCACTCCAGAAAGTGAATTAAATAACATTTGTAGACCTTTATTGTTCAATCAAAAACGCCCGATTTTTGACGAAAGAGATAACCACCCCCCCTTACGACATGCTTCAGAAACAAAAAAAATGGTTCATTTTCAAATGTTGCATCTTTGAACGACAATCCACATTTGTACGTGGAAAAGCACTTTTAAAGATCAAATGAGATGTTTAAAGTGATTTTCATGCTTCCAGGGGCATTAAACACAAGATTTGAGGAATGGGTAAAAGTGAATGAAAATGGCCAATTTACTCACTCTGAGGCCTTAAAAAGTGTTACTCCTCCACGGGAAGTGAATTAAATAACATTTGTAGGCCTTTATTGTTCAAGCGAAAACGCCTGATTTTTGATGAAAGAGATAACCACCCCCCCTTACGACATGCTTCTGAAACAAAAAAAATGGTTCATTTTCAAATGTTGCGTCTTTGAACCACAATTAACATTGTACGTGGATAATCACTTTTAGAGATAAAATGAGATGTTTAAAGTGATTTTCAAGCTTCCAGGGGCCCTAAACACGAGATTTGAGAAATGGGTAAACGTGAATGAAAATGGCCAATTTACTCACTCTGCGGCCTTAAAAAGTGTTTCTCCTCCACGGAAAGTGAATAAAATAGCATTTGGATGCCTTTATTGTTCAATCAAAAACGCCCGTTTTTTGGTGAAAAAGATAACCACCCCCCCTTACGACATGCTTCAGAAACAAAAAAAATGGTCCATTTTCAAATGTTGCGTCTTTGAACTACAATTCACATTTGTACATGGATAATCACTTTTAGAGATAAAATTAGATGTTTAAAGTGATTTACAAGCTTCCAGGGGCCCTAAACACAAGATATGAGGAATGGGTAAA